>NC_134647.1:34900562-37400562 GCF_030463565.1 Pelecanus crispus | reverse complement strand
AGGCTACCTGGCAACCAGGTGAGGGCGCATGATGACACACTAAGCCCTGCCTCATGTAAGAATTTTACAGTTTTCCCAAGGTAGTGCAGAGTTCTTGGGATATTGTCATTTGAACCCTGACTATGTGGGGGGAGACCAGAACCGTTTGTTCTGCTGTCAACCCCAAAGCTGTCCCTCCCACTCAGGTGCTTTCCATCTCACTGGAAATTACCCCTCACAGCAAACTACCTACTGAGAAGAGCACTAATCACTGTTGGAGGAGGAGTTGGGGAATGGCTGGGTTAGGCAGAAAAAGAAGAAAAGAGCCTGTATCTGTGAACTGATATCACTGGTAAGGAGGTAAAAAATTTGAGCTAAATGCTTGGGATGGGATGCCAAAGCTTTTGTTCAAGTGTTTATATCTCAACAAAGTAATATTTTTCCACAAATCAATGTTGTATGTGTGTGCACTGGTATAAATAGAAATATTCTAAAATCACATTATTTGACAAGCTGATATAATTATTTTCATGTTTTTCAAAATAAAGATTGGGGGGGTTTCAGTGAGTTCTCTATGCATTATCAGAACTTGACAAATTCTTTCTTCTGCATTCCCTTCTCCTTCGAATTTTGCAGAAGTAAAAATGAGTAAAATGAACACTTGGAAAAACTTAAATGTGTAATTTTGCCTACCTTCCATTAGAAAGAAAGTCTTCCTTTTTAGAAGGAAATGTGATGTATCTAAAGGTAAATTCTTACCTAAAGCTCAGCCCAAAATTTTTCAGATAAAGGTGCAGCCATCTTTGCTTTTCTGTCTAGATGACTGTGTCTATTTCCATAAATGGCAAGACTAGTGCTATTATGGTTAGTATTTCTCAGAAAATTCTTGATGATACAACAGTAAGGAGTGTAGTTGCATAGTGGTGAAAAGATGAGGAAGAGCTCAGAAACAGTAAATTAATCTTGCTTTTTAGGAAGATGAACATTTGAGTATTGAACTTACACATTCCAATCGTACTGTCTATGTGAAGACATACTAACCCTGAGAGATGTGATTAAAACCTTATCATTCCTCAGCCTTTTTTTTGTTTGGAGAAAAACAACATACAAACCTCTCTTGTGTAATTTGCCACAATGGTTTTCATTTCTAGCCAAATTAAAATTGGGCTAAGCTTTGAAGTTTTCTTAATACCTCTATTTCTTCATATTTTTTTTGCTTGCTTGCATGCATGGGAATGTGTGCAGTATGTTTTTGATAGGCTTTTTGTGGAATACCAATAATCTGCACAGACTAAAAAGTAGTAAAGACTAAAAATGTCATAAAAGTGCAGTGCTGCAGTACCTCTCTAGCTCTACTATTTCATTACTTTATGGTTACCCATCATTTTTAATAGTGGGGTCCTAAGATGAGGGTATAATTGTGAGAAGTTGTGCAGATGGTCATTTCTGTAGTCTCTGAGTTTTAATGTAATTATGAAGATGAGTTGTTAAGGACATATAGAATGCATCTGTGTCAGGCCTGTGGTCTGTCTAGGCCAGTATTCTTTCTCTGTGAATAGCAAATAGGAGATGCTAGTTAGAGCTTGTGAACCTGGTGCATATCTGCAGATCATCCCCCTTGGTACTGCCAAAGCTGTTGGATTAAGAGTTAACTGTTTATTTTATTTTTTGTCTTTGTAAGAGTTTCCAAGCTTGGCTTTAGCAAGAGACTTCATTTGCTATTTTTCCTTAGCTGAACCAAAGATAAATCCTGTTTCTTACTGCAGAAATTAGATCCACTGCGTGTACGTGTTTAAGAAATAGTGCCTGCTGAACTGATGTACCTCTGTGTGTAGCCTTAAATGCATTCTACTGTGGGTTCAAAAGATTGCAAATATTGGTTCTATATGAAAAGCATACTTTATTGGCAACAATCACATATGTTTTCTGAATCACTTGAAAACTTTATGTAATATGTAAAACTACATATTTCACTTACCAAGCTGCGGATATTTTAATATCCACTTGTGTTAGTCAATGTAAATGAGGAATGATAGTCAAGTTGGTCATGGATCATCCCTAAGTTATAAAGCTAGTTGTTCCTGCAGGTGTTTAGCAATGAAAGTTTTGAAGGCTGAACTGATCACCAGCTATATGACCTCATCCCCGTTCAGTCATACGGCAGGAATTTGTTTTGTCTGAGTTTATCAGATTGGTTCTCAACTCCTTTTCAATACCTGTAACTGAATCAATCAGTGTTATTACTGCTTATAAAAGTCTGGAGCTGAAGTCATATGAATTCTCTGTAATTAATGTTTACACACACTTAGCTTGTTCCATTTCTTTCTGGTTTTTGCTCCATAAACTTGTTTTCTTTCTCTTTCTTTCTTTTTTACCCTTTTTCTGTTGTATTCTGTTTCCAAATCACTTTAATATTCCCACCCTTCTTTTTTTCTTTATTTGTATCTGTACTGTGTTACTTACCAGCTCTTCTGTCTTACTGCAGAACTGAGCAACCTCAGAAGAGTTGCTTTTATTTATTGTCATTTTACCTTATGCTCTGATTTCTCCTGCTGTAACTTGGTGTGGATGGTTATCTACATCAGAACCCTGCTAATGTGATAACATGCGCTGACTCTTTGCAAAAGCTCAGGATCAGCTTTCCAGAGTCCCAGTTGCTTTTAATGGAAGAACAAGTTACAGCGCTGTCACTACTTTCCAATGATTCCTACTGGTATATGGATCCACCACTGTTGGCTGCCAGCATAGTTCATGAGAAATGTGGCTTTGTCAGAAAACTAGCCCAATACCAGTAGTTTAGAACAGTTCTGCTCTAATCCCATGTCTCTGGTTACCCCAGTAGCTATTAGATCCATCAGATAGCTGGGCCCTAGATATATGTTATTCCTTCTGTGATGAAGAGAGATCAGACTTTCCTCAGATTAGGGATATGCATGAAATGATACTCAGTGGAAGGTTCATTTCTTAGGTATTGTAAATATGAGCTTCTTTCCTACTCCCTGACTCTAACAGCAGTTGCCAGTTTGGGAAGGTTTGTGTCAGGCCAAGTGCTAGGTGGTTTTATTCTTTTGCTTTTTGTCTGTTTTTGAAGTAACTCTTAGTTAAAGAAGTTGACTCTTTCTAGCACAAGTAACTTGTATTGATGGAAAAGATAATATTGCAGTTCCAGAGAACTGTGTGAAATGAACTATGTCCCCGATGACAAGCAACTTTTAAGAAATGTAGTATGATAAAAATAACTTGATGCCAGAACAGAGATTCTGTGGAATATAATACCATGGAAGCTCTTGTTTTTTTCATTTCTAACTGTTGGAACTGCATCTGGCAATGTAATGTAAGTGGTCCCATTCTAAAGGCTTTAAACAAGAAAATTCAAACAGTGAGTGCAGGCCTGTCACTTGACAGAATATATTGAGGAAGCGCTATATGACTTGAACAGGTTTGGACAACTTATGAGTAGAACTACCAAAGCAACCATACAATTCCCCTGTCCAGATTAGTCTAATACTCATCCCAGAGTTTTAAATCTTCACGATTATTAAGTTATTTTGATGTTTATAAAGTTCATAGCTGTTAGAAAGAATCTGCTTCTTTTAAGCTTCACTGTTTTGGTTGATATCCTCTTGTTCCATCACAGTTGAGTCAAAACTTTATCCGTATGTATGCATTGCCAGCCAGTTGTGTCACTTTCTAGGTACAGCTGAAGTTTTCCTATTATGTTAGCAGTCATGTCAATGATGACAGATGTCTTCTTTTCCATATTCATTTTGAGATCATGGGACCATGGAGTCTAATATTCATAAGGCACATTTGCCTGTAACAAATGTCAGATTGACCTAAAAAATGGTTTATTCTATACTTCCTCTCGGCTTTATTTTCTCAAGCTAGCTGGATAAGAGTTATTTCAGTTGTAATTAGACCATTATAAATCATGTTCTAGCATTTATATTCCCTCGTGAATGCTTGAGAGAAAACATAAGGTTAGGCAGTCATGGAGCAGTGGGGGCTGGCCGCTCCACAAGAGAAGGTGAGCCAGGAGCTGAGCGTGGTGACGCAGACAGCAGTACCTGAGTGAGGCAAGCAAGACAGGACCGGTGAGGGGAACCAGGGTCAGACACGGTCCCAGGATGGCCAGACAGGGACACCTAGACAAGCTGAGGCCAGGCCAGGATATCAGCCCACAGGTGGGCTGGATCAACAGGGCCCTGACCAGGCACAGGCTGGGCTGCATCACAGCAGGAGGTGTAGCTCAGGTGGGGGGCACATGGTAGAGGCTCAGCTTAAAAGCAGCTCCCATGGGAAGGGGGTTCAACCCTGGGCTGCGGTGCTGCCTGGGAGCCTCTGCATGGTCAGGGAAGGAAGGGGGACAGCCTGCAGCTGCACTCTATAACTTGGCCTTGAGCCCGGGCAGACAAGCCTCCAGGAGGGGGGGATGCTGTTAGGGCCCCCTGCATATACTTTGCAGTCTTTAAACTTTTAAGATCTGTTGAACACTGGTATATGTACTTATTCCATTCTCTAGTAAGATTTCTAAATCCATATTTAGAATCTTGATTTTTTCAGACTACTGGAGGCTGAAGAGCCTTGACAAGATCCCATGGGTGTTATGAATGTTCATGGGAGTCAAAGACTTCTTTTCTTCTCTGTTTAACCTCTTCCAAGTTTATTGTTATTATTTTGCTGTTGCACTGATACTTGAAGCATTGTCACCTGAGGTATGACCCAGGTTGAATGACATACGTAAACTATGTTTTGTTTACTCTGTGTTGTTCCATTTTAATGGTATTAAGTAGCATCATCTGTGGGAAATGTCACCAGCTGTGCAGTGTAATGAAGCCATAATGCAGGGCTTGTTTTCTCTCATGTGTTTTGTTTAGTACCATGAGATGCCTTTCTCATAGCAAGGCTGTCTTAAAAGTTTTGTGATCACAGTTCCCCTTGCTTCTGGTCTGCCAGAGCAATTGTTTTTGTAGAATTTTGCAAACTGAATGTCTGAATTAATTCAGGGTGAAAGCAACACATCAGGAAAGAGGACTTTATTCTTTTAACCCTGTATCAGTTTGGGTTTTAATAATGCTAGTTGTTCTGGCATAAATGAGAAGGGGAAAGATAATGGGGTGAATGTGGGAAGGCTGTGAGCACCAGGGAAGGCTACTGAAGCCAGCATTTCAACTGTCTACCTGCTGGGTGCATGAGTCTTTAATTTTAAAGCATTTAGTGCTAGTACCAGTTTAGGGTATTCTCTCCATCTCTGCCCTTGCTGCTTCCTCTGTTACATGGTGTGCCAACACTTCCATTGAAGTGAACTGGCTTAAAGGGAGCATGGAATGTGTGGAAACCGTGTATCTGGAATGCACAAAATGAACCATGGAAGCACGTATTGTATGCTGCACATGGGAAGACTGTATTAGATACCAGTTATGGATTCTTACTAATATTTCTGATGTGAGAAAAACCTCCGTTTAGAAGAAATATTAACAACTGATCAAAGCTTTGTGGATTTGCTCTAGTAAATCTTCCTTGATTTAAACTGTAGCTACTCTCAATTTAAAATGTAGCTAAACTTTTTAGTAGAGAGAAAGGCAAAATAAGTATTTAGTGAGAATTTAAAGCTTTTTCTGAAGAAAAGCATGATCAATTTTGAAGAAAATTTCAAAATGTGTCAAGTTGGGTGTGATGATGTTAGTGCATATGATTCAGCTTATGCCATGGTATACTGACATGAAGCAAAGTAGTAGAATGTGGCTAACACTTGAATACCTAAACTTTTGAAACACATTTCATGTAGACACTTAAAGGAGAAAAAGGGGACCCTTTGCATTCTGATAATTTTAGGAAATTTGGTGTCACCACTTAAGCTCTTAAATGATAGTAGTCCTCTCTGAAAATCTAATTCAAGACAGCAAGGTCATGGTATAGAGAGCAGCTGTCAAAGCATGTGAAACAGAAGGGCTTCTAACTTAGCTTTTTAAACCTTTTTCCTTTTACTTAGTCTGATATGTTAAACGTGACCGGTGTTGCATTGCTTACAAAAATAAACAGTGTAATAGTTAAAAACTCACATTTCTATTCCCTGCTTGTTTTAGTCTTTCCCACAATGGTTGGTATTTGCTTTAACTATGGAACTGAAGTGTTAAAACAGTTTTGAATTTACCACCTGTCATTGTTATTTTTTTCCTCCACATTGCATACATAATTTCTTTTTTCTTGACACAAACACTGTAAATCTTCTGGATTATATTTCTCCTTGTGTAAAATAAGGCTGGTAACTCTCTGAGATTGTATTTCTTGTGCAAAATAAGACAGAAGCATACCCTGCCACAGAACAACAACAAAAGCACCATATTTTACTAGTGGCATAAATTTCCATGCTATGTGTTAAGAAACTGATTTATCGACCCTTTAAGGTTCTTTTAACAAAGGGTGTTTGGAAGCTTTTAGTAATTCAGTGCACCACACTTGGTACAATTCTGTGAGTCCTTTTATCTGCATAAACAGTTTTATGACTATAAGGGTGAGATGAATGGGGATTTAGTTTTGCAGTTCTAAGTTCCTTTGCTATTGTTGGCTTCCAGCCAGAGCAGCATGGAGTAAACATGAAAGATTTCTTTCCTTATCCCTGGCATTTGATAATAGTGGCTCCAAACTGATTTTTGCAGCTAGCAAGCAATACGATGACCCACTGGAATTCCCAAACTTGTATGCAGTGACCTATGCCATTCTGAATGGAGCAGCAGTATGGATTTACTTAGACTTACTGTGTCGGAGAGGGTGATTACCACCTGTTAATTTTACTTTGACCATATCTAAACATTGTAAATGGTCAAAATAAAACAGCAAAGTCTATTACAGTAAAGCGAATCTATTTCACGTTGCTACCTCATGCATAAACTTTTTTGTTAGTGTATCACCAAAATTATTTGTCCTACCAAAAAGACTAGATAGCTTTATGCTTTTCAGCTTTTGTGTGGTATTTTTAGAGCCTAAGCATTACAAAACGCTCTTACAAAAATGTAAGAGAAAACTAATCTAAGATTGAGCTGTGCAATTCCGTCATGAGACGATGCCAGTAAAGTTTTTAAGATATTTGCTTAACAGTTCAGTCCTGATCCTAGGGCTGTAATCTTCAAAAGGGCCTATAAAGGTTTCCTTGCCTAGCTGGGGCCCTAACTATAGATTTGAAAATACTGAACTGTTTGTCTCTCTACATGGATAGTACTTCATTATGGAGTATCCAAGGTATGTGAACACCATAAAAAGTACCCTAAAATATCTTTGGTGATCTATTAGATTAATTCATCACAGATTTTTGAGCATGTATGATATTCAAAGATAATTTTAATGTAGATTTCTCAGAATGCGTATGTTCCTCTTTTCTAGTCATTGGTTATTGGAATTAAGTGGAATTAATATATGTATTTAAAATGCTTTGCCTAAGCCAGTGTTTTGGATTGTGACAGAGACATCTCTGAAAATTAGTATTTGTGTGTTTCTTGTCATCTGGAAAACACCTTAACTGAAAGAGGGCTAAAAGTTATACTAAAGAATCTTTATTCACATTTGTATGGCAGAATCCAGCGGAGTGCCCCCCTATGGCATTTTGTCACACTATTCTCAGAAGAGCTAAGTGTTACATCCCAGGTATTTTGAGTCTCTAGGGTTTAATTAGTCCTGATTTCCTAATTAGTTTAATTCCCAGAATGTAAATTCTTTGTCTACCACCAACTTCTAAGATGCATAGTCCAAGCTATCATTGAGAAGCTAGTTCTACACTTCTCCAAGTATTGATGTAGCTTCAGCAAAGATGGGATTGCACAGAGCTGATAAAGATATTGGTTTGGATTTAATTTGAAGATCAAAGCATAATAGTGCAGACAGTTAGAATGACTGTTAGAAAAAAAATTTCTAAATCTTTACCCTCTTGCCCTTCCCTTAAATTAAGTACCATCGGCTACTAGGTTTGTACTGTCAGTCCTTCTAAGTTTCATCTTGGGGCTAAAATGATAAGGAAAAAGGTAAAACACATCCAAAAATAAATCCTTGAAAAAGTCACTAATTACAGGGTGGTGGAGAAACTTCTGTCACCCCAGAAATTATATTAGATCCTTCTTATCCCATCACTGATAGTCTTAAACAAATGAATCTAATTTTTTATCTTCACTCACATGAAAACTTGGGAAATTTTTGCACGTATGTAGTTCAGTTCTTGAATTGCCATTACACAAACCGGGGCCATGTTTTTCCTCTGTGTATTATTGATATCTGGGCAAGTCCAGCTGTTAAGCAGACAGAATCTATCCTGGTTCTGTGTTAATTTATCCCATCTTTTGTAATTTTTTTTTTTTTTTTTTCATTTTTGGGAGTGTGTTCTTCTAGTGTAAACCCTGCATGTGTTTATATAGGACTTCAGAGAATCACACTTCCAAAAAATCAGAGAACTTAGCAAAAGACAGTACAAGAATCTATTATATACATTGATCTGCTCAACAAATAAAATTTTATATTTTTCATATCTTGTAAGTTGAGATCATTTCCTGAGTTGGTATTGCCTCATTCATTGAACCTCGGGTAACCTTCTCTCTTAATTAACTTTGAGAAAGCATCTAAATGTAAGCCTACAGATTAATTTTTATTTCTGTGTGTACTTTACTGTCTGCCAGAAGAAACATTTAATTTCCTGGTGACGGGAAGTCCTCTTTGAGAAAGCAATTAAGTATTGGACTTCATAATAACAGCAGAAAGAATGGGATTCTTTCCTCTATCATGTATAAACAAGGGATCTTTGTGAATTTGAATGAAATAAATACATACAAGAAATATTGTTGATCATCAGCTTGTATTCTTATCACAAACATAGTAATCTGGACTGAAATGCAAATAGTGTTGCTAGAATTTTTAAAATACTGTTTTGAAGAGCCATAATTATCTCTTATACTTCCAAAATAGATAAACCATCTAGACGCATGTGCAAGTTTAAATGTGTCGTAGCTTCCAAGGAGCAAATTGCTGTTTGTCAGTAGGTCTCTTGACTTCTGGCAGTGTAATATTGGAGGCTATCTCCGTGTCAGCTTCTGCTGATGGAATCTGCCATAGCTTCCTATATATAGTAGTCAGTAAAACCTCTGTAATATAAGCCGTTGCCTAATAAAAAATAAAACTCATTCCTGTCAGTGCCAACTATGACAATTTAGTGATTTGAGCCAGCTCTAAGCTTTGCCTTTTGCTTTTAAGAAAGGTTGATGTATAATTCTGCTTGGTTTCATTTGTTTGGGGCTCCCAGATCTTGTCTCACTGCTTGGCCCCTGCTTGTCCACTTTGTTGTCACGTGGATGACATCTGCAGAATTGTTTAGGCCAATACCTTCTGTAGAAACACAAAATTTTCCATAGTTTTTAGTAGAATGTTAAATATTTCAGTATGAGGTTGCACCTTATGTATTGATGTGTCTTTCTTCTAAAGACAAATCTTATTTCTATCAAAGACATTGGAAAGATTCCCATCACTCTCAGAGAAAAATGATTATTTTCTTTTTTCTTCCAGTTATGCTTTTTTTTGTTTGTTTTACACATTGTAAAAAAGCTATGTCTGCCTTAAAAAAAAAAAAAATCATAATGCCTTTAGAGTTTCTGGTCCATCACCCTCCTTATCCCATATGCAAGAAGGAGTTCTAGATAAAAAGTAGCAAAAGGTCACATCTGGACATGTTGTTAGTGTAGGCAGAAGTTATATTAACTGGAAATGATTAACTCAAAGAAAACATGAAACTAGCTGTATCATACTCTTATTAGAATAACTGGAGTCCTCCTCAGAGACAAACGCTAACTGAATGAGTGTTACATCTTAATTCTCAGCTCTTTTACATAGATCTTCCTCTTTGAAAATTTTTCCCTTTTTATCCCTCTATGCCTAAACATGGGTGAGTAAACACTATTTAGTTTTTCATCTTTGGCCTGAATATAGAAGTAATTTTCACATATATATTTTATTGAGGGAGGTAGAAAGGAAATGAAAGGAAAGAGTGCCTCATCTGGAGTAATCTTAAGAAACTGCACTAATTGATGAGCAACAGATATACTGGGTTGATCCTTACAAATATCAGTGAGAGCTTTTCTTGGACTCAAGAAAGGGGCTGCAATGCCATGGGGAATAGTCGTTAATGGAATGCAGAGGAAAAGACATGAGTGTCTCCTCATTCCTGGTGGCAGAAGGTCCATGCAATAATAAAAATTATGTCTTTGTAGCTAATCAGGTCTTGAGTATAACTCCCTTTTTTCAGATGTCAGGAGTTTGTCTTAAGCTGTTTAGCATCTATAGATAATGTCTACTCTGGCACTTTGCTGCTGCTTCTAAAAAAAAATAAAACCAACCAACCAACCAAAAAAACCAAAAAAACCCAGAGAGGAAAATTGTAGGTTCAAAATTGTCACTTTATTCATGCTTTGTCATTGACCATCTGCTTCCTAACTGTCCAATGTGAATGGGTAGAATTTGACTTTAAACTGAAAAAACTAAAAAGTTCACATCTAGCCTTTGGCTGCCACTGTTAGGAGCAGATAGGCCAAGTAGTGCATAGCAGTGAGGCATTGCCCTCTCAGATTCAAACAACAGGTTTTTTTATTATCCATTGCTAAAGTGGATCCAAGTGAATTACTGAATTACTAAATATGAATTATTTATCCAAGTGGTGCATAAATAAGAAATGGATGTTGAGGGACTAACTAATTGATTTGGAAGAAGTGTAGGAGTTTTAAAAGGTAAGACTTTCAAGGTGGAGTTGATGGAATTATGTAAGTGATAAATATCAGTCAAAAATGAATCCTATGGAAGTATCTGATGGAAAAGAATATTGCCTGAATACTTAATATTGAGACAAGTTAGATGTTATCTAGGACAGAGTTCACGTGCAAAGCTACAGCATAAGTTCTTGAAATACACTTGGATGGTATAAAGCAAAATGCACACGATTTTGGTAGATTTTATGTAGTTATTTTAAATATATTTCTTCACTTGATGGTATTAGTCATCTGTTTGGATACATTCAGAAAGAGCCATCGTTCCATCCTTGTTCTTTAATTCTGAAATATAATCTGACTTTAAGTGCTGTATTGAATCAATGGAGGAAAGCATATTCTCTGTTTCTACAGTGCACAGTAAAAGGAATAAAAGCTTTTCATGTGTTGTATCTTTTTTTTGGGTGGAGGGGGAGCAATGAAGAGGAAAAGCATTTCAATCAGAGTAAATTGTTAATAAGTTCCTTCCTAGCAAACTTAACTATTTGAGAAACAGTTATCTGTATGGACACAGCAAATGGCCAATGAAAAACATATTCTCAGTTATGGAAGCAGCTGGTAATTGATAATCGTTGTGTTGTGAATTTCTCATTTTGATGCACAGAATTGATTCGCTACAGTTTACTGTAGTCAGAGGAATTATTTCTGGAGTAAAGGGTTGTGACCAATTGCAGTTCAAATTATATAACATTTATGGTTAATCCTTTACTATTTAATTTAGCGGTAAAAACTGGAGGATGCCTGACTTCCAGGTGTGCCTTATAATAAAGGTGGAGTAGCCTGAAGTGACTTTATCAAAAAGAGAAATCAATTTAATACCATTTTGGTTTGATCTCCTATTACGTTATGCTTTCTTCTGGTCACGTTTCCAGTGTTTCACTGAAAAATCAACTTTTATTGCCTACTTCTGAACAGTAAATGTATAATTATAGCAAGAATGTAGAAGTTATGCATATCGTCATAATCTAGGCATTTCATTAATACACAGTAGAGGCTGAATGTTTGCTTCTAAGATCAACCACAAATTAAGCTTTCTATCATACATCTCTACCAGCCAGTAAAGAAAATACAATTGAGAAAATGGGCAGATGAAAATTAAGGTGTGCTAGATGAGTTAAGTGGAAAAGTAAAATGCCTCTTGTATTAAAAAAACATCTCTGAAATCTAAAGCATTCTTGGACACCACAAGAGTAAATTTGTTTTTACATTTGTGCACGAATGATTTTTTTTTTTTTTTTTACTGGAATATTATTATTAGAGAAATAACAGTTAAGATGTTGCTCCTGAGATCTGAAGCCCAAACTCCTGAAGGTAATACTGAAGTTCAGGGTGAATACTGTCCCACTAGAGATAAAAGCCTCAGTGTCACTCCAGACTTCTTTAATTTATGAAAAGTAATATGTAATGTGAATGTAGACTAATCCATTAGCCCACTTCTATCCATGTTACATGTTAAAAGTAATCTGTGCTGTCACCAGTATGAATTAAATATCTTCCAAGAGCTGTCATAGTCAACCCCATCTCCCTTTCGGATGCAGGTGGGCAGCCCTTCTGAAGTACTATGCAACCATCTTGCTTATCATAATGTATAATGTAAATACTTTATATTTTAATAGATATTCTGAAGGGATCACCTAAGCCACCTCTGGATCTGACCATAATAATATATCAAATATACGGAACAACTGTGCTCAAAAATCCCTGTATAGCCGAACACCCAAGCGATAAGTGCTTGTTTGACTCTTCCTGAACTTTTTAGATCCACAAGTTCAGGTTGGACATCCCCTGAGAAACAAGTTTTCATTAGTATCTCCTGCTTTTAGAGTTGCTGGAAGCCTTGAGCCTTTCCCCATAGTACACCACAGTTCTGACTCAAAAAAAGAACAAGACAGTGAGAGGGTACAGAAAAGCAAAATTAATATTTAGAAGTTTTTTTGTAAGTCTTTGCTTAATAAAGGCACAGCTTTTGACTGACTAGAGCTAAGCAATAGCCATTGTAGCTGCATAAAATAACAGACTATGAAGGATGGGAAGAATGATCTAACATAATGACAGATCTCTGGCACATGTGCCAGAATAAGCACATGGCCAGCAGAATGTGAATGGGGCCCAAATACGTAAGAACAGAGTTGAAGAGGGCAGAAGGTGGAAAAGAACACAGCATGAAAAAGATTTTCCTTCACTAGTCTGGCAGCATAATGGCAGAGCAGTTTGGAATCTTATGCTCAATACTAGGCCTCTTTATAATTGAGTTTACTCAGGATATCAGTTTTCCACTTTGAAAATAGGTATAGTATATTCCAATATTGCTGGGATGTTGTGAGGATAAAGCTTAATGAATTTCAGAAAACCACTCTGATACTGCTGTGATGACTGAACCTTTTGTTAGATGTAAAGAGCAGCACTATTCTAGTCTAACAGTTGAAAAATCATAGATAATGGGATTTATGTAGGCAGCTTTCACAGGAAAAGCATGGGAATTTAATTTTGTTTATTGAATGCAATTAACTAAAACAATACAAAAGTAAAACAAATATAACTAACAAGAAAACCCTAATGTTTACCATTTGTGTGATAAAATGGAAAAATATTTTGGAAAATTTGGCAACATCTAAGATTTGAATGAGAATGAATGCAGGGTGAAAAACTGAGGGAAGTTGGAGACGTTTTTTTCAAGCCAGTTTGCCTGCCCCTAATTACATTCACAAAATTAAACTTGGGTTGAACCTGGATGGATGCTAGACTAACATTTGTTGAATTACATGTAGAACTTGGAATCAGAAAAAAGTAAAAACATTATATGGCTATCAACTATGCATCCTTAAGATATATTTCATCATAAGATTTTGTAGTTCACTGTAGGACAAGGCCTGCAACCGATTCCCTATTGTCAGTATTAATATCCTTTTGGCTTCATATGATAAACTTTAAGCTTATAATGAAAACAAATTATTTAATTTCCTTTACATGAAAGGGAACCATACAGATGCTTTTAGGAGCTGCCCTATGGTTTCAAAATTGAATCAATTTTTAAATAGAATTGCTCATCACAGTATTTGTCCATTTCAAAAAATGGTCACTGAACCTTTTACAAACTAATTTATGTTATCTGCTCAGGCTGCAAGTAGTGGGCATCATAAGGACAAGGAATTGCTTTGCAATAATTTATGTTTAGCGTAACCTAATCATTCTTACGTGATATCTGGACTTGCCTTATGCCTGTACTGTTTAAACTTGGCTAATAATTGTTCTTGTTGGTCTTGTGAGTATGGAATAACTTCTTCCTCCAAGAATTTCATTATCAATCATAATGCCTACTTCAGGATATTTTGCCCCCACTGAAGTCAGTCACAAAACCCACCAAAATTTCCACCTATCTGTTAATATATTAAACATATTAAAATAGCTAGTGGTTCCATAATGCTTACCTGAATCATTGCGTATTGGGGCTAAAATACTAGGGGCAAACAGTGAGTTCTTACTGGTTTCCTAGTTGGGATTTTGTGTTTTGGTTTTGGTCTTTTGGGGGTTTGGTTTTTGTTTTTTTGTTTTGGTTTTGTGGTTTTTTTTTTTTTTTTAACAAGAAAAGTCTAGTATGTGTGTAGAAATACTGGGAACATGGAGGAAATTACCTATATGGATAGATTAAGCAGTTAGTTATTTTCATTATTTTAAGATAATCATTGATTCTCATTGTGGGTTTGATGTGTGTTATCTTAGTCAAAAAGCTGAGATTGCTACAGACAGCTTATCTTTCAGATGTATGCAAAACCAGGTCATACGTGGGAGCAATGCCAAGAAAATCATTCTAGTGCATTTTAGACATGTAACCGTCATGAGCAGAAATTTCCTCATGACCAAAAGGCTGCCTGCTATTAGAAAATTGGAACAAGGTGCTGGGCATCATAGAAACACTCACAAAAAGAAAACCCATTATAACAAACTAGTTTCGTCTCAAAGAAAATGTAATCTAGGTGGCTGGGATGAAAAGTTGGGGAAAAAATAAATGTTAATAGATATGACACTGATTGTTCTGATATGTAACAGATGTGTGATAATTACATATCTTCATTTTTGTGATATTTAGAAATTGATTAAAGGTTAAAGGAAAACAGGTGAAAGATTTTATATTGATTGGTTCATTTTTCTTAGATGACCTTCATTGTCCCTTTGAAAAAGCAGTTCCATCAACTGCACTTTGGTGGTTCTACCATTAAGTTGTAAGTTGTTTGTGAGATAAAAACAAAATTATTCTTTTAAAGAAAAATCTGTATTGCTTTCTACATTTTCAGGGCTATAGACATGCCTGAATATCTTATTTTTTCAATTTGATACTCCTAGAAATATAGTTTCACCACCGTACTGCCTGTCACTTCTTGATATACTGATATGAATCAGGTTCTACTCTTTGCGGTGGGAATGTAATCCTGGATTGGATTTGAAAACCAGAACGTCATGTAGGATGCAGGTCCTTTGCAAGATCAAAGATCATGTTTTTCAAAAGGATTAAGGGGAGGGGTTGGGGTTTTTTTTGTTGTTTGGGTTGGTTTGTGGTTTTTTTTTTTTGGCCAAGTCAATGGCAAATGTCCCATAAGGGAATGGAAGTTAAAGAAATTTATTTAAACAGTAATATCCTGAAGGTTAATTACTACATGTAATAAGGGATCAGAAACAACACTGTGAAGCAACTTAAGTGAAAAATCATGTTTGTGAACTGCATACTTTAGCCGTTGCTTGCTCCTTTTGCTCTGTATTAGAATAAGAAATGCTGGACAAACTCCTGTTTTTACATCATTATTCTGGGTTTACTAAACATCTGACAAATTAATATACCCAAAAGGAAGAAAAAAGTTGGAATGCATTGAAAGCTAGTGATGCTGCTAACTCTGTGGAAAAACAGCAAATCTTGAAAAGTCTCAACGGCACTTAGCATCAAGCAAAGTGAAAAGACAAAGGAATAAAGAGGATGCAAAAAGAAAAAAAAAATTAAATACTTGCTGTGTTTTTCTTCATGGTATTTTCACATTCAAAATATTTTAGATTTTTTTTTTTCATATCAGTTTGCTAAGGGTATATTTTCTATAAAAGATTTGATTTTTAAGGATAGCTTGCTGTATGAATTATCCGTGGATGAGCTGTAATGCTGACTAAATAGAAAGGTTAAACCCTTTCAATACTTTGTAGCTTCCTTGCTGGAGCAAATGAGTCATCTTCATGTGACATTTTGAGGAAGAATTGGAGGTGCTGAGCCAGGTTGCACTTTGATTACTTACAGTTTTTGTAGTAGCCACAGGAGTTCTAATTATCTAGCCATGCTGAGATGCTCTGATTGTGGTCCTGAATTTCTCCTGCAACCAACCCATTGACTAAGGAGGAGTTAGGTGGTAGAAATCTATCTTAATTTCTGCTTCAAGCCTGCCTGAAGTAGGGTATTTCTCCTGAGAATCTGTGCTGTTCTTCCTGTGCTATTTCATTCTCATATGTTCTTCTTTAAGGTGGATTATGGCATCTACTGGGAAAGATAAAGTGCCTACAAGTAAGCCACAGCTATCATGGTATGATAAAAATGCAAACAGACTTCTGTCTGAGATGGAAATAGATAGAAATAAATGGAAAGAAAATAAATACACAGGACACTTGCAATTTATGAAATAGCTAGTTAGATTTGTGTGTGTCATACTTGCAGTAGCTTTGACCCTTCAGAGGTCATGTTTCTGGGAGAAAATACTAATACATGATACTTTTAAAAGATCATACAGTAGTGAATAATTTAATTTGTAAAGTGTTCTCATTTCTCATGTGCTATGGTAACAGCATAACAAACACATGGAATTCTTGCGGGTGGAAAATTGTAATATTTTATTTATTTATTATGTTCAGCTTCTTTTCTTTTTCTGTATTAGCTTAGGTTTTTGAAAGAGAGGAAAGCAATTCAAATCTGTGTTTTATTGCCTATTCTGTTAAATTTAAAGCAGTAATGCCAGAGGTATACTGAAGGTTATTACGTACATCTTGTGCTTCTGCAGTGAGTTAGGCAGACATTAACAAAAGCCAGTACAATTATAACTTTAATGAACTTTGTGAAGTAGCTTGAAATCCTTGAAAATTAATCTTGTGGTAAACTAATGTTGTAACGTAGCGAACTGAGAGAACCTACTGAACTCAACGTTGCAGTTGCTAAACACTGATTAATTTCTAAGGTAAATAGCAAATGGTCAGTTCTTTCTGTCTTCAGTTAAAACAGGGAAACCAAAGTATCCAGATATCTGTACATCAAGGGACAGAAAATTGGGTTAGATTCAAAGGTGAACTTTGTAAGCTGGGCCAGCTTTGATATAAAAGAGAGAATCAAGTTGTCATTTTTCCATAGTAAGTAATTATTGTTGTTGGAGTGGAATTGAAGCAGTCAGTGTGTTTTATAAAGTACTCTGGAGTAAATAATGTTATTTTGTGTAAGTAACAAGGCACAGATGGAGATAGTCACACCACTTACTTATAGACATATAATTTCAGTGTGTAAATTAAGAAGCTAATTTGTCCAGGCTTCTAATATAGTCAGTAGATAGAAGGAAAGGAATTGTAAATATGCCATCAGAGAGTCTGGCCCCAAAATCTCTGGCTTACAGTAGCTTTACCTGTACCAATGAATGATGGCTTAACTGGGTCTCTGCTAGGTCTTAACTGCTACTCTACGGACAGATCTGTCTAGCTTTATTTACAGGAAAGCTCCACTGAAATCAGTGAAACTACAATATCTGTGTACAGTCATTTCCTCAGTTTCTATTTCTTTGCTAGTCCACAGAGGATGGCATAGGTCTTGCCTTGCTAACTAGTCCTTTCATTTCAAACAACAATGATCTGTGCTTTTAGATGTATTCTAAAATTCAGATTCATATTTTGCTTCTGTCAAGATAGGAGCTGTCACACAGCAGAACTTGTAGGGTTGGTGCAAGAGGCATACAGCAGAATTTATGCTTTGATGGATATTTGTCTCTTTGTTTAGATTGTTTGGGATTTTTATATTTTTTTTTTTTCCCAGGAGAGATGATCATTGGTGCGGTGACTAGTGTCACTAAGATTTCAGCTCTTATCTTTCATAGACCTAAAGCCAACATTTTCAAACATCTTCCCTCAAAATAACATGCCTTTTTGTTTTCAATTTTTATTCTCTGTTTTCAAAGAAAGCCACAGCAGTGTGTGATGGGAAGCAGACAGATGAAAATTCTATGATTTTTATTGTGGCTGAGAGCAGATCTTCTCTGTCTTTTAAATGGCACACAGTATTCAAGTCTGATGCAATTCATAATGATGCTCTTATGAGCAAGTGTTTTACTGTGATAGCATTGCAGTTTGGTACTAGTAGGCTATATTATCAAATCTAGTCTTTCATTATAGGCCTTGCTTCTGGTATGGAAAGAGATAAGAAAATTAAAGTTTCTGAACTGTTGTATCAAAAAGAACCTTTTCTTCCTTCATGTAATATACCTTTCATTTCCTTCAAAGACTTACTGGTGCTTATAGACTAACATAGCATTTTCTTTTTTTATACTGGTTGATGAAAACTTAGACAAAAGTTGGAAATGATTGGGCTGAGGAGTGGTTTCAGTCTGTAGATTACAGGAAAGTAGAGAGTGGAGTCAAACTTGAGAAAATAACAATGTAGCAAATAAATCTAGTGGGGGTGGCAGTATTTTCTCTAACATCTCTGTAGCTGAAATCTTAGAGTGGCATGGCATTGACAACACTGACATCAATTGCAATTGTTTCTCTAGTTAATAAGGAAAAGTGTTTCTCTGTGCAAGAGTTTAATGGTAATAGCTTTCACAGCTGAAATGTCTTACTATAGAATCCTAATTCAATTGTTTCTTTCCTGTTTCTTTTACCACTGTAGCTAATATTGCTATTGTAACTCAGCTATAGTAGAGCACCAACAGGGATGAGTAGTTGGCAGTCTTATTCTGTGTCTGCAACCAGAACGGTTACTCTTGTGTCTGGCTAGGAAAAAAGGGCTATTATCATTTCAGTGGGTGTTATCAGGGGTGTTACATCAGTAAGTATTTAATAAAAACATAGGGCATTTTCATCTTGTCCTTTCAGCAGAGAAGATCAGCTACTCATCTTTACAGCTAATATCTAATAGAAGGTATATCCATGCAGTATTCTTAATTCCTTATTGTCATCCCTCTCAGACTTTGTCCTATATAAGCAACCAGGAGAGCATTTTACCAAGTGGCCCAGCTTCTATTAGTTGAAAAGTACTGGGCAGTGTCCTGCTATAACCCCTGCTGTATTCCAGTTCCTGAGTATAGTATATTACCCATGAAAGTAATGTCAAGTAAAGTGAAAATTTATTTATAAAAAAGATCGTTTAGGCTGTTTACAAGACTTGAGATCAACTCTGTTATCCATTATAGCATTTCAAATGTCATAGGAGAAGAGGCTTAGTAATGTTGAAAAGGAAGAGCAGGAAGCTTTGAATGTGGTTTGTACATTTACAAAAGGGGAAATACTAACTGTGACATTAGGGTTAGTGATAAAACCACAGACTCGACATGTGTAAAGAACTGATGTACAGAACTGGTGTTCTGTCTTACCAATTGGTTGTAAAACTTTCAGTTAAGCTTTTTTCCCCATAATCTTAGAAACACAGCATTTGACATTCTTTCTTAAGAACCACCTGACTTGGATTTGATTATCCCCCCCCTCCCCCCGCTTGTTATCAAGTGCTTGAAGACCAGAAATAACATATTTTTCAAGAAAAAGTAAAAGAAAGGAGAAAGCTGATTGTTTTTTGTGGTTTGTTTGTTTGTTTGTTTTTTAATTAGGACACTTGTTCATTGGAAAAACCCAAAGCATTGGGGTTATGGAATATGGTTACAAGAAATGCGCCTGCTGGTTTACAGCACAGGACTTGCTTTGTGGAATGGTTTCCTTTTTTTTTTTTTTTTTTGGGGGGGGGGGGAAGGGGCAGTATCCCAGCTTTATTTTCATTAGAGTTTGCATATGTCACCACTCCTAACCTGTGTGAAGTTAGCAGTCCACATTAACTTCATATATATTCCCAGAAAAATATAAGTATACAACTTTGAATCACTCAGTAACTGAAGTCTGCCCATCTTTGTGTGCATTTGTAGATTCACATCTATCTGAAAATTAGGAGCATGTTGTGTTATGCAGGAACCTCACAACCTGTTGTCTAGACATGGTGGATTTGAATGTGCATTGGGTTTGATACTTTTTACCTGGTTTTCTGATGCAAAAATGCTGGGAGACATACTAATATGAACCTCCTGCTGATGGTTTAATTGCCATCAGTGTTGGTATTGCACCATTTCACTTGGTTAGAAAAATAAAGATTGAAAGGTTTCTAATCTTAAACTGGAGAGATGATTAAAATATTATTTGATGAGAATACAGTTTGATGATGATTATTAGAATATACACCACCACAGTGTACTTTGTAGGCATACCTGTAATGACATACCTACAAGAATAAAGTTTGAATTTGTAAAAATGTTCAGTTACAGTCAAATGGGATGGGATTGTTAAACAAGTTTATTTCAATAGTGAGAAGAAAAACCTATTAAAGCATGTGACCTATCTTAACCTGATCAGAAACATATTGATTGTTGTATTAAAATAAAATATGTTTTAGCTAAATTCCCTTCAACTAAATTTAGAACTTGGAAGGTTATTAAATTTCTTAGCTTTTTTTCATTCTTTGATATCTAATATATAAAAAAATAGTCTAAACAGAATTACTGCAGACAAATTCAAAGTATTTGCTTAGTGTTCGGACTGTGAGCAAGATTCTCACCCATAGAGTTGTATTTCATGCTGTTCTATGAAAAGAACATTAATATTTTCACTCCTAGCACTCTTAAATATTGTCATTTAGCTTCTAGATCTGAAATCAAAACTATGCAACATAGCCTGAATTCTTAAAACAAACCTTTGAATTGTCTGTAAATTAGTATTTGTTTTCTGAGGTAACTAAGCAAATAATTTTGATTTGTATCTTAGATTTTAACTTCTGAAAAGTTATATGCTATCTATATAACATTCCCAAATAGATAAAGGGAGTACATTAAGCATAGAGCTTAGCTTTTGTTTCACTTTTATTTTGATGAGACTTCCAATTATATTGTTTTATTTTGAATGTTACTTTATGAAAGAAGGTTTAGTGTTTTCAGATGTGTAAGCGCAAAAACAGAGAGAAACAAGCCATGTGATCACCAAGGTGATTGCTGGACACTAAAAGGGGTGAAATGTCCAAAAACATGCCTGTTCACAAACAAATTATTTATAATAAAGTTTACATCTTCAATATTTTTTTTTTTTTTCGCATCACTCAGAACCCATACCAACAGCTTTAACTATCTTGGAGAAAAGTTTCAAAGATGTTCAGTATTTCTTGGAATACTAAATATGTTCTGTATTATTGCTTTCCTTTTGTATGGATAATTCACTTTGAATGACATACTGGAGTCTGTTTTTTTCCTATTATTATGCCAAGTTGAAAGAGTCCCCAGTACAAATAAAATTGGAACTTTGAAGGTCAAATGTATCTTAAAATATGTTCTTCAAGAATATTTTTTGTTTTAGAAGATGACAGATAATGCACAGAGAGAACATAATCTCTTAGAAATCTAATATTCTGTTTGGTAAACTGTAATTTGCTGAAATTCCTGAGAGTCAACATGCTGTCTATATTATGTCACTTACTGGGGGGGGGGGGGGGGGGGGGAAGTAAGGGAAATACATTTGAGAACATTTTATTACAATTCTATGTGCTTTCAAAAATTATATTTGTCAAGGCTCATAGAATAGTTGGAATATAGTTGAAGCCAGGCTTCTATTAGTTGTCTATGATTAGCATATACCCTCAGTGTCCTCAGTGAATTTTAAAGCCACCATAAATGTCTTTCTAAGCAGAAAAGATTTGAATTTTTAATGTAGGATGCAAACTTTGCCTGAGGAAAAAGAACTGTGGGATATTTTGTACGTGATAATAACATCAGATTAATTTTTTTTTTTTTCCTTTCTGGTTATCTTTCAGGGAGAAGATAGTCTGAAGGCAGAATCCTCATCCACTTCTCCAAGAAAATAAATCAAAACTTTGTGAAAAAAATTTATAATCACTCTTGTAAGTGGAAACTTGGTTTCCATCCTCCTACCTGGATTGCTCCCAAATAGGCCACAGAGTGTCTTGGAGATGGGAAAGGTAATTAACATTTCTGAGAAGACTGTGTGCTCCAATGACAAACACTTTGCTTTGCTAAGGTTCCTGACTGGGCTGTATCCTTTTCTGTTCCTCACCACCTTTATTCGTTAGCCTAAGGGAACATTTCCTCTTCTCTGCAAGTAGTAGATTTAATGCTTTGGAAAGATTTCTGTATTCCTGACCAGTCATTTAAAAGCGGGGCTTGTCAGAAGCTTTCCACCTCATTAAACAAATTGAATTAACTCATTTGGTCCTCAGGCCTGGGGATGGTAAAATTCAATTCTCTGGAGCTGGCAGCCTGGTCAGTCTTCAGCCTCCCCTTCTGTGTGCTTCCACTTCTTTTCCTTCTTTATGCCCAGCCCTTTTGGAGGGATGCCTGACAGCTGCATGGTCTTTTTCCCCTGAGCTTCTCACACAGCCTCTGCTTTTATGGTGATTTTTGCTGTCCCATTTGAGGCCTTAGGCAACTGCCTCCTTTGCTGACTGTTAAAACTGATGCATGGGATCAGCCCTGTTTAGAACAAAATTCTCCTACTAAAAAACAGTTACGTGAGATACAATGTGTGCTGGGAGCATATTTCTCAAGAGGTGAAGGTGAATACCCAGCTTCCATGTAAATCTGTCTGATCACATGCTAATTAAATGTTTCTATTGAGAAGGAACATATGGTATTGTTTGGTGTCATGAACTGACTACTCAAATGAAACAAACAAAAAGAATTACTTTTCATTGCTGTATGTCTGCATGCATGCACAATTTGAAGATATATTTTAATCAAGGGTTTAAAATAAATTTAGATAACTGTGGCCTACACAAAAGCTGAACCAGCCAAAAGCATTCTGTAGCTTGTCACAAGATGGTGACATCATTCACAACATACAAATACATCCCTGCCAAAATTTTTCAAAACACAACAGCTGCAAGTTTTCTTTTAGATGAGAAAGTTATTGAAACAATATCTTAAGGAAATTTATAGCTAGGGGAGCTTTTATCACAAATGCTTTGATAAATCTTTAAAATCGAGAATGAAACAAATTGCTCTGTTAACTATTTGTTGGTTAAAAGGTAGAACAAGTAACTAAGATGGTTTTAGCTAAACTATTGTACAAAGCTATTTTTATTTAATTTGAGTACAAATAGAGGTTTCCTGCTGGTGGAAATTCAAATATTACTGCAAAGATGAGGACTGACATTTCCTTTTAGGAGTGCAGTAATTAAAATATCCAAGACTTAGTACTTAATAATAAGGAATGTTACTAGTCTATTGTTTCTCTAGATTTGCACTTGGATGACAATTTCTTTTCAATTTTAAAATGCTGATTTCCCCAGCCATTTAGATTTATTTCTTGGCTCAGCATATGCATTTAAGTAAGACATCTGTAGATAAATGGATTTGCAGAAACTTCATACGTGAAATCAAAATTTCATCAAAGCTCTGAACAAGTATGTGTATCCAAGTCATACTTGCTTCAGGTCAAGGCAAGGAGCCTTGATGTATTTCATGGCTGACAGCATAGTCAAAATAAAACAATATGCCATACTGTGTAAAGTCAGTGGCCTGTCTAGCCCATCAGTGTAAAGGAGAGGCTAGTCAGGAAGAACCTGAGATTGGGCAGTTTGTGCTACCCATGTGCATTGGGCATAACTGGCAGGAGTCTGGTAGCAGGGGGACTCCAGGGAGACCTCTGTGAGTAGGTTAGGGACTGTCCTGTGCCAGACACACCTGGCTCTGCAATGGACCCACTGTGCACCAGAACTGAGCCAGTCAGGGGAGTTAGTGGTGCCTCTGCAAAAAAATACTTAAGAAAGGGCAGTAGCCACTCGATAGAAGAAATGCAGGACATGCAAGAGACAATGCCAGGGCAGGAGGGATGCCTGAGCAGGGGCAAGGGAGAAACAAGCCGCACACCCAGGCAGGAGGAACAGTAGAGAAAGAGAGATGCCGAAGGAAAGGAGGAGAACCAGGAGAGGTGCCAGGGCTGGAGGGGCGCTGGAGCAGGGGCAGAAATGTAAAGCTGCCTGAGCAGGACTGCAGAGAAGGCACAGGGGAAGGTACAACCCCCAAAGGAACAGTGGCCAGTGGAGGAACCCACACCAGAGCAGTGGAGTAAGAATCAAGGAGCAACAAAAGCAAAGGAACTATTGTTAACTGGTAATCAATTAAATTGATTGGAATTCCCCAGCTGTTTTGTTGCCTGTCACAGCATGCCCCTCCTTCTTCCTCAGCATCCAGAGCTGTTGTTTTGGGCATCTTACAGGGTGCACCTCTGCCCTGTCTCTGTTCCTGGGTTTCAGATCATGAGTTTGTTGAAGCTTTCTCTGAACCTTGATTATGTTGTCCCCTTTCAGCCTTCCCCTTTCTCCCTGAAGAGTCCCAGCCTGCTTAGTCTGTCCTTATAAGGCAGCTATGCCATCCACTTGATATTTTCAGTTGCCCTTCATGGGCCTTTCCTAAGCTGATTACATACTTTTCAGAGGCATCCATCCTTTCTGAGGTGACCAGACCTGCATTCAGCACTGAGGATGTGGATACAGCAGATTTTATACAGTCACAAAATGAAGCACCTTGTCTTGTTTTTCATACCCTTCCCGAATGACGTCTGATGATCTGTTGGCTTTTTTGGCTGACACTGTGTGTTTGAGTCACTGATTTCAGAGAACAGCCCGTGATGATTCTGGTGTCCTTTTCCTAAGCTGTAACTGCCAGTTCCAAATTCAGTGTCATGTTGGCATGATTTAGATTCTCCCTGCCTCCCCCACCACCCCATCCCCACAGTGCATTCTCTTAGACTTATCTACATGGAAGTTCTTCTGCCATGTTTTTCCCTGGTTGCAGAGTTTGGTGACTTGAGTTACTTGCTAGAGCGTGGTATTTGACTACCTGAAAGAGCATTGTATCACCCACAGACTGGGAGACTTATTACTCTCTCCCTTCTCCAGGTCATTGATCAAGATGAATAAAAGTGCCTTCTTCTGCCCACTCACTTGTGCATTCTCCTGACCCTTCTCCAGCCTGAGAATTGTCCCTTAGTCTGTATACGCTGCCTGATACCTTTGAAAAAGTCCGTAGAAGAGGACTCCAGGCCTGTGGCTGCTTGATTTATTTAATAACATAACTACATAAAGCAAGATCAATTATAGAGCTACAATTTAATAGGTTACAAACTTACTGTTTAATCAGTACAGCTAAGCTTTGTTTCTGATATTTATCAGAAGAGGCAACACACAGATATGATTAAAGAAGCAAAAACCCTGAAGACGTAATACTTGAAGTATGTAATATATGCATTCCTAGAAGTATTTCTGACTTAAGTGGAATACGGCTGTCAGAGGATATCTTTAGGTGCTTTTTTTTCCTCCCATTAGAATTAATTTGTTAAACAGAAATAGTTATAACATGGTAGGGGGAATATAATTTCCTGTCACACTTGGAACAAAACTCAGTCAAGTCAAAACTTTATGATGATATACAGTAATTAATAAAGGGAGAGAACATTTGATGGAAGTACCTTTTATTTCTCATTCCAACACTTTTATTGAATCACAGTAAACTTGTTTATAATTCGTGTCATATATCATATGAACAGTATACAGATAAGGTAAGAGATGAAATGTTAGCCTGTTAAAGCTAAAAGAAGTTTGGCCATTGAATGGAACCACCACCTTGATTGCCAGTGTTTGCAGAGACCACTATCACACTTTCCCTGACTCTGAGGGATGGCAGTGTGGTGGTGCATCCCCCCACCCCCATTCCTCTTTCTCTTCAACGGCTTAACAATCTCAGGAATTCCAGGCCGAATTTTGTGTAGCGAGTTAGTCAGTTAAGCGCCCCTCAGTTGTACTAGAAACTCCTACATGGCTGAAGCAGAGTGTGGCCCTGTCCTTACCAAAATCTTTGTATTATGGCTAACGAGGGGAGCAAGAACAAACAGCTACCCCTGACAGCCTTGAAACAGAGCGGTATCATCGTTACTGGAATTCCAGCAACTACCGATCCGAACTGTGGCTTGGATGGAAATTTACTGGTGATTAAAGTCAATCATCTCACAATCCTGTAAACAGCAGCCCTAAGTGAGGCCCTTTGAACTCTTCTGGACTGCCGTGGGCTGCACCAGCATCTCCCTCTGAGCGAGACAACTCTCAGAGCCAGCAAACTCTGAAAGTTTGCTACAACCAGAAATCCATTGCCAAAGACTGACAGTGGAGCCTGGGCTGAAACCCTTCACTCCTCGAAGCTCAACTCTTGCCCGCTCAGAAATGCCAAGACATTAGACGTATTTCACTGAACTCGAGGGGAATTTTTAACAGGTATACCATTTTTATATATGCATTCATGTTTGTGTGTATGCATGTGTGAATCAGTTTAAGTAGTCTGTAGATGTATCATTTAATTTCAAAGTAAGTCTTATACTGCTGCATTATCCTTATTCCTATTAAACCGTTGACCAACTCTGAGACTAAGATTGGACCTAGCCATACCTAGACTCTTCTCTGAGAAGGAGTTTAGAAAGCAAGGGTGTCTATTCTGAACCTCGTGACTCCACGGGAGGGTCCTCCTTATCTGCTACATACGCAATCCCTTTGTGAATCATTCCAACTCAGTGTAATTTAATTTTCCTTTATGCACTCCCATGTAGTAATAGAGTGAACCTTGCCATCTTTGAATCTGTACCTAAGTCACTGTTTTGATCAATTTTGTCTAATCACTTTGTTAATCACTGATGACTGAGTGCTATTAAAATATTACAATCAAATCCTGTGATTTGCTACAACTAAATTCTGAACTGCTACTAAATCAAACTGTGTAAAGTCACTCATTCACAATAAATTGACATAATCAGCAGGACTCACAAACCTGCATTCGTGACAGGCAGCCAAGCCATAGAGATTGCGCTGAGGACAGTGATGTCTTTCCCCTTGTCCTTTAGGTGAAGTAATATTTTAGCCAACAAGGATCATACCCATGTTTGCTTAGTGAATATGTTTTCTACTCCCTCTTATTTGCTAGCATTTCAATGTAGGCAGCACTCAACTTTAAAATCAAATAACAAATAATTTTATCTGATTTATCAGCTTGTCAATTTAGAATCCAAATTTTAAAAATGTGAAGCTATTAGGACAAAACAATATTCAGAAAATTTTAATTCCCTTCTGTTACTGTAAAATAGCTACAAGTCCTAGTGGTAACAGACCTAAAGTCTTTAAATACTTGCTTTTGTATTTGCAGCTGAACACTTGTAGTATTGGGTTGTAAGATGGAAAAGATCGTTGCAAGAAAGTTGGACTTGTACTCTGCCACAGCCACAAATTAAACAGGTATCAGAATTATTTTATTTTATTTGTGAGTTTTGTCAACGGGTACTAATCTTTAGAAGGTTTCCAAGTTATTAGAGTGCGTAAACAGACACTAATTTCCAAACTGTTTGCTATACACAGTAGCTACTTGAATTTTCTTGTCTGATATTTTGACTTTGTAATTGTCTGGCTTGCTGCTATTTCATCTTTATCTGAATATTTGCACATTTTCAGTATATGCTACATTGAAGCAACAGCTTATGAGGACAGAAAGCTTTTGCTATCCTTGTAATATTGCAGAACTTAGCATAAAATATTGTGGGTTTACTTGTGTTGTGGGTTGACCCTGGCTGGATGCCAAGTGCCCACCAAAGCCACTCTATCGCTCCCCTTCTCAACTGGACAGGGGAGAGAAAATATAATGAAAAAGCTCATGGGTCGAGATAAGGACAGGGAGATCACTCAGCAATTAACTGGCATAGGAGAAACACACTTGACTTGGGGAGAATAAGTTTAATTTATTGCCAATGAAAACTGAGTAGGGTAATGAGAAACAAAAACCAAACCTTTAAACACCTTCCCCCCATCTCTCCCTTCTTCCTGGACTCAACTTCACTCCCAATTTTTCTCTACCTCTACCCCCTGAGCAGTGCAGGGGGACAGGGAATGGGGGTTGTTGTCAGTTCATCACATGTTGTCTCTGCTGCTCCTTCCTCCTCAGGGGGAGGACTCCTCACGCTCTTCCCCTGCTCTGGCATGGGATCTCTCCCACGGGGTCACAAGTCCTGCCAGCAAACCTGCTCCAGCGTGGGCTCCTCTCTCTCCATGGATCCACAGGTCCTGCCAGGAGCCTGCTCCAGCGTGGGCTTCCCATGGGGTCACAGCCTCCTTCGGGCACATCCACCTGCTCCGGCGTGGGGTCCTCCCCAGGCTGCAGGTGGATATCTGCTCCACTGTGGACCTCCATGGGCTGCAGGGGCACAGCCTGCCTCACCATGGTCTTCACCAGGGGCTGCAGGGGAATCTCTGCTCTGGTGCCTGGAGCTCCTCCTCCCCCTCCTTCTTCACGGACCTTGGTGTCTGCAGAGTTGTTCCTCTCACATATTCTCACTCCTCACTCCAGCTGCAGTTTGTGTCCTGGTGGTGATGTCCCCCCTGCTTAAATCGCAGAAGTGCTACCACCATCGCTGATGGGATCAGCCTTGGCCAGCGGCGGGTCCATCTTGGAGCTGGCTGGCATCGGCTCTATCAGACATAGGGGAAGCTTCTAGCAACTTCTCACAGAGGCCACCCCTGTAGCCCCCCTGCTACTGAAACCTTGCCATGCAAACCCAATACAACTTGTTAAGGCAAATTAGTCCCTCCTTTATCTCATGCTTTCACATATTTCTAAGTTCTTTGGACACTTTTTGCCAAATCACAAATAAATATAGCATGACCATTTGTATAGATTTTCTTAAATATTTGACTGAAATACTACGCTTGTTAATCTGGTAGCTTTCTCACTTGTTATGAATTTTCCTAGTTCAAGGACTTGTTAGATGTTAATGGCATAGCTCCAGTGTAATCAGTAGTATTATAATGATGCATACCAGCTGGGGAATGGATCTCATGAATTGAACTGCTTGTATTCAGGCACTCAAAGTAACCTACGAAAGAACTTTTAAAACCTATGTTCTTTTATTTTTTTTTTTTTTTTTTAATTCACTCTGAGGACAGAGAGTTAACTGTATGGAAAAAAAAATGAGTCAGGAAAAATAACAAAATATGATTAAAATTTGTTAGGGTAATAAAACCCAACGTTTTTGAAAAAAATGGCCAAAATAAGCATGTGATCTAGGTCTCTTCCCTCTTTCTTTTCTTTGATGTTAATTGTGAAAATTGTGCTGCAAATACCATGTTATAACATCTGCAGTTGGTATTCATGTTGACATAACCACAAAAAGAAAAACATGCTCGTGCATGTGATTTTTTTAATTCATATGGAATTTTGAGATTTATTGTGTAGTATAATTGAGATTAAGTTGTCAGTTATTTGCCACAATTTATAATAAAATCATGTAAGAATTGTAAGTTACGCACACACAAAAATCTCACATGATGTTCCAGATGACTTCAATTGCCATTTAAATAGTAGACCAATCCTGATGATCAGTGTAACCTGTAGGAAAAGCCAGGATGAATAATTGTGTATTTTTCCCATTTTTTGTTCATCCTTGTGCAGTGACTAATCTATATTAAAGTATGCTACTAATAAAGCACACTTAACAACACCTTTCAGATCTCAGCATTTCTCAAACTAGATATTTAAATGATTCTCTATAGTCCAGATAAATTAACAGTAATTACATCCCTCAAACAAAACTGAGTCTGGTATCACCAAGTAGGTGGTAAGAGCAGGTGACTTAGACCCAAGACTGAATCCTTTTAAAGAATTGTCTCTCTACAGAAAGACATTAAAGGAAGCAGCAAACAGCTCTTTTCATTTTGAAAATAAAACCTGAGAATGTTGAGAGGTACATTCAGTACTCTCCGTGAAAGATGTTCTGTTCTCTGGCAATTTTAGTTATAATATTGTGTAGAATAACCAGATGTTTTTTCTAGATACTGGCATTAAATTAAAACAAAAAAAAAAGAAAAGAGTTTTGGCTTCCAACTTCTCAGTAAATCTAGCAAGGGAACAAAAGCCAAGTATTGTGTTCAATTGTTTGTTTCTACACAAATGCTATTCTCTTAACTTGATTTTGTAATGTACTTAGTTTGAAGGGATTTGAATTTTTTTTATTAACGTTGATGCTATTGTGCTGAGTGAAATCATAAGCTTGTCCAGATGAGCCATGTTGAGAAAGATGGGCTGTTTCTTTGTGCTAATACTGAAGAGATTTTGAATAACAGTGCAAGCTTGGAATTTAGGAGAATGCTTGTTTCTTACTTGTTCTAGCCATTGTACTCATCAATGTACAGCTCTGTGCCTCAATTAACCCATGTATCATCAAAATTATGTGCTGATACATTGTTTATGAAAGTGTTATGTGACCTCTGAACAGTGGATACTAGTGGTGTTAGGATATGAAGCATGAAAATACAATAAATAAAAATGCATTCAAATGATGGGACCATTATTTATGTTGGAAGAGTTAACAACAGTAAGGCTCTAAAAACTTGTCAGTATATGAATGCCCTGCAGAAGCAACCAAAATTCAACAACCCAAACCAAGCATAAGTGAGCTTCACTTAAAAATGAAAGTTCTCTTCCTAATGGAACAAAGCAGTAAAGGAATAAATACTCCATGTGACTCTTCATCTTGTCATGTCTTTTCTGAAATATAAAAATTTCCAGTTGTATATTCTCTCTGTGTTACTCTTCCTCTTTCTACCTTGTCTGATGCTGTCTTGGGTGTTTGGGGCTTTTTGTACACTGCCTTCACAGTCCTCACAGCTGTGTCTTTGGATTTTTTGGTGTTTTCTTGAAATCATCTTTAAATATACAAAGGTTCTAAAAAGCTTTTGTTTAACTTCTGTTCTAATCTCCTGCAGGGAAAGCAAAAGAAAAAGAGCTGTTTTTAAAAAAGAACCAAAAACAACAGGAAAAAAAAAAACCCACACCACCAACAACCAGAAACCCCCATGAAACCCCTAAATAAATAGAAAACTAGCTTTTGAATCTTCAAGAATCACCAGAAAACAGCATACAAAGGGTTTTAAAAGCCTTAATTACAAGGCCTTTCCTCCAGGTGGACTGCTACTATTGTCTTAAAGCATATCACCTCAGTAGGATGGGTTAGTATGTGGTCAGTTATATCTTCTCTGCTGCAAATCTATGTGGAGATCTGCTGACTGAGCAATTGTGGCTGATGGAAGACTTTTCTTTGTTGATGGAAGATTAGTTTCTGACCTGTGTTCCAGGGCTATGCTGACATGGAGTGTGTTCTCCTCCAAACCATTGCCTGTTTCCAGAAAAATGGAGCCCGTGCTTGGTCTGGGACTGGCTCTCCCATCACCTCTCCGTATCACAAATAATCAAGCTTTATTCAAATGGATTCCCTGGTAGGAAATGCGGGTGCTAATACCAGTGATGCAATCAGTGGAGCTGGACAGTTAAGTTATCAGTAGGCCCTTCTAAACTGTAGGAAATAGATGTTCTGCAAACATTTTATTGACTTAGTAACCTAGATTGAATTTTCTTTATCCTTTACTTTGCCTGAGCATGTGACATAATGGCTTGTGTGAAGAAAGTACTAGGATGAAGTCGAAGTCTGGCTGAAACTAAAACAGGTCAGTAATTAGTTGTACTTCCATTCCCGTATGGCTCTGTGCTTGCTTGCTTGCCCTGTTTAAGAGCTAAACTGATAGAGAGAAATCATTGAGTCACAGATGGGAAGACAGCATGCAAAATGAAAAACTCAGATGGTACTTATAAAGATGTGAGTAGCAGACAATGAAAACATCCATTAACTAGGAAATGATAAGTTCAAAGACAACAGAAACAGTGCTTAATCTTTTAAGACTTTTTCCCCCCCTCAAAAAAAAGTGCTATATTTCATGGAATTTTGACTTTACGTAAATTGGGTACTTCTGGAAACTATTTCCTTAATCAAAATTCACAAGTCAAATCCATCAGTCAGTAGTGATCATATTCTGTAAGTTGAAAATATTTTTATGGATATATTTTTTGTAGTCAGTGCTGAGGGTATTATATTGCTCAGTTGTTGAGAAACATCGAGGTTAGGCAATATTTTGCCCATTTATGCTAGATAAATGTTAAATATCTGTAACATACCTGAACCCTCTTGCCAGCCAGTAAATAACATTTAGCTCTACAGAAAAATAACTAAGAATTCTGGCAATCACAGCATAAGCTTGATGGTTCTTATCTGAAACTAAACAAGCTATAACTGTCTGTCAGAGCAATGTTTGCTGTAAGCTCCAGATATTAACAGGGATTTTTTTGCTTTGTCTTTATTGCTTTCCCAATCAGTGGGTTTGGATTTCTTGCTATTTTCTGTTTGTTAACTTCATAAAAGCCCTTTCTGCTTCATGCTGTGGTTCTGAAGTGTACCACTTTGTGCAGTCCAGCTGCATGAAAAAATAGAGCAACCATGTTAGAAGATGAGAGCGAATTCTGGCTTTATAAAGTGAAAATGCTACTAAATATCAAGCCTTATTCATCTTAATTCAGGCACCTTGCTTAAGATGCTTGAGGCAACATTTGTTTTTAATTTGAAATATACATAGAAGACTGTCTCTTATAACTGACAATGTTACACATTTATGAAAACTGGAATAGGTAAGTTTCTCTTTCACATTTAATACTTCAGCATGATAATGCAGAATACTTGCCTGGTTTGGGAAGTTTCTTAAATAATAAAGAACATATTGGCTCACTTTGGTTATCTTGACAGAGGGAAGTATTTTTCACATTTGTGTTGAATTAAGATGGACTAAAGGAAACAAAAAAAGATTGAATCACTTATCTTCCATCCTGAATACGATGTAATTGTTTTAGCTTACCGTGTTCCATTATGAATGCATGTTATTCTTGTCTACAAATATGTTTGCTTCAAGAAGATGCCACTGAAATGCCATCCCGGGGCTTTAAACTGGAATGCAAAAATTATTGAGGTTTCTGTTGCGGTTTCTTTCTTTCATTCAAAAGACAGAATGATCATATGAAATGATCTATGAAATCATAGATAAAAGAAAGACTCTTAATCTTAATTATGTTATAGGGTTAGATATCAAGATAGTAATCAAAGACCTTATGCCCATGGATGAATTAAAATTGTGTGGATAGTAAAGAGAACTAAGATGAATAAGCAACTAAATGTTGTGGTTTAGCCCCAGTTGGCAGCCAAGCACCACACAGGCGTTCACTCATCCTCCCCCTTGGTGGGATGGGGGAGAAAATGGAAGAGCAAAAGTAAGAAAACTCATGGGTTTGAGATAAGAACAGTTTAATAATTGAAATAAATTTATTAATTTCATTTATTTAATTAATTTAATCAATTTAATTAATGGATAACCTGTAAAATAGTGTCCTTGGTCAAGTCCATCCCTCGATCATGAGCCCATCTATAGTTGCATCTCTTCCTTGATGGCCTGAGGTATCATGGGCCCAACAAGCTATACATAATTCACCTTTATGTTGCCAGTCCAGACCCACCTGAACTACTTGAATCTTAGCACCCTGATCCACCTGCTGGTTGTTTTGATGTTCTCCAGTGGCCCAGATCTTGGGTACATGAGCATCTACGTGACGGACTTTTACAACCAGGTTCTCTACCCAGGCAGCAATATCTTACCACAACGCTGCAGCCCAGATGGGTTTGCTTCTGCACTGCCAGTTGCTCTGCTTCCATTGCTGCAACTACTCCCACAGGGCATTTGCTACCATCCATGAGTCAGTATAGAGATAAAGTACTGGCCATTTTTCTCATTCAGCAATATCTAAAGCCAGCTGGATGGCCTTTGCTTCTGCAAATTGGCTCAATTCACCTTCTCCTTCAGCAGTTTCTACAACTTACCATATGTGACTCCATAGAGCAGCTTTCCACCTCTAATGTTTTCCTACAATACAACAGGATCCATCAGTGAACAGGGCATATTGCTTCTCATTTTCTGGTAGTTTATTGTACAGTGGGGCCTCCTCAGCACGCGTCACCTCCTCCTCTGGTGATATTCCAAAATATTTGCCTTCTGGCCAGTCCATGATCAATTTCAAGACTCCTGGGTGACTGGAGTTTCCTATTCAAGCCCATTGTGTGATCAGTGCAACCCACTTACTCCATGTAGCATCAGTTGCATGGTGTGTAGAGGGGACCCTCCCTTTGAACATCCAGCCCAGCACCAGCAGTCGGGGTGCCAGCAGGAGCTGTGCTTCAGTACCAACCACTTTCGAAGCAGCTTGAATCCTTTCGTATGCTGCCAATATCTCTTTCTCAGTTGGAGTATAGCAGGCCTCAGATCCTCTGTATCCCCAACTCCAAAACCTTAGGGGTCGACCTCGAGTCTCCCCTGGTGCTTTCTGCCAGAGGCTCCAGGTAGGGCTGTTCTCCCTGACTGCGGTGTAAAGCATGTTTTTTACATCTTGCCCTGCCTAGACTGGCCCAAGGGCTACTGCATGAACTATCTCCTGTTTAATTTGTTCAAAGGCTTGTCGTTGCTCAGGGCCCCGTTTGAAATCATTCTTCTTCCGGGTCACTTGATAGAGAGGGCTTATGATCGGACTGTAATTTGGAATATGCATTCTCCAAAAACCCATAACACCCAAGAAAGCTTGAGTTTCCTTTTTGCTAGTTGGTGGAGATGTGGCTGTTACTTTCTTGATCACATCCATTGGTATCTGACAATGTCCACCTTGCCATTTTACACCTAAAAACTGGATCTCCTGTGCAGGTCCCTTGACCTTACTTTGTTTGATGGCAAAACCAGCTTTCAGGAGGATTTGGACTATTTTCTTCCCTTTCTCAGAAACCTCTTCTGCAGTATTGCCCCACACAATGATGTCATCAATATACTGCAGATGTTCTGCAGCCTCACCCTGTTCCAGCGCAGTCTGGATCAGTCCATGGCAAATGGTAGGGCTGTTTCCACCCTTGGGGCAGTCGATTCCAGGTGTACTGGATGCCCCTCCAAGTGAAAGCAAACTGGCCTGCACTCTGCTGCCAAAGGGATTGGGAAGAATGCATTGGCGATATCAGTTGTGACATACCACTTGGCTGCCTTTGACTCCAGTTCATATTGAAGTTCTAGCATGTCTGGCACAGCAGCACGCAGTGGCGGTGTGACTTCGTTCAGGCCACAATAGTCCACTGTTAGTCTCCACTCTCCATTCGACTTCTGCACTGGCCATATGGGACTGTTAAAGGGTGAGCGAGTCTTGCTGATCACTCTCTGGCTCTCCAGTCAACGAATCAGCTTATGGATGGGAATCAGGGGGTCTCGGATGGTGCGATATTGCTGCTGGTGCACCGCTGCGGTAGCGATCGGCACCAGTTGTTCTTTGACCCTCAGCAACCCCACAATAGAAGGGTCCTTTGAGAGACCAGGCAAGGTGGACAGCTGTTTAATTTCCTCCATCTCCAAAGCAGCTATACCAAAAGCTCATCAGTACCCTTTTGGGTCCTTGAAATACCCTCTCCTGAGGTAGTCTGTGCCAAGGATGCACAGAGCCTCTGAGCCTGTCACAATGGGGTGCTTTTGCCACTCATTCCCAGTTAGGCTCACTTTGGCCTCCAATACAGCTAGCTGTTGGGATCCCCCTGTCACTCCAGAAATGCAGATGGGTTCTGTATAGCTTGATGGCATTAGGGTACACTGTGCACTGATGTCCACCAGAGCCTTATACTCCTGTGGGTCTGACGTTCCAGGCCATCGAATCCACACAGTCCAGTAAACCTGGTTGTCCCTTTCCTCCACCTGACTGGAGGCAGGGCCCCCCTACTCCTGGTCATAGCGTTTGTTGCTCACTTCCTGTAAATACAAGTCAGGAGTTCCTTCATTACAATTGTGAGTAAGACCGGCTCTTCTACTCTAGGGAACTTCTCATTGGAAACTCAAGCAACAGTTCTCTTGGAAGCAGCCCCTTGTGTGATTGTTATTCCTTGCAACTCGTGTACCTGTGCCTCTAGGGTCGAGGTAGATTTTCCATCCCACTTCCTCATGTCCTCTCCATGGTTACGCAGGTAAAACCACAGGGTGGTCCATGCTGTGTATCCACTATGTCCTCTCTCTTGAGCAGAAGAATGCTGACTCCTAATGGCTGAGATACTGGTCCATACAGGTGGGGAGTAGGACCTATCCTCTTTGAGTTGCTGGACCTCCCAGGACAGTTTCTCCACAGCTGCGATGAGGGAGGAAGAGACACTTTCTTTGTGTTCCTGGAGTCAGCTAGCTGCTTCATGCACTGTTGGTGCCTCTCCGTCTTTCCAGGTCAGTATTGCCAACGCGTTGGCATACCATGCTGGTGCACTCTGTATAAACTTCCGCCACGTGAGTCATGTGCACCGCACTTCATCGGGATCTTTGGATAACTGCTCATTTTTCAGGTCACTATAAATCACCTCCAGCACAGCTAATTCCCTCAGGTAGTGGATACGTCTCTCCATGGTGGTCCACTTGCCTGGGTGACATATAATGCCTTCCTTGAAGGGATATCTTTCCTTCATACCTGACAGGAGTCACCTCCAGAGGCTGAGGGTTTGTGCCCTTTTTCTAATCACTTTGTCAATGCCCCTTCCCTAAAAAGGGATCCCAGCTGTTTGGCTTCCCTACCCTCTAGTTCCAGGCTACTGGTCCCATTATCCCAGCATCAGAGCAGCCAGGTGATGATGCGCTCACCTGGATAACAACTGAAATATTTTTGCATATCTTGCAGCTCACTCAAGGACAGGGATCAGGTGGTTTCCATACCATTTATGAGTTTTTCCTGTTCCTTGTCCTCTTCTTGTGATGACCCTGCTTTTTCATCAACCATTTCTAAACAGGCTGACTTTCGCTTCCAAGATTTCTTGTGTATAGGGACAACTGATACCAGCATGGTTTGGTTCCCTGGTTCAGGCACAATGCCTGTTGTGGGGGTTGGAGTAGCCGCAGTGCCCGTCACCAGGTTGGAGTAACTGCAGTGTCTGTCACTTTGTCATCAGATCCAGAGACCTTTTCTGCCCCTTGAGGATTCTGAACAGTATTGAACAGGGCTTGGTAGGCATGGGCCAGGACCCAGCACATTGCAGTGATTTGTATCTCCCTAGAATTGCCAGGGTGACAGCATACTTTTCGCAAATATTCTACTAATTTTGCGGGGATTCTGCACTTGTTCAGAGGTGAAGTTCTAAACCCACTGTCCTAGGCATTTGCCCATGCTATCCCACATGCCCTGACACTCATAACTATCCAGCCTTGGGGCAGACCTCTGGATGATATTCTTAAATTGCATATTAACCTTAGACAAAATCGAAACAATATTCACAAGAAATACAAATAGAAGTATCTTAATTACCCAAGGATGTTCAAGATGCTGAAAAGTTATTGTAATGAAGGAGGAAACATCATAGAAGAAGGTAGTGAAGTTGCTATTCTGTATTTCCTCCATAAAAATCGTCTCGGCAGAAGAGGTATAATTGCTAATTGTCTCCATGAGGTGGTACCTGAAGTACAGTAATGGCTTCGGTACAAAACCCAAATACCAGATAAAGCTCAAGGCCAGTGTTTTAATAACAAATCTCCCAGGCAAAACATCACTAATCACTGCAGAGCACAGCAAACTGCAAAAACCAACAGCAATCTTTAATATGTACAGCAAAAATAGGAGTATGGTGCAGATCGCATAAACTAAGATCGAGAACAGATGAATATCATGACCTGCAATTGTTAACAGATATAAATTCCATAATAAGCTCTGGGTAATCTGTTATTATCTCAAACCCTTTGTGCCCTGCACTGGGTGGAGAAAAGGACTGTCGTGGTTTAGCCCTGGTTGGCAACCAGGTACCACACAACCACTCGCTCACCCTCCCCCCTCAGTGGGATGGGGGAGACAGTCAGAAGAGTAAAAGTAGAGAAAACTCATGGGTTGAGATAAAGGCAGTTTAATAATTTAAACATAATAATAATAACAATAATAATAAAATTTGTCATCAAAAGGAAAACAATGAGAGGGAGAAAGAGAAACAAAACCCGGGAAAAACAATTGATGCAACTGCTCACCACCCACCGACTGACGCCCAGCCTGTCCCCGAGCAGCGGTCACTGCCCCCCAGGCAACTCCCCCAATTTTATATACTGAGCATGATGTCATATGGTATGGAATAGCCTTTTGGCCAGTTTGGGTCAGCTGTCCTGGTTGTGCCCCCTCCCAGTTTCTTGTGCACCTGGCAGAGCATGGGAAGCTGAAAAGTCCTTGACTAGCATGAGCACTACTTAGCAACAACTAAATCATCAGTGTGTTATCAACATTATTCTCATACTAAATCCAAACCGCAGCACTATGCCAGCTACTAGGAAGAAAATTAACTCTATCCCAGCTAAATAATAGTCCAGTAATGGTGGCTGTTTTAGTTATATGTACTATAACAAAGGCATAACTATCCCCCAAACTGTGAAATGGGAGTAGGACCTGATATTGTGTAAGACTTTCACAGTAGGCAGCCTTGCTTAATACAGATGGCATTTTCTTTTTTAAAAAGTGCCTAAAGTATCGTTCACTTGCAAATAATTATTTTGCATTCTGTATCATTCTCATTTTTCTATACCTATATGTAGAAACCCAGAAGATTAATAATTGATATAAGCAAGCAAATACAACTTTGCAGGAGTAAGAGTTTCCATTTTCTTACCTGTCAGATTTAGGTAAGGCCTTCTGCAGCTGGTAAATCCTCCTTTCATTCTATCAGTCTGTGGCACTTGATGTTTATTTGATGTCTATTTTGAAACTTTGCTGCAGAGAGATTATATGGAAGGCAATAGGATTAAGTATGTGCTTGGGTGCACGGAACCTTTGCAAGTGGAGAAGAGCTGAAAATGATACCAGTATTCAAGGGCTTGTGGGACAGGGAGGATGGTGGAATTGTTGACAGTTACAGCAAAACAGGAGGGAGGGAGTTGGGAGGAGAGGAGCTGGTTTTGACATGCTGATTTTCATTTGGCAAGAGAACATCTGGAGAAGATTCTGTAGAAGCAGTTTGAATTACAAGTGTGAACAAAAGGGGAGTGAGTGAGGAGGAAAGAAATCCAGGAATCATTGACACAGACTGTAATTAAAATCCTTGAGAATAGCTAAGGTTGCCCAAGGACAGCCTAGTTATGCTGTGCGCATACTACAGAGCCTATTCCACCTTAAAAATAGAAATCTTCTCACTGATTTTCCGAAAACTGAAATAAAAATAATCTTGAAACATGGGTATTTATTGTTCAAACTTAATTTTACTTATTTCTAGTAAAATTATGAATAATTGCAGAAATCCATAATTTGAAAATATCTTCTCATTGGACTGTAGCATGTCTTAAGAATTACAATAGTAAAAAATCAAAGTTACTTCATTACATAAAGTTTCCCTGAACACACAATGGGCAACATGATAAAAGATTTCTGGTTTTAGCAAGGAAGCATCAAAAGAATTCTCTTGCAATAATGCACTTTCTTTTTTATGCACTGCATTTTCCTTAAAAAAAAAAAAAAAGAAAGAAAAAAACCCCCCAATAATCCCTCATGCACAAGTTACTTTTTAAATATGAGGAGTTTTTGTTGCCCTGATTGCCTGAGAAATGCATCTAATTCTGAGTTTCACACGCCTGGAAGTTACTGTTCACGCCCAGTGATAAAAGCCATGCAGAATACTGACATAACTGGGTGTACTGTAGTTCATCTCCTGCTGACGTGTCTGCCTTTTGGATTCAGAAAACATCAGCTGTTCAGAACACTGCAGTTAGTAATAAATGGAGAAAAATATCAAGAGAGTTACTTTCTTCAGACATTCAGGCTTGTGATAAGAGTCAGGTTATCTGCTTCTGGTTAGAACTTAGCTCATGTCTTTTTCACAGAATTAAAAAATAAGTCATAGAGCGTCTCTTTTTTGCATAAATTATTTACTGATACACAGGATGTCAGTTTTTCTCTTCTGTCTAGTCCTAACTGCTTTTTTAGTTGCTTTATTATCCATAATTTGTATACTTTGTTATTTGTCCTCTTTTTTTAGGACAGTTACACAACCTGGTGTTCATAGCTTATCTCACCTGGAGCATGATTAATTTTCAGTAAATACTGGCTTTGCTTTAGAAACATAATGATTTTCTTAGTCTGTAACTGTTGCTGATGTATGGTTTATCATTTCAGGTTTTTGGTTTTTTTGGGGGGGGGTTGTTTTCTTTTTTTTTTTTCTTCCTTGATGCTACTTCACTGTACTGAAGAATGGTCTAAGGAAAATGAATGGGTTTTTTTACTTAACAGTGTTCAAAATATGCAGTGTTAAGATATCAGTTGTGGAACTGATTCAGTGTTCTGTTCTGACTTAATATCCCAGTTTACACTGAAATCAATACAATTTCATGGAGAAATAATGTCTTAATGTTGGATTTCAGAAAAGGACATAAAGTACATTCATAGAATCAACATGTGGCATCCTTTGGCATAAATGTGAGTGAATATCCAGAGTTCTCTGCTAGTATTCAAAATCTATAGCTCTGTTATGGGTTGTTAACTAAAGGTCTTCGTTATTCTGAGAAGTGAGCTCAAACTGCAAGATGTGAATCAGATAAAAAAAAAAAATCCCCAAAGCTCTGGCATTCAAATTCAGACCTGCATCCCAACTTCCCCCAACTGTTGAAGGTCAACTTTTGTCTCTTGTTGGTTCAATTCTTGTGTCTCCTTTCTGAGTCTGGCAGAGGAATTGAAAGGAACTCTGGCTCAGAACTGGAGGCTTATAAATAGAATCCACTCTATTTATATCCCTTCATAAAATGTAGTTGTTGGTGGCTTCATTAAACAGCTGCTTGCACACCCCATAAAATGGATTAGCTTTCTCCTTCAGAATAAAGATTAAATTGAATAACTGAACTCTGAAGTGAGATTTATCTGACTGAGAAAAATGTGATACGGGGTACTTTGGAAGAGCTATATGAAAACAAACTGTGGAGCATTATGCTTTGTTCTTGAATGGCAGAGGATGTGGTTACAATGTAAAAAGCACACAAGAGAGCAAGCTACTTTGCTCTTTATTATTTTTACTGAATGATTGGGAAGGTCTTATAGTACTCAATGAATCCTTAAATAGAAATCCTGGTGACTCAGAAACTTCTTGGATGTTAGTGTGTACACAGTTACGTTCAGTTGTTGTTTCAGATTTTCGTGCTGATAGTTGACATGTAGAGCCCCATAATTACCACCCAGGTGGTAGATGTCTTTATCTGGTGAAGTTTTGGGTAAACTGCCCTCTTAATAGCAGTTTAGTGGCTCCTTTTGGCTAGAGTATTTGTATGTACTGTTCCTAGTGTTTGCAGAGGGCATAGTGCTATAGTATTAAAAAATTTGTTCCAAGAATTTATAGGCAGTAACGATTGTGCAAAGACTTAATGATGAAGAAGAAAACACATGTGTTCTAATACCACCCAGCTCTTTTCCAAGATAGCTCTGACCATCCTTTACTAGTTAGACAGTATAGGTGCCACTCTGTCTGGTTTTGCATTATCCAATATAGCATACAACAGGCGACACCATCACCACCTCTGTAAAGTGCAGTTCATTTTTCTTGTTGGTTTGGCAGTTGTTGTTTCTGGCAGCAAAATAGTCCCACTTCTGTCTCTTAAACTTGAGGGAGTGGGATAACATGCTGGACAAATCCATCTACAACAATAATGCTCTGTCTCTGATCTTAGTTCTCTTTTAGTTTGGATCTGTTTTGAATTTCCCAGTGAGATAAGTCAAATCTGGACCTGAATATCCCCAAACAGTTTGGTTTGATTGCTTGTCTGTGAAGAAGAGACAAATGGTGTAATGCCATAAAATTTTGTTTCTGACACCGTTGAGTTTTCACAATTTTTCTTTCATTTTCTCCTATCTAATAGTTTTATTCACATTTCTTTGAAGCACAGCATATTTTAAGGTTTCTGTAGTTTATCATTTATGAGATACTAGCAGATCAGAAGCTTGGCAACCAAAATTCTTATGGAATTTCCATTCAGATTAATTTTACACATAAGAAACTAATACAGTATGATAGAAGAGAAATAAAAAAGTACTACTGTGTATGAAGTAACTGATGCTAATATGATTTTTCTTTTTTTTCCTTGAAACCTTAGTTACTTAGCACTGCACAAAATAGCTCCTTTATTTCATCCTGAGGTTTTGTCCCTGCTGGGATAAACTTGTTCCTTTTCTGGCCTTAGCGTTAGTCATTAGATTAGAACAGGATCTGTGTTAGGCAGGAGAAAAAGGAAAAATCTGCAATTGAATTAGTCCCAGAGCTCTCCTCATGAGAGCAAAAAGGCAAAATTTCACTTTGTTGCTCATGGCATAAAAAGGAGACAAATCTTGCCTGCAGATGTTTTTTCAGTATTCAGGGCCACACCTGGTGCAAGAGTTACACTATGGATGGCTATGAAGCTCTAGCTAAGAGGGGAAAAAAAAGCAATTCACTGGAGGAAAGAAACAGCCTGCATTTTGGGAAATAGTATGTAGCTGTAGCCGTGTTTCACAGGTGCCCTAGTATTGCTAATGGACTTGAAGAATAATGTGGTGCCCATACAGAAGAATATGTGTAGCTGATGCCTCTTCTCTGTGCAGGAATATGAATGTTACACATATCCAAAATAGTCTCTGATTGCTTATTGTGGGCTTAGTAGGTTGTCTGCACAGCAGTGTCAGTCTCTGTAGTTTAGAAAAGCAAAATATTAAGATTAGGAGTGTAAAATCTTATTCTGGACCAGCATAAGTTTTAAAAGAAAAAAAGAAAATATTCGTATATGTATTTAAAACAATGATTTGAGAGGTAAAACGCATGCAACTAAACTTCCAGGCTAAATTCAGAACTGGTATGTCTGGCTGAATGTGATTAAAGGAGGAAATCTAGTTTTGACCCAGAGATTTTATTTCTCTGAGCAGACATTTAAAACAGGAAGATGTGTAGAAATAGATGCAAAATGTCCGTGCTGTACCCTGGCAAGTGGCAATACCATATGTAATCTATTATAAGATGAATGGCATGTTGAGAAATGATTCAAGCTGGCTAGTTTACAGAGCTCTAATTCTGCAGCAATGTCTTGGAGAATACCAACTGAAACAGCAAGTCCCCTGTTAAAACACCATAGACCAGTGTGCATGCATGTGTGTGCGTATTTAATTGTCATATTACAATAGCAATAATGATTGACGCTCAAGACATTTCCTGGGACTTAGACATGAGCTGGATTGAGAGTCTGAAGCTCAGCCAGGTGCCATCAGCTCTCACCAGCCAGTCACTAATCCCCAGGAAATGCCTTGTGCTTCAATCTCTGTTCCTTATCTAAAAGTTCTCTTGCTAGGATTTCAGCTGTATCTTAAGATCCTGTTAATAATTCATTTTCCATAGGAACTAATGGTGTGCAATATAATACAGTATTTCCCCCCTGTGTCTTTAGCGCTTAATGAACTTCCAGTTATATATGATTTGTGAAGTTGAGGGGCTGTGTTAACTCCAAAGAGTTTGGCCCTACGCTGGGGTTTTCAGCAATATTTTTGCAACATCAGGCAGTGAGCTTGTTAGAAGTTCAGCTGATTTTCATGATGGATGTCTTATCTACCTCCCTTCAAATTCTGTTCTTCCTGTGTATACATAGCATTTCAATGCAAGAGCTGTTAGCTGTTACACTGAATGTGTTTGGAGGAACAGGATTTCTGGGTGCCTTTTTTAGTGTTCACATAGCAAAATTTGCTGTGGAATACTGGGAGTGGGTTAATAGGGAAAAGCACAGGAAATGTTAGAGGAAGGTGCATCCGGGGAGTGTGTTTGCCCATCCCTTTTAGGAAGTGACAATCTAGTTCTCTGTCATGTCAGTCAGCTTAAATCCACTTGATGCGGCCAGTTTCCTCCAATTCATGGTTGTGTAAGTAGAGCACTGATAGGTGTTTTTTTTCTAAGTTTCAAAGTCCCCTTCTAGGAAAAAAAAAAATCCTATAATTCCACCATTTCCTGCAATTGTTCTACCTTAAGCTGAAGAAGATATGTGTATAGCTGGGAAAAGGCAGGATCCTGGAACTCTTCATTGCCTTTGTTACCTGATTTGCTGCCAGCAGGAGGGGGGGATATGATAAGCTGTGACATCTTCATTGATAATGGAATTTTACAACAGCATATTAAACTGGGCAGCCAACTGAGCAACAAGAATTTGAATATATCTCTCCATTCATAGAAGCGTAGAAAGCAGAATCTTACTGCCATTCTCCTGCAAACCCTTTCTGTAACTTTTACTGTGACGGCCGCATGGTAAGATTTAAATTTACTGTAGCTGTCACCTTGTCAAGATGGATATCTGATGCCCAGCCATTCCTTATCCCAGTTCTGCTTAGCAGCTTGAAAACACTGCTGAACTGTTAGGCAGTTGGTAGCCTGTGTGTATGTCCAAAACATACTGTAAGAGAAGTATCTGCTATCATATTGCATGGAATAAAACACAACTCAAAACCTTTCAGCTGCATACCGTTGAAAAGAGCAAAAAAAGAACAATTCTGTTTTATTATGGAGAATGTATCTCCAGGTAACTAAGCTGTTAGCATAAAGTACTGTTTAGAATTGAATGTGCATGTTTTTAGGGCTTAGAGTTTTTGGATAGTGTAAGTTTAAGGCAAAGATATAAAACCAGTTTCTGGATTGCAGTGAAAATTTACCCCAGAGTTCACAGACCAGAGTTTTTACAAAAACCAAAAGATCTACAGTCAGAAGCAGGTCAGAAACAAAGAGAAAAATCCACGCTCCTGTCTGTGCAGACAGGGAAAAATCAGGCCTTACTTAGAGTTCCAGAGGTGATAGGCCTTTCCAAGCCAGACATCTAAAATGTCTCAAGCCTGGTTTCGGTGAATGTTCAGAAGTTCTGATTTTTTCCAAAATTTAAATCCATGCAGAGTCTACGTAAGGAAATAGCACAAAATTCTTAATGAAAGGCTGATATTTCTTTCTAGCTTCTTAGCAGTGATTAAGTACAAGTGTTTTCATGTGGTTGAATGCCAGTGCCTTTGGAAGTGCTTTAAACTAAACCACAAAATGGCCCATTTACCTCTCAGCAAGTGACCTTGTGGAAAGTTAGTCGAGAATAGCAATTAGGCTTAAGATTGATATTCCAGCTTGTTTTGCATTTCCCTGGCTAGACGAGCCCTTATATGAGATTGTTTTTGTGTGCTGGAATCAAGGTACAGATCTTGTTGGGTTTTGCAAACTGTCAAGTCCATGAAATTGTTGTTTTTCTATCCAATGTCTTTGAAATATAGTTGAATCAGCGCTAATGCACAGTGGCAGTATTCCAGGTTTCCACTTTCAGGTCTCAGTTGAAATTAGGGAGGGTGGTGAAAAGTTACATGTAGGCAAAGCTGCCAGATTAAAAAAAAAGTAAAATAATTCTAGAATTTAGGTATCCTTACTCTTAACAGTAATCATTGGTATATCCTAGCTAGTTTGTGTATTTATATAGTTTGGTTTGTTGGTTTTTTTGTTGTTTTTTTTTTTTTTAATTTCTCTTTATAAAGCTTAGAGGTAAAGAAGAATTATACTTTGGAGATATTTGGTATTTCCCTCAATTTTCCTTTAGAAAACATAGCAGTTTGTATGCTTCATCTAATCAACTTCTTTTTTCATAAATGCCTGGCTACTGATTTTTGGATATTTGTTTTATAGTTCAAAACTGTGGTTTATCTGCGGAAAAATAATTTGTTTCTTTGAGAAAAATGAAGGGAAAATGCTCTCTGTTCTTATCTAGATGAGCCAGTAGGGAGCAGTAACTTTCTTGGCATTAATTTTTATATTCTCAGTATTTGCTGGCTGCACTGTAGCTCACTTTTTCTCTGTCAGACTGTGAGCACTTGGAAGCAGACATCCTCATAAACAAATTGGCATTATGAGAAGCGGATTCCATATTGGCACATCAGCAGAACAGATGGAGATTCAAAACAAAACAATTTTTTGGAAAAGTTGACATGGCATTACTTATTATTAGTAAGTTTACTCCCTACCTAGCGATCTGGAGGAAGTGATAATTTTATTATGATAGCTATGAAGTGTATAGTTAGGTAAAATCCAGCATGCAGATATTAGATGGGATCTCTTGATTAAAATAGTCACTCACAGGTGTAAATGCCTTCATCAATGAAGCATAAATGAAAAGCTGCTGCTGTTAGTTTCTGTGAAATCTGAGGCAGGTTTCCCTATTTATAGATTTAATCCCAGTAGAAATAGGACAGTGGGGATAAGAAATTAGTTTGGAAGTAGAATTTTCAAACAAAATAAGTTCATAATTTGACTTGAGTTTGGTTTTGTTCTTCTTTTTCTCTGACTGGGTTCATTCCTTCATCAATATTAACAAAATGAGAATTTGAAATTAATGTTTTCTCTCCCCAAAATATTACATGAACTTATTACTTTAATAAGTAACAATACTCTAAAAGAACTAAAGTTAGTAATAATTAAAGAAACCTAAAAATCCTCACTCCCTGTCTGCTTACTTTTTGTCTCTGACACCCCTTTTGTATATGCTGCCTTACCTTTTTCAATACTAGGTAGTTTTAACTATTGCATTTTGACAGCTTTGAAGATGTATCACATTGTGGCAGGTCAGTGAGAGAGTATTTATTTTTGCTTGAAAAAAAAAGTGCATTATAAAACCTGATGGGGAAAATGCAGTAACTGAAGAACCTTTAATTCAGTTTTGTATGGAAAATAACTATTTTTCTGGATTAAAGCAGTTGGTTTTGAAGTATGTCAAGTTATTTTTACTAGCTTAAGGTTCAAATTCAGATATTTAGATTGCACATATTATTTAGTTTGTATTTATATACTAGGCTTTACCGATGAGCATGAAAGGATTCCCCTCTCTCTTCTCTAGACTGTGGTACTTCATTTAGTACTTCTGCATTAGTTTGTTTCTCTCTTCCTATGTACTCTTCTGTTTGCTTGTTTCATTTATTCTTACTTGCTTTTCTTTATTGACTCCTCTCCTATACTTGATTTGGCTTTCACCTCCCTTTGCTTGCTTGTTGTCTCTCTCATCTCTTTTTGTATTCGTGTTTTTCCTTTGCCAGTAATTTTTTTTTTTTTGCCTGTAATTTTTTCCCCACCTTTCCAATCAATGGTACATCTCCTGTTGCCCTATTTTCATGACAACTTTCAAATCACATGTTTGATTAGTCCTTTCTTTGAAGAAGTCACAGTAGGGAGCAAAGGCAATTCTTTCACCTTTCTAAAAACTACAGATAACTATCCCAAGGGTGAAAGAATTTTGTTTGGCTTCTTTCTGTTCAAGGAGGTCGCAGACAGCAGTAGTAGGAAAAGAGATGCTAATGGCAAATTCTGAGAATTTGTAGGAAAGGGAATTTTCTAGTACTATTTCCATTTTGCTTTTGTGCTCCCACCTCTACCTTTTCCTGCCTTATTACAAGCAATACTGCTATACTGAGTGAGATCACTCTGCCTGCAAAGTAGCAGACAGGGAGGAGCCCAGCAGGCATTAGCACTGCTTCAGGCTGCATTAAGTCCTGACAAGATATTCTCCTGAATATCCTCTTGATCAGCTGCAAAGCAGAACAATTGGTACACGGATCAATCCACCTCCCTGATTCCAGAATAAAGAGTAAAGGAAGACCTTGGTGAGCCCTTCCAGATGAATTTAAGCTGGTTCCCAGAGAAGTGGTGAAAAGCTATGAATCTGCAGCTTCTTGACTTGGATACCTTTTTGAAGAGAACTGCTGGATGTCAGTTCCATAAAAGCAGAAGGACCGTGAAGTCAAGACCCAAGCAGGACTGTTAAATGGTTGGCCTCAGTTTGGAGCTTCTTGGTTGTGTGTGTGTAGATTTATTTTTATTTAATAGAGTCTTAAGAAAACAATATCTTGAGTCTCCTAAAACTGCTGTAGGCCTGGTCTTAGGCCAAATCTTTAATTGCCTTCCTGTCTTTGATTGTTGGCTCTGCCTTGTAACAGCAAAACAGAGCCTCTATTTTGGATTCGATAGTGCTAGTTAGATCATGACCTTGCTACTGAAATACTGTTTCTTCTACTCTTTCAAAATCAAGTAATCCTTAGAAATATAGTTTAATAAAGGCAGCAACTTTTTCACATTAATCAGTCTGCAGATATCAAAACATAGAACAAACTTTTCATGTGAAGAATGTCCAAACTTGTTATTTTGTGTTTTCATTCAAATAAAAGCCAAGGCTTTGTCATCTGATCTGGAAGAATACCATTTCTTCCACAGATTGTCAGCAGAGTTAAATCTTGAAATATTTAGGTATGATGTTGTTTCCTTTCTGGAATTTGGTATTTTAACATTAGGACTGATAGTTTTCTTGGTGTCAAATAACCAACCTCTACTATTTGACCTAAAAGATACTCTCCTATATTGGCACCTTGCTTGGCAATGGTATTGCATGTACCTTATGTTAAGTTAAATAGTAGCTCCACATTTAGCTCCACAGCTTTAACTACAGATTAAATTCATCCCAAAGATACTTCTTAATTGCTTGGGGAAAAGAGTGATATCTAATACATTAATTAGGAATCTAGAGCTTACTTGGTGATATGGTTAGGAATTTGAATAATGAAAATATCAGAGTAACTCTGAAGGAGTATGTGGGGGGGCAATTAGCTACATTAAGAGATCCTTACCAACATAAGATATGGCAGAAGGAAAAGCTTGCACATAATGGTGATGACAGGTGAGCTGAGAGAGCTGTTGAGATGGTAAATATTGGAGGATTTGAACAAGTGATTATGTGTAGGACAAATGGGTATGGTTTTTCACTTGACAGAGCAGAAGTGGGTCTCTGTGGAACCTCAGGGGGAGACTACTGTGAAGTGATAATAGTAGGAAATAAATGAAGAAGTGGGTTGGAAAGGAATCACTAGAGTGAGAAGGGTGTAAGGTCCTAGCATGAACAGCCACAAAATTGCATACATTGTACTAAAATAGTTTACAGCCTGAAACATTCATGTTTGTGAATATACAGTCAGACCATATCATTGCCAGCAACATTCTAGAATAATTCCATTTACTGCATAAAATTATGCCTCAACGTCCTTTCTTGATTCACTGGAGAAATAAGATAAATTTGTTTCATAGCGTAAATGAAAATGGGCCCTGATAAGTTCATGTATCTGCCTCTGCTTATCTCAGGCCTGATTTTTGCCCACAGACTACACTGAGACCTTTGAAATTTCAGTAGAGCTCCTGTAGAGAAAAATTAACAGAAACATTTTAAAATAGCAGGAAGGAATTATAAGATTCCCATTAGCAAACATAGATGCATTATTATTATTATTACCTTGAAAGATAATTTAAACAGAAATAAGTGCCAGATGTTCCCCCAAAAGAACTTGGTTTCTAAAATAAAAAAGCAGTCGCCATTTTCTGAAAGATTTATTCACTGTTCATTGTGGTGTCTAAAATTGCATTTAAATGTAACGAAAGACAGTATTTCCAAATGTAAAGGAAATGAAGCTTATTTGTATCATTTGGACAGTTGTCTAGGTTTCTAGAGCATAATACCAGGCCCTTAAACTGAGAGGACAAAAATTAAAGTGCACAAGTAATTGTAAAATTAAAGTGTGTTTTTATGGTGTGTTATAAGCTGTAAAAATCAGAAGAAACATAACAGATGAACATATTTTAATTTGACATGGTTTAAATAAATGTGAAATGTGTATGATAGTCCCAATTTTCTTCAATTAAAAATGTAAAAAAATCTGTTGTAAGCCAGACAGTTGTTGGTAGTCAGCAAAGAGAAATATGTCTCTGTTCACTTAAGGCAATGACAAGGAGTTGGTTCTTTCTGATGGTTCCCTACAGTTGGGAATAATTGTAACCTTTGTTACGGTGCTATGTTTATTTTCTATAGTAAAGAGCTGTTTTCAAAAGGCCTGAAAAACTTGGTCCAAGGAGTCTATTCCTTGCTAAATATCTGTTATGTAATGTTTTGCAGGTGAGTACTTACTGGTATTACAAAATTAGAAGATTTCCATATCTAGACTAGTTGAGTATTTGCTTATGCAAGGAAAATAAGACCAGGGCTAACATTGTAGCAAAATTTTTTTGAAATATCTTTAGCTTTACTCAGAAGCAGAAAAGGTCTTTGCCCTATAAGCCAGGTGTCTGTACAGGCAATGCAAATTAAATTGACCACTAGTTAGTCTCTTAAAAAAGCCTTGACTATTGCTCTGTAAGGTAACCTAGTTACCACTGCAGTGATAGAACATAATATAGAATCAGTTTTTCCTAAAGATCATAATTTGATGTCCCAGAAGATACAAAACATCAGCATGTTCCTTTAAATTTTATTTAGCTACAAGTGACAACAGACAAAAAAATTGATCATTTCTTCTTGTGGCTTTATCAAAAAGAACCAAGTGGTTTCAAAATGAAAGGGGCACATAGGCCTTCATTTTAGCCAACAGAGCTGACTGTGCCCAAACGGGAGGCCTGCCTTACCTCTGCAATTGTGTACAGGCACAAAGAGCTTTATAACTTGAGAGCTCCTTGAGTGAAAGCAAAAGGACTTTTTTCTTGAGGAATACAAATGTTGAGGAGCTTTTTAACCCTGCTTAGTGAATAGTTAGAATGATGACTGGTTTATGTTTCATGACCTATTACATATTTTCTTATGTTCCTGCAATTCTTCTGTGGCAGAATGTTTGGTGGTGTGTTTTTCAGATGCTGAATTGTGGCTATACACCTCTGAGTAAAAAAGTGTTCAAATCATTATTCAATGCTGTCCCTGTGTCCCGATCTGTAGCGAGAATTTGTCAGATGGCACATGCATGGCCTATAGGATTGAAGCCTTTTTTTTGAGTGTGATAGCAATGCGCATATGTAGTTGGCAGGCACATTTTGCAATTAATATGCAGTGATTCTTTGGCAAGAATTAGAAATAGTATGTTGTTTAGCATCAGTTGCTCTTAGAGGACATTACTGATTGCTTACACATTGAATCCTATTCTGCCACTCCTAACTGGGAAGACAGAGTATAACTTGGAATCTCGGCATTAAGATTGGAAAGAGAAGTGTTTGTACATGGAAGCAAGGCATAGGAAATATCTGTAGTCTAGGAATGAGGGAAGATTAATTTTTGTGAATGGAATGTGGTTTAATCTGTCAGATGTGAGACAGAATAAATGACCTTTTAAAAATGTCATTAAATCTGTTGGAAATGTTAACATGAGAAGTCACACAGTTTCTGCTTGACAGTTACGTTAATCCAGTGTAACAGTAGATTAGAATAGCTTAGACTCAAAAGTGATGTAACAGTCCAGCATTCTCATTTGCAAAGACAGTGAAAGCACTACTGCACCCCTCTTTTAGTCGAGTCGTTATTTTCCTGGGAAGGGTGTCTGATACATCAGGTAGGTTTTCTTGTTGCTCCTCTGGTTTTGGGAGGAGGGAGTGGTGAGGGAGGGGAATTTTTTCAGTTTTGCACTGTGTTCAAGGACAGGCTTGACGTCCTGTAGGGTTCCTTAAAGGACTGATAGACTCCAATGGAGATTTTCACCCCCATTGCTCAAAGCAGACAGCAGTTTCACCAGTTAAGCTTTAAGCTAATTTTGCAGCATAACTGCAAACCATTGTGTTGACATCTGCAGCAGATGAGAAAAAACATCTATTTCATAGGAAATCCCACAGAGCTTAATACTAGAATTTTAAACCTCCTATTAGATTTTTGTTTGCTTGTGGACACACTGTAGAATTTAATACACAGTGATATCATAACTTCAGGGCAGGGGAAAAAATATAGAGAGATATTTACCATAAAAATAAAAACCAGCTTTTGAGAAATTTCTCCAGAATGCTATCAAATTAGAAATAGGATTCATCTATATGGGTTTATATACTTTCCTTACACTTACAGAAGCTTTTAAGATGAAGAGCACTGAATTGCTGAGACACTGGAGCAGGCTTTCTGGGATTACACCAAGCCAAAGATTCATGACTGTTTAATGTATAGTGCTTGTAGAATATTACTTCAGTTAGTTTTAAGAATTCAAATGACTTTTGGTTATACCTCCACATGCTTCTTAAAGGGAACACTTAGTATACTTAATGCAGAAGTCACCTTAGCCTTCTCACTCATTGATCCAAAATTGCCTAATTGGTAGACTGGAGTATTAGTTTACTGTGTGTTACTGAGCTCCCAAAGGCCTGCTCAATAAAGTAGAGCTTGAAGGTCTCATTTCTGCAAATAAGAGTCTTTGAATTTTACTGATGTAAAACTTCTGGGCTGTATATTCTGTTGGTAAAAATGTTTCTGGGTACTGGAACCACTTCTGTCATCAGAGAAATTAGTCCTTCGTATTATTACAGGAAGCCCTTCCCTCACTATTTGCATTTTCCTCCTACAGGTTTTGGTGTTTTCCATCCTCTAGGTTGCTACTCAGGTTTTTAGGTCACGTATTTCATATCTTCAAACCACATGATAGCATTACTAATTTTTAAATGGGTTTGATAAATTGATTTAAGAGTTCAGTTTTATGATGTCTGCTATTTTTAGCTTACAAAGGGAGACCAACACAGCTTAAACCTAGAAAAAAAATGCATACTGATGTTTCTCTTTCCCTGTTACTCTACATCTCTTTCTCCCTTCACGTAGCTATTGAGAGCAATATTATCTAAGCTAAATTACATGTTGGTACAAAGTCAAATAAATGTGTGAATTAGCCATGAATAAATTTAGGCTCTAAATTAGAAGGCTGGTAACCATCACCTAAATAGCGGAGAGAAAAGCTCCCAACTTGCTTTTAAGATGGACCATGAAAACTTTGTGAATAGGAATATATTCATGATTGTTCATGAGACAAGACCCAGTGACCTGGTGAATCTCTGTATAGTCCTCCCTATCTTGCTAAATGCAGAGCTTTAACTTTGATCTTTCATGCTATTTATCAATAATATTAGATTAACTATGACAAATGGATAGATTGTGTCCATTTAAATCAATGGCATATTTTGATGTGTGGTCAGTCACTGGAAATGACCTTTTTTTCCCATTTGTTTTCAGTCTGCATTCCTGCTCTTGTCTTTTCCATATTTGAATCAGATAGAAACTAAATCTGGAAGTGGCATGAATGTGACAGTCTAAAACCAGTTTCTGAAAAACCTAATTAAAGAATTGGAAAAATGTTGCTTGGTATCATTGTGAGTTCAGAGCCTGATTAAATGAAATTTGAAGAATCTCAGCCTCCAATAGTGAAGTTGTTATGCATATTAGAGACAAAGTCAAGAATACAGTGTGATAATTATCAAAGGGAAATATGAAAAACAGTATTAAAGCATTAACTAATACAATACTAATTAGAACACTAAAGTCTTCCCTAGGTGAACATCTACTCATATTTCTTGAATTTTTAAGTTGTTTATAATACAGTAAAAGATCATGCTAGAGGGCTGTTTTACTTAAGAAGGCAAACTCTTGCTCAGATTTGATAGTTCTTTCATATCGGCTATCCTGGAAAATGTTGCAAACAGAGTATTTCTTTACATTGAGTATAATTTCCTTGAGTAACTACCAGATGCTTGGTAAGGTAGGGAGAAACTGGAGTGTTTGACAAAGTAAATACATACAGGGCTAATCCAAAGCCCAAAATGTCAATAAAAAGATTTCTACTGATTTAAATAAGCTATAGGTCAGGCCAGTGTTGCAGAAGTCATCTGAGTCATGGACTCCTCCAGCACACAGGGCAAAGGGGACTCTTTATATGTGTGCCCAAACAGTGCATTTGGAATGCTTCCAGCAGAGTTTGGCTCTGATTTGACATTAATTTATTTCAGCTTATTAAGCCACTACTATATGATTTAAATAAATGGTATTTTACTGGTTGCTGATAAAAAGAGATGGACTTTATGACATGTAGTTCAATTTGTGAGCCTGACTGCTTAAATACCTCAGTTTTGCCAGCACATAAATAACTTTTCATTAACAAAAAAACACAGATAGACTGTAAATATCTAAAAAGCCTAGGAAAAAAATGTTCAGTTTAGAGTTTGAACTTTTTGTTGGGTGAATTTCACATGACTTTCTTCTAGAAACCATTTGGGAAAGTTTATTAGTGAAGCTCTTGAATGTTGCGTTTCAATTGTAATTTAGATCTCCATGGAATTAATGGAATCAAAGTGTATAGAAGTTGTTCACACGAAGGAAGAAGATTACATATTAAATACATAAATACAGGATTAACTAACAGTCCTATTCTCACCAAAAGTCTAGGTAGCCACAGTAAATGGTAAAATATTTAGAAATTACCTATTCCAAGTTTGGTGGTTTTTTTCTAAAACCATTTAGAATTTTGGTAAGAGCAAGAATTGGAACAAGATAAAGGCTTTCTATAGGGTGCAGCTTGAATTGAAGGGTTTCCCCCACTATTCTGTGCAATCTGTTGCAATGTTGAATTCTTTCCACGTTGAGGAATTTTTTCATATGCCTGCATGGATTTCCTCCTGAAGTTACTTGTGTCCATTTCCTCTTGCCCTGTCACCATTTATCCTTGTGAAGAGAGTATCTCTGTCTTCTCCATAAATACCTATTAAGTATTACAAGGCCGATTAGATCCCCCAAACCTTCTCTACTTTTGGCTGAGCAAACCCAGTTCCTTCAGCCTTTCTTTATGCCTCAAGCTCTCTAACAGTCTTATCATCTTGGTGGCCCTCTGTGGACCTCTTCAGTTTGTCAATGTCTCTCTTGAAATGGGGGAACTCCAATGGGACTCAGTGTTCCAGGTGTGGCAGAGGGAAATCATGACATCCCTTGATCTTCTAACTATACTTTTACTGGCACAGCCCAGGACATGGTTTGCCTTCACTGATGCAATGGGACAACTGCTGACTCATGTTCAGCTTACTGTCCACCAGTACTTCCAAAGCCACACTCTAGGTAGTGAGATCCCAGCCTGCATTGCTGGTTGGGTTTATTCCATCCCATATGCAAGGCTCTACATTTGTCTTTGCTAAACCTCATGCATTTCTTGTTAGTCCAGTCTTCTAGCCTGCTAAGCTCTCTCTTCCTAAGGTGGCTCTTGTCTCTGCTGTATCCACCTCTCCTTCTAGCTGGGTGTCATCCCCAAACTTGGTGAGTGTGCATTCAGTTCCATCATCCCAATCATTTATAAAGACATTGGACCCCAATAATGACCCCCGAGGAACTCCACTTGTGACTGCCTGCTGCTTAGACTTTGAGACATTAAGCACCACCCATAAGCCTTAGCTTTCCCTGATTGACATCTCCAACAGTTTTCCACATTAATTTCCTTTGGACGTCTAGCCTGGAGGTCGAAATCTTCTAAGCATAAAAAAATGCATCTACTTTGTGGAGACTTACAGCATTTGTGAAATCATAGATGGCTGTGACATGTGAAAGATTAATGCGCATAGGTATATATACCACCCATCTGGCAACTGTTTTCTAGACAGTAACTTACATAAGATTCATACATTTCAGAACATTTTGAATACTCTAGAGACCTGCAGTAAAAATGTAAATCATGCTTTGAAGCAATGCATGTCTGTCAGTATATTTTATTCACACACATTTTTTTTTATTCAATAATTTCTGAAGTATCATCTTTTGCTTTTTTTCCTGCATATTGTCTCATATGAGATGTGTCATTAGCAATAAAATGACTACAAATAATATTGCTAGAGTCTAGATGTAGAGGCGGATGGTCATTAGAGTGTCAAAAAAAGAAGGTGCTGATTAATTTACATGCTTCATGGCACAATGTGCTTGGCAGCTTGGTCTTATTAGGTCATTTCAGCATAGAATTGACTAACTTGTTCAGTCTTGAATTGTATATTGTGTTGAAAAGTTGCATTATTTTTTAATACTCCTATAGTATATTTCAGGAGTCTTATGAAAACAGAAGAATATTGTGACAACCTGATGTTTGAGATGGGCCTGTATCCAAGTTCTTTATCTAATTTGAGAAAAAAGAAGTGAGATTAGTGGGATTGAAGTCTAAGTCTAGATTTTAGGCTTTGGTCATTGTAAGCAGAAAGAATCTCCTCTGGCATAGAGAAGTTTTCAATTACAAATCACAAAAAAACCTTAAAAGTTAAAAAAATAAAAAGGAAAATTTCTCCCAGGTAGCATACCCACGGCACTTCTCTTTTTTGAGATAAAGGGTACCATAAGATTATTAAAGTCTTGGCCGTGAGAATTATACTGTAGCTGGCATCTCCCGCTTCTTTCTTCTCTCTCTCCTCTCTCTTCTTTTTCTTAAATGTTTCTCATTTGTTTATTCCCTATTCCAGGTGAAATCTCTGTGGAACTAAACATTCATTCTTTCCCCAATTAAGTCACTAGGAAATCTTAGTTTGGCTTTGGGATGGGGCTTTGTTCTCCTTGTGTGGCAGCTGAGCACTGATGATTCCTGGGATAAGTTTCAAATGACAAAAGCATGTCACTTGGTCTTTGATCTTTAGTTGCAAGCACTGTCGGAAAAGATGTAATCATCTGCTGGTTTTGCGAAGTATAAACCCGTTAAAAGTAAGAATTAAATTGCACAAGGGTAAAACTGCTAATGCAGTAACTGAGCATCGTTTTGTAAAACTGGACAAACATCCTGCCTGTAACTTATGAAGAACTTTTTCACTTTTCTGTTCAGCTGATTTATTACAATCAGTTTTGTTGGAGAGTGCCTGAACTTGCTTCCTCTTTCCTTTTCAGCTTCCTTATTTTAGCTCAGATGGTACATTACTTTAAATCACATAATATGGTAAAAGGTCTGTTATTCGACCTGGGACTAGGGTCACACGACCAATCTTAGCTAGTCTAAAATTAAATGTAAACAATGCTAAAATATACTGAATAATTCTCAACTTAAACTTGGGAGCTGCCAACTAGAACAGTAATTTATTATTGCACAAAACCCCACAATTAGAATGATGACTGTTAATGATATAAGGTGTTTGTAAAATGAATATGCCAAACCTTTCATTCTGCAATACTATTATTGCAGCTGTACCCTAGTTGTTGATGGCTTGAGGAGACGTTTCCTATTTTGTTTGATTTATAGCCTTATAAACTCACAAATAGTAGGAATTTTCCACTGGTGACTGCACAATGTATGGAAAGGACAAAATTCTTTTTAAAATTGGTCATGTTTCACAAATTGCCACTTCTACTCTATAGTCAAGTATTTCCTCCTTCTGCAGAGCTTTTTTTCCCTCTTGACCATGATGAATGTATTTACAGAGTTAGCTTTCCAATTATACTTGTATTGTAGTACACCAACAGGATAATTTTCACCATGGAATTGATTATCTAGGAAAGCTGAAGTTTAAAATAAAATACTAATCCTAGGCTATGGTTTTAAATACACAAGCTATAAAACTGTTAACATCAAGATTAATTTGTTTATTTCTGGGTTTAGTTTTTTGTTGTTGTTTTGTCTTTACCCAGCTCAAATCTGTAGCTGCAGCAGCTCAGGCAATGCCCTGATAAATTGCCATGGAAGGATAAGAAAAGCTAGGAAGTGTTTGAGAATGTTTGAGAAATACTCCATGGAGGCAGTGTGGATTCTTTAAAAGAACAAATCAACAATTGCTGTGAATTAATCTAGCTTCCTTGGTGAACCCTCATGAGCTGTCTCAGTACTATGTTCACTTCTTTCCAGAATGCTTCCAGATATCTCTGATACTAAACAGGTATTCAGACATATTGTTTATTGTATTGTGTGTCCTAAGAACATCTGTGGTTGTCTTTCTGCTAATCCATCATGGGATTAATTCACATTCAGATCTTGCTTTGTGGGTGTGTGTGGTGAGCAAGATGGTTTAAGATGGCCAATTTTATTTAGTTATTTAGTTTAATTCATTTGGGACAAACAGAAAAGAGAAAAAAGACTTTTTTTCCCTCAGTCAGAAAGCAAATTAACTCTACTACAAAAAAGTGAAATTATGTGAGAAGATGCGGAGCTTCTTTGTTTAGCTGTTAGGTTTTTTAAGCATGCTGCCTTACAGCTAGAAAAATGTCAAGCTAAATATTTTGCCAATATTTTGTATTGACCATGGAGTCCAGTCAAGTCTTGTTTTCCATCACAGACGCAAACAGACATGAAACGCTTCTTTTACAGTTTCACGTCACTCTTTTGGTTGGCCTACTTAATACAGCATTGCTCTGAGAGGCTCATGAGTAAGAAAAGCCAAAACTAGAACTATTGTTGGTTGGGAGGCTGCATGTGCCAGAAATGGTACTTTTCTTAAAACAATCTTCATGTGACTCTGATTCACAGAAATTTTGGGTGTTTTTAAAAAAACTGTTGAAGGTCACAAACTACTCACCTTTATGTATTATCTCTGCTATGTGAAGGGAGTAACTCACTAATGATCAGCATGTTCTCATTGTTTGCAACACATTTTAAAGGGAAATCTGTGGATTCAGTATAATGGTATGAGCTCACTCTCACAGCCTAACATGGGCAAAGCTTTCATAATGTTCACTCACTTATTGCATAAACTGAGAAGGGGAGTGGCACTTGTAGTGGGGCCAAAGAATCAAGACCCTACCTCAGAAAAGAAAAGAAAAAAAATTATATATCATCATCATCAACTGCTGTTTTTAACAGTTTCATTAGAAGCTTCCTTAGCAAGTTCAGATGAAGGTCGTTGTGCATGTGTGTGTGTCCCTGTGCATGTATTCTCCAAGTATTCCTCTTTCATATGCTGTGGTTTATAGTAAAATAAAGCTTGAAGTAAAGTGGTGAAATCTTGGACAGCAGTTTTAAAAGTGTCTCTTGAGTTCCAGGAACTCGGCTATTGTGAATTGTTATTCTGAAAAAAGACGAGTTTCTGTCATTTAAAAAAAAAAGGCAATTTAGAGACAAAGTATTAAGTTTTTAAAAGCCTAAAAAATTTTTTTTAAATGGGTGGGATTTAAGCATCGAGATTAAAACTGGATTATTCTGGTTAGTTTTTACATCTAAAATATTTGCATTACTGTGCTGGTCTTTTGTTTAGAGATTAAAAATACACTGCAATTAGATTTTCTTTTTAATGGAAAAGCAATACATTTAGAACAAAAAACCAAACAACTTGAAGTTTGTTGGGTTAATTTTTAGAATGGAAGCTGAAGTTTTGATGAGATAAGGAATTTTGCAAGCCACTAGAAATTTTCATTATATCATACTTAAAAAGACACACTGGTAACATAAGATTTGTTTTTATGAATAGCATCAAGAAACATTAACTTTATTGATGATAGTAATTTATTTTGATTTTTAAGTTTATGATAAGCACAATATTAGAAGAAGAACCTTATTTTGTGTTGAAGATAATGAAAGCTGAATTTTCATTTGGCTGAAGCTTACAGTACTGCACCTGCAAAAAATAATATGAATCCGTGTTTGTTCTTGCAGAAAGGGTGGCTGGGCAATCCAGCATCTGTTAGTTACTTGTGCATGGAGGCAAGTACAAAATCAGAAGTCCTGCTTAATATGACCTACTCTATACAAGAAACCTTGTCTGTATTGCTCAGTTTTGCAATGCTGGCCACAATCTTTTGTGAACTGAGATTTTTGGATCAAATTTAACTAGTAAGGAAAAAAAAGTCTCAGCATGTGAGATGCATGATGCAAAGCCTCTGAGAAAACTATGAACACAGTCAAAGTAATCCAAGAAGTCTGTTCAGACAGGACACAACCTTTCACTTACCAAGTTTAAATTTACTACGTTAATTATGAAATCAGCTAAAACTCAGATGGTTGTTAGAAACAGAGATGAATATGCTTAATTTTAAAATAGATTGGTTGTTCTATTCCTTAAGATTACATAGAAACTCCTTGTCTTTACATATCCGGAAAACAGAATAGTTTCTATTCATTGTGCAAAAGAGAAACAATACAAAGAGATTGCACTGCAGAAAAACAAATGTTGTTATATGCTGACAGAAATAGAGGAAGCTTTCCCAGGGCATGAAAACACAGTACAGTTGGAGGTGATGATAGGATCTGACCACTTGTTTGTGTTTGGGAGATCTTAACTTTAAAATTAATGCATATTACTTTAGGTGGCAGATTGGTTTACTTCCCACTGATAAAGGATTTTTATCCTGGCCATAGTAAATACAATGCCAGTAATTTAGAAATTCATTAGAATTAACAAGAATTTAAAGTGTGAAATCTCAATATAATTAAGTGTTGTCAATGGCTCAAAGGTCTATTTAAGTTGTGTTTTTAAGGAATAATGTTTGTTACCAATTTATCCACACTTAAAGACTAAGACTAGAGAATGAACGATGGAATCTTTGATTTAATGTAAAGTGCGTATTTGCAGTTTCATTACTAACAATTAGTCAGACAAAACACCCACAGAAAATACCACCAGGTATCACAGTAAATATCACCAGGTCTTTGAAATATCAAAAGATGTGTTCTTTGCTACTATTCAGCTTCTTGTTTTGGTCCACGTCATAAAAATACATCATTATTTCATCTGTTGTGTATTGTAAAAATAGAATCTTGGTGTTTTGATCAGTTGACAGGAGTTTCACAAGTGCCTAGAAATAAAAAACTGTGCTCAGGAAAGATGAGAAAATGTTGTACTTCAAATAAAGTAAGGCAAAAGTTTATTTTGGAAAGGTGGGATTTTCCCTACCTCTGCCTATATCCCTATTTTTAAATCACATCTTTCTCTCACTGGTTGCTACTGTGCTCTGCTCCCTTTCTGCAGGGAGGATGTCCCTGACTTAGGCATGTGGCAGCCTTGGAGATTTCTCTGAAGGGCTGTCTCCAGAAAAGGGCTTCAACTGGCTGGCTGGCTGGTCTGGACTGAATAGCAGCCCGTATCTTTTGTGATTTTCACTTTTGCTGAATATTCAAGTGAAAATCCAGATATAGTCTCTAACAGGAAAACTTGATAAAAGTATTTAAATCTCTGTAATAAGATATAAAGACAGCACATCTTCACTAGGTCTTTGCTTTAGATCAGGAGTGCAGTTTTGAAGGGCATCTCCCTGTTGTTCGCCTTTACTGTGCAATGGCTCACATTGCAGAGCAGCCAATGCCTAACAAACAGAATTAAAATGGAAAGCATGCTCCAGAAGCACACTGGAAAAAAACTGCTATCGTGTTTACATTTGTTTAACCATTTGAGGCCAATGTGTGAACCCAAGGAAGGACTGAGAACTTTTCAGGTTGCCTGCTGATTCTCAGTTGCTTTGAAATTTGCTGAATATGTAGCCCTGGAAGTCTGCCAAAGTTACAGCCAAAGTTGCAGCAAATGGCTCAGAATGTTTTGCTGGAGAGGTATATGTATTTTATTGGAAAAAATAATATTCATATTCAAAGAAAATAGCACAGAGACAGTATAGTCTGATTTTGTGGAAAAGCTGGCAGCTTTTCACGTAATTCATAGGCTGAAAAGATGGTGTGAACATTGAGTGATAAATCCTCTATCTTCTGTTTGTTTTCAGGGAAACAATCTTTGTAAATAGGATTTTATTAAGGAAGTATGAAACACTCTTAGCCGTTTCTCCTCCTAGTAGCAGTACTATTTCTTCTCTGCCCATAGAGCTATGAATACGGGTCAAAGAAGCATATGTGGCCCCAGTCTGAATTGCTTCTCTGTGCAGGTCCATGCACATTATCATGGGACCAGTTCCTTGTTGAGGGTATTTTGTGCTAAAGATGCCCTGTTAGCCTCTGACTCTAGCACCTCCAAACAATCCTATCCTGGCCTAAGTGCTCAGCTAAAAAAGAGAAACTCTTAATTAAAATCAGAACCAATCATTTGGCTCAGAAAGAAAGGAATAATTACAGAATGAAAGAAGTGGAAAAGATCTGACCGGTCATTTGCCATTCCCATTTTCATTTTTATTCTAGTCTGCCAAAGCAGCAGTTTTGAAACCTTGTGTCTTTTTGACTCAGTTGGCAAATAATAGGTCACAGAAACCAAGTGTTGGGCCACGCTTCCTTGCTTTTACTTTACCTCACATGGTCATCTTCCAAGACCAAGACGCTGTACAGTTAGGTAGGTAAGTACAAAGTTTGGATATCTCTTGTATTCAGTGTTTCATAGGGACGTGAATTCTGCTATAGTTCGTTGCCTAATAGCTTGTTCTGAATTTTTGGTGTAGGAACGGGTGTGGGGTTGTACAATTGTGTTACTGCACTCCAGTCTTCTGGCCAGGCATGAGTGCATGGCACTGCAGTCTTCTGTGCCCTCTGTGCTAAGTCAGCTCCTAGATGTACTTTTACACAGAACCCACTGAAAAATGCTTGATAAACCAAGTAATAGCTTGCTGGTAACCATTTTTCTGTGTATCTTCTGTTATCTGTGCATCCAGTTCCCACTGGCAAATCTGTGTTTTGTTAAAAGTATGTTTTGTGAGATAAAAGCCTTCAAAGTTTTACTCTTCACCGCTGCTGAAGAGTTAGTGTTTTAACTATTTATGATGGGAAGCATATGTTGCCTTTCAGCCACTGACAATAGCATTAAGAAATTACAATGCAACTGATTTACTTTCAGCACATTGCTTTGAATTAATGTGAGACAGGAAAATAAAGAACTGACTACTGTAATTGCTTTTGAAACATCACTTTGGATTTAGAACAATCAACGTGTCAGAGGATTTCTTGAATACAATTTCATTAACAGAATTTATTGGGTATTTGTTGGCTGTGCAATCTGCACTTAATTACTTAATTCGTGTTGGGACCATTTATTAGAAAGAATAATGTAATATTTCTGTGATGCTATTTTTAAATCCTGTATAACCTGTCAAGTAATATATCTTATCTTAGTTCCAAGATTAGATTTCTTCTGTATTATTACATTATAAAACTCTTACAGAACTTGATATCAAAATGAAATTAGTTAAATGTTATTACTATTTCTTCTTTCCTAAAAGAGAATTGTGGACTGGCTCTTTCAGTTGTAAACTTCTGTCTTGGAGAAAGTTGATTTCATTAGAACAGTTCTGACGCATCTTTTGGCTGATAAGTGATGGTACCACTTTGAATCTCAGGGGAGAAATCCTTAATATCAACCAAAACCTAAACAAGTGTTCTGTTTAATACCAGATTTACAAGGGGATGTTTCTAAATATCTTACAAATTCTATGCATTTGCTGCAGGGTCCTTTGCAATTAGTTCTCCTAAAGAATCTTTCAAAAATAGTTTGTTTAAACTTGTATTGCCATCACTTCTTGTATTCTTATATATTCTTATATATTCTTATTCTAATAACATCTGTGTTTGTGAATGGGTACTGCATGCTCACTTTGATAGTCAGTGTAATCACATAATGAAAGGACAGCTTCTACCCTCAGAGAATTCTTCCTAGGCCTTATCTGTAGTGCTGCATTGTGCAGTATGTGCCAGGACTACCTCTCTTCTAATACAGTCTTCAACCTATTGGGAGACTGAATAGGCATTATTTATAGTATCCGCTCTATTTAATTTCTGTTTCATACTTGAATGTTTGTTTTTAATCATAACAAATACATTTCAGTCCCTGTGCAGTCACTAGGGCTCTGATCCTGAGAAACGCTGGATGGAGCAATCTCAGGATCAACAACAGCGGCAATTAGGAAGATTCACCAGTTGAATGTTGTCTTTCAAAGTTTCCAATTTTATCCACAGGATTGGTTTCTTTCGTGATTTGCAAAAACAAAGAGAGAAGCTGGGTGTGATTATGTGAAGTTTTTAGTCATAGGTGAGCCAAGCTAGTTACATTTACCACAGAAAGTGTGAAAAATGAAAAACAGAAAGAAAATGATAATGTAAGAGATGAATTCTTGGCAGAAACTGATGGCTTTTAAGAATCATTTAGTTTCTTATAGAAATGTTAGCTGCTCTTGTAAGTCATTTTGCATATTTTAAATATTTAAGGAAGCTGTATAAAAGTTTTTAAATAACTTTTGTTTGATTAAACCAACTCTTTGTTCTCTTTCCACTGAGCCAGAGTATGCTATGTTTATCATATGCTCACCCATATAAGCAAATTGTATCAAAGAGACTTTTTTGTGCTATACTTGCAAAAATTCTGGGAGCAGCCCCAGCTCTGAGTGCACTTCCTATCATTGTCATAAATCACTGGATATATGTTTTGCCTTACTTGGGAAATTCTTTTGTAAATCAATGGCTGCACTAAAATCTGTTGTTTATGAAAGTATGGTGAGAGCTATACTGTGAGGTTTTTAGTTTTTCTGGGAGTCAAACAACATTTTTTATTTCTTTCTCTCCACCCAGTTTGGTGATATTTGGGTTTCAAAGGAAATTTTAAATTCTCTACACCACATAATTATTGATGTTTCAGTAATGGAGCAGCTTAATGTTGTGTTAATTTTGTGATAAAAGACTCTAACTGATTTTTTTTTTTTTTTTAAACACCACTGCTTCTGTCTATTTTGAAATGCAGACTGTTATGCTGCAAAATAGCTCTTAATTACAAAGTTATGCAGTTCAAATCTCCCATTTCTTTGTTAGGTGGCTTTTTTTTTAATTTACCCACTGTGTCTTAATCCTGGGTAGTAAGCATTCTTGGCAGGGACTATCACTGTACAAATGAAGTTTGTTACTTGTTCATAAAATATTTAGCTTTGTTGGGAGGGCGTTGTAGAAATTGCATGTATTAGAAACAACTAATCACAGTTGATCATATTTTCTGGACAAAAGTTCCTATAAGTCCAGCTATTTGTCTTGCTGTATCTCTTGAAATAATCCTAAATCATACAGAGAGTTCACGGCTATTTTGGTGAAATATAAATAGTAACAGAATTACTGAAATTATTTAAATGAAAATAATAATACTATTTCAAAGTAAGGTTTTGTCAATTATTAATAGATGTAATAGATATTGGAAACCTTCACTGGTGCATCTTTAAATGTGACAAATTCTGTTCTTGGTTGCATGTTTGCATTTCCCAGCCCGTATTTAACAAATATAAAAAACATGGCATTACAGAGTTTAGCTATGGTACACATTGCTATTTTTTTGAGGCAAACTCAATTTAAAAGATAATCTTATAACATTCTCGGCACTTCTTCCTGATCATTTTATTCCTCCCTTCTGAGATGGAGGTCACAGTCCCCTCAGTTCTGCAAACTTGAGTGTTGGCATGAAAATGCTCTGAAACTAATCAGTGAAGTGAGCCTTAAATGAGCTTAAAAAACCCTCTTTCTAAAAACTCTTCCTAAAAACCATTTCCTTGGGTGTTTTATTTATTTGGTTTTTAAACCAGACCATTTGCCTATTCAGTCTAAACTGAAGTCTACAGCAGTCTACAGCTCCCCAGACTGTTGAATCAGTGCAACTGAGGAGGCAGTAACATCTGGAAAGGTTGAGTCAGCAAGATGGAAGGTCTTGGAATATGCTTAGTTCAGGATAAAGTTTTATGGGCATAAAAAAAGCCCTTTATAATAACTGAGTTCATTGTAATTACTCTTTGGGTTTATACTAATCAGTACAAGCAAATTTTCCTTAGGGCTTTATCCTGTTTTCATTGAGGTAACAGCAATTCCCACCTATCTCAAGCTTCTCCCTGTCTGTTTCCACGGTACATTCAGGGATATTATTTTAGCATAATAAGACAAATTGTTTTCCATAGAGAGGAATGTGTTTTAATCTGTGACTTCATAAATCAAAGTGTTTTCATGATGTATTTGTAGATTCATTGAGAGTAAGAATTGACCAAAAAGGGGCAAATAGATTCAGGCCATTAGAATATAATTCACAGCACTTCAAATAGTTGAACTCTGGTCCTGATGGTAATTTCAGGAGCTGCCAAACTGAATGTTCTCTGTGGTTACGTGTACTAAGCAGTTTAAATAATTACATGGTGTTTATTAAGAAGGTCCTCTTTAAAGGGCAGAATAAGACTTTCTGGCAACACTGTAAATTTTACAGTGTTCTGACAGGCACTATTTTCAAAATGTGTATTTCAAATAAAACTAAGAAAAATAAAATGGTGAGCTATGGACCTTCCATAACTTGAATATGTAGGGTGTAAGTTTTACATGTTGCATGTGCTAATGTTTACTCCAAATTAATACAGATCTTAAGATATTCTCAGTATTAATATAGAAAGTGCTATAATTGTCAGACCAAAGGTCTGTCTAATACAGTACCTTTCTCTGAAGGTAGTTAATAGCAGATGCTTGGGAGGGTAGTAGAAAAACACGACAGTGAGTGGGGGTGATTCTATCCAGTGGACTTGAGAGTGTTTGTAATCCTTTTCAAAGATTACTCGTCAAACCAAAATAGCACTTCAGATATATGATATCTTGGTATACATACAATATTTTTGCCATCAGAACACAAGAGAGAGAGGTCTGTTATGATGGGCCCAAACCCTTGTGTTAGGCACTGTACAAGCACATAACAAGAAAACCTTTGCCTCCCTCCCCCCTTTTGTTGATCGTGAAAGCTTTGACATTAACAGTATAACTCCACTGCCATGGTAACTTACTTTATCAGTCACAATTTTGGAAAACAAACAAAAAAAAATTAAAAACCCTATCTGTTTCTGAAGCTTCTGAGAATTCTCTTTAATTCCTCATTGTTCTCCTAGGCAGAAAAGGAATCTGTAATGAAAGAATATAGAAGACTTTTCCAGAAGAGAGGTAATTGAGATCAGCCTTAAAATTAATTATTTTCTTCATAACCACTCCTCCACATTACTTGAAAATTGGTAGCTTAAAAACATTTTTCATGTGACTGCTGTGAACTTCAATGTCTCTCACACTAATACAAATATGAAATGGTGCATCTAGGAAAAAGTATCCAAATCCTCCACTGAACTAAAATCATCAGATTGCACCATGACATTTTATTGTGTCAGAGCACAGCTAGTAATAAAATGTCAGAATATAGAATGCCAAATGTAGAGCTTGGCTGGCAGAATAAGCCTGAGGCTTGCTGATGAAGTCTCTGCCTTTTCAGGCTCCATGAGGCTGATTACAGGGTAAGAAAGGGCAGAAATTTTCTGTTCCTAATAAAATACATATATTTGTAAAATAATTCTGAAATATTTATTCTGAAATTGGAAGCATTTTCTTCCCAAGTTTGCATTGTTCCCTCTCATACAAAATCCATCAGTAAAGTAAGCGCTTTTTTCTTACAGCCAGCCTTAAGATTAATCAAAGGGAAAGCATGCTTCTGTAAACTCAACTCAGTCACATTTGTTCATTTCACACCAGACCTACAGCACAGCTTTGCCTTATGCTTCATTTTATCAGAAGGGTCTGTGAAAAAATATTCAGTTACAGTCTTTCTTTTCTGCATCAAATGAAAGCAGAAGTCTTCATGGGGTGGATGAGAGAGGCAATGGTTCTTAAACTGCTTCTGATTAATTATTTTAATGGGAATCTTTACAAGAAACAGTAGAGGGAAACTGGATGCTTTTGTCTGCCTTTTTCCTAGAGCATTCCCCTATATACGTGCAAGCTGTTAATACTTTCACCATCCTATAGGCCAAACATGAACAGTGATGCTGAGTCCTTTCTGGTAGTACTACTGTTTTTTAGCAGAGGTTTTTTAATCTTTAAATTTGAGAAAAGGAACACCAAATTTCATTGAGATGACAGTGCAGGTTTGATGAAACTGCTCTATGAAGTATTAACTGTGGTTGTTAAGACATCTTGTTTTATACCCATTCTGACTGTGGGTTTGGAAATACATAGTTCTGTTACTTGTTACACTGAATTCACTGGCTCATTTTGTATTGTCTGATAGCTGTCAATGTGCTGACCTAAAGCTTTATTCAAGGCTGTAGTGAGAGACTAAATGTTGCATATTTGTCTGTGATCTGTCTTAACGTATGTTTCGGTAGTGATAAAAATTGTCTGTTGTGATAAGGCTTCTAGATATATTGGTAGTCAACTAGGTCACCTGTGGCTGCACCGTTGTTGACAATACAATGTCTGCATTTGAATATACTCTGAAGCAGTTTCATGATGTGACTCTTGCATTATTGTTATTAGCAGAAGTAAACCAACCAAACAAGTCTTTCACAGCTATGGAGCTGTTGATGAATGTCAAAGGAATATTTAATCACAGGTTAACATCCAAGAGTAGAGCTACCTATTGAGAACCTGTGGTTCTGTAGATCTGGTTGGGAATTTAGTAGGATTTCTAGAATTTCTTCTTTCTGGCAAAATCAAACATACACTGAAGAACACCTTTCTCAAGACATTGCACTGCTGATACTCTTTGGATCCAACAAGTGGAAAAAATACAGTGAAATAGCACTCAGTTGTACTTCCTCACCTTTCTGACTTTTGCAAAGTTCTCTGTCTCACTCAGACAGAACTAGTTTCTATACAGAAAATTATTACGAGCAGAAAAAGAGGAGATACGTATGTATTTTTCTGTGCCCCAAAACTTAGTCTTATGGGAATTTGGCTTGAATATTTATTCTTAGTCCTCTTGGCTTGGTTCTTTTCTCTGTGAGGTTGAACTTGCAGTTGATAAATCCTTCAGAGATCTAAACAAAGACCTAAAGTTTCAACCAACTTAGCATCTAATTGACCAGCTACAATCTTGAAAAACAAAACAAAGTGTTAAGGATTTCTCTTTCAGACTACAGCTCCAGAATACCCTGACCATAGGTTTCAACAGCTAATTTAAAAAAAAAAGAAAAAAGAAAAGAAAAGGTTGCCCTAGGCATTATCTTTCTGAAGCTGATTTCTGACTAGAAGTTTCATTATTAATGCTCTGTTTAGAGAATTTTCTGTTACATCAGTTTGACTTGGGTTTGAACTCAGTTCCAGAGGTGAATATTCAGTGCTGCAAAGTAAGTGCTCCACCCAATGCACTGATTATTCAGGTTCAAGAGATTTCTTTTCCAAATTTTCCACCCAATGTGTAGGGACAGAACACTTGGGATGACACAACTACTTTCTGTATTTGTGGGAACTGTTGCTATGAGCAGATCCTAATCCCATATGTAATGTTTCATTTGCAGAAAACAGAAAAACTAACAACTCCCCACACACTACCCAAATAACAAAGAATTATTTATGACTGTTCTTAAATCATTTGAGTTTGTCCAGAGCACTGGGTTGCTTGATAACCTCGAAGCAACTTGAAGATATTAACTTATTATTTGATAGCTGTGCAAATGGTCTTGTCTGAGACTGAGTCCTCACAGCAAACAAATCTGTACCAGTAAACTCATGTAATTCCTGCTTTAACTGAAGGATTGAGTAGGCATAGGAATAGAAAGATCCTTTTCATCTTCAGTACTTTCTCCTCAGAGTCTGGTTGTGAAACTGTGCCGTTGTCATAACTTTGAACTTCTCTGAGCAAAGTGCTGACCATAAGAAGCATAAATCAAACTTTATGGCAAGTGCAGGTCAGTTTAGCTGAGTAAGGTAAAAGCCTGAAGCTGTAGAGTATGCATCCTTGGAGACAGTCAAAACCCGTCTGGGCAAAGCCTTGGACAACCTACTCGATGCTGCTTTTACAGGAGGTTTGGACTAATTGATCTCCAGGGGACCCTTCCAACCTCAGCCATTCTGTGCATCTGTGATTTTATGCTGTATAATTGATTTTTTTTTTCCCCTCTGTATGGGAACATGTGAAATTAGACATGTGATCTTTGCAGTGTGGCTGTTGTTATACACAAAGGAAATGTGATGAAGATAGAGAAGTAAAAAGAATGTAGATTGTTAATAAAGCATGATTACATTTTGTTGTCCAACTTCTTTACCTTTGCTGGTTTTCAAAGTCCAAGATATTTAAGGTGACAAGTCAATGTTATCCTCTCAGAGTGACCTTCTGCATGCACAGATTATAGACTGTTTAATACAGTCATATTTGCACGTAGCCCACAACACCTGATTGACATACAGCCTATTTTAACACACTCAGCCTTGAATCTAAAATACTGCCCTAGACTTACAGCATAATCAGTGAGTTTCCATTGTGCAAAAAAGGCACAGTTATTAGGAGAGCCTGTAGAAATGACTTTGGAAACTGCAGTAATAGATATGTCTTTTGGTAATATTTTGGAAAGTAAAAGTATGCTAGTAGTGGGAGTTATTTATTAACTTTCATAATTTGTGTCATTTTGTTCAGTAGTTAATACTAAAAAGAGGAGGGACGTAACTAAAAAGGTTGATGCATGTAATTCATGGAACAGAACCCAAGTGTTTAAGTTGTCTGAATATAATGTTTTAATGTGAGGTCTTGATGTTAGTCCATTATTTTTTTTTCTTGAGGAGTTCCGTAGCTGCAAGTTTGACAGTTACCTTGTAAGTTGGATAAATGTCTCAGTGGAAACTGCATGACCTGTATGAACATAATTGAAAGAGGGAAATGACGGATTCTGGTTACTCACTAATCACAACCATTTTAACATTCCTTCACAGTGTAAATTAGTCTTTCGGGCCACTGGTGTAATTTTTACTCTTGGGCAATTCTTCTTTCTCCAGGATTCTCAGGGGTATTTTAAATTATCTCTTTAGGTAATGTTCACTTTAACAGTGTGTGTCAACTAAATGAGCATTAAAAGGAAGACTTACACTGTGTCAAGTAAATCCAGGCAAAGAGGAGAATGGTTCTGACAATGTTTTGTCTTTTCAGAGTATTTTAGAATTTGGAAAAGTTACCTTTTTGGACAACTTCTCATATTGAGTTCCAGTATTTTAAAGCACATTATACTTCCAAAAAATTGGAATAGTTACGATTTTTTTAAAACAATGTTTGCCTGACTTGAGTTTCAACTATATTTTACTTACTGTTCCTGATTCCACTTCTAGAGGTGTCATTGAAATAAGAAATAGGCACTTCATGGTATTTTTCTTTTTCCTGATGTTAGAACTCCCCCGTTCCAAACTTCCCTATCTTCAGTGAGACTGAGGGCAAAATGGGAGGAAAGAAAAATACATTGTTCAGATGTGTTTTGAATTTATTTTCAATGCCTGGCGTTACAGGATTAATGCTTATTTTAGCCATCTTGCTTCTGGATCTTGCATGAGTTTCTAGGTTGGGCTTTGTGTGAGAGGTAGGCACCACTGAAGGGTGAGGATTTGCACTGATTCTTAGATAAAGAGGATGTTTCTAGGCTAAGGTTAAGTTCCTACAACCATGGACCAGCTGGTGTGATATAGGGCTAGTGTGGGATTAGAAATTATTAGAAATGTCTCTTCTAATTAGAATGAGAAAGGTCTAAGGACTTGAAATATGGAAGCTGGGAAGAGGTACCTTTCTTTCTCCTCTCTTTCAATGGCTTCTGAATTTTCTGTAATGTTTCTGTCAGAATGACTCATGAACTGTGAAACCTGGAGATATATTAAAACTAAGTTATTACAGAATTTCCAGCCTGTTGCAACAGATTAAGCTCAGACCTTTGCCCGAGGAGGTCTGCCAGGGAGTGCCTGAGGTTTTGCTCAGGGAAATGTTCACTATTGCCAGCAACAATAGAGTGGTAGGAGGCAGAAGTTAAAAAGAGTGGGGAAAAGGCAAGCCATTCCTGCAATACCTCTAATAATAACATCTTTTTACAGATCAGCCTCCCCCAGCAGAGCCTGGAACTCTCAGTGCATCATCTCGGTATCCTTATTATACTATATTACACTATAAAATTAGTGTAATGAGGCAAATGAGGATACTTGGAGGGAAGGGGTTACAGGGAAATATATAGCCAGATAGGGTGGGTTCCTCTATGGCTGGTACCAATTGTTGAAACCTGACAAGAATTTTGAAATAAAAATTAATGAAGAGTTGGTTTATTTCCATCCCTTAACTGCAAAGAAAATGGAATACGCTGGCAGCTTGAGGTCTCACTTTGTTACCCTTCTGTGTTGCTTAAAATAGCAACACTTTCTGCTGCTTGCTAGATAATTCAGTTTTCAAATGCACTTATCCTATCTCTTTCCCTTTTTCTCTAGTGTATTAGGGAAAGTGAGCAATCAAGGAAGGAATCATAGAATCATAGAAAAGTTTGGGTTGGAAGGGACCTTTAAAGGTCATCTAGTCCAACCCTCCTTGCAATGAGCAGGGACATCTTCAACTAGATAGGTTGCTCAGAGCCCCATCCAACCTGACCTTGGTTTTTTCCAGGGATGGGCCATCTACCACCTCTCTTGGCAAGCTGCTCCAGTGTTTCACCACCCTCATGGTAAAAAATGTCTTCCTCGTATCCAGTCTAAATCTACCCTCTTTTAGTTTGAAATCATTACCCCTTGTCCTATCACAACAGGCCCTGCTAAAAAGTTTGTCCCCATCTTTCCTGTAGGCCCCCTTTAAGTACTGAAAGGTTGCAATAAGGTTTCCCCGCAGCCTTCTCTTCTCCAGGCTGAACAATCCCAACTCCCTCAGCCTGGCCTCATAGGAGAGGTGTTCCAGCCCTCGGATCATTTTGGTGGCCCTCCTCTGGACTTGCTCCAGCAGGTCCATGTCCTTCTTGTGCTGAGGGCCCCAGAGCTGGACACAGTACTCCAGGTGAGGTCTCACCAGAGCAGAACAGAGGGGCAGAATCACCTCCCTTGACCTGCTGGCCACACTTCTTTTGATGCAGCCCAGGATTCAGTTGGCTTTCTGGGCTGCAAGCACCCATTCTTGGCTCATGTCCAGCTTTTCATCCACCAGTACCCCCAAGTCCTTCTCTGCAGGGCTGCTCTCAATCCCTTCATCCCCCAGCCTGTACTGATATCAGGGGTTGCCCTGACCTTGCCCTTGGCCTTGTTGAACCTCATGAGGTTCACACAGGCCCACCTCTCCAGCTTGTCCAGGTCACTTTGGATGACATCTCATCCTTCTGGTGTGTCAACGGCACCACTCAGCTTGGTGTCATCTGCAAACTTGCTGAGGGTGCATTCAATCCCACTGCCTATGTCATTGATGAAGATATTAAACAGTACTGGTTCCAATATAGACCCTTGAATGATTTGTACAATGTATCTAATGCCTATAGAACAGAAATTCAAGAGCAGAAATACATACACTTCAAGGAATATAAAATGCCTACATTTCAAAATGAAAAAATCAGTTGAAAACAGTCAGTTGGATCAATATGGTGTGGGGAAGAGAGATAAAACATTGTTTTGGGGTCAGATTTCTCTGTGCCTTTTAATTATGCAGACCTAGTATAATATAGTATCACCATATTTGTTAAGAATAACTAAGCCTATGCTCTACATTTTATTAATAGTGTTTTATAATTTATTTTTATTTGTTTTTATTAATTTTTATTTGTTGCCTCTGAAGTCATTGCCGTTTATGCTGGTGCTAAAGTCTTACACCATTCCTTCCAGAACTGGTCTTTGAATAACTTCTGATCCTGAACTGCAGTAAAATCTTCAGATGTGGTCATTCCTGTGGTCTGGGTATTCATTTATGTGGCTCATGGAGCTGGATTCTCTCATTTATGTCAAAATTCATGATGGTGATTCGTCATGGTGGCAAGAATTACCTTCTATCACTCTGTTGCTTGTTAGGGAGCATATATGATTTTTAAGCAGCCTTAGTTAGGTGAGGCATGTGTGATTTCTTGATATTGTGGCATGATTCTTCTAACCTGTGTTGAGAACTTGAGTCTCAGGAACAGGACCAAGCAGTTTTATAAATAATTTCAACCTTTCCGCTTTCTACTTCCATAGAAGTTGTCCAAATGAAAGTGAATGTCCCTGGAGAAATGTCCAAAATATTACATTGTATTCTCCCAGCATCCTATTTTTGACAGTATCAGAAGTGTTTTGTTATTAATGTACATGAATAAGCTTCCTGCAGACAGTCAGCCTCCAATAATGGAGTATTTTTATTTCCTATCTCATTTCCTTTGTAATGGACCATGAGACCAGTAGGTATTGTATCTCGGGTTATGCTCATTTGATAATGCAAAATGGCTTACTGGGCAAGTAAAATGTCTGAAGAAGTAATTTCAAAAAGTGCTTTGTCATATAGAGTAGTGATAATTTGTGCTTAGTTGTATGTATTAGTTTTCTGTTTTGAGTATTTTAAGTTGCTTAAACAATTACCTGTTTACAAAATTGGCCTCTCTGTAAGAACCACACTTGAATCCCTACAGGTATTTGAAGCTGAACACACAAAAACAGAGGCAGAAAGCTGTAGAACATTTCCTATAAGTGTGTCAGAAAGGTTAGGGTCATGTTTATAGAAGTAGACTGTCAGCTACTAAACTGAGTTTTGAATTGCTGATCCATGAGCTGCTTGCAGTCCAGACACTTGAGTTTAAAAAAATATTTTGAGAGAATCCTGAAGTAATTCTTGCTACTGTAACTACTTGGAATTGCTTTTGACTTTTGGATAATTAGCTGTTCTTTAGTACAATGACCTCTGCTTGTTGGTGAACACGGCTGGGCAATAGAGATTTCCTTTGACTTTTAAAATATATTTTTAGATCAGTTAATGATTCTTAAAGCTAAGTCACATGTGGGTAATATTTACAATGGAGAAGAATGGGGGGTTTGTTTACATTTTTGAATCTTTAAGTCCTTCCCTTGTATACGTTATTTACATAAAAAGCTGAGAAATGCCTATAGCTGGGCCGAAGAATAAGGAACATGTGTCTTATTCTCCAACCCAGCTATAGGCTGAAGTGGTGAAATGAAAAATGTTCTTTGAACAACAACAGAATTTTGCCAGTATCTACAGACAATCATTTTGCTCTACTACTGTATCACATGGAAATATTTTTTTGTTCTAATTTTCTTTAATAATAAATAATCTTAAGTCATAATTATATGTTTGCTTCTTCAGCATGGGAAAACCTCATAGAGAAGAATGGTGACTTCATTGTCTGCTTCACATCTACCAAAGAAAAAAAATCAGAGGTTACATATGCTGTAAAATACTTCTGCCAGAGTGACAATCAGTCTATCCATTTAGTGCACTGTCATGTCATGTGTCTTCTGTAGGTTAATACTTCCTTTGTAATGCACTTTTTACGAAAATGAACCTTAATATCCTAGATACAATCAGATTGAAGATATATAAATAAGGAGTACTTTTAAGTGTGGAGTATTTTTAAGGGTGGAATGCACTGGTTTTGAAGATTTTAAAAAAATGCTTCTTGAATACTATAAAGGTATAATCAGAGTACAAAGGTACATGATCCCTCCTCCCCAGTAATCAGTAAAATCTCATCAGTAAATGTGCATATTTATGTCTGATTATATCATGGGAAATTCAAGGTCATGTCAAGCTTAGTGCTAAATATAGAAATGTAAGAGGAAGCATTTCCCTTGGTGTTTTCTTTTTTCCCCAACATCCAGCATTTTTTTTTCATTTATTTTCAAACATAGTGTAATGCAAGTTGGACTAATTTTAAGGTAATAAGTGAAGATAAAAATATCATCATACTATGCATCTCAAATACAAAGGTTGGTCTCACTAGGGTAGTTTTAGTTGTCCATAGAAGTTCTAGTTCTAGAAGAACCAAAGGGAAAAGAAAAAAGAGGTTCATTCTTTGACATCAGCTTTAGAACTCAGCAAAACATAGAAGTCTCCATTGTCCCTAGATGGGGTTTCAGAGAGCTCTTCTTTTAGAATTACAGAGTGGTTGAGGTTGCAAGGGACCTGTTGAGTTTGTCTAGTTAAACACCCCTACGCAAAGCAGCATCAACTAGAGCATGTTTTCCAAGGCCATCTGCATTTTGACTGTCTCCAAGGATGGAGACTCCACAACTTCTCTGGGCAACCTGTTCCAGTGTTCGACCGCCCTCACAGTGGCTGCATAGGAGGAACTAAACCTAAATAAAATATTGGAAGTCGGTCTACCATCTATGTGTCTTTTTACAAAGAATGCCAATTCTGTACCTATTAGCATATATTTGTAGCAAAGTTGTGTTAGTTTTGCAGTTGTATACTATTGTGTAGATTAAATTTTGTGTATGGCAACTATATGCAACCAGTAGATTGGCTTAAATTAAATGGTCTTACAAGCAGCCATTTGCCCCATTTGCATAAATGGTGAAAAAGTTCAGTATTTAAGTATTGTTTGAAGAATATTTCTAGCATTTCTAAAATTTTTCTTCTCTCTACAACTTGGCCTTGGTTTATTAGTTACAGGAAGTTGAATTTAATTTCCAAAAAGCACCCAACTTTGCTGTTTATTTGAACTGTATGTCATTATCTGAACTTTCCAAATATCTTGAGATTGCATAGTTGTACTGTAAACATAATGAGAATAGGCTTGTACTGGCTTTCTTAAGATTTAATACCTTTGGCTTCTTATGGTAGAATGTTGATCTTGAGCATTGTATTATTTATTTGAACTTACAGTGATTAATTTTAAAAATTGCAGGTACTAATAGGATTTTAAGGGTCTGAAATAGAAATAAAGAGCAAGTCTTTCAGATAAGTTCCAAAGCCTTTGGATAAGCCAGTTTTCTGTAACTGGGAAATCATCACCTATTCATTAATACCTTAAAAGGAGATAGATAAAGATGATCGTCATTTTCAGAAAACCTCTGAAATGTCTGCTCTGTCCTCCTTCCATGAATCAGTTCTTTTGGAAAGCTTCAAGATCTCCATAATGTGTGAATGCTGTGGAGCTGACTTGTGAGGCCTCACACAGAAGGAAGGTTCTGAAACGTCCCAGGGGAGGGACTTGGCCTGGGACTTCTTTGTGTGGTTCTGTTGTTCAAGAAAAGATTGAGCAATCTCAGTGCTGTCGAAGGGAGAGATGCTGGGCAGAGTACTAAACTGCTAATGTGCATTCTAACTTGCATGGTACAGCCTCGTGGAAAAATTGGTAGCAGTGAAGAAAACCCACTTCACCTCCCTGTGGGCATGTGGTAGACAGAAATCTGGCAGAGTAAGGGTGGTGTGATTTGTAACAAAGGCCAGAGCAATCTCTGTCTCTCTCCCCCCCTCAACGCCCCCACCTTCTCCTTCAGTGGTACAACTGCAAGTGTCTAGTTTTATGTCAGTTCTATGGAGCAACTCACCCTTTGTGGTCGGTTTTGTGGTAACAAACTTCAGGGATGGGCTTAGGAACATATTCTTGCTCCAAAGTCAATGCAGATCCGAAGGCACTAAAAGTCTTTTTTATGGTTTGTTATTAAGTCTGGTTGTAAATATAACAGAGAAGAATTGAAACTAAAGCAAATACTGTTTTGATTTTACAATTTAAAGGATGTGCATCTTCAGTGTTTGTGTTACGCATGGAAAAATTATACAGGGACATTAAAAAAAAAAAGAAACTTCATGATTTAATTTAAGTGCATTTTTAACAGCATGCGCTTTTTGGTCAGCACATTCTGGTTTAGATAAACGCTGTGTTGGCAAATGGTGAGTGACAAGGAGTGGCCAGTTAGCAGTTAGCGTGTAATCACTGAATGAGTCATTAAACCAATATTACAATTATTATGCCACTATGAGATCAGGTTTGCAAAACCCCACATTTGTAAATATACAAGCCAGTGACTGAGAAGGTTTGTTGTTTGGGTTTTTTTCAATGTAAGTGAATTGCAAAAAGGCACCTGTAAAATAAATCAGTCACACTGAAATGGGAGATGATAAAATGCAAGTGTCTCCTAGCTGCAGATGGTAGACATACTGACTGTTGGTTTTGTGGGTGATTTATGATACAATGAAACATACCTGTTGTATTTTGTGGTTACAAACATGTTGATAAGGGTGCAAGGCCAAGCTAGGATTTTCCAGTTTTTTGTGCCATCCTGGCAGTGCAAAAAATCCAGAAGTCTCGTATATAAGCAATCTGGACTTTTCTTGCTGGGAGGAAAACCCCTTAATGGTAATAGCCACAAGGCTCATTACGTGGTTGTGTATGATGCCAGACTGCAATACATAATTGTATATGATGAACATAAAAGGGTGTGTTTAAAGGACTGGTGGGCAGGAAGAAAGGACAGTCCAGACCCTCAGTACTGTAAGGCCTGGTGACCTTTCCGTTTTGATGGTTCAAGAACATCCTATCAGTATCTGAGCCTTTGCACTGTATTGTTATGATCACAGATCGTCACACTGCGTGTAATGCCCTAAGAAGGGTCCCAGTAGAATAATTTACTCTGTTTCCAGCTTGATCAATAACATAAAATCCTGGATATTTGAAAAGAGAAGTTTGTTCATCCAACCTGAAACTTTATGCTTGGGTCTGTGTATATTTAGGAGAGCTTTTGATATGTATTTTGATTTTTCTTTAAACAAGTCTTTTCAGATTAGCCTGTTGCTGTTCAGAATCCAACTCTGATTTAATTTGTGGTAATTACAAAGATGAAAAAAAGAGAAAAAAGTAAAAGCCTCCTTATTGATACTGTTACTATTATCCAAATGAAAAAAAAATCTGATGGTGTGGGGGCTGGATTTAAAAGCTGTGCCTCCCTAGTGTGCACTAGTCATTGTCAATGTACATTTTCAATATTTAGTGATCCAAATGTGTAAAAAGCTGTTGCAACTTTTTAGAAACTTTGAAAATCCATTTACACATCGTTTAAAGTTGGGATGGCTTCTCTGTGCCTAATTATCATCTCTGAAGGATGCAAGTCAGATGTAGAATAGCTAATACTAAGCAGGTATGTTGTTAGAAGTGAAATCAAAATTAGGTATTCTGTTTTAATCCTTCTCTTTTCTTATGTTTGGTTGAATGCAAGTAGCGTCTGTTTATAAAGAAGTGATTAATTCTAGAGAACTACTTATTCCTGTCATTAAATCGTATTTGTCAAAACAGAATCATTTACATAGTAATTAATTGTGATATTACATATAGTGGGCTGTTATTTTGATTGAGAAATAAGTCCCTGGAGCAGATACACTCTTGCTGAGAAAAAAGTTTCCTTTTGGATCCATGAGTAAGGCAAATGTGGAAAAAATAATGTAGAAAAGACTCACAAAACTGTTGTTATTTAATAAGTTCTTTTACTAAGTTTGTTTTGAAAGATATGAAGAGCAAATTGACCAGCTGCATCTTTGCTTGTTTAGTCAAGGATTTCATGGCATCTTGGCTGGCAGGTCAAGTTGCTTACTTTTTCTTTATCTTAATTCAGCAAAACCCCAAAACATAATTCAGCAAAACCCCAAAACTTTATGTCAAGCAACTAATTACTGTTAGAAAAGTGACTTATATGGTTGGAGCCGTGTATGCATCATATTTTTTGGAGTCTGTGGTAGTGTTTCATGACTGATGAATAATTGTGTAGGCAAAGGGTTATCAAAGGAAGCAGTAACTCAAGTGACAGTAGTTTTTGTTTCTTTTCCAAAAAAGGCATCTAATTACATATACTTGGGAATGCTGGCATAGTTATGGATTGATTGCAGGCGTCTAAACTCCACTTAAGTTAAAGACCACAATTTTTGAAGATTATAAGCCCAAGAATAGCCATTATTTCTGCCATTTGGAATAAATACATCTATTCATACAGTGACAGTAAGTTTTAAACTAGGAAAAGTCCATCAAGGAAAGAATTCAGAAGCAGTCTGTAGCACTACACCAGTTTCTACTACTCAAGAATCTGACTCACATTTTTTAAAAATGTGTTTTGTTTGGGGCAATCCATAATTTAAGGAATAGTTGATTGGTAGGTATGAATGAATCTGGTTAAAAATAACATAAAGTTAAAATGAAACTGTGAAAACGTTCCTGGAATGAAGTATGTCCCTGCAGCTTCTGGGGAAGCAGGAACTGGTGAAGGAGGTATTCCAGTAAATAGGAAACAGAGTGAAAATGCTTCTCCAGCATCATTCATTTGGCTAGTAATCCAGGCTACTTTGTTCTTTTGGTCTGGATTCATCTTCACGTGTGCTATAAGCCAGCAGCTATAAAAGCAGAATTAATTGTTTTGCTTCCCTCTTTGGTCAAGTCATTCCCTTAACTTCTCAGGCCTGGAGGATGTGCCTCACTTAGGATCCACATGTTTGCTGATGACAGTTAACCCTGTTCTCTGATCCAGTGAGAGGCAGAAAGCAAGTTTATTTCCTGGTTTATGACAAGTTTTTGTTCTTCTGTCTGTCCCTCTTCTTGCCCAAGCAGAGTGGAGAGGCTGGCTTTCCAGCATGTGGGCTAATTTATGCCATGTGTTTGAAGTTTGGAAATTACAGCTGCCTTTATTCACTGCCTGATTTTCACTATCCAGGAATCTCATTTCACAGAAAGAAGCTATTGTTTCATGTGAGGTTTCCATCCCAGTTTCAGATAATAAGGAGATCAGAATAAGAAGAGTAGAAACTTTCATGTCCAGTTCAAAACCTCGTGTATATAGACATGTCATTACAGTCTGAAATTTCCTCTTCCAATTTTATGAGACTTTTCTTCTGTTCCTAAGGGATATGAGGGCTTCTCCTTTCCCTGTAATATGAAGAAGGAAAAAAGTGGTGCTATTGAAGTATTTTGAGGTGTTCTAGTTCTGAAACAGTCCAGAGAACATAAAGGCAGTCATTTACTTGGAGGGGCGGGGAGAGAAAAAGAAAGAAAAGTGACTGTAGAAACAAATAGAAACATATGAGCAAGCCTTTCCCTAGATAATTCCCAGATCATAATCCTCTCTGTGAAAGGAGAGGCTAGTTTGCTGAAAGAGAAAGAAATGCTAGCCTAATCAGCCACAAATGCAGCCTAATAATATATGAATATTGCCTTAATACTTAGGTAAACCTTTAAAACAAGTCTTCTCAAAACTCATACGGAGACTTAGGAAACCTGAGAATGTACTGAAATCTGTTAATAAAATGATTTATGTAGCTCCGTTTACAACTCTTTTATTTATCATATTGTAAACTTTTGAAGTTTTTTTGTTTGGGTTTTGGTTTTTTGTTGTTTTAGCATCTTTGAAGTAATTCTGAAATGTGGAAAACCATTAGGTTGGTTGTTTTTCAAAACAGATGTTTTACCCTTGACTATAAAATGATGATGATTTGTCACATGGAACAGAGCAAACTGCAGAACTCATCTCGAAACATTTTTATCCAGAGTACGACAGGAGATATTTATTAGGATGTGAACATAATCTGGAATTTAGTGGAATATTCAGTTGAACCAGCATTCCCATTTAATTTAGAATATTCAAATAGTTTGTTCAATCACTTTTGCTTTTAGACAGTGAAGAGGTAAATACAAATCAATTAGTCTTTTTAAAATCAATAATCATGAACATGTTGTTTGGCCTGCATGCAAATGGATGAACTACTTTGCTTTAAAGCTTTTTAAAACTATCTAATCCTGGGAAGCTGGAGCCTGCAATTTTCTGTAGACCAGCTTTAATAATGACTAATGAATTATAGCTGTGGTGAAGCAGCTTGTCTTGTGTAAGCAAGATATCTTAACATAAACAGCTCACTTTTCTCATTAAAGTAATTATTGAATCAAAGCCAAAGCAATCATTTCAAATATGTTGCAGTTCTGCTACAGAGTGCTGTTCAGAATAAATGCAGCAAAGCACTGAAATATATTTATGAATGAATTCTCAAAAAAAAATTTGGAGCCTGACTGGAGAATCTCTATAGGAATGGGGCCATTTGGGCAGAGGTTGTACATTTCTTTGCCAGCTCCATTGTTCCTTTGGTGGTCACTTTTAGTTTCTTGAGTCAGAGATCCAGGGAGGTCCATGCAGCTAGAAAAGCTTCCTGCTGTCTACTACATTTAATGATTCTGCCTCTTCAGATGGGATGCAGAGCAAACTGCAACAATTCAGGTAACATTACCTTAGGTGTTGAATTCAGACAACTTCAGCAGGAGAACGTCACTGTGAGGGATGGGTATCAATTGGATATTGATGCTCTTCAGATCCAGTCACGTAATTTCCACAGGACCTTAGCAAATATATATCTTTAAAATGACAGGAAGATAAAGTTGAGGACGCAGATGGAACAGACTTTTTCACTGCTCTCCTTCTCTCTCAGTTTTCCAGCTCAAGTTTCTGTGCCATTTTATTTAATCCTCTGTTTAATTTCTATAGCAATAGAAAGCTGTGCTTCTCCTTACAGGAAACAAACCAGCTTACTCCCTGACAACAGAAGTCAACCTCCCACAAAGCACACAGCTAGTTCGACAACTAACACACAAAGCAGCATGCAATATTTCTGCATTTTCAGATTTATAAGCAATATTCAAAAGAGATAATTAATATTAAAATCAGTCTTATAAAGAAAAAACAAGGATGTTCACAAGCAAGAAGGATTCAGTCTTTGAAATACCCAAACTTGTTTTGTCATTCAGTGCTCTTTTCTTTTTAAATGAAAGTTCTCTATAAGCATCGCTTCTCAGTTGCACATCGTCAGGCTTATCTAGATTGTGCTATTTATGACATTATAATTGGAATAAGAAATGATCAAGATAAATATGAATGGTATGGGTAATAGAATACAATAAATATCTTGAAGACCTTTGCCATCCTTTGAACATCATTCATGCTTACTGTTGAAAGCCCAATGAAGGGAAAAGTAAATATCCTGGGTTACAGTATGCAAGTAACTTCATGAATTGTCTGGAGCTCAGGATGATAAAAGCTCTCTAAATAATGGAGAAAAGTGTAGCAAAAAACAACATTGGTACCTGACAAGGGAAAAAATAAAAGAGAAAGTAAATGCAAATTATGAACAGCAAGGGGCGATGAAATAGCTTATGATATAAGTAATGATTTCTCCCTTCCCTAGTCTCTTCAACTCAAGACTTGCTGGTTTTTTTTTTCTGTCAGAATTCATTTTTTCTTGTTACAAAAATAAAACTATGTGGTAGTCAACCATGCAAATATGTTACTGATCAGTTTGCCTTAAGTGCTAGTCCATAAACTACAGCAAATGAATAGCTGATTCTCTTAGACCTCTGTTGCCCATGCACGGTCTTGGTTAACCTTCTTAGCTGCTATAAGGTATGTTCGTGAATCAGAACTCTTAAGTTACTTAAATCTGAAATCTCTTCACATTGTGTCGTGTCTTAGAAATCTAAAGAAATATTATTTCTTCAAAACTCAGATTCAGTCACATTTCTCCCAGAGAGCATCTACAGTGGTCATGTTATTGTTACAAAAAGTGAGGAATCAGAACAGTCTGCTTGAAATGTCGTTGAGAGGTTTCATGAGAAATGAAGTGTGAAAATCAGCACAGGACTGGGTACTTGCAATGCACCCACACAGTCTTGCCATGGTAGAGATGGTATCAGGGTTTGTTCTGTGAGGCTTCATGGAGTGAAATACATACCATTGTGTTGACAGTGCTAAGTAACTTGTGAAAAGCAGTATCTGCTGTCCTAGTTCAAACAGGCCATTATTATCCATGAACAAATATGAAGCTAACAATTAGTGACTGCTAAGCTTCCTTTTAGTTACTCTCTTGGCCTGAGTCCTAAAGACACTACATTACTAGTGCAGAAATGGCATCTTGGGGATTGTTTTAAGTGCTGAAGACTCCCTCCCTTAACTTACTTCCTCCTTTATCAGAGACACAGCTGATTAGATAGGAAAGCATGCTGGCTGGCGCCTTCCCATCCCGCTTGTTTTTGTACCTCGCTGTTGTGTAGTGCTGGGTCATGTTCCTATTCATTTTTCATGACCTTTCCTCATTACACCCTTTTTAATTGCAGCTTGTTTCTGTGACCTTGGAGTCCTACAGGTCAATCCAAAAGATCAGGCACTGTGTTTTTAAGTTACCTTCTTAAAAGGTTGGAAACATTGAGGACATTTTTCAGAAAAGAAGTTTGTGTGTATGCGTAGCTTTTGCTTTTTTATCTTATAATATTTGGCTCAGTGCTGTAGACTGTTTTTGCAGCCTGCTAGCTACTTCATGAGTTCTGGTGTTGAATGATTCTTGTTTACAAATGTTTTATATTGGTATATGTGTGACTGTTTTATGAAAAAAATAGATAATCAACCAATATTGCATAAATATCTGTCTTTATTTCACAGGTTTTCAGACCCACTGCTTTGCTGCTTGTTTCTATACTGACTACTTCTGTTTCTGCCTCTAAAAATCATGCAAGTGTAGTGGCTTTGAACTCACACCTGTTTATTGCAGCCACAAACAAATTAGATCATGTGTTGAACTTACACTATAGGCAATAAACTGAATTTAAAATATACCTATATACCTTTTGATGTGCTTTACCACATATAGATACCCTTGAACAGATATTTTATTTTGATTGTTGGTTTTGTTTAATATTTTATTCACAAGTTCCCTGTGCAAACTTTCAGTTGATACTTGAGTAGTTTAAAAAGTATTGCTATCCTTTATTGATGAGGAAATGGATTATTACTCATTAAAACTACTTCCTTCCCATCTAAAACCATCTCCCTTTCAGGCTCAGAGCCAAAAAAGGAAGATGTGGAAACTCTACAGTACATTGTGAGAAAATACTAAGCATGTCTACTTGTGTAAGAGTACAAGAACATGTTGTTATAGGTCTGTTCTCCCTGTATTCTAAGTGCGCCTGATGTGAGGCACTTCTGGCCAGGAGTTGTGTAACCTACTTTGTGTGGCACCGAGCCTGAGTTAACATACCTTGCCTCTCAGCATCCAGTTAATGCTGCTGCATGGCTTCTGGATTGGAGCTTTCTCAGAGGTGGGGAGCTGCGTGGAGCGGATACACGATTGTCCGTATGCAGTCATGTCAACATGCACTTAATGGTCCCTGAAAGGGATTGAGAGCTGAGGTATGAGCATTCTGTGTGTAGACAGTGCAAGTCTTACGAGAGCTTTAGGTTACAATTTTTAATGTTGGGGCCCAGTATGAGGTATAACCTTTAGGGGTCTGATGCTTGAATGCATTGGATTCTTACAGTTCTCCCTAACGGTGGAAGAGACAAAACAAAAGTAGAAGATCAAAACTCTGGATTCATCCAGATGCCTACCTTTAGATATAAGTTGCCTTACCATAGGTATTTAAATCTGTCCATTCTGATGTTGATGTATTTTATTATAAAATCCTGTACTAGATGCAGAGGCAGGTGCAACCTTGATGTAAATGGAAGGATTCTTGGAGCTAAATGTCCTCATTAATTTGTATCCATACCTCAGAGGCAAATTAGACTTCTTTGTACTACATGGCCAGCTCATCTGCAGAAGGAAAGTGGCCAGGATGTTTCAGCATCTCTGTGCAGTTTCAGTTCTTTGGAGCCATTGACTGCTGCTGTAAATCAAAACGATCTTGGGATTGAAGCAGAAGGACAGTGGTCACAAGGTACAGAGATGCAAACATTTGTTTTATTCTGTGTGGCTCCACTTTCTAATGGCAACAATACTTTGAATCATAACAACACGAATAGTAGAGTACCAAATCGTAAAATTCCTTTGAATGAAACCTTGCTGCTCAATGTTCATAAAAAAAGGTAGCTTTTTTTTCCCCCCAAATGAATTCAAGTATATGAGAAAGGCAGAACTTTCATTTAGAAGCATGTAGAGCTCCAGCATAATTTAAAATATTGCTTTGTTAATTCTAGCTTTACTTTCATGTGGTGGTTGCAAAGGTAATACTTCTTTTCTAGAAGGGCATATTTCTTCTTTTTCTTAAAAACAAAGATGAATGCAGGCTTTTGACACTAATAACTAGTGCTGAGAGAAGCATTTTTCTGTGGTCAATTGTTTTGGAATGAAACTTTGTCTTTAAGATTCTCAGAGGATTCACTCTAATAGGACAAACAACTGCAGTCAGACCTAACATTTATGCCTGTCAGCCTGTACACTGCCAAATTGTTAAATATTAGTATATAATATATATGAACTTTGTTTCTTAAAATAATATTGGCTTTTATTATAGTACATGTGTTAAGTACCTGCTGGCCCCAGAAGATTTAATTCCACAGACTCAGAGGTTTTGTTACGGCAGCAGCAAAACAACCTTTTGTCTTATAGCTAAAGCACAAATATAAAATTACAGGAAGAATTTTGAAGATAAATTAGGGTTACTAAAAATATGCTGCTACTGAAGTTAAGGGGAAGTTTGTCTTCTATTTCGGCTGAAACATAGCAAGTCCCTTGTCAATACCTTTTGAAAATCTCTCTGAAAAGATGAAAAGAAAATTATTTAAAAGAAATGGAATCGTATGTTCTGTCAACCCTTCATTGCTTCCTTTGCAACTTGAAAAAACCTGTTAAACCTGACTAAAAACAACAAAAAAATTGGTTCATTAACTGCTGTCAGTTCAAGGTCTTCCACTGACTCCCTTCGGCACTGATGCAGGTTTCTACTATTTAAGCAAATAAAGAATATATGATTTGTGCTTAGAAAGTATTTTTTTTTATAATTAATTACAGCAACCTAATAAAAACGTGTAATTTTTCTAGCAGGAGATCTCACTTTTTGAAGTGCTGGGTAACTAAGGGTAGTAAGTCATGTTTAACAAATCTTATTCTTTTTCATTTTTGCAAAAAAATTTGAAAAATGTACCTCTTTCTTTGACTTCTCTGAAAACATATAATTTGGTGTAGGTCAAGTTTATGACGAAGGAGGAGACAGTATCTGTTTTAAGGACATGAAAGCTTCACTCCTTGTAATGACATTGTGGAAGAGGCTAAAAAATGAGTAATTACCTACTGCTTATGATGCTACCCAATGGTAATCACTGTACCAAGGGATAATCCAAACAAAGCCTTCCTCATCATTCCTGGAAACAGCTCCCATTGTTCTTGTTCTGGCTGCTTCTGATGATGTAAGATAATAATAGGCAGTAACACTTTTCATGCTAAATGTTTCTGAGAGTCCCACATTTATGAAACAGACTGAAAGGTAATAAGGAAGTTAAAAGAAGTTTAGAGCATTTTCTTACCCATTCCCTGAGCATGGCTGAGCACATCTCTTGTGTAGTCCCTTTTAAGAATTAAAACTCTGTTTGATCTCTGCAGAAGACGTAAATATACAGCCTAAGAAGAGTGGGCTGGACATTGACAACAGCAGGACCTGAGAGTAATTTCCTTTCAGTGAGTGGGCTATATGTATATGATTTATTTATTCAGCTCATACATAGACTGACTTCTTAACAGTCAACATGAAAACAATTAATTTTAATAAGCAACAAAAGAGGCAAATTTGTTTCCAGTCAAATCTTAATGTTATGTTCACCTTGTATATTTTTTTAATGACAGTTTTAGCCAGCTCTAATGAAAAAAAAGAGGTTGCTCCAAACGAGCCAGGCAGGGGCATTTCCTTCTGCCTGCAACATTGTAAACAAGCGGTTGATTGGATAGTTGGGGCACGTGAGATTCAGTGTCCGCATTAGAACTCATGCTTTCATTCTTTGGTGTAATTAATGCTTTCATATTTTATCTAAAATAGAATAATTTCTGCAGGAGGGAGTGCTTTTTCTTATGGGTAGTGTAGAGTATAAGAATCTCCTGTGGGAGACCACAGAATCAAGAGGACTGAAATATTTGTTCTGACTCATGCACAGAGAAGCGTTGACCCTAATTTCCAAACATCCTGGCTGTGCCATTTGAGTTCTGGATTGTAAAGTGGAAGGTGAATAGCAACACTTTGCTTTCATTTATTTTAACTGGTTTTGTGAATTTAGTCCCTCAAAATGAGATCTGTTTCAACACTTTTCCCCCACTCTTTCTCTCCTGTCTTCCCCCCTTTCTTCCTTCTCTCCCCTTTTCCTTACATCTTTCTTCCTATTTAGCAAAATCAGATCAAATACATTAACGTTTTCAGGTAAATTTTTGGCTTTCCAGCATTTGTACTCAGTTATATAATTATCATGAGAAGCTGAGCATAAGCAACAGTTATGGTATATTATATATACCCATACCCCGTAGTTATATTGACTTAATAAGGACACAGTTTGCAGGCAGAGTCTCTCTTATTACTTCACTTACATTTTTTCTTTATTTTGTTTTATTATTTTATAGTCTATTTCCACCAATAAAAATGGTCACTGCTATACAATGCAAATTGCCTATTGTTCAGATTTTAGGCAGTACAAGATTTAATTGATTAATTTCATTGAAATGGATGTAACTAATAACAACATAAAAATGTTGTTTGCTTTTCAGTATTAAATGTTTAATTAGTAATTTGGCAGATATGACAAGTAGGGATGGTATTTCCTGATGGTTGACAATTCATTGAGTTGAGTGCCAACAGCAAATCTAAACTCCCTTAACTGCCGTTAATTAATTACCAGGAAATACCCGGCTCGGGTGGAGTGGGTCATTATGCTTCTATTCCATGTAAAACTACGAAGGGTGAAAAGAAATCAAAATAACGTACAAAGTGGATTGTACAAAGAGACCAAACTCTATACTCACTGTAGTTACACAGTGACACAAATAGGCCATCACAGATACCCTATTCACAAGCACAGCTCAGAGACATAAAGCCAGAACTTCAAGGTGCCTTTAGGTTTAGGACTGCAATGTTTACAATGGGGTAACATTTTCTAAAATGCAGAAGTGAACAATGAAAATGTCTCCTGAAGACTGCCTTCTAAACCATGTTCTTTAGAGACTACATTTTATATTCGTATTTGAGAACAGTTTTGCTTGTTAATACTTCAAAGCAAGGGTACTTATTCACACAGGATAAAATTAGGTTACAAAAACTGTTGCAAGATAGGTATTAGAATTGCTAAAGCATGTCTCCGAGTTTTCTTCCATTATTTTAGGTTACGGTCTACAGTTGCTCATTTATTACTGCAAATTGCTTTACTAATAAAGATAAAAGTATAGATAGTCCTTGATAGCAAATCATGTCTACTTCACTCAAATTATACCATTATTTTCCAATATTTCAAAGGAAAAGGGAGGAAAAAAATATTTTCTTTTTTCCCCCCACACTCCCTCTCCCAACGGAGATTTCCATGTAATCATTAACCATCAGAAATCTTATTTTTTATTAATTAGAAACCTAGTCTAAGGCATGAGGAAGATGCAATTTAGAGACTTTACAATCCCATGATAGGAGAGACGTATTACAGGTTTTTCTGCTTATACAAGTCCAAGGCAGATGAGGACCAAACCCAGAGAGCTAGTTTTAGTTTCCTTATAATGAGCAGAGCCATCCTTCTGGTGACAATAAACACAGGTAAATAAAAATGGATACAGGTGCATTTCATATCATCTCAGACTGTATAAAGAGTTTTCTTCTGGTTTTGTAGACGGTTTTGCTGGCTAGCTTAGCTTTTCAAAGTAGGTTATAATTTACTAGTTTTTAAATTGTTTTTATTGGTTTATGTTGTAACTTTCAGAGGAGCTTTCCTCTCCCCTCCTTCTTCCTTCAAGAGCAATATGGAGTTATATTTGGAAAGTACTTACATGCACACAGTCAAAGTTCAGCATTTGAAATGCTTTGGGAGCCCAAACCTATTTCAAGCTAAAATGATAAATAATATTAAAGGGAAGAAACATAATTATCCCTTACACATTTCATAACAGGAGAGAGTATATAATGCAGTTATACTGATCATTTTATCATTTCCATTTTTTAAACTTCCCATTAGTATGTACAAACTTGCCTTAAATACAATAAATCCAGGAGTGTGATTTAGACAACAAGGACTCTAAATACTTAGGACTTTCATTTACATTTTTATTAAATAAAATCAGAATTTGGTGAGGATTTTGCAAGATCACTTCATGTACACCAAGGCTCTTTGTACTGTTCAGAAGTAGATATGACAGAACATACAGATTTGCATTAATCAAGGACCAGTTCCCCTGCTGTTCTTCACCTGGATGTGCAATAATTTTTTCCCACATCCTGGCAGTATCAACACCTGGTGCTTGAGCCCTACAATTTTTCCATCATTGGAATTTCAACAAAATGCATGTGGAGAGATAGAAAGGTTATTTTAGGCGGTGGAGACACAAATGGGGCGGAGAAAGAAAGGGGGAATTGTAGGAAGTGTACAGCAAAATAGTTCATTTCCCTATATTTATGAAAAGAGTGAGTTCCCACATATTATTTTTGACCAGAATTGTGTTATACTTTTTGAAGAACCCTTGAGAAACTGTTGATACTAGGGATAGATAACTCATTGAGCCACTGGAACCTTGCCTTTACTTTAACAAAATAATTCAGATTTGTTTTTCCAAGGTGCTGTGTCTCAGCAAAATTTTACCACGTTTAGGAAGAAAAGGAATTCTAATGTATCTTAAGAAAATAAGAATACTACTGTTATTCAATGGCTAGTTGTTTAAATTTAAACCGTGTTTCCATGGGACAGGAAAAAACTACCGATAAGAAACAATGTAGTCTAGTGGTAAAGATCTTACGATTGTGAGCTTTTCAGTGATCATTCTAATAACTCACGTACTTTCATAACAGAACAAGATGTCTTGTACTTATAAGTGAAGGGTGGATATTACTGCATAAACTACATACAATGACTTTCAAGCTTTTTTGTTTAGGTGGTGTTTAAATATGCAGCTCAAATCCCGCTATCACTGAAGTGAGTGATACAATTTCAAAGAGAGCAAGAACACACCTGCTTTATCTGATCTTGTAGAGATACAATGGGACAATGAATAGAAGAACTTTTTTATTTTTTTCAGATGTAAACTTAAGGATAAGAAAGGAATGTATTGTATTGCTCTGTTTTCCCTGTGGGACCCACCTAGTAAATATTGTAGTAAGTTTACTTGTTAATGAAGATGAAATTGCAGATTTTGTTTGCAACCAGATCCCGTTCAGGAGATTCAGCCATATTTCTTCTTAACTAGATGTCTAAATTACATTTCTGTTGAAAAAGCTAATATTATAGGGCCTAAAACTCAGAGCTACTGATACCCTAGCCCTGTCCTAAATCTTAGTATCACCAAAGTGGTTAATATAATACCATTACTAGGTAACCTGTTAATTTATGGCAGCCACATTTAGAATTTCAGATGTATAGACAAAAAAGAGCTTTAAATGGTCAGATACTAATTGGAATACATTCTTAATGAGGAAAACTGACGAAGTATTTGAAATCTGGTCTCTCTTTACCAACACAGTTATCTTTCCTAGAAAATGCAGGGAGAGTCCATTTGAGTACCACTGGAGATCAAAAATAGTAGTTTATCTGAACTAAAGACAAATGATTGATATTATGGTATGCGTTACAGAAAAATATGTCCTTCAAGTTTCTTGTAGGTGGTCCATTTTTTTAATCTTTCCTTATCCAAAGCTCCTTTGGATCTAGTCAGAATAGTTATGTTATTCCCTAACTATTTGCTTCCATTTTGTTTTATTGCATCTATGCAATGTAAAAAGAGGATACTCTCTTTAATATATAGCTTTCTATAATATATCCTTAATATATACTCTTCCAATGTCCTAAGGACAATTCCATTGGCTTTGTGCAGATTGTAAGGAAGTAAATTTCCTTACAAATTGTAATGGAATAATAAAAATAAGACTGTTAAAAAAGGCAGTAAGATGCACTTATTATTTTAGAAAAAGTAAAAAAAAAAAAGTTGTATAACCCCTTGATAAGGGGTTTCTGCAAATAGATAGATAAGAAGATGTATGTTTTACAAGCCTCTGACACACAGCTGTTCTACCAGCCTATTGCTTCATATGGCAAAAAGTGAAGCACTGGCAAGTTTGTACACTGATGCACTTGACTATGACTTAATAAAATCCATTTTGAACCCCGTGAGACTCTGAGGATAGAAATGGCATATAGAAATATATGCTTTGTAACTTAGTACAATGATTAGAGCTACTGTTATACGAATCTTTCTGAGACAAAGAACAAGAAAAGGTTCTAAAATTGCTGATGGGAATCTTGGAATTGGATTTCTTGCAGGTTTCTTTGTTCGTCTTGGCATTTTATTTCATTATTGCACACTGAAGTTTACTAGGAGATTAGATAATATATGGATTTTATTTATTATACCCATTGTAGTACAGTTAAGTCCGTATCTGATTCAGTTTGCAAATATAAAATGTTTTTTATGTTATTTCAGTTCAGAAAGGTAATCAAGTGTGTGGGAGTGAATATGAGAATATTACTTTCATTTTTTATATGTACTGTTATCTAGTAATTTTCCTATCATATTGACTTTTTGTACATTTAACTTGGAGCAAATTATCCTGGCATTTAAATGAGTCTCTGGATGTGAAGCTTTCAAGCCCTGTTTTGTTTTTTTTTTTTAACTTTACTTTCCTAAAAATATTTACTAAGATTTTTCAGTTTTAACTTTGTTGTCTTCTTCACCAGTATCACATGTTCCGTTAGATGCTGTATAAGTATTTATTCTCTAGCATAAATGATGGTAAGTGTAGTAAAACACTTGTTTTTTTCTCTCAATCATTGGTAAAGACATATTCTATTCAAAAGACACTTACTTAGGGTATGTCTTTTGAATAAAGACATTTTTGAGAGGCTTATTTTTAGGCCAGTGCTTTAATGTCCATGTGATAGATCCTGCGCTGGTGTGTAAATCAGTGCAAATATATGAGATGACATCCTCTGGTGATCCAACGCTAGGACCTCCTCCCACATCCCTTGAAGATCACAGAATAAAAATACTTTTACTTTTAAAAGACTTATTTAGCTTGACATCTAAGCCCTTCAAATTTACTGATTACGCCTTCTCCACTGTAACTTGTGCAAAATAACAATGTTACACAAGCATGAGAAGTTGAACCTTTGCTTGTGTCGTCTGTGTCATGGCTTTTCCCTGGTTTCATCCTTAGGTGACCAGTGTATGTCGTGTATATCCACAATAATCTAAGGTGGAGCAAATGTGATATTTGATCCAGTGTATCTCACTCTAGTGCCAAATTTTAGCTGATAGTTGCTTTTGTGGTTTTGCTGTTTTTATTGAAATCTACAGTGTTTTCAAGTCACAGGATAATCAGAACACACTGGGAATATATGGGTGTAATTATAGGAGAAAGACTTTTCTCTTCAGCACCTTTACTACTGCCAAAACAAGTAAGACACCACACAGCTCAAAATTCTTATCCTGTGGTGTTGCAGGGTTGGCAGTCAGGGGATGAAAGTTCTATTGTTTTCACCAGTAAACCCGACAACTTGAATGTATATGTATCATTGGCACATGTTGTCAAGACAATTTCAAGGCACTTCCATGCACTAAAAAAAAAAACCAAAAACCTAGTGTAATACTTTATGGAATCCAATTCAGCCTACTATGTTTATGCTTAATGTATAAAATGATAATTATGAAAAAAAAATGTTTTCCATGACATGAAATAAGTTGCTGTTGTACTTGACTTGCACATTTTAAATACTTTTTTCATTACTTTGCCTTTTTAAACTAATTTTCAATTCAGCTGTCTTTATCATCCACTACTCATAACTTTCTTTTTTTTTGCCGGAAGGGACTCTTCCTTGCTTTAGGGACAATGGCAGTTGTCTGGTATTAATTCTAACTTTTAAACAAAGCCAAGCGGTATCCTTTCTGCTACCAAAATATTATCAGTATATTTATTGTATGCTATAAGAAAGCTTCAGGCTTAATCTGAAGCTATATCCTGCAGGATTACGTGTGTGCATACTCACACCAAAGTTAATCCTACTGGAAATAAAAAAAAACACCCAAATGCAAATCCTCCCACCTCTACATCAGTCTGTACAGCTCAAAGCAAAAATTTACATTGATTTTTCTGAGAAGGTATAAAGTATTTAGATTTTTTTCCCCTTTTAAGGGGAAAGGGCTAGCGTAAGGGCTAGACTAAGGGGCTAGTTTTCTCTAAGAATTAAGTCCTCAAAGTAGACCCTAGATATAAGGATAATTTACCATAAAATACACACATCTTGAAGAAGGGTCAGAATGAAAGGTGGGCTGTAACAATCAATCAGCTATCATCTTATTCCACCATGTGAAACATATTCTTTTTCAACAAAAAGAGAGGAAGGGACATGCTAGCTACTGTAAAAGCTGAAGCTGAAAGGAAGAGATGCATATTTGAACTCCTGTGGTTGGAGGAGAGAGTTGATTGTTATACAAATTCTATGTTTGATTGCCTCCATATTTCCTTCATTGAAAATTGAAGTTGCAATGACCGTATTTTGCAGGACTCGGATCTTGTTAGTGTATGTTAGACAATGTTCTGAATCTGATGACTGAATCAAACATCAAAAGGCAGAGGACAAACATTTAATTTCTGATTCCTAATAGGGTTTAGGTGAGCCCTGCACTGGAGGTGAACAGAAAGCTGCTCTGAACTGTGGATGTTCTGCAGCTGGACAGATACAGAAATCTGTCACTTGTGTCAATGCACAAACCACTCTAGTTTCAGCAGCAAAAGTGACTGTTTGGTATGTCAGTTTGAAAATTGAATGATTTCATTTCATGCAGTTCTTCCACAGGGTTCATTAGGCCTTTGTGAACTTAGCCTTAATCCTTTGTATGACTCTAGAAAATTGCAGTTATTTATTAAGTTTAGCTTTCCTTCCAAGTCACCATACCGTTCTAAAAAGGCAAAGATGTCATATGATGGGTATTTTATTCCAGGGATAGATACAATTCAGGACAATGGAGGACTTAATTTTTAAATAGTGCCTTGAACAGATTCCTCTGCTTCCTCTATCTCCTCCCACCACAATCCTTTCATATGCTGATAGATATGATTTTTTAAATGGCAAAGAAACTCTAACATTCTTGATCATCATTTGGTTTGTTCCCAGCTTTATAATATGTTCATATCACCTCCTCATCCCAAATCAGATCCTAAAACTTCCCTCCCCCTTGTTATTTCTGATTCTAATTATCTTATTCGTTTATTCAGAATGTGGAGGCTTCCATTAAGATGTTACAATTGTCATGTAATTGAGGAACACCACTTTTTGGATATTTTGTCAAATAGATAAAATGTATGTGACTATCTAACACTCAGTCGCAAAGCAATGGAAATGTTCTTTGGTTTTGATTATAAAGTTCTGGGCTTTTGTTTTGGCAGGTTCCTCATCGATATGTAAAGGATCTGTAGCATTCACTGATGATCTCACAAGTGACATATGTCTTATCCTATTGCCCATGCTTTCTTGTTTTACTTCAGCAGTTATGTCATTCTTTGATGCTTTTCCTAGTGCATTCTCATCACTTTTCTTATCTCTTTCCACATTTGCTTCCTTGTGACATTGCCTCATTCAGTACATTACACCCTCCAAGCTCCTTGACAGCTTCTAGATTAATTTCTTTTTTTCTTTTGTGTAAAGGTTTTGTTTAGCCTTTGATTTATTTTCCTCTTGTGCCAGTTCCTTTCCTGCAGTACAGTGCTCTTTCAGTGGTATTAACAATTCCCCATGTTTACTGGAATGCACAGTGTTACGATTTTTCAGTCACATTCTGGGATTTTGTATTCCTCTGTCTCTAGCATTTGTTATAACATGGACTTAAATTCTTACTAAGCTCAACTGCATTTGATTCAGGACATGCGTGAGTTTTTTAAATTTATCGAGATCCTCTAATGAAAACTTATTTTTCAAGTAATTTCTCAAGCAAGGTTCTACACCCTGCTCCACACTCTCTTTCTCCACTCCCCCATATATGATTTGCCCCTTCTTAAAATGCTTTTTATTTTTTCTTTAATTTGTACATAAAAAGAAGCATAATTTTCCATACCACTAGTTCTTTCAGCATAAATTATCAAATAATAATTTCTGAGATTGCCCAAAGTAGGCATAGAGCTTGTGCTAAAAACAAGGGAAGAAATATTTCCCCCATGAAACTCCATTGATCTATAGAGAATTACTTTGAACTCATTTCAGAAAATGTCTTTTTTCCCTTGTTATAAGTTACAAATTAGCAATGTAAATTCTTCATAGGTTATTAGAACTTAATTTGAGTCTCTGTGTCATTTCAATATTAAGGGCCTTGTGGATATTAAAGATTATGAAAAAACATGGCTAACCAAACATATTTATGGCAGGAAAGTATGTGAAAATATAGCAATATTTGACACCTTTTTTGCTATTGTGAAAATACTACTAGTTGAGCGAAATTTCCTGATATTAATGAACTTACTCAAAATAAATACAACTTTCAGAGGAAGCAGGTTTAGATTGACTTGTGACTAAAACAAAGGGAATTCTGTTTCATTCAGAATTTTATATTATGTTGTTTTACTGCCAGTGAATTAAATATGTTTGATGTGTCCTGCAGCCTTAAAAATAACATAACATGTTTCATATTAAGACACTGTAATTTTCCATTGAAACATCATATATATTGAAAACTAGCACTTTTCCCTTCATGAGGAAAGCTGAGAAAATTCATTAGAATGTATAATCTAGGTTTAAATACAAAGAAGATTGCCAAAAAGAAGAAAAAGAAAAAGAAAAATTCCTGATGATGGCTGTGAACTTACGTTTTTAAATTGGAATTGCAATGAAATGTCAGTAATGCTAATTGTCTGAAGTGTCTGAGTGATGCTGCACACTAAACCAATCTTCACATATTGCCTGAAACTTCCTAAGTAGAACAGACCAAGTTTCATGAAGAACTTCACTTTTATTTCTTTAATTTTTAAAAAATATTGTATGCATTTGTGCAAATATGGCATTTTTTCCTCTTTATTTATTTTTACCTAATTGTGGAACAGGTGAAATGGTAGTCCAAAAGTTGGAGAGAGAGAGAAACCTTCTTCCTAACTGTCGGTACAGAATTTAATCTATTAGGGAAACAGTTCCACTTTTTTTATGTCTCCATTTCCTCTCTCTGAAGATGTACTAGACCAGATCAGTCATGGCTAAAAATGACACCAAATTTGGAACCTTTACTAGAGTTCACCCAAGCTACCCTGAGGTACATCCTTTCATTAGAAAATGTGCTAGTTTCAAATTCTTCATTGCTTTAGGTAGAATTAATAATTCCAGAAATATGTCTGTCTTCTGCAGTGTTTATTTTACTCTCTTTATCTTTTGGGTTTGTATATTTCTTTTCTAAGTTTTGGAAAAGGAACTAATGATTTTATTGCTACAGAAAACAAACTGCAACAACCTTTATGCAACAGTCATGTTTGGTTTTGATATGGCTGTTTTCAGCTTATGTCATCTTTTCCTTTGTCACTGAGTTTTCACAGTGGGAGGGGCGACTATACAGTAAGCTATAATTACAAATCCTATGGAAAGGCAGGGGTAGTAAAGGATAAACACAGTATCCTGTTAGGAAACACAGCTTTGTTAAAAAAAAGGCAAAAAAAAAAGTAGTTCTCCTAGATCAATATTTGACAAAGAAAATTTGCTGTGCATATGTTTAAAATCAGTTTCCAGCAGCAGTAGCACAGCTCACTTGTTCCTGCACTGGGCTGTATCTTGTCATGATTTTACATGCTGATCTCGCATCTATTCATTTTTTTATGCATGGCAATGGAATTGTATTAGCAGTACGTAAATTTGCAGGGGAGGGCATAAGTCAATTCTTCTCCACTCCAAGCTGTAGTTTCTAAAGACAGGAAGCTTGTGCCCTGGGGTGCAGGAACCTTCTACAGTCAAGGAGGGTGAGAAAGCAGCTGGATTGGTAGGAGAGCAGAGCAAGCAATAAGATGCATGCAAAGGTCAGTCTAACTGCAACCTGAGAATCCCTGTTGTGAATTAAGATTGACCCTATTTTCCTTGGCTCTGTGTCAGCACAAAAGAAAAACTCTTGCCTACTGTCGTGGTTTAGCCCCAGCCAGCAGCTAAGCACCACTCAGCTGCTCGCTCACTCCCCTACCCCGATGGGATGGGGGAGAGAATTGGAGGAGTAAGAGTGAGAAACACTCCTGGGTTGAGATAAGAACAGTTTAATAATTGAAATAAAATAAAGTAAAATAATAATAATAACAATATAATAATAATAGTAATAATAATATACAAAGCAAGTGATGCACAATGCAATTGCTCACCACCCGCTGACCAATACCCAGACAGCTCCCGAGCAGTGATCACTGCTCCCCGGCCAACCCCCCCCCAGTTTATATACTGAGCATGACGTCATATGGTATGGAATAGCCCTTTGGCCAGTTTGGATCAACTCTTCTGGCTGTGCCCCCTCCCAGTTTCTTGTGCACCTGGCAGAGCATGGGAAGCTGCAAAGTCCTTGACTAGCATAAGCAGTACTTAGCAACAACTAAACCATCAGCGTGTTATCAACATTCTTCTACTAAATCCAAACCACAGCACTATGCCAGCTACCAGGAAGAAAATTAACTCTATCCCAGCTGAAACCAGGACATCTACATGCCTTCAGTCTAAGAAAACTGAGTCAATATTCTGTCAACACAGAGGGACCAACATGAGCCATGCTTCCTGCCTGAAAGCCACAGTACTTCCGAGACAGAAGTGGCTTCGCGCTGAACTGCTGCAAGGCTAGTCCTTAGTGGGAATATCTGGCCCAGAGAAAACATTAGGTAACACTCGACTGCTTTGGCTTTTGTTGCGAACAGTATGCCAATTATAAGAAAAGGTGTTCTTTATACCTCTATATACCCTGAGCAATGATTTAATGAAAGATGTTGATTGGAACTGCCATTAATTTTAATGAGATTTCCCATTGGGAGTGTTAGCCCCAGAAGACACTAGTATTTTTAATGCTCTCATTCTAATGTTTCTTAAGGCTACTGACAGGATCCATAATGGAAATGTGTTAACAGCAAGCAGGAATCCCATGTATCCTTAGTAAGTCTGAGGGGTCCATAATCCTTTACAGGTACCCAGTGTAGGCAGGAAGGTCTTGTCTAAGGTTCACATGAACAAAGCAAAAGTAGACATGCTCTGAAGAAAACCAAATAATGAACACAATTCTGAGAATGTGTTCTTGAGTGAATTTGACTCTATGTTTGTTTGTAATATATATAAACATAAAGGGATAAAAGGGAGTGCCTGAATGTAAACTATTGTTAGGAAAAGCAAAACTCATTGCAGAATAGGAAAAAACAGCTGAAGAACTAAAACAAACTAAGAAACAAAGGGTAAGCAGGTGTGGAACTTGGAAAAAGAAAAAATTGAGTTTTTAAAACATTTTAAAATTTAAAACCAGAGATTTAAAAGTAAATCTCTGTTTCCTTATTGTTCTGAAGAACCAGAATACAATTTATACTGATTTACTCATCTCCTCTTTGACAGTTCTAACTGCCAAGTTGCAACTAGCAGTGATTCATTTTGATCATGAGAGGGTCATTTTCCTCTAATTTTGCATTGTTGTCTTTTTCTTTGCTTACCTCTAACATGGGTCTCTACTTTTTCTTTATTTAGGTGGTTCAATAAGGATTTAGGAACTTTATATATTGTAGATTTTAGCCTTAAAAAATGGATACTGTGATGAATATTTCCATTGTTATTAGTAAAACAAGCAATCATTTAGAAAACCCCAACATAATGACAGTGATTCTGTCATGAAGAATTTATATTTTGAAGGCACCAAATAGTAAGAGAAATGTTATTATCTCATTTAAGAATGTGGGATGAAGAACAGAGCAATGAAGTGACTTGCCTAATGGTTTAGGTCTGAGCTAGGAATAGAATCCAGACTGCCTGACTCCCCAGGAAGGACATTAAAACAGATTGTCCTTCTGTCCTCCATGAGGAATAAGTGAGGGTTACCTGTTTAACAGCCTGGATTTGATGAAATATATACACTGTATACTTTGCTTCATGAATTGTGTTTTAGCATAATGGGGGGTCTTTTTTTAAAGAATGAATGTTGTTGCTCATTAATGATAACATATTTATGGACTCAATGTGTTACTGCTAGAATGATACTTCTTCCCAATCAAGGTGACTGTATCATGTCGGAAGACACTGGTATTTATTTTTCAGGGGGTAAGTGCCAGAAAATGCTGCACAGGGTGTTCTTTCCTGTACAGCCCTTGCTAACGTTTACCCCAAAACACACGGTCTAAGTCTGAAGGAGTGAAAATAAATCTGTCATCTCTAGTATGGTTTAGAATACAGACACAAAATCTTTTTGGAGTTAATATTGTCTAGTGCATACTGCAGAGGACTCATCCTTTAAAACCAGCCATGGTGATATAGCGATATTTGTCCTAAGGAAATGTTCTTACAATTTACCTCTGTAAGATAAATTCTCCAATTATGAATTAGAATTAGAATTCCAGCCCTGCTGGAGGCTGAATTGGGTAGATTTTAGCCTGAGAAATAAAAAACTTGGAAAGACCTGCCTGGCATGCTGTCTCTTCCAACTGACCTTAAGAAAGGAATGTTCAAGGTAGAAACAACAAAAAAAAATACCTAAAATTAAAAATTGAACTAAACAGTGTTTAGAACACACTGGAACTCACAGAAGAGATTTGTTACCTAATTCCTCAGAAAGTCTACAGAAAGGTGAGCTGTAAGATACGTAGAGATGGGGATTTAAGTGGAACCTTCTTTACTTAGTACAATAACTATGATAAATGTTGGAGTCTGCATACTACATATTCCCAGACATGTCCTTAAGGTGTCTTTAATGAATGCCATTCTCATTAATTTAAATGCGACTTACATGCAGATGGCAATAAGATAATTAGAAAAGTTCTTAATTTAGAAGCAGTTTATATGGTTATTCCACATGAAGTAGCAGAGCTATAAATTGTTAAAATCAGGACAGAGATATGAATTTTCAAAGATATATTTAACAGCAATAACTGCTAATCTCCAGTGATGAGCCATTGCTTTAATTCTGAGAGGCTCGGTAGGGGTGGGTGGGAGAAGAAATCCTCACTGTTATTTAAAGGGGGAAAAATAACCCTGGTTTTGAGGGATTATTATTATTATTTTCCTAAGGTCTACTGACTTCCAGCAGAGACTCCATCTGCATGGTAATGAAACCTTTTGGGGCAGGAGGTCTCCTTTTGCTTTGTGCTTGCACAGCACTAAGCAATAGCAAAGCTCTGGAGTGCTGTAGCAATAAAAATGTGGGATAATAGTAATTTATTGGGAAGAACATTGGGCAGACTATAAGATGTATGAAGCTAATATATCCTTTCAAGGACATTATATCGAAAGAGAAAAATCCTTCTTTCTGCTACTGTTGAGTTCAGGAAGTTTCCATATTTGTTGTCAGGACACCTGCCACCCAAAAATTAGCTTTATGCAAAGAGTTACCTCTCCTCTTATTCATTTGTTCCCTGGGTGCATTCCTGAGTTTGCTTTCGATTGCCTCTCATTCCCATTTAAACGCTACATCTAAGCGACCCAGCATTGCAAAGCAACTTCTGTTGAAATAGGTTTTTTCACCATTATCATGTAAAAACATTTAGGCATAGAGTTCTCAGGCTTTAATATGAAACCACAAAACCTGTCTTCTCCCCTACTGGAGGTTGCTCCAAAGCATTATGAACCTAAGATTAGAATTTCTACTAGTATGGAAGCTGAACTTACCTGGTTTTGGTTTTGTGGCATTTTATGTCAATCTTATGGAGAAAGCGTTACATTCCTCATTTTGAAATATTTTAGCAGAAGGAGCCCTTATTATAAATGGTGTGAACAAGAAATATATGATAGTGGATTTCTACCTCTCTGTGTCAAAACCAGCAATGTAGCAACCTCTTTCAGAAAGTTCAAAATTGGGAGAAAGCTGGAATTTCTTTGCTTTAAAAATAAAAAAACCCAAACATTTATCATCTGTTTTAGTAATAAGATGGGGAAAAGAATAGTTTATAGTTTAGTTGGGGTAAAATTGAATTTCAGCAAACTTGGCTTCTTGCCAGGCTTTGTATGACCATATTTGTCTAATACAAATAATTCAGTGTTTAATATTGTATTGGAATGCATTCTTAATTGCATAGTTCTTTGTGTCTTTAAGAAAAAAAATCCCAAATCAAAACAAATAACATTGAACAAGTCAGGCATTAGCTTAATGTCTAAACATACCGAGACTATGGGTAGTAAACTGAACATACTAGGATATGTAAGGAAGCTCATATCACTGCCATCTATATCTAAATCTGGTTTTGAATGTTCTGTTTTTTCTTAGGAATCTCATTCATCAGTTGTTCTCAGCCAAGCACCACTGACTGAACATTGTATGTGCATGTGCAGGTGGGTACAACTTTGAACATTATAAATGGATTTTAAATATGATTGCAAAGGTTTTACTTACACCATGACGATAATGAAGAGAGATATTTCTGTGTGTTATTTAATGTCACTGCAGCGAAACAATTCACTCACTTAAAGCATACTTCTGGGCATCCCTCATGATGTTGGTTGGCATTGAGAGAGGGGTGGTCATCCTATAACAGCAGAAGTTTCACTCAGTGTTCAGCTGGATACTTGGTTGCGGAACCAACGAAAGACCAGATGTGGAACAAGGCTCTCAACCAGCTAACGGGAGGGAGAAAACAATCAACTTGTTAAAGCTGAGTCCTTGATGTGCTGGCCAGTTTGTCCTCAAGGACTGGAGAGGGAGGATGTGGGATGTTTCTTTGAAGAACAGGTGTAAAGGGTATTTGGCTATGATCTTCCTAATGGCATTAGCCAGAGAGCTGCTAGTTAGGAACCCTCCCTCATGCATGCAGACCACATAGAAATTAGACCATATTAGACACCTATTTGCAGTAGTTGAGTTTTGATGAAGTTGCTATGTAAGTCTGATTTCTCCCCTATTCCACCAGCAATTTTTCTAAGAGGTTTTATCTATTGTTCAATAATAGGTATTTTCATTGTTAAGGATTATTCACTAAAACTTTGTGTTTGTTTATATGACCTGTAAATGGTAAAAATGAGTAAAAACCTTTACAGATATGCCTTTTTTTTTCCCAGTCATGCCTTGAATATTACTCGTGTGAGTGGACAAAATTACTCTGCAAAGTTTTATATCTCCTTTTCCTTTTTTTTTTTAAAAAAAAAAACCTCAAACTATGGCTCCAGTCTAGCTGCTTTAATTGTTTCCTTTATTAAAAATAGACTTTCTATTATAGCTCTTTTTGGCTCTAGTTAAGTCTTATAAAAATTAATTTGTTACATATGTGGTTTCATTGCAAGATAGAAACATAGATAAATTTGCAGTATAGGAAGGGTAGATAAAACCACTCATCATACTAAAGTTTCCTGATAACTCTTCTTATGAAATTGCATTTTCTGCTGCTTACAACTTCATAAAACTCTGATTTGGGGGATTTATTTTCTTTTTTAAATGTCTGTCTCAGTCTGAGATTTCTTTTAAAAATACAGCCAAAATGTTTTGGACATTTCCAAGGAGCTGGAAAGATGTGCTGAATTGCAGAAGAATTTCAAAGGTCCCCACTGAGTTTGAAATCTCTCCAGAGATGATTGCTAGTATTGATGAAAAAGTAGGTGGTTTTATTTTCCTTTTCACAATTCAATGAGTTTTTAACCATAGTCCATTCTGGTAGATGCCAAAGCCGTGTTTTTACTGAAGCTGATATTTTAACAATTGGCTAATTACCCTGTGTGCCTTCTTTGTAGCATATCCAGCATGAAACCTATTATTATTTTACATTTCCATTATGGTTGCACACATAGTCCTCAGCTAATTTGTGAGTGTGCTGTGCTGGATATAGTACAAACACCAACAATCAGTGTCTGCCACAAAGAATCATGAAATTCTGAAAGTATGTCCTAAGCTCTCTTTAAAAAACAGGCCTTTTCACAGCACCTCAGAGAGAGATCCCCTAAATTATGATAAGTAAAATTACTTCCAATGCCATTAAAAAAAACAGAGTAGTTCTACTATTCCTATCATTCTTTCAAGTGTTTGGAGTGGTAATAAGAGACCTCATGGATTCTGTATTCATTTCTTTAAATACTATATTTATGGCAGTGGTGATCAAGTCACCTTTGGGGTTTTTTAATTATCTCTTTTCTTTTTTTTTTTAACAATTCTCTTGTTTTCAGCAGCAGCATATGAATTCCTATGAGTTTTGCAGTAATTTTAAAATTTTAATTTTTCTTAAAAATGGTGTGAAGAAGTCTCCTGGGATATACACAACTCATGCAATGGGACATTGAGCTTCTATTGTAAAAGTTAAAGGACTGAAGAAGTCAAAACAGCCAGGTAAATGCTATCTTATATTGACAAAGATTCAATTGCAATACGTGGTGTTTTTACCCACAATTTTTATGATTAAGTTCTCAATCTGATGTAAATCAGATAACTGCAATGGAGCTACACTGACCCAAACCAGCTGTAAAGCTTTTGGTGATTTCCATAAATTATGGCCTGGCTTCCAAGCACTCCTGTTTTTAGTTTTATAAATCAAAGCCCAACCAGTGAGTTTTGGCTGTTCTGAGAGATGGCATCATGAACTCTTGTCACTCCCAAAACATCTTGCACTAAGCAGAGAGGTGAAGTGTATTGACTGAAGTATATAGACCATTTATATACAATGCATTTATTGGAGATATAGGATGTGCTCTCTCTTCCACTATGAAATAGAAGTATTCATACATTTATGGAAGCTTTTTTCATTGTTTTTGCCAAGTGGAACACTTTCAACAGGCAAAATTTACACCTACACAAGGGATAATGTTCTGAGAGCTCTGTACATTTTTTACAAGTGGAAAACAGCTTGAGATTTAATCAAAGTATTATAGATTATAGCAGAAAGAAGCAGGGGTTTGTTGTTAAAGAAGTTGGGTCATCTGTGATCAGAGATAGTCAGATATTTCATTAGAAAGAAGCACTTATGTGTCTGAGTTGCTTTACCAAAGGTCTATTATGAATCTATTGTAACAGTTGCTGTAAACATCAGGATTGTAAAGACAAGGTTTAAAAACATAAATGAATTGTAAATTAAAGAGTAAGAAAAAAAGAAAAAATATTGAAGTAACTGAGTACATATGTATTTTTTTAAAAAAACAATGGCACCTTTTCATGCATGTATTGGCAATTTTTCATAAATATGCATGTTTGATAACTATATAAATAAAAGGATGGATAAGCCTTAATTTGACTGAGTTTCATCTTTTACTGTTATCCCAGTAGTAGTTCATATTTTTTGATCTTCAGCATTTTGGACCCAATTTTGTAATCTTTTCCACACTAGTGAGCAATCACTTTAGCAAATAGTTTTGTTGCTGGAGTCAATAGGATTAATCATTCCAAGGATGTGTTTAATAAAGAGTTCCAAAATTGAGCCCTTCGGCTTGCACTGTGTGTCATTAGGGAGCTGTCTTTTCTTCCCTTCAAAGAACACTGCAAGCTTTTACTAATTTGCCGGGGAACCACTGTTCAAAAACCTAATGCATGTAATAAGTAAACAAGGAAATGTTAAGAAAACAGAAAAATGTTTGTAGAACTGCCAAGGTATTTTAAGCTTTGTAAATGATCTCATAATATGGAAAAATAAGAAGGAATGTAAATGACATTTAGTAAAAGGTGAAAGATGCCAGAAGTTGAACTGGTATAATTTTTCTTCCTGATAGAATTCCTAATCTTTTTGATGAATGATTCAAAGGAAATTGTTGTGCTTATCATTTAAAACCATAATCAATGATTCATTCTGTGATTTTTGGAGATGATGTCGTTAGCCATTTTCTCATTGTGGTATATCAATATGTCTGACAATGGGTAACATAAACAGAGTGATACAAGAAATAACCCATTGTACTTTTTTTGTGTGTGTATTTCAGGGCACAACTTCTGTCCCCGCTATCAACGCATGAGATAATCTTTAACTGCAATCTCTTGTTTAGTGATGGGTGTTGTTCAAAAAAACCCCCATGTTTTCTTCCTTCCAGCATTTGAAGCCATTTTCATCAGCTACCCTGATAGTCAGATTACTCATCTGAGTCCTCTTCACTCTACATCTATGGTGAATAATGAAACAGTAAATGAAAAAATATATTAATATATGACATACCTTGGTAACAGTGCACGAAGTCCTGTAATTCTTTTTTGTACCTCTGTTCTTCTTCTTCTACTTATTTTTTATTCATTGGATCTCTTATCAACTAAGATTATAAATTCTTCTTTGATTGTTATTAGAAAAAAGATTATTTGGTCTGGGGAATTTATTGCTTAATAAAAGCAGGAGAAAACTCAGGAGAAACACTGAAAAGAATCTCTTTTTCCTGAGAATGATATGTTGGACAATTTTGATTTTCCAAAAACATAAGCATGATCTGGTTCCTGGAAAAAAATCTTGAGGTGTTACAAATTTCTTCTTCAGCAGACAGGCAAAGTTTGAGCAAAATAAAAATGCTTTTGACAAAGAGAAATGAGTCCCAAAGTTAAATTGCAAAGTTTGAGAAGTACATGTTATTAATATAATAACTCTGCTTTTAAAGCAAATAGTGAAATGATAGTTTAGAAATCATGTTGTTTTCATAGCCTTCCTGGCTTCTCTTTTTCTCTACAGCTGGCTTCCAGTTGGTTTAGTGTTTGACATCAAGCGCATTTCTGAATGAATTCTGAAGAATTACTTGGGAATTTTCAGATGATGGAGGATGAATCTCAGATGCCCTGAATAAATGCCAAAAAAGCTTGGATTTGATGCTTTGTGAAATACAGGTATTGCCTAATAGAGCAGAATTACATTACCATATCAAAATGTTCCAGGTTAAATTTTCAAAAACATAAATGATGTCACATAAAATTACATTTTCCTGTTTAAGTAGGATAGTAAATGAAAATTCACTTTGACTTTTGTTCAATTAGACTTACGTCTTGGGAAAAATTCACCTAAAGTACTGGACCTTTAAAAATCTGGAATTCAGTTGCTAAGAAGTCCAATTAGCAAACTCTACGGCCTTTTGTCAAAAAATGAGCTGAAAGTTTCAAGTGGCACATAAAGCTCTGTTTTTACATTGGATGACCTGGTGAGTTTCCCATAAAGTCACTAAGAGCCTGTGAATGTTCAGTAGTTCTATCCACTGATGCTCAGAATTACGTGTACAGTTCTTTGTCATTCTTTGATAGAAATATTCCATTCTTATTTTGGATCTCTTACGGCATATTGAGCACTACATAGATTTAGAATCGAATCCTTTGGAATCAACATGCGAATATAACAGGGTTGATGTAAAGGCACAAACTCTGGCCTTTCGCAACATGTCAGTTGGTAAGATCAGCTGATCGGTAAATTTGATCCAAAGCTTTTAAAGACACTTTCTTGAACATTTCAAAGCAACCTACTTTTGCACTGCCATTGTATAGCAAAGAAGCTATTTGGGTGTGATTCATATCCTGGTGTTTATAAACACTGTGGTAATTTCTGCAAAATGATGTTTCCACTCAATGTGGAAGAAGTGAAAAATATATGTTCTTGAATATCCTCATGTTAACATGTTCCATCTTGAAATTCAATATTGAATGTTTACCATTCTAACTGAGATTGTTCTTTTATGGCTCTCTAGTTAAAGTAACTCACCATCGTATAGTGCTGTTACTTCGCACTGCTGTCTTGGTTTCATAGGCTTTGTGAGGCACTGGCTACACAAACCTATGCACAGATTACTCTGGCTGCCCTAGCTACCCTAGTTCAATTTGTGCAGAATGTTGCCAGTAAGACCATTTACTATGGTCTTACCATCAGTCAGACAGTATCCCTCTTCTCACTTCTTTCTTTCTAACCTCTCAAATGAAACTGCTTTTCAATATATTTGGCTAACATGCATACAGGCTTTTTCCCTAAGGCATGTTATCACCTAATTGCTATTAACTTGAATACAGTAACAAAAATGAGTTAATATCAGCTACAATTTTCTGATTTTCCTGATTTTTTTTTTTTTTCAGTTTGGTTTGGGTTTTTTTTTGGGGGGAGGGAGGATGGGGTTTTTTTTGTTTGGTTGGCTGGGGTTTTATTTGTTTGCTTGTTTGTTTTCTGATAAAACTGTAAACTCTCCAGTATAAAGGCAGTGTCTCTCCAGATTCCTACAACATGTAGTCCTGATCCTTTATGGAGTTTTGAATATTACAGAACACAAATAAATGGTGATAATAAATAATAATCTATTCATTTAGGCACCAATTATCACTATTAAGGTGGAGTTAGTAACAGTTTTGTGTGAAAGTTCATTCTGGGTGAAAAAAAACCCCTAACAATAAAAAGCACATCATCTCTTACTGCAGCCAAATATTTGTAAACTGAAGTTGCTGAGAGCCTAAGTAGTAACAGTCATCTTGCAAACAGATGGGACAGTCCGGTGTTTGTGAACTTTTGCCCTAGGAAGCAAGAGGGTATAAGAAAAGGAGGGAGGAGAAAATAAAACAAATGCCTAGTTATTATTACTTATTGCACACTATTACCTTGCAATTTTTGTTTCGTTCAGGCACATGTGTATAATAAATCTCTAGAAATAGTCTCAGAATAATTCAGATACGGCAAGTAGGTGTAATTTTGAAAATTGTCATCGGTTGTTTGTATAGTTGTTGGGTTGGTTCCTTTTTCTTAGCCACAGTAAACAGAGTGACAGAGTGGTGTGCTAGACTGTTAATGATGTCATAGATTAAATTACATTCTATAAACAGAAATTTACACCCTGTACTTTCAACTGAACTGAAAGTAATTTAAAATTTGAAATAAAGAGTCGGCACTTTTTATCTCTTTAAATCTTCTACTTTGAAGTCTAAATCAATTAAATTCATAGGGTTTGTGAAGGTGTCTTAGTATGGTCTGAAATTTAGGTGAGAATGTAATATATTTAAGAATTATCACTTTGCTGTACAGTAATGTTAAGTGCTCCTCGACTTCAAAGAGTGAACTTAGTTGCAGAATATTTTCATTTTTGATGTTCTAGAATTCCCTATACACCTTGAATGCCAGTAATGAAGGTTGTTGGTATTCACTGTTAGGTTTTTTACATCTTGTTTTGTAATTGGTGATGCCACACTGTTTCATACACAGTGAAATCATTATCACTTTCAAGTCTGGTTAGGTAGGAAATATTTTGTACAGAGATTCGTACACAAAATCTATCATGGTTTTGTTCATTACCTTATGCTTTCTGAAATATGCTTTACTGTTTTGCAGCATCCTAAACGTGGTCATCATATCTCTCTCAAACTCTGCTGACACTGTTCCTCCAACCGTTACAAATTGTCCACAGGCTATCACCATAACTATCGAGACATATCCAGTACAAGTCAGCTGGGAACAACCTGAAGTTAGTGCCAACAGTGGAGATGCTTCTATATCCAGTGCCTCCTGCTTCCAGTACAGAACCTGTTGGGTTCAGTATACAGCCCATGATGAAGCTGGAAACACAGTCTTTTGCTGGTTTAAAGAACTCATCAAAAGTAAGTGCTATTTTAGGATAAAGCTTAACAAATTTGACTCTGGATACTGCCACATCTTTCATAGTTCAGTTTCCAGTACCAAACTCAGTGTCTTTCTTTGTTTCCATGCACAGTTTGATATCAGGTCCACTATACCAAACAGCATGAATATTTCAGGTTTAAAAATAGTCTCCTGCCTAAAATGTTTGATGCTAGTGAACCAGCTCCTTTATGGAGTATCACTTCATTAGTTCAGGGAAACACTCGTTTACTAGGGAATAATTTTTATAAAAACTGTTACTTTACCATTTGCTTAAGTCATAATCAGTTGAGGGCTTTGGTGGCCAATGGCCTCTAGTTGTCTTCACTGCAGTCTGATCACTGTGCTTGGTGCTGTGGACAGGCTCTTGTAATGTTTGTATTCTCACTAATAAAGCCCTGCATTTACACACTGAGGATTTCCAACATTTTAGAATGCAACAATGAAATATGCTGAGCCATAATATGATGATGTACTATCTCAAACCCACATCTGCTTGGAAAGCTATTGCTGTTGTTGCAGCCCCTCTGTGGAGCATTCTGCTTACGTAGATACTCTCTTTAAGCACTTAATTACAAAATCTGGTCATTTGTTCAACAAAGTTAAGTTTAAAGTAGCTTAAACTGTGTAACCAGGCTCAGACTTTGTGCCAAAGTGACTGAGGTATGCCTAGAAAGGCCATTATGCCTTTCTTCAGTAGGAGAGGGTCAAGAGTGTGGCAGATTTGGTAAAGAACATTTGTAAATCTTATTACTTCTACTTGAGAGTCTATCATCTCCAGTAACACAGAAGTTTTTAAACTAATTTAAGAGTGTTCCTGTAAAGGACTGATAGCTTTTAAGCATTAGATTGATTATCAATCCTATTTGTGTAGCTAAGCAGTCTAATATGCAGAAACAGAATGTTCTCTAGTCAGAACTTTTGAGAAGGTTTTCAAGCTTATTGCTCTAAATTCGATGAGCATTTTTAAAATGCAACCAAATTTTCTGAACTAAGGTAATAACATTGAAAAAGTAGTTACTATAAAAGTGAAAAAAAAGCAAGCTACTTCCTCTGACTTGGTTAGAAAACAAAGCATGACTACAAAGGGTCATTGACATGATGGCAGAACATGAATGAAGTTTATTGAGGTTGGGAACTACTTGCAATAAAACATCAGTAATGGCTTTAATAGAACTTCCAAAAAGCTTTTTGAGATGTTTGGAGTTTGCATGTTCTCTTTGGTTTCAAGTATATTAAAAAAGTCCTACAAACATATTCAGCTCTACTTAGCCCTATATTCTATAGATATCATAATTTCACCAGCTTTTTAAATTCTGTGGGAATAGTCTTATGCTTATTTCATTGTGAGTTTCAGATGGAAGTTGTGGTTTCTTGGTGTTTCTGCTATGTACATCTATTTTAAACATATTTTATGAAAATACAATTTATTACCTTCCAAACCTGAGAAGGACTCCACTTTGGGGAGGAAAATAAAAACAAAGGTTAAGGTTGAAGCTAAGGTTAATATCTTTGACAATGGTTTGCTGTAGATGGTTTTACCTCTTTGAATGTAGAAATCTGAATGCTACAATAAATTCATAATGTTTTTAGTTGGCTTGTACATATTGTTTAGGAGTAAAGTAATAACATATGTTGTCTTAGCCAGAATAATACTGCACTAATTGTGACCAGCCAAGATGACTGGGTTATTCAAGCTCTCTCACTTATTTATTTTAGAAAATTAGTTTGGCTGCTTATCAGGAAATGACTTCAGTAAGGAAGCACAGTAATTCAATTATCAAACACTCCTTTTTCTAACTCTTCCAACAAAGTGCATATGAACTCAATATAAGAAAAACATTTATTTGCAGCTTCTTGTCTTCAATAACTCATTATGTTACGTGCAGCATGATTCACCCTAGAAGGCTTATCTGTCATGGAGGAGGCAGAGGGAAGAATGAAAAATTCTAAGAGTGCCTAAAATATATCATTCCACTGCCATGTAGGCAGTGATATTATTTCCAGGTGAAGTAGCTCAATCATCTGTTTGGGGTAAATTCCTCCAGCCTCTGGGCCTTGTACTTTTTGTTCCTGACCATCTTGAGACAAGCAATCAGAAAATCTCTAGCTTGGGGACTGTATTACCCCCAGGGCTACTGTTGCTTTTTGTCAAATATTGAATTTGGATTGCTGAAATTACAATGTGTCCTCTAAAGATTGTTGTTAATACATTTTAAGGAACAGAAATAATTATGAAAATTGGAGAACATTCAGAACAATTCATAGTCACTGTTCAAAGTTCACACTTCACTGTCAGTGAAAAGAAAAACAGCCATATAAGAGTAAATTCACAAAAATACATGACAGGCAGGCAGAAGTATCTTTCTTAAGAGGAAATCTAGCTTTGAAGAAAGCTTCTGATGTCTATGGGTATTTTTTTTCTTTTTTTTGGCAGTTTTTACTTTCCTTACTTCACACATATAAATTCACAAAAAATAATTATCCATACTATGGTTCGAAAAAAACCTGTCAAATTCATCTGTATTTTCATTTTGGTAGACAAGTCATCCTCACTCCACTTTCAGTATTATGCATGGCTTCAACATACAACTACCTACCCTCTATGAATAATGTGACAGATAAGCTCATCATATATCAACAATGTTGGAAAGAACTCTTTTTTTATTTTAATTTCAATTTAAAGTATAGGGACCATCTGAAGGTTTTGTGACTAAGAATACATAGCTTCTCCAATATGCTTTTCATGCATGGTCAGCAATGTGCCAGCAAGGTTTGCTAAGTATCCATTCTGCAAGGTAACATGAAGAAAGCTGTAAGCAGAGCCTAGCACTGCTGTGTCCGTAGTTGGATATTTATCATTCTGGGGAGAAATACAGAGAAACGATAATAGGCACTTTGTTGTAGGAGAGAACAAAAACATCCTAAGAGCCGTGCTGTATCAACAGACTCAAAATAATTAAATAAATATGTAAGAAAGGGAATATTTTCACTTCTTTAAAAAAAATAATTTGAAAGATAGCTATGTCAGATGTTTTTCCAACACTAGGTACTTTTCTGTACTAATTTAAAGAAACAGGCAGAATACAGTTTTGGCTTTTTGGACTCTCCATTGCAGCAGGCTGCAATTTTACTTCTTCTCAGCACTTCAGATATGTTGCTGAACACAAGGCAAATGTAATAGTATAGGGATTTAGTTAGAAACCTAAAAGAGGAAACAGGAGATCATCACAGAGGCTCAGAACAACATTGGAAAGAAACAGGACTGTCATAATGTAATTTATGATACTGGATATAATAAACTTGGGAAAGAGGTGAATGTGCAAAGATTTATAAGTAGGTCAAAGTAAGCGTCCTGCCTGCCTCAGCTGACAGAGTGTATCAATTCCTTTGGAAGGGTGCCTTTATGGAGACATTTTTGCCTAACCTAGCTGCATGAATCAGCAATCTGACACTGCTGCTTTGCAATGGGATGAGAGCTGGACCAAGGTCTTAGTGACTAGTCTGAGTAGTTATGTTACTGGGACAACAAGTGTAAACTTCAGCTGTTTGGAGACCTTCCCAAGAAGAATACTGGCACAGTCCTGCTATAAGCAAAAACTGGAGTTTTGCAGATTGTGCATCACAGACACTAACGAATCTTATTGATATTGTGATCAGATAAAGAAAAATATTTGTAATTTAATTGGGTTGGGCTGGGGAAAAAAAAAGGCTGGAGTCATGGAAGGGCCGCATTGTTTGAAACAGTCTGAGAGGAAAAAAATTCTATTCCAAAAATTATCCTGGCAAATTCTTCTCCTTTCCAATAGTAGACAGATGAGTGTTTTAGATACAAAAGCATGATCTGCAAATTGAATATAAACCTGAAATGGTTTAAGGATTTGAATGCACTGGCTAAAAGGACAAAACCCAAAGCATCTGTTTGCTTTGAGTGACATCAGAAAACACAAAACAAACCCTTGTCTTATTTTGCCTAAAATATGAATGCTATATTCAAGATTTTTTGATAAAATCTTGAACTATTGCTCAAGGTGAGAAACTCCAAAATGTTATTAAAGATGTTAAGACAGTTTGCTGTTATCTCTTGAAGGGTGTTACATGCACATCATTATATATGTTAACTGTTATCAGATTAAGAGTACTATATAAATTGGAGGAGGTGTTTGTTTAAAGCCATTGAGGAGGTATGTATTTTCCTTAATACCAGAAATTAGATACATTTAAATAACGTGCTTAATTGCAAGTCTGTGTACTGCATAATGCTATAATACATGACAAAAACTATGAAGTAAGCATTAGCTGTTTTTCAGCTGAAATGGGACAGCATACACACTAGAAGGGGTTAACCAATACAGTAGATCTGCCTTGTTACATTCAGTGTGCAAATGGAATAGTACGGAAACACTGAAAATATGGTTTCACCACTGAGAGGCCAGTGTTGTGGGAGGACAGTCAAGTTTGTGAGGGCAGCTGGGGCTGGAGCTGTTGATAGTAAAATGAACTACTGAGGCATAATTCTTTATAGAGTTCATTCAACACCACCGTTACAGACTCATAAAAAGCTTAAATAGTGTGTTTGAAGGGAGTTAAGAAAAACAAATCTATCCAGAGCCTTTGAAAGATGGCTCTAGAACCTGAAGAAAGCAGCTGGTAGGAAAGTAGGAGTCTGCATTTAGAGCAGATGTAAGCGGTAGATAGGCCTGTGTTATTTATAAGATAGACCTACACTGCAATCAGGGGTTTGAAAACAGGGATCTGCAGCAGCAATTAAAGCATCTGTGATGAGAATAGCTTTAATCTACTGAGTTTGAAATGATATTACACGTTGACAAAAGGAAAATGTCAGGGAAAAATAAACCCAAGGTATGTTGGCTACAATGACAACTACAATGACAAAAGACCAGAGAGAAAGGAATATGGGAAATTCTAGCATTTCAGAATTTTCTCTTTGTGTTCCATATTTTTTGATGAGTGTTACATATTTTGATTTTGTGTTCCATGTTTTATCACAGCCTCTTCAAAATAATGACCTTCTCTCCTGGCAAAACAATTTTTTAGTGAATAACTTCAACTTGTTCTAAAAGTAAAAAATTATTTCCTTCGCTATTTACTCAATATTTGGAAAATGGCATGCAGTAAATAACTTAAACAAAAAGGGTTAAAAGGATTAATCTGTTAGAGGGGACTTTACTTACTGTAAACACCCCTCAAGAGATAAGAGCAAACTGTCTTAACATCTTCCGGAGTGATGGAAATGGAGTTTAATCTGTAACATTTGTTTTGTCGCCATTTGATTTAGAACCTGATCTTTCATGTACTAACAAACTACGTCTGATGGAGGCCCAAGCAGCAAAATGAACAAACAGCAGCAATTCTGCATCCTGTTCCATATGAAGGGCACTGATTGCCACCAGAGTGCACGTCTGGCGTATTTCTGTCAGACATCTTGTATGACAAATTTCTCTCATTTCCATGTAGCTTGACAGATGACAAAGCATCATATACCAGAAGCTTGCACAGGTAAGGCAGTCTTGAAAATTTCAATGGATTTGATTGCTTTTTGCTGACTGAAAGCTTGTTGATAAAGGCATTCAGTTGCTGTTATAGAAAACCATGCTGAATGAGTATGACATAAATTGAGAAAAGAATGGGTTTGTTTCTCTGTCTCCAAGTAGGCTGCCTCTTGGGTGAAGATTCTGATGTCAGATATGCTGAAGTATATTGAGTTCAGAAGAGTTACATGGGAGTAAAGCCAAAGTTACTGGGGAATTGGCTTGAGTGTATAGCCACCTTTAGTGCTCTTGCAAACACTGGTTGCAATTTCTGTGCTTTTGTGCATTTGTAAAATACACATACGCCCACACACAGATTTTTAGTGACACAGTTCTTGAAGGCTTAAATATAAGCTTTCTGCAATAGTTTTTTCATTGTGTCTTTCAGCAAACCCAGGTATCTTCGCTTTTTTTGTCTAGAAAAATGATAAGCTAGTACACTACATTTTTACTATCATGACTATTTGCTGAATGGTGGGCCATACCAGACATGGAGTCAGTCTGTACAAGAACAATAATTTTTAGCACAAAATTACTAAACAAGGATTCTTCAAGGACCTAATATAAAGGATGCTGATTTATAGACCCCAAATATGCCCTGGAGTCTTAGGAAGCCTTATGTTTTTCTTCCGCATTAGCTACTGATGGGACAACTGTGCTTGGAAGTTTGCCAGAGTAGATATTCCAGAAAAATTATTTATGGTTAAAATGTTTTGTTCCAACATGAATAAAGCAAATGGAGAATAAAAACACACTACCCTCTTTTATTCTGGAGGAACAGTGTCCACAAGGGGAGTTCTGGAATAACTAAACTGCAATAGCTATTGTGGTAAACTGCCAGTGTATGAAGCACTTGCTGATGGGTACTGTAGCGGCTTCTTAAAAAAAACCTTTTTAAAAAAAGAGATTAGATGTTGAAAAGCACATCTTAGCTCTTAGAACAGAGCCAAGATAGACTCAAAGGAGGCAAGAAAACTAAATAAACTAAATATTTAAACAAAAGAGCACCAGAATATGTGTGGCCCTGTTCAAGTTCACATGAGAGGTGGAAGTCTCAAGGAGCTCTTCTCTTGCAGATGTTCCTATGTGGAACTTCTTACAGGAAAGAATAAGAGAATAATCCAGCACCAGACAGCATCAACTAAAAAGGATACCTGAACTAGTTTACTGTGAAGATGGGTGGGTGGTCACAGACCTTCGCTGAACTGACAGGTAAAAATGGATCTTGTCATATGTATTTAACTCTGAGAGTTCAGGTCCTGTCTACAGCTTTCAGGAGCTCTGGCGGAACAGGTGCACCTCTGCTGGACTCCCATTGCAGGCTTCAGTAGGTCTAAGGCTCACATCTTCTTGTGATTACAGACTTCAGAGGCAGTTAAACTAATCTGCAGATGAATTGACTTTGAATCTCAAAGCAAAGCAGAATAATTTTAATGACACATAGTTGGAGGGGATATAATATTGTAATCCCCTATCATATGGCCATGCTAAGTATTTACAGATGATGAAGAAAGCTTGCAAAAATAAAATCACAAGTTCAAAGCAGGTGGGGAGAAGCAAGATCTTTTTTGCTGAATTGTGCTTTCTGTCATCACTGAAATGAGAACATGCTGCTCACACCATCTATTTGTTACTGAGGGGTTCTCATGTTCCCAATTTTTAAACAGCTTTTTATACTGAAAGGCAATATTATACATCAGAAAAAGTCTGTTTGGCCTTTTTCTGCATTCAAAAGATCATATTGGATCATATTTCATGTATTTTTAGTATATCCCTTGAGCTGCATTGTTTGAAAAATAGAGTATGAAGATGATGATACAGTAATATCTACCAGGATCATCCTTTATATTTAAACATCACTCTTACACAATGAAGTGCAATATTGGACCTGTAATTATCAAGCAGCAGTGCATTATCTGGCCTGTTCAAAGTCACGCTGGGTCCAGAAAAGGAGATTCACTACAGTATCCTGTAGGTGCTGCATTAAGGCAGCAGTGATTAAAAACCCTCTAATTTTAGTAACAGTGGAATACATTTTAGCCAGGTACCCCTCTGTTCTTCCAGTTGCACCCTGAAGCCAGATGTACATGTAACAATTTTAATATATCACATCTTTCAGTTCATTGTGGGCCTGGAAACATAATACAGTAGGCCTTGAAAAGGTAATAGAATCATAGAATCATTTAGGTTGGAAAAGACCTTGAAGATCATCCAGTCCAACCATTAACCTAACATTACCAAGTCCATCACGAAACCAATTAAGGGTAGAGTAGCAATTTGGGTGTTAGAGTTTTCTGAAAGCACTGTTAATTTGATTTTTCATTGTGTATTTTAATGTACTTCTGAGCATATTCTCTCCCTTTGTGGTAACCCACATTCTCCAGTAAATGTCAATTATTTGCAACTTGGAGAAAATTATGATTCTTTAAGTATGTCTCGCTAAACACACAGCCTGTCCATCAGTATGCACAGACAACTGTCATGCCTTGACTGGAGAACACACCTCTATTGTCTGTTTTAAAATCTGATGGTTTTCCTGCATGTAGGTGACAATAAGCTTTCAGAGGCTACTGCACTTAAATGCTCTGAAAGAAATGTGTAGAACTTCAAACAAAGATAGTGCAGAACCTATAGGAAAGTTACGACAGAGGCTGCAGGGTTAGCTGGTCAAATGCAATCGAGTGCACTAGTTGAAATCTATGGTCTCATAGTGGTGGTTAAGAAGTGGGTGAATGGACCATGCCAAAAAGGTGTTCCATGGGTAGACCACATAGATGCTGCTGATTTGTAAATGTGATGGCAATACTAATTCAAGGGTTAGGTGGAAGCAAGCAGTGCAAATTTGATTTTTTTTTTAATTTAATGATGCACATCCACATGTATTTAATCCAAACCCATGCTAGTTCTGAACAATTTAGTCACAGTTCAGAGTGAACTATTGCTAGACTAGTTGTTTTCATTATATTAATATATTCTTGTTTTCAGCTGCAACCAGGGGAGACATTATTAAAAAAGAAAGTATTTTCAACCTTTAAAATATCATGCTCAGTTCTAGACAGTTAGTTTGGTCTAGACATCTTATTTAAACTGCTTTACTTAGGTCTATCGGAACTTTCTTATCTAGTCTAGAAACAGGAGACAGTATTTAAACTCTACAGTAAATACCTTCAACGGTAAATACTGCTTTAACAGAAATAGGAATGATTTCTTTATCTTGGCGTCCATTGTAGGAAACTGGGCTGGATGGCTAAGGAGATCATCGTGTAGAATCACTGTAGTTAAAACCAGACAATACTATGTTGTGAATAAAAGAAGGGGCCAGGGGAGTTCAATGAAGGAAAAGGAAAAAGAGAAGAATGTGTAAAGTTGCAATCCTATCATCTCTCTTAAGCATATGAGCCGTGCCCACTGATGCTAATGTCAAAAGCCTCAGGCTCCCTTTCAACCTTTTTCTTTCGTCAGCACGTGTGTTGCCTGGACAGCACGTGGACACTGTCTGTAAATAGAGGAATACGCAATTTTTCTTTATTCTAAAGAACAATTCTTTTGCAATGATAGAAGAGAGACTCTTTTTGGAGTTTTTAAATCACTGACAGTCCATATCTGTACAAGTTTTGGGTTTTGGTCTTTTGGGGGTGGGGTTTGGTTTTTTTTTGGTAGCACTGCTCCGTAGGCTTTGCATGCTAATATTGTCTTTGCGTATTTGCAGTATTGCCACTGGCTTGCAGAGTGTTCATACCACCTATGACTGTTTAGTAATGTTATGCTTTATTTATTTTATGCTTCTGCTGGATTAGAAATATGATGAATCCTTAGATTTGTCTGGCTTTCAACTTGCAGCTGCCTCTGCATATAGAAACTGATGGGGATTCCTTCTCCTTTCAATTGTTTCAACAGCATTAAAAAGGCATAAATGGGGAGAGATTGAGGGGAAGGCTGGAGATTCCACAGCACAGAAAGGAGAGTGCAGCCAGAAAACCAGCTCAGTGCATTCTTCCTTGCAGGAAGGCGCAATACAAGTTATTCCCCAGTGCCAGAACAACTTTGCTGAGGAAATGGGTGTGAGTTAAAGACTCTCTGAGGCTTCGCTTCCTTCATTCCTGTGCCAAGTGCACCTCAACTGAAACAGAAAGTCCGTGAGTGCTAGTGACTGGCCTACTGCGCTCCTCCTGCGGTGCTGGTGCAGCTGGTGGGGTTGGGAAAAAGATGCTAGGCTGGAGCAGTATTACCTCCGGTTCCCAAGACCTTTGGCGATAGCTGGTGGAAGGGAAAGTATCTTGCAGGGATGTGGATACCTGCTGGGTGCTGGTCTTTGGCGAATACTAAGAACTGAGGGGACAATTTTCTTTGGAAGAGTGAAAAAAAGTCATGCCGTTGTTAGTGAAGTACTGAGGTCTGAGGTGGTGGGAAAGACACTAATGTGTAAAACTGAAAATATTTTGCTAGAGCTTACATAGAAAGTGTATTTTACCACTTTAAGTGCTCTTATTTCTAAAAAAAACCACATCACATGATTTTTTAGAAAAATCTTTCTCCATTATATAATGAAATAACATAACTGTATGTAGTGCTGTTATTGTCTGCAACAAAAACAGACTTCCAGAATTCTGGTGCTAACATGTTTCCATTTTTCTTTCAATATTATTCTTATTTCTGTGAAAACTTCCTGATTCAACTTTCTTCGTTAAGAATGACTCATATTTCGATTACAGATCGTTCTAATCAGCTTTTTAATTACAGCTGGAGCAGGCTATTTACAGCACTCCTGACTGTTATAAACAAGTCCCTGTGGGGAAAAATAAGGAAAAAAAGAGGTGATTAGCTTTAAATGAAAATGAAAAATAGGTACTGTCATGTTCCACTGTCAAAAAAGAAAGGGAAACATTTTTTATACCTTGTAGCAAATACAGACCTGGACTGGAAAGGACTGTTTGAGCCAGAATCCAGACCTTGAAATTATCTGAAATTAAGTTAGTTTTACCACAAGTATTTGCTCTGCAGATTTTGAAGGAATTGATATTCTAACTTTCTAAATTCTTGTAGTTAGTCCATTACATCATCTGGCTAAAGCGTATCACAATTACGTAAGAGAGTTGCGAATATGGAAAACAAGGCAGTATCATTGTCCCGTATCACAAACCACAGAACAATAATAGAACTTTATTATGATTTTTCAAGTCATCTAAGTCTGAGATCTTTAGTTGTGAATTTTGTTCTTGTCACGGATTCTGAAGTATCATGGTGACTATCAGCCCACAGAGTATTGAAAGAGACCCTTGAACAAGGAAACTCCTACTGTCATCGTCTGCCCAAAATGTGATGGAAGGAGCCAGTGCTTGAAGACAGCTCCTGGAGTCCATTAGGAATCACAAGATGGGAGTCCCTTGTGAGTAACAGAAATGAATTGGGCTATAGACACTGTTTTGTGGAATATATAGGCATAGATCCTTCCAGGAAACCTAGCCAAATGTGCTTTTGAGCTCTCTGCTAAATGCATGTATTTGGCTCATATTCAAGGTTAGGTAAGTAAAATGTGATTAAGTATCTATGTTCTTAGCTCTTCACTTATGTTTAAGGTCTTACATCCCACAGAACTTGGGGGACAAAGTCATTAGCATTTGTCTAAGTCTACAAGTATGTGGTATGAAAGGTAAAGATACTCTGATTTTAAACCTTTCTGTAGCACATTTATAAAAAATAGGCAAAAAATAGTTCATTCTACTTTTTTTTTCTTTACTTTAAATGCAACATACCCAGCAATGTTTTTATCATTATGTTTATCGTTGTGTTTAAAATAACAAAACTCTTTAACAGGTATTTCTATTCAGTGCAATATACTTTCTGTAACATCAAAAAGATTGTTGTTCCCTACTAATTCAGTATTTTGTTTTCTTATATATTTATATGCAAAGCTGTTGCATGTACAATGGACTGTCACAACACGGAGCAACAGTCTGTGACTACCTTTCTGATGATCATGGACTTTACTGCACTGTGCCAAAGACACCGCCAGTTTAACAGCGATCCCTATCCAATGCATGGAGGACCTTCGGAAGCACTTTCTCTGCTACAGGCACACATTTGTCAGGGTTCATTTGCAAATATCAAGGTAAGGGACTAAGCAAATACATACTTGTATTCCAAGTTCACAGGTTGGGCTCGATGATCTCTCAAGGTCCCTTCCAACCCAAAGCATTCTATGATTCTATGATTCTATGATTCTATAAGCTTATTTTCTACTTTCATAATTTGTGCAGTCATTATGTATATATTTGCTGTAGAACTTTAGGATTCATTCCTGAACTCTGCCCTGAACTCTGGCCATAGGCCCCCTAGCAACTTCAAACCATTTCTTTACATAAAAGAGTATGCTCTTGTAGGTCAGAGAGAAGGGAACCTGGTTACCTTACACTAAGAAGCAGGAAGTTTGCATTCTTGGTCAACTCTAGCTCCTGCAGCCTGAAAAACTTAGTTTAGATTGCCTGCATCCCAGGTGACTGTGCTTACCATTAAAACTTGCTTTAATCAGACAGCACGAGGGACCCCAGCACCCATGGTCACCTCTTTTTCCTCTGTGGTGTTTTTTGGTTTGTCATTGATTGTGCAACCTGAATTTCCAGAAAAGCTTGATCATCTCAAATCAGGAATTAACAATAATGTGTAAGCACTTTTTCAGAAAACATGCTTTAGATGCTTTGATTTTTTTTTTCTGTATTTATATTCTGTTAAATTCACATAAAAATGTGTTCAGGTTTATGTGAGTTAGCACTAATCAGAAGATATTTTCCCTTTGTAACAGTTTTCATTTACAAAGTGGTGAGTTTTGTTGAGGGGAAGAAAAATTTTAAATAGTCATTAGGAATTTTAGTTACAAATATCTTTACAGTTTAATGTGCACATTTTTATTTTGGGTAGTGATAAAACTGAGTTTAATTTAAAAAGCAATCATGTATGTCATTTGTCTCAAATAAAGCATGAACTCCATGTAGGTGAATCTAAATTCTTCATTTAGGCAGTATGTTTTAGAAGTTATTAAAAATATACAGCTCTGGGATGATACATAATAATGCTAATTACAAACAGGGGGCTGTCAGCTCTGAACTTCCAGTCAGGCTCTTGTTACAGTTTAGAGACGGCTCCTGAAAAAGAGGATGTTTGCAGTGTATAAGGATGAAGTGACAGGTGTCACGAATGAAGGTTTGTGAATCCTGCTGATTACGTCGATTCACTATGAATGAGTGACTTTACACAGTTTGATTTAGTAAAAGTTAGAGTTTACTTATAGCGAATTGCAGAATTTGGTTATAGTATTTTTAATAGCACTCAATCATCAATGATTAATAAAGTGATAGACAAAATTAATCAAAACAGTGACTTAGTTACAGATTCGAAGATGGCAAGATTCACTCTATTACTACACAAAAGCACACATAAAAGAGAATAAATCACAAAAAGTTAAGCTGATTCATAAAAGCATTGCATATATATGGAATAAAAGTAAAAGGGGGAGAGAGAGCAAAAAGGGGGGGGAGGGGGGCGAAAGGGAACCCTCCCGTTGAGTCACAAGGTTCGGACTAGACCCCCTTGCTTTCTAAACTCCTTCTCAGAGAGGAGTCTAGGTGCGGCTAGGTCTAGTCCTAGTCTCAGACTTGGTCAACGGTTTATATGAGTAAGAGTAATGTATATATATAAAGGAAATTTGGATTATACGAGAGAGAAAGAGAAATTGTATGTAGGGAATGCGGGAACCCTGCCGTTGAGTCACGAGGTTCAGAATGGACCCCCTTGCTTTCTAGACTCCTTCTCAGAGAGGAGCCGAGGTGCGGCTAGGCCCACTCCTAGTCTCAGACTTGGTCAACGGTTTATAAGAGTAATGCTATAAGGATAGTACAGCAATATCAAACTCCTTTAAAATTGAATCATACATCTACAAACTACTTAAATTGATTTATGCATGCAACATACAACTATAAATGCAAATGTGAAAATAGTATACCTGTTAAAAATTCCCCTCGAGTTTAGTGAAATACTCACGTCTAATGCCTTGGCATTTCTCAACGGGCGAGAGCAGAGTCTCGAGGAGTGAAGAATATCAGCAGCCCAGGCTCCGTTGTCGATCTCCGGCAATGGAGTTCTGGTGGCAGCAGACTTTGGGAATCTGCTCGTTTTCGCTGACTCTGAGAGACATTTCGATCAGAGGGAGATGCTGGTGCGGCCTGTGGCGGTCCAGGAGAGCTCAAAGGGCCTCACTTAGGACTGCCGTTTTATAGGATTGTGAGATGATTGACTTTAATCACCAGTAAATTTCCATCCGAGCCACAATTCGGGTCGGCTTGTTGCTGGAATTCCAGCAGCGATGATACCACCCTGTTTCAAGGCTGTCCGGGGTAGCTGTTTGTTCTCGTTCCCCTCGTTAGCCATAATATGAATCTTGATAAGAACAGTGCCGCTCTCTGCTCCAGCCATGTAGGAGTTTCTGGTATAATTAAGGAGCGCTTAACTGACCAACTCTCTACGCAAAAGCTGCAGCCTGCGAATTCCTGAGATTGTAAAGCAGACAAAGTAGAGGGGAAAAAAAAAAACAGGACAGAAAAAAAAAACAGGGGCAGGGGGAAGATGTACCACCACAACAGGGGGAAAAAAAAAAAAAACTTCTGCTTTGTTAGTTGGTTATTATTTATAGGAGTAGCATATGTAAAAAATAGACCTTACTTGGGCTTTTCTGTGAGATTTGAAAAAGGTTATTTTTCTTTTCTTTTGTTTTAAGGTTTTTGTGTCCAGACCCGTGTTTTCTTATGTGTTAAACGCTTTTTGCGTGTTATTGCTATTTCAATATAAGTAAGAATTAGCCTGCTGTTCCTAAACTCTCTACTCAGTGCTTCTGGCCTGGTATAATAGCTAGCATTGTAGCTTTGCATAATCTTCATAGCAGCCTTCAGCAACCACATGCCTGTAGACTGTGGAATGCATGTGTCGGCACATCCACCTGCTTCCCCCCATCCTCCACTTGCCTATTCTAGTTTCAAGTATGGGTTTGAACACAAATTGTTGTACCAAACAAAACGTGATATGATGCAGTGTTTTGTATTTAGTTTCAGTTTGTCCTTTCCCAAAAGGTTAGTAATTACTCTCAATGAAGAGAGAGAGCCCACACTGTAGTCCAGCACTAGCTACAAAGAAGCTTACTCCTGTTCAATAGGGTTTTTAATTTTAATTCTGTTAATTTATCTTCAATGTGCAGTAGATCAGTTTGCAGGCTTAGAGTTAACAATGGGAATTATTCACTTTAGCATGTACTTGGTCCACTAGTTCAGTGAATTTTGTATTTTCTTTGCACATATTTTTATTTTTTTTAGAATCAGATAACTATAAAAAGGTAAAACTTTGGATTAGAACTTTACTTCAGTGGTGACTGTGCAAGATATACTAGCAGAGCACTTGGAATATTTTCAAAGGACGTACTCTTTGTATCTTGCAGAGAGTGGAATGGTATTCTGTGGCAATAGGTGATATGAAATTGGTTGGGGTTGTTTTTGTTGTTTTATTTTCTAGTGTATTTGTTGACATGTCTAAATATTACAAGGCTAGTTGTGCTGTAGGAACATTTCCTCTTTTAAAATTATGTCTAAAATGTAAGAAGCACTGTTCACTCTTATCTAGAGAGGTTAGGAGGCTATGTTTTATTTTTCTTTCAGGACCATGTTTTTAGGCACATATAATCCAATTGCAAATGCTACTATGGATATAATTTGTGTTACTTTTCTACTGCTGGGCATAACGACAATATGTTGTAGGTGGTAACATTTGGATTTGGGGGATTGGCTTTACTTTTTCTCTGTAGTTACTTATATAAAAGTATAAAATAATTGTTAAATGTAACAGTTTGAACTCTGTATATGCAGATACAGAGAATTTGTATCACTGAGCAGCAGTAAGTGGTATTAGTAGGTATTGGTAGAAAACAGTAAGCCATAGGCTTAGCTGGAGTAATAGACATAAATTAGTATTAATAGAGTCTGCAACAATTTCCACTAACTGACATTTGGTCCTAGGAACTAGCGATTGACAAAATAACCTGGAATTACAGGCTCCTGCTCAAAAGTCAGGACTGGGAGTTGGGAGATTTTGCATTAGCACACTTTAAACATGGGTATCATACATAGAGTAGCATTAAGACCCAGTATTAAGATCCCTGTGTGTTCAAATATTGCTTGGCTTAATTAGGTAGTCTTATTGTCGTTTTTTTTTGAGCACATTTCTTTAGCTCAGGATTGCTTATATACGTTAGCTGAAATCAGATTTCAGAGTAAAGCTGTTTTAAAGCCCCAAAAACAGTGATTTTTTTTTTTTTTCTCTTCCTTCTCCACCTTCAACCATCCTACCACACATCCTTTCCTGACATCCAACCTCAAAAGGATTCTGTCTCACCTGAAGCAGAGAGGCACAGTTTTTCTTTTTTTCTTTTTTTTTTTTTTTTTTTTTAAATACTGTTTATTAGCTTGCCAAGAAATACAGAGCTAGGCTAAACAATTGAGTCTGATACAAGCTTCCCTAATTCAGTTTCCACATAATTTTGAGCATTTTAAAAGTCAGTCACAATTCTCTGGTACATATCTTCTGTTCTAAATTGTGAAGTGACCCTTGTTCTGCTGTCTTCTAGAGTGGTCACAGCAGTATGTGCAATGAAAATATATTCTCCTTTCTATTATTTTGTCTCCTAAAACCACCACTCCATAAATCCCTTAAGCTCTGTAGTCTTTAATTGTTTTTTAAAAAAGGGTAATAACCCATTTATTTATTCTTCTGTTTGAGTACTTAGTCACTCTCATAGTTTCATTTTCCCCAAAAAGCAAATATAGGAAAAAAAAGTAGATTTTTTTTTTTCTTCCCTGAGACCTGAGCTGACCCAACATAACTACAGTTATAATGCTTTCCACTAGAGCTGCTATACCGCATGTATTGTTGTGGCTAGTACCTGTGCTGAAGTGCAGGTTGGGTGAGCAGTAACTTAAGTTGTAGTTTAAGTGCCCATGTACTTTGGTATTTCTCCTATCTATATTAGAGTGGTTTGATCATCAGCTGATACCATTCAAAAGTTTAGCAATTACATGCTGGTAGGCATCTCTCTAAAGTCAGATAGGCTTCAGTATTCAAAGAACAGGCTCAGTTCTACATATTTAAGACATACCTGTCATTCATACTTTTGTGCAGACACCATCAATTCTATTGGGGGGGGGGGGGGGGGGGGGGGGAGGGAATCCTCACTTGTTTTTTCTATTGCTTTGCATCTTGTAGGTCTTACCGAACAAAACAGCTTCTGCATAGATAAGGAAGCCTCTTTCACTGAGATTTGGTTGAACACCATGTTGAGAGGAACTCCACCTAGACTGGTGGAATTAAGAAGATAGATACATTTACTTTAGTCTCTATTCTGTTGTCGGTTTATGATGGAACAGAAAATTTGGCTTCTTCTAATAAGTAAGTATTAATAACTTTTTATTAAAAGGCAGATTCAGGAGACAAGAAGTAGGAATATGAAGATTTTGAGTAAATAATTTTAAGTGCAGCCATCTTATATTGTCATCTATGCAAGCTTTCTCCAGAGACGCAACACTCTATTATGCATTAAAAATGTAAGTATTAAATAAACAAACACTTAAAAGCTGAATAATTGTTAGTAACTCTATGTAATGACTTTCTCCCTAGGTTAATATTTAATTAACACACAGTTAAGACATCTGTGAAAGTCTAGTTTAGATCAGCTTTGTTTTTCCCATATTATAGCACAAGAGATCTGAATAAATGTAGTAATATTTTATTGATGACAAACATAATGCTTCTTTCAGCAATTAAAATGCATGATGATTCATATGAATAAAGTGAAAATAGAGCACAACCAAAAAAAATAACTTCACATTTTTTCCTTTTCCTTCTTAGTGTAAGCAATAAATACAATGCTATAGCTTCTATCAATCTTATTTACATAGGACAATACTTGAATGTTGCCTGGTTTCCAGCCCAAATGTTTCATGACATGAAAAGGAGTATGTGTTGCAGCATTTCTACAGCCAAATACCCTAGTAGATCATCACAATGAAAAAATACATAGCATAAATGTTAACATTAAAAAACAAACAAACAAGCAAACAAACAAACAACTGAGGGGACCCTGCAATGGAGCATTTTATTAATTGAAGACAGTAGCATTAAAAATAGACATTCCCTCTCAGAATACTACCCTGCTAGTATTACAGATACCAAATATAGGACAAGTATTTCTGTAGCCCCTGTAGATTGATACAATAAATCCTCACTAAATAACAAAAAAATAAAGAGCAAATAATAACAAATACTTATTTGCATGTTCAAAGGAATCTCACAGCCCCACCAAAACAGAATTTACTTCCATCCCAGAGAATACAGACAAGGACTACAACATTCTATAAAGCAGAAAATAAGCCATGAGAAATCAATGTAAGGATTTTATTTTAATTTATTGTGACAGAAAAAACATTTTAAGAAGCAGACCCTTCTCTTGGTTTTGTAGGAACTGAAAAAGGTGAGGTAGGAAGACAAAATAGGGAATTTATATTTTCCAATGCAAAATAGGAAATAGGTAAGTTAACCTCATAAGGAGGGGAGAAATGTAGCTCTCCTATGTCATGTAACCCTCCACAGCCACAAACATTTTCTCGCACATCCAGTTGGATATGTGGGTTTTTTTCCCAAAGTGAAGACAGATGTGTGCCTAGAAGTATGCTGTGATTGTCCACCTAGAAGTAGGATGATTTCTGCGGAAAAACAATTTTCCCTCCTATATTACCATTACAAGTTTCTCAAATAGAGGACAGGGAGCAATTAGCAACTAGTACTTTGCATTAAATGATAAAAATTTATAGGCTATTAAATTTGAACTGCCTAGCTGAGATGGAAGCTTAATTCAAAATCTAATATTTTATCATACCCTAAACCATCACATATGGTTTAATTACAACAACCTACCAGGTACCATCAAAATAACTGTCTGATAACATGCCATAAAGGACTTCAAAGCACTTTTAAATGGACAGATATCTGCCTGGGCTTTGATTCTCAGCTGGTACCCCTCGATTCTGAAAATGGAACTCAAGACCAATTTATACCAGTTGATGATCTGGTCCCCCAAGTGTAAAGCTGCTATACCAGAGCAGGGATTTTCTGCACCACTAATATCTTCAGAACATTGCACAGATTCTAAGTAACACTACATAGATCAGCAAGCAGAGTTGTAAGTAACCTCTAGTCATATTGTAGTAGATACCGTTACTATATTCTTACAATTTAAGAGATTGTGACATCTGATTGCCAGATTTCACACTATTCTAAAGTACAGAATCCAACCGCTTTTTCAAATCATTCCCATCAATCAACCAGACAGCCTTGCAGAAGAACAGAAAACTTGATGTGTGCATCCTAGCTGAGATTCTGTATTATGAAACTAGATCATTAATAAAACACTTTCTAAATTCAAACTCCAGGCATAAAAAATGTAAAAAACTACTGAAAGGTGCAAATGGCATGAACTTACCACATTCTCCTAATGTTTTCCTTCTAAATACAAAGCATATAAAGCCTTATGAAGTCGCAAACCAATAAACACTGTGAGAGCAAATTAACTGGATGCTAATGAAGCTTACAGAAAGGCTACTGACAAAAATGTTTAAATGTTAAAATCAAGTTGTTCATATACAGAATTAAGTGAAACTGAAGTGGTCTCAGAAAGAACTGTCATTTTTTTGACTGGCTTACATACACCAGATATACCTTAATTAGCATAATAGCCTATCAATTCCAGCATCTATTTTACTTCATTGTTGGTTTTCCCCACTTGAAGTAGATTTATCTGCAAAATAAACCAATAAAACCTTTTTCTACTTTTGTGATTCTGGTAAGACTTTTCTAAACTCACCTCATATCATGCCCTCATTCTTGAGCATTTTTTCACTTAAGAAAACTATTATTTCTTCAAAGCATAAAGATTTAGGAAAACATAGATTGCTATAAAGACACATTTTCTCAAGACCTTCCTGACAACCTCCTCATTTTCAGTGAGACCTTTATTCACCAGTAGAACCAAAAGAAACAACTTATATTGTTCTAAGCTAAGTAACCAAGATAGAGATTCAGCATCAAGCACTCCAGAGTAATGTTAAAATTCTCAATCCACAATGTTTTGAACCTTTATAAAACAAACTTTATAGTGGATTTTGAAAATAATGACAATTACTAACATTAGTATGCTTGATTAGTCTGAATCTCATACACTGGCTTTAAAGGTAGTAAGTCATATGCACTGCGTTTGGTCTTGCATGCTTTTCTCAGACAAAATAAAGTCACAAAAGTAATCAAAACTTTGCCCCAAGAATGAAGGAATAAATTATCAAGCATATGGCCAGGGAAATACTTAAAAATAAAACAAAACAACATGACTACAACAAGTTCTGTACATGATCTTTTCCCAGTTGAGTAAATTCCTTAAGCACACAGATAAGTTCCATGAGCTTCAATTATGTATTAGTGTCTGGAAAGATTTAGAGTTACTCAGGTTACTACTTTTCTTTCTGGCAGTAAGGCCTCATTGATCTTGTCTGTGTTAAAGCCAATAAGAAACTCCCATAAACTTGAGGAAAAGGAGACACTCCTGTATATGCAAAAATAGTTTAAATAAAATTGCTCAAAGCTTGCTGTAAAATATTACATTGCAGTACAGAAGTAAGTAGAGTCTCAGACTTGCACTGGTGTCTCTATGCTTAAGTTAAAATAGTGGAAAAAAGAAACTGGCCAAACCAAACCATCAATCTTTGAGTCTGTTATCTCAGACTACCTGTTGGGCTTTTTAGACAGTGAAATCTTGGACACAAAATTAACCTGGACAATCTATTGTTATTATTGCACCTACTTTAACCATTTTCCTTTGTTGTGGTTTAGGTTGAATTAAGACAATACAGTATGGTATTTACACTCTAAGATTGTATAGGCAAATGAAGTGGCTTCAACACAACACAGTCTCATACAAAGTTCCAAGAAAATAAGAAATCCTTCATTGATTCCCTTTGTACAAAAAGTTGCCAACTTTGTCTACACAGTAGAAACTGAAGAGGCAAAGTTTGTATCCTGATATAAATGCACATACATATATATAGAGAGATATATATGTACAGATGTCCATACTATATAGATATACAGAAACACAAACATATGTATATATGCATATATATACATACAAATAAAAAAACACGCTGGTTTAGTTTGCATCATTCAGGAGAATAACATATCCCAAGTCAGGTAAAATCTTCTGGCCGTGAAGTCATTAAATCAAACTTGGAGTTCACGAGGGTAAGCACACTGGCATGTGCCAAGCTTTTGGCAGTCACCCATACAGCTTTTCAGTTTTTAAAACAACACTCTCCATGTCATGGTAGCCCTTCCCGTTTAAATGTTCACTGGTGCAGTCGTGATTGTAGCTGTAGCCTTGAACATCGCTGATTGATGATACGGTGTAGGAAGCCGTGCGCATAGCATCTGAGTGGCTGAAGCTGTGCTCAAATTGGATTTTGTACTGATTCCAGTGTCTTCTCAAAACAGCTTGGACCTATGCCAGAAAACAAAAATAAATGCACATAAAACACTTGGAAAGATATCACTGCACTTCATTCTTTGATGCATGAGTGCCATAATAAATGTGTCTAAGCAAAGCAGGTAGTAAGACTCAGTAATCCTGGAAAATGGGGGTACCTGCATGTGATCTGGCACATGAGATGTTCTGAAAGAGCTACAATGTTAAGTAGGCATTATTCTTCAGCATATTTGATGTGAAATAATTACATTTTACAATTGTAGTGTACTAGTTGCTCAGGAAAAGCAGATTACAGGAGGAGCAGCAGCAACACAATTTTCTGCTTTCTCCCCTGTGGGCTGAAGTCCAGTGTGGACAGATCAGACTTACAGGTGAAAAAGGTCATTTCTATTCACCCCTATATTCAAAAGGCCACTTCCTCAGCAGCTGTAAATTCTTATACTCTCAACAAACCATAATTTACATTTGCTAAGGTTCTGGTGCAAGAAAGCCTTTCTTAATTTCTGATCATACCTTAATCAAATGAATAGAAGGACAATTTCCGAAACTCCGTATTTCAACCAGGGTTAAAAATAAAGCTGATAAAATAGCTGAAGGCTCCAGCTGGTTTACGTGTCTCCACCAAAAGGATGTTATGTTTATCATAGCCTTCCTCTCCTACAATATAGTTAAACACCTGTGCATATTGGACTGATGAAGTGTCACATTCATGAAATTCACACGGAATTAGTCTTTCAGTGAAGATGCCAAGTGAGGAATGCTAAGAATGGTAATAGCTATTGTTGTTGCTTTTTCAAGAGATTTTTTTTTTTTTAATGTTAAAAATCTGCCCACAGACCGTGAATATTTAATTTCCTCTTCAGCCAAACTTCGTACACAAAGTATTCCTGCATTGACTAGCAATGCACTGATTTCCAAGAGATGCAGGGGGGACACTGACACTCACATTTATCCAGCAGCACACCCCCAAATTACAGGCCTCACTCACAAGCATGACCTTCATTTCACTTTGTCACATACAAAAGAACTGAACAGTGAAGAGTGGTTCCCCCAGTTAAATGTTGATATTGTGCGTAAATATTTTTAGGATTTTCCATGTGTCTTTAGGGTTTCTTTTGTGTTTGCTTCACATTTCCCTAAGACAATGGCTTCTTTTGTCTAATTTTACTCTGGCTTTAATTATGAAAAATAAAAATAAATAAAAGAAAAGGCATGTAATTTTTAGACTTCCTGCAGTCTGGTATCAGAATCCTCTGTTTAAAGAGGAACTTCATATTTCCCAAAATCCTTACAAAGAAAATGTAAAAGGATAAGGGAAGAAGTATCAATGGAGTAACATAAGAAATTAGTATTACAGGGCAAAGGAGATGCTCTTTTACTGTTCATAAAACTGTTCCTATCCACTCAAAACATCTAAACACAAATCTACAAACACTGAAGAGAAATCAAGTGTCTTAATACTTCTGAGTATCTGATCTTATTGCTCTTCATATCAAAATTCTGTATTACTTCCAAGTCTAAATGGAGAGTTCTTGTTTCATCACAGGAAGTTTTTGAATAATTAATTTGCATTGCAGAGCAACACAGAGCCTTAAATCTTCACAAGGGTTGAATCCATTTCCTGTAATCCCTCATAAAGCCAAGAGAAGACGCATATTCAAAATGCCATCTTTTCCAAGAAGGAAGCTTGGAATTTATTTTTAAATCACATTAATCAATCTGTGCATATCACTAAGCTATGTTCCATTTGTTCTCCTTTCCATAGTTAATTACCTCAATAAGATTAGTGTTTTATTGTAGACACACACACAAATGCAAAAAATTACATATCGAGCAATTTTGCTTTAGACAAGATGGGCTCGAGATGGGAAAATGTCAGCTACTGCAACTAAATGGCTTAACCAAGGTCTACAAGGTCTATTGGCAGAGCTGAGAAATAAACTAGACTTGTCCAGTTGCAAAAAAGCCTTACACTCGGGTCCTCTCCCACACTTCCTCCTGGTTGCTTCAGTAAGAGTTGTTTGTTCATCTTATTTTTAATTGTTAATAATATTTTTAAACGTGTCCTAAAGGATAGCAGTCCTCATAGCTCAAGAAAGCCATCAGTATCCCCGCAAGACAAGTGCCCTCAGGCTACTCCTAGGGAGAAAACAGCCTGTTTAGCTCACTCTCTGGCCAGTGACAGATTGCTATAAATAGTGTTTCCTGTATGGGCAAACACCGTTTCCTCTATGCCCATCCCAGTGCCCATCATGCTGCCTCAGTGCATTTCCAACTAAGCCATGTATTTCTGGCATTCTTCCCAAAGCTGCTCTGTTACTGCTGAATCAGTATTTCACCCCTGTCCTACTACATGTCTAGTCTTGCAGGGTGTTACATCCTTTCATTTATTATTACTATCTTTCAGTCTTCTCTAAACTGTCCAATCAATCATTCATAGAAGAAGATGGGGAAAAAAAATCAATGAGACAACTAACTTTCATCACTAATTATACTCTGTTTAACAATATGTGTGCCTACCCATGGAGTGAAAAGAGAACTTTTATCACTCTTCCCTCAGCTTTGAGCAGTTGCACAGAGCTGCAAATTCAGCTCAAGAGGGGTAGCACTTTGTTACAAGAAAGGGTATTAAGCAACACATTTAATGAAAGAAAGTAATGTAATAAATAGAATCATAGAATCGTTTAGGTTGGAAAAGACCTTTAAGATCATCCAGTCCAACCATTAACCCACACTACCAAGTCTACTCTAAGCCAATCAAGGGTAGACTAGACTAAACCATGTCCCCAAGTGCCACATCTACCCATTTTTTGAACACTTCCAGGGATGGTGACTCCACCACCTCTCTGGGCAGCCTGTTCCAATTCTTGACCAAATATAATTGTATTTCTCAGTCATTAATAGAGATACTAGTTCCAGCTGGAAGATTCTTGCTTTCTCACCTTATTAGTTAGTAATGGCTCTTTTTGATGAGTTTTCATGAAGGGCTCCTTCCAATCAGCCCTTTAACATACTAGTAGCTCGATGTTCAATATAGCACAAATTAAACAGCTCAGTAGCCAACAAGGAGAAAAAAACCCCACAATACAACCCTGCCGATTAATCAAAGGATTGTATAATCCTGCAGACCTGAGACTATAATCTTTACTGCAACATTTCTATAGATCAGTGGAAGGAAAGAAAAAAACCAAACCCCACAAACCTTACATGGATCATGTAGGTCATTGTTAATATATGTTATTAATAGCTCAGTAGGAATCTTTCTACTCATTTATCAGAGATCTGGGACAAGCTTCTCCTCTGACTGCAGCCTACGTCACCCCAAAGGCCACTTGTCGTGGTTTAGCCCCAGCCAGCAACTAAGCACCACGCAGCCGCTCGCTCACTCCCCCTACCCCGATGGGATGGGGGAGAGAATCGGAGGAGTAAGAGCGAGAAACACTCCTGGGTTGAGATAAAAACAGTTTAATCATTGAAATAAAGTAAAATAGTAATGATAATAATAACAAGATAATAATGATAATAATAATAATAATAATATACAAAGCAAGTGATGCACAATGCAATTGCTCACCACCCGCCGACTGATACTCAGACAGTTCCCAAGCAGCGATTGCTGCTCCCTGGCCAACCCCCCCAGTTTCTACACTGAGCATGACGGCATATGGTATGGAATAGCCCTTTGGGCAGTTTGGGTCAACTCTTCTGGCGGTGCCCCCTCCCAGTTTCTTGTGCGCCTGGCAGAGCATGGGAAGCTGAAAAGTGCTTGACTGGCATAAGCAGTACTCAGCAACAACTAAACCATCAGCGTGTTATCAACATTCTTCTCCTACTAAATCCAAAACACAGCACTGTGCCTGCTACTAGGAAGAAAATTAACTCTATCCCAGCCGAAACCAGGACACCAATCTAGGCCAACTCAGACTGGAAAACATGATGAGGTAGTTGAGAAGCATCTTACTCTGTGGGATGCTGGGACATAAGCAGAATGTGAGCGTCCTTAGGGAAGCCCTGGTGCAGAAGATAAAGATGAAGGGTTTGCATGTATGCCCTTGTCTGTAGGAGGTTTGTGATGAACAGCTGCAGCGCATGTTAGAACTGGATTTGACAGATCATCCCTGGCTGCGCTGCTCAAGAAGTTTGGCGATGCAGTCAGCAGGACATACCAGCTATTCTTCTTACATGTCTTAGTTTCTTTTCACTCGAGCTCCCCACTAGCAGACCACTTTTATTCACTTTTTGGCCAGAGGTGGCCTGCAAGCCACCACTTGAACAGGGTTTGCCTCCTGATATTTGGTATAGAAAACATTAGAAGGTACAGTAGCAGCTGGGAAATGTTAAGATTTAGACAGAAATTTTAGCATTTTTAATTGCTAATACCTCCTTGGAAAATCTTTGCCCCACTTTCACTCAAAGTGTCAATTCCAATATCAGTATTCACCTTTAAACCACAGACTTGCTGCAGACAAGCAGTAAGACCACTCTCTGATGCCTCTCATTTTGTACAGTCTCTAATGAGGTGTTGCTATGACAGCTGATCATAAAGCAGCATCTTGTACACAACAGCTAAGCCACAGTTGCAGGCTTTGTTCAGGCATTATTATGGCAGCAAGAGACCATAATTGCAACAGAATATATGTGTGCCTGCAGGCTTGCATGCCAGCAGACAAAGGAAACACTTTTTTTTCTGTGCAGACATTTTTTCCTAACTACACTGTCATTCTCCCCATGGATTTCCTTACTGATACAGTTGTTTATAAAGCAGTAAGTCCCTTCTGGAACAAGGTGTAGTGAAAAAAAAAGTGAATAGTGGTCATTGAAGCACTGAACCCAAAACTGGTTTTAAAAGCATAAATTTCTACTGTGTAGAGAGCAAATACAGACATGTATGTTTAACTGACAAAGTCAACGCATAGTCAAAAAATTAAATGCCTAAATTAATAAACGTTAAAATGTCTAAATCCTCCTTTTAACATTATCCTGACGGTAGCTGTTCAAGAAGCGATTCATCTGTTACCATTTGTAGGAGTTGTGGAAGAGCTCATCTTTTACCACTGATCAGCCCATGGTGAATTTAGGATACTGAATCAGTGGGATGACTCAGGTTTGCTTTTCTTACACAGCAGAAGAGAGCTTGTAAAAAAAATATATATTTGTAACAACGGAATACTAACAGATACAATTCTTACTGATTATATCACACTTTAAAATTAGGGTTTCGACTTAAGTAATAAAGTAGCCTCAGAAGATCCACAAGGATTAAAAGACGGAACTGAGCAGTGTTGTTTCATAGAAACTGCAGAGATTTCAAGGTTTTCCCCCCTCCCCCATTTTGCACTGCAGCGGAACAAATTCTCTGTTTGTTTTTTTCCAAATACCTGTTTTCAGAAGGCATTCTGGACTATAAAATTTAGAAGGAAAAGAGTGTGTGAAATATCAGTGCTGGGAGACCTTATCGCTCTCTACAACTACCTGAAAGGAGGTTGTAGTGAGGTGGGTGTTGGTCTCTTCTCCCACGTAGTTAGTGATAGGACGAGAGGAAATGGGCTCAAGCTGTGTCAGGGGAGGTTTAGGTTGGATATTAGGAAAAATTTCTTCATGGAAGGGGTAGTCAAGCATTGGAACAGGCTGCCCAGAGAGGTGGTGGAGTCACCATCCCTGGAAGCTTTCAAAACACAGGTAGACGTGGCACTCTGGGACATGGTTTAGTCTAGTCTACCCTTGACTGGTTTAGTGTGGACTTGGTAGTGTTAGGTTAATGGTTGGACTGGATGATCTTAAAGGTCTTTTCCAACCTAAACGATTCTATGATTCTATGAATGTGGGCAAGTGATCCAATCAGATCCAGAATGCTTAATGATGTGTTCTGCTTTGAATCAAATATATAAGCAGGGACTTGAACCCAGATCTACTTTATGTTAAAATCAGATCAAAAACACTGCCCCATGACCACTGTGAGAAAGCCTATCTTCATCTTTTCTGCCTCCTTGGCAAAAAAATCATTGAGACTCATACATTTCAGGGCGTGGGGGGGAAACAAACCTTGAAACCCCATGGCAGTTTCATTGCAATTCAGTCAGCGTCAGACTTAGGATGAGGAGGAAGGGCGATCTGCATGAATCAATTCTAGTATTAGCCAAATATTTACCTGTAAGTAAATATTACTGTCCAATAACATTATATAAGCACACTGATACAATTTTATAACATCTGATACAAGAAACTAAGGGATTAGTCACATGAAAACATCTGGTGACTCCCACACATCTGCTTACAGCCATATACTGCAACTGCACTAAATGTAGAACAAATGAACAAACAGATGTGTAGGAATAAGTGTAGGATTGTAATTGTTCCTCTGCCAAAAGTGTTGGAAAAGTACCAGCTAGTTTTTTGGTGGGGTGTTTTTGTTAATTTGTTTTTTGGGGGGAAAGGGGGCGGGGGGGGAGGTGTTTGCAAACAAGATCCTTACTAACAATTTTGTATATATATTTTTTAGCCTTTCTACCACTTTGATCTCTGACACTGTGAGGCCCTGTAAGTGTACTCAAGTACAGCTTGGGGGCCAGAGTTTCTAGATGAAAGTCGCTGTGTACAGTCCAGAGTTACTAGACCTTGATCTATTCAAGATAACAGCAAAGCTTGTTAGCTTCAACAGAATCAGTACTATATATTACTGAAATACTGAAATCTTCTAACTTAAGAATGAAGAAGTTTGTTCTTGGAATTGACTGATGATGGTTTCTTAAAAGTGCACTTCTTATTCAACACAAATTTCTGACCCGAGCACAATAATCTACTAAGTTCTGATTTTTGGAATTATATTTTTCAGCAGTGCTAAAAATCAGTTTTCCAAACTTCAGCCTAAAATTTTCCCAAAGAACTGTCATAACACAATGGTACGCCAGCACTGCAACATGTGTGCAACACGCTCTATTCCTGCTGCAGAAAGACCAAATACAGTGACTCTCCAGGGTAACATGCTATACAGCTTCTAAGATAGACAAATATACCTTCTGGATATTGAATTACATTTTACTTTTATATGATATTTATTGAGAATTTATATCAAAGCAACAAGTGTCTTCAATTCCTTATATAATCAGAGACATGTATATTGCTCATCACAAAAGAGTCAGTCCTAAAGAACTTAAAGATGCCACAAATGATGGCAGAGTCTTTCCCAAGCTCTGCTCTTGGCAGCCAGATTATATTTTTTTAAAATTCTTTTTTACCTGACAAATCTAGATTCAGAATTTTTTTTTAAAAATTCTTTAAAAATTACTATCTCTTTAATTGCTGAAACAAAACAAAAATATGTAAAATAGGAAAAGTAATATATTAAAACCCATTACTCTACCTCTCCATTGAAGAAGCAGAAAATTGTAGCCACCAGTAGACCCTGTAAAATAAAAATAAAAAGGTTCTGCTTTATTTCACATGCATATGGATTTTTCCAGGTTTGAGATAATTAGAGGTTCCTGATAAAATTCAGGTATAGATAGCAAAGAAAATATAGTACAAATCTAAACTTGGTGAATTACTTCTAATAATACATTACTAAAAAGTATTGGCCCAGCTATCTACCATGATGTTTCTTTCCTTTAAGAAATTAAAATTCAGCATAATAAGAAAGTTAAAGACAGTTATAAGAATATTGCATGAAGGTCTGTCTTTAAAAATCAAAATAACACAATCATTTCTCCTTTATTTTTTTCACATGCCAACTGCTATCTAGCTCAAGTGAGCAAAAACTGTTTAATGTACCTGGTAGTGCATAAGAATGTGCATCACATAGTCATACACTTCCTCAGCGATCCGGCCTTCTGGTCGCCATGGAAACAGCACAAATTCAATGCCAAGCAGTGGAACAAGAATCAGGGTAGCTCTCACTGCTTTCATGTACAGGTTGGATTCTGCCTTGTGGGTATCTTTCAGCTTGGTTATGAGAACACGAACGATATTTAGCAGGAAGAAAAGATTCACCTGTCAGAAAAGAAAATGACACTGAAGATAGTCCAACACACTGTTTTGTGATGCTAAAACCCAGAAATTCAAGAAAACTCGTGCTACGTGGATAGCATTGTGATTGTACGATAAACATGAGTTAAAACTCTTTGAAAACACCTTTAAGTAACTGAGATGTGGCTCTAACATCTAATATCCACATCCATTCCTCTAAGTTATTTTAAGCAAGTCTTTATCCAGATAACCGTCGGTCTTCCAGTGTTACCAATTCACGCACCTTTCTCTCTGCTATCACAATAACAGTACACAGGTGAATGATTAGGTTTTTTAAAAATTATTATGTCTTTTTAGGTTGGTCAAGAAAGAGGATGACACTCTTCCGTCTTTGTATTTAAACATGGTTCTTGAAATAGCTACTTTTTTATTTTTCAAATATGAATTTGACAAATTTATAGAGAAGAAAAAAATCATTTAAAAATAATAATAATAAAAAAACCCAAACAAAATTGCAGGCAAAATGGTGCTAACAAGGAACTATATACTCCTGGAGACAAACAGCAGATTTAACATTCTCACAGTGGCCAAGGGTTGGTTTTTGAATCATTCAGCAGAACTGCAAATGGGGCAAGCACTGAGATGTTAACAGTGGTGTATATCTGTTCATTCAGTTTCACAAAAAAACAAATCCCAAACTGAAATCACAACTATGCAGACTATATCTTTCAACACGTGAGCAGTCACAAAACTAATACACATGGACATGTATATGTGTGTGTGTATATATATATGCACACACACACACACCAGCCTAAGGATGTGAGTAACCAGAGCACAGCAAATGTTAAGGGTGATTACACTGTATTTTCATCTATTGTGCAATAATGACAGCCCATTCTAGAAACCACAGCTAGAAGAGGCCTTGAAAGCTCGGCCAGGCCCACCACCTTGCTCAAGGGCACAGAGGCAAGACAATGCTGCTGAGGGGACCCACTATAGAAGGGAGAGACCTAGAGTCCGGTCCTCTTACCTCTTCTCCCAGATAACTCTCTGTCCTTGTCAACAACTATCTAGAGACAAAAGGGGGGGTGGAGGAAGAAGCCAGTAGACAGACAGAAAACCCCCTTCTAAAAAGGCTAGGAACTCCTGGTCTATAGGAGGCGGCCTCTGTCTTGCTGTAGGACAAGTGCAAAGAGGGAATCCATTTCAGACCATGTGTGTCACATGTCCTCCACAACCCTGGCAGAATTCTTTCATGTCAGTTAAGGTTTTCATGATAAACAGCTGTGTATTGTTATAGCAACATGGCCCTTGACAGATATGTGATGGTATTTTTATTCTACTTACATGCTATTTAAATCATTTTAACAGGAAATTGTTTTACATAGGAAACTACTGCATTAATTTCTCCTGGAAGTCTCCAGCTACCTTTAAAGCTTTGTTTAAGCAACCAAGGTCTTCTGATTCTTTCTCAAGGGATTTATTTAGATTTTATGCAGCCCACGATCCTCATCCAACTTCCTATAGTACACCTAGACAATAAGTCCTTCCTCCATTTCTAAATTTAATCCTCAAATCTTCTAGTTCAACATCAACGTGTCTCAAACACTGAGTTTCAGCCCTCTCGTGTTTTGGTAGCATGGCCAATTTCTATAATACTGTCCTTGAACGCTAACTGAAGATGCAAGTTGCAGCAGCCAGAAGCAAAATACCACCCAGCAAACTATTTCACTTACAACATGCTGAAATGCACAGAATTTTTCTAATTGTTCCACTTCCCCACCAAAACCAAAAAGCACAAAAATAAACATGCAAAGAGTTTGCAAATAGCTATTAGGGCAAACAGAAAAGATGAATGAGGCAAAGCAGAGGGCAGAGTTGAGAAGAACCATATGAGTGTCAGTAAAAGTATTCGTCAAAAATTGGTGCTGTATATCTCTTCTGTCACAAAATATAATGAGATCAGGATGAACTGAATTCTTAATTAAAAGTGATGAAAACAGGTCTTGATTTTAGCAAGGTAGTGAGTAGATTTTTACATTTAAGCAAAAGTAGGCCAGTGGAACTACTTGCATATGTATTATCATCAAATTGACTGTGATGGTTTGGAAAGCCCCAAAGGAATCCTGCTGTGCTAGCTGCAGTATGAACTGTAAAATACTGGCAGCTCCACAGTGACCTGAAAATTGAACCGGGAAAATGGACAGAAGTGGAAACAAAGGCAGAGAAGGCAATCCTATATAAAAAGAAATGTTGGTGACTCTACTGGGAACTTAGTAGAATTTAGGTTCTGCCTCAAGAGTGGCTGTGAACTTAGCTGCTAACAGTTGACTGCTAACAGGTGCTGCAGTTCTTGAATTAAACTCTCCTCAGGTCCCTCATATCTCTACTTCTCTTCATGTTGAGTTTGTGCTAAGCAGTATGGTAATCCTTATTAGTATGTAGGTTTAAATTCTGTTTAGGTTCCTCCTTAGGAGGATATAAACAAACCATTCTCAGCCCAAGAAACTCAGATATTCTTAGATATTGGCTGGTAGCCATTGTTTGGTTTTTAATACAGTTATGCACCTTCAGATCTTAGCCTGCTTGAGCCTGGCTTGCTTGGGGCAGAACACCTGTATGTGCTCATGAAGACAAGTTTTACACCTGGCCTGTGGACGTTTCCAAGGCTGGGTATATGTATGCTAAGCGTTCAACTTCTAAAATCCTAGGTCTTGTACTAAGTCCAGCTTAAAGTCATTAAATAGGTCAATGACAAAGCTAAGAGCTCCTGAATTTCCTTGTAGTACATGTTCACTGAGTACACTTCTGCTAAAAGAATTTGCATCTATAAAAGGGCTATCAGTCTAAGACACCAATACTTAACATCATTATAGGGCAAAATAAACACCTCCATAGTATTAGTTGTATAAATAATGGCATGACTAAATCAAAATCTACTCTTTCAGTGGCACCAATGCAAACTAAATCACCAGTGCACTGGCACATCTGAAACCTACACTGAAAACACTACTGCTTTTGCTAAAGTTCAGACCCATTGCTTTTTCACCACCACCACCCCCACTTCGATCAATATTTGTCTAGTGTAAAACCTAACATCACCCTCTGCTGTTTCATTCCCACACTATTACTTTAATTGTGGTTACTTAGGCAAACAGTTATAATTAAATGGTCAACTGAAGAAAATTCCAATCAAAATGCAACCTATGTCTGCTCCCATTTCCAGTTTCTTTGGCAGGGATCTGACCACAGTTATGTAAAACAGGGACTGTAAAAGCAGCATTATTGTTAACTTTATGTAATTGTAGGATTTTCAGTGATATACAAGAGTTAAATTCCCACTGGCTTCTGCCAACTCTCCCTGGCACCCACTTGACAGTCCTCTTCATGTTCTTTGAGATCTTGCTCCTGCAAGTAGAAACAGTGTCTTCTCCCTTGTTAGCTAATTTGGAGCTTAATATTGTTGCTTAAATGTCTACTAAAGCAGGTCATGCTTAGTAAAGTGTGAAAATTTTATCTGGCAAGCAAGCTGCTTAAGCAAATGAGGGTACTGTTCACAAAGCCTAAACACATGCATTTCATTTAATGTCTTTATCCCTGGCTTGTCTTTTCTGAATTGACATACTACATTTTTTTGTTACCAGAAAGGAAAGCAACTCCTTTAATGTACTTTCACATGACAGGCAAGATGTGCAGTTGTCTTTAACCTTTGTTATTCCTACATGGTTTCCAAATAAATTTATTGATTGTACTGAGGCAAGAAAAAATGCAAGAGAAACATGTTCAGTCAGCTAATGAAAAATATAGGAACATCAAAGGTATACGTATTTGTAAATTGCAAAGAGAACGGACAGATTCTGCCTAAACCAACCCCACAGAGGCGATTATTATGGCTCCAGTAAAATCAAAGGGCATTCTTAGTGTTGCCTTGAATGAAAAGAAGTCTTGACAGTTTGGGACTGATCCAGTACATTTGAAACCCATAGGAGTCTTGCCACTGTTTTCAGTGTGACTTTGTGGAGGCCAGTGCCAGGAAGGAGAAAATGATCTTACATCCTAAAATGAGGTCACTTCATGGAAGATGGTATAGTCTCATAACTTTTACACAATTTTTTCTGTTGTTCTTTAAGCAAGCTCTGACTAATACAAATTATATTTCAGCTTTGAAGAGCTTTACTTAAGTGATATATCTGTGAGGAGACACCTGGACAAAGGAAGTAACAACCCACAAGGCAATGCAGAACAGCATATATCTTCTGGGTGAAATACAGCACCGCTAAGTGGGCAAAAAAACCCCCTATCCTTTTCTGTGAAAACAGGATTTCACCTTCTGTGTAAATTAGAGAGAAGAAAAGTTGAAAGGATTTAGAGTTGGTTTTAACTTTAGAGATTAGAGCACTAGTTGAAGTGTCTTAACATGAACATATATGGCAGACCTGACTAACAGAACAAGGGATTATCAGTAATAGTTCACACTCCAGGGGCCATGGATCTTAATAATGTCATGGGGACTGCTTCTGGCTTCCCACGCAGAGGGCCTCAGGTGTGTCATGGTATCAACACAGTCTGCAAAATACAGGTTCACCATCTAATTTCACTGTGAACGAAAATGGGAGTTACAAGAACCACAGGATGTATGCAACGGTCTTCAGAGAGAATTCTCTACGCATAGAATGCTCTCTGCAAATACTCATCAACAATTTACCGGAAGAGGAAGTTCATGTAGGTCAGAAACTGAAATTATTTCCAAAAAATTATTTAATGTTTTCATTCTTAACGAATTTCCTTGCATGAACCAAAAAACCATAAGAAAAGCCAGTAGACACGTATCCAATACCTTTGCCAGACCAGTTTGAAGTTTGTTACAATGAGATGACTGTGATATATAGTCAGCAGCTAATTCCAGCCACATTTAGAATGCCTCTACTCTGCAGCATTCTCTGCATCATGCAATCATAGATATTAATTATGCAGATAGTTGTGCAAGTAGGTACATAGTAGTATTTTGTTTTATTATGCACCTCTTTCTATTTAGCAATAAACTATTGACTGAATTTCATAGGTTAAACTCAGTCCTAGAGTAATTGAAGCACAACACTGATTTTTATACAGAGGAATCTTCAGTTACTTACCTAGAATTTAATGCCTTCAGTAGCAAACATTCGTGTAATAGAGCTGGCATTAACTTGCAGTGTAAGACAGAACACTGCGCTCTAAGAGTTCATGAGGACTAATGAAGCAGAGCAGTTGCAACACCCCAGTGGCCAAAGCACACATTGCTAGATGAGCATCTAGCAATACAGGGGCAGTCACAGACACTTGCAGAACTATTTTCACTGGTTCTTTCCCAAGGGCCTGCTCTAGTTTCTCTCCATCCCGTATTCCCACCCACAGTCAGTCCCAACATTTGAGAGCCCTCTTTCTGAACCTGTGAGGTGCAGTCTGGTAGCTATTTGGCCACTTTAGCACAGGGACACAATGATGCTTGTAGTAGGGTCAACCTAGCAAATGGCCTGGGCAGTGAGAAAGCATTCCCAGCTAAAGGAAGGATTTGGCCCTCCAGTACTCCAGGTAATGTTTAGCTCTTCCTTGTCACTAGCATTTAAGTGGAATGATAATCAACATTGCAAAACCTGAGCTTCTCAGAAGATCAGGGTACAGCTCCTTAGTAAGGCAGAGACTTGTGTATCCAGTATGTCTAAGGCACCTATTGGGTTAAGTGAGAGTCCTGTGAATGACAGTGACCTCTAAATCTTAGCTTTAGGCTCTTACCAACTTTATAAGCCCATGAAGAACAGCCAGAAAACAAGTAAGGAAAGCATATTATTATCTGAAAACTGCCTACCAACAGAGCAGCACAAATAGGGCCATGGATGATGTACAGCAGATGAGTATCAGAGCTGATCCAACAACTAGAGAAACAAAACAGGGAAAGAAAAAAAACATTTAGCGTTTAATCAACTGTTGTATTCCTTTATTTCACCTTAAAGAAAATATAAGACTTTTGCACAGCAAGTTGAGATGCTACTTACTTGTCATTATAATACAAACTTCTAGCAACAGCATGTATGCAGGCAGGGATCAGTGGAAATCCTGTGAAGAAAAAACAATGTTTTCTTCATATATAAGCCCGACTAATAACTCAGTAAACTTGCATCTCTTGCAGGAATCTTCTCTATTTTCACCTTATCCAAACTACGTTACAGGGGCTAATTCCATTTCTATTTTCTCAGATTTCTTTCAGAGGAGTGTATGAAACTTATTCCCCTTGTTTTACCAGGAAATCCATACTAACACACAGAAAGAAAAGGCAAATCAAATCATAACTTCTTAGAATGCAACAATCAATTTTCATTGACACAGATGTTTTTCAGACTGCAATCTGCAATAAAGCTAAATAGGTAAATAATATTAAAACTGTAATTGTATATACAACCATAGCTTTAACGGTATGATTATCAATGTTGATTATGGCCTCACTGATCCTTGCTGGGTATTCAGAGAACAGGGTCACCTTCAAAAAAATTTTGAAAAAAGACTCTGGAAATCAGGCCAAATTCAAAATTTAAAAAGAATAAACAAATTAGTTATCTGGGGTCCTTGACACCCTGGGTGGTACCTAATTTTCAGTAACTGCTGAGCACCTATGATCTTTTGACTACATCTCAGTTGTGTCTGTAGTGGGACAGCTGGCGACCCAGGTACCAAGTCATGTTATAGCCAAATGTGCCAATACACTGAAGCTGAGGAGAAAGCCTTCACTTGCACTTTGTGAACATGCTGTTGTGCGTTATCTGAAATGACGAGGTTTGGCTTGTTAGTTTTGATACTGATATGACTTGAGACCTTCAGCTACAGCTATTCTGTATTTGCTTAGTGAACAATACAGGTCAAATGGAACTGCTGGAAAAATAAATCCTTGGCCATTTGTAAGTCAGTTCTGACCCTCCACCCTAGACATGGCGAGACTTCTCTGAAAACAAACATTCATTCCTGAATAAACATCTTCGAGATGAGGAACAATGAATAATTACTTCTTAATGTCTTTTTTATAATAGACTATTTTCTCTATACAAAGGAGGAGTCGCTTCCTGACTGCAGAAATGCATAATCTCACTTTCAGCAAAGATAGAGGTACATACAACTTCCTACGTTAACATTTCTGAGCCTGTTAAAACACTACAGACAAAGAGGAGCGGTGTGTCATCGTGGTTCAAAGCTACCAGCTCAGGGAAGCAAAGGGACAGATGTTCAAATTCTCATGAAAAAGAGTAAGAGATTGCATTGGCCTGAAAATCACAGAATCATACAATCGTTTAGGTTGGAAAAGACCTTTAAGATCATCCAGTCCAACCATTAACCTGACATTACCAAGTCCACCACTAAATACAGAACGTGAAATTACATACCCCAGCCAAGAAGGTAATACCACATCAAGTGTTGTTTCTCAGCAAAAACAGCCACCACAATGAGAGTGTGCAGGTAAATGCCTTCACACAGCATCCAAAAGTAGTTGCAACCCATTAGGTACAGGTAGATGAACTGTGATACTTTGCAACTAACCTGTAGAAAAAAGCAGAGTACAACATAGTTTTTTACATTGCTAAAATCTCACAGCTTTATTTGCAAAATGGAAAAAAAACTGCTCAAGTCAAATCTTAATGCTTATTCTGCTTTTCACTACCATTACATATTTTTAATAGAATTTTTGTAGAATTACAATTCCATACTTTATGATGACAAAAAAAGTGGTAACTGAGTCTGCATTTTTATTATGCAAACATGAGGACCTCGAGATCCTCAAGCATGATGGCAGAAAGCTGATGGCAGAAAGCTGTAATGATATTTTCCCTTACTGCAAACATTGCCACATTTGACAATTCCAATCAACAGGGAATCCTTAAATTATCTGATGGTAACTGCACAAGAAACTGTACTTTGGTGAGGGTAATTCCCTCTCGGTTTTACCAGTCACAACATATAACTACTCCAGAGAACAATTCATGTTTTTAAAATGCTTACACTACTTCCAACTTTAACCCCATGACTGCACTTAGGGCCAGTTGAGAACGTGCACAGTAGGTTCTAGAAGGAAGCTCTCTTGTTGGCATATATTTGTATTCAGCTTCATGCAAAAGATATTCTTCAATTGAAATGTTATAACTTATTGTGTAGACTGAAATGTGAGGTGGTAGAAAAGGAACAATAGGTAACTTGCAGATTCGGACACAGTAGATCCTTTTTTGCCTCCTTCTGAAATTGCTGTGTGTTTGATCTATTTCTGTGACTTAGCTTAAAACAAACCAAAAATCAATATTGTTTTACCATGTTCTGCTACCTAACTCACTTGATGATGATTATTAGCAGCTATCTCAAGCTTATTTGCCAGCATTTTGATGAGCTTTTACAGGAGAAAGAGAATTTATCTTTTTACTTGATTCAGCTTCTGGAGTTTTGCCCTAAATTTCACAGAATTTAAATTTATCTTCCAGGTCTAAATAAAAATAAAGCCATAGTTAGGGATTTGTTTGTTTATGTATTCAATTTTCAGGCTCTTCCGTTGCTATAACTCCTAGCCTTTTGCGAGGGGCTACTGATTCACACTTACCCTGGTATTATTAGGAAATGAGAGAGAGAAAAATCAGACCTGAATGAACAGCTTTTTTATTTAGCTTTTTACTTTTGGCATGTAAGGGTCAGCTTCATCTCCCTTCACAAAAAAAAAAAAAAAAAAAAAAAAAATTCTTCTCATTTCAACTGAAGATGGCAAACTTAAAGCCACAGGAAAGTAGCTGACATCCAAAATACACTCCAAAGATTTTTTTACTGCCCTTCCTTCGTGAATTCAACTGTCATAACTTCACTGACATCATCTAGAATAAGCTACTTTCTGGCAGTTTCAGTGCAAAAGTGATTTGTACAAATTCACAGTATGCTCTGTCTCTTAGAGTGTTTTTACTATTATGAAACCTCTAATGTGAAATGCCCAAGTCATTGGTAGACATCTGTTGTAATATGTAACATGGATACATCGTTACTGAACATTTTAACGTTGCTATATACAACATTTCATCAAGTATTCATGTCTCATTTAGCTTTCCTGCTTTGCTGAAGTTTCTCACATACGAATCAACAAGGCTGCCAAATATACTTTCACTTACTGGATTAGTTGCAACTAACTCCTGATTGTTGGCAACTGCAGTCAATGAAATTATTGTTACAAGAGAGTTGCAAACAAAAGAGAAAAATAAATTTTTATGCAGGGTGATCCTTTGGCAACTCAAGCTCCTAGAAAAGAGAAACAAGAACAAATGAATACACAGGGGGACAACTGAAATTTTGAAATACTAGATGCTCTTTATTTTATTAAGAAGTCTTACATCAACCCTTTTTTCAGCTCCAGTCCAAATTTAATAGAATAATGTGAAAGGTAACACCTTCCCTTAAATGCCAACAGAAGGCAAAGGAAGTACATTCAGTTCCAATCTGTTTACAGTGAAGGGCCTGCTTTGTAGTGGCTATCTAAAAAAAGATTTGAACAGTGACAATATAACATGTTTCAGAAGACTTATACTTTTTTTTTTGTTAGTGCCTGAAGAATTTCCTGATTAACTGTCATACCTGAGCTTGAAGAAGATGTCTTACCCTATGTTTCCATTTACCCAAACCTGTTAAGATTTTTTGAGGATAATTGTCTTTTACTCATATTCTTGTAATTTTTCTTCCTTAATCCTATAGCTAGAGAAATACCCAAATAAGTAAAATAACTCAAATCTTATCTTGACTTTTGTATAACAAAAAGTTTCTAAACAGTATATAGAATACAATTACAAAAAGGAATATATAACTGCATTTAATTGTGTTAATTTTCAAGGTTTGATTTTAATCTTGCAATAAAATTAAAGAGAAAAATATCTTTGGAAGGGCTTTTTTTTTTTTTTTTAAACAGAGGTTCAAGAATATTAAATAATACTAGGAGCTGAATATAGTCGCAGCAAATTTATCTGCTATTCTAGAGAAAGCAGGTCTAACTTAGTGTGATTCCAAGAGGCAGGAGTGCTTCTCATTCAAGTTTTTCCAAAGAAATTCAGCTTTACAGACAAACACAGAAGATAAAAAGCCTGTATGGATATATAAACAAATCAGATCATTGGGATATTAAGGCTTAATGCTCAAAATTCCTGAAAGAGCAAGTAACATCCATTTTGTTATGAAAGCAAATGATCAGTTTACAAAGATGGGTGAAAATGATTCTTTTAGATTTAAGTTAGGGAGCGTGCAGCACATATGAGCAGACTGACTCAGTCAGAGTCATACAGCACATCGGTGGCGGCAGCCAGGAACAGAGCCCAGCTTTGCAGGGTGAGCATTGCTCAGAGAAACACCTCCCACACGCAAAGAGAAGTGACAAAGACTGTGGTACTGTGGTCACTCTCAGGAAATACTCTTTGGTTACTTTGGAGAAAGCATCTATTGAAGCCTCTGCTGTAAAGATTCTGTGCTTTATAACTGCACCTACCTACCTCCATTTCACAGCCTGCAATGTGGATTGCAGTTGATTGACAAAATGAAATGACTAATTGGAGGGGGGGAAAAAAAAAAAATCTATTACTTACACATGCAACTGCTTTTCACTGCTAGAGAAATCAGAAATACATTGACAAGGTCAGCAGGGGACAAGTTTAAATTGTCACACCGGGGGGGGGGGGGGGGGGGGGGGGGCAGGGGGGAGGGGGGGCAGGGAACCCCCCAAACCCAAGTTTTCTAGCCTTTTCAAATAGCATGCCTGGAAGAAAAGATAATGTATAGACATTGGTAATTCATTTTTAAATTTGGGAGGGCAGGAGGGGAGGAGAACTTTATATTTTGACAGAGAAATGCAGATATGGAATAGTCACAAAAGCTGGAGTATGCTGAAAACTGTTGAGAACATGACAGATGAAACAAGAAACAAAATGACCCTACTGAACAAAAGAGACAGTCAAAAAAGACTGGTTATGGACCAGACTGCACTTCTTGGTTGCTTTCTCTGCAACTATCACAAGAAGAGCATATGAAGCACCCCCACAGATACATGGAGTAATCTAACAGGTTCAGATATGCACAGTGAAATACCAACGACAGGGCAGAGTTTCTGCAAGTCAAGCCTTGGAGCCCTGAGACTCATGTCACTAAACATGGGGGAAGGAAACCACTCTACAAACCAGTGCTGCCATGCAGCACAAGGAACTACTCTACATGAACTTCTGGTTGCCAAGTGTTATTTGCCTGAAGACAACAGAAAAGAAACAGCGTCCAAAACACAGAACATACGTTTGGATATGAATTAAGTGATAAAGTGTATTCCATTAGGCTTTTTTAAATTTTATTTTTGTATTTTGTTTTTAATGCCCAAAATACATAAAGCTTTGATTATTGTAATATGCAGGGGTTTTATATTCTTTGAAAATGTATTTTTATATGGGTTCCCGTTCCCCCGCCCCATATGATTTATATATGAGAAGAGAGGCAATACTAGATTCCAGCTAACGGCTTTGTGTAAACAAGTCCTGAAGAACTCTGGAATTCTGTCTGCTTATTGTTAAGATTCAATGCACAGGCAAGGAAAAGCACGTACAACTAATGGGGCCATCTCTCAGGGTCATCCAGCAGCTGTTCCTGTTGAATATTCAAACACACCCATCCACACCCAACTCCACCCGTGCATAAAAGGACTGAAAGGATCACCGGACAAGAAACAAGAAAGCAAGACTGATGACATCTAAAAACGAAGACTGCTTTTGGTAACAAAAGGATTTTTTCCTAAGCCTCCCCACCCTCCCTCTTCTGTTACCCTTCCTATATTCCTTTTTCTGACTGTTTTTCTTAATGACATAATATCCTTTAATCACTTAATTCTCATAATTATGATCTAAGAACATTTGAATGACATACCCCTGGATTAAACCATATGCAGTAAAATAAAAACAGACATCCTGTTAAATTACCTATTTCCCTTCTTATTTTGACTCCTGTATATCTTGGGCATTAGGAAAAAATTAATTTCTCCAATACTTCTCCAAAAGAAAAGAGGTAACATTTCCAAAAGCCCCCAGAAGCGTTTGAGATCTAATTTTTTAAGGTATTCAAATACTGCAAAAATTCAGCCAGTGAGATCACGTATGCACCTAAGGGGAATTATTCATTCAGCTGAAATTAAAGTGACTTAGGAACCTCCTATCTGTCTACCAATCATTTGCCCACTCTTTAAATGCAGTGTTGCTATCCTCTGTGAGTGTTGTCATGTGATTTGACATGATGCTTGACCAACAACAATGCCTTTATTTCAGGTGGGGTTGGTTGGTTGGTTTGTTCTGTTTTTGTTTGGACTGGAGAAGCATCTTTCAATTTATAGCTCCCATTTCTCCGAATTCACTGGTTCTTTTTAAGTTTTCTCTTCCCTTTTTTTTCTTTCTTTATGAAAACCATACAACTATTTTAACAGATTTATAACAAACACATGTATGGTCTAGAGTATGTAACAGAACGAGAAAGCAGAGACACTTTTATGTGTCATAGATGAATTTTCAGAGAGAAAGATCGGAGTTCCAAGTTTATAGCCTGTTTTATGCTATTAAACCAAGAACTCCAATCCACTTGGGGAACCAAACTGGACAAGTATTTCCAATGAGATAATTTTCTGAAGAAAAAACAGAATTTCAAATGAAAAAAATAAAATGCACAAAAACATTTTAATTTAAACAAAAATTAATTCAAACCCCAAATAGTTGATATTTGGAAAGCCGAAGAGATTTGAAAAAAAATAAACCCTCACCAAAAAACCTGTCACTTTTCCCTATGGAGAAAAGTCCCACCTTTCTAGTCAAACCTAAAGATACTCAAATGGTCAGCAAATGTCATCTGGAAACTATCAATCAACTAATAGAATACATTTTTTGGAAACATGACAAATTCAAAGGCACCCACACACAATAGCAAAGAAAAAAGTCCACCTGTTAAAGCTATGAATAATTATTCAAGCTTCAGCCGATATATAATACATCCTGGTATTAATCTAGATCCTTAAATACACTTCTGGTTCTAAAAATACTTTAGAGGAACTGTACATCCCAAGAGAACAACTTGTAGAGGACTTTCTTTAGCTTCCTTTAAATTTTGTAATTTCCTTTTATATCGCAGCATAACCACAGTCTAGAAAATGTGGTTTGTGGGTCTGGATTAATTCCATGTGGTCCTCTGAGGAGAGATGATCCTTCTACCAGAGGGAGAAAAATAATCCCTGGAGGGTTAGACAAACATGACATAGTTACAATGGTAGCAAAGCAGACCACCTGCTTTTCCAGTAAGCGCCACAAGCCAAGATGAAATTGGCTTGGTTTTCGTATTATAGTACAGAAAAATCATCTTTGCTGTCCTTGAACTTTTAAAATCATATCGTATTCCAAATCTGTCTGTTTTCTCCTGAGAAGTCTGTGTCAAAGCATTTTTACTGTCATATTAGATATTTAGTCTGTCAAACTTTTTGTGACATTTACACCAACAGTATAGCCCTTTTTAATGCAAAGTCAAGCTTCTTATAAGGACTCAGAGCCATTTCACATGTTGATTTTTGTAGAGGGAAAGTGAATTTGGAAATGGTAAGCATTGTTTTTACAGCTCATATGCAAATAAATTGATTAAAAAACCCACAAATGTTTTGGTTTGTCCTCATGAAAAGAAGTCAGAAAAAGCTGAAAAACCACCTTAAATATTGGATTTCATAAAGAGAGGCTACAAAGTTGAAACACTCTGGTTTGTTGGGGATTTGTGGAAATGTTGTCCCAGAACTTGGGGAAATAATACATATCTAAATTGGAAATGCTATATTCAGCCAGATGTGACTAAAAAGGATAATTTTTTATCAGATATCTACTACCCTTACCTAATCAAAGTCCAGAGCATGAGAAAAGCAAAATCCAAGCTAACCCCACAGTTGCTGGTGTATGTGCTATTCATATTTAAATGTTAGGAAAAAACAAAAGATGGAGTGAAACAGTAGGGTATAGTGGGTAAGAAATTGGTAAGACCATAGAGCAGATCTATATTATCCAATGAAAACCAATGCAGAAATTATTAAAATAATGCCAGTTAACAAGGAAAGCCTACACTGTGCAGTGCAGCATTTGGCAGAGATAACAGCTCATCTTTCTCAGCTCTGCTCTTGTGGCAACACTCCTGGTTTCATCTTTCCACTAAGCCTCATCAACTTTTTGAAGGGAAAAAAAAAAAAAAAAAAAAGTCATAGGAAAGAAAATAAGTTCACAAAATGTGAAGAACACTGATTTTAAAAGACCTGCGCATTATATCACAAGTCATTGTGACAGTGGTGATACACTGCTCAAACTTTCTTTCAAGAGGGTAACGTTATAACTGTTAGTCAGTGGATATGACATAACTGTCATAGACATAATACAGTGAATAAAAAAAACAGGATTGTTTTAATTATTCCCATTCCTACTGTATCTCTTAGCCTTACTTTCTTTACGGTTTATCATATTTTGTGGCTACCTACTTTGGAATGTTACTGTACCTATCATATGTCATCAGTATTTTGGTTTCCATTTGCTCTTTGGTTTGGTTGATGCTTGGCATATCCACACCGTAACTTATTATTAAAAAAACAAGCCACAAACCCAAAACAAACAAATTTTTCCCATTTTCCAGTTTCCTATTTTCAATATATTCTACAGTTGTCAGTTTGCAGATTTGGGATTTTAGGTTTCTGAGAAAAGAAACGTAAAATTTTTTTTACAATATAAATGTTCAATGCCAAACCAATATACTGACTTCACCTTCTTGCTCCATCTAATCTCATTGGGATGGCTGGTGTTTCAAAGCATTGAAACTAGGATTGTTGCAACCACTGATATTTGGTAAAGGATTTTAAATATACTTACTTAAAATAAAAGAATATGCCAAGAGAAATCAGAAGTGATGCAATTGAAAGACCATGTCCGATGATGGCCAAGTAATACAAATTCAGAGCAGTCTGCAAAACAAGAACAAACCCAAGCACCTGTGATGCACACAGAACTATTGTTGATGAAGCACATATTGACACATCTCTTCTGCATATAAAATGAATATAATAGGATTAAGAAATAAAAACTTTACAGATGATGAGTCAAGTCTAGAATCCTGCAAATCAACATCTTACTAAAGTCTCTTTTTGTAGGACACACAACAGATTCATTGAAATCATCACTAGAACTTACCTCTTATCAGTTAAAACATTAGTTTTCTACTATATACTATGTTTTTTCTGAGCATTTACATAAATTTGGCTATTTATGCTACTGCACTGGGTGCATTCCTGTCTGAGGCTTGATTCATGTATTAATACAACTCTTAAGTAAAACATGTGCTTCCTACATGAATTTATGTATTTTTTCCTCATAGAAGGTTTTTTCTTATCATTTAAAGATAATTCCTTCAAAGCAAGCTGTGGTTTTGATATAGGAAATTTAGTTTTCATTCGGCATTTAAAGAAGGGCATGAAAAAAATTAACAATGACTCAAAGATAGTGAAGACTAAACAGTCTTGTTAAATAAGCCCACATCAAATTATAAAATTATGAAAAGCTGGGTAGATGCAAAACATAAAAATGAGGAACTAGTAAATTAATATTTGGAATATATACATGTTATCATTAATTCTTTGAATTAATAAATACATTAAATTCCACTAGTAACAAACCCCTGCTTTCAGTCATGACATCTGCCTCATAAAATTTCTCTTGTTGCATTAAATGCAAGATTATCATTTTGCACATAAGGAAATGAAGATTTTCAGGTTGAACATTGTACTATCACAATAAAGCCTAACTATCTGGATTCTATAGGAAGAATTAGAGCATACACATACAAATGCTCATGTACTCCAAACTGTATGTATCCTCTGCACTTATTATTCCAATTTAAGACAGACTAACTGTACCTTGCTACATATATTGGCTTTTGAAATAATATAAAAAAGATTCGAGGTAAAGCTTTAAGAATGTTGTAGGATGTACCTCTTAGTACATGCTAGAATTTTCCAAATTATCATCATTTTTAAAAATGAGATTGCTTTATTTACAAAAAAAAAAAAAAAAAAAAGCAATACGTTTAAGTGAAACTTTTATAACAATTTGGAAACAAGAAAAAACAAGGGTTACCCCTTAAATGCTAAAGCTTGGCTATGTATACATAATGACACCCTTTTATGACAGGTCCATACCCCATACCACCACCTCATTCAGTGACCAATTTAGGCAAAAGGTGCATGTTAAGGATTTAGAAGATTTCCAACACAGTTTAGAACTGGCATGCAACAGTGGTACAGCAGGGACTGCTGATGAGGGCAGTAACGGTAAGAATTGAATAATGGACAGTCACATTTATTGTGCCTTATCTAACCCACCTTCTGAGCAAAGTGAAAAGATAATGTTTAATAAAACAACACACAGAACTGTAGCAAGCAGTAGGGCTTTCTTCAGAACTATTATCCCATTTAAACAATAGCTTCTTAAGCATGACAGAGTTGAAATATGCTGGCAAAACAGCCTGAGGGAAACTAGCACATTATTCATAAAGAAGGACCTGCATGGATCTGCTCCTGTCTGAGTAATATTCTCCCATTTTCCAGCCAAGCATTAGCAAGAATCAATGAATTGTAGCACCTCTGCTAGTAGCATTAAACTGCCATTAGCGTATTCAGTGTCTCATGATTTGAGAAAAAGCAATACAAAGTGCCTTCTTATCATCCATTACCACCTTTTCTCAATATGGTTTCTAGGTAAATACCCTAAAGCACTCTTGACAGCAGTGATGCAGTCAGTTAGGATCTCTGCTAGATCTCAGTATTCTTCACACAATCTGCTATTATTGAGCTCTTTTCCATGAGGTCCAAATTAATTTACAGTCTATCCTGACCTACATTTTATATTCCTAGTTCTTGGACACTCACAGTTTCAATTTACTGTTTCTTCCCATGACTGAAAGTTTCATAAAGAATATTGGCGGACACACAGTTGGGGGGCGGGGGAGCACCATTATATCCTCACATATGACAGAGTATCTCAGAAAGAGGGCATTTGGAGGTTTACCAGATTTTTGCTTTTATTTTTATTTTTCTAAATCTGTCAATGGATAGGCATCTTCAAGATAAAATGAAGTCTATAAAAACACCATCTATACATACACCTACATGGGTATGTGTGTGCATAGTCTACCTTTGATATATAGAAAGTAACTCTCTCAATACATTTTGCTTCCTGGCCTGAGATAATTTTGGATGCTTGCAAACTTTCACTTAAATAAACTCAAAGTATAGGTTTTCCGTTCATGTGAGCAGCTTAATATCTCAGAAACCGAAAAAATAGCACTTAGGAGCCAGGACACAAGACATATTCAGGAAAAGGATCACAAGGGAAAACAAACCCTATCTAACACTTCTCATAATTTATTTCCCTTTGGCCTCCAAAGATCCTGTGGTGAATCCACCCAACTACAGCTTGCCTACACTTTTGTAGAAAAGCAAAGATTAGCTCTGCTTTTCACACTGGGGGAAAAAAAAAACAAACCCAAAACCAAAACATCTGAACTCTACTTAAAGCTGCCTTGAAGATGTATTAATCCCAAGTAAACCTTTGGTTATGCACCTGCTGAAAACCGGTCACTATGAGTTAATTGGATAAACCCATGCACTCAGCATGTCTTCCAGGGATGTGCAAACCTCCTGCAGTTCTGCTGAACTTGGACCCTATTTCAAATTACAAAGCAAAATGTAAAGGTCTGCTCTTATAAGGCATACTCTTTGCTTACCAGTAGATGACTGTGGATAGCCTAGACAAGTACTAGTACCTACACATTTAAAATAGCCATAAACAAAAATATGATCACATTATTCAAGCAGTTGAAGTCAGCTGTAAAAGACAAAGCAGGTGGGTTGGGTATTTTTGAATCTGTTTGCACAATTAATCTTTTTTATTCAACAGGTTTTCTTCTTTTTGCATTTTGATGTTGCATCAACTCTGCTGCCATTCAAGTTTTGAAGTTTTTCAGATCAGTTTCTTGACACTGGTAACATGCGTTCATTCCTTTCCTACCTTCACTTTTTCATGTGTATAGATATTACACTGGGTATAGTTTGTCCACGTCCTGTTGCTTTCTGGGTGTCTAAACCAATTCCCACTTGGATCACAGATCTTCGTAACTTTTTCTACAGTCAAAGCAGAGGGAAAGAAAAACAAAAAAGAAAAACAGAAGAAAAACACAACAGTCAGCACTGAAGTTCTTCTTCCTGATGTCTAGTATTTAATGAAGAAAGATTGGCAAACAAATGACAGCTTTATTAATATGACTAGAGAGACATTGCTTGTGACTATGAATTCTGAGAAACTAGAGGCCATTGGTTTTACTTGGCAAGGGCAACTGATGATGTGTTTTTCTTAAGAAAACAAACAGATTTCCCTCCTCCAATCCAGTAAGTATCAAAATATATCAAACTAACTGATGAAGTGACAAGAATATTTAAATGGCTTGTTTAACATCCAAGATCTAAACTGAAGTCTGACATCCTACCACTGTAAATTAGGATTGGACAGGCAGGAAAACATCAATAGAGAAACTGCTCAAGAACCAAACTGGAAAATTTCTGGGTCTACATAATGATTTCTATCGTCAAATAGAAAGAGGCAAGAAAGGACCTTGGGAAATACCAAATGCAGCAGAAGGACACAAGAGTGGAAGTTTATGACATTTTCCACATGCTCCCAGATGCACTTGAGGGAGAATCTCTTGTCACCTTCAGCTGCTAAACTGAGGTAAAAGAGTAAGTCATATTTCTGCTTGTCTATCAGAGAGAAAAGCTCATCTCTAAGAGGAAAAAACCCCATGATCTAATTTAAATTTCAATTTCCTAATCTACAGAATCCCTCAAGGACATATTTCAGAAAATAAAATAAGTAACATGTCAGTTTTCTATGTGATAAGGGGAAAATGCAAATGATGGGTTTGGAGTTACTGAAGTTCTGGAGCATCAGTGTCCTGAGTGGGGCAAAGAGGAAGCACCGAGCACCCAAAACCTCATTTTATTAAGAAGTATGTTGATGCAGAAGCCCTTGCACACTTACCTGATGGGTTGAAATCCTGAAAGTAGTCAGGACAACGCTGTACGGACACAGTTCCAGCAGCAACATCACTCCAGCACAACCAGCCATCCCACGTTCTGTTACAGTAAGGACCTGCAAACAAGTAGAGACCTGATAATAAAATAACAACCCCTCTTTCATAATAGTCTTCCAAAAGTAAGTTGTAACACTGCATAAGGTAAGTTTCTCACTTGCAGCAATGAAAAAAGAAAAGAAAATAGAAATACAAGACTTAACAGTAATTCATTAGAACTCCACTTAATAGAAATAGTTCCTTATATGTACATTTCTTTGAACACATTTTAAAATCCATCATCGTTCACCTTGAGACGGTCTACACCTACAGTTTACAAACCTCAGATCTAGAGCATGGTAGGGAAAAAACCCTAAGTCGATTCAGACCAAATATGCACATTAACAAAGAGCCTTAAGCTTGCAAAGATCATTTGACTGCGTTTATTTACATTTTGGATGTATACCAAGCCTATACATGTGTTTACTAGTTCGTTGAAAACACAGAGGTATTCTAGAAGCCATCAGAAAGCCTTGCTGGGAGGCAGCCACAGCTCCTTTGCCACAGGCAGAGCTGAGCCTGCAGTCGTCATCGTGGGCAGACACTTCTCTAAGTGTTCCAGGGACAGGGAATACAGAGTGTCCCTCAAGAGCCTGTTTCAATGCCTCATCGCGCTCAAACAAATTTTAAAATCTAAAATAAACCTCCCTTGAGAATGAACTGGTGTTTTAGAAACAAATCCTTTCCCAAAAGGCATGTAGAGGGTCAGTCATTCTGCAAGTTTGGAGATGTTTTTAGTGTCTTCCTTTAGTTTTCATTTTAAGACTTAATAATGCCCCCCTCATCTCAAAGGCTGCATTTTTCAAACATCACGTAATTCTTCCTCTTCTCATCTAAAGATTTTCCAATTTGTCGAAATCCTTCTGAAGCTGTGACGCCCCAGGCTGGATATAAGCTTACACTGTCGTACTCATATCCCTTTCTGACCTCCAGACATTCAGTTCCTCCAAAGAATCATTTCAGAAGAGAAAAAAACCTCATTGTAAAAGAATACAATTACCTTTTCTTGCCTCAAAAGACATTCAATGTTTCCTGAAGTTATAAAGTCAGAAGCAGTGAATACAGTGAATACAGTGACAGGTAGAGTCAGAAAAAGCATTAATGACACTAACACAACTCTCAGAGCAGGAAAATTACATGTATCAAGAATCTTTTGACTTTTAAAGGCAGATGTGACCAGGGAGAAAGAGGTATTAAAAGAGCATGAAATAAAATAAAGTAGTAAGATTAATCAGTCATCATTTTTTAATCTGGATATCTATTTAAATTAACATTTTCTTATCTCATCAGAACTAAAAGCTTTGTGTTATATAAGAAGCGGTGCTATGGGCAGGTAATATAACATATTACTTTATCTTCATGAATCGCAAAGTGACATTTCTAAAAAATTACATCTAAAAAACAACAAATACAGTTACAGCCTGAAAAATGATTGCCATCAAGACAGGAAATGAATATAACTAAAGGATCCCAAATTATTGTAATTATATCTGTTGACCATTTGCTTTTGTAAAACCTTATAAGAAAATAAACTCTACCTTCTTTCCTATGAATAGGATCTTGCATAATTTTCTGGTAGCATTCATACTGTGCTGTCATAATTTTATTCCGTGTAACACTCAGTTGAGTGAAGTCCTCTGTCATATTCTGATGCCCTTCAGATGGTATAGCAGTGGCAAAAAACTAAGAGGAAAAAGACTTTTTTTTAGCAAGTCATGTACAAACTCCAATATAAACTTCTTAAACCTCAATCTTTTAAAAGTATTATATTTTGAATATTATTTTACTGAAGGAAAATGATCTTCAAATCTTATAACTGACAATACGATTTTGTCTTTTTCTGATTAATTTAGCAATTCTCACTACTGAATCTTGATGAATATCTCCTGAATGAGCATGGGGGAGTAACAATCTGCAAGACTTGTAAATAATAATGGAAAAATGCATAGAAAGCACTGAGACAGTCAGAAGCATATAAACAGCTTTTGCAAAATCCAGTAAAATATATCAAAGTTACATTAGTCTAAAAGGCATTTGAATCAGGCCCAAAATGATCCTTTATGAAAAGAGATTTTCCATACACTGTACGCACTGAAGCTTTTGGCTTGTTTAGAGCTATTTGTTTTCTCTATAGTCTTGTGAACCATAAGTCAATCCTCAGAATACAAAAAGTTTTCAAAAAGACATGACATCCACTTTTATAGTTATTAAAAATAATAATTAAAAAACCCCTTAAGAAAGTGGATCTTGATCAACACCTGAACTTTTAAAGTGCATTTTTAAAAGAAGTTAAATATTAAATATGTGAAGCTACTAAACTTCATGGAAAAACAAAGCTACAGATTGAAATATGGTACCACTGTCATACAAGGGGTGAAATTAAAAGTTCCAAGGATGTCCTCTGAATCCGAGTGAGATGTCTCCTCCACTCTTCCTGGGGTCTGCATAGTACTGCTTATATGTCACTTGCCAACCGTTACTGTAAGGTTCCTGCTAGCACAGGATATGCTGGGTTCAACAGAGGTAAATACTATTTCTGTTCCTTTACCACAAGAAGTAAAAGGAGAACAGAAGGTAGCTAAAGATCCTGCTGTGCAGAAACTACATTTGAACACAAGATTAGTTGTTCCTGCATTTCCATATTAATAATTTCTATGGTATTCTGTACACACTTGTTAAAACTGGAAGTGATTTAAAGAACTCATAAGACTCACCATAGTAACCGATAAGAACAACAGCAAAAATGTGATCCAGTTTTTTGTCATTTTTATATCCGGTGCAGTGAATTTTATGTTGTAGTTGAATGAACTCAAACTGCAATGGAAAAAAAGTAGGAAGAAATTTAGTAGTTCATGAAAGCCAAAACTGATAAAAGAGTTCATGTTTTCTTTCTGAATTAAAACAAATCAATGGAGGTCCTCTCAACTCTTGCATAGTGACTCCTTGTGATATACATGGAGACGTACAATATGATGTGAAAAAAACCACACTCAATTCACCAGCAATGAATTCCAGCAGCAGGGTTTTTTCTGCACTGCTGCCCCTACTACCTCAACTAACACCAGTTCTCCAGAGGGCTTGTCTCAGGTAGCTGGTATCAACTCTAACACATATGTAGCAATTAACCCTGAGATATGAGTTGACTTCTTGACATCTCAGCCTTTGGGCAACCATAGCAAACTGCAGTTCAGTTTCCTCTAAAGTAGACTTAGACTTTCACAAACACACAGACACACACACACACACACAATTATTTTGTGTTCTCCTCATACCAGCTGATTTTTTATTTTGCCATTTCTGGAAGAACTGATCTAGTAAGTAGCCACTTTGTCTTGAAGTTACAACTTTGCAAGGATGACAATGACAATACAAGAATTATTTGTGAGCTGTAAACTAGTTTCTGTATCTGCAGTAGCTGTAAACTAGTTACTGTATCCATAGTTCGAAGAAAACAGAACTGCCCAGAATAGCTCTAATCGTCTTACAGTGCATACTATTCTTGGAATTGATTCTTGAAGTGCAAAATACACCTAAAACATACAATATACAAAATTATTTATAAAGCACCCAGACCAGCTATTAAGCATAACCCTGTTGTGACAACTCCCTCAAAAGGAAGGGAAATGCATAAGGGATTTCTCATGCAACAGTTCACTGTGTCCTGAAGTAGAATCATTGAATGCCATGAGTACCATGAGAAGATCACAAACCTGAGCCTGGAATTGGGATAAGGGCTTCTCTTCTGCTTGCGCTGTAGCAAAAGACGTCTCCACATTTAGATTAAGTTATTACAACTAAACCACCTTTCAAAATCTAAGTATCTCGATGTACTAGCATTAATAAGGATATTATCAGCCAAAATAAAGGGCACCACATCTGAGTGAGTTTAGCTCCCTTGTACAGATTAATTCACTACAAATAATACACTGCTACTTAAGATATAAAACACACATACCCCAAAGGTCCCTCATATCCCTATCTTAAATATCCCACTGCTACCGAATCAAGAGGGCTGTTGCGAGCCGAGTACCTACAGGCAAACCTGCCTCCTGACCCAAAGCACATTCTCCCTTGGATCACACTTGCTCTCATCTTTGTTTTTCTTATCCAGCAGTCACATCCTACGAGAGACGGGTGGATGACAAACAACCGATAGTACATTGGCCAGCAGCGGTAATTTTACAAAAAACCCATCCTTTAAAAAAACCACCTTAGTCACAAAAAGCAAGCATTTTCTATCTACTTCTTTTCTGCTTTTACACTGAGACAGGGTCCTCTTAACACAATTATAATACAATAAACAGCATTTCATAGGATATACTAACTACAAAATATGAGATCACTGGTGTTCATTGTACAGCTTAATGCAAATACAAGAAATGTGTTGTAAAATCAGTTACTGTTGTGCCTGTTTAACCCAGACTAAAACTGTATCAGTAATCTTCCCTCTATTTTTACCACTGGCATGCAATCCGCTAACACTGATTGCTGAAAATTGCACAGGTAATTCAGTGAGACACTGAAATTCAAATACACTGTTTTGAAGGCTCTTAAAACACTAACAGGAAGACCAATTAGCATATGTGAAATATATTCTCAGTTTGAGCTAATACTGCTCTGGAAAATCCACATGTGATGAGAACTACAGTGAATAGGTGATTGTAAAAACCACTATCTGTTAACTAAAGAAAAATCTAAATATTTATGTGTAGTGATAAAAGATTGACTGAAAACCCAGTACAAATGGAGATACCTAAATTAGCAAAGGCAATATGATTTCAATTCTGCATGACAATTGCAGGCAAGGGAGGTTAATTCAAACCTATCACAAGTTTCATTCACATATAGTTGTGTCTGTTTACCTAGGAAGGGAAAAAACCCACTGGCCTTCCAAGGAAATTGGAATTAACTACTTGGTTGTAAAGTACTTGAATGATCTCTCTCCAAAATATGCCAAAACACATCTGTACAGGGTTAAAACCCATAAATGATGCGCACAACACAAGCAAAGAGACCAATCAAGTAGAACATAGCAACCATAGTTGTTTAGTGTATGTATACAATCTTCTATATATGTATGCAAGAGTTCAAAATAATTTGCTCTATAACAGTTCCAAAAATCCTTATGCTAAAACAAATGTTGGATGGCAAATGTAAAATGCATACTCAAATATTGCCCTCACTTAGCCTCACTTAGTTTTATTTATCTAAAACATACTGTATCATATAAACAAAGGCAGAATTTATCTGCTTTGATTCACACCCCATGATTGCTTCTGTTTCACAATATCAAATGTCACCCCTTAGCTAAGTTCCTTTAATGGTCCAAGTCTTTTCATATCTAGTGGTTTTGTAGACATTTCCTATCAACTATTCCAGTATCCACTGCTGAATTATTAGTTCTTCCCAGGAGATAAAAGATTATGTCAAGTCTATAATTTGCTCTATGCTTTCCACTCATTTCTCACAGTTGCTAAGTGCAAAAAACTTATATAGCAAGAAAAAAGTCCTTTTTCTAAACAGCACTACTTTTGGACTTAATTACAAAATGCAGAATGAAGGTCATTCAGATGACTATTTGGACTTCAGGAAAGCATTTCTTGCATCACTACTTGAATTCATTCACTCAATATTTATTCCGGTTAGTTTGGCCACAAACTTTCACAGGAAGATTAAAAACTTTCTTAAGAATGGACAGCAATGTAGTCCACTGATTAAGGTAGCAAGCCAGTACTGCTGAGAAAGTCAGGTTGCTTTATTAATCCTCTGTTCTGATGAGCTGCAAAACAAATATAATTCTCAGAAAGCGCTCTCCCTCTCAGAGCTGGGAGGTACTAGATGCACAAGGAAAAGAAATTAATGAGAGACCCATTCTTAGGTTTCTTTAAGTAATAATGCTTCCCAAGTTGTTGTTCTGCTATTAAACATCTTTGACAATTCTACTGTGGGGAAAAGAGGAAAAGTGTATTGGATTGAGATTAATTTGAATGTATTGAATGTTAGCTTGAGGAAAAAAAATGGTGGAAGCTTAGACAGAGTCCCCTGAGTCCACTCTGACAGTGGGGATCTGAACAAAAGCCAGCAGGATTGTGATTTACATGAAACTAAGTCAGTGGACACAGCACTACAGCTACTAGCAGTCCTCTGGCTTAAGTATTATCCCAGTAAAAGAGAATGTCAGTGGGAAGAGAATGGGGAATTGGATTAGCAAATCAGATCTTCAAAATCTCATTTTTATTGTTAGTGCCTGTGGTACTGAAGACTGGGATAACTTTAAAAAAAAAAAAAAAAGAGTAACTGCCTGTTTTTCCTCTTTATTACATTTTCTGTTACTCAAATTAATGATACTCCAAATGTCTATATCATGTTTGTCACTGACAGCAGTGACATCTACTGAAGAAGAAGGAATTCAAGAGGAACTGCAAGCTGAACTTAGCCAAAATAGTCACTGGTATAGCTTTAACAGATGTTCACATTTCTCTTCCTCCTGCTTTCTCTACAGAACCATCCTGCCTCATCAGCTGTTTCTACTTTTAACTTTTTCCCATCCTCCCAAGAATAAATGTCATCCTTGCTGAGCTCCAGACACTTCCCATTTCAATGATACAGCAAAAGGGTTAAAAAAAGTAGTCAGCAAGAAAAGTATTTTTTTTTAACTTCAATCACCTGACCACATTTAATACAAAAGAAAACACACAGGCAGCTTCTGCCTTAAGCAGTTGCCCTTAGGTCTATCTTTAAGTCAGAATGCGACTGTGTAGGGGTGGGATAGGAGGGAGAGTCTACTTATGTCATTGCATATACATTCACACACATGCAAAAACATTTTTCACTAATTAATAATCTTTGATTTGTCCAGGAAAAGAAAAAAAAAGATGAAAACACCCCAAACCAAACAACAAACCCCAAAACATTTTCAATATAAATTACTTATCTTGCTGTGTGCTATAATCTTGCAACACTGAAGTTGAACATGTGCAAATATAGATGTATAGCCTTCCTCTCTGACTAAAAATGGGGGTCAGGATGGCTATTTTCTTGACACACCCCCCCACCCCTTGCTGTTGTTCTAGCAATCCCTGGTTTTGTTTTTGCAATATCTCACAGAAATAGCTGTACATGCTATTTTGTTATTTCTGGTTCTTTTTAGAGTGAGGCATACAACCCAAAATATTCAAAACCCCAGGCAATGTGTGGTTGTTTCAGCCCAAGATACAGGCAAAAACAAGTTGGAAAATGCCCAACCCTTTTCAAGCATCCCTAATTTGAAATGCTGTGGTACACTGTTAGGAAAAAAAAGCAGTAGTCTCAAACGGAATTACAGATGTAGTCTTCACCTACATCTCTACTCATATAAACTTTCTGGGAAATACTCTGCCCGCAGAGGGGCAGATTCTCTTCTATCTAAAAGGGTTTTGCAAGTGGGCAGTACCAGCCAAACATTAATACACACCAGATTAATTTAGTCCTGAAAACGGACTTCAAAATCTCCACACTTAGAGAGCAATGCAGGGCGATTTGGAAATCTTCCTAATCAGGTAAAATGCCCTCATTTCTGAGGGAACCAATTCTACTAGGATTTGGACCAAACTGCTCTGATGGTATCATGTGACAGCTCACAGCTGTATGTGTAGGAATTACTCCATCCTCCTAATAATTACGGAGTTAAGGCTCAAAAATAATAGTTATGGAACAAACCTAATGAACTCTGGGCAGCACAGTTTCGTGACACTAGAATTCCCTACTCACTGCCACTCTGAATTAAGACCCAGGCATCAGCAGTTACAGACTCCTAAAACAAGTGAGACAGGAGATCAAAAGAGTTTGATCCTCCCCGAGACAATTTTTACAGTACAGAAGCATAAGCTCTTCACAGCTTCCAGCAGATTGCATTGCACTATTCTCTTCATTCAGTTAGTGACAGGACTTGTTTTTTTTCAAAATGTATTCTCCTTCACTTGAAGGAACTGGTATATTACCCAAATATGTCAGATCCATATGTTGTTGGATTTTACAATAAACAAAATTTAACTTGCTATACTGGTTTAAAACACTGGTACAACTCAATTGTGATGCTAATGGAACTGCTATGAGAAGGCATTCCTATCCTCACTGCAGTCATTCCTTCAAACCCTCAGTGTGACCTCCTCTCTTCAAATCAGGTGGGCACACGTCAGGAAAAACGTAACAACAAAAATAAAAAAAACCATGCTCCTAATACTATTTTGAGCTCATTAGGAGTACTGTGATAGATCATTGTGTGTCCCACCAACTGGTAGCAAGCAGCATCAAAGACAGAACACTGCAAAGAGCTCGTCTGAGAAATGCAGTGGTTTACAAAGAGATAAACTGAGATCCCTCCTTGCACTGCAGAACACAGAGGCATACTGGGCTCATGAAGACCTCTACAAGTGAATCAGTAATTCGGAAAAGATTTGCAATATTCATATAACCATCATGAAAAGTACTATAGGAAATAAACCCCAAGTTTATAAACAAGTCAAGTTTCTTTAGACATTTCATTCTCTGAACCCACAGCATTGCTGACATGCATGGAGCCATTATAAAAAAATGCCGCACTGAAATGTTCCTCCTTCTGACTTTCTTTCTAGGTATTTTTACTAGGGAGCAGTTGTGGCACAATGGCATTTACTCTGTCCTTGAGGATTAAAATAAATAAAGAAGAAACAGAGTGGCATATCTCAATTTTACTGTTCTATTATTTCATAACAACTTCATCATGCATTAGGCAGTAGTTCAGCTCAGTATGAGAAAGCACTCGCTGTTTATATCTCGGGCCCACATGCTATGCATGTCTTGAGGTCTCAGGCTTATTACAAGTAAAAAAATAGGTCTAGTTCACAAAGATGTTTCACATCTTTTATTCTCTCGATTAGCATGCAGGGTTTTTTTGTTTTGTTTTTGCATCACTAGTTGCTTGCCAGAGGCCTTGCAGAGATTGCAGAACCATCTGTAGATAAGATTACACAGATCAAATTACTCCTGTGTACTTTTTCCCATTAATAGCTCTTGGCTACTGTTCAGCTAATTTTTGTCTCCTGCACCCAACAGAAATTACTAGCAGTAATTGACAACACTCTTGGCCAGTTCTAATAACACCTAAAATCATAAGAACCTATCATAGAGTGATGGTGGTGCTAGTTTTTCCCAGGGAGGAGGGAACCCTCACTATTTTGTCACATTTTTCTTCTTCTGTTCAGTTCACAGGTTTGGATGACATTGTAAATTATCCTGAAAAGAAACATGGGATATGGAGGTCCAGTTAAAAACCAAACCAACCAACCAAATTAAAAAAGAAACCAACAAAAAATCCAAACCAAACCCAAAGCTACCACAACAAAACCTTCCGAATGAGGGTTTGGATGAGGAAACATCCACAAGGTTCTTCCCCTTGAATATTCTGCAATTTCTGCTCTTGGGCAATGTTACTCCTCTCCACACAGCTGACTGCAGAGCTAAGATGTTTTTGTGTCTTTGTCCATCATACCAATTTTGGCTCTTTAAAACAGGATTTCCACTGATAAAAAAAGGTAAGAGTATTTCCTTCTTGCTTTTACATAGACAGGTCTTCTCTTGGCCTCTGTGCTTTCAATGCTTTTCCTATAAATTATGAAGGCTCTACCCCTCCTTCTCAAATATCATGAACTTTCTATTGACTTAAGAACCTATGAAGCCAGCAGTAGCAAATGCTGCAATTGCATGTGAATGATTGGCAAGGACTCAATTAGGGTTATAGTTACAATTTGGCAGGATATCTAACTGTGCCAAATAAATGCATCATATGAATGTCCAAAATATCAAAGCAAAGTACAATTATTTAGCATAAGTAAGAGACAAAATACTCCACACTTCCAAAATAATTTCACCGTGTTTTCTTGGTTATAGTATTTTCTGCCTAAAATACTGATTATTTTATCTTCTAAACAGAAACCTGTATCAGAGTCTCATAGTGCAATACAGTATAACTTTCTTATTTCTAACCTGAAATGAGAGAGCAAGAGCTGGCAGCTAACACAAAAAATCCTTTACTACAGAAATCAGTTCCCCAGTGACACACTTTACATACTTTATCGAAATACAAATAACTTAGGATATTTTCCCCCATTACTTACATTTTTTAAATGATAGTATTTTTTAACACTGTCTTATACAATGACACCAACACCCAAAATGCTTCCCTCTTGAGGAACTAGCTGTTAAATGAAGGCGACTGAGATTCTGGCAAAGCAAATCTTTATCAAAAGACTGACACAGCTTATTCTCAGAGATGCAATTGTGATTTCCAACAGTTTATAGTTATTAATACCTCCAGATATTTCGGTGAGTGCTACTGGACTAGCATTCCGCAAGCATTTGTTATGCTTACTTTACAAGCTTAACCCTTTTCACCCCATAGCCCTAACAGAAACTGTACATTGATGCCTAAATTCCATCAACTTGTTATTAGGCATAACTCACCAAGTTCAGCTCAATGTTCTGTAAGCCGTGACATTTATATTCTGTAGCATTCATTCAAGCACAAAGAAACTTAGAAGGAAGGCTGCTCTGCTGAACAAAGTTATCTGTAAAAACGCTAGTAGCCACTATCAAACACCCTAGAAAAGATTATTAATGGAAATGAAGATGACAGTAGAATAATGAATGGTTAAATTCCAATAGCTGATTGATTAAGGTGATTTAGTGCTGGCATGTCTCTTTTCTATCATATTAATTTCCTGCTATAGTAATTTAAAAATATAGTTAAAAAGATATTCATTAAACTTTCCTGAAATTTCTCTTCCTCTAAAGCAACTGCTATGCTGTGGCAAGGATGTTCCAATGAACATGTCATTTTAAATACAAAGGGATTGCTCCTGACATTCTCTCTTTTCCATGGATTTCATGCTGTGAAAAAGTTGGAGAGCTCCCACATTCTTATTGGTGCCTCATTACTCTGTCAATCTGTATTCCTCATGTGTTCAACAAAAAAAACCCCGTAATTGAAACTGGAGCAAGCTATCCACAGACATATGCAGCAAAACTTCATGGGCCAAACACCAAAATTCATAGGGATGTGTTACTGATCCCAAAGCATCACAAGTATGCCACTGGAGCTATTGAATCTTCCTGGCTGAGCCCAAATTCTATGGCTTCATTCCAGACATGTATCAAAACCAGTGAATGTCTTAAAGATTTTAACAGAGGCCTTCAGGAAACACTGAACGGTGTGAGGGCAGCCCTTAACTAAGAGTGGACATTGACTTCTTTGCTATGACTTTAAGGGAGAGAACAGAAGACCCTAAAAACATGCCCCAATTTAGAGAAAACAAAAATGTTTTCCACCTTGCTTTCCTCAGCATGCACCTACTGATACTAATAACAAAAGTGTAACCTGCAAAAAGAAAGGCGTATAGTTATCTAGATACAATTATATATGGATGACACTCTTAGTCATATGATTTAGTTTTAGGTAGCCCTGTGAGGAGCAGGGAGTTGGACTCAATGATCCTTATCAGTCTCTTTCAGCTTGAGATATTCTGTGATATATCTGAAAAACATGGTATATTCCTCCAAAGAAGATTTTGCCACCTCCAAGCAAAATTATTACCGTTCTGAATCAAAACAGTGGCAGTATAAATTTATAAATTCATCAAATAGACCTTAACACTTGTATAAGAACCTTGCTCGGATGTCTGAAGTTTTTTTTTTCCCCTGGACACTGCTGCTTAAAGGCTGCAGAGAGTGAACTGCTGCTCTGTGTATCCCTTTCAGTCAGTGTTTTTATTTGAATGACTCTGTTTGATGCTGTTTACCAAGTAATGACCCAAAACAGATCCAAAGCTTGCTTTGTGAAAATGTTTACAGCATGAAGTCATTTTCTCAACTGGCTGAGTTTAAATTTTGTTATTTCTTCATTGACACATGCTAATTTTACAAGAACAGTATTTCCACAGTTCAAAGACTTTTCTCAAGGTTAGAACACAGCAATGGGAATGGGAGAATGGGTTAACCAAAATGCATCAAGACTTCTGTTTTTTTTCAGAGCTTACCACTCAAGCTTTTTCTCACTGGCCCCAACCCAGTTCACCAGTTAAGCGTATTCTATGAAACTCACAGGTTTTACATCAGTTTCTTCTAGATTCACATGTAGAAATATGAGTATTTACACACAAATATACACAAACATGCTCTCATTCAGTTATAAGTAATTGTTTATAACATTTTAAAGTATGATTTTGTAATGAAATTACTAATTTTTAGGTGGACCATGCCACACCAGCAACTCAGAGCAGGATAAAGAGGGAGCAGGTGGTCAGGAAAGGGAACTGCTTATGCCAGCATAAACACAGTGCTGCTGCAGCCACTGCAACAGAACCGGTGTCCTAACTTTGGGTTCACCATTGGTCAATGACTTGAACAGAACTAGTGAACCAAATATAGATAAACTCTCCATGGAAATGTCAGAAGCACTGTGGTCTTCTGATTTTGTGCTGGATTTCTTTCTTTTACTATTTTTTTTTTTAAGCATAATACAAAGAACTAAAATATCCTCAAAGCAGTTTTCTTTTCACCAGCAATAATTTTGGTCTGATTGAGAATGAAATTTCAGATGGGAAGTTCATGCCAAATATCAACATTTTGTCTCACGGGATATTTCTGATACATTTACTATTCAAAACATTTCAGGTAAATTTAAGGCGGATTTAGAAAACTTCAGCTTGGTATACATATTCAAAATAAAATAAACCACCAGCTACTTCAAAGGCTTTACCAGGTCAACCTAAGTCACCACAATTCAGAACATTTTCTCTTAACTTTAAAATTGCCAGAAGAAATTTAAAAATGCCAGAAGTTGGAAGTGCAAGATCTGGAGTATTTCACCCTTTGAATATTAGACAATACATGTTATGCTGTGCTGAATTATCAAAACTACTAATCTGTCCTGCAGCAAAAGCCAAGAACAAGCCGCAGCCAAAACCAACCTTTTGAATTCTAGTGGTCTGAAGCTTGTCTCCTTTGCTTTTAATTAGCTACAGATATTTCCCATCTTTCCTATGTTTTGTCATCTGTTATATTACTAAAATGGTATTTTAGCAGCAAATGTTTTAAATTGGGCTCACACAGAGTATGCTAGCCATAAAGGAGTTTGTGAGACTCAAGAAAGTTAAAAACCAGAACTAGTTAATCTCAACAGTATGGAAAGAAATTACCTTTTTTATATATATTTTTAAAGTCTATAGCTGCATACCAGTATACACACATCTTCTTGAGACCCACACAGACACACGTCTTGATTTCCAAGGCTTCCAAGGGCCTATACTCAGTGCAGTGAAGAGCAAAGGCTTGTGAATGACTTCCAATGACAGAAAATAAAGGATGCACATACTCAAAGGACAGATTAAGAACACAACAGTGCCAAAGCTTTTGTCTTTACATTTATAACTAGAGCTTTTCTTTTTATACGTAAGTCTCCTCCTCACAGCCTAGCTGCAGAAATCATCTTAAGGTAGCCATAAAGTAGGCAGAGTGATAAAAGGCTTTTCTATCCTCTACCTACATTTCCTTGAAGTGAAGAGATACCAAGATATTGCTCCAGCCAATGATATTTTACATTAACATCATTTTCCGTCAATCTGAGTTAATGTTAGTGTTGACAAATTGAGGAAAATAACATCCATCAGTGTTTCAAAGTCTTCTAAATGGGAATTGCCTTCAGCTTCATCCACACCCTACCCACACCCACAGGAATATTGACATAAGCGCAACTCTGACACAGACTGAAGCATCCAGGAGTGAAGAAACACTTGTTTTGCTGGAATTGCTGTCAGTTTAAAAATTAATTACAGGATCATAGCAATTAACTAACCAGCTTAACAAAATGAGAAGCGAGATCCTTTGAACAGGAAGCAAACTGCTATCAAGTGGCTACACTAACCTCTCTTACGGTATTTGCCCTATGCATTCCTCCTCCTGATTTGAAAGTGTACATGGAGAACACAAAACAACTGGCACCAGTATAAACACAAGAGTCTCAAACTGTTCTTGTGTTATATGCAATCCCCCAAAAGGCACTGATGACTGTTTGGACAGCTAAAGCCATAGTCAACCAACTGGAATACATTTATGTGGCGATCTTTAACAATTATCTTTGACAATGTGCACTTACTTTTAAAAGAATAATTTCTCTTTTGCATGAGGACAGTCTTTTAGTCTGAATATGGTGAGTATCTAAGTAGAAATCTTTGGCACTAACTGAAATAATACATTTGTATATCTTTTCTGAAATACCACTTAAGTGAAATTTCTTCCACCTGAAATTGTATGCATCGGTCTTCACCTGAAAGTAAGAAACTAACCCTTTTCTAATTTTCAAATTTGTCCATCAATTGTCTCTTGCAAAGTCTTCATTCTTTTTTCGAAATACCAGAAGTTAACGACTGCTGAAAACTGGATGGGCCCAGGTCTAACTGGCCTTATATTTCAGTTGACATCCTATTACATTTTCATGCCGTTAACAGAAAAGTGATTCCGTGCCATTGAAAAATTCTACTCGCAGAGCTTATGCTGCTGGGAAAGATGTTAAAAGTTTGAAATAGCAAAAGCAGTTGGTGGGTCATCTAACAATTTAGCTGGCATGCAATCTGTAAGCCACACACATATTCGATGGTCAAGCACTGCACTGTTTCACATCCTCTGAACGAGGACTGCAAGGATGACCATCACTAGGATTTCAATATTATTGCATAACTGCATTGCATATTACAGTCTTTTTACAATGCATTCCATCTGTTTCACATAGCTGTATAGTAACACTGGAGCAGAATGAAATGTATCATTGCACATTATCACATAAAATCCTCTGCTCTTTGTGAAGCAGAGATTTTATAGACAGTGCCAGCTGCAATCTGTAGGAAGCAGTGTGAATGTTTCCATGAATTCAGTTAAAGATCATACGCTCAGGGTGTGGCCGTGGGAAAGACTAGTGTATCTTACACACAGTCCCTAAAGTCCAATTAGTGTTCCTTTAATTACAAACAGACTTTTCCATATCCTTTTGCAGTATTCCACCCTGACTTACCTGAATGCAAACCAAAATAAAATATTAACTATGAACATTAAAAATATTACATAAATTGGACACAAAAATCACAGCCTTGATAAACTCGAGTCTCGCTTGGACAAGGTACTTCAGGAAGATGAAATATTACATGCCAAATGTAATAAAACATTACAAGCACTATAGCTACAGCAGAGGTTCTGGTCATAAATTACATATAAATGTTATATGTCATTTACACATTTAAGCACATTATCTCCCCTCCAAATGTAAAAGTAATAATAATATAAAGGCAGAAACATGTAATGGAAAATCTCAGTTAAAGCTTGTCAAAATTGCAAGCAACTGAAAATTTCCACTGCAAGCATGGAAAATATTAGGTGGCTTTAATATAGGTGTCCATATTTTCTGCACACTCACATCCTGCATTTATTTTCGTGGAGAAAAAATACCCACAGAATTCTCCTCCCGATTTCACACTCCCTTAAAATCCCTGGTGGAAACAAAATGCATGGAATTCGATGGGAAGCTTTGGTAAGGATAATGTCTACCAAAATTAAGTTAAAACATCTTCAATTGAGTTTGTAATTCTACAGACCAGTTCCTGCCATTTTCACTAGTGAAATTCACTATTTTCCACTACTTTTGCTAACCGACTTCAATAGCAAGGCTTGGACATCAAACTTTCAGGCATTACTTACCTCAGACTGAGGTACCAAAAGTCACTATGAAAAAATAACCTTCGCATTTATGTTTTGATTATTTCCTGCACCTTTTAACTTAATAAGACACCTTAAAGGGCTCATCCATTTCATGCACACACATTTTATTCAGAGAGTCTGGACTTGCACCCGTCAACTGTTACCCTTTCAAAGCCGTATGTGCTGCTCCACAGAGCATGCAAAGCTTCAAATTCGTCTTGCTGAGAAATTTTGTTCACAGCTGCTTGCTTGGCAGGGAGTTGGTTGGGGGGGAGGGGAGAGACCTTTTTCCAAGCAATGGGGAAAAACAGTACAAAACTTTCATCATCAATGGCCTTGACGTTGCTGGAGCCAACGGAAACATCACCCAACTGATTCCATGTGAGGGAACCGTTCAGAAACAAACAAACAAACAAATCTCCTGCATTTACTTCTATCGAGGTAGCTTATGCCAAGCTTCCTTTCATAAAATCCAGATTTCTCCTGCATTGGCTTCCTCCTGCTGTTGATAGAGCAGGATATTTGCTGCAACACAGCAGGTAATGAATGTGATATTCTGAATTAATCAGCATATATGGTGGAGAGGGAACTCTGTTCTCTTCTGAAGCTGTAAGAACAGCTATCCCCCCCCCCCCCCCCCCCCGAGGAATTATCAAGTGCTTTATTGGTGAGATACATAACTGGGCCAAGAGCAGACATAAAGTTTCTGTACTAATTCTTAACTGGATGCAAGTCTTGCTGGCAAATTAAGCCCATAACAGGTATGTGCCTTACTGACCCTGTAAGTAATTTTATAGAAACAAAAATGCTTGGCTATTGCTACAGGTCTATACCACACAAAGAATAGGTGACATTTCATGAGCTAACTTCTCATTGCCCTAACAGCTCCAGGTTTCTCAAAAGAAATAAAAATTTGCAGGAATAAAACCTGCTTGGTTTCCTCCCCACCCAGTAAATATATTTCCCTTTCTCAGGGGAGTATTAGAAAACAACTACTGCACTAACATGTTTTATAGCTGCTCAGTGATGAGGATAGTGTATCAAAAAAAAAAAAAAAAAAAAAATCACAAAATCATCTTTATTCTTCACCTTCTTTTGCAACTTCCCAAACCTTTACTGACTGCACTGCTAAACAGTTGTTGCACATCATTCCAAAACTAGTGGCATTTTAATGATGGCATAATTATTCTGGATATCATGTAAACATTTTACAGACTAGGAAGCGAAGTATTTTGCTTTGTCTAAGCAAAGCATAAAATGGATTAGATACAGACCCTGGTCAAGTGGGACACTGACAACTTTAGCTATATTTGCTTTGTCCCATTCTAAAAGACATCATCTCCCAGATATGAATTCAATAAGATGTTGAGATACCAGTAAGCATCATTCACAACCACCACACTATGTAAATTCATTCCCATGTTTTTGCTATCAGACAACTTCTAACTTTGAAGTCATTATTGAACCTCTGGCTTTGTCATTACACCACTTTACAAAGCTATGGACAAGAGAAATAAACCTCTGACAAGTGTTAAGGAACAGAGAACTTTAAATCTCAAGCGGCCATCACCCAGAGATCTGAACTCTGAACCCCTCTTGGCTGGTCATCTCTGAGGGTCAGACATTACAAGGAGGATGACCCCAAAACATCTGTTGAAAATCAGACTACCAAACTAATGGGAAATTCAGACTAATCCAAATGTGGGAGCCAAATCAGCTACTGAAACTATACAGTGCTACCAAATGTAGAATGACTACAGTATGAAGAAAATGGGGTCAGTTCTAAAATCAAGAAACAAATAAAAAAAACCCTTCAATGTAGTTTTTCCTTTAAGGTCACAAAGAAGCACCAAGAAAGAACATAAAGGGAAGATGAGAGTAAGATAATAAAAATGCTCATCCTAAATCAAAGAGTTGAGAGTCAGCTGCTATCTTCAGTAAGGGTTTTGTGAAAGATTTCTTAAGCAATGTCTGGCTCTTAAAGACATACTATTGTGAGAGGTATTTTAACCAGCTTAATGTCTGACAGACAGTCCTGAGAATCTAAATGTCTTTCGACTGCTAACACACATATAATTTTCATTCTCTGTAGGAAAGAACACCAGTGAGAAGTGTAGTGTTAGAATCAGTCTACTTAGATTTACAGTTTTTGAGAGGCCTACAAAAATGTGCAGATAAATTTTGAAGGATATAAGGAACAAAATCCCTGATGTGTCTAAGAAAAAATAAAAAGTAGACAGAATTTAAGTGATTTGCCCATCACTACATTGCATGTTGTGTCACATCCAAAGTTTAAATACCCACTCAGCAATTACCAATGGATTTACCATCCATTTCTATAGGGATCGTCATCAGAGGGACTGCAAAAAGAGAGTAAAAGTCCTTGGGCTAAGTAAGAGAAAACCCAGACAAATGAAAAGTCAGGAAGACATAACCCAATATTTCTGCTAATAAATTATCAGTCATTTATTTTCTACACCAGTCTTTTATCTGCAACTGTACTTACCTGTCTGTAAGATTGTCTCAGACCAAAACTCTGTTCTCAGGCTATGGTTTGGACATTAATGCCTGTGGTATTGCTAGGGACACTTCAGATGCTGAGTTTAAAGAAACATCTCCCACAACAAATTCCCAGTGTTAAGAGTTACTTGAGTGAGACAATCTACCTTAATATTCTCTTTGCACCTAAGAAACACGAAGTAGACTCTTCCCGTACAGTGAAGTGAAGGTATAATCATTACCTGAAGTGACCTCCTGCACCCAGCTCTACCCCTTGCTAATCTCTTGCTACCCATTCCAAGCACTCACCCTACAGATTGAATTGCATATAGAGCATTGTGGATGTCAGGTTTTTTCAGCCATCTTAATAATGACTTACACGATGTGCCCCAATAACCAAACAAATATACCTTCACATTGTGTGCTACTTGCAATTTTCAACTGATAACTCAAGGCTACCTACTTTGTAGTAAAGTATAATGAAACACTAGTGCTACGCCTCACTAAATTAACACTCACCCGCAGTATACAGTCATTAATAAAGGTGACTTAAATACCTGATTTTAACAATCGGGCAGTCACACTGATTTTCATGATTCCTTCATTTCTCCCATAAAGCCCTTAGAGGAATAAGAAATCTATTCCTAGATACGTAATCACAAAGGAGTCACAGCTGTTAATCAAGCCATTGTGACCAACAAGAATCCCAAATACACCTCTATAACACCCTAGACAACATAAAAGCACCTGAAATAAACAGGTTTTAAATACTTCTTCATTTTTGAAGTGATCAACTGGTGACAGCAGAAAAACTCATTGCCTCATTATTATCATTATAAATTACACAATTATAGTGCCAGAATGAACTATGGTGAATATGTAGTCTGACCTGTTAAATACGTGCCAGAGGACAAGAATGTTAAGAAAGGACAGGAACCATAAGAAAATTATTATTACTTGAAAAAGAACGTATTCCTAGATTAAAAATGTGAAAAATATTACAATGTAAAGTAGAATACAACTTATATTAAAATAGTATGCATAATATATGTAAGAGGTAGATATCCATGTTACACCACAGGAGATTCAAAAACTAGTATCTGATAATTATCATTACTGAATATCAATTTTAAAAAGCTGCAGACCTAAGATTCAAGTCTTTAGATTTTGAAGCACTCTCTCAGACTAACAGTGATTTTGAACAAGTCTACAGTCCTTTTAATTGGGGAAATTTATTCATAGTGGTCGTGATACACCAAGGATTTCTCAAATCTCTGCACTCAGAACAATAGAACTGAAAGGGTGTTAACTTCAGAAGTTAAATATAGCTTTTTAAGTACCAGCACCATTAACAAATTTACTCTCCAAAAAATACCCTGGGGACATTCACAACACGTGCTGGTGCCGTGGAAATGGACCTGCCTAGCTAATCATGATCATCCTTTCATTTTTAATTGATATTTTACAATAGCAAAAGGTGAACGACACATACGAATATTGCAGAAAATGCAAAAACATTTTGATTTTTCTACAAACTGCTAGTAGCCTAATCAGTCCCTAGTATTAACTCCATTTATATCACAGTTGCAATCTGCAAACACACAGATGTAACTACATACATCCTGCATCTCACCGATGCCACTCCTCATATGTATAGAGAATGAGAGAGATCAAGACCAAAGGCTAAGTTCACTTGCCTGCTCATAGGCTCCTAGTGCCCTTTGAGATTCCCTGAGGGTATACAGACATTTGCCAAACCTGACCCCAATGTCTCTGGGGCATCCTGTATGGAGGCAGCCAGGCCGGGTGGGCTTCCCAAGCAGCAGCAGATGCCTGTGTACTGGGCAATCACATCCTACTCCAAACATGTAGCACTACAAATCCTTCCCCTATTAACAGCTTCCCTATAAACAGCTTAGCTGAAAGCAGAAAAAAAAAGAAAGGAAGAAAAAAAAAAAAAAAACAACCCCAAAAACACCCACACCAAAAAACAAAATGAAAATTTGATGAAGAATAAAAAAAAAAAAATACACAGCATGTTTACATTTTGGGTTTCCTAGCAGTTTCACTAAAGTCACCAAGTCATGACATGTCCAGAGCAGAATCAAACAACTCAAAAAAAAAAGGTCATGTGAAAAGGGGGTCACACTTAAAGACTGGACCACCTCCAAAAACTACAAAGAAAGGGCAAATTGGCAAGTATGATTTTCAGAGAAACCCCAACAAGAGCCAGAAGAGCACTATGAAAATTTTGGGTGAGATCCCAACAAAGAGCTGAAACATCGTCGCGGCATGGTTGTCAGAATCCAGAAGACAGCTGGAGGAACGTTGCAAACGCAGCTTGTGCAGTTTTCCAGCAACTGTAATCTATTACAGTCACTAGGGCAGATGAGTACTGTCTGCTGTGTTTAATTTGTCCTGTTTACACACGCTTTTTTTTTTTTTTTAAACAATGTATACCAGAAGCATAGACAAACACAGAAATATGGAGTCATTTTTGTAAGAAAGAGTTCCTCCCAGAGTTTAAGAGACCAAAAGATTCAATGATCTTGAAGTAAAGAAAGGAGGTGGAGGAAAGGGTGGTATCCTTTCACAACAAAGATTATTTTTACTTAAGTATCATTATCTGTTGAGCTTAGACACTTGCTTCTGTGATTGTAATTGACACTGCTGGGCTCTGCCAAACAGTCCTAAAAATGGCAGCTCTGAAGGTATAATCTTATAAAAACAGTACACTAGTGCCCTTCTCTACTTCCCAAAAGAGCTCAAAATACAAAAGAAACATATCTTTGCAGAGACAATATTTGATGAAGAAATATATATTCAAGGAGAAGTACTATACTTTGCTGAAATAAGACCAGGCTGTAAATCTAGCTAGTCCCTTGAACAATTTGTAAGTTCTCTCATATACAGTGTTTTCACCACATAAGTAAGAGCTGAAAGGACCAAACAGATCTAGCATTAAAAAAAAAAAAAAAAAAGAAGAAAAAAAAAGAAAGAAAGAAAAAAAAGCATCCGCATTGCTGTATTAGGTCTAAGTTTTGCTCAAGGTCTCTTCCATGGACCTTTGGTGACTGTTCAGCTGGAAATTAAGGGCCCAAGAGATTTTTCCGAAAGCAGTAAAGGATATCCTGAGTCCCAGCCAGCAGCCTAACAATACAGCTTCCAACAGCCAAAACTGTGTGAATTGTGTTATGAACATCGCTCATTACCGCACTGTGTGCTTACGGAGCCTTCATATAACTGTATTTTAAGTATTAAAAGTTTGAAAACTACACTGTGTAATTCTAATGTATTTCTTGGAACAAAAAATTAGGCTGTGAAAAGTCTATTCCATACTTCACTTTCATATCATTTATATTTCACATCTGACTAGTATAATATGGATTTTTCTTTATGATAACATGTTCTAGGCTTCAAGGCAAAAAAAAAAATCCCAAACCAAACAAAAATTTGAAAACCCGCCTGGTTTATATTAAATTCTCAATGAAAACCTATGTATGTCCACTCTTTTCTACCATAAAATAGCTCAAGTGCATTTCTCTAAGCAACATCCTTTCTCTCTTCCAGGACTGTGGCATAGGTGGAGCTGATCACTGTGGGATTCGATTAGTTTCTTGACAAAAGTTGTTATGATGTACTTGCTGCTACCTCCTAAGTTTTATTAGCATTCCTCGTTCTAGCTGCATCTACCACATCCCATAGGGATAACTAAGGAATTATTGCAGAAAGCTATTATCTGAGCTATGGATTTCAAAATTTTGTTCTTCAAAGCCACGCGTTTGCAGTGTTAGCTGCATTTATGTCCAAGGGATGCAATGCTTCAATAACTTTCAGTGTTATTTGCACATTATTTCTTATTTGTACTAAAAACCATGGAAGAAAGCAGAACTGCTTAAGGTGTAAAAATCTACAATTTCTAAAGGCAAGTCTTAACACTTAACACAATTCATCTCCCATGCAACTGTTAAAGAGCTATAAGCTGTTTAGAACTGTGAAAATCTGTTTATAAGTCCTGTCATTTTTTGGTACATCTGACAGTTAATTTGGATTGGGGTCTTTTGATTTAACTGCAGAGACAGACTTGTCAAGACAACTACAAATGTGAGTCTTCGCACATTTATCATTCTCCCTGTGCTACTTCTCTCCTCGCAGCTTGATTACACATTGGGAATAGACTGTTCAATGTAATTTCTTCAGTGTTACTCCCCTTAAGCGCTTCTGTGGCTTTTCAGCTCGCTTGGCCCAGGAGAAGCCTGGGTGTGACCATGACTCTTCCCTGAAAAGCTTCTTCGTAACAGGAACCATGATTATATTTCTTTTACTCTTCTCCATGCTCCATTGGCCCTTACATCATCATGAGAAAAAACAGTCATTGAAATATAACTACCATGTTGAGGGTGTCAGAAATTATTAAAATGCAAAATGCTTCACGCTCACATTATTAATCCGATTCTCTTCTCATGTTGATGTAGGAAGGAGCAAGATTAGAGTAGCTGGTGAGTACTGATCCTGTCCTCAATAATGCTAGATGCTTAAATGGTCTTTGTACACATTTCATTACCATTCTTGGAGAACTGAAGTTGTAGTCTTAACAAGCATAGTGCCTAGTCAGCAAACATGAATTTTGTCACTATGACAGATACCATTTATGAGCGAGTAAATTTTAGAAAAGTAAAAAAGAAAGTCAGGGAGCTGTTGTTGATCAAGCCTTTAAACAAAACATAAGCATGCCTTCCTTTCTGTGATAATTCTAGGGGGAGAAGGAAGTCAACACAATTAATGGCTGATAATTATAAAAATGCTGTGTTACTTTATATAGCCCAGCATATAGCTTGCGTAAACACTAAAGATCTTTCATTCAACTGCTTTCAGTCACTAGCTTTTTTAAAAGTCTGGATAACTTTATACTATCTTTGCTAGCCAAATTTGTAGTTAAAGATACGTGAGTTTCAGAGTAGTAAGTTCCTAAGACCATCAAGAAGAAATTATTTTTTCTTTATGCAAAGCATTGCAAAAATAAATTCAGTTTCTTAAGGTGATGCATACATTTTTTTTTCATTTCAGGAAGCACCATACACAGGGTACAGACAGAAATCGAAAGAACTTAAGAAAAAAAAAAAAATCATCAGGATTGTGAGAGAAGGTGACGGTGGGAAAAGGAGAGCTCAGTCCCAGTATGTGTAAATAAACGTGCATTTTCTTTCATTTACTGGAGACTTGGCATGTTTGTCAGTTTTAGAACATTTCTCCAGCTACAGCTACAGTTGAAAGGTACAAATATGTATAGAATATGGTATGAATATATGGTATGATTATATAGAGAGCATCAGCACCTTGAAACTGCTTAATCCAGAAAATTTCTGGTCCTTGTGTTATAAAAGTTATCTGATAGCCACTTAAAATTTGTAAACACTGAGCTACTTACTCAGATAGGCGCAATAGCCAGGAGCCAATTCATAAATTAAGAGTAAAGGAAAACAAAATGAAGTTTATCAGCAAATATAAGCACATATCTAAACCATCTCAGACTTGAGAAAAGACTATTAGCAGCAAGTTCTCTCCGACCCAACTTATTTTGGAAGCACGTGGTTTCCATTATGCTGGTTTTACCACAGCAGCTCTGCACGTTAAGTGAACAGAAAAATTCTATACAAATTTATACTAGGCAGGGTGGGAGGATGATGAGGCTGAAGGCCAAGGATCAGCAATTGATGAACAAATTCAGTTCATCAAATAACTAGCAGCGTAGTTGGATAAGCCATGTAGCCTTCTGTATGCTTAATGTTCTTCCAAGCGCAAGTTCCTCCATATTATTAACAGAGTGCACACAGGCACAGTAATTGATCTAATAAGTACAATTTTGAAACTAAACTCATTAATGTTTGCTGAATTGAGGGTGATAGAAAGATGCTAGCACAGGTCTGCTCAGTGCAAAACACACTAAGAGTCTACCAAGAGCTGGATTTTCCCCTCCTTATTCACAGTGAATATATCTTCATAAGTGTCTCACCTAATTGAGGAATCTTATGAACAGTTGTGCTGACCAATGTTTTTTTCCTCACATTCATCACATAGATAGAGTTTTTCCTCCTAAAAGGCAAATTAATTTAAGCTCATATGATCATCAAACTGTATTTTAGGAGAATATGGATGCTAATGTAATAAATAAAATTTAAACCACACATATCTTACTAGTTTACATATTGTAGAATCACGGAACCATAAATAGGAGTCACTACCACATAATATATATTTGTCCACACAGGTAATGTGTATCAATTGTGTTTTTCTTTGAATGATTATGTTTACTGATTTATATCAGTGAAACGATGAGAAACATTTCCAGTGAGCTCAATCCTACTTCCCTGAGAAAAAAACAAAAACAAGAAACAGCACCAGCTGCTTGGCAGGCCTCTGCTAGAATGATAACATGGTCTCTGAGCGCTCTTGTTCAAGCAATGGAATTAATTACTGATGAATACTAACACAGCAATAGCACTGACAACTGCATCACCTATACTGTCTAGCAAACAAGTTGTTCGCTCATGGTGGCCGCTGCTTTAATACAGAGCTTTTCCAGAATTATTTTTCATCTATTGTACCTCCAGAGTAATAGTTGAACAAAGTAGTCGACTGTGTCTAAAACTATGAAACATTTACATCTAGCAAAGATCTGTTAGTAAGGAGAATTTGATATAGCCATAGCATGCAAACTCATTATTAAATCTACCTGAAACTAAGCACAGAAAAAACATTTTCTTAAATAATATCCCACTAACTCAGGTTAATCTTCAGTAGCGATACAGTCATAACTAGAAAATGAGTGTGAACAGGTTCTATAGTTCATTCTGCAAAATTCTCATCACCCTCCACTTTAACAGACTGTTGTTCATAAAAAATGATACTTATTTCTAAAAGAATGGAGAATAATCAATATGAATAAAAAAACATTAACAAGGGGACAAAGGAATTTCTTACACAGCTGAGAAGACAAGAGTGAAAGAATAGAAAAGAGCTAAAATTATGCAAAAATCTTTTTATATAAAGTGACAAGGGAAGAACTGCAACAAAACAAACAAACAAAAAAAAACCAACACAAAAAAAAAACCCACACCAAAAAACCTCAACCACAAGTTCTGCTGCAATTGTGTGATTGTATAAGTATCAACACTTTTTTGGATAATGTTCCAGATTTGTTGGTCTGGAAATTTGGACAGGAATCTCATGAGAACAGGCTTTCTGATGATATTTTAGATACTCCCAGGTTATAAGCCTGCCAGAAATAATGCAAGAACAGCCTTTTTCCATAGTATTTTGGTACTTTAATTCCAACTCCAGCAAAAGAGTCGGAACTGCAGAGGCGTGTGAACTTTACAGAGAGAGTGATCAGTAATAAAACTCTTTCCCCATTCCTCACCAGTGCTCAATATGGTACAGCCTGAAATTTGGGGAAGACACAGGAGGACTCTGACTTCATTTGAATCACTTCACCCTTTTCTACTTTTGAAAACCCTTTTCTACCTTTGAAAAAAGTATTAGTTGGTGCTATTTAAAACAAACACCTGACAGGAGTAACAGCTTTATTCAGTTTGTTACCAAATGGTTTTCTAATAAAGATTAAGGATTTGTGTCTTTCTTGCGCACTGTATCACAATTTCACACACAGGATTCCCGCAGCTTACAGATATGGTTGGTAAATAAAACAGGATGTTACAAAGGTTACCTTCCTTACACAAAACAAGGAAAATAGTTAATTCATTGAAAGACTGTGAAAAGGGATCTTTTATCAGTAACAATGATAACATGTTTGCTACAATTTGGGAGGAAAAAAAAAAACAAACCACACAAAGACTCTGATTTTGTGTTAATTATCCCTTATCACTGGGTACAACAATAGAGTTATTTACATTCCTGCAAATGATCACATAACTAGAATTTCCACACGTATATCTTGCACTTCTTTGAAAGACATGCAACTTAGAAACAGGCCTTCTGACTATCCTGATTGCATGAGAGCATGGTTAAGTAAGTCAAAAGGTCTACGGGGAGAAGAAGGTTTCTGGCTCAACCATCCTTTGTATTATCCATGTAGGTTTGCTGAGCAAGGATTATCCTATGCTTTGTTTTATTACAACATACACTCTCAGGTTATATGTGGAAAACACAGTAAGTTCTTCCACAGGGTTGCAGAATCCTCCCTCCTAAAGATTTGGGGATAGAGACAACTTTGGAAAGGCAGCAGTCCAAAACTCTCAGAGCACAAAAAAAGAAATGAAGCAAAGATATATTTGGTTGCTCTACAGAGATTATGCGAGATGAAAGGAGAGTCAATGGGATCAGGTGGAACACAAAGGAAATGAAAATGAAAATAATTACACTTCAATTTTTTTTTTCCTGTTTTTAGCTAGAAAACAAGGTCTAGATACTGGCAAATTCACAGGAGCAGCACTGTTTTCTCTTTGAAAGCTGAGGTTCTCCAACAGTGGGGCAGGAAAGGCAGTTGAATCTCTTCAAACGGACAGCAGTTGCTTGATAACTTGGTGACCTTCCTGTTAAGCCCAAAGGGCCACAAATGCACAGAATCCATATGACCCATGACATCTCCAAACACTGGAAGTTGTTAACCAAGTGCCCAACGTCAGGAAATGTCTGTCTGTGACAAGCTGAGTTCATCCCCCTCTATGGGACTGGAACTAATTTTCTACTAGGGTATGCTTACATTCTCTTGAGAGAGAGTCAAGAGAAAGATTTTCAGCAATCAATTGCAGGTTACCCCAGGAAACCCAACAGAAATAATTTTTAACCACATTTGCGGTCCCTTTCCTGGCATGACATACACCCAGGAAACCTAGTGGTCTTTCAAATGGTCACCCTCCAAGAAAACACAGCTGATCTAAAAGAAATCATCACATGTAATCCTTTTGACATGTTCAATGCTCTCAGCATTTAAGTGTTCGCTTTAAAAAGTTACAGATGGGTTCTGGAAATCCACATGTCTGTCTTAGAGCTTTTTCCAATCAAAAACCTGCTTACATAACATGCACATAAGATCATGTGGTGTTTTAGGAGGAACACTAACTATTGTGCTGTAGCTAATGTGACAGAAATACTGTTGATTGACATTAATTAGTTGCTTTATTTTTACATTAAGCAGTGCACAATCCCTTTCCTGTACCAAGCTATATATTAATATTCTTTGTTAAATGGATACAAATAACATTAGGCATGGTAAATAATTACTGAGCACCCTTTCTGTCTCACCTTTCAAAAGGAGTAGTAGTGTGAACTCAGTGGACAAAAGACATTTTCTCCAACACATACTTTCTCTTTGATATTTTCTTGCTGGTCACTAGGGTTTTTTTTTTTCCCTGTTTATAACTCCCTTTAAATTGTTGCTGGTTTTGCAAACCCTTGGCCTGGTTTTGTGGTCTGCATATCATCCATATAGTTTCACTAAGCATGTGGAACTGTGAGTATACTATTTGTGACTTCAAGGATTTGGTAGGATTGGAGACTCAAAAGCCAAATAGAGTCAGAGAGCTGAAGAAAAACATTTGGTCTCTTAACAGTTCCAACGAGCCATTTGTCAAACCAGACAAAAGTTCTACGGTTTGGAAAAGCTTTTTGATGAGTAGCATTAATTCAGATCTCATCCACTCATCCACTTCATGTCAGTTAATACGTTTCTTATTCTGCAAGAACCAGACTCATATGTATATTCCTGTAGTGGCCGATTCCCCCACACCCCTTGCCCTTGCATGCAAAAGAAGGCAGCACTGAGATATGCTGTAGGATATTCAGCGGCCAGACTTCCCCCTCACAGTTCTGCTAACCTCAGTACTGACCTACAGTACCCTTAGTTTTCCATTCATTGGATGCTGTTACACAAATATAGCCCAGTATTCCAAATTAGGCTGTGTTTATTCCAAGAACACAAACAAAACCATTTTCACATCGAAGAAAATGATGTATCTTGATTAAAGATTGAGACATTTTCATACAATGCTGAAAACATATGCAGTTTTCATCAGCATCCCAAATCCCTTTGGATTGGTTTCTAGTGTATTCTAATCCCTGGATCCCAATCCCAAATTCATGTCTTCCCAAATTTGACTGAATCCTCTTGCTTGAACTCCTTATTTCATATTAGCTAGAAGCCTTCTTAAACATTTGCAACTGTCCCCATTAGTAGGTGTCCTTCAGCTAAAGAGTTGTTAATTTAATCACATATCACAGAAACAGCCCACAGTTGCTTCACAGGCCTACTAGGTGCTGTTTCATATCTTCACCTTTTACATCCAACTGACCCTTTGGGTTCCAAGTGTTGGAAATTATGGAAAAAAATATGTTATATGTCAAAGAGCAGCACTGCAAACAAGTTGTTTTCTTTTCAAACTTCAAAAGCAGTTTTTTTTTTTTTTAAATGATCTATCTAGACTTTCAAATTCAACGGCCCATCATAAGCTTCGGTGATTTCATTTTGCTAAGTACATTAGAGCTAATTTGCAGTTTGATAGTGGAAAATTTCTTGGCTCTTTTTCATTACCAATGATGATAAATAAATATTGAATACTTACAAAATATATAAATTTATTATAAATATTGAAAAGCAGCTTTCCACAGAGCTATTAGTTTTTTTTTTTTTTCATCAAATTGAACTTTGTTAGAAAACAGGCAGCTTGTAGCCTTACACCACTAATAATAGGGTGCTGACAAATGAAACAAGCTGGTAAATATGAAGCTTGTTCATAACAAGATTGCACAAGAAAATATACTGTAATGACCCCGTCTTGAACATCCTGTGATAGCCCATTGTTCCTCCTATTACTCTCATTCAGCATTTTTTTTTAATAGCGGATGCGTGGCAGCAAAGGAACCAATGTAATGTGGGGTTGCACATGCACAAATCATGGCACATAACAGAGGTGAGAAAAAGACCCTGGCACACTGAGAGAAGTTTTGAGTGGGCTGTTAACTGGATGTGGAGCCTTACGAAACAACCCCATGTCTTTGCATAACTTGAATAAGACAAATAAAAATATTCACCCATAAATGCCTGAAGGATTTGTAAACACTGAGAAGATAGGAGAATCATTTTACCTGTGCAGGGCAACAAATGACGAGAAGAATGGTAATGAAAAAGGAAAATCATAGGTTTTAATTCTGAGAGATCACGGAGTCTTATAATCAGCACATTTAAAGTTAGCACGGTAGCAGAAATAGGAAGAATCCTTCCCTTGCATGGATGAAGAAGAGATGTAGTAATCAGCATCTTCCATGTGTGACAACTGGATGTTTCACCTTCACTCCATATGAGAAATGATGAGCTAACATCACCACAGTTACTGGCATTTTAACTAGATCATGTACTGAAACCCAGCATCTCCTTTTGCTGCCAAATTAAAATACTGAATAGACAATTAGTTTAACAACCCTACTGTGAATTCATGTCATACACATAACTCCAAATACAGATTTCTCACCATCTAAAGGAATCTTTCAGCTTATCCAAGTGGCTACGTATGTAAAGAAATAGCTTTTGACTGACCACAGAATACCTGACTCAGCTTTGTCTCTGCAATTAGAAGGTCATGCTAAAGGCAACATCGTTCCATTTACTGATTTGCTCACAGTTTACTTTCCTATGGGAACTACATTTTGAGGTTCAGATTTTTTTTTTTTTTTTTGTGCATTCATCATTCCTTCCATCATTTTCTCTTCCTTGCTTCCATGCTACCAGACTTCATTGTTTTACTGTTACTTAGTGCTCAAGGAAGGAGGAGGTGGACAACTGTCCTATTTAAAAGCTGTAAATGTTTAAAAATATAAAAGCTTGGAAATCTAGGAAACAGAAGGACTAAAGGAATTGTAAAAATAAAATAAAACAAAACAAACCTCTGGCTTCAGAAGTCCCACATTCCTGCATTGTATAATGCTATTTTTCAACACTTTGGTTTGGCAAATATGCACTCCCTGAGGAAGCTGAGTTATCACAGATAACTGTCTTTCATGCCAGTCTGTCTTCATTGGGCAAAATGTATTTCAACAGTATCTTTTCTCCCCTTGCCTAATTTGACTTAGAAAGCTTATCACAATTGGTCCCTAAAATCTGCTTTGAATCTGGGCTCTTTTGCTGCTGACTTCACCCTAACTGTATATACATAATTTTATGGATGGCAGTATACATTGACATGCTCTGGTGCCCCAGTGCCCCTGCAGAGACAGCGCAAGTATTTTGCCATTCTTCCAACAAACCCTGAATTACTGCCATGTCCTTCACTGTGCTGTAATGTGACTCTAGGAAAAGCTTCGCATGTCAGCAGACTATTTTATGTCTGTAGCTCTAAATAAAGTGTCCCGTTAAACTACATTGGCTGGATTCTACCGTTGGATAGCATGCATAGTTTTTAGAAGAGGGATCTTCTCTAGGGAAGAAACTCTACTTTTACAAACTCTTCTGAAATAATTGGGGGAGGGGGGGAAGAACCAAGAAAGAAAAAAGACCTAGGCCCAGCAGCTGCCCCAGCAGTTCATGCTGAAAGGTTAAAAACATCTGAATGAGGTTTTTCTAATTAGTTTCCTAGGAACTCTGAAAACGCTGGGACAGCGCATCCAGCGTGCAGGGTGTGGGTGGACATAAGGCTCTTGTAAGACCATGCTCTGACTTCTGTGATCAATCTAAGGATGACATTGTCAAGATTTGAAGACTGCTCAGATCACCTCCTTTAGTCAGAAATCAAGCATTTCCAGTATGAGAAACTAAACATAAATTTAAATGAATACCCAGTGATTGTACTCCATACAGAACTGTTCAATCTTCTAGTTACAACCATTACCCATTTTATGTAAAACCTACATTGTCATAGCAAATAGAAATGAACAAATTTTCTACTTCTACTTTGCTCACCAGCATGTAATATGTGTCAATGTTAATTACACTTAAAACATAACATGCGGAAAACAATAGAAGGGAAATAACCTTTCAGATCTCCCTTAGTGAAAACTGATGGAGTATGAGATTCCTCAGCTCTGTGGAGCAAGTAGAACACTGCAATAGCAGAGTTTAACTTGATGGGAGTTCTTACTCTCATTTGTGTATTGATTTCCAAAGTTATTCTTCTCTAGGACTGTAATTTTCCCCGTTTATTTCCCGATGCACATACACGATTAACAGATTAGAAACTTTTTTTTAAAAAAATCCCTCTTTACCCTCTCCTTCCAAAACAGAGAAAAAAGAAACCAAAGGGGGGGGAAAAAAAACCCAAACCAAACCAAAACAAAACCCCCCAAGCCTCCACACTATGCTGGCATGCCCATAACCACAAGAAAGTCTACAATTTAGCTCAGTGTTTAAGTGCCCACTCAGTGTTAAGCATGTGCTTTTTCCGATTGCTGCTCCCTACGTAGAAGAAAAGCACAATCCTGGTGGCCTTCAATGTATCATGATGCAATAAACACATTTAATAAAAAATGAAGAATGCAGAATGGTGGCCATGCAAAGAGTACTTGAATAGCACTCAGGAAAGAGCCTTAATTTTGGCTTTCCTGAACTTGTTTAAACTTTTTCCCCGACTACATACTAAATACATTTTTAAAAAGCTACTAATCTTGATACTCTGTTACGGTACACACATCTGTTGTTCCTCTTCAAGGAAGATGACTATGAATTTCAATAAAGAGTCATTTATGGAAAGGGTCCTCACCCCCACCTCCCCCTTCCAAGAAACTAGACGTGTGAAGCCAGACATTTCTCTTTGAGAGGAAGGATAAGGCAGAAGTTAATTTCATCTGCATGAGCCAGTATAGGATAAGCTTTTGGAAATACTGTCAAGCCACATTCTTAATGCCTGGCAAAGTGACTCATTCAGAGTCATCACAGGAAAGGAAGTTGAATAGAATAAAAAACGGAACAGGATGGGGGCTTAAACAGGAGAAAGAAGTGAGAGAAAGGAAACTGGATTGTTTAAAGTGGTCTGAGGTTACAAGTTCTATAACGAGATGATTTTTAAAAAAATATATATACATAATGTATATCTACACGCATGTAAAAACCCACATATATACACATTTATGCATATAAAAATATACATGCATGTATTTATAAAAACCAACTTCTTTCTATTTGAAAGAGGCTTGTATTTGTGGATTATCTTCCAAAGCTGCCTGCTGAGGTATTTGTTTCAGCACAAGGTGGCCGTAACAGGGTATGGGAAATAATCAAGGATCCCCACTAGAAACCCACAAGTTTTTAACAATCACGCTCCTATTCCACACAGTATGGAATCCATAGAATATGGAGTTATACACGCCTGTAAAAATCCACCAGAATGCAACAAACACATAAAGAAGCGCTCTGTGCAATAAACAAGACTTTTTTTCTTTTTTTTCCCCCAAAAATACAGCATTGACTTTCTTGTACTAGCAGCTCGGTGCAACATGAAAAAGTTTCTCTTCTCCAAATATTTTTACTGTGAAACTTTGGATAATTAGCCACCTATCATGTCAATTTTAGCTAGTTCAAACAGAAAACAATACACAGACTGTTTCAGTAACTACATTCACTTGCAGCAGCCTACTGCAGAGAACCTCCTTGGATTCATCACAACTGAAAACACATTACTTGTGCAACTAGAAGTTCCATTGACAAAAAGAATAATTTTGGTTCCCAGAGAAGGCGACAAAAGCATTTTTTAATATCATAAAGGCAATATTCAACCGATTCCCAGCTCTTCCTGTTTCAAAATTGACACCTGTGAGTAAACCTTCTCATTGTAAAGTCCATTGTAAAGATACTAACTACTGTATCATTTTTCATGTTCAAAGGGATACACGGAAAGATGAATACACCCGTTAAACAATGTAATCAAAAAAAGAAATTTAAAAATTAAAAAGGCACTTGTGGTCAAAAAAATTATCCTGGAAAAATGTATTAGAATAAATACTTCTAAATTCTACATCTCCTCTCCCAAACAAATTTATCTCTATTTGTGAAATATTCCTTATTTAATCCCCAGAGTGACACCTGCTGGATTTCACTAACAGAAACAAAACAGCAGATATCCCCATTATACAGAACATTTCAGGATAATCATTGCAAAAATGTGCCCTTTTAGTATCATATTTTTTGCTCCATTTAAGGCAGTAAATAAATACATAGATGTAAGCATAGAGGAAAGAAGTATGATGTCTAAAGCTCTTATTCATTTCTTAAATACATATTTTTAAATTTCTACCTAGGAAGGATTATAGAGCACAACATTGGGAGACAAACTATATTAATTTCTGATAACATTAATATGAAAAATATTTTCAAAGCCTAAACCAAATGAGTTTATAAGAAATATATTCTCAGTAGATCTTTTGCTTTACCAGTATTGGAATAATACAGAATTCATTAAGATTAATTTCCAAGATTATACCACTGTAATGGGGGATAAAAAAAGTGAGGGGAAAATCTAAATGATAATACAAAGAGTGACACTTTACGCCCACACAAGCATCAAGGTTGTGCAGCTTTCAAGCTCAGAATTATCAAAGAATGTGTTGAAAAGATGATATAGTTTTTAAGAACTAAAAAGATATTCAGCCTAAATACAGCTGACGGTATATCACAGTATATGAGGTAGCTGCTTTGAACATAATAATAATAAGAAGAAAAAAATCACTAATCACTGTGTTTCACTCCTTGTTCTTGGTATTTCTATGGGAAGTCAGACTGGTACGGGCTTCATTAAACAGAACTCTGTCACTAATTTTGTTTGGGATATTTTTTAAATAAGGCCTGCACGACGCAGGCATAAATCCAGAAATACCACATTGTTTTATTTTCTAAAATTCAGTTAGTATCTAAATGGTCAGCTACAGCTTAATAGTGGCCAAAAATGTCAGAAAAGTCTTGGGTGACATCTATGCTATATTAAAAGGTAACAGCTTCAGAGACACATGCAAATTTACACCAGTTAGAATCTGTTTTCTTTTCCTGAAGTGTGTACATTGCTTCTCTCATGGAAAGTCTTTTTTTAATGCACTGCATTCAGTTAAGTGTGTTTCAAATGCATCTTTCCAAGTAAAAGCAACTCTAAATAAATCACTCCTGGTTTTTTGGACAGCATACACTGCAGCAATGATAGAAAGTGTTTGCACAGAACTAGGGCAGAAAAAGAATGACTTGCTGGGAAAATGTAAACAGTATAAACAAGCTTGGGAGACTAAGGCAGATATGCAGGAGAGATAACTGTGGAAACAAAACTTTGAAAATGTGAAAGTTTAGCCTTCCAGTTTGGCCCAGATTCTCAAACAGGACAAGAAGAAAAAGTATTGCTAAAAACAAATGCTCTAATGGAAACAAATTTAATAAGAAGATCATATATCATACTGCACCGGCTGTGGAATTCTCCATTAAGATAACAGGTAAGTAATAGGCTAATTTCTGCTGCTCTTTGTGCAAGCGTATTACACTGAAAACATCAGAATTCCCAACAAAAGAAAAAGAATGGGTTGTGAACACCCATGGAAAGCTTTCTCTTTTTTCTTTTAAATCTTACAAGGAAACAACATTGAAATGTATTCAATTTAAAACATTAACACTCATGACTCATGGTTTTCTACACAAAGGAGGTTTAGGACTAATTTACTTTGAGAACATACACCTCTCTAAAAACGTACATGTTCTCTCTTTACTTGATACACCAGGAATAACAAAAGTCAGGATGATATAAACTCGCACATATTGTAGCAATGTACACAGAAATAATATGTTTTATATATTATTACATGTCTAATACACATAAACACATATTACAAACATACTTCCAGATTTATTTTACTGCTTAAAAGTTGTTTGTCAACGCACATCTGTTTTGGTAATATAAGTGTTCATTCCTTCCTTGACACAGTGGTATCAAGGATATAGTTAATTCCAGGGCTCTGACAATTTGCTACACCAAAGACTTAAAATATTTCCCAGTAACACAACAGTTACATGAGCAACTAAGAGACTGTTTTCAGTAAGTGTAGAGCTTAACCAAGGAAACTACTACATATGAAACCCAATGACATAGCTACACATGCTTTTAGAACAGAGGTGACTGTAACACTGAGGTAATGCCAATATTGTGTATACACTCTATAGGAATGATGGCTAATCAGAAGCACAGAAGGAATTTTGCTAGCAGATCAGGAACACATTGGGAACAGATGGGAACAACTTCTTAAACAGAAATTCTGTTTTGTTTTCCTAACTGTGGACTTGGACTTCTCATTGGAGAAATTCCTTCAATTGCTTTCGTAAAGAGCTTACGTTATGTTCATATTTACTATGGGAGGAACTAGATATATACCTTTTTAAAGATCACTGTGTACATGTTATTATTAAAAACATATTGATAGCAACAGTTTCTTCCAAATGACTGGTGGACTGATTTGAATCTTTCATCTGTATGATTTTGTGGACTCTTGTGGGCCCAATCCTACCCAGCTCTTGCACATGCTAAGAATGCTGTTGGGAGCAGCTGATTAACTTGAATGCACAGAATACAGAACTAGGTTAGTAATTATACTGGTGACAAAGGAAATGTATTGTCATGCTTTCTTCCCTCAGTTTTGTTCTTAATTGTATCCTAGTCTAAATCTGGATTGCAATACCCAGACAGCCCACAGAACAATACTGCATTCCCGGAGTCAGCCCCTTTATTTAGCCAGGTAAGGCATTAGTCACCCAGAACGAGACATGCAGATTTGAGTTTTTCAACTTGAGCATTCAAAAATTATAGAGGTTATCACAAAACAGCTGTCAACAGACTACAGAACATAAGTGACTGGATGGGTGATGTATGGAATATCCTGCCCTTTGACAGCCTGTGGAAAAATTCCCAGTGGCTTTCAGTGGGCCAGGATTTCAACAGTCACATTGTATCAGGAAAAGCCTATTCAAAGGGCCAAATGCTACACTTCTTAATGCGGAGCAAGACTCCAGCTGATCAAAAATTAGGAGTATGGTAACATTTGAAGTTGACAGGACACACATAACGCAATTCTTGAACTTGCAATGCATGTTATATATTCAGGTACTTAGTTTTGTCCACTAAAAAGCGCAGTCATGCTGTTCTACATCGCTATGCAGCCACTGTCTTTGCTTAATCTGTAAATCATGTAGATTCTGGCGTCGAACCTGCAAACACATATATGCCTGACACTTCCTATGTGGGCAGCCCCACCACAACCTAAACCAAGTTACTTGAGAAGAACATAAAATACGAATCCAAATCGTTTAGCCGAAATGCTTCTGAAGACAGTTGTTCCTACTGCACTGATCATTAAAACAACACAAGCACTTTTTATCTGAAGTGTCATCTTGTTTGACTTAGTATCACCAAGTGCCTTTTGTGAAGAAGATTTTCAAAGTTGGATAAAGACTTTGGGATTGCTCCTGTATGCAGTGAAGTCAATGAGTATCTAAGCACACTACAAAAGTAAATACTGTGAAAATACAGATCATTATTTTTAATTGAGAATCTCAGACAGTATTGCAGCATAGGTACTTTGAAAGAAAACACAGGGATTCAGATCTGGTCTTACTCGTATTTATCCAGATCTAGTGTGTCTCCTTTCAATCAATTGAAAGAACCTCAGATTCAGAGCACAACAATCAGGCTTTTAGCACATCACTGATCTGAATGGGTTTAAACTGTTTAATAATAATTATTTGCATTATTACTGCAAATGACTGTCAAGATCCGCAGTATGCACAATATAAGTGGAAAGACTCTGTATTAGCACAATTGCAAGAGCAGCAAAACCTGGCCCCAAGGTATCTGGCGTAAGTTCATTAAGGTAGAGAACAAAAAACCTCAGCTATTTTTACTATTATTTCAATCTCAGCCCCTAGAAAACGTACAGATGACTAAATGAATCATTGTGGATCAAATCCACGTGTGATTTATAGCCTATACTATTTCTTCACTATCCTTCAGAAACAAGATTTCTTTTCCTGATTCTACAGATTCATTGCTTACGCACACAAGCAAATGACTGGATGTAGCAATCCCAGTAATGCAACCGTGTTTGTAAAAACAGAGGCTATCGCATCTGTTTTGGAAAGCTGAACAAGTGGCAAGACTCTTAACTGCCTCTCAGCTGATACTGGAAGGCACAGAATCACACACTTCCCACTGTTCAATCGTTTCTCAAGGAAATGAAATAGGGAACAACTACCTTTCAGTAAATCAGTTTGGCGTTTGTGGGAAAAATCTCGAACAGTAACACCCCGGCACGCGTACAAGCTTCAAACTCGAGCTAACTTTTTCTCAAGGAAACAGAAAGTCCAAACAAGACAGAAGCTTTACCTTTTCAGTTGTGTAATTAGAACACAAAACCTAGTTATGAAATAACTCAAGTATGACCTCTTTCCGGTACAATAACGTCAATAAGATTAAAGCAATATTAAGTCAGAAAATCTACACCACTTTATCACCTAACTCAGCCTCTCCTGAGAGCTCCAGTTGTATTGAATTAGTCTTAAGGACCCTTTTCAAACCAATGAGCCTCTAATTCTCTCCAGATGCAAAGGCAGAAATTTGGTTAGCTAATATTAAAGGTTTTAGACAGAATCCTTTAAGTGCTGATTAGGGTATTTTTATCTCCTTTTCTACCTATTTATCGTTGATTACTTCCTCAAGGATACGTTATAACAGCACCAGTTATAAAATCAGCTCAGCTCACTAAAAATAAACGAAGCTTTTCCTCATACCCCTTTCTCCCTACAGATTACGTACCACACGCTGAGGTTAATGTAAAAGCACGCACGCACGCGTAACTACAAACACATTCAGCTGGCACACAAAAAAAATTGTTCTTAGGGGAAGCAATGAAAGCGTTTGGATCGGTACTCACCACACTGACTTTTTTTACGGGAGTGGTTTCAGATAAATCAGTTTGATTCCCCCGTTCGGGGCGGGAGAAAGGAGATGTTTCGTTCCCTCCCTCCCCGGGCAGCTAAGAGACCTGCGAGAGCCTGATCCTCCCGGCAGGTATAATCCAGATAGCGAGCCCGGTGGCTGCAGGGGGCAAGGTGCCGGTGCCGGTGCCCTCGCCGCGCCGCGCTGCGCTGCGCGGAGAAGCGCTGCTGCGGGCAGCCCCGGAGCGCGTCCGATTGTAAGCGAGGAGCGGCGGCGGCAGCAGCGAAACATCAGAGCTTCCTGTTACATCACCCTGACCCCGCCTGCAGCCAGCCTTAAGTTACTTTTCTTTCTCAAATGGCATGGCCCGGGGAAGCCAGGCTCCCCTGGTATCGCTAGGCGGGAGCGGGGAAGCCGCCCGAGCCCCGCCGGTCGCCACCGGCCACCTGACGGCAGCGCTCCCGCCGGGAGCCGGCCTGCCCGCACCTTGCCCCAGGTCGGCTGCAGCTCGCCCGCCCGGGTAAAAGAAGCTAGCGCTCTGAACCGAGCCGGGAAATACTCGCTCGCTCTCTGTTGGAAAGGAGGAGACCACGGGACCTACGGAGCCAGTGAGATGCGCCCTCCTCCTCGAACGAGACGCGGAGAAATAAATCAGTTTGGACCTCTTTTTCACAGACAAATAACGTACAACAGCTGCATTCCTCCTTCGTACGGCTGACCTGACCCACCCCTGCCAGAAACTGCGGGGGCTGCCTTATGTCCCATACTGTAAGTGCTGAAAAGCTCTACAGAGAAATACTTTTATTCCTCAAATGTAAAACTGCCTTAAAGGTCAGAATCAAATTTTCCAATTCAAGCAAGTGCATAATTTAAGGTGCCACTTTGTTTTACACCCACGAAAAAAACCCCTGTATTTAAGTAAGTAAGTCTTTGAAATATCCAGGGTAGAAAAAAGGCAGCAGGAACATTACTATTGCTGCACAGAACTCTAGGCTGTGTTTTTTTTTTTTCAAATGCCAGTGATTTGAAAGCGCAAGTATGAGCTGCCCAGTTTGAAAACTGCCATAACTGACGACAAAACAAAGTTAACGGCAGTCCTACTAGCTTCAGTCCTTCTACCAGCTTCAAAGAATTTTGTATCGAGACTTAGAAACGTTGCTTTGAGAGCAATTATCACTTGTTCTCTGCACAATTGATGCTTGTGCTATGGATAGAAGCCGTGCTCTCCAAATCAAGACAGTTGCTCTGTGCCCATGACAATACTATGCTGAACAAATGGGGAGTTCATGGAGCATTAAGCTCAAATACTAGTAACACCTGTACCACCAGTACTCCTTATGGAAGGCCATAAGGCCCTCCCAAAGGTCGTGGTTTTGTAAGTGCTCAGCAAAATTACAACCATTTAATTTGCTCATGAAACAAGATAAAGTATTCTGCTTGCCCGTTGCTCATCCACTCTTTACCAGCAGAAGCTTTTTTGTGGAACATGTTGTGAACTGGATGAGGGAATTCATCTGGCCATTGAAAATCTTCTCCTCAAAAATGAAAACAGCAAGAAACCCAAAACTAAGAAAAAGAAAAAAACCAACCCACACTAAAAAAACCCACCAAAAACCAAACAACCCTCCCACCCCCCCAAAACCCTAACCCCAAGCCAGGGTCAGGAAAAAACAGACAAGGGAAAAGAGGGGCAGGAATACTTTAAATCCGTACAGCCACTGGACAATACAAATTGTGAAATCACACTTTAGTGTCACTAAAAGAGCAGGCATATGATTTTAATACTTATTTGGCATACACGAGTGTTGGTGCTTCTAGGATCTTACATCAACAGGAGAATGTTTGAGTTTTATAATCAGTGAAGAACTAAGAACTGGCACTCTAACTTCCAGGCAATGTAAACTGCTATAAGCCGGGGATTAGCCCTGATTCTGAACAGTGATGGAAATTAACTTCTCCGAAATAAACGGTGTCATCTTGGGTAGAGGAATTTCATCAGAAGTGAGCCTGGCTGCGTTGTTTTACACCGATTAGGTCTAGGCTATAGACTACAACATGGTATGTTGCACACTGTAACGCAGAAAATAATCCATCTATTCCAGCCGAGCACGCATGTTTAAGACAGGCATCTGAATTAGCTGGAGAGATTTCTTACATAGGCCACGTTTGACTTGGCATGTCAAATTCAGTGGAGCTGTGTGGGGTTTGGGTTTTTTTTTATTTCAGTTCACAGGTCTTAGATTCGACTTGTTTAGCTGTCACTGGAACTGTCTTATGCCTGCTCTGCAGGTATTTGAGTCATCTCAGCTGGTGTAATTTACACTTCAAAGCCGCAGCAGGCCCCCACGCTACTTCAGCTGCCCCTTCTCCTGGCTGCAAGGCACGGGAATTGCACCAAGCCACCCTCGGTTATCAGCAGCGTGGGCGTCAGCAGTTCGAAAGGCATCTGAGTGAGCCCGACTGACTGTACTTTAACCAAAGAAAGCTTAAAACCATGCGAAGAAGAAAAAAAAAAACCGTAATTCTACCTCTTACTTCCATCTGAAAAGTTCAAGGATAAGCACGGCTTTGCGGATAACGGGACCACTCATGGCGGGCTATGAGAATCCCTCTCTCTAGCGCTGCAGGCGTGACAAACGCCCCTTCCCCTGACGGTGACGGGACCGTGCAGTGGCACGGCACGGCACGGCACGGCAGTGCCCGCACTCGGCCCTGCCCCGGGCAGCGGAGGCGCTGGCCGCCGCGTCTCCCCACCCGCTTTGTTGCAGAGGCCTTATCCCCCGCGGAGCCCTTTCTGGCGGTGCCTCCAGCGCCCGGGCACGGCGGGCAGCGGCTCTGCGCCGCGGCCAGCCCGCACGGCCGCTGCGGCCCCGCAGCCGCGCCGCTGGCCCCGGCGGCGCCCCCGTGGGGCGACCCGTGGGGCTGCCCGTGGGGCCCCGCGGAGAGGCGCGGCGCGGCGCTGCCACCTGGCGCCCAAGCGGCCCGGCTGCGCCCGCCCGCGCCCCGCCGCAGCCCCGCCGGCCGCCGGCCCGACCCCCCGGCCTCCAGCGTCTGCGCCTCGTGGTGCCCCGGCGAGCCGAGGAACGGGGAAGACCGAGAATATCTCATCCCCCCGCCACGTTCCCCTCGGGACAGGGTGCCTAACTCACGCACGGCCAGTGACAAAAACAGGCAGGCGAAAAAAAACCTTCCACAAGTGACTTGCGATGCGGCATTGCTACGGGTTGAAAAATCATAGAATGCTTTGGGTTGGGAGGGACCTTTGGAGGTCACCTAGCCCACCCCCCCTGCAGTGAGCAGGGACAGCTTTAACCAGATCAGGTTGCTCAGAGCCCCAGCCAACCTGACCTTGAATGTTGCCAGGGATGGGGCCTCCACCACGTCTCTGGGCAACCTGTTCCAGTGCTTCACCACCCTCAAAAAAATGATTACGGGATAAACAAAACCAAGGAAACGCCTCACCTTTGGCCTATGAATAAAATTCATTTTATTCACCTATTGCCCATGAATAAAATATTAAGAGTTCCTGCGTAAACACGTAATAACCATAAATGTATATTCCACTTTTCTTGACCCTGGTTCTTTCTCAAGAGAAGATACCACTGAAAGCAACCAGTTACGAAACATAATCCTTATGTCCACTGTGATATTAATATGTTTGAAATGTAGAATCTAGAAAGATGAAGAGTTTCCCAAAATGTAAATAAATCTAACAGTTTTGAAATGCTACAATGGATTGGAGATGATGCAGGGAGAAATGCTGGCTCAAATGAACCGGAAAGAAAAGAGAAGCAGGGGATAGAAAGTAAAAAGGAGAAAAAGGAGGACATGTCGGTAAAAATGTGAGGAAAAGAGAATGAATAAAAAGACTTCAAATTATTTCTCAAAGACATTTTGCTCCATCATCCGTATGGACTAAGGGCACACATCAAGTTACTGCAGGTCATATGATACGTGGAAACTCATCAAACCTCTGTAAAGTTGCTTCGGCTTGTTGGCTCCCATCGTACAAAGTGGGAGAAATTTCACAGCACCCCGCATATTTCCTCCGAAGCAACTGGGGCAGATTCTGGAGTGAAATGACTGGATGAACAGACTCTGGTTAACTGGAAACGTACGGTCCCTGTAACACCTTAGCATAGCTTCATTTTCTGACCTCTTCACCATTCTGCCATCTGATTCCTTATCTTTTCCCTGTGTTATGGATCATTTATCCCCCCTTCTACATTAAGCCTTTCATTATCTTTGAGAAATTAACAGATCTTTTTTCTTATTCTTGCACTTGGCTGTTCTGCAGATATTGAAGATACAGGAATGAAAAGAAGTGAACGAAGGAGAAGGCACAAAAGAAACTTCTTGTGGAGCTGATGAAGGTCAGATCCAATCACACTGCAGTTTGGACCTTTTATGGGAAAAACTAATTCAATGCATTGTAGAGCTATACAAAAACAAGATAGGAAGACGGCTGGATAACAGCTATGGTGGCCAAACCTAGTACACGTACCAAGAAGAGCATGCACTCTCAGATCAAATCTCTGATTATAATCAGATCAGTTTTTATACAGTCTACAACATTCCAGTCTTCATTTTCATTGCACTAAGTCACGAGCCTGAAAGATTGATCACTTTGTAACGTGTTCTTAGTCAACCGAAACAGAGGTACCGTTGAGATGCTGTAACGACAAAGTCTTTTTCTGTCTCAGCAATGACGTAACAGATCCCTCAATGGATCACTTGTTTAACCATGGTTACTACAAAATGAATGCATGAGAAGTTTCTCTAGTATAGCGTAAGTAGGGGGTGGGAGAGTACGGGGAGTACCTGTTAGCCCCGTCCTAGCTACAGCAGTTCTGGCAGAGAGGACTGCACAGTCCTGGGGAGCAACTGAGCTCGCGCAGCGAGGAGAAGCTGTTTGCAGGAGAGCTCAGCAAGCAGGAGACTTGGAAGAATGGGGAGCAGCCCCATAGCCAGATTTCTGCAGGGACAGAAAAGACAATTTTTCCTAGACTTCCAGGGCAGATTTTAGAATCATAGAATCATAGAATCGTTTAGGTTGGAAAAGACCTTTAAGATCATCCAGTCCAACCATTAACCCACACTACCAAGTCTACTCTAAGCCAATCAAGGGTAGACTAGACTAAACCATGTCCCCAAGTGCCACATCTACCCGTTTTTTGAACACTTCCAGGGATGGTGACTCTACCACCTCTCTGGGCAGCCTGTTCCAATTCTTGACCACCCTTTCCGTAAAGACATTTTTCCTAATTTCCAACCTAAACCTCCCCTGGCGCAGCTTAAGCCCACCATTTTGTAGGTGTTGAATCCAGGCAGCCAGGGCCAAATCGCTTGACCAAGAGGGAGCCTGAAGGAGAGATACCGCCATGAAATGACACAGGGATCACAAGGAAATCTGTGTATAAACACATGCATCTATTCTTTCCTATCTATCTTTTATATCTATTATCTCGTTCAGAATATTCTGTTTTAGAAAGTTCGTCATTCCAGTTTATGATCTCCTAAAACTGGTTTAAGAACTCATTTTTTTCTTTCCTTTAAAAAAAAAATCTCATTATAAAAGATTTACCCAAGATCAGAGAAGTGCCTTGGAGAAGGGCAGGAACCACACCACCATTTCATGTCAGTCTTAAAAAAACCCACAAAAACTCAAAGTCAACTGGAGAGTAAGCATAGTGTTCTCTCTAAAGCAACTGTATTTATTTTTATGAAAGGAATTTGTTCTGGTTTTTGTAAAAATTTAATACGTATTCCTGGAAATTATTAACTTGCTAGCCATGAGACTATTTCAGTAACAAGGATAAAAATCAATGAACCCAGCAAATACATTTTAAAATCTTAGCAAATATCTGTCACATTGCTTCACGCTTTTACAACTTTAACACTCTCTTTATGGTTTTTGGTGGGTTAACTCTGATCTTACATTAATTTTAAAATAATGTAATTATATGCACTTTGATGGAGTTAAATCTAGCTTGCATAACCTAAAATAAATCTGATTAAAACAAGCCCAGTGTCTATTTCCTCTTTATAGCAATAGACCTATCTTTTAATCTACGATTGAAACAGTCATGCTTGACAAGTGATGACTCTTTGACAAGCATTATGCTTGCTTTAGCACAAAAATAGATTTCAAAAAAGAATAATGGGGTAATAAAGTAAATTTGAATCTTGTCTACTTTTTAATAATTTTGACTTATACACCTGCACAGTCTGTTCTGCCCTGTTTCAGCTCTGACGATTCTATATAATCAAACTACAACTTAAGAGCCTTTTTCAAAGTCAAAGGTAATGTTTATTAACATGAATGAGGAATACATAATAAAAATATAAGCAGCTTAATAATATGTAATCAAAATAATCAGTACAGTAAGTATATTTAAAGGGTGTACACTAAAGACTTTCATTCCCAGGTGAATACTTCACATTTCCATAAAAATCAAAGTTGTATTCTTTCAGGGATGATTTCCTCACCCGGAGCCTTTGCTGACTGTTTCTTTCTTTTCTTCTTGATTTTTATTAATCTTCTTTCGCCTTTTTTTTTATTGAATCCTAAAGGTAAAATGAAGTAATATTAGATGGTGTATGACTAACACATCCAAGATTATCAGAAACAAGAGATAAGTCTTTTTTTTCAGGAAATATTCTCAAAAAGAAGAAAAAAAGAACATTGTCTTACCTAAAGTCTTCATATGCCTGACCAATGCCAAGTTGTCTTATTTCTGTTCTTGTACACTGTATTTTACTGTCCATCTTTCTCTCTCTAGCTCTGTCACTCTTCTGATTTCCATTTTCACTTTTCTAAGACTTTCAACTCTTACATTTTATCAGGCCAATACTGACTACCAAGAGTTGCAAGAATGTTTCAGCCTGCATAATATTTATCTCTTATGATAGTCTGTGGCAGTATCACTTCCCATACCTTTCTTGCAGATCCTCAAACATGACTTTCTGGAGGTGAAATTATTTTCATTCCCACCACATCCACTGTAGCTAAACGGGCGACATCTTCCAGTGGAGTAGTTGTAGAAATATCTTAACTCTTTGGCTCTGCAAAGTCCTCTGTCCATAGGGGTCATGCACAAAGAAGGGATAGGAGGTGGTTCTAGAAATACCAAGAAAAACAAGGTCAGAGACAACGCTGCAGTTTACCAGTTTCCTGTTATATTGATATTATAGATGAGATTTGAAGGTCACGGAACTTTGAAATGTACATGAAATTTACTGGAAAATTTAATTCTGCCCTCCTGAAAATCCACGATACTTTACATAAGCATCTGTCTTTTTATGATTACAAAAAATACTACAGCAAATGTTATTCTCTTTTTGAATTCCAAAAGCCAGCAAAAGCTTACCTGAAAGCAAGGTTTGTTTCCTATATATTTAGTGATAAAATTGCCATGTCTGTGATGATAGGAGATAGTATTCAAATTCAATTAGAGAAGTTTCAAGTGAAGTATTTGTAGGAAGTGAAGTGAAATGAATTAAACTTGGACAGCTTTAAAAACATGGTAAATGTTTATGATAATGAATGAAGTGAATTTTCCTAATTACTGCTAGACATTCTGAAATCAAATAGAAGGTAAAAGTACCCCACACTTCCAATGTAAGATTCAATATCTTAATATTAGGTTTGTCATATGAATAGAGAAAGCTTGACCTAAGTAGTTGTTGTGGTTTAACCCCAGCTGGCAGTTGCACCACACAGCCACGTGCTCACTTTCCCCCAGTGGGATGGGGGAAAGAATCGGAAGGGTAAAAGTGAAAACACTCGTGGGTTGAGATAAAGACAGTTTAATAGGTAAAGCAAAAGCTGCACACGCAAGCAAAGCAAACCAAGGAATTCATTCACTACTTCCCATTGGCAGGCAGGTGTTCAGCCATCTCCAGGAAAGCAGGGCTCCATCACGCGTAATGGTTACTTGGGAAGACAAAACGCCATCACTCCAAATGTCCCCCCTTTCCTTTTTCTTCCCCCAGCTTTTCATGTTGAGCGTGATGTCACATGGTGTGGAATATCCCGTTGGTCAGTTGGGGTCAGCTGTACCGGCTGTGTCCCCTCCCAACTTCTTGTGCACCCCCAGCCTACTCACTGGTGGGGTGGGGTGAGAAGCAGAAAAGGCCTTGACGTTGTGTAAGTACTGCTCAGCAATAAGGAAAATATCCCTGTGTTATCAATGGTGTTTTCAGCACAAATCCAAAACACAGCTCCATACTAGCTGCTATGAAGAAAATTAACTCTATCCCAGCCAAAACAAGCACAGTAATTGAAGTTGATCTATTGGAAAAAACTGAGCAGTTATCAAGAAATAACTTGTAACTCACAGAATAACAAAGGACTGAACGTGAAGAATAAGTGCACAAAGTGACTGAGAAGCTGGTGCTTTAGTGTTGCTGTTAGATTTTTACCATTCCAAGAAGTAGGCTGATGGTTTGCTTCTTCAGTGTTGCTGCAAGTGACAGTTGAGAACTGAAACACTGGAAGATGAACTTGAGGTATCTGAAGTACCTGGGCACTGGAACAAGTTCAAGAAGCAAATCCGTGCCAGAATTCCCAAACCTGGAGAAACTCCATCATCTATCACCCTGGAGCGACTCATACAAAAAATCAGAACTGACATGATTTGCTGCACAAGATACAAGAAACTGAATGGGAGGCATTATATCATCAGTTATGAGGGACTCAAAGGAGCGGCCTTTTCCTTCAAGAAGTAGTAGAATTGGGATAGCTGAGATCTGAATGCATAAATGGAAATGCGAAACTAGTCAGATGGCCGCCTTGAAGTTACAAAGCCAGGTAGAAAAAGTTCAGAGGAAAAAACAAGTAAAAATTTTAGGGAATAATTTGGGTTACAACAGAGCTGAAGACATCCTGTAGTTACAAAAGTGGGAAGCAGATGAGTTGCTGAAAGCAAGAAGTTATGAACTAACTTGGGCAATTCAAGAGGCTGACAAGAAAATATCCAAAAAGAACATGCTACATCTTACTTTTCTTACACATATTACACCTGCTGAATAAGGCTCATCTGCCACGTATAATAGGTGAACTGGCATGGTGAAGAAGTATGAAAAATTGCTGGGAACAAAATAGAATGGTGATTTATGGAAAGCTAAGACGGCAAAATGAAATTAATAATATATTTGAAGCTATGTTAGCAGCATGATACTACTCAAAAAGAATCCTGAAATGCAAAAACTGAGTCATGAGTTGGTTTTTCAAGATAGATTAAGTTAGTTTCAGGTTATAAAATGAGCACTACTTAACTTCTTTTTATAACTGTGGCATTATTTTAAGAGTATGGTTCACTCTGGACCCAGAGTAAGAGCCCACAGTGTGGTACAATTTATATTAAATCTACTCTTTTATTTATAATAAAGATGGTAGTTAAATTAATGCAATGCTTCTGGTACCGCTCTAACTGAGAACTATTGAGCCTATAGCTAATTTCATCTATAGCTAATTTCATCTCTTTCTAGCTGGAGAGGATGTTAGCTTTCAAAGCATATCTTCAGCAACATTAAAAAAAAATGCTTACCTATTTTAACCTGATGATTTCTGAACCTAAGAAGAACAAATCAGAAAGGCTTGCAAGCGATGAAAGGGCCAAATAGCATAGGTTTGTTAATTACATAACAGAATTTAAATATATACTTTGTAATGTAAATTACTTATCTGGTATGTAGAATTTTCCAGAGACACTCCAGGGTCCCATCATGAAGGAATTCTCACAATGACTCTAAGCTTTAGGGGACCATAGAGCCAGTGATGTGGTTACTGGTGAATAAGGACTACCTATGTATGTATAATGTAACTGGCAGAGTGGCATCCAAATGCTATTCAGAATCCCTCATGTACTCTTTCTAAAAATTATGTTGTCCTTTGTCTAGATCACTGCTAGATAAATGCCCCAGCAACCAAATACCATTCCTGTTCATCTTCAAAATATCTGCATATTCTTTACGCTCACAGAAGGAACCAGCCCATGAAGAAAACCTCTTAGTTTTGCTATGTAACAGCCATTTTTCCAACAAAACAGTACATTAAAATAAAAATGAAATTACTTAACATAATTTCCTGTCTGCTGAGGATCATAAAAATTATTAATTGATTTTAATATACTGATCACTAAAAGACCTGTTAACTTTAAGTTACTGTAAACATAAAATATGTACTGTGTCATGCCCAGCCCAACATCTCTATTGGCAGTACAATCTATAAGCCTGTGAGCCAGTATTTTAACGCAGTCACTGGGAGCATTAGATCCAGGTAAGTTTTCTCTGTTCAGCCCCAGCTTCTAATGCTGTACTTATGTATATGAAGTTACAGTAAGTTTAGATATTATGCCTGTTCTTGAGTTTCTCTCTCAAAAGTTTTGGTTTTACAACCTCACTTTTCTGAGTTGTTGAAATGTTTTATCTCCTGCTTTTTCTATGAAGGAAAAAAGAAAAAGAAGCAAATTCCACAACCCACAAAAGTACACAGAGGAAGGGGTACACACTAAAAACAGTAAAAAAAATAGAAATACATGTCCCACTATCAGAATTATTTTCCCCTAATCTAGTCATTACAGGTCTATGAATTACAAATGTCAACTTTATTGAGAGACTACTAGAAAAGCTGGTTTTAACTCTACTTTTTTTTTCTCAATTCAGATTACATTTTAGTAATTTTTTTTTCCATGGTGCAAGTTAGCATTACTCATTACATAACTCATTACATGTTAACATGAAGTAGATCATATGAACCTAAAAATTAATAAATGTCATTAAATGCTTTCTAACTTTTTTATATATGTAACTACATGGCCCATCCTATGGCCTTTGATGCAATTTCTACAGAAATCTACCAGTTATTTAGACTGACAGCAACAGGCCTTAAGACTCTAGCTTCACCCTCGTGTTCATGCTATTCTGTTTATCCAAAATATCCGATTTAAACAGGTTTTAAATATCCAATAGCAAGCTCATAAACTTGGATTTGCTATGCATATTACTTGCCAAAAAAAATGCGACATAAGTCAGGTCACGAACAGGTATGGGGAAAAAAGAATTTACAATTCATACAGGCAAAGCGCAAATGAAAGCTTCCAAGCCAAGTTAGTCAAACATTTCCAGGCGTAAAGTTTTCTTCTGGAAAATGCTGATACAATGAAATACAAAGTTCTGTTCCCCAGAAACATGCCAGTTCCATCGAAAGTTTTGAAGGAAATTAGACTTTGGAACCCATCTCAAGTGGAGCTTGTGAACTGGAACTCTAGCCACTAGCTCTGCAGGAGCTTCTCAAATGTGTTTCAGGCTTTACAACAGCAAAATACAAGTGTAGATCGTTCTCTCATCTTTCTGTTACTTCTTTTTCTTGATGATGCAGATGTTTGGACTGATTTTGCTTTGTTGAGAGAATAAGACCCAAAACTACAATATTTGATATTTTGTTTCTGAAAAAATAGGTAAACTAATTATATGAAATAAGCAGTAGATAAAAAAGGCTATTGTTCTTACCTATAAAAACACTGTTGTATCTTACCCTTCACTGCTACCTAAACAATCTTTAAATATGTATGGTTTAAGATTCAATTCTTATAATACAGCATTTTCTTGAATCCCAAACACCCCCCTCTGTGGTGTGAACAGACATGATCATACTTCAGAATCTCTGAAACATGCATATTCAGATATAGACTCATATTTATCAATTATTTATCCCAACCCTGCATTGCAACAATAATCATTATCCCTCAGGCTTAGCTGGTGTTGTGTGACAATGAACTGTTAATTGATGACAGTACAAAAGAAGTTTGAAATGATCTTGGGGAGCTGGATGAGAAACAATGCTTACTGCATTCTCTTTTGCTAGACACAGGTGTGTGACATTCATGAAGCTTCAGATTTATTGCCAGATTTTTGATATATGCAGACTTCAGTATCTCATTTCGGGTTGCAGCAAAGAGAAAATAAAAGAATCTTCAAGTAGAGAAATTATTACAAAAATAATGAGTCATCTGCACTTGACAGTACTCTATTGGTATAAATTGGTGCAGATCCATTACAGCAAATAAAACTGTGTCAATTTATATCAGCAAAAGATATGGCCCTGACTTTGAGAAGTAATAACAGGAACTGCCTGTGTGTGCCATTCCATATTTGCTGGGTTGAAAACTGACTTTTGATCCTGCATCCCACTTAGATCTCACAAATCAAATGTAGAGTACAGCAGCCGTAATTTCCTACCATAGATCACTTTGTGAAAGGTATGAGTCTTGGCTTCACTTTCTCTTAACTTCCCCAGAATAAAAGTTATTTTAAATCTTGCAACAGAGTAAGACCAGAACAATCTTCACTCTCTGCAGAAAGTTCATTGCTGAGAGAGAGTGCTAGAAGTTTCATGTTTATATGCAGGGGGAAAAAAGTTTGGTTTGTTTGGCCATAGAAGAGTTTAATTTTCTGAGGATCAATAACTTTGTTGGAAATCTATTAATCTTGTATCATTACAGAGTTGCACATACGCCCAATAATACGTATTTTTTCTTGCAATCAAGATGAAATCGCATTTCTGTTGTGAGGTAAGGTATTCTATAAGAGACAACTCCCTGCAAATTTTTTTTTTTAAATGGTGGGCATGTACCTAAAAAAAAGAAGATACATAGCCAGGCCAATATGCATGCAAAATAGATGTTACAGTAGCAGACTAGCTACTTTGCGTGTGCTTGAGAAGATCAGCCACTCGCTCCCGAACAGTCCATCCTGACCTCATATGTGCACAGCCAGGTTCTTGTCCCTCACCGAGAGCCATGAGGAGTCATGGTGCATGTTTGTGTGAGACGGCTCTACCTTGCAACTTCAGTTTACACCTCTGCCTCTAGTAATAGCAGGAGTAGAAGCTACGTTCTCCGCATCTCTGTGGAGAAATCAGCTGTCAGTTTTGGCCCTGTCCTTGCCTCCCCCTGTAGTGGGATTGCACAAAGCACAAGATTTTAGCCCATTCCAGCAGCCTGAAAGGTACAGGCTGATAAATAGAATGGCAGCAGGTGGCTGCACGGGGCAGGCTAGTGCAAGGCAGACAGAGATTATATAGTAGGGAAGAACCTGTGGGTCTTCAGACTTTCCACTGAAACACCCTGGTCCTTCCCAGGTCACGTTTGTTCCCCGACCCTTTCTTCCATGAACTTTCGAGTCTTCTGTTTCTCTTACCCTCATCTCTGCCTCCCTGAATCTGCTCTACCTTTCACTATTGTTGACACAACCAAGAACCCTTCAGTTTGCTCTGAGAAAACATAGTGAATCATGCCCCTTTGCTTATATAGATTAATTGTTTTGGGGATTTGGGGATTCATACTGTGAGTAAAAACCTTCAGGGAACATGTACGCTCTTATGTCCCTGGACTTACTACCAGGCCTTAAATAATTCAAATATTTTTCAGTAAAATAAGTTGCCAAAAGCTTTACTGTTTTATATTCAGTCATTTTAATAACAGAGCGCACCGATGCTTTGTATGTGGTAAACAAACAATCCAACTATCATAGACACTTACCTCAACCCAATAGTGCATGTGGATCACAGTGCAGGCAAAAAAACAAATAGAATACAACACATATTCAAGTTTTATTAGACATATCATTCTAAGCAAAGAGCACAGGAACATTATCCTACATGCCCATTATCTTACAGATCACATTAAACACAAAAACTTTAATGAATTTGTAAGCCATCACTCAATCCCCAGAAGTACAAGTAAGTGTAAATGCAAAAAAAAACCCAACAAAAATGCTTGGTAAGAACGCTCAGGCTTTTTCCAACTGTTTCTTGTTTCCTCTTGCATAACTGTGGATCATAAAAATAACATGCCTCAAATTCAATCACCCTTTACAGTGTGAGCAAGTACCAGCAATCTATAGTGGACAGCCTCCAGCTGCAGAAACTGTTAAAACCTAGCCCTCTACCGTAAAGATCCAGATTCTCATCTGCATTATAATACATAGTGCAAAAATACCTTGAAGCAGACACAAAATTAATTCACACTCATTTTGATTATTCTCAAACCAAGAACTGAGTTTAATATGGCCTTAGTGAAAATAAAAATTTATTGTGATAAATATATTGTGCTATATTCCAAAATCCAAATATGGTCCTTTTTTAAAGGGTAAGAGGAGCCTTAAATCAGCTGCCAATTCGTTCCCCACAAAAATATTAATTTTGACTAAAAGAACTCTGCATCACTGCTTTTGCTTTTGGTCTTTAACTTTTTGTATTTATCAGACCTGAAAGTGTGCGTTTCCTGAAGGACAAGATGTGGTAAGTCTTCCACTTTCTGATATTTATGGAAGATCTCTAAGTAGCAATATATTTCTTTGCTTTGACTTTCTCTGCTTATCAAAACATTTGACATAGATGGAAACCCATTCTTTAGTCTCATATATGTTGGAAAATGGGTGGAAATGGAAAAGCAATCCGGAGCGCATAGAAAAGACCAAGAGCCAAGAACTGCAAAAGTGAATTCTTACCAAAAAAAATGGGAAACTGGTTACGCTCCTCCTCTGGGGAACTACTGTTCAGAGTGTTGGGCTTCTCATTTGGAGCAGTTGGCAACAAATTGACTACAAGGAAAAAAAGGGGTGAAACAGTAAGTGATGGGTTATCTAGGCACAGCAAAGCTCTGAAAATAAAGTGATTGGTACCCATTTGCCTTGCTCCATACCAGTATTAAAGAAATGCTGTGTTTTAGTGGTATTAAGTCCCAAAGGCATAGCAGACTGATGTGCTGAGGCAACTTTGGGATGGATTCCTTTTTCTTCTTTAATTTTACTGATGTAAGATTTAAATCAAACATGATTTAGTAAGGTTATTTTTATATTACTAGCAGACATTCTAACCATTGCAATTGTAAACCTTTTTCAAAATAGGTATTACTGACAACAAAATGGCTATGAAGCTAGTTTTAATGTTACTGAATTCACTGTGCTTATGCATTTCAACTAACATACATATCTTCAAATAAACAGGAAAATGAGTGGACAAGCCTAGAAGTGTCTGCATTAAAAAAAGATAACTATAAACAGCAAAAGCAAATTTTTACCAAAAATCCCAGGAAACTGGTTGGGTTCTTCCTCTGGGGAACTACTGTTCGCAGTGTTAGGGTGCTCTTCAGCTGGAACAATTGGCAATAAATTTGCTAAAAGAAAAATGAAAGGAAAACAATGAGGAAAAACATACAAAACCCAATTGGTATCAGTGATTCAATATGGCTAAGATAAAAATTTTGATCTATTTAAACCTCTGCAATGGCCCCTAATCCTCTCTTTCTTCTTGGGTATTCATACAAATTTACATGGAGGTGTTATTTCAAATTAAAGTCAGAAAAAAAACCCCAACTTTCTGCAACTTTTAGTCCAGTAGGTAAAAGTGGAATCAGAGCCCAGGAAGAAATGCTTCAGCAAATGTAGGGGAAAAGCACATGGCTCTATATGTATATCTTAAAAAAAAAAAAAAAATCTTTAAAAAGAACCATAGTGGGTCTTCCCTTTTCTAAATGTGAATAAGCTCAAGTTCCCCTTGCCAAAATGACAGATTATGAAACAGTCCTGGAAAAAAGCCCGCTAGAGACAAGCAAGACAAAAGGGTCTGGAGGCTCTGGGTGGGAAAATGCATTCATCCTATGAATAAAATGAAGTACTTTGTGAAGGGCAGAGGAGTTATGAAGGTTACTATATTCTGATACAGAACAATTTATAGGAACTAGTAGGATGAGGAAGTGGATGAATGATCTATGGTCAGTCTGAATGGCTGTTTTGTAGCCTAAGCTGCACAGCCAAATCATTCAGAAGTGAGGGACAGGTTTCCCATAATTCTTTGGTGGGAAGCTAGCAATGCACAACAGAAAACAGTAAAACCAGCAATTCCTGTATTGGCACCTGTTTTCATTACAAGACTTGGTCTGAAAAGAGTATATTCAGATGTTCGGGTTAAAAAAAATATATTAACATTTTATGATATTATAAAGCCAAGCAGCTGGCAGGTTTTAGATTACAGAAAAAGACTTACATGGCTGTAACCAGAATAGGTCCGTTTCTTCATTCCCTGTCATTTCAATCTCTATTGCTGTAAACTCTCTGCTTTCTTCAATGTAGGTACCAATATTTTTACAATATATTTCAAACCAAATTTCCCCAAATTTCTGTCCTAGAAAGTGTGTTTATAAAATTTTTCCCCTATGTCCTGGTTTCAGCTGGGATAGAGTTAGTTTTCTTCCTAGTAGCAGGCATAGTGCTGTGGTTTGGATTTGGTAAGAGAAGAATGTTGATAACACGCTGATGTTTTTAGTTGTTGCTAAGTACTGCTCATGCTAGTCAAGGACTTTTCAGCTTCCCATGCTCTGCCAGGGGCACAAGAAACTGGGAGGGGGCACAGCCAGAATAGTTGATCCAAACTGCCCAAAGGGCTATTCCATACCGTATGACGTCATGCTCAGTATATAAACTGGGGGAGTTGGCCAGGGAGCAGCGATCGCTGCTGGGGAACTGTCTGGGTATCGGTCGGTGGGTGGTGAGCAATTACATTGTGCCTCACTTGCTGTGGATATTATTATTGTTATTATCATTATTATACTGTTGTTATTAGCATTACAATTTTACTTTATTTCAATTATTAAACTGTTCTAATCTCAACCCAGGAGTGTTTCTCTCTTACTCCTCCGATTCTCTCCCCCGTCCCATCGGGGTAGGGGGAGTGAGCGAGTGGCTGCGTGGTGCTGAGTTGCTGGCTGGGGCTAAACCACGACACCCTAATGGCAAAGTTTAATGGAGAAATGTGATGCTCTAATGCCAAAATACAGCCAGGAAACAGTAGTCATTGTGGACCAAATCCCCTCTTCAGTTGAAATTGATGTTAATTACTTCATCCATCTGTATTTCTTTTAAAATTCTGTTTCAAATTATAGACCAAACACTATTTGTTTCAACTTAGATATATTAAATAGTATGCAGATTTCTGAAAATTAATACTGTGTTCTTTCTTACACACACAGGTTTAATATGTATTTTGCAGGGGGTTGTAGAATTAACATATACAGGCAACTAAGTGTCATGAGAAAAGTAAAAAAGTAGGAGTCCTGTAATATTCATTAAAGTACCTATCAGGTTTTTTTCATTTATATTTTTCATTTTAGTATTTTTATGTAAAAATATCTGTAATTAATGTTAATTTCAGGTATAAATTATCGCCATCTCACGGTGCCCTAAGTTGCCTTTTTTCCATGCAAGATACCTTCAAAACACAACCTTGTTTATACAATAATAAAACTAAGAATAACGAGGACAACAACTTACAGTTGCCTTGGCAGGTAGTCTGGCATTCTTCCAAATTCTTGAAGTTGTTCTGGTTTCCTAGGCACCCACCATACTTGAATACTTCACATATCTTTGTCTCTTTGTTATAGAAATACCTGGAAAAATAGCCTCGGCAGATTCCAGGGTCTTTGTCATGAAAGCAGAAGTTGGGCTTTTCTACGAACAATGGCAGATGAACAGGGTGGGGGAAGAAAAAAAAAATCAACACACATTCCAAGACAACAATAGAACTGGAGAAAATTTATAAAATAAACCTATAACTTAGGACTAAAGACCAACTGTAAAATAACTGCTGCTTTATTGTACTGCTCTTGTTCTATATATAACAGAGCATTACAGAGCAATATTACACTGGAGCATTATAGGGACATTTTTATTGCTTTTTTCCCCTCTTTTCAAGAAGCCAGTACATTATGTCTTGGAAAATGAGGACTAATGATTCCTTTAAGTGTCCTCCTACATTGAAGCTCTAAGAAGAAAATCAGTTTTTACTCTGAATTAAAACAAGATTTGAATCTCAGCTGGATCATTTGAATCTAAGTACACATTCTTGTCATTTATGCAGTCATTTTAGCGTGAATTACACAGAAAGCACTGTTAAAATAAAAGGAAAGAGGAAATAGTTTTAAAAAAAGAACAGAAAAAGATCTAACAATGCATTTTGTCTGGGACAGTCTACTGCTATAAAAGGATACAGGAAACTGGGAGACAGAGCAGCTATTCCAACTCGTTTTTCAGTCCCAGTTCCTAGCTTGCAATCAGTAACTATAATATCAACCAAGAAAAAGTTAACAAATGAATACTGTGTAATTTGACTGAATATCAAGGCATGATATCATGGCTTCTGGCAGGGAAGAAAAGCACATAGCCATACAATAATCCCCAAATGTCAATTTCTCACCATATTCAATTTTTTTCTCAAAATCATATTCTTAAAAGAAAATCGTGGAAACAATAATGAAATGTAGAGGTATTGTCAAATTCTTGCTAGTAGATACTTTGAAATATGATTCTTGACTGAGCTGACTTGCAGAGAAAACTGTATCTAGCCATCTTATAAGACAATCTTATCAGATGTGACATATAAAGGCCTTCCTTACCTGTGAAACTTAATATAATGAGACTAAAACAGTGTGCAGAGGGCTGCCATTTTAATAAAAATGACTATAGAACAATTGCTTTGAAATCCCTAATATTTTTGGAGTAGGTGATGGAGTTGTAAAGAAGTCAATCCTATTAAATCTATTTTAGCCAAGTATCTATTAAAAAATCATTGCTAGAACAAGAATATTATTAAACTCAATTGATGCACATCATATATTTATATAAAACATTGTACTAGCTCATAATTAGTATTTTTTCCAAGAAATAATTGTCAATATCTTGTATTTCAAGTGTTATAAATCTTCATGAACAGCAAAATGACATTTTCAGAGATCACATGTAAAATTAAACCATTAAAATGTTCTTGCATAAAGTAACAAAATCAACTATTTTAAGCAGTCCTGGAGAGCTTAATTTCAGTTCTTCACTACAAATTGCATTCTCTGCCAGTAAGTATATATATTCTACAGTTCTATTTCACGTTTCATACTATTCAGATGTAGCATCTATTGGTGTTCACAGATTTACAAAACTAAATTCACATAGACCAACAACCATGAAAGGTATGGGCAAAACATATGATATGCTTTCAGCTGAGAACAGAAATGAGACAGTTATGTAGACAGGTAGCAGGCAAGAATCTAACAGAGTGGTATCTATTCCATATACCACCTATTAGGAACTCACAGATAATAGGAGCTACAGGAGCAATTCTTTCATCAAACATTGCATAATACTGGGAAATAACAGAAAAAGAATATTAGGTAGATATTAACTAAGAAAGGAAGGCAGATAATAATAAGGGTATGTAAAGTAGACTACAGGATTATGACTGATTCTTAAAACCAGCTGCTCTTCATTTAGAAACTCCTTATATTAAAATGGTTCTTGCAGAAAAAGGAAATTAAATCCAAATAAGTTGAGCTCACAGCTAACTTTTATAGCCACTTCTGAAGAAAGAGGTCATGAAGGCAATATAAACCTAACTATACAAACAAGTATTATACTTCTAAATGCCATAACTTTCTCCAGAGACTCAATATTCAAGACTACATTACTGGAAACAATAGTAAACATGTAATGATGTTGATGATAGCCACAAGCTGAATTTAATAGGATATGTTCTGTTTTGTCATTAAAAGCAGGGAACTAGGGTCAGACCTTAAAGGAAGTAGTGCCAAACGTCTGCAGCATCTGTGGAAAATCAACTTTAGTAACTTCCATAGCATAGAATCATGATTTTTTTTATGCGTTAAGAATAGAAAAGACAGTAAACAACAGGAAAAGAAAACCATCATCTCAGTATGAAAATATTCCAGAATACCATTCTGCAAAGATAAAAGTTTTAATTAGCCTATTTCAAAATGTATGTGCAAAAATTGATATTTCTGTGAGGAGTTAAATGCACACCGATTCAAGAGGAAGCAAGTGGAAGGAGGGATAAGGGAAGGTTAACAGAGAAAGAGGAGCTGACTTGTGAAGAAATTTACTCTTCTGTGTTCAGGGAACTCAGGCTACAAGCATCAGGCCCAATCCAGATAAGTCTTTAATGTGGAAAGAGGGGGTGGGGGTGGAATAAGTCTTCACAAGCTCTGTTGTAAGTGTCAAACTTAAATATTCTTGTTAGGAACATAGGTTACCTCAATAGGCCAACAGTGTTTTAGACAAACGATTCTCAGTGCTTAAGCACTGGCTATTTAGGAAGTCTGGGTATGAGGCAGAATTTCTGTAGATTCCTGTTAAATTTCTGTAAACAGTCTGCCCCTTCAGGAGTGGGAAATTTGCTCCCTTGCTTAATGAGTAATTAAAGGAACTCCCCTACCCTCTGTTAGCTCCTACACAGGCAATGCTTGAAAATTTCTCTTTCAGAGTGTTTTTTTCCTGTTTTTGCTAACAGTGGAGGAAGCATTTAGATTATTCTCAAAACACACAATAAGAGTTCCACATCATGGCTAATTATATAATGCTTGAATCTCTTCAGAGTCCTTCATTTCTCTTTATTGAAGAAAGAGAAAAGAAGTGTCATGATGTGTTTATTTTGGGGAGAAGAGATTGCAGCTACTATCTTCAGTGACCACAAATGTCCTCAAAGTCTTCGATAAATACAGAAGAAGATTGGGAATAAGAACTCACTTCAGTCTGATGTTCTTGTTTTTATTAGGAGATAGCTTGGAACAATACATAAGGAATTTATCAAAGGAAGCTAAATCCCTTATTGCTGTGTAAGAGTCTTAGACTACTGTGTAAACATAATTACCTTTCTTAATTCTTGTTAACATCATCTTCCAAGGCAATTCTGCAATATAAATAAAAAGAAAAGTATTTAGCAAAAGCAGATGTGTTAACTCTCACCTGTGATACCAGGCTGCTTAGCAGTGACTATGAGCACTGAGGAGGAAGAATACAGCATCTCTTCCCCTTCTTTCTTCTCTTCATTGGAGAAGTGGCACAAAAGCTTGTTCGGGAGGACTGAAGTATCATTTCCCTTGTATGAGAAGACCCGCTATACTGGAAACTTAGGGATATGGAAAGTACTGGAATCAAATTATACCAATATTGAATAGAACAGAGAAATTCCTCTTTGTGTTACTGGAACAAGAATCCTGTATTACGTAATCTTAGTCCTCAAAAGAGGAGTAATTAGCAGACCTAACCCAACTGCTGTAGCTGATACAGCTAATAGCTTCGGAGCTGATCTAGTTAGCAAAGACCTCTCTCATGCTAATTCCTTTGCTACGCTATGTAGTGTCTGAGTAAAGTGTTCATTATGTCATTTATGATATTAAAGCCCTTTCAGCCAAGTAATCTCCAACTATGTTTAGGGTAGTACAGATGACAAACTTCTTTGCACTGTTCTTTTAGTGCCTGATCAGCAGTGATGAAGTTGCTATTGTCATTTTTAATGGAGGAGCCTGGCTTTCATTGTACTTACTCAAGAAGCTGGATATCTGACTTCAATCCTGCATACCTTTCCAGTGACTGAAAACAAACCTTCATCCCCTTCTAGGAGACTGCCTAATCATAAAACTACAAAGGAGTCCAAAGGGAGACTGGCTTAGCCAATATGTAATAAAGGCTGAAAAGTTTTCGTCAGCTGAGAGAAAGAAAAGTGGCCATGTATAGCTAATATATTTTTTTATTTTGGAGATGTTTTCCAAGACACATGAAATAGTAGCTTCTGGACTTTACGTAAGTCATCTTAATTGCACTGCTTCATAATTCTTCTTTTGTACTTGTGCTTTTCTTAATGGCATTATAAAATGCTAGTTTCTCCAAAACTCTCCTTTGCCTACTGACCTCTTGCATCTGAGAGAAGGGATAGAGTGGTACAGCTAATGCTTTGCAGATGACACCAAACTGGGTGGGAGTGTTGATCTGCTTGAGGGTAAGATGGCCCTGCAGAGGGACCTGGACAGGCTGAACCAATGGGCCAAGACCAACTGTATGATGTTCAACAAGGCCAAGTGCCGGGTCCTGCACTTTGGGCACAACAACCCCATGCAACACTACAGGCTTGGGGAAGAGTGGCTGGAAAGCTGCCTGGCTGAAAAGGACCTGGGGGTCTTGGTTGACAGCTGGCTGAACATGAGCCAGCAGTGTGCCCAGGTGGCCAAGAAGGCCAACAGCATCCTGGCTTGTATCAGGAATAGTGTTGCCAGCAGGAGCAGGGAGGTGACTGTCCCCCTGTACTCGGCGCTGGTGAGGCCGCACCTGGAATACTGTGTCCAGTTTTGGGCCCCTCAATACAAGAAAGACATTGAGGTACTGGAGCGTGTTCAGAGAAGGGCAACGCAGCTGGTGAAGGGTCTGGAGCACAGGCCTTATGAGGAGCGGCTGAGGGAACTGGGGTTGTTTAGTCTGGAGAAGAGGAGGCTGAGAGGAGACCTTATTGCTCTCTACAACTACCTGAAAGGAGGTAGTAGTGAGGTGGGTGTTGGTCTCTTCTCCCATGTAGTTAGCGATCAGACGAGGAAATGGGCTCAAGCTGCATCAGGGGAGATTTAGATTGGATATTAGGAAAAATTCTTCACGGAAAGGGTAGTCAAGCATTGGAACATGCTGCTCAGAGAGGTGGTGGAGTCACCATCCCTGGAAGCGTTCAAAAAACGGGTAGACGTGGCACTTCAGGACTTTGTTTAGTGGACATGGTGGTGTTGGGTTGATGATTGGACTGATGATCTTAGAGGTCCTTTCCAATCTTAATGATTCCTAGTTTTATTTTCATTAAAAATAATGCAGCCACCAAGCCAGGAAACATGAAATTGCTTCTCTACCCTTAATTGCTTTAGTGGTGGACTTGGTAATGTGAGGTTAATGGTTGGACTGGATGATCTTAAAGGTCTTTTCCAACCTAAATGATTCTGTGATTCTATGATTCTAAGTTATCTGCTGGAAAGCAAATGCAATTTTATTTTGCATTTTGCTCTGTCAGGCAATCAAACATACTATAATGAAGCAATACATTTGCCTGAACCTGGCCATCTTACTTAGCTACCACAGCCCCCCTTTAAGAAGATACCAATTCCCTACAGTACATGCAAAGAGTAACAGTTCAGTAGCAGAAGCATATTACAACTACTTTCTACTGCTGATGGCTCTTCTTGCTTCAGTGGATACATGTCTTCCAGAGACCTGCTCATAAAGCCTCAGCATAACCCATGGTCTAGCCTTCTTTGAAACATGAAATAAAAGGGAATTCAAAGGGAGGTATAGATTTTAGTGTGAATTTAAATCACATGCATTAGTCTCTCATGCCATGTTTCCCAGAAGGCCTCTAAGTCATACACTAAGAGGACGTCACTGCAGCCTCTCTGTGACTTTGTATGTGAGAAACAGTTGCCCTGCCCAGCTAGCGAGGGTGGGGGGATGCAGGAGTGCTGTGCCCTATCTCAGCTTGGAGGTACCTACTAGCAAGACCTCAGACTGAAAACAATTCCTGCTGGAAAGTCCAGTTGCTACTGTGCCCTTCCTTGTTATGGAAGCAGTAACAGAAGATACTTGAACCATCTGTATCCTCACCTTTTCTGCAATTTGTAATTTTAATATGGTCTCCCACCACCGCTATTTATAACAATCTCTTCACAGTCCAAAATTGAAAGGAATATTAGCAGTTTACTCTCCACTCATATTCCAGAGCAAGTGTTTCTAACCATCCTTTATATAGTGATGCACCTTCCGTGGCTCCTATTTTAAGAGGTGCTGATGACAACTAATAAGCTTTTACCATTAGCTGTACTGCCCTTGTGTGCCATAATCCTACTAAAATTTTTTCTTTTTCGTCTGGAAACATGGCCTATGTTATATTTTCAAAGAAAATCTATTGGGTAGAAATTCTCTCATGATACATTTTCCTTCCATCTCTGGGACAATGCAGCTGGCATCCTTAAAAAAAAAAATATATTATTTAAAGACATGACGTGCACTTTAGAGTGACATATAATTTGTTTGAACATCTTTCCAGTGCTTCCTATTAGTAGGAGGCTGTGCATTCAGCATTTAAACTCATGACCTAAACCATGGACACTCACATCAGGCCATTTCACTAATTCACTCAGCTGTCCCCTTCAGGCCAAAATCAGCAATCATACTTTGGCATATGATCTCTACTCTTCTGGCACAGAACAGGAAGAATCTATTGTGAGTTTATACAGGCCTAGAATGTTTTAATCTTACTATCATGTCAACAGTGTCTTTTTGCTTCTGGTTTCAGTCAAAACACCGAATCTACAGCTGAGTTAATTTCATCTTTGTAAACAAACCATATTTCTGAGTAGACATGCTGTGTACATAATAGACATTAGAATTGCTTTCATGTCCAGAACCTTTTATCAGCGGGTATTTTCCCATGTTAGAAGCGTAAGTAGCCTAAGATATATATTCACTGCCTCAAAAATTAGGACCTTTGCGCTAGTGATGACATTTGTGATTCTACTCATATCCAGTAAGCAATAGAGCATATAGGCAAACTCCTGTTAAAAGTAATTTTTTCTTCCCTGAAGTGGTGCGTATTGGGCACATGAAAAAAAAAAAAAATGCAGCTGATTTCTAGGAGACTTGAGTCAGAACTAGGCATCTTGAATCTGAACACTGTCTTAGAGAGTCTTGGAGTGGCCAACCCATAGTTGGGCTCTCTGAACTCTCTTGTACTGACTTCAGCCAGTTCTGGGAATTACTCATTTCTGTCTTAGATGGTTTATTCAAAAATTTTAAGAAGTTCTGATTTAAGAAGCCTGGCAATTCACTCATGTTATCTCATTTATTTTTGTATTTGTGCTTAATACTGGAAAATCAGACACTGTGACTATTCATGTTATTACTTCTGGATTTGTATATACATTGCATAACTTCCCTTTAGCTTATTTTTAGCCATTTTGACCATATTCTTCACAGTGATAATTATCTGAGTATCTCTCAGATTTTTCTTTATTTTTAAGCATTTTGCTATCACTTATATTGTCTTCTCAGTTTGGTTTCTACAGTTACTAAATAGCAATTTTCCTGCAGTAATAAATACTGGAGACATAAAGTAAGATTAATATAACAATATACTACAAGACTGCACAGACAAAGACAGCTTTAACAAATAAAACCTACTAATTTTTTTTGTTTTGTTTTTTGTAACTGAATTACGCTGGCAAAAGTGGGTTAACTTATTTGTTTATTTTATTGCTGATGGTCAACAGCATACTGGTTTGTGCCACCAAACCATTTTATCTGCTGTTATTCATTCAGAGAATACAGAAATAATGAGCCTTTATTGCTCCAGTTCCTCATAGCAGATTCAACACTTGCAGAGTCTTGGATCACTATTAAGCATACACCAAACACTGTACTTGGGCTGAGTACCAAAATGTAGACACTAAGCCAGTTCTTATTTTAAATAACTCAGTTTTATTCTATGGAGTTATGCCAACTATATGCCAGTACAGGATTTGGTCCAGAAGATCTGTTCTGGTTATTGATCCAACCTACATGTCAGAATCAAAGTAACAGTATTGGTCAAAATAGCAGCATTAGGCTGAAAAAATAATTTTATAGATCTTCACTCATGGCACCTGATGATGACTTTTGGACACTTCTCATTCCAAATTCTGTATCTGTCAACCTGCCTTTTTCAGTTTAGCCCTCTGTCTTAGCCTTTAAACTGGAATTTAGGGCAAACACTCCAAATTACCAGGAAGTTGCACATTTTGGAGGTGATACTGGCAGCTGCAGTCCTGCAAACAACCCTGCTCCAAACGTGGCAAAAATGCTGTGGGTCCAGCTGAAACCCAAAACCAGACACCAGATGTAAAGTACCAAAAGCCAGCCTAGTGACAGAAAAAGAACTATCTTCACATCCTAGATCCCAGGTCTTTCTAATGCTGAATGCTAATCAAGAAAAATAACTTTCAATTTTTTATCTGGAAAGACTGTATTCATTAAACTTTGTGGAGCCATAACTAGAAACAGATTAATCACAATTTTCTAAACAAAACACTGCAGAAGTGAAGAAAACACCTTTTAAGGAAGGTTGTTCTCTTTGAATAACATTGCCAACATTAATTTTTTAAACTTCTATGTACGTATTAACTTTGGAGTTCAGCAGCAAGTTTCATTAATTTCTGTGCTGAAAATTTAATAAATATGGAAAGAAATTTCGAAGCTCGTTATACAGGGGGGGTGGGGGGTGCAGGGAGCGGAAATCAGTTAAATCCATTATACAAACTTATGACCCATGGAAGCCATATGACAAAGAAAGAATTTTAAGTCTAGAAAGGCCATTTGTCAGGTAAACAGACAATTACTATGCAACACATTAATGCCACAATTTGAATAATTTTTAACTCCTTAAAATTATATTAATCTGTCTTGAATGCGCACGAAAATGTCATCATTCAATTCTGATAGAGATACATCTTCTGGATAACCATACAGAATAAGTAATACTAATTAATACTCAAAAATCTGCCCAGGCTGGGCTAAGTAGAGGAAGGACATCAGTTTCTTTAGCCATAAACCTTTACAGGGGTGATGATTACTCAACACTAAATGTAAGTCTTTTACACCCAGTTTGGTAGTCGGCAACCTGCAGCCCAAATTGGAAGCAAGACCAGCCCCTGCCTTTTAAGCCTCAAGCACTACATCCCTACCTTCTCTACTAACAAGCACTAAAACTGGCATATTCTGGTTGGAAAAAATGACCCAGATATAGAGATATCAGAATTTTCACTTAGGCCTTGATACAAGAAATCTGAAATCTGTTACTGATTATAAGCTCTGCTAGAACCAGCACAAAGCTATTTGGTCTCCTTAAATACTGTAGGGTTCAGTTCCTGAACAGGATGAACAGCTAGAACTTCTGATAGGACAGTTTGTAGAAATGCAAGAATAAAAGGAGCAAAATGTCATTTTTGTGCTAGTTTCATATACTGGTTAAGCACAGCCCTGATCTTCCATCCCCCTGTAACGAGATTCTGCTTTGTTTGATTTTCTGCCAAGAACTGTCATCTGTTCCTATCCAGTAGTTTCTTATGAAGATTTAAAAACGTATTACTTAAATTCTATCTTACTTTTAGGTTTTTTTGTTTGTTTGTTTTTTGGTTTTTTTTTAACTCAGGTGTGAAGAATCCAAGACACAAATAGCATAGTCTGGAGAAAGAACAATATCGTAAAGAGCTTTTATCCTAACTGATTTCTAAAGAAACAAATACAGGTACATGAGCACCAAAATAATAATCTGCACTTCTAATAGTATCTGAGACTTCAGCATGAAAAGAAACTGAATTTTTGATGTAAAGGTTCTTTCCCTTCTCAGCCAAATCAGTAAGAGTTGGTGTAAGACCCATTTCAGATCCAAGTAGGACAGACTTTCATTGACTTTGTGTGTGATTGCATTTAGGGCAAGATGTTTATATTCAGGAAGATGCTTTTCTCTATGTCTTTTTTTTTTTTTTTTTAACTTGAAATGCTAGATTATGTTATTTAGTAACCAAGGAATTATGATTTCCATATCATTCTTCCTTGATGGGTTGTCGTTTCAAGATATACCTTATTTTAATATCATTAGCACTACGTTCACCCATATACAACTCCTGAAAACAGGGCAAGACTGTGACCGATTCTTGCCACTTCTTCCCTGGAGCACATCTGGTCTCTGAGGGTCATTAGTGGATCTTGCCAGAAGCCATCAAAAGATAAGTTTCAAAGTAATTCTTAGAGTAAAATGCACTGAAGAACTGCTGTTCACTTAAAGACTGGAGTGATCTGATCTTTTTCACTTTGACAAGTTGTTAGTGAAATTTTGTAGTGTTTTTTCCATCCTGATAGAGATAATTTTATAAGCATGCAATTGTTTGAAAGCAAAACATAGTTGATTAGAAAAATAACTGAAATCTGCTTTCATTCTAAAATGTAAGGTTTATGTTTGTGGGTTTTTTTTGGTTTTTGTTTTTTTCCTTTTCTTTTGAGTGCATTGTCTGTAGTGCCAGGTACAATAACAGAAATGCATGGTGGTGCCAGCAGATCAGAAAATAGGTGTGACTGGTAAATAATGCCTTGACTTAGTATTTAGTGAGTAAATAAAATGCAAGTAATCTCCTCACTGGAAAGATCAAAGGGATCAAGACCAGTGATACTTTTTAGGAAAGATGGGTTTTCCTCTGTTAGCTGTTCTTCCAGTATTTTCTAACGAGTAAGACTTTGTGCTCATGTACAACACTTCAGGTTAAATTTTGCTATTATTTATACACACAGTCCCATTGAGGCCTTGTTCCACTCAGCCACACTATTCTGGCTCACTTTGTGTCGGTGAGAAAGCAACCCTGCTTTACTCTGTAAATTGTAAACACTATTAGAAATTGTCATATTAGGAATGTATAATAAACATATATACTCACTTATTCCTTCCCTTGCTGTGGCTGGACTGGGTACAGAGGGAGAAAAGTCTGAGTCAAAGAACTGAATTACTCGAGAAATTCGCAAAGCCTGTGCTGGACAAGGACATGTGTTGCTGTGGCACTGGTTTGTATTCAAACAAGTTATTCTATTTCATAAACACATCTAGGAGGAAACATCAGCTACCTATATGGGTAGCTGAGAAGTAGTATAAGGAAACAGAACCTGATTTAGTACTTTTGCCTTTCATTTTAAACACCTGTAACTATTTGAAAGACTTAATCAACCTTGTGGAAGTGTAAATATGTATTAAGACTATATAATATAGTATTAAGACTATATAGTTCATGCAGACAGAAGAGAAGTGATTATGCCTACTAGTCAAGTAAATACCAGACACCCTGAGCTGTACTCCCTGCTCTGATTGTAACACTGTCTAAGGACTTCACTTATTTTTCTGTTACCTTACCACCTTTCTTTTTCTGTCGGTAAAAGGGAAGATAAATTGCTTTTTAACAGTACCTGGCTCATTGATATGATCATTTAATGTTTGCAGATTCTGAGGATTAGAAGCATTATAACTAACAAGCATTATTAAAATATTACTTAGGGTAATGTGCACATCAGCCCCAGCCATTACTCTGACACTGAGATGGGAGACAGATACTTACTCTGATGTTTAGAATAAATTTAGTGACACAGTTCATAGTAATTTTTATCAGTAATTTTTATCAGGAAATACAGATGTGTTGTGAAACAGGTAATGTAACAGATTTAAGGCCTGATCTAAATACTGCATAGATGTGAATTCTGGAAGGGATGGGAGATGGCTAACAGAGACATTTACATTTACTACAGACAAAGCACGATGCTATATATCAGCTTGTCATATATATATAGTCTGTTTGGGTCAGAAAACCCAAAAAGGAGCTTCTGAAATCAATTTTCTAATCTCAAGTTTCTGGAAGTATTTTCTGTAACCTATATAAGTGCTTGAACGTGACCTATGCTAATCCTAGAAGGTACAAATCTATATCCTGCAAATCAACTCAGTGCCTACAGCACATCAGCAGATTTCCAGTTTTATGGAAGTGCCCAGGGCTAGAATAAATTATGAAAATAGGGCAAACAAAGTGACACCTACCAAGATCTGCACAGCAGTAGGGTGCTACCGGGGTACCTCTCTAATAGGCAGGAGAGATTAACAATTTTCACATTATTTTGTTGTCCATCCTCAGAATAAACTGTAAACTGTTCTCTACTGCAGGATTGCCCAGCAATCAACTGTCTTGAGTTCAGTAACAATGACGTATTTTGCTGCTGGGCAAGGCGTATGTGACTGAGAAGTACCTTCTGTTGAGAATGTATCCTTCTATCTTATCTCAAAGTCTAAATAAATGAATGTCCAATATATGAATTCACTTGGGGAAAAAAAACACATAGTTAGTATACTATCTGAGGGTTATCACACACCTTTGAGGAGCTCTTTATTTTGGAATTTTCTTTCTATTTCTATTGCCCTCCCTCAGTACTTCCCTAACTGTCACTTCCTGTTTACATAGCCAGACACATTCCATCTAATTCCCATGAAAGCAAGGTCCGTATTAGGTATCAAGAGGAAACTCTCAACAAGACTTGAATTCCTTCAGTCTCTAAAAATATGAACTTGTCAAATTTCTAGCTCCACTGGCATTAACTTCCAAGTTTAAGAATCTTCTAACTTTCATACACTCCTGTGAGGAACAGGAGTTGGTTACTTTCACAAGGCTGAAAGCATTAGTTAATTACAAAGATCATTTTGAATAACAAAACCAGCATTCACAAGGCACTTTCTGCATATTCTGCTGTGTATCATATTTGGATCTCATTCGCTTCTTTCCAACGATTTATTGATAAGGTTTCAGCAAAACAGGTCTTTTATGACAAACAGCTATAACTGACATTTTTAATGATAACTTTTTTACTACCATAGTTCTAATTATGTTGAATCATAGCAGATGTCCAAGATTTTGGACAGCTTCTATCAGCTTCTCACATGAAGGAGAAACCTGGGATCAAAAATTGGGTTAGATACTCTGAAAGCAATAAGAACATCTGTGCTGCCCACCAGCTTAGCCCACCCTCAAAATCAATTTCACTTTAAGAACTCATTCAAAACAGGGCTCTAGCTAGAAAATAAGCTTTCTTGCATTGGTCTCTCTATTCCACAGGTCCACTAAAAAGAGTCATACTTACCTTTCCAAATCCTGAATATTTGCTTGCACAACATAAAATAATTCAGATGACTACAACATAGCATAATACTTGGGAATATAATTAGAGGCATCTCATCACTGTATTAATAGAAACTGAAGGGGTCCTCTACTTCCAAAATTCATATGGCTTGTGGATGAGAAGTAACAGATGCAAATGAAGAACTGATAGGAGGATAAGAGAATGGGTACTGGCCTGTTATCACACACTTCTTCTGACATTCTTCCAGTGTTTGAAAGTTGTTCTCATTCCCATGGCATCCACCATATTCAAATATTTCACATTTACGGCTTTGAATATTGAAGTAATAGCGCATATGGATTGCTTTGCATGGACCTTCATCTGCTTTCATGGCACAGACTGAATGCCCTAGTTTCAGTGGTGGCAAAGCAGCACCTGTAATACAGAGAAGTAGAATAACTGTTATTAAGTTTGCTTCACTACACAGCATAACTTCAAAATGAGATTGCTTGCGTCTTCTGCTAGAGAGGCACTGCATAATATCTGGCTGTAAAGCTCTGAACGCACTAAACACAGATGTAAAAATTAAATCATCAGCTGCACTGGAACACAAATGCCATTCAATCAAACCGAATGTGTGGTTTCAATTTTCAACCAGAACAGCTCATATTATAAACTTTAACTCCTCATCACAAATCTCTAAATAGCTATGTAGAGTAGCTTATTCACAGGAGCTAGTGAGCAGTTCTGAACAACAAATACATTGACAAAATCCTAGTGGCCCCCAAAAAGACAATGACTACCCCTGCATAAAAAAGGCAGAAAGAGGGTTCTTTGTACTCTCTTCCATGCACTTCTGATAGCGAACATAGCTCATAAAGACATCTCCTAGCAGTGTGGGATGAACCAAGCAAGACAGCCCTGCAGAGGGCACCATTCTTCTATCAGATGACACTTCAGTGGCACATAAATCCATCCAGTACAACTGAAAAGTCACCATACTATCTTATTTTCTTTGATCTCATCGTTCTTGCATTAGAGCTTTCAAGAGCTAAGAAGTACACAACTAGAAAGTTAAGGTGAAAAGAAATTTTATCTTTTCAAATGGTGTCATTTCTACATCTTTCAATATACACTCAGGTCAGGGAATGTTTTGTAAAAATTTTCATATATATACTGTGAAGAAGAGCAATAGCAAAGTTTTACACTGTGAATGTCTATAAGGAAATTCTGACTGACAATCCAGTTTGTGATACTGATCCCTTATCAATATATGGTTTAATATCTTTTCCTGTTTTGCTTTTCCAAGGAAATATTTTACCCTAGAGGATTTTGAAAGATGTACAGAGCTTGTGTGCTTGCAATAGCAGCCAGAAAAACAGACCTGAAATTTTTCATTCATTCTCCCAGAGCTAATCAGAACATTGATGTCTCTTAACATGTATATGCAAAAGTATCTATCAGTGCTCTTTGCAGTGGCCCGGGGGGGGGGGGGGGGGGGGGGAAGAGGACAAGAGTTTACATGATCATTGCACAGCTTCCTACTACTAACTAGATTAAGTTTCCAGCTTTAATTAAAAGAATCCACAAACATCAGGTTTTACGACATGGTAAAAAGGAAATTGGTATAACTACTACCTACCTGCTCTGTGGATATCTAATTTTAACATATAGAATTGGCCTTACATAATCTTTAAATGAAATTCACAGCAGATAAATCCTCATAAATACTGAGGTCAATGGAAGTTTACTAATTTTATTCCATTTGAGCTACTGATAGCTATTAAACCTACCAGAAAGAAACAATTTTCAGCACTAAAATATTTTAACTGATAGCATTTAAATCCTTGAAAAAAATTAACAACCTTTATTACACAATTAGCATCAACACAAAAATTGTAGCACACAATTCGTTCTTCCAAAAATGGACAATTTGGGGTTAAAATACAGATTAAGAGGACTAATTTCAAAATTGTCATTAAATATTCAGTCCCTAAAATAGTTTGTGACTGTTTCCTTACTAGTGAAATTATATTTAGAGATTTTGGAGTTAAGAAAATAGATTTGAGAATATTATTGAAGACTGTCTAATAGGAAATGCGGATGAATTAAAAGAAACATTTTTAAGAGATGTTAGATTCCGTAAACTTCCTATGGAGCTCAACTTGCCAAACAGATTTCTGAACTTTGTTTCTTGCCAGTTTCCTTATCTGGGTCTTCCTAAGTCCATAAAGAATTAGGATTTAGAAGTCACAGAGATTCCAAGTTGGACCTCAAAGGTCTAAAGTTCTCCAGCAGGTTTGGGAATCCTTTGGAAGGGGCTTAAAAAGGCTCAACTTCAAAAAGTTGAGAGGATATTGCATTGCAAAATGAAACTTTGGAATTCCCCCACTCAGTAATAGAGAAAAAATGCCTTCAGAACATCAAAGTTTTCAGTAACTTTTGGAATAACTCCTGAAATGGTAAAATCAAACATTCAGAGCTCCACAAAAATAGATTCAACTCAAATGTGGTTGGGGGTGAGGGCTGGCAGCTGGTTTATAAACACGTTATTTTCTTGGCACACAAGAAATGAGATCTCCCACATGACCTGTGTCAGTGACCCAGTTCAGTCTAGAAGAGGTTGTGAAAACTCACTAGGTTTCCTAACTACTGGAATTTCAGACATGGGGTTATGTCAGCTCATTTTGCTTGCTACATTATGCCACACCAACATTGTGGGCTATGAAAACCTAAATAGTGTGCAAGCACAGTTGCAAAACTACACAACGATGATGAACAAATGGCTTAGTAGAGTTTATCTTAGGAACTTTCTGGTCTCAACTCCTAGCCTGTTTCCCATCAAACCCATAGAACTAAATCACTGTTTTGCTTACCTCCTAATGCCTTTCCTCTGCAGTCACAGTGACAGTTACCACTGTCAGATGCACTGACATCTGCTGCAAACATAATGACTATGTGTGTCACACTTTTTGGCAATCAGACATTTATTTTCTTAGGAGTGCTAGCAAGTTACCATACTTTGGCTAAAATCTGTACCCTGGGGCCAAACCCTCCAACTTTGAACAATAACCAAGTGACTCCGAAGAAAAAAAGTCTCAAAAGGATTCGTGGGAACTGAATCATTCTTGCATTTGGGAACAGTGGAAGAATTCTTCCCCATTATTTTATACCTGGGAACACTTGACTCACACAGATGATACAAAATTAGCTTTCCTTCTCAGATTAGAGCAGCAGATGAGAAGGCAAGCATGAGTGTTTGGCCAGTAGGTCTGCACGGATACAAATCTGCCTGTACTCATTTCATATGTGGAATATACCTTGAGAAAATGAATTCGTAGTATAAGGCCTCCTCTGCTCTTGAACACTGGAACAAATTTTTCCTACTACATATCAGGTCCTTTGTGAAGAGCACAGGATATGACATTTAGGGAAGATGCCTGTTAGGAAGGTCAGTGAATATTCTTCAATAGAAACATGGAAAGTTAAAACTGGAAAGAATTTTAATGGAGTTTCTCATTCAAGTTTTGACGTATTTCTAATGGTATAAATACCTTGAGACCTTTTCTGACAGATGTCCAAATTATTCTTAAACTCCAGTGAAGTAAAATTCCCAGCAACCTGAAGCAGCCAGTTCCAGGTTTTCACTACCCTTCTCACAAGACAGGCCTTTTTTGTAATATACAGCCTAAATATTCTTTATTACATATTAAAATCATTTGGTACTTCCTTCAGTGTATAGACAGAATAATTTCAAACCATCCAGTCTTTCTTTTGGAAGGCTTTTGTCTCCTCTTAATTATCTCTATACTAAATAAACTCCCTTCTTCCAATCTTTTTATTGGCCTTGCTTTCTAACCTTCTTACAACTCCTTTGGATCTTTTCCTATTGGTCTGGATTACTGTTAAACTGTGCTGCACAGAGCTGAACATAATCCTCTACCTGATGCATTACTGGTGCCAAATAGAGTGATTTTTATTAATACTTCACAGAATTACTTGCTTTTTTTTTGCCTTTTTTTTTTTTTTTTTTTTACAACAACATTGCATTATTTTTGTAATGCTCTGCAACTTCCACTTACTTTCCAGCAAATATAACCTTGTTATACAGGTGCTTCAAAAGTTATTTTTCACCTGATATTTATGAATGCAATGACTCTCCTTCTTAAGTGTAGCATGTTGCATTTGTCATTTTAAAAAGAAAATTAGTTTAATCATCCACATTGGATCTGGCCCTGTTGGATATTTATTACTCATCCAATTTAGGCATCTGGTCCAAATAAACTTAGAAAATCTATAGAGTTATAGGACTGTACTACCCTAGACCAAGAAAATTGAGTTTGTTTTGCTAGAAATATATTAAGTAATGGTTACAGCTGATGTTCAATGTCACACAAGTGATTACTTGACATACTAAAACCAAAATAAAGTGAAGAAAACCTCCTCTCCTCTCCTTCTCCCCTCTCCTCAAATTTTTAATTTAATGACTTTATTACATCAGCTACATAGGTTTTCATAACAGAAGGCACCAAGCGTCCACTGCTCTGTCTTAACAATCTTTCCACTCCATAGTTTCTGGTAAGTGCAAAGTAATGCTGATGAAATGGGTCACAATAAGCACATTTAGGACAGATATTTTATGTCATTACCTTCTTCCTCCATTCTTTCCATCTCCCTACTTTTGGCAACTGCCAGAAACAGGATACCAGCCAAGACTGTTCCTACACAGCACAGCCATTCTCACATTTGTTGTCATTCACATGGCAACTTTTGCAACTCAATACATGGCTGTTTAATACATGAATAGCAACTATCAACTGACACTCAGTAATTTCACTGTAAGAGCTCTAATAATCTGGAGTTAGTCATGCTGTAGCCCTGAGCCCATGGATGTTGTATGATCAATGCAAAGCACTGTTATCACTTTACTGGTAAGCAATGTAGTATTACAAAACCAGAAGTGGTGAATAATGCCTCTAATCCTCTTAGATGAATGCAAGTAAAACCAATACTTCTTCCCCTGGCTGTAGGCATAATACAAGACTATCTTGACTTTTCAGACTCTTACAGATAATCTGCAGGGCTGGTTGTTAAAAATACATCCTTTCAATTAGAAAGTGAACTGATTTTTGTATTATATCTATGGCACAATACATATGAAAGAAAACAGCATTACTGCACTGTAGCTTTTCAAAACAGAACTATATAAATTAAATTGGGAAAACAAAACTTGGTCAGGAATATTTCTGACTTTTTATGTGAAATACTTTCTGGTTTTGTTTGCTTAGGTTAAGGGTTCTCAACCTTATATGACTTCCTGTGGTTATACTTCATTATAAAAGATACACTGTCATCTTTCCAGGCTTTCTTGTAAATGTCTCTCTTTGATAAGTGATATCAATACTAAGCACCTTGTCATTAATGATTAGCTGTTTCTTCTCTCTCCATCTTCGTCACTTTGACAGCTTCCCACCCGCACACTGTTCAGTGCTCTTCCTACCCATGTGTTTCCTACCCTTTCTTTAAGCAGTCACATTTATTCTTGATAAACTTTCACATATGAATAAAAAGTATATTCAACTTGTGAGTCATCTTCTTCAGGCTTTGGAACATCAACTAAAGTGCTCCCAACCACATAAGGTATTACTGAACAACATATATAAGCTAGTTATTTTTATATCTTTTATGTTTGTTATCACCCTTATTTATTGGTGGAAAAATGACAGTTTTTGCCAGAAGAGAACAAATTGAGAATCCTTTTTATCCTGTTGGACTTGACTTGCAACCTTAATTATTACTGTAATTTAAATACTAATAGACAAAACCCCCCTCTTAGATGCACAAAGGACTTGTACCCAATGTGATTCAAAAGTATGACATTACGAATAATGGACGCACACAACTTATTTTATCCTTTAATACCTGAAAGTTATTGAATTCTAGGGTAAAATATGTCAATGTTTTATAACTAACTCAGAAAATAAATGCTATCAGTGAAATTGCAGCCTACAAATTCTCTACAGTTAAATTCACCAAGACCAGAATTTCACTCTTGTCTTAAGAAACAACAAATATAATTTTAATTAGCAACTAGTATTTAGTAAAATCTAGTAATTTTATAGAAACAGAGTACTGCAAAAATATTGTTTGTAAACACTGCACAGTAGTCACAAAAACAGGGTCTTAGTTTAATTTCTAAGCATCACATTTGATTGCTTTTTACTTTGGAATACAAGCCCAAAAGTTTGGAACTGGTCCTCATACTAAATCAGTTACTGGTTGTATAATCTTAAATGACTGGTTGTAAAATAATTAGTGATAAAAAAATGCCCAATAAAAAGACTTTTTAATTTCCTTGAGATTATTTTCTTACTGTCTTTTATAAACTTTTTACCTTTTTATAAGTCTTATCTTTTACTTTAAAAAGTTAATCCAGAAGATTTCTTGTTCTGGTGATGAAGTGTGTTATCGTAACAAGCAAAACAATTTGGCCTTCGTGAACTGCAAGCTTAGGCTAAGGATTTTTATAAAACTGAGAATTGCAGGGTAGAGCAAAAATAAATGTGATTTTGCCCCCAAACAAGAAGGGCATTTATGTGCTTCAGGGTTAGAGAAACAAATGTATTCTGTATGAAACAGTCTTAACTACACAACCATGCTAAGCATATGCTTAATGTGGAACAGTGCATATCTTAAATTGTAGTGACTAATTATGACATGGTCCTAAAACACTAGCTTCATTTGCAGTATAGCTATGATTGTGCACAATTAATATTTTTGTCTCAAGGAACACTGCTGCAAAAGACTGATAGAAATAATCTGATGGAATTCGGACAAGACATGGGCAGATTAAGTAGAGTGTCAACATGGGAAAAAAAGGTTCCCCTTAGCTGCATTCCCAGTTAGGCTTCAAAATCAGACCCGTCAAATGGGAGAAGTATCCATTGCATAGTTCTCTGCAGCTTAAGAAAGAGATCACAATTGTAAATGATTTTCTCAAAGGATAGAAGAATATTTTAGTATGACCCAAAAAGTTTATTTTTGCCTCATCTGCTTTCTCAAAATCATGTCATAGAAGACTAAAATATCTTTCACAATGATATCCAGTATAGAAGTTTGATCCACCTTACTTAATTTCAATGAAGTGAAAGTAAAAAATGATTTTACAGTGGTAAGAATCCAAGAAACCCCCCAGTTCTAACAGTCACACTTCTGCACTATTTTTCTTAACAAAAATCTCTTTCTAACTGGTGAGGTTTTATATATCCAACAACATCAAATCACTTGGGGCTAGACAAAGAGCTTCTTCAAGGCCCAGAAAATCAATGAGGGCAGCAATTGCATCATCTTTAGACCAAACTTTGCAAATTAACTGTGACTCAGGAGAGCTGTACACAGGACAGAGTAACATTAGCCTACAATGTTATTCATCATGTTTCTGCTCCATTTGCGTGGGGAGATAAACCTGAGTTTACCAGCTGTATGTTCTTTTCCCTAAACACTGAAGTTTTCCATGGGTCCTAAAGCAGAGCTTTAAGGGAATAATCTTGATATCTAACACAATGTTTGATTAGGATTAGAAGTTCAAAAAAAGCATGGGAAACACAAGCATTTATAGAAGGCAAATTTGCTAGAGCTTAATGCAAAATTCTGAGCATCAACCTGTTAGTTAGAAACCAGTGCATTTTTAGCTTCGTTCCACTTTCAAAAGTTTCCCAGAAAAATTCTCAAGTACAGAATTACATCTACAGTGCATTTTAACATAGTGGGTTTTGTTATCTGAGATCATTTTATGTGTCATTTTTGTAACCTCTTACCGAGAGCATCCTCTCCTTTGTCGTCATCTAAGTCAGTAGTTATATGCCCAGTGACACAGATGAACAGCAAGATAAAGGTTAAAGGTAAGGAACATCCCTTCTTTCTTCCTTTCATCTTTCCTGTATAACACATAAATAATATACACTTCAATCAAATTCCTTGAGTGCTCTGCAAAAGTCATTAGCAGGGTAGCGCATAGCCATATGGGTAGATATACAAACTGGGAGCTTTGGAAATAATGTGAGTTACGTTAGCATAATTATATTGTTAGCACAATGAAAAACAAGACAAGATTTATAGTTGTGCTCAGCTGATTGCAAGTCTCCTATCCCATCTCCAGTCCAGATTAGAGGCACTGCTATTACTTTTATTTTAAGCCACAATTGAAATCACCTCCCAGAACACCTAATGGTATAAAATGTAACTCTTTGTACTTTTAATGTCCTGAACAGTTTTACACTATGTATAGTTGGCTGGCATGTCCGATCCTTCCAAATAAGTTTTACTCTGCCTGCAGGCCCTAGATTTGTTGCCACAAATATAGGATTCTATCTTTAACAAATATTTCATCAACTTATAGTTACCAAGTTCCTGGACTTTTGTGTAAGTTGCATTTCACAGGAACCAGTGAACTTTTCACAACATGGGCTTCAATGCTTTAAGAAGTATTTTGTATTATGTAGATCCCTTTAATATTGAATACCTCACTTAAGTGCAGAACTATTATTTTTCACATAGGATCAGTACAACCATAGTCATTCATACAAAGAAGATACTTTTATTCCATGGCAGCTGGCATGTTCAAGTTGCCAAAGATGAGGTTATGCATGCACATATGAGAGTACCCCTGGAAAACTTTTGCTTTAACTTTTTTAGAAAGACATATTTTCCAACTAACTAAAAGTTCCTTAAGGATCTCTGAATTCCAATTAGAGAATAAGCTCAATATCTCCTTTAACTACCAACAGATAGATTCCCTATAGATATCCTCTTCTCTTGAAGTACGATACTATACTGTCCTGGTTTCGGCTGGGATAGAGTTAATTTTCTTCCCAGTAGCAGGCATAGTGCTCTGTTTTGGATTTAGTAGGAGAAGAATGTTGATAACATGCTGATGTTTTAGTTGTTGCTGAGTACTGCTTATGCTAGTCAAGGACTTTTCAGCTTCCCATGTTCTGCCAGGCGCACAAGAAATTGGGAGGGGGCACAGCCAGAATAGTTGATCCAAACTGCCCAAAGGGCTATTCCATACCATATGACGTCATGCTCAGTATATAAACTGGGGGGGGGGTTGGTGGGGGAGCAGCGATCGCTGCTGGGGAACTGTCTGGGTATTGGTCGGCGGGTGGTGAGCAATTGCATTGTGCATCACTTGCTTTGTATATCATTATTATCATTATTATACTGTTACTATTATCATTACAATTTTACTTTATTTCAATTATTAAACTGTTCTAATCTCAACCCAGGAGTGTTTCTCACTCTTACTCCTCCGATTCCCTCCCACATCCCATCGGGGTAGGGGGAGTGAGCGAGCGGCTGCATGGTGCTTAGTTGCTGGCTGGGGCTAAACCACGACAATTAATTAATTAATTAATACTAACAATAGAATATCTAAGGACTACAAAGTTCCTAGCCTTTAGACACTGTTGTTGTCTTCAGTGTTTTTGTTTACATGCCTGTGAAGATAGCATGTCTACATCACCTAAAACAGTGAGGGCAGTTGGGCTTATGGGAGGAGATGAGATAACCTGTCACTGTGCTTGCGATACAGCTTTATAGTAGGAAGGCTAAAGAGATGATGCTGAAGTGTCAGGTGACATTAATAGAAGTCATCTTTAACAGATTAAACTTTTCTCTGAGTGATGCATCTTTGTCTATGAAGTTAGAAGTGAATCATAGCTATGGTATCTAGGAAAACACTAGCAAGCAGTGATGTCTCGGAAATGTGACATTTGCACAAAGAGAGATTAACCAATTTGCCACAGCCACTCTGAACTGTACCAGAGCCAGAAGGTGCAGTTATATCTTCAACACCAAATCAAAGCCAGAATTTTCATTTCTCTCTTGACAACTTACCAATTTCTCCTTCTTGTGTACTCAGTGTTTCCCTAACTTGCAGAATATGTAGTAAAAAAGAAGCACATTCTTAAAAATAAGTCTTGGTGAATTCACAGACCAGACCACGAGTAGCACTAACTTGTTGGATAATTTTTTAAATTGACAATTCCCCTTAGAAGGCTTCAGTATGTATTGTAATGAAAAACAGAGAGATGTCTTCATACTTTTTTTTTTTTTTTAAAAAAAAAAAAGGAACAGAATTTTGGGATCAAAGGAATTTCTATTTTAGCTGGAAAACACGACAGAATTAATTTTTTAATCATAATGCTTTCCTGCCAAAACAAACAAAAGAACACATGTCTTTCATTCCATTTAAGCTAAATTTTTAAGCTTAATTTCTACATTGACATATAAAATCCTTTATCCAGATAAAGTTTGCCAAAATGTTTGGCAAAATAATTGAGATCTCATTTTGTCCTATTAATTAGGAGTTTTAAACAAACTTTCCTCAAATACTATCTTTTACTTCTATCAACAAATTCAGAAATTGTTGCTTTCTTCTAGAGATGTAATAACTACTCTTGAAATAGTAACCAACTTGTTACAATTCTGAAACATTATTAACTGAGAAACCATGCAAGAGCGACAATCGCTCATTTTCAGGTATTTTTCAAAGAAATAGAAGTAGTGTCCTTATTCATTCTTCTAACTAGAACTCCAGGTTCACATTCCTATACTATTTTACTTATTACAACTTAGTCTAATAAGGTATTATTTTCTCCCTTTCCCCAGGGACAAATCTTTAGTGATTTGTTTGCTCCATTCAGAATGAATAATCCATAAATAATTTTTCCCCAACCGCTTTACTAGAAGAATTACTTATGGGCTGCTTGGCTGACCGCAGGATATCCCTAAAATATCATTAAAACACAGAGAAAAAAAACCCATGATACTGTGCTATGGATTTATCAGTTCACTCTAACATGCCAGACATTTAGACTTAATTACATTCATTAATGCTACTGTCTACATTTACTTGTGTACCCCATCTGCTCTCATTTGCCTTACTTATTTGTCAGTCTGTTCAGAAGTCTCTGGTTTATATGTGATAATTATGTGCTAGTTAATTATTTCCATTTTCTAATGCCATCCTCCTCCCAGTTGTTGTCCCAATGTTATCTCATCACTGACTTTTTGAAATATTACACCATTAAAGGAGAGGAAGAGTCTTTACTGAAATGCTCATTGATATACACTGAATACTTTTGAGTTATAGCACCTGACTAGCATTAGCATGCTCTCTGTTTGGGATATTCTCAGCATTTCTTGTCATTATTCAGGTAATTTGCAAGTTTTCCAATCAATCAAAGAACAGATATTCCCTCTCCATTTTTTTCTGAGTATAGTACATACTATAACTGAAATTGAAAGCAAAGTAACTGATCCAAACCAAGGACAATGGCCAACTTTGACATTACTGTCACAGCTTCAGGAAGTTTGCCCTGAATTTGATCAGCCTCTGTGAAAGTGGATGAAGTTTAATGCCAAAAGATCCACAGAAATAGATCTCTTTATACACTGCCTGGCAAATATAGCATCTTAGACTCCAGACACTAGAAATAAATCACATATGTAATAAGCAAATATTTTAACATATCAAAATAATACCATGTAAGAGTATAACACAAATCCAAAATAAGCCAAGAAAACATCTTAAAAAGGAGTTCTATTGACTATGTTTCTGCACAAAGTGAATGGAGGTAACTGTTTCTTTTTAGCTTTCAAAGTCCATTCTATGATTGCCAGAAACAGACTACCTCTTACGATGCATTTGGCCTAATACCAGATTTTCTTCCATGCAAAGCTTTGTGGTACATGGCTTTGGAAGAATTTTACTTTTTTATCCAAAGGTTAGAGAAATAGTTACAGCAAATCTTTTTATTCATCCCTGATAAAAAGTCCAGTCATGCTTTAAAAGAGGAACAAAATAACTCTGTACAAGGTAACCTGAAGTTGTCTAAGATTGCCTTTACAATTTGAGAGACACCAGAGTTATGATGTTAGTTTGACATTAACTAAAATTAAAATAAATCCACCACTACGAAAAATTGTATGGGGAGAAATATTAAGTAAAAAATTTCACGCAGTTGCACAAGAATAAGTATTTAGCACTGTAAGGTAAATAAAGGTGGTGATAGTTTGACATCATCCAGGCTGAATAAAAGCAGAAATATCATCAAATATTCAGATTTGCTACTTAGATAGACAGTAATAATGGATCCTAAACTTTCACACTTTGCCTGGCTGTTGTGAGTTTATGGGAATTAAAAATTACAAAATACACTTTCAATTTTTGTTTTTGAAATGACACGAGAAAGGGTAATTTTCTAAGTACATTGTTTTCCTTAGAAGCTTTAATTTGTAATCATTGGCAGAGTTGTGATCCTTCATAAAGGAACTTGCAAATTATCCCTGACCTCAGTTGCCCCTGGATTAATTCCAAATTTGCCCCTGGACTCTCATTTTCTATATTTGAGTTTTTGCAAACATGATGGCAAAACCATCACTAATTCAGAAAAATTCTATTTGAATTTGCTTGGTATCACTCAAGTTGAGGCCTTGGTTCCTTCTTCCAGGAATCTGCAGAATATAGATTTAGATTGCAAAATGTAATAATCCATTTTTACTTAGTCATCCAATATACCCAAAGCCTGTCCCCAAATAGAAGAAAAATATAGGAAACAATCAGATGGAAATCTTCATTAAGTTTCTACTTTTCATTTGAAGATGACTCTTTAAAACAGAATTTTGTATATCATGAGCTACCATATATAATTGTCACTGTGTGATTATTGAGGATAAATTAGTACATTTGTATAGGGAATAAGAATCTTACCAGGGTGTGGCATTTCTACTCTTCCACTCAACTCCTACATTTCCCTGAAAAACATGTCTTGTGAAAAGTAGGGCTTCCTGATGCTTGGGCAGTTTCACAAAAGGAAAAATTTAGGCTGTATAACTGCATATCTGCCTTACTGCAAAGTCTACTGACCAAACAATCTCCTTTATCTTCTTGCTGACCTTCCCCCAAGGTCACACATTTCCAGAACATTGTGTCAGGTATGGGTGGAGGTGGGATGAAGGGGGTGAAGGTTTTAGTACCGAAATGCTTAAATCCTTCTGTAGGTTAATTATTTCTTCCAATTCCTAAAGGAAGAGTGAAATCCAAGATCAAAGTGAACTTCACCCTGCTTTTTCAATTAAAAAAACCTAAACCCTCTAGAAAAGTCCAGGTTTTCTGATTTAATGATCAGCTGCCCAGTAACAGAACTTCAAAGCAGTAAGCCTTTCATGATATTGATTTTATTTCCTTTTTTAATGCATTGTTTATTTTTTAAATTGTGTGTCCCATATAAATACAATAAAATACTTCATCTATGACATTTGGCTCAGTAAAATATCAAATGCATGCATTTGTGAAGGACTGTCTGTCATGAGAAAGATAGGAAATGTTTTGAGTTTAAATAATTAATTTTAAATGGTTTGATTTTTTAGGCCAAATTCTGAAAATCTCTGGGAGTAAATATAGCCCCTCATTCCAGAAGAGTTCTAATTTAGGACAGCCAGGAATCAGCCCAACATTAATACCAGCTTTTCTCTACATCAAAGTGTCATTAATGCAATTTTCATAAATCCCTAAGACATTTTCTTAGGAACTGGTACTCTACTGCTCCCAAACTAACTAGCTTTTGAATGAGACATTTTTATATCTATAACAGACAACATCTAAGTTACATGACAAAGGGGATCAAAGGTCTATGGGTAATAACTGACACCGATTTTTTTACTGGTTTAATTAAATACTTCCGCTTGTAAATAATACCATTAGCTTCCCTTAAGCTGGAATATAGGTAGACAAAGCAGACCACAAGCAACCAAGGAAGTTCCCAGTTATAGATCATTATTATCTGGTCTTATAACAAGGCCTTTTTTATCCTGCCACCTAAACACAGAAATATGAGAAAGCTCTCAAGATTTTTTTTTTTTTTTTTTTGCTAAAGACAGACAAGTATATAACTGTGTTCTCCATGCAGTTTGCAGCCTCTGGAGTAAGATCTTTTATATGTGTGTGTATATACATATATATATATATATATTTCCTTAGCAGTCTCTTCAACACCAATTTCTATAGTTACCAGGATGTTTAGAAGCAAACATTTCTTCAGCATGGTATTCATCTCTAACTAGCTAACTGGAAAAGGCAAAATAATAGCTAGCATTCTGGTAGTAGCCAAAACCAGACAGCTTTAGAAAATGGCATAAAGTGACATTGTAATGACTGTAAAAGTGACTCATTCACACTGACAGCCCAGGAAATGGAAGCACACACACACAGAGAAAAAAAAAAAAAAAGGCAAAGGATATAAGTAAATAGAGGAATGAATAGCAGGAGATAGGACATGCATAGTCAGAGGTTGAATTTAGCACAGCCTAAAATTAAAGATAAAAAGGACTAGACAGGATTATAGCACCTCTGAATAAAAGCAGACCTTTTGCAGTTCACTATACTTCACAGGCATTATATTTGCCCTATAATATCTTGTAGTACCTACTAGGACTTGTATGACAGAGATTTAATTAGACTGTAGCATTGTGTCCCAGCTGGCAGGGTCAGTGAGCTCCCTTAAAAAGTATTTTATTACATGTGCTATTTTGCAGTTCTTTGAAGCATCTTGTTTCCTCTTTTACTTTGGGGTAAGTATGGAGAATGAAGCAAGTATGAATTGTATCACCTCTGCTCTGATGTAAACTGAACAAAGACTGATGATACATGCCCTAGTTTTTTAAGTCCCAGAGACAGTGCTGTTCTCCCATTCAAACTGACTTCTGCCAGAGCAAAGCCTTGCAGTGTCACGGTAACTTAATAAGAAGGGAGGCAGTCTACTGTGGATCATCAGCACGCAAACACTACAGATTGAAAGCATGAGCCAGGGAAACTCTCCCCCCCCAATTTATCTCCCTCCTGTGCCATGCAGTAGCAGCCCTAGCAGTTTGTATGAGTCCTGAGACCAGAGACTCCCTGAGATTCCTCCAAGAACTTCAACATTCCTTCGTGTTATGAAAGAGGATTTTGGTTGGTTACCCACCTTTCATCATTTAACGTAAATGTTGACTTGCTGCTGCACCATTCCAGCTTCTTGAATTCCTAAGTGAAAGCTGGGAAATGAAGTAAAAACTGGGAAGTGAAAATTTAGAAAAACAAACCCACTTTGGGTCTGTTTGCATTAAGGTTGTAAATGCTGCTTTGCAAACACAACTGATAAACTAATTGAAAAGAAAACCTTCATATGTTTTGATATTGAAACAAAAATGCCCAAATTAATAAGCCTACCACAAGAATACCCTTCTTATTTCACATAACTATAGACCTATCTTGCCTTCTCACTTGCCTGTGTCAACTCCTTTCACTTGTGCTTTAAAACTGTTTTCCATTTTCCCAGCTTAGCTCCAGGACCTATTCATTCCCTTCTTCTAGTCAGCTGACACCTGGCACCGCGTACTTTTTTGCCATCCTGTCTGCGCTCAAGTTCTCTTGTGACACGGCTCTGGACCCTTATTTCCTCCCACATTGAGTTCTCCTTCTCACCTGGCTCAGTCTGGGCCTCATAGCCATAATATCCATCACCCAAGAGCTGGGAACTGGATATATTCTGGAAGGCAGAGAGATGGTGAGAGTATGCCTTGGCAAAAGTAGCCTGCAAGTGATTTTCCTAATTCCCTGATTGTACAATGCAGAGCACCTGATGCAACAGCCCAAATGAATTATAAACTCTGACATTAAGAGTGATTTGTAAAAATAGCTGCATTTTTCACAGGAACACTGAATTTGCCTACACCAAATCACATAACTACTAGTGATACCTTCATGAAGAATGACGAATGATTTTGTAGCTACTTCTACTAGCCATAGGGGAAAAAATCCCAAATAAAACACATGGCACAGGACCCAAGATTATAAGCTTATCATAAAGGACTTGCTGTGAACATTATTTGAATTTCAGTTTCCACCTCACAGAAGACCAATTCAAACAGAAGTAAAGAAAGAAGCCAGTTTGTTATTTAGACATGGCAACTGCATCTATTTGACATGCCACATCCCAATCCGAGGTAAATCTCTACTCCACATATACAGCCTGTTTTCATTGTGATGCAGCTTTCAATAGGGAAAGACAATATTCTTTTGCTCCTACCAAAATATTTTTTAAATACGGACTGAACCAAATTACTAGTTTACACAATTTCATAAACCTTAAAAAACAGAACACCAAACCCACCACACTCAACCCTGTACTACTTGAACAGAAACTACCTGTTTGTAGCAAAAATATAGGTCATACAATCCTATTTTCAAACACAGAATGCCTTCAGCATCCTACTAATAGCTACTCTCAGAGCACAAAAGCCAGCTAGCAGAACAGACGAGCAGCAATATTAGTTATGGTTTTAGGAACACGGTATGGCAGTCCCAACATTAGCATTATAAAGCCTCTAGCCTGTTTTTTTCTAGCAGTTTGGACTGGAAATGTACAGTGCACGTTTTCAAACCTCAGCTGTGCTTATTGATAAATAGTCATGTATTTAGAGGTCAGTTAACTTGCCACAACCTTCTTTTCTAATGGAGAGAGTCGTTTCAGTGCTGTACATTTGTTATCAACCCAGTTGTGTGTAGTTTCACATTGTACACATTCAGAAACACAACTACTCAATTTCACTAAAGTGAAGCTGTCAGTTACTGAAAATATAACAGGCAGGAATAGGAGGAAACTACCTGCCACACTGATGCCTCTCGTGACTGGTTTTGACGGTATCTTACTATTAACCTTTTGTAACCTCATCATCACATAGATTACATTTTGCTCACTTACCAAAAATCAAAATACAAGTTTCCTTGCTTTGTCAAGTCAGTTTAGCTCACCCTGCCTATCTTCCCAACTGGAGACACCACATAAATTTTTACGGCAATGGATGTACGAGCTTTGGATCATCACACAGGTCAGAAATGCTGTAATTGTTATTAGTGGGAATACCCCCAGACTCAGACTGCTTCAGATTATCACCCTACTAATACTTAAAACCAATAAAAAAAATAAACTGCCATAGAAAAGAAAGGGTCATATTCCCTTCATCTCCCACCATAGTATTGATAGCGCTGCTTATTCTGATGGCAGTGCCAGCTTCTGTGGACCTAGAGCAATCATCAGATGAGTCTCAGAGCACAGAAAACTTCAGCTTCACCTTTCTACACTACCTTTTCTCTGACTGATGAAAGCATAAATCATTGTCCAGGACCCCATCATGTTAAAGATTGTAGGAACATAGAGGAAAAAGATTTTCTACTTTGGCCAAGAAGCAATGTTTACAGAAAATGCTATCATACTTCTGCAGATCTTTCTGTGATGTTCATAAAAACTGTACCAGCTAAGTATTTCCTTCATATAATACTTGTATTTCTAATTTACTTGCTGCAATTGCTATTTTCAATATAATTGTTTTAAAATCAGTTCTTTTGGAATGCTCTATTTCCTGGAAGAAGGTTGAAATTTCTTGTGTCCAGGTCATATCCTGGGTCAACATGTTCAAATGCCTAGTTTTATTTTTTCACTAAACAGTAAGTATCAAATTAACCAGTTAATTTCAGAGGTATACTCTGTTATGAATGGCACACGTCAGGGAAGATGGCAACTAAAGGCGGAAAATGAACAGCTGTATTAACAGCAACAGGAAATTATTAAGGAAACTGAGAAAAGAGTTACAAGAGAAAATTAAAAGGACTAAAAATAAGTCTATTGCACTGTGAAATAACTATGAGAGGAAAGGAGTTATACAATTCCCCATATGGTTTTGATTCATTCTGTCCCCTGGGGTACTCTGTCCCTATTGTAAAGTAAGAACAGTTTCATAAGAGAAACACACAGATGTAGGTAATTTGTCCCTGTTTTTTAAGACAGCTCTCCCTGGTTTCAGTGTGAAGAACAGCTTTAGATATCAAGATCCCACCTTCAATCCTTACCAAAACATCTATCCAGTTCTGGCTTCTTCAGGAACTGTCAGCTTCTCCTAGTTCTTAGAGAGAAAATATGACTGTTCAGAATGTAGCCCAAACCAGGAGCAAGAGAAAGTTGTGGAATTAGACAGATTTTAAACAGTTTGCTCCAAAATTGTGAGATATGAGAGTCACGTAATTCTTGCGGCTCCTAAGCTCTACTGATGTTCTATTTTTTTGTTTTAAAATTTCTTTTCTTGTTCCTGTACACATGCTCTGACTCCCTCTGGCAGACATTCCCAGGCCATACTGAATGCACACCAATAAAATCGTGATAGTTACAAAACACTTCAAGCAGCTACCTTTATTTTAAAATGTACAATAGAGTTATTGCCAGAATAACTTTTTTGAAGTAAATGTAGGTGCTAAAGCAGCTTCCCAGAATGTGAAAAATGGTGTCAACGTCTCTTTTTTTTCCAGAGGAGATTTAATATTCATGTTTCCAGAAACTAACCTAATCCCATTAGTACATCCATGAGAGCAATCTGTGTTCTCTGCCCTAAAAGTAATTCAAAATGCACAGAGTCAGACAAATGGCATAAAGAATATCAGTGCCCTTGTACTGGAGAACAGACAATCTGAATGCTAGTATCTGCTACTGTTTATGCACTTAACTTGGAAGGGTTACTGGAGAAACATATAAACAGTCCTTGAAGCTAGATCTGGAATCCAGTAACTCTCCTTCTCTGACTGCGAGTCTGGCCTAGCTAAAGGCGAGATTTCAAACTCACCATGGCTCTGGACACGTCCTCTGAAAGCCTATTAGGAAGCTTGCTCTTTTACACCTTTGTTTCGCTTCCTAGACACACTATATCTTTGGCCACTTTTCCCCAGTATCTTAAAATTTCCTCTCTGACAGAAACTCTGTCTCCTTTTTGTACACTCTCCCTCACTGCCTTTTAGATCTGACACTAAACCCTACATTTATAAGTTTCTACCATTAGACTTTCATAATTAACTCTGTGATGTTATTAAGGATAGATAAATTCAGTGCCATTAATTGTTGTATCTGTCCTGAACCAAGATCATAAAACTTGAGCTTACAGTTATTCTGCATTTAGAATATTAGCTAAATGAGTTTTCATTAGCAATAGCAGTAAATGTGGGCACTGCGCTAAAAGGCTAAGTGCACTTTAAGGGTCATAGAACCACACTGGGCAGTTGAAATGCATTAAATCTCCAGATTGCAAACTGTGCAATGCACAACATAAGGATAAACATAAAGATTACTGAAAGTCAATTTAAAGCACACTTGCAGAATAATCCAGCCACCAAGACAGGAAACATGAAATTAATTACTACTCTACCCTTAACTGGTTTAGTGGTCGACTTGTTAGTGTTCGGTTAATGGTTGGACTTGATGATCTTAAATGTCTTTTCCAACCTAAACGATTCTATGATTCTCCAGCATAAAAGTTACAAAATTTTTATAAGACATGGATTTACCAACCAATTGCCCACATGACTACTTTTTAATGAACCCTTTCATGTTGGACTTACTTGACAGGAGAAAAGTCCAGAGAAGAATGTGTTTTAATCATCTTCACCTCCTCACCATTGCTCTAACTGTGTGCATAACGTGCAAAGTTAACTTGATTACAATTCTCAAATTCAGTTTAAACAATAATCCAAATTAATTTACTGTGGATATAGATACTTGCTGCCTTCACAGACAATCACAAACTCTCTCCTAGCCGACTTAAAGAATGAGCAGAAGATTACAAAGGGAAAAGGCTGACAATTTTTCCCAAGTAGGTCCCTAGCAATTCCTACAGCATGCCTTTGCTGTTCATATCTATACTGACAGCTGGACTTCCGGTCTTTGCATCTGTCCACAAGACATTCAGGAAGGAAGGTTTATATCTTTACATATTTTCCATGAAGTGCTTTCATGACTAATTTCTAGAGTACTGAGTCACATTGACCTTTCACATACTGCCCCCATCCAAATTGTTATTGTTCTCCCTGCTCCACTTTTCCCATTGTTACATGCCTTTTCCTCATGTAAATTGTATTTAGATATTCTAAACCAGTTATTTAAATTTTAGCTAACTTTTTTTTTTAAATATAGGCCAGTATAATTGTTTTTCATTACAGAGTTACTGAAAATGAAATTTATGTTAATTCTTCCAAGTAAAATATTACAAAAATCACGAATAATATCCTGGGTTTTCAGGGGTGGGGGGTGGTGTTTGTTTGTTACATTGGCACCACTGTAAGCCTCATTCACTACCCTCCTCTTTGTTCAACTGTTCTTAGGTTTTTGAGAATTTCAAGATACATTGTGAGTGAAATTGGCTTATAGTAGCATCAGCTTAATTTGTTTCTCCTAAAATGTTGTTGTACTTTTCAAAATATTAATTCCTTCAAATGTTATATGCCTTAGAAGGATTTGAAATAGCCCGGCAGACCACTCTGCCTGCCTCAAGCCTCCCTTGGAGCTACTGTAGTGGAGAGATTGTTTTAAAAAACAAGAGCTTTTTTTTTTTTCCAAACTCCAGCTATTGATCAAAATTAACATATTCACCTTTAGAACGGCTTTCTTTCAAAGCACTGTCTTGGAGCTCAAAATACCTTAGTCTGACATTCTGACAACCGAAGATTAGTTGTATTAGTAATCATAAAAGTATATTTATTGTCCTACTGTTTCAAATTGACAGAGAAAAAACCCTCCTTTTTCACAGCACTCGTCGCTGGACTTTGAATCCAAGCATCTGACTACTGCATCTACCACATTCTAAAGAAAACATAACATAACTCCTTTCTGCCAGCTAAAGAAAAAACCAAAGATCTCTCATGTAAACCGGGAAGTCTGTTACAAAGTACTCACCAAGCTCCTAGCAACAGTTCTTGAAGAAAGGCAGAATTCCTGAATCAGCGCTGAATACGATCCTCCTCTACAAATTCACGTGGAAGGGGTGTGGTGTAAAGCTGCAAAGGCAGGAGTGCAACCTGATCTTCCCAAAACCAGCTCCTGCCCGTGGACTGATCGGCTACTCCTTGTCCTTGCTTTTTGTGGAGCGCATGGCTTCGCTCCGGGTAGGAGCCCCGAGCTCCGCAGCAGCGGCAGGGACGCTTCCTGTTTTAAGTTTTCGCTTCTGCCTGCAATTTAGAGCAACTGGTTTGTAAACAGCACGAACTAAAATGAAACGCACTTCTAAGCATGCGAGGCGCTCCGTAAGCTGGTTTACTCATTGTACGTTGCAGGCTTTGATATGGCTCATGAGGATGCCGTCGTCCTGCCTATTTAAGAGAGATATGTTGGAGTTTACTGCTGGTTTTTGTTTATCCGTTTGCTTTTAAACAAAGCCATGCTCTTCACTCTAGATCCGGGCTGCATTCATCACGGCATCTGGAGCTGCACCACAAAGGCTATTCTGCCTTCAGCTAGAACATACCATCTATATACAAATCGTGCTAGTCTGTGCTAAAACTAAAGTTAAGCATCGTTAAGATTACCATGGCTGAAGGCAGGGATGGGGACTCTAGTTGTAAGACTGAGACCTTGTAACTTGTGGGCGTAGAGGCAGATGGCCAGGATCCTAGTCCTGGATACACAGGATGAGGATTTCCCAGATAATGAATCAGACAGCAACAGAGACAGGAGTAACAGCTGAAGAACAGTAATTCACCCAGTTAATAGCTGTAACTAATTGCAATTATTCCAGGGCAAAGACAAACAGCTGAGTTAAATCACTTTCATTGAACATTTCTATTCACCTGTTCATCACCCCACTGAAACAGTTTGGAAGTTTTTCTTAGCCAGTTAACAGGTTAACTATCTGATACAAACAGAAGTGCTCCTGGCAGCTTCTTAGATCTCCTGCCTGTTGTTTCTGACTGTAAGAGTGTTTGTAATACTTCTCAGGGCAAAGTCAGTAGTCAGCTGAGTCTACTGACTATTAACTGGGTCAATAGTCAAAGGGGTTAACTGTCCTGAAATGGACTAGAAGCACTCACAAAGTAAAGGGGCAGTTTAAATGCTGGGGTGGAGTCTACCATGCAGTTACTAATTCATGCAGTTACTACCATGCAGTTACTAATTACCAGCTCCTAGCTCAGATAAAGTGAGGAGCAACCCGGCTCAGGAGAAGTCGATAAAATGGAAATGGTCAGCCTGTCATTTGTGGGACACCAAGACACTGAAAAAACATATTTTAGGGGGCCATGTGTTGAGAATTGGTATCTGGCAGTGCTATCCATAAATCTCTTTAAGGGTCACAAGTAAGACAGCCCAAACCAGATGTACTAAGATGACATCACATTTTAAAGAAATCTCAGTTTGTACATTTATAATAGAAACAAAACCAACAAGATTTCAAAAAAATGAAATAGTTCTTCATTTTGCTTTTCTTAAAATGCATCTATGTGGGTAAACAGAGACAGTTTCAGATTTGCTCCACTCTGTCAGGCATTTACAGAGGCGTTGTTTTATTTTCAGTCATACCAGATGCTTGAATGGTCTGAATTTACCAGTCCATGAAAACATATTCCTAATCTAGGGACTCAACCTGGTCAAAACTTCAAGTGGGCTTTTTTGGTTTTAATGAGAAATATATAATTTTTTAAAAATGAACATTCAAAAAAGAATTTTCAAAGTTTGTGCCATAATGTGTTAGCATCATTCCTTGTTTTCCTGCAAAATCTCACTCAGGTCACTCAGATTTGATGTGCAAAATAATAAAGTAATTCTGAAAGAAACAGTCCACACAGACATGAAAACCAAGAAAATGCTACAGCCTTAAAATGCATTTTGTCTTCTTATGGTCAAGTAAGTTGAGAATCACATATAAAGAAAAGTATTTTGAGGGACATGTAAGAGAATGAAACCCCTTATTTTGATTAAAAGTTAGATTAAGAAATCTTTGGTAAATAATAAAACACAATGAGGGTAAAAATACCAGCACGTGTAAGAAGAGCACATATCCAAAAGAAAAATTCAAAGGAAAGAGTATTTCATTCTAAGATTAATAGTTTTGCTTTCTAATCCGTTAACGTCTCTCCAGTTCCCATGTACAGTCCTCCTCATTTAGTTGTCAGGAGGGCCTCCAGACTCCTCCACATTGTAACTATAACATAAAGAGCTTCAGCTGAAACTGGAATCAGACTTTGAAGATGGAAACAAAACTGCTTTGAACTTTTAGTGGGATCAAAGAATTCCATTCAGCGATGACCTGGTCTAGACGATCACACTAACCTCTGGCTTGCCCTGAAATCTGCTCATAGCTTAAGACAGTTGTCAACAGGTCCACAGTGGAAAAAGTCCTACAATTCTAAAGAACAGTTTTTTGTTCCTTTTTAGAAGTAGCTTTTGAGATCAGCAAGATGAAACCTGTAAGCTCTAAAACTAGTGACTGGAAAGCACTTTTCTAAGGTCCTATGGGAATCTAGAAATCTCTGAAAAAGTAAAACTTGCAAATCACAGAGCTCACTGACCTAGCTTAAGAGATCACTTAACTGTGGTTATTTTTATTAAGCTTTGTTGCTGTTCTGAAGAACCCAAGAATCCTTGGGAACCTAGGGAATTTTTAACCTTGGAGTATGTGCCATTATCATTATGTTCTCTTGTGGCTTGACCCTGGCTGGATGCCAAGTGCCTACCAAGGCCTCTCTGTCACTCCCTTTCTCAATTGGACAGGGGAGAGAAAAATGTAACAAAAAGCTCGTGGGTCGAGATAAGGACAGGGAAGCCACTCGGCAATTACTGTCACAGGCAAAACACACTCTACTAAGTTTAATATATTATCAATCAAAACTGAGTAGGGTAATAACAAATAAACCCAAGTCTTAAAACACCTTCCCTCCATCCCTCCCTTCTTCCCGGGCTCAACTTCACTCCCAATTTTTCTCTACCTCCACCCCCTGAGCAGCACAGGGGGACAGGGAATGGGGGTTTCGGTCAGTTCATCACACGTTGTCTCTGCCGTGCCTTCCTCCTCAGGGGAGGACTCCTCACACTCTTCCCCTGCTCCAGCATGGAGTCCCTCCCACGGGAGACAGTCCTCTGTGAACTTCTGCAGCGTGGGTCCTTCCCATGGGCTGCAGTTCTTCATGAACTGCTCCAACATGGGTCCTCCACGGGGTGCAGTCCTTCAGGAGCAGGCTGCTCCAACATGGGTCCTCCACGGGTCCACAGGTCCTGCCAGGAGCCTGCTCCAGCATGGGCTTCCCACAGGTTCACAGCCTCCTTTGGGCACATCCACCTGCTCTGGCGTGGGGTCCTCCATGGGCTCAGCTTGACATCTGCTCCACTGTGGACCTGTATGGGCTGCAGGGAGACAGCGTGCCTCACTATGGTCTTCACCATGGGCTGTAGGGGAATCTCTGCTCCAGTGCCTGGAGCACCCTCCTTCTTCCCTGACCTTGGTGTCTGCAGAGTCGTTCCTCTCTCATATTTTCACTCCTTCCTCCAGCTGCAGTTTGTGTCCCATTGTTTTTTTTCCCCTTCTTAAATATGTTATCACAGAAGTGCTACCACCATCGCTGATAGGCTCGGCCTTGGCCAGTGGTGGGTCCACCTTGGAGCCGGCTGGCATTGGCTCTATTGGACACACGGGAAGCTTCTAGCAGCTTCTCACAGAAGCCACCCCTTTTGTCCCCCTGCTACTGAAACCTTGCCATGCAAAGCCAGTATATCTCTCTTAATGTTTATTTACAGCATATGCTATGTGAATCAATTGCCAATACAAAGATTACAATTTGGAAGATCACCATTTCACACAAGTTCTGAGGTCAACCCATAGAGTCAAGTTCTGGCCAATTATGCAATAGTAGGAACTGTGCACATTATTGAATCAGTGTGAGAAAAGACCATTTGCAGTACATACATCAGCAGGCTAGCTACAAAATTCTGCTCGTTTTTCACAGATTGCACTGGCATGCAGCAGGGCTAGTACAAGCCTAATATTCCAGCCCCCTTTACATGCTGCTTTCTGCTGGCCTATTTTGAAATTACTTGGGTTTGACAGTCAAAGGAAAGTCTGAAGAGCATTTATATGATTCTTCTCCTATGGCCAGGATAGCTTTACTCAGGGATTAGAACCCCAGAACATCACAGATTGAAGAGGGGCAGAGAAGGCCCAGCAGGAAGGTCTGAAGGATAGTAGGCAAGACCAGTGTTACTGAATATATTCCAGATCATTCATATCACTGAGAACTTCCATAAAGAACTTTGACATGAGCACAAGTTTATACTGCATTTCAATCAAAAAACCAATTTGACTTACAGCTCCATTTTTCATGATGTCTATGCCTCACTATGTATCAGCAAACAGAAGCATGCAAAAGTACAGCTAAAGTAAACTAAAACAGAGATGCCATAAAAAAATGCCTTGTACAAATTCTTGGAATAATCAAAGGTAGTTTGGCTCTGGAGAGTTCAAAGCTGAGATGATTAGATTTTAGCCTTCTGACAGTGCATAGAATTGCTGCCCACAAATTGGGAGATCAGGGAATGAAAAAAAAATTGGGGGAAACTTTATGTGAGAGGTCAGCATCATTACAAACCTGATGAATGAACAGACACTGCTTGAAAAGGCACACTGGCTACCATCTGAACACGGGAAAAATCCTTCAACTCCAGGTTCTCAACAGGTAGCTCTCACTATGGACCTCTTTCTGGTGACAGCTCCATTTTTGCCATCAGCAAAAACAAGAGAATGTGCTATCTAACCCAGAACACACTCTGTCTTAGAGCTCTGTCTTGACCACTGGTCTGCAGAAGGTAGGCAAGGGTAACAATCCTAATGGTAAGTCTTTGGATTTGAAAAATGTTTACAACCCACAGGTCAAAACTGACTGATGCTTTCTTGAGTCACACCAGTGACTTCAGGCCAGATACTCCATCCTCCTCTCTCCATCGTCTCTCATGGTAGTACCACAGCCTACGTTTCTACTGCAGTGTGGCAAGCTATTACTGGTTTTAAATGGGAGTATTCTTAGTGCCAGCAAGACATCAGGAAAATGGAAGACAAGGGCTAATAACTAACCTAATAGCTTCAGAGGACTGGGGCAGCATCACTGTCTTCTGGAATGTCTGTCATCCATTTGGGTTGGTGGTCATGTTCAGAAATGAAAATGATGCACAAATGTCCAATCTTGTTATTGGTTTACTGCACCAAAACAGAGATAAAGCAGCACAAAACTATATGAAAAGTTTTGTGTGTGCATATACAATATATATATATTTTTTTTTTTTTGAGCTCTGTCATCCCTGAAGCAAGATTTACTACGTAACACAGTTGGAAAAACACAAAAGCATTTGCTTACACAAGCTGTTCTTCAGGTCACAACACAAACGCCTCTCTCAGTGAGGGTGTGACATTGCTTAGTCTTTAACAACATAGATGTGATGTTTTGTTGCCCCCTAGTGATGCCACTTCATTTTTCCACTGCTTAGTTCTTTAAAAATTTTCATAGAGGCATGGTCTTCCTGTCTTCCTGTCTCCTGCCTTCAACAAACCAGATCATAACTTAATACTTCTACTTGGTACTTGAACTGGATGAAGAAGTACGGGGTCCCTCAGGGGTCCGTACTAGGACCGGTGCTATTTAACATGTTCATCAATGACACAGACAGTGGGATCGAGTGCACCCTCAGCAAGTTTGCAGATGACACCAAGCTGAGTGGTGCAGTTGACACACCAGGAGGACGAGATGTCATCCAGAGGGACCTGGACAAGCTGGAGAGGTGTGCCTGTGTGAACCTCATGAGGTTCAACAAGGCCAAGGGCAAGGTCCTGCACCTGGGACGGGGCAACCCCCAGTATCAGTACAGGCTGGGGGATGAAGAGATTGAGAGCAGCCCTGTGGAGAAGGACTTGGGGGTACTGGTGGATGAAAAGCTGGACATGAGCCAGCAATGTGCACTTGCAGCCCAGAAAGCCAACTGAATCCTGGGCTGCATCAAAAGAAGCGTGGCCAGCAGGTCGAGGGAGGTGATTCTGCCCCTCTACTCTGCTCTGGTGAGACCTCACCTGGAGTACTGCATCCAGCTCTGGGGCCCTCAGCACAAGAAGGACATGGACCTGCTGGAGCGGGTCCAGAAGAGGGCCACCAAAATGATCCGAGGGTTGGAGCACCTCTCCTATGAGGCCAGGCTGAGAGAGTTGGGATTGTTCAGCCTGGAGAAGAGAAGGCTGCAAGGAGACCTTATTGCAGCCTTTCAGTACTTAAAGGGGGCCTACAGGAAAGATGGGGAGAATCTTTTTAATAAGGCCTTTTGTGACAGGACAAGGAATAACAGATTTAAACTAAAGAAGAATAGATTTAGAGTAGACATTAGAAAGAAGTTTTTTACAGTGAGGGTGGTGAAGCACTGGAACAGGCTGCCCAGAGAGGTAGTGGAGGCCCCATCCCTGGCAACATTCAAGGTGAGGTTGGCTGGGGCTCTGAGCAACCTGATCTGGTTAAAGCTGTCCCTGCTCCCTGCAGGGGGGGTGGGCTAGGTGACCTCTAAAGGTCCCTTCCAACCCAAAGCATTCTATGATACTATGATTCTATGATCTGAATCCTCATAAGGAACTAGATAGCAAACTTACAGGAAAAAATAGCGCTAGCAAAGTTGGCTTGCCCCAGTGAGTTTAAAGTCAGGGCTAAGATGTAGCAGTCCCTGTCACCATACAGGGCAAAATCTCCCAAGTGCCTTTTCCTCAGAGCAGACACTAATCATCTCACACAGTGCAAGGTTGCTGCTCTTGCAGAATTTCTGAAAGCACTGAAAGTTGCTGTTTCCCACGTACAGCAAACACACACAGGAGGGGACAGTCAGCTAACTGTCACAGACTCCGCATTTGCACTATTAGTAGTCAGTTCTGTAGTTAAGTGTTACATTATCTTAATATTAGCTGATCTTTTTGAGACCACTGAAGTATATGCCTGCCTTTCCAGCTGAGGTCACCTGCATGTTCATGACATACAACTTCAAAACCCAAACCAGATTCTAAAAGAGGAACTTAAGATAAGTTCCTTTTAATAAGAGTTCTGCAAATGGCTCTATTACTGTTTTATATTATATCTTTTGTATTATTTTTATTGTGCATTCGATATTTAAAACCCACCTAAAAACACATGAAAGGAAGTGAAAGTGAAGGATCATCTCCAGTGAAAGGAAGATCAGAACCCAGCAGATGACCCTGGAAAACCAGTCTCTATAATACACTTTTCTTTTCCCCCTTATTGTTCTTCTTTCCTGTAACTTCCTGTTCTTATATAAAACCCATGGTATCTCAAGGGTTTTCTAAAGACTGAAATTAGAATGAACAGAGACGGTGACTGTTGTTGCTGATAGTGCAACACTGAGACAGTACAATGAGGAAACTAAAAATACAGGCTTTGTTTCTGTCCTCACTTCAAAGGTAGAAGGCATAATATTACTGAAGTTGACTGATGGAAACGTAGGAACACTTTCAAAGGGGAGAGAATCTTCAAGTTTCTCAGGCTTTACACCCAAATTTGTTTTATCACAGATGTCTTAGGGTTTTCTGCATTGAAAGTAAAACATTTAGCAAGGCTGACAAGGGTAAGTTGGATAAGTGGATTATCCCAATTTTGGTTTGTTTTTTTCTTTTTTTTTAGGGGTGAGGAGAGGAAAGGAAGCACTGATGGATGAGAGGAAACTGATTACCATATCAATTTCTTACTGGTTGAAAAGTTCCCCCAGCTGAACGATCAAATCTATTTGACCAGAAGCAAGTAATACATTTGGCATCTGCCTTTCTGATTTCCAAGCCCAGTCATCTTATGTTGAGCAACTGGTTATCTTGAAATTAATCTGTTTTGCCCAGCAAAACTATACTGGTTCTGCAGTCAGCTGATACCGCTGTGCTTGCTCCTGGAAAAAGTTTGTATTCTTAAGTTATCCTTCCATGAAATCCAGGACTAAAAAGAGGTTCTTCTTTTCTTTTAAAAATTACTCTTTTCTTTAAGATGAACACTGTTTTATCTTCTTCTATCCTACAGAAATCCAGTATTGGCATACTAGTGGAATATAACATTACTTTGTAGATACCAGATTAAGGGGGTTTAAATACACAGCATTTTTAGTAATTTGAAAACTGCTTAAAACAAGCAGGGAGAAGCAATGCAACTGTGACTAGGACTTAAATTTTTGTTCTTTTCCTGGTATCACTAGTCAAACCATTGCCTCCTTCCAAAGGACATGTGTGACAAACTCTTCACATTGCTTGTTTTAAGCTGGGTAGTTGTTTCCTTTCCAATTCTTTTAAAAGCGTTACTAATATAAAGCTGCTTTTCAAGAAAAACAAAACAAAACAAAACAAAACAACTTTGAAACAAAAAGGCAATATTGAAACAGAAAGATTTCCCCTGGAAAACTTGAGCTCAGTCAGAGATTTTGTTCAACTAGTAGTTCATTAGAATCCATTTTATGATAAACTACCTATACTTGTGCAATGCACTACCTCATGAGTGTTGGTCCCTCAGTCTGTTGAGTGAGCTGGGCCTGCTTGTGGACCACACTTCTGATGAATGCAGTATGTGTCCTGTTGTTTTTGCTGAAAGGTGTATCACGGTCAATTTACTTCCACACTATCCTAGAAATGTCTCTATATATCCTTTTAATACATTTTTTCAATTTTCCCATTCTTTTAGTCCATACCACTTTAAAGACAAATTGAGAGTAAGTTTGATGTTTCATTCCACTTCCCAGTAATTTGAGGCAGAGGCCTAGAACAAATATTGCATCTAGAGCAAGTAAACACATCATGATTTCCATTTCATAAACTGTAAGCTCATGCTTAAAAGTGTGCTTTTAGTTTTTACTCAGTTTTTCTCTGCATTTCTTCTTGCTTATGAGCTTACATTAACTTAAATACTTACTTCTTCATTCATCAATTTCTTAACAGTAAAAAAAGTGGGCAACTTGGAGCATGCTTTGAAGTTGAAATCCTAAAGAATTAGTTCCTATTACTACCTTTTTGAAAAGTGCAGAGATAAGCTACTGCTCCAGTACAATTACAACAATCAGAAAGTACAGAACATATAATGTAAAATTTTGAATAATGTGGAGATTTCAGGACTCAGTTCCAATCAAAAAACTTTTGGATAACTGAGGAAGTAGGGAATCAGGTCAGTACCAGATGTCACCCACTTTCAGAGCCAGAAGCCATATGGGGTTTGAATTTCATTATAAAACTCACACTGACTTCAACCAAAGCAGAGTAAGGGACTTCTCACGTAAAAGGTGGTAAGCATTTTGTCACCTTCCCTACACAAGGAAGGTTTCTTAATTCTTTTTTGGTCTTTTTATTTCATTAGTTTGATAAAAATTGAAAGAACTTTCCATCATACAGCTATATTTAGATCTGAGGTAGATCATATCTGAAACAAAATATAATAGAAATACTACCTACTGAATTCCATTGTTATTGTTAAATAATAAAAAAGGGTATGAAATGCTGCACAGCCTTGTTAAACAAATTGCCTCACTGGACAAAGCACTTGTTTTAAAATAATTTATTCCCCACTTGGCAGCTCAGAAAATGTCTAATTCTGAAACAGATATGGGTTAATTAAACATTTATATAATTTTTATAGATTAGCTATTTATCATGTTTTGCATTCTCATGCAGTGTCTGTTCTTCTTCTCCATAAGTCCAATGTTTCACTAAGGATCTTAGTAAAAAAGCCTCCCTTACCATCCATGTTCTTTAGCATTCATTCCAAGTCTAGAACTAACTGGTCACTGGATGTCACTGTTGCAGCACTAAGCTTAGGTATTTTATCTGGAAATAGGTGGCAAGTATACTTGTATGTATTTTGTTCCTTCATTATTATTAAAGGGTTGCATTCCTGCTCAGGTTGAAGTCAGTGTGAGTTTTATTATAGGTTGAGTACTTAGATGTGTTCAGGCCTGAGCATAATTTATGCTTTCAAGGGAAACTATTCGACCAGTAGCTTTTCATTTAATTTTTAAAACTCTGTTTCTATTTTAATTTAAAAATGTGCCCTTTCTTAGTTCTTTGTTTCTGCTGCTCTGAGAAGAGTTTTATTTCTGAATATATTTTTATATATACACAATGTACATAATTATGGTACTACATAAATACACACACATATATATACATACCAGTACCAGAATTATATACAAATTTATGTATATGTATGCACATATAGCATCAACATAAGATTTCTAAAAACGTTCCAAAATAATTTTCTTGGTAGGTTCATATAAGCAATAAATTTAAAGGATTAATTACTGCAAAAATAAAACACCTACCCTTTGCCTTAACAAACCTGAGGGAAAGCTGAACAGTAAGAGAAATGCCAATCAACATGTTCATAATTTTGAAAAATTGAGTAACTTAAGCATGTGCATAAGTAGCTTACAGAGTCAGAGTCTTATTTCTTACAGCGGCTTTTCCAAAACCCCTTGAAATATATTACATCAGCACCAAAGTTATCAACTATAAATATGCTATCACAGTATTCTTTAACTGTTTCAAAAGCTCAATTAAATGAAACAAATGAAATTAAATGGAACCTAGTTTTAGACAGACAACCACAAAACAAGCAGAATTCTTATTCATTGGACTTTCTATTGATTTCTCAGAAAGTTGTGAGCATGCCTATAGTTCCTTTATCTTGACAAATGAACAGAAGTGGAAGTTATTTTCTCTGTGATGAATTTGACTGGGAGACACTAGTTACAGATGCTCCTACAAACAGAACGCAGGTCACCTTCCCTGCCATTTTCTTTTTTTAATATGCCAACTTCTCACAGGTTGAATCCTCCTCTATGGTATGGCGTGGGAATAAATAAAGAACATACAGGAGATGCTCAAACCATGACATAAGGAACAACAACAGGAGTGTCACAATATGCTTTCAGAAAAGCATTTTGAAGGTACGAGTAAACAAAGGAGATGGCAACTGAGGACATCACCATCTGCTGCCAGTTCTGGGAAGTCTAAGCAGCTAGCAATGAAGCATTTACCAGCAGACGTGCCAAACCTGTATCCACCCCTCTGCCCCCACTGCTGCAGTGTCAGACCTGCTGCCTTCTGTTCACCCCACCTCAACACTGTGCCATACCCCCTTGCCAAGAGTGGCTCTCAGCATCCTTGTCCCAGCTGTCATTTCTGTTCTATTACCTGCTGACTCCTAATGCCTAAACCAGACATAGAAAGGCAATCCAAACACATAAGCAGGAAACCTGTTTCCCAGCCCTACTGGGCTGCTATAAAAAGAAAACAAAGCATTACCAACAACTACTGTGATAAAGACCTGCACTCCCTGGGGCTGGCTGCTTCCTCACCAACTCACTGGCTTGCAGCCTGCCAGGTGTTTATTTGGAGAGGAAAAGGCTTCTCTGGGAGATACAGAGAGGGCAAAAGTTGCTTGGGAAATGCTGCGTAAGCTTTGGCTGTCTTCAGCTGCTACCCAGTATCTAAGACAACATCTCTAAGCAGAACAAGCTCTCAAAGTGTTCTCATGAGAAGTCATTAGACAACTAAAATCAGCCAATTGTTCCTGTGTGACAGTAATTGCAGTGCACGTGCTTACCAGAGAATAAAGGACAATTATTTACACAGTGTTCATAGAAGGCACAGAACAATTGTCTGCCTTTTGCCATGTTGCTGCTCTCCAAAGAGCTGGGGACAATTCATGTTTCTTTCTGTATTCGCGTGGCAAGGTTTTGGTAGTGGGGGAGAGGCGGGGGCGGCGGGAGGTTACATGGGTGGCTTCTGTGAGAAGCTGCTAGAAGCTTCCCCTATGTCTGATAGAGCCAATGCCAGCCGGCTCCAAGACGGACCCGCCGCTGGCCAAGGCCGAGCCCATCAGTGACAGTGGTAGCCCCTCTGTGATAGCGTATTTAAGAAGGTGGTGGTGGGGGGAAACCAATGGGAAACAAACTGCAGCTGGAGTGAGGAGTGAGAACATGTGAGAGGAACGACTCTGCAGACACCAAGGTCTGTGAAGAAGGAGGGGGAGGAGGTGCTCCAGGCACCGGAGCAGAGATTCCCCTGCAGCCCCTGGTGAAGACCATGGTGAGGCAGGCTGTGCCCCTGCAGCCCATGGAGGCCCACGGTGGAGCAGATATCCACCTGCAGCCGGGGAGGACCCCACGCAGGAGCAGGTGGATGTGCCTGAAGGAGACTGTGACCCCATGGGAAGCCCACGCTGGAGCAGGCTCCTGGCAGGACCTGTGGATCCATGGAGAGAGAGGAGCCCACGCTGGAGCAGGTTTGCTGGCAGGACTTGTGACCCCGTGGGGGACCCATGCTGGAGCAGTCTCCTCCTGAAGGACTGCACCCCGTGGAAGGGACCCACGCTGGAGCAGTTTGTGAAGAACTGTAGCCTGTGGAAGGGACCAGTGTTGGAGAAGTTCATGGAGGACTGTCTCCCATGGGAGGGACCCCACGCTGGAGTAGGGAAGAGTGTGAGGAGTCCTCCCCCTGAGGAGGAAGGAGACGATGTGTGATGAACTGACCACAACTCCCATTCCCCATCCCCCTTGCGCCACTTTGGGGGAGGAGGTAGAGAAAATCAGGAATGAAGTTGAACCTGAGAAGAAGGGAGGGGTGTGGGGAAGGTGTTTTAAGATTTGGTTTTATTTGTCATTACCCTACTCAGTTTAGATTGATAATATATTAAACTAAATTTCCCCAAGTTGAGTGTGTTTTGCCTGTGACAGTAATTGCCGAGTGATCTCCCTGTCCTTATCTGGACCCACAAGCTTTTTGTTACATTTTCTCTCCCCTGTCCAGTTGAGAAGGGGAGTGACAGAGTGGCTTTAGTGGGCACTTGGCATCTAGCCGGGGTCAACTCACCACACTTTCCCAGATGACAGAACACTAATCTGTCTTCAGCAAAGCTCATGCTGCCTTCCAGTATTATCGCTATATTTTCCAGTAAGTAATAAATAATGAGCAGATTGGACACACGTAGGAAGTCTAAATATCAGTCTGTACTTCAAGAAAGGGGCAAGTACTGGATTCAAACTCCAGTATCATACTGTTTCAAAGCTAATCAGTTAAGACTATGTCAAGCATGGAATATTTTGTACACTGTAATACTGAAACTTGTGATGCAATATGAACAAGTTGCGTGTCACAGGTCCTGTGAGATTACTCTAGGTGGGAGACCTCTTTCAAACTCATTAGGTAAGAGCTACCTTAGATGACTGCTACATATCAAATTATTTACTGGGTAATATCATTTGTTCCTTTCTTTAGTAGCAAAATGACTTGAACCAATATGCAGGATTCAAAACATCTCTTATGTGCAACAGTTTCATGGCTGACACACAAAGCAACCAAAACCCAAAACAGATCTTTCGCAAGAGTCTCAGGAGATAGGAAATGGAACATAATGCCTTTCACAAGAGTTTTCCATTTGGGTTTGATCTTTTCAAAATGAAGAGTAAACATCTGGGATGCTGACCAGCCAAAATCACTTAAGCGTGTGCCTAACTCCAAACACATAACACTGGAATAAGGAAATATTTTTAAAAGGAGAAAAACACATAACAGGTTGCTACATAAAATTGTGCTTATTGTTGCATTCTTATCTCATCGAGCAAGTTCAGACATGTTGGTCTGGTCAGTAACTGGATGAATGAATCAACTGAAACTGTATGCATAATAGTTCTTTAATAGAGATGAATTAAATTAATGATGGTTCAAGTGAAGGATTTACTAATAGTACTACTGGAAGACAAGTCAGACTGGAAACTGAGAGTGTAGTCTATGGAAGACTAACAACAATGCAATGATCCTGTTTCACTCATTAGAAAAAAGAGTATTTATAAGTGTTTCATGGGGACTAAGTACATCCTTGGTACAGCACAGTTCAACACAATTGTTCAGAATACTCACAAAAGTTGTATTTACAATGTATGGAAATTTATGTGGCTTCGATGGAAAAATCCAACTTTAATTTACATAAAATCCTAGTTTGCTGAGTGGCAAATTTTTAAATGGCAAGTATCTCCCACTGCAATATCATATAAACAGCTTTTTCATAATCACTATGAAAGAATATATAAAATCAAAAACCACCACCACACTTTTGGATGCTACTCTGAACCAAACCTACAAGAAATATGTTTTTTACAGATGAGATTTTCTTCTGATGCTGATTTTGTGAGGTTTTTTAATAATGCATCTTTTTCATTAAACATCATTGTGAACCTGGATCAAGGGTTGAAGTCTCTCTCCATCTTCCCTGTATTAGCCCATTTTAATAAGAAAACTCACGGAGAGGGAGGATTTTTCATAAAGCTCATGTGCTGTTTGTAAAAGAAGATTAAGAATTACTCCATATTTTCCTTTGATCCTCTGCAATCTCTTTCCAGCACCATACAGATCTCCTCTAGATTCTGGCAGAAACCTAACAGCTTATTTGATTTCTTTACAGCAGGTGGGGTAGCAGGGATGATATTTTTTGCTTTCTTACACTACAGGGTAATAAAACCTGCCCAGAGCCAACACACTATAATACACACACCGTGCTCTAATACACTGGATAACTATTCTAATAGAAGCATATACATTCCTTTCACAGAATAACCCTCATACAAACAAGTTACAATTGCTTACACCTATATTTCAAGGAAGTTCTTACATAAACCACTTGCAATAATTCAAACACTGAAACAGTTTCCTCTCAATAACTAAATGTAAGCCAAACAAAGGTTTCTTAAAGTCACTGGAGTGCTCTGTTGGGCCATATTTAATTAAAGATATTTAAACATTCCCCCCAACAGACTTTCTTAATCCAATACTCTTTTTTAGTTTTGTTGCTTGTTGGAGAAATAGCTGATATATAGATACAAAATAGCTTTTTACAGTGCCTTTTCATCATATCTAGAAATACACATAAAATTCAACCAAATCAATTTTTCCTTCAAATACTTTGTAATCATATAAAAATAGAAAAAGACCAAAACCACTTATAAAAAATACTAGAATTATTTAAATAGAATAAGCAGCTTACTTGGAAGCTATATGCAAAAGAAAGTATGTTACTATTAGACTGATTGAAAGATTTCCAATTTCAGAGCTTTTTGATGGAAAGCCAGGTTTTTATTATATACTTCCCTCCCTCCCCCTGGCCTGAAATTCTGAAATACACTGACATGCATAGATTTCAGTCAGGAAAGAAAATTAAGAGAAAAGCTATATATTCAGAGATATAGATTCTAAATACCAACTTCCTTTAAAAAGACGCTGTTCATTCTGTTGTTTCTTCCAGTTTGATTTTACAAAAGCTAGCTGTGATGTACGATCTTGTCCTTTGTGCAAATAGGTCAGAATCTAAACTGGGTTAGTAAAATAACCAGCTAGTCTGTGTGATCTTCAAAGCAGAGTATCTCACGTTAATCTTTCTTAGCCACCACTTGCACCACAACCACCCTCATCCTGGTAAAATTAAACTCAATGGGGCACACTGCCTGAGTCTGGAAGACTGGCACTTGTCCCAGCAGGTCAGTTCAGCAAAGGGAATGTTGACTAAGGAAGCATAACGAATAGCTGAGCAAGTCAATTGAGAAAAGCAGCAAAATAAATCAACTGTGAAATCGGAAGCTAACTGGCACCACTTTTTGCTGCAAAGCAAAGGTTACCACCTCCAGCAATGAGAGATTGGTTATATTCTAATACATCTGTCTTTATGAACCGAGATGCAACCTTGATCTGCTGTGCAGAAATACAGCAGTCATCTAGTACCTGTGTTTGATATCATAGAATCACAGAATGCTTTGGGTTGGAAGGGACCTTTAGAGGTCACCTAGCCCAACCCCCCTGCAGGGAGCAGGGACAGCTTTAACCAGATCAGGTTGCTCAGAGCCCCAGCCAACCTGACCTTGAATGTTGCCAGGGATGGGGCCTCCACTACCTCTCTGGGCAACCTGTTCCAGTGCTTCACCACCCTCATGGTAAAAAATTTCTTCCTAATGTCTAGTCTAAATCTATTCTTCTTTAGTTTAAATCCATTATTCCTTGTCCTTTCACAACAGGCCTTGTTAAAAAGATTCTCCCCATCCTTCCTGTAGGCCCCCTTTAAGTATTGAAAGGCTGCAATAAGGTCTCCCTGAAGTCTTCTCTTCTCCAGGCTGAACAACCTCAACTCCCTCAGCCTGGCCTCATAGGAGAGGTGCTCCAGCCCTCGGATCATTTTGGTGGCCCTCCTCTGGACCGCTCCAGCAGGTCCATGTCCTTCTTGTGCTGAGGGCCCCAGAGCTGGACGCAGTACTCCAGATGTACTATCATGGTTCTCTTCATGCACATTAATGTTTGCATATATGTATGGTTGGGTTAAAGATCATTCAAAAATAAAAGGGCACAACAGACGCAAAATGTGAATTCTTTCAAGTCTGAGTAACTTTTGTTGACTATCTTTTCTTGTTAAATGCCCATTTCTGTACATGCAGTTGTGTGGTTCTGGGTTCTTGTATAGACTGGAAGTGCCAGGTAAGTACTGGGAAGAGCACCATTGCAAGACACTGAACATGATGAAGAATTCAACACACTCTCCTCTGGGACACTGTGGAGATTGCAGTATCATTATGTATTTAGAAAGATGTCACAGGTCTGTAGCATTGTAAGGATTGAGCTACAATAGTATGCAGTGTATTTCCTACTTAGTCAGGACAGAAGAACTTCACATTTTGAGGGTGAATCATTCTCAGAAGCTCTTTAGGTTAATTTTGCAGATTAAATTGAGATAAATATTTCAGTTATGTTTTAAAGAAATAACTTCTCTCCTTTTATATCCTGCAGAAGGGAACCATGTACAAATAGAGATCACCTAAGTATGGAAATCTTGTAACCACACTGCTTTACCATTTCATTTGTCAGCTCCACAAAGTATGACTCTGATCATTTAAACAGCAGTGACAAATTTCCCTTTTATTTTTGTTCCTTTACTGCTGAACTGACAAAAACAGTTAGAAATGTGGATACTCTCTAAATAAAAGAGGCTTGAATAGAGTACAAACACAGCATAGGGTTAGAATTATTCATACACTGAAACACAAGAAAAAGAAAAGGAAGTTTTTCAGGACTTGTTCCAGAGATGTAAAATTATGTGTATACAGGCAAAAGCATTTTTAAAATTCAAGGTTTTTCTTAATTTCTGTTAGTGTGGTGCAGGGAATGGAGGATGAGGTCAAATTTAACCGGAAAGCAAATCTGAGTGTTCTTCAGAGTAATCAGTTGTTCATGAGAAAAAACGCACTTTGTAACATATGTACCAGAACATATAATAATTTAATCAATCATTTTCAATCTAGCCATCTTTGACTTTACTGTATGATTTTTTTTCTTAGCACAAAGACCATTAGTTCAACTAGTGCTATTGATCAGGATGTGATTCTTTTTTTCCAGGTTATGTCAAAATTTTAGACATAATGAAGAACACAGGCATTATTATGATGGGTTTGTTCCATTTAAAAAAGAAAAATCTTACTGGTTTTTGAACTATGCTTTTTGGATACAAACTGTAAGCAGGTGGACAGGCCAGCTGGAGAGCAGAAGGAAAATGAATAACCCAGAAAGAAGTTACAATTGCCCAAGGCAAGAGACATATTTCTTTAAAGATGAATCCCTAGGGAGGTTTTTTTAAGTATTTTTGGAAATAAAAATATTCATGCTAAATTAGGTCCTTGCTCAGTAAACAGCATTTTTTTTCTGAAACTAAATTGCTTTTTGCTAAACTTAGCTGATTCACATCATCAAAAGTTCTTTTGATTTTTAGAGAATATTAAATTTTCAAAATCTCATTCTCAACTATCAATCCTTTGCTCACAGTAGATAGCAGAAAAATGATTAAACCAAATATCTGTGTGAATAATGGACTACCAGTTTTTCCCACTTACGGAATTAAGGGGGCACTGAATAATCAATTAAGTGATCTACTGGGTAAATACCTTGCCTGGCCATATCAAGGGGCATGTGCTTAAAACACCAAACGTTAAAACAGTGTCTTGGTGATTGATTGCTGCTCTTTGGTAAAAAGAATGAAACTTCACAATATTTAATTTGATTACTTGCTAATGATTTTGCAGAAGCATTTGTGACTTAGGTAGTAGCTTTTACTGCCATTGAAGTGGGAAAATGATATTTCTTCCTTCATTGTTCTATACCAACCTACTTTTTGTGCCTTTGAAATCAAAGAACGTAACTGCAGCTCTGTAATAATAAGCATGGCTGTACAGAGTACAAGCCTGGAGCTTTCTTCCTAGCTTGCAGATGGACCTTAATGCTAATGCCTGCAAAGTGTCTAGAAAGAAACAATTTAAATTTTATTTCAAATTGGACTTGAAAACAGACATTCTGCTCAGCATAGCTTTATCATTAGGTTAAAAAAAAAAAAAATCCTGCTCAACCAGAATATACACATCTAATGTTAAACAGTCGAGTATATTACTAGATGAAAATAAGGTTTGTGATTTGTTAACTCACTGTCTGATATATGCAGATTTTCTGTTTCTGTACTTTGATTTTCAAAAAGATTAAAAAAAAACCCAACCCAAGTGTTTTTTTCAGATTTACTTTAAAAGGTTGTCCACCTATAAGTGACACAGCAAATATTCTGTACATGTGGTACTAAGCAATGGCTGTGGAAAAAAAAAGGTCACTTCTCCACCCCGTATATTTTTGTAAAGTATACATAATACGAAAAGAACCATACTAGTACTCTGGTGTTACAGTGGCTACTTGTAAGAACATCTCTCTTTCTCCAAAACAAGCAAATCTGAAATAAAGTGAAATGCTGAATATTTACCATGTCACAGGCATGGACATACTCCAGCATCCTCTGGCAAATCTCTGTAGGTGTTTAAATCAGCAGATTTTAAAGTCTACTGCTCAGAAAAGCAGCTCAGCCACTGGAGGGTGGGGAGGTATTCCCAAGGGTTGGGATGTGCCAGTGCATGGTCAGTATTTTATGCAAATCATTAACATCACAGTTCTGTAGTATTTGCTCAATACTTTAAAATTTTTCATCTGGATATCCTATACCTTCTTGGAATTAAACATATTAATCAACTTACAGAGGTGTTTCAGTAAACTGGACCATATAGAAACCTGCGAGGTACAACTTCTCTGTAGACATGGAAGTTTCTATTAATCCCAAAGTCCAAAGTATGCAGAATCTCCAGCCAGTATTTACAGCACAATCATTTTTTTTCTGGAATGACACAAATAATATAACCTGATAAGGAACTATCTTTTCATTACTGCCATTGGTATAAGCCTTTGAAAATATAACCAAAACAAAACTAAAATTAAAACCTGATGACTTGGTATCTCAGCAGATCTTATTAGTAACTAACTCACAGATTTGCTCTACACTCACATAATGTTACATTTAGAATTCTGGAGCACTCAAAAATATATTGACTCCTTTAAAAAAAAAATCTTTCTAGAGGAACTTTGGTATCTCTTGAGAAATAAAGCAGTTATTCATTTGGTCACTACCACAAGAAAATTATAAAAAAAAAATCATCTCTTGCTTCTAAATTTGTCTCTACATTATTATTAAATGTCTTTGCAACATAGTTAATGCTTTCTACACAGACAAGACTCCAATCTTAACAAATGCTTCTGACTATATGTACTTAATCTTTGGAATCTGCCATAGGAAACATGCACGATGTCGTGACTGACTATAAAGCCATCCCAAATTATAATTCATGGCTCTTAAAAGCACAAACAAAAATGCCACATATAGAACATCTACCAGTTCTTCCAACAAAAGGGGCTTTCTGCATGAACATAATTTCCATTCCGCAAAGCACTTTTTGCAGGATCATTTTCCATGAGCAGGTTTATACATGAAAACCCAGTATTTAGTGATCTATGCTAGTGGAGGTCACAATGTTTAAAGGTCATCTTCAGTCAGAATGCTGAGATGTCATTTCCTTAGGACTCCTTCTTCCTACTTTTTCCCGTATTAGGAACAGTTGTCAGACTATCCATCCAGAATAACACACATCCAAGAAACAATAATTTGTTAGTGCAACAGTAGCAAATAAAAGGTTTTATCTGCAGTATATGTTTAGGCAAATTCCTCTTGTAAGACCGTGCTTGGCTCATTTGAATCGAAGAGAACAGAAAGAAAATTCTAAATGAATACTGCAGCTAATGGGGATATAACCCATTTGTGTTTTGCAGGATGAATCCACAGGTCACTACTCTATTTGCCTGTACCTTTTGTTACTGACAAAGAGCATTTATTGTTCCGATTAAAGAGAGAAACATCTTTCTTCTTAGCAGAATGACTTTTGCTAACTGTTCCTGCCCATAGCTTTAGATCTGAAGAAGAGGAAATAAACACCTGAAAGAAGGGATCTTTTTTTTTATTTTATATGAGGTGCCCTGTTTATCCAGGCCTGCTGCAGCATAAAAAGCAAAAAAACCCCAAAACCTCTGTTTGACATAACCTATTTTCTTAGGATAAGCAACAGATAAAAAATTTCACTCTATTTTCTATAATAAGAAGGTCAATGGATGCCTATATTCATATTGCTATCAACTCATTTTTAAAAAGTAAAAAGAGGTGACTGAGGAATAAGTTTCTCTGATCGCTATGTCCTCACCTTCCCCCTGCCCAGTCACTGGAACTTTTGACTGGGGTGTTTTGTTTGCTTTTTTATTTGTTTAGTTTTTTAAAGTCTGAATTATAACCATACAAATTCCTTGGCTGGGGGAAAGTCAGGTCTTAATCAGTTACACTGAGTAAACTTCCACAAAAGACAGGCCTTTCCAGACAATCATAGAAAAAGGAAGAAATAAATAATGTAATTGAAAAAGAAAAGCAGTTATGCAGCAGTATATCTTAAGAAGCAGCAGATTAGCTGTATCATTAAATTAGAATCCATTTTGATTTATTCATGTTGCTTATTTTCAAAATGAACTCCTTAAGCGTTCAGTGCTTCCAGTGATAATGCAAGGTTTTTAGAAACTATGTATCAGTTCAGGACTTTTGACTACCCAGACCTAATTAAGATTAACTTCAGCAAGATACAGTTATTTAACAAGCTATAGAACAAGCTATCTTAGCTGGTAATACAACATAAAGTTTTATAAGACAAAATAAGTTAGAAAGAGAAGAAAATAACCATTGATATCAGGGTAAGTATAACCACTGAGGAATTAAGAAGTTAACCCTTCAGCATTATCTGATGCTGTGAAAGTACAGCATAGACTTGCTTTGCATGAATAGAATTTGAAAGCCTGTGGTACAATTATTACTTTCAATCAGCATGGAATATGCAAATTGAATTCATTAATAAGCAATTTTATTCATAGACAAAATGTGATGTAAATGGCGCTAGTCTGCTTAAGACTTAAGCAAGACTTAAAGCAAGTGAACTCTGTCACTGTGCAGAGGGTGAGCCCATGCACTGCTTTCTGCATGCTTAATGAGAAAGACCAATCTGATGGACAAGGAATTAAGTAACTTCCGTGCCCCACACCTCTCAAGCTGGGTAAAAAGGAGGCTCATAATGACACAGTCCTGGACAACTGCAGCTGAGCTTTAGGGAATTTTCTGTTTCATAGGAATAATATGTTGTTCCTTTCTACAAACTCCACAAGGCTATACAAATATACATTCTATTTCAGCAATGCAGAGCAAAGAACTAGGCCCACATTCCCTAACTAGTTATTTTTACAAAGGATGTTTTGAACAATGTGCTCACATTGCTGGCTGGTTATGAAGAATCACATTCCTGACACACAACCAAGCTAAAAAGTAATTTTCTTTAATGGAAATTAAAGAATCTTTGCTGGATCCTTTACACAATTTAAGTAGAGGATACTGTGAACTTCAATAAACATCACATTTATGAAGCAAAGTCTCGCTGGTTGCTGCTCATCACCATTAATGACACCAAATTCCTCAAATCAGTGTTGTAGCAGCTTTGTTGGCTGAGAACCAATTTATACACTTTTATGATCAGAGAGAAGTATGTTTTAATTGCTAGGCATTTAATTATAGATAATGAGTCGCAGTGATCATCAAACAATGAATAAAGAAACACCATTGCTTGCCATGGTCTAAGAAAAGGGAAGATACTGACAAATCCTGCTGACATAGAGCGTTCAAGCTTACGCATAGAGAGTGTGCTACCAAATATTTCTATGGCTCCTAGAAGGCCAAAAGCCATGATGAGTTCTACAACACAACTACCATTTTTCAAACCTCATTAATGCTGAGACATCAAACCAGGAGCAGAACAGACTACTTCCTGGCCAAGGCTCCCACTTTCTTCTTCCTCAGTCGTGGACTATTGTACAAAGTTTATTACATACATCTGATCCTACACAGGCTCCCCAGTGGGACCTTTCCAGCTCCACCCACAGCAACATCTGTTCTTAACTAGGCATTAGAGAGTGTGAGTAAAAGGAGTACTTCGGGTTTCAGTTAGAAAAGTGTCATAGACTCTTGCTGGTGAATAACCTTATCCTTTTTGTTCTTGGTGCTGGAGGGACCATTTAACTCGCCATTGCCACCGTGTCCTCTGCCAGCATTTCAGCTGTGTCAGACATTTGCATTCATCTGTTAAAAAAAAAAAAAAGCCACAACAAACAAAGGCTGCTAATTCTTCTTTATTTTTTAATGGCATAACTTGACAGCTTACATATTTTTATGCTTCTTCCTTTCTCCACTGTCTCTTCAGTACCTTTCCAAACCTGTCTTTTTCTGACAGAAGATCAAATAGTGACATTTAAGGCAGAAACTTTTGTCCAAAGAAGAAAAAAATGCACAGAAAATACCTGTAGAAACAAATGATATCTCTGTTATATAGTGCTGCAGGAACAGCTATTATAACTAAATACCACTTATTACAAAATGTAAGTTCTGCAGTGATGTTTCCTCATATCATCTGACATCAGTCTTGTTCATTACACTAAAAGGGACAATTCCTTCTGTAGTTCTGACAATTCCCCTTAGTACTGACTATGGCACTTGACTAGGAAGAACATATCCTTCTTTCTCCTTCTTTGTTCCCATTAAAGATATAGAGATGAGTAAAAGTCTGTTACAGTTACTTTATCCTCACCACCATTTCTAATAAGACGTGTAATACACTTAAACATGTAACATGCTTGAATTGGTGCCAGTGCGAATCCAATCCTTGTTACAGAAGTAGTTTCAGAATAGATAATACAGTATGTTTAACTGGTTTAACCATAGCTCAACAGCAAGTAACACCAACAATTCATAAGATGCAATGACAACATAGTGGCAACAGTATCATTTAACTATAGTTTAAAAGTAAAATTTAAGCCAATGGGATAAGAAAACACTTCAGCAACAGTAGTTGGACTCTCTTTGAGGTCAGTTCTAGATTATTTTTACATTTGACCATGATAATTCTAACTATTGAGTCAATAATTTTTCATTAAACTGCCAAGAAATCACTGAAATTAACACACACACAAGTCTGAGCAAATACGGAGTTTATAACTTACAGATAACAACAAGCCTGTAATTATGTCTGGAATATTTGGAACTGGAATAAAGGTAGTTCTTCAGGAAACATAAAGTGTGTCAGTAACAAAGAAAATTTCTTCCAGCTCACATTCATAGAATGAACTTTTTGAGTAGCTTGTCCTTTACCATCATTGTTTTATAGAGTTCAGCTGAAAAGTTCCAGCTTGCAGAGTTTTAACCTGTGTTTCAGTTTGTGTGTCTGGAATGTAATTGTCTTATTAAAATGCAACTCATGCTGCTAACTTCAGGGTTTACCTACAGTGTCACTGGACTTTGAAATTAACTCCAGAGCAAAATGCAAATCTTGAGTTACTTATAAAAAACCTTGATACTTGGAAAAGCAATAACTATCAGCTAATTGGGGCCATTTTTTTTTTAAATGGCCTTTTTTCTTGTCCACAGATCACTGATCACTTGAAGTTCTTTCAGCATGTGGTTTACTTAAATTACATTAGAAATTATGTACTAATGCTAATTTATAACAAAAGAAATTACAAGGTCAAGAATGAAAGCTGGAATTTTAAAGCAAGGCTTAATGCCTGGCCCCATATACTTCTGTATTTCAGTATTTAAGTAGCCAGTGTATGTGCTGAAGATAGTGTTGAAGTAAATTGAAAACCAGTAATCAGTTACTTTAATTTCAGTCTCAGTCTTAAATGGCATCTCATTGTGGGGGGAAGTCCATTAATTCCAGAAAACCAGCCAATGATTAAAATGCAGATCAAATGTTACAAGCAGATTTTGAAAAGTATGTTTAGCCAAGGCTTCTACCTTCTAACATACAAATACACAAGTACTTACTTATATCATTTCCACATGATGTGGATTTCCACATATGATTCATAAATATGTTAGAGATAAAATGTTACAGACTATGCCTTTGAATTCTGAACATTTATTTGATTTCACTGCTACTATAAACTTTGACAGGAATATCACATAGCATCTAAATGATATATGGTTTACTATATACTATTTCTATGTATACACTACTACTTAAGTTAAAAAAACAAACAAACAAACAGAAAAAACCTTTAGAAGTTATTTCTTTAAAAGTTACTTTGGAGTTATTCCTCTCCATTTTTGCTCAGACAAGTTAGCAGGAAGATTCTGCTTTTCAAATACCTCTCATAACTTGGCAACAGTGTAAAGTGACATAAGTGTCAAAAAGAAAGTAAAAATTATTTAAATTTTGACAATAAAAGTCATAATTTTAACCCCTGAGACTAGCAGCTCCAGCTGAGATGCTCATAACCCAGAGAAAGTGTTTTGTGCCTCACCCACCACTTACAGCCTGAGAGACAGGAAGGGCAGTCCTAATCCCAGAAAGCTATCTGTGAGCATGGCATACCAAGAGCACTGAAGGCTTGAAATTAAAGCAGATTACCGCATTTCTTTTCTTAGAACTCTACAGTTACCGAGCAAAATCCACTAGCATAGAGTGAAAGAATAAATGTAGAGGAACAGATTTCCAACCTGAAAAACCAAGAAAAAGGAATACAAATAATAGCACCAGCTTCACACCGACTGTCTATGTTTTCTTCTCTTGTATTATTAACTGTACCACACTTTGGCTTTTGCTTCAAATCATCCTTTCACAGATTAGCAATTTAACAGTACCGGCAGAGAAAGTGAAAGACTCAGAACAACAAACGCACCTGCTATTCAAGTTTAAAAAATGCTGCAGAAACCCAGAAGTTATTTAAAGCAAGTAGATGACATCAATAGACAGAAAATATCAACATCAACTGTCATCATTAAAAATGTTGAGGAATTGGGAAAAAAATTGGTATAGAAGCATTTCCTCCTTGGTGTTTTATTCTTCCTTTTTATGGATAATCTTAACAATGTGATAACCTCATACTTTTAAAAAAAAAAACAAAACAAAACAACAACACTTCCACTCTCAGTACTTTCACTCAAACAATGCTGTCATTGATGAGGTCACTTAAATTTGCTGAAGGCAGATATACATGACCAAAATATAGAGGTGAAAAAACATTACAGAAGCAAGTGAATAATTTTTGCGGAAAGGCTAGGCCCCTGTAGTCACAAGCGAATAGGTCTATCTAGAGCAACTTAGCTAGTCTTTAATCTCATCAGTTCCTGAGAGACAGGACTGAAAAGCTGGCTTTTTACCAAGAAATCTAGACAGATTTTACCCACCTACTGAAATGAAAGCAAGATTGAGCTATAAAACACCAGTAAAGTATACCTTTCACAGATTAAGCCCTGGTTTTGGGCTTTGACCCCAGGAGTCTACTATGCTCCCCCACAGTTAAATGGTTTTCTGAATTCTTTTGTTCTGTTGTATACTCAAAAAACCTGACATGCTTAAATTCTGAAAAGAATATATTGTTTGCTTTGTAATTGAAACATGCACTACAGCTTTCATTTTCTCTTCCATTCTCCAAGGAGAAACTTTCAGGGTTGCTTTATCAACTAACAGATTATAAAACCAGAAAAAAACATTTTCACCATCTGATTTGTCCTTTAACAAAATTCTGTGGTCAGAATTATGCAAATTCTTTTACTAAATTAAATTACTGGCCATACGATATTTTTGAAATACATATCTAATGTTGATTTAAAAACTTAAGATCACCAAAAGTGTCCAATGTACTTTCACAAATACCTCTGGTGGCTGATTACCCTCACCACATGCACCTTATTTCTCAAAGGAATGTACTACTCTTGGTTCCCAAAAAGGTAGCTTTGCTATGAAGCCAGCTATCAGAAATTTCTTCCCAGGCTATTATAGGTGGACAAAACCGATACTATTTTGATTGTTATCAGAACACAAATTATTTCATTTCTTATCTTTATTTGCTTATTTCCTCCCCAACCAATGACCAGCTACTAATTAAAGTTACCAGTATTGTGAGTGGCACTGCCAGTGCTATCAAAAGCCTAATCATTTTTCAAACCAATCTACCAAAAATACAACAGAGCGCTAGACAAATGTGCTAGCTACAAAATAAAGTTGTAAATAGGTAATTTTCCTGCACTTTCTATATACGTCTGTCCTGGTTTCAGCTGGGATAGAGTTAATTTTCTTCCCAGTAGCAGGCATAGTGCTCTGTTTTGGATTTGGTAGGAGAAGAATGCTGATAACGTGCTGATGTTTTAGTTGTTGCTAAGTACTGCTTATGCTAGTCAAGGATTTTGCAGCTTCCCATGCTCTGCCAGGTACACAAGAAACTGGGAGGGGGCACAGCCAGAAGAGTTGATCCAAACTGCCCAAAGGGCTATTCCATACCATATGACGTCATGCTCAGTATATAAACTGGGGGGGGTTGGCTGGGGAGCAGCAATCGCTGCTCGGGAGCTGTCTGGGTATCAGTCGGGAGGTGGTGAGCAATTGCATTGTGCATCGCTTGCTTTGGATATTATTATTGTTATTATTGTTGTTGTTGTTATTATTATTGTTATTATTATCATTACAATTTTACTTTATTTCAATGATTAAACTGTTCTTATCTCAACCCAGGAGTGTTTCTCACTCTTACTCCTCCGATTCTCTCCCCCATCCCATCGCGGCAGGGGGAGTGAGCGAGCGGCTGCGTGGTGCTGAGTTGCTGGCTGGGGCTAAACCACAACAACACTAAAGTAAAAATCCCTCAGAATTCAATTGTTCAAATAGCTGTACAGCTTGAACTAGAGATTTTGGACCAATTCAATTCAGTACAGTCCCTAATAATGTCCCCTGAATAGCTGCTCTGTGATAGAATGAATTTTCCCCCACTATCAGTTGGCAAGATGCAGCTGACACCCCACACAATAAAACAAACTCACTAACTTTTTGGCAGGCATTTTACCTGGATTGGAATAAAACATTAAAGAGTTATTAAGCAATTGTGGAAAGGGAAGACAGAAATAATATTAATGCCTCTTGCAACTTTCACTTGGGTGCAGATTCCCCAGAACCACAGAAAAGGAAAGCCATAATAATTAAAACGCCATAGTGATTATAGATTTCCCAGTACAAATCTGAAGTTATGACTGCTATATTGTAAGATAATGATGTTATGTTTTGTAAACATTCTTACTTTAATTTCAGTTATTGCAGTATGTCTTAACACAAATACAGCTAAAGGGCTTACCACAAAAAGGAGATAAAGCCCTTAAAATAACTTAGAAGAAATGTGAAAGGGAAAATTCCACATTCTTTGTGCATCAAGATGAAAGCTTTGTACAGCTGCTCTGCACTGTAATCTTATTAATGTTGTTTTCTAAAAAACGTCTGTCTCAACTTTTCTCTCTGCAAGGCTATTAAATCATGTCTACATACAGATTAACAACCACCTAAAATGTCATATATGGATTTGGGAAGGGAAACATCCTTTAAATATGGATATGCTGTACAAATAGAAATGATTTACCATGAAAGAGCTTTCAATCAGAAAATGCCAATCCACTAAAAATTAACCTTTTTCTTAGGAATATACCAATAGAATGCTACAATCAAATCTATGCATAAAAGCAGAAACTGAAGGCAGATGACAGAATTGCCAATATATTTGCAATTACAGCCTTACTTGAAAAGAGAAAATGGTCCTGGGCAAGTGCTCTGCTTACCAGTCTGTTTGTCATTTTGTCCTTTTTGTTCTGTGACTTAGAAATGTAACAGCAGCAGCAACATGAGAGGCCTGGGCTTTCACCTACCACAACAGAACAAAATTCTGAAGTTCTGTTTAAAAAAAAATTAAAAATCATTAAATAGGAAACTCAGTAATTAGACAAATATCTGTAAACTGTTGTTCCTTACTCAATACAGAAAATTCTTTCCTTCTTTCAAAGCTTCTTACAAGTTCGTGCTTAAGCTCCAGAAAATTATAACATATCCAAAGCTAGAAAAGGAAGTATGTTCCTCCAGCTAGGTACTTCACTATTTCAAAGGAATCATTTGTCTACAGCAGCAAAAAAATTATTATATATATCATACTTCTTATATGAAGTCTTAACAGGAGAGAGAGTATTGAATACTTAAAGCCTGATCTTTCTTTAGTTTTAGTAATATTATCACATAACGCTATGTGAGACACCTTCAATATTGTTTTTTTCTATATTTACATTTCTAGCATTAGGTGATGAACAGGTTTAGAAATCATTGGGAGTTGTAATGAAGTTAGTGAAAATCAGGTGGCCTTTTGCCTCCCTCTCTGCCTGAATTTACTGTTAGGACTGGAGAATGGAATTGTAGAAATCCAGGTCTGACTATAGAGATGGCAAGAATGGAAACTATCAAAGCAAATGAAGTTAGCAGGACCTGTGTCTCTTAAGCCATCTTTTGGTGAAAGACTGGTATGGGTTACAAGCAACTGCGTCACAAGGTACCTTATACATGACAGAATGATGAGGAGATGAATAGCAAAGAAGTGATCAGAATTCCTAAGGGAACTGAAACAGAAGCTGAATGCCAGTGCACATCTCTAAAGAACTAATAATCACTTTGCAACAAAAAAGCATCCTTTTACATCCTGTCTGCCTTGGATTAAAGTTAGGACGAGAAAAGGACAAACAAGAGACTTTCTAAGAATGGGAAAGAACAGGACTTACCATAGAAAATGCAGGACAGGAAAGCCCTGTCCCCTTTGGGCAGGAGTCTGGAATGGATAACCAACCATTGGTGTCAGGAATGGAGTTAAGGTGCACGTGGAATGGGGACACAAAAAATGGGGTAGATAATGGCTGCCTTATGCAACCTGAGGGCTCAGAGCATCGATCTCCTACACATTAGCTCAAGCTTGGCAGTTTCTGCCACCATACCCTACATTTGCATAATAACTTTTTGTATCTTTTCTCTTAACACAATCCCCACAACCTTTATGTGGTCTGAGTTTCTCCTGCTGGAAGCGACAACGTTTGGAATAATTCTAAAGCTCATCCTGTTACTGCATCTGCTCAGTTTACAACCAGCTGTGCTACAGATCTCCCTTTTCTGATATACACATAGGTCAAGACAACCAAAATCGCTGCCTTCTCACCAATATCTCTGTCTCAAATGTGACAGCTGTATGTAATACCTTCACCTGACAGAATGGATTGTGGTCAATATACTTCTCTGCCTCTGAGACATAAAAAAATGGTTGCTCTTAATAACCTTGATAACTTTTATAAACTTGTTTTACTTTCAAATAAAATTTGTTTGCCATCCTTTCATCTCTGAGGTTGTATTCTTCTCCAACATGAAACGGTAAATGAAAATCCTCTAGTGACCTCCTTTAAATCACTGTCATTCAATATGCTTTTGCTATGCTTTGTTACTCCTATCTAAACTGAATGAACACATTTTTCTGATCTCTTCTTTTATGGAAATCTTTCCGTGTTTAATCTTATTGATTGCTCACTTGTGTCCTATCTGAGTGACAGAAAGTGAACTGGGCATTGTATTCAAGGCAATGCATCCCTGTACTTTATATTGTTTGCACTGTATTTTCATTAATTTCACCTCATTCTTTCGTTATTACAATCTACAATAATTTTGAGTCTTTCCATCTTATTTTCTTAATAATATCTTCTTAGAACAACTTGTCATCAGTGCCTTGCCTCAAGTACACTTTCCTTCTCCCTTATTTGTATACAAAGCCTGTGGCTTCACAGAGCAACCCTGGAGAATTACTGCTGATGGGATGGCTGATACTGTTTTAAACCTTAATCTAAACCCAAATATATTTATCACCTGTTATTTCTTGGAGTTTTTAATGAACACTTTAGACTTCTCAGCAAATTTGTTTTAGTTTGCAACAAACAAAACCAGAAAATTCAAACATTTTGGAACCTCAATTACAGACTAAGTATCTTCTAAGCACATAACACATTTAAAAAAAAGAAAATTCAATTATAGTACAATACTGCAATCCATAAATACACAACCTATTGAAACTTAGCTTTCTTAGGTGGAAGCAATAGACATTATTAAAAATTAGTCATGCTTGCAGTATTAGCAAAATACATGACGATAACGTGTTGCTTATTCAAAAATGTTTATTAATGTAACTTAATTCTTGAAGGTAAGTACAGGATAATCCTATCTCCTACCCTCTAGTAATTAATCTGTCTGGGGTTCTTTGCAGCTTGTCTCATCTGACTGTCTCTCCCTGGAGAACCCTGAGACCCATGAGCTTTTCTGTGAGTGCATTGGTCAGTCAGTGCAGAGCTCGCTGTGGGTCAGAGACTAAGGGCAGATTAGCAAACAAGAATTTTACTGAAAACATGACATCGAAATTTTATCATGAAAACTGAATATGCCTGTTAATAATACAAAAAGCCTTTGAACAGTTAATTCAAAGGAAAATCTTGCACTAATAGAAGCTCTCTGCCAATTTACTCCAATGGAAAAAATTGTCTCATTTCATTTATTGCTACCTTTTTCTTCTCTACTTGGTGCAGCTGGAGGAGGATTAAAACATTCAGACATGGGAAAAAGGAAACCAATCCAAGCATGTGGCATAAAGGAGACCTATCTCCACCCCTTGAAGAACATCACTGAAAAATATCCTTTCCTATTCTTCTAAATTCCTTTGCTGCCTTCTCTCTTTCTGAAGAGTCCATTCTCACAGAAGGAAGGCACGCTTCAGTTGCTCTCTTCACTCCAGAGAAGCTGCTTTTCTATATAAGCCTGGCAGACTTAAAAAGCAAGGATTCCCCATCACCCATTAAATATTGAGACAGACAAAGGAAGTGCCTGAATTTAGAAGCTTTTCCACACAGCTTGGAACTACATAGCACAGAAACAAACCACTTCAGTCTGGCATTGCTTTGTTTGTAGCACTATGAAATATTTCAACTGATCATAAAAGAAATGCTACTGTATAACAGCTACCCAAAGCCTCTTCTCATTTTGGAAGCTGTTTTGTTTATGCTGAAACCTGCTCCACAGGAAAACAGATGATTTCAAACCAGTCATTTGCCTGGTACAAATAAAAATAGCAAGACAAATAGACTTTGTCAAATTTCATTGTGGTATTTATATCTGCTAATACAAAAGCCAAATATGATCTCTTTGCTTATTTTTTGGATAGAGAAATGTGCTGCAGGCTGCATGAAGACATAGACTACCAGGCAGGTTGATTTCTTTGAAGAGTTGGAGATGGAGACTGCTGCATTTAGACAGGTAAATACTGTCTAAATTGGCTCATATTTATAATAGATGGCAATGACAAATAATAACCTGTAGTGCCTTTTCCATAAAGTTGTTTCCAACTTAAATAAAATGAAATTTTACCCTTCTACCAAAGACCAAAATTAAAATCTACTAGTGATCCAACAACTGCTTTTTTGTTTGCACGCTGAATGGTGTCCTTGACTGGAATGCCACAAAGTGAGAAAATAACCAGCTTACTAAATAGTGTATGATACACAACCCACGCCCCATTGTGATCACCCAGAATACTGGTCATTCTTACTTTATCCCCATCCACCCTCATACAAAAACTCTGCTTTTTCATGTGATAGTTTGACTGGTTACCTTTAGGAAATAAAGTGTCTTTGTTTCACCTGAGCTACGTCACTTACTACCTTGAGTTCTGGTCTCTGAGTAACTGGCTTACTCATTTCAATCATGCAGCTTGTTACACTGGATTTTTCTGGGTGAAAGAAGGAACACATCACTAGGCTCTGGAAGCCTCGTGACTTTTTCTGGGTAAAAAGTAATTCCCATAAGGTGAATGCCATTTCACCTTAAGCTTTTTTAGTAGCAAACTTTAAAAAAAAAAAATCAGAAAAGTCTTAATTTCCTTTGATGGAGCTCATTGTTATATTCAGTTTAAAATTCGAATATTATCTTAAAGGAGAAGACAAATTGATTTATCTCTTCACTTTCTTGCTTGAGATGCACTATTCTTGATCAAAACTAGGAAGATTTTTTACACACTGTATAATAAAATCTTGTCAAGACATGTTAAACAGGCAAGGAATAATAATACGTGGAAAGATTACAAAAGACTAAATAAATAATACTTACTTGAATCATGTGGCACCACAGCTATAATTGATTACATTTTTGAAGTGAGGTAATACAAGATTTATTTTATTGTTCATGTGGAAACTGGAGCAGAAGCATACTCCTGGAGTATGAAAATATGATACCATGCTAGCAGGAAAAAAACCCCTTTGACTAGGTAATGCATGGAACAGTACTGGGAAGTATAAGCTGTGCCGTATGAACCAAAGTCAAGTCAGATCTACCTAGCTGTATTTTCTAGAGACTCAGAAAAGTTAAACCTCATCAGCTGCAGCTCGTGTCTTCTGTAAAGGTTATGACAAGCTGCCTTTTCAACCCCTCCAGTCCTAGAATGGAACAGCAGCTGAAAACACCCAGACCACAGCCTTTGAAAAGCCAAAAGATGAGGTGCATTGATTTGCAGGGATCACTTAGCAGTGACACAAGCTTACATTGCAAAGGAATTAAAATTCCCATTGCTTTCCTGTGTCTTCATCCAATCCCTGCTGTTCTGCTTACAATTAAGTTTGATTTCACTGTGTAGAAGGGAGAGTTATTAAACAACAGCTTTGTATTGTAGGTTCTCTAATGAGACCTAAATACAAATTACAATGTAGTTCTTAGCCAAATATTGTTGGGATACAAAAGTTCAGATGAAGACATTAGGAATTTCCAATTTTGAATGTGTCAGGAACCTTTTCTTTCTATTTTCCCCACACGCATTCCTAGTGTAGCACTGGTTCACTTTAGTATTTTTTTAAGGTAGGAAGAATCATAGAATCATAGAATCATAGAATCATCTAGGTTGGAAAAGACCTTTAAGATCATCCAGTCCAACCATTAACCTACACTACCAAGCCCACTCTAGACTAATCAAGGGTAGACCAGACTAAACCATATCCCGAAGTGCCACATCTACCCGTTTTTTAAACGCCTCCAGGGATGGTGACTCCACCACCTCTCTGGGCAGCCTGTTCCAATGCCTGACCACCCTTTCCGTAAAGAAATTTTTCCTAATTTCCAGTCTAAACCTCCCCTGGCGCAGCTTAAGCCCATTTCCTCTTGTCCTATCGCTAGCTACTTGGGAGAAGAGACCTGTGGTGATTGGGCACGTGTATGTGTGTGTTTTTTAAACACAGTAATAAATACATGTATGCCATTATCTTATAAAGGATAAAAATAGTGACCTTATTTTCAAAGCACTTTCATAATTAGTGCCATATGCAGGCTGGGAATTGTTTTTCTGAGTTTGTTTTCAGAGTTGGGTTTGGGTTGGGTTTTTTTTCCCTTCATGTTAAGGGTAACCTGTGGTACCAATAACATCTGTCCAGAAAGAAAAAAGAAAAAAAAAAAAAGTAATTTGCTTAATTCTTTGTGTGTGGTCAAACAGACAATGAACTCACAGGAGAGATTAAGGGGTGACAAGGAGATGGCTCAGCCTATATTCCCTGTGCAGATCTGTAGAAAAATTTAGTCAATAATAATTTCACATTCAGAAATACAAGCTAGAAAGCCCAAAGTACAGTCAAAGGCCATCCTTGGTGCATTTATCAATAAATCAGAATGCACAGGTCTTCACTTTATAAACTAAGTCGCACATGGAACTGTTATTAGCCAGTTGTACGGAGAAAATGTACAGACACAGCAAGGAGCTTCTGCTTTGTAAAAAAAAAAAAAAAATTACAGCCCATGCAATAAATTACATATAGTCTCCATATAGGCAGAACTACTTGCTCTCCATTTATTATTTCCTTGCACTGTTAACAAAATAAAGCAAAAAACCCCACCATCTTGGGCCTTATTTCCACAAACAGATTGACAGTGTCTTTCCACACTACCCTGTGTGGCACTACTTACCTTATACAGAGAATAGGGTAGACAAGGAACTATCTTAATGGGCCTGGAGTATGGATTTTCTGAATGATGTGCAAGAGGCATTACTGAGCTATATTTGACATACAGTGTCTATCTCACATATTTAGAGTGTATTTGGACTGTGGTAGTGCAGCAACGATTACTGGATGAGCATAAATCCACTAGTACTATTACTAGCCTGGAAAACCTAGGCAGTCATAGAAGAGCCCCTAACAAGTTCTCTTCCCCTCAAGTAAATCCAGCGCTAGCGTCAACTTAGTGTGACAATGACTCTGAAGAGCCAGCCTGTATAGTGTATACTGTGTTGTTGAATTTCTGTAGCAATATTTAAACTGCAGCACAGATTAGTTTCTAAAATTCATTCAATCAAAGCACAAAATGTTGTCCCTTTTTCCCCCCATCAGATATTCTCCATTCCAGGAAAATACAAAATTTAATCCAGTTGAATAGTTTTTACCTTAGACGTAGTAATGTATTTTAAGGCTTCAGGTTTTGGTACACATTTTGTATGTCTTATCTGAGACTGTCTGACATATGATTAGAAAAAAACAAAAACAAAACAAAACCAAAAAAACCAGAAAACGAAACAAAACCCCTTGTTTAAGCTATACGTAAATTCCAGGTACTGCACAAAATATTAAACCAGAATTCTGTTGGCACTGGCATACTAGTACATTTTCTATTCAAAGAAATCATGCATTTGTTACTTTTGAGATACTTTCTCTGGGAGATGTGGGCAACCTGAGTTCTTGTATCTTGCTCATTTAAAAGGTCAGTAATTGCACCACTCTTGCCCAATGACAACATATGAATCATTCATATAAATGAGAGACTGCATCAAAATTGTACTAGGCAGTTAGAACTCTCAGCCACGTTTGTGTAAGTTTAAGGGTGAACACTGATTCTGTGCTTTTAATCAGTAAAAACAAGCTTCCTAAAGTGTAGAATATTCATCTATGAATAAAGAGGAAATATTACACTATGAAAAGCCTTCTATTTGTCTCCCAGTCCTTTAGTTACACAAAAAGGGGAAAAACCTTGCAAAACTTACACTATTTTTGAAAACTGCACCTCATTAAGGTTTCTGTCAGGGTCTCTGATAATTCAGTTTCATACTAACTATATATCTTCAGTAAAACAGGGTGTATTATAACAATTTTTGACCCAAGATTGAAAATTCAAAGTATTTGTAGGAGCAGCTGTGCAATTGTCACAAATAGTCTCATTTACCATAAATACAGAATCCATTTGTTAACCCTGGTCACAGATCTAAACATATTTCCTTTAAATACCTATAGATGGTGCTGAAATACAATTGTTTCTTAAAAAAAGTGATAAACACAAAGTAACTGTAGCAAAGCTACCCATGAAGATAGATAGCTCTCCTGGTTGTGCAGATTTACTTCAGGGTAATGTAGCTGAATGAGAAATCAGATTGAAGTTCATTATTTGTGTTTTTCCTCAGGTACTTATTACTATAGATTTTCTCCTATGACCATGTCTTATAGCCAAGACTGTTTCCAAGACTGAAGTTGAAAAATATTAGGGTATTTTTTAATTGTTGGAAATACTCAATAATAACAACATAAACCGTGAAAATGTAGCTGTCATGAATATGGCATAACTACAAAGAAAAAGAAACATAAACGTGCTTCCCCAAGAATTTCCCTTTCAGGTTGCACATTTCATCCTGATAATCATAAATTTTGCCATTTGGTATAAATTCTGACAATACAGCTACTAATAATAGCTCTCTGGGCATCAGCCCAGTTTGCTGAAATGAAGCAGAACTAACTAGCTTCTCCACAAACATATAATGGAAAAGAACAAAATCTTTGCCAGGCATAATTAACATGTGGTAACATGATAATCAACACCAGATGAATCCATACTTTCTGGTTTCAAAAAATACATAATAATTCCACATTAGGGATTATTTATAGAAAAACTCTGAAGTGTTTGCAATTATGAACATACTTTATGGTAAAAGTCATAGCTTGAGCCATTTCCTGTAATGCTAACACTTTTCACTTAATTTCCAAGCTCTATTCAGCCTTTTAAAATTATGAAACTTAAAACAAGTTACAGTAAGAAAATAAACAACTTTAATAGTTCTGGAATTTTTTTAAAGATAAATAAGGCACAGTAAAAAAAAAATTATGTCAGCAAAAATTTGTATAAATAATTAAATGTTTATAATGTTTGTGAACCAAGTTTTATGCGTATCATGTGAAACAACTGAACAACATAAAACATGAAGGGGAAGGAACCCCTTGGTCCCCAAATGCAGCTTCATCCATTTTAAAAATAGTTGCAGAACAAAAGTCAAAACATGCAGAACATCAAATTGCCTCTCCCTCCTCCTGCAATGTAAACTGCAAGCCACAGATGTGCTTTTCCTCAGTGCATCATAAAACCCAATGAACAAAACACAGAAAGCTACATCTACCCCTCAATTAACAAGAAAAGAGCAGGAAAGAAGTTATATGACTGATACGTTAAGTTCCTAAAAGAACAGGAAGTTAATTTGGTAAAAATAGTATCAAAAATGACATTTATTTATTCTAGCTTTCCTTTAATCACAAAGTTAAGTTACTTTCAGAAAAAAGTAGGTTGCATGGGAAGTAGAATTCACACAAAAAGGAAGACTCTTTACACTAGAGTTCTTCACAAAGAGATACACCACCCTTTCACTCAACATGTTCTTTTGATTAAAATGTAATCCATGGTTTCTTTTCTTTGCCCACCATCTTCCAGATGTTAACCTCTTCCTTGTAGCTAATTTGGAAGTTTAAACAAAATGTACCACAATTAAGATACAGCAAGGCAGCGTACAAAGACATGTTTGAAAAGGAATACAAATTCCATAGAGACCATGCCGCAGCTTCAGAGCTAATGCAGGCTCTTGCTCTGAACATGAAAGGGTGTTATCTTCAGGCCTTCAGAAAATATAAAGAAATATCACTAAATTTTGCAAGGCCATCACACTGAAAAAAAGCTGAAAACCTGCCTAGGATGAACAACTCAGTTATTTCCTTTCACAAATCTTCAGCTATATTTGCACACCTCTCCTCAGAGATCTTCTGGGAGTAGAGGGCATATTTAGTATTCACTTCTGCTTCCTAGTGTCTTCCTGAACCTGGTGTCACATATTTTAGTGGCAAAAACAGGATTACAAATTGGTACTAGTGGAGAAAACTAATTCTTAAGAAAAACAAGAGAAAGGTAAGTAGTAAAGTCCACTAACTACTGTCTGACCTTTGACAAATTTCTATAAACCTAGAGGTGAGCCTAAAACTGACTTAGATTACTTAAAGAAGCTGCAAAAAAAATGGACTTTTGCGAAATAAAAACAGTTCTAAGTGCATTCCTCTCCAGGCAACGGATAAGAGTAGATGGCACAAATCAGACACGTTGTGGTTAATGTATACAATTATATTTAATTATACTTCTATTAAATAGTTTGATTACACAGGGATTGTTTATGGTAGTATGAATGAGTCATTAGATTAGATTAAATAGAGGAGCATTATTTGGCAACATTTAGATTAATTGAAGTGGTTAGGAAAGGACTTCAAAACTTAGGTTGTACAAGTATAGTGATAATGAATCTTGTGGCATAGATCAATCGTTCCATAGGCAGGCAGCAATACATCAAAATGCAGACATTTGTAATGATCTACGTGTACTAATTGAGATTGTAGCTTAATATTTTCATTAAAGTCAGAAAAACTAAACCAAAAAAAATTCCAAAAACAAAGTATACTTCAAGCCCTAATGATTCAAAAAGATACAGCTGAACTTGCCTGGTTCATTTTACATTAGGTACCTTTCAAGGTTTTCCCAGCTTGGAGGTTTAGTAAATTAATCAGTATACCACCCGGTGGGTGGTCTGGTCATACCCTACTTACACAGGGTAAGATTCTATATGTATAATTTTTTGAGAGCTATAGAACATAACAAGTTTGAAATTGAATGGTGAATTTCCTCAACTGTTAGGCAGTATTTACTGTCGTGTCGCTTTACCTCTACTTGTATGAACCTGAATTTGGGTCATAATGTTTTTCATAATGGCACTATCTCTCCCTGCAATTTTGAATATATTTAAACAGCATCTTTTACCAACCAGTGTAGACAGAAAGGTAAATTTGGCCATCTGTAGAATCCAATTGTATAAAAATGTGACCCACTTTGGCATAAATCAGTCTGGCTCCTTTGATATGAGCAGAAATTAATGAAAATAAGTGTTAATTTATGTAGGAGGGCCACGAAGATCATCAGTGGGCTGGAGCACCTCCCATATGAGGACAGGCTGAGAGAGTTGGGGTTGTTTAGCCTGGAGAAGAGAAGGCTCCAGGGAGACCTTATTGCAGCCTGCCAGTACCTAAAGGGGCCTACAGGAAAGGTGAGGAGGGACTCTTTATCAGGGAGTGTTGTGATAGGATGAGGGGTAACAGTTTTAAACTGAAAGAGTAGATTTTGATTAGAGCTGTGAGGATGGTGAGACACTGGAACAGGTTGTCTAGAGAAACTGTGGATGCCCCCTCCCTGGAAGCGTTCAAAGCCAGTTGGACGGGGCTTTGAGCAACCTGGTCTAGTGGAAGGTGTCCCTGCCCATGGCAGGGGGATCAGAACTAGATGATCGTTAAGGTCCCTTCCAACCCAAACCATTCTATGATAGGTTGGAAACCTGGTTCCATAACCCGTTTTATCCGTTTAGCACATAAACCAACTTTGGACTGACACCTACATGTTCCAAACAGTCCCTAAAGCTCAAGTGCATGGCCCTGCTTAAGCACAATATCTGCAAAAAAGCCAGTTTGGCTATGTGAATTATATAAATAGCCAAGACAATCACTACGCATTAAAATGTTTGTGGTAATCTGGTGTAGCTATACACTTGTGAGTGTTCATAAACACATCTCGAGAGACCTAGAGGAGGCTGAGTTAATGTCCTAATTGTCTCATTTAATTGGCTATTTATAAATGATTCTTTTTCTGACTTGACTGCCCTTCCAAATATCACATCTTACATGAATGACTACTTCTTCTCATTTGGCCCATTCTGTGTATCCTACTTGTCTTTGGCACGGTGTTACTTTTTTGTACTTCCCTATATATTTAGGGTAGGAAAAGAGAACATCTGGCACATACGTAGCCATTCATCTGAGAAGTTGAGGGGAAACAAGAAAGTAACTGCAACCAGATTTGAGCCATCAGCACTCAAGTTGAAACTTTATCTAATCTCCCACTGTTTTTCCAATGGTAGAAGAACTAGTGTTCTCATTTGTCAAATTCTCACTGCAGACAGCTCAGATAGGATACTTCATTCACTACTTTCTTTTCCAGTGTCCCCTGAAACTGCTGGGTACTGGAGAGAATTAAGGTGAGTTATTATCAGGGCAACCCCTAATATCAATACAGGCTGGGGGATGAAGGGATTGAGAGCAGCCCTGCAGAGAAGGACTTGGGGGTACTGGTGGATGAAAAGCTGGATATGAGCCAAGAATGGGCACTTGGAACCCAGAAAGCCAACTGAATCCTGGGCTGCATCAAAAGAAGCGTGGCCAACAGGTCGAGGGAGGTGATTCTGCCCCTCTACTCTGCTCTGGTGAGACCTCACCTGGAGTACTGCGTCCATCTCTGGGGCCCTCAGCACAAGAAGGACATGGACCTGCTGGAGCAAGTCCAGAAGAGGGCCACAAAAATGATGTGAGGGCTGGAGCACCTCTCCTAGGAGGCCAGGCTGAGGGAGTTGGGGTTGTTCAGCCTGGGGAAGAGAAGGCTGCGAGGAGACCTTATTGCAGCCTTTCAATACTTAAAGGGGGCCTATAGGAAAGATGGGGACAATCTTTTTATCAAGACCTGTTGTGAAAGGACAAGGAGTAATGGATTTAAACTAAAGGAAGGTAGATTTAGACTGGATATAGGGAGGAAATTTTTTACCATGAGGGTGGTGAAGCACTGGAACAGGTTGCCTAGAGAGGTAGTGGAGGCCCCATCCCTAGAAACATTCAAGGTCAGGTTGGACGGGGCTCTGAGCAACCTGATCTGGTTGAAGTTGTCCCTGCGCCCTGCAGGGGTGCTGGGCTAGATGACCTCTAAAGGTCCCTTCCAACCCAAAGCATTCTATGATTCTATGATTATTCCTATTGTATGCCATGCATAGATCAGAATCTAGAGTTTAAGTTTTGCCTAGTTTGTGTTGTCAAAAAACAAGTCAGGATCACAGCTCTGTTGACACAGGGTTTCAAAACTGCTTAGGACCAACTACATAGTGGCACTGGGAAACCAGTTTTTATTCTTAGATCTTCATGCAGAAGATAGAAGGCTCAGTGAGGGTTGCCCCTCTCCCTTGGGAGCTGCTTTAAAGCTGAAGCTCTTACTCTTGGCTCCCACCTGAGCTGCACTGCAGCACTGTTGCAGCCATGCTTGCGCCCAGTCATTGATCCAGATGCCGACCCACACGCTGACTTCTCTCTTGACCTTAGACCCACCTCATCACTGTGCAACTTGCCTGGCAATCACTGGGCTGTATCTGACCCTGGTTATTCTCTGCAGACCTGGGCCCAATTCATCCCAACTCTGTCTTGCTGACTTGACTTCCCAGCTTGACCTTGCACCTGCCTCATCAATACAGGCTTGTCTGATGATCTGGACTCTTAGGTGACCCTGGCTGCCATCACCAAGGCTGCCCTGCTTGTCTTACTCTCATACTGTGGGACTGTACTGGTAAGGTCACTGCCCTTGCCTGCCTTATTGTGCTTGGCTCCCTAGTTTCTTTTCACTTGTGGAATAACCTGCCTTCTCTGCTTCCTGACAACTTGATGCATATTTTCTTCAGTGGATGTTGCATTTTACAGCTAAAACATGTATTACACTCTAAAAGCCCTCTACCTCCAAAAGGTGGATGTCCTATTCTCTCCCAGACTCCTACCTTTCTTCTTCCTTTTGTTTCCAGCCATCACAGCCACCCTTCTTTTGCACCCTTCTGACCCTCTCACTCAACTCACTAATGCTCAGTAAAGTAATCAACAAGTTTGTTCAGAGAAAGGGGAGGTGATCACATACCCAGGTGGATGTGTGGGGGAAGGAAGGAGAAGGGACTCTCCCCGTTTGGTGACAGTGAATTGCTACACTGGCTCACTGCAACAGCAACTTCACTTTCAGTTTTGTTATTTCAGTGTATCTTATGTTCTCCATTTAACTTTAGTCAAGACCTAGTTCTTAACTTTGCAAGTCCTCATCTGCCACTGTAAAATCTTTAAAAAGACACCAAAACCCAAAGAAAGCACTGGTGTTTTAAATCTAATTGCAGCTGAAAATGAGCAGAAACATGCCTTTCTCACCATCCTTTTCCCTCTAGCACAGTAACTATGTCAGTGGGCTTTTTTTTCCTTATTGCTTTCAGAAATATCCTGAAACTCTCATCTACCTTTTCTGCATATCCTCATTCTAAAAAGTTCCTACATGACTACGATCAGCAATAAAAACCATAACTCATACTCCTCTCCAATCCTTCTGCTACCCTACTTACACCTATGCTATATATAGATATCAGCTGCTGAATCAAGAAATCTGTATCAGCAATGGCAAACAGCTCTCAAACATGACAGAACCACTGTGTATTTGTTAACAAAACATATGAAGTGAGATGATGTGCCATTTTTTCAAAATTCAGACTGGCTCATGATGCTATTCATGGCATGTATAAAGGGATATATGTAGAGACCAGATATTTTGGAGTTGAAAGCTTATTACTTATGTAGGGGAACACCAAAGTGACTGTAAGAAAAACAGGCCACATTTCCAAGATAGACTACTTGAAAATAAATCCTCTGCAATGTTTAACTATTCTACTAACTAATTACAGAACAAAAGTGGTACTGTTCAATACAGAATTACTTTACCAAATGTAAAAATTGAATTTATTCATTCAGATACAACTTGGGCGGATTTTACTTCTATCTAATGTGCTAATCTCAGACTGAAGTTTGAAGTCTCCTCTGAAACCAATTTACTGACCACAATCATGTCTGTTAATCGTAAAGCAGTACTGTACAGAAGTACATGAGAGCCTAAGTTGAAAATCATATTAATTAGCATGGCAGTATCTTCAAGTACATGTAAAATTCTGCTCCCCAACTGCAACATAGCTATTTCTCTTGAATACAGTTACTGCAGATACTGTTGGTGAATAAGTAATTCTTTCCACTGCTTGTGGACCCTTTCTCTGAAAAGCCTTGAAAAGGTCACCAATACAAAAAGAAAGCCAAATCTGAGCAAAAGAAAAATGTAGCCTGATAACAGCTGTTGAAAAAATCATACTTTCTTCTCTTTCTACTCTGCAAATACCATGTTTTGGTCAGTCTGGCCATGCCTAACATTTTGTAGGAAACAAGCCATGATACCTAAACTTGCAAAGCTTTAGAGTCACAGCTGAATAAGATTTCACAAAGGGAGAGCGAAAGAATGGATCTGTCCATATACTCAGGGTTGGTCAGAAGCAATGAAATCAATATTATCAATTTGTATGTACTTTTACAGTGGGAGAAGAGGTACATGCTGCTTATGCAGCCTGTTCTATTCCTGGAGAGATAGGGAAAGACAAAGGAACAACCACTGTGCAACACCTATCCTTTAACAACTCTATCCAGCAGAATCCATCAGAAATCTGTTAAGTATCATTATCTAATACATTCATATCATTTGGAGAAAGCTCCTAGGAGTGTTTCCATCAGTCTGTCATTTGATCATCAGTAACCACAAAGTAACAAAGAAAGTTTAGAAGCAGTGACTTTCACAGGCTAGCCTGGAGGGAAAGGGACTACTTTCATGGGCTGCCTTGGGACCTACTAGGGCCACAGGAAAGAAAATCCTGAGCCTTAAACACACTGCCTGGCCAATATTCTATAAGTGGTTTTACTACCACTTAGAAACTAATAAATCCTATGTTCCATTCTAATGATTAACCGTATCCAATGCACAGTTCTGTTAAATGCAATTACCATTCACATCCAGTCTTTCAGAATCAGGTAGGAAATCAAACTGCCTCCGATGTTGCATCTGATGGTAAAACTGAAATTTTCATTAATTCTATCATTTCTCATTAACCCAGACTGAGGTAAGACTGTTGTAGTATTGTGTTTATAGACACAGAATTTAGTTTATATAGTAGAAGTGCTCCCAGCAGCATATTTAAAACTGTTGAAATGTTCATGTGGGTTATTGTTTCCTTTTTTTTTTTTAATTAATGGTATCAACACCTAGACAAAAAGGTGTTTTCATACTCAAAGCAGACCCAGTGGAAGCAGAAACATTTTTTTTCTCACCTTCAAGGAGTTTATTTAGCAGTTTACATATATGGCAAACAGATGCTGCTACTCTAATTTATTCATAACATACTGTGATGATATCTAGAGAGGCACCGAGCAGACTTGTTTGACCTTTACCATCCCTTACCTCTTCTGCAATACGCATGTTCTAGCTGCAGCACCCTAAGAGCACTTTGTGGTGCTGGCAGCTACTGTTTACACGGGCTGAGCAGCCAGGGTGACCCCTGTCAGCGGGGTGCTGTTCTTCCCCTGTGCTCAGCTAGAGGTGCTTGGAGCAGCCCCCTGTAAGCAGGTAGGCAACTCCTGCCCCGGCTTTTCAGAGGCAGGGGGCAGAGGTCTGGGGAGCAGGCGGTGCCCTCCCTCTACTCAGGGCTAGGTCCCCTGCTCTTTGGGTGGTCTTTTGCCACCCGCTTCACTGCCTGGCTGTTCAGAGTCGTTCCTGTTGCTCTGAGGGAAGGCAGAGCTCGTTGACCCCCTCCACCCAGATGCTGAAAGGCCCATAAGGAGGGTCCAGGTCCCTGCAGCTTCCTACTCAGCTGGTAGCCTGCTTGGTATGAGCACCCCTTAAATCTGGTCAAAGAAGCCTTCTCTGCCCTTTGGGACCAGGGCTGCCCTGTAATTTTGGGGGTCCCCAGCAAGCCCCCTGTAAGGAGGGCTGAAACCTCTTGAATAAAATTCAAGCAAGTGTTTGTGGCAGTAATACAATGGTATAATCGATTCCTGTTTTATTAAACATACTTGCTACTCTCTTTCAGCTCTGGCAATGATCAATAATCCTCCCCTCATGGACTCTATACAAATTTTTCTCGCAGGGAATACATTCATAAGTAGTATTCGTTTACAATCATATTATAGGGATGTGAGTAAAATATATTATGCCATTCTTCATAAAGCTTGTATGCCACATAAATCAAGTACAACTCTCAGTCATGTCACCTCCCATAACTCAGGCTGTGAAAAGCATGACAAAATTTATCAATTCTTGTTAGTCCCAGTATTAAATACTGTATGAACATATGAAAAAACAAAAAAAATCCATGTTATTCTTCTCCATGCAAAGTACACATTTGAGCCCTAAGAGCTTTATTAATTTATTTTCTTTAGGTAATCTTACTCAGTGTGTGTTCACTCCCTTTTCCTGACAGTGTTTGTGAGCCCTTGAAGAATCACTGACTTTGAGACACAAGAGTGTAAAGGGCAGCCACCATCATAGCTCAATTAGCCAGTGGCATAATGTGAGTATTTTCACCCTGGCCAACTCTGTACCGAAAATGATATTATTAACCTGGGTTTACACCTAGTATAAACCTCCTGTTCAGTTTGAGGGTAATTTTCCTGTCTTTTTTACACATCTAATAGAGTCCAAAGAAATGCAGGGAAGACTAGTAACAACCTCTGCAGTAGCAAGGGAGTTGCCAACATTTTCCTTTCTCCAGTTGCAGGTTCGATTCCCATATTCTTAACATGTTCACTTCCCCTTCTTAAGAACTGGTGGGTATCTTGACAGCTATATAATGAATCCCTAAACAGTGTTAGAAACAGCAAAGTTGTATATGTTAGCCTTCAGAATTTTGAGCTGGAGCATAACAGTTGTTCTTTTTCTATTAGATACAAGACAAATCACAGTGACAAACTGTTAAAAAACCCACTAAACTCAAGCAGCACACGCATTATTCCAAAGCTGGAAATCTATGTAGCTGCATGCTAATGAAATGTGTTTTAATGTTAATATCTTTGTAGAAAAAATATTGTGGAAATAACAGTAAAAGAGTGCTGCTATGGGACCCAGACTGGTATTAAAATGTAAGGGCTATTTACTTATAAAATACTAATAATGCCACATGGAAAGGTCCAGGATAAAACACATTTTTAATGTATTTATCCTCTTCCATACATGCAGAGCTCACCATCACAACAGTTTGATTAGAGTATAATGGGGAATAAATATGTTTGTATCTTTCTTTGTTCACCAAGAATTTCCCAATTACATGTTGCTGACACTAAGTTGGCCACTTTTGCTGTGTTTGCTAGTTTTGATTGATTTCACATGAAGAATAATAAATACAAATGATCTCTTTCATATTGCTTCTCGGCATGTTTGAATATTACTGCTTTTACTCTGAGAATTTACTCTGTTAGAAGAGAATGCTTGTGCCATCCATAGGAACAATGCCATCTAATTTTGCAATAAATATGATCTACAAGAGCAAAGAGATAGAACTCTCTGTTTTCATATTATGTTTTGAAACAGCAATGAAAATGATACTCTAAAAATGGTAGATTGGCAGTCTTAAGGAATAGAACTCTGTCTATGAAGAAGACAGAGCGGGAAAGCCACACTCTTCTCACAGTACTCTTCATTCTTGCCCAATTCATTTAACAGGAGCTGTTGATAACAATTTATACTTATTAATCTCCGTTATATTTAGACTAGCTATATAAAGGACAAAATTATAGTTGTTACAGAATTATCCACTGTCATCTCTCCAGAAATTAGTTTTTCATAGCACAACTGCTTGAGATAAACAAGTAAACAAGTGCTTCATTAATGTAGTCCTCAATTTTTTGCGCTTCAATTTTGCTTTACTTAATTAGGTAATGCTCAGATTGAATAAGGCCACCTTCTAAGGGTACGTCCCATCAGCTGACTTGTTCTTATTGGTTCTTACTGAAATCCCACCCCCCCAGAAGGCTCTGCTCTTGATCGTGCAATCTCTGATACACAGTAAATCTACCAATTTAGATGTCCTGTAGAAGGTCAAGCAAGTGAATATCACAGTTATTCTAGATTAGATAGTATAATGCACACCCCATGTGAACACGTAGCGTGTACACACAGTAAAGAAACTATCTCAGACTATCCTCTGTAAGAAATGAAAGCCTCATTAAATGGAGCAAAATCAAGATTTATATATCTTGTTTCTTGAGATGTCTGGTAAGTCAAGGTGAGTGTGAGTGCAAGTAAAAATGAAGCCCACGTTGCTGCAATAAAAGTGGTCTGTTTATTGTGCAACATAGCCTGTGCCAATTTAGTAATCTCTTTTGTTCTGCTGGCTAGGAACCGGCGATTTTCAGATGTTTCTTGGTTCCATATAAAACCCTTTGAAATACTCTGGAACTAAGAGCAGCTCATGATGATGCAGCTTGGGAACATCTCCATAATAAGTTGGTTGTGCAGCAGGATACTAATGAAAAAAGTATCTTCTGCAGAGTTTCAATTAAAGATGGAATGATAGTCTGTTAAGAGTACACTTTTTGAACAACTTTTCATATGCCATAATGCTGGCATAACTTCAAATGCTTAACTAACTTTCTGACAGTAGCAGAAATGTGTACTATCATGGGTAGAAATTAATATGGCTTTGGATTTATTTGGTGGAAAAAATGCTGTGTGAAAAATTCATTGTTGAAAGTGGTTATCAGTTACTGATAGGCATTCAAAGTGAGGCAAATAATTTGAAACTAGGACAAATGGCTAGCTCAATTTTGTGCAAAATAGCTAATCTGGTATAAAACCAAATTCTGCCTAGACTGCAGTACGTTATCTATTTGATCTCTGAACTTACAAGGGATACTATCACTGTTGCTGAAATTCTGCCTTCTGTCAAGGGCTTTGCATTAGCATTTAGAAGGCAAACATGCTGTCTTTAATAGTACTGGAAGTTAACAAATATTTTTTGTATTTACCTATGCACCACTTTAACCAGAAGCTAAAGTAACCCTGTGTTTATGCTGCATGAAAACAATAGTAGCCATCTCATTATTCATGAGGTATTAGAAGATAAAAATCATCTTTTAAAGTCTCATCTAAAGGTCATTCATGGTCAATGGAAAGATCCCTTTTTCCTAATGGAAAACTGCTGTTATTTAATTTAAAACAAAAGCAAAGCAAATTCAGTCTTTTTTTTTCTTTCTTTTTTAAGATGATAGATAATGCAGTGAGTAAATTACTGTTGTGATACTCAGGATGACACCGCAGACTTACTAACTGAGATCATAATTATTTTGTGTGGGGTAAGACATACATTTTTTGCATTTTGGTTTACTTTTGGCAGAATGACGACAATATAACTTTCTTATTTTTCTACTGTATCGTTAGGATAATTAAATTGAATATTGTATTAAATACATCACCAACTACATCTGTAAAGTGATAATAATAACATGAAGACTGATATATTATATATAATATATATTGTATATAATATTTTATAATATATATATTTATAGAGGATATAATGAATTCAGATACCATAGCTACCGTAACAGAGAGATATTTCCTAATCTTCCATGAAATCATACTGTAAATTCTCAGGGGCAGTTCCTACTCCTAGCCCAATAAGTAGCATAAAGACTTTTTGCCCAACTGTTCATAACCTTGAGAACTTCAATTAACTGTATTGGTTGAAGTGCTTTTAATAAACACAAAATACTTTATTGTGTATTAAATTTCATCCAGCCTATATACATCTAGAAGGGAGCACAGTGATATGGAACAAGAAGTGGGTAGAGTAAAAAAAGACTGAGTGGGTGATAAAAGGCATTACATGACAGTCAGGCTATATAAGAAAGGAAGTGTATCTATGTGTGAATTTTCTGTCTGTTTATTAGAGCATGAATCTGTGTTCTGCAATGGAACTAAAATTGGGGGCAGGGGGGAAGAGAAGTAAGGCATGTTATTGGGTTAAGGTTTGTGGAAGTAAGCTACAGAAACAGAATAATTCATAAGACAATGCTCCAGTTCAATTAAGGCTAACTTTTGATTTTTCTGTAGCTTCTTCACTGCCTAAAGTTCACATTAATATTTTCTTACTCTTAACCTCTTTCCAGGGCAAATATTTTCGTAGGCTTCTTGATAGCATCAGCAATCACTAATCCTCACACAGGAACTGAGGAACAAATGATACTGCAGTGCTTTCCATTGACATAACCACCTATTCTCTATCTTTCTTGGCAAGGACTAATTAAAAACAAAAACAAAACAGTGACTCAAACTAGACACTCTCAGTTTTTAAGTAATTTGCCTTCAGTACAGCAGTAACAGAACATTTCTCTTTCTGGAGATCGATGGATTAATAAAAAGAAAAGAAAAAAAAAAAAGGAGAAAGGTCAATAATTTGTGGTTGTTGCTACTGCTTTGCTCCCCAACTTGTGCTATGTATAGAAAGGTCAAGCACTGCTATGTTAAAGCACAGCAAGTTGTCTTCTGAGAGAGCTTGCAATTTCTGGGACTCTTCTCCACTTACAATTGAACTGTTTTGATAAGAGGGTAAAGAATATAACCAAAGTAAGGGCAAGAAACAAACAAAATAAAATGATGTCCTATAGAGTGAATCTCTGGTACAAAAATAATATTTACTGTAATTATAAATAATAAATAACGACTTGTTTCTAAATATGCTATCCATAATGAACAGAAGAAAAGATAAAAACTTCAGAATGTTATTCTTATGGGATAGCTAGTAAAAATGGATTCACTTCTTGTGAACTTTTTAAAAATTCAAGTGATCCCCTACTTCATACTGAGTAGAAATGGCCAGTCAGAATAAAAATGGTAGACTGTTTTTAGATCAATGTAGGGTAAAAACCAGATTTACCAAATATTTGTTGCCATGCAGAGTCTATTTCAGCAAGCCACAAGTGACACTATCGGATGAGAAAAAACCTCCACAACCTTTCTCCCTTTTCAAACAGTTTCTTCTCAAGTATCCATATTTTCAGAGGATCAGATCAAACCAGAGTTCTTCTAAATTATCGATTAGTATTTAACGAGTATCTTTAGGACAACCATTTTATCTTCTTGTCAAAAACCACATTGTTGAAAACTGTGAACATGCACAAACAGTTCCTCTCTCAAGTCACTAAGTCTTCTACCTTTTTCATGTTGAAACTGTCTGGGAAATCATTCATTTATAGACCATTATTTGCACTGTAACTGCATATCTCCAACATACAATTATTCCAAAGATAGACAAATGCCAGGCATACATGAAACATTCTGGCAATAGGCCTAAAAGCCTTAGCTCTGTGCTTCATCCATGGCTACAGTCCCACCATGTCACCAAAGATTTTGTATTACTTAATGTTATGCAAAAACACTAGTTAAGGATGAATGTGATATGGATCCAAGCATCTTCACTTGTTTTGAAAGTGGATGCATGGAATGGTTGTATGAAGATTAATATGATTTATCTTTGTGAAGCTATTTCAGATTATGAGAGGAAAAAACAGTTACTACTGAAACATATTCTCTTGGAAGTCACAAAGAAAACAAAAATGTTACAATATTTTTTCTTGCTTTAATCTTTTATGCCTCAATTAATAAACCTGTTCTCCCATTGACCTATCATTACATGAGAACAATAAATTTCTTTAACTGACAATAACATATACCCTACTAAATCAAAACACAGTTTGTTGAAGAAATATGCTATTGCTTTAGCATTACTTCCTAGATGAATTTTCCTTGGTTTGTTTCAGCATTTTGCCTAGATACTGGTGCATTAATCTCTTGAGAACTGAAGCCTTGACAAAATGTTAATAATGCTATTCCATAATAGTAGATAGGCACACACAAAATATCACAGAAAGGAAATATACAGAATACCACATAAATACATAATCTTCTTACTGCTATTGTTCTACTGTTTATTGTTGTTTTTTTCACTATAATATACAAAGCTTAGCAGTACAGCAACAGCTATATAGATGGCAAAGTAGTTAACCAGATATATAGTAAGGCATTTTACAGTTTAGCATCATAGTTACTAAAATAAATAAATAAAATTAAAAGTTTGTTTTCTTATATTGAAACTATTTCCCAGTATTTAGACTTCTAGTGATTTCTTTCATACATGTAACTGTCTCAAGAAAGATTTAAGCAATTATGGAGTCAGTGCAATGCAAAGACATTATACGTTATTTAACCCTCCCTCCCCCATCCCTTGGTCTACCAACAGCAGCAGCTCAAGGAATGTGTATTTTTGTTTCTTTGAGTATCTCTATTTGGGAAGCATGGTATTCATTTTGCAAACTACTTACAGTTAAAGCTGAGGCAATTCAACCAAAATAATGTTGGAAATGAACACAGGCACATGTTTGACAGCAACAAATAGCTCAGGTTTGAGTTTTATTTAAAACACATAAATGGAAACACGGTTTAGTTTAATGAATGGTTCATTAGTGGTTGTGAGATCTGTATCCCCCATTTTGCCACTAATTTATTGAATGGTTGTGGCTGAATTGCTTTCACTTTTATTGCTGCTGTTTACCCGTCTTTTTCCCTCTTTCTCATTCTTGTCCATTTAAGAATACAAGCTCTCCTAATGTGGTGTAGCCTGAGTTCTCAAAGCTATAAAGCCTCCAACTTACATTCTAGTACTGTAATAATTTGACTTCAGAGAAAAAAAATCAATTTAATGAATTCCAATTCCCCTCTCATTTGTCTCAGTCACCTGTTCTTGCCCTGACTGATCTCTTATTGGACCAAAATATTTTTTTTTTTGTACCTGTGATGTGAACTGAACTTGGTTAAAAATAAACAAAAAAATGGAATTTTAGAGAAACACTTTAAAAGCCAAATCACTTCAGTGATCCAGTACACAATACCACATTCCAGTCTCAATAATTGCTTTGACTATCTAAATAAGTTCTGTAGTTGTATTTGAATATGGTTGTCCTCACTTCTTATCTTGAACTTCTATTTAACCTTATAATGAAGTGCTAAACTTTTGTTAATTTCACTGTGAGATTCACCAGAGTTGCAGATAAGGTATACAAACAGTGATTAATGTATCAGAGATGTTGCCAACATTATATTTCTAAATATATGGATATATATGTGATAATCAGACAGCAATTTGTAATTTCAGGGTGTCATGGTTTAACCCCAGCCAGCAACTAAACACCAGGCAGCTGCTTGCTCACTCCCCCTGCCCCGATGGGATGGGGGAGAGAATCGGAGGAGTAAGAGCGAGAAACACTCCTGGGTTGAGATAAGAACAGTTTAATAATTGAAATAAAGTAAAATTGTAATGATAATAATAACAAGATAATAATGATGATGATAATAACAATATACAAAGCAGGTGATGCACAATGCAATTGCTCACTACCCGCTGACCGATACCCAGACAGTTCCCAAGCAGCGATCGCTGCTCCCCCACCAACCCCCCCCCAGTTTATATACTGAGCATGACGTCATATGGTATGGAATAGCCCTTTGGCCAGTTTGGATCAACTCTTCTGGCTGTGCCCCTTCCCAGTTTCTTGTGCACCTGGCAGAGCATGGGAAGCTGAAAAGTCCTTGACTAGCATAAGCAGTACTCAGCAACAACTAAAACATCAGTGTGTTATCAACATTCTTCTCCTACTAAATCCAAAACACAGCACTATGCCTGCTACTGGGAAGAAAATTAACTCAATCCCAGATGAAAGACACAGGGATTTTAACTAGGAAATTTCCTGAGGTGCTGGGAGGTAATATGTTTGGTTCAAAAAGTTTTTTCCTAGGTCTTTGAAAGAATTCGTATATTTAGCTTTTAATTTTTTTACATCCTATTAGCTGAAGTTTAACATTTTTATGCATAGGTTAACAATTATGGACAGTCCTGTTGGATATCGTGTCATGAGGAAAGGTGGTTAATATTGTTGCTCTTTATCTATCAATTACAATGTAAGAAGCAGAATGAGGCATTCTGCTGACAATTCGTCCTCATTCTGAAAATCACTGATTTAGAGCTATTTAAGATATTTATACTAATGGACATCGCTGGCACAAGAACAAGTGAATATGAATTATCTAAGGTTAAATGGTAACCCAAAATTAGAAGAAATTTTTAATGAGAAGAGCAAGAATAACATAGAAATGCCTTCCCATAAGATCAGGAATATGGAAGTGTGTCTAGATTTAAGCAAAGAATTCTGATTAATTTATGTACAACTTCATTTGCTGCCAGAATGAGAAGATGCAGGAGCCTACAAGATCCTGCAGTAGACTATATTGCTGTATTACTCTAGGGCTATATATTAAATGAATTGACAAAATGAATTTCCATTTTTGATAGCAACAAAGTAGAAGTGAGCATAATTCATATTTTTCCTAAGCATGGAGGGTTTTTTTTTTCTCATTTTTTAGTTTGAGTGTTTCTAGGATATCCCAGGTTTAGATTTAGAAGGAGAAAATCTGTGACAGCCTGAGCCAATGAAACTAAACCTCATGCTCACTAGCAAAAATAAGATATTAAATTTAAATACCTTTGCCTTGGATAACATAGGGCAAAGCATTCTCTTTTTAATTACACTGCTCCTTTAAAGCTACTTATCTAGATAAATCTATTGTAAACCTATGTAGCACATGTGTACAATACATATTTGGCCTTATAAAATATTCATCATATAACTTAGCATAGTGATACTGATTAATGCAAACTGAGGTCAAATGTGACCATACACAAGTTGCATAAAATTCTGTTAACTGATTTACCTGAAGAAAAATTTCAGAATCTGAAGACCAATTGGTTCAGTTTTAATAGATGAATACCCGAAATAGTTCTCTCTCTCATTATGTTACTATTTTCTGTACTTGTCATGCATACATTGCTAAAGGACAGAATGATTTCTGTATGCATAACAGCATGATTCACTGCTAAACTTCTTGACAGCTACTGCTAGTCCATTTCATTGCAAAAAAATAACACCATGTCATTTTTAAATTTTGTCGATTTCATTTGCACCCTAATGGAGATCAAAAAGTTAATTGCTCTAGTAATTGCAACTTTGATCAATAGGAAAAAAATAAATCTGTCATTTACAGATGTTTTTCTTTATTATACACCAAATGAAGTCATCTTGCTGTTCTGGAAAGAGTAGGTCTTTTATTGCAAAGAAGCAACTGATCAAATAGATTTTCTTGTAGCTTTCAGATAGTAATTATACTTTAGTATTTAATGTATCACAGCAATTATTTTCAGTTCTGTGAAATTACCTGTCATTCTTCAGTGGAACACTGGATTACAACGTGAAGGAAGGAAGAATTTTAAATTAGAAGCGTGCTCTGTATGATAAAAAAAAAAAAGACAAAAAGTGGTTTTTTTCCAAAGAGCACTGGACATCACTGAGAAAGGTCTAAGAGGACAATTTTAGAAGCACTAGGGTGAAACAGAACAAATGGAACATTTAGGATGAACATTAGGAATGTTTTACTAACACTGAGATCTGCTAAATTCTAAATAGCGTCCCTGAGGAAATGGCTGCAGCCCATTTAATGGAAACTGGACAAAACAGTTGATAGCATATCATAACAAACAGGTCTATATTAAACATAATGATGAAAAGGTGTTCGTTCTGGTTTTAAATATCTGACAAAAAAAGGCGAAAAAGCCAGACTCCTGTGGCACATGTGAGAGCTTCAAGGATGGATGGAGTACATTGATCTACATAGCCAGAAGTACACAAGCTCTTCCTCTGCACTTGCGTGCTTCAAAATACTCCTGTGCTTGAAGACAAGCAAAGGAGTTGCAGGTCTCAAAAGAATTAATCTCAGCATTACTTTCATAATTTTGTTTTGAGGAGTCATTTCAGATGAACTACTTCAAGCATCATTTTATTAGATATTTTTTTATACTATCTACACTGCAAAGTTTTATCTTCCAGTATTGCAAAGTTTTATCTTTCAGTATAAGTATACACAGTAATTAACTTCATCCAGCCATTATACTATACTCTTTAATGTTCTGTTTTCTATCACAGAAATTTACATTAAAAATAAAATTAAAAAAAATCTTGAATTACAAAACTACTTAAGTGACACTTGAAAATCAACTTTCTAAATGTAGACTTCCACTCTGTGGTAGATAGGTTCTATTAAAAAGAAAGGACAGAAGGCTAGATTCAAATGGTCCTTTCAAAAAAGTGAGTGTTCTTTCATTGTGTGTTGTTTCTAATATAACTGCAAAAAGTGCATGAAAAATACACACCAATACAACATGATTATACTTAAGGGAAGATAGCCCTCTAACATGAACGATTATTTCTCTGGTAGCGATTTTCATTGACCCTGAGGGATGGTTTTCTTTTAATTGCACCTAATGAGCTGGCTAGAATATCAGTTCTCTCATTTCCACACAAATTAGCTCTTGTATAACTAGAATGCTGAAGGGATGAGAGAGAGCATCAACCAGCTCCAATTTCCACATCACCAGAGGTATCAGAAAACAGCACTTTCATTTAGGAAAGATTTTTTTTTTAAATTAGAATTTTACTGTAAAATAGTAGAAAGCAACTTTAATGGATAATTTCTCATGGGCACATTCTCAAATTTGTATGCAAAGAAGAAAAAAGGAAAAGGAAAGGTGAATGCACATAGAGTCTTTTATTTTTAAATGCATTTATATGTTGCTGAATGACATTTTACTGCCCCTTCAAAGCAAAGCAACGGATGTATTTTTATCATTGTCCTAGTGGAGGGTCACTAACACAGAACCAGACATATGCTCACATGATGAAGACTGTTTTTACTCCTGCAAAGCAGCTCTAAAGTAGACCAGCTGAGGATATGATTCTGATCCAAAATCCATCAAAGTCCGTGAGACAACACTATGACTATTAGCTGAGTTACAATATAGAGTTAAATGCCTTGCCTAAAATCACACAGAAAATGTGTGGTAGCCAAGGTCTGATTCAGAGTAATTTAAACTTTACATCAGCATTATTGGCATAAAATTCAAAATCTACCAGTTTTTATTCTTTACTGTGCATAAAGATCAAGCAAAATCACAATCGCTAAAGAACAAGGCAAAAGCTTATGCTGACCTCTCTTCACTTTTCTGGGAAGTGAAATTCAACCATAATAAAAGCCATGAAAACTCTGTAAAGACATATGAACTCAGACACAAAAGTGTCCTGAAATACAAGGGAATTCATGCAGGAAATCAAGAGAAATTGTCCCAGAGACAAGCATCTTTAGATCACTTCTTTTAAAAGATTTAAACAGTATGCAGTAGAAATTTTGTTGCCTACTTCAGCAGTGGCTTTGATGTGAAGGTACCTATCAAAGTCATTAATCCTGGGGGATGATAACTGTCTTCTTGTTTTAATCAAGGGTACGGAACTTTAAATGTAGGTGACTCCTGGAAAGCACACTTAGCTCTGGATTTTAGCATAAATATTTCTATTGCTTTAGGACTGTATGTACAACTACTAAGTGATTCTGAGGTTTATATTCAACTTTCAAATCATGCATTTATACTGTAAAATAATCTCTGTATTTCCAGGATTTGCGGGACCCATTTTAAATTTGGTTATGTCTAACTTACACTGGCTTTCTATAAATAAGGGCATGAAATCTCCTATAATTGAACTAAACGCACAGTCTCCTTCTCTATTTGATCATTTTAGCTCCTTGTTTTTGTTAGAGCCTATGAAACAGAAACCACTGATCTTGACTTTTGACTAAAAATGCTTCTTTCCGCAGCAGCTATCGGCTACCAGTTCTGTGCTCACTAAATATTTCGTCAACATTGTCTTTAAACTTATTTAGCTTTCCAAACTTTATATTGGTATTTGTAGTACTATCTGGATGACATTATATAGAAAGTCTCTCTGGTTTTTAAGTTGTGATACAAATACTGCAATACAGTTTACCATATCAAAAGCTTAGTGGCATCTCCTGCGTATTAATCTATATTTGTTAATGAGTGTCCTGGTTCTGCAGTGATCTGTTGTAAAATTTCCTACCTTCATTTCTCTGCTGAATGTATAACTTTTGCCATGCATAATTATGTTTTGCTTTCATTTACTTTGCTTATGCATTATTGAAATATTCCCAAAATCTGGGTGAGAGAAAAACAACTAAAAAAGATTGGTGAAAAAAAAAATCATACTATGAATGAATAAAAGCAAAGGGTTATTGTAAAGACTTGTTGCAAATTTGCCTATTCCTGCTAACTGTTTATGGAAAACTGAAGATTTTGAATGAGTGTGATTCAAGCTTCTCTGCTCTGCTCTGGTGAGACCTCATCTGGAGTACTGCGTCCAGCTCTGGAGCCCTCAGCACAAGAAGGACATGGACCTGCTGGAGCAAGTCCAGAAGAGGGCCACAAAAATGATCTGAGGGCTGGAGCACCTCTCCTATGAAGCCAGGCTGAGATAGTTGGGATTGTTCGGCCTGGAGAAGAGAAGGCTGCGAGAAGACCTTATTGCGACCTTCCAATACTTAAAGGGGGCCTACAGGAAAGATGGGGACAATCTTTTTAACAAGGCCTGTTGTGAAAGGACAAGGAATAATGGATTTAAACTAAAGAAGAATAGATTTAGACTAGCCATAAGAAAGAAATTTTTTACCATGAGGGTGGTGAAGCACTGGAACAGGTTGCCCAGAGAGGTGGTAGAGGCCCCATCCCTGGCAACATTCAAGGTGAGGTTGGCTGGGGCTCTGAGCACCCTGATCTGGTTAAAGCTGTCCCTGCTCCCTGCAGGGGGGTTGGGCTAGATGACTTCTAAAGGTCCCTTCCAACCCAAAGCATTCTATGATTCTATGATAATGAGAGCATCTATGCATATATATTTGATAGCTAATGAATCAACTGGAAAAACAAATGTTTAATTGGTTGTGTGTATGAAACACTGCATTAGCAAATAAGATCAGAGGTCTCACTGTTTGAAGCAGACTTATCAGCTAAAATATTCTTCACTGATATAAGCAGTGATAAAATTGCAATCAAACTGTATCTCTTCAACTTATCAGATTTTAGAAAAAGTGGTGACATGAAGCCACCTATCAGGGAGGTGAAACTTTCAGGTTAAGTATATGTAGCAGCGAAAGTGAGTATGAATTTATTCCAGAACACAAGTCAGATTACACTGGTGAAGAATGGAGTCCCTACTGACTTGTGCAGTGACTTATGCAAGTGAGATCACTACCTGCCTCAGGCATGATAATGCCATATAAAAACTTGTCATGTAACATTCTTCAGTTATAATGAAAAGCAGGAAAACAAAAACCAAAATTTGGTCCTACTACAGTAATATATTTAATGCACTTTTTGGAATAGTATTCATCTGTGATACAATATCCATCTATGTTATCATTGATGTCATTTTTGATACAAGAGGCATCAAAATGCATTTCCTGCCTTCACCAAACTTTGCCTCAGGCTCATTCTCAGCTGGAGATGGTGTCTTTGCAGTTAGCACCCTTTGATGCATGTTTTTCTTCCATGAGTAAATTTGGGTCTTCACAGTTTAGTTACATGACCTGTGTAGCTGTTGTGGTTTAGCCCCAGCCAGCAACTAAACACCACGCAGCCGCTCGCTCACTCCCCCTGCCCCGATGGGATGGGGGAGAGAATTGGAGGAGTAAGAGTGAGAAACACTCCTGGGTTGAGATGAGAACAGTTTAATAATTGAAATAAAGTAAAATTGTAATGATAATAATAACAAGATAATAATGATGATGATGATGATGATGATGATAATAATAATAATAATAATAATAATAATAATAATAATAATAATAATAATATACAAAGCAAGTGATGCACAATGCAATTGCTCACCACCCACTGACCGATACCCAGACAGTTCCCGAGCAGCAATCGCTGCTCCCTGGCCAACCCCCCCCAGTTTATATACTGAGCATGATGTCATATGGTATGGAATAGCCCTTTGGGCAGTATGGATCAACTCTTCTGGCTGTGCCCCCTCCCAGTTTCTCTTGCCCCTGGCAGAGCATGGGAAGCTGCAAAGTCCTTGACTAGCATAAGCAGTACTTAGCAACAACTAAACCATCAGCGTGTTATCAACATTCTTCTCCTACTAAATCCAAACCACAGCACTGTGCCTGCTACTAGGAAGAAAATTAACTCTATCCCAGCCAAAACCAGGACAGTAGCACACCTAAGACACATTTTTCATAGTGTTCGTTTATGATGTTTGGCAGTAGCAGTACTACTACACAGCAGATTTGTGAGGAGTCAAGTAGTAACTTGCTGAATAGGAATCGTTACATGCTTGGGTACTACTAGGGCAGATGTCTTTTGGGAGCATTGATGCCTCTCTTATCTGAACATTTTTGAAATACCTTAGCTTCAGGGACACTGACCAAGAACCTCTTATGTGAGCTGCAAACTCTGAGTTCAAGCAAATTCTGAATCACTGCCCCCAGCTGTCCACTTCAATAACTCAGGAAGACTGAATGCACACACACACACACACACACACACACAAGGCTGTCATTGACTACCTGGGAAAGGGTTAATTTGACTGGTCCCACAAAACTCAACAGCTGGCAGAAGACTCAAGAGGAAGGACAGACGTTGGTCTCTCATTATTTTAATTAAAATATAAAAATCACATACCTTCCCCTCATACCCCACATACCTCCCCAATAATGTCAAATTAATGACATTATGACCACTTCCATGCATTCTACAGTTTCTTTCTTTACAACTATTTCATTTTTTTCTTTGAAACAGATCCCTTTAAAATCAAGTACACATATCTCCTGTGCAGAATGTGCTTATTAAAAATCAAGCTGTCTAAAATACCTCATATAGCTCAAATTTTCAGAACACCCTATGTCTGAAGAGGTACGTTTATCAGAGCTGAATGCTTTATTGATCCCCGTGCAGAAGACACACAAGAAATTAAATGTCAGTTACTTAGAAATTGGAATTGATCAACCTCATATATAATTATACTTTGAAAATGAAAATAGGAAGATATTAGGTTTTGGGCCACAAAAGGGATTATAATTAATAATGGAATTTTCTTTAAAATTTGGTTTCATATGGCACAGAGAAGAACAGGTATACTAGATTAGGACATAGTCCAACACTATCTCCAAAAAAAGATGGACCTCCGCACATAATGATCTGTCTTGTTAAGGACCACAAGACTTCATTTGTTTTGGATGTACCTTTAGCTAATTTCATTTTATGCACCCTGTTTTTTGCATCTGAAAGGAAAGTTAAGAGTTATTTCCTATTCACCTTCTCCTCCTTCTATTGCTAAAAAAAATCACATGTGCTAAACAGACAAATTCATCTTGGTAGTATGGATTAAATTAATTTAAATTTTAATTTAAATCTGTGGGTGCTGTTCCACAGTATATCTGCTTATTCATCCCCCTACAGGCATGACTTTGTCCATGAAATACATAGAGGAAAACTTACAGAAATTCATTGATGAGAAAAACTTGCAGTAATTCATTGCTAAGGTTACCTCATGTCATAGCTCATTTCTGTAAGCCAAGATTTGCTGTCTGTGATAATGAGAAGAGAGGCTTGCAATTTGTAGGGAATACCATTTCCTTCAGCAGCTCCCAAGAGTAGTGCTGTATTGAGGAAAGGTAAAGCTCCTTCAACAGTTTCAGGTAATCTCAGCCTGGCAGAAGATGAATTTCGTCACATTTACTAGAATAAAAGGGAAGGTTTCTCATGTTTTTCAGTCATTTTGTCAGAGATTAATCTGTGCAAGTAAAGGAGAGAGCCAAGTAAACTCTGAGTCACACAGTGAGAGAGAGGCTTGCAAAGGAGCTGACAGTAATCTCCAGTTTGAGGTTCCCATGCCATTTTTTTATACAGATCCAATGTGAAATGGCAGCTTCAGGAAGCATTAAGAGATCTGTATAGCTCAGGCCCATGTACAGTTTTGCCATTTCAATGTATGACTGACTTATACATATTTTTGAGTCTTAAATCCACTTTGTTTAATTGCTTAGAGTTATATCTAATTCTAGGCAGATAAACAACTCTGTTGAAATTGTTGATAGCATTGTACACATGGTTGCATACTTGATGAATAGGAAGGCTTTCCATGAAAGAGAGAACTGATTTGGCTTCAAATGCTATTGTAATCATTTATCTTCATCATAAATCATATTTCCCTGACAGAAGAGGTGGTGGGAGGCTTGTGGAAGATGCACTCTAGGGGGTCTTTTGTACCTAGAGACAAAAAAAAAAACCCAAAACACCAAAATCAAAGGTCTGTTATATACAGAAATATTTTCAACTATATTGAAACTGACTACTTGAGAGCGCTATTTTTTACTTTTTGTATTTCAAAGTAGGTGAATATCTTATTTTTATTGCCACTGGGTATCCAAAAGCACATCTGGTGTGCTCAGATGCCAATGCAATCAGACAGTGCTCTCAAAAGTGAGATGCTAGCTGTCTCTTCCTACGATATGGTGTGGGAAATGGAAAAAAACTTGTTTCCTAATTCTTGTCAAAACCAATGTTTTTTCTGGCATGGTGTCAGAAGAAGTATGATTTAAGACATTCAAAATGTAGCCAAGAAATTAGTTTTATTTTGGATATTTTCATATAAGTGTAAGGATTCAGCTTGAAAATTATTATATACATTACTTAATACCCATTTTATGCATTTAGATAGTGTGGTAAAAGATTAGTGAAAGAGGGTTGAAAAGAGGTTAATTTACTACACGTACAGTTTGGATTGCTAACAATAAATGTGATTGATGAGGACCAGCTCATAAAGAAGCAGAACTACAGCCAGCATAGCCCTTGTGAATTAACTTTCTCCCAAGAGGGAAATAGCTTTTGTGTCCTACTTCAGCCAGTTGGACTCTTAAAGCTTTATGATAAAAGTCTTTCTTGTACTGACTTTATTTTTCTTCACATATTCTTGTTTCAACTCAAACAGCTGTTTATAAAAACAAACAAAAAAAAAAAGAAAAGAAATTTTAAAAAACAGTTGAGCGATTCATTAAGGTACATAAATCCATTTTTAATCCCATGCCCATTTCTTGAGACCACTGAACTGCAAATATTATAATTAGGCAATAATAATTTGTATGAAAGTCATAAGAAATGTAAAACATAAATAACAATAACCACATGACAGTTCAGAACTTTATTACAATGGATGTGTCTGAAGACGCCATCCCTAAGGAACGGCTGCATTGTGACCTAGGAAACTTTAGGAAGACATCTTCCCCTCTGATTCTGCCAAAGAGCACTTGGCAGGGAACAGAAGGATTGAAAATGCAAACCTGTACTTCACTTTTCCATTCTCCACATCTTTATGTTCTCCACAGACTAGTTCAGACTCCAGTAGTTAGTGTTGACCTGTTAAGAAGAGTTACAGAACTCTCTAGAAATTGTTGAAATTCAAGCACCTTTTCTCCTGCATCAACATCATAATCTGTGGAGAAGCAAGAGAGCCATCCCTGTCAACTTGCTCTTTATTCATGCCAAGGAAAGTAATTGTCCAGTAATAGCTCTCCACATACACGCCACCCCCCAAACCCAGTTACTATAAGCAGAACAAATTAAGCACCATCACCTGAAAGCACAGGCCAAGAACCAGATGGTTATTTAAAAATAAATATGAAGGCAAAAGCAAATAATTTATTAAAAATCATTAAAAGATTATTATCAAGCTGATTACTTGCATATATTTGTAAATAACTACAGTAATCATGCATTTTACTTGCAGGATGATACTTCCACTCTATTTGTAGTCTTTCTGGTTTTGTTAGTTTTACATGCTAATACTTTGAATGTTTTTCAAATGTCCTGCAGAATGTCCTCCATAGGTAAAGAGATTCCATTCTTCGATTTGGTGCCTATACAGAACTGCATGACTGATTAGATGCACAGTATTTATATTTCACTTTATTTATTTAGCTTCTTCTGAAGTCTCTGATTTTCAGTAACGTTATTGAACCAATACCCTGAATCATGACTGCATTATGTGCACTAAAAACAGACAAAGTACAAATGTAGCACGAAATTTCCCTGATTACTAACAAAAAGTCAGAGACTATGGCAATAAACTGATGGTCCAAAATTTTTAAAAAAATAGTTTTTCTATTACAGTAGTAAGATATACCTTTTATTCCATACCGGTCCCTAAAATGCAATTTACAGCCTTAAGCTGATACTGCAGCACAAAGCCTCAGAGTAGTGATCTCAGGAGGCGCAGCTGCATGTTGAATTACACGTATGTCACAAGTAATTGCATATGAGCTATCTGAGATGAAGCCACATTAGTACAGCAGTAGCCTAAGGCAATACATTGGTTGATGGCTTGGATACAGAGCTGCAATAGCCCTCCTAGAGCAGTCTTTTGTTAGGGTGATCCTAACACCAGTTCAGACTTTAAGGTGAGATGTGAAAGAAATGGAAAAAAAAATTAGGAGACACCAATATTTCTTTGTCGATCCACTGAACATAACTCTAGCAATGGGCTTGGCATCAAAACAGATCAAGAACAGAAAACATGTTTACCAACACCACACAGGGCTCTGTAGAACAAGCAAGAATACAGGCGCAATATGGTGAATAAATACAGGAACCTGAGTTTACCTTTAAGCAGTTGCTCTGACAAGTTAGACTAGGCCTACTATAAAGCTGAACAAGGATAAAAATTGATTTTGTGTAAACAGAAACATATAGAACTTGAATAGATGTACCAAGCTAAAGTGTGCCCTTTTAAAAACTGTGGAAAAAAACATTGACTACTATTATACTATCCAGAGAACAATCTACAAATAGGTGAGACAGGAAAACTCTGGGTTTTGGCTCCAGAGAAAAACCACAAGATTATAAAAACGGATTTCAGCAATCATTCAACTTTAATGAAAGATGTAGAAGTAACATAATCAAAAACCTGAAAGGCAAGCTTTCACAAGAGCGGATGAGAATCTGTAGAGAAGTATTTACAGACTGTTTCTAAAAGGGACATACATTGTGTACAGCAAGACTGAACAATATTGCTGACAGACCATGAAGATTAAATTCTAGCACTGCAAATGAAGCACTCTAACACATTTTTTTCTGGCACAGTTAGGGAGGCCAGGAGCTGCTCTTCAGCAGAGGCCCAGAACAACAGCATAGCTGGTACAGATTCTGGTGGAATCATCGCAGCCATGCAATTCTTAGCCATTTTGCAGCTTTGTTTATTTGTTTTAAGGCAGCCACAGGTTTATTCTATAAGTTATAGTCTGTGCCATTTCAGGGAAAACTTGATTCTTCTCTGCCATAAGAGCTGCAAATCTTTTAAAAATTTAAATGCCATCTGCTACAAAGAGATATTACATTAGTTTGAATTGCTGACAGAACATATAAAACCCCCACATCTTCCATGTCACAAAAAACTCTTCAACAACAGACAAGTTTCTATTACTGGAATAGGTCAGACTCCCGAGAAATGTTCAGAAAGAGAAGGAAACGAGACAGATTTTTGGCTGTAAGAAAAAAACAGTACAAATACAGCAAGTTCACCTATGTATCAATAGAGCAAATGTGTTCCCAATAGATTTATATTATTCCTGAAAATCTATCAGCCTATGATATCCTTAACTGTGTTTGTTTAAATAAGTACATAGGCAGATATGGCATTCATTCCAGTTATCCAAAAATGGTACCAGAGTTAAAACAAGAAATGAAACATCTCTTAAGTCCAGAGTCAGAGAGCAGTACTCACACAGTTAAGAAAACAAAACCAAAAGGGGAAAAACAACAAAAAAAAAATCCATCAATTCACAAGGGAAAATTTCTGTTGACTAATGTGGGAGTTGAACTCGAAAAATATAACAAAAGTACTCCAATGTGCTGTCTTTGTTCTTTCCTGTGATTGTGAAAAGAGCCTTTTCAGGAGGTTACAAAAGGTTGTGTTCACACTGTCTGTCTGAAGGGCAAGGCTTGACGCGTGAGCCAGCTCTCACTTTCAAGCTGAACTTTTCTCATGAAGCTAGTGAGAGTGTGTGTCCAAGTCTCGCCTAAGTACACAGAACAATGTAGAGGTTTCTCAGATTAGGATTTGCACATGAATTCAAACCTAAACAAAATGACGAAATACAAATAACTTGCATTTTTCACCTACATAACATATGCAAATACCTAGGTGCAGAAAACACACTAGTTGAAGCATATAATGCTGTTTATGATAACAAAAGACAATTTATGATTTAAAAAGGACAGTTTATGATAACAAAAAGCATTGTCTCAGCCTTTGTTATTCACCTCCAAGCACCTAAACTGGAAAACATAGTTGTATACAGGAAGCATAGGTTTTAAAAGTATTTCAATAACAAGAAAACTTATATACCAGTTCAAATGCCAGAATCCCTGCTGGTATGACCCTCTGAGCCCCAAAACACTAGCCCAGTGCAACAATACTGGTTTTTTTAATCCCATAAACTTTATGATTATTTTCATTGTTGACCCTTAAAGTTAATTGGGAAAATGACCCATTTTATCTTGGTTGCATTCTGAAAAACATTTAACTTTAATAACCATTTCTGTACGAAGATTAAAATCTCTGTTTTTTAAATCGCATGATTGCAGATTCATCCCTGTGTTATGTGCAAGCAAATCTCTCACTGAAGTCTCTCAGTTTATTTGGCAGTGAAAGATAGACAGGATTTTGCTCACATTGCTTTTGGAAATGATTCTACAATCTTTCTGCATGAAATAAATGAGAATTCCAATTTTCTGTTTACATTGGTCTATTTTTTTCTCACTTTGCTCACAAAATAGGACCATGCAGGCAAGTTGGATGATATATTGCTGCACTTAAGCTTTCAAAATCCTTTGCAATTTTTTTCTTCAGTTCTAAAGAGCAGATTTTTCTCCCAGATGCGTGTTAGCAGCTTTCCCAGAAGTCGTAAAAGTCACATGCTTGTAATGGAAGTAAAATGTTTTTGCTACAGAACATAAGCATACAGAATAATTTGTGTGTGTTTTGGAAGTTTTAGATGCCTATGTACAGCTATAGTTTGTGTCCCTGGTGCAATATGCTTCTTGGAAATTCTGTGGTTAACTGGCCCAGATATTGTAAAGTCAATCTGAACTCATTCACAAATAAATATACTTATTAGTTTAAAAAATATCCTTTCAATTCAGAATATCAGCTTTGTATTCCACGCAGTTTTCACAGAGTTTTACACTTAGCATTTTTAACAGAAATAAAATTAAAAGCTTGAGGTAGGCACAGTTATTCACCAAACTTCAAGATGGAAAATGAGACTATTTGCAAATAAAGCACACAAAATTGACCTTTTTGACCTTAGATAAACTCAAACATAAGCCCCTGTTCTGCAACTTAGAAAGCTAAGAAAAATCTTTAAGGCAAATACCTCATAATGATAAAACCCTCCGTCTCAACCTTCTTTTTGAATGAGCTACTGGCATGTTCTTCTGTTGTACTGGTTCCTTATCTGCTGAATCCCAATTTTCGGAACAATATCTGAGGTTTCTCAAGCAGTTCAGAAAGCTGAAAATGAGAGGCGAGTTTAATTTAAAGTTCTTGACATCATACTGAATCAGAAGGGCCTCACAGTGCAATAATACATAGCTCTCACTTTACTACCTATCCCATAACTCTGAGTCTCTGACGGCTGGTAAAAATCAGCAGAGACCTGAAACTGGCGTGTGTTACTAGGTGTCACGTTTAATGGATGTGCAGTCACATTCCAAACAAATAGCTATACTCAAGAAACAGACTAATAATTCTTCTGAATAAAAGTGTCTGAATCTGTACGTGCAGTCCACTTCAGACCGCAGAAGAGATACTCCTTGGAAAGATTGTCTATACAGTCCATGACTTTTGTTTAGACATCCAACCTTTCCACAAAATCGCAGATCTTGCTCTTTGCTGGGCACTCAGTGCAATACCAAGGGCAAGATTTTGCTTTTTATGGCACAGTATTGCTGCACTGTAAACAGAACTAATCGTCCAAGTTTTTCAATCAGTCTAACTACGCTACGGCCACATTCTGACACAACGATCAGATAAACTCAGCAAGCAAGAGGAAGCTGGGTCAGATGCAAGCCCAGTGCAAAAAGAACAGCTCCAGTTTGTTCAGAATTTGAATCTCAGGCAAACTTTGAACTATGCTTTCACGTCATGTGCTACGTAACAGCTAGGGGACACTGTGGGGGATATCCTCCCACCCTAAATAGGAAACCTCCAGTACATTCCTAGATGAACTGGGGTGAGGTGGGGGAAATCAACCTTCTGCAAACCATTTGGCAACTTTTCCTAAAAACAAAACAAAAATATTTGTTCCCTGAAAGGTAACCAAGAGCCACTTTCTGTGCTACCTGACTGCATGTATCCATTCCATTTGTGCTGTTCTTTATGCAGTACCTTGGAGAACTGGCAAATACCAGGTGGAACATGACCAAAGATTTATTATAGACTCTCCACCCTAAGTGATACTTCCCAAAGTTGCACTAAGTCTTGGGGTTGATTGCCAAGCCTGGAAGATAGTAACTTTTTTAATAGCTTAAAGTAGATTGAAAGCTTTTGTGGCTGAGCTATAGCAAGAAAACAGCAAAACTGTATAATTTATTAGCAAACCTGGTCAGAATAATTTTTATTTTGTTAAAAGATGCATTCTAGTTCCCCGAGACATGATTAAAAAAAATTCTATAACATCTTAGTATTCGTTAGGTAAGTTAAAGTAAAAGTAAGTTTAAACTTAGTTGTATTACATTTAAGATCTGTAGCTTTTCATATAACCATTCCTGCTTCATGGTTCTAGATATAATTTCTCACACATACAGCACAAAGAATACCTTTGAAATAAAAAGTTCCCAAGTAAGGTTTAATGCTTTCAGAACTCAGTTGCTTATAGACTGATTTTCAGTGGTGCTCAACACAAGATGTTTTCACTGTAATTGGTATAAGCACAGGACCAGTGAATCAGATTATTAAATCTCATTGGTGATAATCTAGGAAAATTCTTATCTACTTCTAACTAAGAAAAGAATTACCAGTTTCCTTTTCTCTGTGTTTCTTTAAAGGGACGTTAAGATGTTACTTACTGATAATTCTGGTACAAAGAAGGGAATAGGCATATTGACATTTATTCTGACAAATTAATATGCCTGATATCGTCAATGTATTAAGTCTTGAGATTTACCAGGTTATTTGTACTTTCTTAAAAAGTAATTGTTTCCCTGTGTGCTCAGATGTGATGCTGTGAAGCAAAGCTATATCTCTGAATGTACTCACTAAATCAGCATCCCATATATTAATTTTTCTTTGGCTAATTCACAGTGAGGATAACACATTCCTTTACTGACAGATAATATTATTAAATATTTAGCTCATATAGTAGATAATTGGAGCATTTCTGCTGTAAGTGTTAATTTCGTCATGCTGGTGATTCATGCTGATCCACGTGAGAAAAACTGTAACTAAATTCACACTTGAAGCCACAGGAATTGGCAGCTGAATCAGAAAAAAAAAATGCCATCTGACCCACACAGTTGTGAAGAGATGGAACACAGGCACCTACACAATTCATCATATTGGCTTTATCCACATGTTTATTTTTTATGCACTTCCACTTGGGATGCACAATACATCGTTGGACAGTATCATGTTATTTCATTTTTCAAATTCTAACTATTAAAAAAATAGTATATTGCTTAAATTGAAAGTTGACTCAGGCATTTTAAATTGAAGATGCTTGGGGGCTGATTCATAATTCCACATATGACCATGTTTCACCACCTTGTCATGCTTGGAACATGCATATGATAGCAAAGGCTTCATGTGCTATTGACCCATGACAAATTCAGACTATTACCTAGAGGAAAAAGCTAGTATAACAATACGTAAATTTGTAAGTGAGCTGGTTTTCTTTGATAACTTTTTAACAAACCAATCTCAGATTCTCCTTCTTCAATTCCACATTTACTCAGTCTCTTTAGTGTACCTGTGTTATGCAGAAAGCTGTGTCGAAATAGTATTAGAAAATGGAATTAATTTTAATTCTGTAAAGCTGCAAAACAAAAAAATTCAGACTACACAGAGTCTAACATGCTCTCTATAGCATGGATGAATTTGAATGTTGTATACTAGGAATTGACATCCCATTCTCTCCTCTCAGCATATTGCCTTTTTTATATTCCACTGTAATAAATGCAAAAAGCAAAATAAATACTGTAAGAACACTCCAGCCATTTTTCTCCATAGTATGATGATAAATCTTTATCTGTTCAGCATATTTTTTAAAAAACTAGATGCATAACATTAAACAGGTGCCATAGTCTCTCTGCAAGGGCTAATAGCTCCTGACAAGTGAGGCAGCAGATTCTCTTCACCTGATACACATTTTCATGGTAGTTGAACAGGCAACCGCGGTTTCACAATTTGTTCAATTTTCATATTATATTATTCAGGAAGAATATCAATACTACATGTATTCACATCTATAAATTTAAAAATTTTTGCTAATTCTCATAGTTTGCAGAAAAACAATACTGGTATTTGAGCTATTTCTCTACAGTTTCCACTAGAAGTAATTTTGGCATGAGGACTGTGACAAATACCTAGAAAACTCTGGAGAATGTATGATGCTGCTTTCCATATGAGGCTGGTGGAAATATGTTTGGATTCACTAGGATCCATGGAGTTACATTGACACATAACAGAAAAAGACTGACACTTAGGTGGTGAGAAGTGGAATTAGGAAAATACAAACCAAAATTTTTCCTAGAACTCTTCAATCAGTAACACTATCTACAACTTGCCTATCTATAAGTTGGTATCATATATTATTTGGAAGTGTCCATTATACCCTCCTGCTGTTTAGACACTGAGAATACTAATCCTGTGTAAATAACAGTGGAAACACAGCTTAACTGCACTACTTTTCATAGAGATATTGTGAAAACCTTGTGTTGCTGGTTAGACGTCCCTCTGTGCATAAATATTACAAAACAAAAGATAAACTCCTATTTCTCACTTGATTCCCTCTGTTGAACAGAAATCAGTTCAGCGTGATTTTGGGTTTCTTTCAGAATGAAAGAAAAAACAAAACATTTTTTAAATGTTTGGTCATCTGCCCTATGGATGGTTTCTTCATCCTTTTCACACACATTCTGCAGTCATGGTTTGTGAACGCTGCTAATCAACACAACTACCATCTGCCATTTCATTTTCATCAGGAGGTTGGTATACTGGCATTGTATAATCTTGTTTATGTATTGATTTTTTTCTTGAAGTTAACATCCTTCTATCAAACAATCATGAACCTGACTTTTCAAATTTAAATAACTGCTGAGTCATTAATGAAAAAGTAATGCAAAGGGAACACAAATGGATGTTTGAATATTCACATACCTCTCAACTAGAAAATGATGATACAGCACTCAGTCAGAGATTTTTAATTTAATTTGTGGATTTTTTAAGTTAAGATTCACCAGATTAAAAAACAATGGTAAGCAACAAAACAAACAGCTGCAAGTAGAATTTTTTGTAGCCACTTCAGCTTGACTCTCCCTAACATGTATGTGAGATCACATCCTCCATAACTTATAAATTACATGAAACATTATATTAAGAAAAATTGAGAAGCTGTGTAATTGTGGAGGAGTATGAACAGAGACAAAGACAGTGCTCAGGAGGACATGAATTACTTAACGACAAATTTTCATTTGAAACACAGCAGGTACCAAAGGGTAATAAAAATTGTGTAGAAAGCTGAAATGAATACAAATGTTGTGAATATACTGGAAGTGTCTGGTGGTTCTATTCTGCAATGAGTCTACTTGACAAACATTGCTCTGCAGCTAGCATAAATATTCATTGGAATTAAATATTTAGTTCTGCCATATCTGAGTTATGGGCCTTTGTGAGCCCACCTGTTAGTAAACTGCCAGTTCTAAATCAATACCACAGTATCAGTAATCTACTATGGCCAGGTGGTGTCCCCATCAAAATCTGATTTTTGCATTGTGCAGCAGAACACTCACAAAAGAAGTTTTATGGTTTCAAGATTTAGATTATCTTTGAACTGTATTACCACTGTGCACAATTAGAAATAAAATATGACATCTTTAGAAAGGCAGATTATAAAGATGGATGTACTTTAAGGTCAACTGAGAATGTTTCACTGCAGTGGCATATGTTTAAGCCTCTTGGATAAATAAGCAACAGCTCAAAGCAAATACTATGGTTAAATGAACAGCTCTGGAATGACACCTACTTCAGAACCTGAGGGAAGTATTAAAGTGCTGGGAGACATAGCACTCTCCATGTGTTTAATACTATATATGTCAAAGTATGACAACATATACGTCAAAATACCATATATGTCAGAGAACTTGGATAGTATCAAAATCTGTAAGCAGAGAATTGCATAAGATAAGACAGCTAAAAAAAAAAATCTGATTTGTTCTAACTAGAAAATTCTTAATTTCTGAGAAAAAGAGAATGCACAAAAGTCTGTTTAAAACAGACTTAAGTTGTAATGTGTAACTAAAGGAAAATCAGTGTTTGTAAGCTATGGGTGTATAAAACTAGCAAGATATTCAGGAAAAAGGCATTCCCTTGTTTTCCTCTTTCTGAAGAAAAGTAAAACTTCCTGCACAAAGTAAGTGTGAGATTTAATCATGAAACAAAGGAAACATGGAAAAATATTTGTTATAATAACTTTTGCGCACAGCAAAGTCAGCTACGTTCAGTTTTAAAGGACTAATTGACTTGCTCTTGACTCTGTATTACAAATGTGTCAATTGCTCCCTTTGGAAGTGGAACTGCCTTTTTTGACAAAAAAGTAAAATATCTTTTGCATGTTTTGTACTACAGTTTCTCTAAAAATCCCCAACAAACTATTTCTCTTTTTGATACTCTGAACTGACATGGGGATCCAAAAAAGTACACATAGTACAGCAGTTAATAATTACAGATAGTTCTACCCAAGCACAGCTGTCAGAACTGCACTTCCCTCTGTGGAGATTAAAGAAAAATGTATGAGTTAGGCCTGCAAAACTTAAAATTATTTTAATAATAAAACAGTTACAGTGGTAAAAAGTAGAACTAAGTTATGTTCTACAACTGCAAAACTTAAGAACAAGTCGTAAATGTACCTGTATTAATTCCCTATGTCTTTTTCAGTCTAAAATAATTTAAAAGACATAGAAGTAATTGTCTTAAGGAGAATGTATGCATGAAAGAATGTGTTAGCTCATGAAAATTTTCCTACGATATTAGATGTAAGAGTCAATCTCAGCTGGAAAACGCAGGTCAACTTTCTTGGCATGAGTTTCATACTTTTATTTTTCTTTCTAATCTACAATAAATATAGTCTTGCATGATCAGCCTTAAGTAATCCTCTTTTCATCCCCTACCTCAAAGCCTTTAATTTTTTTTTTTTCTTGGACTATTTGTTACAGTCTTAGAGGTTTCTAAGTCAAAACAACAGATTAGTAGTTTCCTACCTCAGTATATTTGTTAGCTACCCATTATCTAATACTACATCCAGTTTGATAGATTTATTAATATATTTTTTTCAAAAAGCAGTTTCATTGCAATTTCAGTATTCTAGAACAGAAATTGTCTATCTCCCCCTCATCCTATGACTGAATTAATTTCCGTTTTCTTCAGATATGGTTATTTCCATTTCCACTAGTTATCCTCTCCCCATCCTCATGCTCCGTGTTATTTATCACCCTTACTGAAAACTGAGTTAATGTATTCCTTTAGTTCAGGGGCAATATCTTGATCAGCTCTAACCTCATCCTCATTGTCAAAGCATGGAGACACCATTTTATCTTATGACTAAAGGACCTTTTTTATCAGTTCTAATTTCCCTTCTAAAATATAATTGTGTTTGTCTTTTGACAATTATTGCTTGAGTCTGATAGTTCCCCACCTTTAAGATATAGCTTTTGCGGACATATCTTTCTCTGTAGGCTGCTTGGTTTTTCCTAACACCCTTTCTTGGGATGGTAATTCTTCCACTGAGCATTGCAACATTTCCCTTCAAGGGTCCCTTCCCACCGCCTCCTTGACTACAATACAAAATGTGTTACTATGAATGTTTTGCTACAAGTATTTGCTATGTGTCACTCATAACAATTGCCAATGACTCAAGTTTCTTGACCAAATAACTGAATTATTTTAAAACAGAAAAAAATAGAAGTATGTAAAATGCACTTCTTGAAATAATAGCAAAACAAAAATAAAAGAATGATACCACCATATCATCCATCATAAAAAATTATCATCATTCAGGTGACACATTTTTGAATGAATACAGAGGTATAAAACATCCAGTGCTCAGTTAACAATTCTGGGCTACCTTTGGCAGGTTCAGTAATGAAAATTGTTTTGAGTAAAAGTGCTGCTTTTATTAAATAATGTTTTCCACTTTGACAAACATGAGTTCCCTTAATTTTTTCACTTTGTAGCAAGACACTATTCATATTAAAGTTGCTGTAAGAAACCCTTAGAAACTACATTCTCTGAACTGGAATGATTAAAAAAACCCCAAACCACTACAGCAGTCAACATCGTAATTTATCTTCTTTCTTTGTTGCCGTCTTTCCTTTAGACATAAGGCAGCAGAAAATAACTTTGCTAAGTAGGAAGCTGTTAAAATAATAATTATAAAAATAACTATAGACTTTTGATTTAGGACTTTATGTTTTCCCCCCAAATAAAACATTTTTACAACTCTTGTTCTACACATTTAATCTGACTTCTGAAAATAAAACAGCAGCTTGCATGGACAAGAATTTATCAAGAGAAAACGACAAATGTTTGTAAACTTGCCCCACCCCACCCCCTGCTAGCTCAAATAGTATCTTCAGACTAAACAAATCCTCATGTTCCCTGCATCAGGATAAAGACAGTGTATTGCACCAGTCTAAGAAGAAAGAAACTTTTCCTAATCTTTCAGAGGAATTGTTATCTTTTATTACATTAAATTGAAAAACTCTCTTTTACAAAACAAGAATCCTTGCGCAGGAGCTGTATAGCTAAGGTCTCCTTTAAGGAATACAAACAGCATCTCCTGACACTTGAAAGATAATAAAGATGTTGAGGCAATGGATCTATGGCATGGAAAATGGGAAAACTCTACTTTTTATCACGATCTGTAATGGAATAGTCCACTGGCCAGATCAGGAGTATTATCAGTCATAATCATTCTCCAAAGCTACATCTTTATAGCTCCATCTTTGTTATTTCATACTGTAGTGCTTCTCCCCTTCTTATGAGGGGCCAGTAACTCTGAAATACCATGCACCTGACACTGCAGCCAACTGTTTTTCTGGCTGAAATCCTGTGTTTTTCTCCCTCCAAATATCTTGCAGATATTTCACTGTAACAGGCAGTTTTTCTTAAAATTGAACCAGCCTTCGCTTCTGCATAGAAAGTAATTTTTCACCTGGAACTGATGGTCTTTTTAATGGCTTTGTTGCTTGATTAGATTCCCAAGACAGAATCAGTTAGGATGCACAAGATATTTCACCATGAGAAGCTCTGAAGTAAGAGAAGTTTTTGTGAACATAATTTAGATTTTACTGCAAGGACCTTTAGGTGCTAGATCTTATTTCATAGCCAATCTTCAGTATATATTCCAGATTTGTCCAAGTAAAAAATATTGACTAGCATGGCAGGGGAAAAGGTTGGTTTTTTTCTTTTTATTGCTATTTTTAACATTACGCTTGTGACTTAAATGCAATTCTGCAGCACTAGAAAAATAAAATATTACCCATACAATTTTAAAATAAATATCCAAGGAGATTACATAAAGAAGCTTTTGCAAGCAAATAAGTAAATAAATATCATATGAGTAAATACAGGAGGATTCTATGAATTTCTTTAAAGATCCATCATGTTGCACAATGACCCCCTAGGAATTGTCAGTTCTACTGGTCTCAAACCAAACACTGCCTCCTCCCTCCTCTCCCCTGCCACCCCCATCACTGTACTAATACAGAAACCCAGTTTTGAGAATATACTTTTCTGAAATACTTCTCTTCAAGGTACGTTGTTAGGGTTTTGTCTCCTATTTAGACTTTTGCCATAATTAAACCTTATAACTTCAGATGCCAGCAGAGATGCCTTTACCAAGGAGTTAATACCATGGGAAATAAGATGTAAAGAAACAATCAAAGATGCATCTACGATAGCATTTCTTTCTTATACTTTGCAATCTTGTATTACTAAATGAACACGTGAAAGCAAAACTAATTAAAACCAGAGTTAAACTTGTTATTATTCTATTGTCTTTCAAGAGAGAAAAAGATCAACAAAAAGAGAAGTGGGGAAATATACAGCATAGATTTTTAAACTGATGCAAATTTCAACTTTGAGAGATCACAATCTCTCTAAGCTTTTGACCAGTATTAAGAAAGAGACATCAACTAGGCAAAATGCCTGCAACATTGGCAGGCCTCCTGCCTACCTCCTCAGAGCTCTTAAATACCCTGCACCTGTTCAGCCCACCTTTGCAAATGACTTGCTAGTTTCAGCCAGAACATATTTAGAAATTGTGTTAGCAAGAAAATTCCGGTGTGCTCTTTTCCTATTTATCAGAAACAAATGCATTGTTGTCTGGTCTTGAATGTAAGATTTAATTTCTAAAATCTTACACATTTTAAAAGAAGTCTCAAAAAACAGTAAACGATCCAGTGAGCCTCAAATTAGATAAACTCTGCAGAACTTTGCAGTAATGCTTATATATGGAAATATCATCCGTGTTCAGCCTGTGATAAAAGATTCTGGAATTTATTGTTCTTTTTAGCCTTTCTACAATATCCTTGCATTTTCATTTAGCTTCTATTCTTCAGAGAAGCTTACAATTAAATTCATAGGATTTCTCAGAAATCCATGGAAACACATTAAATTCCTGTGTGTTAATCCATAAGAGATATCCCACAAAATTCCAGAATGCTGCGTTTGATGCACATCAATGCTGACTTCATGCAAGTCACTTAAAGAATGCTTAGCACACTATTTCTGAACTGAAGATTATGGACCAAACTGATAATGATTTTATAAAGATACTCCGTTTGGTTACAGAATGTCAGCGTTTTTCTCCCTGTGCTGTATATTACACTTTTTTGTTTCAGTACAGACTGGGCTAGGTAACTGATAGTTACTGCACTCTGGTCAGTGAGGTCCATCCCTGAGAATACAACATGGAAAAGCACGCAGGGAGGACCTAAGAGCAAAGTTCAAGGTCCCTACAGCAACACAGGCTGATTCCAGAAATTCTGAGAAGAGTGAGAAGCAGTGATATTCTTCCTAGGGGCTCAGAAGGGAATCAAAGGTTTGCTATAATCTGTGAAGCAATTAAAAAGTTGCTAAACAGAGAACAAACCTGTGGGAAGAGAAATGCCCTGAAAAGCCACAGTAGGCAAGAGAGAGATTTCCTTTCAAAACTTTTTATTTTTGTACAGTCCCATTAAGAATTTTCTGTATTTTGAGAATTCTTTTTTCCAATAGCACTTTTATAAAATTTATTTTTAGAATGGCATGCTGAGAATCCTATGTCCCACCATATAAAATCATCCTCACTATGTACTGGTACAAATATATATGTTTATATTTCTGTATGTTTTCTAATATTTATAATGTTTATATATATTTATAATTTTTATCATTTTTGCATTTATTTGGAGAGGAGTGTGCTTTTCTGGGAGGTTTGCACAACTGAAACAAACTTTGAAAACAGAAGTCTTCTTTCAAAAGGTGTTTGATTCTTAGGACAGATATTCCCAAAGCAGTCCTAGATATCTTAGCCTCTATGGACACTTAATGCATAGGTGGAAGAAAAAATTTACTTGCACATCATTTACTGGCTCATCAATCTGACAACATCCACAGATAAGGCATGCAGTGGAAAACACAAGAGCACCACAATAATGCAAAATCTTTCTGGTCTAGTTCATTTAATGCATGTCAGCAGTTCAAGTTAAGCTAACTGACCTTACGTACAGTTAAGTCACATCTACCTGACGTAAGATGAGTTTGCGAACCTCTGCTAGACATCCTGAGCCATAATCTGAACACAGAGAAGAAAAGCATGAGAAATAACCCCTCAGAGAAATAACGCCTAAATCCAGGTTTTGAATGTTTCTTATATACTACCTTTTCACAAATTACCAATTTACCAATTTTTACAAATTACTTATTCCCCTCCATTCTACCCCCAAGTGCTAAGGGCATATTGAGTGCACAGACCTCACTAAGGTGGAGATAATAGCTTCCCCACTATCAGAAGTTCTTGGTCACTTTAAACCTGGTACTTTTCATAACAACTAAACCCCAAAACATTATTTAGACCATCAAAGACACCATGATCACAGGAAGGGGTGATTTAATGAATCAGTGTAGAATGAAGCTGCAGTAATACTCCTGTATTTTTACACCTCCTTCACTAGAGGCTCTGACTGGGAATTGCAAGCTAGATGTAATTTTTCAGAAGGTCTTCAAGGGTATAGCGCACAGGAATTGAATCTCCAGCTGTTGTTGCTAACTAAAGGTTTTTATCAGGTCCCACATACTGGAAAGATGTCCTTTTAATATGACGTTGATATAAAGTCTTAAACAAAACTACATGACTACAGCTTATTGGATAGACAAGACCATATCCTAGAAGAGCTAAAACTCGTATCATTTACTATTCATACTTCTTATTCTGCTCAGACACTAAGAATAAATGATGAAGTGCTGTCAGTCAAGGAGAGATTTACACTGAAGACTTGTTTCCACCATAAAACTCATGAATAAAACAAGAGTAGAATGATAAAGGTGTTAAATCAATATTATAATTAGCAGGGGTCAATTAGAGAGTTTTTGGCTATCAGTTTCAAGAATTTTTTTCTCTCAAATAAAGACCTTCCTAATGACAGCATGTTCAATACCAAATATCTAGATGCAAAAATACTCTAAACCAAAGTTTGCCTTGTTTTTAAAAGCTACTGTTTTTGTCTTTACAATATACTATAGCTCAGATACCATAATACTTTTTCTTCACAATATTATGGATTTTTTTTAAAAAGCCTTATAACAGATTCTTTTTTAACATTTTTTTTTGAATGTATGGATTTTATTTAAAAACTGTGAAAAAATACATTAAAATCCACTGAATTAACAGAGAAGCAGTCCTACGGAATTCTAAAATGCTTATGTATGGTCTATATCAAATCTGATTTCATGAAATCTTTTGAAGAATGAATAGGGTAATATCCCCCAAGTAGAGGCTACAAATACAACTGATAGTGCTTTCAAGCAATTAACCCTGAAACCAACTAAATTATCAGTACTGCATGTTTATTTCAACATTTGAATTCTCTGTTTCATTTGCATATCTTGAGACCATTATAATCTCAAAGCTAGAATACTATGGAAAAAGGGGAATCCAGCTGAGACATTTTGCCCTTGGAGTTAAATGGTGGAGTTAAGTTTATGGTTTTTTTTTTTCACTAAACTTAAAAAAATGCAAAAATAATGAAACTAAAGAAGTGCAATGGGGCAACCCATAAATAAGCATTAGTTTCCTTTTTAAATCTTGAGGGTATTTCCACGAGCACAGAACCATTCTCAGGTTTTACATTTCATTTCCTACAATGTATTTTCAAAGAATAATGTTCTGTCAACCAGAATCACGTAACAGATCTTCAGTACATACAAACTGTTACAGCTCCATTGACAACACAACTGTTTGTACGGGCACCCAAGACACTTCAAATGGAAAAACACTGAATTTCCTTGCATTTCTCCTACAAGCTGACCTTCAGTTAGTTTGCAAAGGTGCCAAGATCATATAATCCACAATACCATATGCTGCTTTCTCTCTTGTGTTTATAATTAAGTTACACTTTTGAAATCTGCAAAAGCTTTTTGATTTAGTTATGCCACTGTGCTTGCTTCTGAAATGGAAGCAATTCCTTTCTAGACTCTTCTGGTCTTTTCATCCCATTCCAGTACCCACTGCAGCATCTTAGCAGGATGATTGTTTTCCGAGGACCTTAACTAAAGACATTTACTGCTCATGTTTGGATGACTAGTTCATTAATAGTCCTATGCCCTTCACCGAAAGTTGTTTTTACATTCTAATCATCTTTCCAGTGACCAGAAATATAAACCAGGTCATTATGAGTTAATTCAAATCAATGCCCAGTGACTCTCTAATTTTCATTTCACACTTGATAGCCTTAGTGTCTGCTTTTGGCAACAGTTCTACTGAAATACTCTTTTATCAGATATTTTCAGAAGTTTTTTTGTCTTTCTGAGACCATGTCTAATGAATAGGGCAACAGCATGAATGTATAGCACAATTTCATAGGAAAATGCCTGGAAGTTGGAATTCTCTTCAATTTAAACATCTCTGCTCTAAAGCTTCTCTAGGATTTACACTGAATAAATGCAGGACAGAAAAACTTCAATAAACATTTAGGCTTAAATTTCATTTGAAGCATGTTTTCAATTTTGTTTACTTGCAGGATTAGCCTAAGGAGCAACGTCACCATGAAAAAAATGAATGCATTTATTGCTTACATAAATAGTAAGCATAGACCATACAAGGATATTCAACCTCAAAGTTTTGGTACCTACTGAAAAGAACTGGTCTCATGGTTTTGGAATTAGTGTCTGAAGAAGGGATTAGTGCACTCTGCCACTATGGCCTTTTATTTTCCTTGTGTTAAGTTGGGCAGTAAAACTTCCTAACAGGATTTTAGTGATTAATGACTGCCATACTCCTCAAACAAGCATATGTTAGTCTATTCTATTTGGAAAGAACAAAATTTTACTAATGTATTCTTGCATAAAATCATAAGAGATCACAAAAAAAATTACTGAGATTGTTATGAAATTACTGACTCACTGACAAGTAAGTAGCTATTATTTGAAGAAGATTCTGGGAAAACAGAAGGTGAAACAAAACTGGATAATCACATCGTTCAACTTAGATACATCTTTTAAATTACCCAGATTTGGAGGTTGGAACCAAGAGCTCAGAGTCCCTCTTGGTCATGGATGAAGCTGATGCTCTCAGCCAGAGAATTTAAAACCCAGCATGGTGTTTTGAATGTTTAGGCAACTTCTGCTAATCTAAAGGAAAAGGGCTGGTACTGTCTTCTGAGAGCTGTACTGAAATCTGTTGGTCATTTCAGATAACCTCTACTCATTCCTTTATCTATCCCTTATTCTATAGCATTCCTGCCCAAGTCACTTCTAAAAGAAAGGAATATAATTTGTTTTCATTAATTCTATCCTTATACTTGTAGGCAAACCTTTAATTATTCAGTGATAGTCTGTCACTTCTATTTGGTTTCAGACTCACCCAATTAAGAGTGGTGGTTTGGATCTGAGGCTCCCTGAGGATTTTATTTTCCCTGAACAGAAGAATTACAGCCATTATTTAGATTGTGTTGTATCTAGAAATCATCACGTTATCTCAACAAGACAAATTCATGATTTAGTACATAATGATACCCATGTAGGCTGTTCACACAAATTTAATTAGTGCTTACAAGCATAACACAAATCAGTGTGTTGGTTTATAATTGTGCTGCTGTCTGTATTTTTTCCTGTTTAAGCACACATTACATTCCTAAATGGCTGACTGACAATCTTGTATGCTAAATTTACACTTAATTTTGAATCTTTCCTCTACTCCACATAATCCTTTCTTTTCTGCTTTTTTTTTTTTTCTTTGAAATAAGATGCGCATCTTGTCATTAATCTGAAAAAATACTTTGGCAGGAATTACTTCATTGATTCATACAAAATTCTCATAATATAGCCTCAATGGTGGATGTATAAATGAACAATATTAACATGAATGTTATTTAATATAAAAATGTTTGGACACAACTATTGCAAGTGTTATATATTACTACTCTATTACTTGGATTTAGATTCAATATCAGAAGCAGAACAATCAAAAGCTCACTTGAAAAGACTTCAAGATGAAAATAAGCAGGTGCCAAAAGAACGTCCCCAATTCTGTTTATCAGCCAGTTCCACTGCATCCCCTGCCCCCAATGCATTATAATTTTACGGACTTCCAGACTACAATGATGAATTAACCCTGGTAAGTGGAAGTTTAATTGAAGAACGTTGAATAATAGCAGATTATGCTTTGGGCTTTCTTCTGTCTACAGAGTATAATGATTTGTAAAGTGTAGCTTATTCTGAAGTTATGTTTTGTTTCTGATTGCCAATAACATATTCAAAGACTATGATATAAGGCAAGGTCGTAACATCACCAGCCCAGGACTCAAACCTGAACATACTTTAAGCAAATAAATTCCACCCCCCACCTCTTTCCTCCCTTGCTAGTTTACATAAACCATCCAGTTTCATTGTCCAAGACTTTACAGAAATATTGTTTTCAGTAAAAGTACTTGAATGAAGAGAGAGTATTTTTTTTGCAAACAAGAAGGTATAGAAAACACGAGAATCAGAGAAAACAGCTTTCCAGCTGGCAGAGAGCAAATGTGATCACCCACTGTGATTTAAGTTCTATCCATATATGCGCTTTACTGATTTTTTTTGTTTTGATTAACTGCCATATTTGACATGTCTTGATATGATCTGCAACCCAGTCATTTAAGCTTTTTCCTCGATTTTCTTATTTTTACATAAAGTAGCTATTCCTCGTTTCTCTAAAGAGTTGTTATTTCATTTGAAACCTAGCACAGACTTTCTAAGTATATATTCCTAATTCCAGAGGGATACCTAAAGCCATAAATATCTCAAAAGCCACTTTGCTTTCATTTTGATATTCTTGTGCCTAAGTATTATATCTAATAATGATGTTCAGGACAAAAAAAATACCAATTAGAAACAATGTACTTCAGAAACAATGGGAACCAAGAGATATAAAATTAAAAAGAAATTATAGATTTGCCCTTTTAAGATAGAGATCCTGAGATTTATGGTCAAAATAATGCACTCCTCTTTAACCTAATGTCTTGGAAAACTATGCTGTTAAATTAAGGAAACATACTATAGTGAATATTTCTCTGCATGTTAATAATGAAAAGCAAGTTGCTCCGCTGGGTAAAGGTTCTGTCTTCTTCCACCTTGTGTTAACTGCATGTTGGCTTCTTTAAATAAAAGGTTGGGTTTTGGTCACCGTTAGACTTCCCTGTGAACCACAAGGCTGCAGCACAACAGTGGGAGTTTACGCCTCAAGATATCAATATTTCCATCAAGGAGATCTGAAGTGAACAGTGCATCCATAAGAGATTTACTTATGTGTAAAAAGTTTTGAAATAATTTAGTATACATAGAAGCCTTATTTCAAGATTTTTCATAAAACTTCTAAACTCTCTTTTATGCGTCTAGAGTGTGAAAACTCCCTGCCTCCTGCGAAAAACCTGTTCTTCAAGGATAAGTCATTTTCAGGAGTCTTCTATGCTCATTTTCTTCCACGCTGAGGAACCAGATGGCTTAGATCTACTTATTTATAAAGTCTCAATTCCTTGCTGCTTATTAGTCATTAGGTTCAGTACTGCAAAACTAATACCATTAGTTAGCACTGAAACAAGCAAAGCCTGAGACTGCTTTGCAGCTTGTGGAAGGATTCTTACTACTGTGCTGTTAAAAAATTAATTAGACTTTTCATTAATTATAAGACATATCCACAGCACAGCTCTCCTTTTAAACTACCATGACAATACAGTAAAATGCTGTTCAGGACAAATAACAGTATAATACTGAATTTTTAAAATACCTGTTGTGAGAGTACTGTAGCAGGGAATGTAAACTGTGATTCCATGGACAGATTTACCATATGGTAAGCTTTTAGTGCCAGCATTAACTGACTCCCCCCAACCAACATTTTACTTTTCAACAACAGAAAAAAGAAAAGTTATTTGTATGGAGAGAGGAAAACCAACACCAATTGATACCAGCACTGATCTCAGTCTAAATTATCCGTACTGATATCAAATCCTCTTTTCTGTTGAAACTATCCTTGCAAGTATTTGCTGTCATTGAGTATTAGGTATGTACAGATGCTTTCAAGCAGTAGTGAAGGATTTCAGTACTATAATCTCCAGTGTTTTTGCTTTGCTTCTAGCACTTGCTGCTCCATTGCTTTCTCTCACCTAGCTAAAAAACCAGCTTCTCAGCAACTTTTCTACAGGGGATTCTCTGTAAGGGAAGACCAGGTTTGAGACCACCTGAGGAACCTGGATGTACATAAGTCTATGGGACATGATGAGATGCACCCCAGAGTCCTGGGGGAATTGGCTGATGTAGTTGCCAAGCCATTCTCCATGATATTTGAAAAGTCATGGCAGTCAGGTGAAGTGCCTGCTGACTGGAAAAAGGGGAATGTTGTGCCCATTTTTAAAAAGGATAGAAAGGAGGACCCTGGGAACTATTGACCTGCCAGCCTCACCTCTGTGCCTGGGAAGATCATGGAGCAGATCCTCCTAGAAGCTATGCTCAAGCACATGGAGGACAGGGAGGTGATTCGAGACAGCCAGCACAGATTCACCAAGGGCAAGTCCTGCCTGACCAGCCTAGTGGCTTTCTGTGAAGGAGTGACTGCATCACAAGGACAAGGGAAAAACAACGGGTGTCATCTATTGGGACTTCTGTAAAGCCTTCAACATGGTCCCCCACAACATCCTTCTCTCTAAATTGGGGAGATATGGATTTGATGGGTGGACTGTTTGGCGGATAAGGAATTGGCTGGATGGTTGCATCCAGAGGGTAGTGGTCAATGGCCCGATGTCTAAACAGAGACCAGTGACAAGTGGAGTCCCTCAGGGGTCTGTACTGGGACCAGTGCTGTTTAACATCTTCATCAATGACATAGTGGGATCGAGTGCACCCTCAGCAAGTTTGCAGACAACACCAAGCTGAGTTGTGCAGTTGACATGCCAGAAAGATGAGATGACATCCAAAGGGACCTGGACAAGCTGGGGAGGTGGGCCTCTGTGAACTTCATGAGGTTCAACAAGGCCAAGGGCAAGGTCCTGCACCTGGGACGGGACAACCCCTGATATCAATACAGGCTGGGTGATGAAGAGATTGAGAGCAGCCCTGTGGAGAAGGACTTGGGGGTACTGGTGGATGAAAAGCTGGACATGAGCCAGCAATGTGCCCTTGCAGCCCAGAAAGCCAACCGAATCCTGGGCTGCATCTAAGAAGCGTGGCCAGCAGGTCAAGGGAGGTGATTCTGCCCCTCTGCTCTACTCTGGTGAGACCTCACCTGGAGTACTGTGTCCAGCTCTGGAGCCCTCAGCACAAGAAGGACATGGACCTGCTGGAGCAAGTCCAGAGGAGGGCCACCAAAACGATCCGAGGGCTGGAGCACCTCTCCTGTGAGGGCAGGCTGAGAGAGTTGGGATTGTTCAGCCTGGAGAAGAGAAGGCTGCGGGGAAACCTTATTGTGGCCTTCCAGTACTTAAAGAAAAGATGGGGAGAATCTTTTTAGCAAGGCCTGTTGTGAAAGGACAAGAAATAATGGATTTAAACTAAAGGAGGGTAGATTTAGACTAGACATAAGAAAGAAATTTTTTACCGTGAGGGTGGTGAAGCACTGGAGCAGGTTGCCCAGAGAGGTGGTAGAGGCCCCATCCCTGGCAACATTCAAGGTCAGGTTGGATGGGGCTCTGAGCAACCTGATCTAGTTAAAGCTGTCCCTGCTCCCTGCAGGGGGGTTGGGCTAGGTGACTTCTAAAGGTCCCTTCCAACCCAAAGCATTCTATGATTCTATGACTCGCCAGGGCTCTGATCCTCTTGTTTCCCTCGCTCTATTGTGGGCATACTCTGCAAGGCCAGAAGTAAAGATGTACTCAACCTCTAACCTACCATGTCACAAATACAGATCTATAGAAAAGTATCAATTTTACCAATGCATATTGTGGAAAGCATGGGTGTCCTGGAATGGTTCATGTGCTACATAGCAACTTTTATATCCCACTACAACACTAAATTTCTGTAATACGTGCCCTCTGCAAACATCTGGCTGCAAAATAAAAGAGCTAGTCATTACCCATTAAGTCTAATTGAGCAGAAAGGGTCCCTCTGAGCTTTTCTTGGCATGCAAGAAATTAAAATGCTTCTGTGAAAGCCTGACCTTACTGTCCCAATGAGTTATATGGAAAAATTTTGTTGAATCCAGTGGAGTTTTATCCAACTCTTGATAAAATCATAGGTTTCCTTTTATTTGAAAATACATCTGTTCTAAGTACTATCCCTAAATATATCTGCCACTGTACATGTCAAACCTCACTTGTAGTATTTCTTAAGCCTCAAAGTGGGCAATTGCATTTAATTTTCCTCATGATAGAGTCAAATATACCAGAACACCTTCAACATTTTCAAGACATGGGGCAATATGTTACTGCTAGCTTAAGAGAGATCTCCCCCCAAAATCAATGTTTACTTCAGCTATGTCAGGAAAAGAATCAGTTAAAATGTCTAATTTTCTCCGAATCAAAAGGACTATGAAGCACAGCAATTCCTATTTAAAAAAAAAAAAATTAATCTACTGATGTCTTACCTGTCATCGATTTGTATTAAGAATGCTATACAATTAAAAACTTAAAATACATATTACAGGATGACTTACACATGTGCTGTATAAGTAAGACTGTTTTACAGTGAGAACAAAGAAAGTGTTATCTGCTCCAAAGTGCAAGACACTGAAAAGGAAACTCTTAGAACACACATTCAGCATACAACAGACATTATTAAACAGCTCACAGCACCATGCATTTCAGTTATTCAGAGAAATGTTCGATACTTAATACTGGAGATTTCATTCATACAATTTTTAGAAGAGTTTGGCATGCATGGTCAACATGAGGAGGAATATACCAAAAAGGGAAATGGTTCTTTTTAACATAACCTTTTCTGGAGGAGAGGGAGGGGAACAAAAAAAAAAAAAATGACCAAGACTTCTTGAATAATTAAAGTAAAAAAAATATAGGTCTTGCTTTTTTGAATCTTACAAACTTTTTCATGACTTTTTTCCATAACTTAAATGATACCGAATTAAGGTTTAATTTGGATACCCATTAAAACACATGGAGCTTATCAAGTTTTATGAGTCCTCTAAACTGGAATGATAAGTATCTTGAGAAAAGCCAGTCCAATGACATTTTGGTTTTGAACCAAGGCCGAGACAGAAACTAGAGAGAATTAGACTGTTTAACTGAATATTTCAGAATTTTAAAGGAGCATTAGTTTGGCTGGAAAAGAAAGATGACTGTTCCAGGCATAAGGGGATCCTGCATTACAGGAAGTGTTTCATGCATCTGTATTCATTCCAAAGTTTCTTCTGTGTAATACATCTGTCTTGTTAATGCAAAGTCAGCCCTGGGAATGCCTGGAGATGCTGGAAATGAAATAAATATCTTTTTTATTCAGAGGAAGAAAATAAGAAGAGGAAAGGCTTTAGAAAACCTACTGTTGTGGAAAGGGTCAAGAAAAGTAGAAATACCCTAAATATCACCTACTAAGTGGAGAAAGAATTAAATCAAGAAAGTGGTTTGCCATTCACATGAGACAACATTTGTGAGTTTTGTCCTTAAAAAATATTGGTCTTTCCTTTCCTTTGACATAAACAACAGTGACCATCAGGATAAACTGATTTTTTTCCTCCAGATTTCTTTCTTGTTCTTGATGTGGGTGTTCCCCTACATAGAGTCTGTTCAAGGACATTTTCAGTTTCATGATCTTGGAGGTCAGTGACAGATGAACATAGCTAGCCCCAGGGTAAATACTCTGCTCCCACCGTGCCAAACAGTTGGGGTAAGCAGTATTTTCCAAACTGTGTCTCAAAATCCCTTAGGGACTAGAGAATAATTCAAATGGCATTATGAAGGATTAGAAAAAAATGTAAGTAGAAAAAAGTAAATAAAAAGTAGAACAAATTGAAAGCAGTGGCTCAGCTCCCCTGCACTAGGGCAAGGGGTTGGAGAGTGAACAGTGTTGCAGTTTCTCAGTTGTGGATGTCTCTCTGAGCCAGGAGCTGCTGACTTCTTTTACCTGCTGGTGATTTTCTAGATTTTTTTTCTAGGTCAAGGGACTAAGTATGTATTGTGACAACCAGAAATTACACCTGGTTCTGATTCTGCTGTGCTAAAAGGACTGGTGTCTTGACTCTAAATACTGCAGGAAGACAGGTAAACCAAGATTTGGACTGTTGGAAATTGTGGGAAATCACGGTGTAAAGGGAACAAGAGGTGTGACCAGTAGGGCAGTACCAAAGCCAGTAACTGTTTTGTTTTTCGTGGACACAGAAGAGGACAGAGGTTCAGTCTTCTACTCTCCCTTGACTTCCACAGCCCCTTTTCCTGTCTGTGTTTGCACAGACACAGACTTGCCTGCTCAGTCTTGTGGGCTGTCTGTCAGCTAGGGAGAAATGATGACCTTTAAGGTAATCAGGTCCAGCATTTTTGTCCGAGTTGCGCAAAGCCATCCAGAATTGTTTGGGGGTCAGTTTGGTGAGCAAACCACACGAACTAGAGCACAAGGAATAAATCAGTCAAAATGAAAACAGAAAATCAGGCCTATGAGAGAATTGATCCTAGACGAAGATGGGGAGGAACAGAATTTATGAGTTTGGGTGTGGAAGTTATATTTTTTACCCATTTCTAATAATTCATTTTCTTTTCAGAATTCATAACTCACATGGGCTCTGAGAGAATGATATAAAGAGTCAATGCTTGGAAACAAAAACTGAGAAAAGATTTCTCTAAACTCTTTAAACTGGAAACTGCTGAGTATAGGACCACTCTAACCTGAACGCACTTAGAGAAGTTTATTTCTTGTAGGAAAATAAGCTGCAATTCATAACTGTTTCCAAATGCATTAAGCAGACAGCACATTTCCCAAAGGACATATTTATTTTACAAAAATCAACAAACTATAGAGGGAAATTAATCAGGTATCCAGCTTACAATATTTTAGGTTTTCTGCAGCTGAGAATAAAGGGCTCCCAGTTATTGGAATTGTTTTTCTTTTGATTGATGAGGAAAACATCTGTGTATAAAGCAAGTGATGAATATATTCTGGTAGCAGAACATTCCACATTCTTATTGAAGTTTATAGAAATAACAAGATTTACAAAACTGACACTAGTACAAGATAAACAACAATTTTGTGTAAAGAATGCTTTTTAATGACCTGTTTTTCACTTTGAATGGCTGCATGCACTCAGGTATTCATACCAACACTTAAGCCTCAGATACATATTTATTTTTAATTACTTCAATGAAGCTCTGAATATTACAGAGCTGGATAAGAAATTGCAAATAGTTGCCAAATCCCAGTGATCTCATCAGGAAGGAATTTCAGTCTCTGAATCAAGTGTAAGACTATAAACACAGTATCTTGATTTTAATGAAGGGAAATTAGTTCCTACTCAGCTTGTGTTGTATATTGACTTTCTGTAAACTACACTTCATGGTTGAACACAGAATTTTTTTGCCTAATGTCGCTTTTTTCAGAGTTTAAATCAAATCCCTTGAGCCATTCTGAAACAGCTAGAAATAGCTAAAAAAAATAGTGAAAAGATGGTTCTTTCATTTTTATCTATCAATAGCAAATTATTAAGGGAAAAAAACAACTTTCTGCCTAAAGTCGATGGGAACTGGTCAACATACCAAACAAGGGGAAAACAGTAGAGAAAACCACCAGGAGTTTTAAGTTTGTACTTCATACTGAAATACCCAGTCAAATTTCTACCTAATTTACTAAATTCGTTGTGTCACTCTAGAAGCAAACACCATATCCAGTTTCCCTGACATTGCAGTCAGTGGCTAAACACAAGAACAAGATCAGACTGAAAGCAATTTAAAAAGTAAAGTTCATTTGTCTTGCAAAATGCAAAGTTCAGTTCTTATAATTCAAATAGCTTCAGACAACACTGATGCCTTGTGCTTTTTGCAGGCCAGAAGCTGATATAAAAGATTCTCTGGGCTAACTCTATTAATCATAACTTGAAAGAAATGAAAAATATGCACTTGAATATTCTACTGCTCTTCCCTGCATTTATTTTTTTTTGACAATTGTTTTTCTTGAGAAACCATTTATAGAGCTCTAATTATTCACACTTCTATTTATAAAGTGAGTCTGAGGCTCCAAAATGGCTAGTGCTTTTTATTCTCTTATAATAACCATTGTACCATTTCACAAGGCATTGTACACAAACAAAAGCCAAAGAGCTCTCTGCCCACGAAGTCACAAGCTAAATGTTCTTGACCCTGAAATATATAAAACAGTTGAAGGACTGCTACAAAAATAGTATCACAATGCTCCAGAGAAATCTCTGTATACTGTTTCTTTTCCTCCTAGACAAATCAATCCTAGTGACACAGAGCAGTGTTCGGAGACCACCCACCTGCAAGCTGACCAGTTTCTTCACCAATTCATCAGTGAAAACATATACAACAGTCAAGAGTACCAGAGGCTCCAAGTGTCATCACACTGGGATCTGAACATGGTAATTGTTCAGGAAAGCTTTTGCTTACACTAACTGGGACAGGAAAGATATTCAGCTCCAGAGAACTGCCTGCAAATCCCTCCGCAGTGCAGAAAATCACCAGGAACCCTATAGCAACATTTCTGCACGGTGAAGCAGTTTTCTCAAGAGCTTGAAAACCCCTCTGTCACAATGTTGTCCCCTCACTGACATTTATTAAAATCACCTGCAATATCATCTCTTTTCTTAAAAATAATTTATTATGAAGCTAAGACTCTGCCACATGCCTTCAGGCTATCTTCAGCCTATTTTAAAGTGATTTATGAAGTAATATATATGAGAGAAATGTTCCTAAGATATACATACATAAAGAAAGCAAACAGCACCTTCTTTATCCCAGCTCAGTGCCAAGGCAGAATGCTCAGACCTTTGTGCTTAGCCTCCTCAGAGGCCAGGAGGTGTTGGTCTGAACACCACTTAGCAGGTACAGGAGCCAGGTCTCCTCCGCTCTGGAACAGCGCTTTAATCCTGAATGTACTGCTCTTCCTCCAACACCATCTTCTTCAAAAGCAAAGAGTTCAAGAACTCCTTATTTGGAAGAAAGGATGTCAGCCTTCAAGTAAGGTGATCTTGCAGGAGGTGGAGGCTATTTTCTTGACACTGGAGAGGAGCTGAAATCTCAGAGGGGCACTGACTTTCAAACCCCTCTGTATCCTTGCACAGGTAGCTCCAAGGAGCCTTCTCTAGTCCGATAACTGGCCTCTTTGGACACCATCCTGAGGTGCCATGCCCTCCACTGGGCACTACACAAGCAACTGGGGTTGAGCATACTACATAAAGTGGGCTTTTTACTCATTCCATTTCAGTAAGGTCATTTTTATACACTGAAAAATTATCATTATGTAATTTAGATGCATTAACTTTTGGCTATATCTTCAATGCCGCTGGAAGGGAATGGTTAGTGTGCTATATATGAAGAGACTAATAACTCAGATTAAAGAGGGAACTTGGCAGGTACAGCACATACACAGGATGAATTTTTATTTTGAAGCTAAGAGCAACAGTGAAAATTCTCATTTGCCCAAAGGTGCTCATGTTAGATGACATCATGTCAGATAGCATTAAATAGCAATCAAACATTATCTCACACTATTTTGCTACACTTGCATAACAGCAACTGAAATGATAGAAATGGAGTCATTGCATAAATTGGAACATACTGAAGTTATTTGAGAGTGTGAGCAGGTGTCCTTAAGTGTAATTAGCACTTCACAACCCTCTTGTTCCTTTAGACTAATCTGCCTAGAATTATCAACTTATAATTGCATACAGCTGCTGAATAGATATGCCTACATCTACCATACCTATCAACCCAAAATCATTCTCAGTTCTGTGAACTCCCTTGGGAATTAAGAAAATACAAATTCATACAAGAGAATGTGTACTTCAAATATTTCTTAGCATTGTTCCTTTCCTCTAACATGCTAGCTGACAAGTTAGGCTGAGTTTTCTAATCGTTTCTATTTTTCACATTTCAGAAATAATTAGGAATAGCTTTCACATCCCATTCTCCCCAACACCCTTTTTAACCTATTTTGAAACTGAGCAATCAAAGCATCATGTAGCAGATGTAGTTGAATATTCAATGTCTTCAACAGAGGGGGAGGAACAAAAAAAAAATCTTGATTTATGGTCAAAATCAAATTTTCTGTCTATACTAAATTCTTTTCCTATTTCAACTTTTATGTAAAAAGAAATAGAGCTCATAACTTAAAACATTTAAAAAGAGAGACATGGCCTTCTGGATTTTTTTCCTGAATTCAACTATGATAAGCCTATTACATATTGTCAAGCTAAGAGTCAAACCTCAATTCCAATATGCCTTTTAAAGCTATAGATAATGTGCTTCCATTTCAGTCTCTAGATTAAGATCCCTTTAAAACCAACCATCCAACATGAGATAATGTTTAAGCTTTTGTTCACTCACTGCCATCCCTTCTCCCCAGAAAAAATATAAAACACAGACGAAAGAAGAACTGATTTGTTAATTGGCTTTAGTCAACATCATTCTGTTTTTCAAGAAGAATGAAAGTGTGTATAAATTCTGCTACAAGAGCAGGTTTGTCAGGGAAGAGACTTCTGCTCTACCACAGGATGAGTTAGCAATGAGATAAAATTAGAAATACAAGGGCACATTTTCCAGTAAATATTACAGAGGAAAAACAAGATTTAAAATGTTACAAAAATGAGTTACCGGAGTTGCCAAAAACAGATATGAAAACAAAAGTTACCAGAAACACCTGGCAAATGTGTTCATCAGACTTATGTCAATATTGTTAGTGTTGAAAATAGAAATATTTTGTTTCAATTTCTTCATTTCAAAATATTTTCTTATTAAATTTACTTCTATTTAAATTTAACACACTGGTAAACAAGATACTGAAGTGTTGGCTCTTTCCTCTGTGCTGTGACCAAAGTTTTGATTAGAGTGAATTTGCCATGAAGCTGCTGGGGAATTTAGAGCAAACTCTCCAGCTGCCACAGCAGCATGCGGTGCCAAGCTAAACCTGCCGGGCTTGAGAAATGGAAAGCAGATTTCAAGTCCGTTAGGTTCCATCAAGACAATTGTGTAAAGCAAGTCCGGTTAGTCTACGCAGACTAACCATTTTACCCTGCTTGAAGAACGTCTGTATTCTGATGTTACCGTTCCCTGGGAGAAGATACCCTATTCATAGCTGTGGTTGTTAAACCTTGAGTTCCACAAAAGAAAAGAACTGTAACCCATCCCGTAAAGGAGAAGGGAAATCATGTTCTACTTTCAAATAGCTATAAAACAGTGTGTGTTAGCAACTCAGTAAGCCATTAAATAATCTTGTTCCTGGGCTTAAATTCCTTAGGGTCCCATTTAAAAGAAATTAGGAGCTTTTTATATGCAGAAAACTCTAAAGTGCATGCTAAAAGAATGTGTCAAAAAATATATAAATTTAGAAGCTGTTGGTTGATTAAAACAGCTTTGCCAACAATGTATTTATAAAAGTATTGGTTGTTATTAGAAAATACTACCGCTATTAAAAAAGTATATGAATGCATTAATAAATCATAGCAATTACACAGCATTTTACATCTTTACAGTGAAGTACAGGAGTGTAGTATGCAAATATCTTTCATTATTAGAATTTTATTGTTTAGCTAGATACTTTTCCTCCCACTGTTTGTGGCAAACCTCACAACTCGCAGTTCCTTCAGACTCATCCACCTTTTTCCAGCTGTCCCTCACATTAAGCCACTCTCTCATTTAACCCTTAATGCCACCTTCTTGCTTGTTGCTTCAGTCTACAAATTAAGCACACCTGCTGTAAGGGAATCTCCCACAAAAATTCTCAGGATGATAAAAAGATAAAGTTTCCTGGGAATTCTCTGACTGTATCACAAAGTACTTATTCATTGAATCAAATAATTTTCAGAGCACATAAGGAAAATGGGAAAGACTTTTTCAGGCCAGGATAGAATCTTTTGCTCAGACATCATACACTCATAGAACAAAACAGACCCACAAAAATCTAAAGCCATTTCCTGAAGTTTACAATACACAAGTTCAAGTAAAATAGAACCATGGATCACAGGTTTTTCATCTTATTTAGTTTATTTTGAGACAATTCATCTAGACATGTCTCAGCCAACAACTTAAAAATGCTTAAGTTTCTTTGTAAAAGAAAGTAGGGAACTTAAAAATCTCAAAAATTATGAACCAGTTTTAGGTCACAAATTATTAAACTTTCTTTGGAGGAAAAAAAACCAAACCCAAACCTGTTCTACTAAAGATTAGACTAAGTTCCTTTTGCCTTCTTTTGCCTTCAAAATTTACTTAAAACTTTGTGCTCATGACATGTAAAAACCAGCTTTTTTGCTTCAAGTATTCTGAAGTATTCCTTTAACATAAAAGATAAAAAAAAAAAAAAAAAAAAAAAAAAAAAGGAAAAAGGATGAGAAGGTATCTATTGACAATAAAGAAAAAATATATTGTTTAGCCTTTATTTACAATACACTTTCTCTTGGGCAAATGAATACTGCAAGTTACATTCACTCAAGTAACACTTGTTTCTGTGACACGAATTTTCCTAGGAGTCCCTAAGCAAGTAGTAATTTAGTAAACACATATTGCTCAGATACTTTTCTTGCCAAATTTCTTTTGCAGAGTGCTCAGAGAATCATAGCTCCATACAAACAATCATATTCTGGAAAAGATAAGCCTTGCCTTGTCCATGTTCTTAATCTCTTAAACACAACAACACTTGTTCTGAAACTACTTGAAAAAATCATTAGATTTTTGAAAACAGGGATCAAAGAACCTTTGGTTTAGACTACACATGAGACATTTGGATTAGACTACATATGGGATTGCTCTATGTCAGCAAAGCAAAGACAGCATAAACCTGGAGGAAAGCTCACTGAAGTTCTAAACCAGACTCAAGGCAGAATCAGGTCAGTGCATAGACCTCTAACAAAATGAATTTATCTAAGAAGGTAGGAGACCTCCTAAGGGATCAGAATAAACAAACCTAACCAGATAAGCAGTTCTTTTCAGTACACTTCTGTTTTTTCTAGTTCAAATTCCATTCTTGGCACCCAAAACAATATGATTCTAAATGAAATCATTTGTGGACAGCTTTGGCATATATTTCTTTACCTAGGCTCCAGAAGTTGAAATAGAAATCCTGTTCAATATATAGAAAGACCAATATGAGATGAAATGCAGGCAACAAAGATTTTCATACTCAATGGAAAAAAACTTACATACAGAATAAGTCTTCTGCAATTTAAGTAGTTTCACTGTTCCCTATAGATTTGTTAGTGTGATTGTGGAAGTAGCTCCAAATTTGTCAGTTAGCTGACTAGGTATCAAAGGATTAAAATATCTCATTCTACATCAGAACTTCTTTGTGTACAGCCTACACAGGTCTACCCACATCTGAAATGTAAAAAAACCCTCCACAAACTGAAACGTTAAGATATGCATAATTATGTATCACCCCTTTTTCTTTTTCTTTTTTTTTTTTTTTTTTTTAAGAAAACTCTGGGTAGTCCTGAAATATAGACCAAAGGCAGTTACAGGCTGCTTTAGTTTTAGGCATACAAGAACTTATATACTGATCTTTGGAGTTTGCTTAGGTTGGCTGACAAGCTGAATAAAAATCTACATAATTAAATGACAAATATGATGGGAACACACAAGTCTGAGTTGGTATGGCTCAGGCTGGATTTCTGATTTCAGAATGAATGACGTAAGCTAAATAAATTGTTTACATCTACACTATTCACCATCAGAGACATCAAATCTCATTAATCCTTGTTAAGTAAAAAAAGACTCCCTGTCAATTCCTTTCTTGTGTTGAAAAAGAAGTTCAGTAAAAGTGTTACTGAGCCCTTGAGCATTCATGCACCTGTGTAATAGACCTCAGTAGGAATTTTGCTACCTATCAAAAAGCTCCGTGACTTATGTGGCGGCTTGGGCTAAGAAAAAAAAGCACACGTAGAAAATATTAAAAGGTCCTTTACAAGATAATGGATATTTTTCCTGTTTACACTTTTAATATGCTTATCTTGTTAATTGATAACCTACACACTGTTCTGGATTTGTACAATGTTCTCTTAAACTCAGGCACACACATAACATACATGTCTTATCTGACAAAGTCTGTGGTGAGTGATTGGACTGATGTTGGCCCCAATCCACAGCTTTTCTTAGATCCTCCTGACTCCTGCTCCTTTTACATTTAACTTAGTAGAAAGTCTAGTATTGCATCTCAGCTGTCAGTAGCAACTAAATGCTGCAAGACAGGAAAAGGTGACCTCTTAAACTGCCTGTGCCTATGTGATGACTCCTAGTGCAAAGTTAAACAAGTTTGCTTAAAGTGTTATTTGACAATGCAGCAGAGTGACGGAAGAGCTTAGGTGAAACAAACTGTTCAGCTTTGTGCTGGAACAGAAAAGTATTGACAGATCATACAAAACTAGGAGTAGGCTCTGTCTCTGTGGAGACATTAAACAGGGCAGTGTGGGCGCTGTGTCAACATTCCCACACAAAGCCTCCAACAAGTTCTTTAAGCCAAATTGCTTGACTCTGCACTAAGTAAGGAAGAGACACTCAAAGGATCAGTAATATTTAATAATGTGAGCAATGGCTTTCAGAAGCCAATATTTAATGTTTTTCTTAGCCTGAATTTCTGCTGATTTTTGTGTTATTCTACCATCTTCTCTGATCTGGAAGGTTTTTGTCCATAATGAAGTGCAAAATATTCCAAACTATAAACAATGTAGAAAAGCAAGTGACACTGGCTGACGTGCAGATGTGAACTTAATTGACCATAAAGACATCGGTAGAATCATGCATCAGTATTACTTTGCTGAAAGACAAGTCAAAAGCGGAAGTTTTCTGACAGAGGCTTCCATGTAGCAAACAGAAACCTAAATAGTAGTGCTTATTCAGCCCAAAAGAACATTTAAGAAACTTGTCATCTTGACACACAAATGCTCTGTAGATTAATACATTAGAAAGAGGGATGAGAAAATGCGAAAGTGTCAATAAACTTTACTATGAAATTACAAGCTCCTACAATGATGGAAGATATGAAAAGGTCTGACCAGCTTCTGCAGTTGTGCTGACCGCAGTTTACCCCTTTCATTACTCGAGCCCTAAAATATTCAGCAGTGTCCCAGAGCATTTTTCTTAGCATATATAAAAGATTAGAACAAGCAACTACTCTTAACTGTTATACCATAGACTACTATATAGAATGTCATCTAGTTCAGACTTAATCTGTAAAGTCCTCAGTTTGTTATCTATAGATTATAAGCCTGCAAGATACACACATGCATATACACACACATCTATATATAATTAAAAATTGAAAAATGAGAGTTAACTATTAACTCTGGCAGCTTCTTAAAAATAATGAAAAGGTGACACAAAAACTTGAAAGCTACGTGTGAATTTTATTCTGTAATATCATTGTTCTTCTGCAGTCATACACATAGACACAGAGGGCAAATTTATATTTTTTTTTTAAATTTTTCTTGGTTGTTTTTTTTTGTTGTTGTATTTAAGATGGGTAACTGAGAAAAAAAACCAGATAGTTGGTGGCCACTGCCCAGATAGGAGGGGACAGATGAGGAGCCTTTTGCTATTTTTTTCCCTTTACACTTTCAAGCTTTCAGTCAGCATGTGAATCTGCTCACTACAGTTAAGGCTTTGTTGGGAATAGAAAATCAATTACTATCTGAGGTAAACTGTACAAAGTGTTAAAACCATAAGAACACTTTTGCTTGAAGGAGTCCTGTTAAGGTTCAAGGGGATCAATATTTTCCAGCAGGTCCTGCGAGTCTGATAGACCATATCCCCTGATTTTAGGAGGTAATGAAACTGCCAATGACCTTGCTTTCATGATCTATGGAAATGACATTCATAAGAACTGGGCATCCATGAGTAAGTCTCCTAGAGATTTCCTCATTCCTTTTACCAAATGAAACCACTTGGAAGTGACTTTTCTTTTTTGTTAACTCTGATTTCTTTGATCTGTCTTTAATTGTTGTTAATTGCAAACAATAAGAAGGGAGGTTTTGCTTTTTGTCAGGTATCAAAACCTGAAATAATCTGATTTATTTAAAGATTTTAATGTTTAGCCAAGGTATTTTGCCCAGACAAAGTGCAGGGTTTTTTTTCCACCAAGAATGAAAACATTGCAAGATTTTCTGTTTTTCTGAAACGTATGGCAAAGTAAGATTCAACAAAATCTATTCTTTCATGAAAGCCATTGAAAAGACTTAGGAACTGACAAGAGAATTATTTCATGATCTCAGCTTGTGTTGCCAATCAAAGCAATGAATGGTAACTGCTTCCCTGAAACTCCATTTCTGGAACATCAGTGAGTAAAATTACTGAGATTATTTTATTAAGTAATTTAAGTATATATGACAACTTGTTTTCTAGATCAGCTTTCTAAAAATGAAAAAAATTGCACAGATTTCTAACCTACAATAATTTGCTAATGAAAAATTTTTCTAAGTGGGGAAAAAATTAAAGGCTTTCAAGCCTTCAGGGTAGTTTGGGTTTCATGAAGTCAGTGACAGTTACAAACACTTTAAAGGATACACATAAGAATACCTCAGTGGCATTGTCTTTAATAACCCAGAATAAAAACATGAATGTGCTTTACAAAACAGTTACACTACGAGTGAACATTAGGCTTCTTAACGCAGGTAAGGTCTGCTCTATTTGTGGATTTCAGTAATTTTTTTCAGTTTTAAATGACAGAGGAAAGAAAGTTATTCCAGGGCTATAACGGAGGACAAAAAATCTGTCCTCTAAAATTTTGTACTTACAAATATGCTAATCTTGCTATCATTTTGCCTAAAAAGGAAGCAGCCTTTCCTTTACAGCTTCTGACATGCTTTGATGTGCTGTCCATTTAGCTGGTTTAGATAGTATTTTAAACCACAGTGTAAGAGCATCAGACAACACTGTCACTGTCTTCAGAAAGATAATTTTATTGCTGTAGCCAAAGTTTAATAACCATGCTGGAGGAAGACGAGTCCCAAGCAGAGATGGGAAACTTGGGACCCTAGTAACATCTGGTGCCTTTTTCAGAGGTTATAAAAGTTAAATTGCAGAGCTCTTTTGAGAACCAGTTACATTTGCTTCAATATCCAAAGAAAATGCAAGCCACAGATAAAGACAGAAAGGTCAGGGATCCTGATAAATCAAATATTTAGAACAGTCTATCTCTTTCTACAGTACCTATCAAAAATTTACCAGAGCCCTTGGGCAGAGAAAGACAGGGCACCTTTTCAAATACAAGGATCATTTGGGCTAAATACGCCTGACAAGCCAATTCATTCCAGCATGAATATTTATAACACCAGGCTGTCTAAAAGCAACCAACCTTAAGAATAGGTAAATAAATCTCTGGTAACTTAGCAAATGATATGGCTGGGAGATTTTATATTTCTTCAGTGAGAGCCAAATCTGGTCCAGGGCCTACCGGAGATAGTGGGATCCTTTCTTTGAGTCTAGGGTGCTTTGGATTAGGCTCTTGATTTATGGGGTTTTTAAATTTTTTTATTATTATTATTTTTAAATAACATCCAGTATTTAGAATTTCCCATGATGCTTAGGGATCACATGACAAGTATGAGTCAAATGTATCATAGGACAAACAGTCCCCTCCCTCCAGAGGTTAATGTTTAAAAAAAGAGAGAATAACTTTTTTCCAAGGTATGCCTCCATTGCCAAAAACAATGAACAATACAAATCATGTTAACTCAGTCCACCTGATCCTAACCTAATATCTTTATCTTTGTTTCTAAAGAGAGAAAATTAATAATATTTAGTGATTTCTATTTTTTCTATTTTACTTTCTCACTAAGGCAAGTCAGAGTTGATAAGGAAAGCAGATGACAGACAGAAAAGCAAGAAGTTCTTCATATTTCTCTTATTCTCAGGTTTGAGAGTTTATTATTTTCATACAGCTTCCTTCCCCACTTACGGGCCCCTCATACAAGAGAGCACATGCAAACCGCAGGCTCTCAAACAGGCCCTAAGAGCAAAGTTGTGGATGATTCTCAGTCTCGTTCCTTTCTTGCAATAGACAAAAGCCTTTTTATTTTTCTGATCACATCTTTTAGTAGTACTTGCATAACATTACATTTTTGTTTCACTGAATGTCAGCTAGCACCAAGAAGCATCCTTCTTTTTCCTGGCCAGTTCAAAAGCTAAATTGATTATGCTCATCAGCCTCTCCAAATTAACCTATTCAAGTCTAATTGGTTGATTCTTTTGTTTCTAAGCTTTCATCTACAGGGAGATTTCACCTTTGGGAATTTAGTTTAGCTGGATGAGCCAAGCATGCTTCCTCATTAATTTATGTTTCTGCTTCTGATTTTAAAACAACCACAGAAATTAGGCCTTCCTAGGGAGATTCCTCCCTTAAGCCACAGATCACTAAATGCCACATGTTTTCATCACATCCTGACACTAACTATCCTTTGAGATGCATATTACTGTGTAAATGAAACCTGGTTAATATCTTTGTTTTAATTATGATTCTGGACTGGGACCTTCAGTTGTGAAAGTCTTGTCTAGAGTAAAACCCTTTAAGAATTAGAAACCTTATGAAAAAAGGACTTTAACAACTTTCTCAAAACCTTTAAACTACAGTTTTATATATAATATTTTTATAAGATATGAACTACAGTATTAAGAACTTTAGAAATGGACCGTGTTCAGCTTCTCATTTTTCCCATTTTCAGTCCCCTGGGACTCCTTAACTATTTGAAAATATATCTCATATTTCATTATTCCCCAAACTGCTATCTGGAATTAAAAAAAAAAAAATTACCATATTAGCAGAAATCTAGATTTAATTTCTCCTGTTTCACAGAAATTTACTAGCAAAAGCTCATAGCAAGAAAAACCTTGTGTGGCTTCCTTATACAGTAAAAAAAATTCAAACAAAATAAAATAAAACCACCACATTAAGTTCTTCAAGATGTTATCATGGTTTCAAATACACAGAAGTTGCAAAATAACAACAGTAATTTTTCTCATGGTAATACCACAGATACCACATAAAAGTCTATATTAGTCCTCTGGTGTAGGTACAGGAGTACGAGCACTTTATACATGCAATTCTTACTACTCAGAAAACCCACATCCCATGGCAGTGCTAGGAACCTGATGACATGGTAGACAAGGATTTATTCTGACACATAAAATAGCTTCCACATGATGTGATTACAAGGATACAAGCAGGACTGATATAGTTCCAAAGCAGCAGCTACTTTATTTTATCCTTCCACCTCTTTTCACAAAAAAAAAGGTATTGTATAGAATCACGGAATCATAGAATCATTTAGGTTGGAAAAGACCTTTAAGATCATCAAGTCCAGCCATTAACCTAACACTACCAAGTCCACCACTAAACAAATTAAGGGTAACGTAATAATTCACTTCATGTTTCCTGGCTTGGTGGCTGGATTATTTTTTAATGAAAGTAAAAAATAGGAATCATTAAGGTTGGAAAGGACCTCTAAGTTCATCAGTCCAACCATCAACCCAACACCACCATGTCTACTAAACCACGTCCCCAAGTGCCACATCTACCCATTTTTTGAACACTTCCAGGGATGGTGACTCTACCACATCTCTGGGCAGCATGTTCCAGTGCTTGACCACTCTTTCAGTAAAGACATTTTTCCTAATTTCCAGTCTAAACCTCCCCTGACGCAGCTTGAGCCCATTTCCTCTCATCCTATCACTTGTTTCTTGGGAGAAGAGACCAACACCCACCTCACTGCAACCTCCTTCCAGGTAGTTGTAGAGAGAGAGAAGGTCTCCTCTCAGCCTTCTCTTCTGCAGAATAAACAATCCCAGTTCCCTCGGCTGACCCTCATAAGACTTGCTCTCTAGACCCTTCACCAGCTTCTTTGCCCTTCTCTGAACACGCTCCAGCACCTCAATGTCCTGCTTGTACTGAGGGGCCCAAAACTGGACACAGTATTCCAGGTGCAGCCTCACCAGTGCTGAGCACAGGGGAACTATCACCTCCCTGCTCCTGCTGGCCACGCTATTCCTGATACAAGCCAGGATGCTGTTGGCCTTCTTGGCCACCTGGGCACACTGCTGGCTCATGTTCAGCTGGCTGTCAACAAACACCCCCAGGTCCTTTTCCACCAGGCAGCTTTCCAGCCACTCTTCCCCAAGCCTGTAGTATTGCATGGGGTTGTTGTGACCAAAGTGCAGGACCCGGCACTTGGCCTTACTGAACCTCATACAGTTGGCCTCAGCCCATCAATCCAGCCTGTCTAGATCCCTCTGCAGGGCCATCCTACCCTTGAACAGATTGACACTCCCACCCAGTTTCGTGTCATCTGCAATCTTACTGAGGGTGCACTCAATCCCCTCATCCAGATCATTGATAAAGATATTAAACGAGACTGGCCCCAAAACTGAGCCCTTGGGAACACCATTTGTGACCGGCCGCCAACTGGATTTAACTCCATTCACCACTACTCTCTGGGCTCAGCCATCCAGCCAGGTTTTTACCCAGAAAAGAGTACACGTGCCTAAGCCAGGAGCTGCCAGCTTCCCAAGGTGAATGCTGTGGGAGACAGTGTCAAAGGTTTTGCTGAAGTCCAGGTAGATGACAACCACAGCCTTTCCTTCATCCACTAGGCAGGTCACCTGGTCATAGAAGGAGATCAGGTTGGTCAAGCAGGACCTGCCTTTCATGAACCCATGCTGGTTGGGCCTGATCCCCTGGCTGACCTGCACATGCCTGTTGAGTGTACTCAAGATGAACTGCTCCATAATCTTGCCCAGTACCGAGGTCAGGCTGACAGGACTGTAGTTCCCCGGATCCTCCTTCCGGCCCTATGTTTAAAGTAATTTTAATTGTTGAAGAGTTTTGTTTGTTTGTTTAGAAGTTAACTGAATTAGAAGTTAGGTTTCTTTCATTTTTCTTTACAGTTCTAGTTCACAAACTGCATTGCCACTTTGGATTCCTGCAGTAACCCATGAAGACTACAACAGAAAGGGCAAAACAGGAGCTAAGAGAAATTAGCTTTAACCCTAATTGAATCAATGACTCATCCAATGAATCAACACCAAGACACATTCAGCTCAGCTGGAAAAAAGGGCTCACAAAACAGACCTAGCCTGGGGAATTCCTCACTACAGAAAAAGGGTTATAGGAATAAATAGTGAATTAGAGAACTTTTTTTTTAATTAAAAGCCTGAAACTATTTTTAAATTAAGCCAGGATTCATTTATGTATTTCAACATTTATGTATTTCAACATTTATGTATTTCAACTATGTTGCTGTACAAGGAGAGCCTGCAGATTTTCTTTGTCCTTCCTGTGTTCCTTGTTGTTATCCTTACATTTGATCTCGCATTGATCAATGTAAGGCATGACAAAGATCAAAAGCATCAGGATGCTTCAAGGACAGACTTTACAGAAATATGGGGAGATACCTTTTAAAAATTTTATTCACATTGCTCTACATTCTCTAGATTCTTTCCAGTCAAGAATCTAGATTTACGTATCTCTGGCTGTAGGGAGAGGCAAAACCCTGTCACCCAAACTCGTAGTCTTCTAAAAATGAATGGCACTTTGTCATTGACTTGTAAGACTACAACTTCAGCTAGTTTCTCTATCTTCTTTTGTTTTGTTGTGCAGAAACACATTTGATTCCCAATACCTAAGAAGGCAGAGTAATTTGTTATAAATTTTCTTCCATTTTGTCAGAACAATATACAGTGTTGCAGTATATAAGCATACTCCTACAATGATGAATCACTGTACTCAACAGACTTCAACAACTAAATGTTTTACATAACATTTTTATCAGAACAGTTGAAAGCATGGTGGTTGTATGCTTATGTTAACCAGAAGCAGACATGTTCACGATAGGTATGTATTTGATTTTCTTTAAGCTGTGATTTTTATCCTTTGGAAATGTATTCACTGTCTTTTCCAAACATTCATAGCCAGCTAAGATTACAGTGGCATTTTGCCTCCTCATGATGCAATATGCCAATGCTACAAGATCATAATTAAAATGAGAAGAATTAAAATAGTTGGCTACATCCTAAAAGCTAGAAGTCCCTTCTGTATAACATTGCCGTACAATTGTATAGCTGTCAGTTGGTTCTTACTGCTTTAGGAAGTTAGGAAAAAAAGTAAAATATGGCCAAGTAAAGAAGCAGAATGATACCAAGTGAAATGAGATAATTACAATGATCAAAACTGAAAGGTAATAAAAGGCTGACCAGCTTTTTGTCCATCCAGGCAGAAAAGGATCCAGCCTTGGAGGAAAAAAAAAACCCCAACCAAACCAAAACAAACACTTAAAAAGAAAGCAAAGGTTTCTATGTTTTCAAGGGCTGAGATAATACCACAGGCAAACACAACACAAAACTCTAAGTTTCACACGATCTCATGAGGCCATCCAAAAATCTTATTTTAACAGTCCAAATATTACACAAGTTGTTCACAAACCTTTCAAAAGGGATAAATTTCAGGAGTTTCTCTATTTCTTCCCCTAACATTAAAACAGTAAGTTCATTTTTAAAAAATAAATAATTAATTATATAGCTAAATATTAAAATTAAGATCCATTTGCCATTTTTATCCTGTGTCTCAACTGCATTTAGCTACACATGAGGAAAATCCAGCCTGCTTGGTATGCTATGGCAATGAATATCACAGCAGGATAAATCCAGAAAAATTCCAAAATCTGTAAAGCAAAAAAAGAAAGAAAACACCTCCCCCAAAACACACAAAAAAAGAAAGTCCAAATCTCAGCACAGCTGATCCTTAAAGGACACCAAGAGAGGAAACCACCAGGAATTTTATCCTGCTAAATTACAGCATATTTCGTTTGCATGTACACAGTCCTGTACAAAGGACTAGACATATGCAAAACCAGCAATAAAAGCATCAATAATTGCCCATAACAAGAGCAGTAAAGGTCAGAGTAGTGACTATTTCCTACTCTTTTCATCATTATAGACTGCTGAACACACACTATCTATTTTTAAAATAGTAACTATGAATATATTAAATCATTCACCGAAGACCTCTCTGAACACTCTATGCTATTTGGAAAAGACAGAGCTTTGGCTATCTTCTAGAAAAAAAATCCTGTAAGTGGCCTAGGGCACAGTTCATTGCTTCTATGCATCCGACACAATGGGGTACTTAAGGTGAAATGTATTGGACACATTAGTTTAATCATATCCTAAAGCACAATGCCAGAGAATTAAGATTTTCTTTTTTTCTAAGAAAGTTTCAGAGTAAAGTCAAGACCTTTATAAAATGGGATTTTAAGCCCCTACTGAAAACATATCTGCTGTCCAAAAAGAAAAAAACAGAAATGAAGAAATTCCTACAGGCTGTTTATTGATACCAGAATTACTTTAACAGTTAATCTCCCTGAAAGTATATTAGAACAGTGATAATGACAAAAGCAGCTCTCCATACATACTATTGTGAGGAAAATAGTACAGATTCAGTTGATAAATGTCAACATTTAACTTGCTATTGTCCACACATAGAGAAGGCTTAATTATACCTCTAAGCATCTGAAGTAAATCACCATTTTAACTGGGGTACTGCTTCAGATTCATGTTCATGATTTTTTTTCTTTTTTTTTTTTTAATAAGCCCCTCATTTTGTAGCTAAATAAAAGATGAATCAATGTTTACTGCAATCAACAGAAAGAAGTATGTCACTTTATTTGATATGATATGAAAATAAGAGGGAAATACTCTGACTTCATTCAAAATTACACCATTGATACTGAGATACTGTTCACTCCCAGTCCTTGTGAAGTCCCTATCATGTGTTCCTGACAGCAGCCAGCACTATTTCATAGTTTAGTTACTTTATTAGGTGGCTTCAAACATCAATAGATGAAGATATAAATACAACTACACAATTCTGCTAAATCTTCAGAAACTGTTCTGTAAATCAGAAAGAAAAATCAGGAGTGTGGGACCTCCCCATGTTCAAAGCATGTAAGTGAAAAGAAGAGACTAATAACACATATTCATGTAATACAGTGATAGACATGGAATGCATAGGTTAGTAGGCAGATTAGCTAGAAAGCTAACCAAATAAAAGTCTAAGTTTGCATTCATATACCTATAAGTATTAAAATCGATGAGCCATTCAACTCAGTTGATTCAGTTATCTTGATACTCTGACTAACTTCAGTACTTCTCTAATCAGAGAACTCAAAGATTATTCACCCTGCTTAATTCTGTAAGGGTTATTTCTTGTCTAGCTAACATACACCAGCAGAATAGATAAAATAAGTTTTGTATTAGAGTCAAATGTTTTTTTAATTCTGAAGTCTTGATCATTGAGGTGTTGAGGACAGCTCAGTGCACTCAGTGTGTTTTCGTTCTGTAAATGTCATAATATAGTCTAAATGGCATCAGTTCAATCCTAAATTGCTACTGAAAGCAGTGACAGTATAAAATGCTTTTATGACTGGATAATAGTAGAGATGCTAAGTGCCCATTTAGCTCATTTATTATAGAAAAAAATTGATGTCAATTCCATGATTGAAAACATTTCCTTAAGTGACCTGGCCAATTGAGGGAATTATATTTTAAATACTTCCTGATAGAAGACTTAAAAAGTTACTAACAGATTCAGGCACAGAACTTTAGTATACGGTTTCATGCTTCCCCTTCACCAAGAAATTGGTAAAAAGAGAAGTGAAGGAATACTTTCAAAACTGACTACCAATTTCAGGAATCTCGATTTGAGTTGCCAGGTTACTGCGTCTTGAAGGAACTTGAACACTTGTACAAAATCCAGCAAATATTACCTGAAAGGTAAATAGCTGTTGCCTGGCTTAGAGTGAATATCCAAACTCAATCTTAAGAAAGAGCTTTTAGGCACCAACTGATAGTATCACTTTCTATAATGAAAGATGCCAACTGAATTCAGGGTAACTAAATTCAGTTGAAAGCTATTGCTTTGCTAGGTAAAGTAACTCTACAGTTCATAGGACAGGAACTGATTGTGATTGATTAGTCACGCTGAAAAAGAATTGATTCCACACAATTCCATTTCTAACAACGGAACAATTTGAGGACAATACTCACCTTTCGGAACAAATAGAAAGCAGTCTGTGCTCCAACAGACTGAAGATGTTACAGAGTGAATAGTAATTAAAGAGAACTGAGAGAGCTTGAAATTATTTCCTCTGAATTGTTTCAGGTGAAAAAAAAAAAAAATCATGGTTGGGTTTTCAAAATCATCAGGAGTGGTGCCAGTTAACTTTTTTCCCCAGTTGCTGAGTAGTTTAAGAGCTCTTTTTGAGATGAAGACCTGTACAGAACTCAGCCCTTAGTCCAAGAGAATCAGAGCTGAAATCTTCCATTTTATAATACTGTCCTAAACAGTAACTTACAGGACTCAAATTTGTGTGAGTCTCCCAATCCCCAGTGTTGGTGGTTTTCCATTTCTTATTACAGATGTGAGATCAAAAAAGAAAATCACTCCAAATCACTCCACCTGCAGCCCCCAGGCAAAGACATATCCAGGAGATGAAAAACTTCGGTAAAGTTGAATCCTTCAGCAAGAGAATTCACATAAGCAACCAGACAGCTGTCATGTCACATTGAAATATTACTAGTGGGGACAACATCCAAATCTATGATGCAGCACTAGAATATTCATTGAATATCTCATTATGAATCCCTGGAGCCATTCATGCTTTATTTCTGTCCACCATACTTATTTCAAAAAATACATGCTTTTGAAACAAAATCAATCTGTAAATAAAAGCAATATACAAAAAATGTTAATGGTGCATTGCCTTATAAGTTCCTGTTGCATTCTCATGGAGTCTAAATTGCAGTGAGCAAAATTATCTTGAGAATTATGGGTTAATATGTGTTTTGCTTCTGACACCTTTATTATAGACAGATAAATCAGCAGCACATGCTACCATATCATCATGTAATTTCAATACCTCATTACGGTAATTCTTCTAACTTACTTTGCTAACAGAATGCCTCCAAGATGTTGATTCAGCCCACCTTTTTTTCTTCATTACCAAATACCACTAGTAAAAGGAAATAATTAAAGAATAGGGTACTATGCTGTTTGGTATTTCCATCACATGAAACATTCCCGATGAATTCTTTTCTACCACACTTCTGCAGTCAAAACATCACTAAAATTGTTTCAAAGGATAAAGTCTGATTTCTACATTTGCAAAGGCTGAGGGGCTCTTTGTCTCCAAGTTTTGCTTTTTGCATTACACATAGAAGAGAAAGCCTTGACACCAGCCACTTACTCATATCATTCAGACCCCACAGTGCTCATACGTAGCTACTTACAGATACACTACTAGATGCAGTATATATTGCAAAAGTTTATCACGTATCAGAAAAAGCTGGCCCTATTTCATGTACCAAAACATTTTACTAGAAATCTTGTGTTTCAGACAAAAAAAATTTACTCATTTTTGGGCAATGACATCTTCTATACCTGAACTGTGGTTCTCCTGCAAAACTGATCTACTTCAGTGTTAGATGTTATCAAGGATTACACAGAGGCAGATGTAGATAAAATGCTGGTCCTGGTAAAATAGTTGGTGAAAATTTTTTGCCTCCTGTGTGGCTGCAGGGAAAGCAGGAAAATGCTAAATGAATGTTTCCAGTAGATAAAAGTCCACGTTACCAGTGTTTCCAAATGCATAGGGTTATTATGTAAAACAGTTTCTGGCAACTCTAAACAGCTGTTACAGCTGAAAACACAATTTTCATCATGTGTACCTAATGGCAGGAAAGTTGAAGGTTAAAAGCTTAATCTTCAGTTCAGTAATATCTTATTGCTCATTATTGATACACTGCATTCATGAAATTACACTTCATGAGTGTAAAACAAAACAAAAAAATGACTCACTGTGCTAACGCACAAAAGTCATGGAGATAAAGAACCTATGTTCATGGTTTTCCAGGTTATTAAAAACTAAAAGAATATCAAATGTTTAGTTATGAAATTTAAAACAAAGGAAAGCAAATAGCTTTTTATAGGGCAAATATACAGAATTTGAAACTTTTGCTACAAAATGTTGTGAAGGCCATTTGCCTTTAGAAAACAAGGAGAAATATTGATAGAACTAAAATCTACCTAGGACTTAAACAGAGACTCTTTTTGAGGGCAAATGCTCTCGTTTGCAGAATGCTGGGGAGACATTCCGGAAGGAGTACACCCCTGTGCTTCCCTGTTCTGTAAGCAGCTTTGTGCACCAACTACTCGCCACTATCTGAGACAACACTATGTTAGCTGGATAATTTTTTACATTCATGCAAAACCTGCTGCCGTCTAAAACAGATGTACGAGTGCTTGATTATTAAAGAGTATAAGGTATATAGAGACAGCCATTGGATAAGTTTGATCTCCTCAACTGTTAGACATTGAAATGCCTTAAGGTAAGCCTGCTGAGACCCTTAAATCTGGGTGGACTTTGAATTAGATTTAAATGTTTACATAAAAAAATGTTTTGATCACATCTAGTTTATAGCCTTCTAAGAACAGGGTAAGAGAATTAAGGAGCCTTCTCAGAATTTTGCTAATTTTCTAAGAAGAACACTATTCTTGCAGCACGTTCTGAAAACTTTCATACCGACACTATCAAATGACTACATCATACCACCAGTTTGACATTTCATTTGTTCATTTGCAGGTGATGGTTTCTCACTGGAAATTTACAGATGGCAGGTTTTGAGGCTATATTTCATTTTTGCATAAACTGATATAGCAAATCATAGCTGTGTAATCTGTACCTAACAACATAAGTGAAGGGAATTAAAGTGGAGTTTCATGTTTAATAAAGATCTATAGCCTATCTATAGCTCATCCAACTAGGAAAAATAGATTTTGAGATAAAGAAAGCAGAAAAAAAAGATCATATATGGTAACTTGCAACAGTTAGGAACAAGTAAAATCCATAGAACTATACTGGTATGGTCTGGATCAGAATTACATATTTTCTTTATTTAAAGAGGAAAAACAGAAATTAGTTTAGCAGCCTTTTTTAAGGACTACTCAAGTAAGCTGGTTTAGAGATGAAAGACTTATGTTGTAGCCTTGGTCAATTACCACTGAAAGCTATTGCTATCAACTGACTGCTTGATGACTCCTATGAGCAAGCCTTATAGCCTCATCCCTGATGCTGATGAGCAGTAAATGCCCATACATATCACAAACCTGTCATTGCAAGTGCAATCATCTGGCTCACTCATTCCAGCAGTGAAATGGATACCAGGGTGGACTCAGACACTGACTCTTGTATGATCCTGGGACTATTAAACACTGCAAGCTGTAATATTGTTTATCTGGGCTGAGGTATAATTGTGTAGAAGAGGGAGCCATGGGAGGCTAAGTGGAAGTGGCAATGCTTCTGTAGCCACCAGCCACAGTGCATCTGTTACCTTCTGCAGGCATCATAGCTTCTATTTTGACCTACTGAGTCCCAGAAAGCTTTAAAAGCAGATTCCTGTTCTGCATTAAAATGGTAGCAATCTGTGGGAACAAGAATGAGTATGCAGTTAATCGGTCAGATTCAAGCACTCCCATTTAAAATTGTTCAGTTAAGAGGGTATTATATTTTAGCTCCTTGCTGACTTTCAGAAGAATTGGAAGGACTCAGGAAGAAAGACACAAATGTGCAGACATACATAAAAGACCTACTGATGTGAAAGACTGATTGTATTTATTACAGCTGAGCATTCAGCATGGTACAGTAGGATAATTTCATCTGCATAGAATATTGACATAGGGTTCCACAGAATTAATATTTCAAATCACTTGTTCTGTCAGCACCTTTCTTCTGCATTTGTCACTCCTCTGCATTTAATATAGTTGTTTAGTTGTTTGTATCAGTCTGAAGGAAAAAATTTAGCTAATTTACCTAGCGACCTTAATAAATGAAACAAATTATTCTATTTCCTTGAGCAGCATTCTGATTCAATAGCAATTTTCTTGTCACAGCAATTTCACTGCAATTCCACTGCACAGAAATATTTTCAGTCACCATTTAGTCATTCTCACAAGTGTTATTAAATACTGTTAGTCATATACCAGCCGTCCATATCTTAAAATGCTCACTTCAATCTTGTATTAAGAAATGAAAGTTATGGGGAAAAAATAGCAGACAGATATTACTAAAAATCTAAGAGAGTCTATAAACTGAGTAAGATTCCATAGGGTTAGCTTGGGGTTTTTTTTAAATAAAATGTTAAGAGTGTTGTACATTTAGTATTTATACTTGAGGTTTGAGTATTTTCTACAGTGACATGCAGATAACATTCATCCAAAATCTTATGATTACAAAACAAAACAAAGAGAATGAATGAATGGATGGAAAAAAACCTTAAGATTTCACTTAATTTATCCTCATGAAAGCAGAAATAGTATTGCTAGGTTGGAAGTGATCTATAGGGCAACACATTTGTGAGAGAGATTTAATTGTATAATCACATTAAAGGAAGAATTCAAGACCAACTGCTGCTTTCTTTGAAAGTTAATACTCCTCATCAAAAATAGTTTGTGTTAGATAATAAGTGCGATAAAACCACTGTTTGTATACTACAAGTTTTTTTCCATACCAAACTAGATTTCTGATATTGTTACATACCTCTCTCTTGGAATTCATTTGACTACTCCCTTGGTGATAGGTTTAAAAAAGTTAAGAATAATTCATGATTTGGACATAAAATTTATACTTTAAAAAATTAACTTTTATAAGGTGGTTGTTTGCTTTTTAAAACCTTCACATATTACCACCTGACTGTGTTGCAGTTTTAATATACAGGGCTTTTTTCCCCAATGTCTTTGTTTTAAACAAATAATCTTAGGTTGAAATAAATATAGCTTAAATTGGGTTTAAAATTCATCTGTGCTTAGACTGAAATAAAATTATCCCTAACTTAAGTAAAAATGAAATTCATATGCAAGCATAGTCATGTGCATGCAGTTATAGGAAAACAGGGCAAAAACCTTTTCCAAAAAAAATCACTTACTGCTACTAAGGTATGTTTTTGTATCTGAACCGTACAGTGTTTTTATGACACTGTATCCTCTCCCACCCTTCAGTCCTGCCTCTCCACATCCCTTAAGGCTACATATAAACTGCCACTCTAATTCAGAGATGACACTTTTTAAAAACAAAAATTACTTCTTCTGATTCCCACTCTTAGAAAGTTTGTGACTTTAATCATATATGACATCAAATTCTAGTACCCATCTATAGATTGAACACATGTTTGAATAGCTGAAAATTACTTTTGTGGTGTGTGGAAATACTAGCAATAAATGATAAGGGGAAAATTCCCGTTTCACCTACCTCTAAAGGACAGGTATTTGCAAGGTCATCCTTGAGGGTATCTTCATCTCTTTTTAGACATACTAACTTGCATCACAAAACACTGTCAACATTTATTATTGAACAGAAGACTATAATTTAAAGCTTTACAGACTACTGAAATTGTAGTTTCTGTGTCATCATTGTTTGACAACTAGGACAGAGGTTTTACAGGTGGCTTCAAATTTAAGCTTTCAATGGATTTCTTATGTGATCTATACTGTAGGATCCCAGAGAGATGGCATACATATACAGCAAAGTCCCCTATCACATGAACATATCTAAACTCCTCAGATATCTTAAAACCTTAATATTAATTTAATGCATTCCTGATATCAATTATTAAGCAGTCACCATGGTAAACCAATTATTTTTTATTGAAGTAGCTGTAGCATTTGTTCTAAAAGCATTTGCACATGTAATGCACATTAAAATGCAAGATTACTTAACTGCAGTTTGGTCCTAGTAAATCATAAATAAGTTAATAACTTTCACTCGAAATGGAAACTCTTTCCAATGGTTTGTACCTTCCCTCAAGTATTAAGCTTTAATATAGAGAAGACCCTGAATCATGATTCATAAAGAAATTTTATGTACCTTGCAAGCCAGTGAAGACCTAAGATGAATGCACATTTACCTAACCAACAGCACAGTGCAAGCTTACACTGCATGCTTTGCAAAGAAATATGATTGCATCCTGTTGCAATTTCATGTAAATCTGAAAACTAAAGTCTCCCTGTATGCAGGAAAAGACTGAACATCCCTGCATGGTCATTTCTGGCATCTGTAACAAAGCAAAGAGATGCAAAATGACCAGGCTCGCTTGTGTTTCATGACCACTTCAGGGCAATTGGGCATAGCATAGACAAGGGTCTGAATATGCAGCTAATGAAAATCTTTTAAACTTTTGATCCAAAAGACATGCAACAAAAACATCCAGAGAGATAAATATCCTTACACGGCCTTACCCTACTGAATTGCAAAGCTAGAGACAGATACAGGCATTTCAGACACTAGATGGTGAAGACTTGGTTTAGGAGTCTCTGTGTAGGGTAGGCATTTGGAGTGGGATTTATTTGCCCTTTCTTGCACTGACACTTAAAGACACCTGCATTTTGGAATTCTGAAACTTCTGCTTATTATACTAAGAATATATTTAAGGTAGTTTTTAGTCCACCTAACCAAAGATAATTGAAGCTGTATCAGCTCACTAACCAGTTTCTTCTAACCACTTAGAATCAATACTATTTTCATGTTCCTTCCAAGGTTCAAGAATATGACTGGTAAATCTGGACTAAAACCCAGTTATATTATTAAAACTTTTCATTGTGAAAGTATCATGGAAAGGCAGTTCAATATTATTCATAGTAATATGACAATTATTTGAACAACAGATACTAATCCAGCTTGTGCTCTATAGGAAAAATATTTGCATGGTACAGAAATACACATACTTAAAATTAACTGATGCCAGGAGAATTTCAAATTACACTATCCTAATATATTATTGGTATCAATATTTGGTTGATGGTTATCAGATTTTCTCTCAGAATGCTGAGTCAAATATTGGTATATACAGTTTACTAATTTCTTATTTATACTTACTCTTTGACTCAAAGAAAAGGATTAAATTTCACTTTGTTCACCCCTGACATGAACTTTCAAAGACAAGCAAGCTGGCTACACAATTTTTTGCAAGGCTTAGCACTAAGCAAAGCAAGGACATCTTGGTAGTCCTATACAGGTAGTTTTCTCCTCTCTTTACTAAGATATGCTTTAGGTTTTTTAGTGATAAACTGGTTAAATTTAGGGTTTTGCCTTCTGGATTAACAACATGGTATTGAAAGGCTTCAGGACATTCTGAAAACCCCTCCAAAGCTTCCCATTCATACAACTCACACATGTTCCTGCTGATACCACCTGCTTCTTGGACAGAGCAGAACCCAGTTCTCCTCCCACTGCAGCCGTTTCCAGTCCTTTGATATTTAGTGGACCTTTGTGACCATCAGTGTTTGTTGGCCTTTTCCACTTTCTTCAGTGTTCACCAGCTGTCCTTGGCACTTTAAATTTCCCTAGCCTTTGGCAGTAATCTCAACTATTCCCATACTCAATAAAGACAGCTAACATAAACAGAATTAAATTTTTAATTGCATTTGGCATTTTTGAAGATTTAGGTCAGCCCTAAATATGAATGTCAAAGGAAAAAATGTCAGTTGTTAATATTGGCAGACTCCATGTCTAGCTGTCAGAAGTAACCCTGGACTCTATCATTCTCCATCTCAGGTATTCAAAATATAATTATTGAGCTTTCAGAAGGCAGGTAATAGTAAACAGTTGGAATTCTTCTCTTCCATCCCCCTCCCCCCCCTGCCCCCGACTGTGGAGATAGCATTACGGCCCCTGTCCATTTTGGTGGATAAGCCTGGTGTCTCATATGTCACTCAACAGAAAATTGCCAGAGGAGATTGCTCTCTTGCAGAATTATCATACTCACTGTTCCTCTGTATTAAGACAACTTGATATACAGACTGAAAGACAAAAGCTTGTTTTCTCGTAAGAACTCCAAGAACAGTCAACATTTTTCTCTAAATATATGCCAGGATGTACCATATCAGGTCACACTCTGAGCCATTTCAGTATGCCATTCTCAAATATGCCACATATATGGAAATGTCTTCATGTACAAAAACTGACTTCAGAACTGGTATCACAATTTATTAACTAATGCATTTATAAAAACCCTGTCAAAAAAACCACAAAGCAAATTACATTTTTTCCCTCTTTCAGAGAACATTACGTTTTTTCAAATGGGGGCTAAAGAGCAAAGGATCATGTGAAATTTTTATGGAGTTATATTTTTACACATGAATCATGCTTTCCTTTGTTGCCTTGAAACACAGTTGAAACAGTGTCCAATGACTCTTAATAACCAAGACAGATCCAAATAATTTAATATCTTGTTAATGTCCACTTGTGTTATTCTCTATTATGAAAGCAGACAAAGACATTATTCTTCCAAGACTTTGTCGTGGTTTAGCCCCAGCCAGCAACTCAGCACCACACAGCCACTCGCTCACTCCCCCTGCCCCGGTGGGATGGGGGAGAGAATCGGAGGAGTAAGAGTGAGAAACACTCCTGGGTTGAGATAAGAACAGTTTAATAATTGAAATAAAGTAAAATAGTAATGCTAATAGTAACAATATAATAATGATAATAATAACAATAATAATATACAAAGCAAGTGATGCACAATGCAATTGCTCACCACCCACTGACCGATACCCAAACAGTTCCCCAGCAGCGATCGCTGCTCCCTGGCCACCCCCCCCCAGTTTATATATTGAGCATGACGTCATATGGTATGGAATAGCCCTTTGGGCAGTTTGGATCAACTCTTCTGGCTGTGCCCCCTCCCAGTTTCTTGTGCACCTGGCAGAGCATGGGAAGCTGAAAAAGTCCTTGACTAGTGTGAGCAGTGCTTAGCAGCAACTAAAACATCAGCGTGTTATCAGCATTCTTCTCCTACTAAATCCAAAACACAGCACTATGCCAGCTACCAGGAAGAAAATTAACTCTATTCCAGCTGAAACCAGGACAGACTTATATGTTATTTTTTCAAGAACTGTTTGTTTTTACTTTTTGTTTGCTGGCATGAACAGTTCCTATTACATACCTTCAAGTCTACCTGTTTTAGTTAATGTTTCTTCTTAATGGTTTCATTTATTCTATATTTCCATTTTTTAGTAGGTCGTATGTACTTACGTAAACATGTCAGACGAAGTGAAGAATATGAGAGCTCACTGCATGTTAGCAGCTGGAAAACATTTAATTCTTTTTTCCCCTATCTTATTCAAATATACTTTATGTAGTACACATCATTAAGCTGTCTTTTTATTGGCTTTTGTAAACCTTCAAACTCAAACACTTTTAGACAATAACTTATGAATGGAGAGGTGACTGATTACCTTATATAACAGACTAAAGTATTGTAAATCTTACATATGCATGTCTATGGTGTATAAGAAGTCATACAAGCTTCTCAGCTAGAAAACACAGGACAAAGTGACTGTAATGAAGGAGAAGATTTTGCAGTTTAGTTTTACAGTTTTAGTTTAAAGTTGTTATATTTAAATTCTTCCAAAGTGCTGTCACAGCATTATTCTATGCTAAGCCTTTATGGCAAACAACTGTGTCCCATATTAGGGATCTAAGTGAAGGAAATGATGGACAGTTTCTTTTAAAATCAGCTTAGAAGCTAAGAGCTATTATCAGGAGCAAAAGCCAAAATCAGGGACAGCTGCATTAACTATTGAGAGGAAAGAAGAAAAATTAGACATTCCGAATCAAACGCTTGTTAACAGTTTTAGAATAAGTTCAGATAGTAACTGTGGCAAAAATCCAGCACTCTGCTTTTAGTCTGGTATCTGCCAGAATGTTCTGGAGAGGAACAGTTGTGAACTTCCTACTGTGCTGTATATTAAAAAGCCTCCAAACCTGATAAAAATAACGTGATGCATAGGAAAGCATACTTTTGGTCCATGGGAGTTAATTTCCTTCTCCTGTTGACTTGCAATTAAAAAAAAAAAAATATTTTTTTTTTTCCAAAGAGAGACCCATTTTCTTGCCATTCCCTACATGCTTAGGAAAAAAAAAAATCTTTTAGATCAAAGAATCCCTTTTTAGTTTAAGGGCTCCCACAGCTGACTTACAATTTATTTTTATGTTGCCCATGTGAAATTTGCCATTTCAGACATTTACAGCTAGTGAATTCTGTAGACACACCTTTCACAATTTTTCTTTTTTATCGTGCCAGTCAGAGTCTGTGTCTAAATTTTTTAATTCTTTTGGTATTTGTGGCAAATTCTGTTCTTTGCTTTTCTACTTTATTTCCAAGTACCTGAAATAGTCTAATTGGAAAATGTTTCATTTGGAATTCAGTTTGCCCCAGACATATTCTGTCTTTTTACCTATTGTTGTTTGTCCTCTGATGTATTCTCCTCTGCAGTGATGGACTGCTTAGACTGATCACGTGCTCTATGAAAGCTACCAAGTATGTATCCCTATAGGCCCCCTGTCACGTAGAAAAGGGTCCAGGCTTCCAGCCCTACAACGGTTCCTTATTCTACAACAAGAATATGCTAGCAAAGTATTTCATCATTTTGCAGATACAAAAACTGAAGCAAAATTTGAAATGCTTGATCCAGGTCACAAAGACAGGCTTAAGTAAAAAATTTAAATCTGAGCCTCCCTTCAAATCTGGTCAACTAACTGGATTTCATAATGTCAAATGTTGAATGTATAGGTAGTAAATTGGTTCCGTCTTTAAAGCAAGAATAGAAATAATGTGCACTGAGTGCTATTGTAGTATGCCCACTGATTCATCAAGTCCTCAATAATCCAGAGACTGGGGATTCTCATTTATCATCAGACTATTTTTCATTATTTAAACTTCTTTGTTTATGATCCCAATCTGGTGTGCACTGAATTCAAAAGAAACAGATCAATGACTTCAAGGAACGTTCAATCAGCTGCAGAGCTGAGATAAGGCTCATTTCAAAGTATAGGCAAATATCAGAGTCCAGGAGTGAGGCAGCATCACGATAAGCCTTGGCACCACTGAGGGAGAAGGTGTCAAGATGGGTAGTCTGAATGGGGTCCTGCGTCTTTAGCCCTTCTAGTAGATTAACAAAATGCATATGTTCTCTCCCCTCTTCCTAACTGCTATATATCAGGTTGTTTACATGCCCTGCCTGGCTCAAGTGGAAAGAAACATTAGTCTTTATTCTGTACACAGCCTTACCCCCGTTAGAGTATTTTGCACAATTAAATACTTCTTACAGCGTTTTTCCATGACTGTTATTCTTTGCCTACCAGAAAGAGCATTTTTACTGGAAATTATAAGGGTATCACATATTGAATAGTACCCTTTTCATAGCAGTCTTATTACTATTATCGTAGCTAAGAGAATGCATAGTGATACAGTGATATTAATCACCATAAAACCAAAATATTAGGTTGAAAGAGCCATTTCATTCATGCAGTGCTAGACAACAGGAATAACATACTAATTCTGCGCATATGTGTTGTCTATAATTAAATGAATATTTTATCTAACCTATTTAAATCATGAAAGTGCAAAATCATAACTCTATACTCTTCTCCCCCAGAGTGCTAAACAAAAAGAGCAGTTGTTATACTTATTCATAGCAGTTAAGAATAGGCAATTCTTCCACTTAAATAATTGGAAACTTTCTTTTTTTGCACTTTGGGCTTGCAGCTGAGGTAAATAATCTGCATGGAAACAGAAACTACTTTTTCCAGTCTTGAAAGATCTACCCATGTCTAAAAGGAAAAGCTGGTGACAGAATAGCAAAGAAAACTTAGTAATCACAGCCTAACACTGTACCTGAAAAAGAATCATCATGAATTTTGAAAATAATTTTGATAGCTAAAGCTAAACTCAGGTTTCATTCAAAAAGTATAGGAAATTATTGAATAGATTGACAGACAGCACTGGAATCTATAACCTTAAAGCCTATGAATTTTGCTGAAATATCACAATACTTCTAATTCAGCATGTGTTTGAGAGAACTGGTCTATCATTAGAAATCACTGCATCTAACTTGGACCCATAAACACTGAAACATACATCCTAACTGCACAACGTTTATGTATAAAACTCTTCTTAAATACAGGGAATCTTGTACGTTTTTATCCCTTACAGCATGGTTCAGATTCAGTTCAACCATATCATTGTCTTTTACCATTTTATAATGCTTCTTGAAGAAGTCTCAGAATTACTAGTAATTAAATATTTGGAGAAATTTAAACCCTTATTAATATGTATACAAAATGTAAGCTTCAATTCACATTTGTTTCACAATTACTTAACTGATTTCAGTGGAGCTATCTAGATTTACACTGTATAATTAAGATTAATTCTAGACTCCAAGTGGTGTGAAATTAACAGTCCTTTAGACCAAAAAAAAGTTTCTGTTTGTCTAACAGGGAGAGCATAGAAAACTATGCACTATGGCTGGTCTTGGATTTGATCATTGTTCTTCACTCTTGTCAAAGGGGACACCCTCTACAGACAGTGGATAAAACTACATCACTGAGATCAACAAAGACAGAATTTTACATAAAATGGTTTGCTCTCCATAAAATGGTTTACTCTTAACTGATGAAGTCCCCAGGGAGCATAAAGCTAATAAAGGTTCAACCAGTTGCAACTGTACCTACTTTACTTACTACTTCTGGTTCACAACAAAATACAAAAACATTTTACAAAGGCAGTAACTTCCACTGAAAAGTAAGTTGTAAGCTTATTCTGATTTGAGCCAAAACCAAAATAAATTCCTCAAGCTAAACAGGTCTGTTATACTAATTCAGTTTACTCTGGATCCTTCATAACATCAATACCTTTTAACAGGAACTGTTGCTTTTCATTGACCATCTTTATACTACAGAACTGGCTTAAATCTTTGCCAGTTTCTCTTGATAAAAAATTACTGGTAACATAAGGATTTTTCCATAGTCTCTTTGGATATGATTAAAAAGATTTCTTGGTGTGATCTAGCACATTCCATCTCCTAGCAAGTGAGTTAAAAATTACTTAAGTAACTTAAAATACTGTTCCATAAGCCCATAACTGGGACAAGGGAAAACATATTTGTATTCTAAAGTCCCACCAAGAAACTGTCGGTCCTTTCTCTCATGGTGACATTCCTGCAAAGGCTGTAACTGGCACAATTACTTCCTGGCATGTTTTCATTACCGGAAATAATGCGACATGATTGCTTCGTATTTGCTCCTTTGTTGGAGCTATGACAATAACGCTACTTCTGTGGGTGCAAATAAGGTAGCAAGGACAAAAAGCGTTACTTTAAAACCTCACTAAAAAACTTCTCATGTGTCTCTGCATAAAGTCCTGCCTGTCTTAGAAGTGAATCAGACTATTTAGAAAACATGACATTACTGAGTACAGCTAAAAAAAAGCTTGTTGACTTGGGAACTAATATCCATTGTTGTGACACTGAATTTGCTGTTTCGACAAATCTAGGTAAATGGAGTAAAGGAACCAGAAATTGGAAAATCTAGAAATATAGCCTATGTTATTGATACTTTAATTAAAGTTAGCAATACAGGAAACGGAGGCACAAACTGCATGAGTCACTTGAATTAAGCATTCTTGTCACGTTAGATACTCCAGAAAAGAAACCTCATAAAGCTCAAGGGCATAAATGTGTATATTCTACAAAGACCACCTAAATCTTATTGACAGACTATCACATTACATGTATTGCGTACAAGAAATGAAGCATCAATAACCTCGAATCCACATAAAGGACTTGGGGTGAAAGTAGTTTTAGGCAGGCTAATTTGATAAAGCTAGGCTGTACAGTGAACTTTTTAAAAGCCATACAGGAGTTATGTAATTTCATGATTTCTATTTAGATAAGTGGTATCTCTATCTTACACTCACTAAAGTTTTGCTTAACTACAAAACAAAAAAATTCACGTCAACCAGATATGACATGGGACATAATGTGGTCAGACAACAGAAGGGCAACAAAAAGACATAGCAACAGAGCCAGTCAGATAAGATCTGGATGACAAAAACACCAGTTACAGTATTTCTTTCCCCAGATCAATACTAGAGCTATTCATTACACCTTAAATTAGGAAATAAGATGTATGACCTTGACAAGAAGTACTTAGAGCATAGAGCAATGTTTCCTGGAACAAAAGCTTACAGTAACAGCCTGAGACATGGTTCAGGAAGGAGGCCCTGGCAGGCAGTCCCAGGGGTGCAGCACTACTACACACCTACATGGAGGTGATGTGGCATCATGAAGCAGGAACTGGGGGAGTATCAGAGTAGAAAATGTAATAGCTAACAGGCTGGATTACTCTGGCTGCCAATACACCAAATACATGCCTGGTCTCATGAATGAGTCCCTACAGTGAACACCAGCCCAGGGTGGAATATTTGGTAGCTATTAGGCTCCCTGTGATACTTACAAGTAGCAAATAGTAATGCATAACAAGACAATTTTAGGGCAGAGAGATGAAAATCCAACTTCCCAGTGTACCCCTCAGGGCTACCAAAATGCAGTGGCTCGATATGCCTGTCACTCAGAGAATTACTTTCCCCTGAAACTGCAAAATCAGTAGGGACCAAGGTAAGACTCACAGAGGTACAAACTCCACAACCAGAATAGCTCAATGAGTTAAGCTACTCTACGTATGAAAAAAGACTTGTCATCTTTAGAGCTAAAATGAAATAACAGACACAAGGATACCTTGGAGGAAGCCCTTCTGTATCGAAGATTAAGAAAAAGGATGAACAAACAGAGCATTCAGGCTACCTCTGCATTAGATGCAGAGTAAACAGTGGCATGCATACACTTGTCCTATTGTACATATGTTTTTCTCTTGTTTATTATTAAAGTTGTTTAATGATAACAGTTTATTTCAGTCTTCATCTGCTAGACAAATGCTGATCATTTTCATATTTATTTTCTAAATTGAATCCAGAAGTTGTGAAAGATGCAAGATTGATTACGCTGTCTCTGCCAGCAGCTGACAAAACAGCAGGAATACAGCCAACCCAGAGGACTAATTCCGCTGCTTATTACTGCAGTTAAAAACCCAGAGTGTAGCCCTCTGCTCTCCCGGCCATAAGTCAACCACAAGAGCCAAAAGGCGGTTTACTCTCTACTAGGCTAATAGCCTAGCAATTATAAGCTTGCTTCATCTCTCTCTACATGTCCCATTTTTTCCCTGAATGCACTTTGTATAGAGTGCAGCCCAGCACCTTTCATATCTTCATTTCCATTCCTAGGAAGGAAAACAGTAATCCTGGGAGAGATGTTTTATTTCACACTGTTCTGTAAGGAAAAATTGCCCATGCCTGCCTTTGCAGACCTTTCTATTCTGATTTTTAATGGACTGCATCAACTTTAACTGTTAATCAACACCTGATTAGCTGCTTACAGACTATGACACCTTAATAATAGCTGCAATGAAATGTAGTGTGCATGGCCATGAACAAATATACAACTTGATATTTTAGTAACATGTACATGCAGATACTTTTCTATGCGAACTTCAAACAAATGCAAAGACCATAGAATTATCCATCTCACATGGATGCAGCTAAGACAGTAGGAAAAAAAAAAAATCAATTTTGTTACACAAAGGGCTTTCCAGGGGATCCCTGGTATTTATAGGGCAGTTCATGACCTGAACAAATTGTTGAAGGAATCTTACCTGGTTGCCAGCCTTTTCTTCACAGTTCATTACTGTAGTGATGTGACATGTTTAGAAACAAGTTTACTGGTGTCTTTATACTTCAACTGCATGTAAAGCTTAGCTGTATTTTTATGGAGTCTATGAAAGCTTTTTGTAGATTCAACAAAAGTGGGGAGAATATCCTTTACAGAAGTGGGAGGTATAGAATGACTAAAGAGAAATAAAAGTTAAAGAATTAAACATAAAAAAATATGGTAAAAGAAATTGTGTATAGAGACAATAATCTGGAAATATATATATAAAAAATGTAAATGTATTTCTATATTTTTAAGAATATAGATGATTTAAATAGGATCTTCTGAACAATCCTAGGTAGAAGCATCAATAGGTTTTACTGAAAGGGAAAATTTAAATTGCTCAACTTACATTTTTTTTTCTTTTTCTTTTCTCTTTTTTTTTTAATAATCATACCTTTGTTAATTTGAATTTTATAACCACACATTTCCCCTCCTTTTACTTCGAGATTTTTTTGTTTTGGTCAACCAGCTAACTGGGTTCCATGCACTGTGGGCTGGCTGGCAAGAAACTGAACCTTTTTGCCTACTTCAGCCACATAGTCTAGGTCAGCGGCTCAAGATCAAACGCAATAACACTACAGGTGCTGTAAGACTTCCACATCACTCCACTGTATAAAACTGAAATTACATTGATTTCTGAGTTCAGAAGTGGCATATACTGATTATCTTTCCAACCACAAAGAGCAAGAAACTCATGGCCCTAAAAAAAAAAATCTCAGCCCTCCACCACAAGCACCAGAGTTGGAAAGAACAAAGCATAGCTTTGCCAGATGACAGTAGTCACTAGCAATGCAGATGCCAGCTTTACAGAAACATCCCGAGATTCTGTGTCTGCACCCATCTGGAATACATGCCCTAAAATATGCTAGATATCAGGCAGATATGGGCTTTTCCAGAACTGTTTTTGTCTTTCCAAGCTGGGTTAACAGTCATGTCAAACAGTCACAACTGGCAAACATTATTTGATTCTGCCATCCTTGCAAATGACTATTTTGAAGTCACTTCTTTTTGCTGTTAACTAGCAGAGAAGCACACCTACCTACAGATACGTATTGATTTTATTAATTTCTGATGCTACCCCACAATCTATTTATTTATGCATTTCAGAAAACAGGCTGAACTTTTGTTTTACTCCTATGACAGTAAAGGGATGAGATACTTCAGCTAAAAGGCCAATATTTTGAAGGAAAAACATATCAAAACAGATTCTTTTTTTATTTGAGTCTACTGAGCTGTTGATTTTACAGCGGAAAAAATGATACCATCTATTTTTGTTCCATACAGAGTGCTCCCAAAAGCATGGTGAAAAGTGAGTCTTGACAGACTGAATAAAGACGATGAAGTTCCAGGTCTCAAATCTTCAAGGAACTGCAACCACTAAGAATTAACCTAGATCCTCAAATTTGACTTCTCAAAGGTTCAACAGGCTCCTGTAAAGGTCAGATGGACTATTACAAGTAAGCACTTTAGCTAAAATGAGCCTAAGCACATTTGTTGCTGGTTGAATGCCTCCCAGTGTCAACCATAGCTAATAGAGCACTGATGAATCCTATATGCAAATAGTCTTGAAATAATAGGACACAGAGGAACTCCCTAACACAGAAGCTTAAATAGCCCAGGAACAACAAAACAGATATTAAGACTATGCTATAAGCATGAAATGTTACAAAAATAACTTAGCAGACTCTTTAGACAGAAATATTCCTTGACTACATTATTTTACAGTAACCCAAAGTATGATTGCCATTTCAGTTGCAGAAGCCTTTGTATCATTGTATTGATTTAAAAATTGCCTGTCAAATGCTCTGGCAAGAAATAATTTATAGTCTATAGTACTATGGGTAATCAAGTATGATTAGTCCTAGGGATAATTACATTTGTACCTGACCTCTCTGCTTCCTTTTGCCTCCCACTTTCCCATTTGTATAGCATCATCATCACACTACTAGCAAGACACATTGAAATCTTGTTGTAATACTGCCTTGACCTGTCTCCCGCGCTAAATTTAAAAGCAAGTGAAGGAATGTGCTTGTTCATTTTGCCAGAGGAAGAGGGAAAGGGTTAACCTCTTCCAAGCAAAAATTAAACTTTGCAACTCATAATTAAATTGCTTCAGAGAGAGTCAGTAACACAAGGACTCAGCTTGTAAAATAGCTTTTCATTTGTAGGTATCACAAGGGTCTTTCTGCTTGGAAAGATTATATTCTTTTCTCTTTACTCCAAAGTAGTAAGTTTTAATACACAGTAATTTCTTGGTTTAGGGCAGCCTGTACAAGCTGTAGCAACACATCATTCTCCCATCTTGTTTAACAAGCATTTATGTGTGCTTTAAGTTTAAGTATCACCTGTTTGAAAATGTGTCTTCTAAACTGAGCTGTGTTTTCCAATATTCAAAGGTAATACAATTGTCCTAAGCAAAAATAATAAGCAAGCATGCTGTTACTGTGTGAATGTCAACAGGTATTCCTTTGAATTGTGACCTCAACTTTAACTACTTACGTGTGGTTTATATATATACACACATACACATTTCTCTAGCCTGCCCAATTTTAATGCACCATTGAGACAAGTTCATTTTTACCATTTTGTCTTCCTTCATGAAAGGATTTTTACTGGGAAAATTAAGTTCTATCTTATCTTGCAAATAATCCACAAGCAATTACAATAATTATAGTTACATATAATGAAAAATTTAGAAGTACTTGAGAACTGGCATAAACTTATTCCAAAACAAAAAAACTCCATATACAGGAAATTTTCTGCCCATTGGGCAGTCAATCAGGTAAACTACTGAGTTTCATTTACATATGGTGGGTCAAAGCTGCCACTTCGTGTCTGACACTGCTCCAGCTTCAGAAGGTAAAGCTGATAGTAACCTGAGAGAAAAGCTTTGTTACAAGTACAACTGACTGGGTTTCAGTTCTGTAATAATTCAGAACCAGAAGAAGCTGGTATCCCATTCCCGACTCCAGCTGGAGTTTGATTAAAAACTTCTCTTGGAGATCAACTTGAAGTTAGCAAAATATTTTAACTAATCAGGTTTGGTAGAAGTTTCATTAATCAAGTAAATGAAAAACATCTTCCTAAATTAGTACCCAAATATCCAGCCTACAAGCACCATCTAATACAAAGATGATTTTGAAAGGAAACATGGTTATGGCATGTTTATCAGGTGATCTTTGTTGTAAGTTGCTAACTAGATTTTCACCATCTTTCATATGAAAACGTTATTTTACTTATGAATTATTTTCTGATTGAACATTTTCCTTTAATTGGCAAATATTTGCAGCGATTAACTCCTCCAGATTGACTCAGTGAGAGTTGTGACCTTCCCTTGGGGATTTAACAATTACATAAATCCGTTTATACCTACCATCACATGCAACACCTGGATGTCAAGTTACTGGAAATGTTTCTATCCTTATAAATAATGCAACATCCATGGTAATTATGATAAGTACAGAATTTATTGCTCCCTAGAGTGGATGGAAATTTCTCTTTCCTATACAATGCATAACATTAGTTTTTGTAATGACAATAATTTTGAGGAAAATTATCTTGGGGCAGGAAGGAAACCGAAATTCTTCTCTCCCTGCTTACATTACACTTCCATAAATACAACGGGAATTTTCAGTAGGTGTGCAATGTCTGATTCAGAACAGTAGACTTATTTAATGACAAAGATGCAAATAGGCAGAAAATAGGATTTTCAAAGAATTCAACTCAGTGATATCAAATTAGGTGCTTATTTGCATTTTTGACTACTTAACTACCCTTAAAAAAAATCTCATTTATAAGTTCTCATTTGCAGTTCCAAGTGCATTTGTTTTCAAAGAATTTTCAGTGGTGCGGTGGGTTGACCTTGACTGGATGCCACCACACTGCTCTATCACTCCCCTCCTCAGCAGGATGGGGACAGGGAGAAAAAGAGATGGAAAAACCCCCTTGTGAGTCAAGATAAAGACAGTTTAAGAAAGACAAAAGCAAGGGACACGCAGAAGCAAAAGGAAAACAAACATCTTATTCTCTACTTCCCATTAGCAGATGATGTTCAGCCACTTCCCAGGAAGCAACGCTTCAGTACACACATAATGGTTGCTCTGGACGACAGGCATCGTGAATAACAAATACCCCGCCTTCCTCCTCCTTTCTCTTCGCTTTTATCGCTGAGCGGACATCATATGGTATGGAATATCCCTTTAGTCAGTTTGGGTCAGCTGTCTAGGCTATATCCCCTCCCAAGATGTTGCCCACCCCCAGACTACTGGTGAGGGGGGTGGGAAATGTTGGAGAGACAGCCTTGCTGCTGTGCAAGCACTGCTGAGCAGGAGCCAAAACACTGGTGTGTTATCAACACCTTTCTAGCTACCAATACAAAGCACAGCTATGAGGACTGCTATGGGGAAAATTAAGTCCATCTCAGCCAGACCCAGCACGAATGCCATATTTGGCAGTATCTGCCTTTGACGTCCCAGATTGCCATTCATTCTACAAAAAAACTCTTGGGTAATGATTCCCTTCCGTTCTTTTTTTTTAGTCATCAAAAGGTTGGTGTACATTCACTCAGAGATATGAAGAGATATTTCAAAGATCTAGATGACAAAATACTTTTAGCAGATTCATTACATGAAATAAAAATTTCTAATAAATGTAGATGCCTGTTGGTACTACACGACAAGTTTGAGAGAGCTAGACACAGTAAGGAATTGAACAGTCTAAGATTTTCATTAGCAAGTAACAATTTGGGGCATGTTTAGTTTTCAATATACAACCCCAGAAATGTGAAAGAAGTCCAGTTCTTAATAGATAATTATTTCAGACTTATTTCTCAACCACTACAAAAGACTTCAAGTTATTATTCAGTATTGGAAATCCTGACTGTAAATTGACTATCCTCACTTTCATTAAGAGCATTCATCTTGTTTCCTTTATTTACTGGGGAAGTGAGAGATTTCATGGGTAATTATTTTGACTGTGAAGCTAAATTGCTATGGTCATGTCACACTTGATCTGTAAAAAAACCCACTGCACTAGAACATTTCCTGCTCTCACAAGGCTCATAACCTATTTGTTACGTTGGTCTCTGTTTTCCTTCAGCATCAAATCATAGAATCATAGAATGCTTTGGGTTGGAAGGCACCTTTAGAGGTCATCTAGCCCAGCACCCCTGCAGGGCGCAGGGACAACTTCAACCAGATCAGGTTGCTCAGAGCCCCGTCCAACCTGACCTTGAATGTTTCTAGGGATGGGGCCTCCACTACCTCTCTGGGCAACCTGTTCCAGTGCTTCACCACCCACATGGTAAAAAATTTCTTCCCTATATCCAGTCTAAATCTACCTTCCTTTAGTTTAAATCCATTACTCCTTGTCCTTTCACAACAGGCCTTGATAAAAAGATTGTCCCCATCTTTCCTATAGGCCCCCTTTAAGTACTGAAAGGCTGCAATAAGGTCTCCCCGCAGCCTTCTCTTCTCCAGGCTGAACAACCCCAACTCCCTCAGCCTGGCCTCATAGGAGAGGTGTTCCAGCCCTCGGATCATTTTGGTGGCCCTCCTCTGGACTTGCTCCAACAGTTCCATGTCCTTCTTGTGCTGAGGGCTCCAGAGCTGGACACAGTACTCCAGGTGAGGTCTCACCAGAGTAGAGCAGAGGGGCAGAATCACCTCCCTTGACCTGTTGGCCACGCTTCTTTTGATGCAGCCCAGGATTCGGTTGGCTTTCTGGGCTGCAAGGGCACATTGCTGGCTCATGTCCAGCTTTTCATCTACCGGTACCCCCAAGTCCTTCTCCACAGGGCTGCTCTCAATCCCTTCAACCCCCAGCCTGTATTGATATTGGGGGTTGCCCCATCCCAGGTGCAGGACCTTGCCCTTGGCCTTGTTGAACCTCATGAAGTTCACAGAGGCCCACCTCCCCAGCTTGTCCAGGTCCCTTTGGATATCATCTCATCTTTCTGGCATGTCAACTGCACAACTCAGCTTGGTGTTGTCTGCAAACTTGCTGAGGGTGCACTCGATCCCACTATGTCATTGATGAAGATGTTAAACAGCACTGGTCCCAGTACAGACCCCTGAGGGACTCCACTTGTCACTGGTCTCTGTTCAGACATCAGGCTATTGACCGCTACCCTCTGGATGCAACCATCCAGCCAATTCCTTATCCACCAAACAGTCCACCCATCAAATCCAAATCTCCCCAATTTAGAGAGAAGGATGTTGTGGGGGACCATGTTGAAGGCTTTACAGAAGTCCCAATAGATGACACCCGTTGTTTTTCCCTTGTCCTTGTGATGCAGTCACTCCTTCATAGAAAGCCACTAGGCTGGTCAGGCAGGACTTGCCCTTGGTGAATCTGTGCTGGCTGTCTCGAATCACCTCCCTGTCCTCCATGTGCTTGAGCATAGCTTCTAGGAGGATCTGCTCCATGATCTTCCCAGGCACAGAGGTGAGGCTGGCAGGTCAATAGTTCCCAGGGTCCTCCTTTCTTCCCTTTTTAAAAATGGGCACAACATTCCCCTTTTTCCAGTCACCAGGGACTTCACCTGACTGCCATGACTTTTCAAATATCATGGAGAGCGGCCTGGCAACTACATCAGCCAGTTCCCTCAGGACTCTGAGGTTTCATCATGTTTGAGCATATATAAAACATTTACCATATTTTGTATGGGTTTTTTTGAAATTAGGTTTCTGTATGAAAAATTATTCTATGCAAAGTGTACTGTGGCTGAACCCAGTAGCGAGTGACCAGCAGAGACCTCAATCACTAGCTGGGTTTGGTTGTTATGTTTCATCTCAGTGAATACAAAGTTCTTGTATAATTTGAGCAAAACATGCTCAAGTTATTTAAAAACCTAGATTTTTACCCTCATGTTATATGGTGATAAAATAATATTGACAGTTAAAGACAAATCTTAAAATAAACAGGAAGTTTTGCTATTGTTTATATAAAATTTTACAGAATCTAAGTAGACGCATTTCCAGTAAGCTAAAATAATAATCCAATACATCCTTGGTAAAAAGATCTACTGCAGTAACAAGGTCTGAAAATGTTTCATGCCAGCATTTTGTTATAGCATAGTGAGCAACCATGACAAAGAACTGAATGTTTGAAATTTCATTAATAAAAAAAAGAAGCTTTTTAAAATAGTCATTTTCTCAGCAAATTAATATCACCTCCTATGAACCCTGACAAGTTCTTTGAATATATGTTTTCTTTTGGAAAATGTCACTGCTATCAAATTTCTGTGCAGTTAAGTGGTAATATTTTTTTCTGCAAATTCTTCTAATTTTCTCATTTTTAACAGAACAATCTGCTCTTTTCCTTTATTTGATGAGAATGTCAAAAGTTATTGTATTTTAAGATTGGAGTTGGGGAGGACAGAGAGAAATAAAGTCAAGATGAGACAAAGATGCTTAGTCACCAGTGTTTTTTAAACATAAAATCTCAGTCTTTATAAGATTTACTGAAAAATAAATGGCTGTTTAAAATCTTTGATAGCATGAATCTCACAATAGACACAGTTCTAAACTTTGAAATACAGATGGTATTTCAGCTTAGGTAAGCTGCTTTTACATTTTCATGAATGTTGGTGGATATACTAATCTATTGTTTTTCAGCATTAAAAACATATATTAGCAAAGATACTATTTGCAGGGCACATGAAGCCTTCTTCCAAGCTCCAAGGTAACTAGAAAATCTTAGTTTTGTTCAGATTTTCTGTATAAATACTAACAAAAACAATATTGCCAGACCCTGTATGTATTTAAACCCTCTGTGTTTTCCAAATCATGGAGGAGGGTTTTATTAGGCCAAAAGGTACTGTGTTTCTCCTATCTGAAGTCTGCATTCCTGTTTCTGGCAGGTGGACTGCCACATTTTGTCTAGTTGTATACTACTGTCTACAACAGAAGCATGATTCAAATATCAAGGAATCTTTCGATGCAGCAGGTAGAACTACATAGAAAAGACCTTGAAATAACCTCAATAAAGACATTTTGAAGGTAGTCTTAATTGTAAAATATGTCAAGATTAAATTTTTAGAAGCAATAAGAGAGGTCAAGACAACCAATTTTTCTAGACTTTTATGCCTGTTTAATGTTACGTAGAAATAAAGTGATTCAGCATACCCATATTGCTGTTTATACATCCTTTTCTATATGAAGAGATCACAACTTGCTTAGGAAGCACATCTTAAAAATCCTTCATTTAGGATTATCATCTACTATAAGATTACCTGTCCATTTGGACAGCTTTTACCATCCCTTCAATTAAATTTCCTTTCCCCATGCATAATGCAATCAATGTCAATCAATTACTGTTTCAGACCAGATGCAGGAGACTGAAGTCAGTACTGGCTCAGGCTAAGGAGGCTGCTGTAGGTCAAAATTTCAAAAGACAAGATTTTTGACTTCTGTGATTTGCCCAGCACTGCTTCAAATCATCTTCTGACAGATCATTTATAAACATTTCTCTTTGCAATTAGGTTCCCAACATATTCAGTGGAATTGATTTTACACTAATTACTTTCGACAAAGTTATGGATTTTCCCACTATGACCGATACAGAGAGAGCCAGTTGAATGGAAAGCACTAATAATTTTGTGAACTACTTCAAACAAATTACACATGTTGTTATATGGAAGATCTACAGCAATAGCAGATCTAATTCAGTGTTTCATAAAGCAAAACATTGGGCAGATGTCAAACAAACTGACAAATCATGTTTTATTTTGTCACTGTGATGAGTCCTTACTTCTGTTAAGAAATATTTTTAGCCCACATGACAGTACTGAGATATCCAGTGGCTTCTCTAACGTTTAAGAAATACGAAATCTACAAGTGCTCTTGTTTTGCAATTTTGTGTTGAGTGAATTGAAGTTCAGCTAGACATAATTTTTAACTTGGCGGTAATGTTGGATAATTGTGTTTCATGTTTCAGCTGGTACTATTCCATGCTCAAGCATGATATCCATTTTTTCTAAAAGCACATTTGCCATCTATTGAGAATATTCACAGGCACAAACTTGTATTTAGAAGGAGAGACAAAAGTTAGAGACTAGACCAATGACTAGACAGATAAAATATTTTTTTAAAAAAGTATTTCATGAATGAGCAAGTCAGCATTTTCACTTCACTAGAATTTACCATATCTTAGTAGTATATTTTTATAAATTTATAAAATATTTCTACTTGCATTAATATACCATGAATAGGATCAATATGGAATCTCAAACTTATTTTCAAACTACTCACATGCTAAATTTTACAGAAATATATACAGCTTGCACAGCTTATTCGCCCAGACAGCATGTCATGTTGATGTTGCCATGCTTTTTAGACCCTGGTCTAGATGAGCTACATGGCATTGTCTACTTTAGCAACAGCAGAACCCAAAAAGACCAGATCTGTGGAGCAAAATAGTCTAGTACCAGCTAGACACCTGACAGCCACATTATACACATTTTGAGCATCTTGTTTTTCTTCATAATGGCTCTTGTCTAGTCTGATGATTAAACATCGGAGTACATTCAGAGTGCATCTTCCAATTTAGTTTCATCTGAAATGAGTCTCACCCATGCACTCCTAAAACACAACACTGAAAACCAAACACAGCAAGTAGTGTTGATTGCAAGAGCCTCCAGCAAAGTTCACTCTTAATACAGACCAAGACACAAACATGAAAACGTCCCCTGATACTATATTATCTAGTGCATCCTTCCACTGTGCTTCAGGGTGCAGTGTAGGCATGCTGATGCAACTGGATGAAAACCCCAAAACTGAAATCAGAAGAGGATTTTGCCAGCGTGGCTGGAGAAACTTAATGTCTCTTTGCAACCTGAGCAACACTCAAGACATTGATCAGGACCAGTCAGAATACATGAAGAAAGGAATTTGTAGCTTGTGTGAGCCTGCAACTATTAGACTGTTCTTTGATGTTTGCACATCATTAACAGAAGGACATAGCCAAACTGGACTTTGATAATAAAAGAACAAAATTATGGAGAAGCTAATTGAGGACTTAATTTTAAAAAGATTGTTTGGTTATTTGACAGCAAAACTGTGACTTGATAGCCATCCATAAAGGTCTGCAGCATGTAAACATATACTGGAAAGAGAAGATTATAAAAAATGCCTTAGGAGGGTATAATTTGGAATAAATTCATGAAGTAAGAAAATAGAAAACACAGGTTATCAGAATGAGAAAAAATATGACTACAGATCCCTCATAATTACTTTTTCACCTAGAAGGACTGTGTAATTTCTCAGTCCTAGATACTTGAGTTCACCTGTAAAAGTAATACTATTCCTTATTGGCTCAATGGTAAACCTAAAAGGATTTATTTTTCTGAGATTATCTATTGGCAAAGTTAGCATCTCATTTGCTTTATGTTTACTTTTAAAATAAGCCTGCTACTGCTTAGGCTGTGACTTTCCATTCAGGAAGACCTTCAAAGAAAGACCCCAAGAAACAGGTTGCTGACTCAGGAACAACGGGGGAAAAAAAATTAAAGGGCTTTCTTGATCCAAATGATATTTTAGGGACAAGGGTTTGTCTTCAGAGTAAAGATTTCTTCTACAAGAGCAAAGTCAACGGGACTATAAACCTGTACACTTGTCCTTTTTGACATTGATTTGGTGCAGCAGCAGAGAGAAAAAGAAGCTTCTGAAAGCACCACAAAAGCAGATGTCAGCAGATCTTACAAAGAGAGATATAATTTCTAAGTAGAACACTGGTGTTCTGTATCATTGATTTTTCTTCCAGCATCTGCATATCCCAAAGGATATTCAAAGTCATGAAAGAAAAAAGTATGCAAAATAAAAGAAAGGAGGAGATAGGTATTTAACCTCTACCTTCTAATTGGGAAATGAAGCACAGCCACCTTGTTCTGTCAAAAATATGTAAGAAAAATAGAGTTGATGTTTTCAGAAGACTGAAGTATTCAGCCATGTCTCCCGATACTCTGGAGAAAAGTACAGCAGCCCCAACCTGTTGTTGATCAAGACTCTTTTCAGATTAGGAATACTTTAGCAACATCAATGAGGCTGTAGTCTCACCTTTCTATGCTGAGAGCTTCACTGAAGCTTCCTATGCTTACATAGATGTATCATCCCTCTTGCTGCTGATTTACCTTTCAATGCAAAGTGTAGATATATGCATTGTGGTCTACTTCAGTCAATAGAGAGGCCCTAATTTTATACAGAGCCTGCATAATACATGGAAATCAATATCTGCATTAATCAAAATTAATTATGTAGTGTAAATGAAAACAAGTCAGTAACAGCTGAACTGCCACATGGGTAGCTATCCTGTCAGGTACTCCATCATCTATGATGATAATGTTGAGCTATGTGGACAGATGTAACTGCACACATCTTGCATGTCTGCAGCTATTTCCAATCGTGATTAACAGCACAGAGACAGCAGATGGAAATTTAGTATTACATTTACATTTTATTAGCTAGGTTGAAGCTTTGATAGGGCTACAAGTAATGCGGAAATTAAGTTAAGACTTGGATGAGAAACTGGAATAAATGAAACCATGTTCTATATGCCTGTTTCCTCCATATCACATACTACTCTTTAGCTTTCAAGTTGTGGTGGAGCATTTGTCTTTTCTCCCCAGTTTCATCTTTGCTCTGAAACCATAAAGACAGGAGGCAGTTCTACACATTTTTTACACAAGCAAACTTTGTCTGGGCTTTTCCACCTTTCAGCGTGTACTCAGCTTGACTGGAGTAGAAGAGCAGGCACGGCATGCATCACAGCTGCAATGGGGCCCAGCATTGTTGGCAGTTTAGGAGACATCCAGTTGAGTTTTGTGTTTTTCAATGGCATTTTTGGGCCCCAATTTTAAGGAGTAAAAGGTTATTTGTCTTGCACGGTGGTGCTTCCCTTTGCCTCATGTATTCTACCATCTACATGAAGGTGAATGAATAGTAGATTTTCGGTCTGGGCATGGTCTACAGACATACTGCAAGCCTGACACTAGAAATCTGAAAGTTATACAGATGCTCTCTTATGTGCTTATCAAGTTGTTTAATCAAGCAAAGGCCAGTTTTTCTCATTTTAAAACAGGTAAATGGACACAGAAGTTGTATTTTTATGTGTATTTGAAACTGGTTCAAGCTAAAAATCAGTTTTTCATCAAAGGTGATTTGTTAGCCTAAGAACACAGTTCTGGCCACATAAATGCATAAAGCAATTGAACTTTACTGTAAAAACAACAAACCATTTAAAATTCCCACTCCAAAAATTTTAGTAATATTCAGAAAGATTGAAAAAGATACAGACTGATTCACTACTTTGAGTTCTAGTCTAAGTAATTCTGACTCCATACTTCAAAAAATTAAGTCAATGAAAAAGAAATCCTTAATTCCAATGAGTTTTGGATCAGCTCTATTACAACAGAGGGTGGCAAACCCCCTTATATTAATTGCCCACAACTTTTAAGTAAGGAGAAGTACTGTGACCTGATATTGAGAGCCATGCTTCAGGACATGGTCACTAAAAAAAACCCACATCTACATCATGCTTTTCACTAAGCAGCACAGAGATAAGAATCTATGGTTTTCATATGCATAAAAAGCTGTACAATAGAAATAAAATAAAAATAAAATAAAAGCTATAGGACTCAAAAGCCCCATTGTCTATGAAGGTCTAACCAATGTCTTACTAAGGAAAGGTTATGAAGAGTAGCATGGTATGCTTTTACAAAATGCCCCCATAACTACAGATAGAATCATAGAATCGTTTAGGTTGGAAAAGACCTTTAGGATCATCCAGTCCAACCATTAACCTAACACTACCAAGTCCACCACTAAACCAATTAAGGGTAGAGTAGCAACCCCACACCTCCAGGCTTGGTGGCTGGATCATTTATAATGAAAGTAAAAACTAGGAATCATTAAGATTGGAAAGGATCTCTAAGATCATCAGTCCAATCATTAACCCAACACCACCATGCCCACTAAACCATGTCACAAAGTGCCACGTCTACCCGTTTTTTGAACACTTCCAGGGATGGTGACTCATCACCTCTCTGGGCAGCCTGTTCCAATGCTTGACTACTCTTTCCATGAAGAAATTTTTCCTAATAGCCAATCTAAACCTCCCCTGATAATTAAAAGTAAAGATAAATGACTGTTTAAAAAGACAAGTTAGAGTTATATCTGAGTATATTTTAAATGATCATGCTAGAAAAATCAGATGCTACTCTTTTACCCTAATAGGAACTGGTTGCCAGTTTTGTTAACAGCTCTAATGACATGTCTTGGTACATGACAAAGGCAAATATGACAATATCCATATGCCTCAAACCCAAAGTGCTGGAAGGATACAATTCCCCTCATCTTCAGGTCTGTGACCATATATATCCCAGGAAACAGTCTGATACAGACACATCAGGGATTGGAAAGGAGGTAACAAAAGCAACTGTAGCTAGAAACTTAAATGCATACCAATCCTGAAAACAAACTGGAAAGAACTTTCCTTTTTTAATTAATCCCTAAATTTAGATTTAAACCCAGATAAGTGTTAAAAGCTACTAAGATATTCAATGGCTCAAGCCTTTCATCTATGAAGAGGACCAGAAGTGGGGGGGGGGGGGGGAATCACCAAGTACTGGTGAACTTTCAGATTCATTCCTTACCTCCCACTCAGTATAGCACAATGAATAGTTTGTGCTCACAACGTCCATAAGCAGCCGAGAGGACATACAGCTCGAGACAAAAAAAAAAAAAAAAAAAAAATTCACTTGCAGTTTTTGCTATTTAATTTTCATTCAGGTTGTTCAACTTGAGACATCTAAAATGTGACTTTCAGAGACCAAATGTTAAGCCAATCCCTTATTTAAGTGTTTAAAGGAACTTTAGACATTTAGAGAAAGCAACTTATTTTATTCATCTATGTGTTTTCCATGATTCGCTACTGTTTATAACCTCTGCTTCCCTTTTCTTTTTCTGTCCCACCTTCTACTGCTTTTAAACAGAGTAAAAACTCAAAGAAAAAAAAAAAAATGGTACAGATGGGACTAATCTCTAGTTCACCTGACAAACTGTCTCCTAATTTATGCCCATGTTATTCTGTTTGTCTCTCACTATACAGTCACTGTGTCCTGTTTTGTTGTTGTTCTGTCACATCCCTAAGAAGTACATACCCATCCCCAAGTGTTTTAAAAGAAGCTGCCAACTTGAGTGCTCTGTGTGAGGTGGAATGCTTTTGGGAACATTCAAAAGGGCCTTTAAGGACATTTCATTGGGCAGCTCTGTTAGAAAGCTGACTTGATGAAAATCAGTTGAACAAAAGGGAAAGCGCATAATATTTTAATATTAGTCCATCTAGAGAAAAGACTTAGCACCAGAAACGGTAAGAACTTTTGTTAAGTGTACATACTACAAAATAATTTTCCACCTTCAACATCAGGATATTTTGGTTGGGTTTTTTTTAATTATGGAATTTAGAGGAAACAGATTTCTCTAATCCTTTGAACAGGATACAAACCTGATTTTTAAATATAGCAATAATTTTCAAACATTCATCTACCTCATGACCTTGCAGGATTCAGTCTCACATAGGTAAGCAACTATAGAAACAACTTATTGCTCTGATGCTTCTGTAGTTTCTAGGAATGCCTACAAGGCAACACAGAAACCCAGTTCCTTGTGGTGACATGCCAACAAGTACCCCATGTTATTTCTGTGTATTTTACAGTTCTTTTTTCTATTTTACTCTGAAGAAAAAGAAAAACTTTTTTGCATTTCACCACAAAAGCATTAGACAGAGCCATTTATCCTAAATTTGAAATCTTGCTGCCACTGGTAAAGAGTTATAAAGCTGCAATAGTATCACTCCTCCCCTGATTCTGAAGGCATCAGATCTGCTATGACTTACAAGGAAAGAAAATCTGAAAGTGACAGTTTGCACTAAAAGCAGATGATTGCTATTAGCAGCATGTATTTCCTTTAAAAAATGCATTTTGCAGGGCTTTTCATAATGATCCTTTGAAAACTTCATTGTTGCTGATGTTCATTTGGAAACCAGGAGTGAAACCCAGATAGGAGCTTTACATCACAGCAAATACAGGATTCTTGGAATCGATCTCCCTCAACAGCAAGAAAGCGTTCACAGGGTTCCCAGATACTTTTATATTGTAAAGGAGGCAGCTGACATTAACATTTGCCCCCTTCACAAGTAATTTAATCTCATTTTACCTAATGTTTCACTCAGGAAATTATTTCTGTTTTGGCAATTGGCAGTGCCAAACAGACACAAATGACTAATGATGAAGGTCATTTGCTGAATGTTCTTCCTTTCCGAGAGAGATGCTAATTTCTCGTCTGCCATGGACAAAATCAGGAAATTTTTTATAGCAGCCAGAATTTTAAGAAACAATTGATCTTTGTTTTTGTAAAGGAGTTTCTTTACATTTGCAATTACAGACCAAAAATACAGTCACAAACACATATTCATGAACTTAAATATAAGCACAGGTAAGAAATTAACATTTAATAGCTTAAGGGTCAATGATTTCAGTCTTCAGTTATACTGATTTATTTGGAGAAAGCACCTTCTTTATCTCAGTTTATTTTACTAATTTCTTGCCAAGTAGAAAGAAAGTTTTATACAGGTATCAAATGATCATTATTAAAATTATTCTAGTGAAATTTTTATAACTGTAGATTCACATAAAATTCTGTAGATTCACATAAAATTGCAGTTGTATTTCGGTGAACCCTTGAAAATCATTCTAATTGCTTCAGTTAAAGGGCGGTTTGAAAATACGGCTTGTCTACAGTCAAATCAGCAAGTATGAAAATTCTAAGTTAGTACAGGTAATTCCAAGTAAGTTTATTGTTTACTAAGTGCCATACTACAGCTTTTGAAAGAAGATGACATTATGTCCTTAAACCCAGTCACAGAGACTCTGAAAAAATAGACTTAGTCATTGTATTTAATAATAAGCTTCATTTTCTCTAATGGTATGCTCTTCACAGATAATAGGAAGATTTTGTTGCAAATTGCAAAGGATACAATACACAAAAGGGTAGAGACAAGATTCCACTTGCAATCATGCAAGAGTCCTACACTGTTAAGATAATTTTTTTTAATGAAGAGAGAAATGCTGTGAGAGATGTTTTAAAGTAGTCCATTATAGCTGTTAGATACAGGGTATCTCAAAGATTACACTCTTCCCCGGACAAGGTGCAAGATTGACGAGGCACTTTGGGACTCTGAATTGGCATGGAGACTAAACTTAGGTCCACAAAAGCAGAGCAATCCATAAAAACCCTGTTACCAGTGACTGCAACGTTACTGGGCATCTAAATTTGTTCAGAATCCTGGTGATTCATTTTTCCCAACTTCCATACACATTTCTTGTTTCCAATGCATAGAAATAGTGCTGGCTCTGCATGGCTGCGTACAGATAGTTTTTATGTGGTTGTGACCCCTATTCTAAATAAGGCCACAGCTGTTTCTTCTCTGCCTCATTCAATGCACAGATAAAAAAATCAGAGTAAGCGTTTTTGATCACAGGGCAAACCTATTTCACAGTTATGATGAAAACAATCTGTTTTTTCACTTGTTTCAGTAGGCTAGTAATAGATTATTTTCTTACTGGAAAAAAAAAAAAGTACAACAGAAAGGACCCATGGATTAATTTGGTCTCAATTTATAGTTACACACTGTCCTTTCCACAGAATGGATTGCATTGCTATAAGCTAACCCTCAAGCATGTAAGATTATCACAGAGCTCTATTTTCCATGGCTTGTACCTCTGTGGAACCATTGAAGTAGCAACATATCCCACAGGAAAGGTATTATCAAAGATTAATGAGATACCTCAGAAGAAAGCAGATTTCTAAATAAAGGCTGCTGTGATTTACCAGTAACTATTTGTTGAGAAGATCACTCATGCTTTATTACTGTGAAATAGAAAAATAACTTTTTAGCCTGTGTAATACCTTTACATTTCCCAAGCATTAAAACAAAACCACTAAAATAAACCAAATCTCCCAACCACTAGATGCAACCAAAAAAAGATTAAGGAAACCTGTTATATATTGTCCTGTTCTAGTTAATTCTAAAAGTCATGCTTTAGGCAGTTCATAAAATTTAATATTATAGGGAATAAGTATTCAATATTATAATACATTTACCTTTTTCCATAAATATACTCTTAAATATCCCTTTAACAATGTAATATCAGTAACATTCCTGACATGAACTTCAGATTTAAAAAAAAAAAAAAAAAAGCATTTCTGACATTTGAAAAACACCATTTTTTCTGCACTTTAAGTAATTCAGAAAGAAATCCTAAGTCAATAGGTAACTGTCAGCTAACTCTATAGGGTTGGCATTTTAGCCTGAGAGAAGGAAGGAAGCAAACTCAAATGTAGAATTTGAGGTATCCCAACCTGTTTTGATATTTATTTCTGGATTCCTATTGTTTAAATACAGAAAATCTACTTGGAACATTCTAGCTTCCACCTGGGTTTTAAGTATAGTTTTTTCTTTCATCATCTGCAGGATTTCACAAATCCTGACAACTCATCCTGTAATTAACAATTGGATCTAGCTTGCCTTGTGCTTTTTTGCTTTGCTGAACTGACAGCTTTTGAACCAGCTCTGCAGGGTAGCTGGGGGCTCACATAGACATAGACAAAGAAAAAAGTAGTAGAATAAGCGAAATAAGTAGAAGAATAAGGTGAGAGAAATATAGGGTAGTGATAGTAAGAGCATGGGAGGAAGGAAAATAAACTATTCAACCAAATCAGATGGCTACTAGTTTCACTTTGCTTCACAGTAGAGGACAGCAAGCACTCCCTGGTGCAGGTGTCCATAAGAATTTAAAATCAGTGATAAAGCATCATCCTCTTCCATAGAATTTATAAATTCCTTTCATCCCTGAAATAGCTACATTGCTATTTATATAAATGCTTTAAGTAGTAAAGTGCAAGTTTGAAAGAAGCAGCTTGGTGCATATTTTGATGAGGTGGGACTAGAAAAATTGAATGCCGTGAACTACAGCAGCTAATTTCAATTTCAACTAGATCCTAGCTCTCACTAAAATACAAAGTGACAAAATAATTCAGTGCTGCTGTGACACAATGAGATTGAGGTTGAGAATGTTAAATTGGCTGCAGTACCCTACCAGTAAAATTCATAATTAAATCTAAAGAAAGATTTTTGGGGAAAAGTGCCTTTTTCTTTAGAAAAAGACAGAAAAACATCTCAGAGGGGGAAAAGTTTCACTGATAAACCCTCAACAAACCTAAATGAGAAAGAAAGGAGCTGATAATGTTCCTCTTATTCAGTATGTCACTCTTCATGGTAACCCACCATCAATTACACCACTGAATTGGTTTCAGTCCCTGCCTTCTACTAGGGGAATTTTAATCGGTGCCCAAAGCTACCGTAGTGCCTGGAGCAAGACACCACAAAATAACTCATTTCGGTCTTTCCTCTTGATATCATCTTATTAGATAGAAATAGTTAAATATCTATTGAACAAAGAATTAGTATTCAGATATTAAATATTTGAAGAAAGTACATATGGTTACACTTGCTTTCTTTGGCATAAATATTGGTGTACTTAATACAAAGCAAAGCAATGGGGGTTACTGGTGGTTCTCACCCAGACACCAGAGGTGTGGTACAGGGGCCTGATCTGAGGCAGAGAACAACAAACTATTTCCAGCTCTCGATGAAGTTCATAGGTCTGTGATCACAACCAAATATCCTGTTCGTATTTACACCGTCTGTATTCACAGCATCCATGTATGATAAGCACATTTTAAAATCAAATCTTTCACAGTAAAGCCATTACAAAGTATTTTTATTTTAAAAAATATTTAATTTTCAGAAAGAGTTCTTGCTTATTTTATACACATTCCACTTACTTTTAAGTATTTCAGTATCACTGCTAATATAAAATAAGACTTAACATCTGAAACAGACATTTCTTTTGTTTTGTTTGCAAAAATTTTGGAAACCATAGTAGACCATAATAGAACTTTAAAGCATAACATTTATTTGATGAAAGCATGACAAAACTGATAAGTAATTCTTAATAGCAAATTTATTAAAAAACACATTTCCTTTAGTTGTCCTCAATCTATAGTAATTATTCACTTTAGTGATCCTGTCTTCAATACCAATGACAGTTGAATTACTAAAGCTAAAAGATGGACATAAAGTACACGTGTCAGCACATGCTTCATTCAAGATGCTGTGAAAGCAAAGGGTAAAGATCTTACAGTATCAGCATTGCTAAGGCATCTATACAGCTCTTTCAGTGAAGTTATGTGATGGTCTATATTTTATGGTCTGTATTTAGATTCTGTGGACAGTCTCATTGACATGACTTGTGTGACAAGCTCATTTTAGGTACAGATAAAAATTTTTAAATAAACAGTAGAAAGATAGTAAGGAGTACAATAAGGGAAACTGCAAATGTAAGACAAAATGTTGATGCCAGAGTAGTCTCTGAAACTTTTTTGATCTTGTTTGTTAAACATCTATCTAATTCTGTTATTATACTGTACCAGCAACTTAAATTTATCTCTGTCAGATTTTAAATAGTATCTGGAATGCAATTATATGTCTCATTATATGTTACCAGCAAGCAGGGAATTGATTTGATATTCTTAACTTGTCCTTTTGGGATATTAGAAGGACAGGGTGCTACAAGGGGAAAAAAAAAAAAAAGGCAGAAAAAAAGTGCCTCACTAGTTTTAAACTAAAACACCAAAATTAGAAATTCTCACGTTCAAGAGATTAACACAGATCGCCATTAATACATAATCATAATACAAGTACATAATCACACATAATCAACAATATTATATTTTATAGCCCCAAGTCTAGATAAAATGTTTATTTAAGAATGAATATTTTATTATACTTATGCCAAGCAATTTCTTTGTATAAGCAAAGCCATGGAAAGGAAGACAACCTGCTTGGCTTCAAGAAAACAAATGGATGATCACACCTTCAGTAGTCTTTGAGAGAAAAGTGGAAGTGTATCAACTAAAATCAATGTTTCCAAAACCCAGCATACAATAAATGACTATTTTGGCACTGATTTGGTTTTATTTAATTTTTCCTCCCCCACCTCTGACAATTACAGGAAGTTTTTCTATGTTATAGATCACGAACAATACAATCCTGGCTGCTCTAGTCAAATCCTAGCCACACAAAGACAGAGAACAGATTCCGAAAGTCTTCAGATGAGCAAGAAAAAGAAACAGAACACATCTATGGATCAGAATAGGGGCCAGTGGAAAAGGATATGACAAAGATGCACACAATGATTAGTTAATAATAAGACAACTAGTAACTATGCAAGAATGAATACTGGCTCAGAAAACCTCAGCTGGTGAAAAAGCTGGGTCATGACCAAAAAAACCTGAGTTTTTTACCTGAATTCTTATCCTACTTGGCAAAATTATGACAAAAAACCCTTAACTGTTCTCATTACTAGTGGTGGTTTCAGTTTTGCAGAAACTTTGAGGAGGCAACTTAAGATCTAGCACAAGCTAAGCAAGCTTTGGTGGCATATTTCACTATAGCATGTATTGAACCTCAGACAGAATCTCTGAAATGAACCTTGTTGATGAAGTGTGCTGCATGGTTCACAAACAATGCAAGAGACTCAAGGGCACAGACCTAAAGGTCCAATGGTCTTGAAGCTTGGTGTAGAATAATATACCTGTCTTCCAGATAAGCATGAATATATTACTTCAGACATCCTGTACAATACTGATGGCCTCCACTGCCAATATACCAAAGCCCTTAACTTGCATCTATAATTACGTATTAAAATAAAGGTCAAGTACACATCTGCTGTAGTGACATATACAAAACGTGTCATATCAGAAAGACTGGATTTGCTATCTGAATCTTCTGTAGCCCAATTTTCAAACCATGGAAAGTACCTTTAAACAGTATGATTGTCCATCTACCTGTATTTGTATCTCAGAAAGCAAATACTACTACATACCATAGTACCTTAAAGAGAACTGCAATTGAAGGCAGAGAACTGAAGAGGAATAATGATTCTGTGGGGTGCTGGATTACTTAAACAGTTATAGTAACAATGCTAAGCTGACAAACCCACACTAATAGTTGCATCAGGTATTACATTTACTAATTGTTTGTTCAAGCAAGAGCCCAGCTCCTGTAGAAAACAACCTGAAGACTTAGCAAACACCTAGTATTCAGATAAATTACATTAATTCCCCTTGTAGTAAAGACAAGGCTTTTAGCCAATGGTACTGAATGCAATGCTGGAAGCTTTGTAAGTCTTCTCTGCCCTTTCTTATCCCTCACACTAATTAGTCTCAATGGGATTTTGTAAAATGGTGAGAACAGTAACTGTAAGATAGCATTCAACAATCAGACATTTCTAAACTGGTACGAGTTACTTCCCCAGCCACTGCAATTGCAGAAATTCCCATACCATTAAGAAATTATTAATGCAAACCAATGACATCAGGATTTCACACCACAGTAACTAAGCCTCTTTAGAAGCATATGGTGGCTCTATGTAATGGGGGGTGGGGGTGGGGGAAGGGATTGTTTGGGTTTGGTTTTTTTTTTTTTGCAAATCTACTTTCAAGCAGGTGCTCAGTTTCTTTTCAAGGCAGGGCTAGCGGAAGAGGGATAGAGTATTACATTTATTTGTACTATGGCATGATTGCAGAATAGAAGAGGAAGAGACTTACACAGTTATACTTAACTTCAGGAAAGGACTGAACTATTGTAGATTAGGAGGAAAGATATGGGCATGATTTATTCTGGAATTTTTGTCTTCCTTCCCTTCCTCCATTAAATCAATTTTGTTCATCTTAATTCTAGGTCTTGCAAGATCCAATTTTAATAAAAATGCAAAAAGCTTATATAAGTAATTATACAGAACTTTCAGGAGTGATGGTGATGGATGGGCACATACTTGCAGTGCATTTTGTTTTTAACTGACATAATTTACTTTTTTTTTTTTTTTTAACATATTTTCTTACAATTACTGTCATTAGAGCCATTAGCTCATTTCAGGAGAATTCTTATGACCACAGCTAGGGAAAGCAGTAGTTAGGCAATCACTCTTCATTGTTTACATCATAAGACAAATGACATCAATACATAAGACCAAATATATAATTTTAATATTTACACAAGAAGAAATATTAAATTTCCTTCCAGCTGTTTTAGAGCTCACTAAATCAAATGTATGATCTTTTGATTGAAATTCCTATTAAGAGACTTTTCGCGGCATTCTTGTTCCTTCAGAACAGATGTTGGACCATGCAAGTTCAGTCCCATAAAACATGGTGAAGTCACACCTGCAGCAGTAAAAAACAATGGGAAAAAATCTAAAAGAAGTTGGTGCAAAAAGACTAGAAACATAGGAGGTAGTCTTGATGAATTGCATAAAATCACTTTTTCCAGTCTCCTCATCTTCCATTTTGACATAGGAGAACACTGTATAGATGCAAATGATACATAAAGATAGTCTCAGGACCCTGTAAATAACAGTGTAACACTGGACAGAAAAGCAGTCTACAGTGGAATTCTCCTCAGGCATAATCTCAATTGTACTAGTGTTTTAAACTAGTTACCAGTTTAGAGGTTCAGTTGTGGCTATAATAAAGGCTAATGAATGGGTTTTGATCCTGATACAGGTTTATCATAACTTCAGTATCTCTGCATGGATTAACAAAAATATTCGGCTGAAACTGAATGTAATATCTATTGACAAAACTCTGCAAAGTCAGTTTTAAACAATGAAACAATAAAACTTCCAGTAGGTTTAAATAAGAGGTCAAAATAGGCACTGCTTATAAACCTTAACAGTATATGACATGATTTTGATTTCATTTCAAGGCAAAGTGACTGTTTCAGTAACTGAAAAAAAAAACCCCAACATTTTAGTTTGTTGGCAAACATTTAAGTAATATGTACAGTTTACTTACGTTTGTAACTGTACCACCGCCCTTCAGAATACAACATTTGGATAGAGACAAATCTATATATATTTAAGTCAGAGCTGGCAAAATGCTGCAAGACTGAGCTTTTGATTTACTTTAAAAACACTTTACTCCACCAACTCTGCCTAGGTAGCTTTGCCAATGCTGACAAGCAGAACTGATGGCACCTATCCAAAACCTAAGCAACAGTTCTGTTTCTTTTGTGAAACCAAAACGGTGAATTTCAGAATTTAAAATACTAAATATCTGTGAAGCTCCAGATTTATGTTTTTAAGTGATTTCTCTGTCACTTTCACTACTGTGGGATTTGCAATAGAGCAGAAAAGTAAGGTTGTCTTCATTTAGGAGGAGTGTCAGACTTTGTATCAAAACACCAGCCTTCAACTCTGTACTGCAATTTACTAGTGGTAACATAAGTCTAGTAAAAAGATAGCAACGCTTTTCAATAGCTTTTTTCACTTGTTACAAACTGAGTTCTATATGTTTTTTTAAAAGCAAAGAAACAAATACTAACCACTTAAAGTTCTGCACCCACCCACATCTATATTCCTATCATTATGCTGTAAGCCTATTATATTTTTGCACCATTTTTGTCTATACAGAATCCAAGTCTCCTCTGACTCAGGTTTGTAGTTGCAATGAGAAAATGCTCATATTACAGGTCTTTACAGTAAGACAAAGATCCCCCTCCCGTGCTTCATATCACAATTTTCTTGTGCTATACAGAGCTCTCAAGTGCCCTTATCTATGTCAATTATAATGTCAGAATCCAATTTTATTAGGTCTTGTGATTGTATTAGTGTCATTATTTAAATTAGCATCTGCTTGTAGTTACCCCAGACTGAAATTACCAGGTGAAAATAATCTTTCTGCTTTCTTTATATGAGAAAAAAGAATGTCTGGCTGAGCTGTTTTGCCGTTACAGAGCTTTGTTACTTTTCCATGTTTCAAACTTCATCCCCATGTTACTATGGACAAGATAAAACAAAGCTGATTTAAATATATACATGTTATAAATGCATAGTTCTCTGTCCTGACAGCCCTATAATTCCAAGTGATACAACATGAATAGAATCACATACAAATAGAAGTTTACAAGCTCAACAGCGAAAGAAGCTCTAAACTTAAAACCAATCCTATGTCCTTGAGCTTAAGTATCTCAACTAGACTGAAAAGAAAAAGCAGCATCTGTTTGGATATTCATTTATCCCATCTTATTTATGTTTAAAGGAAGGAAATTGTGAAATGACTCCTTGAGCCAGGATCCGAAACTGTATTTTCACACCGGTTTTTCTGCATTACAGAGTTGAAGTTATGAGCATATATGACATAGTTTCGTATCACATGAGACCGACATTTGGAAAAGAGATATGGATATCTGAGTTTTAAAATAAGCCAACAGTGGCCGATGCGTTTAAGAACTAAAATATGCACAGTAGGCTCCAAATTCTTACTTCTTGAATGTCATACCAACATTAGCTCAAAGGAAATAACTCAATGGCTAATTGACTAAAACTTATGTTAATAGTAGTGAAATTTTGGTTTAAGATTTAGAAAAATAACACATTGTGGCAAGTTTGACAGGAACCCTACTTCTGCTACAGAGTAATTTTTGAATGTAATGAAATTTTCCATTAGCATTCCAAAGCTTCACTAACAGAGTATAATTTACTGATTCCCTTCAGAAGCAGCTGACATGGGAGGAAAGGATCTAGTTACTATCCTCTGCAAAATCCTCTTCATTTTAATTTCAAAGGCTGATTAGGTTTCTGGGAAGATTACTTCCAAGGTTGGTTTTCTCCCCTCCTCTCACTATTCTACCTGCCTTTGTGACTTAATTCCTATGAACAATGAAAGGTCATTTTAGTTCACAAATGCAAAAGCTGAGTTATGCATGACAAGCCAATGACAACTTTCTTAACAGTGCTTTGTAATAGTTAAGATAACAGGTAAGCAAATTAATGTAAATCTTAAGTAAAAAACATGACTGATTTCTAAATAGCCAATAAAGCCAAATCCTGATTTCCTGATTACATCCATTCTCTTAAATTACTTCTGAAAAAACATTGCAGTACTAGTCAAAATATCACAGGTTTTTTTTATATCACAATCTTTAAAAAAATAAGCATGTTCAGCTGTCTGGTTTAGAACAGACCAACATGGGCAACATTGTTGTGTGTGTCTGCTGTGAACTGATTAGAAAGAAGATGCAGATGAGGCCTTCAGGCAAGTGGAAGAAACCTCACATTTGCAGACCCTGGTCCTCAAGGGGAACTGTACCCACCTGAATGCCTGCTGGAGGGACAACAGAGCAGGGCACAAGCATTCCTTGGAGGGCTCAATATCAACTTCCTGACACAAGTGATAGGGGAGCCGATGAGTGGATGTGCTCAATGAGCCTAATACTGAATGGGAGGCAATAAAGAAGATAGAATCAGACTAAACTTGGTGGCCAGTGAAAGAACAAGAGTCAATGGACACAGCTGAAATAACTGAAAATCCATCTGATCATAAAACAAACAAAAAAACCTTTTTCTTTGCAAGGGTGGTCAAACTTAGACCAGATTGCCAGTCCCCATCCTTGGAGTTATTCAACTCCTGACTGGACACAGCCCTGATCAGCCTGCTCTAGCTGACCCTGCTGGGCAGGGGGATTGAATTAGATAATCTCCAGAGGCCCGTTCCAACTTCAGTGATTCTGTGATCAAACCAATTGCTTTTCTACCAGATGATTAACTGGACAACCATCTTTCAATGATTAGAGTATATGTACAATTATGAGCCCAGGGAATATATTCCCCAGACCTAGTGTTTCCACTATAAATAATAATTATATAATTATCTATATTTTACATACAAACTTAGTGATTCCCATAACAATTGACCATGAACTTTTTTCACTTATTAGTTTCCCTCTTAATCTCAGTAATGGTTAACACTGAGCAATGCATAGAATTAAAGATAAAGGGGTTTATTAAATCATACTGACTGAGCTTTTTATAACAACAGCAGCTAAGGAAACTTGACAAGTTTTTATTTAATAGACACTGGCTGCCTACAGGAAGTGCATTCCTCCAGACATGTTATGACATCACTTGCATTGCACCATGCTAATAACACACCTGAGTCTTTGGCCTTGTTTCTCTCTCAAGGTATGTTGTTAGAAGTAGATCTGTTTTTAATATATCTATGTATTATTCTTAATTTGTCAGTCCCCAGCACCAATGATTATGATCTGATCACCTGAAGGTGCCTTAACAGCATGATAGGCTAGGCTGAGTTCAGGTGCCACAAAAATCGCTAGAAAGGCAAGCTTAATTGCACCCTGACCCATCAATATCAATAGATAAAATGTGTAGCCATAGTAAATGTGTCAACACATCAAGCATGATTGGAAGTTGAGAGGATATTTTATTTAACAGAAGTTAATTCATGAGCTTCAGAAACCTTTAGAGCCTATGGGACAACCACAACCAATCTTCAATTACAGCAAAAAGGCTCAAGATGAACTAATGGCAGTTTTTAAAAATTTCTATTTTTTAAACTCATGCAGCCATTGAGAACATGCATATTATGACTGTTCTTTACAGTACATTTTAATGAATTCTTTGATTTGTTCTCATTCACCCAGGGCTGCAGAAAAAAAACCCAGAAATTCAGGGACAGATCCAGCACACTCACTAATTCAGTCAGTACATTCATTTCAATTGCATGCTCCCTGATGTCTATAATTGTCTAAATAAATTGCACATAAATATGCAAGTTGATTTGCTCCTAGAGAGATAAGACAGTTTCCTCCATAGGTTAGATGATTTAGGGTGTATCCTCCAATTTTCCTGTAAAATTAAGAGATAAAAATAATCTATTCTATACCTCAAAAGTAAAAGCTGTATTCTGAAATGCCAGCTGCTAGGTAGAAGCTTTTATCAGCCATTGAGAAACATTAGATAACTCATGAGTGAAGGAAAACAACTGAGTATGTTTAAAACTTCCCTGAAACAAGTTATTGCACAATTCACAAAAGAGTTCTGAAAGATGGAATCCGTTCCCACCCAATAAATGAAAATGCACAGACCTATTTCCTCCAAAATGTAAAGACAGCTCCAATAATATTTAACTTCCCTGATGCTTTTTTGTTTCCTACTGAAATATATAAAGTTCAATGAAAACTTACAAGAACTTTCAGAAGGGAAGATTCAGTGCTAAAGAGAGAAAATGCTGGCCTCAGAATTAAATGTGAGTTTTGCCAACAAATCCAGGATCTCATTTAAGTGATTTTCACAAATATATTAATTTCTAGTCACAAGATTCAGAACCATGTTCTTTAACAAATGCAGAAAACACATTTTACAGACAAAGGGAAACCATTAATTAGTGAACAGATTTGAATCAGTCCTCTATACATTAATATCTTTTAATACATGGAATGAAGGAACAATCAGCATTGATGGGCTGGGAGTTATCTACATTTCAAATGAAGCCATTTGAAAATGAGCCTAAAAATCACTAAAATTCTTTTTCCCAGAGGCACAATGAGCAGTTGAACACCTGTGTCTAACTTTCCCATTAGCAAACTGATTCTGAAAATCCAGCAGGGGCTATATGACCTTGATGATCACATCCAGTCACTAGCAGAACAGAAGGTGGATGCAAAGCTAACTCAGTTCACACTACACTTGCTTTAATTCACTTCAGCAGGTGGTAGACAGGCTGGCTGGCAAAAGAAAGGAACCTGGAATTGTATTCTATCTTGTGGAAAACACAGCTGTGATGGAGCAAGGCATGTTATGACAATGCTAATACATATCAACAGCAGCTCACTATTACTCCTCCTTCCACACAGTGAGGAGAAAGGAAAGAAAACCAAGGATCAGTGTTTACCAAAAAGGTGCCAAAATGTATGCATCTCCTCTTCCTAATACCTGTTCCTGAAGTCAGAATTCTGTACTGGAAAAAATTTCATCTGTCATGACAAATTCAAGATTTTTTGATTTAAAGATTTTTAAATAATAATTACCTTAACATCTCTAGATATCACCAATGTATTTGAGAAACACTAGGAATGAAAACTGAAAGCTTATATACAATAAGCAATCATGTACTGGACAATCCGTTTTGCTGGTTTTTGGAGCAGCCTAGCTAGACCTGAACATTATAACAATTTGTAAAGAAATCCACACAAGTATTTTTAATCTGACATGTTTTAATCTCCATGCATATCAAATCCTTCCTTTACATAGTATTCCAAATCTAAAGAGAAAGAACGCTATTTTTTTTTTTCAAATGCTTGCTGATAGTTCTTTGAAAATGGAAAATAAAAAAACATTCTGAAAGGTAGTATACGCAATTCCCCCATTTCCAGTCACGACCATCTACAGTTTAAATACTAATTTTATTTTCTGGCAAATTTTTCTTCTAACATCCAATGTTACAAGGTGAACATTTTCATGCAGCTCTTTTTGTATAGCTTATTTTTAAATAGTAATTATTTTGCATTTAGGCACAGCATTTGGACAGATAATGCAGCACAGTTCTATGGAGGGATTTCTATAGATTGTTTCCTAACTGACTCCGATACGTCTTCCGTGAAAGTAGTAACACTGAGTGAGTTTGACAGTGCAATTAAATGGAGAAGCCAGTACATTGCCACGAATCAGCTCTCCCATCACACAGCCTGATCCTGCCAATAAAGTCAACTAAACACTCTCTGGTACAGTATTTCAGGAAGAGAGGGACACATTTATGTTAACTAGAACAACACTAAATTCATTAGCTGAATCACAGGGCTAACACAGAATGAACCCCCATCCACTTAATCATCATATTGTACCAGGCTACAGGAAGACCAACTCAGTCAATAGTGATGCATGGAAGTTATGAAGTCTATAATTATTTTTTTCTGCCTGGCTATAAATCTTCTAGTTTTGAATAATAAAAATACTACACTCATATCAAATGGGATCCTATTTTGTGGAACCAAGAACTTAAGAGAATCACAGAGCTAGACAAATGAAAGATATGACAAGAATCATAAGTTAAAGATGCAAAATCTCCACCAGCAACTCCAACATTCTTCCAACTTGTCTGATTTATCCAGTTTCAAAAGCCATTTAATATAATTTTGCAATCAACAGCATTTGTCCAAAATATCTGTCCTGGTTTTGGCTGGGATAGAGTTAATTTTCTTCCTAGTAGCAGGCACAGTACTGTGTTTTGGATTTAGTAGGAGAAGAATGCTGATAACACACTGATGTTTTTAGTTGCTGCCAAGTACTGCTTATGCTAGTCAAGGACTTTTCAGCTTCCCATGCTCTGCCAGGGGCACAAGAAACTGGGAGGGGGCACAGCCAGAAGAGTTGATCCAAACTGCCCAAAGGGCTATTCCATACCATATGCTGTCATGCTCAGTATATAAACTGGGGGGGGGGGGGGGGTGGGTGGGTGTTGGCCAGGGAGCAGTGATCGCTGCTCAGGAACTGTCTGGGTATCGGTCAGCAGGTGGTGAGCAATTGCATTGTGCATCACTTGCTTTGTATATTATTATTGTTATTATTAACATTATTATATTGTTATTATTATCAATACAATTTTACTTTATTTCAATTATTAAACTGTTCTTATCTCAACCCAGGAGTGTTTCTCACTCTTACTCCTCCAGTTCTCTCCCCCGTCCCATTGGGGTAGGGGGAGTGAGCAAGCGGCTGCGTGGTGCTTAGTTGCTGGCTGGGGCTAAACCACAACACTATCCTATAGACAAAACTATGCTGTATAGTATTTCTTCTACACTACTTCCCAGGCCAAAAATAGCATTGCGTATCATTTATATTATTCTCCTGAGTCCCCTTACACTATCTTCACTATTATAAAACAAATGAAAATAAAGCTACATCAAAATCTATACTTAGTCCACTGAAGTAACAGAAAGTCTTTACATTCTTTTGGATGTTTTTTCATTATACCTACTGTTGAGGACAATCTTTGTCATACAAATTTATGGGCACATTAGTTATAATAATTCTATTTTGTATTTTGTCTCTGCAGGAACAGTATTAATAAGCTGTTCCAATCATCTGAGTGCATTAAAAGCGTTATGCTTTCAACACATCTTATTTGCCTATGAATAAGTTTTAGCAAGATAACCACAGGCTCTGTTTGGACTCATCACCTGCATATTTGTTTTGAAGTGAGATTATGACATTAATATTTGTGAAGAACTCCATATTGATTTCAGTGGGGATTGCTTAGATGTGGCTGACAACATTGTGTCAGTCATAGCTTTAATTAAGTTTCCTTTTTGTGCAAGGCATTCACTGAAAGACTTCAAATAGTTGCTGCTTGCTCACACTTGCTCTGAAGACAATACTTTCTAAAGCTGAAAGCAAAATGTCTCCATCCATACTACCTGTGCAAGTATCACCGTCTCTAGGCTAGATATCAGTAACAGTATTGTGAAAATGCTTTTTCTTTTATTTCAGTCAAAATGAACCAGGAGCAAAGACCTGCAGTTTCTAGACTTTAAACTAGCTTCTTTTGCTTGAAGTAAATAGTTACATGAACAGTTCATGCTGGCAGATCTGAGTTAGCCATCTTTTACAGCAGTCAATGTATTCTCAAGATGGCAAAACATAACGGTATCAAGCACTTCCAGGAAACAGAAGTTGACTTCTAAACACACGGGATGAAATTGTCAAATCTACTGATAAAATATTTCAAACATTTCAGAGGGAGGAAGTCTAGCTGTAAAACTGCAGATGGTTAAGTCTAAATCTCTTTTAATATGGGGAGCTTTACACAGCACTGGGCCTGCTGGCGACAGATGAAGTTCAGCTATCTCCAAGGGGGAAAAGGATTCTCACTCATGAGTTGGCTGGGCTCATCAAGAGGGCTTTAAACTAGGTTCAAAGAGGAAAGGGATATAACGAGACTCACTAGCAGGGAGCCCAAGGGTGGCATGCCAATGTTGGGGGTGAACTCGATAGCCCAGCTCAAGTGCATCTACACCAATGCATGCATCACGGGCAACAAACAGGAGGAGCTGGAAACCCTTGTGCAGCAGGATAGCTGCGACTTAGTCACCATCACAGAAACATGGTGGGATGATTCTCATGACTGGAATGCTGCATTGGGTGGCTATAAGCTCTTCAGAAGGGATAGGCAAGGAAGGAGAGGCGGTGGGGTGGCTCTGTACGTTAGGGAGTGTTTCGATTGCACAGAGCTCAACAATCCTGATGATAAGGTCCAGTGCTTATGGGTAAGGATGAAGGAGAAGGCCAACAAGGCAGATGTCCTGTTGGGAGTCTGTTATAGACCACCCAACCACGATGTAGAGGTAGCTGAAGTATTCTATAAGCAGCTGGCAGAAGTCTCACAATTGCTAGCCCTTGTTCTCATGGGGGACTTCAACTTGCTGGGCATCTGCTGGAAATACAACACAGCAGAGAGGAAACAGTCTCGGAGGTTCCTGGAGTGCATGGAAGATAACTTCCTGACGCAGCTAGTAAGTCAGCCTAGCAGGGGAGTTGCCTCACTTGACCTGCTGTTTACAGAGAAGGACTGGTGGGAGACGTGGTGGTCAGAGGCTGTCTTGGGCTTAGTGACCATGATACGATAGGGTTCTCAATTCTTGTTGAAGTAAGGAAGGGGATCAGCAAAACCACTACATTGTACATCCAGAGGGAAGACTTTGGCCTGTTCAGGACACTGGTTGGGAAAGTCCCTTGGGAGACAGTCCTGAAGGGCAAAGGGGTCCAGGAAGGCTGGGCATTCTTCAAGAAGGAAGTCTTAAAGGTGCAGGAGCAGGCTGGCCCCATGTGCCATAAGATGAACTGGTGGGGAAGATGACTGGCCTGACTGAACAGGGAGCTTTTGCTAGGACTCAGGGAAAAAAGGAGAGATTACCACTTTTAGGAAGAAGAGTACAGGGATCTCCTTAGGTCATGCAGAGAGGAAACTAGGAAGGCAAAAGCCCAGCTGGAACTCAGCCTGTCCACTGGTGTAAGAGATGTTAAAAAATGTTTTTACAAATACATTAACAACAAAAAGAGAGCCAAGGAGGATCTCTCTTTGCTGGATGCGGGGCAGAACATTGCCACCAAGGATGAGGAAAAGGCTGAGGTGCTTAATGCCTTCTTTGCCTCCATCTTTAATAGCCAGACCAGTTATCCCCAGGGTATTCAGCCCCCTGAGCTGGAAGACAGGGACGGGGAGCACAATGGAGCCCCCATAATCCAGGGCAAAGCAGTTAATGACCTGCTATGCCACCTGGACACACACAAGTCTATGGGGCTGGATGGGATCCACCCGAGAATAGTGAAGGAGCTGGCAGAGGAGGTGGAGTCACCATCCCTGGAGGTGTTAAAAAAAATGGGTAGACATGGCACTTTGTGATATGGTTTTAGTAGGCATGGTGGTGTTGGGTTGATGGTTGGAATGATGATCTTAGAGGTCCTTTCCAACCTTAATGATTCCTAGTTTTTACTTTCATTAAAAAATAATCCTGTCACCAAGCCAGGAAACATGAAATTATTACTCTATGCTTAACTGTTTTAGTGGTGGACTTGGTGTTAGGTTAATGGTTGGACTGGATGATCTTAAAGGTCTTTTCCAACCTAAATGATTCTGTGACTATGAAATTCAAATACATTTTGCAAATATTGACTACCTTTTTCATGTGCAATCACAGTTTCTGTCAATGGATTTTGCATTCAAAGTATACATATGAAGGCAATTTTTGCTGAAAACAGTCTTCATGTAAAATCCTATATAAATATGGAAAGTATATTCATATATAATATAAACTTTGTGAAGGCTAAGTTAGGCATAAGCAGCCCCATAACAGAATTTTTGACATGGTAGCTTTTGTCTCCCTGAAATAGTGTTACAACATTAGCTAAATAGAACATCTCAGCTGAAAAAGGAAGACTTATTTTTAAGTCCAGTCATCAGCCAAATGCATTTTGGCTAATATGGCTTTCCAAAGATTTAATATGTATTGCCTGTTCCCATCATAAAGGTTAAAAAATTTAACTTCATTAAGGTAAAGTTATAACTGTTCGCAAACAGACAGTAATTATGGAACTGTCAAACCAAACTGACTTTAATAGAAGAGAACTATTCAGCCATTCTAATCCTAATTTTGCTAGAGAAGTAGAACATATCATCACAACACATGACATCAGTAAACTTAGGACCAGAGAAAAATAGCTTAATACTTCAGGGCAATTGAAAGCAATTCTGTTAGATCTTCGAATAATTTTAAGTATAAATCTGGGCCTGCATACATGAGAATTAAAATATGGGTTATGTGCTATGCATTGCTGTTCATTTCCTCTAGATTTTTATATATATATATATCTGTCCATGCTGATTAAAACAAATATTTGGTAAAATTACTGTCCTGTAACAATAAAGACCAGTCATTGAATAGCACCAAGTGTCATTCTGATTTGTCACATTTATAAAAGCCAAGTTGTCCAAGAAGTTACTGTAAAAATATAAAAGCTATCAGGGAAAGACAATGGAAAAATATTTGTTTTCATAAGGAATAGATTTAATGCTTATTTTCTTCTATTTAAAAAAAAAAAAAAACAAAACCAAAACCTTTACTATTACATCAGTGACAGTTACATTTAAGAAAATAAACTAATTCCTCAGAGGTACATTTCTAGTCTATTAGCAGAAGGTACTATCCTGATTAATATTACAGGAACATTTCCATTATCAGCTCGACTGAAAAAATAAATGCCTCCATCTCTGTTTTCAAGCTCAGTGTGGCCCCTTGTCTTCCTATAATCACCTTTTCTGCAATCAAAAGATTTCAAAGTTTCTCTTTTACAGAACCCACACAGAAGCAGACCAATGCATATAAACATAAAGGTACTTGCCAACTCTTTCACTGTTGGATAGCTCTAAGCAACTGCATGTAACAATGTAGTCAGGACCTTTCAGAACAACTGCCTAACTTCTCCAGCTTCCATGGCTGCTCTACATGAAGCTGTAGAGAAATGCTTGCTTACGCTCGGTGCCTATGCATGGAAGAGGCCCAGTATCCCCTCTGATGGGTAATAGGGCTGAGTTTTGCAGCAACACTGTAGCCTGCTTTGTCTTTCTGATCTATACTCAGTATACCAATACCTTTCTCTTCTTCCAATTTTATGAAATATCTTAAATGATGGATTCTATTGATGAGTGATTCCTGTGTTTATTTTAAAACTAACTTCTTATTCACTCTGAGCTCAGTTCAAGTTGCAAAATATGTCTTCAAAGGCATTCTATATATTGCAGAAAGACACGAAGTCCCTCATAGGAGTAAGGTCTAAATAATCCTTTGGCTTATCCTAATACAGGTGAATTCAGTTTAACAAAATCCCATGTGAAAGTACAGCTATTTGCACTTCTGATACAAAAGTGTTTTCTACAAAATAATCTACAACAGCTATGTGAATTAGAACTTATATTAATTCACCTTAACTCATGTATCATTTACATCAAAGAAGTCCTAACTGTCTTGTTTTGCACTGTTCCCAGAAATGGGAGAGAACAGGATAATCAGTCTTGAGGTACTGGTGGTGAAACTAGTATCTTCCTTACACATAAAATAGATTTCTGAATAGCTTTTTATTCCACAATGATATAAAATAATTTTGACTGCACTTCTCAGTTTTATTGCATCCAACTTACCAATGCCCTAAAATGTCATTTTTGCAGTGAAAAATCAACTGTTGTACAGGTAAGAAAAATCTAGCAACTCACCTATGCTGTTTGCTGCATTCCGTCTTTTCTTCTTTGACCACGTAAATTGTGATGCTATTGCTTTATTTAGTTTGCTTTAGCCTGTTTCTAAAGATTCTAATTTTGCTTTTCCTACACTTGAAGGAAGACAGATCACCTTCATTTCCAAATCATGAAGTGATATTTTTGTATGTGGTAAACTTATCGAAGGAACATTGTTCCCTTAAATTTGTCAGCACTGAAAGCACACATGCTTGCAGTCTTCATATAGCAATATGCCAGGCATTTTACATGCAGCAGATAGCAGAACACCTGACTGGTTATTATATTTCATGTTCTTTGATTTTTTTTTTTTTTTAAGTAGCCCTAAGCCCTTCTACCAGAAATGTGTCCATTTTCTACTGCCTCTGGTGGTTTCAGTTTTGGATATGCCAAGCAGCTGCAGGATTTTCTGACAGTGACTGATGGAAGTGCTGAGCACCTTTGAGAGTCAGACTATGTGCCTATTACTTTTCTGCTTTTTTTCTTACTGTAGAATGTTTTTATGGCTTTCACCTTTGCACAGTTCATCTCTTCACAGTTTAGTGATGCATTTCCTGTATTTCTCATGAGAGCTAAGCTAAGGTTCAACATAGTCATCTATTCCCATTTTGTCTTCAAACCTCCATTTGTCTAGACGTTCTTCATTACAGATTTTCTCTACATTCTTACAAGATAATACTACAGCTTCTATAGAAAATACTTTAATGCCTAGATCTATAAAAAGGAGCAGTTGAACTAGAGACAGTTCAACACAACCTGGCCCAACCAACTGAAAATCCCAGACCATTCTCCAACCAGCTGCTAGAAACTTGCCCCATGCAAGCTCAGATGCCAGGACTGTCTCCCTCTGCAGGTAGAAAGCAAATACGAGCTCCTTGAAGGGGAGCTGCACCAACTCTCCTGCTCCAAACAACTTAAGCTCTATTGTTACTGCACCTCCTGGCCAAAGAAAATTCACTAAATTCCTCTTTCACACTTTCCAGACAGCTCTGAGAGGCCAAATATTTGCTGTAATTAAAGATTTGAGAATGAGGGCAATGCTGATTTGAAGAAACAGATAGGAAAGAGCAGGTACAAGCAGCAACAGATAAAGGCTCATCAAAACCATAGGATGTAAACTGTTCTTAGTTTCATGATCAAACTGCTCCTGCAGTTGCTGTGAAAACTGCAGGGTCTGTCTAGAAGCTAAGCTCCTGCCCTGAACCTGCTGAAGATGTTTATGCACAACCCCTCTATTCTTCCCTCAGTAGAAGTGCAGTAACCAGTGTGAGTCCATTTCAGTACAAACCAATAAGTTACACAAATGCTAAAAGAGCTCCACCTTTGAGCATTCAAAGTTGGATTATACAACAAAATTATACACTTCAGCCATTATAAACACAGGTAGAGAAATCAACCTCCTTTACGTGCCAAGGACCTCATTATTAAGAGATAAAAGGAGGAAGCATTATAAAAATAGCATAAGCAGTTTCAAAGATTGGGGAATCATACAGACGAAGACTGAAATGGATTTATTGTGACATGAAACAAGCCACTTCAAACAGGCACATTCTGATCACATCATGTCCTGGAAGCATCAAATTGAATGCGAGTGAGAAGTGAGAAAATGACAGCAGCGTTTTCAGAGTTTAAATCCAATTTTCCCACATGAAGTGCAACTAAACTAGGAATAAAATGAAGTCATGGTTGAAAGAGGTCATTTGTAAAGCAACATTACAGCTGGTGCATTTAGAGGGGTTTTTTAAGTAAAAAAACTAAAATATGCAAAATTTTTAAGAAACAAATTAAATACATCTGAATACACCTGAAGTAATATTTTTATTAACATTTTGACAATAGATGTTGCAGCATAAAATAATTATGACAGACCCAGGTACTTTCCTGAGTGCCTGTACTTTCTCCAAGCCTTTGTTATTAACATCTGCAAGACGATATTGCTGCAGTGCTAAAACTGTAAGGTTTAAAAATAATGCAAAGATAGTGACTCTAGAGCAAGGTTTCAGACGGGATGAAGATGACAGTTTTATCAGACAAAACTTTCCAGTGCAATGGAAATGAGTCCAGTATGATGACAGTTATATGCAATCTATATATATCATCAAAACATTACCATTACCTCAGAGAAATTTTTCCTGACTTATTTAGACCCATTTGAGGGTTGCTATACTAGCAATGAGGCACAGAACAGCTGCATCAGAAGAGTCATTTCATTAAAGTAACTAGGAAGATGTTAGGTAACATTAACAAAAAAGTCAATAAAATGCTTCTCAGTACAGTGGTTAATCAGTTAATCAGCAAACAACCTAGCTATCCTACAAAAAATAATTACTCATATTAACTTAACCTTTTCAGTAACTTAACAAAATAACACCTCACAAGATGCTTTGAAACAGTGCCGATGTGCTTTATTTTACAAAAGTTCCTTAATATGTTACTCAGGTTTTTTTTAATTAACAGAATGCTTATTGAAGCCAGCAAGCAGAAATTTAAAGTTACCCAGAACACTGTCCTCATGCTATAGAAGAAATATGTATTATGTAGGAGATTTTCTTTGCCCATAACTCAAGAATTAATACCCTACACTTTTCTCATCCTGTTTGCACATTTGAAGAAATTACTAGCTCCACACTTATTTGGGATGGAAAAGCTGAGTAACTGATAAGAATAAGATTCACTTCATATTCTTGACACTTCTTCAGTATTTTAGAGCATGTAGTGAATTAATTATATCATTAAAGCTCATGGAATAATCAATATTAGAGTGATAAAGCAGCAGAGCATATATAAACCAGCCAAATAAACCTGTGGGTTTAGAAATCTTTTGATAATGAAAGTGAAACTTATAAAATATAAATTGTCTTCTGAAGCTTAACAGGAGGTGATAGAACATAGAACCCAAAGAAATTAAACTAACAGATTTTTCCTATATAACAACAAGCTATCCGAATTTTTAACTTCGACAGTTGATGCAGAAAAAACAAGTACCTAGGAAATGGCCTGGAATCTGAGGAGGAAGGACAAAATTAGGACAGGAAAAGCAGAGAAAAAAAGTACATGAAGTATCTTTCACTCTAAATTTAAAGTACTTCCTCCCTTATACTATTTTTGGAAGGGACAAAGATTAGAAGATTAACATCACATCAAAGTGAGTAATTATGTATTCTACATCTAGACAAAGTGCCCGATCTTAACAGCACTTGCGCTGATTAATTTGTATGTATAATTGAAACTGAGTGTCAGAATTCTTCAGTCAGTGTCAATAAAATAGGTAAGGGAAAACTGCAGGCAATTGAGTTAATTAATCCTAGAATCAGATCTGATCATAGGCAATCCAAACTGAATAACTTTTCAGTTCTATTTTATACTAGTTCTTATGAAAGTAAATGGAAAAGTAATAGACATGAATTAAACATTTTCATTTCACAGTACTAAGCATTCACCCATCACCCATAAAGCTCATTTCTCATCCCATGGGCTTCAATTGCAGCAGTGTCTGCTTAATAAATGAGTGATAATTATTCAAAATTATGAAGAAATGTAGTACTCAGCATGTACTCTTTCACATATATTCAGCCTGTATCAACAGCCTGCCATACAGAATATAAAGGAAGAGGGCAATTAAGTAAACTTAACACAGAGAAACACTAGCACTAGCAGCTGTATCTGTAGGACTGATTACACTGATTTTTCTTGAAGGAATACAGTCTTAGAGCTGCAGAGGTATCCTTAGAAGGTGTGTTTTACAAAAATCAATAAAATTATTGTGCCTCCTCCAAGTAAAACTTTTTTAACTTTTCCATAAAAGATGCAGATACACATATAATATCTCTTCCTCTTAGATAATTTTCATATGGAACTATAAACTGAACATTTGGAATTATCAATTGTTATAGTTTTACACTATTTCTTAACATTACTTAAAAACAAAGCAGTTTCATTACTACGACCTAACTAATAAGACAGCTACAGTCAGCGTCATCTGATAAGTATCACAATATCCCTACCACCACCGAATCTCCCCAGCATGCTATGCACAGCAAAATGAGATGCTGAAAAGATGTTTTTATCAGTCCTACAGTTTATTTTTTAAATAATGAAATGCTTTCACTACTTTCAATTATTTTACTTTAACATAGTATGTTGTTAACATATCACACCCAATTAAAATAAATTCATAACAGCAAAACAAAATTCCAGAATTTTGCAAAGTGAAATGCATTAACACATTTTCAAAATCTCATAGTATTGCTGATTTAAAGTTTTAGATTTTGAAGAAAGCAGCTTCTGCATTTCAATAGCATTTTCAAATACTCCAAGATAAACAGGACTGGGATTTAACCATCATTATTAGACACAAGTAAATGCAAGGCTTGGTTTGGACTCAAAATTACTTTGTGTTTGAAACCATTTCACAGACACCCATTGTCAGCAATGAATTAGCTGTTTTCTATATTGCCATTCATGACATTTCCTTTATTATTGTCATAACAGAAATGTAAAACAAAATAAATAAAATTTGAAAAAAAATTTTTAGGTTTTTTTACTTGGAGGGAAAGTTGTGCAAGTAAAGTTTTCTGCAGCATTAAATAAATCACAAAGTCATCACAGAAAGTAGTAGGTTTTGGTCTGCACATTTTTCTATACATCACATCCAAGAAACATGAATTGCTTTACTACAATGCCTAGCAAAGATCAGTAGGGGAGACATTAAAACACCCCAACCCACATCAGACTGCAGATGTAGTAAAGCTGTCATACAGAAGAAAAATGGTATAATTTCACTGTAGCATTAGGGTCAACAGTGAGTACAAACTATGGCCAACCTCACTACACAGATCCATCTTCTACATAACCTCCCTTTCTCCTGGGACCCTTTTCTATGCCTGGAACTTGCCTTTCACCAAAGCTAATGAAGTAAAAACATTCCTCTATCTGCACTGGAGTGATTTTGTTGACATCAGCCACTCACCCAGTCCTCCTAGGACAGCACCATCATTAATTCCACCCTAATTGCACTCTAATTTTAAACTAAAAATACTGCAATATCTGGTAGGTACTTTTGGATGTAGTTTCAAACCACTGCAGTTCATGATTTATAGGCATGTTTGAAATTAAACTCCTTATAAAAGCTTTATAAAACATCCAATTTAATATTACAGTATCCCAGAGAGGGGATCATGGGTTTTGGAAACAGATGGTTCTGTAAGTAGGAAAACCCATGGGTTTGAGTGTATCCTGATGGTATTTTGAAGGGGCAGAGGGTAGAAGGATGGGGAAAAAAGTAATGATAAAAAAGGTAACTGATAAAGACAGAACAAAAGTCAGGGCATTAAAAACTGGTCTGAGGATTCATTAAAATCAAAAGTATAGCACTTCCTGCCCCAGATAAAACTATGTAAAAGCAGTTGGTTTTAAAAATAAACCAGAAGGCCTCTAAAATTCACATTAAATATAAAAAAAGTCAGAGAAAATGCATATTAATTAGCTGTGACATTAAATTCTTACAGGATTTTCAGATACATTGGTAGTGTATGATTATTTCAATTTAATCTTAACATAATTGGTAAATGTGTTAATAATCAATTGCTAGGAACCAACATAGAATAATGTAGGAGTAGAGAAGAAAACACTAAATGCAAGCCAGTGACTTCTTTAAGAGCATGAAAACTAAAACCAGGTGGTGATTAACAAGATGAAAGGATAAAGAATATTGGTTTATTTTATAACATAACTAATAATTCTGAAGAAACTCTCATTGTTCCCCCATTTCCAGGCATGTGAGCTGAAATACCTCAGAGTATTCCTGCCAATTAAAATAGTTCTTAACTAACTACTTCCCTACAGTAGGGAAGATTTTGGTGGTCTATTGGCATACAACCGAACCTGTAGAATTCTGTTTCTAGAAATAAATGGACATTTCCATATTTTCAGTTAAATAGAAGTGTGTTGACCTTCCCAAAATTTTGCCACTTATTTGAGTATACGGGACATAACTTAAATGGCAGTAAGTCAACAAATTCAAATTGGTGAAATTTTATGCGACTAAAGGAAATATATGCTGATTGGAACTTGTACAATACAAATTTCAAGCCATTTTTTTCTGTTGCTCTGATAATCAAAATTCACATACTCATAACCTATTTATTCAGGAAAGCTTGTTAATGAAGAAAACTCATAGCTTCTACTAGTTTATACTGTGTTCAGGCTTCCCTGTATTGTTTTATTTCTGGATAATTTCCTACAGTCAGTTTATGATGTTCCTAATTTAAATATTTAACATTTGCTGATGGCTAATCTGCACCCAGGCTGAATAAAGGAAAATTTAAGTTTTCAAATGGTCTATTTTCAATCAAATCAATCAGATATCATCTTTCCTAACAGTGAATAGAGAACACATATGAATCAAACAAGCTATTACTCCTTCCTATAGGGAACAGTTTTGTCTCAAAGAATTTTCAAAGTAGCACTAGTTTTGGGAACAAAAAAGGAGTTGAAATTATTTCTGTCATATTTTTCTAAGAGGGTAATTTTTTGCAAATGGAAAGCTTATTTCACACATATGCTTGTACACAAAGCCTCCACTAGGCAGGAGTTGATCTAACAAAACCCATCTGAACCAATTTACAGCAATTTACAAACCCTGATTTCAGAGCATCTTGTTATTACTCCCTTGCAAAGCAGTGACTAGCTACAAAGTGGGAAGTTCCTAAACCATAAATCTCTGGAATCTGCCAGTGTTTTCTCTCAAAAGACTGGAAATGACTGTATGCTTTACTCATTCTGCCTCCAAACATCTGTTATCGGCACCTGTCAGAGACTGAACATTGGGCAAAATAGACCCAGTATGGCCCTTGTCATGTTACTAATCATTCAGCTGGCCTTCCCTTCACTTTTGGCTATTAATTTTGACTTCATAAGATAAGTTCCACACATGACTAAAGTTGTGGAAGACAAATTTCATTTTCAGAATTTCAGTTAGACCAAAATACTTTACTTTTGATGCCTCTTTCTGCTTAGACAAGTGGTTTTGCACATACAAATACAGGTTCAAAACAAAAACTAGTCAACGTGTTTCATTAAAAACACTACCACTGTTTAAATTTTATCTGATTTTCCTCTGAAGAGAAACTGATCTCACCACTAATCAAAGAAATGCTAGCACAATTTCATGATGCTTTCCAGTTCAATTGAAGTATGTTGTCTCCAAAGTTTCTTCAGTCACAGTGGACTTTTAAAATTGTTATTCAGGTCTTCATTTTGAGTCATTCTGTCCTTTAATTCATTCACATTTCTCACTTTTTTTCATTTTCTTTTTTTTCAGCTGTGCCTACCTCTACCAAACATTTGCAGATCAGCTTTTTCTGAGAAAATCTCCACAATACTGTTGGGTATTTAAATCACAATAGCCTTTACCTGAAAAACACAGATTACTGTCTGACTTTAGGCATCCTCAGAATACTATACTCACACAGCAGTAAATTCTGGCTCTAAATGAAACTATACATCTCCATTTTCCCGTTTCCTGCAGCATGGATGTAGGGGGCGTGGACTAGATGACCTTTAAAGGTCCTTTCCAACACAAACTATTGTATGATTGCCATTGTAGCTTAGGGTTTCACTTCACAATCATGCATAGACAAATGAGACCATTCTGAACTGGATAAATAGCACATGGGACTAACATGACACTTGAGCCTTTTGCATCTTTCTCATAACTAGAGTGCTACAGATCAGGTTGAGTTTACAGTCTATAATCTGCACTGCTTTACCATGTTATACATGGTCAAGTCCATCTATTATTCAAAGAGATGACAACACAGTACTATATCAGAGATGTTTTTGAGCTAACTCTCAACCATATCAGTTCATCTTCTGCTACCAATGCTTGAAGGGGTTTGTTCAGAATTAATTTGACCATGACTACACACGCTACATTACATGATGAATTAGTGTTAAGAAACTTGTTATGTATTGGAAGAACAAATAAACAGTACCACTTTGTATATTTTATTTCTGGGCACAGTTACCATTTGCCCTCTTGAGAAAAGAGCAACAAAAAACAATGCAAAACAATTCAGATTAGACTGATATTTTGTAAGGTAATAAATAAATCCTGGGGTTTTTTTCTGCCAGAGATCTTAGAAGTGCATTGAAAAGGGAAGAGTTAAATCTGTCAGGAGGACAAGTCTAAAGAAAATTAACAAAAGGAAAACTTTCCTCAACATATCTATAGAAAAATGCATATCTTACCATTAGGTGTCACTGGAAATCTTGTCCAGCAGAACTGTGGTAGCTAACTCATTAGCTGGCTCAAATGACACCCAAAAGACATAACATGTAATGATTACATTATCACACCTTACACCTGTCTTGGTTCCACTGATGTTTAAAACTGTCAAGGTCCCTGGAGGAATTTTTGAATGGACAAAGCATGGTATTCAGTACATAGTACTTGCACAGTACTTGAGCACTTTGACAGTGACTGAATATAGCCCCCTCAGTCCATACAGACTGCTGACAGCAGTTACAGATGAAAACAGTAGCACATAAAGGGAATGCTTTCTTCAGACATCTGTCACAGCAAACAATACATTTTCCTATTTTCCTGTAACACATACTGGTGTCTCCCATATGGTGTAATGGTTCACAAGTGCTTTGTTATTTTCCTTACACTCCTTTCCTATTCCCACTCCCAGGTTTTCTTACTTTTATCTGACCAGGAGTTACATTACATTGGCCTCAACATACAGTAGCATAAGCAAACAAAAGATTTCTGTAGCAACAAATGCCTGAATACTTAGAAACTTACAGTCTTCAGTATTTTAAATTCAAAGAAACAGCTGGAAACATTTTCAAAGTCACAAATTGCCAAAATACAATGCTTTCTCATTTAAGCATCTCTTCATATGACTGCTGAGGAGGCTCATCAGACAACAGGCTACACTGTAAATCCTATTGCTCTCAAGAGGACTGGAGCTCCATGACTACTTTAGATGTCTCTTATACTGATTATAATTAGAATTTAAAATATACACACAGGGAACATTTTCTGAAAACTAATGGTTAGATTAAGGCTTTGTCTTGGTCTGCATTTCAAAGTTTCACTGATGAAGTTGCACCCACTCAATTCAAATCACATATACTGCTCAGCAGGTTTTGACTTCATCAGAATTTCCAATATAGACAGATTTCCCTACAGAAGTGTTATTTTGTCTGATTAATTTATGGGATTTGGGAGGTTCTGCTGGCATTTGCTTTATCTACACTAGAGGGATATCAGGGTTTGCCTCCAATTGCTTCTGCAGCTATAGTTGTCTACATAAGACCGTCCAGCCAGTGCTCAATATCACTCTGGCTGCTAAAAGGTAATTGAAATCACTTCTGAATTCTTTCCAACCCATCTAGAATTTATGCTGAGTTCAAGAGTCATAAACAGAGGGCCAGACAATTTAAGAAAACTGCAGTGAAAGTTCTATAACAGTTTAAAACCTGCCTTTGAAGCCTGCCAACCAACATCCTATATCATGTCTACAACACATTCCACCTGTACTTTCAGTAGTAGAGACAGTGTTACATAAACAGAACTCCTATAGCACAGGACTCGTTCCAGAACAGGGATGAAGTTGCATTGTAGGAAACACAAAACCTACTGGATAAAAAGAAAAAAAAAACAAAACCAAAAACCAACAGTATTCTGCAACTAGTATAGCACAGGGCATAATGAGCCTGCTGGTCTCATATCCTCCTCAATGTCTGAAAAATACCCAAACATATCCCTTTACCTATCAGATTCTTGAACAAGAGACCATAAGAAAATTGCCCAGGATCATTTTATGACTTTGCAAATGGAGAACACATGGACATCACAAACTTGTATTCATGTGGCAATATTGCTCTAAGTGGCAATTTTATATTTATATTCATTTTTACTTGTGTCTTTCTGAATAGTAATGAGAATTATTTCCTTCCCTCCATCATGTCTCTTTTGGCCAATAGGAAACCAGAAATAAGCAGGGGGGGTGAGGAGTGGAGGCAGCGGCGGGAGTAAAATGCAGTAACACGAAACATTCTGCAAAATCTTACAAGTATAAATCAAATCATACAATACCCTGATGAGCAAGAGACCTGTTATCCCCATTTATGGGAATCTGAGACAGAATTTAAGTGACTTGCCTAAAGCCAGAACTGTCAGATTGGGGATTAGAGGTCCTAGCTCCCATTCTCTTCCATTTACTATTCTGACTTACATTGTAACTGCAAAAGGAAGACATAGCCTGACTCAAGAAATGGTATTAAAGAAAAACTAAAAGAAATTCTAGTGTCAGACTACAACATACATTTTGCCTTGTTAAAGAAAATGATCAAAAAAGATAAAGTATCAACTTAGGTTTAAGCAGTTGATAATTTTTTTTTCAAAAGGGTGAAAAACAAAAGCTCTATCAAATATCTAAATTCAGTGTAAAAATGCCTTAAAATCAGATTAGACTGACATTTTTATAGAGAGATGTGAGACAATATATTAGACAATACTGAAAGAGTAGAAAATTGTGTGCAAAATGGAAATTTGGTTAAGAACTTTCAAGTTCTGAGAAAGCAGTGTTGGATATTGAAGTGTATTCCCTGCATCACTCAGCATTTGTTGTTTTTTATCAGCAATGCAACTCTTACCTGATGCTAGCAGAGAAAACTAATATGCAAGTACCAACAAGATTGTAACTGGGTTTCTTTGAACCACATTTCCTCTTCAGGAAAGCAGTGACAGCGATCAGGGCATCTATGCTATTTTGTAGTATCTTTTTATAATTTCTAAGTAACCTTTAAATAAGTGAATAATTCAGTTTCACAAAGCAATATAGCAGCACTAAGTAATTTTTCCCAAGCTCCCATAAAATGCTTTTTACCGATTTGAGAAAGCCAAAGATGTCATTTTACTACCCCAGAGTACAGGACATTAGTACTGAACACAGTATGCTAAACTAACAATGACCTTACTCTATTCCCATTTTACTCTCCCCCTCTTCTCCACTTCCCCCAAATCCCTCTTATTTTTGTCTGACAGGCTACAGACCAGCTCCTATCAGAAACCACAGCCTAGAAATGCCTTACTGAAAACAGAAGGGATTTTTCCAAGTTTTGAGCCAATAAAGTAGAAAACTTCTGCTAGAGTTTACCTAGTAATTTCAGATACCAGCCCCCAAACGCTCTTTTTTTTCAGTAAAAGCTACTACATACTTAATCTTACTCACCTTCTAGAGGCTTCCATTTGACTTGTTCCTAGCCTCAGTTAGAACTTACTCTGCATGGTCAGATCACTATTTTCTGGCTTATTATAGGTGCTCTCAGAAAAGAAGAAGATGTGCCCCAACTAGGAACACAGCAGCATTCTCGCTTCATTCAAAAGATCAAGAGGGAACAAGTAGTTGCTCATTTACAGAGAGAAAAAATAAAGCAGCAGAAAAATAAGAGGAAATAGTCAGATAAAAGGGGAGAGCCAAAACTGGAAATCAAGCACTCCTGCTGTGTCATTCCTTCCCAGTATCCATGTCAGGCAGAGAACTAGTTGACAGTTCTGGAACTGGAAGAATTAGTTTCATATTTTCTTTCCAAATAAATTTTATCTTGCTTTCATTAAACAAAAAGCACGTGTGTTCTGCAACACTTGTCGTCCTTAAAATCCCTTTCCTTTTGTTAAACACTTAATTACTATCTTCGGCAGCTGGCTTTGCACCTCTTCATCCTGCTCAGCATTGCTTCAGCTAAAGTAGTGCCTTCTCAAGCTGGCCAGTGGACTGCTGATGGCCACAGCAAGTGATCCATGACTAACATGGGGATCGCAGCCCCTGCTACAATTGACATGATAGAAGGCTCTGTTGCTGGGTAGAAGAGACCCAACTCACTGCCATCATGAAGAACAGAAGACATAAGGATCCTCCTCTCCAAAGGCACACAAGTTTGTCTTCAAATTAAGCAATAAAAAGAGCTGGAGCGTTTTTGGTTTGGGTGGGGGGTTTGGGATTTTGTTGGTTGGTTGGTTTGGGGCTTTTTTTTTGCTGAGCCTCTAACTCCAACCCTCTTCCTGAAGGGAAAGAAAAAAGCTAACAACTAATATAAGTTACGGTTAACTGCCTCAGGAACAATTTTATCTGAAAGCAAAACAGCCTGTAATAAACTCAGAAGTATGACACATTGGAGACTGAACAGCCTTTCAAGGACAGGAAATGGGGGATCCATTTTTGTATTTATAAGGTACATCCTGAAGTAATCATTAGAAACTTTTGTTGTAGCTTGCAAAGAAACCAGGCATTTATATAAACATCTCTGCAGAAAAAAACCTGAAATGTCTGCTTAAGTTCTATAAACATGAGCAGGAAAAGGGGATTTTCTTCCATGAAATTAAACATGTCTTTACTCCGCACAGATGGGAGAACTTCCAAGAAACTGGGTGTTACACAGACTTTTCAACTGAGTTGCACTCTTGCCGTCACAGCAAAATAATTTGAAATTTCCCCTTCACAACAGAACTTCCTGAAACTGGATTCCCCCGTTAATTCACAGAAAGACACATTCAAATTACTGCATGAGATAATGTAGGCGTTCTGGAAAAAATATAGTCTGCTCCAAGGAAATTGGCAGGCATTGCATTTTGTATTTAAGGAATAGCACCAAATATTATGAAAACAGCATCTGCCAATATTTTGCATAGTGCAGACTGTGTTCCAATACCTACATATCTCATACATTTAGCATTATGCTTCAGCAGCAATTAAAAATAAGTTTTCAAAAATTAATTCTGTCTTTCAAGTACAGGTTTCCCTGAACTTCTAAGTCAGCATGTTTGGTAATTTAAATAAAACTTCTATTCTTTTACTTGTCAGCATATAAAGCATTTTTAGTAGAGTTGGTGATAAGAAGTCAGGCAAACATTCCACAGAGCTGCAGAATGTCTCACTTATGACCATGGTCATGGACCAGTCTAGCACATTATGTAACTGAAAGGAGTAAAAGCAACAGAACTGCTTAATGAAAAAGTCCTGAAATCATTGGAGATACTAAGATACAAATATTTTCCTTATTTTTTTTTTATTTTCTGATATCTCAATTTTTTTTTGTTTTTCTTATGTGGGGTAGAGGTTGAGGAATATGAAATTGAATGTACTTCTAGTCATTAAACAAAATTCATGAGACAGACATCAAAGGTCAACTAAACATACAGGCTAAGACAGAATAAATATCATTTTTTTATACCTCAAAATAAAAGCACATGGTCTAGGCACATAAGTTGCAATTAGATAGAAGTTACCTAATGCTCAAATTATTATGTTCAGACTGCATGTGTGAATTTGGCTCAGGAAGTCTCTAGCCTGCACTAACCAGCACTGACTGACAACACTTAAAATTCTGGTCTGATGAAGCATTATTTCTTACTTGCATAGATTAACAATATTTAAAGTAATATTTCCATTTATCATAACTGTTATTAGCATTGCCTTCAGGCAAAAGAGAGGGGAGCTTATGAAGTGTGATGGAACATCAGATCAATCTGAAGATCACTCTCCATGAAAGAACGATCAATGTACAATGTGCAAAACAACTTGCTTTCTATTTCCATAGATTCTCACATGCCTCCCTGCAGGAAAATGTGCTCAAGCACAAACAGAAACAAACCCCTTCCTTTTATATATTTATGTATTACTTTGAAAGTGGCAGTTAAGTCATTCCCATCTTTATTTTCATCAGCATCATCTTTAAATTGCGTGGTGCTTACATCATAAGCCATTCAGGCAGTAAAATCACAAGGATGAATTTTTCGTTCTATTAATATCTGTAAGCTATTCCTCTTCTTAGTTTGATCCTAGCTCCAAACTACAGACTTTTGTGTCATTACCACAGTGATTTTATGAGTCTCAGATTAAAAACCTCACATCTCATGCTGAAATCACAAATTTTACACAGGTTCTGCAATATGCCCATATATCAAATAAAGATTTTCCAAACATTTTCAATAAAGCAGGTTTGTAATATTGTATATGTTGTAAGTAACAAAAATTCTTTTTATCCTCCAAAATTCATGATCTAGGATTTCAGGAACCCCTTTTTTTTTAAAAAAAAAGAAAAAAAGACTTCTTTATTTCACTATTTTGCCCCCAAATTAATTAGGATTGCAAAATTGCATCAGTCACTGTTGTGAGGAATTCAGATCTGTCTGCTGGGACTTGAATAGCAAGCCAGCTTCTTTTATTTCATACCAGTGCCTGGAAATACTGTTGCTGAAATAATCCTGAGCCTACTTGTAATAATTGTTCTGCATGCAGAACAGCTATACAACTCAGATTCCCATATGCTTCAACATAGCTGGGTCAAGTCTGGGAAAATGCATCAGAAAGCCAAAACAGGAGATAAACTTTCAAAAACACTGCCCAAAAGCAATTTAATGCAAGGAAATGGAAATGTCTAAAGGAACAGCTTGATGAGATATGTGTGCAATGTACCTTCTGGGGCTTTTTTTAAGCTCTCGATAATTTAAGCCAGTGACCTGAATGTCAAGAGTTAGGTTCCTTTAGTTTATTCATCACTGAGAGATGTTGTAGTTCAGCAGTCACCAGGAATGATCACATATAGACTGGGGAGGAGAGGAATAAGGGAGAATGGAAAAAGACAAAAGGCAAGACCCTAGGGTCAATACCAGTTTTTCTATATAAATATTTGTTTTGACCACTGAGATATAGGTAGTTATAGAAAAATACATAGAGACAATATGTATCAAGCTACTTTTCACTTAGGAACATCCAATGCTGTACACTATGAAATCTTCCTTTCACAGTCTTTTCTGTAACTGAAAAGAGGCTAATTCAAGAGCCTCAAATGGCATTAATCCGGTAAATTTCTTTAGCACAGAACTTCTAGGTGCTCTTGAAACTTACCAAATATTAGCCCAAAGTTACATACGTGTCTCCACAACACCCTACTTCCCATTCATTTTATCTCACGGGGTCTATCTGTTCATGTTGGTCACACTAAAGGATGAGCAGTTACATAAAGAATGTACTGAACACTGAATAGGAACACTGTACAGCAGAGAAAAAGAAAAATCAACAGAGAAATAGATACACAAAGTACTCTTCAATTAAGGAGAATTACATACTGTGCTGACAGAATGTGCCAGGTGCAGAGTATATCATTATCGTCAAAACAATCAAGGACATTATGTCTTTCATTCCCAATTGTTCCTGTACTGGATTAGTGTTTTTATTATTGAAAGCTTTGGTTGTATTTAAATAGATAATATCCAAACCTAATACCACCAAGCTCTAGAAATACTTTTTTCTGTTAAGAATGCATTAACCTAACAAGCTTTCACCATGCAGTCACAACTAGTATTCACATATATGATATTTACTATTAACCACCACTTAAGGCCATTGGTATTACATAAGGCTATCTTATTGTTGATCACAAAATGAATCTGTTGTGTAATTTGCTGACAACCACAAGATCAAACTACTCTGTATAATGTGTTGTTACAGTCAGTACTTGTGATTTAACCAACATGATATACATGCCTGCAATCTCTCTGTCTTCCTTTGTTGCTAGATTTACTTATATAAGATCCTTAAGCATCCTTATTATATACTCTAAATGGACACACACACCTTTGTGCAAATTATTAAAACATAGGAAACTGAAATCCATGTTCTTAGTCCAAAGCATAGATGAAAAACTCAAACATAAACAGTACCTTCTTGTGTGAAACATTTTAGAATGTCAAAAATCAATGATGAAAACATCCCCATAAGACTGCTTTGATTATTTAAAGTAGACTCAAGTCTGATCTGAAAAAGACGCACTTTCCCTGAGAAGAAACTCATGCATTGAACCATATATTCAATAGGACTGTATTTGCTTCTTAATACTGAAACAAATAGTGTTATGGTTCCTCTAAAAATTCCTGTGAGAAAATCTTTGAGAGACTCTCCTTGAAATAAAATAGGCATGGAGATAAATGGAATTAGTCTGGGCTTTGCTTTAGGGGAATTTAAATCATAGTTGGAAAAAATTGCCTACAAAACCTCAAATGGAAAGAGTCTTGCTAGAGAATTACCTATTCTTCAGTGTAATCATTGTCCAAATATTTATGGAGGTTTTTCCCCCCGCAATATCTCTGATTATGCACTATTAGGCAACTATGAAGAGAACCTTATTATAATAGCACTTCCCTGCAAGATTTCAGAGATCAAAATTTCACATAAGACTGCCGTAACAGGAGCTGCATTTTTTCCCTTTTAATGTAAGCTGCAGGGAAATAGTAGGTGTAAGTATATCCCAAAGTACATCCAATTTATAACATTCATTTCATAACATAACCCTTCCTGTTTCAACCAGTTCAGGTTAGACTGTTATTTAGCTTTTTTAAATACCTGGAACTATCACTGCCAATGGCTTTTGACTACACCATATCAATCTACTCCTAAAGAACACTAATTTACTGATTACACAGACTGTTGCAATATTTGAGAAAGACAGTCTGTATTTCTGATCAAGAACAGAAATGGTTTAGGACAAAGAAAACACAAAGTAACCATAATGTATAAATGAAAGTTTGTGGTTTAGATATTATCAACATAGTGGCAAAACAAAAAAAGAGATGGAATGCCAGCAAGGGACATCTAAATTCTCCCAGATTTCACAAGAGACTTCAGTGCTGAAAACAATTGTCTGTTCTGTAAGTTAATGGCACAACACTAAAAGTAATGTTTAAAAATATAATCCTGATGTATTAGAATTTTAGACCAAAATAGCAAGTTATTATTTTTATTGATACCACATACTTGGAAAAAAAAAAAAAAAAAAAAGAAGAAATCTTAACACCTACTTATATTGGCTAATTCTATTACAGTGAGGAAAGCACAGACCCTTTGTGGACATACCAGATCAGAAACAATATTTAGAAGTAGAATGCTCTTTGGGTAACAGGGATAGACAAGGCTGTGTTTATGCAGCCAGCATTACCCAGTTCCTAGAAATGCTTGTGAGAAGACCAGACACACACAGGAGTTTGGTCTCACCAAGAGCTCCAACTTTTTCAAATATTGTCTTTTCCAGTGGGTCATTTTGTCCAGGAAGTCTGTAATCCTTCCATGGAGCAGAAATTAGAATTTCTATTAAGCCATTAAATTTCCACAAACTGCAGAAATTAACACATTAATTGTATTCCATTTTCCAGCTAACATCTGCAGTGTTTTATGAAGAGATAGGGGTCAACTGCACTCATAAGTGCTGCTTAATTACTTCCATTTCAATATTCCAAGTTTTAACTGGCCTTATCAGAGAACTAAGAAAAAGAAAAAATAATAGTAACCTGAGGTACTGTCAACTATAGAAGGGATTTCCTTATCCATTCACTAGAAGTAATCATGGCCATAATTGTCAAATACACATGGAAAAATAACTGCTTATAGTATTTCTGCTTTTAAACTAGCAGTATCTGGAAATCAATTCCTTTGTCTACAAGCTTCAGACATTATTTTCTTTAATGTGCCCTCAGACAATTGACTTTTACCGGACATGCAATGCCTCCAAAATAGTTCAAAGAAAAGATTAAAAAAATCATTAGACAACTGAAAAATATTCATCCTGTATCTTTCCACCAATAATCCAAAAATACAACGTCAGACAAAAAATGAAAAAAGTGAAGTACAAGAAATTGATCTTGAAATTCCACATTGCCTCAAGTATAGAATGGGCAAAAGCCATTTTGAATAAAGTGGAAATCCCTACAGCCTAAATTGCTAAGGAGAGACCTATGACTAAGGAAGTATGATTTATGTCACCCTCAGATACGCATTATAGAGTCCTTGCTATGGTCTAACGCAGGTACACATCCAAGATATTGCAGTAACTTACCTCCCATGCCAATGACAAGAGTTGTGGTAGCACAGAGCTCAAATGATATGCTCCTTCCCTGTGCTTCATTGAGTTTTGCTGTTCCAGGACTAATTCTTTACCAGCACTGCAAAGCTACCTCAGGGCTGAATGCGGGTCTTGAATAAGAAAACATTAGTGTTTTGCAGCCCTACTAAAGCACGTTTCAGTGGTACTAAGCACGTGTGCGGTCCCATTTCTAACCTAGGTCACCTATTGTTTTCATTTAAGTCAACTTCTCAAAAAAACTAAGATTGTACTTTAAAACTGCATCTCCCTTCAGCTGAACGTGAAAAACAAGACCCCAAACCTACAACAAAAATAACCCCTCAGTCAACCTCTCTCTTCTCTACTCTTTCCGATGACCTTAATTTTTACAATAGCCCATTGCCTGTGAAGGTGACAAGGGTCTGATTCACATATGGCTAAAACTAGCTTTTACTGAAGTTCTGAAGCTGAGTGTGAAACAAGGCAAGTCATGAACTACAGATTAAGCCCTGAAGCAATTTAAGAAACCTGTATTCTGTTTTCTGAAGTATGTACAAAGCATATATTGCAATACTGTCTGCTAAAGCCTGATCAAATTTGAACATCAGATAGCTAAAACATTTTTAGTTGTAGCAACATAAGTTTATTCTAAGGACTTATTTAAACTTCCAGGGTTTTTTTTAATCCTGAAATCAGAAACAGTGTCTTTATCTCTAAAACAGGACAATAAACTTGAAAAAGTCCCACCTGAGCTTGCAGGAAGTTACACTGAGAGAAATGAAAGTCCATGCTGCTCAAATCTACTTGAAAGGCCTGTCCTTTCCAGAGCTTTCAGAGGTTTCTCACATTTTATATATAATAGGATCCAAATACTAAGCATGACAATTTATCATGCCACAGGATTCACAAAAACCTTTTTGACAAAGTCCACTTATTTTTATTCTAATCACCATTGTGAAAATCTGGAATATAAATGTAAAATTTTCAGATTTCCACTGAGATTTAACTGGCTGAACTGTCTATTTCAAAAGTTATTATAGCTATAACTTCAGGATGTAACCTGTGACTCACTCCTGGGGAAAACAGAAACCATGGAAAAAAGTTTCTTTTGTGTGAGCAAGTTTCTGCTGTTTTCAACTACACATTTCAATTGCTGAGCAACACACAATGTAATAAAGCAGAAAAATCAAGACAAATAACTGTGATATATTAATGTCACAGGACAATAGGATATTGGCTTAATGCTTTATTAATTTTGGTCAGACTTGAGGCACATTTACCCCGTACACAGAGAAAGTTAGTTATTTTTTTACTACTGAATGCAACTGACAGCTTGCTTTTGTTTCTTCTATTAACAATAGTTTTAAAGTTGCTCCTTAAAATGGGTTCATTTTTCAAAATGACTTTTCAACAATATTAAAAAGACCAGGAAAATTATTTTCAGTTAAATAAAAAACACTAGATAGAATATCTAGTTATTCTGAAATGAATAAGAATTAACTGAAAGCCCAACATCCTTCCAAATAAACAGAAAAGAACCAAGAATTTATAGTCAGAACAGAAGCAATCTCATTGGGTTTCACATTTTAACAGGTTTATATTTGTAAAACATGCTCAGGTGAGAAGCTTGAGCTGTTAATATAATTTGTTATCTTGAAGGTAATATAGGACTTTTATTCCTCATTAGGATGTTTTACAAGTATTAATATGGCTTTGTTATGTATTTAATTCTACTACTGTAACCAATAATTTAAGTAGATAAACTTAAACAACTTTACATAAGCCACAAGCAGCAAATAATAAGCAGCATTAGACCTTAAGAATGCTGAAGTGCACAGGCCCAACAGGTTGTTAGCCTTATGAAAGCCTATCCAAAATAACCAAATTATGGAGCTGTTCAACTAGGCTTAAAGTGTTCACTCCGGTTTTTCTATGCTATGAGTTTTGTAGTGTGATACCATGGAAACTCATATTCATAAGCTTCACTTATCTGGCTGTCCACAAAGCTTCTGATAAAATGCAACTATTAGAGACATATGATAAGATCTGAACCCACTGCAGCCAAATTTTCAAATACTTTAGGAGGCTATTTGATGATTATACACCAAGTAGATTGAAAGCAAAAGAAAACAGACTGATACTATGTTCAGTGAAACAGATTTCTAGTTTAAGAAAAAAATCTCTTCCTCAGAATGTGGAAATTCATTGTTTATTGGAATAGTAGAGATTCCTGTAGACAGAACTAATTACCATCTGTACATTCCCAGACACTGTTACTCTTTTCTCTCATTTAGAGGTGGCTTTGATGAAAGCTGTCTGCTTTTTGTTATCTCCTTACAGGTCAGATATGAACTGCAGGAGGACTATGGAATCGCATATCATGTAGCTACAAAAGCCTGTATTTCCTAGCCAGACTAATTCCCTGCAGTGGCTCTCTGATGACTGTAACCCAAATCATAGCTCAGCAGGTCAGATAAAGCACATGACCAACTGCTTTCATCCTCTAGCAGAAGACCTTCTGCTGTCAGTGCTCTATATCTGGATCTGCACCTTAAAGTCATAGGTATGACTAGGGGAGACAGTGTTCTGAAATCCATTGCATTTTAGTTAGCATATTTTCCTGCAATTCTTAACTGAATAAAATTATAACATGAATTACAGAAGAGTTAATCTTACAAGCAAACTAGCTAGGAGGTTAGCAGGAGAGAACAAGCTCTGTCTGTCTCATTATTCTAAAGTATCATTGTCACAGTTGGCAGTATTAAAGAGACATTGTGTTTATATGGGTAAGTTAGGGGTGAATACTTTCAGAGTTCAAGAAACTGAAATATCAAAGTAGAGATCAGCCATTTATTCTAATCAGCTAGAAAGAATGATCTAAACCCAAAAATAATCTTTTTCCCCCCCAATGGTAACAGTCATATTGCTCATTTGGGAAGATCTACCCCTGTCAATGTATGCTCTGTTAAGCAGAGCTGTAGCTGGTCTGAAAACTGTCAACGTGACAGATGAGGCATTACATCTGAATCCGTGTGCATCATTATCTGCTCACCCAGTAATTGGTAATTCCTTTTATCTACAGTGCACCACTATTCCTACCAGGAACCTTCTGTTGACATTCATAGTATAGTTAGAAGTATAGAAGTATTTTCCAATGAAACCCAGTTCCTCTGATCTTACCCATGTCAGTAGCCGTAAGTGGAATAAGCCAAACTTGGCTCTCAATATTGATATTATTCAAAAATAGAACAGAGGATCAAAACTATACAGGCATGCAGAGAAAATTAAGGTTTCTCCTTTAAGCAGCTGCTTATTTCCTTTTAATTGCAATTGTCTAAAAATAACCTCTAAGCCTTAACTCTTTCATCCCTGTATGGCATTTTCAACTGGTCCAGAGGAATTATCTTAAAACTCTCACGCAGAATCCCCAAGACAGATGTACAGCTTTTCTATTCATCACAAAGATTTTTAAATAAGCATTATGTCAATGTTAATGATGATATTGATGTAAAATCTGTACACATCTCTTTAGCACACAGCAGCACATTGTGATATTAATATTTTGCATGATCAATACTAACAGGGAAAAAGGCAAAAGGCCCCGAGTTCAGCTGTTAGCAGTAGTCACAAAAGCAGTGTTGACAACTTTTTTTTTCCCACATATTAAGTTTGGATCTCATACTTTGAGCTGTATATTTGCTAGTCAGTAGTCAGACTCCTGTAACCAAACCCACTTTGTTTCAAGCCCTTTAGCCTTAGCCGACTCTGAAGAACTAATTCTATCAGATTTATAAGAACAAAAAAAATGCACTGACACTTAATCATTCTCAATGAGCACATTAAAAGTTACAAAATTCAAAGTTTGATAAATTATGTTAACAAGTGTAATATTACACATGATACCTCTAGGCACCACAACAGGATCAAGTCTTAAGAAGAATTTTGAAGGCAAACATTGAGAAGGATTTCTGACTGTTCCACAAAGTAAGGATCACAGGAAAAAAAAAAAAAAAAAGAAAAAACCCACAAAACAAGTGGTGAAGTAAGGTTGAGAAACAAGCTGATGTCACAGGGAAACAGCAGAGTGAAGTAGAATCATGGTACAGAGAGGTTAGGGTACAGAAAACAACAACAAAATAAAGTAAGAGCATGAACCTTAAATTACTGTCTTTTTTAGGAATAATGCAGCATGGTGATTCAATTACAATAATGTTTTTTGGCATGTTAGATGGAACACCCATTTCGTTTCAAAAGTTAATGCAGATGGAAAAATATGTCTTAGAATACCATTTTTCAGAAATCAAAATTTAAAATTCTTTTTATTGTGTTTTATGACATGTTGATATTAAATTAAGAAAATCAGCTAGAATCTAAGTCTATATTAAAGGAGCAAAAAATAAACAAAAAATTATGTTCTCTTGACAAAAGCACTTTTTAGGATACAGTACGTATTTAATCACATAAATGAAAGAGGTGAGCCTTGCAAAGACCTTGGTAAACTTGTTACAGATTTGTCAGCTTTCAAAAATTTTCAGCTGTTCCTCAGAAGAAGATACAACAGGTAAGTTTAATAGAGTTTTCTTTGAGAGAAAGTCTGCAAGAAACATTTCTTTGTTAAAATCCAAGCCCTCTGTGTTCAAACATTCAGGTTTGGGTCAAGTACTGGAAGCATACAGCTGGTAATTACTATCAAAGCAATTAGACTCCCTACCTTAACCAGTGAATTCTCAGTTCCCATATGTTGAAGGGAAAACATTGGAGGCTTTTTTGAAAACCTAACTCTGTTTGGGTATTATAATACAACAATCAGCTTTAAATGTTTAATTCAAGTTCAAGACTTTTTTTTGAGCCTGGAAAGAACTCGTCTTATTTTCTAATGTAGAAAACCAACTACCACAAGTAACATGCAATATCACGCTGACAAGTCACAATCATTGCTTGATTGTCCTACTGCTAATTAATTTCAAAGTATAATGTATTCAGTATCAATATAAAGTTACACTCCATTAGACATACCTTTTACAGGTTCTTTACAGGCTTTTTACTCAAGGAAATGATAGAAAAAAATTCTATTTTAATCTATTGATTTTGTCTTTGTTAGGGATTTCTACTGCTTTCTCACTTTTCAAAGAGTCTCCTCATTACCTGCCTCAGTGGGCTCGCGTTCTACTCATTGCTATGAGAAATGAGCTTTAGCCTTCATATTTGGGTCATTTAAATGCTAGTCCTTGACTGAGACTGTTAAACTAAGCATCTAGTTTCATGATCCAAACACTTACAAAAAAATTTCAATATTTCAAAACCATACACGTACATCAGAATAAGCAGCCTCCAGATACACAGAGCCTTGTAATAATTCTGTCACTGTAGGTTAAGTTCTACAGAATTACAGTTCTCTTAATTGAATATTTACTGCAATTCTAAGCCTTTAGTTTAGTGAGGTTCAGGAAGGATTCCATTATTTCTACAGAGGAAATGAGCACAGACTTTACACCTAACAAAAATTTAACTAGTTTTACAAAAGGAAAGTTCCATTCACCCTTTTCTTTAAAGGTGATCTTCAACAACCCTACAAAGAGTAAGAAACTGAATCAGTATTTAAGAAAAATAAACACGGGGGGGGAGGGGGGGTGTGGGATTTGGTAAAGAAGCTCCCTACTCTTCATCCCTACTCTGTTTTAGACCGCATATTTACAGATAGTTTACCACACGTTAGAAACTTTTTCACAGCATTGCTATACTTCTACTAGAAGATTCCCTTTAATAAAAATAAAATCTACATCCTTATTAATTTTCTGTATGTTTTCACTATTCACAACCTTATCCAAACACTACAATTCATTTCTCAAATATATGTAGAATGCCATTAATAATCAAATATATACTTAAAACATTAAATACATTAGGATTTATAGGCTCAGACACCATTAATCTTTACAAAATCCATATGGATTAAGTTAAATCACACCAGAGACTAGCAATAACGTTTGGGAGGTTGTGTACAAGACTGCACAGTGAAGTGACCAAATAGCATAATTTGTTTCCAAGAGGAAAAGTAGTAGCTCAATTTATGGTGAGAAATGAAAAAAACCCAAGGTTTAGTCATAAAAAGGGGATATTGTTGTTAGATAGCCCTTACTGTAATTTTAAAACAGCAAACATAGTAGCACAAGTATGCCATAATGTACATGTTCTGTTAAGAGGCAAGTTCAAGAACAGAGATGAACAAACAGAAGTCATACTTTTGAAACCCTTCCCTATTACTTGTTACCATTTATCCTGAAATTAAAAGCATATAATTCATTGTGATCATAGAGAAACAGTTTCAAAAAGGGAATTAATTCTCTGTGTGTCCACACGTTTACAAGGGGCCAATGCCAACTACAGCCTTAATTCAGCTGGGCAAAGCAGTAGCCCATAATTTTTTAAAAATACTCTTAAAACCATTAAACCTGATCTTGTCAGAGCTGTAAAGTTTCAATCATCCCCAAGTGACTTTCTGGTAAAAGAAATTTCTACAAAACATACTGATTAAAAAAACCCCAAAACAACCAACTGGTACCTAACAACCCTATGGATGTAGCTGATTTGCACACCTATTATATGTTTAGCTCTTGAAAATAATAATTATTGCATATTTTCCTATAAAAAATGTTGATTATTTCTAAGAAAATTCTAAACTTTATCACCAAATTCAAACAAGTCTTCCATTCATAAAGCAAAATTTCCTGTCAGGAACAAACCCTTAGTACTAGTTTATTACAATTTTTATTGTAATCATTGAATTATTCTAGCATTTGTCTACACTAATGTGTCTCTACTGTTAAAACAAGTAAAACAGTAACAGAAAACCTGGTGTAACCCCTGCTGCAATGCCAGTGTAGGGAGTGACTGCAATCTGAGATCAAACACAGTGCCAAAAGTTTAAGTCACTTATCTATATCAGGCATTTTATAAATCAGTGCTGGTGCCTTTTTAACTTTGATCACAGGAATTTGTGATCATGTAACCTCTAAGCAAAATGTGATGTATTTAACCAGGAGTAAATTACTTGAAGTAATTGCCATAATAATCAGCCCCTGAAAAGAAACCAAAGCTGAAGTTCAGCTTTAGTTGATATTATGTGGAGACTTAAACAGAGAAAAGCTGTTAGAATATCAATGCCATATAAAGCAATTTTATTTATCTTCTAGTTAAGACAGAATGGACTCACATATGAGTAATAAGAGTTTGAACTGTGCTAAAGTATATCTAGATAAGTGCTAAAAATGGTAAGTAACTTAGTAGTTCACATCCAAGCTGCCTCTGCAAGCTACACTTGATACTTTTCCTTTGCAAAAAAAAAATCTAAGATTTAAAGTTGAATAAACGTACCTTATTTGTTCTAATGTTTTCCTTGTCAGAACATTCTTGTAGCAGCCTAACTGTTTTGATTTGTTTTGCTAGTCAAGGCACAAGTAAACTCACATAAGTCTTTCTTTATGGAAGAAAAATAGCACACTGTCATCTGTGGAATACCATGAACATGAATAGCAGCCTCCTTTGGCATCCAATTGCAATGATACATCATATCGATTTTAGTCCTCGGTAAATCTAGGCTATGTTTCACTTTAAGTGCCATCTTGTAAGGTGTTTACTGCATGGCAAAATCTTATTACATGTAAGCCTCAAACTACCTCACTCTCTAGTTCTCGGTTTGAAAACTCTTTATATATGAACAGCCTTACTGAAGCCAGGAGGCTACTTTTTCTTTTTGCCATGCTCAGAAGACAACACTGTGGGAAGAGGGATAGTTGGTTGTTTGCTACTTCTGTAGGGAGGAGGAAAACAGAAATAAAAAGAGAAAAGGAAAGCAAGTAGAGCTTAGAGGAAAACCCAATTCCACCCACAGTAGCAGACCAAGCAAATAACAGAGAATAAAAAGATGAGCTAATTTTCTCTTCTGCCGATGTCGGAGAATTTGGGACCAAGGGAACACAAACCTATGCCATGCTCTTTCCTTTTTTTGAGCTGCAATCTAGTCACAAGTCCTCATGGGCTACCACAGTAAGAGGAAAGATGCCTTATGCAAACAAGTGACAATATGGATTGCTGCTCCCAGGATCACTGCACATGCAAGGGGCTAGCTTCATTTTACCACAGTCTGCAGAACACAGCAGCACAGCAAGCCTATCTTGTATCTGACACATCCCTGTGGCAGCACTCTGCTTTTCCCTCCCTGTCCCATACCAGCATGGGAAAGGTGTGGCCGGTGCTCCAGGACTTGATCCCGAAGTCCCCTGGTTCAGCCAGCGGAGCTGGTGACAGGCAGCCATCTCCCTGCACAGTGGGCTGTGGCACGCAGCCCCCACTCTAAACCGTGCCCAAAGGGTGTGCGCTGCTGTCACACTAGCGGCTGCTTAGTTGGAAGATAAAAGCCTGCTGCACAAATAGAACAAATATATATTTTCAGACAAGAGGGAGAAAATCAATGAGGCGTGCAAGCATACTATTAGAATTCCAGTTGTATAATATTGACCACTAAATAATTGTAAGTATATCCATAACAGCCACAAGCAGCAAAGATGAGAGGTTGTTCTAACCTGTCAGCATCTGCATCCAGAAGAGCTCATCTTTCACATGCCCTCTGCCATCCGCCAGCAGGAATGTAGTCTTTTCTCCTCAAACCCACTCCAGAGACATTTGAATTACATTGTACCATCAGGGTCATGAAGGTTCCCAGTGCAGGTCTCAGCACTAGCATTACCTTTGCTATAATTTGTCTATTTGAAAAACGAAATACATTCTTTGCCCAAACATGCCTAATACATGAGTAAGAGCCTTTCAGAGAATTTGGGTAATATTTTATATCCTTTTCATATCTTTAAGATATTGGTTGCTGACAAAGCTTTCAGCTGGACAGATAGGTGAATCGTAATCCTCTAAGGACATTCTTAACTACAAATACATTTTGGAAGTAGTCCTACTGAAGGAATTACTATCCACATTGCAGGATGTCAAGAAATAGGCAGCTTTAGAAAACAATATTTGGTCTCTATTCTCCAAGTATGTATTGGTCTGGTATGCAAGCCCTGAAATCAGTCTGGAATCAGAGTACTGAACAGAGGGATTTTTTGAGTCTAGTAAATGCTGACAAGAGAAGCTACATCTTAGCAAGCAGGAAGTCACAAAGGTTTTGTTCTAAGTTTACTTGTACTATACAAAAAAAATTAGTATTTATTTGATTTAGTAACCCCTAGTTTAGAAAGCTAGCCTCAGAGGAAGATTTGATGTGAACAGCCTGCATATGCCATACATCACAAATAGTAAGCTAAGAAAAATAACTGGTGCTGCAGACAAATTGCTCTAGTATTCCACAAATGTCATCGTACAACAATAAGAAAGGTATTGTGAAACTCTAAAGGAAGGCTTTCTGGTAGTTTATTTAATAGCACTTATTTAAATTATTTAAGAGTGTGCCAGATTAGTTTAAACTATTCATACACTCTCTTGAACACGAGCACCATACAGCTGCTTGTTGTTCACAGGCTTTAAAATTGGTAGGGAGCTATTAATGAAGTGGAGAGATTGCATACAAGAGTTACATTAGAGTCACACAACTGTCTATGCAGTCTTGTAACTCCGTTTAATGCTTCTCAGAAAGTTTAAGAACTGACAAAGCAGTAGCAACAAATTTTTGAACAATTTTTCTATTACAATTAGCACACTATCCCTCAGGTACCATACCCACAGTGATACAAAAGGATTCTGAAAACTGTAGCTGCCTGTTCTATTTCAGCCTCTCCAGTCATGAATCAAATTAACTCAGTTTTTGCGACATGCCCAAAGTTACTTATTTGAATTATACAGAAATAAAGTTACCATGGTAGGAAGTGTGGTTTGGGAGAATTACACTGATAATGTGTAACCAGCAGTGAGACATTACATGAATTTTAAGTAATTCACAGAATATTACCAGTTACTGAACAGGTATGTTATGATATACAGAAAATAGGTGTTATAGGGTTAATGCCACAAGTTCTATTCCTCAAGTAAATTTTGTTATTTTTGCAGTGCTTAATATTTATCAGCAGTAGAACGAAGTAGTTTTTTCCTTCTTCCTGATCTCTAATTACAATTTGAAAGTTGAAAAGAATCCAAGCATTTTTAAGTTAATTTACTACAAAATAAAATATTATGGCATTGACAAAATAAGCAGCCTATAGTGCTCTGAATGTATTACAAAGCCAATATCCTGTGTTTGTGAATATCTGATATTTTAAGTGACTCATGGCCATCAGAAGAACTTCAGTCTCCAATAGAGATGCATAGGTGGCCTGTTCATTGCTTTGAGGGCATCATAATACAGTACTCTTGTAAATACAGAGTGTTAAACTGTGGATTTGGAAATGATACTTCCATGTTCTTTAAGATAAGACACTTATATCCTTGCATCACATTGATTCTCACTAAAGTACTATTTTCAAAGCTTTCAGAAAACATTTATGGTAAATAAATTCTTCAGATATGTATTTCAGGTCCAAAGCGTATTCAGCAATTTTGCAGAAATATTGTAATATATTGAGCAAAGTGTGGCACAGAGGGATAAGAGGAAGAATCCCAGCTGGCAGTCCTTGTTGTGAATGTCTTGCAGGCAGTGTTTATTAAAATAAAATAACGGCCAGGAAAAAATACAAAATAACATGGTAGAAAACAGTAAAAAAGGTCATCATTTACAATACTGAATATGAACCAAGTACCACCTTTTTCTTTTTACCCTTAAGTATCCTCTCCTAGAAATATTTTTTCAGGACAGAGTGAGAAATAATTTTAAAATTTGAGGAGTGGACAATAGACTGGTATGGTGTGTTACAGTTTTGTAAGCACATATAAATTATGGATCAGAACTATACTGAATAGAAGGACTGACATAGTATTTACTTTACTGGAAACTTAAGTTTTGTTTCTGAGATTTAATCTCTGCCTAGGAAAAAGTTATTCTTGGTCACCTGTCAGCATCAATAACCCATTGTAGTATGGGAGGGGGCAGGGAAGAAACAGGGTCCTGTGTCAGGAATATTCCCATGATTCATATTTTGAAAAGATTCATGTTCCAAAAGCAGATAGTAAATATCTGTAAGAAATCAAAGGAAGAAAATTATTTTTGTCTGAAAATGAGGTTTTGCCTCAAATAAATCAGCTCCTTTTTATACTAACTTCAGGAAAACAGTATCTGGAATTATATTTTGCATAAATGTATTAGTCAATGCATTGAACTTGTTATTGGTTTTCAACTTCAGTCACTAAAGAGATGAAAAAAAAGAAATCATAAATTGCAGAACAAGCATTTAATCCAGAAGATATTTTGGCCATTCTTGTCTTGCTGAATTATACGGTATAAGGCTTCTCATATGCCAGCCATCTCTGCTTGCTAAGATGACTAGACACTAACAGGACGTAGATCAAGTTGACAAGTTTCTCTTTTAATGTATAAACCTGCAGTAAGGTAAAGCATGCTACTGCATAGTAACTCAAAATGTGACACTTCAGGAACGAAAATTATCAGTCAGCTCTCTTTACTAGTTCCTGCAGCCACTTTCAAGGCAGTGCAAGCATGAAGAGGGCATGCCATATGCAGACTAGTAAGCCTATCACACCAGAAATATCTCAATGAAAAATTAATGAGCTTTTCTTTAATGTGTGATCATTGTACATAGTCCAGAAACTGAAAATATCTTCAGTATTTCATTGGTTTTATAGCAAATCTCAAGGAATTAAGGAAAAGGTAAACTCAGAGAAATGGCTATAGCTAGATCTGAAAAGTGCCATTCTTGTAGCCTTATTTATATTCAGAGCTGGTCAAAAGTTTTCTGACAGTCCATTTTTATCTCCATCACTGGATCTTGTCATCTACTACAGATAATGACTTTATATAATCCCAAACTGCTCAATTCCATTATAACCCAAATTTAAACATCTATGCTTCCGCTGCTTATGTGAAGAACAGAATCATTCCAGAATCCCTCTTGCAGAGCTCTCCGCTGTTACAAGAGTTAGGTGTTCCCTTTGGTAGTTTTCAGCCCCTAGTTAACAGTGTTGAGGTGTTTTGAGATACTGTAGACTCCACAATGATCAGTCTAGGACACCACAGAATTGATCAGAATTTTTGGAGAGAGACTGAGAGAAAGGAGCACTTTAGAAACTGAGCTGCAAGCTTTGATCTCTTCCTCTCTAGTCTCTCAAGCAGCATAATTTAAATGCAGGGCTGCTAGTAAAGTGCAGATTCTGGAAATTCTCTCTCAAAAAGTAAACCAAGTAAAAAGATACAGTCAGAGAACAGCTCCTTCCCCACGTTCCACGTGGAAGGCACATCTTGGGAGTTAGGAACATTGATCTAGAAGGCACATCAAGGGCAATCAGGTCTAGTTCCCTGGCAGACAGCTACATTATTAATTATTTACCACTCCACCATGACCTTCAAGCAGGACTTCAGAAAGAAAATAAGACAGTATGGTCAGACTACATCTAGGTAGACTTCTTCCAAAGAGGGTTTTCTGCTACTATAGGGACATCTATAATGTACAGCTGTAGTAATGAAACAAAATGAAGTTACATATGGTTTGGAGCGCATACTGGGCATGAAGACACAGCAACTAGTCTTTTCATAATGTTTTTCTCAGGTGAATTAAAAATCTAGTTACACATTTTGACTAAGTTGTTCCATGAGCAGCAATTTAGCACCTCTTTCCCCTGAAAATTACGAGCACTTAGATAAGCAAGCCAGTTACAGATAAAAGTGTTTCAAAATAGGAAAAAGGAGGTTGCTATTTTTTGAGAATCAGTTAGATTACATTAAATTTCCAAGGAACAGGAAATAAGTAAATCTGAAGAGCTGAAAAAGCACTGGGAATTATTCTGTAGAGCTGCAGCAAAAAGAATGCAATAGGCTATTCAATAAAACCACACAGGGAATAATTCAGCTCAGTTTGTAAGTTCTTCATAAATTGCCTTAACAATATCTTAGAATTCATAATATACGGCTACAGAGAGCAAAGATAGCACCATTCAACAGGCATATCCACCTACCCTGAAACTGAAAATATTGCTTGCCTTACAACAATAAAATAAATCAAATATTTTTCTCAAAGAGCCAACTTTGCTTCTTCAGCCAATGTTTTTTTTGAAACGGAGCAGAAGACCTACATCACCTACCCTAATCATTACTACCTATTTGCCAGAACAGTATAATGCAAAACAGAGTTCATTAGACTTTTCTATATGCCAAGCTAGTAAAAGTACCAGATTGCATGTTAAAAGTTGGTAATTAAGTTGGTATCTAAGCCCATGAAGCTACTACTCCTATTCTGATCTGTTAATGAGATGCAAAAGCTCAAACCACAGCAAGGATCTAAAACAAAGAACAAGTTCCTTGATACGAAAAACTGTATATTTAAATATGACATACCATGTTGTAGAAGACCCTCCTATACAAGTGAAGATTTTAAATTCCAAAACTGGTTATAAATAACATAATCCATGTAATTCTAACCATTCTTCTAAATTTGTAACAAGGATTTCACAAACCAACTCCGTCATATTAAAAATATATTCTAAAATGTGAAGGCAAGAAATGTCCCTTTAAAACCAGCTACAGTCTTTTAAAAAGATAGGGCGTAACCTACTGCTAGATTTACAATTAATTCCCCAGAAAGATTCTTGATAAACTCTAGAGTACAGGAATCAGGTTTACTCATAACATAAGTAGTCTTGAACACATTGAATAAATAGGGCTATTCTGGCTTGCATAAATTGAGGGTCTAGTCTTGGATCTTTCCTTCCATGAATAGAAAAACAATACATAAGAAACATGGAGATCTTCAAGTACAAAGTTCTGTAAACAAATCTTAAGAAAAATAGGTTAGGAATTAGTCTAAACGTTACTCATATTTTTCTCCTTGTGTTAATTTAAACATGGCTGAAGCATATCTGAAGCAACCAGCCTGAAGCAGAAACTCAGCAGTTAGAATAATCAGGAAACATAGAGAGTTATTAGAAATTTAGCAAAACAATTAAACGCTAGGAACAAGGATTTATAGTGTTACTATCAATTAAATCTAGGTCTGCTATGCGGTGGTGTATGACATGCTAGTTAGCATGTGTCCTTTTTTTGGCTGGAATAGAGTTAATTTCTTTCTTCTAGTAGCTGGTACAGTGCTGTGTTTTAGATTTAGTATGAACATAATGTTGATAGCAACAACTAAAACATCAGTGTGTTAAGTAGTGCTTACACTAGTCAAGAACTTCTCAGCTTCTCATGCCCTGCCAGCAGGAAGCTGGGAGGGGGCACAGCCAGGACAGCGGACCCAAACTGGCCAAAGGAATATTCCATACCATATGACATCATGCTCAGTATATAAATTGGGGGGGTTGGCCAGGGGGCAGTGATCACTGCTCACTGCTCAGGGATGGGATGGGCATCAGTCAACAGGTGCTGAGCAATTGCATCATGCTTCACTTATTTTTTTATGTTTTTATCATTATTATTATTTTCCCTTCCTTTTCTGTCCTATTAAACTGTCTTTATCTCAACCCACAAATTTTACTTCCCCCTACGCACTTTTTTTTTTCCAATTCTCTCCCTCATCCCACTGGGGGGCAGGGGGAAGTGAGCAAACAGTTGTGTGGTGTTTAGCTGCCTGATGGGTTAAACCACAACAGCATGTTAAAAAAGGCTTGCATTAATTAGAACAATAATGAATCTCCTTATTGTTCAATTCACCAAATCAGCAGATGAACCATTAGCATAATTTATTCTTTTTCTTGGCTAAGGAATACCTCAGACAGCAATTTAGAAGAGACATCCATTCCAAACTCTAGTCAATAATGTTTGCCTACTTTAATAATTGAATAATTATTTCATTATATATGCCTTCCTATATAAAGACCTAAAAGGTCTTTAACTCCCCAAATCCTTGGTTAGTTATCTTTAAGGTTTTGGCACTACTATTAAAACTTGAAAATGACTTTTTGCATGGTGGTTATAGTGTTCTCTTGACACACATAAGACCCCAGAAGAATCCTATACTCAAACACATTTTAATTCATACAGGGAGGGAAGAGAAGCACAGCAGAATGTTTTCTTTATTACCAAAGAATCAAATACATACACCATGATAAATTCCACATTACATATACAGTCCTAACTTGCAGTAGAAGTCTTCCAAATGTTCTGTTAATGTAATTCCAAAGAAGTATTGAATAATATAGTTGTGATAGAAATAAAGATTAAACAGATACCAGCGTTAAAGATAAAATATTTATGCACAACATAATTTCCTGCCATGCTGCCCTATTATTTCAGTTTGTAGGGGATTCATCTGAACACATGCAGCTTTGAGCCAACAAGATGGTCCTGAATGTTAATGCAAATTATCTGAATATCTTGAGCCAGAAACATTGGCTTTTAAGTCTCAAGTACAAACTCCCATTAAACTCTAACCTGTGACAGTATCTCTAAAACATCTGGTTAAATTCCAGAGGCCAGGAATGTTACTTTCCAAAACTGGCAACTCACTGATGTCATTATCCCTCAAACAATGAAAAAAAGTTCAGAATTCATCTTCATTTCAAGGTTTGTAAATAAGACAATATAATTCAGGTTTAAGTTAGTTACATGCTGCAAAATAAGTGTGATGTTTAACACAAATTAAGTGTTCCAACATACTGATATGCTTTTGTTGTTTTTTGTGGGTTTTGGTTTTTTTTTTTTAAAGCACTGCCATAATGTTATTGTCTACTCTAAGATTTCTCAGCATAGGTAGGTTGTTCAGGGTTTTGCTTGTTTTTAAACTGGTATATCATAACTATTATCTGGGTGATATTTAAGAAATTGGCATTTAACATTAAGAATCCAAATGCAGAGTAGGAATGAGGCAGACAAGATACTCTTGTGTAGAAAGGAGGGAATTAGAAAGTTGTTGAGAATGCTTAACTAAATTTCTTCACTTACATTTCTAAGAGTCTGTGACAGTTCTTCATCATAATGGTTTAATGCCTCTGGACAGTTTCATCAATCACATTGCTTGAAACAAACTACACACAGCTTTCATAATAACCAATAACTCTGGAATCTCTCCAAGTAGAAAGCTGTAAACAGAAATAAAAGGAGCCATGCCTTGAACAGCTTAAGTATGAAGCCAGCTTTTTGTTACCTTCCTTTTTAGATAACAGAGACCTCTTTCTATATTAGACACACACATTGGAAAGTACCAGAAACGACTCACAAGAAAAACCCCCAGAACTCCATAATTCTAGCAGGCTATATTTAGAGTATCACAGCAAGTTCTTCAGCCATACAGAGTTAGTAGCTATGAAAGAAATGGCTAGAACATATGAAGCAGAAATAGATGCAACAGACTTCTGTTTCTCATCGAAGCAGCTTCCACCAACATTAGAAATACAGCTGCACTGCAGTTACCACTGCACCCTGAAATAACCACACATCAGCAGTAAATAGATGCAGTATCTCTAAAAATCAATTTGCTTTATGGTAAACTGCTCGGTATTAATCAGTGAGGCTTCAGTACAGAACTACATGCTACAGGCAGAAAGATTTCAATACCGTTTGTACTAGATTATGAGTATTGATTCTGAGGAGACACTTAAGTCCACTCAAAAAAATCAGAGGCCCGTTATTATATGTGCCAAAAAAATACATCTTGTGTCTGTACTACCCAGTATCCCTCAAACAAATAAGACTATTACACCAATTTATTCTTACATTTGAGTTATTCCTTAATATTTGGTTGGGTTTTTTTGGTTGGTTTGTTTTGGTTTTTTTAAACTTTGCTATTAAGACTGTATTGGTCACATTACTCTATTTTGTCGTAAAAACAGCAGGGGGACCTAGAAATGTAAGAAAGCTCCCTGACATTCATCCCTTCCAGAAGCATGAAGGAAACTTCTGAACTTGAAGGAAATGTCTTTTGATCCCACACACCAGCAGCGAAAAGCCTTTCTTTATCAGTACATTTATCAGTACAAAGTTCTTCACTGGTAATCATTCCTTGCTTTGGGTAGTTACCAGCAGAAAGAACAAAATCCCTTAGAATGGCTTCAGTCTTGCCAATGCTTGGTTTAGTTATCTGCACTGTCCTATTAAGTCAATCCTGCCATGAACATGATGCCATTCAGGGGTCTACATACAGACACATGTTTTACTGCAGAGTTGCAGTTGCATAGAAATACAGGAGCCTGAAGACCATTCTAGTTTCTTTGTGCTATGACAACACTCACTCATTCCTTTCACCACCTCTCTCCCTCCATTCCCTGCTCTTGCTTTAAATAAATGCCTTCTGGCATTCTTCTTGCCTTCTCCCCCCAGCATCTCAAATGGGGTAACTATTTACCACAGCGCAGCTAATAAGGTTGCTGTCATTTCATTACTGTTTTATGTGGTATATATGTCCAAGTTTTTTTTTCATTTGCTGGCAGGAAGTCTGAGAAATATGTCCTCACTGAGGATTCACTTATTTCCCTCATTGCTTCCTGAAGTTACAAGCCATGTATAATCACTCACAAATTATTTTTTTGCAGAGTGCTTTGGGCAAATCTGTCACATTGAGTTATTCTGCTCTCTGATAAATATTTGAACCTGAAGAAAAATGTTAAAGCCAAGATAGACAGTTTGAAAGTAACAGATCCTTGGAGGAATGTAGGAGAATAGCAGCCTTGAAAAAAATTACAGCCTAGGGTAGGCACATTAGAAGTCCAGGAAAATCTGTGGCAAACATTGTAAGCATATCCAGCATGGTCATGAAAGATGTCTAGCAGTAATTTTGGAGAAAAGGGCAATTTTATCAGCCCCAAAAGTTGCTTTCCAGTACAAACTGCCACAGGAGATTCCATTATGACTCTTCAGCATTCTCCCTACATGTTTTGTCCTGTTTCTACAACACAGGCAAGATTATGATTTCAAGTGCACTGCTCTAAAAGGGAAGGACATAGTGTCCAATATTTTGTAGGGTCAGTACAGCAATGAGATTTCACAGAAGCACCAGTTTTAGGGTTCTGATCACTTCCTTTCTATAGGACAGTCATGTTGTAGGGTCTACTTTTCACCCTTAATTTATTAAGGGGAAAGGAAATCAGACACTACTATGAGTTTTGAGCCAAGATTCAGTATACAGAAAGTACTATAATATTGCAGGTTAGCATAAGCACAGAGATTATAATAATCTATTAGTTTAATTCCCCATGCCTCCCTTCTTGCACAGAAGTGCTCACAATAAGTTTCCTTCTTTTTGGTAAAAGGAGAATTTGTAGAACATTGGAGTAATGAAAATAATTCTTCACATGCCTTTCTCAACATAGCCTTTTATCTCCCTCAGTGATGCCATCTAAACATTAAGTAGAAAAGGTGATAGCATAGGCATTTTTTTTCCCCAAGATTCTTTTACTAATAAAGATCAGATTCAGTGCTATTCACTGAAGAAAGGATATTAGCTGAAACGGAGGTGAGCACTACCTCATATTCACTAGTTCAGAAGACTGTAGTCAACACACAGCTAAAAACACACCACAAAAACATCTTGATTTAGCCAGGCAATTCTATTCACATGTACTGTATTTTGTATTTTTATAAACAAGCAGAAGTTTCAGAAGAGGCTATTAAACTGATCTGTATTTTTGTACTCCTAGTTTTAGCAGAAAGTTCATTTGGGGTATTTAAGGAAAGCAGAGTTACATTCTAGCTTAACCCATATATTCTGACTAAGCACTAGTGTATCTTACTTTTGCAAATGCTTCATCATATCATAGCAATTGATAAAATGGAGGTATTGAAGTAAAATGGTCCCCTGAATTTATTGCCTCTTAAGCAACTTGTTTAATCCTACCTCTTGCAGACCTAAGTTTATGGGACAAGGATGGGTTTGCTGGATAAATACCAACATGATATAAAGAGATCCGGCTCTTGGCAAACTTGCTTAGTCTTTGACAGTAGTCCATACCCACTTTACCTTTTGAGTGCTCATTCAATAAACAAAATTTGCAATTTGCTTTGGAACCAACCTGCAATAACTCAGTACTTCAGGACTGACACACTACTGCATTCAAAAAGATGCTCTGTGAAAATAGCATATTTCATTTTTTTATCAATATGATGGCACAGAACACAAATTACAGTTAGATAAGGCTTCTTTAAGTTACACAACTATTTAGAGTCCTCCAAGACCAACAGAACTGACAAATGCAGAAGAAAGGTATTAAAAATATGACAGATAATGACAATACAGGTGTCTAATTTCAGTTTTATCATTAAACTTTTTTTTTTTTTTCAGGCATAGCATTAAGACTTTGATCCTTAGCAGCAGCCCACAAAAACCACCTGGGCAGAATATCACTGAATAGCCATGGATGTGAATTGCAAAACATTATCAGAAGTGAACTAGAGAAAGACTCTCCAGTTCCCATCTCATGAACACACTCTTCCAAGTCAATTGTGTTTTAATAATCTAAAGACACCTGCAAGAAATAGTCCAACAACATGGAAACTATAAATCCAGATATAAAGGTGGAACTCGGACTGGTAAAACAGAATGTAGTTCCAAAGCCTTAAGTAAATGAAGGTTTAGAACATGTATTATTTCAATAAGCTTTAATCCAGGCCTATCACGACCTACGACTGTAACTTTATTACCTTTCTCCTTTGTCTTTTTGTTGTTAGCTCACATCCTTTATCTCATCTTAAATTTGCTAGTGACACTTAGGTAAGGACACTCTTCCTAAAGTTGATCTAGCACTTAACACAATGGGTACTTCAATGCAATTTGGGCTTTTGACCTCATGAACATACATAAACATTGCAAGTTTATGTAAAATCTGAGCATGCACATTTTTGCAAATTCAAGTTTTTGCAAAAACATCAGTACTGGGCAATTACCTATCCAGTTAATTTATTGAAGCTGACATGAAATCCATCAGGCCCATCCCACAGTGGACAAAATAACGGCTTCTAGAATTTTATGACCACATACTTCATATTTAATTCCTACAGTTCGAAATCTCTTGAATGAACTTCAAAGTTGTACTAAGCAATAATGTCTTGGGTCATTAACTTTAACACTGCCAGCATGCACTCATGACTGCATTTACTTTAATGTAAGCTAGTAATTAATGACACACTTTACACAAAGGACTGCTTTAGCATATTGCCAGTTTTTAACAAATAAAGCAATCTCAAAGTGCTTGAAGCAAGATTGGAGATAATCTGTTGCAGGTGAGACACAGACACAAGCCTAAAGCTTTTTTTTTTTCCTTAATTTAGGTGTAACATAGGTTTAACTGTCATGATAAAAACATGGACCACATTTTACCACATTTCTTTTGATTTTTGCAATACTAAATTTGATTAATAATAAAAACTTAAGCCTGCATCCACAGATTCTATACAAAATTATTAAACTACTGGATAGAGAAATGTTAACTAATTCTACTATAGCAACAAGAACATCAAAATGGAACTCAGGAAATAATCGTTTACTAGCATCTACTACCTCCAACAGCTCTTTTACCATAACATTTGTATTCCAATGCCATTCTCCCCTCACTCATGTTTTGAGAGGTTTCAATTTCTCGTGAAACTTTGACAGAGTCAAACTTGATATCTATCAAAGGATGAATGTCTTCAAAACCACTTTATACAATCTTTCATAAGTTTGAGGAAAAAAAAAAGAAGACTAAAAGAAAGTCCTCCCACTACCAAAAATAAATTAACACAACAAGTACAGCAACATGGTTTGAGGTAGAAAGCTAATTTTTTAAATACTCTGCTCCATAAAAACACCAATCTACACAGTGACTTCAAACTTGAAGACTGCTTAAGTTTACTACATTGTCCAAAGCCAACAGAAATTTTTTCTGCAGTCAACGTAGCATTTAGACACTATATTTTAAGTGGAAGCTCCTTGACAGAACTGGATCAATTATCTGAACTGGCTGATGGTAAAACAATGCATTGACACAAGACAGAATTTGATTCTAGAATGAAGTATCAAGTATAGCTGGATATACAAAACAGTACACAAAGGGAAGCTCATCAAGGAAAAAGCTTATCTCTTTGACTCTTCCTTTTCCATCCCGAAAGCTGAAACAAGTATAGGCCTACTTAGGTCTGCATGACATTATCACAAGGTTCATTATCACAAATGTTTTCACTGGCAGAGAATGAGAGATACTAAAGACCTAGGAAAAACAAAAAATAATTTCAGATATCAGATTTCTTCTGGATGATTCAGAAAACCATCTGTCTGCCAGCATTAAGAACAATTTACTTTAAGAGCCATCTGTCGGTGATAACTGCACCTGAAGTCTGGCAAAAAGTGCATTTTTCTTTTAATGACTCATTAGCTCACTTTCTCCTCTGAGAATAATAAAGCTTCCATTTCTGTCTTCAAAGAGGGGATTAAAGTGTTCACGGAAAGTGAGGGGAAAATGGCAAAAGCCAAGGGGATAGCAAAGAACATGAAAAAACTGTTTTGAAGAGGGAGATGCACCACACCACACCACCCTCCCCCCTTGATTTTCATATTTATTTCCTTCCAAAAGCCTGCTCCCTCCATCACAACAGTGATGAAGGATTCATCTAGAGATGTTAAGTACATGAACAGGTGGGTGGGAGTCCTTTAGTCATCTGTAACCAAGAAGAAATCTCAAAGCCACTTCAGTAAATCTCTGTATGTTGGTTTATGCACCACCTCTACGTTTGCAGGCAGACTTCAACAGTGCAAAAGAATATCCTCTGCTCCCACTTGTTAGCCTTGTTTTTTTCTTCACAGTCTAGAGTTCAAACAAGGAAAAGACCAATTTAGATTAAATGTAGAGACATTTTTAATGTCAGTGTACTTTGAAGTACAGTTTGAGTTTGTATGTTTGGGACCTAAGGAATAATTATCCATAACATAATTAGTCATAGAAACCATTTATGTGCCTGACATCAGAAATCAAGTGGTTGCAGAAACTCAAAACCTCTAACAACTGAAATCCTGCTTGCATACGTACAAGCCAGAGCTGGAAAATCAGTTTAAGCAGATAAAGTTAAGGACAGGGAGAACTCCAATAAAGTTATATCAATTAAAGTAGTCACTACAGGAATCACATAACAAGATAGCCAATCTGCAGATGTGGCAAACAATTACACTTTAAGAGGTTTTATCCACCTCTTCTAGAAATAATAAAAAAGTCAAATTAAGTTGCCACAATTCCGATCTAAGAGATGCACTTTCCAAACTATTCCTTCAGACATAATAGTTACTGGTATTACCAGTAAATAGCGAACAATATCTGACAGAGGTCACTCAGCCATTTAAGAGACATGATCTGTTTGACATACTGTTGGTATTTCTATGATGCTATTTCACCTTGTTTTCTCACATACATGCTACACCTTTCATACATCAATGCAAGTATGGCACATTAAAAGTGAATGTTGGACAAACCCATCCATCAGGCTGTGGCAATTTCAGAGGATGCATTTGACATGAAGTTCTGAACTATACTTCAGAACAGCTTTGCAAAACCCTATTAGAAATGACCATTTTTTCTTTTCATTTGCTCTCTGACTTCCTACATGGAGCTAGTAGGTGGCTGAACAATAGTTCAGAGCTTCTGAGGAAGTGATCTGGAAACCACTTCCCAGTTAGAACCATGGGCTAATCCTTCCCCTTGACAAGATGTACTTTGGAAGTCTGACAATACCCAAGGGCTTTCAATCCAGGAAATTCAAGGGAACTGTCCACAATGGAGTTACTAATTCTCTACAGCTAAATGTAATTTAAAACTTAATGTAATACAGTTTATCTACATATTAATACAAAAAAAAACCCAAAAAGATCAAGCTAGTTTCATATTTCTGCTCCACAGGCACTTATACAATTAATTTGATTTGAGGAAGTGGTATAATATGTGACACATGCAGAAGTGACAGAAGTCAGCCAGTTTCAGCATGCCCACATGTACAGGCTTCAGTGATGCACACAGAGGCTATTTATTCTGCCACAACCACATTTAACAGCAATTAACAAAGGTTCAGGTATAATTAGTTCTTCCAGTCTTTGTAGCAAGACTTGCACAGGTTTGTGTTTGGGGTCTTTTTTTGTTTGGGTGTGGTTTTTGGTTTGGTGGGTTTTGGGCTTTTTGTTTGTTTGTTTTTAAGAGTGAGCAGAACTGGAAATGGTTGGCTAGCTTACAAAAAATAATACAGATGAAGTCTGACAGGAGCAAGAGTGCCAAGCACAAGACTTTTGCTGTAATTGCAACATCAGGAAATGGACAGGCTGATTAAAATCAACATTTTCATCCGAGTATTTGAGCCCTCCAGGACATGGTCCAGAGACCAAATTGCTAGAAATTAGTCATGCCTTGCCCACTACCTCAAAGGCACAGACTTGCCTACAAGAATTTGAACAGATAACTTTAAGAACTCACTAACAGCATCCTTTTTGGACAGCAAAGAAAAAACACCAAACAGATTTAGAAAGATCAATAATATCTCTTGCATTTGAGTTACACAGACAATGCTAGATGATTATTTAGCCTCTCTCAAAGCCAAGGAAAGGTGGTTTACTATACCTTTCTCCCCTCTTTTAGTCTGTAAAAATCCAGTAACACCTCAAATCTAGAGACGTTTCATTTATTTCCAGAATCATTATTTGTAGAGCCACTAACTTCCTGCAAGAATCTTTCCTTTAAAACAAACAATTTGTCAAGGGCAGATAAAAATAAACTTGCTCTTTGATACATATAATAAAAAGCTTCCTTTGTGAATATAAACTAGTGTCCTCAAAGCATGCCTCAATTGAAAACAAATGATAAAAGCCTAGATTGCTTGTTCTTTTTTATAAATATTGAAAATCATATATCAAAAAGCATTTAATGAGAGTGCTTTTCCTAAGTTTGCTTCTCATAGCAAATATCTATATGCACCAAGATCAACTGAAATGCAGAAATATCACATTAACACTAAATAAACAGTAAAGCCAACCAGCCTAAAATTGGTTTTGAAATTTTCATCCTTAATTTATAAGTACTCTAGCAAGTACCTTAGGAAGACAGGTGTTCAGTTGTTTAAAACCGAGCTGTTGCATGACAAATAGTGCATTACTTGCTACAAACAAGGCAGCCTTTACTACACTGTTTATACTCCCCTCTGATGAATAAATATCATAACCAGGCAACACTTGCCTGAGAAGCGGGCTACCATCATAATAAATCACAATTGAAATTATAATTCAAATCAGAAAAATTTACATTTTGATGATCCATGATATTTAAAAGCCCAGTGCTTGATAGTAACTATCAGCACCACAACATGATACATAGTATATGTAAATATAGAGGGAGAGAAAGTAAGAGTAATTTGATTTCCAAAGAGCTTGCCTTAAACCAATTTTTGAAGTGTCTAAACAGGGGAAAAAAAGTCATGGAAAGACTGCTGCAACAGGATTTTGAGTACACACTGCCTATGTGCACAGTAGAACTTCAAATCTTATTATTCTGGAAAAGTGAAGTGTTTCACCTTGTATTCATTTATTTTACAGCATGAAGCAACAGATGTATTGGCTATTAGTTACATCACTATTTCCTCAAATATTAGGAAAAATTGAATATGTTGTCTAGCTCCAGGCTGATTAGCTTTAAGTGTCATTAATCAGCTGCTTACCATTTACAGTACAACAGTTCATGAGCCTTAAGTTGACTTTGATGTTAATGATATATTATTGTCATAATGTTTTGTTTCTGACCCTAATGTTAGAAGCAGCTCAAAGAATGTTTAAAGATTTTTTTTTTTTTTAATTTCTCCCAAGCAATTTATAGACTAAAAAAGTTAGTTCCTAGGCAATATTTCAGTTGGTACATTCTACTGAGGAATTACTTTCTATACACAGTTATGAATTAAAGACATTGAGGCAAGCATACATTTTTTAAGCAAAATGAGTCATCTATAAAGATTATATTTAAGTTTATAAACCGAGATTGTCTACCAAGCTATGCCCTATAATATCTTCATTAGTGCAGCAATACAATTATAACTTTATTTTCATAAACCTATGGCAAAACTTAGAGACCTGGAAATCCTCTCTTTCACACAGTTAGTTTGGACTTGTAAAGGAGAACACAATATTGTTCTGAAGTGGGCTGTTGGTCAGGACAGCTGGCATTTTCAGAGTTTGACAGATAAAACATTAAGAGGCTTTTAGAATGCTGGTCACTCCATTGTCATTCAGAAAGCCTGGCCTGTATCACAACTCTATATTTCTGAAGAAACAGAAGTTGAATCTACAGGGTCTCCACTAAAAAAATATTTTTTAATCTGTTGTATAAAGAAAACAGTCATCATCTTTTCATCAGAAGCTTGTTGTGATTTCAGTAGGAATGTCAGACTGATTTGTTAAAAGATTTCAGTCTACTGAATTGCAAGGATGGGTCAAAAGTTGAGCTACTGACTAAATATTTCATGAAACTAGGGGAAACTACCCAGTCTGGAGACCTGCCATAGACCACAGATTTAATAAGTGCTTGAATTACCTCTTCCGAGAATTCTTAATTAGAAAGTAACTTCTGATCTCCAGCCAGGTTAAGATGATATAGTGTTTTGTTAAAAATGTGATTCCATAATACACAAAAATTGTTACTAGAAAAGTTAGAATGCTTCTAATATAGGTACATAAATTAACATTTTGAATTTATTAAATATAGAAAGAACATTTCCTAAGGGGCATTTACATGTACTATTTAAGATTTTTTTTCAGCATTACTAAATTGACAAGTTTATGAAACAAATATGATTAAGTGATAAGCATATTCTTCTTGGACAATGGCATGATGCCAACCAAAACAGGAAACTGAGGGATCCAATCCTCTGCCTTTCTCATTGCATAAGGAAATTTAAACAAGCAAAACCAATCTTGACTGTGAAGAATCTTCAATTAAACGGAAGTTACTTTGCAGAGACTACTCTATAAACACCATGATGTAGTCAGTCAGTTATAAGAACTTAGGAAGGAACAAGTTCAAAATAAGCAGTACTTCTAATCAGAACCAATCTAGAAAAATTAAAGGCTTTTAAATAGTTTATTAATTTTTTTTTAGAAGAAAGCTAGGGACTTTGTAAGCAACAATACATTTCCTATGTAAAACACCAGATTCTGTCAAAGTTTTCAACTATTCCTGTCTAACAAAAATCAAGCTAAGGTTTTTGATACAACTACAGAAGCTAAAGACTGAATATGTAATGTGACATACTTATCAAGTCATTAAGTTAGGGGCTAGAACAAAAATAGAAAACAGAATCCAAGTATCTCTAGAATTGAGATGATTCAATGAATAAGCAAACTGGCTTCCTGCTCTACCCCAGCAGCATAAGCAGGTTTATTTCTATGCTATATCTTAGTGCCAAAGTGGTAAAGACACTGCACATGCAGTTACTGTTAAGAGATTACAGCTTTTAGGAAGTCCAAACAGAAATTTGTTTTACAGGGTGTATTTAAAGATAGGAATAATGAGTCATCACTGATGACAAGGCATTTGTTTTGGGGTTGGGTTTGTTGGGGTTTTTTTGGGGCTTTTTGAGTTGAGGCAGTTATTCCATCTGTTGAACAATGCAATTGGAGGAGAGGAAGGAGGTGAAAAAAGTAACCTTTCTACTTCTCTTTTGAAAAATGGTTCCATTTGTTCTCACCTGTGCTTTGTACCTAACTCAAGCCAGTAGACTACATCCCTCCATCCTCGTCAACTAACAGATAATGACTAAAGCATACATGTTACCTGTCATAAATGTGGGCCAGCATCACAGATGCACAAAGCCAGCTCTCCAAAAGTTAATACATTTTCCCCATACACATTGTAAAAGTATTTCTACTGGTAATTCTAGATACCATAACTGTATTCAAATTTTCAGCAGGATGACCATATGTTCAAATCTAACAGAAATATTTTAGTTGTATTTACGAGAAATATTTATACTGGAAAGCAATTTCAGACTCTCTGGCTTCTAGGTTTAAAGCTAGCAGATAATTTTCATTCAATATATTAATTTAAATTCATGACTATTTTCTTCCTAGAGCCCTTCTTTTGTACTTCATGTTCATTTTCATGAGATAAGTACAAGTTACTTAAGCAGCTATAAATGACAATTGAAGTTTTGCCTGATCGATAAGCAAGCTAAAATATTTTACTGCAGAACCCTAAGTCTTAAATAATAGTTTTCTACATAGTATTTAAATAACTAATCTGTTTCAATGTGTGATTTTTATAAGGTAACCCTCCAGAACATTGCTATAAAATGAGTTTTGGACTGAGAGAAAGCACAATATTGCAATTCTTTTTCTTTAATCTTGCAAGGTTTAGTCTTTTACACATCAAGTGAATGTAAGTTGTTATTATTATGTAATAGTACGCTACGAGCTAAATTTGCATAGCATCTGTATTACCTATTACAAACTCCTAAATAATCTAACGTATTATTCCCTCTACATAATGCTTTCCTGTTCTCTTTTCAAACAGCTAACTCTAGAAGAGGAGGAAGAAAGGAAGCATTAACCTCTCTGTACAGGCAGTCAACAGGAACAGAGAAACTTACTTAGTTCTTGAAATTGATACAGGAATTAAGTCTTTTTCCAAACAAGTCTCTGCCACAGGATCATTATTCCCTTTACTAGTACTCTAGGAGATTTCTAAAACTTACCTTGAAGTAACAAGGCAATCCAAACCTTGGTTCAGACTGTAATGGGTCTTTCTGCAGTAGCTAAATAGTTTAATAAATCTGGACTGAATTCAAAACCAAATTCACTTAGTCAGGAAGTCACCCAATACTGAGACTTCATTAGAAATATTGATGGATATGTAAGATTAATAAGCTACTGCTGAAGGGCATCAAGTTTTATGTTTAAAAACTGTTCTAAATTTTGGCAAAAGCAAATTAATTACAAGTCTTCTAGAAGTAGTACCTTTGAAAACTTCAAGATATTACGATAGAGAAAAATTCCCATTTTCATTGATATCACAAGAATGTTCCTCACTTGTTGAATTATAAAGAACTAAAACATGGGTAAAGAAATCAAATGTAATTTCACTCAATAGTAAGACTGTTGTTGCTTATCAGGTTCTCTTCCCCCAATTGAATTTGTTTTTCCTAATTTCATCAGTTTCATAATGCTGTACGTCAAGTTTAGAAATAAGTCCAAGATCTTAAACAGTGTGACCTAAGCACAGCAAGGAATTTATTCAAACCAACCCTTAAGGGCAATGTTGAAAGGATAGGAGATACCATTATTTCCCCAGATCTGTTTGATAAGTCTTATTAAACTCTCTAACAGTTCATGGTAATTGCTTAAAGGATTTATGTTAATCACTAAAGAATGATGCAGTTTTGACAGCAAGAAAGACATATATCTTCTTACTGGCAAAAGCAGAAGCTGTAATACAAGTCTTAGCGTCATCCAATTGACATACATGTTTCACAGATATTTTCTTAAATGTCTCCATTTTGTGATCCTCCTCTACTAGAAGAGAGGTATATGCATTACTCAATTAGCCATTAAGTTCTGCAAATACATTAGTTTTTCCTGAAGTAGTAACCTAGACCTACTAGCATTTTTTTCTGATCCTAAGGATTATTTTCCACAAAAGCAGAAGAGTTACCTTGTCTCAAAACATTGCCATAAGCAGAAGAGAGTTACTTATGCCCATCAAATAATTCCTCAAGGGAAAAATGCCATATTTCTTTGTAAGGTTTAATTCGACATACTGAATCAAGAGGAAGACTTGGAAGAGAGGCAATGTATTAGTAAAATTCCTCTCAGATGTTAATATGGAAGACTTTAATCCACAGGTGTATTGTAGCTAACCTCTGAAGATCAGCTCTGTAGCAAAATCTACCATAGGCAAAGGGGTCTTCTGTACTGCTAAGACAATTACTACTTCCAAAGTTAGTATTCTTCAACATGCACGATAGAGGTATGCAATTCCTACAATCCAAAAGAAAAGTGACAGCTGTCCAGAGGAAAGACTGCATAACACAGAAGTAGCAAGCAACATCAGATGTTCAGACAGATGGTTTTCCAGATCAGACAATCCACCAGAAAAAAACAAAAGATGACTAAACACCACTGTTTTTCCATTTACCACCAGGGAATTAAAAACAAAACAGCCCCCCCAACTCAGTGCCTCTACACACACAAACTGTATTTTCTAATATATACCTATTCTTGGGATATACACTTACATCAAGTATTAAGAATGGAACAAAACAATTTCAGGACTCTGAAGTAACAGCCCCATATTCCAGGTCTAATGCTTATACTTGCTTTGAGTGCTCATCCATTGCTACTTCTACTTTTACAAAACTTATTCCTAGAGATCCTATAACATTCTAGTATTTTTTAAAAACTTGCTCCCTACTGTTTGAGATTTTTGCTTTCAAATTTTCAGTCAGGAAGCAACTGGCAAGTACTCACTGACTTACTGAGCTGTTACAGAAAGTTTATTTTGAAGAGACATTTTACTTATTGCATGACTAGTTACAGCACAAGTGTATTCCACTTCAGATGTACAGCAACAGGGAAGGCATTTGCTTTCCTCACTTCCGAGATGGCATCACTAGTCCAGAGGCAGCGAATTATACACTTCCATCTGAGTGCAGTTACATGAACTTCAGCACAACAGACACAGATGGTGAAAAGCAGTATGCAGGTCAGTACAAAATTCTAGTCCAGCCCTTTGGAATCAGTATTTCAGTTCCTCAGCTTAAGCAGTGTGCAATAAGCAGCAACATTTAGCATGATGGTGAGACAACAGTTTAAGCTATGCATTGCATACCAATCATTTTTAAGTGAACATTAAGGTAGAATTGAAATTATTATACTAGATGTTTGCACTGGATCATAAAAACACCCTCTCATTTTACAATGAATGATACTTTTGCATTTGAGCATCTATGCAATAAACATACTAATCCAGTAAAACGATTACTTCATAAATCAGTTTGAAGAAATCTGAAATCAAACAAATTGAGCTAAGTTCAGATCTCATTAAGTTTAACTAAATCCCTAGCTTTGCATTTACTATGGATTCTTCATTTCTATGGGGAATACACTAACAGGAAACCTTGTTTTATTTTCTCAACCCCTTTAAAAAAGGAAGAGCAATGCATAGCTTAAACTGTTGTCAATCATCGCACACTTAACCTGAAGAACAAACATACTAATTCCAAAGGGCTAAACTAGAATTTTGTACTGACATACATACTGCTTTTCACCATTAATTTGTCTTACATTCATCTCTAAGTACACTAGAAGGTTTGAAATACCCTTCTCCAAACTCTCTAACAGAGCCTTCTCATCTCAAACCCAAAGCTAGAGCAATTCTTTGGAAATGCTCAACAATTCACATCATGTCAGATGCTCGCCTGGCATCCTAGCGATGTGGAAGTGATCACAGAGGCCACTTACAAACACAAATATTTGTAGAACCAAATACATTACTTGGAAATTTTTGTTACTTTGCAAACATTACTTACAATATTCATCCATATCTTGTATGGTATTGTTTCTAATATCATTATGAAAAAAGCATCGAGAATCAACTTTTTAAATAATTTCTAGTTTCAGCTTGGGGGTTTTTTGAGGAAATGAGCATTTTGAATCCATTTTATAATGCTTCTCCAAGTATTCACATTGTCTCTGTAGAGCTTTTAACCAATATCCTATGCAATAAAGTCTCTAATTTTGTAAATTAGGTAAAAAATAAAAGGAATAAAATTAAATTTTTAATATAGCAAAAGTACAGTCTGAACCCTAAAAATGTGAACCATCAACTACAGCTATATTATAAACCTTCCCAAAAGTATCATTCAACTGGAATATCATTCAAATGCATTTAATCCAAAAAGCAGGAATTGTTTGAACACTACTATTCTTTCCTGAATTTTCAGGGTCTTTGCAGACCTTTGGTTCTTTTGCACACTTCAGAAAGGTAAATTCATTGTATTAGTCTTGACCATGCATAAATCTTTTGTGAAGCATTCATGTCAGTCAGTGCAGTAAATGAGCTAAGAATGGAGTTTCTCTAATCACATAAGGTAGTTTTGTACGGTTTTTTTTTTTAAAGAAAAAAAGTACTTTTTCCACAATACACAGCTTGTATTCTTTTGTGGCTGCTCCAGGAAAGGAAAAAAAAGAGTAGCTGAGCTTATTGCAGCTAATCAAACAAGTTAAAATGCTAAAATCCTTATCAAGCAAATCTTCAGGAAGAAAACTCAAAGAACATTAAGTGGTTTACTTTCTCACTGGCAGATCGGGAAGAAGGGACAAGACATATAGCAACCCCTTCTCTCACATGAGAATCATTAGCATTTACAAAGTCTAAGGTTTGAAAGGAAGAAAAGCTTCCAGACACATTCTGCAAAGGAAACCTTTCAAACATCAGAGTGCAAGTAAGCGATGTGCCAAGCCTGCTACAGAGAGAAAACCTGAATGCCAGAAACTTTCCCTCCCCCTTTCTTGGAGTATGGAAAGAGAAAGACAGATTGTTTATGCCTAGTCCTATACCGAAGTTCCCATAGAGTTCTTAACTCTTGATGTACAAGCTCTAGAAGTGTAATTCATCAGTAAGTAAGCAAGAAAGCGTGGTTTGCTCTGTTTCCTAATTCAAGTCTAACATGAAAGAAAGGTTTTAGTGTTGAAAGCAAAGAAACAATGTTTTAGAAAAGGAATTTAACCCAGCACTAAGGTTAGGATAATCAAAATTAAGGATCACTGAAAGTCTTGCAAACGTATCTGAACTTATAAACACTGTAGTAGTCCATATAAAATAGATATTATGTTTAGAATTGATTTTACTCTGCTATGCAGAACGCATTCCTAACTTCCAAGGACAAAGCATTGGGTTTATGTCTTCTGTGCCCCTGTCTGGAAGACTAATTCAAACTTACTTCTAAAAGACAGATGACAACTAATTGTTATCAGTACTCTCTTCATTAGAATTATGCCATTTATGAAGCACTTGGAGACCACTCAAGGTCAAAATCCACCCAGATCCTTTATGCAGTTAACCTAGCCCATAGGAGTAAAGGGTGGGTCTAAATGTTTTCACACCACAGTCCCATATATTCAACATTTCAGTGGCATGATCCTATATAGGTCCTAACACAAATTAAATGGGGACATTTGTCCAGTTAGATGCTACATCTCATTTCTGCATTAACAGCCCCCAAACCTTAATATTATTGCTACATTTGAGGTAGAGTACATGCATAAATACTTTCTAGGCTTGCAGCTTTGAATTTGGAGACAAGGATATGTCTGATTACATTTTTTTTGTCTGCACAGGGATAAGTTAATGAACTTAATACATATCACTTAAAACTCAATTCTTTGTCATCGAGTTTCCATTTACACAATCCTGGAACTGGCAGGAGTCTAGTGATTATCTTACCTATCGTTCAGCATAATAATTAATCGGGAAGTTCAAAAGAACAATTTTTCTCATCTGCTTTACTCATAATCTGACTGGAAGATTAAGATATGCCTTAATTCACAGATCTACAAGAATATATTTCTTCAAAACTGATCAGACAGTTCACTGAAATAATTTTGAAGCACGTGGATATACATTAAATCCAGTGATTAAGATTTCAGACACACCTTATTACTGGCTTTCTTCAAAGGTCTCAGTTTTTACTTTGAATAACAATCCTTAGCTTTCTTGAAAGCATTCGACCTTTGCTGCCAGCTAGCACAGGTTACAGTAGTTAACACTACACTTGACATTTTATTGTGACTAAACTTCAAACTGAAAGCTGTATGAATGCCTGTGAGTCACACAGATCCTGCTCTGCAGGTCTTTCCTCTGATTTCAGTTGAAGCAAAATAAGCATTAAGCAGCTTTGTTTTAAAAGCTCAACATAACATCAACATAGAGCTAATCTCTCTAAAAGCTTGTATACACTTTCCTTGCTGTTCCTGTAGCTCAGTGTGCAAAGACTGTTCTGTTACCACCTTCCAAAACGTATTTTTTCTTGGCTTAATTTTTTGGCCCCACGTCCACAAAACAAGGGTCTTTTGTTCAAGACCATTCATAGTTTTGGGTTCTACCTAACAACCTCCATCTTCACAGTAACTTACCTTCGGTTATGAGCAGTTGCCTTCTTCCTATGTAAGAGAAGTCAAGCTACTGCTCCCCACCTGCCTGCACCAAGTCACTTTCTCAGCTGTAGACACTCTTCCACTGCACCCTCCAGCCCTAACGAGCTAACTCAAGTCACCTACTGCAGGCTCAGCTCCTGAGGGTCACCCCACTGCCCTGCATGCCTGAGCTAGTTATACAGACTTCATACTAGCCATTTCAGACTTCATTGCTCATAAAGGGTAAAAATGACCGACTAGTGGTTCCTGCAGTGCTGATGTGTCACTCAGCCTTTACATGACAATAAACTCCAGCTGTCTCCAGTGAGTACTACTTACAGGTACATCGTGCTTCAGCCAAACAAAGAACCCCACAGTCTCAACAAGCACAAAATCTGAGACCATCCAACAAAGCTCTAGGGCTCAGCTGTATATTCTGCTTCCTTTCCAGCAAAATGACTAATTACTACTGACAAGACAGCACCTATTTTTGCAGGCTAGCTTAGTTGGTAATTCTGCTCAAGCAAGGACCAAACTCTCCTGCTTGCAACTACTTTTTCCACCCATGATAGATCCATTGCCAGGTGACAGCAATTCCGATGCTTAATATCAAGTTCTTACAGTTTTGACTGGAAATATATACAGACACAATCTCCATTGACCATGATACAACTCCACTTTCAAAGTGTGCTACCATTCATGTCTTCAGTTTTCTGTTTGGCTACCTCAGAAGCTGACTTGTTTTCCTAATGCTATTCTGTAGCTAAACCGTGCCACCTTTTTATCATGAACCAATGAGTCTTCCTTTTTAATAGGAACTTATTATTTGAACATTTTTTTTCCCTGAATCAGGATATGGCAACATTGAGTATTAACAGCACTATACACCCCCACCTCACCAGTTCATGCCCCTAAAAATTCTTCCTGTCAGGCAGCATAATATTTAGTACAAAAGGAATTGCACCTGCTTTGATTTTAACACCTTCTAGTAAAGCAATTTCAGGGAAGCAAGAAAACAAACCACAAGAAGCAAACAAAGGAGTTTGGGGGTTGCTGTATAAAAGGGTTGTTAATGATTTTTTTTTTTAACAGTATAAATCTGCTCCTTGGCTCTAATTTTGTCATCCTACCACCACCATTCCCTTACCTGTGCCCAGCAAGTGTGTCAGAACTTCTAACTGCCTCTGCTACTGATCACTCATACTTTTGAACCAGATCAGACTATTCAACAAGATAAAGAGTTAATCCTTTCGGTGTATTCAAACTTGCTATCAATACTGCTCTAGAAAGAGCCTTAATAGATTGCTTTCTAGTCACCACAGAGCAGACTGTTTAAGACAACACTTTTGCATATGTAAATTTCATTTGAACAATATTTAGTTCTATTTTGCTTCCATACATTGTCATCAAATGTTCAATAACACAGCTGTAGCATCTAGCTCTCCCACATTCATAGTCTGTCAATTCCTAAGGCTTTTTTTCCTCTACCTGTTCCCCTTGCAGGCTTTTTAGAAGTTGTTTTACAGTCAGGCATTTGCCAGGAACATTAGCAATTGCACTGAGTAGTTTACATGCATGCTCCCACTTAGAGATCAAGAATATTCTATGCCCAGACCAAAAGCAGAGCTTTCTGCTCAAGTATGCCAACTTTTTTTTTTTTTTTTTTAGTACTCAAGATGAATAAGCTACAGTCTTCATACGTGATGAGACTGTTTTGAGCTGATAATAAACTATTAAGTTCTTTCCTCAGTTTTGTACAAACTATTCTAGGTCCCCAAGCCTGGAATTACTTTAATTCTTCAGTTTTTTGTACGCTTTCATATTTGCATCTTCTGACAACAACTTGATTACAGCTCCACCCTTGTTGTGATACCTTTTTCCTTGCTGTTATCTTCTTTTCCTGGTAACCCATTAGTTCTCCGCCACAGTAGCTATCACTTTTTTTTAATTAGACCTAGACATGCAGCTTTGAATCTTTCAAAATTTACCAAGTACTCCAGCCATTCTTTTCATTGTGTTCCCTCAGAGGAAAACATTATCTACATGCACTGAACCCATGAAATGTTGATACTAGACCAGAGGCTCTCCATAATCCATTTTGACTTCATTTAGAAGAATAAAGCATTAAACAATCTACAATCTCTTACTTGCTTGGTGATGCTGCCTATGGATTAGCAGCATACATGAACTGTCAACAACAATGGACATCAATGTTTCCAACTTAAAACACATATTACATTATCCTGCAAAGCATACAGTGCCAAATAAAACCTATATACAGCCTGAGAAAACTTTCCCTCAAAGGGGGGCTGATTGTCTACCTGACAATACCTCATGCTCATTGTCTGTGTGAGCTAGATAATACTTTATTATTAAAACACACAGACAACCAGGAATCTCAAAACAGGTATTCTCTGTGAGTCATGTGATTATTCTTCTCTTAATTTGAACACTAACAATAAGGAATAGTAACTACTTTGGACACTCCAATAAGTTGGATTTTCTACCACCTTTCTCCCCACTTTAACCTTCACTGAAGGAGGTTACATGTTGGAAAAATACAAGCAACTAGATTTTTATGTTGACATAGTACAAAAACAATGGTAAAAAAAATCGTTAAACTAAAAGACACTTTCCTACACAACTGAGTTTTTTATTTTCAGATTTCTTCTGCAGCAGTAAAAAAACATGTTCACCATGAACAGCATTAGTATACAGCTGTAATCCTCCATCCTGAACCAAAATTAATCAAGAATAATGACAAGCCCTTTCCCCCCTTACCAAATATATTTTCATGTGTAAGACCCTAATAATTTTAAAAAACATTAATTATCTTGCAGATAAGTGTTTTTTAATAGTATAATCTTAATGACTAAACTCCAAGTATCAGTGTGTTAATATCTGCAGTGTGTTTTTATCTGCAATACTGATGATTGAACTATTAGAGGTTTAGCACTCCTTTCTTAAATTGTTTCTATTTCACATAAGTATCATTTGTCTTTGGTGTTCAGACTAATGCTTTATTCATTGCTCCCTGTATAATACTGATTGACCTCGTAGATTAGTCTTTTGTATGATATTGTATAAAACTCTTTACTGTAGTTAAGTGCAATTATATCCAGAGAGTCTTCCATCAGTCCCCTTTGTTTCAGATCCATGACATTTTCCTTCTGTGCTGACTCTTCACTACAAAACCACAGTGTGCAGGAGCTCCGATTTCACTGTTTTACCAGTTGAGATGGAAGTACAGATTCAGTAATATAATTTAGATAATTCATAGATGAGGATGAATGGTTCATTTAAGATCCAGGAGTTCTCAGAGATCTTCAATTTATATACTTTTTATTTTAAAAGTTTCTGTAGTCTTTCATTTTGCATATTTCATATGTTGAACTTTCTTCCTTTATTAATTTGAATATTATCTTCATGTCAAAACCCAGGTCCTGTTCCTAGGAAGATCTATAAACATGCCTAGGTTTATACAACAACTTCCCTCCCTTGCCCTTGATGCTCTCAATCCTCCAACTAAGATTCATAACTGGTACCAAACATATACAAAACCAGAGACAGTTACTTCTGAAAATAATAGGAAAATATAATACAAAATATCAGAGAGAATGAGAGCAATGCAAACTTTTTTCTTTATATTACCCTGTGTACCCAATGTCTGCAAGAAAAAGTGCTTTTAGCCTATTGTCTTATCCTTCCTGCCCTTTGACTGCTTTCTTCAGACTGTTCTGCCTTCACAAATTACTCCATGGTGTTGTGGTTCACTCCCAGCCAGCAACTAAGTGCCACACAGCCACTCGCTCACACCCCCCACCATGGGATGGGGGAGAGAATCAGAGGAGTAAGAGTGAGAAAACACACGGGTTGAGATAAAGACAGTTTAATAGGTAAAGCAAAAGCCATGCACACAAGCAAAGCAAACCAAGGAATTCAATCACTACTTCCCATCGGCAGGCAGGTCTTCAGCCACCTCCAGGAAAGCAGGGCTCCATCACACGTAACTGTTACTTGGGAAGACAAAATGCCATCACTCCAAATGTCCCCCCTTCCTTCTTCCCCCAGCATTATATTGCTGAGCATGACATCATATGGTGTGGAATATCCCGTTGGTCAGCTGAGGTCATCTGTCAGAGCTATGTCCCCTCCCAGCTTTTTGAGCACCCCCAGCCTACTCACTGGTGGGGTGGTGTGAGGAGCAGAAAAGGCCTTGACACTGTGTAAGCACTGCTCAGCAGCAACCAGAACATCCCTGTGTTATCAACACTGTTTCCAGCACAAATCCAAAACATAGCCCCATACTAGCTACTATGAAGAAAATTAACTCTATCCCAGCCAAAACCAGCACACATGGCCCACATGTAACAGAGGAATGGCAACATTCTGCACATTATAGAAATGCCCCAAGATCAATCAAAATTATAATTTTCTTCTTCTACAATTTATTTCTTTTGGAACAGTTTGCTCCAGGAAGATGCTTACAAACAAAGTCTAGAAGTATAGTACTCACAGGACTCTCATTTCTGCATTTTTATTTATATAGTATTTTAAAATAAGGCAGATAAGGGAACTATGACTTTAAGTCTGAGTACAGAAGTAACAAAATAAGAGTCTTCTAAATCACCAAAATCCACTAAAATCTTAGACTGTCCCTTCTTTCTCTGCTACAGTCTAAACTTCATGACTAAATCCCAGGTACATCATGAGCTAGACCTCCTCTGACATAAGAAAGATTAATAAAAACATTTTTGTAGCTAATCCATACTCAAGTCATTGGCTTGTTTTGCTGTTCTCACTTCATTGCTTTTCACCCCAGTATGTCTCAGGAGAAAACAGCCTTCCTGTTCAATGAGAAATATTACTAAAAAGTCACTATTCTTCTGAGAATAGAGTGTTCTTATTGACAACATGGGAATATTTGTATGAGACTTGCTAGTCTCAGTCTGGAGCAGAAAGAGCTTCACATGTCTTTGTCTTCTCAGCAAGGATTTGACCAGCCCTGGATTCTTTCCAGCACCTCCTGGGGAAAGTAGGAGTAGGAAGGTGGAGACACTCCGCAAAGCCTGACATATTCTTCTGAGAAGTTTTAACTTCAACAGTTTAGTATTTGAAAAGCCCACTCTAAAATGTGCTTAAAGTTCCTGATTTTCCCTCTTTGTAATTTTTTTTTTTTTTTAAAGATTCTTGTCTGTTAATTCCATAGTAAGGCTACAATGGTAGTTTTAATCCTTTTAAACTAAAAATTTGAAAACAATCATTCCTTAACAAATTTCTCTTAAGGCTGAGGTTTAATATAGATAAGATCCTTCAGAATGAAAATTTCAGATTGTATATGAGAACATATAAAATAAGAAATGGGCTTTCTTTCCAGTCCCTGTTGCCTGTAATTTATCATCAATGAACCACTAAAGGTTTTTGATTGTGCTACCTACTTAGTGCAAAGAAATTGTTCAAGAGCTTTTTCCCAAATACTGATTTCAGATGCTACCAGGTATATGAAATCTCATCTTAGAGTTCTGAAAAGTCAAATAAATAGATCCATCACCACGAACCCACAACCACAGAAGTAAACCCATTCCTTGATTTTAAAGGACGATGTAATGAATATTTATACTCTAGTCCCTCATTAGCTTGTGGCTGCATACAACCCTATTTATGGGAGAATCCAATAAGAGTCATTAGAGCCATTTATATTCAGAGTGAAATCTTAATTTACAAATACTTATGATTAGAACATGCTCTGTTTTGCAAAGCAGTGGGAATGCAAATCTTGAAGTGTTTTCCTAGCTGCAACAAAGTGAAGATTTATAAGAAATACACTTACTTTAATCATTTAATCAGGAAATTCAACAACCTTTACAAAATAAAACCTGCAGAATAAACAGCAGAGGCAAATGCGACCAGAATATTTGTCCTTAATGCACAAATCGGTATCTCCCACAGTATGGGCCACTGAAATTCAGCAATTCACAACTGTTTCATAGGAATACATACAGGACAACTAATCACTCAGACTCTCTTCTTCCCTGCATACAGCCTCAGAGCACCAACTCTATCCCCATCAAGGCTAATACTTCAGCATTCCACAGATACTTTACAAAAGTTATGTGAACAGATAAATTTAGGGCCACAAAATGATCCGAGGGCTGGAGCACCTCTCCTATGAGGCCAGGCTGAGACAGTTGGGGTTGTTCAGCCTGGAGAAGAGAAGGCTGCGAGGAGACCTTATTGCCACCTTCCAGTACTTAAAGGGGGCCTACAGGAAAGATGGGGAGAATCTTTTTAGCAAGGCCTGTTATGACAGGACAAGGAATAACAGATTTAAACTAAAGAAGAATAGATGAGAAAGAAATTTTTTACAGTGAGGGTGGCCAAGCACTGGAACAGGTTGCCCAGAGAGGTAGTGGAGGCCCCATCCCTGGCAACATTCAAGGTCAGGTTGGATGGGGCTCTGAGCAACCTGATGTAGTTACAGGTGTCCCTGCTCCCTGCAGGGGTGTTGGGCTAGGTGACCTCTAAAGGTTCCTTGCAACCCAAAGCATTCTGTGATTCTATGATAATTAATGAATAAGCAGAACTCCTTGGGATCAGGAAGTTTAAACCTACAAACAGGTAAAACTGACAGTCAAAGCACAATGTTTTAAGTTTTTGGAAAGAAAGGAGTATTATAGACAATGTAGGCGTTCATAAAATGTGTTTTGTCAGCAGTAGTAGCAGCAACTCAGGGTACATTAATAACGGAAAGAGACCAATTTTCTAATAACAAATGCATAAGACAAGACCTTCCACTGAGAATAGGAGAAGACTAAGATTGGCAACACACACTATTCTATTCTGGCTACTTTGAAGAGTGTAATGACAAGAAAGCATTACCCCCCAGGGGTGACGTGAATTCTTTGTCAACGTGGAAAACAAATTCTGATTTTTTTTAATCTTATAAATATTTGACTTCTTTTTAGCTATAAGCTAGAAGTACAAGCTAAAAAGAAGTCAAATTAAATTATTTGATGCAACTCTATATGAGCTTTTAGGATTTCAAGTCTTCTGGTTTGTAGTATTAGTACAGCAAAGTTTAAGTAGCCTTAATTCAGAGATTAGTATCTAAGATATGCCAGTTAATTTTTACATGGTAAGGCTGGAAAATCCCCAATTAGTTAAAAGTCTCCTTAATGAGGCAAATCAACAAAATATTATGCTAGTCTGCTCACTGGGTCCTTATCTGCATTCATCTTAGAAGACAAAGAAATTCCAGCAGTGTATACGTATAGTTTCTGAAATGCTAGATAAATATTTAACAGCAGGCAGACTTTCTTGGTCATGAGAAGGATGGTGTTTCAGGCCAGATCTTTACTACTACTGTAATAATCAATAAAAAATGATATTGTACATTATATAGCTCTAGTTTATCTGATTTTGAACAGAGTAATACTTTATACAGTTTTTCATGGGAAAAGGCCATAAATTTTTGAACAAAACTTTTCAGCTTATACGCAAAGATATGGAATGACTGATGAATATTCTACTTGTGTTTGAATAAGATTAAATAAGTTGAAGAGTTACTACCCTAGCTAGAACCCTTCCTGCACTATATACCCTTATGGTATTTAGACAGTGAGGATAATTACTTAGCTAGCATAAATTTAAGGCTTGAGAGGTCTAGAAGTTTGCCATAAATCCGGTCTCATGTATCCTCCCCTTTACCTCCTTGGAAGGGAGCTACTCACAATTACAGCTTCATCCTCAGGGAGTTTATTAGGTCATATAACATTAAGGAATGTGTTTTTCCCTAGTTAAATCTTTAATTATAAGAAACATTTAGTTCTCTTCCTTGCCAGAGACAGAAGGCATTATAGCAGTATCTATAATCAGGATGTCCAGCTTTCCTGTTAACAACATGACAGCCAGAAGAACATACTCACCATTTTTGTAGAGTGCAAACTCTACCTTCTCTTTACCTGTCTTTCCCACACTTTTACCAGCATCACCACAGACATTCCTGGATTACTGCATAACCATCTTCATTCACATTCCAGTGTGCTTAACTTAATAAATTCTTTCTGTTAAATCAAATGAAGCAAGTGTTAGTATTAGTCTACCGAGCACATTCATTTCTCCAAGCTTCCTACTAAAGCTGAGTAAAAGAAGCAAGAATATACATTCTGGTAGGACATAAAAAGTGTCTCTCCTAACCAAAATTTGGTTATGAACAACCAAGGGACAAAGAACCAGAACACCAATGATAGGAACCATTCCCCTTACCTGAGCACAACAGCTTCTGAGAAGACTCCTTTTAGAATCAGCAAAAAAATAGAGGCTAATACAGAACACTAAATTAAATCTGGAGTAACTTACTTCTATGCACCAAGTTCAAAGGACATAGGTAGACCAGCAACAAAATAAAGCAAGAACAGAGCTGGTCCACAAGGAAAGCAAACAATGAGACAAGACTAACCACCACACAGATAGAAACACTATCTATGCTAATAAGGATATGGTCTCATAGACCAGAGCAGTAACATTCATTGTAAGATCACTAGGCCAACAATTATGAGGCAAGTACTAGATCAGGTCTGATATCACACTGCAAAAATACCATCAACAAGCAAAAGACAGCACTAAAGTTAAAGATGGATCTTAAATAGCTTTATGCAGAGGCTGTGTGGGTAGAGATCCCAGGAGAAGGTGATCTGGGCAATTAAAGCCTATTGGTGCACTCAGGGCCCTGAAAACTAGTTAGCTGAAGCTGACATGATTCCTTGAAGCTGAGAATAATTAGCTAACCTGCATGATTTAACACAGCTGGATAATGTCTTCCCTGAGGATGGCACTGATTACTCTTACTATACTTGGGTTATCACAGCTATTACTAGATTTTCTCCAGGTAATAGAAACATAGGTACATTTTGCAAGGCTTTCTCCAAGGGATTTCAACAAACTCTTCTGTGGATAAACTGGGAGAGATTTGTTAAGGCAGGTGACATTTTTTTTGCCTTCTGCACTGATATTTCCCACTGGATTTGATAAATGCAATTTTCTTCAGAGAAATCAGAGTGCTCCTCAAACCAAGCACTATGATGCTTAAGCTGAGATTTTGAGAGGAGCCAGGCTGTCTTTGTGTCTGTTCAGAACAAGATTAGATTTAGGGCTGTGTAAATCACCTTAGGTACGAGTTTGCAGGACTTGTGGCAGAGAGGTGTGGACTACGTTTATACATGCACATAGTTCTTTCCAAATAGGACTGTATTAGTGAGGCCCTAATTCAATGTAAAGGTGATTTGACAAAATTAAAAGCAGCAGCCATTTTGGGCAGTTTCGGTGTTTTTAACAATGCTCCATCTCTGATCAACAGAACAGGAACATCTCTGTCTTTCCTTCCCCCTCTGAGAGTAGCACGCCGCTCTAAAGGAACGTCAGCACAGCCAAATGAAGTGTGACTGTAGCACATGCAAGCACATTTGCACTAATATTAACCTAGCAGTAAAAACGCAGATATTGCAGGAGGGCCCTCTGCATGAGCGTCACCTCTGCGATAGCTCTGCTGAGGATCCAGTAAATCACCTGACAAATATTTTAGCTGCTAGTCCAGCTCAAGAGTTATAGTCACAGCTGTGGTTATAGATGCTGGCCAGTTCACAGCTGGCAGCACAAGCATGCTAGAGATAACCATACCATCATGTCATGTTGTTACTTAGATATAGTCTAAACACTTTCTGCACATCCTTGTCTCTGATTAATGTGTTCAAAGCTTTTCAGCAGGTCTCCAATCTGTTTCTGAACCTTAATTAGGAATTAAACCTGGGGTCCCTTAGAGCTGCTGGGATCTGCATGACTTTCCTTCTGGAGGCACAAAAGCACAAAAGTCTCTGTCATTGCTGTTTCAACATTTTTGTTAATTCAGTGGTAAGCTGAGCTTTCAGAGCTATTGGGAGGAAAGCATGTACTGTTTGTATACTAGAGCTGTTGAGTATATTTACTAAGCAAAAACATAGATATGTTCTAGTGAGATTTTCTAGCTGCAAAAACAATATAGGTATCATTTGGGAGACCATATATATGGTATTATATATAATCTGCTGGTGACTTTTTGAGAGTATTGTATGAACTGGGAAGAGATTTTTTTTGTTATATTTATAATCAACTGCCAACTTTCAAATAATAGTGGTGACCTCATCAGAAGTGAAACAATATGTTCCAATAGACCAAATTCCTCTGGAGAAAGTGTGGGGAAAGGAACAGTTTTCAAAAAAACCCTCTGATTTTCAAAGAGGAAGATTGCTAAACTTTTTTTTAAAATAAACTCAAACCCAAAACATCAACCTTAGTTTCTTTAAAATGTAGGAAAACTACAGAGTCCGTGTATTTCAACTGCCACTATGTTTGCACAATGTCAGCAACATGGTCTGTCTTGTGAGAATTAATGTAGTGCCTTGCGTGGAAGAAGTCACTGGAGTTTAAGCCACTGCAGAAGTAAATTTAAAATTTTTACAGGTACTTTTCTGATTCACATGCCCACAGACACATGCACTGATATGCTGAAAATACTGTGATACTCATAAAGCGTCTCAGAAATGTCCCAAAAATATACTTAAAGAATGATTGTGTAATGAAGCAGCTTCTAGTAAAAAGTATACCACTCTAATGCAAACCACATCTGAAAAGCCATGACTGACTCTGTGAAGAGCCGGGGTATTACATACCAAATGGGTACAATGTCCACCTGTATAATTTATAGCAAAATACTCATATGCAGAGTGGCACATTGCAATATAATGAAAATACGGCAACTTAAAGAAAAAAGGTTTTTGGTAAATAATGTCAAAGCCCTGTGTGCACTAATAGGCCTTCACTGCCCTGCCAAGCTTCACCTGGGCCTCTGCTGAATGGGGACTCCATATAAACTCAGGCTGGGGGCTGATTTTCTCTTGTTTTTGAGGGGCTAGGTGGTATTCCTGGCTAGACAATGGGCCTGGCCTGTAGCCCTGGTGTGCCTGGTAGCCACCAGACTGTTGGTAAGACCTGCTGTGCTCATCTGCTTGCCCACTGCTGGTGCTGTGGGATGGTGCCATGTTGGTGAGGCTACTGGCCTGTGTTGCAGCTCCTCTCAGCTCCCAGTTTGTTCCTGGAGGGAACAGCCCTGCTCCTGCTGCTCCTTCACGTACAAACAGTACTTTAGCCTTTGGGTTTTTTTTAGATGTATATGAGGCACAGTAGTTGGGGGTGTGTGAATTGACCCAGTGTCCAAAGACTCCAGAAGCCATATGGTAAAGCATAGTAATGGTTGTCTATTTTTAGCAGGTTACTTTACCTACATGAAATGCAGAGGTAACAACAGAGGTGATAGCAGCTTTCCATCAGGAAGTCAAGCCTATAAAAGGGGAGGCTTTACATACCTTCTGGAAGGTGTGAAAAAATAATTTAGCATGGATTAGAAAAAGATAGCAATAGTTGCCATAAAGCTTAATGTAATTTATGCAGCAGAAGTTTTACAGTTGCTCGTTGTGAGCTCTTAGGCACAAGAGAGTGTGCAAATAAGCAGATTAAAAAAAAGCAGTTTTTTGCTGTGTTTTGAAGGACTAAACTAAGTTTTTCTGGGAGGATGGAAAACATAGTCAGTGACTCAATACTACTTATTTCCTTTACAAGATATTGAAAGGTTTTCTTACGCTGTTTATAGTGTTAAAATTAAAATAGCCTTATCTGATATAACATAATCTGATATAATATGACAAAGTTTATATTCATTGAAGGATAGGTTATAATAAAGAAAGGTAACTTTGATAAAGGCAATTCTTATCTAATAGCCTCAGGGAAAAGAAGAAAAAGCTGAAAAGTTATTTCAGTGCCACAGCTCAGATCCCAAATAATGTGATTGCTATCTTGATTTCCACAGCTACTTGATCAAGCCAATTTCTCTGAAAAGGGTATGCTATTCTAGAAGCTTCAGGTATATTTGTGTATTAAATGGTAACAGGATGGCCATGGCTTATTTTGTCCAATAACTTTGTATTCTGAGATACATCTGTGTGCATCTCATATTAGAAATCAGACTATTTCTTTTACTCCTTTGTTTATTAAAGCTTAAAGGAAGTCATGCCTGTTCCCTCACAGGTGGAGCAGGGAAACTGTTTTTTTGTGGGTAAACAGACTTGGACAGTCTGCAACAAGCTGTTGGTTATTGACTGTGAAATCTAAGCCTCAGATTAAAGATGCCTTTAACTGTATGTGAAGGAACCTTTTTAGATTGGAAATATGCAAAATGGATCATTTTGGTCAAATAGTGCATTAGACAGTAACTGATGCTTTAAAGTTCACATCTCTGCCTTCAAATATTGATTTCATATGAAAGTTGGTGCATTACAGGAAATGGTGTTTCTTCAAACTGCTTGTTAAAGTAAAACAATAACCATTCATATGCAGGTTTTCTTTTGTTTTAATTCTGGCTTTGGTTTGGCACATTTGGTCTAGTAAGCTTTTTTGCTTCTGACTTTAATGCTTTAATTGGATCCTTCTCTTTTCAGAAATGTAAAAATTGAAAGGAGATTGAAAGGCCTGGTTAAAGATAGTGTAAAGGTACCATGACAAAGTGATGAATTAAGTATCTTGATATAGTAATTAACGACAAAGAGTCTGCTTTGCTAGTGTGACATTTTATTGGGTGACTCATTCTGAAAGCCCTGTATCTTTCTACCTTGAGCCTGCAGCATCTCTCCAGTTCTCCTGCAGACTGCCTGCACCAGGGACTTCAGAATTGAGTACTCCCTACCAGGCATATCCCTGTCTGGATCCTACTACCCCATTTTCAGTTCAGTCAGGTATCACAATATTAATGTAGATTAAGATTTCATTGTTATTTCTTTGTCAAATGACACCTCACATATTTGTTTTTCAAAGCTTGTATCAGCAAGAAGTTATTATAATATGCTTAGTAACTTCTGCAGTGCTGACAGTAGCAACAATATTCTTCCTGCTAGCACCCCTCTCCCCCCGCGAGGACTTGTCATCTCTAATAGTTGTTTTTACACTGTTGTGATAGATGGAAATAGTTTTGTGTGCTCTCAGCTATCTGCCAGGTACATATCCTGGGGCAGAAGGGGTAAAGTGTGGTAGGGGAGAGGCCCTGAGGCAGGTTTGAGGAACAAGGGTGCAGAGGCTGGAAGTGGGGTTAGACTGGTGAGCTGCTGCTCAGAGCTAGGAGCGGCAGCTCATGCAGAGGATAAGCAGCTGGGCAGGACTCTAAAGAACAGAAGGAACCACCTAGAGACCCAAGGGCACTTGGGTGGTGTTTGCTGCAGCTCAGTCAGTCAATTGAAACAAAGGCTGGAAGCAAAGAGCTGCACTGTAAAGACAACGGCTGGAAAAGAGTTCCTTGTTAACACTCTTATTTCTATGCTGTCTTCTGTAGTTCATTAAATGTTTTTCTATTTAGTAAGTTAGTTATCCTAGACTATACAGAAATATAGTCCAGCCTTTTAGATATTGAAAGCCTTTTGATCTTGGTTAGGCTGTTATAGGAGACCATCTTGGCAGACCCATTTCAAAGGGTTGGTCAAATTAGGTTCAATTATAGCTCCTGCTGTCACAAAGGTTAAATCCTGACCCACCTGCGCTCCAGTGCACGCGTTGGACTTCTTTCCAATGGATGCCCCATGCGCAGGCAGGGAGAGGACTGTGGCATGTGCCAGTAAGGCCCCTGTTCTGGATGATCCAAGGCCTTGGACTGTGAGGGGCAGTGCTAAGCACACCTTTTCCACAGCCAGGTAGTCACTGGAGTGTATGGTCTGGACCAGCACAGCATGTTGCCCATGTACCAACAATAGATGTAGCTAAACTGATCAAAACTTGATACCTTTAAACCAGGTAAAGTGAACTCAATAAGATACTAGCAACCTTAAAGACAGGTACAGCAGGAGCAACTGTGTATAAGAAACGTATGAGAGGACTGCATTTCAATTCCTCGTGAGCAGATGTTCTAAATACTGAATGACCTGTTTAGCTAACTGTTGATTTCTCTTTTAAGCTAATCAGATTTATCTGCTGATTCTTCACTATCTCTGATATGTAAAATTGACCAAATACAAGGAATAAAAGCAAAGCAATACACTCTCACTAAGAAAGAAGCATGTGTAATTTCCCATATATTCTGAAACCACTAAAGCCTTTAATGTAGAAGAGGAGGAAAGTAGGTATCTGAAGTCTGGCCTTCACAATGTCTGAAGCTGTGGTGAGTAAGAAATGTTACCTCAGTCTACTGTAGTTGTATGTTACGAATATCCATTGCTCTGATGGCCATTTCATCCGATATGAACAAAAGTAATGAGACAAAATGCCATGAATGTTATACTGAACTTAGAAGAGGAAGAAATCATTTACACAGGACAGATGTGTCTTCCTAATTATCTCTGTGTAGCAGAACATTTTATATGCAATGCTAACTTATAGTTTGGGGATTTCTGGAGATGATCACTGTCCTTGTACAAAGCCTACTGAAATATTTGTATTGTATGTTTATAGGCCATGGTTTAAGAATCTGAAGCTTTCCACTTGAATTTCCTTGACTTTGTGATACACACATCATTCTGAACGCTATTTAAACACTTTTGTTTGCAGTATTTTCCTTCTTTCAAAGACTAGAGTATGTTCCTTTGCATGTCTTACATAATGAAGGCAAAAGAACAGGTAATTATGTTCAAAACTGTTTTCTTATGCTATTATAAACAGAGAAATTAAACAGTTTAATTCCTTTGCATTACTTGGCTTCCTTGCAATGACCTGCAGCAGTCAACAAAGCAAATTAAAGTGGAAAAGGATTGTACTTTTGTAAATACACTTGTAATGCAACCTTGCAGTAAGCTATTAAAAAAAATTTACAACCCAAATCTAGAGAAGCTGTTATGCAGTTAATATTTTGCATTTAAAATTGTATAGATTTAAACATTGTATGAAAGTATTAAAAAAGTTCTAATTTTTTGCTCAGTTTGGGTGAATTCTATGGTCTGTTAATGAGATAATGTTGAAAATCTGTACCTTTACCCTTAAACACAAGATGGTAACATTTTAGGAAGGAAAAAGAGGGTTTTTCCACTTTCATAGGAATAAAACAAATGCAGGAAAGAGCTTTGAATTTTTACTTCCATGTAAGAGCTGTATACACAGGTGAAAAATAATGGAGCAGAGGACATAGTAGTTAGTGCTTTGTGAATTGGATGTACCTTTGGTGTGTGAAAATCATTTCAGTCCACATTGCATTGTGGAAAAACTGTGCACTATTTCTCATATAGTCTTCCTCCCAACACTGCTCATTCCTAGTCAAGCTAGTATGACCATTAATTGAACTTCAGTTGAAGGAAACATTTTTTGCAGATTGTGTTGTAGGCTTAAAGAACAACATTTCCATAAAGAAAGGTGGAAAAGTCAGAAAGTTTAACTAGTTTACAATTTGTTCTAGTCCCTAGATATTTATATTGAATTTTCATACATCACCCTGCTGTCTGAACGCAAGGTCTATGGACCTTTAGGACTGGAGCTTTCTACTTCAAATTCCTTGATTTTTGCAGTATTTGTCTCATTCTGATTCTTACTGATGAATAATTCTTTTAATGTATTTTTGAGCTAGCAAGAATTTAGATTAATGTGAATATCCTCTCTAACACCTACTGCCCATTATAGTATGGTTATATTGTGAAGGAGAAAGACTGTTCACTTTCCTCTGGCATCAGTCAGAATCTCTGCGATTTAACAGTATATGAGGACAAAGGATTGACATCCACACTGGCCAGGAGAGCAGGTACTGTATTGTTAATCTGTCTTTTGGTTTCTCTGGAAGATTCTTTTAATCTTTGCAAGATTTTGGAAGGGTATAATATTCTAAAACTAAAACTCCTGTAATATGTTCTTTTTTCAGAATGAGTACCATCACTTATCACAAAACAACCCCAAAATGATTCCAAGTTTCTATTATTTGGTTACTTCAAGTACTGTTTTTTTACTGAATACAGAATATATGTTTACAAAATGAATCTTTGTAGATTTTTTCCACTTTCTAAAGCAATAAAAATCCTGGCCCATGAAATATACTGACTTCTATAGTCACAGATTGCAATCACAGCTTGACAAATGAAGCTAAAAAGTTTGGTTTCTAAAATTCATTCTGGGGCTAATATACACAAATTCATATTAAATATTTGGAAAGTATTTATTTGGCAAGAAAGAATGGATAGGACTTCTCCCCATGTAAATAAAAATGTCAGTCCCAATTAATCCTTACCTTGTATCTTGAATTGATACTTACCACTGCAAAATATCACTGTTCTCTACGGTACACTGTTTAAATGATTGGACTAGAAATAAACTACTAGAGAACTACATTCTGCATTTCTTCAAGCTTCTAGAGACTTTTTTTGAAGTGTCTGTATATGCAGACTTAATGAAAACTTTAAAGTGTTTGAGAAGTTTGCCAGTGATAACAAAGAGCTGATGATAGGGAATAGTTCCGAATAGCAAACATAGGTGATGTTTATCATCTGGATTCTTAAAGAAGAAGGAATAACCTACAGCTAGAGGCTCTTTTCAACATGACAGCAGGAAGCCAGCCATAAATCCAAGTTATTAAGCAGAGAGCATGATACCCTATAAGAACACTTATAATTAGGGAGAGAAAAATCCTGCCTCCCAGCAATCACAAAGGAAAAAATAAAATAGAGGGAATAGTTCAGAGCCTCCTGGAGGAAGAATAATACTGGTGAGTGAATAAATACTGTTTACTACCCAGCACATGATGGAAGGTATAATAGCTGGGACAGGCTGACTGGGTGAGGAAGGATTTGGGGAAGAGTTCTTAAGTAGTTGAGTCCGTGCCAGTTATAATTTTAAGGCAAACCCAGAAGTGTCACAGGAGTTGGTCAAGTCATGATTTATCTTTGTATGAATTGGTACAATTAATGGCTGTTGTCATGGAGCAAAGGAGGGTCTTCAATACTTATTCCCTATCTAACCTCTCAGTACTTGGTTCACTTAATCCTTCTGGGGCCAGGATTTGACCCAAGGGAAGTTTTAATCATTCCAGAAAAAAGTTATATCACCACTAACTTATTTCATACTGTTTTGAAAAGAATGATTTCTCACAAGCAAGTAAAATGGTTTATAATCTGAATCAAGTTAATAAGATGTTTGTAGTTTTAGTTGGATTGAATATTTTAGGCTAGTTATCTAAGGAATCTTCTTCCAGTTCTCCCACCTTCTTTCCTTCTTACTTGAACCTTGGGCCAGTTCTGACAAAATTTGACAAGAATTGAAAATACTTTTTAGCTGTTATAAGCTTCACTAAAACAAATGTCTGAGGAGACAGATGGGAGAAACTTCAGGTACAGGAAAAGCTGTGAGTTTAACCACAATGCAAGAAAATGCATTGAGGAGATTGCATATAATATCCATATGGTATATCAGGTTTCAAGGCTTACACTGCTCACATAGCGTTTTATCTAAACTACTTGTAATTTAGCAGAAATATGAGTGGCTGATAATGTACAAAAGGAAAGAGAGCATAGATTGGGTTCCTCTAGCATAAACACAAGAGGCATGTGGACATGAGTGTCCAGTCACACTCCTGCAAGCAACTTTGCTTTTCAGTCTGTGTTTTCTTCCTTCTTTTCCAGACTGACTATAGGTATCATGGTCTCCTTGATAAGAGTCCACAAAAGATGTCAAATGAGAAATACACTCCCCCTACCTACTTTCTTTCACTATGTGGTTTTTTATAAGCTCTTCAAGGAGAAGTTTTGCTTCAGGAAGGACAATACCAACTGAAAAAAAAAAAACCAAACCAACAAACCAAAAACCCACCCCTTTCTCTTCTACTTGGGGGAAAAAAAGGCATGCAATGAAGTACCCTGGGAGGACCACATGCAACTAAACAATACCTGTATTTTGACTAGACTAGCTAGCTTATTTCATTGGCTGAAAAATTTTGGCTAAAGTGAATTTAGACTTTTCTGAATCCATTATGATGTAGCCAGCAGATCTGTTTTCTTATTGAAATTGTATCATTTCCTTCTACAGAAGAATTATCAAAGACAGCTGTTGTTTATTTCTTCATATTATATGTATGAATTTTTTCAAGAGACAAAAGGAAAAGTGATTATTTCTGTAAGAAAAATCTGCCCTAAAAAAGATATTTATTTCTCTCTATATTAGCTGTACTTTTTTGCTTCTTTCCAGTCCATTAGATACTCATCATCTGGGTGTTGTTTAAATGGTATCTTGATATACTCTGATACTCCCAAAAAATCTTGGGATTCCTTTTGGAACTAGAACACAATGGCAGTTTGAGCAATCTTCTCAAATTTCCTGGTATTTTTCCCCTGGGCTCTCGCTTGGGATTATAGCTGTCAAGAAAATAACCTGGAGAGCAGGGAGGAGGATGGGTTTTGTTTGTTTCAGGTTTAAAGAAAAAATATCTTGGCACCTCTCACAGCTGTTCACATCACTAATTTCAAAACCCCCAAAAATTAATCCCATCTCTATTTGTTTCAAGGTATACAGAGCCAATTTCAGAAATCTGGGCAGGGGATCATGCCCATACCTAGAAAGAATTGTCTGTATTTAGTTCAATTTTGCACTGAAGCAGGGCTAATTCCATCTCTGTTCTACAGTAACCTTTACTTTTCAGAGTCCAGTATAATAACATATGCCAAGCAGTGAGGAAAAAAAATTCAAACCACAACTTCATATATCAGGGAATGTTAGATAGGGTACAGAGGCGTGAATATTTCCCCTGGAATTCATTAAGAAAAGTCAATACATTGTTATGTTGTCTTTTCCAGCAGTGTCCTTCAAAGCAGAGGTTGTTTCTTGTTTGCTTTCTTTTCCTCTGCTATGGGACATAGGCTTTCTCTTTATACTGGAATAGAGAGATTTGAACAAGTCTAATGCTTGACAGGTCCATAATATCTGAGGAAAGAAGCATTTTACTGCCTCCAAATCTCATTTGTAACAGGATGAAGTATTACAAGCAACAGTTCCAGCTGTGAATAATAAACATAATTTAGATTACTGCATGACAGCACAATATGCATCAATAGATAATTGTCTGCTTAACAATTTGCTAAATGAGTAGAATCAGCCTACATGTTGAGCTACCATATCCAGTCTTTTCTCCAGTGTGTAAAGAAGATCTTTTGTTCCCATTAAGAACTTCATGATGTAGAAAACAATCGCATTATCCAGATACCAGTTACTTATTGTTGTATCATGCCTGACTGATGGGTTTTATTTTACTATCATGAGATTAGATACAAGGTGAGAAATTTGAGAGGCATGGGAACTCTCTTGTTTTGGTGTCATGTGCCTACTAAGACTACACTTGAGAGGCTAATGAGGTTAATTCACAGCCAGGTGCAACAGTAGCTTAGTAATTATCTTAAAAAAGCTTTGCTACCTCTTTGCTGTGAATTTGTAATGAAAATGTTCTGCCAACTCCCAGAGACAGGTAAACAACTTGTATACAAATTGATTAGCAGTTGGGAGATGGTACTTCCTAGAATAAACAGATGAATGAGTTCTGTTTTCATGTATTAATCAAGTTAATGACAACCATTTTGTATGCAGGCTTTTCACTTCTTTGACACCATGTAGACTACTTGCTTCAGTTCTCTTGTGTAGAAAGCAAGCAAGCAATTGTCCAGAGCAACTGTCGTTCTTCAGGATTTCAGTAGGTTACCAACATGATATGTAATATCAATCTTTCCTGGTAAAGACTCATCAAACAAGTCAGAAAAGGCTGTGAAGTATATCCGTAGACAGGTTCACAGAGCAGATAATCCAATTTGCTTATCTTCTGCTCTCTTTGTACCACCCCATCATCCCGCCGAACTGCTTCTTGAGAATTCATCTCTACATCACTGTACTTAGTTTCTCTGAGGAATTGTAAGTGCTGGAAGTGCTGGAATTCTGAGGAATCAGAAGTGCTGTAACAACTGCCAGTGACTTAAAAATAAGCTGCATGGGCTTGACAAGGAGTTCAGGTAAGAGAGGAGTCAGTATTTTAACTCCCAACAACATTTGCTGTGTGCATTTTGGAAGTGACTTGCAATAGGACTTTGACTTTTTGGAGTTCAGTTGTTTCATAGACAGCTATTGGTCTAAGAAATGATTAGAAATAATCACACTAGATGGGCATCATCACAGTGAGAATGCGGGATATATTTTTGTATTGTAAAAATAGTCCACAATTCTGCATATCGGAAAGATATTCAATTTTTAACAGCATATATCAGAATGTGTAAACTTTCTCCCTCATTCCCTGTTTTTTGATCTCTGGAAGTTGAGCTAATATTGCAACTGGTGAATGTAATTTGAGCAGTAGGGGAAAAAAAAAAATCTATTTTAAGACTAGGACACTAGGAGGTGAATCATTCAAATGAAAAAATATTAAGATATATGTTTTGCAGCCTGAGCAACAATGATCTAAAATTAACACATTCTATTTGCATGAAATTTAGGGAAAATAGGAAGACACACTTTAAGAAATATGTAATAGTGAATGTGGTTTTGTATGCAAATTTACAGCATGTCTTGGTTGAAGTTAAGTGTGGCTTTAATCAGTTTCACAGTGTTGGAAGTAACATTCAAATTAGAGTTTATAAAAGGTGCAGCTGGCTTTCAAGGAATATCCAGTCTATTCTGCAATCATGTAATGAAAAGGGCCATGACCTCATCATGCTTTGGTCCTTCTGATGTATTTTAAGATGTTTTGCACTCTAAGGTGAAACAGTAGATTCTAACACTGTTAAATGCACTGACTTTCTCCTGTTGCCAAGTTGGAGAGGACAGACCCCTTTTTCTGCAGGCATTTTTTCCCTAGGGCCTCCCTTAAGGCAAGTTTTTACCTGGTTTCCGTTCTGTAACATAGGAAAAACAACCTATTGTATCTGTTTTGACATTCAGGACATTCAAATATAATACTGTAAAAAGAAAGGTGCATTTTAAAGTTATAGGATCTTTAGTTATAGAATATAATGAAATGATCAGCTGAGTTGTACAAATACTGTATTATTATTTCTTTAATTAGGTTATTTTTTTCATAATTCTTCTTTAACAGAAAATAGTTGAATCCCTATGCAAATGGTCCATACACAAAACTTTCTGATTTTCTTGTTTATTCAAGTTTATTTTTAATCAGTTCTTAAAGTTTTTTTAAATAGTGTGGTTTATATTCTTTACCTCATATAGGACTGGGAAGGGGGGGTGGTTTTGTTTTCAGTCTGCAAACACATCTGGAGTGAGGAATAAAGTCCAATCAGTGTCCTTCTAAAAAATATTTGGTTTAGGACTCAGTGCTGTTGCCAACAAAATTAAGGGCCAAAGTTCTTTTGCATTAACCTAATCTTGCAGTATTTGAACTGTGAATAATGCATGCAATTTTCTGATTGCTGTTGATCATTTTTTAAATGCCGAGAAAAACTTTTCTATTAGCATACATTGGTCACTGGATTTTATAAAAAGGTAAAATTCATAATTTTATTCCACCAATGCCCTGGTTTTTTAAATTATTAGGCATTTCACTGGATGACTTTTAGCTCTAATCCTAAATCAAATGCAAAAGGTACAGAGCAACTTGCATTTGGGCAGTCATATACATGTTCAGAGAGAATTGCCAGATGTTTCTAGCATACCCTTATCTAATCTCTAGTGCTTTCAATACATTCAACTGAAGATTCAAAGACCTTTACTCCTCGTTGTGCTCACATTTTATTGTCCTAAGGATTCTTCTCTTGCTTGCTGTTAGCCCACAATTGAACACCGTTCTGAATGACAGCTTCATTATCTGAAGTTTGTTGCAGGACACAATCAAACTCAAAGTTATAATGGGAATACATGCCCAGCGATACATTTTGTCCTAGTTAGTAACACATGCTAAGATAATGTGATAGAATAGTACTAGTCAATTCCTTGTGTTAGCTGTAGTCTTAAATCAGATTTGGTCTTAAAAGTCAGCTTCCTGTAGCAGTTAACTTTCCTAGCTCTTAGAAGTAATCAGTATTACACAGCAAGTTCAATTAAAAACTCACTGCAACCAAATCTATTGACTTTCAAACACTTCATTTTAAATATATAAAAGCTGGATATTTTTCTACCAAATGTCTCTGTTACTATTACCTTTCCTATGAATTTTTATGTGCTATGAATTAAAAAGAGCCATCTTGCCATTTTTTCTGATCAAGAGTATGCTTCTTGCACAGAAGATTATCAAACACCTTGCTATTTCTGTTGTTTTAATGCAAGCCAAGTTATATAGGGAAAAAATAAAACAATGATAATATATTTTGAAAAAATAATTTAGAGAATTCTATCTTTTCTAAATGTATACTCTACACATCAAGGAGGGAATACATATTTTTTCCAGACTCATGTTTCTAACAGAAGTCTAATGGGTTTTGTGTGTTTTAGCAGAATGCTTCAACTGCTGTTCACATCAGATGTTCCTTCAACAGAGCTGTCTGGAAGACTATATTTGTTTGATACAACAAGCTAGTTTGAAAATGTCTTATCCATCCATGGGGATCAATACAGGCTACTTATTTCTTCTAGATGTTTTTATTAATGTTTCCTAACTAAAGACATCAAAGTATCTTTAACTTAAACTGCTGACTTGCAACTGTGGTCGTCTTTATTCTGGAATTTTTACTTTTTTCTAAGAAAAATATTTTTGCAGCAAAGTAAATCTCCTCTTTCTAAAAACAGCTGTTTAAACTTGTGTTTCTGTGCACTTTGTGTCTGTTTTGTTATACTCTTGTTAAATGTTAAAAGTTTCTTTTGGAAATGAATACACAGACCTAAGCAGTATTTTTGACTGCTTTTTGATGTTAACTTTCTTCAAACTTGAATCTTTAAAGCCACTCCATTTCTCATATTCCCTTTTTCCCTATTATTATTTTTATAATTTTTTTTCTTTGCCATATAAGAAAAATAAACAGGCAGCAGAACCTCTCTGTTCTGCTGCTCATATGCTGAACACACATAGTCTTTATGCATTATGACTGGGACATAAAATCCAGCTGGTGTTGATGTCAATAAGGAGACATTAATCAACCATCCTTCCTCTTTAATAAAATTGCAAAAGAATGCTCCCAATTGTATTGACACTGAAGATGTCTCCAAAACAATGAAACTGTAATAAGGTGGCAAAAATAGCTGTGCCTTTATGAATGCTTTTTTAAAATGCATAAACTTTTAACAATTCAATGTTCTTTGGCATTGTGTAGCATAGCAAGATTCACAATGAAGAGACAGATGCAGTGATGTGATGCATGCTGATAAAAAGCTCTCATATAAAAGTACATAGACGATTTAGCTTCACATACACTAGTATAATTTTTCTTCTTGTGAAAATCATACTAACCAATAATGTTTATTCTGTTGCTCTCCTTTTTTCTATTATTTTACAAGGTCACGATTTCAAAAACTCAGACTAGATAAAGTATGAGAAACAACTGTGGGAAACAATAATGAAGTAGCAGGGTACATGCTAAATGGTCTTTTGCATCTTTTCAGTATCTGATTCCAGAGCCTAGCTTATAATAATAATGCTAAACAACTATGGATACAGCATAAAAAGCAAGATCAGTACAAGGAAAACTATCAAGAACAGGTATGCCACTTAACTGTGGTGGGTTAATGTTTTCATCTCAAATACTTTTTTTTTTAATGAAATGGATTAATGATTGTCAGGGAGGGAGACATCAATTCATTTTACTGCTGAAGCTGAGATCTTTCCTCTAGTAAGCTCTGACAGTACACAGTCAATGCATAAACCATAAGTAAAGTATGCCCCACAGCTTGTAAATCCAGTTGGTTTTATTGTCTCCTCCCTTCTTTGGGTCATCTGTTACCCCAGTTGTCATTATTTTCTCTTCCTTTTCCTACCAGTTTCCTTTCTTCAGAGTCCTCTCTACTCTCTCTGTTTTTTCATTCTTGACAAGAATTCCTTTCTATCCACCCTAAGCTTGTGGATATGTGGAGTTGCTAGACTCCATTTATTGCTGGCTGCATTGTTTTAGTATTTTGTTTTCACTTTTAACCTCATTGGCTGTGAATAAAGACAAGAGGCTTTCTTTATTTACTGGTATACAGCATAAAAGATTCCAGACTACAAGAGTGCAACCAAACACAGCAACAAGTGGATGAAAGAAAAGGATGTTGATTTACTTTCTGCTCCTATACCACCAAAAGCAAGGATTTTTATTTTTGTTACTTTTTGCTTATTGGTTCCCCAGATTGTGATATATTTTGCAAAGTTTTGTTCTTTATGCCTTTGGGATTTTTAAACTCAAAGTAATTAATTTTCAAATACCTCCATGGGTTAGTTCGAGTTAATCTGGTTAGTCAACTCTTGCTGTATTTCTACAGAAATGTAAAATTATGTACCTAAAATGCTTGCAATTCTTCTGTTGATATGCATTTGATCTGAGGACTTCAAGACTTAAGTCCCAAACTTTTCTTTGGAAATTTATCTCTTTGGAGATGCTGAATACTTCTTTTGAAGTAACAGTATGTGCTGGCTGGATTTTTAGAAGTTTACAAAAAATGTTAAAATTTGCTTTAAAAGTAAAATGCATATGTTATGAATTCTCTAAAATAAACTTAATTGGGGGCGTACACTGAGAAACAGTAATTCTAAGGAGACAGGAACTAATCAAATCCTCTAAAATGTCATATTAATGATTAGAAGAGATTTTTGGCTGAAAAGAGCAAAAGCAGAAGTTGTTAGAAAGTGAGCTCTCCATACCTTAATTTATGGCTCTAAACCTAAAAATAATAATCGAAGTCCCACTTGTTTGATTGAACAACTTACATCACTGACATTGAAGCTAATACTAAGAAAATTGTTCATTTGCATTTCATGTAGAGAAGCCAATCCTGCATTCCTTAGGCATCTGTTGACTAAAGGGTGGTATCAGTTAGACCAAGGATAGTGCCAAAACTGGAGTAATTTCCTTTTTGTGAGAAGGGTAAATAAATATCCCACTGTACAATGTGATTCCACCCTATGATTTCTGTCAACCCAAAAGCCAATTTAAGCAGCTCCTGCAATCTTAGTCTGTTTCTTGCCTCTCCCTCAGTGTCTCCCAGTTGCAGTTTGCTCTCTTTAGTTGTCCTAATCAGTCATTTTTAAGACCCTGTTCTCAAATATGTAAGTGAAAAAGCAAAAATGAACCCTGTTTTTCTAGGGTTTTCTCTTCAACACAGAAAACCTGTTTATAAACTTGTAAAGAGGCCATACAAACAGCTCAGCATAGTTAAAGGCAAGGGAGCAAGTCTTTAAGGCTGAAAGGCAGTAATCCTTTAAAATGTTTTTGCAATCAGAAATTATCACAGGAATTGCATAATTTTCTTTGACCCTTTGTGCCTAACTTAAATTACAGCCAAGCAGCCTTTACTGGGGGAGTTTCACTTTGTTTTGTTTCCGTTCAGTTCTCACATTAATACAGGAAAAATGTATCCATGTGGTATCCATTTCAGCATTATTTACTATAACTAATACCAAGTGCGCAATACTTCCAGCTAATAAGCAATATAGTTAAAGGCAGATGCTTGCTGTAACCATGAAGTTGGCATTCATCTCGTAGCAACATGTTTAATCTTGGTACGTTGGTTGTCAAGTAGTTGTAGTTCTATTCTGTTGTAGTTTAAATAAAAAGAGGACTCCATCTTGTGCCTTTTAGAGATATAGAAAATGGAAACTGGGAGTGTTCATCGGTGTTTCATGTATGAGCAGAGAACACAAGGTGGTCTGATTGTCCAGAAGCTACTTGAGGCTGCACATCAACAGCAATTTGATTTTGGACAAAACCATGGTACTTGTAAAACTGGGGAAATGAGCTGACAAGTTTAATTTCAGAACCAGTTGAGCTCTTCCATTGCAAGACTTGCACAGCAAAAGTTCCAGCCCGTGTCTCTAGTGTTTTAAGTGAGGCATGATGTTGAGCATGTACTAGTCTTCTACAGCAAATTGAGAAGTGGGTATATGTATCTCTACATGGAACAAATACTTCTGAGTGACAGTTATTTTTTTGTTTCTACTACTTCTAGCCATCTGACCATGCATGAGATGGTTCGGTGCTATGATCTTCACTGAGATTAGCTCTGTCCAATGTTGGATGCTTAGAAATTCGATCATGTTGTGTCGTGCAAGCACAAGATGGGGGGGCAGTGAGGTAGGAACCCCAAACAAACAAGATATCAGAAAGGACTAACAAAAGAAGAGTCAATATTTAATGATATCTAAAAGAAGAATAGGGAGTAAAATAAAGAAGAATAAAACAATTTGTGATCATTTTAAAAAAGTGAGCAGCAACATACTAAAGGGAAAAGATACAGAACTGTTCTCAGATGAAAAATTAGCAAAACTAAGATATTAAATGAACAAAAAAACCCCCAACTTTTATATAAGTCATTGACACAAAAGGAATTATTTGGAATTATTTTAAGTTAGAGACAGAAGCAGAGAGAGAAATAATTAGAGAAAAATACTCTAGGAGCAAATTTTAAGAAAATACACTTCTAGGGAAGTTAAGTTTATCTGCTGACATTGGTGAATATGACTGTAGTGCCCTAGCAGACATCCTTTAGCTTCATTAAGCTAGAGAAGAGAGATTGCAGTGGGATGGTAGGAGGTTTATTCACGGGCGTTATTGCTTTGTATTGTTAATATCGGCCATATACTAATGTAAAATTACTTGCCATATTGGTACATTAGTTTTTCCTGAGTATCAAAAGCTTTGCAATTCAAGATGTCAAAAGCTGAAAGGCTCTAAAAGAATGTCTTCCTTCAGGGTGAACTAAGGAGCTTACAATACAACAGGAACAATAATTGTAAGTTTAGGAAGATTAGGTAAGGTTCTTCATGTTCTCTTAGGCACAACATGAAAAATGACTTTTGGAAGAATATTTAAGTAGGGAAGGATGGGTCTTTCCACTTACTAAGAAGTGGAAAGGTTTACTGGGACTACAGAGCTTATGGTAAATGGAATAGGAGGGTCTAGATGATTCATGGAAGGAGGAAAAGATGGTAAAAAAAGCAGGGAGTTCTTCACCTGTAGGGAGTACATAAGAAATTTTAGGGTAAAATAGGCAATTGGCCCAATGGCTGGGTTATGACATAAGGAGTTGCTGGTTCATGCAAGATGTGGCAATAGCAACATATAAGTTTATTTGTAGACTGTTGGAAATATGAGAACATATATGCTCATACTTCCTTTATTTAGTCACAAGACTAGCTTCAGAGCTGACTTTTTTTTTAAAGAGTAGAGATAAAAATTAGGAAGGATTCAGCAGTAAATGGAAAATATTATGTCTTTAGGACTGCAGTCTTATGTTGTATCCATCTCAATTGGTGGGGACACCCCTGGGGTGTTCCCTCCTGTTACTAAAACCTGAACCATCAGAGTGGGGAGGAAAGAGGAGACTCACCTGAAGCCATGAAATTGCTACATCCCATCAAAAAATTAGGGGAGAAAACACAGCAATGAGTGTAAAGCAGAAAGTGGGACAGCTCTACTCCAGAAAGAGGGAATGAAATGTCAGAATAAAATTCATCCAAGGAAAGGGCAAATATATTAAGGAAAATGATTTGGCATTTCTTTTGGCATATGGGAAGACAATATTAAAGTAGAAAAAAAGCAATTTAGAAAAAAACATTTTAAATGCCAAATTTCAGTCATCTTTGTGTATGGTGTCTATGAAAACTTCACACTGACTTAAAGATTGCTAAGAAGTATGCACAATTCTTATAAAGTATTTGTATTTAGAGAATATTGTCAGCATCTTAACTCGGCATCAGTTGTAGTTTCCCTTTTTCTCACACTAATTTTGAAGGTGATCCTGATTATTAGGTGGGGAATAAAGGAAGGAAAACAGTGCTGAATTGTTCATTTTGTTTCCACAGCGAAGACATGCCTCAGAAATTTTAAGTGACAGGTAGGAAAGGAGATTGATAGCAGATGGGCATTTTATTGTTTTAATGTTTTCTTTAGTAACTTTATTCCCAGTTTTGTAATTGAGACTATCTTTCGTTTGGTAGAACAAATATGATATTTTCTTTGTTTATTGACATGGATAGGATCGGCTTCCCAGAAGTAGGTATCCAAATAAGCAATGAATACCACAAATTCATTCCACCCACAAGTGTGGGAGTGTGAAAATGTGTGCTTGTTACTCAGCTGTAAGGATCAATTTGTGTGCTGATATCAGGAAGTATTGGCGTGCAAAAATAAATTTACTTGCTAGGTATTAACTAACAAGAAACAGGTTGTTGGAGAAATACCTTATTGTTACAGAAGGCTAATGACTGATTAGTTATTACTAATGCCACTATCAAAATCAAAGTTAAACAAAGTCAATTTTCTCCCTTCATCCCCTTATATGAAGGGAGGCTACAAGGTCCAGCATCCAGAAAAACAAATACCTGTTGTCTCTGGTACAGCTGAAATATACTGCTGCATTTTGCCTAGGAACGTGTTTTGCCTAGGCATTAGCCTAGCTCTGTGAACTGTTTGCTCTTTATTCAATGGATAAGCACCCATGACTTTTTTGAGAGTAATATGATAATAACATCAACCATCACAAATTAGAACAGTTATTACTTTCAAAGGGATGCTTAGGCTTCATTTTGAGATGTGCTGAATGTTAAATAGTCACTAGGGAGATGTAGGAGTTCTGGATAGAGTTAGGGTTCATTTTGAATGAGTTTTTATCACAGTGTTAAAATGCTGCTTCATCAATAGCAATTTTTGAACTTTCAGGTGAAGTATTGTACTCCATGTAATTACATATAAACTTAAAATGCACTCTCTAGAGCATTTCTTTTGAAAGCTCAGCTGGGCTTTTCCCCCAGCCAGTTTCAGGTTAGTTTTAAGCAATAACTATTTTGGAGATAAACCACATGTGGTCCAAATTCTGGGAAATGTTTACTCCTTTAACATTGTTCTTTGTTTTCATGAAAAGCATCTGAAGATCATTGTCACAAACAGAACTTTAACAGCAATGCTAACTGCATGTGGTAAGGGGAAGACAGTTTTTAACCTCAACCTGTGGCAAATGGACAGCACTGACCAAGAGTGCCTTGTCTATAACTAAAGGCATATCTATGGGACTGCTGGAGGCATGTGCATGAAAGACCACAGTTTAGTTTTGTAAGAGTTACAATTCCAAGACAGCCAATATATTTCCTTGAGAGAGTGTATTGTGTTTGCATGGCAAGGTTTTGGCAGCAGGAGGGCTACAGGGGTGGTTTCTGTGAGAAGCTGCTAGAAGCTTCCCCTATGTCTGATAGAGCCAATGTCAGCTGGCTCCAAGGCGGACCCACTGCCGGCCAAGGCTGAGCCAATCAGCGATTGTGGTAGTGCCTCTGTGATAACATATTTAAGAAGGGGAAACAAAAAAACCCACCCAACCAACCAACCAAAAAGCCTGGGACTCAAACTACAGCTGGAGAGAGGAGTGAGAATATGTGAGAGGAACAACTCTGCAGACACCAAGGTCCGTGAAGAAGGAGGGGAGGAGGTGCTCCAGGCACTGGAGCAGAGATTCCCCTGCAGCCCCTGGTGAAGACCATGGTGAGGCAGGCTGTGCCCCTGCAGCCCATGGAGGTCCATGGTGGAGCAGATATCCACCTGCAGCCAGGGGAGGACCCCACGCCGGAGCAGGTGGATGTGCCCGAAGGAGGCTGTGACCCCGTGGGAAGCCCACGCTGGAGCAGGCTCCTGGCAGGACCTGTGGCCCCGTGGAGAGAGAGGAGCCCACGCTGGAGCAGGTTTGCTGGCAGGGCTTGTGACCCCGTGGGGGACCCACGCTGGAGCAGTCTCCTCCTGAAGGACTGCACCCCGTGGAAGGGACCCACGCTGGAGCAGTTTGTGAAGAACTGCAGCCCGTGGGAAGGACCCACGCTGCAGAAGTTCACAGAGGACTGTCTCCCGTGGGAGGGACCCCACGCTGGAGCAGGGGAAGAGTGTGAGGAGTCCTCCCCTGAGGAGGAAGGAGCGGCAGAGACAATGTGTGATGAACTGACTGCAACCCCCATTCCCCATCCCCCTGTGCTGCTCCAGGGGGAGGAGGTAGAGAAAAATCAGGAGTGAAGTTGAGCCTGGGAAGAAGGGAGGGGTGGGGGGAAGGTGTTTTAAGAATGGGTTTTATTTTCTCATTACCTTACTCAGTTCTGACTGGCAATAAATTAAACTGATTTTCCGCAAGTCGAGTGTGTTTTGCCCGTGACGGTAATTGCTGAGTGATCTCCCTGTCCTTATCTCGACCCACAAGATTTTTGTAATATTTTCTCTCCCCTGCCCAGTTGAGAAGGGGAGTGATAGAGTGGCTTTGGTGGGCACTTGACATCCAGCCAGGGTCAACACACCACAGAGAGTTTGGTACAGTATCAGTCATAGGTGGATTTTTAGACATGTTTTAATGTTCTCCAGATCGTATAAGTTCCTTGCATCTGTTACTTTACTTTTATATAATGCACTATTACCTTTTAGACAAGAGTTGAATTTTACCTGGAACATCAAAGTCCATTTACAAGCTGCCTACAGGCTGAGCTGTTTTTCATCCTAAAGCATAAAAAAGAAGGATTACTATGAAAGGACAAACCCAGTAATAATGATGTGAGATATCTACCAAGAAAGTGGAAAAAAAGTCTGATTTTTAAATGTTTGGCAGAGAATAACAGAAAAGTCTCATAGTCTGGTAGCTATGGAAGTGTGTGAACTTGTGTCCGGTGAAAGCACTTAAGACTTACGAATATGTTCATAAATCACATATAAAATGTCAACTAAGAAATAATTCTAAGTTCATTTCTCACTCCTGTAATTCAAGAAGAGTACCTAAGAAGCTTAGAGGAAACATGGACTTAATTCAAATATCTGAACAAGTCTCTTCCAAGTCTCTATTTGCAGATGCTAACTCAGGGGTTCATTTTCAATTAAAAGGTGGTGTTCTGTTCTCCTTGCTTGACGGTACCTGTTTATGCCAGCTCTGAAGAAGTCTGCAGCAGAATCTGGCAACCATGAATCCCAAACTCCAAAGTGATGCTTACTCATACTGTTTTACCTAAAAAGATGTATTCATTGTCTGGAATTTATTGAGGATTCTTAGTCTTAGATGGAACCGCCACTGGAAGAGATTAATTGCACTTTCTGCTTTCCAGACGTGTATTCCAGGACAGAGGGCTTACATAAAAATATTTACAGTGTTGAATTTCTGTAAAAATCATGTTTTTTCTATGAAAAATGAGTAAGCAAGAAATGTGTCATGATTTTGGTAGTATTAATGACCCATGAGGGAGACAAGTGGTTTTAAAATGATGGTACATCTGACTACAAGAGAGTTCATTTCTGCAGAACACAAATAATGTAGATAATTAATTACACTCCAGACTTTCAACTACAATGTAGTTGTAATTGGATGTTTATTCCCTCTCCTACAGATCACAAATACACATTGTATAACATGGTTTTACTTTTCAGTGTTAGGTTCTTTGTTTCAATATTAACCCTGTGCTGTCTTCAGCTTTCATATCCTTCCTCTAGCCTTCTACCAGTATTACCAAATCTATTCTCTTTTGTGACTTTTCAGTTTTACATTATATGTGGAAAATAATCCAAGTTTTTTAACATGCATATTAAATGCATGCATCACTTATATTGTCTTAGATATATAAATCACAGTCTTGGTGAGATGTAGCTAGTGAGTAAGTAAAACTCATCCTTAACTGCACATGCATCTACATCCAATCTTGCATAAAGTAGAAGGAAGTATTATGTACGGAAAAGAAGCAAAGGAAAATAGAGGAAAGTCTGGGTTATGACACATGCATATAAAATACTGATTTGGCCTTATTAAAGGCCTCAACTAATTCTCAGCTTTTGTGAGACCTTGCCTAGCCTATTTTACTAAATAGCTTTGAGGATTTTAATTTGTAATTTACCTGTTGATAGATGCTGTAGTGTTTATGTAAAGGGACTAGAGATTCTTCCAGAGCTCAATCTCCTTCCTAACATTTCATCTAAGAGAAGCCCTAAAAGCAAAGGCTTTAGATAGATCATTTTTTTTTTTCTACTTAGATGTTTTATTCTTGTAAAATTATTTTATCAATATATTATAATATCACTCTCTCTGAAATCCACAGGAAAAATCCTTGTGAGTTCAATGAGACTTGAAATTTTATTTTGGTTTAGGTACCCTTGAGTACAGTTTTGTTGCATCATTTTCAAATACTAGACAGTTTCAAAAACTGATGTCCATGTGTAGTGTAGGTGATGGAGTAATGACTTATTTTATTCTTTCTCTCTTAAGCTAGTGGCACAGTTAGTTTTTAGGCTGTCTTACTGTTCTAGATTTTTGTCACGGAGTAAGCAACTTAGACCATTTCAAATAATTTCATAAGTAGACATTCTGCCACACTTAAGGATAACTGGCTCAGAAAAAAGAGCAATGATATTAAAGCATTTTGCACTTTTGCTCTCTGCAAAGAATACTACATATTAGCCTTTTGGTTTTAATGAAGATTCTTTATGGCTTCTTCCTTTCGTCAAAATTTTAGAATGAAATGCCCAAAGTCTGCTTCTTTCTCTTGGCTTTGTAGATGTGAGGTATATAATCAGCATTAGTCTGTGAGAAGTTCTGCATGAAAAACTGCTTTTCTATTTTGGAAATACTTTGTAATGGTGGCTACAGTACTTCTAATGTTACATACTTCCACAAAAAAGCTTCCAGGATACAGAGACCCGCTTCGGGATGGAAATTCTATGAGGTATGGCATAGTGGACATTCCTCTTTAGATATATTGCTAGTTGATACCGATCTCATGCTCAGGTTTACAATGACCAACAGTAAATCTGTCACCTCCACCACCACCCACACTTGAGCATTGTTGACACCCTGTTTTTCTCCTCTGTCTGACACTATTTTCCTCAGGCCCTGAATAGAGGTTAACAACTTAATAATTAAGATACCTGGATAAAATTGAGTAGTGTATTACATCTACCAAATCGAAGTAATATAATTGTTTTTCCTGCACTTAAATTTTTACAGTATTAAAAAAACTTAATAAAAACATAATAATGAGGAAAAACAGTATCAAATATCCAGCAACAATCCTTTCATAAATGGGAACATAAGAGGAACACAATAAATATTGTGATTTTGAGTCAATAACCCTTTGCATCTTTGAAACATGACTGCATTCCCAGTTAAGCTGGAAAAGATACCTTTTTTTCATGGTCTTCCCTTTCTCCCAACATGCTTCATATCAGATCTTCTAATGTATATAAGACTCTATCATGTGTTCTCAGTAAATCCTGTCTCAAAAGAGTTTTTGGTCAACTGTCTAACAAAAGTGAAAATTCAGGTAATGTGATGTTACAGACTTGCCTTCAAGAGACCAACATCTGCTCTGATGACCTGACTAACAGTTACCCTGTTATCCAGTTGGTTAAGTTTATAGAAGGTAAGGCAAGTAGTTGTCTGGGCACCCAGGCTCTCCTGGCCTTTGCCATCTCTGATATGGAAACTGATCACACTGCTAATGATATCTTTCCCTTGATTGAAATACAGAGCTTTTTTTTACATCCTCCTAAGATCATTAAGATCAATGTGGGAAGGTGATTTTTGTTTACAATGTTTTCAGTTCTCTGGCAAAGTAAGGAAAATTTAAAATGGGGACAGACATTATACCACCATGAAAATATTAAAAGGCCTAGAAGTTAAAGATGAAATCAGGAGTGGAATTTTTCCTGGCAGTGTTTCTCTATAAGAAAGACTGAATGGGGGTTGCTTTGGTTTCTTGTTTATTTAACGACCTTGCAGAGTAATGCTAGGTAGCTTTTGGTCTATGTGAGAGGTGAGACAGTGCTCAATAGGGAGGTGAAACTTCTCAGGTTTTGTAATTGGTGCAATCCTTTAATCTTTATTCCTTCTAGTAACTATTTTCTGGTAAACCAGTCCAAGTGATTAATATTTACTCTTTGATCTTGGCATAGCTCCAGATCTAAATGAATGCTGCTTCCATTGCTTTTGCTCATCCTCTATTATCTCCACTCAGTCTTCACCATCTGTTTACATGACTGACATTTACAACCTCACGAGAACAATAAAACTAGTCCTTTCATGTAAGGAGCCAAGGTGCAAGAATGTGTTTATGAACGTGATTTTGTTCTCTCTTGAGTATACTAATTTCTTGTGTGCGTGGTTCTTTGCTCAACTTCTCCGGAACACTCAAGAATGATAGCCCCAGTAACGACCTGACTTTGTCTACTTAGGGTTTCAGGGGACCTAGACTCCAGAGGAAGTCACTGTTTTATTCTTTTTGCTCCTAGCCTTTTGCTCCTGGATCACACCAATGAACAATTAAGATCAAGAGGTACTAATGCTAGAGTTCATCTATTTTGCACTATTTTTCCTCTCAAATACTGTTCTCATTCCATCCCTAAGCTGCCACTGTTCATGGAAAAAAAATGACAGTAGAAGAAAGAAATCGCATTTTCTTCTATTCCCTTCAAATAATATGCATCGAATTTAAGTCAAAAATAGGTTTGCTCTACATTCATTTTATTTAAGCATTGCAATACAGATTATGTCAAAAATACATCTCAGAAGAAATATGAAGCTTCCTATGTACTATTTTTTCTTGTATTACAAAATGTCTCACTTTTTTTAAAGAAAAAAATTTGCATGCAGAAGGGATTTTGAAGAATGTCCTTTCCTGAGGTAATATATTCTATGCTTATATTTTTATTGCATTTAAAATGGTATAACTTGATTTTGGACAAAATCTACCCTGACTTCATCAAACATACTTGACTTCAGAAAAACCTGGTAACTAAAAAACCACCCCTGTATCATATTTTAGTTTTAACTTCCTCTGATGAAGAATCTGCTATGGTACCATAAAAGTATTTTAAAGTGCCCTTAATTTTACTTGCTTTCTGAATCACCTTTGAAAAACAGAAGAGAATGTGTATTTTGATAGCCAGAATGTTTTCTGTTTGTCTAGCATGTGCTCTCCTTTGCTGTTGTGACTGAGGTACTGACCTCAGTCAGTATTATTATTATTAGTAGTAGTATTATTATTATTAGAGTTTTACTAAAATTCTACTGAGGCTTAGTTTTGGGAAACATAAAACATGTAAGGGAGTCCATAACTTTACAAATAAATATATGTATTTTTAATAGGTAGATAAAAAATTTGAGACTCCATCTAGTAAGCAGACTGCAGCTGAGCTTGTCTAATCAAAATAAAAACAGTACACTTACTCAACAATTTGAGTACTTGTTTACTACATACAACAAAAACCAACTTTGGATGTATGTTATGAAATGTCAAATACATAAAGATGCTTCCTGATACTGAAATGAACTGTGGTTTTGCCTAAGAAAGCAGTACCTGAACTGCCTTGTTGCTTGAAAACCCCATCACACAAACATGAAAAACAGGCAATCAAAGTCTAAATGTTTAACACAATTAACAATTCAAACTTGTGATAGACTATATTTGTGTTTTTATTTCTGAGAAACTACTAAAACCTGAGGTTCTTGGTAGCAATTTACTTTTATTTTTCTTCCATGATTGCGTAGAATTCATAGATTCTGTCTCTTCCCATCCTTCCTGTCACTGTTTTTGACAGGCACAAATGGCTAAGCTGATGCATGCAATGCAGCTGTCAGCTCCAACAAGATGCTGCGCAAGTGTACACGCGAACAACTGTCAGTAACAACAGCAGCAAAAAAAAAAAGTTTATTTGTGTATTGACCAGTCATACATCAGCTGTGAATGAAATAAGAGTGTTTTGTTCAAATTCATTAAATATTCCTTCAACTGTCTTAATACTGCAGTAAAGGCAGGTTTATTAGGGTGTGATTTGGGGTGGTTTTTTTTTTTTCAGAAAAATGTTTAAGAATTATTTTCTGGATGCTGAAAACAATTCCTGGCTGTGGTGTTATTTAGAATATCATTCCCATACAACTTCTGCCAAAGTGCGTTCCATTTTCATTTCTTCTCGGAATTTCACTTCTGTGTATTTATCTTTCGGAGTTCTGCTGGTATGATTCTACCACAGTCAAAACTTGCCATATAATGATCCTTTGTGACTGCTTCACAGACTATTAGTTTGCTAGTAAAGTTTACAAATAACTCCGAAACCGTGCAAGAAGTTAGCATTTGTTTCCTTTGCGGGAGAGAATGAACTGATGGAAAATTTCAGAAGCCTTATAATAATTTCTAGAGCTGACAAATTTACTACAAATTTGCTTTGTTTTCATGTACATATTTTGGAGCGGCAGCCACACTAATTAACTTTTTACATAATTCACATTTATGTGTGTAATTATCTAGGGCTTACTGATTTAAAAAGCTGCCTGCTCTTGACTTTTACCCTTCATGGTTTTTTCCTATCATGATCTTTCCACTCCTAACTGTAAATTGCCACCCTCAACTGTTTTCCATCTTGCCTTCAAAAAAACACCCACTGCAGACAAAACACCTTTGCTTTGATTTCAGTGACATGTATTGTTCTGCCCTCTAAATGGCCATTCTTGAGGTTTGTCTATTGATTAATGAAAAATGGAAGGCATCTTTCACTCTGCTGTGAAAAAAATCAGGCAGCGTAATGACAGATGAGTTTCCTGCCTTTCCAAAACCACTCTTATCATAGTTAGCGATAGGACGAGAGGAAATGGGCTCAAGCTGCATCAGGGGAGGTTTAGGTTGGATATTAGGAAAAATGACAGTGAAGACACAGAAAGGGTGGTCAAGCATTGGAACATGCTGCCCAGAGAGGTGGTGGAGTCACCATCCCTGGAAGTGTTCAAAAAACAGGTAGACGTGGCACTTTGGGACATGGTTTAGTCTAGTCTACCCTTGATTGGTTTAGTGTGGACTTGGCAGTGTAGGTTAATGGTTGGACTGGATGATCTTAAAGGTCTTTTCCAACCTAAACGATTCCATGATTCTATGATTCCATGCCCCCTTACGGGCAGTATCATGGCAAGCGGCCACCAGGAATAAAAGAAATATGGCAGACACGAATTCCTTGCCTTTCTACAGGAAATATGTCATCTCTAACTTGCATTTCCCGTGACTGTCATAAAAATATATTGATCTACACTGTTCTGGTGTTTCTAAAACGCATTTTAATTGCGATTGTATGGCAGAGACAGTATCTTCAAAGTCAGAATGATGTTACATATCTGTACCCTACCAAAATACTTCTGTTCTTCGTTGTAGATTTACCCAAGACCTGTGGAAGTGCCTCCATTAACTTTTTTTCCTCCAACAATGTTTCCCTGAGGAATGCTGAGCTACTAACTTGCGTTCCCTGCTTTCTTAAGCACTCCCTACTCTTCACCATTTTTCCCCCTCCCATTTCCTTGCTTCATCAGACTTTCCTGAAGGCAGAGCTTAATTAAAAGAAGCTATGACGGCAGGTGAGGTGCGCGCATCCGTGAGTTTACTACTGCCCTGAGGGGCCTGCTGCCCTGGGCTCGGAAGCGGCTCTCGCCGAACGGGAGCCCGCCGCCGGGCTGACAGCGGAGCCACCTGCCGCGGGCCTTCAGCTGAGGGGCACCCACGCTCCCAGTCGCCCCCTTATTCCTCAGCCCCCACCGTCGAGGGGAAGGGGGGTTGAACGCTGCTCGCCCTCCCTCGACCGACCCGGGGGCAGCGGCACGTCCCGGACCCCGCGCTGGGGGCGCCCCCCCCCACAAAGCGGCCTGGGCCTGGTTCGGCTCCGTCGGCCGGGGCAGCCCCGGCAGGGCGCGACGCTGCCGCCAGCGACGGCGCGGCCGCGGGCCGCTCTCTGACCTCAATGGCCGCACCTTCCCCAGAGCCGCTGCCGCCCGCCGCCTCGCGCCGCCGGCCGCCCCTCGCGCGCGGCCGCGACGGCGCCCCCTGCCGGCCGCCGCGGGGCGCGCCCCTTCCGCCTCCGTGGGGCGCCGGTGCCGGCGGCACCGCCCCCCTCTTCCCGCCCTCCCTGCCGGCCGGCGGCGGGAGGCAGGGGGAGCCCGGGAGCAGCGGCCGCCCGGCCCGGCGGGCAGCGAGCCCGGCAGGCAGGCGGGGTCCCCCCCTCTCCCGCCCGCGCTGACGTCAGGAAACTTTCTCCGCGGCTGAGGCGGGAGCGGGCCGGAGCGGGCTCCGTGTGGCGGCGCGGCGGGACGGCCTCCATCACCTCGCCAGGTACGCGGCGCTCCCCTCCGAGGGGCCCGGCCGCCGGGGGGGCAGCTTGCGTGAGCGGCCGGCAGGGTCCTGAGGCGGCGGCGTGGGCTCCTCGCCGCCCCTCCCGGGGGCGAGGGCAGGCGGGGACGGGCGCAGCCGCCCCTTCCCCGCGGGTCCCGAGGGGCGCCTGGCGAGCGGCAGCGCGGGGGGGAGGTCTGGCCGCCTGTTGAGCGCCGCGGCGGCAGCGCTGCCCGGGGCTTAGGCGCCCGGCCGCTGCCCTCCGCTGGAAACTTCGCGGCCGGCGGGGTGGGGCGGGCGGGCCGGGGCCGGCACCGCGAGGTGGGGGGCGTGAGTAACGGGGCTTCTTCGCGGAGGCGAGCGGAGCGGAGCGGGGCCGGCGGCGGGGCAGCCTCGCCCGCCTGTCGAGGCTTGTCCGTTCCGCGGGGAGCGGCAGCGGCCAGGGGCTGCTGCGGGGCCGTACCTGCGCGTCGCCTCGGTGCCGGCGCTCACGGGAGTAACGGCGCGGTGCGAAACTTGCGATGGGCGCAGCTCGCCCCGGTTTCCTCCTCTTAACTTCAAAGCCGCGAGGACTTGGGGATTTTACACATGCGATCTGCTATGGTATTATGGTATTTTGAATTTCAAGTAGCTGAAAATAATCAAATGCCTTTCTGGTTTTTGGGTTTTTTGGGTTTTTTTTTTTGTTGTTGTTGTTTTGGGGTTTTTTTTTTTTTTTTTTTTGTCTTAGTACAGTAAAGCCATTATCTGAGACGAGGTTTTTGTTTTTCTTCTGAGGGCTTAGCCGTGGCAGCTCGGCGGCGTTGGGAGGCGAGCCGAGCTCGCCGCCGAGGCTGTTGAACGCGCAATTGTTTTACGAGGGAGGATCTTCTGCTCGTGGAAGTAGAACCCAAACCACCCAAGTTAATTTTAACTCCGTGGAGCAGCCGGGTTTTGGGAGGGTGGAGTGCTGGAGGAAGTTTGTCGGATCATCATGTAAATAGAAAACTGAAATATGAGCAAGGACCGCAGCCGCTGGCTTGAGCGAGGGAGATTCAGAGAGAAATTCTCAGTTTAAGGGGGGTCTGAAAGTTGTATGACAGTTCTCTGGAGGAATATGGAAAAGTATATGGAAAAGCTCGTTTAATTTCACCGTCCTTGTCATTTATTGAAAGGCAGCAAGAGTCACTCCAAGGCCTTGTAGCAGTTAATTGTATTCTTCATACAAAGGAATTTGCCCCCTTCCGAAGAACTAGATTTCTGGGGTCTTTTTTGAACTTAAGGCAGTCATTACATTTCTAATTTAGATACCGTGCAACTCTCACTTTTAAAATTTTCAGTTCCTGCAGTTGCATTGCAGTTGTAAGTTTTTTTAAAAAGTCATCTTTATGTAGATGTCACTAAAAAGATGTTAAAAAAACCTAATAAACTGGAAGGCAAGCCATACATGAAGGTGATTATGAAGGTGCTTTGAATGTGTGTAGTTACATATAAAATGTTTTAGCAATATATTTGGTCTACTCAGTATAAATATAAATAAGCATCCATTTTTAGGTTTTATGTGAGTAACTATGAACCTGTCCTTTTATAAATGCTTTTGTCTTTTCTGTGATTTTCTTCCCCTGCATGTTAGACAAACTTATAACTTCAGTTGTACCTTTCAGTTGTTGTAGTTATAAGCAATACTTCAGAGCTTCAGACCTCTGCCACTTACAATGATAATCAAAATAAGACAAAATAATTCACCTGAAGGATTAAAAAAAAAAAATCTTTTTGAAGGTCAAGCTTCTATTTTTATGGCAATTTCAAAATGAACAGAAGAGTTTGCCTCATAATTATAGATTTGCTTAGGCGATTTGTTGTGTAGAAGTATGTCAGGGACAACCTCTGATATTTGGAGATTATCCACGTGCACTCAGGGAAAGAAAAAACAAAATAGTACGGGGAAAAAAGGGCATTAATTTCATGATTATTAGCCTTCTGCTTTTTGGTACGCATTTTATTTTTAAATGTACGGAAGCGTTAGTGATTATAGGCCTCCTTAAAGGCATATATTTACATGAAGAGGTTAAGTAGAGTGATTTATGGATTAAAAGCCTAGGAATTACGGCACAGTGTTGAAAGGTGCAAGGGAGCAGTTTGGTCTGTGCTTTTAATGGAGCTACAGTGGCACGGATATCAGTGAAAAGAGACTGGAAATAACGCAAAACAAGTACAGATCAGGTTGCCTTAGAAGTAAGGATGACAGTCTGAAACATGATCCAGCTAGCATTGGGAGTGTCTTGTGAGTGATGAGTGCAGAAATTAAAATGAATTTGATGCCAGAAGAAAAAGGAGAAAATGCTAGAGTGCAACAGCGAACTACACTGCGATGCTTCTGTGTAAAGCATTTAAATCACATGGGAAAATACAAAACTGATACTGGAGGACCAGAAAGGAGGAAGATGTAGTTAACAAGAACAGACAATGAGAGCGGTTATTACACAAACCAGGGCTTGGTACTGCCTCCTTAGTCTTTGGCGGCAACTTTGTAATCTTTTCGAGGTAATTTTAGAGTTCAAAGATTGTGCATCTACTGCTCTGCAAAATATTCACCTGTTGTGATGTTTCGGAATTTCCTTTACAAGCTCATTGTTGTGGTTTATCCCCAGCCAGCAACTAAGCACCACGCAGCCGCTCGCTCACTCCCCCTACCCCGATGGGATGGGGGAGAGAATCGGAGGAGTAAGAGTGAGAAACACTCCTGGGTTGAGATAAGAACAGTTTAATCATTGAAATAAAGTAAAATAGGAATGATAATAATAACAATATAATAATGATAATAATAACAATAATAATATACAAAGCAAGTGATGCACAACGCAATTGCTCACCACCCACCGACCGATACTCAGACAGTTCCCGAGCAGCGATCGCTGCTCCCCGGCCAACCCCCCCCAGTTTCTATACTGAGCATGATGTCATATGGTATGGAATAGCCCTTTGGCCAGTTTGGGTCAGCTGTCCTGGCTGTGCCCCCTCCCAGTTTCTTGTGTACCTGGCAGAGCATGGGAAGCTGAAAAGTCCTTGACTAGCATAAGCAGTACTCAGCAACAACTAAAAACATCAGTGTGTTATCAACATTCTTCTCCTACTAAATCCAAAACAGAGCACTATGCCTGCTACTAGGAAGAAAATTAACTCTATCCCAGCCGAAACCAGGACACTCATTAAAATAATCTGTTCCTCTCTTGCCTGTAGTCAAGGTTACATCTCATGGTTCAATAGCAGTGTGTCTGCATAAGTGTGTTCATCCTACATTCGTAAATATTACTGGATGCTCTAAAAATCATAATCAAAGGACTTCTATGAAGAACTTGAGAGGTCAAATACAATAAACTGGAATTTGTATTATGATTATAGAATTAGTTTTTCTCTTGAGGTAATCCCTCAAGAATGTATTGCTTGAACGGGTCATAAGAAAATAATTGGAACTACCACATGAAATAATTAAAGGCCAACTTCAACTTGAACTGGGGAACTAACATAGCTTGAAAGAGAACAAACAAGTGAACTACCTTATCCTTGAATTGTTGACATATCTAGTATGACTTGCGGCAGGATTCTAATTCTGTCAGTTTTTTCAAGAGAGGGAGTAGAGCACTGAGGTGTGAAAAGTCCATCCGGTTCACTTCACAAAAATCGTTTCTCCCTTAGAATTTTCAGTTATTGTCAACAGTGAAACACGTGGCAGAGGTTGAGGCTGTGTTTCAAATAAATCGACTCGAGACAAAAAATCGTTAATTAATGACTTAATAGGGTTGTTACATAAGAATATGCTAAATGGGCACAAATAAACATTTTCCCCATCTCCTTTTTTGCCTTACTGTAATCTGATTTTTGAAGGGATAAGCACCTTTAGAGAATCAGGTTGTATCCCAGGAAAGAATGAACAATACTGTCCCTGTTAGAACACGCAGCGCCTCTGCATAGCTACCTCACAATGTTCTCTTTGGTTCCCTTACCTTCAATATGTAACTTTCCATGTAGATATGTTTGTTAATATCCTTGTTCCCAATGGAATTCAGTTCCTTCCTCGTATCTCCTAAATCCCTGAGATAAGAACCCTGGCCTTTTTCATGCAGTTAGTCTCACTACCCCACTGCCAGTGCTTCACTGAAGATGCCCCGTGACCTAAATGCTACATCAAGCTGTTCTGTGGATTTGCTGTTGTGGAATAGCCAACTATTGCCATTTAGTATGTAGCCTTAATCTGGGTTTACACTCATGGCCTTTAGTGGTTAGGAGCAGGACGAAGGAGATATATATATATTACATTTACTCAATTACTTGTCATTTGGTGGTCAGTCCTCAAGGCATATACCTGTGACCTAGGAGGAATGGCAGAATGGAGTAGTAGCATTACAGTGAGTTATTGCCCACCCTTTTAGTCTTAGATATGCAAATGTAGACTTTGTCTGTGCCCTGTCATTTGCCCAGGGGCACTGAAAGAACTCTGGGAATGGTCAGTAGTAGCTCTTAGGTCTTAAAAATGCATTCTACCTAGGCTGCAGCTCCACCCCATCTAATAAGCAGAAGGTCATCTGAAATGCCTCCTCTTGCTGTATGGTTTCAAAACATGTTTGTTACACTAAACTGAACATCAAGAGAAGGAAGTGATGTTATCACATAAATTTTGCCCAGGATTTCAATAGAGAATATATTCAGCTGGAAACTCATCATGAATTCCCAGAAAAGAATTTATACTTTTATTCCTCCTCCCCTCTCCCAGTTTAAGCAGATGTTCTAACCACCAAGCTAAGAGAGTGCTCTGGATTAAAATATTATCATTTCCTCAGGTTGAAATGACTTACTTTTTGGGGGTGTAATTACATATTAGGCAAAAAAACAGAGAATGTAGAATTTTGTAGCTTAATGAAGTAAACATTTCTGTAGAAGAGATGAGACCTGAGTTTCCGACAGCCATGTAAGTAGTAAGCTTTCACTGGAGCAAGAAGCAGAACTCAGGCGTCGTACGGTTTCACACAGGCTACTTGATAATCTGGCAAAGAGGTACCAGAAAGCCCCTCAGATTAAGATACTGGATTTCTTTAACTTCTGCAAATTTCTTTTCTATTTTGAAGGGCAGGCATTGAGAAATTCTGTTTATTATTTTAATTCAAGAGTCTGACCTACTCAGTTTATTAGTATATACAGTATATTCTACTCACTTTGTTAGTACTGCATATATTTTATGTCTAACTCTGAACTTGCATATTCAGGTTTTATTCTGAGAATTGAGCTGGGTTTTCTCCATTTTCTATTTCACTTGCAGTTATAAAGATTCAGAAACATCTGTGCAGCCAAATGGTTTTCAGTTTATTCTGTCAGCAATACCTGATCAACACCATTGCCTTGCATGAGTTTGCACAAGTGTAACTTGGTAAACAATTCTCTTCGTAACACACTGGTTGGAGCAGAGACTGCAGCTGGCTCAATCTTAGTCTTTTTAGCGTTATAGAACTAAGAAGTTTTTGCTAAAATTTGCTCTTTTGTCACCAGAAAGTAGAACCGTAATCTGTGGAAATTCTTTAGATGTTCTGGTTAGTCCTGTGCTGTAGAGAGATCGTGACCAGTGCAAGTAAATAATATTTTTATTTTGAAAAATACATGACTTTTAAGGCAAATCTTTTGGCATTCAGAAGTGGGTGGTGGCCGTTTCTAACATGCTTTATTGCTTTAATGGAGCAGGGTATGTGGGTACTCCAGTACTTGGGAATAGCTATGGATAGAGGAGCCTAATCTCCAAGGTGCTTCAATCTTCTCATAATCCCTAAAATAACATGAAAACTTTAAAACTGCATTCAAATACTTATTATTTTTAGATAAAATGAAATCGTTTTGTGAGGACTACTGGATTCTCTGAAACTATTCAAGATCTTTAATGTGATTTTTTTTCATTCTTTCTCTGCTCTCTCCATCCCCCTAGTTTTAATGGGGGCAATCTTGGACAAAGGCAAAATGCCGCAGGAACGGTGTGCAAAACAGAATCCTGACTACTACCTGCTGTGACATTTAATAGTCTATTCTATTTTCATTTTTTTGTCCTTTTAAATGCAGATGTTAGATCTTCAGTTCCTTCTAGGCAGGATGGGCCATTAGGAACTTAAACATTGTGCTTAAACTTTCCAAGTGATCTAGGACACTCTAAATCAGTGTAGCCCTTAAAAGTTTTTTCGGAGTTCTCAGCAGCCCATGCAAAATCAGACTTTGTTTCCACCAGATGAAAGGCTGGGATAAGGCTGCTGCTGCAGTGGGGAAAGGTGGCTGGAAGGGAGGTGGGTTGCCCATTCTCACCTCAGTCTTGCCACTCTCCTTGTGGCAGGGAGACCCCCGGGAGAGCTGGTTTCTTCACAGCTGCAGTCCGTGCCATCTGGGCTTTGGCAAGTAACTATTTTGCTAGTGCTGGCAATTTCTATCTGCTGCCCTGTGTAACTACTGTTTTTCCTATGCATAAAGGTACTCCTGGTAGTAATCAATATATTTTCTCTGTGCGATTGAGAGCTTTTATTTTTTTGTGTGTGTATGTCTTTTAAAGAAGCTATCTCTTGAAACAACAGCATTTTTTTCTTAATCTGTTGTGAAATCTTCTGGAAACTATAACAGAAGTGAGGTAATGAGCCTAGATAAAGGACTGTGTTCCCAATAAAAAATGATTTTTCCTGCAATCAAATCTCAAAATGTTGTTTGGAACAGCTGTCATCTTTGCATGCCAATTACATTAGGAGTTGTTTAAAAAAGTTTGGTGTGTTCTCAAACCTATTTTCTCAAAGTTTGTCCAGACCATCTTTCCAAATGCCTTGCTGTGCAGATATGTGCTGTCTCTAATGCTTTCTTCCTACATGCTGTGTTGGCAGCCATATGCATTCAAAGATCATGAGTCAGGTTCCCTAGCAAAAAAATAATAAAATAATGAGATTAAAAATAATATAGGCTTTGTCTTTTTTGAACGTTTAGTATTGTTTTCCTTCTTTAATGCTTTTTTTCCAACTATATAGATCTTAAACTTATTTTATATTGAAAACAGACTTTTTTTTTTCCTTTTTTTAACACAAGCTTAAAATTTCGTGACTTCAGATCTTGTGATACTTGCCCTAAAATGATGAATGATGCCACCACTGTGTCTGAGCTTCTGCTGATACACACTTCGGTCTTAAATGAGAAAAATATTAGTTGAAAAGTTTCATTTCCATCTGTGTTTTTATTCGGATGTAACAGAGGCCTCTGCTGATGGTTCTAACTGCTTGTTCATGTGCTGAAGTCAAAGGAGACTCAATGCTAGAGCTGAAAATACTAGCTGATAGCATATCTTTTTCTTCTGCTTCCCAATTGATAAGGTAACAGAACCATCACTTCCAAAGCAGTGGACAGTTGGGGTTACAGCTAAATGGTGGTTTCATATTGCGGGGTATGGTATGCACAAGTCATACCTATTTCAGAGTAACTGTAGTTAAAATAATGTGAGAAAACTTGTTAAAACAAAGTAATAAGTAACAGTGAGAGGTGAAGTGTATATGGTATGATATGATGCTGAATCTTTACTTGGGACAGAAAATAGTAGCAGGGAACTATGTAGCCAGCAGAAAGTAGTTTGAGAGACTAACCCCCACCACTGTGCCCCTTAATCTGTTTCACATGTGTAAGCTTTAAAGCAGAGCGTACTGTGGATTTGTAAACAAAAAGGTCTTTAACATCTGAGACTAGTACAGTCTTTTTCTTGATTCAAGCAGCCTAAAAATTGCATTATTAATTTTCTAAGTTATATGTTGTATTAATATTCAATTTATCCTGTTGTGCAAATAGGCTTAGGATGGAAGAAATACTTTTCCAACGAATTTTGCAGCTGGAGCTGTTGCTAATTCTCTTATCTTTCTGTACCATACAGTAATTGCACTTAATTGTTTGCTTCTGCTGTGTTTTGTGGTGTGAAATGCAGTATGTCAACACTGCTAAACTGCAGGATTAGTGTGTATAATGCTAATGTTCTTGAAAGAGACAATTTCCAGATGTCACCTAACTGGAAGAAATGGCTCCTATGTAACTACCAATGCAGTGCTTTATACATCTTCTTGTAATGAAAACTTGCCATTGTTTTTTCTCAGTAACAGGTTAGTTTTGTTTTCACACGTGTTTTTGTGTAGCGTGTTGTACTGGTAAACTAAAAGGCAACATACGAATGGGGCTGGGCCAAAATCCTTGGTGGAGAAAGTAAGAGGTAAATAAAGTAACATTTTGCTACGCAGCCACTTAAAAGCACTGGGATTTTCATTAAATTGCTTGCTATCCTTAGAATTTAGCGCAGCTCTCCAAAGTTGAGTCTGCTTTTTTTTTTTAAAAGCATATTAGTTTTTTTTGGAGACCAAAAGAACTCACTTAGAAGCATTCCAACTTGTAAAAATGATTCTACAACATCCCCTCCCATCCCATGCTGTGAAAGAAACTCTATTTCTGGCTTAGACCCCACAGGTTTGAAATCATACTTCTTAAGAAACCAGCCAGTCTGCGAGAGGGCACTTGCGAACTTTGTAGTGCCCAGCTTCAGTTCTCTCGAAGACTATTGCTTCTGCACTGAAAGACTGCAGAAACTGCAAGCTCTGTTTTAACCTGGCCAATACTGACTTGCAATTTCGTATGTTTGTCACAAGTAGCCTGTCATTAACAGCAAATGTAAACTAGAAGAGCATATGAGCTATTTATTGTTTTCTCTTTCAAAATTACTTTGCCCAGAGGTCTCGGTTTCATTCCACATGTTTTATGTCTGAGGATATTGAATGTAGCTATTAAACTGCTAGACTGATTTTGTATTAGTAATTTTCTCCGATATGAAGAGTAACTCTGGAATCCAAGTCATTAGCTGGCATTTCAGCCATGTAGTACTGAATAACATGCAATGGTAATATCCACAACTGTCAGTACAGTTACGCTGGCTGTGGTCAACAGCTCTTTTTTACTGGTTTTGACTGGGATGGCATGAGGCAGCTGATGGCTACAGACATGGTAGATCTGCTGGTGTGGAAAATTCACAGAGCAAGCGCAGCCTACATAGGTATGATAGTAATCTGTCAGGAAACTGAAGTGCAGTTGACAGCACTGTTGATTGTTTCTCTTAGGAAAGTGCTAGTATGTGCTTTGCTTTTGTCCTGACTGGCAAAGCAAAAATGATTTTACTGCACAGGTGACATAGCTGCTGCAAGGAAGGAGGATATCTGTATCACAGTAGGCAAAGGATAGTGTGCTATAGTTTTGAGTAACTACTTCAACAGAGTTCTGTATTATGTATGTTTACTTTGCAGTTTTGCATAAATGCAGCAGGGCATGGCTGGTCATTATCCACAGCAGTCGATGCAAAATTGTCATGCTGTTTGGATTTTCTCTTTTGTTGTTGGGTTTTCTGAGGGGAAGAAAAAGGATGGGGGTGACTACCTAGCAATAATATGATGCCACGTTACCATGCTTCCTGTAGCTATGCATTTAAAATAGGTAATTAAGAAATAAGGCAGTGTACATTACATAGACTACTCTATATGAGCATTCTGTGTTTGACAGCAAGCTTAACATGTACATACTAATACATACACTGCAACTTGCTCTCAATATAATTATTTGTCTTCAAAATGTAGAATAATTTGCGCCATGAATTCTAAAACCAGCCTCAGATTCAGAAAAGACTGACATGCTTTAGTGAACAATTTGCAGAGGCTTACTTAAAGGTTTAAGTTTGTTTGTCCCAGGCTTGAAGCTAATAGGATAAAGGATATCCTAAGACAAAATGTTACTTTGTTGAACTAGAATGCATTTACAAAATGTCTTTCATATGTGAATTTTACTCCCATAGTAGTTTTTGTTTACTTTTAAATCCCTAAATTTCATAAATAAAGCAGCAATGTAGTCTTTACTTTTAGATCTGTAAAGAAAGAAATGTAGTCACTAAAAACTGATAAAAATAGATGCAACACATTTATTTACATATTTTATTCAAAGCCAGATGAAGAAAATGGCAGAGAGCTAATACAGATGAGAGATGGTATTGTGTGGGGAAAGTGAATAATTTTGAAGTGCTAATAGATGGGACTTTTGATTAAGTGGAATGTGTGTAGCTCCTTTTGCTGGCCAAGGTGGTCATTTAAAATGGAGTAGAAAGCTTCTTCCTGTGGAGGCTCTCTGACAACAGAGACTTTTCGAGAAGACTCTTGTGTTTCATACACTCCATGTATCCAGATATCTTTGCTGGTCACTGGTTCTCTGATATTTTTAAGAATTTCCTCATCTGTGATGCTCGTTGCCTGAACCTTAACTTCATTCCAAACCCCACTCCTGGAGGAATCTGGGATACCTCAATCAAGTTCAATATCAGAACAAACAGCCATCATGTAAGCTCCTGACATCCAGAATACAGAACCAGGTCATATTTTGATGACTTACGGATATTGTACTTTGTTATATAGCATTTTTCTTACCATTCTTAGAGGATATCCTGAGTTTTTATAATTTTATGGCTTATGAAGAATTCCTAAATAAGATTTTCTCCCCCTTCCCATTTTGGAGTTGTGTTTCCTCTGTAGCATTGTTAGGCTTGATTATGATCTAGGAACTTTTGAGTAGTGAGTCAGAAAAATAAACAAAAGATGAGCAAGCAAAAGCTGAGGAATGGAAGAGATTTTTGGTTTAAGTGTAGTTTAAGTCCTTTCAGCTCTAAACTAGAGGTATAATTTCCCTCCCCTGCATGCACACCATTTCTTTGCTTTTTCCTTGTCCCTTTCCTTTTCTTGCCCTTGGCAGCCTCAAAAAAATCATGGAGGACAGTTTGTTATACCATCCTTAGACAACTTTGTGGGATATGCCTAGATGTGCTTCTTTAAAAGAGCCTGAAGTGAAAGCTTTCAACTGTAACAAATCTGTTGCGTAAAATATGCAAAACAGTAAGTATGCATGTAGTCATAAACCCTAAGGATTCCACAGCAGTCCCTTACGTACTTTTTACTTAGAGAATTATCTGTGTTGTGACTCTATGTGCTTTTCAGTTTGGGATTTCAAGTTTTTTGATATTGTAACTGAGCAGTGATTAAAAGGTATGAAGAAATGGACCATAAAATAGATGTTTAGTGAAAGATAACTGAAAGCATACTTAATAAGATTAGTGGAATATATTTGAGATGTGTTATGTTACTGGCATACCCATGACTGCTTAAACACTGAAATAACCTGTTACTATTTAATCCAAATCAATTCCATTTGCTAGGTCATCTGGAAGTTACTTTTGCTGAATAAAGTTCTTAGTTGCTTAGCCAAATGGTAGAGGGAAAAAAAATGTCAGACTACTGAAGAAATATGCATTGACAGTAAAGACCATAATAAAATGCTAAAGAGATCAGTTCTGAAAGAAGTAAGTGGTTGGCTGGAAATAAATTGCTTTGAATATTTTGAATTCATTATGGTGAATTTTGCCAGATGCTCTTGAAGAATATTTGTGTATGTTATTTACTGTGATGTTTCTTGTGTTTGCTGCCAGGCATGTATACTTCTGGGTAATTTGATCCTGTTTGTTTATGGTCTGAACACTTCCCCCCCAGACAGCAGTATTCAATTGTGTATTATGTTCAGCTGCTCTTTAGAAGACATGATACAAATGTTAAGTCCCAGGCAGTGTTTGTGTAAGGTAGAATGAAGTGTATTTCTTCTTAGCTAGCAAACTTCTTTTGAATCTTGACATATCTTGACAGATTTCTGAAACTTGCATTACACTATGTACCTAGGAACATTTTACAAGATGAGGTCTCTGAAGAGATGTTGCAGCTCAAAGTCATTTTTGTAATGTCTGGAGAAGGCGATTTATTAACTGTACTCTCAGCTTCTTACACTGTGGAGGGGTGAACAGTAGAGAGAGAGAGCTCTCTGCTCTGTCCTATCTTGTCACTTATCTGGAAATGTGTCGGTTATTCATTTGAGTCTGCCCTGCCATGTGGATATTAGTGGATATAGGTATATATGGCAAAGTATTGGCTGGTGTAACAGCTAATATGTGAAAAAACTGCATTGTGAATGACTGCAATTGTATGGTTACTAGTTCTGTTTTGTTACGGATGTATGAATTCTCCTCGTCTCTGTGCTTTGATTTCTCAGAGTATGCTTGGTTTGGACACTCACACTGTGGTTCTGTAAAACGTTTGAGACAGCAGTGATGATGCTGAAATGGTGGTTGGAGCCCTTCTCTATCTGTTGCCACCCTTTTCCTGCCCGATGAGCCTTTCTTTGGTACTGGCTCAGGTATTTACGATATGTCATTGGGAACTGGATCAAGTACGACCAAGAACTGAGAAGTGGGAGGAATAGGTCCATCTATACATGTTCAGTCTGTTTGAGGAGCAACAGTGTCAGATGCCATAAAGTTGCTTTTCGAAGTAAATAGAAGCTGAGCTGTAAGCCTTGGTTCAACATACGCAGGTTTTTTCACTGCTTGCAGTGCAAGCTCATCACTGACCTGACCGAACAGATTCACCCATATAAACATAGTCTCTATCTGGCCTTCATTGATGTAGTTTTATACTCTTCAAGGCACAACCACTTTAACAAGTGAGGTTAAACAGTGTTGTATTGTGGAAAAACTTAAAGCTTGCTGTTACTATATACAGTTTATTTAGCTTTGTCATAAATTCAGGTTCCCAGGTGTGTGTTGTAGGGACGTTTGTTTTGTTTTCCTGCTGAGCTCTATCAGAAAAAAATGCTGAAGTTCTTTTCTTGGCTCCTACCTACCTTTAAAAATGGAGAATGCGTTGACTTCTGAACACAACAGAACACTTATTTTATCCATTAAATAACAATAGAAAAGAAACAGAAATTCAGAATCTTTTTAGCTTGTTTTCTTTGTGTTTCGATTTCTTGTTCTTTTTAAAATTTAGACTTCCTTGATTGGCCCTGGTAACCACTTAAAGAAGTGAGATTGATGGTTTTCTTTCCATATTTTTGTTACTAACATAATACTCTTTTATCACTTACAGAAAATAAGTGTTGTGTATTCAGTGCTCTTTCCATGGCAAATAACCAAGAATGTCTTCATCTAACCTTTATGGTGTTGTACATTGCATCATGTTAACCATCAGGCTGACTGTCCATTGTGTAGATTGAATTTCATGGCAAAAAAAAAATGCGTATTTCTGTGGCATTCCAATTATAGCTGTAGTGTTGATTTCATTCTCTGTGTGCTTATGCCTGTCCTTGTTCATCAGAACTACTCGGAAGTGTCTGAAGATAATTTGCAGGATTTTTGGTCCCAGATTTCATCTTCCGAAGTTAATTTGCAGAATTTTTGGTCCCAGATTTCATCTGTTAATAAGAGATTAAGAACGGTTTTTATTTAAGACTACTGTTTCATGCTGTTAAATTGGAATTAGGTGAATACTGATCTCTGTAGAATGGGAGCTAGTATTCTTATTGTCACTGTTGAATAGATCAATTGAGGGTGAGTATCATTATGAAGACTATCACCATGTAGACTAGATTCATAGGCTGTAGACTAGATTCATAGGCTGTAGACTAGATTCATAGGCTGATAGCTTTTCAGGCCAGAGCAAACAATGTGGTGGTTCTGGCTTGTCCAGTGACTGTTGTGGCTCCACCAGTTAAAATATGTTTTAGCTAAAGATATGGTTTTGACTTTGAATCTCCACTATTGTAAGTTTTATCATACCATAGAACAGAACACTCCAGTATTTAATTGCCTTTTGGAGGCTCTTTTTACAATTGATGGTGTTGCTGCTGTTTGAATAGAGCTTTTCTATATATTACTTCTGTTATTTATTGTTTGCTGCTTGTTAATTTTTTGTTTATGCTTGGAGGGATTTTCTTCCTTCCTGTGATTCTCTTTAATTGGATAAAATTTGAAAGTGTTAAATTTTGTTTTCATGTGTTTCCTTCAGTTGCCTGTTTCAGTGATTTTTTTTTTTTTTTTTTTTTTTTTTCCTCCCCAGTCTTCGTTATTCCCTCTATACCTCTATTTCTCCACACATTTTTGTTAACCTTGCAAATGCAGGACTTGGTCACTGATTCTTACAGTCCTGTTTGCTAATTTCTACAGCTCAATATCACTTTAGTGTTTTTCTTCCTGCATTGAAACTGTGTGCATATGTCTTTCTGCATGTCCCGGTTCATTATCGAAGTTAGTGATAACTTAATTGATGAAAGCAAGAATTTGAAGAAATATCGGCCACATTTGGTCATTGTGCCTGATCTGTATCTGTGATTCCTCAGGGAAAAACAAGGAATAGGTGTGATTCATAAACAGTGGATTGTTTTTATGTCTCTCCCTTTTATGGCTTTTTTAATAGAAATGCCAATATGTTGCCATTGCAGCTCTGACTACAATTTTAACCAGGGATGCCATTTCAGTCTCTACTGTGTTTCATAAAATACTCTTTTCCTGTGACCACTCTGTGACTGTCCACATCCCCAGATTTCTAAACTGTTTTTTAAGATATGATGCAGATTGTAGATGATAAAAATAAAAATGTACCAAAACCTCTTGGGTTAAATATGATCTGGTGCTCTCCTCTGAATCAAAAGATGAATCCTGTTCAAAATTGTTTTCCCTTCATCTGCTGCATTGCAATGATGTCATGTAACAGGACATTTTTAGCCTCCTGTGATTTTTTTTTTTTTTAAATACTTAATATGTTTTACAAAGGAGGCTTTTCCTATTATTGTTCTCTTGTCTTCTGTGATGAGAAAGACAAATGTCCTGAAGAAAACACTATGTATAATTTTAACTGGAATACACTGCTCATCTAAATAACGAGTAGGACTCTAAGATGCAAGTGTGATAATATCACAAGTTTCAGCAAGCCTTTTTGGAGATTTATGGTAACTATTAGTGCGAATATGCTCAAAGTATGTTTTTTCCATTTTGCATGTTCAAAGAGAAAACAACCATTCAAGTAAGAATAAATCTGTGGTGTAGGCTTCTGTCATCACAAAAAACCCCTAGGATTATTGCTGAGTGAATGAGATATCCCAATGTCCTGGACTTTGAAATAATAATATCATACTACTAGTGTCAGAATTGGCAGTGCAGTGTCCTGCTGCTTGTCCAGTGCTAAAAAACACATTTAGTGTGGTGATACCTGTGAAAGGAGAATACATGGGATTCTACAGAGCTCTGGGTTGAAAATGTAAAGAACACGATGAAAGATCTCCTTGTGGTACGAGAAGGATTTAAAAACAACCCCTAGCTTAAACTGTATGAATGAACAAATTAGGTGTTTTGATGTGGCAAACTGGGAAATTGGTGGCAGAAAAATAAAGGTTTTTCCTTTAAGATTCCTACACCTGCATCTGTTCGGTCTGTAGGTTAAGCTGTTGACAAAGCCTGAGTTTATTGCTTGGAAACAGAAAATATTTTTTTGTCTGTATGTTATATCCTATGTGGGCAGATGACACAAGTTAGTGATTACCATTAATATATACCCAGGGCTTTTTTTTTTTTTTTTTTTTCTTTTATATTCCAGGATTATCTTTGCTTTCAGAAGACAGACTTGCCTCTTCCTCTACATAGGATCCTTAGGGACACTTGCCATGACACAGGACTACCATGTTTTACTCTAGCACAACATCTCCCCACCTCAGTGTAATGGCATGTGTTTGTGCTCTGTTGGTGTTTCAACTCTAACTCTTCATCTTAAATGAAGGGTTCTAGATACCTTTTGTCAGTATAACTAGTTGAACTGTGTATCACTGTCAAAAACATTTCAGTTAAAATGTAGATACCTTTAAAGTTATGCAAAGTGTCTATTCTTACTTACATTTCAAGATTTCTACTTGATATTGACTTAATACTTGATCACCTTGATCCTGGCTACTTTTAAAAATTATTTGTTAGTTATGACAAGTAGTCTGTTTCGGTCACTTAATTTGAACCAGCCCAGAGGAGCCTGATTCCAAAGAAGACTGAGCGCCCCTCTCACTGAATATTAGACACATTAATTTTGGTACAGACCCAGAGTGGCTTGTCATATATTGTAAGTTTCAGTAAAAAACATTTGGTCTTCAAAAAGGAGAAGACTTGGTTTTTATACATCCAGAATTTGCAGTCCTATTCTATATAATCCATGAATAACAGAAGTATCTTTCCACAGTAGCCAGCAAGTACATTATTGTGTACAGTCCACAATAACAAACAGGCTGATGTAATTGTTAAGTGGTTGTGATTCATTTAAGGGGTTGCTTTTGTTAAGATAAATCTGAGTAGTTTGCAGTTTCATAAAGGTGGTTGGCTGTGTGTGGGGTGTATCTTACGAAGATTTTAATTTGCAAAGCAGCAAAGCCAATATAATTTTGTTTTGTCTTTTTTTACTCCTTGAATTGTTTGTTCATGGCCATAGACCTAAGGTTTGTTGGAGAACATATAGTTACACTATACAAAAGATTTTTGCTGAAATTAGTATCTTTAAATCACTGCAAGATTTTTTAATAGTGCATGTGCTGCTTTGTTTCATGTGTCTATTTTTAGTTCTATTTGTTGAACCCTGACACTCACTGCAGCAGTATAACATGGATAGCAGGGCCTTAATAGGAGTAAAGAAGTAGGAAAAAAGTAGAAATACATATAATGGCAATTTCTGTGATTCTATTAGGAGTCTTCTAAATTAAGAAAAATTGTACAGTCCTGTGCTTGAGGTTATGAGCTTGCTTATGGATCATACACACTGATGAGTGCAGTCAAATCTAAGCACATCAGCTTCTGGTTTGAGCAAATCAAATGGGAGACAGCTTCATTCCAGAAATACTGTGTGTATACCTCCATAGTCATGTTATTGTGCTTCAATACGCTCTAAGACAATTTGCGAGCAGGAGACTGTTTGATGTGGTAAGGTGGTCATAAACATTGTGAAGTTTCACAGGTCACATGGGTTGGTTAGGATTCAAAGATTCATGGCATCAGCCCCAAATGGGATGCTGAAAGGCAACCTGTGGAAATCTCTAATTTCCATGTTGCACCTGTTTATTACTGCACCTCTGTTTATTCCATTTATATGTCTATATTTCTTGGTGCAATGTCTGGCTATCTCTACATCACTTGTTCTTAGTACATGAGTGTGGTCAGAATCTTTTTGTAGCTTCTTGACAGTTATTATGTTAGAGTTGTGTTAGATTTTCTAGCGCTGTTGTAAGCGCTGTTGTAAGACATTTGGAGTAACTCAGTCATAAGCTATTTTGAGTAACATGTTGAGGGAGGCCTTTTGGTTCATTTTCATATTAGCTAGGAGGCTGTAATTTTAATGAGGAAAAAGAGTTTGTACGTTAGGCTGAGGAAAGCTGTGGGTTCATGTAAAAACTTCTGTCTGCATTGCCTGATGCTTGCTTTGGACTCCTGCTGTGTAAGTAGTAGCTTAAGGATTTGATGTGGCTTCTCTACGGGGTGGTATTTTTTTCCTTTTTTTTTTTTTAAAGTCTGTGTACATGTATAAGTAAATTAAGTAAACAAATAGTTGAACTGGATAGTTGGAACTTGCTGTGTGTGCCAAATGGAAGGAAAATGCCAATTTGGGAGATGGGACAGCAGAGGTGTGAGGGAGGTCTAGCCATGAGTATTGGTATATTTCAGGTAGCTGGGTTGTGATTTGCAGACAAATACAAATTTTTAAGAACGGATACTTCTACAGAGCACAAATATACTGTCCTTCAAATACGTGAAAATGCTAAAGAGAAAATATTTACTTAAATAATTTAGTTTGTAACAGAAAGCGAACAATGTTTTGGTTTGGTTTTTTTTTTTTTAACTACCTCAAACTAAATGTTGGAAAAAACCCACTTGTAAACTGTGCACATTTGCCTCTTGTTTACCTTGGGAAACTGGTCAAATTATCGCACTGCACTTCTGTATTTTTAGTATTTTTAAAAAGCTGGGTAAGAATATGGCTATAAAAACACTGCAATTGGTGTACCTAAGGGGTCAACTAATAACCTACAGCAAGGGAAGGTAGTGACTGAAGTGCCTTAGCAGGAGTGGCAAGCTCTTAAATCAGATCTAGTGCTGATGGAACAGTAATATATGATCACAGTATTAGTTGTCTCATGCGATGGCTTCTCAAAAATGAATTTTCATTCTCTGCCGCTTCGTTTGCAGCTTTCAGAAACTGCTTTTTCATTGAACTGTATGACTGATTTTTGTGATTGAATATATACTTGTTATTCTAGAAGCATCTTACAGTGAATCATAGCTGGTCTACAAAATAGACTGAGACTAGATAATTTTAGTTATGAATTCTCTCTACTAGTAGTGGTATGCATGTGCACATCATCAATCCAGATGATAGAATTTTACTTACTAAGATTGCCAAACACTTTCCAGTATAAGATGCTACTTTTAACACAACCTTTTACTAAACTCTTAACTTTTCTGGCCTGTTACTTGAGTTATATTACTAAAAGAAAAAAAAACTCTATTCAGAAATGTGAAAAAAAAAAACAGTAGAACTCTCTAAAACTTTAATTTAAAATGGTTTGGTCCTAGTTGTAAAATCTTAGAAAAGTCTTATCGGAAAACTTGTGATGAATTAGTGACATGTAGTATTGTTTTTCTCTTAGCAATTCTTTGTGGGCGATATGCGTTCTACTACTTTTGATTTTAGGAAATTTGCAGAATTCATATGTATATACCAACATTTTCTTCAGGTTCATATCTGGAGTAATCATACAGTATAATTTGGAAGGGGCTGCTAGAGGTCACCTGTTTGCGCCTCTCTCCCACACCAAAGTGGAGAAACTGGACCTGTAGTCAGAAAGAGATCAAACGGTTGGACTTGATGATCTTAAAGGTCTTTTCCAGTCTAAATGATTCTATGACTATGATAACTTGGATTAAGGTCTTAAGGCAGAGAGCATGGAGCTGGGAGGAAAAGAGAACTCAGACTAGGAGCCAGTACTAGATCAGGTAGTAATTTTGAGGGGAACAGAAAAGCAAGGTCCATTGGGAAGATAGAGTATCTGTTCAGAGGAGGTAGATACTATGTGAGGAACCGGTAGTTAAGGCGAAATTTAGACTTCTTGGGTAAAAAGGCAGAGATCATGAACTGAAATGATATTAAAAATGGCCTTTATGTGGATTTTCTGTGAGTGAGGAGGGACTGGGAATCAGGATAATCATGGCGCATAAGAGGAAAGGAATTTATGCAGCCAGACTGAAGAACAAGCACAAAAGGTGCTGGAAGGGATTTCAACAGAAAGGGTTAGTCTTGCATATGATGGGAAGACAGAACTTTGTCCTTGAGAACTTATTGCCCTCTCCAGGGCCTGAAATGGAACTTAACCAATCAAATATTAGTCTGGAGAATGTGATTTTTCTCCTGGCTTTTTCTTCTTGATACTGGTCAAGATGCTGTAGTAAGCTTTTCACTAATGTTAGCAATACTTGACTTTAGTTCCTGGCTCTGATTTGAGGAAGTACTGACTCTTATACCTGAAATCAAGGGCAGCTTGCTTTGAACATAAAGAACTCCACATTTTATAGCTCTTTAGGAAATAACACCTGAGGGCTTAGACACACGTTTCCTTGGCAGATAGTTTCTGTAGTTTCTGCCAGAGTTTACTGCACCTGCAGCAAATCAGTTGAATGGAGTGTTCGAGTGTAGCCAAGTTTAAACTACCTCTCACTAGAGTAGGCAGCTAAATGTTTGATGATGATAATAATTTCAGATGAGGACCTCCAATGCTTTGATAATGTTGAATAGCCACAGCGACTAAATGTAAAATGAGGACAACGCTATTTTTGAAATAGAGTTTTGAAATACATTGAAGTTTGTGGGCCATAAAGTGATCTGCCATAGAGCTTTCTCTTGTGAGCATCCTCTCTCTTCAGACTCTGAGGAGTTTGCAGTAAATAACACACCAGGCTTTACAATGGACCATCAAACAAGTTGCCCATTCGGTGAACAGCATCCATTTTGTGTACTGAATGAGGCAATAGCCTATAGAAAGAGTCTTTCATTACACAGTCACATACTGTCATTATGCCTACATGTAAGGAATCCCAATTAGGATCACATAGACAACATGATTCTGCCATTTTACAACTTTGGAGTGATTATTTACATTGCTCAAACCTTGCATATAGTACTTCATCTGCAATGTGGGAGACCAGCATAACCAGTCATTCAGATTTTTAAGAGGATAGAGTCTTGAACTGGACTGGTGTGATAGAGAAATTCTGAGTCAGTTGTCAGAAATACTGGAAGTCCTTTTCTTCTCCTGGGCTATGCTGCTGGCCAGGCCTGCCTCATTTGAAAAGGGAATTGTCAACTGAAGCATCCACTTCTGAGTGCTCTGTTTTCTGCTCTTTTAGGAAGAGTCAACTTCACTCTCTTATGGAAGAATTCCTTCTGTCTTCCTGTTGTTCAATCCCTGCAGGTTTATCTTATATTTGATTAACAATGTAGTTTCTGTCAGAGGGAATACTGGTAAATACTGGAAGTGCAAGAACTATGCAGAAGCCTGTCTTGCTTCGAATACTTCATATGTTCTTGTTCATAAGTTGTTACTGTTAGTACAGTTGAAGGATTTGACAGTCATAGACAGAATTCTTATTGGAAAGCTAGGGTTATTGCCCTTATTTGTGATTTTTTAAAAATAGTTTATAGGGATTAAATTATTAATGGCATTTGACAGCAAACATTTTTGCAGAATCGTTGTTTCTGCATCATCTATTTCTTGTTCAACATCCATGACTAATTAGCTTATTAAAAAAAATATAAAACAACCAGTCATTGAGCTAATATCTTATAGAGAAACCTCTGATGTTAGATTTGATCCTCTAATTGCTCTTATAATTGGCATTCATTAGAGCTCTTTCACAATTTAGGGCAATAGACCTCCTTTGTTTTATTTAGAATGTTGTAAAAACAACTGAACTGGCAGCTGACTGCAGTTTTCTCTTTAGTAAGCAATTTTGGAAGACTGTGGGCTGTACAATTGTCTGATTTGCCTAGGTTGTAAAAGTTTAATGTAAAGAGAGATGAAATTTCAGCATATGGCTCTGTATTAGCAATTACATGCATTAGTGGTTAAGCTGGTGTATTGTGTCTGCTTTATGAATGTTTATATTGCAGCTTTGTACTAATAGGTGTTGATGGCAGTCAGTGTTATGGAGACATAAAGTACAGTGTATGGCAGTGATCATTAGTTATGGACAGGTAAAAAACTAGCTACATGTATTTGGTAGCATATCCAGTCCTAACCCAGGCTGATAGGAACATCAGCTATTCTGTTGTTCCTTAATAGTTTAACACAAGGTCACTGTCAACTGGGATGTAAATGTTTAACTTTTTGTATTCGGCATATTCAAGTTTTAGAACTCTTTAAACATAAACAAGCCTGGAGATTAAATGATACTGATGCTTACATAAAACTCGTCTTATTCATTCTGAAATATTTTGGAACGTTTTCTGATTTCCTGAGTTCATATATAAACAAAATACACAGTCTCTTTGTTCTGAAAATACAGGCAGCTCTGTGGTGAAAGGTAGCTTTGAAATGTCACGCTGTTGTCAAGAAAATTCATTCACTGATCATTGTCCATAAAAATCAGTGGAAAAATTCTACAGTTATGAATGGTTTCTGGATCTAAATTCTCTACAATGGGAAGAATGTGATAAGTTTCAATTAAGCTATGATGGGTGTTTAGACACCAAAATATTTAACTTTTGCCATATGGCTTTTCTCAAATTCAGAACTTCTTTCTCATTTGCAGATCAGCTCTGAATAGCATGGTGATTGTGGAATGATCAGTTTAAGTTGCAGATACAAAATGGAGCTTGTTTTAAAGTCTTTGCCATTTAGAGACAGTCTTCTGGAATTGTCTGCATTAAATTTTTGTGATTGTAACAATGAATGTCTTATGTGAGTTAAAAGAATAAATGAAGTATTTCTGGTGGTATTCATCCTGAAACCAAGGCATGATTAGCAAATAATTAATTGTCAGTATTATGTCTTTGCATGACTTCACTGTCTGGATCCCAGAAATACTGATTTTTCACAGTGGTAACAAAGATGAAGGGCTTCTCTCAGTTGTCAAGTTTAGGTGGCAGAGTCTGCAAATTCCTGTGACAAGTTGAAAAATGACCTGTGAACCTTATCCCAGGTGTATAAACCTGTAGGGCAAGGACTGCTGAGCTGTTCCGTGGTGAACAACCCACTTTTTGCATTGGAAAGCACTTAGTTTCACACATCTGTGGATGCCGATACATTTTTTTCAATATGGACCTCTTCAGGCCACTGAAAATTGTCTTTTCTGTTTTATTTCTCCACATTTGATATCTTCAGTGGAAATGCCTCTGCTTATTAAAACCTGTTTTTTAATCTGTAATATTTGGGAAAATAGATCGTTGATGCATTTGATGAGATTATTTAATACATTGCTCGGACATTTGATGTATGCAAAGCCCCTATACTAGACATGTTTAAGTTGCCCAGAGAAGACATTTCAGTGATTTGTACTAACAGCTCTTAAGAGCCTGTTAAATTCTTGGGAGAGATGTAGTGGATTTGTGTACCAGAGAACACATACCTCACCAAAATTCTTACATGCATTCAACCCTTGGGAGTTCATTAGTTCTTGACACCAGCGAATTTTTTTCTCTGGAGGTTTAAGTGTGAAGGATCAGCTGTACTACAAATCATCTCTTGGTTCATGTCTGGCCAAGTATTAGGCTAGATAAATCTGATGTCCCAAGTGTTAGTAATATATGCAAGCATAGATTGAAGACTTTAAAGTCATTTTATGAGTTACCAAGAGTTTGATCCAGTGATTGTGTGAGGTTAGATGTGAGGCAGGTAAAGAGGAGGGAACCATTACACCAGGTTCCGTAATAACCCTTTTTTGGTGTCATCTATATTTGGTTTACTGAATATCTACACCTGATCATGTAAATGTGCTTATTAAGGCTAACAGGTAATCAGTTATATTGGTTACCTGATGCAGGTAGAGTTAATTTGTATTTGTTGCTGGATCAGAAATATGACATGAGGTTTTAGCGTGCTACACAGGAGAAAGTGTGTAAACTCTCATAGTCTTTTTGCCATCTGAATGCTTTCTGTTGTGACTTCAGGGCAGATGAAACCATAATAATTGTGGAACAGAAGAAGCTAATCTTTATCCGAGACCAGTGTGCTTAAGATCTTTCTAACCAGTGCATCTCTTTAGACTTATGTCAACTTTTGTTACTAATTCATGATTCCTTGATGTGACTTTTCTTCTTGGATAGTCTTTATCTCACTTTCATATGCTGCTTATTTTATCTGTTGCTTTACTTCTATTTCAGTGCTCAACTGGGTTAGATCACAGAATGTACAGTAGTTGTCAGTGCTTTAGATGATATGTCTATTGAGAATGACGTCATTAGTGCTTTGAGAGAGAACAGAAACCTAGCTATTTTGCTGTGGCAGTTTCTTAGGAAAGTGTAGTGCTTAAAAGCTTATACTTCTGAACTTCTGTTGTACTTGTTCGGCTTGTTTCATTGCCATTCAAGTTGTTGCATACTAGGTGTAAGGAGCCAGTATCAGCGGCCTGATCAGATGGATTTTGAAATCAGTAGGGCTCTGTGGTTAAGATCTGCTGTATCATTTGGGTTACTGGTTTAAATTTCAGACTGTGATATGGGGGTTTGTGGAGGGAAAATCCCTTTTAGAGCTTGACAAGCGCTGTGCTAAAGATAGGCAAGTAGGTAAGTATAGATTTGTTCCTGATGAAGACATAGCAGGAGTTAGCCACAAAATAAAGTACCATGACATTTTCGTTTGATTAGCTGACTTGCTTAGAAACCGCTTTAATCATTCTCTCTCAAGGTGAAATGGATTTTAATCTGTATGGTTTATGTTGTAAGAATATAGTTGCACTTCAGATACAAGGCTTGTGATTAAATAAAGGAGTGTGGAGTGGGAGGACACGTGTTCGTGTACTGTATCATGAGCAGTATTAAACAGCATGGGCTGTGCTGTCACAGTCTGAGTGGGGAGTTACACTGTGTAACAAATGGTGCTCTGGCATCTGTAAAGTATCATAGCTGATGCTGAAGTTTCTCAATTAAAAGTATTTCTGAGAAATAAAGCAAAAATAGCTAGATGCTCTTGATGATGTGCCACAAATTGTGAGCTTTGGCCTCTTAGCTTAATGGAAGTCTTGTGTAAACAGGAGTTTCTGGGAGTGCAAAAGTTGTTTTGGGTTTCTTTGTGGTTGTGGGTTTTTTTTTTTTATATAAAGCTAATTCTTGTCTATAAAGAGGTGGTGTTTCAAGGCAGCATTCAATGTGTCTTCAGCCCTCACTCTGGTGTTCTTTAGCATCAGATTAAGTTGGTCTATTGCATAAATTGGGAGACATAAAAAAGAACCCAGAAATACGAGTTCTGCAGAATGAGAAGTGTATGGAAAGTCTTCTGAACTTCAGATCAGGCTCCTAAAGATACATTTCAGCTGTGATTGTTAGTGACAGAGAAATATAAATGGGCCCTTTCTGCTTGTGCTTGTCACATGGGACAGTCAGCCTTTGTGTAAAAGAGTCTGTATGAGCTTCACTTGTCAATTTTTTTTTTCCTTTGCCTAAGAATAAACACCCAAATTTTAGTACTGGTGTTGTGAAAATTGTTAGATTTGTTTAGCTATAGTGAGCACTCTTCCAGTGTCTTGTTTATTGGTAAAGAAGAGAGGGGATGAATATAAAACTGTTGTTTATATCTATATTCCCTGATTACTCTTAGTAGCATGCCAAAAATCTAATGAAAAACTGCCTTGTGAATTGTTTGTTTATTTATTTATTTATTGAACAAAGTCTGGAGTGCTGATGTGATCTTATGGTTCCATAGTGCTAGACTAATATACTCTAAGTGGCATTAATCTGAAGCTCTGTCTTGGCATCTTTAACCCCACCTGTGGGATTAATTCAAGATCGTGTTTGCTTCCCCTCTTCCTTTCTGCCTTTAGCATTAACTTACACAGTAATACTGGATGCTTGTTATGTTCAAATTAGAAAGGAAAAAAACTAGTTACTAAAGGGTATAAAAAAGCCAAGCTTTTTTATTTTTTGTTTTTACAAATTGGTGGTAGCATTTATCTAAGGTGAGAAGCAAAAATAGTGGAGCCTGTATGGAATGAAAAGGGAAATAATTTTCCTGTCCCTGCTACAGATCCAGATGCTCTTACCACAAGAGAAGCCTTCACTGTACCAGACTTAGTTTTACATGAGTTACATTCATCCTTTGGAATGTCTTGGTCTACTATTGCTTAGGGACAAGGTGATAAACATCTGACTAGCTTAATAAATGCAATCACCTGATGATTTTTTAGTGTACAAAACTCTGGAGTAGGCAATATTCCTTGACACAATGAGCATATGAGTGTTGGTACACCTGTGTTTAGAATCTAAATATCCCTTTACATGTTACTGTATATTCTTCCTTTAGATTTAGAGAAGACTTAGTTTAGTTTTCACAAAGGAAAAACACACATAACTTTACTAACCAGTGTACTGAAGTCATTAGCTAACAGCCTCAATTAGCATAACATACAAAATGCAGAACAAATGCAGGAAAAGCAAGACTGACTTAGCCTTGAATTTTCTGCTGTGACCGTATTACCATGATAGAAGGGCTCATTCAGTAGACCTGCCAGACAGCTGGAGGCTCAAATTGTTGAAGAATAAATTCTCAGTTTTAATCTTTTTTGGAAAAAGAAAAGAACCTTTGGAACCAAGGTAGTAATTAGTCTGAAGCAGCATAGATTAGCCCCGCTTAGAGTGGAATTTAATTATTTGGAAGCAATTAAATTAACATAGACTGAGTCTGCTGAGCTTGGGGGAGGGTTGAGAATAGGGTTTTGTGTCAAAATCCAGTGGTTAATACACTCTCTGTGCTTGTAGATGACTTAACTTTATAATTTAACATAACTTTCGTCTTGCAATTTGTCATCAATTCAAGACAGCTAGTTTTCTGTAAATGAAGTAGGCCACCTTGGTAGAAAAAAAACCTGGTTCGATTGAACTTTAGTTCCTAGTGAGTAATGGCCAGGCAGATAGGACAACATCCCCTCCGTTATTACACTCGAGATTTCCACCCCTCTGCCCCCCTGACACTTCTTGTCTTCCTCTTTGCTCTCTAGGATTTGCTGATACTGCTGCAGTTTCCAGGGAAGTTTGGGATTAAGGGAGGGATTGAGCCATTTTCCCTCTTTGATTTGAGTCAGGATTCACAGGATACACATGATAGCCACTTGTCACTGGAGGGAGGGGGAAAACACTTTGTAGCATACCCATTGATCTGCCACCATGGTTAAAGGAGGAAAGACAGAAGACCACTGTGGGTGGAGCCACAGAAGTGTCAGGAAGGCACCTGGCAAGAAGAGGTTCATACTGTGTTGGAGCTGCTGGACTTTTATGTTTTAAAAAATGATGGAATGGAGGAACCAAACACTTAGCGGTCTGGTACTGCTGTCCTTTCTGCAGCGGAAAAGAGAGGACCGTATTGGTCAAAAAGTGGTGTTTGTTGTAGACAAGGTGAAGTTTGGGACCAAATCTTCAGCAGAGAGCTTTGGTGAGAAGGGGCCAGGCCAATGTTGCCCATTTGCCCTGGCTGCAGCTTTTTGGTGATGTCCGCACGCCCCGTTTGCGGAAAGGTTCTCTAGAGCAGATGTATATGAGTTCTTCAGTGCCTCAAGCTCCTCCTACATGTGTAAGTAAAATGCTGGCAGTGGCTGCTGCTGCAGCTGCTATAGGTGTAGGGCTGGTAGACAGAGTGGGGTGTTCCCTCTCTGATTTATCATTGAGGAGGGGAGGCTAAAGGATCGTGTTAAGGGTGTATACCAGCTGATTCCTTGTCCGTTGCCTGACTTCCAGATAAGAAATTGGATGCTGAAAACACCTTGTTTGGAGGATGAGGGGGATTAAGTGTAGTCCCTTCCTCCCTCAAAAACACACCCAGTGCTGCTGTAGTTGCTTTTGGCTCTTTGACTGTGAAGTATACTGCATTGTATCTCTAGTGTTAAAGGAAAGACTTCCTTTGAGGAAGTCTTAAAGGCGAAGGAGCAGGCTGTCCCCATGTGCCATAAGATGAACTGGAAGGGAAGATGACCAGCCTGGCTGAACAGGGAGCTTTTGCTAGGACTCAGGAAAAAGAGGAGAGTTTACCACTTCTGGAAGAAGGGGCAGGCAACTCAAGAAGAGTACAGGGATATTGTTAGGTCACGCAGGGAGAAAATTAGAAAGGCAAAACCCCAGCTAGAACTCACTCTGTCCACTGGTGTAAGAGATAATAAAAACTGTTTTTATAAACGCATTAACAACAAAGAGACCCAAGGAGAATCTCCATCCTTTATTGGATGCGGGGCGGTAACATTGCCAGCAAGGATAAGGAAGAGGCTGAGGTACTTAATGCCTTCTTTGCCTCTGTCTTTAATAGCCAGACCAGTTATCCCCAGGGTATTCAGCCCCACTGAGCTGGAAGACAGGGACGGGGAGCAGAATGAAGCCCCTATAATCCAGGAGGAAGCAGATAATGACCTGCTGCACCACCTGGATGCTCACAACTCTATGGGGCCAGACGGGATCCACCCGTGAGTATTGAGGGAGCTGGCAGAGGAGCTTGCCAAGCCACTCTCCATCATTTACCAGCAGTCCTGGTTAACAGCGGAGGTCCCCTATGACTGGAGGCTTGCCAGTGTGACGCCCATCTCCAAGAAGGGCTGGAAGGAGGATCCGGGGAACTACAGGCCTGTCAGCCTGACCTCCTGAAAGGAGGTTGTAGTGAGGTGGGTGTTGGTCTCTTCTGCCAAGTAACAAGTGATAGGACAAGAGGAAATGGCCTCAAGCTGCGTCAGGGGAGGTTTAGATTGGATATTAGGAAAAATTTCTTTACAGAAAGGGTGGTCAAGCATTGGAACATGCTGCCCAGAGAGGTGGTGGAGTCACCATCCCTGGAAGTGTTCAAAAAACAGGCAGATGTGGCACTTTGGGACATGGTTTAGTGGGCATGGTGGTGTTGGGTTGACGGTTGGACTAGGTGATCTTAGAGGTCTTTTGCAACCTAAATTATTCTTTTCTATAGTGGTTGCTTTAGGTTTCAAAGCATGTTGCTGTGTTGAGGTCTCAAGAATCCCCTGAACATGGGGGCTTCTCTGTTTTCTGCTGGCACAGTAGGTTTAGATTTGGCAGTAAAGAGTAATAACATTTTAAGATGTAGCTGGATATGTCTGTGGATGTGGTCTGGGTATATATTTTAAAAAGTTCATATGTATGCATTTCCAGTGATAGACCATTTTTAAAAATTTTTCAGTTTACAGATAATCTTTCCAAATTTTTCTTGCCGGGTTTTCGTTAAGCGGGTTAGTGGTGTGTGTCACTCAACCAGATTGTACCAAAACAGCAAATGGACCCAAAGAGATCTAGTCATCCTTAACTTACCATGAAACCCTTTGCATGCTGGTGGCTGCAAGAATTAAGTTGGAATGTAAAGGAACGTGAGAAGAACCAAGCCCAGCTGGCTGTGTTTGTCCTCAGAAAGTGACTGCACTGTTTCTGAACACAGACCACAAACACACAGGGAAGTGGTGACTGTAATCTTCCTCCTTAGCCTCTTGCATGTCCAGTTAGAAAAGGCAATAATGGCTCTTCCAAACATTTCTCATTTTCTGGGCTGGATTTGCACAATGGGTTGATAATCCTATGATCTCTCTCTCTTAGCCTCCCTTTTCCTTGGAGAGGAGGAAGGAGGGGAAGGAACTAGCATCCTAGGTTTTAATGCCTCTTGATTGTGGTGCAAAATCCTGCTTTGTTTGTGTGTTTTTTTTTTTTTTTATAGCAGTGTCCTACAGCAATATGAACTCTGCTTGCAGGACACTGTGGGTGAAGGTTTAACCTGACAGACCCTTTTGCAGGGTCTGCAGGGCAGTAATGGGTAGACAAAGCTCACATTGGGAAGTGTTTTGTCTTCTAGTTGGAAATAAGTCGTCTTCTCCACAATTTATTCATTGTACTGTGAATGAAAGAGCGGATGTTTTGATTTGAAGAGGGAATCTTATTTATAATCCTTGAGTATAAACAAAGCTGCAGGGAGGAAGTCTTATTGGAAACCGAAACAGCCTTATTAGACATTCTTGTAAGACTGAGTTCTGTGACAAGTAATAACCCTTACGGTGTTTTGTATCTGTGACAAGTGTCTGTACACATGTATTTTTAGAAGGGCTTCCAAAGGGCAGCCGGCTATGTGTGGGTTTGTTTATGGTTCTGTGTTATGCAAAACATAGTATATTCCCAGCTCAACTCTCCTCCTGTTTTAAGTTCGCAGACTGCCTTTATCTGCCCCTTGTGAACTACTGACTGGTGCAGCAAGCCGATGGCTGGTAAATGATAGAGCTATCTTTCCACCTCAGTTTCCTTATAAATGGCATCAAATGGTAATTGCTTTTCATGCCGCACTCCAGAAAGAGCGAGATACAGAGCTAGGGTTTGCTTTTCCCCAGGGTGGTGTGGGTGTGACTGATGGAACAGAGCCAGAAGAATTTGGCAAAGTAGCTGACTGTAAAAGGAATAATCTGTTTCTTCTGATGATGGATGGCACTTAGAAGGCAGATGAGCTTGAAAGCCATTTCTCATGCTAAGATTCTGTGATGTGTAGGTCAGCCATTGAGCAAGTGCAAGGTAATAGCTTGGCAGGTTATGCCTGACAAGCAGCAAGTGATTCATTTTTAGTTCATAGGAATGTGTGTGGGTTTTGGTGGGCTTTTTTGTGGATTGCAACATCTAGTAATTTTAATATTTTTCTAATTACATGATGATATGTTTCTAAATTCAGAAATACCTTAAAGAAGACTCAGTTAATAAGGAAATATATTTTTGTTCCTAAATACAGTAAATTGCTCTAATATCTGAAGAGTGATTCTGTTTAACTGCTGTACATGCTGTTAAGAATATAGGATAAAAACCAAATTTCAGCTTATTACCACAGCTGAGCAGGTGTTAAAATACTGGCCCCTCATTTTTCTGTGGAGCAAATTGACAGCTACCTGGGACAGAGCATCTTTGTGTGTTGCTTTCAAAGAAATGGTCATGGAGTAGTGACGGTGAGATTTGACAGGAAAATCTGTAGTGGAATGAAGCTACATTCGTATATGGTAACAGTTGTAAGAGACACTTCTAGTCTAATTTGACAGGCAACACTCTTAGATCTTGGAGAGTTTATATTGTCATATTTACCTCTGATTTGGTAAAAGAAGAATACTGTCTGGAATACTGCTTGAGGAAAGGCTTCCCGGTAAGTATCCAAATACCGAGTTTACCCCCTGCATTTCAGAGCTGTCTCTTGAGATCTAAACTTTGATCAGCTGCTTTTACTTGGATTTTGAGAAGTAAGATGAATAAAGAGATTTTTATGTTGAAAGTCCAATAAATGATAAAGTATCTATACAAACAAGAAAGTCCAAAACCATTATAAAATTTGGATTTGTCTACTAGGAGATAAACCTGTGAGACTCCGTCACTAGCATACATGTTATCTACTGCTCCAGGAAATTTTCATCTTTAAACTGCTTGGGATAATGTTAAGTGCTGTACTTTGTTCTGTTTAAAGGATTAGGTTTTGAGAACTGTTCTCCCTATGACAACGTAATGTATTATTCAGAACATATTGACTGCACAAATAGGTTTTGTGAGATTGTATTCTTTAAGCAGCAGCATCTTGACAATAAGTGTGTTTAATTTAGTGTGTCTGAAACTCCCTGTGTTTACCAATTATTATCTGTTAATCACAAAGCTGGAGTTCAGTTTTAAAATAACATATTGACATGGTAATTATGAACACAAATTTTTCATCTTTATTGTAATAAAAGGTTTAATATTTTAAAAATATTTTTCAGGACACAGACATGTTCATATCTTGTTATACATATGCACTCTATGCAATTTTCTTAAGAATGTTTCAGATTAGCAGTGGGCCTTAATAAAAGCATTCAGGTGAAGTAGGAACCTAAACTCTTTAGACTTCCATACCAGCCAGGAAGATCCATTGTATTCTTGTAGAATGAACTCTCCTTACAGTTTAAATTCAATGAAAACAAAATATGGTGCTTACTGGTTAGCACATAGTTCAGTACAGGGCGAGAATCTGCTTCAAATTCCTCATTCTACTTTTTACGTGCAATTGGGCAGTTCCTGAAGTCTCAAGAGGAGTTAAGTACTTCTGTGGTCCTGGGAAGTAGTTCTTTTTCTGGATCTTAATTCTGAATTTACAAAATGTGTTTCTGCTTCTTTTCTTACCATATCTTAATGTTATGAGGACAGCTAAGAAATGTTGCGAGACATTTGTTTCCTGTTGTAATTGTGATCTTATAAAATCATGTGGTAAGACTAGGGTGTCTGCATACAGAAGCAGGATTTTTTTTTTTTTTCCCCCTCAAATATTTATGTTCACCAGAATTTGGAGAACCCTGGCTGATGTCACTTAGCCTCAAATGGCCAATTTAACATAATGCCAGATTTAGTGTAAGGTGTTGACTGAACAGTTATTCAGAACATCCAGTTAGTGATTGAATATGCTGGTGTCATTTAATTTAATTAATGCTGAAACTGTGTCCCCCAAATCAGGGGACTGGCAACCTTATTTATTGGGGCCTTGGTTGTTCTTATCATTAGAAATATGTTGACCTTATGGACACATTAGATATTTAACAAATAACTAAGTAACTGATCTGCATAGGAGAGATCGGAAAGAAAGCATAGGTATGAATACCTTTTGTGTAGATCTGGTATGCCTGTGATGGGAAGTTATCAACTCTGGAAACTTTTAATTGATTTATGAAAAATAAATTCTTAGTAGGTTGCTTACAACATAGATGTCAGTCTCCTCAGAATGTGGAAATAATTAATACAGTCCCAGTTTATAGGCAAAATACTGTGTTCTGTCTTAAAATTTTTAAAAATAGAAATCTAAAATGTATTCAACCCCGTTCAGGGTGACCCTTGGAAAAATCTTTTTTCATTCTTTCTACATGTGAAAGACAGACATACTGATACTATAGTTTTAAGCAAGAGCTAGACCAACAGATGGATGATGCTGTATGTAATTTCTTCTTGATTCAAGTTTACGATATTAGTTAGAATTTCTCTCTGAAATTTAGAGAGATAACAAACCCAATACAAGGAGAAAGGAATATGGAATGTGTCTACTGCATTTTCATAATTATACCTTTTAGTAAATTCATGCTCCAGACTTTGACTGACTGTGCTAATATTGTGATACATTTTCTTATCAGGCAGTTAATGCAAAACTTTATTACCTGATGAAGCAATGAAGTGGCGTAAGGCATGCATTTTCCTACCAATAGCGCACACAGCATTTCCATACCATTACTTAGTGTGATATGTTTTACCAATGCTTCCTTGTTTTTATAAATTAAAAGGATGCTGGCTACCAACTTCTGCCAAGTAGTGACTTAGCCAAATATAGCTAAGTATTAAGAAAATAACTGTTTCATTTTGCATTTGTTTGCATCTGATGCTTTCTGCAGATGTTTAATGTTGTTTTAGGTATTAGATATGAATCAGGTAAAAAGCTGTATGAGCATGAATATTGTTTGGAAATAGTCCTCATTTTTCTTCTGCAGTGTCTCAGTATGGCTGGCATTTTTCCTACATGTGGCTCTGTGTGTCTGCATTCTGAGTTTGACAGTCCCAAGCCATTTTTCCTGCAAATTCTATGAGTTTTTTCCATGGTAAAGTCCCTATTTTTTTTTCCCCAGTCTTTGTTGTGAATCTTCCTCGAAGTTATGAGGAAGGAATAGGATGGCTTTTAACAAATTTCTTTTCTGAGACTTTCAGAAGCTGCCTTACTTGCAGACAGGGGTATGGGCAATTGGTCATCCTGTGCCTCTGGTGGAAGAGGGACACGTGTCCTGCTGTGCAGTAAGGCGTATGGTAAAACCATACTGACTAGTAGCAGAAGAGGGTGAGAGTGCCTTATCCAGACTTCTTAACAGGTATGCCCATTTCTATCTACTTCTATGGAAAAAAGTTAATCTCTAACAGAGTTCAGATGAACTAAGTTAGTAAGCCTACAGTGAAGCAGCAACTTAGTTATGATAAGTTACTGTCTGAGATCTCAGTAAGGACAAAAAAAATATTAGCCTCGACTGTTGCTATTTCTTTGTGTTAGAGTAGTATAATCTAATAGCTGTCTTGGGAGGGGCAAAAAAAGAGAGTTTTTACTGAGCAAAGTACTTTATCATAAAGAGACTTTGGATTTCTTCAGATGAAAATATTTAATTGCACAGAACCTTTCAGAGGGATAAGCTGTTTGGAGTTGAAAGAGACCTTACTTTCCCCCTGTTGGAAACTCTGTAGTCAGTTGACAATACCTTAATGAGTATTCTTGGTTATACCCCTGAATCATAGAATGATTTGGGTTGGAAGGGACCTTAAAGATCATCTAGTTCCAACTCCCAAGTAGGTCATTATTGTTTAATTCTGGAAGGTGACTGTTCCTGGGTTTTTTGGTTTTGTGGTTTGTTGGGGTTTTTTTGGGGGTGGGTGTTGTTGAATGCTAAGAACGTGCTTGATATTATACTTTTTTTTTTTAAGCTCAGTGTCATCTGTGCTATGGCTTCTACAGTTAGCTGGTGATGTCATAGTTATAGGTACATATAAATGACAAGTAATTTCACTTGTTAGATTGCCTGCTAGTTTTTCTTTTCATTGCTGTTAATACATGAAAGCGCTCTGTAGTGGTAGCAGTGGCTGAAAAATCTATTAGATGGCTGAGGAGGTACACATGATTTTGGCAAAAGGAGCCTGAAATGAAAGATGATTCCCATAGAGTGTCTATGTAAGTTGCTAATTGTGGAGGGATTTCCTTTTACTGATGTTTTCAACCACCTGAAATAAGGGGTGCTAATTCTAGATTAGCTGGGCTCCTTAGTAAAAGGAGTGCATGCAGTGTTCAGCCTGGCAGAGAGCTCGGTGAGAAAACTCGTGGGTCGGATGGACTTCAAGCCAAGAAGAGCTTGGTGAAGATGTAGACAGACCCCCACGGCCAGCTTTACTGGACTGGCCTACAGCAAGAGTGATGGATGGTCTGAAATACTGCATGGGACAAATGTATCCCAGGTAGCAAAGGTGCAGACTTTTGCAAGACGAGATTACGGAAGACTCCTACTACACAACATTGACCCTGATCACTAAATCACAATGATGCCTGAAACCATTTTGGTAAGGACAGAGGGAAAAAAAGTAGCTCATCTTGTTTTCTTTCCAAGTGTATAAAGAAGAATCAGAAGAGGCTGCAAAATTGTATGTCTTCCAGATAACCACGCTAACTTGGTATCTGCGTTATATTTTTGTATATACTGACATATTGTCTGTTTTTTGGCCACACCTAGAAGAGACACCGCTTAGTGCTGTATTTCTGCTGCTTATCATAGATCTCTCCTTATGTAGTAGTAGAATAATAGCAGGGACCTGAAAAAAAATCTGTTTATTTTACTGGTCTTCTCTTATCACAGTAATTATTAAATAACTGTACTTTAACTTCAGTAGGTAAGGTTGCTTAAATTTGACACTTGATTCTCCAAAACTTCTTGCCTTCCCTTTCACAGCTAAAATTGTTTTGTTTCACTGCTAGAGATACTCAGTCTTCATGGAAATAAAGGGTGGGATTTGCTTTTTATTTTTGTAAAGAGAAGACAGAATTGTAATTTCAGTACTTTATTACCTGAATTTTGTAGACGTGGATTGTAAGGGACTTAAGTGTCTAAACAGGGCTTGCCCAATGTGCAGTGTTCTTAGAAACCCCATGCTGCTGCTGTATTGGGAAATACAACCATTAGCTGCAGTTAAGAGGATGCATGTAAAACAGTTCCTCTCTTTCTCAAGGCTGCGTACTCAGCATAATAAAATAACTCCATGCATTATGAAACATGAAATTCCAGGGTTGGTAACAAAGGGGGGGGGGGGGGGGGGAAAGAGGCTGCTATTCCAGTGTGACATCTCTTTTGGAATTTCTTTAAAGGTTAAAGGTTTAGCAAAGGTCTATGCTTGTGTGATTAGAGTTGCCTGGGGGTAAATTGGAGCTGAAAATCTGTTGGGTGTTAGTACAAAGTAGAACAGCTCTATGTAAAGCAAAGTTATTTAGAAGCTCTCTGTATCAGCAATTACTTTAACTCATCAGTTATTCTTCCCCTTGGTATACACTAAGACTTTAATAACAACCATGGAGTAACTCTTGTGAGTTTTTTACAATCTGAGAAACATCTTGCTTCCAAACCCAGTAGCTTTTATCTCTTACAAGACTGTTCTGAAAAAGATGAGGGAATAGCAGGAGGAGAGGTGAAGCAACAGAGCGCTGCTACAGCCATGAAGGCTTAGTGAACTTTCGTATCTCTCTAGCATTAGCAGTATCCCTCTGTTAAAAGTAAGCAGCAGCCTGAAGTTTGCAGTCACAGTATGTTTCCATTTTTGTAAAAGATACGTGCATCTTCTGTGGTTTACTTGAATGAAGTTTATTAGGGTCCAGTATCATCAAGGTGAAATGCATCCTGGCTGCTGCTTTGGTGAGGGAATTTTTATCTGAAGTATCCTAGGTGGCCTGTGTTTCATGCTGTTTGGTTGCAAGATCTTTGTGTTCTGCCAAAAAAAAAAAAAAGTTAAGTATATATTTCCAAAGTGTTTCTCTGTTTTTTTTAAGCAGAGAAGTGGTAGTGGTTTTATAGTATAATGGAATGGCAGATTTTCTTGATGGTAATTTTCTGGTATGCAGGTGCTGCAGCCACTTTGTTTCTGACATGTATATTATGGCATATTTGACAATGTTGGTAGCCAGGGAATTGGAATTACATTTAATGCGCCGCTTGTTTCTCTCAAAATACAGTTTCTGTTTCTGTCAACACGTATAAGACGTGTTAAATGAAACAGGTGAGCTACAGCAGATGGTACCCCTGACTGTACTGACATTCAGCAGATACATGTTCCTGCTCCAGAAATCTCGGCTGGGCCAGCTACTTCTTAAACTATGTTTATGTGAGCTTTTTCTTTAGTGTCCTCCAGATGCTACTGGTAACTTCTTTAGGCCATATAGGTGGCTGTGCAGTGTTCTGATGTGTCTGGTTGTATTAGTGTTTATCTGAATTACAGTTTTGAGGCCTTACCAGTCACCGATGTCTGAAATAATGGATCTTTAAGGAGGCTGCCTTCTGTGACACCTGTGAGTGTGAATTGCGGGTGCATTGTCATTCTCGCATGTTAGCGAGAGATGGTGAAGGATGTAGCACTGGTAGAGAGAATGAGATGAAATGTAAATGAATGGAGTAGGTGACTTTTGCTTTGTCTACATCTTAATGAAGTTTGATTCTAAAATACAGCCGTGACCGTGATGTCTGCTTGCAGACAAAGTTGTTGAGAAACTGGATGACTGTAGAAAAGATCCATAAAAATGAGTAAAAGATTGGCAATTAGAGACTTGAAGCTTATCAGAAACAGAAATGAGAAATGCCTTTGCTATATTGGAAAACAGCAGGTAGTGAGTGATTCATGTGTTCATTTGGAGGGAGACACATAACAGGAATCAATCACTAAACCAGATGCTGGATAACTCACTTTGGAGGCAAGGCATTTGTTTTTGACAACGAAGATGATTAATCTTTTGAACAAGCTACCATTTGGGAACAACACTGTAGCCAACATTTGAAATGTTTAAATTGAAACTGGAAGTTTTTGCTTTAGCTTTTTGGAGGTGGAAATCTTTACCAGATGAAATTTAATGGCCTGTGGCAGGCGCAACAGGTAATTTTGGTCCTTAAATTTAGGAATGCTCTTGCTTCCTAGCTTTGCACGCTGATATGTTGTTGGCTGCTGCATATGGAACAGTCTCCTTTGCTTAGTGTTTTTTTGCTAAAATGTGATGTGATCTTAGGGTCCAGATATAAACTCCCAAACACTTTTAACAGCTCACCTATTGGCATTGTAGATGCTTCTGCCATCTTAGTGAATGTCTTTAACAGGTAGCTTCTCTTTGATTTGTGCTTCTTGCTTTTGTCATGTTCCAGTTCAAAACTTAGTAACTTCCTGTGTTGGAATTTGAGAAATGAGCCATTTCTTAGGATTGTGACAGGTACAGATTCACTTTGTTCTTTCTCTTACTGTAATAATCCGTATTACAAGAAAGGTTTGGTCTGTAACTTACTGGTATTTTAACTTTTTATTATTTATGGCTTCAAGCTGTACTTAGAAATATTTTGGTGCCTTCACCAATGCATTGAGATGAACCTCTACTAGAGTGCTCTGTAGCATTGTTTTCTTAGTATTGTGGGCTCTTCTTGTTCTTGTGGGGTTGAAAACAGAACTATGTTCTTTACACAGGACCTAGAAAATCCAGGGGATGGAACATCTTACTAATCGTTTTTTGCATAGCGGGTCCATTTCATTCTCCACTGGGTCTATTTTGCTGTAGTAAAATACTGATCTAAAAAGTTCTGAAGTGTTGTTTAAATTAGCATGGTTTAGCTTTAACAGCAGAACTGGCAAGGTAGGCATGGTAGCTGTGATCAGGTGCTTTTTGGTTGTTGCCTTTCCGTGAGGTAGAATGACCCCTGTGATAATACTGAATTGTCATTGAAAGACTGTTACAGTTTTCTTTCCATTTTATTTTCTGTTGTATGCTTGCATTCCTTTTTAAGAGTGTGTGGATCAGAAGTACCAACTGGAAGAAGGGAGGCAACTTCTTTCCTTGGGGCAAATGAGTCTGCTTATTGGAGAGGAGTTTCCAGAGGCAGCGTGACACCCGGCAAGTGCTGCAGAAAGTCACGGCTCACATGAAGTGTCAGAAGTTGCAGTGAGGAGCAGAGAGCGCTAGCAAGGCCCCGGAGGCTATGAAAAGTATTCTGTAGGGAATTGAGGTGACTAAGCTAGTTTGCAGGCTCACAAACCTATTGACTTGGCTCAGGCTGAGCCCAGAAGGAAGATTCATTGGTGGGGAACCAGTGGGGAGGGGAAAAGCTCTGTCTTTTGTTGGACCAATCACATTAAGTTTTCTTTTCTCAATTGATTTGTTATTACAGATGTTTTGATAAAACTTTTCAGTTTTAAAAACCCCTGGATTGTTTTTGGCAGCTTGTTTTACGACAAATTCACTGGACAAATTCAGTTCTAGCTCAGGCCAGCTTGGAATCCTAGGAGAGCATCATACAGCAGTTAAGTAGGAGCAGTGGTCTTTAGTATTGGATGACTCAGACAACTAAGGCTATAATTGCTGTGGAATATATGCCATATACCTATGGCAGGAGTTAGAAGAAATTTTAAAAATGGCTGTGTGGAATCAGATTAATACCCTGACTTTGCACTATGCTATTTATACACTAATCTTCTTCCTTATCATTTATTGGGGACGAGTATAAGAACAAAGTAGCACACAGAGACACTTTTTTAGTGATCTGTAAGTCAACAACAACTAGGATCGAAGATGTGCTTTTTTTTTTTTTTTGTGCTTAAGGGAACTTCATGGACACTTTACCCCCACAGGTTTGTCCAGATACTTTTTGAATACTTGGAAGTTCGGAGCATGCAAAAAACATAGGCTTTTATTAGTGTCCAAGTTAGAAACTCTGTGTGCATATGTATTGAATACACAACGGGGAACTTGTTATTATAATGGTATTGATACAGTTGCCAAACATCAGTACTAGGCTGTTTGTTTCAGCACGTGGATTTAAATTGACTGCCTAAGGGGTTTTGAGTATATTTCAGTGATTTCTCAGGAGCCAACTACCTGCTTAGTGGACATCTGTTCAATATTTTAGCGTACCAGTTGAAAAATTAGTTAATAGATGGTCCTAGCTTTATGTTCTTTAGAGCTTACTTCAAAAAATACTGCTTAATTTTTTTTTTTTATCCTAAACCGTGTTCCTGTTAAATCATTGATGTGAAGCAGGGGAGGAGGCTCAGAAATCTCACTAGTTACATGCATAGTTAAGTGCTGTGTTGCTTCCAGAAAAATGAGAGGCTGATGTAGGAAGGTCTTTGAAGGAACTTCTTAAAAGGAAATTGAGCACAATAATGTAAACTGAATGTCATTCCACTGGATAGGAAATCTAGTGAATAACTGAATTGTGAAAGAACAGAGGTATTGTAGTAGCTGTTCAGCTTTTAATTAAAAATCAAAGCAGTGATACATTTTTTTTTCCAGTATTGTGCACTGTAAAGAATGAACAGTTGTCCGTAATTTTGTAAAATATATGCCATGTCTTTGTAGGAGAATTCTGTGGGAGGCATGCAACATTTATAGAACTGGCTCATGAACTTTGTGGTTGTGTTTTTTTGAAATGGTTGCTAGAAATCATTTTGATACCTATTAGTCTCTCATATTATATGTAAATATGTTTGAACTAGACCTCTCTGAATTCAGAGGATTTACTTATATAAACTCAAGGAGACCGTACCTTACTTGGCTTTTGGAATATTAGAATTATATCAAAGATGTACTATTTGGCTTGCTCTTTTCAGTAAATTTAGTTATACTACAGATGAAGTCCTGAAAATTCTAACACTGTAAAAAGATGGAGTATGCGCTCCAGGAAAAAGTGAAAAACTTTTCTCGTTTGTATGGGGACACTTGTGCAAAAATGAGGGAGGAGGGACATGGGCTTGTGGCATAGTTTTGGAAGCCATTTGATATGTGAGCAGGGATATCTAAAAGTCTTAGATAGCAAATACCTTACAAAAAAGGAAGGTTTGAATAGAACTTGCAGCAAATGGCAAGATTAGACATTGTGCTGCTGGCAAGTATGCAGAAAGAAGGCAAAAAAATATTTATGAAATGTATGTTATTGATACGTCTTTCACAGTTTATGTAGTAGCAGGGGGTGGGGGAGAAGGGGTCGGGTAACAGAGGTTATATGCAAAAGGAACTAACTGAAAATCCCTTGATCTTAGAAATCTTACTGAGAATGGTAGTACTGAAAGAGACAACCTCATGTATAATACAGGAAGAATGCCTTCAGAAGCTTAACACGCAGAATTTTTTTTATGCTGTAATTCCAGCTTTTCCAGTGCAACACAAGTCACTGCCTTTTTTAACTGTTAATGCTTATGTGAGTTGAATTTTTGCAGTGGCAGTTCTGACATGGTCTGGTTTTTTATATGATTACAAAGTCGATGTTTCTTGCAGTAAATCTGTTGTTCATAGTTTTGTTTATGTTTTCATCCACAAAGAATATGCTGTTTTAATGTGATTATTTGGGGTAGTGCTATAGATTTGATACACAAGAGTGTCCTTGGGATTCTGAACTGTTTACAAGTCTGATTATAGAAAACCCATTTTGACACATGTCCAGTAATGAGTAAAGCTGAGATAATTTCATTCTACAGATATGGCAAATGAAAAGTACTTTTCAAATAAAGATAACTTTGTAGTGATTATCAACATGCATATGTTAATCACTTAAAGTTTTGCTAATAATCATTTCGTTAGTTAGTAAGAAAAAATAATTTCTTAGTCTTCAGTGCATTAGAAGTCTGATTTGGATTACACTTAGCTAGAGGGAAAGGCTCCCATGAACTTCCCCCGATGCCCCAGCTACCTGTCAGGGGAGCTTAAGTATTAGCCAGGGGTTTTAATGATTTCAGATGACATCCAGGTCATTTCTCACTTAGGGAAACTGATAACCTGCAAAACTGGCAAGAGGTTTTCATGTCTCGTTCCACCTTACTGTGATAAATTCAAGATTCTTTGCTCACCCAGCAGTCTTGCTTAGGGTTAATACCCTGTTAGGAGTTCTGTAGGAAGTGATGAAAAACCTTCACTGTTGTCTTGGTAATAAGGGGCTTGGGCATGGGTGTGTTTGTGCTCTTGAGTTTTAAGAGCTACATTTAGTGTTTTATTATGGAAAATAATCAGGTGAAATGAGGGTAGGGTATCTTTCCTTTATTTAGCATCCTATATTGGTATCATTAATGTCTTGTTATCAACTCTTGTAGTTTTTGCAGTTCTTTCTCTGCTGGACTAGCCTCTTCCCTACTGAGGGAAGTTTGACTTGACTCAGTAGCCAGTGAAGTGGGTAAAATAAGTGCAAAATCTGCTATGAGACTCTGAAGTTTACTTGACCAAAGACTTTGCTGTTATAAAATGCTGATTCCGTATTTTGCTAGTCTTCATATCCTGGATTTTCCTGAGTGTATTCATCTTAATGTTTTTCCAGTTGGGCTACATTTCACTTGGCTTTGACTGTATGATCATTACTGTGCCTTAATAGGTGGTCAGCTGCATTTTTGCAGTTAAGTACTGGTTTTAGTATACTGGTAGTCCAGGCCTCTATGAAGAAATATCTGTTTACTGTTGGACTATGTGCATACATATAATCTCTTCATAATGTATTTAAAAATGCTATCCATGTTTTTCCTCTACATGACAAGAATGAATTATGGTTTTATACTTGGCTGTTTTACAAGCTGTTTTAAAAAGTAAATATTCACTCTCTCCACTGTAGATTTAGGTTGCTTCTAATCTGAAATGGAAAAATACAGAGATTAGGTGTGGGTTTTGTGTTTTGTTGGTTTGGGTTTTTTTTTTGTTGGGGTTTTTTGTTTGTTTGTTTGGTTGGGTTTTTTTTTTTTTTTTTAAAGTAATTATTTCCTAGAGAAGTGAATGCAGCCAGAAAAGGCAGGATTCGGATCAGATGGAATTCCTGCAGAGACACTGGAGGGAGCTTGCGTTGGATCAGGAGTTAGTTCCCTTGTTATCCCCTTGGAGCTGGGCTTGTATGGAGCTTCACTGTGTCTAGATCTAGTGGCTGTATCGTAGTCACATCACTGGCCTTCCCGCCCTGTTCTGAGGAAAACCTCAGAAGTGATTGTACTTGGTATGGTTAGTAGATCTGGATCTTGGGGATTAAAATTAATGTCTGAACAGAGGAGCTCTATCTACTAGCAGTTTGTAGTATTTTATTTTCCGTATATATGCTTTATAGAATCCCAAGAACTCAAGATGTTTTTTTCCCACTTGGCAATTGTGCTTTTGATCATTATGTGTGCACATAAAGATTGTGCAGACATAACTTGTTATAATGAAATATTAGTCTTTGTGAAAGTGCATACAGTATCGTGTCTTAATGAAATTCAGGAAACAGTAGCAAGACTAAAATTCTGTAGTACAACCTGAATTTTATTGATACTATTTTTGGGGGGTGGGGGTGGGGGGTGGTGTAGTATTACAATGTGCCTGTAGGTGTGAAAAGGCAATGCACATCTTAAAGAACATGATAGAAAGTCTAGCAACAATCTTAAGAAAAGCAAAATTGAACTGTCCAAATAAGTCCACCATGCTTTTACCCTCTATAGGACTTGGTAGGAAAGTGAATGGTTGCAGGCTTGAACCTGTGTTTGAAGAAGACACGCCTGTAATATGCAAATAAGAAGGGAAGTCCTTTTCTTTATCTCTTTTTGCTAAGTATAAATGTTTAATAATCATAAAGGTTATGATGAAAGAATACCTGATAGGTTTTTCATCTCATTTGGAAAGGAGGGATGGATTGATTCAAACCCTCACCTGGCAAGAAGATGCTGATGGGCTGGTTATGATATTATAAAAATTACTGCATTGAAGGCTATGGAGTAGCAATGCAGGTTTTGAGTCTATAATGATTGCCCCTTTGTACAGCCAGTACTACTTTTGGACCTTTTTACAATAGAATTATGTTTAGAGATCATTTAGAAGCAATCATTTAGAAGCAATACCTTCCCTTATTTAGTCAAGAGTTTGGCAAGCAGGACATCACCAGAACTCCATCATAGCTGTGTTTAATTGGAATAGTATGCTGTCCAAAGCCAGCAATAGCAGTCTGTTGCAGAGCACAAAATGCAAGGTCCTTGTAGCAGTCCCATCCAGAAATTGTGGATGACTGTGGGTATTGATCTCCCATCATCAGTCAGTATAAGTTGTGATTTCTTTCATCTCAACAGAGAGAGGTTTTAATCAAGAAAGGAAAGGAGGGAAAAATTAAAGATGCATATGAACTGAAAAATGGTTTCAAATAAGAAGAGGGGAGGAGACCAGTTACTGACTGAAAAATGAGCACTAGAATCAGAATGGTATTTCAGGAAGATAAATTTACCATAGTAAGAACTTGTAACTACTTTATAGTTTCTCTACAGTTAATTTTTACCTATTTTAAAAGACCAAAACAAGTTTTAGTGGAAGTGGCTGTACCTTACCTTCGGTCCTAATTAACTTACTGTGTATCTTCCTGCCTGTATGACAGGCCAGACTGAATGTGTTTACAATGATAAATGACCTCGCCAAGACCTTGGCCTGTTCATTCATTGCATGGATGACCATGTCCAAATTATGACAAAGCCAAATACTGTATTTTAGTGGGAGACATTAGACAGCCATTGGGGACCAGAGTAAGATAGTGTATTGCCTGTGCCTGACTGAGAATGTCACACTTCATTCCAGTGTGAGTGGGTTTGCTTAAAAGTAGAGAGTATCTGTGTGAAATGCAGCTGTGGTGTTAGGAGAAGTGACGCTTGCTGATTTCCTAGAGGTCATTACTGTAATAGAGCTGAAGATGGGGAGGGAAGGTTTTTTATCTTGTGTAAGTGGAATCTGAAAACAGCCTTCCAGATCCACATAAATACTACAGGATGCCTCTTATTTCATGGACACTCATGGGACTTGCTAACTTTAGTGGTGAAGCCTTGGGGAAGAGTTATGATGTATGGTATCTAAAACTGTCTTTTAGTCTTTGCATTGCTGAATATCTGCATTCAGGTTGACCATAGGATCCTTAATTAAACATATACAATGTTGAAAGAATGTTATATGGAGTGCTGTGGTTCTTGTAGGTGGCATCTAGAATTTACTTTGCTTAAAACTTGTCAGAGATGTTTAAATTTAATCCTATTAATAGCTTTGGTTCAGGGATAATTTTCGAGCTTCTTATCTAAAAGTGTTTTATCAATCTAATATATTTTTTCACTATGACTTAAGCTTATCCTTGCTTTATGTAATGTGATTTGCAAAACAAAGTTGTAGTATATGTGGCTTTAGGTCACTGACTACAGCTAAACAGGCTTTTGTAGTAGAATATGTTTAGCAAATAAATCTGTGACAGCTTTTAAAAATTCAGATGAAAATTGAAATTAACCATCTTATAGATTTACAAAAAGCATAATACCTTTATCTGATGATATGGTTGAGAAACCCATCTAAAATACTTTAAAAGATGATAATTGTTTTACTTCTTGCTAAAGGAATTTTTCCATTGTGTAAGTACCTATACAATATCTCTATTTTAGATTAAAATACACAGTGAATCACAAATTATTTCCATATAGGCTATTTTAGTGATTGATAATTAAATGTAGGTTTGTAGTTTGGCAGTTTTTTTGTATTGCCTCCCCCACCTTTTCCTGGATACAGTCTACTTATTTACATTTAAAATGTATCTTAAGATTGACATTTCAATTGACATGCTGTATATAACCTTCTCTGCCATCTTACCTCATATAAATAAGTGCTGAAATGTTTCTTAGTTTAAACAACAGATTGTCTACATAGTTTGTCATGTCAACTGTTATTCACCACGTGTCTAATGGCAACTGGGATTTTTCTTAAAAGAAAGAGAATGTCTCTATGGCCTGGGCGATTTGAGATAATGCCAAGGAAGTTGCCATGGATGCTAAAAATGTTGCAGCTGCAGTGCTCCATGCATTGTGCTGTGCAACTTCTGGTTTTGCACTTTTGTTCTTTCTTTTCTTTCCTGGATTACTGCCAAGAAACAGGATGAAATATCCAGGATGAAGCTGGGTGATGCTTCTAAAGTCTTACGATGTCTTGCATCAACCAAGCTGATTTTCTTTAAAGGGGGTGTAAATTTTCCTATGTGATGCTGTTGCAATATTGATATAATCCTGGGTTTTTCAGTGAGGCTCATGATCCTCATTCCTTGCATTGCTTCTATCCACAAGAGCAGTCACGGTTCATGCCATGCCTTGGTTTGATGTTCCATGCCTGTAATTAAGGAGAAAGTGGATAGATGATAATATTGTGTCCAGCGTGTGAAGTGTAGCCAAGAGCGGAGTAACAGTGAGGATCATTAAAAGCTGGGATCACTGTAGACAAATACTATTCTAATTTCCAAAGTAATGTCTTATTTACTAGATACTTGATACTTTTTCCCCCATTTTCTTGAGTTTCATTTTCTTCATGATTCCCCTTAGTTGCCTGGCTTTTTTTTTTTTTTTTTCTCCCCCTCTTACCTATCAATTTTGTATGGTCATAACGTAGAATAGTAGAGGATAAGAAATTGTTTTTTTTTTTTTTTTAAACCATTGAGTTCTGCACGTGGAAAGAGTGCTGGAGGTAGCATGCAAGGGAGAAGGGTTTTGATTTAGATGCTGTCCACTGTATGTTGATCCACAGAAGTTCAGCGCTGTGGGAGGAGGGTCCCACGTGCTCCAAGTGGTTCTAATCTCAACTGAGATACTGTAAAGCATCAGGGAAATCCAGGCTGGGGCTGAAGGACTGTGCAAGGGTGTGCTAAAGCCATTACGGGGTGGCAAAAGCGATATAATCAACAGTGCTTCCAAGTGTAGGTCTGTGAAATAGTAATAAACAGGAAACTTTTCAGAAAAATCTAAGGGGATGCAGTATTACAGCCCAGCAGAGACTTAGTCATGGGACCTTAATGTGTGAGACAGTCTGAAAGCTCAGGTAAAGTCTTTCTGTGAGGAGTATGTGGCAGCAGCATTCACTATCTGATCTCAAAATACTAAGAGGGGGATTCATTCTGCAGTTTGAATCATTTAAATTCAGATTTTTAGGCAAAGATGGTGGGTCAGATTACAACTTTTCCTGGAAGTTGGATGGAGTTTTTGCCTTCAGACAGATTCACTAATGTTAAGTCTTCCATGTTGGCAACTGCCAATGTCTCAGCCTGTCTGTCCTGATCTGATTTTTTTTTTTTTTTTGGAAGCCTTGATTAGAAGTGATGTGCTGCAGAATATCTGGAGGTTGGTATATGTTCTTATGGTGCCATTGTATCTAGTACAGGAATCCTGTGGGCTGAAACCACTTCCTTAGTCTTTAAATGGTACTCTACATGTTTTAGTTGTAATCACTGTAACTCCTTTTTTACTAATCAAATGAACACTTGATACATATTCATGTGCACATAGCAGAGGCTAATCTCTGAACCCTGCCGATCCTTAACAGTTGGTTGAGCATCAATGTACAAAATTCTCTAGCTTTAATAATGAAGGCATTTTTGATCAACAGTCCTGAATGTTACCGAATCAATAGATGTTGACATCACTTTTATTCATGAGTTTTGATAACAGCAGTAATTAAAGTAACTACATCTCCGAATCAATAGATGTTGACATCACTTTTATTCATGAGTTTTGATAACAGCAGCAATTAAAGTAACTAGCTCTAATGTATCGTAAGATATAAATTCTATCCTTTGGATAATTTCTGTACTGAGGGCATTTGCTCATACGAAGTGATGTCACTGTCAGTTGCTCCAAATGTGACTGTATATCAATATGTAGCTGCTATCTACCTTATGTTAAAAGAGATACAAATTAGTTGGGATTCAGTATTGTATGATTTGAAGCTCTTAATCTGGTTTTGTTTACTATTTGGAAAACTTCAAATTGTTTGGGCTCCTTTCCTAAATAAACCCAGGACTGAAGAGTTAAACTAAATTATATTTTGATGCTCAATGCATTTGCTCACTACTTTCTGTCTGGATAGGGAGCAAATGTGTTTTATTATTAGGAAGTAATATGGCCATTTAGAAAATTATTTAGGCTACAGTATTTGTGTTGGCAGTTTTATTTTCCAGGCATAACAGTTCTGTTTTCTTTCTATACCCATTTGTAGAAAGATTACATCATCATAAATCATGTTTTCAAGGGCTGTGATGCTCAAGTTGTTCTGTTTTATGCAGCTCTGGGCTGCATGGATTTAGGCAAGCTATCATCTGTAACCTCGCCTTATTTAAATAATTTCTTATAAACCACAAGCCTAATCAAACTTTTACCACCAGATAAAAACAATTATTTTCTTTAAAACTGGCCCCAAATGAGTAATTTGTCAGAGGGTTTAAATAAAAATTGACATCCAAACAGGAAGAAGAAAGCAGAGTATGTGCTTCCTTAAATCTGCTTGAGACAAGCAGACTGCAAGCTTACAGAGAAAGCTTTGAATTCTAGTTTTGGTTGTGTTTTTATAGGACTATTAGATTTAGAGAACCTGCACTGAAAAAATCAGTGTATCCAGTTGCTTAAATACAGTGATGTGACTGTTCCTCTGGGGGTGGGGAGCAGGTATCAATCAATTCTCTGGATTTTCACAGGTGTTAAATGATGAAACCATTGTAAGTCTGAGAACAAAGTTTAGTGCTTGCTGGAAAGTTCAGGCTTAATCTGTATGAGGTCTTGGTGTCTCAAACTTGAAGTATGTTTTTACGTCTGAGGAGGGCTGTGAGATTGAACATAGGATTGCCTTCGATGTGCAGATGTTTTGAAATCCCATTAAAAAGAGAAGTTAGGACACATGGTGAGGCTTATATGTGGCTATTTCAAAATAGTCTTAATTTGTGTATTGGAATTTGGACTTCAGTAAAACCTGAAAAACACAGCTTTTTCAGGAGTGAATAATTAGTGTGATAGGTAGTTGAACCTAACCGTAGCCTTATATTTGTTTGTGTGTCAGCTTAGCAAACTGGAAAACTTTTCTGGCATTCCTCACTCAACTCTCAGCTTTGTTTACTTAACATACTAAGCACAAGATTGTACTTCTTGAAATGTAAAAGGAATATTTCTCAAGGCTTTGTGGGGTGGGGGAAACAGTGTAGTACAGTCGTCTACTGTAGATTCTGGCCCTCCTCCCCCCCACCCCAAGCAGTGGAATTTAACTTGTTCTGTGTCTGTTCTCCATCTTCTTTGTCTCCTCTAGCTGCATTCCCAGCTTTATATTTGTCTTTAGACAATGCTTATAATCACTATCTTGTTTTCTTACTGTGGTGAAAAATAATGTCTGGAGTACACACTGAAATCTGGCTTTGTAAAACTAAAGTGGTGTTTGCTGTTTTTATTATTTTCATCTCCGTTTGTGAGTGATGTTTCATGAAGCTTCTCATTAAATATTTAACAGCTCTTCTTAAGTGTTTGACTCACGATTTTACAGTGATACGTGACTTTCCTATCTTTACACAAAATTTCCTAGTGAGAGAGATACATTTGCAGCACGTCCTCAAGGTATCACTGGTGTTTCTTGCTGTAGAGACTGCTTTTTGCTGCATGGTGAGTGTGATACATTCTGGGCTGATTTAATCTGCCTCTGTTAATTCTGCAGTGGATGTACGTGGGCAGTATTTCTGGGTAATGCGAGCAATACTTTGAACCTGCCAGGCTATGGCAGCCATATGAGGAAACCATCCTTACCAAACGGTAAATCCCGCACTACACAGGGTTACAATATAAACCTTTTTTACAATGAAGAGGGATCCTGTGGGAATAAATTCAGTGCAGCGCAGAACAGCTTCAGAGGGCAAAGCTGCTCTTGAAGGCAGAGGTATTTTTACTGTCAGCGAGGAACTCTGACTCTTGGCGTCCTCCCACGTTTCAGTCCACAGAAAACAAAGTGGTGTTGCATGAGTCACATTGAGCAAGAAGCAATACTATAATTACATTTACAGAGGGAAGAGTTCCGAGTCCCAGCTCCTAAATCAAGAAGTTTATGCTTCTTGGTTGCAAAACAACAGCTTCTGAGCCTTGCATTGCTCTCTCTGTCACATACCTGCTCAAACTTAATGGGGGAAGGAGTAAACAGCTGAAGGAAAGACTGCTTGCCTGCTTTTGAGGCCCTCTTGGGAACAGTACCAGTAAGATCAGTAAGTGAAGTATAAAATGCAGAGAAATTGCATATTGGTGCTCTATGCATGTATATACACACACACAAGTGAATGTGCTTGCATGTATACTTACTCCTATTAATTCCTCAGACATAAAGTAATTTACTACCCTATGCTTTTTTTTTTTAGCAAATTAGTGTGCTGACTTACTACTGTTCTTTTGATCTCATGAGACTGTCATGATCTGCTTGAAACTATTTAATCTCGTAGGTGTTTTCGAGCTAGCATGTGGGTATAGATCAGAAAAGCTTTTTTAAAATCTCCGCATTAATTAAAATATTCTGACAGTTGAATGTTTTGGCTTGGATTTTTTCATGGACAATGGAGACATCTAAAGATTTCTCGTCCCGCTCTTTCCTAGCAGAATATAAATATTAGGTGGTCAGTGAATTTTTCTTGTCTCTGTGGCATCTTTTACAATATGCGTTAATGTGTATCATGACAAGCTTTTGTATTTATGTTTGTAAACAAATATATGTATGTCTATCTGCAAATCGGTTTATATGACAATAAAAATGTGTGTAAAGACTGGCTACTGAGGAAAAATTTGTGTGATCATTTATTAGATAATGAACTCCAGGCTGGCATTGTCCGTTGTAAGGCAAGGAGCTGTATATTAGTTTACGTGGTAGAACTGTATGGAGTTCTTGTTTGATAACTGCGTTGATTCAGTTTCTTATAAATATTTTGGAGAAGGTTAAAATTAGTAAATGAAGTATATAGTCATAAAAGATTTGTATTCATACATGGTACATACTTATCATACAGCAAAACATATTTTAATTTCTGTCAGCTTACCCTACTTAATTTGCGCTCCAAAATAAATACCAGCTACCAATAGCTGAAAAGTCCTGTAGGTCTCTTCCTAATTTTTCCAGGAGTCTTTTGCTTACTCATTCAGCTTGGTGCGCTCATACTGACTCCATTATCCAGGCCAGTGATCGAGGCACGGTTAGGTGACATTTAATGGTCAGATAAGAAATAAGCATAGAACTGTATCTTAACTTTCAAGTCACTGGCCTGTCTAATTTTTATGTTTCATTGTTCTTTTGTGTTTTTATGAAAATTTCTGTTGTCCAGCACTCCTGCAGCATGTAATTTGTCGTGTTTTCTACATTATTGATTTTTAGTGAGAAGAATAATAGGACAAGCAGAATACAAATTCATGACATTATCAAGAAAAACAAAATATGAAATATATTGCCTGAAAATAAAATGGGTTCATTGACTATTTTGTTTGTTCTGGCAGTTAGATCGACCCTCATCACAGCAGCGAAGGCTAGTCAGTGCGTCATAGTTGGCTTGGCTGTGCTGAGCCGGTGACTTGCGCTAGCTTGCCAAAATATCCCTGTTCGCTGTACTCCTTCCCAGTGTCTGTAGGGGAGTATGAAGGAATGATCTCCAAGTCCCACAGCTCCTGACCTGTCAGTGGTGATGCACTGCCTGAATACCTGGTGAGACAAATGAGAATGGATGTCCTAAAGATGTTGTGCTCTGAATTGGTTTTAAGCATCCCATATTAATGTGTTAAAACAATTCATGCATACCCTTAAGGGGACCTGCTGCCTATCAAGAAGCTGTAGGATAAGTAGGATTTTAGACAGATTGCATTTCTTCAGTTTGCTTTTGGTTCTTTAGGGTGCAGTCAGATTTTGGGACTTCTCTGCAATCGTAAGGAGATTTTCCTTGCTGTGGTCAGAGATATTCTAACTGTTATTTGGGCATAAATTAAAACGGAGGAATAAAATAGTTGTGGCATCCTGTGATAGGGCTGTATATATTGCTCATTTCTCTAGTCTTCAAGATCTTAAAAATATCCCTGGGGTAAATTTCTCTCATACAGAGGAATTAAGCAATATTCTACTTTGATGTTTCTTCCCTGCTTAAGAATGCCTGCATCTTTAGTTTCGTCTTTGCTAATACATTCTAATTTAAAGTGTGAGAAATGACTATGTCTAATCTAGGAATTTACTTAATCCTTTATATTTTTTTTTCCACTAGTCTTTTCCTTGTATAGAGGACAATGTGATTGTGAACTGTAAAAGAGCTCTCTTCCCCTGAGAAGCACCCTAACTCCCTGCTCCCTGAATTAACCTTAAAATAACTTAGCTTAGTGGATTTTGATTTTTGTACTAATGGTTTGCTCATTTTTATTTCCTTGAAAGCTCTTATAACCACATCAAAGTTTTGAAGGCCCTGCCCCCCCCCCCCCCCCCCCCCCCTTTTTTTTTTAAGGACTGTATGGGAAACAGGTTGTTTAGACAACCATAAGACTTGTGAAGAGGTTTCTTTTCAACTTGAATACAGTCAGTTACCTAATCCATGTTCTAGCTGCTGGCTTCCTTAATCTGCCATAGGTCATTATTTTATGGCACTGCTGTAATGTTTATATTGCAGGGTGGCTTTAATTCTTTTGAGTACTTCAGCTTTGCTTTCTCATTCTTTTATCACCCATTTTAGAATTTACTTTAGGCCTTTACATGTTAGCATTACAATTTAGTCAAGATCATATCACATTACACCACACAGATCCAAGATTTAAAAATACCCTATATTGTCAACATTAGTTTATGGGTAAGTAAAGCCAACTGTAATATGAAGTACATAGATAACCAAGGTGCTGAGACATAGAAGACTTTTAATCTTATCTGTAGAATAGCAGGTTCTCTTTAACATCTGCTGGACCGGAATATCTGTAAAAATTATTTTTATGACCCTGCAAAAGAAGAAGAATGTAAAGTATTTTGCAAAAGAAAGAAAGTATTAATCACATTGAAATTATGTAAGAATGAAGTGAGATGCAGCTCTGAACTGAAGAAGATAAGTTGACAGGGATGGGTGTAACCAAAGTTGGAAAGGGGAGTTTAGTTGAGACTGTTGGGGGCTGTGAAGACTGTTTTGTTTCATGTGGAATTAAGGTTTGGAAATTTTTTTAAAATAGTATAATCAAAATAAGCGTGTTTGCACCAGATATGCTGTATGTGTCCACTAGGACAAGTGTGATTATTCATCCAAGAGTTTTCAAAGAGCAAAGTTTAAATGGTTCGGAAAAGTTTGCTCTGAGATGATGTCAAGCATACTGCACGTTGCACAGATTTTATACCCTTGACTAAATGCTGGTTGGTGTCTTCTAAAATTGGCGTAGCTTCCATTAAGCTATAATTATAAAGAGGCATCTTCTCTCTTTTGGAGGTAGGTTAAAACCAGAATATTTAGGAATAACTTACACTGGGACTTTTATAATTTGGAATGTATTCTGATAGCTGAGTTTCTTATATGTGCTTCCCTTCCCGTGTGTTGTTATATGATGTGGGTAGTACTGACCTGTGCATTATTGCCAAATCTTTTGACAGGTGTAATGAAAATATTCTTTACAATTTGTATATATAGTGCACTTAAATATTTTTATTGTTGTTATGATAATCAGAAGGTGTAAATGAAGAGAGGTAGTACTACTCAATGTTACAAATACTGTTTTACCAACTACTTATAGCTGAAGAGCTGCTGCTTTATTATGAGACAAATTTTTGGCTTCTGTACAAGAACAGACCACAGCAAAGGTACTTCCATGTCTTTCTCTGATAATTCCAGCTTAAGAACCTGTCTGCATGATTTCTGAAATGTCTGTGCCTTGAATATAGCTGGTGAATTGCCTTAAGTTTCTGCTGCACGTCTGAGTCCTACTGAGAGCTGCTCTATAAATGTAATTCTTGAAATAATGGTTACAGTGACTGTGAACAGTCCAATATGAATGAGTTTCTGAATAAAAATTTTCTGACAGGCAGCTATGTCAATGGCTTCAGGCACTGTAGGATGAACTGCAAATAAGCAAAAAAGAGTAGAGCCATTGGGTCAGTGATTCCCAGTTCCATTGCTCCTTCTGATCCAGCCTTGAACGCTGCATTAATGAGTGTTGCCTTCCAGAGTGTCCTATGACCTTTTCTCTTGTTCTGCTTTTACTGTGGAAAGTACAGTTGGAATGTTACTGTATAGTTACAAGAAAAATTACAGAGAGGCAAGTAAAAGTGTTTACATTTTTTTTTTAATTAAGCAGATTTTGAATCTCATGAGTGAGGTGTCAATCTAGGTGTGAACGACACTTACATATGTGTTTCAGACTTGTTTTCTGGGTTGGATCCTGTGTCAGTAGACAGGGAGTGGATGCTGTCTTTAAAGCCTGAGTTTGCAGAGTGGGGGGGCTGAGGATTTAGAGCTTCTGCTGTCTTCAGGGATATAGAATGTTCTTGGCTGTACAGGCTCAAGTAGAGCCACAACGTCATTACATGTAGAATAGATTAATGGTTTTATCTTCTGTCTGGAAGATCAAACATAGTACAGATTTGGAGTAGAAACAAAAATACATTATTGCAAAAGCTGAAATTACCACTTCTCTACCTTTTTTTTTTTTTGCTGAAGAAAAATTTAAGAAATAGAACATCGTTGTGAGTGTATAGCATTTTCTTGTTGAGTTCGGTACTGTCATGATGATGAAATGGTACAGGATACATTAGATCACAGGAAAAAATCTCTGTTGTAACTGCAGAACGTACTCTCTTACACAAATGACCTTCAGCATTTATTATCTTGGTATTTCTATAAAGGCATGATAGAAGCAAGTGAAATAGGTGAGCATGATGTATTGCTTAATTACTAAAATTGACATGCATTTTTGTTTGGCAGAATAATAAAGCAGTGAAATTATAACGTTATGTTGCAGTGTACAGCCTGTTAGAAAATGTTTCTGATGTATTAGCACTCAGCTTTTATTCTACTAGTATAGTATATCATTAGTCGTACTTTCTGGGTCTTTTTTGTATTTAGCTTACCAAGTTACAGGAAGAGCATGAAAGGCAGGATGCATTCTTGCTAATTATAGAGAGGCAAACTAGCAAGCAAAATTCGCTTTCATATTTCCTTTTTCAAGTTTTGTTTGTCAGGGGTCATTTTTTAGAGGACTTAGCAATTGTTTCTTAACTAGAGGTTTATAGGAAAAATGAGGGAGAAAGTTGTGGTGTTTTTCTGCTAACTTGTTGATAAAAGGCCAGTAATGAATGTGTGGTACACACAAACAGCACAAATCAGCATGTGTGAAGGACATACCCTATTGAGTATTAAAGGATTTAGTTAATGAACTTGCTGAACCACTGGTAATTATTTTGAAGTACATAGATAACTGATACTATCAGCAACATGCTGGGTAAAATTATTTGGAATACTTGTGTTCAAAGATAGTAAGTTTTGTTTGGTAGACCTAACTTTAGTCCCTAGTAGCATAAATAGAATAAGAAAGAACCTGGTGCAAGGTCCTGAAGCCTCTTTGCTTCTGATGCTATTCTGCTTCTTAACTAGGAAAACAAAATCAACAAAAAGTGCCTTTACCTAAAATAAACTTTAGTTAAGAATCTAGGTCTAGATTTGAGTAATATTTGATCATGTGGCTAGCTTTCAGTAGAGACAATCAGATGTTGAAGTTTTAATATGAGCTTAACTTTTTATTGAATTGAGACTACAGTGAAGACTTCAGAATTTCACTTTCATAAATATCAAGTGCATGTGTGATGGTATAAAGTCTTAGAAACCACAAAAATAAAAAAGGATAGTTCACACAATCACTCAATATCAAGTTTGTCATCTGTTTTATTGCTGTTTCTTCTTGTGTTTCTATGAAGATATAAGGGTGATCTAGTGATAAGATCACTAAGGAATGGAATGATAAAGAATGGAATATATTTATAAGTCATCTTTTTAAACATAACAGAATATTGCAATAGTCTTGAAAATAACAGCCCCTCAGCTGAGTAACCCTGACAAATCTATCCCATTTCAATAGATTCTAAGCCAGTTACTGAAATTTGACTTGGATGAAATAAGGAGACACAGGCTAAAGAAAACAGTAGATATGACAACAAATAGGCAAGTATGGTTGAAAAGGCAAACCAAAACAAAACCCAAGCAACTTTATTTTGAATAAAAGGGAGAGAACTAGGAAGAAAGCTACTTCACCTTTAAGAAACAATTGAGAGTACGTGAACCCAAATAAAGCTGCTTAGGGCGTTGGGGAGAGGTGAATGTAGCCATCCTTGTAAATTAGCTGAATCACTGAAAAGACTGAAAACCATAGAAGTTCAGCATAATCCAGAACATCCTTTGATTTATTTTCACTTTTGTACCTTAATTTACAATTTCGCCTTGAAGAATACGTCACTCATTTGCTATATATTTTTCTTTAAATTTCCCTAGATGATACCTCTGGTATCTTCAGTACCTCAGGTAACGGCAACAAGTGTAAGGTGTGTTTTTTTCTTTCAAAGGAAAAAATCCAAAGAGGCTTTATGCAGCCTAGGACAATTTAGGTATGTTATCTCCAGCAGGCTGCAGAGAGCTAATAGCAGTGTAATAACCAATGTAAACCTCTCCTGAGTACCTTGTGAGTAGGTTTCTAGTTCTGATAAATTGGTGGAGCTGTGGCTAGTACTATCAAGTAGCAGACCACAGCAAACCCTTTCCAACCTTAGTAGGTATGAGGCCTTCAAGGCCCTTCAAGAAACGGTAAGTTGAGAAAAGGTCACCAGTGAAACTGGATTATGCTATTCTGTTGAGCTATCTGATGGGAGAATGATGTTTTTTTAATTGTGTCACCTATTTATTCATTGTAGTGGAGTAAGTATCAGGCTGTAGTTATTTCTGGTGGGCTCTGTGCTGTAGCTGAAAAACCTTTGACATTTGTGCTTCTCCAATTTGTAATAGAAAAATTATTTTAGAATCCTTGAATGCAAGAGCTTTGTGGTTCTTGACTGTATTAAAAAAAAAATTATAAACCAGATCGGAGTTGTCAAATAAGGTGGTAGAGGCATTGCTGTCACCTGGTTTTACTTGCTGCCTTGACTAATGGCTTAAGAAAAGGGGAAAAACTTAATTAATTGGATTGATTTAGGTAAAACTCAGTTGAGAACTAATGAAGAAAACTCTGACAATTAATAGATGAAATGGTACAAGGTGGGGAAGGACTGAATAATATGATGAGTTTGTTTTGTTGGGTTTTTTTTCTTAAAGTGAAGGGGGGGGGGGGAGCAACCATGTCAGGGAAAGAGGAATGAAGTAGAGAAACAAGAAATGAAGGAAAAGAAATATGATGAGTTCATATTCCTCACCAAGTTGACTTTTTACACTAAAGCAGCAAAAGATAGACCAATGGAAGGAATGTCTGTATAGAAGACGTAGAGTCATTTACTCATTTCATGGATCAAGGAAGTAATATTCCCTTGCTGGTTCGGTGAAATTCTAGGTCTTGATATCTTGATACCTGAAAGTTAACAGGTCCAAGGGGATTGAACAGAATAGTATAACTAAACATCTCAGAGTGCATCATCAAGAATAGCAAGATTTAGATTGGTATGACTTAAGCAAACATTGAGTTAAAATCCTCTGTAAATATCTTAAAATGAAGAACATCAAGGAGTGAAGGCCAGGGTGGTTACTTAGGAGGGACCAGGTCACATGCTGCACTCTGGTAAAACCAGAAGTGGGGCGAGTGCAGACTTCTTTGACTCCTGGTTCTGCAGGAGAGTGGATTGAACCTCCCTATGTTGAAACAAGACATGGTACCGTTTCTACAGACACATTTCCTAGCATCTGTGGGAGTGCAGTATTCTCTTTTTTTTTTTTCTTTTTAGTTTTTGGGGTTTTTTCTAATTATGAAACTACCAATCAACTTTTCCTTTTTCCTTGAAGGAACAGGATTTTGGTCTAATGCTGCATGTGGTGAGCATCTTGTATTTAGAGAAATTAAATTAATAAATGGTCCAGCTACCATTCTGTGTGTTAAATGGTTATTTTGTCGGTGTAGGGCAGTTGTGGATAGGAAATTATGGGGAAAACATTTGAATCAGAATTCCTATTTGAAAATACAGTTCTATTGCTACCAGCATTTTAATCAGATCTAGACCTTTCCAGCAGAATTTTAGTGAAAAGATTGTGTGAAATATATTTCCATTAAGCTGTTCACACTAAATTTCTTAAAATGAGAAAGTAATTTCTATGCTTTGATAATACGCTAGTTCACAACTGATATCTGTCATTGTTTCTTTTTATTCTAGTACATGAGAAACTATAAAGCAGCAGTAACAAAGGTTCAAAAATGTTGACAAATGAGTGACCACAAGAGAATTAGTGCCTGCTCTCTACCTTGGCAAGAAATTTGAATGCAGAAGGGTAAGCTGTTTTAATTGTTGCTATGAACTCCTTTACAGAAAAGGATTATGCAAATATTTGAATTTTTCTTGGTTGAGTAGAGGGGGTTTTTTTAAGACTGGAATGAATTACTCAAGTTAGATTTTTTTGTTTGTTTGTTTATTTGTTTCTTTTCCATTCAAAGTGCTTGTAACAAAGCCAAAAGGCAAAGTTTATAGACTTAAGGGGTTAGAGAGGTGCTCCTGTTCATTTCCCCTGTTAAACAGTACCCTTGACATGAAGTCAACTGGTGAGTGTATGGTGGGACCAAGTTGTTGTCCCAAAGCTCTCACGATCTAAGTAACTGTGTTTCAGTAACCCTGTTGTTGAGTGAGAGATTAATGCTTGTTGGCATGAGTGGTATGAATTGGCTTTCTCCCCCCACCGCCTTTTATGTCTGTCCCTTCTCCACACCTGGTAACAGTGCTAGATTGAAAACACTGCTACAGTTCACTGAAGCTGCAGTCTCTTCTCTTTTATTTAAGGTAGAGGGAAAGGCTTGTCTGGATAAAGGAAAGGCAGCAGCTGTGAAAAAAGGCAAAATTTGGGGACTTAAAATGCTATGGATAAGAGTTTATTTATCGAAGTGGTTGTGATTACTTCTCAAAAACATTAAATAAAGCTGAATGTTTTCTAAGTGTGGGTAGGGAAAAACTGAATGTTTCATTTAGCTTAGTGAAGGGAAAGTAGGCTAAAACTGTGTAGCAAATTTTTGTCCTTTTGATGTCTATATAAGCAAAAACATTTGTTTAGCAATCTAAGGGTAGACAAAAACTTCCTCTTTGCTGCAACTGAAATAAGCAAGCCACGTGCTTTAGAGCAAGTGTATATTGCTACATTTGACTGTAAATCCAAAAATCCATTCAAATACCTCTGAGAAAGTGTAGAGCTACAGTCAGATTAGGCTGAGTCAGTCTGTTGATGCTGCTGACTTTCCCAAAGGTTATCTTTAACCTGGCGCCAAGGTGTCTATTGCTATGATATTATAGCCTCTTCAAACTACCCGCATGATTTCATTACTTCTGAAAAACAGATCACTAGTCTGCAGTTCCATTCCGACCTCCCTTCTGTATCTTGATGTCCTCAATATAGGTGGTATGCAGATACTTGAAACACAGTAAAAGTTCCTTGGATTTGGAATTATTGGTATGGCATTGTCTTCTAGGATGACCGAGGATGACTTCAGTTATGTTGGTTTTCAGGAAGTCAGTGTGTGTGTTTATGACATCATGCTGTTACTTCCCAATTCTGTCTCAGGCAGGTTATCGTTCTCACTTCCTTGACGGTTGGGATCAAAGGCTGTCATTCATGCCTTTCTAAAATAAAACAACGGGTATACAAGTCCTTAGCTTTCTTCCTTAGACTCTTTCACTACTTAGGCAAGAGTTCCTTGTTGAAAGATCTTTCTCACGGGGCAGATGGGAGCTTAGATCATAGAAAAAAAAGGGGTGGGGGAGTGAAGAGAAATAATAATTTAAAAAAAAATCAAAGCTTGCCAGTTGCAAAAGGATCTCGTAGCCTGGGAACAAATGGGAGGGACAGGTCAGATTCTTTCGTGCTGACAACAGCAACTCAGAGTCTCTCCCATGTACGTACTGGATTTTCCTTTTATCTCTGCACTTGAAAAAGACTACCTAATGGGTCTTTCCTTCTGCAGGACAGGGCAAAGCCAGACCCATTGGCAAAAAATGTTGTTGATAGGACTCATTGCCAGTCCAAAACAGGGAATCATTTTGTAGTTGTAGAGTTATTTGAAACCGATTTATTTAAGATGCTTAGATACAAATTCTTTTGGTGATTTGCAAGCAGGCTTATTTAGTATTTGGAATTCTGGAATTTAAAGACAAAGCTGGTTTTATGTGCTAAGTCCTTTATCTTAAGAACATTGTATCCTTGGGCTTTTAAAGGTGTATGTAGCTTTAGAGTCCATCACTTACTGAGTAAATGAAGAATGTAGTGTTGCAAAGTTACAGCAGAAATTACATGGAAAATACGTAGACTCGCACACAGGAATCTTTAGGGTCAGGATTAATCATTGGCATTATCAAAATCAGATGTTGACCAGTGATGGGATCTAAAAACTCCAAAATGGTGAACGTGTTCTAATTTCACTGTGGCTAAGTTAGAAGAAATGTTTCAACTTCCCTATGTTGTTTTGCAGAGTGTTAAAATTTATTTTTACTGCAGCAGTAATGTACTGCTGTAATGTACTGTAAATGGTAGAAGGTTCTAGCATGCATGACCTGGTTCAGCTGGATAACAGTATTGATTTTTTTTTTTTTTCAGTGCCTCTGCTTTAGTTAATTTTAACTTCACTTTCTGATTCTTGATTAGCTCAGTGGTAAGCTGTCACTACAGCATTCAACTCCCTAAGGACATGATCTATAAGGCAGATTTTTCCAGTGGAGGGTCATGATTCAGCTAATTTACACATAATTTAAACAGCAGTTGGCCTAATACCCTGAAGTGGAATTTGAGATACTTGGAAGTCCAAGGGTGTAATACCATAAATTAGTGTTTATGTTAAGTACTCTTTAGAGACCTGCAGGAGGGGCCAGTGGGACATGTTCAATAGGCATGTGAAGTTAAAATCTCAAGGAAGATTAAGAAAGCAGTTGCACTTGTTTCATCAAAGTTACCATAATATTTGTTTGCCCAGACTCTGTATTTGGATTTATATTTTAATGGCCTTTTCAAATAAATAAGCATAATAAAAATGTCTTCATGCGGTTAGAGCAAGGTAATGAACTCTGACTTTTGCATTTACTGGTGTTGTACATTTCTTGTAAGTTTAGTACTGAGCTATGTTTAGTTACTTAAAACAATTTGTATAAAGATACAGAGAATTTGCCTCCATGTTAGCATCTAAATGATTTTGTCAAGCTGAGCTGGTGTCTCAGAATGCTGTGTAGCTGTGGCAGATTGAGGATAAATGAATTGGATTCCTGTCTTTCCTGACTATTTTTGGCGCAAGCCCCTCTGTGGACTGAAGTGTGAATGTCACTACATCCAAGAAAAGATAGTTATTTACTGAAAGATTTCCTATATATCTTAATGCTGTGATTTCCAGTTCAGTACCACAGTACAAGCCAGTGTGGAAATTGGCAGAGACAGTCCTGCTCTTCTTCCACTTTCTGGTGCTTATTGTCAGCCCTTACTTTTTGTTGGCGTGTGGTAGGAGAAAACTTCAACACAGTTGGTGTTTTGGTTTTTGTTTTATTTTCCCTTTGCCCAGTTCCCTGACAGAGCTGGCTATGCAGGAGTGCTTGTGCCAGTGCAGGAGAAGGGCAGCATCAGTGGGAGGAAGTGTTTGGGGATGGAAGGCAGTGAGGAACACAACTGCTCCAAGAGCGCGTTAAATCAAATGTAAAGCTATTTATGGGACTAATGATAAGAGTAACATCAGAGCTAAATGTGTTTGAATGGCTGTGTTTCTGTGAAGTGGTTTTCAGCTAGGCTAGATGGCGAGTAGTTGATGTGCATTAGTAAAGTTTCTAAAAGTATCAGAAGCTATTGTCTAGATTGTTTTGTAAGTAGCTGTACTTTAATGTGATTCAGTCAAAACTGTACAAAACATCTCATAGGGCAGTAACTAAATTGACGGGTCACGGTTTGGATCTGTATGTTTTAATAAGTAATAATAACAATGTATAACTAACAAATACATAAATTTAAAAGATTTTTTTCTCTTAAAACAATTAAAACCATTTTTGTATTTCTGTAGTGTATTTGTATGGTGTTCTGAGTGTGAGTAAAATATACTAATGGTGTATGGTGTTCAAATAGGAGGGTGGAGTTATATGCACAATCTGGATTTTGAAAAATCTTCCTATAGATCTTTAAGCCTACAAGAAAAGCAGTGAAATTTAGTCTTAATTACAAGATGTTTGCCTGATTGAGATTTTTTTGTTTGTTTTGTGTGTTGATTTTCTTGATTCAAAAGTGGATCCTGTTTTTAGGGAACATAACAAGTTTCGGTGCACCAGTAAAAATCTGTGTGCTCGGTATTGTTGACCATGATCTGCTTATTTCTGTCCTTCGCTATTTCTGCCAAGCTGCCACCATACCTTCCGTCTGTCTTCTGCTGGATCTCTGCTTCCCCTTCCAAACGGCTAGACTGGTTTTATCACTGCTTTTTCTTGGTTCCCTTATTGCCTGTGGTACTGGCAAGGAGCCAACCAAGGCTGCAGCCAAATGATTCAAAATGTAAAATTGCTTCCAGGTCTGTTTCAAGGTATTGACTTGAGCTTCTTGCAATCACCTATATTACAGGCATCCTGCCATTTGTGAGAGTGTCACTCGTTTTTAGAGGGCCGTTAAACTTTTGAAAGTTTTCAAGTGGTAAAGATTTTGCCACATCTCTAATTAAATTCTTCTTTGTGGGCAATTATCCTTTTTTTAACCTGCTTCTACGTTGCATTATTTTTATTTTTAGTGCAGCATTAGGCTTTAGCATCTCTGAAAGTCAAGCAGTTATATCATTTTAGAACACTTTTATCTCAAACTTTTTGCAATATTATTAAAATGGGTGCACTACAGTGCCTTTTGGCATAATGTGTAAGGTCAATTTCTACCCTTTAGTTTAAGGTATGTTTGAGACACGTAATTCTAGCTGCTTTATCCCTGTTAATTTAAATAACCATAAGAACTGAGGACTCGCCTGTAGAAGAGAGGGGTTCATCAGTACCAAGATCTGCTCTGTCATTCGTGTCAGCAGCCAGGGAACCTACTTGATGTAGTTGATGAAGTTCTTGGATGCCCTGCTGCATCAGTGCTCCAGTCTTTACAATTTGCTGTAATCCAGCAGAATAGCTGGACTTTATGCATGATGCAAGGAATGAAATGGTGTCCCAGTCAATCACTCTCTGGCATGACAGGTGTGTCTGAAGTGGTTTCCAAAAAGGCTGTCAACAGCCTGAATACATGTCATCTGTGTTTAAAGAAAGCAAACAAACAAAAACTTAATGGATTTTGTTCTTGCATTTGTCGTTCTTCCCAGTTGTCCCCCCAAACCACAAATACTGCTTGAACTGTGTGTGGAAGAAATCCCCTGTGTCTGTAGTTTGCCCATTTGCTATCTAAATGCTTACTTGGGTTAATGATGTTCTACTATTGAAATTCCTCCTAAAAACTACTTGCTTCCTTTCCTTACTTACCTACAAAAAATATATCTGGCCTTATTAGGAATACACAATGCCTGTCACATTCTGCACTTATAGAGGTATACTTTTTCACTGTGAGTAAACAGATGAATTGAAGTATCAGAGGTCAACTCAAATGTTGTTTTGAGACAACTCTATAGTATGTTTTATTCTTTGTAGTAGAGGTGTAGACAGAGAGGTTACACAGCCCTCCTCTATCTAACCCTCAATCCTGTTGTTAAATGCAAGTCTGTTCATTCCATACTTTTGAGTCATGGTAAAGCATTAATTAAAAACCAGTCAATCTATCTGTGTTAAGCACCTTAGTGGCTTGCACAGCAGATAGTTATTTATAAGGTAATTTCCTTTTATCTGACACCTGTTACTTGACATATGAAACTGAAAGAGACTTTGTTCTAAGCATCCAAATGCAATGTTGCCACTTCTTATTTTCATTTATAAATTACTTTATTTCTAAGATCTCTATCCCTAAAGGTAGCATTCCTAGCAAGTATGAAGAGCTCTGTATTTTTTTAATGTCCTTCTGGAGTGAAAAGATCAACTGCAATATTTTTTTTGACTGCTCTTGAGACAGGGAAAGAATCATATTTCACATCACAATGGCTATGGATTTAGCATGAAAACATGTAATATTCTTGTTAAGAATCAAGGTACTGTATTGTAATTCATGTTGCATTTATTTTCTCATTGTTTATATATTTGGTTTTATATTTATAAATCACTGCCTTTAATTCAGTTCCAGAACTGGAAAATTTACAGATTTGTTTATCATGTTAGTCTAAGTTACGAGGCTGTTTGATTCTGGCCTTTCACAGACAGAAGTACCATAACTAAATTAAAAAAGGTTAATAATAACATAAATATAAAAGCAGTAAAGTGCCTTTCCTTCCCATTTGGATTACTTCCTTTTTGTAATAAGTTGCCACTTCCTTTTTGTCCTCATCTTTAACTGTGTTGTACCAGAGAAGTGGGATGACTGGAGCTACCCAAAGTGTATTCAAGGTCCTAGGTGTATTAGAAGTGATGTTTCCACAGTTCTGTAACTGTATTTCCTGATTTTTATTAACTTTTTTGGTAATTGGGACACTTTCACTTGCTCCTGGGATGCAAGTGCAAAGACCAACTAGGCTTACAAATGTCTGAAAAACAAGGTGAGCAAAGATGTGTTGCTTCACCAAAATATTGTCTATGCTGTAAATGACAGCCTCATTCATAACATTTTGAGGGGTTTTATGTAGGTCTCTACTTTGAAAGCTCAAAAACTTCATACATGATGTAGCCGTTAACAAAAACTTACCTAATTGGCTCACTAGACATGTATACTATTTAAACCATTTTTTTGCATTTTTAAGTGGCTATGGAATTCAAGGTGGAGCAAAAAAATCCAAACAAAGGAGATTTCTGAATAAATGTAATCGAATTTTGCTAGGTTTAAACCACAATCTACTTTAACAGACAGGAGCACTTGAATTTTGGTCTGTTGAAAAAAAAAAAAAACCAAACCCAACCCCCCTCAAAAAAACAAAACAAAACAAAAAAAATCAGGCCTGGATAGCCAAAGAGGCCATGTTTCAGTGATGCAGAATAACAGAAAATAAAGGCCTGCCATATTACTGTTTTTAACACTAGGGCATTTTTTTTGAAAAATTATTAAAGTGCTTCTATGAAGTTTGCAGCACCTAAAATAAAAGCATTTTTAAAGAAACTTCAGAAAAATCAGAGACATGAAGATTAACTTACCATATTTTAAATTAATTTTTTAACTTCTGTTGACCTGGGATTCATGGTTGTGTGGTGGGTAAGTAGGGACTCTCTCACAGGTGCTCTTCTACATGCTGCCTTCATCCTTCCTCTTCAAGAATGTTCTATTTTCCGGGATGAATTTAATCCTTTTTGTAGACTTATTGTCCCAACAGTAACTCTCAGACATGTCCGTTATCTTGTGTTTACTCTGCCATACTGGGACATTAATATGTAAGACTCTTAAAAAGCATATATGCCTCACTGCCCCTCTGCCTTTGGCAGTAGTTGTGTCAGCAGCTCAGGGCTGAGGTGGCAGCCCTAAGGGGTCGGTGCTCTAGTACGATGATCTGTGAAGAGTACTCTGTTACCTTTGAATAAATAACATGGCTCAGTGCCTTGCAATTTTTTATCACTAAGGCACTGTATATTTTGTGAATTGTCATTCACGCAATGTTTCAACAGATTCCTGAACAACAGTGTTCGTCTAAAACTGCCAGTCTTAAGACTCTTAGTTTATTCCTCCCCCACGTTGAGTTGTTCAAAATTAAAACTTGCATCTGAATATTCTTCTACACTTCTGATTGTTTTAGTTTGTGGGTGTTCTCTCAAAACACAGATCTTGTTTCCAGGTGTTTGGTTCCCAGCACCTGATTCTGTGCATTTTTTTTATATATATGCTTTTAAATATGGTCTCTCCAGTGTGTTCTATCCTTTACTGCTAAACAGTGGGAGAAATATGTTCTCCTGAATATCAGTCTCTGTATCTTTGCTCTCCCATCTATAAAAATGTAACTCTGACGTGTGAAGTTGGCAAGCCCTTATTATGTCATTAAAGGTGTCAAATAATATGGTAAAGGCTATATGGATAAAGCTATATGGATATTTAAGAAGAACAGATAGCAAAGCCAGGTGATTTCCTAATAACTCAATTGCCATTGAATTTAGACAAATGATTTACTGCAGTTTAGTGAATTTCTGTTAATCAGATAAGCCATGTTAAATGTGCAGATATGGCTTCATGACAAATACAGGATAAAACACAGTATTTTAACCTTGAGTGAAAGTGGTAATTTTGGTAGTGTTTCAACTCAAGTTGCGTGACTTAAAGGAAAATTTATATTTCTTTATTTCTTTGGTTTGGGGAGTTGTGGATCTCATTGCTCCTAAAAAATACCCCAGACTGATAACATGATAAAGCTGCCTTTGTACTTGGAAATAGCACAAAATAGTATTGTTACACAGCTTGGACTGCACTAAAATCTAGCTTAGAGTTTAGCGGTGGATATCACAGAGCATTTGAGCTATGTTCTTGGCATTTACAGTGATATTTTGTGCTCAAATTTTGATGCTACTGGGTAGGTATTTTTTCAACAGCAGAAATGCAGCTTATTAACTCTGAAGAGGAAGATGGACAGTTCTCTGGCTAGAAGTCTATTGAATAAAGCTAGTTCTCAAAATTAACTTTTTTGACAGGGGGAAGGTAGCAATGTCTGCTAGCAACTTTCCATTTATCACTGATGAAATTCTGTACAATCTGTTTACTGACTTTCTGAGTCTACAACAAGTACCAGTTTGAAACTGGTGCAATACAGATAAGTAAAAAGAAGTATCAAAGGGTAGTTCTTTGTATGGTTTTAAAAAAAAGTCATTTTGACTGTGGGATGAAAAATGCAGATCTTCTAATGCAGTGAAATATCAATTTAAATAATTTTGATCAACGTATTGTAATGGAGTAGTCACAAAACAGGCAAATCAATAGATGTAAGTGTCACAAGTGAGGTTCATCACTGAGCAAAGCAAAGATTTGGTTTCATGTGAATGAGTCTATTCAGCACTGGAGACTATGGACCCAGTGCCAGAATGCAGATGTGTAAAAAAATTAATTCTCTTTAATGTGAATTGTGGGGTAGAATTGAAGGTGATAGGTGGATGAGAATTCATGGCAAAAATGCTTATTTCACGCAGAGCACCCTAGGGAAGATACATAGGAAAGATTTACTGGGTTTGTGTGCATTTATTCCCTTTTACTTTAACCAAGAAAAGGGAAAAGAAAACTATGAAAAACAAATACCATCCTTGTGATGGGAAGATATGTAACAGTACAGACCTGTATTTGTACCAGGCATTTAGACCAGTCATGCAAGTTCTTAAGACTGCAAACATTTTAAATAATACAGTGGCAAAGTATTTGAAGACAAGATCTCCCCTTAGTGTCATGAAATAGCAATAAAAAGACGAATAATCCAAAGTCACTATGCTGAATGCAAATAGCAACAAATAGCTGAAGAAAATAGTATGGTAAATGTATGGGAAATATATGATTATTTCCTAAATCAGATAGTTGAGCAGAATTCAAGGTGTGGTGGTGAATTGCTCCTCCTTTTATTCCACGCAGTTGGAGGAGAAACTCCTTGGATAGAATTTACTTAAATGAAAAGTAAGAGTGTCATTTGGCAAAGAACTTGCTCAAGTGAACTATCCTATATTCATCAGAGCAACAGCAAGACATAAGAGATGCCAACAATATCAAAAGGATTCATTAAGCTTGGATGGCCAGCTAGGACCATTTGAAAGACAGAATAGCTGCTGCTCTGAAGGATCCCAAAAGCATGGTGGGGAGAGTGAGCTTCACTAGAATCCATGGGGAGTGCCACAAATACGTACAAATTCAGTGACTCACAGTATTACCATGGGCACAGTAATCCTTACCTTGGGGGGATGGGGGAACAGGTAGGGGTGTCATCCATTCCCTTTTGTTGATCCTAGCTATGTTGTTCGTCGTAACATGAGGAATGGGGCCATAAAATTAGGAGAAGCTTGGCACTCTGTCCTGTTTGTAGTTCCACTTTTCCCTTTCTGCTTTGAAACCTCCATTTAACTATCAGTTAATGAAATAGTATTAGAGTTCTTGTTTGAAAAGTTATCTTCTGGTTCTGTAGTAATGTTATGCTCTCTGCAAATTAAAGAGGAACTATCTAAGCTTGCTGTAAAAAATTTGTCAGGAAAATAACTTCATTTTAATCTGCTAAATAACTGCTAGAAAATACTTTCAGTTTAGAGAAATCCTTAAACAGTGAAACTCAGAAGTCCTGTGTTTTACTGCTTGTGTCAAATTTTTTCAGTGACATTGGGAGGCCATGTATTGTGTCTCTGTCTTCATTTATGCATCTACAAGATGAAATGATAATAATCTCTTAGGAGTACTTGGAAACTTTACCTAAGGTCAATGGGTGCTTCTGCATCCTTTGAAAGGTTTCATAAGTGCTAAGTAGCATTATGGGAGAGGAAGCAGCTTCCCCAGTATTAACAAGCAAGTATCTTCCTTTGTTATACCAATTTTAGCTCCAGCATTACTTTGGCATAAAAAAAAAAAATCATTTGGCTTATTAGTTCTGACTTCTTCCCCCCTCCCCCCCTGCCCCAGAAGGGGGCATGGGAGTGGCTTATGAAACTCCAGAGAATTTGAAGGAAATTCAGGGGTTGGTTCATTTGTTTGAGTTTAAGGTTTCTTTCACATCACATTTTTCCTTCTGGCTGCTTATTAAGTCCTGCTGTTTGGTTATGTACACTTATTGTAAATTAGGACTGCAAAATACATTTTGTTTCCCATTGGCTTGATTCGAACAACATTTGAAAAGTCAATACCTACTAACTGGTGTAGACTCTAGTTTGGGTGTTAAAGCCATTCAGGTTTCACTGGCAGCATGTTGACATTTTGCTGCTTGAAAAGAATTCTTACACTGGCAGTTTCAGCAATATTCTCCTTTTGAAGGAGCTACAAAGTGTGAAGAATATTTTAATTTGGCTCCAATAGTAGTTATGCTCTCATCTTGTTGCTTCTGATTTTAATGGACTTTTAAAGCATTGGTGGTATTAATAGTTTTTTGTGCTTTCCTTTAAGAAGTCTGGTTATAATAAAGGATAATTTCTGGAAGGCTAAACACAAAGCTAAACCTTTTTTGAAAAATATCACTGAGTTGTGACCAGCAAGGCATACTTTTGAAAATCCAGTTAGCAGACACACACATTCTTGGATGAAATAGAAAGGTGAGGTTTGATTTTGTGCAGTCATTTGTGCACTGGAATTCCAAAAAGATTTAAATACAGGTAGTTCAAGAAACAAATTAGAGCTCGCATGCTCGCAGTCATAATCAAAGTGAAGAAAAAGGAGCGTAGAGGTTTGGCAGAGTGATTGGGAATTTCTATCCCTAAATATACAGTAGTACTTAATGTCTCTGTTACTCCCAGCTTACAACAATACTTCCTCTTCAGTTCCTTTCCAGCTTACCAAGGCATATAAGTAATTTCGCATGTGATTTTTCTCTCCTAGCTGAAATAATGCTTTATGCTTTCAGTTTTCAAGGTAACTACTAATTAGTCATTTTGATTTTCATGTGTTGGTGTCCGGCCCCCGCGCGCCCCCCCCCCCCCCCCCCCCCCCCCCGAACTATTTTGTCTTTTTTTTTTTTTCTTTATACATAGAAATCTTTGTTGTGGTTTACATCAGTACTGTTGAGATACTGATTTCTTTCTTTGAGAAGTACGGTTTAAGATTGTAATTTCACGTAAGCTTGTTCTTTTTTGGTACTCCTAGCTATTTCTTTTGAAATGAACTTCTGTGAAATACAGAAATATTAGTAGAGGTGTTCAGCTCTCTCTCTTGTATAGCTGATTCTTTGATTGTATAGCAACATTAAAGTGTTTCGGAAAAGCAGTATTCAAGAAGTGTTTGTGAAATTGTGTTTGTATATGAATCCAAAATACCAAGTAATTTAATTTTTATTAGCGACTACCAGTATTATTTGTATGTGATTGTCCTGGAAGTAACTTAAGTAATCTGTTACTTAATAAGTAATAAAAGTTATGTGTGGTTCATAAAATTGGCAATGTCAACATACGGTGTTGGAGAAAGGAGGAGGAGAGAGTAGCGTATAGTTTGGTGTAACAGTTGGATATAGGGTGCAGATTTCTGTTGATGGTTCTGATTTTGTTTCACCGGCTGACTCCTAGGTTTGGTTTTTGAAAGCAGCATTTTCTCAAGTGCAGTAGAGAATCATTTCAAGTTCTGTGGTTTTGCTGAGGTTTCTTCTCTTGAAATAGAGTGTCTGGTGATAACTATCTAGGAGAAGATTCTCTATGACTACCTGTTACAAGGATCTCATGAAAGAGTATATGCACGCTGGTGGAGTTTTGCTCTTCATACAGGAGGATAGCTGTTAGACTCTGAGAGCTGTGCTTTCCAAGGAAGTCAACACTGGATATTCAAATACTTGGTGCTGACTGGTAGGGACAGATGTTAAAGATGTGTGAATATAGTCCAAGTGCAATTAACTTGCAGTCTTCACCTGCACAAGTACCTATGAAAATCTGTTTTAAATGGGGTCATATTTGATACACTGTGAATCCATATGCTGAGTTCTTGAAACCTTGGTAGCGAAGTTTAGATTTCTGAAAGGACTGAGGTGCTATGAAACTCTCATGGTTTTGCTTCAGCTTTTACAAATCTTGTCACTGTACCCAAAGCCATAGACCAGAGTTGGTAGCTCAGATCTGTATAGAAAGAAAGGGAAAATAAATGCCTGGCATAGGCATTTAAACCATTCAATAGGAAACTTTCAGGCACGGGTCCATTTCTAGTTTTTAAATGCTGTTCTTCTGAAGTTTGGGGGGTGCCCCCCCCCCCCCCCCCCCCCCCCCCCCGTTTTCAAGAGAAAAGCCTAAAAATTACTTTCTTTGAAAACAGGGCAGGTGTTGCTACCTACTTTTCACATCCCTCTCCTTTTACATCCTGTCGTTCAGTTATGGGATCAATCACTGAATCTGCTGTTAGCAGTTTTCTGAATTTTCTTCGTATACTTAGGAGGATGACCTGTATTTATTTCTCTCCTCTGCTTCTGGGGTTCAGCACAGAATGGTGCCTACCTGGGGAGTGAGTTGCTATGCGTAGTGGTTTAAGGATTGTTGTCAAAGTATCATATGTTTGTAAAGGACAGGAGAGGACACTCTTTCATCCCCAAATATTGGAGCTGCCTCACTGAGAGTTTTTCTATGGACAGTTGAACAAGCTGTGAACATGATGTTAGACTTGCAGCATGTTTCAACTACATGGAAGTTAACTGGAGCAGGGACTGGAATCATGTCTTCCCAGTCCCAAGTAGCCAGTACCATTCTGTGTGTGATGTGATGAATGTTTGAGCCTAAATTTGTTGATCTATCATGCTTTTAAAAACTTGCACATCCTCCTTAGTCCCAACTGTGTTAAAAGATACAGAGCACTCCTATCTAGGAAAATTGAAGAAATTTGTCTCGCTAGCTTGGAAATTCTATTATATAGTAGTCTATATCTCAGCAATTTGCACTAAATTACTCTAGGATGGATCACTTACCAAAATCTCAAAATAAGATTCGTAATAATTGTCATAGTGTGCAAAACCTCCTTAATACACATTATAATGAACTACTTGAACACATGCCTGATCTACAAGACATAGATGAGGAGATTCATTTGTCATAAGTCTTATTTTGTCCATTTAATATCTGTGCTTTTAACTTCATATCACATCCTTGTCGAAATGTTGGGATAATTCAGAATGTATTCAGGAGGGCTAAAGAAGATAAGCTAAAGGAATGTAATATGATAAAGCCTAAAAGACAGTATAATCTAGTTTTCAAGATACTGAGATTGATATAGTCGAATTGACAAAATGGATATTGCCAATTTTTCTTAATCTTGAAAACAGTCGCAATCACTTAATAAAACCCATTTCATCTGTATAAATACAACTTAATGCTGTCCTTGAGGCTAACCAATTAAAGCAAAGATTCTGAATGTATGAATGTTAATGAGAAATCTATTGACTTTAATAGTAAGGGATTGTGTTCAGTATCATGGATTGTAAAAGTCTTTGTGAAGTGAATGATACTTTTTAAACTTTTGTTAAACGAATGATGCTTTTGTATGTCACTTTCAGAAGTATGTAATAAGTCATAAAATGGTTATGAGAAAATCAGTTGTTAGAAGTTTGTATGGCAGTGATTTTTTTCAACATGACCTTTAGCACTGGGAGGGAAGTGATCATAGGAATTGGACTGTAAAAGATAAGAAAGCAAGTATATATACACTCTGCATAGCCGTCTACACCTAGAATTTATACATGGTCCTGGTTCTCCTTTGAGGGAGAGTTGTGGATCAAGGCTCCCCAAATTAATTAAGGTATAAAAGTATGGACTTTAAGTCCTGCAGATACGTAGGTTTAAATAATGATACCATCACACCCCCCCACCCCCATTTTGACATGATCATAACTTTTTAGCATATAGTTCTCATTTCCATAAGAGGACGATCTCTGTTAATTTCATATTGATCTTGTACACTAACCCCCCCCCCCAAAAAAAAAAACCTTTAACAATTAAAAAAATCCCAAACTATGACCTCAAAGAGTTATGAAACCATTTGTAGCATCATAGTTCAGCACTCTTGGAGAAAGGGTGTTTATTTCTTTTATTTTGCATTTTTATAATAAATTGGAGCAAGCCTGCTGAGCTCCTGGAGAGAGGACTGCAGCAGAGAAAGCATCTAGTGTGTACTGTGAAGTCTGTACAGGAGCAAAGATAATATAGGGCAGGGGGTGTGGGGAGAAGCAGGCACATTTCTTCTTGCTCTTCTCTTGCTGGTTCTTCCCTGGTACCTACCCAGAAATTTTCTGATTGCCTCTGTCTAAACAGACATCTAGGTTTTTCACTTCCTCTTAATCATCTTTTGCACATCAGTAATCAGCTTTTGAACCTCAGTTAAGTTTAATGCACATTGAGAGAAGCACGTAGAGTGGTCTTATGGGACCTGTTGAGCAGGTGTGTTGATGCCTAATGCACTTGTCTAATATATGTCTAATGCACTTTTCCAGTTTGGCCAAATATACTTTGCTAGAGTAGTAAAATGATACCTTTTGTTAAGCTGTTGAACCTCTACAATGGATCTCCTAAATATGATGAGCTTTTCATTGTAAGCGGAACTAAATTAATTTTTTTCTAAAATTGTTGTGCTTTTTTGGGATATTACCTTTAGAATACCTAATTAGTCTTTCTGTCTCTGCCTTTTCTGTCAGTGGCACTTTTTACAATGTGATTGTGAAAATGCAATGACAACAATAAATACAACTTACAAAATTTCAGAAGGTTAACGAGAATTTGCTCTTGTTTGGAAACCCGAAGATTTCAAATAATCTCTCTCTTTTCTTTTTTTCCTCTCTCTTTTCTTTTTTCCTCTCTCTTTTCTTTTTTCCTCTTTTTTCTTTCTAAAGCCTTTCTACTGTCTCTAAGCACCTGACATTTGTAAGTTCTTCTACAGCAGAGAAAAAAATTGGGCTGATACGACTGAAATCCTTCACTGTGTTTCACCAGACACTGGTGCTTGTGGATTTGAGGAAAAAGGAAGCTCCTCTTGTATCCTGTTATGATTATTCTATCATAGTGAACAAAATCAGAGTATTGATTTTTCTTGCAAAATATAACAAGTTTGGGAAGAAGGGAATATTCCTGTTTTTAGAATTACTCCTTTTGTTGGTACAGTATAAACTTTCGTTTGTTTTGAGAGTAATGTCATCCCTTGATACATATCAGCATAATCATTGGTAAGCACAATACAAAATTGTTTACAAATAAATATGCTGAAAAATGCAATATTCTTTAAATTAAATGTCTTTTCTAATGCTTTACAAGCCTCATCTAGAGAACTGTTTTTGTGAAACAAGTGAATTTTGTATTTCTGTTTTTTTCTTAAGATTGTGCCATTAGCAACTTGTCTGAGGATTTATTGGTGCTTGCAGCAGTTTTAAACACATTTTCTTCAGAGTTCTACTTTAATAGTGAAATCTATTCCTGTTACATTTGTTGATGTTGATGTTTCTTGTTGCTGTAAAACAAAAGTTAGTGGTAACCTTGTCTAAGGAGTTGTTTTTGCTGTCAGACATCTCAGTGATATCCCCTTGTCATGTGTTACTCATCTATTTTTCTTTTTTTCTGTTGAAAGGAGCTGGTTATTTTTAGGAAATGGAAGAGTAAAAAGCCAGTTACCTAAACTTTTTGGAAACTCATATGAAATGCATGAGTTTCATAGATTTTTCTGGTTCCTGGCCTCTGTTTGATGTTAATATTTATAGCAAAACACTACTGTCTGCTTGTCCTTGGAGTTTCTGTGAATACTTCTCTAGCTTTGGCAGATCCACTGTATGAGAAATGCTTTATGTGTGGTCTGAAAGACTTCTTGCTGTGGGGGGAAAAACACTTGTCACAATGGTACTAGGTTTATCCTTAGTTGAGAGAGAAAAAAAAATAGTGCATGTATGATTCTTCTGTACCTTCCCGCTGGTTTCAAGAGCTTGGGGACAACAGGAGCTGTGATGTCTGTCAGACTGGAGGAACATTTTTAGCCTTGGGATTAGGGTGTTCCTGCCCATCCCTTTCACACAAGGAGGCTGAGCGTATTGGAAGGTGAGCTGTATTTTAGGGCTGCGGTTTCCAGCTGTTTTGGTATTTGCCAGACCACTTCTGTCTTCTCTTCACTTGGTGAGCCCTGGTGACGCCTCTGGTCACTTCACTCTCATGCCTCCCTTGCTGCAGGCTCTAGGGCCAGTGCTGCAGGCTGGCAGTCCACCAGAGTTGTGTTGTCCACCAGTGAGAATATCATCATCTCAACAGGAAGGTAGTGGGGAAATGAGAGCATTTGAAGACTAATTCTTGACCAGTTCGCTTCCCCCCACCCTCCCCCCACCCCGCACCTGCAAAAAAGGACAAGAATTAACCTTGGACTTCTGCAGATTTCTCTGCAGACAGAAAGTATGCCTAGGGCTTGATTCTGGCTAATGAGTGTTTTTGAAAATGCAGAGATTAATAAAACTTTTAAAATAAAGCTTTCCACTAACGTAATGCTCTCCTTTATACTCCATTTGTGCTTCTGTGCAATTTCAAAGCTCAAGCACATGCTAAGAGCTTCAGTTGACAGAAAGTTGTTCAATTTTGGTGAAGCCCATAGAGCTGTGCTGTTTTTAAGGGAAAGATTATTCCTGCAAGTTTTTATAGTACTAAATTTCATTTAAATGCTGTTGTTGCTTATATTCCTATAGACTATTCTGTTATCGCTTATAAATGTAAAGGACACACATAATTTCATAACCGTGACTGGAACTGCTGGCTTCCCGAGCATTAAGCAAGGCTGCATGTGACTGCAGGTTCAGGGTCTGCACCGAATTTTGTTCACTGATGTGTCAACATCTTTTTCTTACAGTTTTACTGTTTCAGAGGACAAAGGGTTGTGGCAAGTTAAGTGTTTCAGTTACTTGTCATACAAAAGGAAGGGGAGTACATCATGATATGATGATGTTTATTTGTTTTTGTGTATCACTTCATGTAGTCTTTTACTATGATAATTTTTTCCTTCATTATATCACATGTTGTATCAGGATGATATTTTCATGGTGTTTTGCTCTAACTCGGGAAGAGAATTTTAAAGCTGTTACCATATTCCGAAGTTTCTCATCTTACCTTCAGAAGTAACTTTATAAGCGTATGTTTCATTGCAAGTCAATGAATCACACATTCCTGTGTGCTGCGGCCCTTTTGAAAACAGGGTTTAAGACATTTTGTACTTCATTCTTTAAGAAATGTTATCCAATATGCTTGACAGGCTGAGGTCTGAGAGGGGAAAAAGTCTGAATCTTCAGGTCTTCTGAAGCTAAATTTGGCTTTGTTATGGAAACTGTGTGTGATTGAGAGGGACAGCAGATTTGACTTGTTTTTTAAAGGGAGTTGACGGGTGCAAGTTGGGGGTTTTAGGAAGGTTTTGTTGGAGGAATTATTTGTGGAATGAAGAAGAGGTACACAAAAAACCCCAAAAAACTCAGCCCATGTAATTGTTATAGCCCATGCCATTGGAAGGGACTGGCTGGGGAGGGAACCCCAAATAAATCCTGAGGAATGTCCAATTTTTAAGGGGAAATAAGAGACAAATGAGACCAGTTACACTGGTGGTTTGTTTCATCCCCTTCCTAAGTACCCCCTCTCTTGGCTTGTCTGACACAGATCTAAATTTAGAAAACATATCAAAACACAACATTTCTGAAGGAGCCTGCAGGCATTTAAAGATGTCTGCGTGGAAGCTTCGGTGGTGTTTCAGCAGCCAGGGAGGACTGCGGTTGCTTGTGCTGGAAGGCTGCCACTGCTTCCTTTGTTCGGCTTCCTTTGCTGCATAAAGCATAGAAGACAGCAACCAACATTATTGCTAGAGTTAGAAAGTAGTTATGGAGGTGGTGTTTTCAGCTTCGAATCTTACCACCCTGGCACTCACCAGCCCAAATGCTTGCAAACACTGCAGTCACCAAATCTAGTAGTTTCCTTGTACCCCCTGCCATTTTGTGGTTTTCTCCTCACTATGAGAAGCACATTGCTGTGAAAAGTAAGGGGTTAATGACAGTGAAGACAAAGGGGAAAGGAGATGAAGGTGTTTGCTTTCCCCTGTTACTGTTTAAAGTTTGATGTGGCAGCTTAAATACTCAACTTCCCATGCAACGTGCCCATGTCGCTGTTCAGACTGACAACGTTATGTGCCCCCCCCCCCCCCGCCCGCCCAGAATGTTTGGCTGTTATTTATACGTTTATTATTGTTAGTTTAGTAAAATTATTTTCTAAGCCTTTTCTCTCTCTTTTCTTTCTGTCTCTCTTTTCTCTCTGCCCCCAAAGAAATAACCTGGTATAACCCAAAATTTCCCTAGTGTCAGAACTTTTCATATTTTGTCAATTAACCATTTTGTGAAATCACATGCAGGTTTGTATTTCCTAGTAGGGTTTGGTTTCTGGACAGAGCTGAAGGAAACTCCTAGGAGTAAGGTGGGGAAACATTCTTTACATAGGTGTGTCTTCCTAAGCGATGAGTAATGAAATAGTTTGGTCCACATTCCTGTTCCCTAATGCCTCCGATTGTTACAACCGCTTTACCCTTTCTAAACAAGTGGTTTCATAGGATGGACTCCCCCCTTCTGCACAGGGCTCCCTGTACCATGTTTTTTTTCTGACTTACCTTCCTTCTGAATTCATTACAAGCTTTTAACAGACTGTTTTGCAACTCTGTTTCTTCCAGTGGCTTTGTGTAGACATTGTCAGAAACAAAATCATATTCTGTCAGAAAACCTGTCTGGCATCTGTGATAAGAGAACAGCTTGCTTGCTCCTAATAGTTTTATTTGTCTGTTTGAATATTGTGAGCAAAGATATCACAGATACATCTAACCATAACTTTGCTCTTTTCCTGATCAAAAACTTACCAGTGCTGCTTACGACAGTCTGATATCTCCCTCTTGCCCTAAACCCAACTGAGGAATTTGAAAGTAGCCTTGTGGTGTTTGTTTGGGGTTTTTTAATGGCAAAATTTTATGGGGCATTTAACCGTCTGCTTTTTCTGCATCCAAGAGGTTGATGAAGTTGTTCATATTAGAGTTTGAGGGAGTTTTAAAAGCAGTTACAGGTAGCTAATTGTGTTCCTTTCCCTGTTTAATAACATTTTCTGTGATAAGTTGAAGTACACTGATTAAGTATGTTAATACTAGTTGTTGCCTAAGCCATTTCCATATTTTCTTCTATTGATGTTTCGTTGGAATTGAAATTATGAACACGCTTTTGGCAAAATACTGTCCATTTTTAGGTAAGTAGTCAATAAATTTTGGCTTTTATTAGTATAGATTAATGGTAATACATCCTTGTTCATGAGGAAGAAACATTACATTTCCCAATTTTTTGAAAAAAAAAAAAATGCAGCAATTAAGAACTTCCTTGCATCTTAGCACATTTGCTGGGCAAATATATGCAACCTTTTAATAGTTAATACTTATGTCACGTATAACAGTTAAAATACTTAGTTACAGTCTGTTTTAAACAAAATACTTGGATGATGAGCTCTAGAAATGTGGCCAGCCAACAGCCTCACGATATCCGTGTATAGTCTCTATTTAGGAGATCGTCTACTCAGTAAGCAATCTCAGATATGTTACTTAGTAGTCTCTTGGATGAGGATAGGAATACACAATTAAAAAAAATAAAAAGAGTTCTGAAAAAGGAGATGCTATGATCCCATCATGGAGGAGAACTGAAGTGGTTGGTCTAGTGCTGTGCAAGGCAACTGCCAGAGCTATATAAGAGGGAAAGCATACTCTTTTTACTCAAAACTGCCTTCTTCACTGACTGTAATGATTCATGAACAAGGTGAACATCCTGAACAAAGTTCTGCCATTGCTTATGTATCCTAAGTGTACATAATAGGCTGCCTGTGTTCCCTGTGAAAGTAAACCTCTAAGCTAAACACATTTGTCAGTTGCCTGAAAAGCTGAAATTCCGGTGTTCTTCACTGCTTGTTACTTCAGTTAAACTGAATTGATTGTCATCATTTACACTGCTTTCTGTGTAACACTGCTGATAGTGAAGGTAGCCAGCAGGAATGGCTGCGAGTGTATGTAAGGCTTCTGCGGTTTTGCTGTTAAGAACTGCTGTGTAGCGTACCAAGTGCATCGTTTCTTGACTTTGTATCAAAACAACTAGATGGAAAGTCTATCCTGCTACCTTTGCTTATTTCATTGCATTGTCCCTTCTTAAATACTCAGTAAAATCTGTAAAACAAAAATGATCTGGTACATGTACTTTAAAGAGCAGATGTTGGATGGTTGGTTGCACATCTAGGGTACTACACTGTAGTTTAGGTAAACAGGGATTATTCCTTCATTCTCACATTATTGTATGGAAGAGAAGTCCTACCATATCAGCGATTATTTGAAAGGAAAACAGGTGTTTTTTAGCTGTAATTACCCACATGTTCTAATTGAAAAATACCAACTGTCTACATGGAAATTGGGATAGAATTGCTTTAATTGGTATTGAACTTAATTATGTGAAAAAGAGGGGCAAGCACCACAAAAAGCGTTCATGAGCTGCATAAAGTATGACTTTGTCATCTGGATGCTGGCATTTGAAATACTGGCTTAGCTGTTTTTTTTCTTTTTGTTCAAATCAAAGGTAATGTTCTAACTGATTTCAAAGATAATCTGATACCAAGTACTTTGATTTTCTTTTTTTTTTTTTCTTTCTTAAATCCTTCCCCCCCCCCCCCCTTTTTTTTTTTCTCCTTTGACTGGATTGCTCTGAGAGCAGAGAAAGAGGAAGGACACTGGTGCAGCTTTGGGCTGGTGGATCTGAACAGAATGGAAAGAAGTGGTGGGAATATCTTTACCTATGGTTGAAAAAGAAAAATCTCTATATTACAAAACAGGATGAGTTTGAACAGCGTTGGATGTGTTAGATTTTTTTTTTTTTTTGGCTGCAAAATGTTTGTAAAGAATAAAATTCTAAAATAACATTGTGAATCAAAAATTAAGGTAAGAATTTAGGAGTGTATCAGTGTTTTCAGGTGAAGAAAATACAGAAATTACTGTACAGTCTGATGTAATCAGAGCAAGGAGGTAGTTGCACTGATAGAAGGCAATTTTTTCAGTATTGAATCCCTGGGTGAAGAGGAGTCTTTACGTTGTGATTATTTTAAATTTTATTTTTCAAAGTCAAGCCCACATGAAGATGAAAGCATAGCTTGAAATAATCTGACAGCCTCAATGACACAAAACAGGGCAGTGCAAATGTGAACTGAATGTTTTTATGGAGTCTTGTAGTCAGCATTCATTTTAAAGCTTTCTTTCCAACCTATTTGTATGTAGTATTTGTCTTCATGTGTACGTATAATACCATCTGCTCTGTGTCTCTGAAATCTTAGTGAAAAGAGCTTCACGGAAAGCTTTAAAATGTCTTTCTGTATTAAGTACCACTGGGCATTCAAACATAAATCTTCTCAATTCTGCAATTTCTTTCTCAGCAAAGCACATCTCCCTTTTATTTCTCTGAATTATTTCAGAATTCTTAAAATCATTTGCATTGTCTTTAATATGAAGATAATGAGCTAACTTCAAATATAATAATGGACTTTTCTGTTTTCTTATGTGTATTGTTCTGCAGGTTAAAGTGGGGGGAAAATACCAGACCCAGAAACATTGTTGACTGGATAGACTTTTCAACATGAATCGTGCTTTTAGCAGGAAGAAAGGTAAGTAATTTAGCTTATGTTCCATGTGAGACATAAATATCCTGTATAATTCTTTAGAATATCAGGAAGTACTTAGGAATAATTGCACCTAATTAACTAGGTAGAAATGGGCAGCCTTCTATAAGCTGTACAGAGCAAAGCATTCTCGATTGACTGTTATAGAGCTTTCTGGATTTGTAAGGCTTATGCTGAATTTCATAGTATTTTCTTTATTGGGGGTGGTGGTGCATGTGTATATATAAAATACACAAACTTTTTTTTTTCCCTCTGCACACACCAGAGGATGTGTTGGAGGGTTTCAGAACTTCTAAAGAGTTAGTGACTTCTGTATTTATTATATATATTCATTGGGTTGTTACTCTTGGAGAAGCTATTTTAGAAAACCGTGTTTAATATACTTGAAATATCTCATGCAGCAGAATATCTCTTAGCTTTAAGAAGCTATTCTGAATTTGTAGCAATCTGAAATGGTATGCTTGCCAAAAGAATATCAAACCACTAAATATTCAGAGTTATGTATGTTGCTCTTCTGGCTTGCTTATTCTCTTTTCATGGTCTGTTTATTGTCAAACAGAAGTTTTTTAGATGGAGCATTAGAGATGCAGCTTTTTTTACTGACATCTTTGCTGCTATTTTCCCCATTTGTTTGTAATGTAGAAAATAGTAGGTCTAATTTCTTTATTTTTCATGTTTTCTTCTAAAGATCCTTAGGTGTGATACACACTGAGCTAGAGCCCCTGCTTTAATAACTAGGTGTAAACTCAGTTGGAGTAAATGTTTTGTTTATGTAACAAGAATTCCTGCTTTAGTATCAATATCAAAGCTGGGAATAAAAGCAATCTGCCATACCTTATACCAACACAAAATGATAGCATCACCGCATCCTTCCATGTCTAGTACAGTTATTTGTTAAAGCCAGATGAATCGAGGTAACATAAGTAGTCCAGAATATCAGCAGATGTAGCTTGATTGCAAAAGGAAGATACATTTATTCACAAAGGCTACAAAACCTGACGAAAGATCATTTGATACCCCAGTAGCACGATGAATGCTGAGGAAATAAGCTAAAATCCATAGCCCATGCTGCTCTTCAGCACTGATATATTTTCCTGTGTAGATATTTGTAACACATCTATCAAGATCTGTACCTATCAGCTCCTTAATAGCATTGCCTAGCTTCTTCCAAGTAACATGAGAGAGCGTTTCAATATTCTTTAATTGTGTATTGATTTATCACAACTGGGAAAGAAGCTTGGGTTTTGTAGATTCTGTTTTGTCTAGGTGACCATATAATTTTTTCCTTTTCTCTAATGACTTCTGATAACATTTGAAACTTGGCCTGCCATGTTTCAGAAACACCCTGGTTGTGTTTTATGGGATATCTCCTTGGCGTTTTGACTTGCACCCAGAGCGCTAAAATGCTCTTTCACTAATTCTCATTGCCCTTGCCAGTGTCTGCATCTTGCCTTTATGGTCAAATGGTGAAGTTGTATCCTCAGGTATCTTGGATCATTTGAGGAGTCTGGATTCATTCCTTTCTGTTTTCACTACTTGTCCATAAGAAAATTCTTACTGACCTCACCCGAATTCTCAGAATTTCTGTGTATTCAAGGGCATTTGCTTTGTTGTTCAGTTGATTTTGTGTGCTATTCTCTTTACCCCAACAAGAAAAAAGTATCATAAAAGAAGCTGTCGGGCACAATGAGGTGCAATTATTGTGGATTCTTAAAAATTATTCAGAACTTGAGCAACCAGAAGAATTAAATACTGACATCCTTTTATTTTACTCATAGTAATGCACACAACATTTCCATTCTTGTGTCCTAGAAAAAACACAAATTTCAGTTAAGCAATTGTCAAGAATAAGTGAAAATTACATATTTTTTGTGCCAATTGAAGTTCAGAAAAGCTTGGCTTTATCAACATTTGTGTCTAATAACTGCATTTAGGAGCAGGTTCAAACAGGTTCACTTGCTGAACTTCCTTTACTGTGTTTCCTGATTTTACTCCCAGACCTCAGATACACAACAATTTCTATGCCTGTGTTTGGTGGGGTTGTTTGTGAGTGTCTTGTGTTCACAAGAGCGTGGATATTTTAAGGAGTTAACTACATGAGTGCTGTGAGTTTCCTAGCAGCGCTCTCTAAATCCAAATTAGTCTCCTGGTGGCTGTGGTGGTAGGGTCTGTGCTAATTACAAGTTTGCATGAGTCTGTTACCTTGGAGCTACATAAACAACAGTCTCAAATATATACGATTGTGAGGGGAATTTAAACACATGTAAGTGGTACTTTCACAATAGCCAAATATTGAAGTAGTTTTTATAGATGATCTTTTTTTAAGGGTCTCTTTCCTTCTCTCTCAAAAACAAATTCAAGACCAACATTATATATGTTCTTGCTGCTTTGCTATTATGACAAAGCTTGTGAAAACATTTATGTATCTTTCACAGTATCAGGAGCTTGCTTTTGTATGTGATCCACGTTTGGGTCATGGTTTCTGAAGAATCCTCTTCTTCCTTTAAAGTCAGGTGTGGTAGCATGCTCGCTTTGAAATGTAGTGTGAAAAGTCTGTAGTGCAGATTGAAGTCTGTTTAATCTTGATAATTTCAGTCTCTCTTTTAAGTAGTTTAGCGATATTAATGTAATTCTGCTGTAAGAGATCTTTGTAAATGTTATATTTTCATGTAAATTTTTCTTATTATTAGTGTATTGGCATCTAAACTGAATTACCTATTTGTCAATTTGTCCTTAATTTATATGTGATTGAGTGTACAGGTAATATGTATACATAAAACAGAAAGCATTAATTATGGGGGTTTTGTTTTGTTTTGGTTATTTTTTTGGTGAATGGAGATGCCTCTCCCAGATTAGTTTGGCACATTTTACTGATTCAGTGGGCTTCCATTCAAAGCAATTAGTATAAGAACTGGTGCATATAAGTAAACAAAAATTAACTAGTATTGGTTGGCTTTTGCCTCATCAGAAATGTGAAAGAAAACTACTGTTCCTTCTAGACAGAGACATTTCTAAATATGGAATGACTGTAATCTGAACCTTCTGGGAGTAAAAGAGTGAAACTTTTTTAGTGTCTCAAAATAGTGCTAAAAATGTAGGTACGTACATCTACTTTGGGCTAATTTAGTACTGAATTACAATGTGTGAAATCCCCTGGACTTCAGTGAGGTTGTGGAAGGTGTTAAGTCACAGTTCAATTTACTTCATTCTTTATTACACCCCAATGGTCCTCCTTCATCCCAGAATAAATGTCAGCCTTTGTTTACATATGGCACAAAGTTCAATGCCAAAGCTGCTGTTGTATGCGTGAATCTGAATTTTCTAATGGGTTTTTTTCATATGATAGCGGTTCATAAGGTTGGTAATTGGTGCCACATTATCAGCTCATGAGATGTAGATGGTATTCATAATGCTAAATGGAATATATTGAAGTAATAGCCTGTCATAAATCATAAGTTTCAGCAATAACATTTCTGTGCAATGGCTTTTTATGAGTCTCATTTATGAAAGTGTAGACAGATGCATTTAATGGGCAGGGTCTGACATATAAAAAAATGCCATCAAATGTTATAGGGTGGTCTTTTATGTGAATGGACTGGCTATAATATGATCTTTATTTTTACTGTAAACCTATGCTGCATTCCAGAGATGACAAATGTTTTGTTTTATATTTCTTTTCCTGAATGAGTAGACAACAGGTGAAGCCCCAAAAGGGTGAAGGGGATAAGTATAGTCCTAAAGCAAATACTTTCATTGTGTCAGAGAGTATGTTTCACATCAGTGATTTAAACAGGCTATTGTGTGCTGGACTTCCACATTAACAATGATGATAAAAAACATAAGGAAAGAGTAGATACTCATATACTTTAAAGGCATATAGGTAGTCACAATCTTCCTCATTGTGATCTTCAGATATTCTTGTGACTGCAATTTGTCCTTTTATAAAAGCACTCATCACCTTCCAGGAACAAAACAAAACTAGGTCTAAATCTCCTCCTCTGCCCCCACCCCAAAAAAGCTTCTGCTTGATATTTGTAGGGTTTTTTTAAATAAGAAATTTTTCAAGAGCAATGTTCGGGAGGAAAAAAGGGTGCTTTTTTGTATACCAAATATTTCTGTATTCATGTAGTGTCACTTGATGCAAAAATTAGTTATATTTATACTTTTGTAATACCTCCACAAAGAGGTTTTGTATGTTCCAAATACTGCTCCTTGGGTTTCGCAGTATGGGGTCATGTGGAAAACCAATATTCAGTGTCCAAGTCCCTTTCTTGGATTGGTAACTGAATATGTCTTTTTAAGTATCATTTGTCCTGTTACATTGTTCTCATTAGGTTATGGAGGTACCCTTTCAAGTATGCCAACAAGGAGACTTGAAGGGTTACTACGTTAATTTGGCAAGGACCAAATCGTCTTTTGTTGGTGGGACAAGGAAGTGGCCAGTCCTGCAGTATGTGTGTGTTGACATGCATTTGTATGCAACTGTGTATGTATTTATATTCTGAAAGCAGAAGGAACAGGTCTAATTATTTAGGAAAGAAATGATTACAGTATCTCTTTAGAGGATGCATAGCTACAAATGAGGAGTACGCTTTGGAAACTTTCTCCATAGGATTCATGTTGAGTCTGCACAGATAAGTCTAATTTTTCTTTTCTTTCTGTTAACATGAGAATAGGAGGATAATTTCCTGTTGGCTATTTTACCTGCGTTATCTTTGGAAAAGCATTGCAGAAATAATCTTATCTATCGCCTGCTTTAAAGAATATTCTAGGCAAGTTAACAATGATATTTACCACAATAACTATTTGTTGCTTCTGCAAAACCTAAGGAGCTCCTTTCAAGAACATATGTGCACTGCTTAACCATAAAGCACTAAATATTGGCTTCAGAATGGGAACAGCATTGAAGGAATCTTAAGCTTTTTGGTTTCTACCCTATTAAAATTTTATACAGCCTAATTTACAGAATGTTAAATGATTCACATGGCAGTTTGGCAAGCATATCTTTTGAGATCTACAAGCTAATAAATTCTCGATGTAAGTTGTTACTAGTGTATGATGTAGAGTTCTTGTCTAAGTGTACTATTGCAATTAACTTTCCCAAGCTACAACCTAAATGCTTGAGTTACATAGGTACACTGCTAGTTAACTGGATGAATGTCTAATTAAAGACAAGAAGTGTTATTCTAGGTTATGCAGTGAGTGTTACTACTGGAGGAAATGCAAATACTAAACTTTTTTTTCATTTTGTAACTATGCCAACCCAGCATTCTATGATATCATTTTGCTATTTTAGTAATCAGCTGTTTAAAACCATTCATAAGGTCCTAAATATTATGAGAGAAGGACACAGAACGGCAAAGCATTCCGCAAAGCTCACTCTGTTCTAGGGAGATACAGCTGCATTGTCTTGGCAAAGAATAAATATGCCTCCAAATAACATTTTGGGGGGGGGGGGGGGGGGGGGCGGGGAGAAAAAGAGAAAGAAAAAGAAATAACGAAAGTAATTATTTTTCAATTATGTATATTGGTGGATATTTGCTTATATGTGCTTAGGGCAGAATCTGACTCATAATTTCAATTGCTTAATCATAGCAGCCTGGTAATAACTTTAATAAATTACTGCTATTAGACACACAGATTGTACTTAGTCATTCCTCTAGAAGGTGGCTGGAACAAATACTATAGCTGAATTATAGAAGAATATGGGTAGATTTATGTTTGTTAACAATGTTTAGGTATTTATTGCATTCAGATGAAAACTCTGGTAACAAGCATTTCTTCTCATGGCTCAGTGTATCAGTTGATTCATTGCCTGCAGTATCCAAGAAAACAGATTCTACCAAAACTCACAGCATAAGTGAGGTTTGTGAGAATCTGCCTATTTCTGTTGCAGTGCAGGATAAAGGAAATGGTTTAACAGGGTGACAATTCTTGTATGTCCCATTGTGAAGGTTGTCTTTATTTAGAAAAAAACTAGATAATCTAGGAAAAATGAGAGATACAACTATGTATATACACAGACTGAAGCAAGTAAGTTATTTGTTCCCTGAGGCGTTAATATGTAGATGTAGCACTGATCTCGTGGGATGCTCTCTTTTTCAGGAGACTGTTATTAGGCTGATTGTCACATAAGATCTTTCTTTCCATAGCAAGTTTTGTAAAGCAGGAAGAAAAGACAGTTCCAAGATTTCTTCTCTTCTATTAGCAAGGAAAACACCCATTGATGTCAAAGACTCTTTGATTCACAAAAGAATAAAGACTTTAGTTTTTACCTTCTAGAAATGACTGTATTCTCACTGTGGCACTAAAAAAAAAAAAGTTAAAATCAGAGTCTTTCTCCGTTTATCATATTAAATGGAATGGCCACTAGGTCTCATATGCTTTGACAAATGCTTTGGGAACATAGTTAAGTAGAGCCACTCTTAGCATGCATGAATGGATAATGACAGTGGGGTTTAGGGAAGCAGTTAGATAAACTTTCCCTGTTGAGCACTGTTTTGCCATTTAGAAAATAGTTCATCAGTGCCTCTCTACTAAATCCATTCTGTAATATTGGTGGGCAGTAATGTGTGGAGAAATTAATCTCAAAGAGAGAACAATTTCTTGGCACTGTTATTGCTTTCCTTTTTGTTAGATAAATGATCAGCTGTGCTGTTATCTAGCCTAGTGTCATCCTCTGCTAAGTGTAGCACAGTTCTTCTGGATAGTTTATGAAGTCCCCGAGTCTATTGACTTCAGCGTGTGATTTGTCAGCACGTTCCTCTTCCCCGGCTCGCCCAGCGCTGCTGAGGCCTCTGAAATGGCTCACACTGGTGCTCCCAGACTGTGTGATCGCCAAGCATTTGATGTGAAATGCAGATTGTAAAGGAATCTTTATGATGGAAAGGGGCTGGTGTGATTCAAGGGGGCTAGAAAGGAGTGAAGTCTCAATTCTGAGCACAATTAAACCTCTGACCATGAAACTGCCCAACCCCCTGCCTCCACTCTTGCAATTCTCTCTGTGAAATCCTGGGTCTTCCAAATGTTAATTTTATGCAGTTTTCCCACTGCCTTTAGCAGACTAGTGTATGCTGGCAGGGAGCAAAACCTGAGAAGCTCTCACCCAAGTCAAATTCTCTTAAAAACTAGATGGGATATTGTGCTGCTGCTACAGGGGCTCTCTAAAAGCCTGTGCTACACCGTTAGCATGCCATGCACGTGAAGAGGTGCTGTGTAGAGGCTACAGGATTACTAACACTCTTTAAGCAGGGCTGTGGCTTACCCTGTGCCCTTGAATTCTGAACGTTGATCCTTTTTCCCATCTTTTCTCCCATGCAGTGCCAGTATGTTTGGCAAAATCACCACACACTTAGGCTTTTACCTCTTAGAATCTCTCATACCTCATTCAAGCTAAACTCTACTTAGGTTTTAATGGGCTCTGGATGGCTCAAACTCCTAATTCTCAAAAAATAACCAGGCACTTATTTAAACTTTAATGTAAATGCTAAGGCAACCTAGATTAAGAGCTTCAGACAAGATCTAAAATAACTGTAGTTTTCACCCAGTGTGATAGCACAAGTCTCTTTTCACTTTCTCCTACTGTTATGTCAGATGCATGCAGTTTTGGTTTTAATCTAGGCTTTTGCTCCTTTCTTAAGACTTACAGTTTTATTTATCTATAAAGTGTCTAGAACTCTTGCTGCTACATAACTAATAACATAATGATATGAACTGTGGTTTTCATTGTAGGGTTTCATTTTGTTTGGTGCTTCAGAATGAATAATTAAGTGCTAAAGCTGTGAAAACATGTTTAAAATTAATTTTATAAGTGAGGGATCATGCAAACCACAAGCCACATCTGCATCAGGTATTTAAACGAGGACCTGTTTTATAGGCTTCCTTTTTCCATATTTTTCTGGTTTATTGGATGCAAAATGTCTGAAATTTGGTATTTCTCAACTGCTGTGAAATCAAACTAACTCTAAGCAGTATTTCAAACAGCTGCTGAGAGTCACCTAAGTCCAAAATCGGAGCTTAAAATTCAGAAGGAGAAGCTGGTAACAAACTTCCTTGTAATAGCTTGCATGATTTTTTGCATGTCTTTGCTATCAATGTGAATTTTGCCTCGTATTGATTTTGTTTAGTATTAAGAGATCTTTCAAAAGTGCCACCACTCTGTAACTATAACCTTAATTAATGGGCTTCCAATGTCAATGGAAGACTTTAATACCTATGTCATAGTGTCTGTGGATCTACATCTGGATGTTGGAAATGCTCCTTGCTGACTCACTGTTTTAACCAACGGCATGAGACTTGTAGAATCCAGGCATCGTTTTGATGCCCTCCTAAGTTACTGATTTCCTTTTAAGCCGAGAGTACCCAGCCATATTTCCTTATCTTCCCCTAACTAGGGGTACCAACAGTTATGGAAACACTTTCCTAGCAGTGTTTTTCATTGCTGGAATCCCTATAGCATTACAGTTTGAGGTTTATATTATACTATAATATTATTATATTATAATATCATAAAATAATATTCTATAATATTGGAAGGATTACTAGCTGCTTAATTAAGACCACCATTGCAAACTTGGGTCTCAAATTGAATCACTTTTTTTCAGATTTGAACTTGCCCTGCTTAGGGATAGGAAGAAGGAAGGAGGAAACATTCGCAAAGAATAGTTAGTTTTACGAGTACCTGTGTAGTCAATTGTCTGCCTCTAAAATTGCTTTAGAAGCTACATCCCTTTTGCTTGTTTGTGCTAGTACTAGGCACCAAAATGAGTGGAAGACTGGTTTGGGGTTTTTTGTTGTTATTTTTTAAGAGATTCAATGGTTTTTTTTGGAGCATTTTTAGTAGATTTTTCCTTTGTGTATTTATAAATATGCCAGTATCCTGCTGAAGCTAGTAAACAGTTGATATATAAGAAATGGGTATATAAAACGCTGACATTAGCAATTTGAATGCATATTTTGGAGCTGAAATTTGCACCATGCAAGTCTTTACTCTGCTGCAGTAAGCACGATGGGACAGAGAGCAGTCCTGCCTTATGTGCCAGCTTCCTCTCCTCTGTGTGTGGGACTTGCAGTCAAGCCCCGTCACCAATCTGCTTGTCTGGCCTTCAGCAGTGCGCTGACTTGGAATAGAATGCTTACGGTTGTCTTTTGGGTTGTCAGGCTTTATTCTAACATTCCGAATTCACACTGATGGTTATTTTTCACTTGTGGATAACACCAGCTTTTGATATTGAACTCAAAATGGAGATCAGGCTTCAGGTCTTAAAATACTCTGGGAAACCAACATGGTTCTCAGTTCTGGTATTCCAATCACAAGCCACAATTGAAAGGAAAAGCCACTTCAGTGCATAATCGTACTCCTGGGTGCCGCTGAATGGACAAATCATGCTTCCTTAATTAAGGAGTCATAATATCACTCTTCAGTAATGGAGCTGAACAATACTGTCATCTAGAATTAAATTTGCTTAAAGAAAAAAATTTCCTCTAGCTTTGCAGTTTTGATCCTGTTACTGTGGTGACTGGTGAATATCTTGTTTAACAGTTTTCTTGCTTCTGTATATTCAAAAATATTTAGTTATTGGTGTAGTGTCAACAAATGTCACAGCTTTTCCTTTTGAACAGTTTGAAGTGAACAGGATTTTACTGTTCTTATGTGTAACTAACAAAACAGTTAGTAATTGCTCTAACTGTAATTCCCATTAAGGCCAAAGGGAATTGTCTGTGAATATCCAAGGGTAGAGTTTTGCTTTAAGCTATCATTTTGTTACTTAATTCAGTAAAGTTCCAGATTTGTGAATTTAATTCATGCTAATTAAAACAGGAGTAGTCTCATGTTAGAAAATACTATTACATATTGAATGTGTGGAGTATAAAATAGTACTCAGTGTTACAGAATCTCTCATGCGGTTGGTAATACAACTTAGTATTTTGGCACTTCTTACTTCCCCCCCCCGCCCCCCCAAATGTTTTCAAATGAGAAAATGTTAAAAAATGGTTTCTAAACTTCTAATAAAAAGCTTTTTCTAATGTTTGGAATTCTACCTTAGATTACGTAGAACATTCTAAATGGCCATTAAAAAGAAGGAGGGAAGGTGTATTTCACAAATAATGAACTCATCCTGTCACCATATGAAACATGCGGCTGGGCAAGCAAGACAATAGCACGGTCTTGTGATGTGAAAATCATTAAAGGAAAATATGCAAATTAATTTAGGATATGTAAGGAAAGATTAAAGAAGATCTAAACTTCTGAATCAGTTACCACAATCTGAATTGCTTCTATTTTCTTGTAGAAAGATTAGGGCTGTTTTCTATCGGTTATCGCTCTGATAATTTTTCCAAAATAATTTCCTTTGTCCCTTTAATATCTTGATAATTCATCAAAAAAAGCACATAATTCATCAAAAAAACATCATTATAAGCGCAACTTGCAGTAAGTGCTTTGAACAACAACAGCGGGATGCAGAAAATACTGACCTGAGGCAGAAACAAGAAACAACCTTAGACCAATCAATATATTTGGGGGAGGAGTTGGAATTCTTACGGTAAATCAAGTCAGTTAAAATGGGAAATGTACCCAAGAGAAATAACCAGATTCTTTCATGTAAATGTTTGGGAAGTTGTGAGATACCCTGTGTTTCCCTCCAGCCCCACGAACTACTTCAGACAGATACTTACCTGCGTAAAAGGAGGGTTGTTGATGTTTTCCAGATAGATACTATAATAGTTACATTAACAATTGAATAACCTATTCAGTGCTTCTTTTATTTTGCTTTTCTGTAGACAAAACATGGATGCACACTCCTGAAGCCTTATCAAAGCATTATATTCCCTATAATGCAAAGGTAAGAAAATACGAAGTTATTTTGTCCTCTTACCTTTAGAACGCAGCACATTCTGTCTTGCTTTTCATTTGAAAACTGCTGAGACATGAATTAGCCAAATGAAACAGTGGGAAAAAAACTTCATAAATGTCTGTTTTGCAGATGAAAAATTTATATTTCTTAAATAAATAACATTTCTTAAATAATGGCCAGTTGATCCTTGTTCTGAATTATTTGATGGTTTTATAGAAAGCAGACCAATGTTTCTTTTCTGCTTGATGCTCTGTTTCCTTTTAATGAATGCTAAATGGATGGAAATTTTGAGTGCAAAGGAATTTAACATCAAGCTGCATGCTTACAGTACTATAAAAATTAAAATTAATAGCACAAACTTCTTTTGGACAATAGCAAAGGCAATGAGTAATGATCCTATCTGCTGGATATATTGAAATGTCAAGTACTCTGGAAATATGGTAGAATAATAATGGAATTTTTGCACAGTAAAAACAGAAGCCTTGCTCATGCTTTCTTATCCCAGTTACAGTGTAGTTCTACAATAGTATTTCAATTAGTCTAATGACATCTGTTCACAGGAAATGCATCTTCCTAAAATAACAACTTAGGAAATGGTTTGCTAAAAGGAGGAAGGAATATGCAGTAATCAGCATAACTCAGAGTAAACTGAGTAATTGGCTAGTACTTGCCCAAACTGGGAGGATGTTTCAATAGGATTCTACCATGGTCTGTTTTGGATAAAGTGTTCATATGATTGGTATTTTTTAATGTAAAAATAAAAATTATTTCACAAGCCAGGACTCAGTTTTCCTATACTGGTATTCCTTGATGTTGTGTTTGCAATTTTATTTTGCTTAGTATTGCCACACAGTTAGCAAGTGTTTGTAGTGGAAATTTGAGTCTTGTTCTGCTAGTTGCCAGGTGAACATGATTTTTTTTCTGTATACTCTCAAACTGAATTTTTGACCAAAGGATGTATTACCATTTAACTGTGTAGCCTTGTCAGACACCTTGGCTTTTATATTACAGTTTTTGAGAGGGAGGAATACTTGCTGGGGTGACTGTACCATCTGTTTGAAGAGCAAACTGAAGCTCTGAATTCTATTAATGCACTGAACAATATCCGTTCGTTTGTGGTCTTTACTTCAAGAGAAAAACAAAACCTCCCTCATCTTTTGTGTCTCATTGTCTTTCTTAAGAGCATACCTCGTGAATAGGTGTCAGTACAGCTATGCAGAAAAAATTTTTAGAATAAAGAAAACGGTGATAGGATGGTGATAACCGTAGAAACAACAGCATCAGCAGCTTCTGGAGTAGAAAAACGGGATGGGGAATTCCTGTCCGAAGGAAGTCTGTTCTCAGCCTTGTTAGAAAGACACTTGATCCAAAAAAGTCTTTCCTTTTATTTAAGCTAATATATGCCCAAGTTTCCTTTCCAGTTCTGCTCCTGTTTGATGCAGGTTCTGACATCACAGGGCCTCTTTGACCTCCATGCTGTTGGCCTCTAAGGTCTGTCAGAATACCTGGCAGGAAGCTGCAATGTACTATAGTATATGCTTTTTTTTGGGGGAAAAAAAGTTTACCCATTTTTCTCATTTGGATCACAGTAGAAAATTATTATTTAGAACTGTCAGTTATTTGATTCATTATTCCAAAGCAAACAAAAAATTACTCTGCTCTGTAACTGCAGTGTAAAGGGTATGAGATTTTCACATTGCTTTTTTTTTTATTAAGATCTGGCATAAATTTGCACAGCTTTTATGAAGTTAGCTGGCATATGCAGACACAACAACATTATTAAATCTAGATGATGTTTCAACCTCAATTCTCAAGTACCATTTTCATTAAGTTTTGCAATATTTTTCTTTTTAAGAGGAAAGCATGTTTCTATTAGTACCTCATTTGGGTTTTGTAACGTTTTGATTTTTAACTAAAATATTCCATTGATTTCATACCTTGTAACTGCATTGTGAAATAGTGATTAAAAATGCAGAAAACATTCATAAAGCAAGTACTGAAAAAGACCCATTGGTTTGGGGTTTTTTTTTTTTTAATGTTCATGTTGTTCCACTCCCTATTCTATAACATTCAATTCGTATAACATATATTTGTTGGGAGGAAAAGACACCACATCTGATTTATTTCAGAAGGTAATTACGTGAGTGAAGAATGACATGTTCAGAAAATCAAATCAATTTGATGGAAAGCAATACCAGAGATGTTCTTTTTCCATGGGCAAGTGAGGTGTATTCTGCTGCATAGTTTTCTGAATGCAAATTACCATGGATGAAAAAGTATTTCTCTTTATAAGACACAAAAATCGTTTCTCTGACACTAATCTTCTGAGATGATCAGAAAAAGGACAGCTTACTGAGAAGAACTGGAAAAGATGGGATTTTGTTTGTTTACTTGATTCCTAAGACATCTTTACGAATTAAAGAAAGCTTGTTGATAAAATGCAGTTCATGAGTTGACTGTTATTTAAATTCTTATCTAAAAAAAAAAAAAAAAGTCCTAGCAAAAGAACCCTGCAGTATAGACAGCTGACCTTTTTTCTACAAATTGGAGAGGACTTTTTAACAGAGAATTAGTAATGTCTTGTATCTCTTAGGACATACACTCTCAGAATGATTTATGGCAATAATCCTCTTTGCAAGAAAACACGAGCAGAGTTGTTTCTTCTGGAAGTAAAATCCAGGAGCCACGAGTATCATAAGGATGCCCTTAAATATAAAAGCATCTTGATTCTTTCTCGCCTTTCCAGCATACCCAGTCCTCATGGTGCTTGCTGTTTTGAAATTTGCTGGGTTTGGCATGGTTTGGTGTATGGTGTAAGTTGATGAGGGTCTGGGGTTTGGGGTTGGTTGGGGTTTTTTTGTTGTTGTTTTGGTGTTTTGGGTAACAGTAACCAACTGTTGTGGTTGGTTTGGGGTTGACTTTCTTTTTCATTTTACTGATGTCCCCAGTCTTGGCCTTGCTGAAGTCACTGATAATAAGACTCCACATGTTTCAGTATGCTCTGGTTGTGAAATTAGGGCCTACTGAAGTCAGAATTTTGCCATCAGTTTTTGATCCTATATTTTTCTTGAATATATCACTCCAAATGAAAGCATACTGGTCACATAATTTTTTTTTTTCCCCCCAAAAAGATTATTTAGAATCTTGATAGTATATTATCAAATATGGGGATACAGGACTTATTTAGATGTCGTAGTGTGGCAGTTTTCATGTTACCAGGATATAAAATGCTAAGGCAAACAAAAATTTCTCTTTTGTGTCATCTTTTTTTCTGTAATGTTTCATAACTAAGAACAGATGTTTGTGTTATTTTCCATACTGTAGGGAAAAAAAGTTTTCTTTTGTTCTTAATTCTCTTTATTTTAGGCCAGTTTCCTTTCTCAAAACCAAAAGTGATCAAAGTATGACTTTATAATGGACTCTGACTGCAACTTTAAAAATGGACTGATTGTTGTCATCACATAACTGATACTATGTTCAGTATCTCAGTACCTGAGGGGTGTTTTTCTGCTAATAAAATGTTGCCACTGCCCAAACCAGCAATGTTTACTATGTCTCTTTGTAGTAAATTACATAAATATGCCCCTTTATATTCATTTGGCTATTTTTTTGGCTTAAATAAAATGTCCACTTGCACATCTTTACATTTTGCAGATTAGAGGTTCTGCTTTGCATGCCTGGTGTTTATGTTGGCTACTAGTATACTATGGAGTCAGTAGCCTTGACCTTATGCTAGGCTGAAGAGCTGCTATTTTACATAATAACATGATGGCATGTTAAATCCTTGGGAGTTTATTTTACCAAGAGGTGTGATGGCTTCCTAGTGCTGAGACAGCTAAAGTCCTAATGCTTACTTCAGACTTATTTTAAAACTTTGTATATTGTCATGTACGTATTTATGATTCTTGATGAAGTTTAAATTTGAAACTTTGAAGATAAATGAGCAAAGCTTTCCCCAAAAATACTGTTAAACATCTCTTACTTTGTATTACTGTGGGGTTTTGATGACAATTAATTGTGAATTGTTGTGCAGTTTCATGGATGATCTTTCCTCTCAATTATTCAATATATGTCTTGGATCTGTATTGCAACTGTAGGGAAGGGGGGCGGGGGGAGCATTAGTAATAAATACCCTGCAAAAGACCTTGCTTGGCAGTATCTAGTAGTATTAATCTTCACTGAAGTACAATACACAGAGTTTAGTTAAGTTTTCAACTTTATGTAATTTCTTATTCCTTCAGCTTTTTTATCATTGAGGAATTGCAGATAATACTTTCCTGGAGCAGTCATTTTGGACAAGAATTTTAGGTCAAGAATATCATGCTGCTTCTAATTGATGTAACTGCCATAGCAGGGCTCTAGGTGCAATGATGTCTTTTGAATATCTGCATATTGCTATCATTAGTGTACGGTATTAACAAAGCCATGTTTTCATGGCATAAACTGCACTTCTACTACAAATTTTTGTTGCTATAGCTATACTAGCAATTTCTTTTTTCTATCCAGTCAGCATACTACAGAATGATCATGGTTTTGTGTCAGTAAAAATAATTAATGAAGAATATCAAAGGGGAAATTGTATATGGATATTTCCAAGTAAACAGAGTTACAAGGCACGCTATTAAAAAGTATGCTTAAATTTATGTGGTGAAGTTAGTTATAGCAAGATATTCCAAACAGAGCACAAAACTGTTGAAAATTAGAAACTAATGAAATAGAAGAGAGCATTACAAGAAAGAGTTAATTTTCCTACATTTAATTTATCATAATTAGAATTAATAACTTAATTCCAATTAACTTTCATTAGAGTATAAAAATGTCTTGGATGTAACCATAATTAATTTAGTGTTTAAGCGCAAAATAAATTAGTATTGTGAAAATATCCAAATGAAATATGAAAACAGAAAATTATAATTTTACAAGGAAATGCAAATCTGAACTTCTTAGTAATTTCTGATACATTACAGTCATTAAACTTGGGGCTCGTTATACCAAAGATGAATAATCGTGTAAATAAAACATAAAATATTTAGAGTCTGCAAGGGGCACTGTTAACAGACTTCTCTGCTTGAGGGAAATGAACCTACCTACTCCATCTTGCTTACAAGATTACATACTTAAAATGGGAGAAGGGTAGGAGAGGATAGCATTATATCCACAAATATCCTACAAAATAAATGACTGTGGTGCAGAAGGATTGTATCTAAACTTTCAACAGCAACAAGCATTGTCTCATATAAGTAGCTGAAGGAGGGGAGCTGCATTTTAACTGTTCAGCATCAAGGAATTTCAGTTGTTGTCATTTGTCTCTCTGGAAACTGGTGAATATTTCAGCTTCCTTAAAATGTGAACATTTGCTAGTTCCTCGGAAAGCTCTGTGGGGTACTGCGTGCTTTTGAAAAGCTGTCAGTCTGTCTTGCCTGAGGTTGCATAGCCAATCTGTAAAGGGGCAAGAATTAAGTCTGCACCTCCTGAGCCTTGGTCCAATCTTTTGAGCCCCACACTTTCCGTCAGTAGTGTATCACTGTACAGTAATGGAATTTGAATAGTATTTGCGGACAATTGTATATCTCATCTGATGTGAATGCACACAAGTTCAAAGACTGTATGAATGTGTGTTGCGTATGCTTGAGTAGCCCACAATGCCCGTACGTGTCAGCAGGTCAAGATCATTTTGCAAGAATTAGTAGGCATGTGGCTTATAGTATCTGTGTGCATCTGCACCTAGAGTTTTGTCTTTCATGTCCATTTACTGTTGCTTACCTGAAAGCTTTGAAAAATGGGACTTGTTTATAATTGGAATACTGGTATTTTTTATGACTGAATGCTGGCTGAGAAGTTTAGAAAACTTTGCAGAATAGCAACAGTGCAGTTCTGACATGTGTATGGTCTCTTTCCAGGTATCTATAACCCTCTGTTTGTTATGTGTAAAATACTGCTGCACAAATTCAGGCTCTACAGGTCACTCTTATTTTCCAGAAAATTATCTGCTTCGAGAAAGGAATGAAGTTTATAAGCAGTTCCAATTGTAATTTCTTAAGGTCTGTTTGTGTGTAGCTTGCACAGAGAGCTTTAGGTTTGACTGAAAGACCCAATGCCATACATAAATGCAAAAAGGTATGTAATTTTGAGGCAAATACATGAGACAATGCTTAAATCCAAGTCATTAAAATTTGGCAAGGTGATAAACACTTGCAGAGTGGAGGAGTAGGAGTAGGAAGTTTTATATCTGGATACTACAGGTACACATACTGCTAATTCTGCAGTGTAATAGATGAGTATAAAGATGAATACATATATGTACTGAAAGCAGAGACAGGCGCCGTAAAGGTACTTCACCTAATGCCTAACTTTTAGTTTACAAATATTACAGCTACTTTTAGGCAAACATGAACTACAGACAGTGTAAGGGCTGGTACCCTTTTTTGGTTTTGTCCACCCAGCACAACTGCAGTGTGCTATTGCAAAGTCCTCCCCAGGTGTGCACAAGGAGACTCTGCAATAGCATGGCTGCTACCACAGAAAACAGCATATTTGCTGCACCTACTCTACATCCGTACCTAGCACGGTATCATCATTTCACCACTCAGGGCTAATAGAAACCAAAAAGGGTTTCAAAACTTCTGAAATAATGCAAGACAGTTTAATATAATGTATAATGTTTCATTTCTTTTTCTCTCTCAGGAAAAGGAGTCAATAGAGCATGTGTTTTAGTGAGATATTTTTGGTAGGTTCTAGTAAAAAAAAATCAGTGAATTTAATTGGGGGAGTGAGATAAAAAATATTGGTCATGTTTTTCAATACATTATAAACTGCAGCTGAAAGACAAAACATAGCTTTTGATCTATTCTCCTGAGTGCTCATCTTCTCTCGGGTTCCGCTTACCATCCCTTGGTCTCTTCATAAGCTTCATTTTGCTTGAAATGTCGAAGTACTGTGTGACATACTTCAGTTACAAGTATGAAACAGATTTGCAATGCAAATAAGAGATGGAAGCTATAATTTCATGGCAAGAAGAAAAAATAGATCACACCAATTAATGGTAGTGTATGTAGCATAGGATCTGAGAAGTATTTTAAGTCCCTTTCTCAGTAATGTATTAAGCAATATATTAAAACTGTGTAGTGAAGCAGGACTGGGACAGAGCCCCTAGTCTGCGTTGAAGCTGATCAGTAACCTACCACAGCCCTGGAGTATTCCCTATTCCGAGCAAGTTTTAAGTTTCCTTTGTATTCAAGCAGTTTGTTTCTCTAGCATAGATTGCCTTCACATCCATTCTCTTTAGTACCCTGGCTGCTTAATTACAGTTTTTTTCCTCATCTCTGACTTTGAGCAGTCTAAGTTTCAGTTCTCTCATCAGGGAAATATTATTTTTAAACAGCTAGCAGCTTTAGACACATTTCTTGGTAGAAAGTTCTAGAATCAGTTATTTGGCACTGTAGATATAATATCTAACAACTACAATCTGGATTGAAACTACAGAACTGCAAGAGAATTTAGCTCATTGTTGGACTTTGAAACACCCTCAATTTTAGAAAGATGGAATGGCTTATGATTTGTTTAATATTAGACTTGTCCTTTGGCTACATTGCATTTGCATTAGGATTTGCTGTGGGAATTGAAATGTTAGAATTTAGAATAATTTAGGTTGGAAGGGAGCTCTGGAGATGATCCAGTTGATTCCCATCTGAAAATGGGGCAGACTTCAAAATCAGGTGAGACACAACAGAGCCTCATACAATTGAGCTTTAAATACATGCAAGGGCAGAGATTCACAGCCTCTGGGCAGCCTGTTCCAGTACTTAATCCCTGTCATTGTGAGGGTGGTTTTTTTTTATTTTTTCTCACTTCTAGTTGTAATTTCTTTTGCTGCAGCTTGTGACTTTTAGCCTTACGCAGGCATGTGCACAAATACACCAGCCTCATCATCTTCAGGCTGAACAAATGCAGCTCCCTTAGCCATACCAGACTTAGCCATACTAGACTTTAGTCTAGTCTACCCTTGATTTTTAGTCTAGTCTACCCTTGATTGGCTTAAAGTCGACTTGGTAGTGTGGGTTAATGGTTGGACTGGATGATCTTAAAGGTCTTTTCCAACCTAAACGATTCTGTGATTCTATGATTCTGTACGCTGTGGTTCGTTTTCCCGTCTCATTGCTTGTCACATCCCTCACCGGTTTCAACTCCAGCTAAGATTTGTCTTTCCTAAGTTCATCCCTGCGTGCCTGGAAAACGTTTCTGTATTCCTCCTAAGTCGCCTGTCCATGAGCCTTCCATACGCTCCCTCTGGTATCCGAGTACCGCCAGGCATTGTGCAGTCTACGTGATTGCTCAGTCAGCTATTAAGGCGTGCAGGAATGCTTTTGGCAGTTACGCAGTCTAGCCAGTCGCTGCATGGCCCATGGCTTTGAGAGGAAAGTTGATGTTGCTGTCTTACTAAGAGGCTTCTGCTACCATAGCAGTTGGTCTAGCTATCTTTCACATTCAAGTTAGGTTTTAGTTTAAGCTTCAAAGTGTGAGTGCAGCTTAAGAGAAACAATAAAACTACAAGGGCCTAATTTATTCTGCAGGGCTTGAGGAGTTAGCCTTGTTGGTGTACCCATACAGGAAAATGCTGTATGTTGCTGCTTACTGCAGGGTTGGTCTCTTGGTTGCTGAGGGCTGCAGTTAGCATTAGGAACTGGGTTTCTAAAGTTTCTGGAGTGCAGGTTATTGCTAGATTTCTCAGCTTCTTTAGATATGGGGAGGTATCAGGCCTAGATGTAATTTTAAGCTTATCTTTTGTTTTACTTTAAGAATGGGATATTGTTGCTCTGTTTCATCTTGGAATTGGAGCTGCAGGAGGACTGGAATGTGAAACTTCTGGAATTCATATGACTTCTGGATCATGAAGCACATAGTTTATATATATATGGGAAACTTCTTTCTGGCTCAAGGCTTTTTGTGGCCTTTTACTGTAAGATTTGATCTCCGAGGTATGCGCATTCTTTTGGTTAAGTTTGAAAATCTGCAGCAGGGGATTCCATAGTATTGATTTATCTGGCATGGTCTGCAGTTAGGAAGACTTGTGTTGATGGCATGATGTCCTGGTTTTGGCTGGGATAGAGTGAATTTTCTTCCTAGTAGCTGGCATAGTGCTGTGTTTTGGATTTAGTAGGAGAAGAATGTTGATAATGCACTGATGTTTTAGTTGTTGCCAAGTACTGCTTACGCTAGTCAAGGACTTTTCAGCTTCCCATGCTCTGCCAGGTGCACAAGAAGCTGGGAGGGGGCACAGCCAGGACAGCTGACCCAAACTGGCCAAAGGGCTATTCCATACCATATGATGTCATGCCCAGTATATAAACTGGGGGGGGTTGGCCGGGGAGCAGCGATCACTGCTTGGGGATGGGCTGGGCATCGGTCGGCGGGTGGTGAGCAATTGCATCGCTTGTTTGTCCCCCTGTCCCCTCTCCCCGGGTTTTGTTTCTCTTGCTCCCTCTCATTGTTCTTCTTTTCATTATTATTGTTGTTGTTGTTGTTATTGTTGTTATTATTATTTCAATTATTAAACTGTTCTTAACCCGTGAGTTCTCTCACTTTTACTCTTCTGATTCTCTCCCCCATCCCACCAGGGGGAAGGCGAGCAAGCAGCTGTGTGGTGCTTGGTTGCCGACAGGGCCTAAACCACAAGGCACAATTAACAGAGTACACTGGTTAACAACATGGTACCTGAGACTCATTTGTGCCAGGTACATTCTTTAGATTATTTTTGTTGTATAAATTATGATTCTTGCCAGTAGTCTTGGTGTAGAAGACCTGTTTGTTGGAATGTAGGACAGCCGTATGTTGAAGTGTTAATCCAGCAAGTTCTGAAAGTACAAGAATATATTTGTTTATATGTATGATATACAGAAAAGGCAAGTAGGAGTTTTTCTGTAGTAGTAATAGCGACTCTCCTTCAACAGCAGTTCTTCATAATATGGCATTTATTATTGAACACAGCATCTAAAGCATGTTTCCAAAGATACTGTGTTAACTAAAAGTGTTAAAATAAGTTTTAAACAGATTCATCACTGCCCTTCCCCAGTGTCTATCTCAAAAGAGCTGAGCAAGGAGACTGTTGAGACAAAAGACTCGAAATCATTAGAAGCTTTGTAACAGCTTTTATAATGTCATTTTCTTATTCTTCAGAAAAAGAAGAAATTAGTATTTGTGTATAAATCTTCACTCTGCTGTGTAAGATACTCGGAGTTGTGAGTTTCTCAGCACCAGGCAAGAGCAGGCACCAATTGAGTAACAGGCAGTGAGTGATATGAACATCCATTCAAGACAACTGAACAAAACTCAGAGGTTTGTCCAAACAGAATTAACAAAACAAAAAAAATATGCAAAGAAAAAGGATGGAATTTGCTAAGACCTTACGGTCAGCAAAGATTTGCTCAACTCTCTGTGTCCCTTTCTGTTCCTCCTCTGTTGCTGATATTTATTCCCTTGCCTCTCCTTAAGTCTGCTTGGAACTACCAATTAGCCTCATTAGCATGCCCTCCAGGGATTCTTTCTGCACAGTTATATTTCCATGTGAGCTGTCAGCTGCGAGAATGTGAGGTTTCTTTAAAGAGGCTTTCTAGCCTCTGGACTGTCAAGTGTCAAGTGAGTTGGATGTCTGAGACTGGGACTAATAGGCTGTAGAGTTCAAACATCTGGATTATTGTACTTGTGAGCTAGGTGGCTCACAGCAGTTTATAGATTGTTCTTGCTTTAAATTAGAATCAGGCCTGCAGATGAATTAACTCCTTCTCATCTCCCATTTTTACGTTTGACAAAGCTGGGTATTTCTGTTTGCTCAGCTTTTGCTACGTTTATGTAGCTACTGCCACTTTCTTACATCTACTATTCATCAAAAATAATTAGGAAAGTCTTCCAAAATAAACTGGAAAAAATAAATAGAACTGGATCATAGAAAATGAGAGAATGGCACGACTTTTTGAACAGAAGCTTCTACAAAGACATACAATTTTACCATAAAAACAAGAGTACTGGAATCTGTCCAACCTTTCAGAAAAAAAGTTTCACATATACTGATCTCCATGAGGATTCATCCACAAGAAACTATTGGATAAGACACCAGCTGCAGTCTCTGACTTTATTAACTTTAATAAAATAATAACCAACACTAGTCAGTTGTGGATCCTGAACTGTAATGAATATTTCTCTCAGAAATGCCTCCTTCAGATTACTCTGTGTGGTGGGTTGACCCTGGCTGGATGCCAGGTGCCCACCAAAGCCACCCTATCACTCCCCTTCTCAACTGGACAGGGGAGAGAAAATATAACAAAAAATCTTGTGGGTCGAGATAAGGACAGGGAGATCACTCAGCAATTACAGTCACGGGCAAAACACACTCGACTTGTGGAAAATCAGTTTAATTTATTACCAGTCAGAACTGAGTAAGGTAATGAGAAAATAAAACCCATTCTTAAAACACCTTCCCCCCACCCCTCCCTTCTTCCCAGGCTCAACTTCACTCCTGATTTTTCTCTACCTCCTCCCCCTGGAGCAGCACAGGGGGACAGGGAATGGGAGTTGCAGTCAGTTCATCACACATTGTCTCTGCCGCTCCTTCCTCCTCAGGGGAGGACTCCTCACACTCTTCCCCTGCTCCAGCGTGGGGTCCCTCCCACGGGAGACAGTCCTCTGTGAACTTCTGCAACGTGGGTGGGTCCTTCCCACGGGCTGCAGTTCTTCACAAACTGCTCCAGCGTGGGTCCCTTCCACGGGGTGCAGTCCTTCAGGAGCAGACTGCTCCAGCGTGGGTCCCCCACGGGGTCACAAGTCCTGCCAGCAAACCTGCTCCAGCGTGGGCTCCTCTCTCTCCGCGGGGCCACAGGTCCTTCCAGGAGCCTGCTCCAGCGTGGGCTTCCCACGGGGTCACAGCCTCCTTCGGGCACATCCACCTGCTCCGGCGTGGGGTCCTCCACAGGCTACAGGTGGATATCTGCTCCACCATGGACCTCCATGGGCTGCAGGGGCACAGCCTGCCTCACCATGGCCTGCACCAGGGGCTGCAGGGGAATCTCTGCTCCAGTGCCTGGAGCACCTCCTCCCCCTCCTTCTTCACTGGCCTTGGTGTCTGCAGAGTCGTTCCTCTCACATGTTCTCACTCCTCACTCCAGCTGCAGTTTGTGTCCTGTTGGGTTTTTTTTGTTTCCCTTTCTTAAATATGTTATCCTAGAGGTGCTGCCACCATCGCTGACGGGCTCGGCTTTGGCCAGCAGTGGGTCTGTCTTGGAGCTGGCTGGCATTGGCTTTATTGGACATAGGGGAAGCTTCTAGCAGCTTCTCACGGAAGCCACCCCTGTAGCCCCCCTGCTACCAAAACCTTGCCACACAAACCCAACATACTCTGATTCAGAAAGTGTAAAGCCAACCTTGGCCTATTTTAAAAAGTATTTTCAACTTTGAACCTGAGAATTTTAGGTGTAACTTACTAGAGGAACAAATCATTTCTGGTTTGGGAAATAGCAAAGGAAAAATATTTACATGAACTAATTTGTAAAGTTTTTGTTAAAACATTTTGCATTTTCACTAGAAATTATTATTGCCCACTGAAAGGAAGAGAGTGGTGGGTTACATTGGTCTAAACTTTAATTTTTTTTTTCCTACTGTATACTTTTGCATAAGTAATACTTTCTTCATTCTCAATCCTTAAAGGAAATCAATCTAGTCAATTCCTGTAGTTTTAAAAGTTGTTTTCCGATTTGTTGCTGTAGTATTACTGAAAAGAGGGAAAATGTGGAAACAAGGGTATATACATCAAATCTTAATGATATGTGTGGAACCAAGGATTGCATTTGAAGGAACAGATAATTTGAAACATGGAATAAAATTTCTCTAAGCCATATCTCTTGCTACCACTGTAGCTCTTACGTGCTTCTGAAATGGGAGATACTGGGGAGACAGAGAGAAGTAATTCAGCAAATAACATTAATTAGAGCATTTTGTTAATAAGATAATAGGATTACTGCTGAAAATCCATTGAACTCAGGAATGTGTATGTCTTCCTAAGTTAGCATTTAGAGGCCATATCCCAACTTTCAGTTTGAGTCTTTGAGGAACAGCAACTATTAAAAGCAAACCCCATTCTCAAAATGAAAAAAAGCATTTGCCAAAATTGCATGTGCATACTTAACATTCAAATCAATTTTAAAAGCTTTAAAACTAGGTACAGGTTTTGGGTTTGAGTGTTTTTTGTGTGCGTGTGTGTTTTGTCTCTGTGTTTTGGGTTTTTTGTCGTTTTTTTTTCTTAACAGATGTCTAAATGATGGTACTAGTGGTCTTGCTTTGGTATGTGGTCAGGTAAATCCTCCTTACTCCTTTAGTGATGTATTTCAGGGGCTTGGCATCTTCCCCCTCTTGCCTTTGGGTAACCAGAAGAGAGGGAGGTTGGAAAGTTGGACCTCTTCATATGATTTTTATTTTCAAAATCAGAGAGCAGTCTGTTCATTTTGTACTAGTTGTAGCTTTTCATTTGTATTAGTATTTGCTGTTAGAATGATGTGTACAAGGAAGAATGAGGTCAATGTTTTATGTTGATTTTTACCAGTAACACTCAGAGGTACTAACTGAAGTTGTGCTGTGCATTTCCAAGAGGTTAGTGTAATTTATCACAGTTCATTAGATCATAAATTCTTTGAAGCTACGGACTATCTTTTTTATGTTTGTACAGTCTCTAGAATAATGAGACAGAGGCTCTAGGTGCTACCGTGATGCAAATAGTCGTAGATCAAAGTTTAGAGTAAGTAAGCAGCAGAAGACCTTGGACTTGACTCTCATGAGCTTTCTTTTCAGTTGGAATAATTAAATGATAATGCAGACAAGAAAGGGGTGAATTATTATCCTCAGTTTAAAGATGGGGAATTGAGGTAATACTGGAGGTTTTCTGCAAATCTGCCCCAAATCTCTGTTTGCAAATCAGATCCCAAATTTTGAATTTTACTTCAGTGCCTTGAGCTCAAGACTAAATGTGTTCTCAATACCTGCTCTCTTAGTAAAAAGGATTATGTTGCTATTAAGACTCAAAATCCTTGTATGAAGGATTTTAAAACACACTGTTTTCTTATTTTATGTTCACCTAATGATGCAAGTATGACTGTAGTGATCTAGACTAGATTAATTTTACTACAGAATATGGGTCTTTTATTGAAAAGCCTAATTTTTTTTTTAATTAAGAAGTGACAGCCAACAGTGTTGGATTAATTGCTATTGTAAAATAATTTATAAATTACTTTCCAATTGAGTTGGTTCTCTTAGAAGAGTTCATCTGAGATGTCCATCTCATCTGCTGATGGATCTTAAGGTTGTGATAATAGTGGTTTCATTTCATATTTGATGTTGTCAAGCTGAAGTAGTCACTATTAAACATTTTTGCAGTTTGCTAAAATAATCTTTTTAATAAAAAAGACAGTTCCCTAATTTGTATTGTTTAGAGGGAAAAATACTTCCTACGTTTAGGTAAGTGCTCTGCAAATTTGTTTTAAATATGTGCAGAATGGTAGCTTAAAGAGGCAGCTCTTTCTGTTTCAAGTATTATTTTGAAGTAAATGGCTGTCATCCTAGCTAGCTTTTGGAAAAATTCTGTTACTGATATTCTTGAAGTGCCTGAAGGCCAGGTGTTGAATTATGGTGATCACATATGTTTTATAACTGGCTTTCATGTCAGGTTATGTGAAGAAAAGACAGTTTCTTCTAAAAAACAGATTAACAAGAGAGAATATAAACAGGTTCATAAAACGATAGTCATCACAGAGAAGATGACACTTCCAGTTACGTGTAGGAAAAGTGAAGGATCCAGTACAGCTAAACTAATGTAAGAAGAGCTTTACTTGTTAAGGCTCATTGTCTATGTAGTACTTGCTTCCAGAATCTGTGATGGAATTGAAGAAGAGGGATTCAGAATAGGATTTGACTTTTATGCAGGCAGGACATTCACAGATAGTGAGGCAGGTATGTTAAGGGTATGTTCCCAGTCTTCAAAAGGAAAATTTCGAGTTTGTTTATGTTATTCCATAAAAATCTAAAATGAAATTCCTGAAGATTCGTTAAGAAGTTATCTTGTACCATGGTCACAAACCTGTAGTAGATGAAAACGCTATCTAACTGCTACATTTAAGTGTCACCCATTTAGTCTTAAGCTTCCGTACATTCCGGTACACTCCAGCCTCTGTTCTTCATTTGCTCTTTCAGTTTGCCTCCTAGGTGTGCTTTCTTTATGCTATTACCCATCTTCAGTTCAAATAATCAAAGCACCCAGAACCAGTGCTGGTTTCCATATCCTTTTTCTTTTTCCACATGATACCTACTTTATTTAAAGAAATTTTCTCAGAACCTCAAACATGATGCAATTTTGGGGTCACAGTTACTACTCAGCTTCGTCCCCTGTTGTCGTCTTCTGTGCTGCATAGAACTTCTCTCTGTTTAACTTCTACAGATAGAGAACTAATCTGATTTTCACTTGGCTACCCCGGTCAAATATTCTCTGAAAATTTCTGAGGGTTTTCTGTGAATACAGTAACTCAGAAAGATGTCTACAGGTGTAATTTGTGTAAAATTAACAACACTTTTAAAGTAGTAGATGGATCTTAGGAAGTAGTTTTCAGGAGCAAAGGGAAAAATTACATTTTTAGTTAGAAAACACAGACATTTTCTTGGCAACTTCTATCAAAATACTGCTATTAATTTATGTGAAGATGGCATTTATTTTAGCACATTCTTGTAGATTATCCATGTTGTTATGGATTGTACTTTACATACTGGCTCAGCATATTTCCCCACTGAAGTTGCTTTACTAAGAAAATGTTAGGCTCATTCTTTTTTTACAGATGTAGTGATTCTCAGTATAGGAACTCTACAGTTTAGGAAACAAAAAACAAAACAAAACCCAACAAAGGTAGTTCACACATGTTCCTATCCTTTAATACACCTCAGTACATATATCTGTCTTGTGTCTATTATCTCCCCCATAGAATATATGTATAAATTATTTGCTACACACAAAAGTAGTTATAATACTAGAATTTAAAGAACAGATGATCTTTTGTAGTAATGATAGTTCGAAAGGAAATGTTCAGATTATGTCCAAAATTTGTGTTGCATGAAAAAATTACCAAAAGTGGTATTAAATTTCCAGTCTACTAAAGCTAAAGCCAAATGATTCTTTCTCCAGTATAAGTATTTTCTGGTGCACTGCTTGTCCTCTGTTTGACAGCCAAGTGTTTCTGTGAATCGAGAATTAAAACAGGAGTAATTTATTCTAATCTATGGTGCAGTAAGGCTCATGGAATTAAAAGTCCTGATTCAGAAAAGATGCAATGTCCTTAAAATAGGCAATTTCATATTTCACATTAAACTGGAAAAGGGCTTTAATAAAGTGGGAGTAATGGACAGTAGTTATTTGTTCCTATTACTAAGGCTATTTGTGTTAGAATTAGAATTTTGTTCCTGACTGTGACAACTTCTGTTTTTTGACCCACAGGGAATTCCTGTTTCTGTGTTTATAATATCATTGCATGTTGCCATGGCAAAAGTGTGGTACTACAAGTTCAGCATTATCATGTTAGTCAAGGACAAAGGAGGTAGCAATCAGTTTAGGCAAAATAAACTTTATTCACAAAATCAAAAATGTCTGTGGTATTGTATCTCTGCTTTTATAAGATATTGTTAATGTTTTCCAGTACAGAAGAGTAACTTCAATACTTTTCTATTTGTCTTTATTAATATTTATACTATATATATAAAGAATCCATCACAATTTCTTCCATAACTTGTAGAGTTTGTTTACATTGAACAGAGGAAGGCTCTAATGATCTTGTGTCCAGCTTCAGACTGAGGAAGTTATTGCAAGCTGAATGCTCAGAATTGGACAGTCCCACCTTGAAACAGCACATGGAAACTCCTGGCTGTTCTTGTACATGTTGTTAAGAAAGAAAGAATCTGAAGCCTGCGCTCAGATTCATGCCTAACAAGGAAGTCATCTGGGAAATACCTCTTTGAAGAAACAGCCGCTTTCTGAATGATGTCATGGCCTGTTTATTCATGTGGCTCAGAGGTGCACCCTAATTCAGCTGTCTTAGTCCATTAAAGAAGTTCTGAGTTAATCAAAATGCTGCAAATCTTAAAAAGCTTCATCTTACTGGTAAAGGAGAATGTTTTTGCCAGTTTTATGAACTAAGATTGGTTTTGTTATTGAATACTTGACAACATAGCTTGTTTCTTCATACATTTTTTTGTGATCTCAGTTCAGTTTTCATTGTTCTTGGGGAGGTTTTGTTTGATAGACTGAATATTTGCAACAGGAAAAAAACATCAGCAGGACAGACAGAGCTTGAGAACGCTGAGTTTGAGCTTTAACTTGCTATATTTTGTGAAAAAAGCTAGATAGCCTGCAGAATGCTAATACAGAGCAGACGAGCACATGCTACAGTTAAAGGAACAGTGGCATTATGAAAACCAGTGGGTTGATACAGCAGGGCAAAACAGAGCCAAAAACTAGGACAACAGTTTTGCCTGTTTTGTGCAGGGTGTTATAGTGGTAACTCTTAAGAAAGTTGTGAGAATACCAGCACTTGGGATCTTGATCTTGCTGTTCCTTTAGTTGTAGCATTGTACTAGGTTCAGGGTTTTTTGGGGGGTGGGGGGGTGGTGTCTGTCCTTTAGCTTTATGGGAATGCTGAAGATGATGAACTGTAACCTCAGTTTGGGTAGACTAGTGGTTTATACAAGTAGTAAAAATGAAAACATTTTTTCACACTGCAATGCAGTGCAGTTCCCTTTAGACTTGCCAGTGTTGCTAGCTAGCATCTGTGGACATTAAGTGGGAATTAAAGCAAAGGTGATCTCTCTGTTCTAAAGTTTCTAACAGTACATTTGACATCTTTGCAAAAGAGCCTGTGGATGTAGAGCTGTTTGTGCTACTTCAGTACATATGAGTGGAATACAGGGATTGTTGAAGTTGTCTTATGGTTAATATAAATTAAATCACTGTATTGGCATATGGTTTATGAAAAAATGCAAACAAAGATGTCAACTTTCTTACAGTAAGATATTTGAAAAGATCTAGGACTTGGTGAAAAATAGCATTTCAGTAAATTTGAGGGCTTAGTCTGACCTTACTATTTCCATAAAGAAATGATGCTTGAGTTGAATCCAATTCCTGTGGTGCAGAAATAAGTCTACTGTCTAATTATGGACTTGTAAAGCTGAAAAATCTGTCTACTCTGTTATTATGCACTTCTAGAGCTGAAAAGTTGATGTTTAAAATAGTGACTGTGAATTATTTTTAGGTGGCACACTCTTCAGTTAGGTCGGAGTAAATTTTTTTTACTGGGAATAATCCAGTCAGGAATACAAATCTTCTGAATTGAGGCATTCAAGCAGTATGGTATGTCTTCAGTGAGTGAGTATCAGAGGCTTCGCGTTTGGAATATACCTTTCTAAAGCAAGTGCCAAGTTTGATAATTAGTTCTGTTTTCCCTGTCTGCATAGAGAATAGAATGGTTCTTGTGACTGTGCAGGTACCCTTCCCTGTGCACCCACACTGTCAGAAGTATAATCTGTTTGAATAAACACCTTCACTGAGTGTGGTTCAATAATGATAATTCTTACAGAAGTATTTTAAGTTTCAACAGTGAACTTAGAGTTGCCAGTACTTAGTTCTTGGAGGTCGGAGACTAAATAAAATCTAAACTAATATGAGAGTAATGATAGAGGATTGCAGGAGCTCGCAAGGATGTTATTCAGCATCTGTAGTTGGGTGGCTCAGTCTTTTCTAGGCAAGTCAGAAGCCCCTCAGAAAGGCCATGAATATGATCAAGCTAGATTACATTAGTCAACAGTATGCTCATGTGATGAGTTATCTCTTGTTAGTTATCCTAAAACTTCCAGGCAGTAACAATGATACACTGCAGGAGGCTCTGCAGAGTTGATGAATAGCAGTAGAGAAATGGAAGATCGTAATTTGATGCCATTGTTTGATGTTAGATGAATCTCTGTGTTAAGTCTTAATAGTTTCTGTATTGAAGCAAAGGAGCTATAATAACCTGATGGTGGTGCCTTTGGATTACCCAGAGACATCTCCTGTTGCGGTAAAAGCAGCTGACAGATGCTTCTGCCAGAAGGAAAAAAAAAAAACAAACCAACCCAACCCACAAAAAAAAAAAACAAAACATACACCCCCACAAAAAAAACCCAAAACCAAAACAGCAAAAAAAACCCCCAACCCTGTTGCCATGTGTAAAAGCCAAAACTGGAAATGCTGAGTGTGTCCAAATTGAAACCCAGAGGATAAAATTTGGAAGTGTGGTTGTTCTTTAATTCACTCCTTCATTTTGTCCAGTCTCTGAGCACAGGATTCTTGCATGTGAAGGGTAATTAACAATGCAGCACACCTGAAGAAAGAATGCTGTTAAAAGAATGTGTGTCCTAATGACAACCAGAGAACATATAAGAAATTATTTTTCTCCAGTAATATATTTGTTCTCACTACCATCTTCTGTTGCCCTTGTTTCTTTCATGCCAAATATTATCTCTGATATTTTTGTTTATATATCAGCTATGGGAAGTGCACCTGGGCTTAAAAGAAAAGCAGGCCTTCGGTAGGATATACTACTTACTATTAGCATCACTGACATTTGTGCACTGTTAAAATCTTCCTCTTTAAACCCTTTTCTGTACATCAAAAGCTTTTAAAGAATTTTCTACAAATTACTTGAGCTTGCAGGCTTTTTTGCTCCAAGCTGGAGTATCCGTAAGGGCTATTCCTATTACCCTCCTGCTGCTGCCTCCATGCCTCCACTGGGTGGGGATGTAGAGCTCACCTAGACCAGCAGTGAACTGTTAGCTCCAGCTAACAGGTTTGCAGAGCAGAGCCAAAGAACTACTTTTTCCTCATCCAGTTGTTTGAGGTGGAAGTAAGTCTGCATGTAGCTGTGTTTATTCTCAGCCTGTGGCTAAAATCTGGGTAGGTGTAAGTTGGCTGATAATGGTGTATACAATGGGAGAACAGTGTATACCCCCTCCATCACCACCCCAGCTCCATTATAATCTTCAAATTCAGACTGACAGCTCTTCAGGGTATGACACAGTTTGAGAGGTGCTTCTGAAGTGCTGTGTAGATCGATGGACTGAAGAGATACTGAATGCTTTTCCTTGTACAACTGGTGTTTTCTGTAGTGACAGTCTTGACAAGATAAGCTTTTTACTTTTTCTGCTTTTTTTCTGTATTCCAGCCTGCTCTTATGTTCCTTGTGGCAGTACTAGCTGTATCTCTTAACATTATTTTTACCTTTAGGATTAGATGTTTTTATGCAGAGAACAGCTTTGGTAGCTAAATTGCAGTTTGATTTAATTGTAAATATATCCTTGTTGATAGCACCCTTAGCGTATGACCACACTGATCTCTCTGGAGAAGGTCTAAGTTTTGATCATTTACAAAGCATGTCCTAAATTCTCCTGAAGTTGTGGTTACAAACAAACTGTTTACATTAATAGAAATGTATATTGCTATTGTATTCTCCTTTTTCTGTGCCCTTTGGTTTTTCCCATCTGGCTGTAGATTAAAAGGCAGTGGGACTTGAGGAAGAATGTGACCTGATGTAATTATTCTCATTCTTTTGCCTTTAAAATTACACCAAGCTAGATTTAGCTTACTTGGACCATGCTTCAGGTTTCTTCCCAGTGAGCAGCTATATAATTTCTCATCAAATCTAAACATGGGTTAGAAGACAGGTGTAGGCAGGATTAGGACTGCCATATGTCCTCAGCTTCTCAGGCATCTTTACCAGAATATATCTAGATATTCCTGCTTCCAGACATTTGGGCTCCTGGCAAGAACCACATCCAGAGCCTGGTGAGGTGTACTGCTCCAAGGAAATGTCTACATTGTCTATGTCCATTAACCATTCAAAGACATGTTAAGCTTTAGTTACCAAATTATGTTCTCTGTTATTTAGTCACAGCATCAAATTTAAAGACTGAGATGATGGCTTACACATTTAATAGTGAAGAGTTCTTAGTTGCTACACTTCTAGAGAATAGAAGAAAGTACAAACTAAACCAGTGTGGCTTGTTGAGAGGTTGCTTAAAATTAAGCTCAGCATCTTTTTTACATCACTGCATCTGGAAGATTCTTTTGTTAACGGTTACCTAATTATTTTATGGTCCTTTGTGTAATGCTCTCTCCCCCCCCCCCCCCCCCCCAACATTTTAATAGCTTATCAAATAGATTTTTCTTTCTTTATATCGTAATTACTGTAAATATTTTCACCTCTATGTTTTCTCACATTCATCTAGCTGAATTCTACTGATGGATGAAATACCTGGTAATACTTGATTTCTGTTATAAGACACTTCTTTTTTCTTATTATTTTTAACCATGTATTCCTTCCTTTTTTGCCAATAGTACTCGAATACTCCCTTAGAAAAATGTGTAGAATGTTTTTCCTGTGTCAGAGTCACCATTTGTGCAGAACATTACATATCAGACAAGGAGGGGATATTCAGGGAATGTGCTGATGACTGTGGTACTTTCCTCTCTCATACTCTTGTGGTGAGTATCATTTCTGCTCTTATTTGAGCAGCAATCATGCTCAGGAGAGGCAGTTCTTTTTAAGGTGTTGCTAGAGAAGTGCTCCCCAAAAGGGAAGAATCCAGATATTTATGTATTCTGGCAAAAACATGTACTGGTAGAGAACCAAGGAAGCTGTTACAGGTGGGGAACTGGACTGTGGGGTAGGGAAAGCGAAGGAACCCAAAAATAGAGAGCGGTGTGTATTTTATAGTCCATATTGTACTTCTGCTCTTTAATTGGTGGAGAAGACTCACATATGCAAGGATGAACAAAAATGTCTTAGGAAGCTATTAACAGCTTAGACATTTGTTCATCTGTTTTCTGCATAGCTTCAAAAATGGTCCCACTTCCTTTCATTCTAGTTTTGTATTATATACTGTCATTCTGATGTTATCGGAATGTGGATACATTTGTCTTCCTTTCATCAGTAAATCAACATCCCTTCAACTTCTGCTGTAGAAGGAGCTAATTTGTCAAATTTTGGCAGCAGGCATCCAGCAATTTTGCATTGCTTTTTTTCCTTCCTTTATTGTATGAGTTTGGTAAGTACTTTTTTCATATAATTGCATTTAAATCTGCATAAAAGAGAACTTTTAATGTTCAGGGATTTCAGAGTAATAAAGAAATGTGGCACAGTGAAAGACTGGTTTTTTTTAGAGATTGAAATGTGATGACAAGAGAAAACAGATGTTGTTTTATTATTAAAATATCCTACACTGCTCTCTACTGGAAGAGTGGAAGTCTACATTAAACATTCAAAAGTGCACCTGAAACTATTTCTTAGTCAAGTTTTAGGTTTAATGATTTTTTTTGACCCTTGTAAAACTAACTTTTCTGAAGGATGGACAGGGTTTTTTGTATTCCCCCTAAGTTTTGAAGAAAAGCACCTGGATATACTTTGCATGTAATAAAAGTAGAATGTTGAGGGTCAAAATGTTAGCTGATGGGGAGGAGCTACTGCAGAGTGTCTTGTTAATGGCAAGGAAAAAAAGTGTTAACCTTAACAATTTACCTGACCTTACTAATAGCTATTGGGCATGTGATAACAGCAATAGACTTGCCAGAACAGTAAAGGATTCAGAATGCCTGAAGTTGCCCTATGTTTGAAATGACTTTTAATTAAGCCAGCAAAATAAAAGTAAAAAAGACTTACCTTTTATTTTAATAGTTTCTCCAGCCAACGTACAACTATGAAAGCATTTTTAATAATTTCCCTACAGAATTTGACCAAAACCTGTCTTGCTCAAGTTAAACGCATAGGAAAATTTTCATTTCAACTACATTCTGAAGGAAGACATATTCCCCACAAAGGGTCTGTTTACTATTTTGTTGTGTAATTCAGCCCTCCTGGCCATTACATGGCTGAATTATTGTCCCAGTTGCTGTCAATGATAAAACTTTTGTTGATTCTAATATGATGAAATAGTGTCCGTTAATTCTCTGCAGCTGTACTATCTTGCAAATCTTTGCATGTAGAGCGAGCACATCTGGTTGTCTGCTAATACTGGATTATAAACAGTTTGATCTGAGGCGTTTGTCTTGTGTATGGCTGGTCAACAGCTCACTTCCTTAATGGGAAACATCAGTGAGAGAAGAACAAGCCTTGATATACTTTAAAGGGACACTTAAACTGATTTGATTGTTAAGATCCGTTGACCTTTGTCCTGATTTCAGCTGGGATAGAGTTAATTTTCTTGCTAGTAGCAGGCACAGTGCTGTGTTTTGGATTTAGTAGGAGAAGACTGTTGATAACAGGCTGATGGTTTAGTTGTTGCTAAGTACTGCTTATGCTAGTCAAGGACTTTTCAGCTTCCCATGCTCTGCCAGGTGCACAAGAAACTGGGAGGGGGCACAGCCAGAATAGTTGATCCAAACTGCCCAAAGGGCTATTCCATACCATATGATGTCATGCTCAGTATATAAACTGGGGGGGGTTGGCCGGGGAGCAGCGATTGCTGCTCGGGAACTGTCTGGGTATTGGTCAGTGGGTGGTGAGCAATTGCATTGTGCATCACTTGCTTTGTATATTAGTATTACTATTATTTTATTGTTACTATTATCATTACTATTTTTCTTTATTTCAATTATTAAACTGTTCTTATCTCAACCCAAGAGTGTTTCTCACTCTTACTCCTCCGATTCTCTCCCCCATCCCGCCGGGGCAAGGGGGAGTGAGCGAGTGGCTGCGTGGTGCTGAGTTGCTGGCTGGGGCTACACCATGACAACCTTGTAAAAGTTATTTCTGATTATAGACAGCTGCAAGTGAGACCAGAATAAGTGATATATTAGAAAAATAACCTTTAATCAGTTTTGTAGAGAATGTGTTTGGAAGAATGGCAGACTGCAATGAAATATGTGTGGCAATTTATATGGGAAAAAATTTGCCTTAGCTTGCTTTTCATTATACAAAATATTAAATGTCACCCTCTTTGAACTTCTTCAAGTATCCAACTGAAATTCAGTATGATTCTGGTGAACCTCTCGTTAGCACTAAACTTAATAAATATTTAAAAAGATGAGTCTAGTGGCCTGCCTAACATACTGAGCATTTATTTTAGTTGGCTTATGATGCATGAAGTACACCAACTTCAAGAATAACCCTTTTACTAGTTGCAAACAGTAAATATATCTAACAATCATATGTAAACATTTCTAATCTGTATTATGTATTTGATGTTAATGAAAACTTAAGAAATTAATGCATTTATTAAATTGCATATAGGATTAATACTGGATGATCTGAAGGGGAACTGCTGCATTGTTTTCTGTTTTGCTGTTCTGCAATTAGATTAAGCATACGAGTCGTATTAGCTTGACTCTCAAGAACAGTTATATTTCATGTTGTTGTTGTTCCCCCTCAGCTGGGTCTGCAAGAGGGCCATAGCTGTGGGAGGGAACCTGAAGTGATCAAAGCAATGGCTGACTTTTAAAGTTCACATCTAGAATTCTGCATCAGTATTGCTTTCTAAAGGAGCCTGGTCTTGAAAAAGGAAGTTTCATATTTACTAATTTTGCTTTGAAATTTTTGTTGCAGAAGCTCTTCCGTGATTAATATTTATAATATTCATGCCACAGGTGTACCAAATTCCTGATGTAACAAATACTTGTTCTCTGTGTTTGTGTGAGATTTGGTGAGAAAAATCTGCTGAAAAGACCATAATGAAATGGCCATCTCCCCATTTGATGAGGGTGATGCATTAGTTGTTAGTTATTTACTTTAGAAGTCCCAGAGGTGGCAGCGCATCCATTGTGTTAGGGATTATACAAACACAGAGGCCTTCCTCACGTTGAGCTTGTCATCTAAATTCTCGGTTTTGCAAATATATGTGTGTTTGTTTAGCTTAAGTATTACAAGTAATATCATAGTAATTGGTACCTAGTATTAAACAAAACACAATGGTAAGGCAGATCACACAGAAAAGGTACAGAGCAGAAGAAAAAGCAAGCAATAAAAAGCTTCCAGTTAATACGTTAGCTATATGTTAAATCTATATTGCATAGTCATTCTTTTGTTATAATTAGAAAATAACTTGTCTTGATTTGAAATTCTGTTAATGTTTTGCCCCAAAATAGATAGCTCTAATTAATACAAATATTCACAATATTTGCTTTAATTGCTGTTTTTCTCTTTATTACTGTCTTACCAAAAAGAAATAAATAAATTAAATGAAAAAGCTTATGAAGGTCAGGCATGAAATGTGTAAGCAGTTATAACTAAAATTTGAGCTTACCTGAATAATGAAAATAGAACTGCAGTTAACGAAGATAACAAATATGTATCAGATACTAACAATGCAACCCATGGCATGGTCTTGTCATCTTGTCATGATTGATATTAACACTTAAGCTACAAACCTTCTCTGTATTTCTGGATTAAATGCATCTTACTATATTTTCCTATGCTGAATAGTTTATTAAATATAAGCTCTGATTCCACATCCAGCTCAAAATTGCTGAGAGCAATAAAAATTTCAGTAGCGATGCTTGATGTCAAAACCGATACTCATCTGGAAGACAGCACATTGCAAATGACTGGTGGAATTCTGGTTGGTTAGTCATAGAATTATAGAATGGGTTGGGTTGGAAGGGACCTTAAAGATCATCTAGTTCCAACCCCCCTGCCATGGACAGGGACGCCTTCCACTAGACCAGGTTGCTCAAAGCTCCATCCAGCCTGGCCTTGAGCACTTCCACGGATGAGGCATCCACAGCTTCTCTGGGCAGCCTGTTCCAGTGCCTCACCACCCTCGTTGTGAAGAATTTCTACCTTATATCTAATCTAAATCTACCCTCTTTCCGTTTAAAGCCATTACCCCTTGTCCTATCACTACATGCCCTTGTAAAAAGCCCCGCTCCAGCTTTCTTGTAGGCCCTGTTCAGGTAGTGGAAGGCTGCTGTAAGGTCTCCCCACAGCCTTCTCTTCTCCAGGCTGAACAACCCCAACTCTCTCAGCCTGTCTTCATAGGAGAGGTGCTCCAGCCCTGTGGTCATCTTCATGGCCCTCCTCTGGACTCAGTCCAACGGGTCCATGTCCTTATGTTGGAGGCCTCAGAGCTGAATGCAGTAATGTTATGTTCCATAAATATTGATATAATGCTCATGATGTTTCCATGTACTTTGGGGCTTAGTTGTTTATTTCTTTTGTAACTTGTTGAGCAAACCCAATTCCTATGTGTTCCTTCAGGTTTTCTCAGTTATTTAAACATGTGCTTTCAGCAGTTTATCTTTCTATTTAGATGTCTGCTTCTCCCTCCCCTCTGTGATCAGAAATGGTATTTTCCGATTTGGGGAACATTACTATGGGCTTACAAATTCAGTGAAATTTAACAGAAGCCCCAGCTGTGGCAGAAGCTTAATTTAGTGCTTACACTTTCTAAGGCAGTAAGGTGAATTAGCATGAGGTACAAGCCCCTGGAAAAACAGTATTTATGGAAGTTATTGTTCATGGAAAGATTGGTCTGCTGCTGAGATTTATTGAATGCAGCAAAGATATCTTCATCTTTCTTGGACTATGAATCAGAGAGAGATAACTGAGAGGGAGGGGGAGGGGAAATGACTCTATGGCTTTTGAGATATCTTCTCCTATCTCAGATCTCAGTCATCTGGATGGAAATAAGCAAATAAGAAACTTAGAGCAGCCCTGTGCCCTTCTGCAGAAGTGGCTGCAGGTGAGGCAGTGTACCCCAGGGTGTCTAGAAGTGTTCTTGACAGTTCCACCCAAGGCCTGGCACTAAATGTGTATCAAGAAGTACCAGGCTGCTTACATTGATAATGCCTCTGGAGCTGACAGTTTCAAAACTACACAAATATTAGGAAGCACGCATGGATGAAGTGTGCTCAGCCATCTTCCACTTCACCGTGGGCAGCAGTGACCTGTGCTCTCTGTTCATTGAGCCTCATCCACACTTGCAGCTGTTATTTCCTGTGTTTATGCAGGATTCCTGTACTGTATATATACCCTGGCCTGCTCACAAACTTTACAGCAAGCGGTGTGGTGTATAAATACACTTGGGTACAGATACCTTGTATTATTAGTATTCCTCTTAGATTCTCATCTGTCCTTATCTACTTTCTTGCCCATTCAAGCTTGTGGTTACCTTTTTTTTTTTTCTTTTTAACTCACATTCGCTCACATGCATTCCCTCACCTTTCCCTTTCTGTCTCTGTCACATGTAGTATCTGTAATGTCGGAGAATCAGTCTTCTTTCTCTGTGTGCATTTTCTGCTACGGTCACTTTTCCAGGGAAGAGCACACCCTCTATTTAAAGTCATCAGAGATGTTGCATGAAAGACAACAAATCAATAATAGAGGTTTCTGCTTTGTTATTACAAAACCTTGGTCTCCGAGCTGCAGAACTGTAGTAATAGAGAGTATTGACAGCAGATGTGCCTGGTGTTTTGATTTGCACACTGTATTCGAGACAGCACATCATATTTGAAAGTCAGTAGCAAATTTATAATGAGACTTAATTATTGGTAGAGCTGCAAAGTTTCTTTGCAGGTATACAGCTTGAGCACATTGACTACAGTAAACACATTTTGAGGTTTTAATAAAATGAAAAACTTTAGAGTTACTTTATTGAAAGCATCTGTAGCTTGGCAAATTTATGTTTGTTTTGAAACTGTTAAGACATAAAAATTATACGTACCTCTGTGTTGTGTTACACAGAAAATTGTACTTTAAAGAAAAAAGGGGGTTTCTTTCTTGCTAGCGTTATTTTGGCATATACAGGTACATGGTGTGACTTAAATCAGCTGTACCTCAATATGACAATTAGGCAATTCAAAATTAATTAAATTATTACACAGATGCGGTTCAGGCAGGATTATTGTACCTTTCATAATAGTATAGTAGAAGGCAAGCAAAACTGTACAGAGGAATGTAAAGGCATTTCAGTGCACAAGTAAAGAAATGGTAAGGTCCCTTTGAAGTATCATGCTTTGGGTATCAACAGGTGTGTATTTGGTTTTCATTAAAACTTTACTTGGTAAAAATATGATCTCTAGTAGAAATACCTTGACTATGAGCCTTTTTTAAACATAAGTTGGAGCCTGGTTCCTTTAAATCTTTGAAGTTACTGTATCAAGCAGCTCTGAGAACAAAATCAGACCTTCTAAATTTATCTTGCATCACTGTATGAAAGTTTTAGCAACATAGTCCAAACCATTAGCTCATGTTGATTCATGGGAAGTATCTTATATCAGTATTTTTTTTTGCATTTTTTCATTGTTTTCCAAAAGAGGTGATATTACCAAAATGACAATTTCCCGGTGGAAAAAGGTACTGAAGCTCTAATTTACAGGCTTGTATAAGACCAAGGTAAATAAAATGGTTTTTAAAAGCTGCTTGTGATAACGCTTGTGTTTGTCTAATTAGAACTTAGTTCTTGTTATTCTCTTGATTGGAAATAACGCTATGAAGTTTTGTTATTGATCAACTATTGAAATGATTTTCTTTACAAAATGTTATTTGGAAATAATTGGAAAATAAGGTTACATGAGTCAATCAGTACTTTCAGTGCATAACTTATTTCTCACAAATTGCAATCTTTTCAGTTTCTTGGCAGTACGGAAGTGGAGCAGCCCAAAGGCACAGAAGTTGTAAGAGATGCTGTTAGAAAATTAAAGGTAAGAAAGTATTTTTAATTAAATATAAAGGGAATGTATTCTTAACGTGTTTTCACAGATAAGACACTTTGTAAGTGTTTCTGGGTAAATTCATTGGTTTAAGAAGCAGTTGCTTTTACTAATCTCTTCACTCGTTTGTAGGCACTTCCCTGTGGTGTCCATATTATCAGATGTTCTGTTGTACATATATTTAGCTGTCTCCTAGATTACACAATTATTTATAATATAAAGTTTGTGTACCTTAATGCATAATGATTGTTCTTTGGAAACTTCAGGGCTTCATTAATCCTAACTTAAGTAGTAACAGTTTGTTTTAGTTGCCATCCACACTTTACAGCTACTGAATGCTTCTAATTATGGCACTCCAAACGTGTTGTCAGAGAATTTAAGAAAATGAACTCGACCAAATAACTAGTGACTTCAGCAATGCCTGTCCTGCATTTCTCTGGGCCATGCGGTGCTTCCTTTGAGCCCCAGTTAGGTGAGTTGCCCCTTGTTGCAAAACATGGAGTACCCCGCCCACTTAAGGTAAGCTGTTGGTGCCAGAGAACAGAAGAAAGAATGTCAAACCACACTGTAAATGGGATGTGATAGCCCCATGGGTACTGGCTGTCCCTGACTGCTCTTCATCTAAACCTAACGTGTCTGATCCACATAAGATTAGACTGGAGGTGAAGGTTTATAACACTGGCATGAATGTCATTCACCCTCCAGCTGTGATAATTGGCAATATATCTGGACAAAGAGCTGTAGTGAGAGAACAGGGTTTACAAACCAATATAAAACTGGTTATGACAAGGGACATTACTGCCTTGTCCTCCAGGTCTTCATGTTTCGTTGGAAAAGGTCTGTACGCGCAAACACCATCTATGTGCTGGTGCACATAGATGGCTGAGAAAATCACACGTTTACAATTTCTTCTTGGATATATGTTCTTGGGTACTGAGGGACTTGGTAGGCAATTGGAAAGTATCCTAGTGCAATGACCAAAGACAGACAGGAAAATGGTGTTCATCACATGCTAACGTTCCTTGATTTTAGCCTTAATGTGTTACCACTTGCTAGTTATTGACTTGTTGAGGGTTGCTAAATGATAACACGGCTTTGACTTGACTGTTTGAGTGACAGCTAATATGCTTAAAGCTCTTCAAATGCTATGAGTTGTGGCAGGGGATGCTGATTAGATTTGTCTGGTAACTCACATTACCAGAGAATCACACTGTTTCATGCTTAACTGCTTAAGGTGTTGGAGCATTAGTTTATTTAGATGTAAAAATTGTTCTGCCTACTATCATAGAATCATAGAATCGTTTAGGTTGGAAGAGACCTTTAAGATAATCCAGTCCAACCATTAACCTAACACTACCAAGTCCACCACTAAACCAGTTAAGTGTAGAGTAGCAATTTCATGTTTCCTGGCTTGGTGGCTGGATTATTTTTTAATGAAAGTAAAAAATAGGAATCATTAAGGTTGGAAAGGACCTCTAAGATCATCAGTCCAACCATCAACCCAACACCACCATGTCCACAAAACCATGTCCCAAAGTGCCACATCTACCCATCTTTTGAACGCTTCCAGGGATGGTGACTCCACCACCTCTCTGGGCAGCCTGTTCCAATGCTTGACTACCCTTTCCATGAAGAAATTTTTCCTACTATCCAATCTAAACCTCCCCTGATGCAACTTGAGGCCATTTCCTCTCGTCCTATCACTAACTACATGGGAGAAGAGACCAACACCCACCTCACTACAACCTCCTTTCAGGTAGTTGTACACAGTGATAAGGTCTCCTTTTAGCCTCCTCTTCCCTAGACTAAACAATCCCAGTTCCCTCAGCCGCTCCTCATAAGACTTGTGCTCCAGACCCTTCAGCAGCTTTGTTGCCCTTCTCTGAACACGCTCCAGCACCTCAATGTCTTTCTTGTACTGAGGGTCCCAAAACTGGACACAGTATTCCAGGTGCGGCCTCACCAGTGCTGAGTACAGGGGGACAATCACTTCCCTTGCTCTTGTTGGCCACACTATTCCTGATACAAGCCAGGATGCTGTTGGTCTTCTTGGCCACCTGGGCACACTGCTGGCTCATGTTCAGCTGGCTGTCGACCAACACCCCCAGGTCCTTTTCCACCAGGCAGCTTTCCAGCCACTCTTCCCCAAGCCTGTAGCGTTGCATGGGGTTGTTGTGCCCGAAGTGCAGGACCCAGCACTTGGCCTTGTTGAACCTTGTACAATTGGCCTCAGCCCATCGGTCCAGCCTGTCCAGATCCCTCTGCAGGGCCATCTTACCCTTGAACAGATCGACACTCCCACCCAGTTTGGTGTCATCTGCAATCTTACTGAGGGTGCACTCAATCCCCTCATCCAGATCATTGATAAAGATATTAAACAAGACTGGCCCCAAAACAGAGTCCTGGGGAACACCGCTTGTGACTGGTTGCCAACTGGATTTAACTCCATTCACTATGACTTTCTGGGCTCGGCCAACCAGCCAGGTTTTTACCCAGCGAAGAGTATGCCCGTCCAAGCCATGAGCCGCCAGCTTCCCAAGGTGAATGCTGTGGGAGACGGTGTCAAATGTTTTGCTGAAGTCCAGGTAGATGACGTCCACAGCCTTTCCTTCATCCACTAGGTGGGTCACCTGGTCATAAAAGGAGATCAGGTTGTTCAAGCAGGACCTGCCTTTCATGAACCCATACTGACTGGGCCTGATCCCCTGGTTGACCTGCACATGCCTGTTGAGCGCACTCAAGATTAACCACTCCATAATCTTCCCCAGCAGCGAGGTCAGGCTGACAGGCCTGTAGTTCCCCAGATCCTCCTTCTGGCCCTTCTTGTAGATGGGCGTCACATTGGCAAGCAAAAGTACTATTGTACTTTCCATAACTTTTTGTAGGGTTTTCAGTATTCATTTAAACAGAAGTTCCTCAGAAATGGACAGAAAAATTTGGGATTCAGTATTGAAAATCTTGATTGTGTTATTACTATAATAAAAAAAAGGAAGGAAGAAGGCATGAAACACTATTCTTGTAGCTCAGCTTTTAAGATTGAGGTTTCCCTTGAAAAAGCCATCTTTACAAGATTGATTAGTAATTATGTTAAGGTATTGCAACAGAAGTTCTTTGCCATTATTTTCGCTGTACCAAAATAGCACAGCTGCCTTTAAAGGTGTTGTCCGGATGGGATGGGAGAGAGAATTGGAGGAGTAAGAGTGAGAAACACTCCTGGGTTGAGATAAGAACAGTTTAATCATTGAAATAAAGTAAAATAGGAATGATAATAATAACAATATAATAATGATAATAATAATAATAATATACAAAGCAAGTGATGCACAATGCAATTGCTCACCACCCACCGACTGATACCCAGACAGTTCCTGAGCAGCGATCGCTGCTCCCCGGCCAACCCCCCCCAGTTTCTATACTGAGCATGATGTCATATGGTACGGAACAGCCCCGTGGCCAGTTTGGGTCAACTATTCTGGCTGTGCCCCCTCCCAGTTTCTTGTGTACCTGGCAGAGCATGGGAAGCTGAAAAGTCCTTGACTAGCATAAGCAGTACTTAGCAACAACTAAAAACATCAGCATGTTATCAACATTCTTCTCCTACTAAATCCAAAACACAACACTATGCCTGCTACTAGGAAGAAAATTCACTCTATCCCAGCCGAAACCAGGACAAAAGATTGCTTAGACAATATTTAGAATGTTTTATTCCAAAAAGATTTACACTGCTGCAGTTTGTCAGAGACATTATTGCCTAGTTGTTTTCAAGTATTTTAGGCTAATGGAAGTATGACCCTTTTTTAACCATTGCAGCATACTACCAATGGAAACAAAATGTATGGTTTTGTGTGCTCCTTGTACAGTTTACAGATACTACTGGAGTGAAGCCTATTTTGTTAGGTGGTTTGTGTTTATAAAACTTCATTACCCTGAGTAAAGTTAATTCTGTGCATAAATCTGTCAAGATAATATCTTGCTATGGAGAAGTTTTGATTCTATTTTAATGATGTTTTACCAGACGACTCCTAAGTAAAGCAGCTGGTAAGTGTCTGGGTTTCACCAGTGGAACCCCAGACTAACCTGGGCTCTCACGGATCACTGGAACCTTTTGGTGGGTTGGATTGTATTTTCTGGTACCTTAAAATAGTTTGCTGTGAAAGCAGGTCCAAAAGGGATTTCAAATGACTGTTCTCTGAAGCGTAGGAAGAGCCAGAACTATTTTCTTTTCTTGGGAAAAAACATTTGTCAGAGTAGCACTAAAATTTAAAAGCAGGAATTTTTTGTATATTCTTGCGGTGTCATTGGAGTATCTAGATATCTGTTCTAACTTTTTACATGTGTTCCCTATACAAACCACCTTGGAGATATGTGTCTGAATCATTGCTGCCAGAATTACACTATTTTTTTCAAGCTTGGAAGTTTGGAGCTTATATGTCAAGTATTACATGGAATCTTATATAATCACAGCTTTATTAGAAAACTCACAAAGTAATTGAAGACAACTTTTGGAAAGACTTGAAAAATCTTAGAATTCAGAGAGCAATAAAGACATTTTATGTTTGAAACAATCTTCAATTAATTGAATACTCATTTCAACATTGATTTATGTTCTGCATCTGAATTCTTTGAAGAGAAGCCTAGAGGTACTAGATTTCATTATTAACCATGCATGTCTAGCTTGGTTTTAGAAAATGTTAATTAAAAATTTTAAACCAGTGAAAACAGCTTGAAAGCTAATGTCTTATACTGGAAGAAAACATATATAGTGTTTTTTGGAGTAGGAGAGTTTTTAAAAGATGTGTAGTTTGTGATGCTATCTTTATATTTCTTTATTATATGGATTTGGTTTTAATCACAATGTTGTTAATCATAATTTGGTTTTAATGAAAATTAATAGATAGCGGAAACAGCTGACTCTCTCTTAATATTTGGAGCTATTTTTACAACTGATGTGCATCGCACTAATAACCTTTCGAAGTCATGTGCTTGCAGTGATCTATAGACCATGAAATACAGTCACTGTAAACTATTTTTCTTAAGCCATCATGTCATCAACCTATGTCAGAATAGACATTTGACATATAACTGTTTACTTCTTTAAATCAAAAGCTCTTAACTCATATAACACAAAGACTGTTCGTTTGACAAGCAGAGGTTTGTGCAAGACTGTAGCATGCCACTCCATGAACTTACTTTTACCAGCAGGTGGAGCTGATGTTCTACAGTAAAATACGATAGTTTGGAGGAAATTTTTCTTGATGCTTTCTTGTACTTATTTTATCCCAAATTCTACTACTACATTTTCTAAACACTTGATAATTTTGCCATGTCAGTTGCAATTTGAATATACAGTTGTTTCAAGCATCTATATTTAATTTTCCTAGAGGGTTGTCCAGGGTTTTTATCTAGTTGGGATTTCCCCTCATGTTTTCAAATTTCTTGGGGCTGTGCTGCAGGAGAAGGAAGAAAGTTGGACACTAATGTTTTAAAGTGTGTATTTTTATTTCTACAATAAGGTGAACTGTTTTCATAGTTTATTACAAACAATTTTTTTCCTTCAGTCTTCTAGTCAAACTAAGTTCTACAATTAAATAAAAACTAAGGAAAATGGTACGAAGATGATGTATCAGAAAATGTCTGCATTATTCAAATGTGTAAATGTTGTCCAATCACACTTTATAAAGTGAAATGATTACTTTCCTTGATTAAGGAAGGATGTAATTTTGAAATCAGACTGTAGGAATGAATCTGATCCTTCTCAAAAAGTGCTTGAAGGATTGCCAGAGGTGAGAGCAGGTAGAAAGATCAGCATAATGGATGGAAAGGGCAGCTAACCAGACCACTAGTAAGATAACAGCATGGAGGGGTGTTAGGGAGAAACCAGAAGTAAACACCTGAGTTTTCAGCTGTTCCTTTTACAGTCTTCAAAGGGATGTTTTTGTGAGGACCAAACTTAAGGCTGTTCTCTTACCCAACTTCCAACTCAGTCATCTTTTCTCCTCCTCTTCTCTTCTGTAAGTGGAGATGACCAAAGATAATGTAAATACAATTAATCACTCTAAAGCCACTTGAAATATTCTTCATCAGCAAAGATGATGGAGACCCATAAGGATACACAAAATGAAGAGTGCTCTTTCACAAACCTCCACACATGCTGTGATGCTGTCCTCCTGCTGCCATTAATGAACCATCAGTGGATATTGTTCTGAACACCCTTTCGTGGTAAAGCTGGGTTTCATTTGTTGTTGAAAGGACAGAGGAGGGTGGAGTACAGAAAATCTTTTAATACTGGGATAAAGAGCTTTCCAGTCAAGCCTTACAGCCATGACTGTTCCCTTTGAAGTACTGGAGAAAGCAGGATGTTTGGTTTGGGACCAGCCAGGGACAGCCTGAAGACCAAAGTAGATCAGACAAGAAGAGTTGAAGAAGAGAATACCTGTTTAAACCCCCCCCCCCTTCCCCCACCCAAACCAAACCTAAAAACCCACCAAAGAAACCCAACCAAAAAAACCAACAAACCCTCAAAATCCCATACCACCAAACAAAATAACAACAAAAAAAAAAAACCAAACACCACCACCACCCCCCCCCGAAAAACCCAACAACAACGAACAACAACAAAAAAAAACTTCAGGGAGTGAGAGATGGCAGAAAGACTGTACTGCATTGTCTTCTACACTATGGTTAATAGATCAATAACAGCCTTCCCCTCAGTCCAGTGTGTGTTTGGAAAATAAACCACAACATATTCCATAGAAATGGATTGCTGAGACAACTTTTTCCCTACCCAGCTGATTATTGAGAGATTCAAGTTTGCATATCTGTGGCCTTTTCATCCTTTTCCTCTTCTTGACAGCTATTTTTCAGAGGTCATAATTTCATTATACCCACATAAAACATGCATGAGAGTTTGGACCATAATATGACTAAAAAGATGATATATAGTCACTGCAAAAGAAATAGGGCCTAATTTTCATTTCAGGCATCTTTCGTTATAATGAATGTTGTTATGAAAAAAAAAAAAAGAAAAGCATCTTCTCAAGGCTATGTATAAAGCTGTGTCTCAGCTTAGTCAACTCTGTTGCCCTCAAACAGACATCTTTTAAGGTGTCCACATGAAGTGCTGTCTGATGTCTCACTGGAAGCCTGTGTAAAACGAAGCAGTTGAACCTCTGTTCCCTGGGCTGAAGATTAGCACCCAGATCACAGAAATGTCTAGGTTTGATGTTTCAAGTATTTTTAATAAACTCTTGAACTGCATAGTGAAGTGTAAATATTAAATAAAAGCACATAGTTTTGATTTGCATAGTTTAAATTGATTTTGATAGAGTTTGTTTTAATCGCTATTTCTTTAACTAAAGTGCCTGGCTCATTTTTAAATGTGATTTTTTTTTTCCCTCATGTTATTTTTGCTGATGAATCCTCTGATTGCAGTTTGCTAAGAGTTGATGCATAAGCATTTCAAATGTAATTTTAATAAGAGTCTCAAAGTTTGCAATTTTCCCTGCTACTGTAACAAAAGCCAAGATACATGGAAGTTTTCTCTTCTTTATTTTTAAAGCTAAATTAAACCATTGAAAATAGTTTTATTTATATCTGTTGCTTTCCCTAAAAGATTAGAGGAAAATATGATGTTAATTCCAAAGCAGTTAAAGAAAAGCTAGCCCATCCCCCTGAGCTGCTCATATTATTATTGGGCCAAATCTGGGTGTCTTGCCTGAGAACAATATATGTCTAAACTAACAGCTTAAGAATTTGGCCCATTATACCTCTTCCTAAGCCACGCTGTGATTCATTATAATTTTATATCATTGTCCATTTTGATGCCAATTGGGAGGCTACAGATTTTTACCCTCTTAAATAATCTTGTTACTGTGTGAGCCACAAATATTACTTTGTTTCAAATATGTGCTGAAAGGCAAAAATAATGTTTGTAAATCTCCCATGTCCAGAGGTCCCTCAGGGTCCTCTTTAGGTAGAAGGAATGAGCAGAAAAAATAGAGAAGAAAAAAATCAAATTGGCTGATACCTGACTAAGTGTTAGGATCTGCTGTTCAAACCCTGCACAAGTTTGGGAGGTGGCTTTCTAGCAAAGGTCAGATACAAAAGAAATTACTGATTGGTATCTGTATGTTATCTGTTATTCCACAGAACAGGGAGTGGGCAGGAAAAGCGTTAAGAAAGTAACTGCACCAGATTTTCTAAATTTATCTTACGTGTGCTTTTCAGTCACTGTAACTCAGTAAACCTTTGATTAAAAAGCTTGTTTGTCTCTCTGGATGTCTGTGTTGAAGAGATTCTTTTGTGGTTTTCTGTCACCATTAGCTTGGTTTTGATTTGAAATTTCTTATAAAATTAGTTAGTCCTCTGCTAACTTTTGCAAATATCCTGTGATCTTTCTCCATTTTGTCAACATCCTTCTGCATTTGAACACCTCAGAACATAAGATTTGAGTAGTTTCTCACAAGCAGCTGATGTGGTGCAGCCGTTGTTGTTGTTGTTGTTGTCTTAAGGATCTTTTTGAAATATCCAAGGATTTCATTAATCTTCCCAGTCATAGCTTCATGAGAAGAGTTCACAGTTAGCAGAAAGCCTACTATGACATCAAGACTTTCTTAATTCCATCTTTACAGGGTAGTCTCCCAAGAAAGAAAGAAAGTTTGTTCCCATATGTATGATTTGCAAAATTGGTATTGCAGCAGAGGTGGTTTGTTTGCATACAGGCAGTCTGTGGTGGTCTGATTGGTGAGGTATTCTCTGTGTTATTTGCCACTCCATCAGCCTTCACAATCTGCAGGTTTCCTCTGTAACGATTTTAGATTTCAGATCACTAGTTACTTTTCTCCCTACTTTTTCCTCTTATTTTTTCTGCCTGCACATTTTATTAGTAATTATTTTCCTCCTGGTCATTGTTCAATAATGTCATGCTTAAGAAATAAACCCTGCTGGAATACATTAGAAACATATCTTCCCAATGACAATTTCCTGTTTATAACTGCATCTGGAGACTAATGTAACTAACTTAACTAATACTTTCTTTGTGTTGCTTCATTTCCTAAATATAATGGCATGCAAAATTCAGTCAAATGCTTTGTCTTTTTTGACAAGCTGCATTTTTTGTAAAATCCATATTGATAATCAGTTTCATCTCACTTGAATTCTCTAGTTCTTGGAACTTGATTTATGGCTTTTGAGAGTGGAGACATGGTAAGGTCACTTCGTTTACCCTTTTTTTAGTATTGGCACAGAATTATCTTCTGGAACTTCCTCAGTGTTGTTAGACTTCTTGACTACTTGGAAGAAAGCATTGGCCAGCTGTTCTAAAACTTGTACAAGTTATTCAGGTCTACTTATTTTAAAAAGTTTTCATGTTGTAGCTGTTGTTTGGGACTGAGTTGATTACAGTTGGAAAACTAAGCATTTCATCATCATTCTCAACATACACTATGGCTTTAACTCAGTAAAATCAAATATCATTTATGCCTCCTCTTCATTACAGCACAGAAATACTTGTGCGTGTCTTATTTATAAAAGCACATTTCCAAAAAGCCAAGGTTCACTCAAGTTCAAGGCTGTTCCAAATCGAGGTGTACCCCAGGATTATCTATTGCATAGGTATGTTTCTGTGCACTGTAAAGTACATTGGAAATTGAGATGGCCAAACTGTCCAGGTGATATGTGGGGTTTGTCATCATTCCATTTAACGCGTAGCAAAGTGAGGCAAGCGCAGAGCCCTGTTGTACTCTGAAAAGGGACCACATATGTCCTCAAAGTTTTATCCAATAAAAGGACATAATCAAATTACAAATCAGAAAGGAAAGCTGGCAGAGTGGGGGTATTGAGTAAATATATGAAAATGATCTGAAAGACAATTTTTTATATTCATCTTGGAAAAAAAATCTGTGCTAATCAAACATTGATTGGTCTATCATTTTCCTATTTTTTTAAAGCAGAGACTTAAGAATCAAACAGGTTAAATTGATAGTATAAAATTTAAGTCAGATTGGGGAGGGGTGGTGGTAATTATTCTTTATTAAAGAAAAATTTTTTTTTCCTGTAGCAAATTTGAACTGTCCTAGAAAGTCAAGAAATGTTGTTGGCCAAAATGCCTGTAAACCAGTGATTAGGTTTTTTTTTTTTTTTTTTTCCTATGATTTTTTTTTGAATAAAAAGATGTGTATAAGATGACCCACCTTAATTAAATAAAGGGATGGGGATAGTCATTAAACTGTATTAAAAGTATACCTTAAATATGTGAGAAATGGGTTTGAAGATAGGAGGACATGAAAAGGATATGTATATTGCAAGAGCTATATACATGATACTGAAGAGAGGCAGAAATAGAAGTTCTGTTAGATTTGCTTAACTTCTGACTAGTTGGGTTTCACTAGTACATCATCATGTACAAACCTTCATAAAGTGTTTGGCCAATGACTGTAGCAATCCTAGCTGTTGAACTGTAAAATGGATGTCTAGATTTAAGAGTTGGTTTTGAGAATGGCATAGAGTGGTTTAGATGGGGGGTTTGGTTTTGTTTGGTTTTTTAACTTGTGATGTGTGTGATACTTACCAGCTAATGTGATACATTAATCAGTAATAAGCTGGATAGGTCATGTTACTCTATGAAGTTAATAGGCTTAATCATAAATTAATGTTTAGTTACTAAAGTTTTCAATAAATGTGCTTTCAAAATGAGGACTAAAATTGGAAGGAAGGGAAAAACAGGTTAATTATATGCTTTTAGGGTGGTTCTTAAGACTAGTTAATAATTTGCCATGAATGGAGCTGCCTACAAGCAAAATGAAATAAAATAGATGGAGACAGTCATACTGTGTAAAGCAGTTGAGTTGATGGAAGGATTTCCCAAGTACTAGTTGGCATAGGAATAGGGACAGAGCAAAAACCCAAATCCTCAACTATCACTTAAATAAATAATTAATTAAAATCAGTGGTTTAGGTGTTTGTGGGGGAGGTATCAGTTGGCTACAGCCAAGTAGTCACAAGGTAATTCATGCTTCTGTCTTCTGGATCTAACCCTTCTTAAGACAGGTTAGCACCCTTCTTGACATCCTAGACTCTTTATGCAACTAAAAGTCATAGTTTATTTGTACTGATGGTGAATTATGCACTCATTTATACTTGAGTGGGAGCGAAGTTCGAGGACAATGTGTTCAAATGTGTAGCTGTGAAGCAGAGACTCCTAACTCCACTGGCCTTCAGTGAGTCATCATCCTTACTTATGCATTTGAAAACACCATTCCAGGCTGTCAAGGACTTGAGAGGAAAAGGGCTGTTAAGAGAATAAAATATAGAGCAATTCTGTATCTTTGCTAAGAAAGTTACCCAAATTCATGACACCTCTTAACTGCCATGCAGTAGCAAATTTTAGATACTCTACTTATTTTACATGCAGTGTTCATGAGACAAAGACAAGTCAGATACAGCAGCTAGAAAAGAAGATATGAAAGGATGGAAAATGTACTGAATAGGACACATTACCTGACCCAGTCATATAAAATGTTGTCTAGCCATCATCTAGTGAACTGTTAGCAAATAAATTCTGAGAATGTGATAGAAGAGATCAAGTATTTCTCAGGTGTTGACAGCTGTAGTGCTTTCACTGTGCCTGTTTAAAAGAACTGATTTCCTCAGAGGAACATAGGGGAAATACCTGCAGTGCTTGTGTACAGAAGTGAGTGTAGAAATAGTGAGATGTGGAAAACATAATGATGTTCACTGCTCAACAACCAGCCAGTTGGCAAACTGGCTGAAAGTGTTCACATTTCTACTGTTCTCCTAGAAATCTCATGCAAAAACTTAAATTAAGTGCATAAACAGCAGATAAAAGTTTCAAGAGAACCAGCTAAGTAAGTTTAAAATATTTTTTCTATAGTGTGCAGTCAGAAGTTCTGTTCTGTGCCTAGCTGTGACTTTCGGAATGGTTGGTGTTGTTTATAAGAGCTTTTTGAAGAAAGAAGGAAACAACTTCATGTGGAAGGAGTTGGGAGGAAATGAGAAGTAATTAAAAAATACCCAAAAAGAAAACTTACTATTAATGTGATTGCTGTTGTGGTTTTCATCTTATAGTTTGCAAGACATATCAAGAAATCTGAAGGCCAGAAGACACCCAAAGTTGAATTACAAATCTCAATCTATGGTGTAAAAATTCTAGATCCAAAAACAAAGGTAAGAGACTTATATGTTTATGGTGCTAAACTAGTAATTAAATATTATTTTAACTGTTTAATGTTTTTTATTGTTTTATATTTCTAAAAAGTATTATAATGAAAGCCATTCTGTTGATGGAAAATTCTTCTAAAATACCATTTCTTGTTACAACACATAGATGACATCTGTCCAGGAAGGTACATGATACTCCAAGATACAGACTGTAGCTAATGTGGGATTTAATTTTTTAATCCTTTCACACCAGAACTTTTAAACTCTGAGGAAGATGAAAGCACTGTGGTAACTAAATGTTAACACCACATATGATAAATGCCTTTCCAAGTGGTCACCATTGTGTAGATGCCCACATGTAGGTGGTTTGCAGGTGAATGAGGAGACAATTTGTTTGCAGTGACTCAGTCTTCATGCTGCTGCTTTGGAATTGCCCCTCCCTTTCCTTAACCTGTTCATTTTTTTTTCCTCTTGTGGTTTTAATTTTTTTTTATTGTATCGCCCATCCCTAGAAAGCTTATGTTTCTCAGTTGTGTTACCCATTTCTCTGTAACTTTCATGTAGCAGACTATAAGCACTATTGTAGGCTTTTCGTCTGGCACAGCATGACAGTTCCTGCCTTTTCAGCAGTTAAGTCCAGTGAGTCACCCGTGGATGGGTTTTCTGTTCCTTTGTTTGCTCTGGTATTTTGGAAGGGGTTACATAGTAAGCAAAACATTCTTCTCACAGACTTCAAAGAGGAATAATGAGATAAATATAATCAAGCTAAAAAGTATTCATTCAATAGTCAGCAATTCTTAACATCTGAGTGCTCTTAAATCTTTTATGCATATGTTGGATTTGAATGAACTGTTTGTTACTGCTTCTTAATTCTGGAGTAATTCAGACAGTGATAGTGCCCTTTGAGAAAAGGTAGCTGTAGTTCAAGGCTATATCTACTTGCAACCCATTTTTGCTTCGGACTCTCGGTATAACCACAATTCGACAGCTCATAAGCAGAGGGGGCAAGAAATATCCGTGTCAACTTTAATTGCAGTTTTTGCATCTTCCTTACATCGTAAGGCGGAAAGGAGTACTAAGCCCCGTATCCTGGCAAAAACTGTTTTAAAATAACAGTTTTAAATGCCAAAATATGTTAGTCTTCCTAACTCTTCCTGCAGAGATTAACAGAAAGCTGTGGGACGGAAGTTCCTGGGGGAATAGGAACATTCTAATCTCTTAATAATGTTATTACAACTCAAATTGTAATCAACCATTAGTAGTCTTTTTATCTCCCCCACTTTGTTTCTTAAAGCTACATGTAAATGTAAATTCGAAACAAGTTTTCCTTCTTACTGCACAATTTATAGATGCTTTAGCAAACAGCTTAAATGCTGTGTTGTCATCACTGATTACAATATTTTTTTTCTGTACGTTTTTGAAGCAAATCAATATTCTTACAGAGGAATAGTGGTTTATATTCATGTGATGACTATTAATTGTGGTAGGAACAGGAGGCCTGCTCATGTATCAGAATTTGATTCTATACATGGCACTCAATAAAGGAGGATTATAGGAAAGTGGTTCTGTCCTTAAATGATATAAAGTAGTTCTATGGATCTATAAACCTACAAGAGCCAGAACAAGCATGTGTTGTTATATGTAACTGTTAAAGAGCTACAACAGAAAGAGATTAAATGTGAGAGAGATATGGGGACATGGGAGAAATAGGATACACAGAACAACAGCTGTAAAGACCAAGAAAAGGAACCCAGTGGGGCAACGGGAAAAGACTGCCCATATGGTGCATTTTTTTGATAAAGGGTTTTGTGCAGAGAGGGCATGCCCTTGTTTATGAGCCTATAGCAGTCTGGGAACCCTGGTGCTGCACAGAAACTTTGTTTTTTTAATAGATAATAGTTCAGCACAAAACTGCATGTTTTCCTTTAAAGTAAATACTGCTTTCCCATGTAATAAGCCAAATAAAATAAAATACCAAGAGGAGACTTGTTGAAGAAAAACAACAACAAAAAAAAAAATAGTTGAGATAGTTTATTTCAGTCTTGTCAAGCTCTCAGCTGAAGGGCATTGCCACTGCAACTTTTTGAATAGCTGGAACGTGCTTTTTAATGGAAAGTGAAATACGGTATTGAAAATATGTGAATAATAATATTTAAAAGATGTTTATGTTGCACCTTAAGTAAGCAATTGTTTAGATGTCTAATTTATTTCTCTGTGCTCATGTATTTGGATAACAAAGTCATTTTATTTCTGTTTTCTATATCTAAGATAGAAAGATAAGAACTTATTTCAGTAAAACCATTTTAACAAATGCTGGGGGATGATGAAATCTGAACATGGTGTACACCTGGAAAAAGAACAGAGTATTTTACATAATCCCTAAATAAACTGCACAGGGAGGCAAAGCAACAGTAAAACCAATTTTCTAGAACTGAAATTACTGTCCAAATAAACACTCCCAGATAAATGCTGTCCAAATAAAAACTTCCTGCTTACATTCTGTAAAAATGGGAACATTTGTTAGGAGATGTGTTTGCTAACTTCTGTTATACTTACATAAGTCAAATTTTGGGTGCTGTCATGTACAATGAGAGACATTAAAAAATGTTACTGCAACTTGCCTGCTCTTATGTACATGAGGAAATCCAGAGATTTACTTTGTGCATCTTTGTCCTAAGCAAGTATAGTAATTTCTTGAAGATAATCTTTCTTTTTATTTGCAGGAAGTCCAGCACAACTGTCAACTTCATAGGATATCATTTTGTGCTGATGATAAAACTGACAAGAGAATATTTACTTTCATATGCAAAGACTCAGAATCAAATAAGCATCTGTGCTATGTATTTGACAGTGAAAAGTGTGTAAGTATGCAAGACGCTTTAAAAGAATTTGGGTGACTGTTACGGACTTTGATTGGTCTGCTTTGAAATAAAACAGGAATGGTTAATAAAGGCAGGTAGCCTGCCTTTTGATTGGGGTCACTTTGATATAATCTTTCATGTGTCTTATAACTTAGATGTGTTAATTTAAAGGAGAGCCTTTCTCTTCATTCATCTAAGGTGGTTTTCTGGGACAATTCTTCTTACTACCTGGCTCAATATCCTAAGCCAGATATCTGCAATACTTACAGAGAGCAGACTGCATCCCACCAAGATTGAAATGTTTGCACAGCTGTTTTGGAGAGATTGCTGCAACACTGTGGCTGAGATACCCTCATAGGCTCTTCTGCTGATGTGTCTGCCTCAGCTTCTCTGCCTCAGACTTTTTTACAATTTTTGGGGTTTTTTTCAATAGCAAGGTTCCCTCTTCTCTGCTCCCCCACCCCCATCTCTCAAGTTTGTTAATGCCATGATGCACTACCAGAGAATTCATTGCACTAACTACTGACATTCTCTCGTGTCTGAGATAGAACAGGGCAACTGTTCAAAAATGTGCAATAGCATAAATACTTTAGGACAGGAAATGAAGAAAATGGTGTCTAGCTGAAAGAGGGTCATGTGTTTACCCTGGCAGAAGGTAATTAACAAATAAAAACACTGGAATCAACACCAAACATGGATGATTAGGGTTTTTTATAAAAAAACCCAAAAGATAGGACTGCATACTTCTAGTGTCCCTTACACTTTTCTTTTACTAACATAAACAGTTACTCTCTAAAGTAGTCCCGGTTCAGCTTTTTTGGTCTAACTCAGTCTAATTTGGTTAAAATAATTTCTTGAGGTTTTATTTTTTTTTTTTTTATAAAGGTGGCCATATGGTTTTTTTCACAGTAAAAAGACAGAGGGGTTAATTCTCCATTCCTGTAGAACTCAGGTCTTCATACGCCTCTATTGAATGACTTCACTGTTGCACTGATGGATAAAAGGCTGGGAGCACCACATTCTGTACCATTTTTGTGCATCCAGCCCTTCATTTTCTTACAGGTAGCGAAGCAAAAATGTTCTTGGCATTGCGCAGAATACTCTGCTTTCATGAGAAACAACCAATTTCAGGTTGTCATTTCAATAAAGACGACAAAATTCTAGTTTAGCTTTAGCCAGATTAATGGTTTTTCCGATTTTTTGTTGTTGTTGTTGTTCCTCTGCCAAATTGTTTTTTTTTAAAAAAAAGTTACTACTTACTGTGTTTACTTTCTCTACTAAAGTTCTAAGGCAAATGCCATATCTGTATGTTGACCTTTTATTGGTACCTCTTGTAAGTCTGCGTTTTTTTCTGAAACCCTGGTGTGCTCAATCAACTTCTTGTACACTTATTTTTACCTCTGTTATTTTGCAAGTAGGTTGTCTGTAAGGATTGGATATACACACCATAACATATGATATGAATCAGCATAGAACTACTAAATTGTTATATTTTGCATGTACAGATGCAAATTTTGTTTGGTTGGATTTTTTTAATCAAATACTTGCGCAGGTAAATACATTTATCTACACTATGCTGATTGAGATTTTATAGGACTTTTAAAAATAAGTGTTGAAAATAAATTTAAAAGCAATAGAGGTCAAAACATCCATTATCATGAAAACAGTAACCCAAATTAAAACAATTTATTTAATGATAGAAAAGCCTGTATTTGCTTCAGAAATAATCAGAAAAAGACATACTGCAGCATGCTATCTGTATTTACAGAAATTAGAGGCATAATTTATACTAAAAATTAGCTAATTGTGTTCTGCCTGTTCAGTCTCCCTTCTTTATCTGAAGTTGTATTTTTAAGTTGTATTCATAGTGTTTTCTGTCAGAGTATTTTGCTGGAGTGTTTGCCATGCTCCTTTGTAGTGTTGACTTCCCGATGGATGAAGCAAATCCTTTGAACATGATACATGGTGTAAAGTATTTTGTGATCATGTGAAATGAAAATAATTATATGAAATATTCTTAATATACTAATCTCAGTCTTATGTTTTATGTAAAGGCAGAAGAGATAACTTTAACAATTGGTCAAGCATTTGACTTAGCTTACAGGAAATTTCTGGAATCCGGAGGAAAAGATGTTGAAACAAGGAAACAAATTGCAGGTTTACAGAAAAGAGTAAGTTCTGAAGTATATTTTTTAAAGAGATAGAAGAATGTGCTACTGTATTTGTGTTATGTGATTTCTATAACAGCATAATTTCCAGCATTTTTCTTAGATTGCTAAAAATTGCAACAGATAGTAAAAAAAAAAAAACAGGTGAAAAAAGACCTGATAACTGTGAAACAGTGTTTTATTTTTTGCCGTCTTGGAAGGTCATTAAAGAGAAAAGCAAGGTTGAAATATGGAAGATACAGAAATTTAAGTTATTTTTTGTAATCAGGTAACTAGTTAAAAATTGCTTCTAAATCACCATATCTCAGATGAAACTTATTCTCAGTGGATGCTATTGTTGAAATGAATGAATAACCCAATAGCTGTTGTAATAACCACTTGCTTTGTAGATTCAAGAATTAGAAACTGAAAACACAGAACTGAAAAATAAAGTTCAAGATTTGGAAAACCAGTTAAGAATAACACAAGTACATGCATCTCCAGTAAGTACATGAATGTAACTCTTATAAATCTGAAGTTACTCTAAATTTATAATCATCTGTGTTATGATAATTACTAGCATCTATGCTGTTTCCGGTGTTTATGATTAACATAGAGTGATCATGTACCATACCTGTTGAAATGCAGTATTGAGGTAACAGTAAGATTGTGACAAGCCAGCAAAAGTACAAATTGCAGTCTCTCAAATTGTGGTTCTCTAATTGTCTAATCATACCTATTTTTTGCTGCCTAGACAGTAAATACTCCTTCTAGTAAACATCTAAGGATGAAGAACTCCGTTTGGCACTTAAATGATCTGGTCCACGAATGCTACTTTGGATTTTTCTGGGAACTTTCTGTCACAAGCATATTGTCACTTACAACTGACATTTTCTAAATGACTTCTAAAAAATTTTGTCTGTCTTTCAAAGGAGTCATTAGGTCTCAGGAACTAACATTGAGTGCATAGGTAAAAACGAGCAAGTGCGGGTTTCTCATCATTGGAAATTTCTAACGCTTTCTGCAGTTTCTATAGACGATGACGACAAAAGTATTTTTAAATGACTGACTGACACTTACATCTAGGCAGGACCTCTAAAAATGCAGGTTGCATTGCAGGCTGATCCTAATGACTCCCCTCTTCTTACAAACATATTCCATCTATACAGCATTAGGTAAATGTGAAAATAGATCAAATTTCTCAATGTACATGTAGCAAAATCTTAGAAGAAGATGGACTGCTTTTTAGCATTTTAGGCTGCCTTGTTCCTGCGCTAGCGATACACCATTTCACTTTAAATGGATGTTTAGAAGTTTGGGCAATGTAAAAGTATGTTTATAATGGTGATGACAATTTTTCAATAGTGTCTACACACTCCCTTAGATTGTTGTTCCCATGAGGAACTGTCATTTCATTTTACTGTAATCTGTTTAGAGCAGAGAGCACCATAAATTGTAAATATTGCATAACTCCCACAGTGCAAATTGTAAATTATGGATGTCTTCTCGCTTATGAAGCGTTCAGTGAAAGGTAATCAACTTTAATGCTAGATTTTTCCTTAATCTTTTCTTTTCCTTAATTAGGATGGCAGCTAGTTTGCATTTATTTATGAATATAATAACTAAATGTATCTTTGAATTCAACTAAACAGGCTCTTTAGTATCTTGTGATAGATGCATTTCTCTTTCATTTTAATTAGTGAAGAACTTGGTAATTGCATTTAGAAAAAAAATTAAAAGTATCAACAATGACCAAAATATTTCCTGTAGCACATGTAGTGCATGTGTATATTTATTTTGTCTTTGAAGACAGTGGTGTCTAATTCCTTATTAATGAGTTAAGATCTAAATTTGTAAATTTGCCAGCCATTTGTTTCCTCTCCCTAGATGGTGTTTTATTGTTCATTACTATTGGTACATGAATATGCATATTGCTTAAATGTCACTTATGCTACAACAAAATTGTATAATAATTATTGATAATTATTCATATTAGAATATTAATTGAATTTAATAAATCACTACAGCTGTTAGTTTTCAGATATAATTTTGTTTTATTTACTCCTTAATCTTTAAAAAAAACCCCAAACCCAAGCATTTCCTGTCACAAATTTCTGAGTTTCCTCATGATTAGAATTGCAGTAAGAGTCACCTAACAGCCTATTTAATATCTAAATTGATTCTGCCAGAAAATAGCCTTATATAAATGATTTGAATAAATACAGGAACAGGCTGCCCAGAGAGGTTGGAGGTATCTGTACTCTTGGAAATATTAAAAACTTCCTTGGACGTGGTCCTCAGCAGCTTCAGCTAATTGGATCCTGCTTCATGTAGGATACTTTCTGCTTGTGTGATTCTTTGATCAGTTGTGCAGCCAACAATAAAAAAGAAACATTTTTAGGAAAATGGCTTACTCAAATCTAGGAATATAACTGTATCCACCAACACCAACAATCCACCACCACACTATCAATTTTTGTACTTAACCAAGAGACATCATTCAAGTAGACCTGTTTTAAACTAGGTTGTGTACATTGTAAATCAAGGCTCTTACTTGTGCTAGCATAAGAGTAAGTTCGTATAAGTTCAACAATTAGGTTGAAAATAAATGAAGGAATGGAATAGTGAGGTTATGAAGTGACTTTTCAGTGCAGGGAACAGGAAGCATAAAATTTTTTAAGATAGTTTGAGTGCCTGGAATAGTAGTGGATATGATTTGGTGATATGTAGCTGCTCATCTACTATGTGAGCAACAAATATGTATGAAAGAAGGAAATTACGAAGAATAAATAAGGCAACTGATTGCCTGTCATATTTCAGTTAATTTTATATGCTTTTAATTCAAATCAACCATCATTTCAAGCATTACTTTGCAAAGCTTCAGCTCCTTTTAGAAAAAAGCAGAAGCAATGCAAAGAATGTTTTCCTCTATTTCTACATAATTTCTGTGATGAAAAATAACACTTTATTTTTAGAAAGTTATTAGAGATTTGATTTTTATTGCTGAATTTAAATTTAAAACTTATAAGTACTGTGTTGTTAAAAATATCTGTACTACTGCTGCTCTGTTTCTTCAAAATTGGCAAAAAAAAATAGCAGTTCTATCTTGTGATCATTTTGTCAGAGTGACATTTTCAAATCTGCTGGTAGTATTTTGTTAAACACTGAGATAAAATAGCTTACATAATGAAGCAGAATATCCAGCGTGGGGAATAACAACTCATCTGAGTCACTTCCTAAGTGCTTCTGGTTAGATGGAGGAAAACTTGCTTCCCTGCAGGTATTCTTCATGTTACGTGCTATGAACATAACACAATCATTCTCATGATTTAAAGCAGATTTATAAAACTATGAAGTTTAGGTTTTTTCACAGCTCTCATATCCATATTATTGAATTATAAAGAGGTGCCAGTGCCATGCTAGAACTTTCTGAAGTTTTTTTTTTTATATACATAATAAGTAATTTGATTTATTTATATTTAGTTAATTTGATACAGTTGCAACTCCTTATCTGTCAGTCCAATCTGCTGTTATTCTGTGTACTGAGGTCTAGGGAGGGATCGTTTAACGATTGATGGAAAGTTTAAGCCTTTGTACTTGATAGCTGGTATAATAAAAGTATGTGTGCCGTTAACTGGCATCACGGTAATTTGTAAAGAAATACTCAGTTTCACAAGCCAACTACAGATGGTTATCAAGTTGCTTCTGTTTATGTTTAAATAGTACCTTGGATTTTCTTATCTTACACTTTCCTTTTTGTATTTGGTTGTTTGCACACTGTTTGCACTTTCTCAACATTTGCCAGATGTGCTGAAATGTCTTTCCTGTCTTATAGGTTGTTGACTGTGCTCCTGCTTTAGTGATTAATGCATGGTCACAGAAACACTTGGTAATCACCAATTGATTCAGTACTTCAGAAGTCAATACTAGCAATTTGATTAAACAAGTATATACTTAAAGAAGCAGATGATGTTGCAAGGGCCTGTGATAACAGTTCACAGAATATGACAAATATGAACATTGAAATCATACTGTGCTACATCCTCTTCTCCTTCAATCCCCATCCCTGTGAAGGGGTGACCACAAGCCATACGGTCTAAGCAGGCATAATTTCAGGCTGACAGTGGGCGTGTGTTTTCCTTCCCTGTGAGGGAAGACTTAGGCTTTTAAGTACACTGTTGCACTTGTGTGAAACAGTGCTGTTACAGACACCAAGTGATGTCACTGTCGTGCTTTATTTGTTAAAATACTGATGTAGGACAGAATGTCTTTCCCAGTTGTTAGTAACTGAGAAACCATGGTATCATTTGTAGGCAGTGCTAGTCTATCATTTGTTTACTCCTGCTTCTTCCTTCTGAAGCTGGTGGATTTTGGTGTCTTTATTCTAGACACATTAGTCTTCACATTAATTTTTAATGAAATGGAGTAGGTAGAAAATACCTTCAGAAATTCGAAGTTCGATTCTTTTTGTATTATTTCACTGACCCTTGACACTGTTCATTTTTTAAATACTCAGTTGATCCTTCTTCCGTTACCCTTTTACATTTTCTTTGTAAGGATTTTGGGAAATACGAAGTTCCTCTTTAAATAGAAGATTCTGATACCAGACTGCAGGAAGTCTAAAAATTACATGCTTTTTGTTCTATTTATTTTTATTTTTCATAATTAAACCCAGAGTAAAATTAGACAAAAGAAGCCATTGTGTTAGGGAAATGTAAAGCAAACAGAAAAGAAACCCTGAAGACATGGAAAATCCTAAAAACTTTTACCCACAATATCAACATTTAACTGGGGGAATCACTGTTCACTGTTCAGTTCTTTGTATGTGACAAAGTGAAATGAAGGTCATGCTTGTCAATAAGGCCTGTAATTTGGGGGTGCACTGCTGCATAAATGTGAGTGTCAGTGTCCCTGCTAGCACTTCTTGAAAGTCAGTGCCTTGCCAGTCAATGCAGGAACACACCGTGTACAAAGTTTGGCTGAAGAGGAAATTAAATATTCATGATCTGTGGGCATTTCTTTTTAACATTAAAAAAAGAATCATCTCTTGAAAAAGCAACAACAATAGCTATTACCATTCTTAGCATTCCTCACTTGGCATCTTCACTGAAAGACTAATTCCATGTGAATTTCATGAATGTAACTCTTCATCAGTCCAATATGCACAGGTGTTTAACCTGTTGTAGGAGAGGAAGGCTATGATAAACATAACATCCTTTCGGTGGAGACATGTAAACCTGGGGCCTTCAGCTGTTTTATCAGCTTTATTTTTAACCCTGGTAGAAATACAGAGTTTGAGAAATTGTCCTTCTATTAATTTGATTAAGGTATGATCAGAAATTAAGAAAGGCTTTCTTGTGCCGGAAGGGCAACAAAGCTGCTGAAGGGTCTAGAGCACAAGTCTTATGAGGAGCGGCTGAGGGAACTGGGATTGTTTAGCCAGGAGAAAAGGAGGGTAAGGGGAGACGTTATCGCTCTCTACAACTACCTGAAAGGAGGTTGTAGCAAGGTGGGTGATGGTCTCTTCTGCCAAGTAACAAGCGATAGGACAAGAGGAAATGGCCTCAAGTTGCACCAGGTGAGGTTTAGATTGGATATTGGGAAAAATTTCTTCACCTAAAGGGTTGTCAGGCATTGGAACAGGCTGCCCAGGAAAGTGGTTGAGTCTCCCCATCCCTGGAGGTATTTAAAAGGTGTGTAGATGTGGTGCTTAGGGATGTAGTTTAGTGGCGGACTTGGCAGTGCTAGGTTTATGGTTGGACTCCGTGATCTTAAAGGTCTTTTCCAACCTAAATGATTCTATGAAAAGCAGCAGGAAAAGGTATTGGGAAAAACAGCCCTAAAAGGAATGGTGTTCTTCCATTCACTATAAGTATTGTCAAAGATGCAGTATGTAATATGTATTCTTATCATGGCAGTGTTGCAAAAACCCCCTCCATTTTTAAATGGAGCATTAAGGATACTGATTGATTAGACCTTTTTTCAATGTTCTTTAAGTAGTGACTTAGAAGCATAGGCCACCTGCACCTATTACCCTCATTAAAAAGCTTTAACACGCTCATAAGAAAACCCCAAGATAGGTGTTGGAACTGTATGCATATTTCAGAAAACAGTTTTGGAATGCGTTTAGGCATATCACTTGATTCATGTTTCCATTAAGACTGCCAAGTGGGAAAATGTCCATGTTTTTTCTTTGCCTATCTTCTGCTCTTTCAATTTTATAATATTCTGTATTCAGTTCAGTGAGCACTTCTTCATGAGGGTTTAAAATTCTATTTTTTGTGATGTTAAAAAAAAAAAATTGAAATTGCCTATGTCAGTTTTCATGTTACCAAAAAAGCACTAAATGAACCAAAGATGTAGCAGTTATTTAATGAAACTGCTAGTGCTTATCCAGTATTTTATGAATTAGTCAATTAATCATAGAATCGTTTAGGTTGGAAAAGACCTTTAAGATCATCCAGTCCAACCATTAACCTACACTACCAAGTCTACTCTAAGCCAATCAAGGGTAGACTAGACTAAACCATGTCCCGAAATGCCACATCTACCCATTTTTTGAATGCTTCCAGGGATGGTGACTGCACCACCTCTCTGGGCAGCCTGTTCCAATTCTTGACCACCCTTTCCGTAAAGAAATTTTTCCTAATTTCCAACCTAAACCTCCCCTGGCGCAGCTTGAGCCCATTTCCTCTTGTCCTATCACTAACTACTATATCCTTAGCAGTCCCAAATCTCAGGTAGCTTGTAACCAGTGGGTTTGTAACTAACTGCATCATTTCCAGTTCAAGGTCACTCACAGTTCCCTGTAACATTCACTGCAGTTATCCACTATGGCTGTTCTGTGTGTTATCAACTTGAATGTTCTAAGGAAGGAAAACATTTTCTAGTTCTCTAATACACTTATGTGATTCCTATGGGGGTATAACACAGAGATTGCAATCAATGTCTTGAGACACCTAGTGAAAACAAACAATTTTGAAAAGATTTCTTGATTAACAGAAACTCAATCATGCTACATTTTCTAGTATGATGCAGCCAAAAGTGCATCTTCAGCATCATGCAAAGTAGAATGAGTTAAAAATAAATCCTTTGACAGGCACATAATAACATCTAATCATAAGAGAGACCAAGTCCACTGAACTAGTATGTTAATTTAGTTAAGAATGATTTCATGTTCATTCTTGTGTTGATGAAATGGGGCCCAAATTGTAAAGTAATATATCAACCTGACCAATACTACATGTTCAGTGCTACACAGTGGGATGCTCAGATAAAATACAGTTGCCATATGAAATGACATTTTAATATATTTTTACTATATTTTCTTCCTCTACAATTTGGTGTACGAGTATCAAGTTTCAGAAGTTACACCCTTTTTAGGTTGTATTCTTCAGAGTAAGGGTCTGTTCCCTTCTCCTTCTGCATTTTCTAAATCTAGTGATATCTCCTACATTTTAAAAGCCTTCTGTGCAATCCTTCTCTTCGTGACCTTCTAATTATTATTTTCCATTGTTGAATACACTTCCCTGCTGTACCTCTCCTGTCTGTAGGCTGCTTGAATACATAGAACTATAAGCAGAAAGCCACTGTCAGCTTCACAGGTCTTTCTGGATCATGGGATGCAACACACAGAACAGTGCTCACAACACAGGTCCCAACGCCCAGTCATGGGCTTCTGCACTGCCCTGCAAATGAGGAATTACCAGTGAAAATTCATTATTGTCAAGACACATTCCCAAAACTGTCACATGAAGCTCGACATCCTATATGGTGTGAAATATCCTAAGATTATCGCTTATCAGATAAATAGGAGGAAACATGACTGCTCAATGTTCAAGGCTCAAATGATACAAATAGTGTATATTCTGGTTTTGTACTGAAACCTTTCATTGCCTGGATTTGATATATGTTCATAATCCTTATAGTTTTGCTGCTTTGCATCCTGTATGCATTTTGCTTGTTTATATATAGATTTTTTCATGTGATATACATGCTTTCTTATGAAAACTACTCATCCTCTGCTGTTTTGCTTGTCAGGGAAATATTTTGCTTCCTTAATTTGACTGCTAGTATTTAGTATCTTCCAGTGTTTACTATTATGAGATCTATTTTTTCCATATATATATATATATGGCAGCAAGTATTACATGATAGTAATTACACGGTAACATTGCAAGTCTTCTACCTGTAGTCTAGCAATACTCTTGAAATAATAATCAAAATTCTATGTCTTGTAGGTTTTTTGCTTTCATTTTTATTGATTACCATTCCAAGCCCTCTGTTTCACAATTCCAGCTTGGCAACAGATGAATTCTTTGCAATTGCGAAAAAAACTTTTTTTTTCTTATGAATCGCAGATTTTGAATAGAGAGTTTTGTGGTGTTAGTTGGTGTTCTCATAAGTATGGCATTGTTACTAAATTTGGTTACCTGTACCCTTAACCTGCCTTATCTGTAAAGAAAGTGAAGAAAGGAACTAAGACTCCATTTAAAAGGATTTGAAATGTTTTCTTTTCTACGTAACTCTGAAAAAATGGTTTAAAATCATTGATTAAATCCTGCTCTGCTGGAGTGATGCAAACTTCTAATTAAATAATCATGGCATATCGATTGTGTAACACTGTATGAAGAGAGTAAAAGCAGACTTCAAAATTTTTGCTGCACGTATCTACCACTGCTTCAGCCCGGGCAAATTGGAGGGTTCTTTAAGCAAGATACCTACAGCACACATCCAATTCCTGCCTTCTCAGTGTATAAACTCTTGGCTCTAGCCAAGAAGTATCTGCACAAGTGTTCAATCCCTTCTGTTAAGATTCAAAGATTAATTTTTCCTCTAAACCCTTGTTTTAACTGTCCAAAGCTGTTCTCCTCAGATTTTGAGGTAAAAATCACAGCTTGGCCCCAACAGAATGATTGGTTGGGTATGTTTCTTAAATCAAATATTTAAAGACATTTCCTTTTTGCTTTTATTTCCAGGATCAGTCCTAAAGGCTCTTTGTTTCTAATTTCACCTAGACAAGACCCATTTCTTTTGAAACCTTTCAGGACTGCAGATACTTCCCATTCCGGCAAAAAATTAAGGGTTTTGGTTTTTATCAAAGTGGAAAAAGCCCTTGGTTTCATTGTCGGTACACAATGAATCTTGCTGGAATATACAGTTAAATACTCCCCAGTCATATGAGGCAGCTGGCTTCAGATTCTTGTCTGCCTAATTCAAACCAGAACCTTGCAGTTACCACTTTGTCATCTTAGGTGAACGCTCTTACGTCTGTATTCTGGTGTGGGTATTTCATTTGCCTCTGCCTGAAGCTGTTCTGTAGATTTAAGAGATCCAGAGAATCTTACAATCTTCAACATTTTTATTTCCCCAGCAGCAAAGTTGTATTCTGTCCTGCATCCTGTGCTGCTGTTGTAGGGACATGAGGATTCCTTTGCTTTGCAACAAGTCTCAGCTTTTGAGATACCTACTGAAAATACCGAGTTCAATTAGTTAATCATCCACAAGAAATGATGGCAGAAGGGTATTATTGTCCATAAATGTTTAGGTTCTCAAATTCTATAGCTGAGGAAATGAAACAAAGTCTAGTATTAATGTAAACATTAATATTTGTGCACTGTGAACTTCTACTGTACAAATATTTTAATTAAAATAATTAAATTTCTTTAGATATTGGTGGGATATAAATGGTAGGTGTTTCCTGGTTTGGTGAAAGAAAATTCTGACCTGTGCTTTAACCACCAGAGTAACTCTGCTCCTCAGATATGCGCTTACCTGCTAATTTACCTGTGCAGAGATGAGATACTGCTGATATGTTGGTGGATTTAAGCATTTGTCAGTGCATCCGACACACCCATTTTTGGAAAGATGCCTGTCTTCATTTTGTTCGATGTAATTATCAAGGAGCAAGTTCTCTTTGTTCCCGTTAATACTGGGCTACCTCTTACTGTGGTATATTTCTAGATTTTGTTTTAAAATATTTTCAAGTTCTGTATCTTGTAACTATAGCACTGAGCAACAAGTTGCTGACAAACTTTTTTGAAGTATGAAATGTGGGGTTTTCTTTTCTTCTTCCCTTGATGTTACCACATTCTGTTCCTCAGGATGTTTTCTCTTTCTGTGATTCCTTTTCAGCTGCTGCACATAAAGTGTGATAACGATGAACATATGTTTCAAAGACCCTCTACTTTTTACTGGTGTAACAATGAGGATTCACCTCCTTGTTTAGATATCTCTTCCATTACGCTTACTCCTAGGAGTTCTCCTGACTCTAAACTACCATCTGGATTGTTAATACCACCACCTTCAAAAAGTGGTCTTCCAAAGCCAACCAGTGAATACAGCTGCCCAAGACCTCGTGTAATCCTGCTGTGCAAAAGCTTTTTCAGTTTTTTTAGCTTTTCTTTGTTCTCTGTTGTGTATTAACTTGTATTAAAAATGTGCATTTTGTACAGTGGTTAAAGGACAGAGCAGATGTATCTTAGATTCTCTAGGGATACTCTTAAAATACAGAATTTGTGAAGATTTGCCCTTACTTCTACATAGCTTTTTCTCTCCCAACCCCAAAACATAAATTCTTATTTTCCCAACATGTTTAAATTAGTCCTTTAATTAATTACCTCTGGGTTATCTGTCAATCTTTTTGTTACAATTCTTTATATTAAGAATAGTTATTCAAAACAATTTTAAAGATCCAACTTCAAGGGCTTCCACCCCACCCCACCCATGGATTAATAGAAAAGCAATCAGCCATTAAATACTTTTTAGCATACTTTATAAAAACTCTGTGCAAAATGAAGGTTGAAAATTATTCTTAAATATGAAATGGGCATATTGCCTGCTTTTTCATAGCAATATGCTTATACATATACTTTTCTTCCATTTGCAAGTAACATTTGGCTGTATTTGGCAAACATCATGGCTTTCTGCATGTGTTCACTAAATAAAAATGCTTCTTGTGCTCATATGTATTCAAAATAGCGTTTCTTAAAATAACTAAATTATAGTTTTACTTAAAATACCTGTATCAGTAGTATCAAAATGGCCAGTAAGTTCAACAAAATGGCATATGGAAAGGAAATGACAGTGTAAAGTTTGGGTTTGCTTTTTTTGCCTAAAAGACTCATATAAGACTAAATGTAAGTACTGTTTGTTTATTTATGTAGCTTCTAGGTAGCCATAAACACTTAGCAAATAAGGAGGATCCACATTAGCATTTACTATCTCCAAGACATTCTAGGATTATCCATCAATGTTGATGGGAAATGTAGGTTGATATATGGCATATACCTATGCATTAAACCTGATTCCACCTTCCTAATGCAGACAAAAACTATCGACAAGAGAGTTTTGTTTGTATGAAGAACAGAATAGGCAGTTCATTGTATGTTTACTTTGGGTCAAGCACATCCATTGCCCTACTTTGAATGGATACAGATGACATCCAGTGATCTCCCTGACTTAAATTATACTGGTTCTCTGACTGTGCACAAAGGCTCCAGGAGGTTAATGCAAAGTCCATGAACATGGCAATAAGAGCCTGTTGTGTCTAAACACTATGCACTGAAATCTTTTTACAATAGATTATCTTTGAAATTGCTAGGCTAACTCATGTTGAGGTCAGTAAGGGTTCTGTATGTGTAAAAAAACAAAACAAAACAAAAAAACCCCAAAAAACCTTAAAAATTAGTTATTTTATGAGGTTAATTCAGCTCTGGTCTTGCCAGGGAATAACATGACTAATTTTTTTTTAAACAGAATGAAAAAAAAAAAAAACAAAACACCAAAACCCGCAGCATGTTAAATGTGTATTTATTTTCTTTTCTGCCTTTTTTTTTTCTTGGCACTTCAGTATAGTTAGGTAGAAATATCCCAGGTTTTTGGAGGTATTGAACAGTTCTAGATCTCTCTAATCCAAATTTAAAATATGAATTAAAAAATCCTAAGAAATAGGAAATATAGGACTTCGGAGTCTAGTTTTCTCTTTAAGCAGGGTATTCTGTGGAAGACCATGGATCAATATTCTTTCCATCTCAGCAGCCACTGCAGCTTCCAGAGACAAATAGATGTAGTTCAGAGCTACCTATAGACTTGGCTCACAAATCTGTGCTGTGTGCTATGAGAGGGCAGCTTCAGTTGCTGCAGCGAGGCACTAAAGAAAGTAGCATTCCAAAATAAGGTTTAGGTCCATGAAACTCTCATGGACGTGCAGTGCTGAAGATGACCCACTTGCCAGGTTGTTGTATTCATGTATTCTGAATAAAAGGATCTGTGCTTAAAAATTTTCACGTGTACATTTTGGTCAAAATGAATCTTATTTAAAAGTAGCAGGGTTTCCCTGTGCCTGGCTGTATAGTCTTCCTAATACACAGAATGTAGGTTTTTTGTCTTGTCTGAGTAATAACATTAACATGCAAACTAGTTTTGCACATATATTTTGCCTTTGGTTTGTCAATCTCAGTTTTAATTTTTTTCATCTGTCTTTAGTGTTCAGTTTATTCTGACTTGACTGTGCCTCGTTTGTGTCCTGAAGTAATGGACTGATGGCAGGAGTAATTAATTGTTAAAAAATAAATACGGCTATAGAATGATGGTAATTGTTGGATTTGGGTTTTCTTTGCTTATCCAGTAGTTTTTTGAACCCTTCCAAATTCCTGGGACTTACTAATGAAATCTCTTCTGTTACACGTTCAAGGATGAGAGTTTTATTTTGGATATTAATATTCAGTGTATTGCATGTCTAGGTTGTTACTTACCAAAAAATATATTTGAAGTTTTGATCACACCAGATTTTTTAGGTTGTCACATAAGTTATCATGTAAGGAAGAATTAGTAAACAAGAAATATTGTCATTGTGTCTTTTAATTTTAGCTACTTGTTCTGTGCACTCTGGAGCGTAACGTATTGTTGTTGTAGTATTACCTTAAACGGGTCTTCTGAACATATCTGTGTTCATCTGCCTGCAATAGAGAACTGCTTGTCACCAGCTTATTCAGGTTTAACTGTGATACATTTCTGGCTGTACCAGATGGACTGAAAATGGAAAAATTACAATGCTGCTTTTATATTGGAGAGTTTTAGCATGTCTCAGACTCTGAACTGCAAATGCCATTTGCTTGGTGTTAGGAGCTGTTTTTTGCATGCTGATGGTTATTTTTAACTTTTTTGAAAATGTGGCTCTTATCTGCATGCTGAAGAATTCAGTGTTGTGACCTTTCATGTGGAATATTGCCCTAATATTTATTGTCCTTATTGTAGGCAGGCAGTGTGACACCTAAATCACCCTCCACTGACATCTTTGATATGGTTCCCTTTTCTCCCATATCCCCTCAGTCATCAACACCTACTCGCAATGGTACACAGCCTCCTCCAGTACCCAGTAGATCTACAGAGATCAGTAAGTTTTGTAACAACTGACCTAATTTTTGCTTACATTATTTTTTTTTTAATGAAGCATCTTTAAAGATTTACGTACATTTTGCATGAAAAGCCAAATACGGGTTTTGTAAATCGCATTCGGTAATGGCATTTCATTTTTATACCATCTTCCCTAAGTCATCGATGTTGCTGCCAACTTACATTATAAGCAAATTTATTTACTTGCTGAAGCTATTATATAAACAGTTTGAAGGAGTTTGCTTGGGGATTTTAACTTGGCTTTTCTTTTACAGTATCTCCTTTGTACTTAGTTCAAGAAATATTTTTACTTCCTGTTAGTTCTTTCCTTGTCAAGCCACAGTTGTAGCATCTAAAGCCTCCATTTCTGGGGAAGACAGCAGGTGGAGTAAGTATGGTGATGATGATGCAGAAGAGAGAGATGAAGGAATCCCTCAAGATGTAGACTGTCTTGGAATACTATTTTTTAATACTACTTTTCATATCATCTACAGCTTTGTTTTTCAGTTATATTTGATGAACCCGTCCAGATCTGTGTACCACTCCTAAAAGATATTCAAAAGATTATTAACAATAGCAATTTTATTTTCCAAAGGCTTGAAAGCAGCTAGGGTAAGGTTCTTGTCTTCACTGGAAATCTTTTAGCAGTCCACAAACTATCTTTAAAAGCTTTGGAAATCCGTTGGGGGAGAGGAGAGCGGAGCATACACAAGCAATGTTAGAGGTTGTAGAAATAGTGGTCTGCGTGTATCTTCTATTTCTGATGCCTATTTTAGTATGGATAAGGAACAGTAATGTTACTGCCTGCCACCTTATAAAACCACATTTGAAGAGTTTCTGTCTGTTTTGCAGAATGCTGCTAGTATGTAGAATTTTCAGGTATGAGTGAGAGTGCTGCACAATTATAAAAATGCATTGTACAACTTAAGTCAGTGCAAGTCTTCCTCAATACCATATCCTATGCACCTTTTGTTTCCATTGCTCAGAATTACCGTCACCCTCTAAAGAGACAAAGTAGATGTCAAGGCTATTGATTCAATTTAAAAAATCTGTTCTTTTTTAAGAGAAGACTTTAAATTAATTTAGGTTAATTTATATGGGTTTCTCAAAGGGTATATTAACAGAATTTAAAATATTCTATTAAGAATAGTTCATATTAACTATTCTTAAATAACTTAAAAGAATATTAGAATATTCTAATAGAATATTAGAACTGTTTATTAAGAGAATTTTTATGGCTTTGTAAAGAACAACAAAAAAATAATTCAAAGACACCGCCTCCAAGAACTCCTTTTGTGTTTTCAAATGTGTTCCTCTGAAACTACAGACAATGCCATAAAATCATTTTCAGTATGCATATCCAGCTTCAAAAATAATAACTTGAATTGAATTACAGGACAAGATTTTTTTTTTTTTTTAAGTGGTCGTCCTACCTCAGTTTCATGGAAATTTTGGCTAGAAATCTTGTTGGAGTCAGTGCTGAGTGGTCTTGAGAATTCCAGCTATGTAGTTTTGTACTTGTTTAATCAGTGGGTTTTGTAATGTAGAAAATACTATAAATAAGTTGCTTATTCACTGATATGACTGTTTAAAATAGTTGTTTCTTCTGCGCTTCAATAATTTGCATTAAATTAAGATTATGTAGTTCAGAGACATGGCAGTCAGTGTCTGTTAATTTTCTGTGCTCCTCAGTGTGCCGTGCTTCAGAGAGAGATTACAGAAGGACATCATAGTCTTTATACTTTGATCCCTGCTCTTTCAGTCTACATCATAGTATTTTATATGTTGAAAATTGTTGCATTCATCAGCTATTAAGACCCTTTGGCATATTTGAAAAATGCAATTTGAAACTGAAGACGAATATTTTATAATCAAACAAGGACTTACTGTCTTAGATGAGAAAGTTCAGCTCCCATAACAATCTCATTCAAGCTGTGTAATGTTACATTCCTATAATACTGTACAATAATACATTGTTTTATATGGTGTTATTGCTGCTGGTACAAGCAAGCTGGCATTACTTTCTCCAATACAAGTCAGATAGGTGGCAACCAAGAGGAACCAATGTTTGGAGTCTCCCATTTTCTGAGGTCTTCTGAACATCTTTTCATGTTCTTATCTCTACTTTGTCACTGCACATGACCATTTTTTTCCATCACGTTTGATGAATTTATGGGGTGATTTTCTTGGATTTTATCATTTTTATAATTTTTATCACATTCAGTAGTAAACAAGGTGAAAGATTAGGATGTACCATCTATTTGCTAGTGTCAACCTCAGTTGCTCCATTCATGTAAGTGAGGTTCATCTGCCTGTTACCTAGGGATGGCACTTGGTTTGCTCAAGCAAAATGAGCTTTTCAAAGCCAGTGTTCATCTTACTCACCAACTGGTCAGTTTGACAAATCACCCAAGAATAACATTGCACAAGAAAGACAGGTCCTATTTGTAGGAAACTGGTAACAATACCAAGTACTTTGGATTCCTCCAAGACCAAAAGCTTCATAGCTGATAATTGGCATCAGGATGCCAGTTCAGCTTTTCATAAAGAGAAATGCCTAGAGTTAGAGTTTTGCTTGCCAGGTCTCCTTTGGGTAGTTCGCCCAGCAAAAACTGAGGGTTTATAAATTACATCTTTTGCTTTGACTAGCTCACAGTACGTAGTTCAAGACCCCTGGCATTCTAATACTGGAAGAGTGCAACACTGACCTTTTTTCTGAAAGGCAGTTATCTCCAAAGCACTTAAGCTTTAAAAAAAGGAGAAGTTTCTTGAAATTTTGAGTTCTTATTCGGCACTATACCAATATGGCTTCTCAGTAAATGTCTGCTCACTACTGCGTATATCAGTGATAGCAAATAGATTGTTTTTTTCTATTTTAAAGGAGAAAATTGCATGATTTTTGGACAGGAAGTTTCAGATTGGACAAATATGTGGTGTCTCTTTAGGTAAGAATTGCAAAAAAGTGATTCTTTCAAAAACAAAAGCCCTTTCCAGAATTGTATTTCTACTCAAAATGTTTCTGAGAAATACTTCTTTTAACACGAAGTTTGCAGTAAACAACTTGCAGGCTAAACATAAACATTGCAGCCAGGTATAGTAATTGCTTAATTGAACAGTTGACCAATCTGTAGTTAGTGCAACCAAAAATGCAATGTTAAAGACCATGCTGCTGCTTCCTCAGGGAGTAAGGGATTGCAAATGTTCTTCTAAGTTATCTTAAAGGACAGAATTAATTTATTAGTTTTAATTAATTAAAGGAGGAGTTAATTTATGTGGTTCTTGTTGGCACAGCATTATTGTCATATCTGAGAAAAGGCCTGGAGAGGAGCATTCTCTGTCGAATGGTTCAACATTTATTTCACTCAAATGCATCTTGTACAATCCAAGGTCACAACTGGCAGATGTAGAAATCTGCTCCAAGATGCTATCTTTCCAGAGACATTGAAGAGTCTGTTGTCAGAATAATTGTGGGACCAATTTTTATGCTGTAATAATTCCAAAAGAAAAAAATATGGAGTAGCCTGCAGCTAAAGGAAAGGCTTCCTGGACTTCACTACGTCAGCTTATTCCAAATATTTTCTTGGGTGCTTGTCTTAAGTGTGATTAATTTTTATTTGTCATCACAGCTGCTCCAGGACATCTGGGGAAAGCATATATCAGCATAAGTCTGTGCCTGGATGATAGCTAAGGTAAAGAAGATTGGGATGCAAAATGCAGCAGAAAAGCCAAATATTTGTAGTTTTGTTTGGTAATTGCTAGTTTTCAGGTTATTACAGAGTGCAGGTTGCTACTCTCCAGTGTTACGTGTTTCTTGTCCTGATAGGTCACAGAAGCAAGAATTTATTACCTGTTCATGTCTTGTGTGGTTTGAGTTCCAGATATAAAACATCAGCATTTCATGGTTTTGAATTTGTTGGTCGATTTCTCAAGCTGTGAATTTATTTCCATCCAGAAATTAATGGGAAGGGGAAAGGAAATTATATGTGCTGTTTGAAAGGATCGTTTTCAAAGGCTTACTCGTTGCTATGTATTGGAGAAAGAAATGCCTGTCTGTGCTACAGTTGTTTTGGGGAGTATGCCAGGCAAGATATTCTTGTTATAGTTAATCTTCATGCAAATACTCTAGCCTGAAATGAAAAATTGCTGATTTATCCCATCTCTGCTAAAAAGGAGCACCTCTGTGAACAGTGGAGTGAACACTAGCAGATAAGCTTATGGAGATTCCATGCAATAGTGTAGCTCTGCACAGTGATTAAATTTTAGTATTTGTCTAGTTCCCACATGTTCTTCAGCTTCTGTTCAAAAGAGAAATACTGATGATGCTATTGAAAATATTTCATGGAACTTTATCCCTCCCTGACTCTTAGCAGTGCAATCTCAAATAACACACAGACTTTAAATGCAGAAAAACAGTTGTACTATGGACTTTTTCAGCCAGTTTACTGAAATGGTTAGCAAGTTATAATAGAGAGAGTTCCCAAAATAATAATTTTTCATAGAAACTCAGCTAGGAAATACTTCTCTATTTTGAATTTAATTCTGTACAGGGTTTATTAGGCTCTGTCACTTAGAGTAAGTTACACAGGTTAATTTTATAGTCTGCCTTGAATAACAATGTAAATGAAATAATCCTTCACCTGAAGGCAGGTGACATTAAAGGAGCTAAAGCTTCTGCCATTCTCCTGCTAGTGAGCTCACAAGTGCTGTCATTAATAAAAGCCCAATAATAAGGCATGAATGAGATAGTATCCATAACAGTGTACAGAATACTTGCTGTCAAAAATAGTGGTAGGTCATATTTCAGTACTGAGAAATGCAAGAGTTGTGCTCTTTACTGTTTTTTCCTAGATACATTCCTTGAATGTTTGCTAAGGCTTGGTGTTGAAACTGGCTGCTTTTAGCTGTCTGATCACACAGAAAACTGTCAGTTCCTTTTAAGGGTAAAGAGAGAACCTGGGGAAGCGGGGGAGAAAGAAAATGGACCTACATAATGAACAAATAGGCTTATGAGGAGCATATAAAGCATAATCACTTTCTGCCCAGTAGAGGTTAGATTGAAAGTCGGAGCTGCTACACATCTGAAAGTTACTTGGTAGGAGCTTCGGAGCACATAAGGACACTGATTATACTGGAGCAGACCCATTTTGGCTGTGAAAGAGGCAAGGGATAAGGTAGATCCTAATTCTTACATTAGATTATCCTAGTTAAAGTCTCTTTTGCATGTAGATGGTCTGCCTCTGCCAGGACAGACTAGATTATTTTTTTTTTTTGTTGGCTCAAGTGGGCTTTTGGAATAAGGCTTTCTGATCTGGGCCGTTTCCTGGTCCCATGTGACAGTTTATAGCTTTTTAGCCACAGTTTTTGTAATATGTAATTAATCAAGTTCCTTCGTGTTTCTGTACTTTATTATGGGAATGAATGCTGGTAGCTGCTAATTATTTAAAATACCTATTGTGCAGCTTGATAACACCTAAATGATTAGGTCAAAACCCATGGAGACTGACACACAATAAAATGTTGAAGAGCCTAGACAAGTACAGGTCTAAAACTCTGACTCCAAGGAGGACAAAATAAAGACATTTATTTAGCTATATGCACGATCTTCAGCACTGATGAGTGGCAACACTGCAACATGGATTTTGTGTCTAGTCAGTTGTCAGCTTCCATGTCTTGCATGTTGAGGGTAAAATTTTGTGCTTACCCAGAAAACTGTCTAGTAATTTCGAAGACACTAATGGCCCCTTTTACTCTCATGCTCTTAATCTAACATTGTTTTAAGGTAGGTAGTATGCTTACCAGGTTTCTTGCTGGGTGACCATGAAAGTTAGGAGATAGGATATGGTTTTAATTTTCTCTCCACCAGTAACAAGACTGTATTAACTTGGTTCTGTAAATTTTGCAATCAGTGGGGTTGGGTTGGGTTAGCAAAATTATTTTCTTACTGGTTTAGTTCAACCCAATGTGCGATAGAAAAAGTCAGTATAGATGGCACCATTACATGTAGAGAGAAAAAAAATCTTATTACTGAGAAGAAAGAAAGAAAAAAAAAGGCTAGATACCCTCAACCCAAAATATTTGGGATGTAAGATGTGAAGAACTAGCATTACACTGTTCTAGTAAGAAAAAATAAAAATGTATTGGAGGTGTTTCTTCTTGTCCAGACAAAAAAGAAGCAAACTCTATTAAATGTAGGCCTTACCTTCCATCAGTAAGGGCAGTTGTTTAAAGATGTCCTTAACCACCAGATGGTAAGAAATGGCAGATGGGGGTCATGAAGGCTAGGTTGTTTACAAGAATATGTTTCTGACATAATGTTAAGATGAAATTTGACAACTGAAGTCCAGTTGTTCCCTCCTCATTTGTGAAACACCTATACACACCGATGCCAGAGCGCATTTCAGTAGAAGATGCCCTGTTCAAATTGGAACTTTTCGTCGATCCCTAAAATTCCTTGAGAAGGCACAAGCATTAATGAAAGCTAAGTATAGGCTTAAACAGAAGTTGATGGTGTTCTTGGAATAATACTTGAGTTTTAAACTTTGGAAAACTAATCAAGACGTGGCTTTCAAGTTTGGATGTTAAAAGCTGTGGTTAATAAGTTGCATATCTGGAGGTGCTATTATTCAGTTTGTAAGGAGATGCAAGCTGAGTTTTTCAGAGAGCTGTTGCTGTAGCCCATACATTTTCTCTCAGTGACTCACTTTTCTGTTGTTCCAGAGAGAGACCTTTTTGGAGCAGAACCTTTTGACCCTTTTAGCTGCGGAGCAGGAGATTTCCCTCCAGACATTCAGTCCAAACTAGATGAGATGCAGGTAACTACTGGGTTATCAATTATGCAGTTTTCTATGGCTGGATGAATGTTCTTGAAATACATATCTACAGTATTCTGAAAATGTATTCCAGACTGCACACACAAATATATAGAAAAAAACCCTACCTATTTCTGACTATTCTTTCTGTAGTATATCTCATGGTCTTTGAGTTGGAGTTTGAATTTGCTTGCGTGAAGATCCCTACAGATGTTAGCCCATGGTGTTAATATGGACACCTGCACTGATTTAGGGTTTATCAGCAAAGTAATCAAAATGGATGCTGCTACTCTTGCTTGGGAAGGGACTGAGTGAGCTAAAAAAGAGAGCTGAGGCGAGAGCCCTGCGGATACACTGATGCTGTTACTCTTCAGTTCCAGCAATCACCACCACCCTGCTATACCCTGATCTTTCCCTCAGTGGCATTAGTGTGGTTTTCCATGGCGTTGGCATCGGCAAAGTACATGCTTAAGGGGCCATGGTAATTTTCTGCTGCCTTTAAAAATGGCTGTATTTGACTATGGCACTCTGGGACAATTAAACTATTGAGAATTGATTCAAGAATTCTGAACTGATGTGTTTCAACCAACAAACATCATAAAATGTTTGTTGATTCTGAAACACTCAACAGTATTTGTTCAGTTATTGACACGATTTTGAAGCAATTCTACAGAAAGCCTTCAGGTTTTGGAATAAATCACTCTCTTCAGTCAGACTTTCCAAACTGCTAGTTCCTTGCCAGGTTGTTTATCTGGGTTTTTTTTTCAGCAGTCTGCCAGCAAAACAGAAGGCTGAAAATACTGGGAACTTGAATTTCTAGGATCCTGGCTTCTCAGCAGAAAGTGTTCCCAGGGCTTCCAGCCCTCTTGTATCTCAAGAGCCCACAAAGTCCAAGAGAGCTAGCTTTCAGGCTCCTCCAGTTCTTCTTTTCTGCCTGGAGAGCAGCAGAAACGTGTCAAAATGGCTGAAATAAGATCTAAATACTGTTTAATTTACCTAAGTACAATTTTTGAATTGCTGTTCATTGTGAAATTTCATTTTCCATGTCAGTTTAGGATGGTGCCACTGGCAAACTCCACTCACTGTGAAGTAAGAAATTTAGATTCTTGCTCACCTATGCTCCAGCCCATATAATTTCAGATAGCAGCTAAAAGCCAAAACTGGCTTCTTTGTAATTTCAGTAAAAATGCTTGTGTTTTGTTAATGCTGTAATGTTATTACAGAGCCCTTCAGCACAAAAACCCCAAATTTTTTAGCGCCTCACATTGATACATATCAATGTTTCCATTGTGTATAGCCCATTTTAGGAAAAAATATACTGTAGTATCTGTGGATACTAGCAAGAATCCTGTGACTGTAGCTGAACATCACACACTAAGAGTTCTTATTACAGGTAATACTTTGGCAAAATTTTATATTGTCAGCACGTAATGCTGCAAAGTGTTACCATCTCACAAAACATCAGTGAATGGAACAGTAGAAATCTTTATCAAAGATTTTTGAAGTCATAAAATGAAAAACTCATATCATTGGTTGTACTCTCTTGACCTAGAAAAGCAGACAACCAGCCAGTAATAAAACCCCCAAACCTTAGGTTGTTACTGTGTCCTATTGCAAAGAATACTGTATTGGTCACGTATTCCTGCCGCACATACATATTTTACTTTTTCTGACTTTTTAATTGCTTTATAAACTAGTCGCACAATTAGAGAGACTAGCATACCAGTCTTAGCATGCCCTGACACTTTACTGAAAAATTGTGGGTCTTTATGTAGGCACAAAACTTATTCATGTATAATCCAGCTGAGAAACAGTGTAAAGCTGACAGGTTATGAAAAAAAATTTCTGACCTTGGCCAAAGAAAAAGGTATATGCAGTTATTTTACTAGGTGGTTGGTTCAAAATACAGATTGAAACATGTTTTTTCTAATATCTCTTTTATCTTCTTGTGCTTTCCTGGGTGCCTAGCGTCAGCGATGGTTGGTATATCATAATTTAATAATGGTATTTAAAGCATTTGCAATTGAAGTGTGCATGTGTTCATGTCTGGTGTTTTTATTTTTATGCATATGTGTGTACATAAATATAAATATAAAAACTTTTAAGATTTATATTTTATATATACAACTCTGTAAGTCAGGGCCATTTTAATTTTTAGGGGCCTACAATTTTTAAGGTAGGGACAGCTGATTTTAGTTTTCTTTAGTCTGTCTTATCAGCTGCTAATAGCCTTCATTTTCATTGCTGTTTGTTTTCCATGTGTACTAGTGAAATCTCCAGTTTTCATCAGATTGTCATTAGTGAAATGGTTTAAGCAAACCTTTGATACACAGATTTTTGTGTTAGTACAATCACATTTGTGAATGTGTTTTTAATTGGAACTAATTAATTAAAAACTTGCAATGAGCAAAAGATAGCTGTGCTAGAAGTCAGCAGTTGTTAGATACACAGCCTGTAAGAAGGAAGGTGAAATGGACTGACAAAAAGTAAAACCACAGAACATGTAATGTCCTCTAGGAAATCTAACATTAAGAAACAGGAAAGAAAAATGTAGGTTTCTTTCCTTCTCTGGAATACAAAGTGAAGGAATCTGTTTTCTTCACATTATGATAGTACAGCTGGAGTTTCAGTAAGTATGTATTCCATTTAATATACAAAGGTAGGTTGTTTATGGACACATCTGACAGTTCACAATATAAACTTATTCTGAGTTTATGCAGTTTACCCTACAGTCAGAGTGGCAAGCAAGCTGCCTCGGCACGAGGCAGTGACTGCCTGGCTGGAGCAGCCTCAGTCCACACGCTTTTATCCTATTTCTCATGTAGAGCTATGTCAGATGCATCAGCAAACATGCCCCAGTCTGCAGAAAAGCTGGCTTGGCATATGCGTGCGTTGGAAGGTGATGTGTAAGCAAAGTGGGAGAGGACAGCACAGCAGAAGAGGTGTTGGAGAATAAATTCTTAAGTAGTGGGTGCTTTTCCTTTGCATCGGATATTCTGTACTTAATGAGATCAGATAAAGTTCCCTGACCTCTGGGGAACACTTTTGTTTAAACTTTAGTGAGGATCCAAATTTCACACTTAAGCTCTTTCTATTCCATTTCTCAGTCCAATCTCTGCTGATCTTTTTGGAGAACTCAAAACTCAAACATGTGCCAAGATGTGCCTTTTACAGCTCTGGCCTCTCTCTGATGACTATCCAACCTCCTGTTTCCCCCCACCCTTATGCTGAAACATATTTTCACCCTCTCTATTTTGACTGTATCCAGACATTAATAAAATGAATCTGTCTCTTTTCCCAGAAATCTTGCAGTGAGGGGAAGTTTCCCTAGATCATGAATCATACCAGCAACAGCTGCTATAATATATTAAAATCTCAAGGTAGTTAATATCATAAAGCTTCCAGGAGCTGCAAGCCATTCTCCCTGCATGGCCTGAAGCAGTCAGTAGGCTTGACATCTTTCCATCTGAAATAAGTTATGCTCAGCCCTCTAAATTATCTTCAGAGACGTGTAAATTTGTCATTGGTTCATGGGGTCTGTGCTGACTTAAGCTCATTGAGTGAAGTCACTGTGAAATGATAAGTGACTTAACCTCGGAGCCATAAGGTTGACTTCGGCAAATTGATCTTCTGATAAAATGGAAGTTCTTTGTCTCTTACTGTTCGCTGTTTTGAACTGGAATAGCTCATGTCTTTATATCATAGACACAAAAAAGTGGGAGTTTTGGAAGAGGGGTTGTTTTCAGGTTGCTTTTTTCTAGTGAAAATAAGCTTTGCTGCTTTCTTTAAGAGACCAATCATATATGTTAGTACAATACCATCATTTTCCTGGGTAACTAAGATGTTCAGTCCTTGAGTTAAGTCACCTTGGAAGTAAGAAAGTTATGTGACACTGTCGTCATAGGGTTACGAACACAGAAGCAAGGCACAATACAGATGCACACATTATATCCCTTCCTGTTCCCACTCCTGTCCAGTATCAGAGGATGGCCTTTTTCTGCATTCCCTGAAAATCAGCAGATTTGAGAGATTTTCTGACCAAATGAGGAGTTATTGTTTCCTGAACCTTTAAAATACAGGAAGTCATGGCACACATTTTTTAATGACCAGGCAGTGTGTTATGCTGAGAGCACATGTTATTAGAAGCTGAAATGTTTGAATTTCACAAGGCAAAGTATTTTAAATGCTGTGTATTAAAATTAATGATGCTTTTTTTAATCTATGTTATGTAATGTGTACCAAGTGTTGGTTATATATGTCATTTTTAAAGAAAAAATATTCTGCCTAACACATTAATCGAGTTTATTAGAAAAAGATAAAAAGAAATCATAATTTATAATCTGCTCAGTCATTCCAGCTGACATCATTATTATTGCAGCTGTGAATGCAGGGTTTTGGAGTGGAGAGTTGAGAGGAGGCGTATGCTGTATGGTGAATATTATAATGGTCATACAGCAGCTTCAAGTAGGAGCCATAAGACTTGAGAGACGTATGCAGTTCGGACATATGTATGAACTGCATTCCTGAAAGCGGACATAAAGCTGTAACTGTTCTGCATTGTTGTGAGAACTACAGGATAGGATACTTACTCTGTTTTCTGCATTAATCAGTTCAACAGGAGAGTCTTTTCTTGAAAACTTGTCTTTCTGCAGCTTGGTTGACTACAGTTGATTGGAATTTTTTTTTAATATCATACATTTACCAAAGTATAGTTTTGGACACTCTAAAAATTGTTTAAGAATTGGGAGTTAATTTGCAAAACTTGTGGGATTAGGAATGGAGATGGCTGTGGGAGATCTGAAGTCTGTGCTTTCCTGATCCTTAGGAATTTGATTGCAATCACTTTGCCAAAGAATCTGCTGGACTAGGATGTTCTGATTCCTGCCCCTTCCCCCCCGCCCCTTTTTTTTTTCTTTTTTTTCTTTTTTTTCTTTTTTTTCTTTTTTTTTCTTTTTTTTCTTTTTTTCTTTTTTTTCTTTTTTTTCTTTTTTCTTTTTTCTTTTTTTTCTTTTTTTTCTTTTTTTTCTTTTTTTCTTTTTTTCTTTTTTCTTTTTTCTTCTTTTCTTTTTTCTTTTTTTTCTTTTTTTCTTTTTTCTTTTTTTTCTTTTTTCTTTTTTTTCTTTTTTTTTCTTTTTTTTCTTTTTTTTCTTTTTCTTTTTTTTCTTTTTTTTCTTTTTTTTCTTTTTTTTCTTTTTTTTCTTTTTTTCTTTTTTTTCTTTTTTTCTTTTTTTTTTCTTTTTTTTTCTTTTTTTTCTTTTTTCTTTTTTTTCCTTTGACCCTGTGGTTGCCGTAAGAGTTTGAGCCTACTGGTAACTGTAGTATTCTGACACTGAAGTGTCGTGTTTCTGTTATAGACAGCTATGTGCATGATTCACTTTTAAGCATGCATGTGTTAACACTGCAGTTCCTGGCACTGTAGTAGTGGGTTTTACTCCATATCAATTCTGCCTGTTATAGAAGCTGGGTTCTCAGGTATGCAGCTAATAACAACACCTGGCAACTGCATCACTATTTTCTTTTAGAACAGAAGATAGTTCACTATGGTAATAAAGGGTAAAAGGCTGTTTAATAATTCTGATACGTATAGTGCAGCAATCTCTTAATGGGTTAACATTGATCACATTGCAAATATGTGAAAATGTGGTTGTTTTAAATGCAAAACATCACAGACACCTTAAAAGATGAGGACTAAATGGCAGGGGGGAAAGTGGTCTGGAGTGAAGTTGCAGAAGGAAAGGTCAAGGAGACCACTGTTCTTCAGGAAAGTAGAAACAGTTCAAAGTAAAGTCATAGCAAACACAAGGTAAGTAATAAGTGATCAAATACCAGTTTGTGTGGAATAAAACAAAAATAAAAAAACCCCACATGATCAACATAGGAGTGAGATGTGTGCACTTCCAAAATGCATGATCTGATTTGCTCTCAGCTAGCCAGAAAAAGGGGATTGGAAGTGCAGCTACATAAGATACCAACAAACAGTGCTTAAATGTATAGAAGATAAGAGTATGCAGGACATGCATGGGATATGTGTTCAGTCATAGGGCTGGTACAGTTCTGAAAGGGCTCTCCAGGTTGCTAAGAATGAAGTTAGTTGTCCTTGTTAAACCAGTTGCCATAGCTTTTCTACTATTGCAGCTGTATCCAGCATCCTCAGGCTGAAGCACGAACTGTCCCTTTTACAACCTCAAAACTGGACGCAGCCTTTAAATACTTTAAAAGATTAGCATTTCAGACACACCATAACTTGCGGGGTTTACAATTTAACAGGCTAGACTGTAGGGCTAATTCTCTGAATTCTCCTTCTGTGTAAGCAGTTCTTCTTTGATTGCAGTTACATCAATTAATAGTATTCTTTGGGTAAATTAACAATGTCTATTTATAACAGGATGTGTTTGACTTGGAACTTCAGATACTGTTTGCTTGAAATAACTTTTGCATTTAATGCTCTTCCTGTTAGCTCTTTGAAAAATACAGAGGGGGGGGGGGGGAAGAAAAAAAAAAAGTAGTGAAATACATCAGTGAGCTTTGGCAGCACCATGTCACCCGCGTAGGGCTAACTGGGTAGGACAGTTGGAGAAGCTTTACACCACAGTACTGCTACTAGCTCATCATCTCATAGTATGAATCTGCCTTTAGGAAAACTCAAATTTTACTTGGAAAATCTCAGATCATTTAGTAACCATTGCCAGGAATTTTATTCTGTTTCTCAGCATTACTCTTCTGATGGCAGTAGCTGGTGGAGTTATTAAATATTCATATGCTTTTAAAATTCTAGCCTCTGGTTTAAATTTGTTTGATATTAAGCGGGTTTGACTTAGGATTTATCTTTAAAAAACAAAAAGGTATGCTCTTGACATACTGCTGTGCGTTATGAGAAAAGGTTTGACTATATATGCCTATTCCCAATACAGATTGCTTTACAGAAAGATTTGTTTACAAGTTGTTTGCTTCATGAAAGCACGTGTTATTGATTTCATAGCATACAACCAGCATTCTCTAAGTGAACTGTGTGTTAAGACAATGCTGAACTGAACATTGTGACAGCTGCCACTGGAGCTGATGTTCTCAAGGCATTTCTGTTCATAGCCCTAGTCTCCAATTGCTTATGGCTTTGCAGTACTTTCAGCTAACAGACTGAAATTTTCTCGACTCAAAGGTGACTTTTCTCTTGAAGGCCAAGCCACAATTGTTCAGCTTCTTTTAAAACAGAAAGAGAAATGAAAACAAGAGCACTTTCCCTGTATTAGAAGTGCTGTTGTTATTTTAGAACTGGTGCAAGCTAAGTACATTTTTTAAACCAAGCACAGGTACTTGTAGAATTAATTTCTTTTCAATAGAGGAGTTTTATAACCATTTTTATATTCCTGCTAATCTAACTAATGTGAGTAAAAAGAGGAATTTTGTTCTGAAAATTTTAAGAATTTCTGATATTAGTAGCAATGTTCATGCTTATCAGACTCATTAAAGTGTAAATATAATAAACTCTTGGTTCATATAGCCCTAATCTTTCTAATCTGTAGCCCTATAAATCATGTTGAATTTTACTCAAGAACAATGTGGTGCATATCAAGTTTGTTTTTTCTATATGTATTCAGTATTTTTATTCTAGAATATTTTCCTCATTTTATATACATACAGTATTATATACATACAGTATTTCTTTGTTATACCAGAGATGCATCCTTTTGTAAGTTAATCACTAAGACTTACTAAAAATCAGCTGACCAAATAATGTAAAGTCTGTGAAATCACTGAAGTATCCTTACGGTTTATCTGCCTAAAGATAAGCTCAAATTTAGATGTTTTTAGAAAGAGAGTTTAAACCTCCAGAAGTCTCTTTCCTTTTCATTAACTATGTCTTATTTCATTGCAGGAGGGGTTCAAAATGGGATTAACTCTTGAAGGCACAGTATTTTGTCTTGACCCATTAGACAGCAGGTGCTGATGCCAGGAAACTAAATGTGAAATTCCTACGCAGTGGGTTTTTTAATTCTGAACATGTGTTCACAGATATTAACCATGTGCCAAAAATTGCTTTTTTTCAACATGTAAACTCCTGTGAGGTTTGCCTCTGTAAAAATCCAACTTATTTCCGGTCTTTCCCTGTACAAATGTAAAAAGTTGTATTTGTTTATGAAATATGAATTAAATTGCGTTGTTGTGTTTCTTTCACACTTTGGCCCAAGTTTACTATGCTTTATGGCTTTTATCCTGAGAAGTTCTTCAGAAAGCTCACACATACCCCTCTCTGTTTGCAGATGTACAAGCATGATTTTTACATAATACTTCACTTGGCAGCATTGTGAAATTAAGTTTTTAAGCCATTATTTAATATTCAAGCAGTAAAATGATTAATATCTAGTACAAAAAGTTCAAATTGCAGTGAAAAAGCAGAAAATACTAACCATTAATATATGCTTAAAAGGTAAATCTGGATACCGTGTAATTGATTTCTATTACTGTGTATGGTTACTCTGCTGTATATATGTTGTTATTAGTTTATAAAATCCAGAATATTTTTAGGTCCTTAATGTTTTAGAAACTAACAAATTGTTAGTATGCTAATTAGTGTTTAATTGAGCATAGAACTGCTGAATTGCAGAATGGACAAAGTAACTGCTTTTTGTTTTGATATTTTATAGCTGAACTATAAAGTATGTAATTTGGAATTCATGACATGATAACCATAACTTAAAAAGAACATTATGGTGTTGCATTTACTTAGGAATTTACATAGTTTTGTGTATAAGCAGGCACTCTCTGTATACTGGGCTCAATTCTGTAAGTTACTTTCAACACCTGAGTGTTTACAGTCAGGCTCTGCTGAGAATTTTTTTCACTGTCTGCTTTAATGTTATATGTCTCACTATAATTTTGAAGTTTGCTGCAAGAATTCAATATGTTAGTAAGACCTTCATACCCACTGGTTGTTCCTGTTACAGAAATAACTGCACACCACAATCTTCAGCTGCTAGTGAGTTGAACGCTGACCTGTCTATGCATATTCTTCATTAATCTTTAGTATAAGCAATAAAATACCATCTTAAACCTATCTCAGAAAATTATTATCATTAGTGGTTTGGTGCCCAAACTCCACATTAGTTCAATTCAAAAACTTTAAAAACTCTTGTATTTTCCCCTCAAAACATACAGGTGTGGAAAACCCCAAAATTTCAGATTTTTTTTAATATATATTTTATTTCCTTTTTCCTGAGATTTTTTTTTTTGTGGTACTTACAGTTTTGTCCTTAGCAGTTAACAGTTTACACCAAAAATGTATTTTGCAAAGTCATCATAACATGTATATCTTTATGCCTTGTTCAGCAAAGTACTTCTGCATATACCTTTGAAGTCCACTGAAATGTATGAGATTATTCCTTTGCTGAGTTTATCATATGCTCAGGTACCTTGCTGAGTGGGGGCCTTAATGGCCTACATTACATTAGTCTTCCTGTCTCTTTGTTCAACATTCATATAGAGTATTATATATAAATATATATATATTATAGAAAATCACTAACAAATAGAATAGTATATGTTTCATAAAGAAAAGTCTTTATAATTTTGTTTGTCATATAGTATTTTGGAATTTGTATAATGAGGATGTTTAGTAGCCATAGCAATGGCCTTTTTTAACAAATAGAATTTGTATTTTTATTGTACTTTAAAAAGCTTTACATAATAAGCATCTATTTAGTGGTCATTTATTATCAATGGTAACACTAAGATAATATTTGCACATTTAAAGAAACCTTTTTCTTTACTGATTTTTATGATAGTTGACTGCAAATGGCATGATAAAATATTGCATACCTGGTCAATACATACAAAAGTACTTAAATCAACACAACAGTGCATTTTTAATGAGAAGCTTATGTGATCCAATTGGAAACTGTATTTCTATGTAATCTCAAATGTCTGTTTAATTTTACCTAAAATAAATGTTTATAAATAAATTACATCCTAGAACACAGTGTTCATTCAGTAAAATGCCCAGTGGAAGGGAGGGTGGGGAGGTGCTTAAATGTTTGGCAGGACCTGCCACAAAGAATGGTTTAGTGCTGAAATGTGTCAAAGTCACCATAAATGCTGGAAAGAATCTGATCTCAGCCAGTGTAAAATAACTCCAGTATTTGACCTTTATTGTTGTTGAGTTTGGTCAAATCTGTAAACAGCAGAGAAAAATTTTGTTCTACATGCAGCTGCCTAATACTAGTAATTAGGCAGTAACTCTCCACAGTGCTTCATGGATTTGATTGACTTTTTTTATTGCTTTTTTTTTAAACATACTTAGCTACTCAATATACTTAGCTACTAAATGACCCTAATGGTTATTTAAGGAGTAAAGGATGTTCTTGAAGTCTTTCTGAATCCTAGAAAGCAACTTCTGTAAACCAGGTGCGTTAATAGGACAGACTGCAGTATATGGTGTTGATGCTTTTGAGAACAGAAAACTAGTCTTCAGTCATCTGGGAATTATTTCTACTGCAAAATTTCTCTTCAAGCTAATACCCAAAACCTATCTAACCTCTGCCGTTTGTAGAAATGGGGCTTGGACAGTTTACGGGAATGGACACTGTCAGGGCTAGCAAGTAAGGGGTGTGTATAATCTCCTGTCAATTATGAGCATGAGCTATTCTTTCCCAGAACATATCTCCATGCTCCCACTAGTATCAGTTGTCTTCTGTAGACAGTGTGATAACATCGTCTGCTAAATCTTCAGACCATTACTTTAAAAATATATGTTTGAGAGCAGTACAAGGACTCTAGGTGATTGCTCTTGCTCTGTTTAGAGTGAACGGGAGTGCTGTCGTTGCTCAGAACAGAATTTTGTCTGTGGGAGCTGTCTTGTTACAAATTCCTATTCTTTCAATTATCTATTAACAGCATAGTCTCTAAACTTTCTAAAAAAATTTTTTAAAAAAGCAACAAACAAACAAACAACAAAAACCCCACCAAAGCCCAAAGCTTGATGGCTGATTTGGATTGAGAATGTGAAATGGTTCTGCTAATTGCGTGACCTTAGGCATTTCACGTCACAGAAGCCTCCTGTTTTCAAGCCGGTAAAAAGTGAGTAACATCATCTACTAGATTTGCCATATGGTGCTAAATGAGTCGTGAACAAGATTTTTTTGGGACTTGTGAATTTGCCCTCAAACAAAAATAAAATAAAATACCAGTGCAACTGGGTGCTCCCAGATTTGTCCACGCTTTGCTTTTTTTTTTTTCTTTTGGATATATTTTCTTTTTTTCTTAAACTTCTTTAAACTGTGATCACACTGCTGATCGTGCTAACTGTGCCTATATCACATTGTGAACATGTTAATACTAGATTTCCGTTCCACTTGGTAGCTGCCCAGCTACTGCACTGGCATGTCATAGTGAGCTATATTAACACCTAGAAGCAAGATTCCTCACTTTCTGTTCCTTTTTTTTGTATGATATGGACTATTTTTCTCTTCCTACTTGCTTATTACAGCATACCTGAGTAACGGAGGTGCTTATTAATTAAGAATTCTTCTTAAGTCAAATCAGCCGATACATGGTCAGTTTGTGTTTTTCTTCTTTTTAACCTTTGATAAATTACTGAGCATTATTGCAGGATGTTCTTGGCTTAACCCATTGTCTTTACTTCAGATGGGTTTGTAAGTGGCTGTCTTTTGTCCTTCCACAAGACAGATGTGCTTTGCGCTAAACTTATAATTGATCAAATGGCTCAAATTGGCAAAGATCAAATCCTTCATGTGGCAAAAAGAATTGCATTTCATTTTGGCTTTGCTTATGGAAAGGAAGAAAGGAAAAAGAAAATTCTCACACTTGCAGAAGTAAGTGTGGTTGCATAATCCCGAGGTGATTGAACGTGCCAAGGAATGGAGCTGGCTCTGAGACTTCATTATGATGATTATTTTTCAATTTGTGGAACTAAGCACGGTCTCATTCTCACCGACCAATTCTGCTTCACAAAAAGAGTCTCTTCTGCAAAGGAAGAGAGTGCCACTGTGTGAGAAATCTCTAGTTAAACATCCAGAAGTCCTATTTTCATTATATCCTGTCAGTCACTAGAGATCGTCACCCTTTGGACACCCTTGTAAGAAATGTGTTAATAATTGCAGGCAAGCTCTCCGCTTTCTTAATTTGACGCTTTGGGGTTTTGTTGTTGCTTTTAAAATTAGAGGATGCAGAAGTCACTTTCAAAAAAAAATTGCAATAACTGGCCGTATGTTTTAAGATGCAACCAAAGATGTCTGCTAGTACGTGTTCTATAAGCTTCAGCTAAAAGACAGCAAGTAAGCTTTGGTACATAATTAGCCTGCATTTTTTCCCCTGTTTTAAGACATATTCTTAATGAGAGACTGAGACATAAATTGCATTTTCAGCTGGTGAAAAGTACATAGCAGTTCTCATCAACAAAATAGACAACAGGATTTCAAATACATGATTTTGTTGTTATTACAGAATGGTCGGCAACATCTCATTGAAATGAAAGTCTGATATTTGTAATATGTGCCATCTTCTTGAGATGCTTCAACATTCAGTGGGTGTCAGTGCATAGATTAAAAAAACAGGACATTTATTTATTCATCAGACCAAAGCATTTCCTGGAACTACAATGCTCTTTCAGTGGATTTCATGGGCTGCATACATAATATTTGTGTGTGATGGGGTAAAGGTTTCTGAACATATGAATATGCAATTTACCTTTTGTGTTTAAGAAATTTCCTGAGAGTCTAATTTATATGTAGTTTGGGATGAAAAAACCCTGCAAGTTCAGTCTCCTACAGTGAATTCTGGAAGGGATTGAACCTATTTTAAGGCTCATATGAATGACAGCAACCAAAATCAGTATATTTGAGCTTTTGGACTTTCTTTTTTTTTTTCCCCCACATTTTCCACTATTTATTTCAGCAAAGCTTATGCCTTGCAATAAAGAACAGGAAGGAGGAGAAATAGATTAGGAAGGAAGTATAGAAGAAAATTCAAAGGGAAAAAATGTCGTCTTGTGCCAACATCATACAACATTGCATTTTTTGTGAAACTTAACTGATTTGATAGCTTCTCTTGTTCTGCCCCATCACTTTTTATGCCTACCTCAGGATGTCATGAGGGCTGCTAAGAAGCAGATCTGCCATATTTGCAGTCCACAAGAACTGCTATTGGAACTATTTGAGCTCGCCAGAAACACGGAATGTTTTTCCTACCCCCTGTAGCCTGATTACACACAGTAGGTAACTCACAGTGGGCCTCTTCTAAGATGCCTGCTTGCCACAAGCTCCAGTTTCCATCCATTTATCCTAATTCCTAGTAGTTTATACCATACTGAAGACCTAGCTAAGTTGTTTATCTGATGAAGGCTTCCAAAAGGAGAGTCTTCTGTACTAAACTATTACAAAAATGCTTTAGCTAATTGTCCTTATTCCCATATTGATTGGAAAGTGTGACAAAAAGAATAGTGATCATCCATATTTTCTAAATGCCTATTAATAAATTGTTTATATAAATTAATCTCCTTATGATAAAAGCTTTCCCAAAACAGGAGTCTTGGAATAGACACTTAAGAATTTTCATCAATTCCATTTCCTTTGCACCTTTGTCCTACACACAAGCTTTTCTGACTAAAAAGCAACTCAGAAAATCTATTCTACTGAGCATTTGTAAAAGCTACTTGGGGCGCTACCATGCGTGGCATGTAAATTGTTGCAAGTTTTACTTCTTATGTGATTGTATTCTGTAAGCATTTTATTCAGTAAAAACAAGATGCTTTTTGAATCTTCTGCACAAAAGTTAGAATTGGAATATTTTGAGCATGTTTCCCTGAAAATAATTAAATGAGTTCTCTAGGAATCTGTACTGCTTTGCTTTTCAAAACTATTGTGCATTTTAAATATTTTGGTGTTACTGTTTTTTTTTTTTTTTAAAGGAACATCATTGGTTTCAAATAAAGTGATCCTTGACACTGTGGAAAGACTCTGAGAAAATACTCTGTGTGCTACATTGGGATAAGATTCTAATGAAGATATGGTTCTTGGGGGGAAAAAAAAAAACAACAAAATAACCTATTTGAAGGGCCTTGATAGACTGTAAAAATCTGTTTTTTTCATGCTCATCTTTAATTATGTTAGAACGATATTGTCATTCACTTACATACTTTGCTAATGTTTTTGTAGTGGAGGAGAGCTACTGTAAAGGCAGATTAAAATCACCTACAATTTAAACAATGCAGGAATGGGTTCCGCATGTTTTTACAACTTTATATGTACTAGAACACTATGACGAAGTCAGAATAGATCAGAATTTCTGAGACATTTCAACCCTGTAAAATAATGACATGATCAGGTATAATTTGTGAGAGAGAAACCTGGGACACAAAAAGAGCGACTACATTTGGAAAGGAAAATAAGGTAAGGGAGTTTTCGAGATAAGCGACAGTTAATGAGAAATTTTACATGAGAATGAAAATGCTCTGTGGGATTACTTGTCTGACTGGGCTTAGCCATGCTCTATTCCCAAGTGAAGCAATATTTATGTATCTTTAGTTGCTGATCAGACATACTGCTTCTGAGAAGCAAAAAACCTAGATAATTAAAATGCCTAATGCTGTTTCCAGATTATCAATAGAAGTGTGTAATGGTCAAAATTTTAATCTTGACTTGCCAAGTTGTGTGTGTGTTTTCTCATCCTTAAGGTTGCAAGTCTAAACTAAAATCTCTCCTTCAGGGTGTTTAAGGATTGTTAGCATTCATTGTATGTATTTTGATAGTACCTGTAGATTGCCATAATATTCAATGTACATTGCAATGTACAATGTGATGGTCTGTGTCATCACAATTGGATGCTGTCTTAACATCGCAATGTATTGATGTATGAAACTGAAGTAATATGATGTCGTAGAAGGTTCCATTATTTAGCAGTCCTTTAAAAACACAGGTATTTTAAAAGAACTGAGTGTTATTTAAAAGTCAGAAATATAGGACTAAAGACCTAAGTAAACAAGATAATTTACCTCTTGACACTATAATAAATAAACCAGTAAAGCCACCAAAGCTACATGATTCATATAGCCATAATGAATTTACTTGAAACTTAGGAAAACAAGGATTTGTTTTCTCACCACCACAGATTCAGTCTCCCACAGACCTCCCTGGTTAAAAAGTTGAATGCCAAAGGAAAAAAAAAAAGATCCTACACAATACTCTAAACAATATTTGACTCTGATCCAATGTATTGCTGTAGGTAAGTTTGCATAGAGGTTGAACTAGGAGCATGATCATCACAAGCAGTAATGCAGACTGCATATTGAGACAGCGCAACTATTTAGAAATAATGGCATTACTTGTAAAAGGCATTCTCCACTGAAAAAGTGTAAGAGAAGATTAACTCTATGATGGCTTTAGCAGTCTTATTTTAAAGTATTCATGCAGGGGTCATCCTGATTCTTGGTGTGTTCATAAGCAACCTGTATGGTCACAAAGGATACTGGGAAGCAATGAGAAAGGCAGTGTAAAATGAGAAAGCTCATGTGAGATTATCAACAGGAAAACCTGAATTTGCATGAAAACACAGACCACAGAAAACACTCACATGATGCTTAACTGATCTGAAAAGATAAATTTTTGAGCATCTATGAACTTATAACTGATTCATAAAATGCTACTGAGCAGTATCTATCAAGTGTCTAAATACTACTGTATCACTGTTACTGATAGGTTTCATTTTTCAGAAAAACATGTAGACAACCTGTTTACAATACCCAAAGTGACATTTCCTTATTGGTCTATTCGCATTAGAACTGGAAAGCCGGTATCTATTGCTGTACACATGGCAGTGTGTGGTATGCAGACGGTGATGTGCAAACAAGCGTGCTGAATGCTTTTCCTACAGAGGCTGACGCTTCAAAGTGTAGTTCTGGAGTCAGGAGGGGACTTTGGGGCGGTTAAACGGGGAGGTGCTTCATACACCGCAATTTCTGGACAAGAATACAGATTGCCAGAGCTGACAGTTTGTAGAAATGCCAAGTCAATCTCCATCAGGACTTCAAGCACAATGCAAATAAGTGCAGACAGATGTTGAAAGGCATCCCAGACACTGGCCCCTCTCTCTGCTGTTATAAAGTAGAGAAGATTTAAAACTTTCTTTCTCTCAGCCCAAGAGTAAACCCGTGGGAAAAAGTACCTTCAGGTACATTCCAGCAGGATTTAGATTAAATAGGAACACATTCTGGCTCCCTGTTTTTAATTAAAAAGCACAAAGACAGTAAGAGAGAGAGGGTTTAATGGAAAATATAAAAAAATGCATTACCCCTATGTTTTATAAATGCAAGCTTTTGAAAATTGGAGTAGTTGTTTGTACATAGAGCATTCTAGCTTCTGTCTGCTTGAATACTGCTTATTTTTATTATAATTGCATACATTTTATTAATTCATTTTTATTTTTTCAAAATGTTAATATTCCTAGAGAACCTTCTGGAAAAGCATAAAGTATGCTGGCTGTGTATATTCCAATATTCAGGCATTTCTGCCTAGAAATAACGGCAAGACACCTTTCTGTCTTAAGACCTAAAATCCAGTCTTCTTCCTAGGAATCATAAATTGCATGTTGATGTTTCTAAGGGTAAGCAAGCCGACCAAGGAAAGTTGGAAAAAATATTGTGGTTGGCCCCAAGAAGCGTGCTGTCTTCCAGGAATGATGAATTAGTTTGTAATCTACAGCTCCGTGTGTCCTTATGGTTGTGCTTTTTTTCTGCACCTTATGCAACAGCATCACATGGCTGGAGCATATCCTGAAAATGATCCTGTGTTACACGCTTGGAAAGTAGCACTTGTGGCTGCTTTCCAGGAGCACACTATTTTAAGTGTGAGCTAATGGGGCGTTTGTACCTATTCAGGTGTGAGCATACAGAGAAGCAAGTTCTGTGTGTACTGAGACCTGCTGAAAGGCAGGGACAATCCAAGGTTTTTGAAGTTTTGCAAACTGCTTGAAGAGCCCTGCGCCACTTTTGCTGACCCAAGGTACCAGAAGCAATAACTTCCAGTGCCAAGACCACCCGTGCAGGTTGACTAGAGCTGCGTTTCCAGTGGGGAGACTAGGACAGGATAGTAAAAACTGGCACATGGTGTCACTGCAAACCCACAACTTGATGCAGCCACCTCTGAAACTATTTGTATAGTATGTTTTGAATTCTGCACAATATGCTAACACCTCTTCTTCCCCCCCAGCCCCCTGCCCTCTTTTCTGTAGTCTAAGTAATGTCTCTAACTCTTTTTTTAGGGCAGCTTCTTAGGGCAGTGTTTCTAACACCTTGTAGTCTGTCTTTTTCTTTAGCCAGCCAACTGTTGACTGTTAGTTTTATTCTGGTGTTATAGTTTATGTCCTAACAATGCATAATGAATATATGCTAGAAAAACATTGCCAAATTTGTAAACCAGGAAAAGAGAACCATGCCATTCCTCTGTTTTATAAAAATAATTTCTGACCAAAATTCTTATGTGCTGCTCTGGGATTGTCTTCTACGTATTAGCTTTTCAAAGCTGATTTGTTAGGGCAAGTGTGCGTTTACCTTCCAGTTGCACTGCTATTTTGGATGTTTCCCAGTTTCTTTACCATTGTCAGTATGGTGGGATAAACTCAGAGAAATGCTCCTGCCTCTTTTTATATCTCCTAGTGTCATTGGATAGCAGTCCATTCTTTATCTTCATATGTATCTGCATATCAAGATGTAGACATAAATAAGATTATATGTATAAACTGTATCTGTTTATATTGTTCCACAGCTGTTATCCTTATTCCTTTAAATGAAAAGAAGGTCAGAAGTTCAGGATAAGGGCCTTAAAGGCTCTCTGCAGTGGAGCCAAATTCCAGGAGGCCACACCGTCAAGGAGATTCACCCCGGGCTTCTGGCACCACAACTGTCTCTGCACACCTTGAGGGCAGCTGTGGGGTATGACCTCGGGGCTTGCCTGTTCAGGTGACCCTCTGGTGCTCAGCATGTTGGTGTCCAGCAGCGGGCAAACCAAGTTGCATGTGCCTTTACAGCCATCAGTACAGCACCGGTCTCCTGCTTCCAGTCCCGTTATTCAGAGATGTGCATATATGCGGTGGGACAAACAAGTCTGTTGCAGCCATCGACTCTGTGCTGTTTTGCAAAGCCATCTGTCCCCTGCCATACCTCAAGCAAGTCAGGCGGGTGGAGAAGGTCACCTTCTGCAAGGTGGTGCAAGGTAGAGATCGCTGTTGCTGTAGGGTTCATCAGACCCAAATATGTGGGAGGGGTTGTGTGGCCCATCTTGCACTAGCTCCGAAGAGGTGGTGACTGGTATAGTTGAAGCTGTTGGAGAGAGCGAGGAGTCATTGCAGTCAGAATAGGAACAGGAGGACGAGGCAGCCCAGGAATCCCAGCCCCGACTGGCCTAGTTGGCTGCGAAACACCTTATGTGCTCGGATGGCTTGCACACGCTCACTAATAGGGTGTCTGTACCCGACTGTGGACTTAAATGAGCCTTTGATGTTTCAGCTCAGGATTCCTCCTTACTTTTCCAGCTCCCCTGTTCCTCACCCCAGCATTCCCTGTGCAGGCACCAGAATTGTGCTTGCATAGTTACAGCCACATCCATTAGTCTGGTCTCTTGACTAGTTTATTCAGGGCTTTCCTTTCTGCTCTTGAAAAGAAACCCTGTATTGAACCTCACTTGATAGGCCTTAATTGTTTTTTCTCCACAAACTTTAATTGCTTCCTGTGGAGAGTCTGTCTCTGCTGCGAGAGAAACTGGGCTGCCAAGCACCACTGCTATAGGACCTGTTTGAAGCCGAAGTATTTAAACCTCATGAAAGGCAGACTAGATACTTCTTATGAATCAGTCCCAGCTTCCCTTTAAAGTCTGTCTGGAACTACTTTCTTTGTGTGGCTGCCATCATGGTCCTCAGCAGTTCATTTGGTGAGGAGACGGTGGTTGAGGCCAAGCCAAATGTACTCTTGATTTCCACAGTGCTCTCTCAGGACCAGTCTGTGGCTATGGCAGATTAAATGCACATGGAAAAGTTAATTGCTGCCCCACAGGCTTGGCTGCCTTGACTGTCCAAACTCTGCCACCCACACAATTCTCCGTGACCAATATTCCTGTTAATATTTTCATCCTCCTGTGTATTGCTGAAGGCCCGCGTGCCATTGGCTAGGAATTCCAAAAAAGGGACCAAAGGCAGTGCATCCTCCAAATCTGTGCATTAACTCAGGATAAGACCACACATCCAAACAGACTGTAAAGCTTCCAGCTTTATCTCCACTACTGATTGATGGATTAATTCCCAAATGCGCCACTGCCTCTGGCTCTCATAGCTGTCTCAAGAGCTAGCAACTCCAGGGCACAGTCAGGATCCTGTGTGAGGGATTTCCTTGATGGCTGGAGGAAACATGTCAAGCAGTAATGAAAAGGGGGGCTCTTAGAAGGTTCTTGTGGTCAAAGTCCTCCCACAAACTTCTTTCCTCTTCAGCTGCATTAGATAGAAGTAGCTTTTCTTCTGAGTCTTTGCCAGTGTGGCCAGGGGCTTTCGTGGCTTCTGCTGTGGGTAAAATAGTCTTTAGTCAGAGATGGTTCTGGTGGAGAAAAGGCCAATGTGCGCTGCAGCCCAGCCTGCGGGAACTGTTGAATGCAGTTTGTCCACGCACGGACTGCCAAGCCTTTGGCTGGGCCAGGCCAGGTTATGACAGCTTTATCAGTTTTCTTTGGAAGCTGTGGCTGGAGCTGGTGTCTGGACAGTCTGGCTGGGCAAACATAAGCGCAAAGATTGGTGGGAGAGAACGTTTGGGTTGGGGACAAAAATGACAAGCTTTCACGTTAGCAGCCTGTTATTGTAATTAAAAGGGAAAGGTACAGGAAAGACTTGCAATTGAGGACAGTGCAGGGAAAGGCAAGAGAGAAAGCTGTGTAATTCAGTTGTTCAATATCTGTTGCTGTGTTGTGTCAGCATTTTTAGCAGCTGCCAGAGAAGAAATGAACCACGTTTTGTGCACAGCACATTTATGTTAGAACTTCTGTGACACTTAGGGCATCTTCTTTGGCTTCCCCAGTACTTGCTGCCTGACTTCGCATCCAGTGGTTGAGGTGCACAGAGTCCATGATAACACATGGAGAAAGCAGTCCTTCTCCAGTCAATGCGTGTTTCAGAGTCATGGAACTTATTAACTGCTGACAGCAAGGAATTCCTTGGTCAGAGGGATATATATTTTTGGTGGTGCACAAGAGTACATTTTTATGTGATCCTTTCATGGATTATTATGCTTTTAATTTAAATGGTATTGTTTCATAATAGCCGTTATTGACAGAGTATACTAAATTATTTCAAGCAGACAGTGGTTTGCCCTGTAATTGTCCCATAGGTACCCATAAATACTTGTCCAGTAACATAGGCACTTATCTCCCCCAGGGGTGGCAGGCATTGGTCCTCCCCTGTATTAGTTAGCATAATGTATTTTAATCCTGTCTCTAGGGAATCTAGTTAATTCTTGGTTTCCCTCTCTGGATAAGGAAGAATGTTCATAATAATATAATTACCTATGTTTATAGGAAGTCAATCTGCAGTTTGGAAAAAACAATATGAACCTTTTGCCTTTTAAGCATATGGCAAGAGTGGGTTGTCAACAAACATTAAATTCCAGCTCTTGGCTTTAATCATGCAATTACTTATATAGGTGTGTGTCTAAATGCAATTTTTTTTTTTTTTTTAAAGTATATATATATAACTTCAAACAAAAAACCACCAAAAGATCTTCTGGAAGAGCCCACAATAGCACAGTAGGTAACCAGATGAATTAGGTGTAAGAGCTGTGGTCTTCATCACTTCCAGATTAATGCTGCTATGAATCTTGTGAAATACGGTTGTACACCCAGAGTTTTAATGCAATCTACAAGCTTACATACTCTAATGAATCTAAATTTATATGATATATAGTTTATGCCAACTTTGCTTTGGGGATCTAAAAAAAAGTAGGAAGAAAATGGAATATTTTTATTTACTCTAGCATTTTCAGTGAAGAATAACAGGGCATTTCAAAGAAACTGATCAAGAATGGAAGGTTCTTGCTAAACTAAAAATATGTTGCTTTGCTACAATTTGTCAGTTCTTATGCTACTGAATATGTGTGACGCTGTTATTCTACAATGGCTAAGGAAGTCTTATGTAGAAATAAAAATATATTACAACATGTCAGAGAGTCAAAGTGGAGGGACAGTTTTGTCAAACACATTTTGAAGAGGTTTTGTTAGAAGAAAAATCAGCGCATTTCACAACTTAAGCAAAGATAGCTAAAATTAATTGCAGGAGATGTTCTCTTCTTTATGTCTGTGTTTTCAGATGTATACATCCTCGTACTTGGGTTTTATTAAACAAACTGTTAGCATTATAAAGAGTTACGTGGTTAATCTTCTCGCTCACCCAAATCATCCTGTGGGTTGGATGTTCCAACTACCCTGTATTGTGTTAAAGCAATGGGGTGCAACAGAGAAGTGAGGACACTCCTCAGGAGTCCAGCCTTATTCCTTCCCCACATCTGCTGATCCTCCATAGTTCAAGACTGTCTTCTCTGTGGAAGACTTTTACCCAGCATGGCTTTCAATGGCTGACTTTTATATCTGCCAGAACCATCTTTTGAAGGTACCATGCTGTAAGCAGCAGACCTCCTTAACTAAGGTTGTACTTTCTCATTCACACGGGGCTGCAACAGAAAGGACAGGATTATAGAGCAAACTTTGAGGTGGGAAAGGGAGGAACGGGTGTTTCTGAGAAATGGGATGAAAATGGGGAAACAACATGATTAATATGTTGTTCTTTCTTCAAACATATACAGAGCAACATCATCTAAAGCCACCATACAACGGGTTAAAAATTGTTCAGAAGATTTTTTTTTTTATTTTTCAGTCGAAGGACATTAACGTAATTTTTATTTTATCCTTTTTGTGCTTGCCAGTGTTTTTGATCTATCCACAAAGCCCAGAGCTTTGCTTCTAACAAGGAAGTAAAGAAAGATAACATATAGTAAGAGACATTCTGATATTACTACATTTCTAATATATGAAGTTTTGAATCTGTCCGTGGTTGTTCATTCTGTACTAGATAAAACTGTTGCTACCTGAGAGGTTAGGACATAATGGCTCAGTCAGATTTGATCTTAGATCCTCAATCAAATTTCACAGGAATGGCTGCAGGCTTTTGAGGAAATGTCCCACACTTCTGAGGACAGATACTCCATAATCCTTGATGCAGCCTGTAGCAAATTTTCTGGCCTTCAGCTTATCATCAAAATGAACAGATTATAAAGAAAGTTTTAATGTGCTTAACACAAGCTGTGGTAGCATACATTAAAGTGAAAATAGAAAGTCCTGTTTATTTCATAAGGAAAAATAAGTAAAAATATTTATTAATAAATTATATTATTATTCTTCACAAATATTGCATTTCTTCAGCCAAAAAATATCGCACTTAGAAGAATATAATGAAATTATGTCGATGAATATGCAGCCAGCATTTCCAAGGCAAAAAAAAAGTCCAAACCAATAAAAGCAATGGAAGAGTTTCTCGGTGCTTTTTCTGTTGAGCTGAATTACTTTGTTCTCCGAGTTGATGTTTTAGCAATCTTTAGCTATATATTTAGCAAACTTTAACTAAAGTCAATTTCATTAATACTACTAGGCTGCAATGTTTGGGGCTCAAATACTAGTGAGCTTTTTTTACTTCTTATGGTATCTTAACTCATTTATGAGTAAAGCTTTTAGCCCGGTCACTAGTAACCTGACCTTCTTTCACATGACATGACCACAAGCTGAACTCTGCAATGAAGATTTTACTTCTTTTGTCCCTGATCTGAAGTGATATCAAGTTTCCGTTGTTTCTGGAAAAGCTCAAATCCAAACTGAACTCCAACATGCTCTGTGGTTTTGATATAAGTCTGAACATGCACTTTGCAAATCCCAGGCTGCTCTGCTAGGAAAACCTTGACAACCATCTGTTTCATTTTACTTACCAAAATCTTAGATTAGTTTTAGTCACTGGCCTAGCTTCACTGCTGTTGGCACAACAGGGGAGTCGAATCAGGCCTGTCCTATTTTTGTCCTCTTCTAGCAGCTTGACAGAGAGAGAAGCTCGTATTGAATTGGTAGTCATTTACTCTATGGCCATACCATAAGAGCAGTGATTTCTTATTGTTCAGGATGTTCCACCCTATCTATGCATACAGCAAGAGGCTAAAGAGGGCTGAGGTACCTACGTCTGAGAGAGCAGGCCACAGAAACCCTTCCAAACCACATAGGTGCCACAGTGCCTGTGCTTTCAAATGTCTGCAAGACAGAAATAACCTTGCCTGAGCCGAGCAAGAGGGTTTCGTCTCACCTCCATGTGGTGTTCCCAGGCTGAGACAGGGTAGAAGACCTCCCAGGACCTGACTGTGGCAAGTACTTAAAACCTGAGCAGCTTTGTGTTAGTCCAGAGCACAGCAACAGTGGTCAAAAACACTGGGGAATTTAGGGGAAGCGAAGGGGGATGAGTAAAGACATCAGCCCTAGTAGTTCCCAGCCTTTGCACTGTGTCACCTAGGAAGTGGCTTTGACGTCCTGTGGTTCAGTATGACTGCTGTGAGTGCCTCGTGGTATCTTGGGAAGTGGCAAAGCTGTGTGTCATTCAGGTTTGCTAATGCTGTGGGGGTTTTCCATTTGCTTGGTTGGTTTGGAGTTTGGGGATTTTTCTTTGTTTGTTTTAACAGATGAGGAAGAAGTACTTCCCATAGGATCAGGAGTGAAGCAGTCTGAAGGAAGGATGGTCAGGTAGGAATGTTTCCTTTACAGGGAGGGAGGACAGAAATGATGAAAGATGAGAGTTGGAGAAAATAGCTAGGAGAGTGCTCTGGAAAAAACAGCATTGCCACTCACCTATACCTCTCACTAGAACTGTAAACAAAATAATTTAAACCACCTTGCTATTAAACAAGAGTCTTTAAATTGACAGCAGCTCATGGAGTTAAAAAAAATTTAAAAAGAAAAAAAAAGTGTAATAACAAAATATTTTACTATTTGATGCAGTTTTACAACACCTATGCTTCCTGTCATTATCTTATTACAGATTGAACAGGAATTAGTAAAACACATCTCCTATAAGAAAAGTCCAGCATATTTTTGTGGTTCTTTCAAGACACTGAAATATATACAGGCCATTTTTTATCCTCCCACTTTAAACTGTGGGTATAAAATCCATGTAATATGTGAGCTGTGTGCAGCTTATTTTCACACAGAAACTCTATTGCAGGCTCAGTAACAGGCTATACAGTTGTGAATGATAGCAGGGAAAGAAGTGGAAGGAGCAGTTACCAGACTGCTGGCAGTATTGCTTGCTAAATCCTAAACAGAACAAGGATCTTAATTTTGGTTGTTTCTGTTTATTACTTTGGATGTATTGCCCATTTAATTCCATTGCTGTGCTTCTCTTCAATAAAGCATATCACACAGCTATGATTTTAAACAATTACATGGGCCACATATTTATAGAAACCCAATCCCAGCAGGAGCCTGCAATGTTTCATAACAGGCTTTCTAAATGATTGCCTGGTGAAATGCTGACCAGAGTGTAGTCAATTTAATTTCTATTACATGCAGATGGCTCTCTTTGTGTGGTTTACTTTGCTGCAACAGCGTTCTGTGTCAAGGTGACACTGTACCAAATTAGAGCAAGAATTAGCAAAAAACTTAGTGATGAGCTTATTAGACTGTTTTATCTGGGAGTAGTTGATTTTGGTTTTATTGATGTCCTTGGGGAAAATCCAATGTGTTTTTTTTCTCAAAATGTTTTGGATCTAAAATTAATATTGCCAGGGATTATTAAGTTATCTGGGCTTGTCTGCTGTTTGTTTCTGTTAATGGAAAGTGCGACTACATGCTTTTCTTCTTGATGATTGACATTATGTGGTTTACTTTGAAAATTTTCTATTTGCAAGAGTCCTTGCATTACAAACCTGAGACATTTGAACATCAAACTTCACCAAAACTGCATTAAAAGATACCCCGCGTAGGTGTAACCTCACTTAGATATCCTCACATGCAGATTGATTTTCCAATGTTTTTAAAGTGCTTTTCTCAGGACCCAAGGGGAATTCATTATCCATATTCCACAGAAATTCACTGGAAAATACCAGCTGATGCAACTCAGTTAGTTCAGATAGCGGCAGTGGAGAGACAGAGATGCAATTCAGAGGTCTGCCAAGAAGCACCTGAGTACTTCTGAGTGCTGTGAGCCACTAGAACCCTATTAGTGTTTGCCTGATCCCTGGATTTAATTTGACCGACTCAAAGACCCCCTTGTGCAGCCTCCCATCGTGCTCAGTCTTTTCCCTTGGTGCTCTGTGCTTGGGATTTAACCACCATCCTCTTCTCCAGTGCCGACTGCAAGCGCACACCCTGTGCCAGGCCTTACAATGAAATGTTTGTTATTAAGCTTTTTGGCCATCTTGCTCCCTCCAACAGAGCGAATTGTCCGTTGATTTGTATGAAAGCTTTGAGGGTCACTTTATAAGATTCAGGATCTGTAGGCTCCCCTAAAACTGCTGGAGGTGATGTAAACTCTCCTGTGTCCGATGCATGCTTTCTCACTGGAAAAACAAAATGAGTTCCCATGTAGAGAATACAACTGAGAGTAGATAAAACTGGACACTTAGATTTTTTTTTTTTTTTTTTTTTTTTGAGTGAAAACTTCAGAAAATATAGGCATCTGCAATAAGGAGTCTTCTGAGACACATTTGTGGCCAGCCTTACTGGGTGCCAACTGTTGAGTTTCCTGATTGTACCAAAAGAGGGATTTTTTATTTTTATTTTTTTTAATTTGCTTTTAATCCATCCTGAGGAAAGGGTCTTTTTCCATCTATTGTGTAAAATAGTTGATTTTCCCTGTCATGAGACAGAGATGGAATATTATGCTACCAATCAAATTACTGAAGTGTAATTGAAAAAACAGCATTGCCAATCATCTATACCTCTCACTAGAACTTAAAACAAGATAATTTAAGCCACCTTGCTATTAAACAAGAGATTTTAAAATCTTTTTTAAAGGCAACAGCTCATGGAGCTTAAAAAAAAGAAAAAAGAAAAAATGTAATAATAAACTGCTTACTTATGTTATGCTGAGAGAGACTTAACCAGGGATTTCTTGGTCTGGAGGAGAAAAATCCACCATGATATTTCCCAATTTCTTTTCTCAATTAATCATTATTCAGAAGCTTCAAGCAATTCTGTCTTCACTATATATTGTGAACCTCACAATGTAAACTATTGTCTTAAAGAACTTGTTTTGCCATTTCATTTCAATGTATCAATCACATGCATGATTCTACCAGTACCTGACATAGCTATTAAATAATAATTGTGCTCAGGCACTAAGATTCAAAGGTTCTCTCATTATTTTCCATATATCTCGTTTCCCATATAGCTTGAATCAGTATACATCACCTGAAGCGTCCAGCTCTTCATCTTAATTTTTCTCTGAACCTTCTTTGAATTTACTATAAATATCCTTTTTTCTTCCCAGGCTCTTAGACTCCATGCCAAACATTACTGTTTATATGTAATACTGGGCTCACTCCCTCTCTAGGCTTAGTTTGTACTCTAAGCCTGACTTAGTTCAAATGTAAAGCTTTCTTCATTATTTGTGAGGACGTACCTACATAAAAGCCATTGCAAGAATAAAGGTACAGATGAGGCAGAGGCTGAGGGACTGCAGCTGATGTTTCTTTTTAAAGGATAAGAATCAGGTTGTGTGTGGACATTGACTCTTCTTTTCCATTTCCATCTAGCAGTCACTTTGCTAACGCAGCCCATTCTCATGAACCATTACGTTTAAAAGCTCTGTGCTGCAAGACCATACTTTGTTTTACAGTCTGAAAACCATAAGTAATGTGACTTGATGTCCCATTAATTCACTTTAAAGTTCATGTGACTGCAATATTGTGTGTGAGTGACTCTGTGATGGCCAGAGTATACATATTGGGAGAAACGTGAACAGAAAACATGTGCAATGACAAGCAATATCTAGAAAGTACCAAAAAATAGATGAGGTAAATGTAGGTAAGTAAATATAATGATTGCAGTCTTAAGTTGAAAGCAGATGCAACTGTAAGTACTGTAAATAAATATAGTAAGTAAATAAAATTGTAAATAAGAGTTAATAAATATAGTTATTCCAAGGACCTTTACATTTCCATGCTTCCAGAAAACTATCCTGTACTTGTTATGCTATATCTATTTTATGGGGTAATATCTTATAACTAAACCAGAAAATCTGCATAATTGTGTATTCAAATATGTCAGTAAAAATATGCAAGCATGAAATCCTCTAGGACTATCTAAATTAAATTCTGTAGTCTCTTATAACATTTCTGTTGAAACTTTTTTTTTTTAAATAAAACTGCAGAAAGTTCTCATAGGGGAACAATTCTAGAAAACCTCCATAATATTGTATAGATTACTGTAGATACCCACAGATAATAATAGCCATGCTATATAATCTTTCATCATCATCCAGATCTCTGTTTAGAGATTGAATACTTGGAAAAGTTTTATACAGCTATAAAGAAAATCACCAGTTTCTGGGTCATGGTTTCTCTTTTCTGGTTCTCATGGTTCAATTTAAATAACAACTTTTCCAGTTTTCTCTTGTCTCTTAAAAAAATATGTTCATGAAAATCATCAAGCTAATTCCTTATGAAAGCAATGATCTTATTCCAGAAGTGGGACTTCCTTACTTAAGAAATGAGTAAGTCTGGCCCATTTTTCTTTTTGAATAATGGTACTTTTAGAGACTGTCTCCTAAGTATGTTGATACTGGTTTTTTGTGTGTTGTGCAAGAATTAAGTGACGTTGATCGGGGAGGGAAGGAAGAGAGAAGTTATGAAATACAGTCAGAGATTTCTGAACGCCATGTGAAAAGAGGGTGCTGAAAATCTAATAGAAGACAGGAACTGGGATCCAGGACAAAATTTTGTTGGAGGCTACTGCAGGACCAGAACAAAACCGTGATAAAATAATTAGTGATTGGCCAGTCAGTGCAATTCAGATGGAAGGTGTAGAAAGCAGATTGTCTTCTCACATCCAGGAGATGATAGAGAATCGAGAACAGTTCAGTCAAAGAAACTTGAGTACACAACAAAAGAATATTGTGTTGTCGTATTTGTAACAGCATATACAAACCAGAACAGTGGTCAGCCTCTGTAGGAAGCATGCACTGGTTTGAAAGTGCCAGAAGAGTGATCGGTGCATTGGTAGATGGGGAGACAAGAGCGCTATTAGTTTAGGAAGGATGACAGGATCCCAAGTCAGCCAAGATTTTGAGATCTGTCTGCACTCTTGTTCAAAGCAAACATACAACGCCACCACCACCACCACCACCCCCTGCCCCGATTTCTTTGCCTAATATCTGGAACAAGGTAACTTATGAAACAGAGAAAACTCAAAAGAAAGCAGATGAAAATAAAAGGATCTGAGCATAATCTTTGCCAGCCCTCTTTGTCTTTGAAAGAGAGGATGTGTTCCCTTTTCTCGCTCTCAGTCAAGAAACTTCCTATTGCTTTCTACTTTGCAGCAAATTTTACATAGTCATGTAGGGGAAAAAGTTTCTTTTTATCTCCACTGAGGCCTTGCCATGGATCAGCGTCCTGCCTTTGCCATGTGTCTCCTGACTTGCCACAGCTGGCGGCTCCCTCTCTGTCCAGCCTGTGCTCAGATGCTTCCCATGGCTCTAGGGGTTTCCCGTTCCCGTGGCCGGTGGCAAGTGGCGAGCAGGCTGCACCCACTCCACACCTCTGGAGGGACCAGGATCATTGGAACAGGAGTGTCTGCAGGGATCAACAGACACAAAAGCTCCAGAGCATGGTGGAATTGTTGGTCCAGATGAAAATGGAAAGTTTCTTAATTTTAAACTGAACAGAGGCTTGAACCCAAAGTGGTGTCAGTGATGCAGGGAACAATGAAAAGCAAGAGGATAACAACAATCAGAAAATAATCAGATATGGGAGGGTTTTGCAGCAGTGGAACAGGACTAGAGACCTTAAACAGGACCTGGTAAGCAGCGGGCACCTGGCAAACTTTAAAAATCTTTTAAAAAGATTGCCTTTTAGAGACAATTGTGAAAATTTCAAGTTGAATACAAACACATAAGATAGGTGATGCCTGAAGAAACACCATTCCAGGTGTATGGCAAAAATGCACTGATGTGAAGAGTAAGAAACTACATATTTCAACTTTATACAAAAAATATAAACCTGTCTAGACTCCAAAAGAGTATGATCTGCAATTTCTGGAATGCCTGTGAAGGATAAGACCCAGTAAAATGCATTGAATTTATTAGAGTAGCATGGTCATTAGAGCACAATATTAGTCCTTAACAATCCTAGATGGAATGGTATACATCCTGAGAAAAATGTGTTCAACTAGACATTTAAGGGTCATTTAAGGATTGGGATATATAATACATGGTTTACTTTGGCCCTAAATAAACAGCAAACATCAAGGAAATTGTTAAGGCTTTTGCTTGTGCCAAAGATTATAAAAAAAATCTCAAAGGAGGCCATGTCAGTAAAATAGAAAAATCAGCTCCTTGGAACAAATACAGATAAGCTTAGGCTGGCGGGGGGCAGGGGAGAGGTACTTGGCTTTTTCTCAGACAGTAAGAACACATTTGTGAGATCTCATTTAATCAAATCCACTTTTGCTAGATGCGATGTATTTTAAATGAGTGTCTGGCAGATGGGAATAGTTTAGTGAACACCTCAACAGTTTTATGTGTAGTATGGGGTAGATTCCGAGTATTTTCATCTTCAATCTAGCAGGTTGGTAAGAAAAAGGTGTTGAAATAATTGTTTTACAAAAGATGATGGCAGAGCAATGTGGATATTTTGGTTAGAACTGAGTCACGGTGCCAGCACTATTAAAAAATTCTGTACAATCCCCAGGGAGTGCAGCAGCGAGAGACAGATCAGGCAGAAGAAAACACAAGAGACTGAAGTCCAGGAGCTTTTTCTATTTTATGAAAGTTGCAGTCTGTGGTCAGAAGCAGTTGTGCTTCATCCCAAGGGCTAGCCTGCCAGCTGTGAGTCTGCCACCCAGAGCGGACCCCTGAAATGGCGATGCACCTGAAGGGCTCGTGGGGCTGAGAGGCAAAGGCACCCTGCAGAGGCTGCCTGGAGCTAAGCGAGAGGCACAGGGCACTGTGGGGCAGTGGGACCACAGCACGTGGCTCTCAAGGAGCTAAGGGGCTCCTTGCCATCTGTCAACAATGACGTTTGGAGGTCTTGTAGGAAATGCATCAGGTAGTACTTCATGCTGTAGAGTATTCATAATTAATAGTCTGTGTATGAGTATTTAGGTTGTTTACTATGCTAACTGTGGTACACTGGTAACCCAAATATTTGTGGTGATGTTTGGCAAGGACGAGGACATGTGGGATCTGGGACTTTTGAACAGCACTGGAAAGAACCAGGTGGAAGCATCTCCTATTTTTCAGCATCTTCTGTGAGGTGGTACAGGGTGCATGACAAAGTGCTGCAGGCTTCCCTGTGCAGGTGGCTGCTGGTGGACCCAGAGAGCTTAGAGGTGATGAAAGGGGGAGAGAGTGGAAGAGCAATGAGAACAGAAAGCACTCAAGGTCCTGGAAAACTTCTGGATAACTTCCTCCAGACAAAAAAAAAACCCAAAACCACAACCAAACAAAAAAACCCCCACAAACCCCGAACATAGTCAGCATATGAATGTGTATAACATTTCTTGAATACACATTCTCCTAAGCTCTAATTTTTGTTATCTACAAAGTGTGTTGCTTCTGCATCTAAACCTCCTTCCCTTCCTTCATGTCTTTCAGTGCTTTCATGCCCCTCTCCCCTTGCCGGGGTTAGCCTTGGCCCAAATGGTCATGTTCCCACCAACCTTTCTCCTTTCTTCTCCCCTCCCAAACTATCTCCACTTCTCCAGGCACTGGTCATTTCCTCAAAGCGTTCACCTTTGCACCATGGTAATGACTTTTAGTTCAATGGTGATTTTTTTAATGCTACTACCCTCTTTTAAATAGGGCAGAAGAGAAGGATATAGCACTTAGGCCAATTTTCTTTTCTTTCTGGGAAGAAAAATTGTATGTTGACCTGCAATGGTGTGTAAAGTTCATGGACACAGTGGAAAATCAAACAGCTTAATGATTTCTCTGGCTGAATAACTCCTGGATCATTTTATTTGGATATGACCAGTTGATGCATTGTACATCCTTCTGTCCAAATGGAAAACAACACAGTCACAGGCCAGATTTGCAGCTGATTTAAATTGGCATGGTTTTATTTTATTCAACTGAGTTTTGAGGGTCTAACTATGTGTCTAGAACCTAGTAACTCTACATCCTGCTTGCTGCTATCAGAACATTAATCTGTAAAAATATAGATATACATAATTATATATTTTACAATTAATAGACCAAATAAGATTAAGATGAAAGACACCATGTAATTTTTAATTCTACCATTTTTATTGTTTGTTTTTATTGTTAGTTATTAAAATAGAATATAGCATTTTAAGAATAGTTCAAATCTCATTTAATAATCATATTTAAAGCGCATATAATTAATTAATGCAAAACACTTCAAGAAATTCACTTCTCAGAATTTTGTAACAAGTGGTCTCTGCAACTAGGCAAAAAAAGGAATATAATTTTATCATGCTGAAATAAGTTCTACACTCATACAATTTGCTTAGCCAAAATCTAGACAAAATGTTATACAGGGTTGTAGGAGAGGGTTGTGCCATTAGTGTAACAGCCTGCTGGATCATCTAAACTTCAAAATATCGTGCAGTTTCCTCCTCCTTCTCAGGGAGGTGCTGATGCCTCAAGGAAGTATCAGGCAAAATTATATCATTATATTTTGTCAGGAGGCAGTTCTGTCCCTTTCAAATGCTCAGCAACCCTTATTGTATAAGAATCAGCTCTGCTTTTTGCAACTGAAGTTTATGCATTTTCAATTCTTACTTCCTATTTGTCCCTTTGTGACTTCAAAATCAGCAATCAGCTGCATGTTAAGATGTCAGTTGCTGAGTAAGAAGTGGGACCACTAAGACTGAAAGGCAAATATTTAAATAACAGTGACAGAGGTGTCTTTATGTAATGTTTCTAGAGCTCATTATTAGCTTCAGACAATTCTTTAAAACTGAGAAGATGGTTTCCAAACTGTAGTGAATAAAAATGAGAAGCCTTGGAACAACCTCTCCTCCTACTTGTTCTTACAAATCATTACAGGCTAAGTTATGTCTTCCATGAAATATGAGCACATTTCATGGCCATAGGAGCTAAGCATGCAGAAAGAGGAGGGAAAAAATCCTCGTTTACTGACTGCAGCTCGATGTTTTAAATTTTTTTTCTTTCCCTGCAGAACAGCCCACACAAAATAAAAGCAGTGTTTATCTGTTCAGATGCAAAAAAATTATCATGATTTGCCATGAGAAAGTCTATATGCCCTGGAGAGAAACTAAGCTAGCAAAGATTGTGTGTCATCCTTCTTTCCCTACCACCATGGGAAAGCCATCATTAACAGCCTGGTTTCGTTACTTTCCAATCAGGGAATCAAAGCGTATACCCTCGCGTTCATCTCTGGTGATACCAACCTCTTAGTGGACATCATACAGTTAAGGTCCCCTTTCCAACCATGCCTATTTAGGAAAAAAGTCACAGTAAAGACGTGGATTTTCTTGTACATGTCAGTACTTTAAGGGTCATTACATAAGCTGGCACCTATGTCTTGGCTTTTTAGTCTCTGAGAATTGTGGTGACCATCTGTAAGATCTGAATTTTGCAGCTGTATTCAATAAGACACTGTTGGACTAAATCTTGGAAAAAAGTGGTTAATGCCAAACCGTCTATCACTGTCAGTTTGGCTGTGCTTTAAGCTTACAAATATAAATTTCCCTGAACAGTTGGGAAACAATAATACAGTCAAATGTCTCATTAAGCAATACATGCTTCATCCTAATGAACGTATCACATGTGAGGTAAAGGATGAAGCATAATTAATGACATGCATGATAGCACAGAGATTGTCTGGACCATGCTGGCCTATCTTTCAACTTTAACTCTTACAAGAAAGTAGTTGCTTTACATAAAAAGGGCGAGTTCTTCTGGGGCTTGTCCAAACCACTGTTGCCAAATAAACTGAGTTATGACAGTGGTGTTATGCAGATAGCAACTCACATTAAACTGGCCTTACGTAAGGCCATTAGACATGAGAAAGTTTCTAATTTACTTTGCGAGGCAGATAGGGGAACTGCAGTCAAAATCAAATGCAGCAAGTGTGTGCCTTCAAACAATTCAGGCTTAAATCAGTTCTTGACTCCCTGAAAAAAAAAAAATAGCATATAGGTAACAAATCTTGTAAGCAGTCTTACTCAAGATCAATGAAATTTAAGGCTGTCAAATGCCTACAAGAAGGTATGAATGGTGCTGATCCTAAATCATTCAATACCAATGACACTTTTTCTATTGACTTTATGGCCTTATATTTAGATGCAGCAGTTTTCGTTTTCTGATGGTTAAAGCTAAAGCAATCAGTTATAACATAAAAACATAACCTAGTAAAACTCATTGGAGGAAAAAAACTGAGTGAAATGGTCTTGCTTAATATAAAAACTTGTGTTGGCAAATATTTGCTATTGCACCATTTAAGTTGCAAATCTTACTTAAAATAGGGGGAAAATTAACATTAGTAGATGGGAACATAAAAGTTAATGTCATAATGATATAATTATTTCTTTTCAATAGGTGTTTAAATTATGTAGCATATTTTTTGAATGTGTTATTACTATTGGAAGTTAATTAGCAAGCTTAGCATAGAGTGTAATGTTAAATAAAATACAGAAATACAAAGTAATTCATGTGATATATATTTTCAGCATTACATTTATTTATTCCATTACTGAAGCAGCCTATTCTCATTATAAAACTGTTACCAAATGTTTCCTTTGTAAATGTTACAAGTTCAAACAAAGCAAGAAGTCTAATTTTTAAAAATAGAAATAGAAACTTTTCTAGGAGGAACTGCAGCTGGCACTACTCTGTGCTTTTGTATTGTTCAGGTTGCTCCAAAACATGCAGCTTGAGGTACAGTTCTGACAGTTTATAATTTCATTTTATAGCAAAGGTCTAACAAAAAACTTATATATATATATATAAAAAAAAAAAATCATGCCTCAAATATGTAATCAGCAGAGACTGTTTCTAACTGAGCCAAAACCAAACCTGGCATTAACGACAGTAAAATTTGCAGTATAGGCATTCCGACTCTGACTAATGCAATGAAGAAATCTTTCATTACTCTCCAGTTTTCTCATGACAGTCTTCATATCCCTGGAGTTTTGATTCTAACCAGCAGCCCGACAGTACTTCCAAGCCAACCTGTGATTTCCTCTCCCTTCCATGTAAGATCTGCTAACCGTTAATTTAAAGAAGTAGTTTACTAGGGCTTTGATATGTTCTCCTAGCTCGCTCTCTCCTGCTCCCTTTTTTCCTTTTAGGCGTGTGTAGCCCAAAGCACCCTTCCAGGCAACAACGTGACAGAGAAGCAGAAACAGCCTGTGCAGAGCATCTGTTTGGGAGCCTTCCTAAAGGCAGATCTCTGCCGACTGCTGATGGAAATCATCTGCGGGAAAGCGGAGGGCGTGAGTGGTGTGACCTCTTGGGGCTTAATTACCAAGAATTAAATTGCCTGGGTCCCTCTTGCTCACCGGCTGCTTTTAGAAAACAACAGGCAAAATGCGAACAAAGGAGGCAGTTCTCAAATACCCGAATATGAACAAACAGCTTCTGCTTCAAGCGTGTGTGTCTCTAATTTGTATGGACCTGTATGATGGCACACTTACGTCTGTGAACAAAGAGTATTTAAAAAAAATGCAAATATCTATGTTTCCACACAGCATGAAAGCAGGTAGTACAAAGGAGAATATTCACAGTTTACAAACTAGAGCACAGGTATCCGGCGTAGTTGATAGGCAAAAGTAGCTTTAATATATCAAATCCTGTGGAGGAAGCCAGCACAATTGTCTGCACAAGAATTCACCCCAACAGTGTGGTTATAAATAAACATCCCTTTTTCTAAATAAACCAAAACTCTGGTAGCTTTAGATACCATCAGCAGCACATTACTGATACCATCAGCAGCACTTTACAGTGCAGCACTGTATCAAAATAACCGCAAAACTTGTTAAAACACATAACCATGATTAACACATCCATCCCATGCAGAACAAAATGAAGCTTCACCGGGTACTGGGCTAGCCTTTCCGTCCATATCCCAGGGATGAATATATAGGTATTGCTTTTATTACATTAATGTTAACAAGAAAACTACAATTATCTTGCATAGCTGTGCCTCTGCATTTAGAAGAAGCATGCTTTAGCTAATAAAGAAACATGCCTTTCTGGTGGAGCAGGGAAGGATTTTGTTCAGATCTCAATAGCAAGGATGCATTACAAAAAGATTGCATTTCTCTGCAGTTACTACACAACTGAGATGTACTTTCTGCAGAAATATGAATACATTTAAACTGTTTCTGTTGCAAGGCTTTTCTGAAGCAACATCACCACACGTAAGCACAGTACTTATTTTCTGTCAGTCTTTCCTATGGTCCTCCATATTGACAAGAAAACAGATGTACGCAACTAAGGGAATTTCTGTGGTTTGCTGCCAGGATGAATATAGCAATTTGGTGACTGTCCAAGAGTACTAAAAATTAAGAGTTTAGAAAAGTCTTTTGTATGGCCATATTGAGATACCACAGAGTTTCCTGTTCCTAACACAGGGGAACTGTGTGGTAGCTGTTTACAAACAGTCTTTTTGTACTGGAAACCCCCATATCATGTCTGGATTTTGAACTAAGTTCTTCCATGCTTCAGCACAAAGACGTGTTTTATGACCATAAAGCAAGCACATCAGTAATTTATAGTTTCTGGGCCACACAGCATGACTACGTAATATGTGATGGGGCTGGGACCCTGTCAGATAAATGAAAGCTAAATACGAGTGTAGGTGGGGAGTGACTCCAGAAAGGATGGACTAGAGGTCAGGCTGGAGGAAGTAAAAATTCTGCAGGAACCCCAAGACAGGAGGCAGATAGGAAGAAGTTTCTTTTTTTCAAAATTCTGGAAGACAGTCTGAAAGAAAGGCCAAAAGCACAGAAGCTGGACGGTGGCCCAGGCCGACTCCCAGATCCTCAAGGGGCCCTAAAATAAACAGGCAATGTTTGGAGCATAGACATAGCCAGCAGGTTGAGGGAAGTGATTATTCCTTTCTATGTGGCACTTGTAGAGTCGCATTTGGAGTAGCATGTCCTGTTTTGGGCATCCCAGGACAAGAGGAATGCTGACAAATGGTGGGGGTCCAGCAGAGGTCCACCAAGATGGTTGGGATTCAGTCACATATGGAGGGGCTGAGGGAGCTGGGTTCATTCAGCACGGAGAGCAGAAGGCGCGGAGCATCTCATTGCTGCCTTCAGCTCCCTTGGGGGTGAATGTTACAGGGAGGACAGAGCCAGACTCTTCTCAGAGGTGCAAAGCAAAAGGATGAGACACAAAAGTCATGAACTACAGATAGGGAAACCCTGCTGGATACAAATGAGCAGCTGAAGTGATTAAGTACTGTAGCAGGTAGCCCAGAGAGTTTGTGGCCTCTCCATCCCTGTAGGCATTTGATGCTGCATTAGACAAGGTCCTGAGTAGCCTTGACCAAACTTCAAAGTTAGCTGTGCCCTGAGCACCTGACAGGACCATATGGCCTCCAGGGGACCTCCCAGCCTGAATTATTCTGGTTCTGATGTGCACCATTTGGAAAGCAACAAAAGGTACCAACCAAGAAATACTCAGTAGAGAAAATCATGGAGCCCAGTAAAATAGAGCATTCACTAAACACTTAGCCTGTACCATACTCCCCAGTGTGTAAATGGGGAATGAGCCTTACTACACGTGGTATCCAAGGGGGTAGATGTCTCAGCAGGTGGGGTGAGGTTTGCATTTGTCCTGGGTTCCGAGAGGAGGCGCGAGGAGTAAAGCACTTAGAAACTTCCCATATTTATTGGTAAGTCAGTCATTATCTTATTTTTACACTTCAATACCAGAAATAAAACACCCTTATCTTCTACTCACAAAGTTAAAAGCCACCTGGTTCTGTTTCTGGTTACATTTCAAATGGGGACCAGGCAGCTTTTGAGGGGAGGGTCACCAGCTCTAGTTTGGCAAAAATGAGGGGGAAAAAAATTTTTCAAATTCAGAATATTCAAATAATCTGAGTATTTGTACTGCAGGTTGCTTGTTGCAGTATCTCGGTGTTTGCTGATGGAAAGCCTAAATAGGATCTTGGCTCTACTCCAGACACAAGTACAAATGTAGAAATTGTCTGTAGACAATTTCTAATGTGTCCAAAGAATTCTAACCACAAATGTATTCAGTTATTTCATTGCTATTTAGTCTATTGTTCACTAAAAATAGACAGATAAGATTATTAGAAATTGTGTGTTTATAATTTGTCTCCCTATATCTAGATGATTTTTTTTTTTTTAAGGAAAAAAACCAAGAAGAATCTGTAATGAGCCTCTTCCATTTTGTTTCTCAGTCAGGTTTTGTTTGGGTTATTTATTTATTTATTTTCTTTCCCTTTCAACTATACTTCTTTCTGGAAAATACTCGTGAGACGTGTTTTGAGTGCTCTTGTTTAACCTAAGCTGACATGGCCATCTCGAGAACACACGCATACTTGCAAGTTTATAGATTTGGTGTACATGCTTTGAAAGACACATGTATCACTTCCAGACTGTAATTCAAAAAGCTTTTTGAGCCTTGTGGTGTTTTACTGGAAGCCTGGCTTGGTGTCTTATTCTTTAATTGTGTTTTGTTTGAAGACTGATTTCCTTTCCTATGTTTTGTTTTTCTCATTTCATAAGCCAAAGTAGTTCTTCAGATCAATTTATTTCCTTTATTTGTTAATGGAATAGAAAACTTTTTAAATGCATATGTTCCTATTTCTAAAATAGGCTAGTGTTTATTGTCTTCAGTTACAGCATTCCATGTTGTGAACTGTAGCCACTTACAGCTTTGTCTCCTGCTTAGTCCAAACCTTTGTTACTGGCACAACTCACATCAACACCATTTAGAGGATTGAGGCAAATGTTTTTGGCTTAGGGGTCAGTTTGGAAACACATTCTCAAAGTTTAAGGGTGTTCCATTGAAGACTAGAATAAGCAAAAGGACTGTTCACTTGCATGCATGCTACTCATGTAAGTAAAGGTTTTTAAAAGATCTATTTCTCTTTTCTAAATCAGAATTATGCGACCAAACAGGAACTGTGGATTTTTCCTTATGCTGAATGTAGTGATTCCATGGTCTTAGTCTGTAGCTTTAATTAAACTTTATTAAAATCTTTATTAAGCTACATGAGGACTTAGAGGTAGAAAGCATTGTTGGTCAGGAAAATCTTTTCCTCAGAGTTTGATAAAAACAAAAAGGTTGATGAAAGGAAATGTTTTTATGAGAGGCTGAATATATTCAAAATAGCAATTGTTTCTGTCAACCACAGCTAAGTAAAATATCGTGTCTATTTTGTGAAAGACATAATTTCCAAACAAAGCTGTTATTTTCTGCTTCAACATCCAACAGTGCTTGGATACATTAATGGCTTATGCTGAATGCGGATCATTTAATTCCAGACCCTTTTGGTTTTTATAGAAAACTGGCAAATGGAGCAAATATAAAAGACTTTTTTGGCAACTAAACCTTGTTATGAGTAGATATGCATAAACATCCAAGAAGTTTCTCTTGATGGAGTTCCTCCCTAAACATTCCAGCCTCATGGAGGAGGGTCAGGTCCTATGGAAAATGGGCAAGAATTTGAACGAGTAAACCCCATAATTCTTCTCTGCGTAGGAGGCCAGACCTGGCAATGTAAAAGACAAGTTACTTGGTGCCAACTGGGGTTGCTGGCACCAAATGTAACATCTCTCAATAAGCGGAAAATCCTCCTGCTCACCAGAACCCTACATGTATTGCAGCTACCACTTGAATGACTTTAAGGGTTGCAATTCACTGCAGACAACCTTCTAGAAAACAATCCTATTGAAAGGTCAGGATATATACAGATCCCTTTTAACAAAACATCCTGAAGCAGTGAATCTTATCTTTTTCTTTTCCATCTATGCTCATTTTTATGTTTTACTTAATTCATGTTTTAAGTGAATGCATTGAATTTTATAGATATAAAAATGCTCTCTTTTAACTGTATTTTACTAATAATCTGAAGACTTCAGCTTTATTCTTTAACTTAAAAAACAAAAACCAAACCTGCCATCTGGGACATGATTATTGTTGTTTATAAAATCTAAGTAGTTTAGTGCAATGAGAGCCAATTAGATTATTCTTTTGTTTAAATCCTGTCCTAGAGCTAAGAGAAGTCTTGGATACACACTAAAACCTCTAAATCAGAATCTTCTTTAGTTAACTTCACTTATGTATAGGGGATTTCAGTAGTGATGAAAAAATCTGCGTGTTCATGTTTTGTTCATGACAAAATCCACGTTTGCCTACTGTTTGTTGTTTTGTTAAAAGTGCAAAGAAATGTCAATGACAAACTATAAAGATGTAAAATGGATAATCCAACCATCACTTCTATCACATGTTAGAGCAGGACATCAGGATTTGTTTGCTTTTGGTCGTGAAAAATAACATTTCATTAATCTTGCGCATTACTTGTGATTAAATCAGACTGCAAAACACTGATGCATACAAATACACTTACCAGCCTCCCCACACACACTTTTTGACTCAGAGAAGAGATTAAGAAACATTACACACAGTAAATGCTAACTGGATCATTGAGGGCAGTTGTAGGACCTGCTCAAGCACTATGGTGAGAGAATAGGTCATTTTTTCCTCCCCCATTTCAGACCAAATCCTGTCACAGATCAGTGACATGGAGCAGCAAAATCCAAAAAGCTTTAAGAGAGAAAGAGATATTATGAAAGATGGGTCTGTGGACTCATCTGTGGCCTGTGATGGCCTACCTTTCAGGGTATCTTCCATAGCTTATATCTAGTCCAAAGCTTTTAGGAGAGAAGGGGATCTGGAAAGGCAAGATTCCTATAGCCACAATTACAAGCTGACCCAAGGGAGTTTTCTTTCCTGGAATTGGTGAACATGGGATTGACTGACTGCATCAGTGAGCAGATTGCTGAGTGCTGAATATGTAAAAAATAATGTGTAATAAAGTCATCCACTTCCCCAGGTAATCTGTACCAACCCAAATGAATAATAGTACAAGAAAAGAACAATAGTTGGTATATTTATAGGAAACTTGGCATATTGCTACTTCTAACTCTCTGTTGTGTGTGACAGAGATTTTGCGGTTTGGGGCTACAAAAGTAAGGCTTAAAAGTGCAATTCCCTTAAAGGTGCACATTGGAAGCCCCATGCAGATGTTGGCTTTGGCCAGCATGAGAGAGGGAGCACGGACTAGCAGAGCTGTCAGTGCCCCAGTGCTACACATCTGCTCCTGGTCCCCACAGAGAAGGTTTGGGTTTATTCGCATAGTTCCTCAATGAGGAACTTGAATTTTCTGGATTGCAGCAGAGTGACTGCTAGCCTGAGGACATGTTTAAGTTCCTTGTGTTTGTAGATCCCATGTTTAGCGGTTAGAAGTCATGTTTTCACCTATGAAACTTGTGCATGTTTTTCTGCTTGAACTGATGCTTTGAAAATGGCCATTTAGCCTCATGTATCATCTCTGCCACCTCTGAGGTCCTATGGGATGGTCTGATCACTGCAGTGATCCCAAGTTGTTCTGCATGCTACTTTTCCATTATAGCCACTGCATACTGAATTGCTGCCGGCAACGTTTAACAACACTAAACTGCCACAAATCCCATTCCAGAGCCTCCTTGATAAAGCAGTGCTTCATTTGAGGTCTTCGACATCTTGCACAAGACTGCTAGTTGAAAAGGGAATCCATTATTCATTTGGGTGATATTTTGCTCAAAGATATGCATAGGACAGCTAAACTCCACATGATCCTTGAATTTTTCACAGCAGTTGTGTTTCTATCAGTGTCTGGTGGCCAAGATGACAACCGTGGATCAGCACACACTGTTGCCTCATGTAACTGAATAGGTCCTGAAGCTGGGAGTTTCTTGCTTTTCCTAAAACAAGGTGATCACCTGGAAGGCAGTTTCATGGTCATGAATTTCTTGATTTAAATCAGCCATCAAAGCCTCATGCAGGTAGGTGTGAAAGCATTCGGCAAACAGTTCTGTGCCAGACTGCTGGGAGCAATGGCTAAGTTATGCACTGGATACACGGGGCAGGAACTATGGACAGACCCCAGAGTAGTGCTTAGTATGGGAATCTTCTCTGTTCATCTGCAGAGCACTAATTAGACGTGATAGATAGAGAGGGTTGTACCAGTTGTTGATTGTTCTTGGATTGTCTATTTGGGACAGAAATGCGCTGCCTACTGCCCCGTACCTCTAACACAGCATCCTCTCAGCAGTGCTAGAGGTAAAACGCAAGGCAGCTTCTGTTGGTGAACTCCTTGTCCCAGGAACATGATCACCCTGTGTGGGAGTACCCATCACAACCACCGACAGTCATTTTACTGAGTACCTTTTGCTATTTGCTTGCCTAATTAGATGAGAGAATTTGCTTCATTCCGGTCCCTGGTGTAAATCTGTGATAGTTTTATCAGTATCATGCTGTAACCTGTAACGCTGTAATCGGCACAGAACATATCTGTCTATTTCCAGAGCATTTGAAGGGCCAGAATGTTACATTTTTATGTGCAGTTATTTAGATCACTCTCTCAGTTTCCTCTCTAAATAAGGTTTCATTGCAATTTCAGTTTCTCCAGGCATCCTCCAGTTGCTAGTGAGCGCTAATTTAATTAAAACACAATTCTTGCCTAATAGGAGTGAGACAGTCAATTATCTAACAGTGCCAGGGATACTATTTGTTGACAGTTCTATACTAGTGTTAATCCTGCGAACTGCGTACTCATTAAAGAATAAACAGTTTCACTCTATGAGCTGTGGAATCTGAAATCTATTTGTCCCCTGTGAACTTTTCAGTTTAGGGGAACACTTGCTCTGTCCTTTGTTCTGCCACCACAGTAGAAAACTGTTTCACAAAGCTCTTTAGCAGCAGATAATTGGGTTCTCCAGCCTATAATTTCCTCTCAAAATGAACAGAGATCTTAGAGATCAGAGATTAATCTCAGAGATCAATTACATCTATTAAAAAAAAAAAAAGTATCCTATGAATTTCTTTTAATCATGTTGTTCCACTGTTTGAAGCAATTATGGTACCAAAACAGAATTCATGGCATGTGGCTTACATCATTTCTTCTCCTTCTGTTCTGTCACCTGAGTTAAAGCTAGTCTTCATTTTTACATTTTATGGACAATTTCATTTATCTCACAACTTTGTAAGATGAATAATAATTCTTTGACAATCAGAACAGTTCATCAGACAAGCTCCCCTTTAGCTTTAACATCCCTGCATGTGCTTCCAAGCCCTGGGGATCTTTCTGGCTAGGACAAGAACCTCTGGGCTTCTGTTGAGCTGAGCTTCTGACAGTATGATAGCCCTCCACACAGGAAAAGGAAAATTTAATTTGTTTCACTGTGACAGTTCTCATATAGTTGATTGGCAAGCTTCATAGAAGCAGAGATTCAGCAAAGAAACATTTAACTCTGCCTCATATGTTGAGATACATCTATATTTTGAATGAGAAAAATGTGATCTGAATATAAATGCTAAAAAGACATGAATCCTTTCCCTTTGTACCTGTGTGACTTCCCATAAACACTTATGACACAGCTCTTAGCAGTATGAATGTAGCCAGGCAGCTAAGACACAATCTATCAGAACCATCCAAGAGGATAGATATAGTCAAGATAGTTATGATCTGGGTTTTTTGGGTTGGTTGGTTTGGGGTTTTTTTTGATACAAGACCATGCAAATGGTTTAAGAACCTTCACAGGCTATATATAGCATGGGACCTTCCAACTCATGAGGAATTTTTAGTCATGCAAACAAGGGAAAAATGCTTTTCAGTCTGGATTGCTTTTAGCAAGAAAATTGCTAAGACACAGCTACTTAAGCCCCAACAACCTGAGAGCTGTCAGCTGTGACTGGTAGAGGTGTGAACCTATGTTCGTATTGGTCCAACACATATAACCTGTATGAGAAGTCCCATACAGGGGTTGCTATAGGGGTTTTGGAGCTATATTCTGAGGTGTTGATAAGTGAGATCTCAGAGTATATGCTTATGAGCAGGGTGAATCCTAATACAAGTAAGTGATGAAGAAAAAGCTCAGGAGGGTGTCCTTAGCTCTGCATTTTAAGACATAATAGAATAAAAAAGTGGAAGGTTAAAGAGTAAAAAGTGAGCAATAAGGGTAAAGCAGGCTTTTCACACTAATTCAAAAGAGAAGTACATGGTTAAAAACCTGAAAAGTACTTGCCAAATTAAGAAGTTACAAGTTTAAGTGCAATATATGGTATATAAAATGTATTTCAGATCTGGACAGGTACTGCTCCACTTGTGTCTCAGCTTTACTGAAAATGTCTCTTTCTGCATGTTAACCATACTGCTTCCATTAAAGCACAGTCAGGTAAAATTCCATATCCACAAGGAATCCTTGCATGAACCTTTCAGTGAGAACTACCTCAGTTAATTACATAAAAACATATAAATACTTCATAAATCACTTCCCCTTCTGAATTAAGAAAAAATCCTTGAAGACATACATTGTAAATTAGTTTAATCCAGTAAAGTGGTCCATGGCTGAAGTATATTTCCCAGCAGTCTTTACAAGTAAAGTCAAAGAACACTTCTCTTTAGATGAATCAGTTACTAACTCTGGGCATTCTGTGAATGATGTGGTACAAATTTTGCCATTCCTGCTATGGAGTTTTTGAATGATGCATAGAAAGATCATAAATTCAAATATTCATGTTTTATTATCAAGTATGTCTTATTTTTTTCCCTACTTCATTTACTTCCCCATTCTAAAATTTCTTATAAAGGATTTGAGTTATCCTGCAACTCCAAGCTTTTTTTCCTCTAATATATTTTCCACCAACACTCTGTAGTCAAGAGCTGCAAGGTCCAGGACTTTAATTCTCTTATTTCTTGCCTTATGCATACATACAAACAAAACCTGTTAACTAGCAGAAAGAGGGTCAAAAAAAATGCAAACATACTTCATACTTGTGTCTGCTTGATTTCTTTCCTCCCTACAAAAAGATAAATATGTGAGACTCATTCCAAGCATGTCTGTTTTGTTAAAGCAACCATTCCTTGATTAGTATAATAAAGCAGCCTTTCCCAGGGGACAAAGCATCAGGCTAACAAAATAAAAATTCAAAAGAAATGTGGGGAATGTGCAACTGGTGTCAGCACTATTCAACTATTTCAGGTCTGTGTTACAATATTTAAAACATTGCAGTAGTATCTTTAATTGCTTACCATTCTTATATCTTTTAAAAGAGAAAAAGCTATCTGCACTCTAGCATAAAAGTGCCATTCATTAATTCTGACTAGTCTTATAAATGCAGAGAAACTTAAAAAATAAAACTAACCATTTTTTCCATTATTACAGGTATACAGAATCAGCTGTTAGTATGAAAAGTTAATACATTAATGTGGATAGGATGAGTACACTATGTACAATAGATGGCCAAATGGAAGCAAGAGTAGATACTGCACACCTGTGCAAAAAAGAGTAGCACTAATTACCTATTTGTACTGTAGAACTAGAGATTAGTTTCCTGGTTGAATGATAGTTCATGAAGCTTCCAGCGCCTTTCCAAAACACATTTATAGAATCAAATAACTGCTTATGATAACAACAAAATTCCTTGCCTAGTTGATAATATTATCATGTAATTAAATCTGTTTATAAAAGTTGTGAGTGCATATTAGGAATATCACTGCATATCTGACCCCAAAAATCATGTAAACAAGGAAGAAGTATTTTTCTTTTTTTCACTTATTTCCATGAAATCGTACATTGAACATATTTTGCCATTTGTAGGCAGCTACAGCAAAAGGACTGGATAAAGTATCTTGAAAATTACAAAACTACTGATAAAAGAGTGATAGCTAGTTCCTTCCAGCTCCTTTATCAAAAAGTTGGCAGCACCATCTCCATTTTTGAGAGCAGAAGAAAGATGACTGTCAGATGAAATTAGGTATAGCCATTAGATGTGCAAAACAGAAGAATAACTAGGGTGTAAAGCAGGAGCCATCCACGTCCATGTCTGTGTCTATTGTCAACATTCAGAAATCATAAACATCCTTGTGCTGCAATTTTCTCAAAGAGAAAATCTAGTTGCATGAAATTTACTTTATTTCAGAAAAGCATAGGTGACCTTTAGATAAAAAAAAGTACTGTTCAGTGTTAGCTTATTATTTTTATCACTTGGTAGTCTCATATTTACAAGATGGCACTAAATACTTATCTAACACATCAAATTTGTTAGCTGAAATGTCCTTTAAGGGAGAAAAAAATGTAATGCATGGCAATGTCAGAAATCTGGACGTAAACATACAGTTTGTGTGTATTTGTCAGGGAGTAACACAGAAAATTAAGGAAAACCTCCTCTTTAGAATATGCTTTAGCGTATGTCCAAGTTTTGGAAAACATCAGTCCTTCCTACATATTACCAGGGTTTTTATGAAAAGGGCAGATTAAGTAGAGACAACAGGTTGAGGTGTAATTAGGAAAAAAAAGGAACAGGATCCTGTTCCAGGAATATACTTTTAAAAATTGTACTGTGTTATCCTATTTTCTCTAATACTACTTCATGTGGGCTATGAATGAAAAACCAGTGCAACCTACACATGTACTATGATTTGTAGATTAATTTATGTAAATGTCATAGGCCTTTAAGATAACATTAAAATAATCTAATGTAATTTACGGAACAAATGCTATAGATTTTATTAACTAATTTTTTGCATTTATTGAAACAACATGTGATTGAAAAATCACATGCTATTTTGAAAGATGTTGTATCATACCGGTTTTATTAGTCCTTTCATCATTAATCGCAGTACGTCACTGAGTAAGAAAAAAGGCGTGCATTTGTTGCAAACCATCAATGATAGTCATAGGGCTGATAGTCATCATTAGTTTGCTAAATTAAGTTTCCAGCCATTTGGGTCTTTACTGCTTCTTCGTGTTTCCCCTGGTCTGATTACATACTTAGTTGTAACTTGGTGAAGGTGGGCTTGGTTTTTTTCTGTACTATGTACAGCTCACCCTTTGTTAACAATAGCAAATCAGTGGAGGATGGTCACAGAGTATAGACAGGGATGGTCACAGAGTATAGAGAGCATCTTCTCCACGGTGTTGCTGCAGAGGTGGCAGCTGTAAGATGGCTGGGTCCCAGGAAAAGTGTCTTGCATCCATCCACCCACACAGCAGGAGTGTCTGGATGGATTACACCCTCATGCACGGACAGCCATAGTGTGCTTCTACATTTCCAGTGAAGAGAGATCACATTATGATGTTCAACAGATCAAGCAACTGCTCTGTCAGCATGCATGGTTACCTTCTGGGGTCTGGAGTGTCTCCCAAACCCAAGCAATACGTCTGTCTTCTCTCCAACCTTAACCCACCGCTTAAGGTCCTTAAAGTGACAAGTGAGTATGAAGTGCCACTGTAGACAACAAACTAATTCAAGCAAAAGAGGTGGAGTGCTATTAGAAAAATACTGGTTTGTGTTGAATAAGGCAGATCCTAATAGGATCATGAATGTCATTATGCTTTTTTCAGTTTTGAAGAGTGAATAGGGTTGATGCTTCCTGGAAACCAGAAATCCCTCCAGACACATTAAATTCCAACTCATCTTTACCTTATTAAATAACTAATATGGTCCAACCATCCATCTCAACACAAAAAGTGCTGAACACAAGGAAAATAACACTTTGCACTGAAAATAGGACTTTGTTTTGGACTTAATGGTATCTTTCTCTGCGACAGCCCATAGGCTGTGAACTCCAATAGCCCCAGTTTCCTGAAAAAAAGTGAAGCACACAGTTAATATAAATCTTCTGCTTTCAGTTTGAGGCTGTGCTACCCAGGCAGTGCCAGAGGACATTGTAGTGGATACACTTATTCCTATCTCTTTTCTATTTGAAAAAAAATAGATTTTGGTATGTAAGGTGTGCTCTGCCTGCAACATAGGAAAGTGAGGCAATGGAGTGCAGAGGAGCCCAGTTCTGTAGTAAAAATTATGTTGCCCCCCAAGCTTTCCTGTGGTAACAGGGTTTAGAAGCTTCCACCTTAACACAAATGAATGCTGAAGGACATTTCTAAGTGCTCTGAGCATAATAATGGTCATGTGACAGACACTTATCCTGGTCCCTAAATGTATGGCATGTTTGCATTGAGAGGGTTTTTCAGAAGTCTTCAGGGACTTAGGATGCAGCTTCAGCGAGAATGCGGTGACCTGTGTGGGTCAAGCAAATGAAGTGCAGGAGGACAAAGTCCAGCTTTGTCCTCAGGCAGCCAAAAGGCAGAGTTTGGGCACAGCACTGTGTGAATTAAGCTGTCCTGCTTCTGATCTGAGCTGGGGCAGTTATCGCGCAATAGTGTTGGATGTGCTCGCTTAAATCCAGAGATGCTGTGAGCCTCACGCCTCGTGCTGGGCTTCAGGTGGGAGCACGTGGCTTGGCTTTGTCTGGGCTGTGCAACTTTTATGCACTTTAATGCTTGCTGCTTATCAGAGTTACTGTTGAGTCAAGGATGCTTTTAGCCTTTTAGCTTGAACTGCCCACTGCCAAGAATGAAAATGCAACAGATACTTTCACTCATATTAACTTGTTCTGTGACACATCCTTTCCTCATTGGAAAGGTTATTTCGACATCTTGCTGATTCGTTACATTTGCTTTCTTTTACTCACTATGTCTGTTCTTCTTAGCACAGGGAGAGCCCATTGCTTTGCTTCATTAAAACATTTACTGTAAGAAGGCTGAGATCACTTTCCCAAGCTGTATTAGGTGGAAAGCATTGGCTGTGTGTTTTGTTTCCCAGTATTCATTCTCTGCTTTTATTTCAGGGCAACTTTAAGTGATGTAGTCATATATAGACTAATTGCTAGCCCTACAGTCTCTTCCTAGTGATTTATACACTCTTTGCCAGTATGGTTAGAACACTTCTACTACAAAACCTTTTTCATTTACTGAGCTATTCATTACTCTGTATGCCTTATTAAACAAATTGCATTTTTTTCAAGTAGCAGAGGTTCACTAGGATAACAATGCATTTTAATGTCTGGTTTGGTAGAATAAATCCCAAGAAATAATCTCTGCAGGGATTTTATCATCACAATTTTCAGTTTTTAAGGACTTTGCTTCTTTAAGAACTGAGACCAGATTGCACAATATTTTGGTTTAACTCTGAATCCCTATTTTCTTCAGTCCCATTCTCCCCCCTCCCAGGTTGCAACCATAATGAACAGGTCTGATTTACAGATGGATAATGAGCTAGTAGAGGTCTTCCTCCTGCTGCTGTCTGCTGGTTCCTGACCATGCCACTTCAGTCTTCCATTCAAAGCAGAGTGAGCTGCAGAAAATAAGTGTTTCCATGAGAAATAGACAGGGAAACATCTGTCATGGAAAACAAGGGATGCCAGTAAATAAAGAAGCTTCAAAAAAGAAGCTGGCTATCCTCTTTTATCAGAGAAAGAAACAAAGAATATTTGCATCTCTCTATAGTTAAGGTAAATTAAAGAACATGCTTTTATAAAAACTTATCCAGTCTCATTTCTTTAGTCTTCCTCTTTCTGATCAAGGACATGATGTCCTTTCTTAGTGTCCAGAAGTTTCAACTCTCATCCCACCATGATTAAACTCAGAAACAGTTATGTGTTGTATATGATATTCCACTCCAGTTTTACCAATCTGTTTTCTCCAGGATCATGTTTTTCACCCCAGAGAAGATGGGCAGATGTATGTGATCAAGAGGAGTCAGGGCAAATCAAACCTGTGTAGTGTATATGACATGTTGCAGAGTACAGGTAGCAAAGAACTTTCTGCTCCTTTCTGGTTGCAATTTGTGAGACTGCCAGAAGAGGAAATCTAATCATACAGTTACACTTACTGCATATGGAGGAGCTGTAGAGCAAGTAAAATTTTTACCATATCAGCAGGCAGTTCTCTACTGCTGTTACATCTGCTCTTGGTTTTGGGGTTTTGTTGTTGTTGTTGTTGTTGTTGTTGTTGTTTTTAAGATGAGTTATAATGTATGCACAAGGATAACAATCAAAAGTCCCTAGATTTGTAGAAGTAATGTGCTAAGGCACTTAAAGAAAGGTCTTAAGATCCAGATACAAACTAATGTCTATCGATTCTTAATAAAGTAAAAATTGGATGCAATGTTGTTGTTGTGTTTACATTCTTTATTACTGTGTCTTCCTAAGGAGACAAATTTGAATTCAAATGCAAAGACAATTTAAGTGGGGATTTCAGTTTGGTCTCCAGTAATCCAGTGTTTGGGGAACATGATGCTCTGTCCTTTATTTGAAATTTGAAGTGTTTTTCTTACCAAACACACAAGGTATTATTTCATCCTGCAAGGCAATACTAATGTCAGAGTGGATGTTTATATATTGGAAATGCCCTGTTTTTTTAAAGTGGAAACAATTACAGCTGAAATTGAGGTTTCCTCATAGGATTTTATGATTCAGAACAATTCATGCCATAAAAACAAAATTGCTTCCAGCCTGAGAGCATGTGTATCAGTTTTGTAGAATGATGATCCCAAAATGGCAAATGGAAATAAAGATTTACAGTAGAAATTCATCTTAGATTTTATTTTCATGTTACTAATCAGAAATTGTATAGTATGTAAATGGAATATATAATAAAATAAAAGAGAATATAATAGCTTTCAGTAGCTGCATTATGCCAGAACAATACAACTTATATAAATCATTTTAGCTGGAAAAGAATTAGCTCAGCTAGAAAGAATTCAGCGGTGTTCTTAGAAGAGTATTTGTTCTATGCAAATTAAATTGGATGTAGAGAACTATAGCATCACTTGCTGCATCAATCTTATTTCCTAACACACTGAAGTCACTCGGCAATATACGTGTCTGAAGCAATGTTCAGGCATGCCGGATCACTGGCAGACAGTCAAGGTACTGAGTCTGACACGGAATTTCTCAGTGACTGCACCCACTGGCAAGCTATGTCTAGCTAGGCTCCTTCTCATCGTTTTCTACTAGGGTCACACAAGGCCAGAAGCAGCTGGCTCAGAACGGGCTTCTGCCTCACTTGACTGCAATGGGAAAAAAGAGTGGAGAGGTTTTCTGGTACCTTGCTTGCGTAGGAGAAACCAGCTATCCTTCCACTGTGACCTTGTGGCTTTGGGAAAATGTCTTGTTTACATCTTTTCATTAGCTTCCTCTCACCATTTGGTTATTCGCCCCGGCAATAAGCATCTGTTCTTTACTGCATCTCTTAATACCTCGGGAAGATAGAAGGGCAGGAATGGCCAATACCTGTCCTGCTCCCTCTTAATGCTGTTCTTTATGGTGTGACCTTATCCTTTCATAAGTGTGTAGTGTCCTTTCTGGCTCTTATGGTCCACCTGTCAGACAGACTGCATCTTGCTGTTTACGTGGGATTCACTGTCTGGGCATAGATTAAGGTCAGAAGTGAATAATGGGATAGATAATTCTGGCTTGCAATCTGTTCTGAGTGAGCTTAGTAGCAAGTCCATAATTTGTGCTAGAGTTTTATCAGCTCTAAGAGATATTGAGCCTTGTTGGAAAGTCTCCAAGGACCTGAACATACCTCATAAAACAAAACCCAGTTCTAATAGCTAATTCTTATTTCTAATTTTTGTTCTATTTTGATTTTTTATGATTTAACAGTCACTTATTAGATCTTATTTTGCATTTGTCTGATAAATTAAGAATGCTTTGCTACTTTCTTTCTTACAGACCATGATCAATCTCCTGCTAAGCGTATTTTTGATACGTCAACTCACTGCATCTCCATTAGTATCCTGTAAGGTAGGTTTTCCAGCTCTTGAAAAGTTATTGTAATTCTCTTGTGGATCTTTTTGGTAGGATAAACACCAGAACTGCATCCAGAGTGGCCATATCACATAAAACTGGAAAACTATCATATCCAGCCACAGAAAGAGCTTCTCCTGATATTCTGTATTTCCTTCCATGCCTCTGTTCCTGTTAACTTTATTATCATAAGCCTTTCTGAGTCACGTTTTTCCTAATGTAATTAAACCATACGAGTGTCTTGCCTATCTTGTTGATACTTAATTATGTAATTGGAGGATAGTCTTCTGGAAATTATGTGCTGCCTAACTTTGAGCAAGCTGCCTTCTGTTCCTGTTACTTCAGTAGCCTGTGTATAGAATGGAGGGGGGAGAAGGTGCTGGGGTGAAAGGGGGAGACCGCGTGAGTGAAAAGTGCTTTCATAGAGAGAAACACTAAAATGATCTTTAGGAGGACAGATTCCTGCAGGATGCCAGCAGGATGAGGTATAATGTATATAATAATATAATAATATAATAATCACTTTGGTTTTCAAGATGTTCCTCCCAAGCATGCTCACTAAATAGTGTTTATACCACTAAAGAAATCTGTTACCTATGAAATAGAAAACATAAGGACTATCATATTTTAAAGTAAGTTAACACTTTCTTAAGAGAAATTTGGAAATTGTTAGATTTTTATGTCTCTCACGTGTTCTTATAGCCTCTATTGCTGTTGTTTCTTTCTAGTTAGGTAAGTTGACTTTTGCTGATCCCCTTCGGGTGTAAGACATCTACACAACAAGTTTTTAAAAACGTTAACTTCATTATACCATTCTCCCCAGAAAGTCACTAGAACTGACAGATACAATTTCTGGCCAAAAAAAAAAAAAAAAAATTGCTTTTCATTTTATAATTACATTTTGTGAAGACATGATGGCTCAAGCATCCAACCATTCTGAATTAAATACAAAGTGAATAATTTACAAGATATTTATTTTTGGGGGGAAGCTGACATTCAAATACAAAATAAAAAATACAGTTGTTTCAAAAGTTTCATTTGAGTAGCCACCACTAAATAGGGTAATTGCGTTTGGAAAAGAGGACTTGTTTCTGAACATGCTCTTGCACCCCTGGATCACCCAAAGCAGCGTACCTGGGCAGGCTGGGTGAGCAATGGGTGCTGCATCGGCCATGTAATTCTGTAAATATCTAAGCCACATTACAGTGAAAGCACAGTATCTCCGGCTCCAGTGCAGATGTTTTCCATACAGGAAGCCTCTAATCCAAACTTTCCCTCCTCTCCTCTTGCTGGCCTCACATGGCCTCATTGTGCTCTTTGCTCATTCTGAAATAATTATATACATTTGAATGGCAGCCAGACTGATTACAGCCTGTGTTTTTCAAAAATTAGCCAATCGTTCTGATGATTGCATTTAACAGAACATTCAAATTGACCAGGCTGCAGGTAGAACATAATTTTTTTTTGTTGTTAGTGCTTATGGATGATGATCCACTAAGCAAATCTTGTTTTTTCCACAACCATTTACCATAGGTCCCACACTCAGGCACAAAACATATGTATGCACCTGTCTTTATTCATACTAGGAAATTTCTGGGACTTTTTGAAAATACTGAAAATTGCACAAAGGAAGTATTTGCCAAAGCATTTCTCCAAAACATTTCTACTTCTGAACAAAAATCAAGGTGAACCCTGAAAGATGCTGTACAGAACTTTGCTTGTGTTATGCCTTGTAAAGCTTAATTCAACAAACCGGTTTTCCTGTGATGAAATGTTACATTCTTGCTTTGAAGTGACAGGATGTCAGAATGGCATGAATTGCTTAAAAAGTTTCATAGCAGAGCTGAAGTAACTTGTTGTAAAGGACATGTATATTCCTTGTGTTTGCAGAATTAAGAGGCAGCTTTGTATTTTTTTCTACTGCCAAAACACACAGGAAAGCATGCATAATTTGCTGGAATACAATGGGATAAGGGAACCTTCTGAAGTATTTTCTTTAGATTTTTGTTCTGTTTTATATTTGCTGCTCTTTCTTTGGTGTGTTTCTGGCAATTGGAATGGATCTGAACTTGCACTTTCCCAAAATTTATGGAGTCTGTGAGTGTATGTGTTACATGAGTGGCTTAGCAATATTGTTTCAATCCACAAAAGGAAACTTTTGTACATATAAGATGGTAAATTTTAAAAATGCTTTGAAGGTGAGCAGAAACAACCTTATCACTTGAATGAATGAAAAGGTCTGTTTAATATCCACTATCCATCATGATTTTTCCTTTGCAAATCTCTAATGTGCCTATTGTGTGGCTTAGCTAGAACATGCTTCATGCAAACTAACGATTTATTAAAAAGTCCAAACACCCCGCGTTTGTTCCCTCCTTTCCATGTTATGCAAAGACAGAAAAGCCCTGTTATATTTTTAATTACTCCCATGGAGATTCCAGGACACCAGTAAGAGAAGACCTACATTAAATAAGGTCATAAAACACACCTCTAATGCATGGCCCCTCTTGAAATGCTGTTACACCTATGGGCTGTGCCTACATAAGTAAATCCAAGCACGCCTGGGAACATTTCCAAGCGCTGGGCTGTGAATGTCTGTGCTAGTAAGCAGAGCTTTACCTTTACAAATTCATCCTTTTCCAAATAATGCTGTACCCAAACAATTCCTGGGCACATTTTGGCAGTTAAATGATTGTGATGGCCATTCCCTGTAGGCAGACCTCCTGGAACTTCTCCTTTTGGAGACTGAAAGCCGTTGCCTAGCACTGACATAGGCCATCCCAGTCCACTTGGCCTCAGGGCACAAACACCTTCTCAGGAAAAGTTCATTTACTGCAGCAAGCCTAGCCAGAGGGACTACTATAAGAACCGGTAGAAACTGATACTTCCCTGGAGCTTGTGCTGTCATGGAAGGATATTTTGGAAAAAACCAACCCTAGTCTCCCAGGTAAGGAACATCTGCTCATTTGTGACTTTTAAAGTATCAGGTATCATACTGAACTAACAAACTGATCTATCTCTAACTTGGTTACAACCGATCCTTCATTTTTGAGAGCAGATTTTCATTGAAATATTCCCATTTCAGCTTCTGTCCCAGTTTATTTCAATTTCCCACAGACCTGCTGAACTGCTTTGTTGTTGCAAATGAGGAATAGGAAAAACTACAATTATCCTGAAGTTTCAGGGCAAGATGTGTTTGAAAAAGAAACTCATTACTCTGGCCACACAGTGGACCTCAAAGGAGTGGATTACAGGGTGCTGGAGAGCAGGAAAATCGCATAAGGCTTTTAGGAGAATTTTGGAGGTTGACGAAGTTATTAGAAATCCTCAGAAAGAAGGAAAATGTTCACTAATACTTAATTGATTTAGGACATTTTCTACTCCTATTAAAAACAGTTGAAGAAACAGACTTGTCACATACAAATTTATGTCCTAAACAAGAGAAAATACTCAGAAATCAGCAAAAAATCTAGTCTTTGATATAACAAAGGCAAGTGGAGGTATAAGATGGTGATTTAAGCTATACATTAATAATTAAATACTTGTTATATACAAAATTCCGACTAAAATCCAGTGTAGTGATGTGGAATTATTTGTGCCTCAGAGGTTGAGACAATTAACAAAGGCATTTTTGGTAGTGGAAAAGCCAAAACATAGGCAGTGTAAGAGGAAGAATTTACTGAGCAAAAAGAGTGGGTTGCTCATGTCAGGCTTCCTCCTAGAAAACACACAGCGAGAAAGGTTTTTAATCAGCAGCAAAAATAAATTAGAAAAAAAAAAAATTAGTAGAAGTTCTGCAGTGATGCTGGCTGGCTTCTAGACCAAGGGGCAGTCAGATGCCTTTTCTTGCCACTCCTTCACTTGGTGCTAGCAGGAGTCAGAAACTCCTGGGCTAATAGCAGTATTAGCAGCATAAAGGTCTCTTGGGGTCTTCTCAGCAGAGTTGTATTTGATCCTTATTTTTTTAACTTTGGACAGATTTCTGCCAATTTTCCATATCTTACTTTCAGGATATGTCAGGATTACTGATTTCTGCCTTTCACTGTTTTCTCTCCTTCATGTCTTTTATTACTCCTGTTAATTGTAACTCTCTAAAGAGAGAGTTCCTCCTTCTCCCGGGAGGATGATTTCCTCCCTTCCTGATTGCTCTTCCATAACTCCTTCCCCATCTCCCTCCTAATCTGGGCCCTTCATATCTGCTCTTCCTCACAGAGCTCTTTATCCAGGTTTTCTTTCTCAGAAGTAAAAGAAAATAAAAAAAATTCAAAAAATTTGTTCTAATATTTTGTAAATCATTTATTTTACTGTATTCCATGTTACCTCGTCCCTCACACACACACTCTGCATTGTTGTCTATTTAGTTTATAAGTGCTTTTGTGTGATCTCTCTTTAAAAAAAAAAAAATCATTATATGCAAAATCTCTTTTGAGGCCTTCACTAATAGAATGGTGATTAATAACACGCCGGAATAAGTCAGAAGGGATTGTCTGAGTTTTGAAAAGGAGCAATGCTATGAATGTGTTCTTGGGCATGTAATATGATCTAGCATATCTGTTGCCTCTTAAAACTGGAATGTGACATTCATGGTACATAGCTTGCTCCACTGCAATGGAGGGATGATCTTTCCTTTGTCTAAGGGGTCTGCCACAACAATTATTGTGAACTTACTATTACATGAGAGAAATCATTGCTTGGGGTTTGGCTTAATAGGCACCCTATAGCTATTGTCCTATCCTATAAGTTTTGTTTTCGATAGAAAGGAGAAACTGAGGTAACTGAGCTTTAGGATGGCAGTTTTCCAAGCAGGAGTTACTTATTAAAAACAGCTCACAAGTGCATTGCCTAATGGAAGCTAAAATGTGACCTCCTTGAGTAGAAACCACAAACTGAAAAGTAGCCCTGTATGAGTGAATATGATTGGACTGTATTAAGTCCAGAGACACCAAGCACCTGGTATCTGGTATTTATCTGAGTGTTTGGCTTTGGCTACTGATCTCAGCAATATCCAGGAAACTGATGAGAGAGTCCAAACAGTTGTGACACACACCATGGTTTGGATGACTACTGGCTTTTCATGTAGACAAAATTCTTCATCTAATTAAACCCTCAAGTTCTGCCAATGTTAAGTACGCATAGTGAATGCCAGTAACATTTCCCTTTCCATTTCCAAGATGAAAGAGGTACCAAAAAGGACACTCCCCATTAAATAGATTGGCTGTCCGTAATGACCTAAAGTTCTACCAAGTCTTACTTGACTTTCAGGTTTGTGCTCTATACCACCTTTCTGTTGGATGGTCATAAACAGTACTGAAATTTGTCCTTCTGTATTTTTCAGTAATGTTACTAGGTCAAAATAAACTTAGCATTGCTATCAGAATAAACGATTTCACCATGTTTCATTAGAACAGTCTGAACCTGGGGTGTGTTACACTATCTCTGTACTGTGATTATTATTTTTTGTGTCAATGGCTGGAGTAGTTATAAATGAAAGAAAAGGAACTACAGCAAAGGAAATCTGGCACAAATACCCAACTCTTACCACAAGTGAAACTGTGATACACCTCAAAAAACCAGCTGGGCATCAGATACAGAGAGCAACAATCCCACCTATGAAAAGGTCATAGGTCCCATGTATTGACCAAATAGGGTACTGACACCTTCCCTGTCTAGACATTTCTGGTCTGGCATCACTGAAACCTGTAATGCCATCAGTTCTGGGGTTTCCCATGACAATGCAACTATCCAAGAGGTAGTCACTAACCAGAAATGTTCCTAGAGTAATAAAGAGCAAAATGTATCTGTACCTTGAGATGTCCAAAAGGATCCTTAGGATTCTGGGGAGCTGGGCAGTAGTTTCTGCCAGGCCTCACTTTATCCCTCCCTGGCAAATACAGTAGTCCAATCTACACAGCTTTTCTTCCCCCAGTTGCCATGTTTCAAACTGACTTGGCTTGACTGTACTATTTAAATTATTTTTTTTCTTTCTTGAACTTAGGTGATCTTACACTTCAAAGTGCTTGTATACTTGCCTGAAGTTGATCTTACTTTAGTGAGTGCAGCTGCCTGGAAGATCTTATACCTAAAAGCTTCCTGTTAAAGATGCAGAATGGCACTTCATATGCTAGGGTATGTACTTTTAGCAGTAATAATTATATTTTGTGGTTCTCCTGTTTAATGATTCACCAAACCTTTTTTAACTTGGATTTTTACTTTGTATAAAGAATGAAGAACTTGTATTTATATTTAAAAATATATAGCCACGTGTCTCTCAGCTGGTCTGTTCGGCACTAGCCAAACTGCCAGGAGTGGGAGAAAAAATTCCAGTGAGAAATCACCTGAAGTCAGAAAGTCACCATAGCAAGCAAAATTGCCAGGTAGTTACCTATTTGACCCTGACCAGCTGGTATCATCGTTCTTTGTAAGGCTGCACTGCCTAAGGCTCAAAGGCAAATCTGAACATCTTCCAGTGCTGGCTTAGCCAGCAGAAGCAATGAGCGTGTTGTCAGCTGACTGACGGTGAAGTCTCAGCAGGCTGCGATGCACAAGCAGAGCTTTATTCCAGCTGGACAACCCGTGTCTTTCAGTCAGAGGTGGAAACTTGCTGGGGTAAGGGGAACTAGTAAGATAAATGCAAATTTTATTTTCCTCCCTCTGCTTAGGTTGTTTATGATTTTGAGTCTGAAAGGCAGATTTTTCAAAACAAATAATTCTTTTGATTTGAGTCAATTTATTCAGCCGCTTTAATGAGGTGCCAAGACTAAAGATGTTTAACACACATTGTTCAATGAATGCGTGTGAGATTTTGTGGAGGTTTTGGATTCAGATGACAGGAGATTATAAACGAAAGTTATTGTATAGGTTTAGTAATAGACAATTGTAGGGCTGGTTCTAGCTTATCTCCTGCAGAGGACTAGTAAAAAAAAGCTTCAGGTTAAGACTAGTGATTGTATCAGGGTGAGTGCTTGAACTGACAGGGGTCTATAAGCTACATTTTGGGATTTTTTCAGAATGGGATTATAGCTTTCCTTTAGGACCCAATGAGTTTATTCTGTCTTGAGTGGCAGCAGTTGCTGGCCTGTGATTAAGTTAAGGCTAAGATTAGTGTTAGGGTTAAGTTTAATGCTGGCAAGAGCCAATAGGCAGCTCCATATGAAGCTGCTTGTCTAGTTTTAACAGTGTCAAAATGTTGGACTTAAAATTAGGTCCATTGCTCAGAGAGGATGCTCAGTCAGGTTCAAATTTGTGTTTTAGCTGGTAGTGTTTAAGGAGCTTGAACTACATACAACTGAAATATGTTTCACCCTCACAGAAAAAGAACTACTGCCAACAGAAACACCCTAATTAGGTTCTTCTAGTTGCCAAGAATTTCAGATTAAAGGAAAATCAGTTTATTGCTGGGTTGAAATTAGGGTTCATACATGTTGAGTGCTGCAGAAATTTAACTCCATGCAAGAGAAAAGCTTTCCACATAGATAAATCGGGCAAGGACCTCTTGACTGGCTCCAGTCTCTTTAGCTTATGTTTAATGCAACAGTTAAAGACTCGGGACAACAACGACCTACCTAGTATTGCAAAAGACTGAGATCCGCTGGAGGTGGATTTGAGCCAGTGCTGAAACTGGGTCTTATGACAGAAAGAGTAACTGGTTTATGGATAAATGCAAGATAACAACTACAGGTCAGAGTTTCACTTGATAGGGGAACGAGGAATTAAGTTTTGAATTAGCAACATTGTGTTGTAGCTAATGAGTTTTAAAGTGGTAATGGCTGTGGGTTGACACACAGTGTCAATAAGGGCTGATGTAATGGGGTTAGGCATGGGTGAAAAAGATGTTCCTAATGCAAGTTTAGTGGTAGCTCCTCTGCTTTTCTTTTTGGTCATTTCTGGCTGACCAGAGATCTTAAGCTCAAGGCTAGAGGTAGTGCTGGCACGTAGCCTAGAAGGGCTTATGAATCAACGTTGCATACTAGGCAGCTAGCACTGGGGATTTCATGCAGGAAGGAGTTTCTGTGATTCCCGCTGGTCTCATATCTAGAGTCTATCTCAACTGGGGTAAAGGGGGTGATGGGGGCTAATGTTAGGCAATGGGCTAAAGTTGTCCTAGTGAAAATGGAGATTTAGGAGTGGTGCTGAGAGGGCCAAGTGTACTTGTGTCAGGCTGGGCTAGCAAAAGTTACCATTTTATACACATAGCCAACTTTTCTAATTTCTTCAGCGAGCCTAGAAGAAAGTGCCTAGTGTTTTCACTAGACATATTGCTGGTTTGGATATGTGATTCTCCCTTCACAAAGCAGTGATTTTAGTTATTATCTAAACGTAACTGGTCTTCACAGTCTTCATGCTATAAGAGGAGTTGCTACCTATTAACACAGAGCATTAGGGGCAAGTTTGCACTGTGTAACGTTAACCTGGGCCAAAAGTTTCTCTTTTTTCCTAGATACTCTGTGTTGGCACTGTGTTTCTCTATGTGGATCTGTTATGTGCTGGATGGGTGATGGAGCACTTTCTTGCTCTCATATGAGAAGAATCATGGTCTCAGGAAGCAATTTTGAGAAAGAAATTTGGATGTAGACCCTTTTCCTATTACTGGAATAGAGAGAAACAACATAATTTAAAAAGCAGCAGCAGAAGAGTTCTCACCATAATCCCTTCTCACAATAAACAGTTATCTCATTTTGTGAGTTAAATTTGCACCAATAAACAGACTATGAATTCCCACAAGAATATGCCCAAGGCAGTCCTCCACAGTCTAAAAATCATCCTACAAATTGTCTGAAAAATTCCCAGAGTACAGGAATTATCAGACCTGCAGTAGTGGCCTCTTGAGATCTTTGTACTTCTCCTGCAGCCTAAATTCCTTTTGGAAAAAAAAAAAAAAAATGGTATGCCCAAACTGTCTTTATCAAAAGAGATCCTGGGGCATTTAGGCATCCAGGAGTAGAGTAGCCCAGATACTGCTCTATTCTAATCAGTACAAGACCTGTCAGGAGGGAGAGGTGATAAAGATGATTCCTTTGATGCCAGCTTTTGCTTGAAGTGTGTTAACTGAAGTATTGATGGTACGTTGCATCAAATCTAGGTATGGATCAAGTCTTTCAAATCCACTAATGAAAATAGATGCAGTTTGCAATCTGCCTCGAAATCTGCCTTAGCATTGAGAAAATTTTCTATTTTTTTAAAAATGGATGGGATGAGACTAGCCCCCCCAAAATTCTGCTTTTCCTGTTGCTACAAACACCAGCCTGTGCTTACTTTAAATTAATAATTCAGTAACCAGCACATGAACTCTACTTCTTAAAAAATGCCCACTTTCTGTTATGTTGTTATCTTATGGGTCCTGGTTGACACACAGCTACAGTATTTAATCTATTCTGTGTCGTGTTTGGAGCTAAAAACAAATTTTGAAACAGAACTTTCAAAAAAGGTACCTGAGTGTCCCATCCCTACAACGAGTTTTGTTAGTGAATAGCAGGCAAATGTAAAGTTTGCATGGTTCAATAAAAGTGAATGCAAGCAGATGTCAAATGAAAAGCAATCTTTATGGTACCCCATAAAAATGATGTTCTTTTCTTCTATGATATGTTTCCAACTCTCTTGAAGTGCAAACTTTGTTCCTATCCCAAGTGAACAAAACTATAAATCATAATAATTCTCTTATACCACAGAAAATTTTCATATAATTCTGCAACTGGCCCTGTGAAGAGTGGTCAAGTTTAGATGAAGGCTGCAGGTACTCTTAAGTAATTATTATGACTTCACACTTGGGAAACTGACATTTTATAGCCATTAAGCTTAAAAGTTGAATTGGCCAAAAAAATGGTGAAAGCAAATTCATGAATGTTTTGTAAATAAATGACTCATTTTTTTCTGTCTTTGCTTTTCCTTAAAACATATACTATGTGCAAATACACAGAAATAGTAGGCATTTAAGACTCCAGATCATTCATGTTCTGGATTGAATGGACTCAAGGGACTTCAGAGAGCAACACTTCATCCAAACTACCCTGGCAGATGTTTGTAACTGGTCCTATAAGTCTTTTATGGCAGGATTAGGCTATTACCTCCCTGTACTTATTTACCCTGGGAAACCCTTAATCTATAAATTGCTATGCCTTGGTTTAAAGTACCAAATGAGGAGTAATTTTGGAGATCATTTAGATTCTAGATGATTCGGCATAAGTCTGGGAAGTAGGAGGTTGTCTTGTAGGTAAATACATTTCTAAGTTACTTCATGTGCATAAACCTATTACTCCTATGAAGTACATGATGAAGAGCCCAAGTTCAGAATTTCTGCTGAGTAAGGACGGAGAGATCAGGGCTGTGCAGTTTGGGGTTCATAAATATTGCCAAGCATCTCATCATTACCTTACTGTATCCATTTTATTTAGTCTTCACATCTGCAGTAAAATATTGTATTATCACACACTTACTTTCAATAGCAGCAAAAGATTCCCTACTATGATACCCAGTTTAAAAGAATACATGAATGTCTTTAAATTAGTAGCAAAGTAATTTGGGGCCTCTTTGTCACTCATGTAAAACATGTTCCTGATATTTCTTGCGCTGGGGTAGATTGTCATGTTTATCCAAGAAGCCCAAAGTTGATACAAAGTAGGCAACGTTAATTCACGAAACAGTGGAATCTGAAATATTCGTTTGACCCAGGTTTTTGGTCATGGTCTCTCTGCCTAAAAAAAAAAAAAAAAAAAAAAATAACTTCAGCTCCTGTAAACTCTTATGTATTTCATGTTTCCTATTTCCACTGTGGCTTGTCTGATTGTGTTCACTCTTACATGTTCTCAAAACATTCACCAAACATTGACTAACTCTGGCTTTTTGTTTCAGAAAAAAAATGATACACCACTCTCTAAGGTTCACTTCTAATATGAAGTTTCTAACCTAAGGATGTCTAGAATAATCCTAAGTATCTGTAGCCTCAGAGTTTAGAAAAGTTTGAAGGATAGGAAAAAATACTTTTTACCGTATCTATTATAATTTTGTTCTGTTTCATTTGGATGAAATCTTGTGTCATTTTGATGACACTATGGTAAAAATGAAAGTCAATGAGAGTGAAATGCAGAAGTGAATGATAAGATTTTTTAGACACATGCATGAATAATGCTCCTGCTGACAATAGTGGAACCAGTCATGTGTATAAGATTTTGGTCATAAAATATCAGTGTGGTTGATAATTAATTGTAATGTTACAAAAGTTCATATAGATGATCATTACAAAATAGGTCCTATTACAGGCTAATTCCTCGAAATCAAACTGTTCAGAATTTTCTGTATTTCATTCTGGTGCAAAATGGTTCAGATACTACTAAAATACTCTTGACTTCCTTAGGACCTGACTTTTTTTTTTCCTTACCTTACTCCCAACCATGTAAGCTCCCTACATGCACAGCTTCCTTCTCTTCTGAGCAATTTTGTGGCATTTTGCCTGCCTTCGTTATTGTAATTGTGTGTTAAGATGATGGCATGGCTAATAATAATGACTTCAGTTTCTCCATAGCTGCACACAAAGCTGGTATTTTCAGTAACGTTTAGGAGAATTAGACAGTCAAATCCCAATAAATTTCAGTGGATGTTGGACACTGAACTGGCTCAGCTGCTTTGAAAATCCTAAAGGGCTAATAATTTGCTTTGCTTTTACTAAGTAAGTATAGTAGTATTTTTAAGTAAAATGTTTAAAAATGAACTGAAACAGCTGTTCTGAATGGATCTAAATATTACAAAAAATCTAGCAGTATAGTTCTTGAAATAGTGTACATACTCTCTTTTCCACCACTCCTCCCTTTTAAACTAAGGACCCAAAAAGCCAGCAACTGAAGTCAATGGAAAGTGAAGCTGCTGAGCAACTCTGTAAACAAACTCTCACAGCTCAGTGAGGTATTCACAGAAATACATCCAAGAATGTGCTTTTTGTTTGTATAGTGTCTAAATGCTTGATGACTGATACAGAGTCTAAATGCCACTGCAGTACACCCTAGCATGAAAGGACACGTTAGCCAAGAGTTTCTTACAGTCTCTCAAACCTCACAGGTATACAGCAGAATTGTAATACGAGAGTAGTGAGTCTTCAGCTTTAAAGGCAAAGGCACAAATAGCTATGAGTGCTCATTACTTCCAAAGCAAAACTATAGCAGAACATGACTTAATGTTTGTAGCAGTTTTCACTATTTTTTTCATACTACTTACTGTATGCTGTAGGATATATTCATGTCAATTTGTGTGTTCTATTAATTTTCAGAAGTGGTGTATTATTTCTGTAGTTTCAGTGCAGAGTATTTGCATGGGTTAACTAATTAGAAAGCTTTCTTTAAGTACTAAACCAGTATTTTTCTAATTCACTGAAATTTAAAAACTGCATTATAGAAAGTGTGGGTTTTAACTGTTTTTATTTTTGAGAATGCATGTAACACATTCTGTATGCTTTATCCACCCTCAGCAAGCAGTTATATGATGTTCCACTTAGTAAGCAGTGATTTTAAAGCCATGCTTTTAAAGGGTGGTTTCAGTAATCTGTTACAGCTTCAAATACGTGATTGCTTTTATGGAATAAAACTGGTTTCAAAACACTTCAGCACCTTAGCACTGCAGAAATCAGCTTCCCTGTTCTGATTGTCATGTAATGATGAATCTATTTCCTCAGTATTTATTAGATGGTGCATCTTTGAATGGGCATGACCAAGTATCTGTGTGGGGGAAACTCTTATTATTTACCTCCTTTCACCTAGTCTCGACTGATCTACTTACATTCCTCCAAAGACTGAGGAGATACAAAGCAATGTGCATTAAAGCAGTCAATCTGATGCAGTGCTGGGACTTCTAAGACACAACTGTCTATGGAAACAAAATCTGAAGACCAGAGAAAAAATATATGCTGATAATAACATATATTACATATGTCCTTTTTCCCTTCACAGTTCCTGATTATGTGAGGTGCCAGACTATTGTGAGGACAATTTTAAGGCAGAGATGAGATACAGTGTGGGTGGGAGAGCTACAAGATGCCAACTTCTCCCACCCTATCTTGGCTCCTGTGGCAAGCTAGTCAGCTGCAGATCCATCTCATGCAGAAAAAGAAAAGTGCATTTATTTAGGCCCAGGTCCATGACTTAATGTTATGTTGTTTCCTGCATATTCAGGGAAACCTGATGATTTAACTTTGATTTAATGGGCCTACTGGTCTGCCCTCTCCACACCTGTTATGACTCAGCTAACTTAGGATACCAAAACCATTAAGATTATACAAGCATTTTATGTCCTATTTGACTGTTTAGGTTGCTAAACATGTGCTGTGAAGCTTTGATACAGTTTGGATGGCAAAATATTTTCTATGAAATAAAAATAGTAAGGAATCTGATATATCCATTTGAAAATTGTAGACCTAACATTCAAGCTTCTATGGTTCTATAAGCTCTGGTGTATATAGGCCCCCTTTGAAAAGAAAACAGATTTTATTTAGGGCATATGCAAATGGCAGGCAGACACAAACCATGTGGGAAATCGAGCACTATGTCTGAAGCCATTCCTTCTGGTATAAGCATCTTGGTGAGCAGTGGTGAGGGAACAACGTGCCTTTAGCGTGGTGCCCAAGGAATCAGATGCAGGATGTAGGAGACACTGGCTGAATACCCTCCTAAGCCAGAGCGGGTAAAGCTCTTTCACCTCTCTTGTTTCACAGTGACACCACATCAAGAAGGAATGCAAAATCTCGGGGAGCAAAGGGCAAGGTTGGCTAACCATGCTTCTACAGCCCACAAGTGTTGTCACTCACTGTCATGGTGAGAGGGGGGAGCTCTTGGGCCAGCTTCAGCCTCAAGGATGTTGTCTGCACCTTCTTCAATGATTTGGCTATTAGTGGGACATGTGCAAGAGATTGGGACTGGAACTGAAGAATTTTCCTACTAGCAGAGTCATTACAGAGCTTCCGTCATGCTTTACGTTGCCTCTTGCAACTCATCTCTCTCTAAAAAATAGATATGTATTGAATAAGAAAGCTAAGGTATTATTAGGCTTGCCTACCCCACAGCTTGCCCATTTGAAAAGAATTTTTCTGCTATTGAATCTTTCCTATCTATTACAGTTTTTACGTCTCACTGTTTCTTCCAGATAGCTGGTTCTCATAAATTATGCAATGAGAGTATGACTTAAAATAAGAACAAGTGATATCCTCCAAAGAATTAATTTGAGGCTTCAACTAGATCATTCCTGTTTGAGGCCATATAGAACATTATTTTTAACATGTCCCAGCAAAAATAGCCATGCTGCAGAATGTCTAGGGAAATGAAGAAACTCTTGAGAATCTGGCTAACACATTTTGTACTGGAAAAATCACAGAAATTCATTGAGGAGGAAGATATACTAGGGAAAAAAAAAAAAAGGCACAAACCAAATCTAACAGCTGAGAAGATGAAGGAGTCAGCTTTCAGAAATCAACAGGATGTAATTCTTCAATTCTGTTCTGCAGATCTCAGAATAAAATCTTGTCAACCTCTCTCTGGGAGAGTATAAGAGGAACAGAGGAGGAAGAGAAGGAAGTATTCTACCTACAGCTGTCAGAAAGAAATGAACTAATTCATTTTACATTAATCTTCCAGAGTTGGAGCTAAAAAGAAGAGAAAAAGGTAATTTTACATTTCAGTGAATACTTCACCCATTTATTATTTTAGTGTTCCAAAATGCACAGTAAGGCTTTAGAATGTTCTGTAAGTGCCATCTATATAGTAATCTGAGTACACTGAATTGAATTGGACCCTTGCTGTTTGCAAATACAGGTTTAGAAGTCCAAAAAACCCCCCAGTGTTAATTGCAGTGTGCTAAAAATCAGAGGAAAGCTACATATACATATCTCAAAGCAAAACATAATTCAAAGAATTTAGATACCATTTTATACATTTGTTTTCCATTGCTCTATTTTTTTTCATGTCTGCAGAAAGATATTCTGTTCTGCTATTAAACTTTGCTAGTTAATCACTACTCTTCAACAGCTTTCTTTAATAACAGATTCAGCACTGTATGTTTAACAGCTGATGCAGGAACCTTGGCCTAGGGAGCCATAAGCATTGCTCAATGAATACTTGCAGCATGGGTTTGACTCTGTTTCTCTGTGCTGACTCAACAACCTATCATACAAAACATTTAATTATGTAGGCTCTGTGGGACATGTGGGATACAGAATACAGAGCATGAAAGGGTAGGAACACTTTACTATTATTTTCTTATTATTTTGCAGTTACAGAATGTTTGGCAAATGATGGTACACACTGTTGCAAGGCAGATGCTATAAATTGGGTCAGTATGATATATATGGCTGCCAAGGAGCTGTTTAAGTCTATTTTCACTGTTTCCAGCAAAAATAACAAGAGAGAAGTAAAGACATCCTGAAGTAATTATGTCATTTGGAAGGAAAATATAGCAGGGATTTTTTAAAACATATGTGCAAAAGGAAGAACAAATTGAACTCATACCATACTTGAAAACTTAATGAAAAAGGATTAATTGATAAGCATGAAAGTAAAACCATTATCTTACCCTCACTTCAGTCTGAAATCCAAATTATATCCTATGTAGGGTCACTGACGAAGTGAAAGGTAGGACCTGCTGTCTTTAGTTTGGATGCCATTTTTAATTTCTGCTCAAGGAATAAGGAGGTTTGTATTGACAAATGTGTTACAAACTAGGAATTAGTTAAAAAATTAGAGCATTGAAGAGAAAGTTAGCTAATCAATTAAGCTATTAGCATAGACCATTTATTCAGTGTCTGAAATACATTTTAAAATCACCAAAGCCTGCCATGACAAAATCAAATTGCACTTTAAAAAGTTGTAGCCTTTTTCTAAAACAGCAGACAACAAAAGGCAAACAGTTTGCTTGACTGGACCAATAGGTTACTGTTCACTGTGAATGGATTAATTTTGGACTTTCATTCTCAGATCTATCAATAAAGGCTTCATGAGTTGCCAAAATATGCAACCAAGAGGCAAAAGAGACAGACTGAAAGGCTCACGTGCTGTTCACATTAAGTAGTTATCTTTAAAATATCTTAAGTCTTTAAATGTTACCGGTGTAGAGACAGATTTGTACTGCTGCTCATTGGTACATTATACTGCTTTTTAGCACTAGCATTTCAGTGTTATCCTGATGACTCAGTCAGGGTCAGGCTCCAGCTGTAGCCCACATTTTGGAAAACATACACCAGCCAGCAATAACTTGCAAACTGTCTGTTAATGAGTCTCTTTCCACACTGCTAATTCCAGGCCGTTATAAAATTGTAAGACTTTAATACCCAAATTTTAAGGACTTGATTGCATTTTGCATTCCTGAAAGAGAAATAAAGAGAAAAACCATTGAGATCCCAGAATTATTCCCTCTGAATGTACCTGTTTTTATGAAGAGAAATTTCCCATATATAATTGTTGTGGTTTAACTTGGTAGGCAGCTAAACAGCACACAGCCGTTCGCTCACTCCCCCACTCCCCAGTGGAATGGGGAGAAAAAAAAGTAAAATTTGTGGGTTGAGATAAAGACAGTTTAATAGGACAGAAAAGGAAGGGAAAATAATAATAATAATAATAATAATAATAATAATATGCAAAATAAGTGATGCACAATGCAATTTCTCACCACCCACCGACCGATACCCAGACAGCTCCCGATCAGCAATCGCTGCTCCCCGGCCAACCCTCCCCCCCCCCCCCCCCCAGTTTATATACTGAGCATGACGTCATATGGTATGGAATAGCCCTTTGGTCAGTTTGGATCAACTATTCTGGCTGTGCCCCCTCCCAGTTTCTTGTGCACCTGGCAGAGCATGGGAAGCTGAAAAGTCCTTGACTAGCATAAGCAATACTTAGCAGCAACTAAAACATCAGTGTGTTGTCAACATTCTTCTACTAAATCCAAAACACAGCACTATGCCTGTTACTAGGAAGAAAATTAACTCTATTCCAGCCAAAACCAGGACAACAATACTGAAGGCCTCAGTCTTCTCGACCCCCTGTAAGACATAGGTATTCTCATTGCATAATAGAGTCTCAGGTGGCTACACGAAAACTGCAACACCAGCAGGTACTGTTCGGTATTACTTCCCAAACAGCAATCTGTCCATAGAGGGAAAGTGTTACACTGTTAACATATCTATCAGGAAAAGCAGAAGTGAAGTTGAATGCATAAAAGAACTTTTTTTCAAAGATGAAATCATGCAACAGAGAGTAAGAGACAGTCAATGTCAAAAGACAGAAGGGAAAAGATGAGAAAGGAGACTCCATTATAAATCTCAGGGGAACTTCCCTATTATGAGTGCTGGGAGACAACAACATCAAGAAATATAGCAAGAACCAAGGTCACTTGAAAATGGGCTGGACTGCAAGACCATGCCTGTTACTAAGTCCTAAATGACTAAGTAAGTCCTTTCCATCTCCAATGCCTCCAATACAACCTCTGCCCTAAAATAATAAATAAATATCTCTAGACATACCAAAATAGAAAAAGATGTTTCCTCTAGAAAGGACCTTCCTCTAGAAAGGCCTTGAGGGAAATGAAAATGAAATTTTTTTGGTTTGGAAGAAATGAATATTGTTATGGCTGTGGAGACGATCAAAATCCCATAAAGGAATCTGGTAATAGTAAATGCCTATTTGCCCTAAAATTAAGGGAGGTTAATTAGCTGCATGATGTGGAAACACTTCTGAGGCATCTATTTAAAGACTCACGTATCTTTACAAATGCAATGATTTGTTGTCAGGCCCAATACTACAAGTCATCGAGGAGACCTTACACCTTTTCTTTTCTTTCTTTCTTTTTTTTTTTAATGAAGTGGCTTATATTTTTAAGGATTTGCCAGCAGGTTTGTGTTACAAAGTTCCTAAGCATATTTTCTAACGTGCTAAATTTACCATGCTGCTTTCCATAGGCCCCTCTAGCTTGTTATTTCATAGTGAGGATAGTGTTTTTGAGCTGACTGAAGTGTTTAGTATTAAAATGTATGTGGCTAGCTAGCCCTGTCTCCTCCACAAAGGAAGAATATTTCCTATTTGACTCTCTCTGCATTCCTATTTGCTTTATGCAACTACTTCTGAGAGCTTTATGGCCAACTGTCTACAACATGCCACTTTTCGTGCTATTCCTTTTTTGGTCTGGAAAACTTTTTTTTTTTTATCCTATACTCTGTAATGTTGTATTACTCACAGCAATCTTTCACATTTAACCATTTTTTATGGCACTGTTTAATGGCCTGGCTTATGCTTAGAACTTGCAAAGTCACAGGTTACCAGTGTCAAATGATCCAGTTTCTTGCACTCATAGTGGGATCACGTCTGCTCAGGATATTTCCACTTATGTTAAACCATATAGTTATTTGAAAGCCAGCACTTCTCATAATATGAACTTTTCTTTCTTGAGCTTTGTTTTGAACATGCCTTCCCCCCACAGCATTGTTTGAACCAATCTGAGCAAATGTAGAAAGAAAACTTCAAGAATACCTAGAAAATAGGTAAAACCTGACAGAAAGATTTCATAGATTAGCAGACCTCTCTGAAGTTGAAAGTTTGAGACATTGGTAAGGGTAGAAGAAGGAAGCAGGAGTTTCAAAGCAAAAGATAGATGTATTTTTCCCATAAGCTTGGCCCCCAGCTCTGCTTTTTTGCATATACAGAGCAAGATGAGAAATGTTTTTCCTCAGGAGTTGCATCCTCGTTATTTATTACATCCTGGCAGCATGATGCGATGTGCCAAGATCTCAGCTGGATCTGGCCCAGTATTCCAAAATTAAGCAAGTAAATCCATGCAAGTCAAGTTAAGGTTTTTCACAGAGTTCAAAAGTGAATTAAGTTGTCCCGTAGATATTCCGTAGGTCCATGTTGTCCTGCTTTCAGCAATTACTGAAATGAAGTACAGTGTGCCACTGCAGACTTGGGCCCTGATCCCACACATCAGTTCTCCTCTGTTCTCCTTAGTCATTCTTCTGAGCTCCAAGGGGGCTTCTCTTGTTGAACTTGCCTGTTTCACGCCAAGAACAGCCTTTTGGCTCAGTGTGCCTATTAAAGCACTAAAAAAACTCTTCCATAATTTTGTTTTACATCTGTGGTAAGGTTTGCATAGGTGGTAAAATTAAAAAGATATTTCTAGTAGCTCTGCTGACAAAAAGAGTAAGCAGCATGCCTGTCAGAGCAAACATTCATCCCAATCAGCTCTGGAGTTACAAGTAAACACGTACTGAACTATCCGAGGCATATGATGAATAACAACTGGCATTTATTTCCTCCTTTCTAGTCCATGTGGGTAAAAAACACTGACATAAAGTATGCAGCTACAGTTGAGCAAATTTTTTTAATTTCATCTGGTTTAAATAACTAAAAGTTTTTTCTCTCATCTTGAAACTTATGAAGCTATTCATAAATTCTCCTCCCAATATGGGGATTTGAAATGACACTTCCTATTACCCAGTAGGGAGGCTTAATGTCAGGCCTTGAGTTCTGGGAGTGGTCTGGGAGATTCTTTCTTCTTTCTTCTGATGCTGTACTTGTGTTTATAAACAAAGTTTTCATAAGAGGAAGGACAAGAATTCAACACGACTCAGTTCCTAAATGCAGAAGGTAACCCACAGCTGTATTCAGTCCTTATCAATCCATCTTAATAACTTCTTTGCTACAGGAGACAGGACAGAAGGGGGAAAGTGAAGAACGTTCATCCCAGAACAGCATGCACCAGATCGGCTATATTGTGCTACCAGGTCTTGAATACTTGACTCACTGTATTGGAGACTGTAAGTTGTAAGTAGCCACAAAAGTAACTTTTCCATAAGCAGAAGTATTTGCTTACTCATGTCTGGTAGCTGTCCAAAACAGACAGAAAGGAAGGCAACTTGAAGAAAAACATGGATCAAGTAAAGTTAGATTAACCTTTCAGACAACATTCATATCTGGCATTCATACAATGCAGAACAAAATTGGAAAAAAAGCAGAAGTGGAGTAAATTGTTTTAAATCCAGAAGAGAAGAATGGATTTGCCAGACCATTTCCAAAATGGACTGGCAGCCTTTTGCAGTGCTGAGCTTACCACAAGGAACATGTGGCACATATATTTACTCCAGGACATTATCTCAACACATCCAGGAGCTCTAAGATTCCCAGCTAGAAAACCTGCTATAAGCTTTATTCCCTGATTAAAATTTTTAAATGGGGTTATAATTGTGATGGGCTTTATTAATGAATGTATACCCTTCTATTGTATGTAAGGTCTGTGATTAAAATAAATTTACTTTGTCATGCTTTTTAAGAAAGAATATTAAGACTGGAATAGAAACTAAATGCAAGATTTTGTTTGGTTTTGGACTGTATGCAGTTCTCTCAAGTCAGGCTAAAATGAAGAAACGATCAAGACTAACATTTCTTTTGCTTGTATCATTTCTATTTTCTCTACCATTTATAGCATATTTAGGCCCTTGTGATTGTTTGGATAAGGTGGTTTCAAGCTGCATTTACTGTTTGGATTTGATGTTAATAACTATTGGAGGAGGAATCCAAAATTCCTCAGAAATTAAGACACAGGTGAGGAATAATTTTCACACAAGCTATGGCTTGAAGCTTTTATGCATTTCAACTATGCAGAACTGCATGTGTGAAAAACATGTAAAGTTAATTACAGAGATTAAAAATATGTCTCTGGATTTATGAAGCTAAAACTGTAACAGGAAAAAAAAAGAAAAAGGAAAAGTAGTTTTAGCACAGTGGAAATACTGAGATTTTGAAAATTACATGGCTTGAATTGACAGGACAAGCAGAAATGATGTTTCTCCTCTTCACTCTACCTTTACCTTCCTCTATAAAAGGGTTAGAAAAACTGGAAAGGCAACAAGAGGGCAGGAATGGTGTCTGCTCCTGTGGAGCACAAGTTCTACAGTCACCATAAATGCTCTATAAAATGACCCACTGTTGATGCGACGAACACAGTCAGATATAAAGGCAGTGTTATGTTTCAAGAGGTAATAAATTGTTCTTCATTGCATCATATAAAATTGCAGCATCTCTCCCTGATGCTATTTTCTTTTATGGTATGTCATAAAAGAAGTCCCAAACCAACAACTATTTACCAGACTTTTACATGGGATGTTCCCAAAGCCTTTGAAGTTTTTTCTGTTCTTGGAAAGCACACTCTATGGCCCACACCAGCATGTCATCTACAACAGGTAAAGTCTGAATCTTCAGGGATTTCAGCAAGAGTTACCACTGGGGGCTGGCAGCGGGGGAGCCGGGGCATGGAGCAGCAGTGGTGGCTGCGGCCGGAGGCAGCGTGGTCCCTGCCACTGGTGAGCTGCCCTCCTGGGTGTGCATTGCTGCAGCTTGAAGGAGGCAAGATGGCCCAGCCTGTGAGTGCCATGTCCATGCTGTTGTTTTGTTCATGACCCCTCTAAATTTGAGCTCAGCTGTTGTTGCTGCCTGGTGCAGGGGTTGTTCGCAGGAGGAGAACTGGATCCTCTTTTTTTTCTTGTGAATTAATCTCATTGTTTCATTGCCTGAATAACTGAAGGCGACTGACCTTGGTTTTAAATCTGTGTAAATAGAGTCATTATGTGGCCAAAACAGATGAAGAAGAAAAAAAAAAAAAACCTCAGAACAGTAGACGAGAGTGGTGGTCAGATAATAAGTCTTAAAAAATGAGCATCTGGTGTCCTAAAATGACATGCTGCCTTGTGCTGACCACTGCGGAGCGGGAAGCTGGTCCTGTGCGTGGAGGCTGCTGCCCTGCAGTAGGCATCTGGCCCGGGTGGGAGGCACTGGTGCTGGCTGCCCTGCCACCCTGCAGCTTTCCCGGTGTGACCCAGGCTCTTCCACCAAAAAACAGAGCTGCCCAGGAAGGCTGGAGACACCTGCCCAGCTCCAAGGCTGCACAGCTTCTCCACTGAGCTTAAGGAGGCTGCTGTGTTGGAGGGTACGGCTTTAATAAACCCACGAGAGGTAGCTTGGGATGCTGGGGACAAGTGGCAGTTTTCTCATCTGGGTAAGGCGGTGAGAAGCCCTGCTAGTTGGAGGCTCACTTCAAAAGGAGGGAGTTAACATTTATTCTCTCCAGACTGTCCTGAGAGGGCTGTGCTAATCAGATATTTCAGTTCGAGTTCTGAGTAAGAGGAGGTAAGATAGTACAGGGAGAAATGCAGGTAGCTGCAGCAGTCTGTGGTGCAGGAGCACAACACTGGCTCCTGCACTTTTCTTTCTCTGCTGTGGCCAAAGCGTTTTTATCTTTACTGCTTTCCACAAAAGATACAGGGGCCATCTTCCCTGCAAATGGGTGGCTATTTTTTTGCTTCTTTGCAGGGAGGAAGATGGGGAAGAGATCTGGGAATGGGTAGGAGTAGTGCTATGTCCCTGCTCCTAGAATCTCTTGGGATCCAGGACTGTTGCACAGAAAGCATGCGCTAGGAGCAGCTGGAAATTCAGATCCATACGTGAAGTGCATATACTCCTGTTATTAGAGGTGAAACAGGATTTCAGGGAGGAATGGGGGAACCAAAGAGGCAGGGAAATCAAATACTTTATAGTGCTGGCATGCTTGGAGGCATTTTGCAGCTTGCTCCATTTCTGAACCAGTATTTCCAGAAATCACACTACTAGCCAGCAGTGGTGTCTCTCCCAGCAGTGCTTTTAAGTGTAATGCAAAAACCATCACAGCCTAGTGGCATGGAAGAGTACTACTTGGTGACCTGCAGCATCAATTTGAGCTCTTAGTCCACTGTTATCAGTGACCAATATCCAAAAATAGACTGAAGGCCTAAATATTGCTACTAGCATCCCATTCAACAATACTTCTAGTTCAGCCTCCAAATGTAATATTTGGGAGGACATTGCTTGGTTCATTTTCTTAAGACAGGAAAAACATATTTCCTAATATTTTTTCACCTCGCTTGTGCAGTCTGCCCTGAATAGATTTCCAGAAAAACTGCATCATGACATTACCTCCTGGACTCAAAGCAAAAGCCATGCACTCGTAATGTTTCCTCTCTCGGAAGGAAATGCAATAGAAAGGGGACAGGTGCAAGAAAACTGCATAGCAGAATTTTGCTTTTACTTTCTTTAATAATACCCACGATGGTGGCCAGGAGGGAAAAATAAATCAGTCCTAACAGCCATGTGGTATTTGGCTTGGATTGTCAGCACGAAAAATGTGGAAAACTACTTTCAAAGTATATACACTGAAATGCTTCTTTTACTCTTATTCATGGGATATGCAGAGGAATCCCTCACAAATGTATCATTTGAAGACAGTGAATAGCTAGTAAACTATCTTTCCTTGAAACTAATACTAAACTAGAACAAGGCAGGGTTTTTCACAAGCATTAGATTAAATGGGTAAATCATAATGGGTAAGTAAGTGTTATTCACTCTAGAAAGATGTACTTTGATTTGTTTGTTTGTTTGTTTTATAAAAGGTGCCCATGCTTTTGTTGCTTCCTAAATAACATGAAATATATCCAGTTAAGTACGTGGAAATGCCGTATGCTTTCTTGTAATCTCTTTAATTTAGCAACTATAGCAGCTTAAGAAGCTAGAGAATGGTCTTGGACACTGCAATAGGAAAAACACAGGAATTAAAATCGTGGAGGAGAGGGAAAGGCCAAGCCAGCCACTTCACACTTTTTATATAAAACCAAGAATGCTAGTCAGTTTATTTTTAAAAGAAGGATGTACCTGTAAAGATATTCTATTAGGTAAGATCATTAATATTTTAGTGAAGTAACGAAATAGCTTGGTTGTCCCTACTCGGGTCTCTGCATAATGTTCCATTGTGCGGCATGTGTACACCCATCACTTTGCACGCTAGTCTAATCACATCATTGATAGCTTTTAAGCCTCTTGCTAATTGATTTACGCTACAGTATTTTGTCTTAACATAGAAGAGAAAATAGAAAAATATTAGGGAAGCTGTTCAAGTAATCTGTGATTTATATTATGTCCTTCCTTGATTATTACTCTGTATATAACCATTGTTGCAGCAGAAATAAAGAAAAAAACATCCACTTTCCAGTAATTAATTTAGTAGCTATATATAGTTATACTGCATCTAGGATATCCTTTGGTCTCTGTACTCAATGCTACAATCTCTTCCAATCTGTCAACCTATAGCAAGAGCCAATGCCTGGAAAGTACATTTAGAGAGAAAACTGCAGAGGGAAGAGCATTGGCGGTTCAATATATATCAATCACCTTTCCAAGTCAGTGTTAAAATGTTACCCTTTAGTATTAAGGGAAACAGTGCTATTAGAGTGGCTGAGTAATATCCCCAAGTCTGTTCCAGTATATTTCTACCAAGTAGAAGGTTGAAGATGCATAAGGTATTCTCAAAGCCTGCTTCCTGTTGAATGAAAATTGCCTTGGCGTAGGATCTCTGCAAGACAGCTGCAGACTGCTCCCTGGAGAACCCCTTCTAGGCTCCAGCACACCAATGGAGAGTAGAGCCAAGGATGAAGGCTGGAGGAACATGCTAAGAGCACAGCTTTTGCGTTACTGCAGTGCAGATGTTTGGAGTGGCACTATAATCTGCTTGCACAGGCTGAAATACGGCCCAGGCTTTTGAACTGTCTAAATTACATTGCAGTTGTAAGACAGACATAATCTGGTGGACATGAGAACATTTTAATATTAGCTTTAGCTACTGCTTTTTTTTCCCCCCTCCCCTGACACTCTGACTCCATGGCCGCCGTGTTGAAGCCATGTGCTGTGTATTCATGGGCACTCTTCACAAGAGGAAACTGGGCAGAGATCTCCAAGTTGAAAATTACTAAAAATGGTCAAGGTGCATGTTTATGATGCTGCTTGCAAGCTCATTAGCTTTGCTGAAAAACACCTATTTTCAGTTTTGGCATCACTGTTCTTGAAAGTAGCCATGTTTGGGAATGTACATAGGTACCTCTATATTCATGCTGTGCTGCATGGTTTACACTAGCTGGTTTTGGTTGGTGCTAAAGACCTTTGAATTCTCTCAGTTGTGATCTAATTCTAAGAGAGTATTCCTGATTCTCATGCTTAATCTTCTGTGCCTAACACCTGCCACATTATGATTCAGGTGCTGTCCAGCATCAGGCATTGAATTGCACTTCTATGCCAGGGCATCGTGATCCTGAAAGTTACCATGAATTCAATAGACATTTGAACAAGCAAGTGTAGACTTCTGATTTGTTGTCTCAAAACTTGGACAGACCCTGGATACATCTGAAGTGCTCGAGGGGAAAAAGATACAAAGTTTGTGTGCGATTCTTAAGGTAAGCAGAAGGGTCATAGATAACTGAAGTTAAAGTTCTCTGTAACAACATCACAGTGTTTCCAGAAAGGTAAAGAACTGTAAACATGGGTTTGAAAAGAGGTTGGTAGAACCTGTTTCACTGAGAAGACAGTCTCACTATACTGTCAAATCAAAACCTTTCTAAGTGACATAGATAAACTTTACCTTCATTGTTAAATCAATTTTATTTTTATTCCAAGATGATATATTCAACAAGTTAAAAAGCATAGTGTACATGACTGTCAGCAGACTGGAAAGGAAATCTTTTTTTATTGATGAATATCAGGAAACTCAAGCATAGATTAATCATCACTAATGGATAGCTAAAGAATTTCCATCACTAAAATAAATTTGTATTTAATTTTAGTCCTGTTGCTATGGCAGCTAATTTCTTTCATTATAAGATTTTTCAACTAGCTATCTCCCTCCATAAATAACACTTACAATATTAAAACTGAGCTTTTTCAGGATTTTAGAAAGGTAGCACTGTATTTAAAACTAGTGTTTTCTTTGCTCAGTCAATTTTTGTTTCTGTAGTGTAACCATCTTAATTGTAAGTTCAAGGCTCCCTTCATATTTAAATTTCTGGGGTTTATTCCTGCACTTTTTTTTTTTTGCCTTGACACAACTACCCTGACACAGATAGGCTCTGTGTGGGGCAGACATATAGGTGAGATTCTTCAAAAGTGGCATGCAGATGGTACTTGTCTTTGGTCTAAGGAGAGAAAATCTGTTCCTTTTTCTTACAGAATACTGGTATCTATTCTCTTGTCTGTTTCTGATGCTACCGTAGTTTTGTGCTCAGTGTGATAAGAAATCAAAGGTCAATACCATGTTCACTCCTTACTTTTTTTTTTATTACAGGATGGATTGTAGTTTTTGTATAGACCAGAAATACCCAGATCTAGACTCAAGAAAACCAAATCAAGCTCAGCAGTTTTAGCAGCTTCACTCATAGTACCATTTATTCAACAGAATGATCAGGTAAGCTTAGATATTTATTTAGGCATAAAAAACCTTCTGTGCATGTTAATATTCAATTTAAGTAGAAGCTAATTTTTATTACTTTAAGCTGCATTTTTATGGTTAGGCTAGTATAAGGCCCTCAGATATGAAAGAAATCCTGCTGAATGAAAATTAGTGGTATTTAAAGTATCAGTTTAAAAACCTGTTAGGGCCAAGAACTTTGGGAAATATGTCTGAAACATATATAACACTGGCCTACAATAAGCCAATCAGATTTTATTTGTTTTTTCATTTTTAAGACATGGTGTATAAATAAACACTGGTTTAAGAGCAATTTACCTATCTAATCCTAAATTCAGGGTTTTTTTATAGATAATATCTAGAGTTAATTTGTGTATGATGACTAAACTGTCAGCTTTTCGGTTATTGAGAACACAAAGATAAAAGTGTAAACATTTCAAAGAACTTCTATGGAAAGTTTTAATTTACATATCATTTTCCATTCTGTAACTATAAAAAAAAATCATATTCACTTTTTTGTTGTTATTCTTGCTCAGGCTTTCTAAAAAAGCCAAATGAAAATGTTTTTTCAGAATGCATCATAATATGCTGAGTTAATATGTCAAAATAACTATTCTGAAGTATCAGTCAAAAATTGTTGACACGAATTAAAACTGGTAGATTTTATACATTACAAAGTATATCTCAAAATTAATTTTCATAAAGCCCTTCTTCCTTTTATAAATCAGAAGCAGTTCTTTGGCATGCCCTTGAATACTTTGTTCACAGCTGCTGAAGTACAGACTTCCTTGTTCACCTAAAATGAGGCAAAAACCTGAGTTATGACAGATAATTGGCATGCATTGACAAAAACTTCAGCTAATTGGAAGGAATCCAAAGAATGTCCAGCCATGAAGCCATTTTAAAAATAGTAACTTTGTCACATATATTTGGACAGGCAGCAACAGTATCATTTTATATGAATATGACCATTCAAATGCATATTCATATATGAAGTAGAGAAACTAGAACAATTTTTGTGCATCATTTCCACAGACATTTTGCATCATTTCCATTAAATTGAGTTGGAGAGTGGGTAGCTCTGGATTAGGGTTTGAATAGCTCACAATCAGGTACAAGAGGAAAGGGAAAGAGAAGCATGAATGTGCCTATTAGGCATGTGGAAGAATTATTCATCCTAGTTGCTTACTATGAAATTATTCATAAATTTGGTCATTCTGTTGGCTACAACTGACAATTGTGTACATCAAGAAGGCAGAGAGGGGAGAGGTAGGTTTAAGCTTCTTGAATAAATAGTTTACTGTAAATTAGTTTTGGGGAACCCACTGAATCCACATAGCGGTACTGAATGAAGAGGAAGTATGAAAGTAGGAATGGAAGTTACATTTTGGGTAGTTTGGAGGCTAAGAGACATTCTACAGTTTGGAACTTAAATTCAGAGAAGCAAGGTAGGGCAAATGAATGTCCAACACATGTTGCTCTAAAGAATTTTTACTTTCTATTTTATTTACTTTAAGGAAGATATTAGTGTTCAGCGTGTGATTGCTATCTCTCTAACCAACTCATAATTTTTTTTTTTTTTTCTGTAAGCCTTATGACAATCATATATATGATGGAAAAGATAGACATTTCATCAACTAATTTACTCAATTTCAAAGAAAACATGGACAGTTGGAGTGTTCAACTGAGATGAAAGTAAGGATTGGAAAGCTTTACAACTTATTTGCAAAATGTGGAAAAAATACTGGAAAAGCTGGAAAAACAAGTCTTTAAGAGATCTATCCTAGAATTAAAGACTCCATCTAAAATAATTGGACCAGATTAGATCCTGCTGTAAGGATCAGGTTTTGTTGCAAACTTGTGGCTAAATTGAAAAGTTGTCTTCATTCAGGCAAGTAGTTTGGTAGCAGAGGTAGATGACAACAGAGTTGCCCTTCTTTTGATCTGAAGATGTTAACTTTTGTCACTCAAAAATAGTCCTGGGGCTCCTCATTTTGTGACTACCCACCTGGGAATTAATCAGCTTCCTTTATCCTCTAATAAGAAGACTGAGCCTTGACTCTGAGAGTGAAAAACGGACTGTGCTAGAGGGTATTTCAACGTGGAATTCAAGCTTAAAAGAACCAGCAAAAAGATAATGTTCATGTAGAGGAAAAATTAGAAAACAAGATTAAGTTTGTGGCTGAAAAAAAGACCAAGCCTTCATATTCAAAGAAATGAAATGGCCTCTGTCCTAAATATAGCTGTGCATGTCATATCCTATAAAATAGAATCTTTATGCCTGAATGCTGGGGGTTTTTGCCCCAGAAAAAAATATGACATGACATCCAATGAATTCAACACAAAGAGAATTTCTCAGAAACCTGCACTAAGCCAACCAAGAAGACTGGTGTTGCTCAAGTAAATAAAATTGGTATAATTCTTGAACAACTGAGTGCCTCGCCGAGTTCTAATATGCATGACTGCTGAACATAGAGGGTTTGTCAGAAAAGCAAAAAATACTGCGTGAAAAGGAGCTATATAACATACCACATTATGCCTCTCCTGTGAAACTGAGTACAGTACTCCTAAAAGTGTGAACACATTTTGGAAGCAAGAATCTTTTTCATTACTGGATGCAGAAGTGTTTAATTGTTTGGAAACCAATCCACTCAACTCCAAAGACTAGTAACAGCAACATCAAGGTTTCCACAAGGAAAATCTTCTTTCTCTTTCCAAAAACCCATAATCCCTGGAAGCAGGGAGACATGCCAGAAGTCAATAATGTGAAGGTGAAGGGATCTGTAGAGAAAGATTCAGCTTTAAATTTCATGCTCTCAGAGAAAGAAGATAAGTGATCTGCTTAAAGATCTCATTAAACATTATTGTTGCTTGATAATGTTAAAATCTGTATGTGGTATTCTAGGCTGAGTTATCCTAATAAAAGTTGACTAATCCCAGGCACTAGAAAATAAAACCTTTATGCCAAGTATTAAATATTGTATATTACTTACGGTAGTTGTAGGAAAAGGAAAGGGTTTATGCATTGTTCCTTTTTATTGGGAAGTCACTGTTTAACTCTTTTGCATCACTAAAACTCTGTATTAGCTTATTCTGAAGTCTGACAAATGCAGAGAGTAATAGGAGCAGTTTTGATGTAGAAGTAAGGTTTCTGACATAAAAAGAGGTTCTGGTTTATATAAAAGAAAAAATATTTAAGTACATGGCTCTCAGGCAGAAAATGTTAATATTAGTGGACTCAGTTTTTGTCTTTGAGCTTCAATGGAATTAATGATAAACTCATCAACTTGGTAATGGAGAGTTTATAACTTGTATCATTCTGGGAGGAACACCAGGAGAAAAATGTGACTTGAACACAACTCTCTTGCTGTTTCTCAGTTGTTGGAACAACAGACTAATTTATTCCAACTCTCTTGTAAGTTTAGCACACTCTCCATCATAAATCTGGCCACATCTGTTTGCTGACACACAGGCACTTAGTGCCAACCTGAAAAATGTCAGCTACTTTTATGCAGGTATATGGAGCGTGTGGTCAATTCTCTCCACTGCTGTGCCTGTAGTCATAACCCAGAGGGGCCAGCAAAATGAACTATATTTCCTGCTGTTTTTATGCATAGACACATGTCTTGAAGACACAATCAAACCTTCATAATACCTTACTAGCAAAATACCCTGTTGTCTTTTCATGTCTTTAAATGCTGTGATTTGGGCAACTACACCGTCATCTTTCTTCCATAATTTACAAGAGAAAACACTTTTGTAACTATAAAATTATATTTGAAAAGCAGCAAACTTCTACATAACAGCCAGCTACAGTGCTCATCCCTTTGGTTCAAGTGGGAGAAGAGCTATTCTCCAAGTTGTGACTGAATTTCTATTCCTATCGCCAGCGATTTCAGCTTCTGAAACATGATCTCTGTCAGGAGAAGACTTCATTTGCTGAATCAATTTGTAATGTTATACATCTACGTTGAATATTGTCCAAGTGGGCAGCATTATTATGTATATTCCTGTGCATTTAGCAGACACATTAAGGCTATCACATTTAAAAAGAAAATATTACAGTAATTTCTCCTTAATAAATTAATGGATTAATCACAAGTAATAATTTTTTACTTTTCTAAATAATGAAGGAACATCATGTTGTTTCCTGTTTTTTATAATCTACATATGTACCCACACCTATTCTTTAAAAGAGAATAATGATGTATCACTTAAGAAAGAAGTAATTTTAAAATTACATACTGTATTCTAAACGTATATTGGAATGAAGTGAGGTGGCAAAGTCAAGGGTTTAAATTACAGGTGAAGTAGTTGCCTTTCCACTTCTCATTTGGTTCTTTCTGTATATATGTTATAGTATAGTCTCTGATTAGAACATCATATACTTGATTTCTGTTTCATTCAGTTTGGAGGATTGAGGTTGCTCATTAAAAAGCAATTTCGCATGTGTGACCTGTACTTTATTTACTGTGATCTTGTCAGATGCTACCTAAAATACAGAATTATTAAGTTATTTGTGGACCATCTCCTGTGAAGCCAATGGCATGCAGAAGTATTACCCAGACTTCCAGAAATGAACTAGACAATTTAACATCAGAGCACCTAACTGTCTCAGACAGTGCAGGCTTTTTTCAAAGCATAGATTTGCATTTTCAAAGTATAGCTTTCAGCAACAGTAAGTTCAGCTGTGGCTTGCTGCAGTTCTGCGCAGTTCTGCACAGTTCTGCTCGTGCCCTAACTGGACACCTGGGATAAGACGACTAGAGGATCAGCCCCAGATGTTAAACATTTGGTGACAGTGAGTTTTATATTATTTTTGAGGACAGCATTGTACCACCTTAACTGACACCATCCTTTCTGGTTTTTATCCAGGAGATAGATAATCTTATGCTTCATTCACTAGAGGTCATACAGCTTCTGCTGGGGGTGAGGCAAATGCAAACTCATTGCATTTTCCTTATGGATTTCACAGAACACAGAAAGATGCAAGAGTCCTTGGGGGGTGGGAGGGGGAGAAAAAAGAAGTGTTCCATGTACATAAAAGTTTTGTATTTCAATATAGGAATGAAAAGTAGACTAGCACCAGAAAAATAAATTATGAGATTTCTAACCTCTTGCTGTTTGATTTTGAAACTGTAGTAAGAAAGAGCGCCTTTATAGCTCTCACTGGAAAAGAAAGGATTCTTCAGCAGCTGTCACAGGAACAGAATATAGTATGAAACATCACCACCAACACATTTTTTACATACCAACAAAGGGTTTTTTGCATGAATTTTTTTAAAGACAAAAGGCAAAATTACATTCTTGATTACACAGACCAGTTTTGACACCCTGTCTTCAACTACATTGTGGATTAAGCTGATTTCTGCAGGCAGTAACTAAAATAGCATTGACATTTCTGTTTAAGACAGATAGTGTTTGCAGTGTAAGATACACATTCTGTCAAACAATGTAAATGTATGCAGCAGTATTTTTGCTATTTGTATTTTAATTGTTCGTGAGAGCTCAGTTCTGCCAGCTGATTAATGTTGACTGGTCCTTTTCTCTCAAACATTCCTGCTGAGCTCCTCCGGAATACATAGCTAAGGTCTCTGCCACATGGTAAGGGAAGAGTCCTTCCATGCAACTTCAGGCTCCTGGGGACATACTAGGGTTTCCTGAACTGCCCAGGCACAATGGCTTAACTAGGTTTCTAAAGTGCAAGTACTCCATTCATATGCTGAGAATCACATGTGACAGGATTTTCTGCAACCTGCCGAGTTCCTTAGGCACAGAAAAGCAACCAGCCAAGATGACTGTGAGGGATCCCTGGTCTTCAAGGCAGACTGGTGATTCTGCATTTCATAAGATGTACACAGCTATCCAGCCAAATCAGACAGGTGCAGGTAACGTTTGTAACATCCATTTGGAGAGAGTGGGAGTGCAACTAGGTTCTGTAGTTTGGCTTTATGTTCCATTTTAATATCCATAATATCCAACACATATCCAAGGTGTCTTTGGCTAAAATACCAACTCTATCTATGAAAATATGAACTCTCACGAGCAAAAGGATTTTTTTCTTTTTTTTTTTTTTTTTGTTATTAGGAGCAACAAAGGGCAAATGTAGCTTAAGCCTGTACAGACTTAATCTTTTCAAGTGCCTCAGAAATGGATTGTCTTTTCTTTTCTCCCCTCTCCCACACCTGGACCATTGGGTCCAGGTTCTGGGTCCTGAATCAGAACATAATTCCCTTTTGCTCACAGGTCAGTGATGTTCTACAGTACAGCAGAGTAAAAGGAAATAGGAACAGGTGAAGAAATAAATCCTTGTGGAATAAGAGAATAAGTCATCCTGGAAAAACAAATCTGCATGATAGTTTACAAATGAATATGTATTTTGGTGTCATTGCAAGATTTTAGCCAAAAATCCGATGAAGTTAGTGGAAGGCTCCTGTTTGTTTCTCTGTTTAAACAGAGATTTGCAAAAGGAAGCTCGGTGATTCCTTTAAATCAACTAATACATCCTCTCAACAGCAAAGAGTTAATCATGCATCTGCACATTCCAGGGCTTTGCTCAGTCTGACTTTGAAAGTAGTATGCCATGTGGCTTCTTTCCACCTGCTGAAATGTGACAGATGTTAGGGGGGCTGAGGTGGAGGGGTAGGAGGAATTTCTATGCCTTCACAGAATCACAAGATCTGGTGCAGTAAATCATACACGAGGTTTAAATTGAATTGTGCTGGAATAACTTGATTGCTTTCAAATAAAATACAATATTACTAGATGAAGAAACATGAAATAAATGAGCTAATTACATGCTCACTTACCTCTGTGCTAAGCATCATATATAAAAATTAATTTATGTATGCTTATTATAGGCATAGTATAGCTCTATGGAATACATTACAGAGTTAATTATTTTGCAATCTATTTGATACTGTACCTTTTTTAAATTCTATTCCCTATCTAAATTGTCTGAATTATAAAAATCACAAAGACAGGCATAATAATAAATAGGACTAAACTAGAACGTGTGTGGGGAGGTAAGAGTGAATATTCAGACACAAAAGCAGTTAATATTGTGCCTCCATTAACAACTTCATACGTTTTCTGAAACCAGAAGTAAACAACAGCTTAACAGCAAGGTGCAAAAATGATATTGACTTAGAAAATTTGGTGTGTCCCAGACAGTAGCACGCCGTGAATGTAAAACATAGGAATATGAGCAGAAAATAACAGGTACTTTGTGATAGCTGGCCTATGTGACATACTAGTACATACATGTTGAAATGAGCACATTCTGAATGTGGCATGTAATGAAATGATCAGTCATTAGATATTTCTAGGGTGTCTAGTTACCATGTGATCCCTTAAAATTCAGTCTGCATCACTGATTAATCCTAACAGGGGCTCTGCCTCTCTCCCATGGAGTTTGGTAATTTCTCAAGCTGGATTTCAAATCTGAAAAGGTTTGAAAGCAAGCCTAGCTCTCAAATCCATATGAAATACCAGTTTCTGTATCCCAGTGACATGGTATTTCCCTTTATGGCTGCAGTACTCTTAATGGCACCACATACAAAGAGCTCTTTGCTCATTGCTCTTGGTAGTGAAGAATATGTTGTGCTGGGACTTTGATTTCACTGATTCCTTGTTAATTTACAGAATGTTGATATAAAGTTTTTTTTAAAAAAAAATTGTTATATATGATTTAAGTCCTTAAACTGATGGATTCCCTTTCTTTCTTTGGATTGTTATAGAAACTGCATTCATCAGAATTGCTTGAACTGAGTTACTAAGCATGATCGTCTCACAATTTGTGGGAAATTCTATATTATGAAAAGCAGAGATATATTAAGTTCTATGGTTACACTGAGAAAACCTCCTTTAAGCAAACTTAACATTTCCACTTGTCATTTTTTCCACTGATATGAAATAGCACACTGAAATCCCTGTAAAGTCCTGCCAGAAAGAGAACTTCTGGATTTCTGCAGTGTGGTGGGCTTTCACTGCATGCTATGTCTATCCCATTGACAGATCAGTTGGACCATGTACCACATTTTGTTTTAAACCAACATAAAAATTCATGAAAGAGATGGTAACCTTTCATTTCCAGGAGGCTGGTGTAGTTTTTGGAATATCCCTGGATCACCATGTGCATATCCATACAGTGTGTAAACAAGGTTTTACTTTGCAAAGACCTGTGATACAGCTGTTTCTCATTTTCATCTTGCAGATGCTATCTTGCTTACAGGGCAGCTTAGTTAAAAAGCTGTGTTGACTCATAAGACCAAGATGTACAGTATTCAGTTTTGATTGAAAAGTGCCTAACTCCTTTATCATCCACAGGGCAAAAAGCTTCATGTAAACCCACGTTTTACTAGGAGCAGAAGACTGTAGGTCCAGAAGCAGTATCAAAGCTCCTTTTTTCTGTGAAGCATTGTCCACTGTAAAAGTCTAAAAAAATATGCTTATTCATCTTATTATTATGGAAAGTCCTGGTGACTCACTGCATTGGAGAGGGAAGATGATTTAGTTTAGTTATTACTGTTTGTAATTGAGTTTTCTGTTAAGATGGAAACAAAACAGAAACAATATGGAAGATTTCCTGAGCATATGGCTGCTGCCTTTCGGTGTTCATATGCCCTTTTGAGTTAAGGAGCAGGGGAGCGTTCTACAGGCACATCACTGAACTGGTCAGTTCTTAACAGTGCATAAACATGGCTAAGACAAGAGAATAAGGAGGGAAAAAAAAAAGAAAAAAAAAGAGGAAGTCTTAGTCTTCCTCCATCCTCCCCAGAGCCAGAACTTGGAGCGATGGAATTTCCCTAGCAGAGAAACAAAGACATAATGTCTAATTGCTGGGACATAAAGGCCCAGAGGGAGACCGCACAGTGGCCAGGAGTGCGGAAGAGCACTGACCCCAAAGATCAGGAAGATAGAGAGAAAAAGAAACTTAGTTCAGTATGTGCAAAAAGTTCAAGGACCCAACCACAGCCAAAAGAAGGCTCGGGAGTATTGAGGCAAAGGAAGCAGAGAAGTAGATGTTAGTCTGTTTTTTATACATTTGTCTGTCTGAATGCGCACACACACACAGATTCTCCAAGTAACTAATGAAAGACAAAACTCATGAACCTAATTTCCTTTTGCGTTCAACCAATATGTACTTCTATAAATACTGCAGCTAATGAAGTCTGAGAGCAGATTTGCTCAAGCTTCTTGGGAATGGGGACAACTAGCCTGGGTAATGCAAATCTAGGACAGGGGATGCAATTCCAGTGACTAACAAACAGGGAACTCATTCCCCTCAGTGCGTGCTACAGGAAGAGCAGGAGCTGAAAGCTATTACTAAGAAAGCACTTGGCTGTTGTGCTGGCTTCTATACATAAGAGACTCACACGTCCAGCCAGTGGGAACTCTACTGAGGCTGTAAAAGAGAACAGCGTTTGTATTAGAGGATAAGAAAAGGAGTTATTTTCAGTAAAGAACTCACTGCGACTCAGCTTTTTCTGTTATTATCAGACCTGACTTCTTCTGAGACTTGAGAATATTGATTCAAGTTAATGATCTCTAAATCAGCTGCCAGTTCCTTCCCAGAGGAATGCAAGCCAGTTCTCAGGGAGTCAAAAACTTGATGCTATCAGCATTTTCACTTCATATCACTCAATCCAAGTTTCTTTTCTCCTTGATAAATATCTGTTGTGCACATGACTCAAGTGCAATTCCTTTTTTTCCCTCTGAACACCCTCATATGTAGCATTTGAAGCAATAATGCAGGTTCTCACTTTTATTTTCAGCTTTTAAAGGCCAGTATACAATAGAGCATGGAGAATACCAAATGTTAACAACTAAATCCTTGAATTAGGAGGATGCAAAAGGGTACTGGGGTTGTACAGAGTCAAACAAATCATAGAGATTTTTAATGAGGAAGTAATTAGATGTTTTTTCCAGAGTGCTTTATAAACACTAATTATGACTTGTGTCTTAGTTTTCCAGGTGAATAAACAGAACTAGAAATAGATTAAGCAGCTTTCTAACCTCCCTGAGCAAGTCAGCAGCAAGCTTAGCAGCAGGTCTTTTGAGTTTTAAATCTTTATTGATCATTAGCCTGCTTAAAACCTTATTTTATGTGGACAGGACTGAATACCTGTGTTCACATGAAATGGGGCAAAGGAAAGTTACATAAAAAGATTATTGAAAAGATACTGACCAGTTTAGATAAGAGTGCAAGCCTTCTATGTGTCTAGTTTTTGGTTGGGTTTGTTTTTTTTTTTAATTTTCCCTTCACTCTCTTGAAGCAAAAATGATGTTGGATGCAGTTTTATTGGAAAAGAGGAGATCTCTTTGATATGTTTACACATCGTTAGTCATTGCATCTAGGAGGTAAGTTGCCCTTGGCTTTCTGCATCTGGCCCCAGTGTAAGTAGATAAAGACAAATGCTCTCCCGATGCCAGGATTCCACAAGCACACAGTCCAGCCCTCCACTCCTCTTACATTTCTCCCTTCCTTGCAATCTCTTCAAAAGATGCTGTGCATTAAAAGAGCCAAGTTAATTATTTTAAAGGTTTCAATAGTTTATTTTTCAGTAAGATTCTCAGACATATGAATCACCAGGAATAACCGTAGTTCAGGAAAAATTTCTGGGAGTTGGACGTAACTGCTAACACTTGGTCAGAATCAATTATATGGGACCTGGAGGCAAAGGGAAAGGGAAAAGCAAAGCTTTGCAGTGCCCTTGAGCACACAGGGAAGCCAAGGAGGCATTTTAGCTCAGTTTAGTGTCACAAACAAACAAACAAACAAAAAAAACCCCACCCAAGGTAAAAAGTTTTTGACTGTGATTTCATCAATCCCTTCGCATTAAAACAGAGCACTGACATGCACTTATGCTGAACTCTGCTTTGAACAATAAAAGCTTTACTGAAAGGGGAAAAAAGTTTGGCTATTTTGTTTCATTTTTCTCTTTCTACTCAATATTCCTCAAATGTCTTCCAGATTAATGGGTACATCCTCAAATGACCAGTATCTCTATTAGATAGAGTTTCTTGAAAAGTGGCAGTCAGTTCATAATGCCGAGTTCACATTTTCTTTTCAACTGGGCAGACAAAAATGACAAGGGAGCTGCAGTGATTTTCTCAAGCTTTTATAACAGTACAATCTAAGCCTTCATCTTAGTCATATAAACCCTATGCTTCTAATACAAGTTCAAGCAACAAAGAGTAGTTTTAATATTGAGTAGAACTAGCAAAACAAGAACACAGAATATCTATGCCAGCAAAGTATGTTCCTGCACTGAACAGAGTACTCACAAGACTTGTGGTAACAGTATATGGAATCAATTTATGCCTGGCAAGAAAAATAAAAGTATAACATTTCTTGTGCGAAGTTTTTTCCACATTCACTCCAACAGTGTGTGTCATTAGTTACATCTGTGACAAAAACATCATTTAAAGCAGGCTAGGAAAGAGAAACCTTGGCTGGCTTACCCTATTACTTCATCTCTAGGGTTTGCCCTGGTGCACTTTTCCAGTAACACGATATTTGGATAGGCTCTGTATTGTCTTATATAAAAGAAGTTACTATAATAGCCATCTCCCTTACTGTACGAAGTATCTATAATTCCTTCTTTTGGCTTAAAAAGTCATATCCAGTAATTTTATAATAATAGAGGTTAGTCCATGTAAAGTCAGTCATACTTGTTTATATATCAGATTAATTAGCAACTTTTCTTGGTTTAGGCTGTAAACTTTGATCAGTCAATGCCTTTGTGGACTGAAGATTCTGTGTTGGGAGTTGTCATTTGTGGTTTTATGGTAAATTATACATTAATTCCTAGTGTGGCTATATATTTTCATTTATAATTTTTAATGAAAACTCCAATTGCAACTATAATGTGACTACAAAAATTTTAACTGCTATAATGTTATTTCATATTCATGCCAATCTTAAGGTTTTAAAACCAAAAGTAAGTCAATTTTATGTATTTCACAAAACTTATTTGTCTTTAACACGCCCCCACCCATCCCAATGTTTTCTCCCAAAGACTCAGCAGCAGCCAGTACCATATGTCATTGAAATACATTATATACATATGAGTTATTTGCTTTTGTATTTAATTCAGCAAGGAGGAAATGCAGAATCAAATTTGAGAGAGGGACTAGTTATCCAAGCATTTTGTGCAGAAATACTTAATCTCATGTTAGATGTCACCCCTGAGAGGCCTCTCATCTGTAAATCTTTAGTGAGAGGAGGAACTTTGAAAAGAGTAGGATTTAAGACATTTAGTATTTCCTGTCCTTAATTTTATGTAACTCCCTACTCAGGATGCTGATGTGGGTCTTGTTCTTACATGCCTTTCTTCATCTTGGTTTGTATTTCTGAATTCTGTGTAGTTACTGTGTAATGGAGGAGAAAATACCAAAGTGTTCAGGGCTCTCAAGCTGCAGGGAGGTCAGGCTCTTGCAGCAGTTGTTACTCAAGTTCAGCTGGGGAAGAGTTAAACAGTCTCTAAAGAGCAGACTTGTATTCTGGCAAAGTGTGAAGGTCATTTTAGCTTATTTCATGTATAGGAAGTTGGCTGTGATTTTTTCCACCCGTTCCTTGTTCTAGTTTATATTCTGTGGTGATAGGTGATAGGAAATAATTTATTTTCATGCAGATTTCCTTACTTTCAAATGAAACCTTACAGTCCAAGATGCCACTTTCCAGCAGACACCGGTGCTTACTGTAGTAAGCTATATAACTATATAAGTTCAATATAACTATAAGTTCATGATACTATAATGTTCTAAGAGCCGTTCCAACAAAGCTGACTACTCTGAAACTTTCTTGCCCTACAGCATGTAGGCCAAGATGTCAGATAATGTATTTGCAATCCCTACTGAAAAAAAAAAAAAGTCTCTTTTCCTTGGGTAAGGGTGAAATTAGACATTTTGATTCCATATGCCTGTGTAACTTGCTACCAGAACAAAAGGAAAAAAAATCCCATAATTTTAATCCAGCCTCTATAATAATAGATAACATACTATCAGGACATAGTAATGGTGAAGAAACAAACCACAAACGAAAACCAAAAGAATCCAAAGATAATTAAATTCATAGTTTTGTAGTAGGCAGTTGAACTTCTAAGCCTGTCCTATTGCAAAGTACATAACCGTCCATAAGTACATTATACTATGTTAGAGGAAAGAATTGATCTGATTCCTTATTCATAAGCACAAATGCTTATATGTCATATATTGAGGGAACATTATAATTATGCTACTAAGGATCTGATCATTGAGATGTCATGATCATTTAAACGCAAAATTCATCATCTTTAAAAATCTTCTAGTTTCCTGATAACTATCCTTCACAGTGAAAATATTCACCTCTCTGGAGTTGCCTCTAGAAATGAATATTTGGTATAAATGGAAGTGCATGTACTGCTGTATTGCACCCTCAGTAAGTTTGCAGACTACACCAAACTGGGTGGGAGTGTCGAATTGCTGGAGGGTAGGATGGCCCTGCAGAGGGACCTGGACAGGTTGGACCAATGGGCCGAGGCCAACTGGATGAGGTTTAACAAGGCCAAGTGCCGGGTCCTGCACTTCGGGCACAACAACCCCATGCAGCACTACAGGCTTGGGGAAGAGTGGCTGGAAAGCTGCCTGGCAGAAAAGGACCTGGGGGTGCTGGTTGACAGCCGGCTGAACATGAGCCAGCAGTGTGCCCAGGTGGCCAAGAAGGCCAACAGCATCCTGGCCTGTATCAGGAATAGTGTGGCCAGCAGGAGCAGGGAGGTGATTGTGCCCCTGTATTCAGCACTGGTGAGGCTGCACCTGGAATACTGTGTCCAGTTTTGGGCCCCTCAATACAAGAAAGACATTGAGGTGCTGGAGCGTGTCCAGAGAAGGGCAGCAAGGCTGGTGAAGAGTCTGGAGCACAGGCCTTATGAGGAGCGGCTGAGGGAACTGGGGTTGTTTAGCCTGGAGAAGAGGAGGCTGAGGGGAGACCTTATCGCTCTCTACAACTACCTGTAGAAAGGAGGTTGTAGTGAGGTGGGTGTTGGTCTCTTCTCCCATGTAGTTAGTGCTAGGACGAGAGGAAATGGGCTTAAGCTGCGCCAGGGGAGGTTTTGGTTGGAAATTAGGAAAAATTTCTTTACAGAAAGGGTGGTCAAGCATTGGAACAGGCTGCCCAGAGAGGTGGTGGAGTCCCCATCCCTGGAAGTGTTCAAAAAATGGGTAGCTGTGGCACTCTGGGACATGGTTTAGTCTAGTCTACCCTTGATTGGCTTAGAGTAGACTTGGTAGTGTAGGTTAATGGTTGGACTGGATGATCTTAAAGGTCTTTTCCAACCTAAACGATTCTATGATTCTATGATTCTATGATTGTCCCTGGTCCACTGAGAGTTCTGGTTTTGTGTATGTACAGACTCCGATAATATCAGTGTTTCTGGAATTCACTGTTTCTCATGCCAGAACTGATGACAAAGTGCAACGTGAGTTCAATTTTCACCAACTGCATCTTCTTCTCCATTTCTATACTTCTAAGAAGGCTTCTAGTTCTTTCAAGAACCCTTACCCATGATATTCCAAGGTCTCTTTAAATAACTGAAGAAATCTTGGAGAAATGTTGTAGGTTTTGCACACAGGCAGGTCTAATTCTTCCACTGCCCCGAATGGTTGACTTCAGAGCTCATAGGTGGGCACTAGTGTAATACCAATCTCATAATAGACTACAGGGAGTATTTATTACTGATGGCCATTGCACGTGTCATATGCATTTCAAATCTTACTGAGGATCTGGTTCCCATGACTTGAGTTGTGGATTTAAGAGGTAAGAGGACACATGCTTTTTAATAACTCCACAACAGGGTATGATTTCCAGGAACTCAGGAAACCTGTCACTTTTAATCCAAGTTTTCAGAAGAAAATTAAATCTCATGGTAAAAAAAAAAAAAAAAAAAAAAAAATCTTACAACCTGGAAAGGAATTTGCAAAAATAGTTTCTAGTCTTCCAATTTCAAAGGAAAACAATGGCATAGAAGAAAAAATTAGAGAGACGAAAAGCCAGCATGTGTTTCTGCATGGATTGTCCAGCACCGAGCACCTACTCAGTGATTTATGTAATAATGAGGCTTGTTCAAATCGTTCTTCTCAGGCAGCAGCAGAACTAGAGCTGCCAAAAGCTGGTGTAATTACTACCATGCTTGTGCCCAAATTGCTGTCTTTCAACTCTGTGTAACCCTACTGCAGTCAGTAGGACTGTATAGCATATAGTTCTGCAGTAAATAGGAAATGTCAACTGTGATATAGACTTATTCATCCCAAGGACAATAATCCACTGGTGTAATCAAATCATCTAAAAGGTAACTTGCATCATATTCTGCCTCTCCACATGACACATACTGCAGCAACTCATCTTAATACCAGAGTGTAAGGTAGTTTACGTGTGTAATTTGTTCTTGTTTTTTGCCTGTTTATGTTGCTCTGAATCTCAAACTATCTGTTAAGCTGTGAAACCAGAAACAAGAAAATCCTCTCCCTGCCTTTTGTCTCTCTGTGTCTCTCTCACAACTGCTAGAGGAGGGACAGTGAAGTAAGGAGTGGGATAGATAAGCCATCTCTGCTATTAATAATAATGCTGGGGGAGGGGGGGTGGAGCTGGGGAAAAAGAAGGGAAAACAGCCACTCTAGAAACTTCTGAGTGCTGGACTGAGCCAATGTGTGCTCCCTCTATCCAGATTTATGTAAAATGCTGCTTCTCAGAGATTTTGACCTCTCAGAGTGTAGAGGCATCCAATTACACTAAAATATCCTGAAAGTTTTCCTGTATTCTTTTGCTATGATATTTATTTATCTTCTGGGTATTGAAAAGGTACTTGGAACCGTTTTGTCAGATGTGTGAATAACAAATCCTCCCCATTTGTGTCATTACTGCTGCAGTACTGGGGAGGAATCAGTTAAGGGGAGCGGAGAGCAAAGCAGCTGGGATCTATCAAGCAATCAGGACCCACTGCCAAGGGAAGAGAAGGAACTGGGGCTAAGACAATGGCTTTGATCCCAGGAAGAGAGGGCTGTGGGTCAGGAAGCATGAAGTAAGGCTAAATCTGTTTACTTTGGCCCTGGTTTTGAGTGGGCTCCTCACCCTTAGAGGTAATGTTATTCTTCTAATTGATTTTATAACTTGCAGTGTGTTTTTGCTGTGGTCTTGATTCAAATTTACCTGTGTGACAGCAAACATGAAAATGGCTAAGAGAAGCTGTGATGCAAAGCATGCCTCAGCACTGTAGAGTGATGTTATGTAGAGTGCAGGCTCATGCTAGGCTGAGTGCCGGTCTACGTCAGTGAGAGGCTGGCCAGTTTGAGTTAAAAGTCAGGGGTTAAGGATGTCTGTGTGGACTGCAAGATGTTTGAAATACATCACCAGTTAACCCTCAGTAAAGATAAGCACCTAAATGCTGAGGATTTCCTTTGGATTCTGTAGGTTTAAATCCTTATGGCTTCACTCTACCATCATTCAGCTCTTAAAATGTGGTGGCTTTCTGTCTTTGTACATGAGCAAGCAAGTCCGTTTGGCTAGCAGAAGCTTTTCCTGGTTTTTTTTCAGGTCTGTTCCATGATAGTATTGTTGGGATTTTCTTCATGGCAGGCTACTTAATGGGCGAGACATCAGTATTAGTTGTCACCAGTGATGTAACTCTGGGTTCAATATATTGTACTTGATGTATCTTAGATAAAGCCCAAATGGGCAGGATACAGTATTTTTTATACTTGTGTAGGAGTCTTGCTCCTTGGTGTTACTGTTCATCTTGGTTATTCCACAGCTGCAAGAAGCTGTAGGTGTTGAATGAGGTCTGAGTAATATCTCTCATGAATAGTTGTAATTAAAACTTTTCTTTATTGGCTATGTATAACTTATCTGTGCTCACACTATGGGAACTCCGTTCTTAATAAGGTAAATAGTTGTGCTGTAGGGTAAAAGCTCCAACTATGCTGTGATTTTAGTGAAGAGGTCTACCTTGACAGCATGACAAACTCAGATGATAAACACTGAATTTTTGTAATTTGCTGTCTTTCACCTTTTTAAAGGTGGCTTTTAATTTTGGCGGAACTTCTCCAAGCACTATGCAGTTTTAATACTTTTTAATCTCTTTTTAAACATACTGAATAGTTACTACTGCAAGTTTACTCTTTAACTGTGATAATTCAATTAAAATAAATAAATTGCTTCTTACATATTTTTTTTCCTCATAAGAAATTCAAAGCCACCTCTTTTTCAATTACTTTATCTCCAGAGTCTATTTCTAGTCTGTCTTGATCCCACATTTCACAAATTTTTTCTATTGGATAGTTTTCTTTTGGATAACTTGGGGGGGCGGGGAATACAAGGGAATTCTCTTCAGTGAAATAAAAGTGTAATTGCCCTGACACCAGTGTAGATATTTGCACCAATGGAGCTGCAGAGAGGAGTTTTGCTCTATTGGGATAAATACAAGGTGTTGGAATGAAGAGCCAGACTCTTGTAACAGAGGATTCACTTTTTCATAGTTTTCATTCCTTTTTAATCATATCTTCATGTGAAAACAAAATGATCAAATTCATTCACATATGGCAGCATTATTGCTGTTAATGTATTCTGGAATAAGAGTTTTTCCCCTGGAGAGCAGTGTATGTTCTGGTGAGATAAAATGACCTTTGTGTTGAATTAACCCTATTCTGCACCACAGCTTTCACAGAAATTAAAAAGCACAAGTGGTTTCTTCCTCTAGCACTTCTCACTTCAGGCGTCTGCTGGATTGCTGCTTGGTAGAGGCTAAAATCCCTACTTTCTGTGGAATTGAGATCCTTTTCTACAACTTTTCTGTGTACAAATTGCACGCACCAGCCATTAGCATGAAGTTTCTGGCATAGCCTGGATTCTGTAACCTTCTCAGCTCTTTAAGAGTCTTCCATCAAAAACTTCATCCCCTGGAATTAGGAAGTTTTCCCTATGCACAACCAAGTCTTCACCTTGTATCAGGTTACAATGTCCTCCTATACAGAAAAAAAATGTAACTGTAGGTGTTAAATCATGTTTATGATTCCTACTTATGGCCATAGAGCAATCCTCTAATGCTTACTGTGGTCTCTATAGATTTTTATATCTATGTTGGTGTTCAGAGGGATGTGGTTTGAACCGGAGCGCAAGAATGCTGCATGCCAGATGGAGGCATTCTGGGAGCGTGTATGCATGAGAATAAGTTAGTGGAGAAGTTACTGTTGTAGCATATACCACAATCCCCAACGGAATATTTTGGCACAGGGATGACTATTCATCTGTTGAGCATAACACTGGGACAGTCATTAGTGAGAATCAGTGTTGAGGGAATGAAGTCAAAAGCAAAATGATGAACTTTGCACTTAAGCTCCGAGCTCTGGAATGTAACAGGCTTTCTGTTTCTTTGTAAGAATACATTGGGATCGATCATGAATGACTTTTTCCCTCAAGTTATTAATTTTCTAATATTTTCTGAATTATCTTACTATATATAAAAAAAGAGGAGCAGCTTTGTGGGGTTTATTTTTTGCTTTTTAAAATTTTTCTTGATATAAAGTCACATAAGGCTTTAAGCCAGAAACAGTGAATACTATGCTTATTGTACTGCTTGTTAACAGCTTTCAACCCTTCATGCAATGAGAAAAAAAAATTAATAGATAGGACCCTTACACACAAGATTAAAAAAGGACTTCAAGCATAACAAGAGCTTTAAAAATTATTGGATTTCTCAGTCAACTAAAAATGAATGGCTTTTTATGTCAAGGGAAGAGATATTTTCTAGTTTTCTCCCAACCATTCTCTCTGTACACTCGGTAGTGTCTGTGAATTTGACATCTGAGACTGGAAATAGAGGACTGAGTCCACATCGCAAACTCAATGTTTTTAAAGATCTGATGGGGAGGTGTGGGGGAAAGGAAATTTGCTTCATTAGTAAGTAAGGAGGAAGCTAATGCCTTGTCTGGAGTCAGAGACTTATTTATCACAAATATCTGAGAATACATGAAAATTGCATCTGATGTTGAAGTTGACTTCGACTCTGCAGCAACTATCAAGTGCAAGAATATACCATCTTCAAAAAGTGCAGCTGGCACTAACTCATCCTGGTGTGAATTAGGATTTATTCAGTGTCAACTGTGAATTGACATTTTCTCATCAGTAGAGAATCAGAGATCAAAATATGAGGGAAGGACTAAACTAATCTGGAATATATTTTGTTATAGAACTGGGAGATTTCTAAAGTGAAGTCAGTCTTAGTAGCTAAGCAGATTTCCTCGAAGGGGAAAGTCATACTTTATTTTTACAGTCACATGATTAAAAAAAAAAACTTCCTTAATTTGAACAAAGATAGAAATCCTTTACTAGATTCCTGGGGGGATAAGGTGATAGATGATGTAGTCTACATAACACTTCACCAGTAGAAAAATGAACTGGGGGTGGGGGGAAGGCTCACGTATGTCATTTCATGTCAACTGTAAAAGTAATGTAGCATTTTCTTTCACTCTCACTGTTGTGACATTGGGGTCTGCTGTTAGGCATTACAGAACAAATAATTTCTCTTTCTGAAGACAATAGAAAATGGAATGCTTCTTAATATGTTTATTACTGCAGCCAAAGTACACATAGTGGAGTTTGAAATGGATATAAAATCAACTATTTTGCTCTTCCAAGATAATGAAAGAATAGCACTCTATAATGCTGACATTGAAATAGACTGAGATTTTTGTTTTTCTATAATGCCAGCTTAAGGATTTGATTCTCCGATTAACTTGGACCAGTTGCAGCACTGGGAGGTTAATATTACAGGCTAAAGTACTTTCTGCTGCAAGGACATAAAATACCAGAATGGTATTTGAGTCATCAGAAGTTTAAATTAGTTGCAGTCTTGAGGTATTGACTTTTCTTGCCTTTCTCCCATAAGATTGCCCCTGCATTGGGTTGCTTGTGTAACTTGCATTGCAAAATCTAATCATTCTTTCTCAATGCTATCATCGCAGTAAAAATGACTGATAGACTGTAATAGAAGGAAGGGAAATACAGAGAAGTAGCTTTATCAGACATAGGTTTGCATGAAAAATCTCTAGACACAGTGCACCATTGACATTAAAAATCCTAATTTTTAGGTCAAAATATATTCCTTTTACCCATGTGTTCTATTCTTCCCAATGGTGTGTGTGGTAAATTTTGTGCTTTACCTCCTTTTGGGACTTAGAGGGCAAAGAGCATCTCTGCTTCAAGAAAAAACAGCAGCTTAATGTCAGTGTCTCTGCTACTCATATGATGTGTAGCTCCAGAATGATATCAGACCTGCTTGTCAGAAGTTCAGTATTTTGTTGTCTTGGACACGGTGTTTGCAATCCTACATCCTCGTCACAGACAATTATAGTAAAAATTAAGTCTCGACATATTTATAAGAGAGCTAAATCCAATAAATAGCAGTTGGCCTAAAAATATACCAAAGAAATCCTCATCTAGTATCAAAGGAAAATGGCTGTTTCTAAAACAGTCTCTGTAGCTTGTTTAGAAGCCATAATTTAATGATTTTTCAAAAGGCCTAATGAGTTTCAAATTTAAAAGTCAACATGATTTTTCTTCTAGACTTCATTCTTAAAAACACATGGAATTGCTTGTAGCCTCTGTTAATCCCAAAGCAGTATTTTTCTTGCACAGCACTTAAAACCAGTGCCTGTTTCACAGGAATGCTATGAGACTCTTCTGTAATCCCTTAAACTTCATTGGTGATAGGGATAGATAATTCTCTTTCTCTCCATTTCTTTCAGCTTTCTTTTCAAAGTTGTGGAGTACTGTGTGAAGTATGGTGCCTGTCTTGATGCTCTTAAGCCATTGATAAAAAAATCTACTTATATTTCATTACAAATCATTTATACTGCTTCCCTTTGAACTTCTTTCAAACTATCTACAGATTTTTTTAAGTATAGGGCCAAGAACTCAAATAATGCTCTTGGTCTTAGACGAAATAATTCTTCCACTGTGTTTTGTAAACTGGCCTTTTCTCTGCAAGTATAGTGCTTGTCTTTTCCTAGTATGAAGCCAATGAGTCACATTCTCATTGTGATGCAAAGTAACACCCATACGTCCCTTCCTCATTGGGCAGAGCTCATACATCACTGTCTGGAACAAGTGTGACTTCCTAGGTGCAGTACTTTGCTCTTCATGCTGTTGAATGGGACTCTGCTTTTCCATTCCTTATCTCCGATTTCTCAGATCATTTTGAATTCTTACCTTGTCCTCCAACACAGCATATCCTGAAAATCTGATAAGCAGGTCTGCGTTCTGTCACCTAGATAGCTAACTAAAATACAGAGAAGCACTGGCTCCAGAGCAGACAGAAGAACCTGGTGTGCTACAGCTCTGCTTTCATTTTGACAGAAGATCAATAATAAGGACTCATGAGTTTTCCAACTACCATTTACTAGTTTTGTCAAAGACTTGTTTCCCCAGTTTGTCAGACTGTCATGTGAAATAAAGACAAGCCTTATTACAACCAAGATTTACGATATATTCACTTCTCCATTATCCACAGGGCTTATAATACTGTCCCCAAAAGATACTGGTTTGGCTATACCCAGTTTGTTCTCAACCAATCCAGATTGGATATTATTCAGATCCTTTTGTCCTTATAGCCTTAAAAGACCCCCCTGTTTTTCCTGAAACTGAGTTCTCACATGCACCTTGTTAAATGTTCAGCACTGTATTAGCCCTTTTTCAGTCTTCTGTAATTTATGATTTCCACAAGCTCTCAAAGGTAATTGTGAATGGCTTTGAGATAACAAGAGCCATTTTTCTAAATACGTGAGGTTTCAATTTTGAAAATACCTATTATAGCTAAGTATTCATTAACCTGTTAATTCCCTGCTTAGCTCAAAATAGTATCTTCTCACTACCAGGATTAATTTTTAGCTACCTGCTTGCTCTTCGGTTTTTAGGGTGATTTTGTTTTGGTGGTTTTGGTTGGGGTGTTTTTTTTTTTTTTTTTAAATAAGATTGACAGAGGGAGAGGAAACATTGAACCAGGCTCAAATGGTCTTCCTGTAACTGACTCCTGGGAGGTTTTATCCCAGTTTGTTACTTGGCATCTCAGTTCTCTCTACTCCTGTCTTTTTGTCTGCCTTGCCATTGAGAAATATCCAATTCTGTTTCTTTCTCGTTTTGTGTTTACTTTCTGTGAGAGCTCACATGCCAATTCTCTGGGCTTACTGAAGCCTGCCTCCTGGACAACCATGACTTTTATTTTCGTGCTTCTCTTTTTCCTTTTCCCCTTTTGAACTTTGCAGCTTGTGACCATTATTGCCCAAGATGCCATCCATTAACTTTCTCTAAAAAGTTGTCACCGAGATGTTCTGGTAATGGGTAGACCAGTCACTACTCAAATTTCAGGTCTGATTCCCTTTACTTTCTGGATGTTTAGACAAGTATATATGGTTTTGTAGCATACAAAAAGATTTCCTTTTCATTCATCTTCTTTGAAAAACCTCTGTACTTGAAATTAAATATCAGAGATATGAATATGCTATAGCAGACTCCTTATTGAGCCTCCCTCGTTTGGAGAACAGTGAAGCATGCAAACAGGGAGTATATTTCTTAAATACCTCCTGGAAACAATTCTATACAATGCAAGGCATTATTGTCAGGTTTTTTAGCTCATATGGAGTCCTACACCCCTTCCCTCTGTTGCAGCTCAAGTCCCTAAAACCTTTACTGATTTTGGCTTTCCACCAGGTAGATGTCCAAAACACCCCTGTGATGTCATCTTCTGTCCAGCACTTGAAATGGGAGGCATCAAACTGCAGAGAAAGAACAGGCTCATACTTTTGAGGGCTTTTTGACTTTTGTACTAGTTTGGGAAGCAGAAAAATGTTTGAATCCTGCTTAATTCTGCTTTCAGCCTCTGAGTCAGAACATCAACAAAATTCTAACTAAACTGTTTTGCCAAATGCAGCAAAACCCTGACATACACAGTAAAGGAGAAGTTTTTCTTCATAACCATGTTAGATAAAATTTGTAACAAAAACTTAAGAAATTTCCCACCAGAATTGTATATTTTGAATTCTAGATATCTTTTCCATTCAGCATTTTATTGTGATTTTAGTTAGAGCAAAAGGAGATCTATAAAATCCTTTAGAAACCCATTTTGTCTGCTGGCATATCAGTTCTGACAAGCAGTTGATTCAAAGCATCTCAGTTCTGGAAGGGGGGAAAAAAATGCCCAATCTTGTTCTTTACACAAACAGATTTGACACATTTTTATTTTTGAGAAACGAATGCCTTACTAGGTTGTTTAGGGTAATCTGTTGAATCAAGAAGCTGTTCTGAATTAGGGCTAAGTAGACATCTCAAGAGATGGAGCTTTTTTTGGAAATAAGTACCTTTTTTTTTTTTTTTTTTTTCCCCCCCCTTTTTTCCTTCCTCCCTTTACTTCTAAACACATGGGCCATGACCAAAAGTACGGTCTGGCTTAAATTTGCTGTAGCTCAACATCCTTTGGCTAACAGAAACTAAAGTCTGCTTACCTTCTGAACAATCATCTCCTCAGTAGTGTTGAACAGACTTAAACCACACTTGTTTAACTTTGACCGCTTAGCAGGTCACCTGAAGTTTGCAAGTGCTCCTATTTTGGCAAGGTCTGAATGTAAGAGACAGGACACTGGTAATTCTGACTTAGAAGTATCCATAGCATGCTATGTCTATGCTAGGGAGAGTCCATCATTACAAATGCTTCTATAGAGTGATAGGATTCAATGCAGACTTTTAGATGAAATACGTGCTTAAAGGTGCAGTCTCTGGACTTACTGAAGTTGGTAATAAAATTTCCACCAAATTGAAATGAAAATATGATTTCACACATGTACCTTGTTGGTAGGTGAAAGGTCTAGTTTATTCCTTTGAGGAACTCCTGTGACAATATGTACCGAACTCAATGCCAAGCTTCAAAGCTCAGTTGTTGCCATGCTGATGTGGCTTTAAGGAATAACTGCTTTCATTTATCATCTATCATGCATTTGCCCTTTTGTCTAGGATATATAGTAAGGGGAATTAGTAGCATAAGATTAGTGTGTCATTTGTTTGGAAAGCAGGAAGCTGATACTAGAGTATCTGCGCATAAAGTTCTATAGCTATAAGGAAAGACTAAGAAGTTAACAGGAATGCTTTACCTACTGTTTTTTCTTAAAAACAAAACAAAAATACTCCATCCCTTCATCTTTAAAGAAGGTGCATATATTCTTTTAGGACTACCACACTTGCCTTCTTTTGGAAGAACGTCAGCTAGGATGCATAAGGGTTTTTTTGTTTGCTTTGGTTTGTTTTATTTCATTTTATCTTGTCTTTTATTTTTCTCTTCAGTATAAGGAATGTGTAAGGGAAAAGAATCTCAAAAACCTATGTACCTTATTAGTGCTTGTAACTTCTCTGGAAAATCATTTTATGTGCCACTACAAAATAATAATCATACTGGTGAAATTGTATTAGGTCTACACTATTAAAGGTATCTCTAGATTCACACAATAACAAGAAACCAAAGATACATTTAACTCCTTATGACAAACAGAAGCTATTTTGTATGAAATCCCTACTGTCTTGCTATATGCATTAAGCAAAGCTTATCAGCTATTTCTACCCGATTGAGATTTTTCACGTCGAATTATTGCATGTGGCCTTGCCCCTCTCTGAAAGACTGTTGTTAAGGACTTTGTGCCTTACAAATGTGGGAGGCTTACAGCAGGCATCAGGGTACATGCATCTCAGGCTGTAGAATTCCTGTTCCAGGTAGAGTAAGGCCATATTGAGAAATGAGCATTTGATATCCTGGGCAAGTGAAAAAAGGTTTTGGGAATGAAAAAGGTTGTGCTATTAAGATAGGAAGAAGTGGATGATATTTGAGACCAATGTAATAGAAGCAGAAATGTAAAAGGATAAAGCACAATGTCATGGATTTGGGGAATAGTGCAAGCAATTCCTGCTGAAAGAGTAGCTCAGAAGGACTTGGTTTATTAATTATTCCTGTGATATCTGTAACCTACCGACACAGAAATCTGCTGAGAAAAGGATAATAGCATTCTCCCCTGATGATATCTATCGTGGTTTAACCCCAGCCAGCAACTAAGCACCACGCAGCCGCTCACTCACTCCCCCTACCCCAATGGGACAGGGGAGAGAATCGGAGGAGTAAGAGTGAGAAACACTCCTGGGTTGAGATAAGAACAGTTTAATAATTGAAATAAAGTAAAATAGTAATGATAATAATAACAATAATAATATACAAAGCAAGTGATGCACAATGCAATTGCTCACCACCCACCGACCGATACCCAGACAGTTCCCGAGCAGCAATTGCTGCTCCCCGGCCAACCCCCCCCCCAGTTTATATACTGAGTATGACGTCATATGGTATGGAATAGCCCTTTGGTCAGTTTGGATCAACTATTCTGGCTGTGCCCCCTCCCAGCTTCTTGTGCGCCTGGCAGAGCATGGGAAGCTGAAAAGTCCTTGACTAGCATAAGCAGTACTTAGCAACAACTAAAACATCAGCGTGTTATCAACATTCTTCTCCTACTAAATCCAAAACACAGCACTATGCCTGCTACTAGGAAGAAAATTCACTCTATCCCAGCCAAAACCAGGACAATGTGTCATTCCCATATTATGGTGCTGACATCTTGGTGTTCAGTGTGCCCTGTGGGCACTGTGACTTCTTGTGCCACGTCTTGGCCGTGTCAAGTTCTTTTTACAGTACATGTGTTTACTGCAGCCTCAAGATACTGTTATTTATAGAATCATAGAGTATATTAAGTTGGAAGGGGCCCATAAGGATCATGGAGTCCAATTCCCTGCTCCTCGCAGGACTACCTAAAACTAAACCATATGACTAAGAGCGTCGTCCAGATGCTCCCTGAATTCTGACAGGCTTAGTGCCACGACCACTTCCCTGGGGAGCCTGTTCCAGTGGCTGACCACCCTCTCAGCGAAGAACCTTTTCCTAATGTCCAATCTGAACTTCCCCTGACACAGCTTCATTCCATTTCCTCGCGTCCTATTGCTGGTCACCAGAGAGAGGAGATCAGCACGGCCCCCTCCACTGCCCTTGAGGAAGTTGTAGACTGTGATGAGGTCACCCCTCAGGCTTCTCTTCTCCAAGCTGAACAAACCAAGTGACCTCAGCCACTCATCATAAGTCTTGCCCTTGAGACCTTTCACTGTCTTGGTCACCCTTCTCTGGACACACTCTAATAGTCTGATATCCTTCTTATATTGAGGCACCCAAAACTGCACACAGTACTTGAGGTGGGGCCACACCAGTGCAGTGTAGAGTGGGACAATCACCTCCATTGACTGGCTAGCTATGCAGTGCTGGATGCACCCCGGGACACAGGTGGCCCTCTTGGCTGCCAGGGCATGCCACTGACTCATATGCAACTTGCCATCAATGCAAACTCCCAGGTCTCTTTCTGCGGGGCTGCTCTCCAGCCTTTCATCCTCCAATTTGTATATGTAACCAGGATTACCCCGTCCCAAGTTGAGAATCCAGCACTTGCACTTGTTAAATTTCATATAGTTGGTGATTGCCCCGCTCTCCAGTCTATCCAGATCTCTCTGTAAGCCCTGTCTACCCTTGAGGGAGTCTGCAGCTCCTCCTAGTTTAGTATTGTTGGCAAACTTACTTAATGTACATTCGATTCCTGCGTCCACATCATTTATAAAAACATTGAAGAGCACTGGCCCTAAAATTGAGCCCTGGGAAACCCCACTGGTGATTGGCCACCTGCCTGATGTAACCTCATTTACTATAACTTTTTGAGCCTGACCTGTCAGCCAGTTGCTTACCCAATGTATTACAGACTTGTCTAGCTGTGTGCTGGATGGTTTATCCAGAAGGATACTGTGAAAGACCGTATCAAAAACTTTGCTAAAATACAAAAACACCACATCTGCTGGCTTCCTTTGGTCAACTAGATGGGTGACCTTGTCATAAAAGAAAATTAAGTTGGTTAAGCAGGACTTTCCCTTCGTGAGCGCATGCTGGCAATGACCAATGACTGCGTTGTCTCCCAAGTGTTTTTCAATAAATAACCTTTTCCATAATGTAGCAGGCACTGAAGTGAGACTGACAGGCCTGTAATTACCAGGGTCTGTCTTCTTACCCTTCTTGAAAATTGGGATCTCCTTTGCCAGCTTCCAGGTGACTCGGACCTGTCCAGACTCCCAAGACCATTGAAAAATAATGGAGAGAGGTCCCACAATGATGGCCAGCTCTTTCAGTACCCTGGGATGAATCCTATCGGGCCCCATAGCTTTATGCACATCCAGCTGGCATAGCAAGTCTTGAGCAAGTTCAGGGTCAGCTGGGAGTTTATTGTCCACGCAGTCACGGTCTGCCTGACAGACCTGTCCCAGGGAAGGTAGGGTGCAGTTCCAGTAGTAGTTCTCTCTCAGACTCCCTCATACTCCTCAACCTACTTGCCTCATCCCAGAGTTCTGCTGCTAAGTGGAGGAGTTTCTTTACCTGGGCACACCTCCCACAGGTGTGCTTACTACTGCTGTCAGGTACTGGTGTAAAAGTAGGGCACTCTACTACAGCCTGATACCTGGGTGGCAGTGTGTTCCCACCAGAGCTCCGTCTGGGATGCTGTATCCACTGTGGCAGGCCATGGCTTTCTGCCAGGTGGATACCATTGCTCCCTGGTCGAGCTGGCAGAGCTACAGCACCCTTCCTGCACAAACGGCCGCACCATGCCTTGTTTGCCCACCCCACTCGCTAGCGCTCCCCAGGGGCTGCTTCTATGCATGGGGGGGGGAGCTTTGCTGCCAGTGTTCCCGGCACCACCCAGGTCTCCTCAGCCGCTGTCACACAAGCTGCAGGCTTCAGGCAGGTCTCTCAACTCCCTTGAGGTTCTCCCGGTTCAGGAAACCCCCCCCAATGCACTGTGCTAAAGCGCTCCACCGCCGATCATGCCGGCACCGGAGTTTCTTGCCTCGGTGATTCACAGGACACTAACTGTCCCAGATGAATTTGGAGCACTCAGGTGGGGAGATAAGGGGGGAAGAACAAGGCTGAAAGAGGACGTTACTCTTTCCCTTCTCAGCTAAAGCTTCTCTTCTGTCTCAAAGTGGAGCTGAGGTATCATGCTTCCTTCTCCCCCTCCTGCTGTTCGTGTCAGACACAACTGCTGCAGTCATACGATGAGGCTGTGAACACTTGGGGCTTGATGGAGGGGTACAAGTGGTGTTGTACAAAGTATCTTTTGGAAATGACCTAGATGCCCTAATACCATTTTGGCACAGACCTTAAAGAAAAAGAAAGGTGAAGTAAATGGAGTGAATGATTACCAAGATGTTCAGGGGGTCTGGGAGAGGCTAGAAGACCTTGGTTTGCTTCAGCTACAAAGCTGAAGACTGAGAAGGTCTCTACTGTTGTTGCCTGCTATTTGTTAGAGGACTTTTCTTCCTTCAGTGAAAGCTGGCACAAGAACAGGTGTGTATAACCTGGATCAAAGTTGTAATCTGGAAAGTAGAAGGAAGCTTTAAAACTTTTCTGGAATAGCCTTCCAATAAGAATACTAGAAATCTAAGCAAAAAAACTGGTAATTTTTACAATAAAAAATTAATTTGGGTTCATAGACTTCTGTTGCCAAAAAAATAGACTTAAGAACAAAGATGATCTTGTCCTTAAAACCCTGAGTACTGAGTCTGATGAGTGCCTCTGTAGCACTGAGTTATTTGTCTGAATCCTCTTCTGTATACACACAAACAAATTTTTTTGCGTAATTTATATAACTGACATTTAATTCCAACAATCCTGAGGAAAAAGCTCAACAAATGAATTATATGCGTAAACTGTTGGCCATAAATTTATCGAAAAGAAACTTTGGCATTGTTTTTGTTTAAGAATGCACCTGACCTTTTCTGTTCCTTTGTACAATGCAAGCATAAGTGTCAGTAGGAGTTTAACAAGACGCAGACAGTAGAAGGGTTGCCAAATTCTCTTTACAGTATATGTATTTACTCAAGCCTCAAGATCCTTTTTTTTTTTTTTTTAATAGGACATTAACTTTGAAAAATATCTGTCTTCCAGATAAATTTGGAAAGCTTGGGTGAGGAGGGAAGGAGGGAGTTTGGGAGTCCAGCAATATGAAGTGGTTCACACCCTGCTTTTAATCTGTGAGACCAAACTGGAAGAGCCTCACTTTAACTGTGTGTTTTCATGGGAATACTATGTAATCTATAATCGTGTTAACACTTATGCTTCAAGTCTTTGCAAGTATTTCTTTAAGCTTTTCTATATTTCTCCAGAGCTTACCTGATTCTCATCTATTCACACTGGCTTAAAAATGAAGGCAACAAATCGGTATGTTTTGAAGCACAGATTCAAAGAAACACTTTATTTACTCTGGAAATCCCTGGAGAGACTAAAGTGGCATAGCTGAGTATTAGAAAAGTATTATCCTCCTAATCAGAGAAGATACAGATGGGACATTCCTAGAAATCCTTGTTCAGTGGACTTCTCTTTCCTTGCATCAGCCATGGGGCTCTCGTGTGGTGTGCTGGAAATAATCGTATTTGCATCTTTGATGCGAGTTTTGGGAGTCATTTGGGCATATGTTCTTTGGGACAATTGGGTGCCTTTGCACTATGGTCTGCTGTATTTGCAAAGAGGAATTCAATTTATTTTTCATGTTTCAGCCATAAATGATTTGGTTCTGGCTTATCTGAGTTACCACTCTTTTTTGTTACACAGTCTGCTTTTTGCACAGGGCTCTTTGCTCTCTCATTCAAAGGGAGATATCCTGCATACAAAACCAGATGACTGTCAACAGGCCTTTAAAGGGACTCTCCACCAAGGGTCCTTGACAGAAAAGTGTGCTTCCCATCCAGGTCTGCTGTAGCGCTGACTTGTTGATATTCTGGACACACTGCAAATTACACCCACTTATGGAAGCCTTTGAATCCAGGGCTTTAGTTTGTGTCCTTGTTACAACGGTGTTTGACCATACAGTGATATTTATTGCTCTCTTGTGTACAAACCACTTTGCTGCAGCAGCTCCCTTCCAAACAGACAGGAGTTTAGTTTGTTTGATTTTTAAATATAACAAATATCAGAAAATTCAATCAATCTAATCTGTAAAAGAGAAGCCTGTGAAAGAAGCATTTCAAAGATGTTTTTATGGAGTTGCATGTGGAGTTCAAAAGACAAATTCCTTAGAGAGTTTCACAGACCTTTTTTGCCTGAGATTTCTACATCTAGCTTTTTACAAGTCAGCCAAGTTACCAGTTCCTATTGTGGTTTGGAAGATCTTTACCTGGTAATTCATTCCCAGGAAATTCCCATTTCCTCACTGCATCCTTCACTAATAGTGACGTAACTCTGCAGGAGCAATGACCAATTTTACCTGTAACTCAAGCTGTTATTTAACCCAGGATGCAAGTGGCACTGCTGTATTTGTCAATTTAAGTATCTTGTATTTGTTTCTCAGCACAGTTATGAAACAGTGTGTGAGGCTAGCTCCCAACTGGTTTTGTCTGTTAGGCTATGTTAAATAAAATTAATGTCATTGTAATGACAATACTTTGAAATAAAAATTTTAAAGTAGCCTTAAGAAAGCATTAAGGTGATCCTCTTTAGTGCCTAAAGCTTGCTGCTATGGGCAGTTCTGTATTTCAGGGTTTCTTCCTATACTTAAAATTTCCTGGGTAAACATACTTTTCAACTGAGTCTAAACCTAATATCAATCTTTTTACATAAACTTGCAACAAGCCAGGTCGAAAACCCTATACTGTCCTTGACCTCAAGCATGCTGTGGATCTCTGAGAAGTGAAGTAATTCAATTTCTAGGCCAGATAAGTGTAGATTAATATACGAATTCGTCTGGATGCATGAATTACCTTCTCTTGCATTAAATGCTCTAGGAGTTTGGGTAATTTGCTGTTGGTAGATGACATTGAACCTATTTTCCTGCAATATTCTTTTAACAAAGTACCAAATTAATTAACTTCCATTTTTTTTGTGAATTACTTATCTTTGACAGCACTAGCATAATCTCTGTTTTTAAATAAAATCTCCCTTTTCTTTATTATATACAGTAATAAGGAGTGATATGTAAGTACACTGCATTTTTTTTCTTCTGTATCATGCTAAGTCTGTTTTACATAATTCTTTATGAATTGGTCATTTAATAAACATCCTTACATGCACTGTCATTTGCTATTCACCTTTTAGTGAAAAATTTTCTTTTGGCACTTGAGAAACCGGCACTGCAAAACTATTTACTAAAAGTATACTGTAACTGTTTGCATTTATGTCATGCAACACAAAAAAAAAAAAAAGTATGGGAGGGGGACACAGTGTGGTTTTTGGGGGTTTTGGGTTTGTTTTTTTTTTTTTTTAGGTGACTTTGAGCAAAATATTCTCCAGACATGCATTTGTGCCCAAGAAAGTTGGAGACATGCTCTGTGTAGCAATACCATGACTCCAGCTCTGCCTGTCTGTATGTCTTCAGCTGGGGAAAAACTCACTCTAGGGTATATGTTACATCCAGCTCATGGTAAACTCTGTTGCAAAAACTGTTTTCAACTGTCGGTGTTTAGTCATCAATTAAACATCACACTGAGAACTGTCTCCTGGCATAGTAAATTTTATGAATGTTACTCTGTTCTGCTTTACAAAGAAAGATTTCCAGTTTCCACACTGCAGAAATAAAGCAATGGAAAATACTGAGGAATGAAAAATAGACTTATTTTCCATTTAAAACAACCCTGCATTCACATCTTCAGGAGCTGCATTTCTTCTATCTCCTGGTTGCAATGCTAAAAGGATAATACTTTTAATTATCTGTTGCAATAAAGAAAAAAAAGACAAGGCTGTTATCCTCAGCCATTAAGAAGTTACAAAATCTGAATTTCCTCAGCCATTAAGAAGTTACAAAATCTGAATTTATCTTTATGGATCAGATGGCTAAAGCAACTGCCATGAGCCCAGATGTCTTAGCAAGGTATTTCCAAGCAAGGAAAATAGCCAAGGGACAGAAGGTTATATGTAGGCAATCCAAGTAATGAAGTATCCTTAGGTATAGGGTGAATAATGCAGCCAAAAAAAAAAAAAAAAAAAAAAGCTTGAAGAAAAAGCCATATTTTCTTCAGTTAAAAGATATTAAATTTAAAATACTGCGTTCACATAACATTCTGGCTGAGTTAGTTGCATGAAAAAGAGGAGAATGCCAAAATTAAGTCATAGATTGCATATATCACTCAGAAAAGCTAGAGTAAAAAATGCCAATTCTGTTTTAATATGCCTAAAGCAATACTGCTGTAAACTTAAGAAGATAATCTGTGGCAAAATTCTGGTATGCAATTTTCACATGTTTGAAAGGTAAGGTTCAAAAATTACTTAAACAGCATGGTTATCCTCTTGTAGTTCACTTGTTAGAAGGGTGGCATTTAGACTAGATGGGTCTGATTTTTGGTTGCTGATAAAACCTGAATCCTAACTATAATTGTAAATGTGTTTTGCTTTATGCTCTGAGTTTCTGTAATGTTTTAGACTCAGAAATGAGGTGACTGTCTTAGACCTAATCACGCATGCATGTTAACAATAAATATGAATGGCATCTCTTATTTCAGCAGGATAGTATGCCAGGGAGTTACTGAATATGCAAAAAAAGTCAAATTATGTCCGAACAGAAGTCAGAATTGTGCTATAAGATAAAGAAGGTGCTGTAGTGCTGACCTATTCATGAAGCATTAGATCATCAGAACGTAAGGAAAATAATTTGGAATTCTGGTATGACATTTTGGGAAGAGATTGATAAAAGATTGAAAGAAAACAAGGGGGAGACTACTGAATTCTAACAGTAAATTACCAGAATTTGCCATTTGTTGTGTGGAATATGGCTTTTACTGCTTTGGGGTTTTTTTGCAAAATATAAGAGCTGGGGCAAAATACAACTTCATTGTTGTCTTACACATTGCTTCTTTTTTTTTGGTTTGGAGTGTTGTTTTTAAATTGGGAAAAGTAAAGCAAATCTACACTGCAGTGCAATTCTCCCAACGTAACTTCCTCTGCTCTTGGTTTAACTGACAGGCTGGTACCATATGATGCTTAGATTTTACAATAAAATGTTCTGTACTCCACATGAATGTGGTTTAGTGTCTTGGAAACTTGGAGTAATTCGACTGAACCATTCTAAAGAACAAAATTGTGATTGACAGCTAAGAAGAGAGAATGTGAAGAGAGACTGACCATTTTAAAAATTAATCAAGCAATTAAATGGTAAAATCTGAAGTGAATCAGGTGCAAATATAAATATTTAGTAGGTGTCTCTTGATTCCTCCTGACTTCAGAATATTTTCTTAAAGCCAACCTCCCCTGCCCCCTTCTTATATTCCATCTCTTTAGTCAGGTCTATGCCAAATCCAAAGCCTGGTGCTAGAACGATTAAGGAAAAATGGTATAAGTAGTCCTTACTTCATTCTTTTGTTTTGTTGTGCTGGTTTTAATACTGGTACCTAGTTGTCCCTTATAAAACTCTGTTCTCAGTGAATGGATTAGCTGTGGAAGAGAACTGGGCAGACAGACTCATCGGGAACTCTTTTTTTATGTGTACAGTCATTCGGATGCAAACATCTTCTTTTGGGTCTGGTCTGAGTGTGTAGCCTGGATAATGGAATAAGTGATTTTGGTTTCTAAGAATGAGACAAACTTGTTTTCCAGTCACAAACTTTTTTACAGTCAAAAGATCTATTGACCAAGTAAAGTGTCTGAAAACTGTGACATTTTATAAAAGGCCTATAGATAGTAATCTACACTATTTAAAAGTGCTCATTTTAGTCACAGATTAACTATTTTCACTGCAGAAATGTGGTTGCATCTGCCATTAAAATGCGGGTTTAATTCAGACTTTTACAACATTAAAATACTGCACTGACTTAACCTGTCTCTCAGATACATAACTGGGTGTACTATGGGTAGATTTCTATACACGAAATTTCTCAGGATGATATTTCCATCACCAAGGTACAGTTATGCAAACTTAATCTTTTTCTTACTGTAGCTTTAAGCAGTGAAGTTGTGCAAGCTCCTCAAGTGCAACCATTCTTGTATGTAATTTTTTCTTTCATAAGTGCTCTTTATTGTCAGCATTGCAGGTTTTTTGGGTTTGCCATGCTCTGCATTTTGTTCAGTTATGTATTCAAGTGAGGTTGCTCCTCAGTCTACATAACTGAAAAAGCAGTTGAAAAACAGGTACCAAGGCTGGGATCTTGGCAGCAGCAAATACTCGGTTTTTCTAGAGAAAATTGGAGAGGAAACTTTGAGGAGTCGCTGCCAGTTCCTAGAGGTGGGCCTAGCTGAGCTCTGCTCTTATTTTCATATACATTAATGTAAGTTTGGGCTGGCTCTAGCATGTGTAGCAGGGAATGTTCCCCTAAAACCATCTGGTAGTTTCAGACAGTCTGAAAGCAGTATACTAAGACTTTCTTTGTCCCAGGGGTTGTGGCATGGCACTGGCATTTTGTAAGAATTTTCCAGAGGCAGCATCAGGAAATCCTTGTTAGAGAAGATGGTCGTGGTGCCCGAAAGTGGCACAAAAACTGGGGGAGAGAAAGTCATCGTTACATTTTCAAAACATAGGCCACTCTTTGCATCGTGGGCACAGCATATCATCTATGTCGAGTTTGCAATGCCATTTCTACAGTGCAATGTTTCAGGCTTGCAAAACATTTCTAGATGTTGTCAGCTGAAGTTTGGATTCTGTAATGCCTTTGGCCAGGGCTTGTATACACAGGGAAGATGGTTTTGGAACTCGCAACACATGCATGGAGCTCCACCAAGATGAATCAGCAGCTCAGGAAACTTAGTCTTAGTACATCTTTCTGGAGCCAATGTTTTTTGTTGGGTTTTGTTTTTGTTTTTTTTTTTAATTTCTTTTTAACAAGTGAAGGCTTAGTGCTGAACTTTTTCCGAAGATCAAATTCTTGCCCTGCCAGAACTTTGACCATCTCTGAATAAATGTCTGGCATGGTCAGAATAGTGGTGATGCCAAGTGTCTGTTCTTACCAAAATGCCGTACTGAACTTAGTCTCACCATAATAAAAATATACTGAATATTATAATATTACAACACCTTAAGGGGAAGTGGTGTGAATGTTCTCTACAGTGTATACGGAATGAACATTATAGGAGAAGCCTGCAATCATTGTACTCTTGAAGATATCTTTCTACCTGCTTGTTACCTGGCTTACTAATGGATTTTAAACTGTAGATAAATCTTGTTCAGTATATTTGGTTTTTAGGGTAACCAGAGTTATGGTATGGATGTATTTCATTGTACCACCAGCAGTTAATTCTATATGTATTTCAGCTAAACTGTCGCAGGTTTTCACTAAGGGTAATGGTAGGGGCAGGGTGTGTATGTGCATTAATTTCACAAGAATGAGTGGTACATATAACTAATACCTGATTATTTAACTACATTTGTGTGTTTATTATCCCCTGACGATGGAAATCTTCTCTCTGACTGATGCTGCAGCATGTTCCACAGTTACATTTCCTCTCATCTGCAAATCCAGAGATTCTTTTCATATCCTATATATTTGGGTTTTAATGTAGAATATTTGCAGGATATCAAATAGTGTATTGTTCTTCTGATAAGATTTCACTTCAAGAAAAAATACCCAAGTGTGTTTAGGTGTGGAAAAAATTCAGTATGCACACTTTGCTAAGCTTTGCTGGATAAGAAGATGACGTTCTTCCAGGGAAGGGGAACAGCAACACCAAAAATTTTACAAAGTTTCATGCCTGAGCAGATTCTGCTACCTGGAACTACTGAATAAATGGAAATAAGTTAATGGGAATGAATAGATAGGAAAAGATCAGTATTTCTGTGATAACACTGTCCTTACCTTGCAAAACAGTTGCAGGTGTTCTCTGAAATTTTTCATAAGCAGTGAAGCCTTATTTAAATTTTTCTTTTTGCAGTAGTAGTCATTTCCAGGTACCATATTCTTCTCCATTGGTTTCTGTTTCTAATGCTATCTTTTCCCCCTGTTTGTGTCACCTTAATTGCTGTAGTAATGCATTAATAAAATAAGGTAACTGTAGTCTAAAAGAAATAAGGCATATGATCACCGGCCCCTCCCCCATTTTCTTTATCCCATAGTTTTGGGGTTTTTAATCTCTTTGACCATCCCATGCAATTTCAAACTAAATGTCCTTCAATTCTGCAACATCTGAACAGCCATTTGTTCATCCTTATGATAACACACAGAGTCCTTTAGGTCTGACGAGCTGTGTAATCAACCCAGAAAAGACTGATTTCCTGCCCCCTCTCCCGCCTTTAAAAAGGTTTTCATGATAACAAAGTAGATGTGAAAGAGAACAAGTGAAAAAATGAAGACTTCAGAACTCCTTCTTGCCTCTGTTATTCTCTTGTCTCCTCTCTTGTTTGTGGAATTGTCTTCTCTTGTCTCCTCTCTTGTTTGTGGAATTGTCTTGTTTATGGAATCAAATTAGTAAGACAAAAAGCCATACAAAGTAAGCAAAGATGATAGAATAGGGCAAAAAAAATTATTTTCAGATAGTAAATGCCTCAGTGCTATTTGTCTTGCTTTCATTAAATAATTCCTGCCCAAGAAGGGAGAAATTAAAATCTGTCAAAATCAGCAGTTTTACTAAAAAATGAACTGTTTTCCCCTTCTGTCCCGTATCCCCTGATTTCACTGCCAAATGACACATACCAGTACATTATAAAGGATCTGGAAGCAAAGACCATCAGAGAAATCACTGTTCTACTGCAAGAAATTCTTGCTAACCTTTAAATGATGCATTTCAAATGTGGAAATTAATAATTGATCCCAACAATGCCAGTAGAAAGCATTCTTACAAGTAACCCTGGGTGTTTTGCAGTCATCACTAGAATGGGTGAACTAAACCCTTCCTTAAAACCTAACGATCTTCAGAGGAAGCTGAGCAGTATGTTCTTGCAAAATCAGTAGACAAGTGAGCAATGAGAGTGGTGTGATGTGAGCTGGCACCTGCCTTTCTTTTCATCCACAGAAGTGAAAACCCACTCATAAAAAGTTGATTTACTCCTCCAAAAAACGTAGATGTGAGTGAACTCTTTACCCGCCTCTGACTGTGAATAATCTAGCATGCTGAATTCAAAGAGAAACTTCTGCTTCTTCTGCCAAAAGTGAAGTAAAAAAAAATGAAAAATGCTGCTAACAAGACTTTGCCAGATTACTATAGAATACCCACATGCTCTGTGGTGGACACTCAACCAAGCAGCTGAGGTTCTTACCAAGCGCTTTCCATGTTACTGCCTGTCATTTACTACTCTCTCCTTATCCCATCTGTTGAAAGGGAATTATCTGATGATAAAGCAGTTCAGCTTTAACTAATCAATAGCAACAACGTAAAAGCAAAATCTGACCTGTGCTCAAGTTTTCAAAATGGTCCATGGTGATTTAATTTTAGGTGTTAAGTTCCAAAAAAAGGTAGCATGTAACTTTCAGGATAAAATTAGTGCTAAGTTCTCCCAGAAGTTTCCACCAACCTACAGTTTTCAGTTCCCTTCCCTGTTCTGAAATCTTGGGAAGAATTACTTCATGTTACAGACACTTAACTGGTTCACTCGGCAGAACATATCCATTTTCTTGTGATAGGAGGCAATCTTTTTCAATGTTCACTAGCAATATTCTTCAATTCTGTGCTCAAGTCTCTTTCCTGCAACATTCTCATATTCTGTGCTTTCTCTCTGCGTATTATTACGTTCATGTGTATCTTGGAACTGTCCAGAAAAATGACCAATATTTTATAAGAATGCAGAAATGTAGCTATGCTGGAAGGAAATGTTTTATTAACTCATAGTCTATGGTTAAAACACTTACATGGTAAATAGAAGTGTTTGCTTCACCTGGACTTGTATGTCTGGTGTGGGTCCTCACTACAGCTCTCTAGGTTTAGTCACAACTTTTAATGTTGCATCTAACTGAAAATTCATTGTACCGTGGTCTTGGGCTAATATAGAATATTGCAGAATCTGCCTACCCTTCTTCTAGACCAGGAGTCTGCAATATCCCACAATGAGTGGGGGAATCCACCCGTCTGTTCCAAAGCAATAGTCCTTAACTCAGGAGTGTCCTCCATAAAGGTCTTTGTAACTAAATTTTTACTGAAATGATTTTTTTATAGTGACCAATTTTGATTTAAAAAACAAACAAAAACTTCAAAAACTTCCAGCTGTGTTGAAACAAAAAGAATGTGTTTGCTCTAATAAATGTTACATCAGTACTTGTATAAGAAGAATGAAAAAGCAGATTAAATACCTGTGGAAATGACTGCAGAGGACAAAATATATAGTTTTAATAAAGGCTCCCTGCTACTGTGATTTAATTCTTTCTCTCAAAGATATAAAAAACTAGCTTGCAACACTAAAACAACCGAAAAACTCACATTGCACTCAGAAGCTTCTACTTCAGGCTATAAAATTTAACACCCTGAGTAAAAATAGTTGGGCTCAACAAAAAGAATGTTGTTAGTGCTTAGAAACTCCAAGAAACAGCAGGGAGAAAACAGGCTCAGCTTCCCAAGGACTATCTTCCTCCTCCTATTCCTTGCTTTCTAGGATGCCAAATACTCTGATAACAGAGTCATTCAAGATCTTCCTGGAAAGAACTAAATCCTGTTTGCCTCTTCCTTTTTTGCCCACCATGTTTACGGCTTGTATTTGTACATTGATTTCTCTTTAAAGTCACTCTGCGTTAAGAAACGGAAAGATACTACACGAAAGGCAGGAAACATGTCATCCATTAAGGACTGGATGTGATCCTAATCTAGGTGCTCCATGTTTAGGTAACCTGACAAGTAAATCTATTTCAGTGACAAGGCTTCAGGCATGAACTGAAAATATTTTCATCTGATTTGATGGACAAAGTTATGCAGTTTTGGTTTGTTTTTTTTTTTCTTGAACTTATAGTATGAAAATGTAGGGCAAACAGAATCCTGGAATTGCACCAAATAGCAATTATTTTGTCCATATGAAATTGTAATCATAGTCAAGACAGCATGGTCCTTTGATTTTTTTTTTTTTTAAATTATTATTACAGAAAATTATTTGTACCCAAAATTGTAAGGCTGAGAGCACCTTGATTGAGAGCAGTCCAAGTACATTAATACAAATTCTACAAAGCAGCACTGCAAAGTGCCCACCATCACGTCTTCCTGCCATGCCTCTCAGTCCTCTTGGAGTAGCAGTTATCTGTGTTGGAGCTGATCATAGTTTGCCACAGGGTCACTCAGTCCTTTGAGAGAGATGTACAAAGTTCCTACACGAGTTTCTGCAGCCTAGCCTTGGTATTTGGCGAGGGGATATTAAATACGAAAATGCTTTAGATTTTCTTGCAGATTCACATGACCATAGTAGCACTGGACTTGGTACAAAGTTGTTACGGAGAAGTGCAGCTGGAACACAAAGTGACTCTGAGGTTGGAAAGAATCTGGGGATGCATCTCTTCTGCCTCAGATTATTTCAGTTCAAAAGATGTAGAAATGAGTGAAGGGATGGTCCGTAATTTTTAGAACGGATGCACATCTAATAACAGGCCATTCTAAACCTCTGTAGGACCTTTTCCAAAGGCAGCTTATCTAAAAGCCCTACCTTAAGACCAGGCCTGCAGGTCCTAATGAGAGGCTTGACTAGACTTCCTTTTTCTTTGGGATTTTCCTTTGAGTGTAACTTATCCTCTATTGTCATAGTCCTTAGCCCTTAATCTTGATTTAGGAAGTGATTTGGAATAGCTAAGTAGACCACGTGCTCTTCTGCTTGAGTTCAGTGTTTGTGTGAAACCAATTGGGATTTTCTCAGCTGTTTAATTTATCTGGTAGAGTGCCTGTAAAAATATTATCAAAACAGGCTTGTATTGGTGCCCTTAGCCAAAGCCTTTCCAAAGAAAATCTTTCTAGCCTGTCTTCTAACTAAGGAGAGAAAGCCATGAGATGGAATCTCTCTTTCCAAGTCATTTTCTGCCTCTGAGCAGCAAGTTGAAGTCCTGGCTGCTGGCTTTTGTGCCCTGTCAGGTGCAGAGGTGGACTTGCATGGCATGCTGTTAGCTGAGAGATCTAGACTGCAGCTAACATTTCCCCCCCACACACACCCCACACACCCCTTTCTTACAAAGCAGTCATGGATAATAGTTCAAGGGAGGCAATGTACTTTATGTAAGTGGAGTTTTGTATGGTGTAAGTTCTGGAAGGACTTGTGGGGATGCTGTAAGGGAGGATGGGATAACCAGAATATATCTAATTGCCCATGGGAAAAAATGGGATGCTTTGAAGGCTGTTAGGATGCCTCCCATGCAGGTGTGGACAGAGTAATCATAGTAGGACAGCATATATTTAGCCAGGAAGAATAAGGCATCATCAACACGGAAAAGGTGTCTTGTTTATGATGACAGAAGATTTCCTTTGGGTTTCCCCCATGAAAGTAATTACATGAAAATTACTGTGTGTTCAAGGGCTTTTGCCAGTCTAGCTACTTTAGAGGTTTTTTGGTTGTTTTTTTTTTTTTTCCATATCCCTGGTGCATTTAAGTCAATAAACCTTTGCTTATGTGACATGCTTGAAGTCATAAAAGGAAATACGTAGTGGAGCAGGACACTGAACGCAGCTTACAGCAGTCCAAAGAATTTGTCATAGTGCCACACAAGCAAAACTCGTTGACAGCAACGCTTACTTTGGAAAGACTTTTCTCCCTCTCACCCCGAGGTGCTATTGTTGAGCATGATGTTATATGGTATGGAATATCTCTTTAGTTGGTTAGGGTCAGCTGTCCCAGCTGTGTCCCCTCCCAATCTTTTGCCTTCCCCCCCCACCCCCCGCCTACTCACTCAGGGGGCAGAGTGAGAAACAGATAAAGTCTTGATGCTGTACAAGCACTGTTCAGCAATAGCTAAAACACTGGTGTGTTACTGACACAGTTTTGGTCACAAAACTGAAGCACAGCATCATACAGGCTGTTATGCAGAAAATAAACTCCATCCCAACCAGACCCTGTACAGCAAGACAGCAAAAATGTCTGTGCCGTGTGTAAACTTGGTAGTGCTTTTCAGGTTCAACACTTGGTAAGTAAACCTGAGTACTTAAGACTCCAGGCATCAAGTAGCTGTTGTTCAATAAGGATGCTTTCTGAAGGACCAAGTAGCCAGGGTAGGGGTTTTTTTTTTGTGGCTTTTAGGGAAAGAAGGAGGACTATTTTCTCTCAGTTGCTCACAATTAATGCTTCTCCTTGACTGCCAGAACTGTGCCTGTGTTGCTGCAAACTACAGTCCTTCATGTCCTGGTTTGAAGACTCTGTAACACTCAAACCTCCACCACAGTCACAGCTTTCACGTATTAGCCATTGCAGAACTGTTTCAGATGCATCTGCCCCAAAGGTCTTTGCATACACTGATAAATGTTTTTTAATGAGTTTGGACAGTCTTACTGGAATATAGCTACTTTCTTACAGCCTCACAACTGAATGAAAAAACTCAAGCAAAACCAAACTGAAATTTCAAGGGAAATTGGAAATAACAAAGGCATGGTTTCTCACACGGTTGTTTAGTGAGAAGCCAGAGATCCAATGTTTCAGTGGCCACAGTCATGCCTGCTCCAGCTTCTAAGAAAGCGGCCCTCTTCTATTTAACACTGTTCTCTACATTAGGGGCCAGTTGTAAACCAACCATTGAAATACATTTTTCACTATTACAACAGTTGAAATTTGTGGAAGTGATTTTTTTTTTTTTTTTTTTTTTTTTTTCCTCAGTGCAATTGCGGTAGAATTATTCCAACACAGTATATAGAATGAATTAGTCTGGGGAAAATCTAGAAATATTGCTGTTTCTCATTGCTATAAACAAGCAGCTTTCTGCCTTTGGCATCTGCGATCTTGCTTGAGCATTTCTTATTTCTGTAAAATACAGGTGTGCTATAAACTGTACCTAATAGGAAAAAAAAAAAAAATCTGTTTTGCAAACTACTAGAACTTGAATGACAAGGGGAAAATACCTGTTTAATGACCCTGGACAGTCCCAATTCAAAGCACTGTGTTGGTTACCTGCTCAGTAGGTCAGTGGCCAAGGCAAAGTACTTTCTATTCTGTGGTGACATGATGATGGCCAGCTTGCTTTCTCCTGAGTGCCCAAAGAAAATTGAAAAAATGGAACCTATGACTTCAGCAGTTCACAGACAAATGTTTACATGTTTGGGAAATCTTAATTTTGTTACCAAGTGCAGCACAGTCTTGTAAATCACTTCCAGGTGACAATGAACTTTTTTTTCCCCTTGTTTCTTCCACTCAGCATGCATTTTCAATCAATCTCGGTGGATTTATAAATGTATCACAATGTGATTTCGTCAGAGGCGCCTCTCATATGTTCCACTGTGGAGCCGCTGCTACTTCCTGAAGTTTGTGGTTCATTTTTGGGGACACAAATAGAATCTCTCATAGGATGTGGCAGAAGCCAGGCTCGGAGCTGCCAGGCCGATGTAGACAAAATACAGCCAGAGTCTTCTGGCAATGAGAGAAAGGGACTAGAGGGTACAGGCATAGCAGACTTGCCAGGTTTTTGTGAGAGCCAGCCTTGCCAGAAGTGATGCTCTTGTCCAGCCGATTATGTTTGGGCTTGTAGCAAGTGTCTCTTTCATGTCCACTTGTTGTCACTGCAAAGTAAGGCCCCCAGTTAATACACACTTTGTTAAGCTCTGAGCAAGACTGACATAAATATTAAGCTGTACTGTTTTCAGCAGTCCCAAGACTGAAAGTATATTATTTCTTCATTAGCATTTTTAGAATGATAAAAATAATTTGTTGTTCTATAGAGTCATTTTCATTTTAAAATTGACTTTGAAAGAGTCAGCTGATAGTGTACCATTATTTTTTCTATTGCAATATCAGCTAAGGACATCACCCCTTAGTCACTGTCCTACTGCACTAGATTCTGCAACACTCAAGGCTCTTACAGCTAAAGGAATTAGGCCAGCATGTATAATATTTAATTATCCTTTCAGCCACCAAGCCAGGAAACATGAAACTATTACTCTACCCTTAATTGGTTTAGTGGTGGACTTGGTAGTGTTAGGTTAATGGTTGGACTGGATGATCTCAAAGGTCTTTTCCAACCTAAACGATTCTATGATTCTATTCTATGATTTGTGTGTCTGTCATAAAAGAACCACATCTTGATGTATGTCTAAAATCCTTCAAAATCTTTTGCCATGGAGTCTGGGAAAGGATGATTACGCGACATTGTTGTTTTAGAAGTGTTCTGGTGTGCATCTATCAATACTATATCAGTCCTTTTTAAAGTATTTTTTTCCTTTTCTCAGTTTTTTGTTTCCATCCCACCCCCTTTACCAAATTCCCATTGGCTTCTGTGGGACTGCATATGCAATATAGGAAAAGATACCTTGAGGATTTGGATAAAGTCCTTCAGGTCCTTCTGTGAGGCAATAATAGCATTCTGTTGCAAACGACAAGGCTGTTTCATCAGAGGTTTCACTACGTTTACTGAAAACTGCCTCATTAGACACCCTGATGCCTGATTAACTCTGAGTGCTGGGCTGCTTTAATGGGTGTGCAAGAGCTGGACTTGTCACCTAGCGTGCGAGGGAGCCAGCATTTGGTTACTGGTGGGAATCCCTTATGCTTTGAAACTTTCCTTATATGCATAATCAAATCCCTATTTAAAAAAAAAAAAAAAAATTCTGTTTTCAATTTTAATATAAGAAGAATGAATCTACAGCTTGAGTGCGAGTTTGTTTTATAAAATTTGACTGCTTACCTCACTTGAACCCAGTTGTGCTGATGTCTTTCGTGGTGTTAGTATTGACTGATACAGCTGTGAGATCAGAATTTGTCCCTTTGTCAAAACAAACTGTTTTGAGGCACAACAATGAAATGCCATGGCCACAAGATGGCCTTCAAAACTGCCAGAAAAAGAATTCCATTCAGAAAGCTAACATCTGTGTGAAAATACTGAGGGACGGGGGGGACACAAATGAACAACAGAAAAAACCCTAATCATATAGAGTGTCTCATTGTAAAGACTGATGTGCTTATGTTTACCTCAGAGAGATGGAGACCTTCCACAAGGTCACCTTTTGTTTCTTCTTCCTCTTTATTTTCTTGTAAAGAACCACCCTATTCATGATGAGAAGCACTGAGTCCTGGTACAAATGTTTTTTGGAAGGACTCTTTGGACCATAAAGTGCTATTTATCCTGAGTAAATCCATCTGAGCTGGGCCCACAGAGATGAGAAATGAAGATGTCCTGGTAAAGATCTGATGCATTTCTATTGCATTTGAAAAATGTCTCTTCAGTAGCTCCAAAAAAATAAGAAGTCAGACAGTATGTGTCATTACATTCCTAGGTGCCAATCTACCATCATATTCAGTACCATCTTTGTGCCACCTTTTGCAGTTGTATTCAGCTCTGATTTGCACTGTCCTATTACTGAGGTGCCCTTCCCTCTTCTGCAGGTCAGATAGTGGAGGAAGAGAGACATCAGCCACATTACTTCAAAATTCAGCTTTTCTCTTTTCTGACAGTTTTAATAATATTGTATTATTTGATATTAACATGTTATAAATAACTCATAAATTCAAAGGCTTTGTTAACAAAACTAACTAAAACTTTCTTCAGCACAGTTCTAATGGTTTTTGCTGTCTGGCTTTAAAACCTGTATGCTTCATAACTGAAACATCCAGAAATATTTCAGTGAATCTAATATATATTTCTTTAACTTCTGTACTTTAGCTGGGTAGCTTCAGAGAGTTTTCTTTGTAGACATCAATGCTAGGATGATATATGCTTTCAGAGGAATCAGATGCATCAGTATGGCTCAATAAGTTTATTTTCCTCTTCTGCTTTCTGGGGGGAAACAAAAAAGCCAAAGAAACAGTAGTAATACTGAAGTGATGACAACAACAAATAGATTTTTTTTTTTTTTTAATTAGCCCTTGTAAAAACACATGTTATAGAGAAAATGTATCCTCTAGTTTTATCCAACTTTTTAGTGAGATTTTGGATGGTCATAGTAAACATGAAGCTGTTGTTATTGATATTGAACCCACTGAATTACCAAAGAATATATATATGTTTGAATAATTGGTATGTATATTGCTTTGCTTATCCCCAATAATGTTTAATATTATTATTAATGTTTTTTATCCTTTGCTTAATGACCTGACCATTATTTATGCTGAAGGTGAAGTACCTTATTTAGTCTTCAGTACAAAATTATATTTATGTTTTTAGTGATACATTGATAAACTGAAGTAATACTGTTAGTTCACCTCCTTCTCCTCTAAACTGTAAATATTCCTTTTTCTCCCTATATAATCTCAAATATTTCCTTATTCAGTTTCTTATTACAGTGTTTTTCCTTATATTTTCCAAAACTAATAGCAGCTGAAGTAACAATAGAAATATAGCATAATGACAAGTCAGCTATACTTATCATTTTAAAAAAAGAAAAACAACCAACTAAACAAAAAACCACAGCAGAAAAAAAAAAGCAGATGATAATTCTAGTTTGCCTTATACACTATTTTCTGTGTTAAAGATAATAATGTCTTAAGCAACTTGAATTAATTAGGATTTGCACTGGTACAAATGAAACTAGACTCAAATTTCAAGTGTATGTCTTCAAATTTTACTTTAAAGATTTAGTAATTAGAAATGTAGTAATTTAGAAATCTACTAGAGAACCTTTATCTTTAAATAGAAAATGACACAATCTTGTACTAGTAACAGTTCAAGAGACATTAACCTTACCATTTTCCCTCCAACCACCCTACCCCATTAACCAGAACAAAACCTGTATTATATTGCATCAACAGTGAGGTAGACTGGGAGGCCAGTTTTGTCCAGGTCACTTTTTAAAGATACAGAAATATTTTATTATGTGCTTTGATACATTTTTTCATGATAACAGAAATCTAGTATGAGTACACCTGTAAATCAAAACCACTCATACAATTCAGATTGATTCCTTCATCAACTTTATAACTCAACAAGCAGAGAAATCACAGCAGCTTTTTTAGTCCCACATTAAAGAAAGAAGGAAAACCTACTTACATATGACCTAATTTTATGCTTGTTTTTACTCTTCAATTTTTGTTTATGTATAGGTCAATTGTCATTATAAGTTTTTTAATAATAGCTTATTCTTTCCTTGCAACCCCTTCTGCTCAGTAGTTCAAAACTTTTAATTTTTTTTTCATGCATTATCAAGCTCCTCATCTCTCTGATTAGTTTCTCTCCATGAATTAAGATTGTCTTTCTTGTCCTTGAGGAAATAAGTCTTTAATTAAAACAAGGTTATTCAAACTGGCAATGTCTCAGTAATATTAGATTTTGCAAGTAATTTTGGATGCATGATGTAATAATGAATTCTAGGCTGTATATTCAAACTGATAAAAGTGGGAAGAAAAGTGACAAGGAGACAACCTATTCATCAATAAACATTTTAATGCAGCACATAAATCTCTACACTAAGGGAAAAATCAATCAATGTTTTAACTTTCTCTCCTTTTGCACCCCTTGCTCCCAAAAAAAAATCTCTGGTATTCCAGATGTCACCTCTTTGGACATGGGGTCTGTGTATTTATTTCTGATGAAGTTTTCACTAATGAAAGCTCTAAAAAGGGAGGAAAAGATCTGCAGATGTTGCACGCTATTAGTGTGTCCAACATAGCTAGCTCCAAGGCCAGACTGCTGTATTTTGTTAGAGCTGACTGTGCTCCAGCAGGCTCTCTATCCACCCCAAGCTCAATTCAAGACTGGATTATGGCGATGTCAGCTTGGTAGCTGCATTTCGCAATCACTGAAGTTGGGAGTAGTGCAACCATATATCCGCTTTTCCTCAGTGAATAGTCTTTCCACTGAGATACTGAATCTTATTTGAGAACTTCAATGCATGCCACTCAGGCACTTGCCACTCTGTTGCAGGAGCAGAGCACTGCCTTCAATAGAGTTGGAAGATAATTTTGAAATCATGGGGGTGTACATCAACCATGAGGATACTGGTGAAATACAGTTCATGCTAGATTACAAGTACATTCTGCATGGATTGTAAAAGTATTGTATTGCACAAATTTAATTCTGTTCAGGAAAGCCAAGATTAATAAATTTAAGGTATTAAGCTGAGGCTTGCAGTCTGTGAGGAATATGATGGGATATACCACCAGGTTGTGGTACAGTGGCCTCAGTGGAGTTGTGAAATAATCATCAGGAAAGCTGAACACAGAGAAGTGGGTTTAGCTTCCTGAAGTGCAAGAGTGACTATGCTTATTTTAAAAAAAAAAAAAAAAAAAAAAAAGTAAAACTAAGAGGACAAGGAGAAAAATACTTAATACTTATCTTTGAAGATAAATCAGAAATAGCAAAAGAGTACATTGGCAACTTAGCAAGTAAAATAATTTATTTCATTCCATGGAATATGGTGAATTCTAATGTAAATAAATGGAATCACATTTTTGTGCAAATATAAGTTGACTGAGGTAGATATAAAACAAAATATTCTCTACAGAGAAGTAATTATGCACTATTCAGCATATTTTACATAAAAAGAAGTTATGCTGTAAAAATACAGAAGGATATAGGAGGCTTAAACAAAGCATAAATATAGGAAGTCGTCATGTTTCTGGAAAATACTGGGGGTTTTTAACTCTTTGCCCAATTAAAAATAAAAGTAGAGAATAGAATAAAATTGCTGTTTATTTCATTACAGCTGTTAACATTTTGTTTACTCTTTTGGAAGCCACTAGAAAAAGCTATGCAGAGATTTTTTTTTTAAAAAAAGATTGCTTAGATTACATTTAATTTTCAGTGGACTGCAGTGCTGAACTTGATAGTCAGAAAGCTTTGTAATACTGTTCAAGGATAATTCTCTGGGATGTGAGGAGTCCACCCTGGTATACTGTGGTACTTTGCAACTTTTTACAGGAGGGGTTTTCTTTGGCATGGTTGTCAGCAAAGTATTCTTTGTCCCTTGCAGATAATGGAGAATGACTTTTACAGTGACTAACATGAATAAGCCCTGAGAAGGAGTCTTTGTTTAAGAAGTATGAGCATTTTATAGTTACATTTATGTACCAGAATTTATATTTCAAATGATAGCCAAGCAGGAAACTTGTTTCTGAAGTAGAAACGTAATTCTTGCATCTGTGAGGACTCGGCACCTTGATTAATGGAATTCCGTGATTATATGAGTAGTATTACCAAAAATACAACATGTATAAGCTCTGTGAATCCTGTTTAGGCTACAGTTTATCCACGTTAATACTCTAGTCTACCATTTTGTTCAAATTGCATAATAGTATCCTAGTCTACCTTATTGGCGATGTTCAAGAAACACTTATTAGTACACTTATAGGAATCCCAAAAGATTGTGGAATATGGATAATAGCCTATATAATAAAGGAACCTACTATTGTAATTAAGGCATTGTATGAAAGTGAGGTTCTGGATCAGTAGCCAAAGTTTTTTCTTTGCTTGGAAAATGATGCTTAAGCTCATACATAGTTTCTTAAGCAACCCAGAAGCATACAGCTGTCTTTTAACCTACCAGTGATGAGTTTTTAAGCCTCACTCCTCTCCCTGCTCTACGCCAAATATTTTCTAATGCTTCAAATCTTCAGTCATGTTCTTGTTGATGTGGCATTTTCTTGTACCTCCACCAACAGCTGCAGGATAGTATTAATGCAGTTGTTTCCCTTAATGGTTCAACAATACATGAATTCTGTCCTCGCATGAAGTACTGTCATAGGTAATGATGGAGTGTTTAGTTAGAATTAACTAATTTCATATTAGTAGTTCAAAGAGCGCTAATAAATAAGGAATGGTGCAATCACTTTGAATTTACTGCATTCCTCCACATTAAACATTTGTTTTGTTTCATGTCATGTAACTCTAATTTTGAAACAAAACATAGAGCAGACTCCAGCTGTCCTAAAATCTCTGTAGTCACTTTCTCTCATATGTTTTACACCTTCGCAGAGTTATCCTGCACCACCAAAACTTGGACTCTGTGGTACCATGGTTCTAAGGAACCAAAACCATATGTGTGTCCTGCAAGACTGTCAGCATGACTAGCAAAAATCAAGGTATCCATTTTTGGCTTTGATTTTTGCCCCTTAAATTGGCCATCATGGCAGATGCTCATCTTCCATTCCTAATTACTGTTTTCATGCCCAAATGCAATTTCAAGACTCTTGCACAAAATTTACATGAAGTCCCCAAATCAGGAGAGTTCTTAAGGTATGAACCAAGTCAATTAACCTTAATAACAGTATACTGGAAATCTTTGCTAGGTTGGGCTAGCACTATCATTTCTTGGCTAGCACTTCTTTGATAGTTACACAAAAGTCCTCTGGCTGTGCTGTCCTCAGGTTCAGTACCAAAACACACTGCTAATTCTCATTACAAAAAAGGCAGAGGTGCTGCTTTCATGAGTACTAAATGTTAGTATGCTTCTTTAACTGCTTCAGGAATTTCACTTTCTGCCAGTACTGATCCTTATCAAGTTTCATTTGTTTAGGCTAGTCAAATTTTTTTAGAGTAGTCAAAAGATTAGACTGGGCAGAGGGAATGCTTTTAGATTAAGTGAATGTGGTCATAGTTTTCACACTTCTTGTGACTGGAAGAAGCCATAAAATGAGTCATGGCTATGACTGAGTAGTGCTACAGGGCACATACTGCTCTGGGAGATGCCTACATCATTGTTACCCTTTTCTTAAGACTGTGATTGATTATTAATTATATATTAATATAAATATAATTATATATTAATATAGTTGCTAAAAAGAAAAAGTGCAAGTACTTGGTGGTACAATCCAATGCAGAAATAATCACTGATTTATTCCTTCACTTTGGTGTTATATGATTTCAGAATGTTTTCTATTCATTGGTAGCACTGGTGTACCTCCCAAGAGGAAGATGTTAAGAAGTAGCAGCACATTATTAATGACTATTGTCATGCTTTCTAACTGCAAAACTGATGACTGACCAGCTGGAAAAAAAAAAAAAAATCGTGTAGTTACTGGGCTTATATAGAGATGATTGGAGAAAATGAAATTGTTACCTCTCAAAGACTATGTATATGCAAAGTAGTATAGTATCATAGTATTTGTTAGGAAAAAATGTACTATTCATGTTTGTAGGACAGACAGTGAAATGGTACTTGCAATTGCTAGGAAAAGCTGGCCTAATAACTGTGCAGTTGATGCCAGTGTCACTGGAAAAAGCTGACTGCTATGGAAACAGAACAGCAGCTGTATGTTTTTTACTTAGGAGAGCATCTGAGTTTCTCTGAAATATCGAAGAAACAGTAACAGGGCTAATATAATGTTAACCAATACATCTTGAGGTGTAGAGAAATAGTTGCTCTTAAAAAACCTAGCCTTAACAAGGAAAAGAAGAGGTAAACAAACAGAAAACAATGTGCCAATGCCACAGGTTAAACACAGAAAGAATAGACATCTCTGTGTTACCGTTCAGTGTAAAGTCTTATAATAGAAGCACTTGCTGTGGGCTTAGTTCAGTTTCGGGGAAGTCATTGTCCTCCAGAGATTTCTGATGCGAGAAGAATTAAGTCAACACTAAGAGCTTGGGGAACTGCTGTTTTGTTAATAGATATGTTTAGCTGCTTTGATTTCCATTTATGGGTTTGTGGGATTCTGCCTCATAATGAAAATTGTGTTTGGTTTTCACCCATCATCCAAGACAGAAAATCTTCAGATTTTCCATGTAAACATAGATGAAAATACTAAAAGGCTAAAAATAAAAAGGATAAGCAATTAACACTCTAAGACAGAAAGTGGGAAGAGATTTTAGTTGGTAACAGAGAGAACAAATGTGAATGGTTTACTCTGAAAAAACAGCTTGATGTTCTATAATTATATGTATTAATCTTTATTTCTTGTAATATGATGATTAGGTCTTTGGTTAGAGTAAGTTAAGAGCAGTTTATTGACTTCATCATAACAAGGGTGATATATAATAACAAGGAATCTGGCAAATAATATTCAGCATAATGACTTAAAGTTTCTTCAGCCTCCCAAATACAAAATGAAACGTTTACTTTGCTATATGCCTTGCTCTTCTGAGTTAATTAACCAGATATGTTGTGGTCACTTTGTGAACCAGCAGTAATATCTTTTTGTTATTTAATTAGTCAAATATGTGCAACTTTTTTCAGCTGAAACCAGTAAAAATGAAGATCCTGTAAACTAAGAAAATCAGCTTCTTATAACTACAAAGACTGATCAATACAATAACCTCAATTTTGCCATCTCACCAATCCAAATGTCAAGCAGATTCATTGTGTGAAAGCTGGTAAAGGGTTTGTAAGATGTCATTTCATGGTTTGATCCTGACCATCATCGTAAGTTCTGAAATGCGTTTAGCTTTTTTATTTAGACATTTGACTAGTAAAACTAGCCAAAATATCTTCAGTATACTTTCATTTTAGTAAAATCTTCTCCTTTTGTTGAAACTGGGATTCTGCAGAGAGGGCTGTTTTCATTAATAATTTTTTTTAGAAGATACTTAGTATCGTGGTTTAGCCCCAGCCAGCAACTAAGCACCACGCAGCCGCTCGCTCACTCCCCCTACCCCGATGGGATGGGGGAGAGAATCGGAGGAGTAAGAGTGAGAAACACTCCTGGGTTGAGATAAGAACAGTTTAATAATTGAAATAAAGTAAAATAGTAATGCTAATAGTAACAGTATAATAATGATAATAATAATAATGATATACGAAGCAAGTGATGCACAATGCAATTGCTCACCACCCGCTGACCGATACCCAGACAGTTCCCGAGCAGCGATCGCAGCTCCCTGGCCACCCCCGCCCAGTTTATATACTGAGCATGACGTCATATGTATGGAATAGCCCTTTGGTCAGTTTGGATCAACTATTCTGGCTGTGCCCCCTCCCAGTTTCTTGTGCACCTGGCAGAGCATGGGAAGCTGAAAAGTCCTTGACTAGCATAAGCAGTACTCAGCAACAACTAAAACATCAGCGTGTTATCAACATTCTTCTCCTACTAAATCCAAAACAGAGCACTATGCCTGCTACTAGGAAGAAAATTAACTCTATCCCAGCCGAAACCAGGACACTTAGTCTGGGAAGTATGAAAATTCCTCTGGAGATTTATGATTTAGGACGTAGAAAAGTGACCTGGAACACAAGAGTCACAGACTTAAGCATCTGCCAACACTGGAATAAGAATGGAAGGATCTTTCCTGATCAAATGAACCAGGAAATTTATCTGCATCTTCCTTATTCCTGTACACAGGACTTCTTCCCAATTTGAAAACTCACGTTTTTGTTTTGAAATGGTACTCTCCTAAGTGCTGCTGTTTACATGTAGCACAGGACTGGAAGTGCACTCCAGAGTCAGGGAGTGCAGTCTTGATGTTTTCGTTCAACCACTATGAATAGAATGGAGTGAATGGTTCCTAAATGGATCAAATCCCTACCTCCCTCAGCACCCACCCCACCCCACCCGACCACCCCCGCAACAATTATAAATCTTCATGAATTCATAAGCTAAATTTTTTCAGGGCAATTTGCACCTGTTTCATCTTGTTATAGCTATAACCTGTACTATATATCTAAACAGCTTGTTTGTTTGTTTGTTTGTTTTCTTTTCTGCCATTTGATCCCTTTGATAAACTAGACAGCAATTATAGCCTTTCTAGTTTTTATTTCAGCAGGTTGAACAGGCAAAATTTTGTTTCACCTTGTAAGATAGTGGACTGTTTTCCTATAATTCTAAAAATTTTTCAGTCTATCCTTATTTGAAGTCATCTTTCTTAAATAAGAACAATACACACTCTGCTTGTTCAATATTAAGGGGAAGTTGGGAAGTTTCCAACACTGTATCAACTGGTGTTGATGGTTCATATTCCTACTGTGACTGCCTATTGCATCCAGAGTTTAATCCACCTCTGGTTTTAACTAATGAAACTGTTCTTGTTGTTATTCCCAAAGGGCATGTGTTTACATTTTCTTATACTTAGCCTAGTCCCATTTCTATCATACCTATCGTTGAGATATCAAATTTGATAGGTCACTTTGCATATTTGCTGACAATGTTCCCAGCTTTAATTCATCAAGTTCCATTGTTTACTTGGTGCTAACATTATAAAAATGTGCCTCATAACTAACCATTTATGGAGTCCTGTTTCCTCCTTCAGTAGTACGGCTGGTTACCTCCCATTTAGCCAAACTTCCTTCCTCCTAACTACTATTGTATATGAAATTCAGGACAACTAGCAGTATACTATGTGATGTAATAGTAAATACTTCAGTAGAATCTAGAAAGAGTAGACCTATTTGGTTTCCTTTGTTTTGAATACCATTTGTCTTATGAAAGATACCCACTTAATCTGGTGCAATATATCTTTTATGAGGTCTGTGTTTCATTCTACCTCATTTTCCAGTCATGTCAATGTTTTAAAATATTCTCTTAAAATGTTTCCTGAAACTCATACTGCTGAGGTCAGTCTAATAAGACTGTAGGTGTTGGAGTGATTGTTTTTCCATTCCGATGTGGAAGAGTAATATTCTATGTTTAGAAATTCATTCTTGTTGTATATCTGCTGCAAAACTCTAAAACAGCATGACTAAACTAAAAAAAAAAAAAAAAAATTTAAAAAAAAAGCCACCTTTTGTGGCATTACCATCATGTAGGGGAAAACCAAGCAGCAGCTTTTGGGAAAAATGTGGGGGTTTTCATCATCTTTGTCATTTTTCATGTCAAATATTTTATTCTCTAGTCAGTCTGCTGATACTTCCCAGTATCATCCTATATGGAGACACAATGCTGTCCATTGATGCTTTAACTTTTTCTACATCTGGTTAATCAAACAACTATTGCTAACAGTGTGCATTTTTCTTGCCAGGATGAATAAGTATGTATTTCCAAGATCCCATTCATTTTAGAGAGGTAGACCTCAGTGGCTTATTTATTCTTCTTCTTTTCTCAGACTTCAGTGTAGTTATATGAAGCACAGGGCTTTGACACAAGGTTTCATGAAAATAGTCCAAGCAAGAGATATATTAAATGCAAAAATTAAAATTACATAGACTATCTGAGGATACAATAGAAAAGGATGTAAGAAAACAACTGAAGTGAAAAAAGTTCAGTATATTTATTTTTTGTGGATAGTGAGTTCTTGAAACCACCACACTTTTTTTCTGAACCCAAAAGTCTATCACCTGTGAGAGGTATTTTATGTATTAGGACTGGGATTTCTTTTACATTTTGTGGGACATGCTTATCTCTGTAAAGCTGAAATTTATTGTTAGGTAATCAGATACAAAATTTTCCATTGCTGTATGGCATTGTGATACTGCCTTTTGGTTTTCTTTCTGCTCCTGAAAACACAAGACTTTTTGTCGGAATTAAAAAATTAAATGAATATATTTCAGTGGAGCCTGTCAAGCCCAGCTTGTTGGGATTGCTGTGCTGAGAAAAACATGAAAAGAAAAATATCCTTAGAGCAATAAAAATGCAGGCCAACAAGCTTGGTGTTTGAGTGGGTTTGGATACATATTTTTCTTTTGTTAAACAGTTGTTTTATTTAAGTAAATACTGTTCTTTCCTCTGTTTTGGAAGTTTAGCTTTGCTGGAGAAAATGCAAAATCGTTTTGATGTGGGTCATGACTAGATATATTAGTGCAACAATAAACAATGTCTTGTTACTCGCTTTCTGATAGTATTTTAAAGGCTTTTGGTGAGTCATCTTTCATTTACAAAAGAGGGAAGAGTAAGTCTTTCCAGTGTCAAAAGTGAATTTCTGTGGTTTGAATAGTGCAATTGATGAGACTTTAGCTCTTGTTTTATGGAAATCAGTAGAATCCAGAGGCAGAATACAGGATTCTTAATGTAGCTAGCTCTGTGCAGAAATATTTAGAACAACTATGGATGACTCGGTGATTGGTGGAGGATTAGTGGTCATGAGCTGCAGTATCTTAAATCCCCTTGCAGGTGATCCTATTTGGATTTTGAATATGCTTTAACTTATGCACATTAGCTTCACATAGCTAATTGAGTCTTTCCTGAACATCTCTGCATAAGCAAGCCCAGATGTTCTTTCAAAAGATCATGAGAAAATCTTTTAAAAGACCATGAGAAATTCTTTATAGTCCTTGATGTGTCTGACACTATTATGCAACGGTCATCCAATGTCTGTCCTAACCACAGTCTTAACATCCAGGGCAAAATGAGGCTATTGCAAATAACACCTCTGCCAATAACAAACAAAGAGCTTGTGTCACTTATATATATATATTTGTAAAAGCCATTGGTTTTAGTATTTCATTTTACCCTATTTTCACTGTTGCTCTGCAGTACTAATTAAGTAGATGTGTAACTGTGTATTATGAATTGTATATAAGCTTTGGTACGTATTTTTGGGGGAGAAAAGATGGTTTTGGTGGTATCACTGAAAGGAAATTAAGTCACAAACATGCTGCCCAGTCAGTCTAAATGTGGGTCATACATCAGAGGTGTGACAAAGGTAGAGAGAAAAGGAAGAAAATGGAAGAAAGGAGGTTCAGTATGGAAATATCTTGAAATAAACATTGACATTCTTATTTCCAGAATGCTTCAGGTCATCTTACTGAGAAGCAACCTAGCATGGTTTTAGATACCTGTTCAAGTAATATTTTGCATATTCTGAGCCTTGTTTCAAACTTCTACACAGAGAAATTAGGATAGAAGTATTCCACAGATTAAAAAAGAGTTAGAAGACTTGTTATGCCAGGCACAGGGATGCCAACACTAGCGAATACAGACAAGAACTCCTCTGTCCTTGCTCGAACTGACTGTCAGAGTTTGGCTTTGGCCAGAAGCTGTCTGGTATCCTGTGATGTTCCTGGCAGGTGGTCTTAACTCAGCTACAGTGTTATGCTAATGCATCTATAGAGCTTCTGTATTGGAGTTTGTTGCAGGAAATCAGCCAGCTTGCTGTGTGGATGAACATACACATACAGGACAAGAAAATAATCCAGTGCCAGATACTGTCTGTCCTGGTAGTGCTTACTGAAAATAATGTGATTTGTTCTGTGATATTACCATACCATACTGCTAATTTCCTGCAAACAGCCCTAACATGGTGGGAAGTGAGGATAACAATATCACCATTTAAACGTGTTTCTGATATGGCATTGCTCCTGCATGAGGCAGACTTGAGACCGATGTAAATATAGTGTCAAGGTTGTTGCACAGATTGTGTTGTTGCACAACTTTTCTAATGCTTGTTGATTCAGGGGAACAGGTTCTCTGTATCTCTTTTGCCAATGACTTAGACAGTGGGCACAGTCTTTTTATTATTAATGTAGGATTTGAGGAATTTTATTAATTCTGTCACTGATATTTTGCAACAAATGTTTGCTTGGAATGGTTGAGTAAGTTGTAGTTTGGCTTGTTAGTCAGCTCCATGCTGAAAGTACCAAGTGTGTGGTTCCTCCTCTTCCTATGTTTCTTGGGAAAGCAAAGGGACAGCTGTCTATCTGACAGATTTGCTGATTATATTCAATTTACTTTTCTGTAGAAGCATTATCTTTAACATCAAACAAACTATGGCTTTGGTCAAGAAAGAAAGCAGCTACAAACTACGAATTAGTTGAAGTATTGGGGAATGAGCAACCTCGCCTTCAGGTTTTTTAACACATCTAAATTTAAGTTACCCGTTCTGGTAATAGCTGTTCATAAGGAATGGCTGCCAAGACTGTAAGCATTTTAGACTTTCTTTGTATAAACCTGAAATTACGGTCTGCAGCACTAAAATAAGGCCCAAGTTCAGGACTTCAATGCTTAGGATTTTGCTGGGAAAATATGCCAGCTATTCCTGTGGGCTTCCTGCAGAGCCGAAAACACAATGGGCTAAATGGATATGACTTAATACTGTAGTTCCAGGGGATTTATAGATTTAATTGACCTTTTCTAAATAAAAACTATAACTGTCCCTTGTCCCCAAGAGATGACAACACAAATAGAATGAAAAGCCACTCTTCCCCATGGGACTGAACATGGGAATTAATGTTGCAAAACCTCAACATGAGGGAAAGAAGCAAATCTTTTTCTGTGTACTTTCAGTATTTGTCAGACAGGTAATTTCCAGCAGTCAAAAATAAAGACTAAGGGAAGCATAATTAGCATTGGTAAAAGAACGGAATGTTGTTCAGTAAAGTGAAGTATGTTTGAGAGATGTAGCTGATCATCAATGCTGTAATAATTCCTATGTATGTATCCAGATGGATGCTGAACTGTAGAGACACAGTCAAAACAAAACAAAATCTCACCGTACCCTTGCAATGAATTTTTATAGAAGAGCTGCCAAAATAAAGAACAGATTAACCTAAACAATAATGACTGATAAAACAAATATGAAATTAGATGGCTAATGTGAAATGTGAACAACTTGAAATTGTAAACTGCTAGATTAATGTTAGTATTTCAGAAATGCAGTAATGAATGCTGTAATGAGAAAGTGACACATTCCACTTGCTTTGTATACAAGCATAAGGAGTTTAAATCTGGAGTTGGAATACACAAGGTAGATGGATCTAGAAAAAGACAAATGGTAGCAATATTGAGACAGAAAAATTAATTTTAATAGTTTCATATTGGGCATTCTGCAAAGGCTCAATTGCAGTGAGACTGAGAGAAGATATCTGTAATTGGAAGGAAAAGTGGTTACAAACTGGCTCAGTTTTAAAGAGGGAAGACCATGAGAAAGGCATGAAGATTGAAGAATATGTACAGTTTACAGAGAAAGAGAAAGGGAGAAGACTCCTTGGTTCTACCAAAATTATGATCCTGGGAACAGGGGAGAGTAGTGGAGTGGGTTGGTTTGGGTTTTTTTTGATTGGGGGTGGGGTGTGCTCATTGATTTATGTATTAAATCTTTATTTTTTAAAAAGGTGGGGGTGGAATTATTGAAATATTGGAAGCTCATTTTGAAGAGAATTATCTATGGACAGAACATCTACATAGAAATGTAAGAAGGGCAGTAATAGATATCAGAAACACTAGTAGTAAAAAGTGTTGCTGAAATTATTTTTTTATATATATATATATGTAATAAAGATTATAAGGGGAGAAAGGTGAGGTGGTTATTAAATTCAGTGGCAAAGCTCTCACTAAAACCACTAGGGCCAGGTCAGACTTTGGGGGCAGAAAAGGAAAGGAACAGCAGGCAAATTGCAAGGATGCTAGTAAGAGGAATACCTAGATACAACAGGGTTAGTGTCAAGTGTATAAAACATTAAGTTGGTATTAGCAGCTTATGCCTTCTGTCTCTGAAGGCAGCAGTTTGTTTGCTCTGTTCAAACCATGCTACAGAAAGGTTTTTGTCCAGTCAGGGTTACTTTTAACATCTTCTTGTAAGCTTTCAGGCTCTTAAATGTAGATTTAAAAAATAAAATAAAATAAATTAAAAAAATTTCAAGTACTGTTGATGTTTTTGTGTGAAGTTTCTACACAATTGCTCAAGTAACATCTGTGGTATGAAATTAAAGATCTATACAGAATTATTGTGCTTGTTCCCATGAAAAAAATGCTTATTCCAAACAGCAAACTGCTATTACTATTATCAGTTGGACATTTTAAAACCACATTAGTATTTCATAGTCAGGAAAATATTTCAGTGACTAACTGTGGTCGTCTTTGCTAGGGAACACCTCATTCGTTCTGTCAGATAGTCCCTTTCTGGCATTGGAAAGGACTGCAAACCCTTTCATATCCAAAATGGTTATATGGCTAGCTCTTGTGTCTTACAGTAACTGGGAAATTCAGCTTCTTGATTCAGACTTTCCCATTTCATGTAATAACTTGTCTGCAATTTGGTATCTACATTATGTATTTATTACTTAAAAAAAAAAAAACAAAAACCTAACACAGTTTTCCAACAGTTCTTGAAAGCACCTTCTAATTACGCAGTTACTGTAGGGTTTGTATCCTCCAAGCAAAAGATAAAACAGAAGAACCATAGAGGGAAAAATAGATTTAAGTATTCGGGGAGATTAGAGTTGTTCCTCTGTCTCAGATTCATGCAGAAGGGACATTGCAGTATTTTGTCTAAAACTGAAATTGTTCACTTACATTTGAATTCTTAGTTGCATGAATCTATGCCATGAGTTCTTCAGGATGGTATCTTAGGGCTTGTCTAGTGCTTGGTATGAGACATTGATCTTGCCTGGGGTTCTACGCTGTAAGTGTTTAGCAGCATCTAAAAGGATTTGTGAGTGAAATAATACCTTCTTATATTGTTATTCCTTCTATTGTGTTCTGTCTGTGCCAGCAGCAACTTTTACTCATGTTAAGGTTCTGCACATAAAATTTACCTTTTTTTTCTTTTTTTTTAAAGGGCTTAAAATATCCTATAGTATTATCCAGCCTGCTATATCATCACTCTCTCTTTTTCTTCCAAGACCTGTACTTGTCCATTTTACAGACTGCCACAGCAACATGGTCTTAACTAATCTAATGATCTGGAGGCCTAAATATGGACAAAATTGGAGAGGAAAATGTATATATTCATAAACTTCCTTTCTAAATGAATGTGTAATTATTTTTTATTCTTATTTTTAAACATCCAGTTTTGGAACTAAATGGTAGGCTTTCTGTATTTCTGAATTTCTAAAATCTTGAGGAACAAATTTAAATTTAAAGTCTCTTTACCCCAAAAAAACCTCTGTTCTTCCTAAGCCACAAAATTTGCATTCCTACATAAAATGCACAAATAGAAATAATGTCTATTTCTTCACTGGAATAGGCATTGGATGACAGTAGAAGCATCTATGTTCACCAGGATGAACCTGATGTTTCATCCCATGAACACAATAACAACATTAAGAGAAGGTCTTTGTGTCCAGCTGTGGTGATAACAATCTGATGATGGTGATTTTGACTAAAGTGGATATAGACCAATAAATACATTTCTGCAAAATTTCATCACTCTGGAAATGATAAGCACAAATAGTGAACAAATAGACTAGTGTGTGATTTCTCATGTTCAACTAAAATAAGCAGATTTAAGCACTGCTGATAACTGTTACAAATATATTAAAAGCATGAGAGTGTAGACTCTTTCTCCAATATTCTTATATAATAGAAGGTCATTGTTTGAAGACTAACACAATTTCACAGCCTTTGTGACTTTATTTACTGCAGGCACCAAGTAATGGTGGTCATGCAATCACTGAGAACACAGTGGGAGAGTGGGACACATCTTGTAGGAGATGCTCAGTGTGGACTAGGCACATTGACTGACTCTTATCTATAAGAACACCCTGTCCGTAGAGGACACTCACCAATTAATTATCTAGTCCAATTTCAAAACACATTCTGAAAGTCCAAAAACTGTTTTGTGAACCTCTTGTTTCAAACCATTGCGAATTTGTCAAATCAGGCAAATGCTTGCCTGAGGCCTTAGGATTCATGCCTGTGGGACTAAGCACAGGCTCCTTAGTAGAGCAGTTCTTAAGACAGTGCCACAAAATGTTGTAAAGGAATTGCTGGCAAGATGCTTGCAGCTAGTAAAACATACTGTCTTCCTTTTAATGTGAGAGAGTACATGGAGTACAGTAATTCCATCCTGACAGTGATCTTTCATGATTACACTGGTAACTCCTGATTCCACTGTACTATAGTTCTTCCTTTTGGGAGCTATTAAATGATGAATCATTACCAGGAATGAAAGCAGCTGTATTTTGCGTTTCAGATTCAAGAGACTTTGTGGTGGTTCTCATGAGGAATATATAGAGAGGGGCACCTAAATTATAATTATTTATTTTTACTTAAATTGTTTAGTACAGTTTTATGGAAAAGGTTATGTTAGTACTTAATAAAATTATAGCTTACTTTATACTGGCTGGTCAGTCAAATGGACTAGTGGTTTTTTAATGAGTCAATAAGTGAACAGAGAATCACTGTGAAACCCTTTAATGTAGCTCTTGCTCAAAGGCCAAAGCAAATTCTCCTTCTTTATGGAACCACACTGCGTCAAAAACATTTCTCTTGTATGTACATATAAAATATTTTACTAATATATCTGGCACGGGTAGACAACTTGAGCTTCAATTTTCTTGCTTACCTACCTTTAAAATCAATAGCATAGTTATATAAATCTCATCTGTAAAATCCTTTAAAAACTTGTCTGAAAATATAATTTTCTAAAAGGAAAAAATTATCTCACTGTAACTTCATGTCAAAAAATCCTGATGAATATTCCTTACAAAGCAGCCAAAGGTAGGGAAAACAAATTTTTTAAAAAATGAAGTTTACATTTGTACAATTCTGAAAAGAATATGTAAACGTGGTTCATTTAGAATTATGCTTAAATTTAGGAGTTTGTGAGCATGACAAATCTAATCACAGTCTTTGTACAGAACAATAGTTCATGTAACAAAGAAGCTCTCCAAAATGGAGGGGGGATGGTGTTTAATTTGGAGAGACAAGACAGAAGTCAGAAGTAGGAATGATGAGTTATGGAAACTGGGAGAAAACAAAATAATTCACCCCTCCCTGTGCATTGTCTACTTGACCACCATGGTGACTAAACAATACTATCTCTTCATACTTTTTCACTACACAGGTAGCTGAAGTTTTTATCTTCTAATAATGCCCAAGATGAATTCTGTGTACTTATATATAAATACCCATGCAGCATGTCCATGCCTGCATAACATCTGTGTCCCAACACAGGGAGGCCTCAGTTGGATGCTGTGTACAAAATAAAGTTGCACGACATCTTGGTTTTTTCTGACAAACCTTGTACATTTCTAAACAAATTTTGTAAAAGTCAAACATGAATTTTTAACCAAGCAAGGGAAGTTATCTGGAACCAGTGTTTTACAGGCATCAGCCAAACTGAGGACTATTTTCCTTCTCTGAGATTGCAGTAAAAGATTAAGTGTTCTCAAGCCAACTGCAGTGTACTAGGCCAGAGTCTTTGGATTAAAAAACTGTGTGCTGTGACCTGGGCAGAGTCATCATGCAGCTGATAAAGAATAACAAGTCATTCCCAGGAACAGCTGCTATGCCGAGCAAGGGCTCTAACCTCTCCAGTGTAAGTGTCTGGTTAGGTCCTATTGATTTAAAGAGACCTTGTTATCATGAAAACTGCAACACTTTTCCCTCTGAACAATGGTTTACTGTGCAGACTGCTTTGCGGTTCCCAGAGGTTTGATCTCCAGCAAAGCACTTGTCTCCAAAACTGTAAGACCTACTCCTAGCAGAGCCATCAGTTTAGTCCCAATGGGCTGTTTCACCTTCCCCCCCCCACCCCCAGGATGGTGCATTGTGTGTATACATGGCAAATTTTAAACAGAGTGTTTCAGATTTCTGTGGTAGTGGTAGCATAATGTTTGCAGAGACGGACAGTTAGCTCTCCAGGAGTTTCCAATAAATGTCCCCAAAACATGCTGGTATAGTCCAAGCAGAATGAGGCCCTGACAGTGGCATGAAGTAACAGGCAGTATAGAGAGTCAGGCAAGCATGGTCAATGCCAGGCAGAGGTCTTCCCAAACACAGAAGTCGTAGTCACGTAGGATCCTTTGTTGACTGTAGATACAGCCAGTTCCTTTTATTTGCCCAGTCACATGCCTGCTGTTAAATTATTGCCATCTGTTAGTTGGAAACTCCTTTTAGAAGCATAAAAAGGCAAACTGCAGGGACATCTGGCTTAAGAGAATTCTACTTTACCTTGCAAAGTGATTTTTCTCTTATAACAGATCAGTCTTGTGTTTATCACAATGTAAATGACACAGTAATAGCAGTGGGAAATATTGAAGTAGCTTATCTAGGTTTGGTTTGCTCAGTGGGCCGGTTTTTTATTTTCCTTGTAGAATGTTTTTGGAGATTTCCATCCTTCTTTCTAACCATCTCTAAAAATATCCTGTACCTTTGCAACACTGACGTGAACAACCTAAGGAGAAAGCAATGTGGGAGACTGTCCAGGTCCCTAGGTCATGGGAGGGCCCAATTTAAACTAGGTGCAGGTCATCCTGAGGAATGAGAAGCCCATGGCTTGGATTTTACCCAAGGCCAGCCAAAGTCTAATGCTGTGTAGATTATCATTTACATTATCTGCATATGCTTGCACAGAATTTATGGCTAAGCACTTCCAGACAAATGTACGCTAATATGTACATTTAGGATCATAAGAGGTCTCTAGTCCAACCTTCTGCTCCAAGTAGGATCAGCTATGATGTCAGACCAAATCACTCAGGGCTTTATCCAGACAGGTTTTGAAAACTTCTAATGATGGAGACTGTACAACCAGTCTGGACACCCTGTTCCAATGTTTCCATCCTCATGATGAAAAAGCTTTTCCTTTTACCCAATGTAACCTTCTCTTTTTCTCAGCTTACACCCGTTGCCCCTCAACCTTCCACCCTACATCACTGCAAAGAGCCTGGTTCCATCTTCTGAATTATCTGAAGCTGCTCCTTCTCCAGGCTAAACAAGCCCAATTCCCTCAGCTTCTCCTCACAGGGCAAGTGCTCCAGTTCCTGATCATGGTGGTGGCCCTCTGTTGAACTCACTCAAGTTTACCAACGTCTTTCCGGAATGCAAGGCTCCAAAACTGGATGCAGTATTCTAGATGTGGTCTAATAAATGCTGAATAAAGGGAAATAATCAATTCCCTTGACCTACCAGCTCAACTTCTGTTGATACAGCCTAATGAGCCCATTTCCTCAGCCTGTCTAGGTCTCTTTATATTGTTATTCAGACCAACAGCTTTGTCCTTGAGCATGCCAACAGGTCACCTCAGTTTGCACTGGAATGGGCTGGACTGCACAGATGCAAGTTAAGGTAGATCAAGACTCTTATTTTTAACTCTAACTGTTAGAGTGGGAGCTACGGTGTTCTCGCACACCCTGCAAAATGGGAAATCCTAGATTTTTAGAGGTTGTAAGCAAATGTTGCCAAGTAATTTGTGAATAAAGGCTTCATAATTTAACAACCTTTAGCAAACACTTCTTACCAAAGCTACCAGTGTACCAGCCACTTTATGAACAGTCAGAAAGATGTTAATTTTCAAACTTTCTTACTCAAATGGCTTGGCTTAGTTCCAATTTCCTCCAAAACAGTTCCATGACTGCTGCAAAGCATGCAGAGGTTTTTGTTGTGTTTTGTCTGTGTGTGTGTGAAAATACATCTCCATGGGAAAATCAAAACAATTTAAAAATATGAGATTACACTGGAACGGAAATCTTAGTGTCATGGCTGTCATTCCATACTGAGGGATTAGGGTAGAAATAGAGCCCAAGTACTGTGGGACTTTAGCATGCATGGAGCCTCTTTTCTGTGGTGTTAATACCAGGAAGTTCTGCACTGACCCTGGAAGTGGCCTGTGATCAGGCATTTTGGCTGTAGGTGTTCTAACTACACCAGAAAACATGATGAAAGAGACTCTCACTTAGATGTTAGGTGGTTATTTCAGATGTAGGGAGCATCTATGTTGTTGATATTCTGTATGGATGCTGTTCTTGCTAAGCAGTATGCCTGCTTGAAAAAGCTACATGGTACAGTCAAAGGAATTTGAACTGGAAAAAGATTACGAATTAAATATTTAGCAGAAAATGAAGCTGGAGAGTGAGAGGGATAAGCTGTAAGAAGGGGACACTGGGAAAATTTGGAAGGCCTGTAGGGTTCATCTACTGTTTGCAAGGCAAGTAATATACGCTACTGCTATATATGTATTCATAAAAGGTAAGCCTTGATGATGTATTATATGGAAAAGTTTTCTGATTGATTCAGTTATGTCAGACATGTCTGGACTACATCACCTACCCTTGTCTTGAACAGAAGAAATCTGCTTGATTCTTCTCAGTAAAATATTTTAAGATTTAAGATATCAATATTTGTGTATTGATTCTCATAAAGAGCAATCATTGCAAACAGAACCAATCAAAGTCTAGAATATTGTTAATACTGCAAGCATTTATAAAGCCAAAATACAGAAGAAAGAAAATTAAGTTCACATCTTATGCAACCTGACCTTCAGGAGGTCGGTAGGCAGTATCTCCTGTATATAAGGTCTTTTATTCATGTCAGCTTTGGCACATAAAATGATCAGTTTGGAATATCTTGGCCATGTAGCATTGACTTATGTGTTTGCTCTCAAGCTTGACAAGAAAAATCTTGTACCATATTCAATGTACTTTTTATTAATTATTTTTAAAATGTAAATAATACATGCCTGGATCAACAGTTCAGCTGTACAGAATTACTCACCATGCTCCCTCAGTAGTTTGCTGCTGTATCAAAATATTCAAACATTTAATCTGTACCCTTCTGTAACTATCACTGTATAATGTGAATGGAGCTACAGGGATATATCTTGTATACCCCTCTGTTGAGAATGGTACATCCTGTCTCTGCACATGAATGACCCCATTTTCATGACAAATCAAAGTCTGTAGCTATATGCTGATATATTGTAGGAATGGGTTGATTTCTTTAGCTGTCACTAAGCAGATTCTTAAGTGCTTCAAACTTTCCTTCCTTTGCAGTGTTCTGCATAACAGCAGCTGATGTCAATAACTATTATTTATAGTTTTTAGTAAACATTTGTGATGGAAATTTAACTACCTAGCATGTTAGAATTTGTTGCTTTCTAGCCTGTTATGTATGTGATACAGTATATATTGCCTTAATTTTTTTTTATCATCTTCCATCTATTTACTGTGATTGTTGCACAAAATACTTTATTAACGGGGGAGATGCATGGGTATTTAAAAGTGAATGAAGTCTGATACTCCATCAGATGGTGAGCCATTTTGACTCTTTCTGTGTATGAGGATAGGAAGGTTTTTCTGTTAATACAGTATTTGGTATTTTCTACTGAGCAAATATCTTCTAACTTTAATTTGGTCACTTTCTAGTTAATTTTTTATTCCTTCTCCTTTCCTGTGCATTTCTAGCCAAAACCTGTCTTCCTGTGATTCTCATCAAGTGTGACCTCATCAAGGTGATGAAATTTCAGATTTTATCCATTCTTTTTTTCAAACGAATTTTCCCTTTTCCCTACAGAAGAGAAAAAAAAAAAAGAAAAGGTTTTAAGTAAGGTGCAGTCCATTTTACTTAAGTAACTTTGCTTGACCCATTTCTGTCCTTCCTGAATGATCTCTCTGGCTTTTGAAACCTGGGCAAATATTATTTAAAAGAACTAAAAGAAGGCATTTTGAAATACCCATTATTAAACCAGTGAGGTTTCTTGCCTGAAATATATAAACCTGGAGATGCAATTAAGTTCTTTTTTCTCCCCATTGGTGTACTGCTCAATGGAAACTCATTCTGACAGAGAACTGTGGCTAAACAACACTAGTAGATGAGTCACTTAGAGAAATGGAAAGAAAGGGGGAAAAAAGAACCACTCTGCTGCTTGATAAGAACCAAAATAGGTCCAGATGGTCTCCGTAAATCTTCCCATACTTGCCTGAAGAACAGCAGACAGGGCTATGCTTACATCTTCAGTAATTCTTGTTTTCTTGGTACAATAGGAACTTTCAAGCACATGGGAACCCTATTCGTCAGGTTTCTACACAGATTAAGATCAATCAGGCTAAGCTGAGCAAGCTTGCAGAGGTGTTGATAACAGTTTATAAGGATTAGAACTATAATTATTAGGAATACAGTTCAATGACTAAAGACTTCACTAATATGAATAACCAAAAATACAGGAGAGCGAGAACTTCATTCCAGTGCCCTGACTTTTCAGATACCAGCGCAACCCAGAGCTCCAGTTGCAGAGGATCCCTGCTGAATCCATGGCCAGATTCCAGGACAGATGGAGTCTCTGGAGTAATGATGATGAAGCAGATCCCAATAAGCATGTGCAGGCTTAGCATTTTAAATGTTCAGCAGGTTTTGGTGGGTTTTCACAAGAAAAGTGGAATATGTTAGGCCATGTCCTGTCAAATTTCAACACTTTGCTCCCTAGCTTGGAGATGCGAAACGTTTTCAAACAAAAAGCATTATTCTTCCCCTTTGCATCATTTGCCTAAGATTCTTCCTCCTCCTTCCACTGCTTTCATATCAGTGTGAGATAGCAAGTTTGGTCTTGGATAATTTCAACATAAGGAGCTATTGCTGCACAAAGTTCTGAAAGTAGAACTGTGTGATGACACACTTGGGGTAAATGTGATAAAAATGATGCTACCAGTATGGCCTACACTCTGTGTGTGTGTGAGTGTGTTCAGAGCAGTATGTATACTTCTGCATCAGCATTGTAAATGCATTATGCTTTCCACTGCTTTTTTTCCACTATTATATTGTCAGGAAAATATCCTTGAACTAAGGAGTTAAGAGTGTTCAAGAAACTGTACAGTGCTACATATACAATTGTAATTTATGTAGATTAGAGCTTCTGAGAGCTGTTGGCTGATGATTAAAACTCTGTCAAACAAGACCCTTCAAGTTTAACTTGTAGCTCTGCACAGCCATTGGCTGCTGCAGTGGCCAGCTGTCACTCACCGCTTGCTAATCAGTCCATTGAAATTCAGTGCAAAGGCAATGTGGACTGGAATACATTTTTGAACAACAATAACATTAGGAAGCATAACTTTTTTCAGAACCCATTGTGTAAACACAAGCATAATCACCTTTGAAGTAGCTCAAATCAACAGGTTTGGGCCTGAAGTTCTTGGCTGAAATATATCTTACAGATTGGTATGAAAAAGTGATTAGGTGTAGGCCAGAATGAAGTAAAACTGCTGGCAGCTGCTCTTTGAATTCATCCTACTGAAGAAGTTGCAAACTGAAAACTGATATTGTAAGACACTGGTTTAGCTCATCAGGAGGAAAAAAAAAAAAAAAAAAGAAAGAAAAAGAAGCCCTGCTAACTAGGAGAGGTGTGGACACGAGGACAGCTGTCTAACATTTCCCAGGCAAACCACATGAATCTTCTCTGAATTCACGTCACATTGTGGTGAACTCTGGATTCTAACCTTTGGCCACCAACTTTCTCTTCACCATGCACACTAGAAGCTGCCCCCTCTTCAGCTTTGCAAGGGGAGCAGGAAGAGCTGTGACCTGGATGACACCACATGAGGGTTTGCAGTGAGCCACTGGCTCTCTCCTGCATTTAGTCCTGGCTGTGGTGAAGTCGGGGGTGGGAGTAGTGCAGTTAAGCTCACCTCCCCATAGCAGAGATCAGCCTGCAAATGTTCTTCAGTGGTCAGCACAGCTGGCTTCAATTTTGCAAAGGGCAGCACAGTACGTGTGCCTTGCTGGAACAGTTATTCTGATAGCTTTTTCTTTGGATTTAGTCAGGCCTTTTGATTTCAAAATGCAAAGCAAATTCCACATAGACATAGATTGAAATAGGAGAAAAATAGCTCCAGCCAGCCCTTAGAAACTGAAGCGGCAGTGTTTCATTCAACTTACAGTTTGAGGAGCACCACAAAGGGGAATGGGGTTTAAATTGCCTTTTAAACCTGACTTTAGGTGTGGACATCTGAAATTTCACTGTTGTTGTTGCTTTGGTTTTTGTTTTATCTTGATACAGGAGAAAACCTTAGATGCAAAAGAGGTTTTTGCTTAAAAAAAGCTTGCTTGTTCTAGGAGAAAATCTGGAGGGAAAAAAATTTGGAAGACTCTCAACAAAATGAAATGTACATGTCTGACATTAATTAAGAAGGTCAACGAAGCTGGTGAAGGGTCTAGAGAGCAAGTCTTATGAGGAGCGGCTGAGGGAACTGGGATTGTTTAGCCTACAGAAGAGAAGCCTGAAAGGAGACCTTATCGCTCTTTACAGCTACCTGTAGAAAGGAGGTTGTAGTGAGGTGGGTGTTGGTCTCTTCTGCCAAGTAACAAGTGATAGGACGAGAGGAAATGGGCTCAAGCTGCATCAGGGGAGGTTTAGATTGGATATTAGGAAAAATTTCTTCACGGAAAGGATTGTCAAGCATTGGAACAGGCTGCCCAGAGAGGTGGTGGAGTCATCATCCCTGGAAGTGTTCAAAAAAGGGGTAGATGTGGCACTCTGAGACATGGTTTAGTGGGCATGGTGGTGTTGGGTTGATGGTTGGACTGATGATCTTAGAGGTCCTTTCCAATCTTAATGATTCCTAGTTTTTACTTTCATTAAAAAATAATCCAGCCACCGAGACAGGAAACATGAAATTGCTACTCTACCCTTAATTGCTTTAGTGGTGGACTTGGTAGTGTTAGGTTAATGGTTGGACTGGATGATCTTAAAGGTCTTTTCCAACCTAAACAATTCTATGATTGTATTCTAAGTTAACTTTATATGTTTATGGTGTTTATGTTTATAGATTGGAGATGTTTGACACAGCTGGTGTTTATGTGCAAAGGTTTTTTACAACAGTAGAGAGAAGGACATCAATTAAAAGTGACTCTACTGTAACACAGCTGCATGAAAGGAGAGTTTCTTCAGTATTAGCTTCACTTCCAGGTTAGCTGGTTTTGTGCATGTTTTGAAAAGTTCTACTATGCTTTCTTGATTGCTTCCTTAGAGTTATCACAGCGTTGCTATGCTTCTTGGAATGCAGTTTGAAGACAAGAGGAGAAATGGGCTAGACTTTTAAACTTCACAAGGTCAGCCAAAAAACACAATCTGTAAGTTATTGTCTGGTTGCTTAAAGGATAAAATGGGTGCCATGGAAGTGTTGTGAGCATTCATTCTCAATCAATGATTTGATCTCAGGATCAAATAAAAAACTTATGGCAAACTGATTTCTATAGCCTTTTAAAGCACAGGTTTAGGTTGGTTTTGTGATAGTGGAGTAGTCATCAGGAAGTGATGGAAGGATCATCATTTGAAATACTTACAGAATGAAAAAAAAAAAGCTGGTTAAAGTACTGCTAAGAAGAATCCAGCCCTGGATTTGTCTACCTACAGTATTCCATCAATAATATCAGTTCCCTGGTCAAGAAAGTGCTTTTTGCGTCCACTAGCTGCTTGTAATATTTTCCATCAAGGAAGTATGAGATGCAGAAGTGCATTCTTTACATAACTCAAATGCTGCTAGAAAACAACACAATGTCATTAAAGTTAGTGTAGACTGCAAATACCACAAGCAGCAAAATCTTCTCTTGTTTAGCATTCTTTCTGAAGAGTTTTGTTGCAGCAGATTATAAATGGTAGGAGCAATATTTATGGGCTACAGGGCACATTAGGTTAAGAAATATAAATTAAAAGACATGAGTGACTTAAACTGAGCCACTCTGAATTTATACAGAAGTAGACATGGAAGCACCCACAAGATCTGTTCACGTTGTGGAAAGATGATGGTTTACTTCCAGCTGACAGTTAGCATACAGCTGAACTCTTACAGCCAATCCACATGTAAAATGCAAGTTTTTTAAAGCTAGGTCAGTCTGACTGCTGGCTGCTGTGCTTCTGCTCTCATCCTTATTTCCAAGAAATCCCTCCTCTGAGACTCCTCACAAGCTAGTTGGAACTTGTACTAAGTCAAGAAAGACTCACACCTTGTCAGCAAGGATCCAGAGAGTTGAGAGGCAGCAGGAGCATGCAGCCATGAGCAGGACAGCAGTCAGAAAATAGATGGATACAGGTGCCTGTAGATTTTTGTCTTCCGTATGTGCCTGTGTCACTCAGCAAAGCTCTTTGATCTATCTCAGGATTCATCAGATGTGATTAAAATAAGCCAAAACTTTTAACTTCCCCAAAGAACTTTAAGATGAGCTAATGTCATTGCCCTGTGCTGAAGACTTTGTATTATACAGGAGATTGCCAGGCATCACAACCTCTCTACAAGTGTAGACTACAGGCAATGCTGAGGAGGCAAGACAAATACAGTTCATCAAAAGATAGGGTGCAAGAGTGGAGGAATGGGTCAGGTTTTCAAACTTTACTACTATTTAAATTTAAGTTTGTAAAAATGGTCAAAGAAATGTACAGCAACATGATTTTTCTAAAGGATGATCAGACTGACACAACTTCTACAAGAATGAAAGTTATGATACACTGACCTGAAGGAAAGTCTAATGGGAGTTTAGGAGAAAATAATGATTTCAAAGCAAACATAGACAGATCTTCTGAAAAAGAATCATGAAAGACAGCTGGGGAAGGTATTCTGTAAAAATGAGTCAGAAATTCCATTTATTTGGCACCCAAGAAAGGACAAATAATGCAAATGTGATGGGACTGTGACATCTGTGCAAAGAACCACAGCATAACTGAAAACAGCTTAGAAGAGTTCATCTTGCACGTAGCAGTGGCTGGAAGCAGGTAGCAACTCATTTAATCCAACTAAGAATAAAGCATTTGTGCAGATGATGATTACAGTCATCTTTTCAGAACTATCTTAACTAAGCCTCATATTAGTCAACACTCTGGCTCATTTCTGCCTAAACCAAAAGCAGCTGAAGTAGTTTTGTGATAAGTTCATTTCAGATAATGGACTATTAGGAATTCTGAATATTTCCAAAGGACTGGTCTTACAAACACATATGCATTAGCATGGTTCATATTGCCGTTATATGTAAGTGCTGTGAAAGCATGAACCAAAGAAAATGAGACATTTAAAACCTCTGTCTCCATTTTCTTTGTTGTGGTACATGTCTTTGGAATTCAGGGCTTCATCGCCTCAGACAGTTGTGTCTTTCTGTCTGCAGGCATTTGGATATATAGCAATCTTCTCATGCTCACAGTTGCACATTTTTACTAAAAAAAAAAAAAATCCCATAACTAGTAAAAGAAAATTATAACAACAATGACAGAGCATTAATTTTTTCATCAGGAAACTATGATATAACAATGTAGAGTCTAAGTTGTCTGTAACAGCCTCAAATCGAAAGAGTGGTCCAAACCAGCCATACATATGAAAACAAAGAAAGCAAAGTACTTCAGTGAAACTGCAGACTGATCCTAGTCTCTTAAATCACAAAAGCTTATGAGAATGCAGCCAGTGATGTTTAGAAACTAAGTGAAGTAAAAGAAAAATTAAATCCAAGCTGTCTACTGGGCAGCATGAATCATATAAATATCTACAAGCACAAGAAGCAAACATCACTCCACTTAAATGCAAATCCAGAGTGTGAAAGATGTAATAGACGGTTGTTTATTTTTATCCTACCTGGTACGATTTCCATTGCTCTAAGTAATCATAGATAAGATGGTACATTGATATGTTTCTCCAGCACACATGTTGGAATTTGGAAAAGAAAAAACAACTGTCCAGATGTTGGCATGTCAATGTTACACATTTAAATTCAAATTGTCCAGACTGTTTCATTATTATTATTTTATTCTGGGTTACTTTATTTCTCTCTATTATAGAAAACAAGCAGTGTTTATTTTTAAACAGCTATAAAAACAGTTAAGCCCTAAAATAGACAGAGCAAAACAAGGCTTAATGGGAGTTCTTGGTTAATGCAATTGTGCATTCTAAGTCTTATTTTGTGCTAGGGGCTATTCCCCAACTGGTTTTAGGGAGCATGAGTATTCCCATTAATACCTGTTAATATCAATCATAAAAATCTACTTCACTTGGAAAGTTCCTCTGCAAAAAATTAATGCCATGAGCAATGGGTTTATTTTACAAATCTAAAATTAGAAATATTTGGAAGTATTTTGAGGACATAGTTATATAGAATAGTTATGTTTAAATCCTATCTGTTTTGAATGTCATAATACAATCTTAAAATCTGAAATGCACCTATAGTTTCTAAAAGATCAAGCCAGGGAGGAGCATATATGGGAATGGATAAAAACACCAGATGAGAATGAAGCATCAGTTTAACAATGTCTCATCCTGCTAAGGCAATGCTACTGCACCAGACATGCAACTATTCTGCAATATAAACATTTATCTTCCCCTGGGAACTCTGTTTTTCTTTCTTTTACATCAAAACTGATGCTTCTGTGGGTCATAATTTATTAATAGAAATGTATTCAAACTTTTTCACCAAGAAACAATCATGTATAAAGGACAATATCTACCTTTTTAGAGGAGGAAATTATCACTATAAATTTGTTTTCTTCTGAAGTTTAATTAATCTTCTCATAGGCTAAATTCCTTTTTCCTAAAAGACCAATTTTTAGAGCATATTGTACTCCCTTGAGGTCAATGGAATTAGACCATTGGCCAGTGTAGGAGATTGATTCCATTTATATGTGTCAATTCAACTCTGTGAGTCATATTATGTAATTATTAGATAAAATTAGCTTTCAAAAACTGTATCAGTGTCTCCATTTTTTCTTAGTTAAATTTGGAGACTATTAAGAATGCTTAATAAAATTAATCAAAAAACTCAGCAAATTTTCCTGGTTTAATCATTAAAATAATTTCCTAGAATTGTTGAGAAAAACAATTTCTGTTTCACACGGCAAAGTAGAGACACTGCTCAGAATTCATCTGCTTTCCTTTTAGAGCTGAAAGTTCTCATGATCTCCTAGATGATTTAGGAACATGCTATACATGCTGTGCATACTGTAGCAGCAATCATAGTTCACAGCAAAATATGTGGATAAATAGGTATTCCCTGGATTTTAAGAACAGGTCCACAAAATAAAAGAAGGAAGCAATAATCACCAAAATACAATGGGTGGGTTTTTTTCCTTTCTCTTTTTACTAGTGGATCCAAAACCACTTAGATCAGAAGCTTTCTGGCAGGCCAGCTAAATGCTGTTCACACTTGTGTAGTACATGCAATGAGATGTTTCACTCTGAAGCATAGGGAAACGAGCAAAAACACAAGATGCAGCTGAAAGCTTTTCCATAAATTTTTAGTGAGAAGCACAGAAGAGTTTTCTCTGAAGAAAGAATGTATTGAGAGATTGAGAAGAGAAAGTTAATGTTAAACAGTAGGAAATAAGGGAAGAGGCATCTCAGATTTAGTCTCCCCGAGAATCTCTAGGGGAGGAAGAGAAATTGAGCCCATTCCTCTCCAGTCACTATGTAATAATGCATACTGGCTGCCTCCCAGGGTATCATGATAAAAGCATAGACTAGGGTGACCTGTCATCACTGGGACTCTTTCTTTCTGGTGGGCTTCTACATGTATTCCCCACTTCTCCAGACTCTTTCCTTACACCTGCATTTTAGCCTAAACAGAGTCTGGCAAAAAAATGAAGTGTTGGAGTAAGCAGAACCCAGGTTAGAACATCAGGAGAGAGGACATTTCTAGCATTTTAATATTAACAAGAAAAACAGCTGAATTTGATGGAAAAAAATTAACAAAACAAAAATGACCCAATCAAAGAAAAGAAAGGCCACAACATGTGAACAGAAACAAACATGGCACTGCATAGAAAAAGATCTTTAAAGAGAGAACCAGTCTTTTCACAAGAGTAAGACCAAACATGTTACATTTTATCCCATCTGTTTACATCGAAAGAAAAACTAAGTAGCACTTAGATTCCTATTACTAAGGGTTTCTGAGCTTCAAAGTGGCTGTGACTAAACATTATGCCATTGCAGTGAGTCACCCTCTTCCCTTAATACCTATCTCTAGCTACTTCAGATTATTCGGATTTCTTTCTGTAAGAAGGAAAACCCACCAGAAATGTAATTATTATTTTTACTTTAAGTAAACCATTAAGTAATGGTTTGAAATACAATCTGAAAAAAAGTCAAGTTCTCAGTGTACTGTGCGGCTTTAGGAATATATGTCTTTCCATATATTTCTGTAGCTTACAACAATTTTAAGCGATAGGGTACCTGTGGGTCTGATCCAAATCAGATGAGTAGCTGGAACTCAGGGTGATTTGCCTTTGAGGTCTGCAGTTCTGTGAGAGGATATTCTGCAGTGGACAGTACAGTTTTTTTGCTTCTAATAATTTCCACTTCTCATTTCCTACCCTTTCTCTTCTCCCTACCTGCCTGCTATGTGAGTCCTTGGCCCAAATACTTCCATGCCATAATTGACGGTACAACTTTTAGGTCAGGAATCTGTTTGAAAGGTGCAGGTGTGTAATTCTGATAGCCTCCATAGGTTCCTTTGGATAGTTAACTCCAAAAGTAAGTTAGTTGAGGTGGTGTGTGTTGCACTGTTACATACGAAGGTAGATATGCACTGCTGTACTCTGCTACTAATTAATTTTTATTTCTTTTTCATCCTTTCCTTCGGTATGTAAATTTCATCTAAAAGAGTATTGCAACAGTATCTTTGTTACAGAATAAGAAGTCTGGGGAAATTAGAGGGTTTTTTTATATATAACTGGGAAAAAATGACATCACAGAACCTAACATCTTTTGTGCAAGTGGCAGGACATAACCCTCTTTGGAGTGCCCACTGAATGCAGTGGAATTATAACTGGGGTGGATAGAGCAGAGTTAAAACCAACATGTTTGCTCTGTAGTAGAAGAGAAGCAATGAAAGGAGACCTGGGAATTTTAGTGGGTTTTTAAATGTTACATTATCTTAGAGAATTTTGTGATATATTTACAAAAATAAAAATATCCATCTTTTCATCTTTTATAATGTTAAATACATGCTTTAAATAGTCTAGAAACACAAGTGAAAGATGATTACGTATAAAATACTAGAAGTAGGCTCTCCTTAGTGAATGAATTGCTTTGCTTAACATAGTAACAGGCAATGCTTGAAATGGAAGTTAGGAGCACCCACATCCATGCTGTTCAGCTGTGTATGCATGGCATGCAGGATGAGCCACTAAAGGCATTTTGCCATAGACAATATCTAAGGTGCTGAATTTAATTTTTTTATTTGCTTCCCAAAATATTCTACTTCAAATTTCAATAAAAATGCATACTGAAGAATCATAAACTTTTCACAGATTTTAATTTATAGTCTCAGAAGTAAATTAGAGATATCAAAATATTTACAGTACAGCACAATAAGAAACAAGATTTGGAAGGAATTACATGCAGTTGTATATAAACAAACCTTTGGCAATGACAGATCAGGAGGAAAGATTGATTTTATGGTTTCTTATTCTGTAGCTGCCCTGCAAGAATGTTTTATGCTTGTCTTGGAAGCAAGTGCTACCAGCTGCTATGAGAGATGGAAGTCAGAATAGTCAGAGTTGTGATCCAATACAGCAGTTTCATTGTATGACCAAAACTTGTTCTTCCCCATTTTTTCTTATCTCGGATAAAATGTTTAGCTGTGACCCATTGTTCTTGTTTCTGCAAGAGTACAACAGGAGGGCAATATATCTTCATGAATGAAATGTAAAGGCTACATTACATAAAAACGCAGATGGTTACCACTTGACCCAAATTATTTCGGTGAATGAAAATTGAGAAATCTTAAGCCTGTTTAGATTTTATAATTAAAAAAGCTCCAAAGAGCTTCCTGAACATGCAGATTTCTGGAGTGATAGAAGATCCCCTACAGTTTGTGACTAATCCATAGACTGATTAGTTGCACAATGAAAAGTAAACACAATCTAAGTCTGGAACTTCTTCTGCCATCACAATTTCATGTTTGCAGAAGCAGCCTGAGAAAAGATAAACAGTCCTGCGATACAAAGGAGGAAAAAATCCTTTCTACTAGGCTATGTAAGATTAAATCCTAAAAGGTAACAACATGCTTAAAATCTGCTTGGTAATCCATAAGAATGGGTTCTAGGCTTACATTACAAAGTATCTGCCAGGAAAGACTGAAGAGTAGCGTCACATCAAAACTTTTCCCTCAAAATAACCTTGAGTGTTTACAGGTTCCACCTTAGTCTGTGAAAATATAGCTCTTAAATACTCTTTCTAATGATGTCAAAGGATAGCACTTTTTTTTGCAAAGACTGTGGGTGTGATTTAGGCTGGTCTTCCCAGTTATAGCCCTTCTTTGTTAGGGTCTCTTTTTTTTTTTTTGAGATTTAAATTAAAATTAAGGTCCAAGTGCAGATGGGATGGATAGTCTATTTGAGCTCCTAAGGGGCATTAATACAGAGTTTTGCTGCACAGGATTTGTTTTACATATATTTAAGGTAACTATATATAAACTAACTGTATGAATTACACTGCAGTTTGGACACACACAGTGTTGAATATTATTCAAATCAGCAATTTTACTGTAAAAATCCTTTGTCTTTTAAGAGGTTAGGGGTTTTTTTGCTTATTTAAGACAAAATATAGGGACTTCATACAGTGATTTTCAGCAGCTTATGGGTAACTGCATCTGTTTAGATAACCAGAACTTATAATATTAATGCTGTTTAAAATAGGCAAAACTATAGGACTGAAATAAGCTAGGGTGCAGTGCCTCTGAAACTGGAAATTGGTAGAAGATCTCTTTAAAGGTTTGTTTCATTTTTCTTTTCAGAAGTAGTAAATAAATTCATTAACTGGCCTATTTTATTGTAGAGCTTGGGGAATTTTAGATGTGGGTTTTGTTATTTTGTCCATTCTCATGCATTTATGAATTGGGTTTCAGTTGGAAGTTCAGCATATTGTTCACTGATCTATAGTTATGAAGCCGTATGGATTTGTAACCCAGGTGCTTCACCATGTCTGAGTTACCATCTCTCCTAAATACTGTGTGGTATTACCATTATCATGCACACTTTCCACATACTTGCTGATAGTATCAGCCATCTGAGTCCCTTCTGACAATAATACTGAGCCTTCACGTTTGTGGGATAGTGCTATGCTTCTGATGATCCACAGCATCTTCAGCCTCCAGGTGTAATGAATACTTGGTTAAAACCTGTCTTTCCCTCACCTGGAACAGCTGAAGGAACATCTGTTGCATGGTACACATCACTCATGTTTGTGTGCAGCTGAAGGTGATAACCTGTGGCAGGCTTTCACTTTTCAGTCTGAGTATAGCTACTATACTATAGCTACTGAATCCGAGAGATGCCTGATGTACTGTGGAAAAGCTGACACTGCCTAGCCTTCACCTGTTAAAAATCTCCTTTTTTCATGCTTCAGGGCAGTACAGTATGGTGTTTATAGAGCTCACCTTGCAACCTGCTCCTGCCTGTTCTGGGCCTCCATCCCCTCCTGAAGTTGCATGAACATGTATGCATGAAATAGAGTGAAAATTGTATTTCATCTTGACTTGTAGGGAAGTTTGCCATTGTACTGTGCTCATCTCACAGAGAGTTTTGGGCACTGTGGGAGCCCTGATTGTGCTGGAGGGCAGGATTATGCTTTGGGGGCAGCTTAGAGCCAGACCTGCCACCTTCAGTTGTGGTGGGAGGTGAAGGGCAAGCAAATGCAGCATGCTTTTGGGAGCTGCAGCAAGGTGAGGCTGCCTGGTCCTCGCCTCCAAATCCCCTGCTGAAAGCAGTAAGTGTCTTTCATACCAAAAAGACTTTCAGATAGTCTTGACCACCTGTGATGGTTGCTGTGTCACAGATGATACACAGCACCTTCAGCCTCTAGGAGGTTGAAGTAATGCCCATACAAACAATGACTTTTGCTGTGTCTTCTGGAACAGCTGTGGCTCACACTGCACGTTATCCCCATTGTGCACATTTTAAAGTTGATGTTGGGTTCTGCAGTCAACCTGATTGTCGCAAGTGGAAGCACAGAAATGTTATAAAATCACTGGAAGTTAAGATCAACCTGTATTATTTAATGTTACATACTGATGTCATGTTAGGCACAAATCAAGTAGGGCAAATCCTCATGACTTGATTCCTATTTTCCAACTTGACTTATAATCGTCTTATACTTCAAGAAGACTTTGACTGAACATATACTGAATCAAAACCAAATAATAATGGGGGATGGGGGTGGTGTTTGCTTTGATTTTAATTGAGCTGAAGGACCAGGTTTTTTCAAAGCAATAGCTAGATGAAATTTAGCATCCCTTGCTGGATGTGAGGGGGAATATTGTCACCAAGGATGAGGAAAAGTCTGAGGTACTTAATGCTTTCTTTGCCTCCATCTTTAATAGCCAGACCAGTTATCCCCAGGGTATTCAGCCCCCTGAGCTGGAAGACAGGGACGGGGAGCACAATGGAGCCCCCATAATCAAGGACAAAGCAGTTAATGACCTGCTATGCCACCTGGACACACACAAGTCTATGGGACTGGATGGGATCCACCCAAGGGTGCTGAGGGAGCTGGCAGAGGAGCTTGCCAAGCCACCCTCCATCATCTATCAGCAGTCCTGGTTAACAGGGGAGGTTCCAGATGACCAGAGGCTTACCAACGTGATGCCCATCTCCAAGAAGGGCTGCAAAGAGGATCCGGGGAACTACACGCCTGTCAGCCTGACCTTGGTGCCAGGGAAGATTATGGAGCAGTTCATATTGAGTGCACTCAACAAGCATGTGCAGGCCAACAAGGGGATCAGGCCCAGCCAGCATGGGTTCACGAAAGGCAGGTCCTGCTTGACCAACCTGGTCTCCTTCTATGACCAGGTGACCTGCCTAGTGGATGAAGGAAAGGCTGTGGATGTCATCTACCTGGATTTCAGTAAAGCATTTAACATCGTCTCCAGCAGCATTCTCCTTAGGAAACTGGCAGCTCATGGCTTGGAGGGGTGTACTCTTTGCTGGATAAAAAACTGGTTGGGTGGCTGAGCCCAGAGAGTTGTGGTGAATGGAGTTAAGTCCAGTTGGTGACCGGTCATGAGCAGTGTTCCCCGAGGCTCAATAGTTGGACCAGTCTTGATTAACATCTTTATCAATGATCTGGATGAGGGGATTGAGTGCACCCTCAGTAAGTTTGCAGGTGACACCAAACTGGGTGGGAGTGTTGATCTGCTGGAGGGTAGGATGGCCCTGCAGAGGGACCTGGACAAGCTGGACCGATGGGCTGAGACCAACTGGATGAGGTTCAACAAGGCCAAGGGCTGGGTCCTGCACTTGGGTTACAACAACCCCATGCAACGCTACAGGCTTGGGGAAGAGTGGCTGGAAAGCTGCCTGGCAGAAAAGGACCTGGGGTGCTGGTTGACAGCCGGCTGAACATGAGCCAGCAGTGTGCCCAGGTGGCCAAGAAGGCCAACAGCATCCTGGCTTGTATCAGGAATAGTGTGGCCAGCAGGAGCAGGGAGGTGATTGTCCCCCTGTACTCGGTGCTGATGAGGCCACACCTGGAATACTGTGTCCAGTTTTGGGCCCCTCAGTACAAGAAGGGCATTGAGGTGCTGGAGCATGTCCAGAGAAGGGCAATGAAGCTGGTGAAGGGTCTGGAGCACAGGCCTTATGAGGAGCAGCTGAGGGAACTGGGATTGTTTAGCCTAGAGAAGAGGAGGCTGAGGGGAGACCTTGTTGCTCTCTACAACTACCTGAAAGGAGGTAGTAGTGACGTGGGTGTTGGTCTCTTCTGCCAAGTAACAAGTGATAGGATGAGAGGAAACGGGCTCAAGCTGCATCAGGGGAGGTTTAGATTGGATATTAGGAAAAATTTCTTCATGGAAAGGGTCGTCAAGCACTGGAACAGGCTGCCCAGAGAGGTGGTGGACATGGTGGTGTTGGGTTGATGGTTGGACTGATGATCTCAGAGATCCTTTCCAATCTTAATGATTCCTAGTCAATCTTAATGATTCCTGGTTTTTACTTTCATTATAAATAATCCAGCCACTGAGCCAGGAAACATGAAATTGCTACTCTACCCTTAACTGGTTTAGTGGTATACTTGGTAATGTTAGGCTAATGGTAGGACTGGATGATCTTAAAGGTCTTTTAAAACCTAATTGATTCCATGATTTTATGATTCTATAACAAGTATCTTGAACCCACAATATGATATCAACACATTATGCTGTAGAAGTAACAGGAGGTACTAAAAACATTAACAAACCTGTCCCAAGTGTTCTGCTGGATAGACGGAATTTTACCTAATAGGCAAAGATTGATTTAGCTTTTATACTTATTTTGGTGCTAATTCTGCTGTTGTTTTCATTTTATGCATTATTATTTTTATAAGCCTTTTGCAAAAGAAGCAAAACCAAAATAGTTCCCCACCCAGAATGTTCCATGTTCATGAGGCAAGGGAAGGAAAATAGCCTTGCTGTTTGCATAGTGATAGTAAAGGCTGTGCGAGGTAACACACTTAAATCTTCAATGTTATAATCAATATGCCGCGATAATGTTAGACATATACATAAACAGCATTATTAGTATCTTTAAATGAAGTGCAGTTAGGTTAGGCATGCTGAGAAAGCATCTCTGTAACCCTTTGAAACCCTTAAAAAGCATGAGTAATTTTCCATTTTCCATAAAACTTATTACGGACACAGTATTCTGTTCATCTAAATGTGCAGCTTGTCTCGTTGAAAGTAAGTAATGTAAATGAAATCTGAATTACAGCTGTGTTGTGTTATAATGAATAACGTCTGCTTACTAAGACACTGAGTCAAGAACCTAGTTCTCTGTGGAAGGAAAATATTTGTGTGTTGCACTGGAAAAGCTGACAGTCATACATCTGTGTGCTCTGCTTCACACTCTGAACACTAGAAATAACGCAAATTGTTGATTTGGCGAGCAGTAGTAAAAACATAGTTCAAGAATCATACTACTTTCTGCATGACTAATTTTGAGAAGCAAATGCAAAGCCTTGAGCACTTTATTTTTTTTTTAAGTCTGTTCAGTTTGCCTTTCATATTTTCTATTAGTTGTGGTATTAGTGTCAGTCTGGAATGTCTTAAGCAAAGTTGAACAAATAAATCAACACTTATTTTTATCCAAGATAGATAACTGATTAGCAAAGCAGGATATAAACCAGGGTCTCCTATTATGGTCTGAATTTTTCATGTATGTGCATGCAGCTTTAAATAAACATTTTAGCCTCCTGAACAAGCAACTCTTGTTACAGAGTTTGAGAGGTTTGTATGATTTATAGGAGGGCTGATCTAAGAGCACGTTGTCTGTTTTTCAATTTCACTGCAATATCAGCCCTGGATATAAGCAAATCTTAAGCATGACAATGGACTTTCCTCTGTTCATGTGTTCCAGTTGCATAAGCTATTTGGAGTATGCACAAGAGTTCTTTCAGAGTCATATAATAATAGCACATCAAAATTTCTAAAAAGTCATTTAATAAATGTAGACTGGTTTGCCTCTTTAATTTGTGTATTATATATGCTCATATATCTAATACTAGTTTTAAAATTGTAGGCAGACTAGAAGGCATTTGAAAAAGCATGCAAAAATGTAGAAAACCTGTATGACCCTGTAACAGATGGTGATGCAATTAATTTTACAGTGCTCAGATTTTAAAAAGAGAGTTTTGTATGAAATAGGAAGGAAATACTTATTCATTAGAAACAGTTACGCAGTACCTAGACTGCTGCTGCCAGGAAGAGGATGAAAGACTTTTGGGTACTGAATCCTGCTGGCTGGCAGGACTAGAAGAAGCCAAAGTTTCACCAAATCAGCAAAGCAGAAACAGTGCCAGAGATTCAAACTGGTGCTGATTCTCCTGGTGCTATACTTTTCTCAAGCATTGCTTGACTGACCATGCTGATGGCTTAGGATCATATGCATTAGAATGTAAGTCTCACCTTAAGTAGTGCTTAGCACCCCAAGAAAGACCTAGGTAAACTGAGCTTTCTAAGATGAAAACTCTACTAAAAAAAAAAGGGGGGGGGGGGGGGCGGAAGAGGGAAGAAAAAGGCGGGGGCAGGGGGGGTAGGGAGAGAAGAGAGAGTAAAAGCTGCTGCCAACTATCATCTAGGATCTAGGCACCTTTTTCTTTGAAATTACAATTCCTTATGTACCTAGGGCATGTCCAGAACCGCCTTTACCCAGATAACTCAGAGCCTGTTTTCTACTCAGACTTGATTCTGATCCAAGAATGAGACAGCTGAACAACTGAACGCAAGGCAGCCCCAGTGCAGTACGTGTTCTAGGAGCATATATAACACATTCTTCAGAAGTTGATAACTTTCCGGTTTTAATAGTTGTTGTAATTTAAACAAGGCCAAAGGAGTTGCCTATTGCTATATAGAACATGCATGCAGAAGTACACTTACATTCTGCAGGGGACCACTTTTCACTTCTGTTCATACAGGTTTATTTTAAAAGCTCTGAGGAAAGCTCTGCTGTAAGTGGATGCAGATGTGATTTCCATTTCCTTATCACCCTGAAAGGACTTATGTTTTCATTTCCCTAGGGAGAAACTATCACCTTGGGTTGCCTTAGGCTTTTTTGGTGCCTTCAGTGTTTTCATTAGCACCACTATATACCAGAGGTTTTTGGTTTATTCCTACTGCACTCTCCACAACTTTGCCATTTGTGCAAGTAGGAGAACATCTTTGCTGAGACACTAATGTCCGTTAGCATAAAATGGTATATTTCAGATTTCATCAGATTTGAAAAATTAGTGTTATATATATAACAGTTATTGAAAGAACATTTATAGAATCATAGAATCATTTAGGTTGGAAAAGACCTTTAAGATCATCCAGTCCAACCATTAGCCTAACATTACCAAGTTCACCACTAAACCAATTAAGGGTAGAGTAGCAATTTCATGTTTCCTGGCTTGGTGGTGGATTACTTTTTAATGAAAGTAAAAACTAGGAATCATTAAGATTGGAAAGGATCTCTGAGATCATCAGTCCAACCATCAACCCAACACCACCATGCCCACTAAACCATGTCTCAGAGTGCCACATCTACCCCTTTTTTGAACACTTCCAGGGATGGTGACTCCACCACCTCCCTGGGCAGCCTGTTCCAATGCTTGACTACCCTTTCCATGAAGAAATTTTTCCTAATATCCAATCTAAACCTCCCCTGATGCAGCTTGAGCCCATTTCCTCTCGTCCTATCATTTGTTACTTGGCAGAAGAGACCAACACCCGCCTCACTACAACCTCCTTTCTACAGGTAGCTGTAAAGAGCGATAAGGTCTCCTTTCAGGCTCCTCTTCTCTAGGCTAAACAATCCCAGTTCCCTCAGCTGCTCCTCATAAGGCCTGTGCTCCAGACCCTTCACCAACTTTGTTGCCCTTCTCTGGACACGCTCCAGCACCTCAATGTCCTGCTTGCACTGAGGGGTCAAAAACTGGACACAGTATTCCAGGTGTGGCCTCACCAGCACCAAGTAATTCCCTGGGTCCTCCTTCCGGTCCTTCTTGGAGATGCGCATCACGCTGGCAAGCCTCTGGTCATCTGGGACCGCCCCTGTTTACCAGGACTGCTGATAGATGATGGAGGGTGGCTTGGCAAGCTCCTCTGCCAGCTCCCTCAATACTCACGGGTGGATCCCATCCAGCCCTATAGACATGTGAGCGTCCAGGTCACATAGCAGGTCATTAACTGCTTCCTCCTGGATTATGGGGGCTCCATTGTGCTCCCCATCCCTGTCTTCCAGCTCAGGGGGCTGAATACCCTGGGGATAACTGGTCTGGCTATTAAAGATGGAGGCAAAGAAAGCATTAAGTACCTCAGACTTTTCCTCATCCTTGGTGACAATGTTCCCCTCCTGCATCCAGCAAAGGATGGAGATCCTCCTTGGCTCTCTTTTTGTTGTTAATGTACTTGTAAAAACATTCTTTTACTATCTTTTACAACTGTGGCCAGATTAGGTTCTAGCTGGGCTTTTGCCTTTCTAATTTTCTCCTTGCATGACCTAACACAATATCCCTGTACTCTTCTTGAGTTGCCTGCCCCTTCTTCCAAAGGTGGTAGATTCTCCTTTTTTCCCCTGAGTCCCCACAAAAGCTCCCTGTTCAGCCAGGCTGGTCATCTTCCCCGCCGGTTTGTCTTGCGGCACATGGGGACAGCCTTTTTCCTGCGCCCTTATGACTTCCCTCTTGAAGAAGGCCCAGCCTTCCTGGACCCCTTTGCCCTTCAGGACTGTCTTCCATGGGAATTTCCCAACCAGTGTCCTGAACAAGCCAAAGTCTGCCCTCAGGAATTCCATGGTAAGAGTTTTGCTGCCCCTCCTCCTTATGTCATCAAGAATTGAAAACTCTTATCATATCAAGGTCGCTAAGCCCAAGACAGCCACAGACCAGGACACCTCCCACAAGTCTTTCTCTGTTTGTAAACAGCAGGTCAAGCGAGGCACCTCCCCTGGTAGGCTCACTTACCAGCTGCGTCAGGAAGTTATCTTCCACACACTCCAGGAACCTCCGAGACTGTTTCCTCTCTGCTGTGTTGTCTTTCCAGCAGATGCCCGGCAAGTTGAAGTCCCCCACGAGAACAAGGGCTAGCGATTGTGAGACTTCTGCCAGCCGCTTATAGAATGCTTCATCTATCTCTACATCGTGATTGGGTGGTCTATAACAGACTCCCAACAGGACATCTACCTTGTTGGCCTTCTCCTTCATCCTTACCCATAAGCACCGGACCTTATCATCAGGATTGTTGAGCTCTATACAATCAAAACACTCCCTAACATACAGAGCCACCCCACCGCCTCTCCTTCCTTGCCTATCCCTTCTGAAGAGCTTATAGCCCTCCAATGCAGCACTCCAGTCATGAGAGTCATCCCACCATGTTAGTGTGATGGCGACTAAGTTATAGCTATCCTGCTGCACAATGGCATTAAGTCACTGCAATGATATTTGAAGTTACATAAGTCATTATTTAAAATAAAAACACTAAAAATTTTATCATTGTCCACCTGTCAGGCATTTAAAATGGCAATAGACAAAATCAGTCTTAATATAGAGACAATGCTTTGTGAGGTAATTTGGTTTTCAGAAGATTTTTTTTGCTTTAACAGAAATGTTGGTGCAGTCCATATATTATGAGCAAGCAATCCTTTTTGTAAACAATACTACCATCGAAACTCAATTATCATACTTTGTTTGCTACACCTTTCAAGCTCTTAGATGGATTTTGTTTGCACACTATGTCTTTAGTCCAATTTTGGCCTTAGTGGTATCAATGGACTCTAATGAAATCCAATGAAATCTTTTATGAGTGGCTGAAGTAAAATTTACGTAAAAAGCAGATTCAAAGTGCCTAGGACCTCATTTCCCACTGCAAGTTGCCAACAATTTCACTGAGAGTTTTTCTTACCCAGCAGTGAAAGAAGTGACTGCCTAGATCCTTTGTAGCTTTTTATGTTACTTAACCTGAGTTACAGAATCAACTCATTTCCCTCAAGCCATGCATGTTCTCTTCCTGCTCTTTGTTGGTTTTGCCTCATTTTTTTTTTTCCTCTGAAGTCTATATTAGGTAATCAAGTAATGAGAAAAATGCACATTTTTATACTTTAACTTGGAAAAGATCTGTTCAGGTGCACAAAATAAAATTAATTTATTTATTCCTGGAATTAATAATACTTTAAATCTGTTTATGTTAATTTGTTTCTTATTCCCCTTGAAATGAAGTCTGTCTGGTGTAAGTAGATGTTTCAAAGCTGCCATCTAGGAGACAGGCTCATTCTCATATTCTGCAAATTTTTAATAAATCAAAATAATTCCTTATTTGTTTACATTGAAATATTTCATAGCTTTCTACCTGGAGCAAAAGTTAATTTGACTAAATTATTTTAAGAGTACTTCAATATTACAGAAGGGTTTATAATTTCAGACATAAACCAGGCATAACTACCACTTAATTTAGACTATTGTCTAAGTGTACTTTGTTTCCTTCCCTCCTCTCTGTACTTTTCTTCATTTATCCTTTTTCTCTTATCTATTTACACAGTATAATGTTTACAGTTAAAGTATTTGTCTCAGTAATTTTGTTCAAATTTGGGGATTTCTGGCATATGTAATAGTGTATTTGGACACTGTAATCAAGCTTCTCTCTCATTTTCACTTCCCAAATGTGCCATACAAGTCTTCCTTCTAGCACTTGAACAGGTGCATGTGTCTGTTCTGTTTTACCTTATCTTTTCTTGATAAGTAGTTGAAAAAGGAATAAAAGGACTTTGATTCACATCCTTTCAGTACTTCAGTCTTACTCAGGTGGCCAAATTTGACTAAAACCAATAGGACTTTATGTCCTAAATACTCAGAGCCTATATCCCTTGAAACCAAATTTTGAATTTTCTCTGAGAATCTGTTGGTTGGCGTTTTTTAATACACACTAACAACTGTACTTTCTTGCAGCAGCCAGTTTCCTTGGTATGACAGTGACACTTTGAAATGAAGCTTCCTGATTTATGTTGGCTCTAGGCAGGCCCTATGAGATTCCTCTGAAGCAAAAGGGAAGATGAGAAAAGACAAGGGAACAATTTTAAAATATTTGAGTGTAAATAGGCATCTGGGAAGAAAAAAGTATAGTCTGAGGTTCCATCTCTTTAAAAACATTCTTTTCTCTGAGGATATCCCAAACAAATATCACACATTTCTCTTAAGTTTTCATATTACTCTGCTTTCAGTCACTGCCACCACCACCCAGTTTACATCAGAAGTAAACATAAGGGGAAACCAGGCTGAAGCTACAGCTGCTGCTTTGATATGCTGCTTCATGACAACATAGTTCTCTCAGATCTGAAGTTCTGAGGCAGTTTTACACTTCAACGTACATGGAAACAGACAGATATGAACATTAATTTCAGCCCTCACAATGTCTTTGTGCTCAGCACCGCTTTCATTTGCATTAAGCCTTTTTACTGCAAAGGAGAAGCGATCATACCCTAGTTTTCATCTTCATATGGACTACTGTGTTGTCTGCTGAAAGTCGTGGTTATCCTCCACTTCACCATGAGCTGAATCACAGAGCTAAACATTCTCAAATTTGTATGGGAAGAAACTGAAATATAACACAGGCATGAATCCTGCAGCTTAAGTGCACCTCTACATGTGATTTCTCAGTCAATGCATCTTTTATTGGGTTGGGTTTTTTTTTTTGCTATTAAAAGTGGCCATCGCAGAGGTATAGGAAGGCTCTTACATCAGCCAAGTATAACTGTCAGCTCTATTCTCTGGTTTTTCAACCTTTAACAGTCATCGTGACTGCAGAATGACAGACACATTTGGCCAAGTAACCTAAATGTATAAACCACACTTTTACAGCACAAAGTTGTAATCTGGCAAGCTGAGTTTCTATAACTTGTAGGCCAAATGGGAGTGAGACAGAAACAGCAGCACTTGCAGAAAAGCAGCCACCTATGTCTATGCCAGAAGGACAGCACTACCAGGGCAGGCGGCCCTTATCAGGGCAGCAGCTCTTGACAGTATGGTCATAGGGAGCATGAACCTCATTCAAAGTCATGCACCCAGAATTCTCTGGATACAGTCCAGAGCAAGAAGACATGTAAGTACTGTTTGCTCTATCTCCAAGAGGCAAACTTCAGTTCTTGCATGGTAGCCCTTCCTACTTCAAAGTGGTCTACACAGCACAATACTTGGGAGATTGTGAAGAATCAGTCAGGTTATCCATCAATGCTAAAAGTGTCATAGCTTCCAGGCAACTATTTGGATTGACCCAGGTATTTATTCAAGGAACATGCAAGGGTCTGTGCTACAGCAGAAGTCACACTCAGTACCAGATTCTGGTTATCTCCTAGTGTTTTTTCTCTGTCTCTCTAAAAGTACAGCCATAATGGGAATGTATCATTAGTTTTACTGCTCACTAATTTCCTACTTAAAATTATCAGCCTCATAATGAGAAACCAGAAACACTCTGTGGTGATATTCCACTAGACTAGAAATGAAGCACTGGAAGAAAATACTTTGGAAGCATCCTACCCTCTGAAATCATAAATCAGGATCAAATGCAAAATGCTCGGGAATGTAAAACTGGTCAAACCTTCAAAGGCAAACATTTCTATTCTCTTTTCCTTCATTAGGACACTGTCTGCAAGTAATATTATATAAGTAAGCATGTCTGAAGAGTGGCTTTTAATGGGGATTTTGGTTGTGGGGTTTTTTTAAGCATGAATGAAATACAAGGTTTCTTGATGCATTATTTTGTCATTTAGGAAACTATTTTCCAAATTTACGAAAATCATAATGAATTCTTGTTTTAAAATACCTTTTTCTTTTAATACTGCTTATAATTATCATGTATCATGGCATGAATGTCTTTCTTAAGTACTTAAATACAGTATATAATTTAAATATGAGCCAAACCTCTGTAAATGCCATCAAATAACCTGGACTTCTATAACTTTCCAAGTAGCACATACTGATTTACTGCTTTGCTGGAAATACAGGAAGGAACGATAGGACTAGAATTTCTTTTAGGGCTGCCTTTTAACAGAGGTGGTGAAGCCTAGGTATTGAAACAGTCTTTGTAGCATTTATCATCTCTCTCCAAAATGATTTTAAGTCTAAATCTGAATTTAGTTTTTTGTGTTCATATATTTGCCTTACTTTATACACGTAGCAAGATTTCAGTGGGCATAGGATAAGGCCAAAGTCTTGCTTCACAAAGTATGACTTTCAGAAAGGCTTGTTCTCTCTGGCATTTTCCACCCCAAGAATTCAGCAGTCCGTTGGAAAGAGGAATGAGAAGGGAAAATTTCTGGGGGCTGAGCAGCAAAGTTTAATATCCAAAACTAAAAAGACTCCCAGGTGAACAGAGCAAACCAGACAACCTAGCAGACACAAACTCTGGCCCATAACCTGCAGATAAATCTGGTTGCATGGACAATTACCTACACAGTCCAATGATGTCAGTGGAAATCCATGCAGAGGTAAGGGGTTTTGGGCAGAAGCTTGGCTCTGCTCAGGTTAGGGAAGCTGTTCAGGTGTTCCATTTCTCTGTAAAATGAGACAGACATTAGATGCTTGCTGGCATTACATACTTTTACAGTAGACCATGATTCAGTTCAAGCCACTCAGGATTGCTGGCTGTCAGGCTGAGCTGGGTACTGCATTCATCCTTCATTATTGGGAAGTTAGCTCCATATCTTAGACAAGGGCATAAGTGGAAAAAAGATTTTTTCATCCTATTATGATCTCCTTTTTCTTGCCACACAACAAAGCTTTGTTCAATTTTGCCCAGTTTTTGGTCATGCATGAGGAGGCACAGAGTAAGAAAAGGTGAAATTGGATTTTTAGCAGAGTTTCATGGGATAGTTGACTATTGTGTAACTAACTCAAAACAACAATGCTATAATTTTCATACTTTCATGAGAAAAATTCTTTTCATGACTAAATTCTTTATCCAAGTTTACAAATGTTAAAGGTATCTTCTATGCCTACTTTGTTATAATCCACTCAAAACTTATGAGATACAGAAGAAATGTGTTTTATTCATTTATTCCACAATGTTGTTATTCCAAACTTAGATACATGTATGTCAAATATTTTTAGTTCTGTTTCCTCTTATTGCCTCTACTTGTTTTCTCCTGTCCTGATTTTGTATACTTTTAGCAAAAAGAAACAGATATCCCGTTGATTACCAATGTAGAAGACTGAATTTACTCTCTGAAGTCTTTAGAGGAAAAAGAAGTCCTCTGAATAATTCAGACTTCCTTGTGTCTTTTTCTTTGTTCTAGCTTTGCTTCTGTTTTTTTCTTTAGACCTCTGTGCTCCTTAAAATCACCTTTTTCTCCATATATTCAGAATGCTCTTCTGAAAGTGTTTTCGCTCAGGAACCTAAGCTAATTTAGACTAGCTTTTGATGGACCAAACCTAAAAGACACTGAACACACAAACTTTTCCCTAAAATGTATAATGTATCTGTCATGTTCAGACCCTAGTTATTAACTTCAGAAGTTAATTCTCTTGGTAAATGTCATCCTAAAAGAGTCTTGGCAGAGTTCTAGCTGAGAAAACTGACATACTTAGTAAAGAGTAGAAATAATTACCTGTTTTTCTGAAGTATATTATTTTTATTTATAAATCTCCTTCTGGTATCCTGTAAAAATTCTGAGTTTGTGAAGTTGTTCAGGAGATACATAAGCTTTGTTCTTCAAATGCTTTTAAAATCCATATATGTATATACTTTATATTTTCCAAGGTTGCAAAGACAAAATTCATGCTGAGTGCAAATTGAAGAGCCAAGGTTTCTGGCTTGAATTTCAGGTAGGCAGAAAGAAAAAAATAAGCAACATTGTTAACAGCAGTTACCTGAAAGTTTTTCTGAAGTTTCCCTGTGACTAGTTTAAATACGTTCTTGTTTCTTATATCTTATATACTTATGATTTTGTTTTATTTTGTCTTGCATTTGCACTAGTAGAATTTCCCACTCATCATCTCTTGGTTCCAGGCATAGCTAACAGCCACCAGTCATTTTGACTATAAATATAGTTGGGTAACTTTCAGCCTGTATTAATATCTATATGTGAAGCAACTGATTGCCATAAATTCAATTTATGCATTTGTATGTACGTTCAACTGAGTTCCACAGAAAACTTCTTAAGCAGTTTCATTTTTTAGTGTAGAGTGGACTAGGAACAAATCACGTGGCTGAGAGGAAGGAGCTCTGGCATCTATGCCTATTGTTCTGCCTGGCATTTTGTGTTAACACAGATACGCCATTTAAAACCTGGTTCTTCCATTAGCACACCTCTGACATAGATGTTTGGAAGAATTTTATATATATGCAGTTTGAGATACTATAGTGAAGGCACATTGAAAGACAATGCAAGATCACTATGGCAGTTCCAGCCTTTCTACCTTAGCCTCTAATAAAACATATAAGGCTAATGATACTGCAAAATTTTCAGTTCATTATTAAAATAGATTTTTGAGTTGATTAATTTTAGCTGTTATCTGCACTGCATAAAAATCATGCAAGGAGCATCACTATAGGGAATAAGGATAGTAGCTCTATCACTTGGAGCACCACAGTTGTCGCTAGAGCTTCCCATATCGCAGCTTTGCAGTTCTGTATGAATGAGGCTGTAATACGGACTCTTAGCCTCTCCAATAGGTATTTCACTGCTTTATTCACTTTAAAAAATACAGACTCTTCTGATTTTGGCTATTACTTTTCTCTGGCGTAGCTGAATTATTTTATAGGACACAAACCTTCCCACACTTCAGCTCACGTCTCTGGCAAGTCAACCGACCCCTGCTCCTGTGGAGCCAGAATGTATGGAAGACAGCCATTGAGCTGACATATGTTGATTTGAAAGACTGAGACTGGAGAGAGCAAACTATTGAGTCCTCCAAAACAGGAGGCTCTGGGAAGAAACTACTGCTGGTGCACATGACGACCTTTCCATTCATTCCTTCTGGTCTCTGCTAATAGCATCTTGGCCTTCGCAAAACATACTTCCAAAAAATCTTGGACTAAGTGGAGAGGAAAAATATTTTGTCTACTGTATGCAAGATTTTTACTTCAGGTGTTTGTTTGCCATTTGGAAATCCATAGGGTTTCATTTCTTCTTTGCCACAAATTCTTTTTCTCTTTCAAGTACTTACCAAACTGGAACACGAGGGAAATTTTCAAGACCCTTAGACCACGCTATCTGCTGTGCGTTTATGAATTACCATACTGATAGTTATCACAGTCCTTTATCCTAGCCCCCTTTTTAGTCTCTTGCTGTCAGGATACACAATAAACAATAATAATGTGAAAGGAGGCCTTTTACTGGTTAGATTGCGTGCTTGTATTTTACTGGTAATTGTGTTATACATAGCAAACAATGTCTGTATGAGCTCAAACAGATAAGTTTCTTGATAATCTGTGTTGTAGTCCAGCACTGTTGCTTGTTGAGTGCTATCCGTACACAAAAAGCAAAGTATTCCTGTAGGCTACTGTACTTCTTGCAGGTTTTATTACTGATACATCTAACAAAATAATTAGTGAAACCACATCATTATGCCAATAATTTAATCCCATTCTTTCAGTCCATATATTTTCTTTGCATAGAACTGTTCACATCCTAAGAAAGATTCAATTTAGAGTATTTAATTTAGAGTATTAAGTTTAGCCTAATAGATTATGTTAGATTTAGCCTCAATACCTTAGGTGAAAATCCAGAAGGTAGGGCTTTAGACTGTGCAGAGCACTTTTGTGAAATGTTGTCCTGACCTAACTGGGACTATTCAGGTATTTAATATTAAGTGTAAAAGCTTTGCTGAACTGGGACTTTGTTTAACCATAATACCTTTCTTGTTTTTGCAGAATTTACAGATTCTACAATTGCCAATGTAGAAAAATATAGCTCAACCAAGGTGGGGCTGGCGGGCTTCTTTGTGATAATTCATGCTTTTGCAGCCTGTGGTGATTCTTTGCTTCCTTAAAATTGGCCATTTTTTGGTATTAAGTAACATTTTGGTGTTTAAACCTCTCAGAAACACAGTTAGCCAGCATATGCAGCAGAGTCTGAAATGGAGAACTGAGTTGAAACAGATAAGGCTTGGATCTGAAATGTCCATATCCCTTTAGGAACAAGGCACTTTAAAGCATGAAGTATAGCTGAGGCAGTGCACAGACAGAAGGGATGATACCCCAGCTTTGTCATTCAGTATGAATGAAGTTTGCTGCAGCTCTAGCTGATGATGGTTCTGAAGTTTAGTTGTTGGCAATAAATGAAAATTTAGGCAGTATTTCGAAAGAACAGAGTCAAAGAATTGGTTATATGATGCTGAAATACACAGCAGACAACAATTAAATGTATCTTGTTACATTTTCTCTTCAGAAAATCATTGTTTGTGTTTTGGTATCTTCTGATGAGTGTGTGAGATGATTCCTTTTCAGCCCAATTATTTCCAACAACTATAACCAAACCAGCTAGTTTTTGCAAAAGAAAATATTCTGGACTTTCTAGTGATTATTGTCCATGGTACCAAAGTTCTCACTTTGTTTTTTAAAGGTTTGGAATCTTTATGCAACATAAAGGTTTCGAGTGGTTATATGACCTTTATGGTTATGCAATCTTACATTATAATTTTGAGTTATTAAATTATTCAAATTAAAAAAAAAACACAAAAAATAAATCACAAGGAACAGCTGAAACGATTCTGAAAAGAAAAACTTCACGTACAGTTTACCTTAAATATTCTGGCACTTCTCTGCCCATTTCTGACCCAGCCCTCACTGTTGTTTTAGGTAAGTTCTAAATTTATCTCAAAAGTCAGATGGTAATTCTTGTTCCTGGCATGATGATCAATGTGCTGCCCACCAAACAGTGACCATACAGGGGACAAACCGAACTCTTTTGGGGAAAAAAGGGAAGGGAAATGTTCTGTTTCTCTCCAGGTGCCTGCTGCCTGAGCACAGAGCGATTTCATACCTTTGTCTCCCAGTTGCCAGAGGAGGCTTTGAGATCACACATTGTCTAGAAAACAACTTGGCCAACACTCCTGAGCCTGAAAGGCAAATGGTTGGAGGAAGCTTTTGTAGTAGTTTATAAAATAATGAGAATGAAAGAGATAAATAAGGAATGGCTCTGCGCTACCCTGAGCTGGAGGGCATGAAATGAAACTAGTAAGTCACAGTATCAAACTACACAAAAGGATTATTTCTTCACACAACACAACACAGTTCAAATTGCCAAGGCCATGGGCCTTGCCATGGGATGCGCTGAATGCTGTTTGTATAGGTTCAGAATGCTCCCGGAGGACTCATGGAGGGGGGGGGAAAGAACGAAAATCACATTTGGAAACTATTAAACACAAAACACCACTTGTAGCTTAGGAAATCCCTTAGCTGTAAATAGCTAGAAGCAATTCTACTCCAGGAGAGTATCAGTTTATAATTGCCCTGCTCTAACACTCTTCCCAAGGGATCTGCTGTTGGTCACTGCTCAAACTAGAATATGGGGCTAAAAGGGCCTTTAGCCTGATCCAGTATAGGGAAAATAATGCTCTTGTTCTGAGTAAGTGATGCACACTCTATTTTGCAGAAAAATCCCTGATACACAGTGGTTCATCATTAAAAGGGCAGTGTTAAGCGAAGTTAAATACGCTTCTGACCATGTAATACATTCACTGAAGGAAAGAACGTGGGATATTGAGTAGTGAACCAGCAGTCAGACTACTTAGCTCAGTGCTAAATAGCAACTGCCTGAAGATTCTGTCAAAACATCTCTTAACACGACACATGAGCTGGACATATCACATCACATAGCTACAAAGATGTTTTGCCTAGGAGAGTGGCAGTTTTCTTATCTATGACCTAGATTCCCTGTTAGGTTTTTTTCTTCATGAAATAAGGCCACACTGAGAATGCTAGTCTGTGTGTTAGATTTAAATAGCTGGAAATATTTATGAATCAGGTGATTTCTCTCGAAAATCTCCAGGCATCTAATATTTACAGCTCATTTAAATTTACAAGTGTTAATAACCTCATTGGGCAACTGTAGGACTACATGGAAATATAAATAATCAATAGTTATTATAACAACAAGCATTCGAGATTTTGGATGTCTGTCAAGCACAGTAAAGCAGTCTCTCTCACTACTGAGTTCTTAAAATTGAAATCAAAGTCTCATGACAGCAGATTATTTCAGAGAATACTGGGAGGGAAACAGGGAGGGAATAAACAAAATTATTTACATACTGCAGAGGATACATAAGTATATAATGTAGTAACCATATATCTATGATTGCAGAAATAAAACATGCACTGAGTTCATAGGTTTTGTAGGGCTTTGTGTACATCACAGTTAATGGTGACAAGAACAAGACCAGGGCATTTAGAAGGTTACTGTTACTATTATCAGTGCGCTTAGATAGGAACAACACACAGTATTGTTTTTCACAATTACAGGAATTTGCAGAAATCAGAATATGTAAAAACAATAAAATTGAAGCTCTTTCTCTTAGAGAAAAGAGACTCATTTTTAATAATAACTTTGTGTCATCAGCTTAGAACATGAAGAAGTAATTTGTCTGCATAGAGGCCAACAGCAGATGAAATTTGCTATGGAGACAAAGCTAGCGAAACACAGACCACATAAATATGCACAGTATGTTATTTTAATTCATTCCAAAGACTGTAATCCAGAAAAGATTTTCAGCCTGTTCTTTTAATTTACTGAATAGACCCGTTTCATATTCTTCTTCATTGTGTGCAAAACTAGAGGGCTAATGATGATTTGCTTTATTTGTTTCTTTGGTTTTTTATTTGCTTTATTTGTTTTCTTTGTTTCTAACCAAGTCTTTGTTTAAATGATGTGCAGCTGAGAATATATATGGTTATATATATAATATATATATATATGGTTAGAGGGACGAAGTGCTAGTATGAGCCCTCAACCTGTTGCCCAGAGGCATGCTGGGGACACCGCAGTACAGTCAAAGTCTTGTGGAGATGAGCTGGGGGCTCCTGAGGTAGTAGGAGCCAGCAAGGAAACTTCCATGAAACACCTCAAGGGAAACAAGGAATGTTCCACTAAGAAGGTGACACGGCCAACAGCCCAGATGAAATGCCTCTACACGAACGCACACAGCATGGGGAACAAACAGGAGGAGTTGGAAGCTACTACGCTGCTAGAAAGCTATGACCTGATTGCCATTACTGAAACCTGGTGGGATGAATCCCATGACTGGAATGTGGCTATCAATGGCTGCAGGCTGTCCAGAAGGCAAGAAAGAGGAGTGGAGGTGTTGCCCTCTATGTAAAGAAATCCATACAGTGTGAAGAGCTGTCCCTGAAGAATAGCCACGAGCAGGTAGAAAGCTTATGGGTAAGAATCAGAGACAGAGGCCACAAAGGGAACCTTCTGGTTGGTGTCTACTACAGGCTGCCTGATCAAGGGGAGCCTACTGACTAAGCCTTCTTCCTCCAGCTCCGGGAGGCTTCACGCTTGCAGACTCTCGTCCTGCTGTGGGACTTCAACCACCCTGACATCTGCTGGAAAAGTAACACGGCAAGCTGTAGGCAATCCAGGAGATTCCTAGAATGCATTGAGGATAACTTCTTAAGCCAGGTAATAGACACCCCTACCCACGCGGATGCAATACTGGACCTGATGGTCACCAATGCAAGTGAGCTCATCAGTGACGTCAAGATTGGAGGCAGCCTGGGCTGCACTGATCACACATTGATGGAGTTCACACTCCTGAGGGATATGGGAAAAACGAGGAATATAGTCAGGACCCTAAATTTTAGGAAAGCAAACTTCCAGTTCTTCAAGGAGTTAGTCAGAAGGACCCCCTGGGAAATGGTCCTCAGGGACAGGGGAACAGAACAGAGCTGGCAGATCTTTAAGGATACCTTCCATAGAGCACAAGAGCTCTCAGTCCCCAAGTGTAAGAAATCAGGCAAGGAAGGGAAGAGACCAGCATGGCTGAGTCAAAACATGCTGGTCAAACTAAAGAGCAAGAGGGAACTGCACAGGCAGTGGAAGCAGGGACAGGTAGCCTGGGAAAAGTACAGGGAAGCTGCCCAGTTGTGTAGGGATGGGGTCAGGAAGGCCAAGGCGTGGCCAGAGCTGAATTTGGCAAGGGATGCAAAGAATAACAAGAAGGGCTTCTACAGGTATGTCAACCAGAAAAGGAAGGTTAAAGAAAGCGTACCCCCCCGATGAACAAGAATGGCGACCTTGTATCAACGGCTGAGGAGAAGACTGAGGTACTCAACAACTTTTTGCCTGTCTTCACTGGCAACTTCTCTCCTCTCCTGTCCTGAGTCAATGGACCAAAAGATGGGGACCAGGGGGGTAAATCCCCTCCCACTGTAAGGGAAGATCAGGTTCAACACCACCTGAGGAACCTGGTTATACATAAGTCTATGGGACCTGATGAGATGCATCCCAGAGTCCTGAGGGAATTGGCTGATGTAGTGGACAAGTCACTCTCCATGATATTTGAAAAATCATGGCAGTCAGGTGAAGTCCCTGGTGACTGGAAGAAAGGGAATGTTGTCCCCATTTTTAAAAAGGGAAGAAAGGAGGACCCTGGGAACTACCAACCTGTCAGCCTCACCTCTGTGCCTGCAAAGATCATGGAGCAGATCCGCATAGTTTCTGCACCTGGTCCTGCACCTGGGACGGAGCAACCCCCAATATCAATACAGGCTGGGAGATGAAGGGATTGAGAGCAGCCCTGCGGAGAAGGACTTGGGGGTACAGAAAAGCTGGACATGAGCCAATAATGTGCGCTTGCAGCCCAGAAAGCCAACCGTATCCTGGGCTGCATCAAAAGAAGCGTGGCCAGCAGGTCAAGGGAGGTGATTCTGCCCCTCTACTCTACTCTGGTGGGACCTCACCCAGAGTACTTCTTCCAGCTCTGGAGCCCTCAGCACAAGAAGGACATGGAACTGCTGGAGCAGGTCCAGAGGAGGGCCACAAAAATGATCCAAGGGCTGGAGCACCTGTCCTGCAAGGACAAGCTGAGAGAGTTGGTGTTGTTCAGCCTGGAGAAGGCTGCGGGGAGACCTTATTGCAGCATTTCAGTACTTAAAGGGAGCCTATAGGAAAGATGGGGAGAATCTTTTTAGCAAGGCCTGTTGTGACAGGACAAGGAGTAATGGTTTTAAAATAAAGGAGGGTAGATTTAGACTGGATATAAGGAAGAAATTTTTTACCATGTGGGTGGTGAAGCACTGGAACAGGTTGCCCAGAGAGGTGGTGGAGGCCCCATCCCTAGAAACATTGAAGGTCAGGTTGGATGGGGCTCTGAGCAACCTGATCTAGTTAAAAGTGTCCCTGCTCCCTGCAGGAGGGTTGGGGTAGGTGACCTCTAAAAGTTCCTTCCAACCCAAAGTACTCTATGATTCTGTCATTCTAATATGGAAGCGTTAAGCCCCTGCAATTTTCACAGTAGAGTAATCCTGCTCCAAAAGTAGTTAAGCTAGTACTCAACCACTCATAGATCTCATACCCTTTGTTTTCTCAGTTAGTTAAGGGTCACATTCTGTTTCCTTACCAGTTAAGTGATCTGGTACATTTTGCTTTAAAACTTTTATCTAGTAAAACTTCTATCTAGTCTGCCTGAGGAGAAGACACTGAATTGGCTATTTTTATTGTTTATGTTATGTCACATCTGTGTTTTAAAATTAGGTCCATTTCTTTTGATAGGCTGGCATAAGGCTTATGACTAGCTAATACGGAGTTGTGACAACAGCTGTTTTTTAAGGGAATGGGGTTTGCATAGTCTGACATTGCCTGGTGGTTACATATTCTCTTCTCCCATTGTCAAGTTGTCATTTCACCATCACCTCTGGTTTAGAGTTGCTTAAATGTACTCCCAACCTACCCACATGTACTCTAATGTTGCATGGAGTCAAGCAGCAGAAGTGAGACAAGGTATCTCCTTTCATTTTCTGTTATACTGATACTCAGTTTAATGCTTTGCAATATCACCCTTTGGGTTAGCTTTGTGTCTTTTTATCCCATTATGGAGATTTGGATACATAAGTACCCATGTACATACATTTACTAAAATCTTATTCCTTGACCATCCTTGTGCAGAATTATTCTCTAACAAAGAAAGCAACACCAATTCAAGGAGTAGTACTATCTAGCAAAGCTAAGAGTTGTATGTTTTTTACCAGCTTCTATGATAACAGAGCTTTGCAAAAGGTTCAATATAAAATCTAATGCTACACACACCATCAGGAAATACATTTTCCCTTAGGTAGCATCTCACATCCCCTGAGAAAACATGTGGTCTAAGAACTACAATCCTTTAAGACCACATCATGTTGCCTTAAATTCATCAAGAGCAGCCTTAATTTAACTGTTTATATTTATAGGATACACAAGTTTGTAACGTAGTCCTATTACTTTGAAACTTTGAGTCTTGATTTCTAAATCAACATCTTTTAGAAATATTTTAAGTTAGTAAACGTGTTTCTTGCCAAACCAAGCAGCAGGAGCTGCTTCCTTCCTGGTCTTCAATATTGAAAACCCACCCCTCAGTCTGTATAGAGGACATTCCACACCATGCATTATCATTATCCATAGCTACTCACAGCTGCAGAATGGCCCCATCTGAGAAGACTGGCTTTACATAGACATCTTCCAGTCAAAAATCTGTTCTATGGGGCTCAGTGATGGCACAGAAATTAAAAAATACCAGGCAGTTGTGTGTTAGGATCTGAAAAAAAAAAAAAAGGAACCCATTCATTGTCTCTGAAGATTATTGTTCTTGCCAGGAGCATATGGTGTTGTAATTGAATGTCATAAAGCTTGTATGTGAAAAATGCTACCAGACTTTTGGTTTATAGTATTGTGAAAAAAAGTAGCAAGTAGGACCTGGAAATGGTAATGCCTAATAATTTATTCACTTATTTTGAGCCAAATCATGTACAGAATGAGTGCTAGAGTATCCTAATATTAGTAGCTCTTTTCTTGCCCAGTCTTTGAGGAAAGATCAGACTTCTGACTGTTGTAGCTTGGAGTACTGTTACATCCAGTTCATATTTCAAGCACTACATAGGCAGTAGAAAGTGGAATTATTACCAGTGGAACATATTGGACACAAGTATTTTTAAGGATCCCATTTTAATAAAACTCTGGACATTGGGAACAAAAATTGTTGCACTATTTCCTCAACAGCCATGCAGGCCAGGTAGAAAGCAGGTAGGAAGTCTTCAGAGAAACAAAACGTCTATGGCACAAAGTCTGACTGAATTAGATCATGTTTACTTAAAAGTGATTATCATTCTTAGAGTATGGTAACACGGTTCACATCTTTCTATGGCCTGCTCATGTCAATTAAACATTCATTGCTTTCACTCAAGTGCTGTGTTTCCATTTCACATAGAGATATGTGCCAGGCAGAGCCTTCTTTAAGTGTTAGCCACCTCACATCAGCACGTGGCGGTGGTTGGGACTACTCAGAAATCAGGGGACACACAAAGACTAAAGGAATTTTATCTAAGAAGATTCCAAAATCATTTAACAAAGATTTCCATATCACTTATTTGCAATGAAAATCATCCAAAGTAAACATTAGCCAATTTCCCAGGAAGGCATATTTAGCTCGAGGAGCAAAATATGTACTATGCAAGAAACAGACTGGCATCTACCATGTAATAGCTCCTGAAATGGTTAAAGCAGTGGATTCTAACCCAGGCCATGAACACATGACTAGCAGCCATCCTGAGTGGAGGTGACAGTCAGAATAGTACAGTTGCTCAAGAGCTCCAGTAAAACAATTAAGCTAAATGTAACCAGATAGTTTAATTTGATTTTACACTCCAAATCTAAATAGTCCACAAATCCCTGTAAGGTCTTCTGACAATTTTTCATTTTCATCTTGTTAGTATATTACAAAGAAGAGGTGCAGAAAGAAACATTTTAATAGAATTTGGCAAGTACTTTAGCAAAGGATTATTTTGACTGGTCTTCACATGTAACAGTATGCTAAAAGTCTAAATTTCTAATAAACGTAGAAAAGTGAAGGAGAGCATTGCATTTGTGTGACATATTACGTGAACCATTACAAAATGATTACTGAAAACTGAAAAAGTTGATGTGTCATGCTGTTCTCCGTAGTTCCATCCCTGGCATATAAAGGGGAAATACTTATTAGGTTTGCTAAAAGCTGTAGTCAAAACAGGTCTCTAGTTTGGCCTGCCTGTAGACATTGCCTACTGCTCTGGATGCCATCAAATGCTAGGTCAACAGCTCGCAAGCCTGCATGGAGAATTATTCCTCTCTTTTACAAAATTTAATAATTTTCCAAACAAGCTCTCCTTCAGTTGGCATTTTAATAAAAAGACTACTCTCTTGAGTATACTCACATAATCTTGGAGACTAGAAGTGGAAAGGGCTTATTAGGTCATCTAGTTTACCTGTCTGCCAGTGCATGATTGTGCACTACAGTGCAGTTTTTAATTCTTTGGCTATTGGCATTTTGTGCCATGTACACAGAAAAGCAGGATTTGTCAATTTTGACAAAATTCTGTGGAGAAAAGCCTCTCATTTACAGATTCTGCATCTGTTGTTTACTTAGCCAATATAGACTGGGACATTTTGCATGTTCTCCTTTCAGACTGAGATCACAACCAGTATTTTTGGCTTAAAATTACATCAAAAATGAAAAAAAAAAATTTTGAAGATTATTCTTCAATTGCTCATGTAATTCATTTGAACCACAACTTCCATAGTTCACACTTTAGGTGGTAGAAGAGGGTAAAGGGTAAAATTGACAATTTAAACTGTTCAGAAACACAAAGTTCCCCCCCCCCTTTTTTTTTTAAGCAGAACTTCGTCTTTATTGACATAGTCCCCAGACCAGATCTTTTCTTGTCTTCAAGAAGTCATAACAATGTAGTGATGAGGCTTTACGGGCCATCTCCCACACTATCTCAAGCCTGATTCAGCTCTCTTTTCCTGAACAAGGGCTGATGCTTTTTGGATTTTGAATTATTTACAATTACTGCGTTCCTGTCAGTGGAATCTTAATGAGCTTCGGTTCTCAAAACCAGGCTACGGTAAACCTTTCATCAATGTATCAAAGTACAAGGTAGTTAAGGATTCTCAGAAAATCTATCAGTGCTATCATAAAAATGGCAGTTTGTTCTGCTACTTAAAATCCTTTCGGGTGTAAGGTTTCTAGATAGCCAGTGAAGAGATAATCTTTGATTAAAAAACTGGCTGGATGGCCAAGCCCAAAGAGTTGTGGTGAATGGACTTAAATCCAGTTGGCAGCTGGTCACAAGTGGTGTTCCCCAGGGTTCAATAGTAGGGCCAGTTCTGTTTAATATCTTTATCAGTGATCTGGATGAGGGGATAGAGTGCACCTTCAGTAAGTTCAAAGACCACACCAAGTTGGGTGGGAATGTTGACCTGCCTGAGTGTGGGAAGGTTTGCAGAGGGATCTGGACAGGCTGGATCAATGGGCCAGGGCCAACTGTATGAGGTTTAACAAGGCCAAGGGCTGGGTCCTGCACTTGGGTCACAACAACCCCATGCAACGCTACAGGCTTGGGGAAGAGTGGCTGGAAAGCTGCCTGGCAGAAAAGGACCTGGGGGTGTTGGTTGACAGCCAGCTGAACATGAGCCAGCAGTGTGCCCAGGTGGCCCAGAAGGCCAACAGCATCCTGGTTTGTGTCAGGAATAGTGTGGCCAGCAGGAGCAGGGAGGTGATTGTGTCCCTGTACTCGGCACTGGTGAGGCCGCACCTGGAATACTGTGTCCAGTTTTGGGCCCCTCAGTACAAGCAGGACATTGAGGTGCTGGAGCGTGTCCAGAGAAGGGCAACGAAGCTGGTGAAGGGTCTGGAGCACAGACCTTATGAGGAGCAGCTGAGGGAACTGGGATTGTTTAGCCTAGAGAAGAGGAGCCTGAAAGGAGACCTTATCGCTCTCTACAACTACCTGAAAGGAGGTTGTAGTGAGGTGGGTGTTGGTCTCTTCCACCTAGAAACAAGCGGTAGGACAAGAGGAAATGGGCTCAAGCTGCATCAGGGAAGGTTTAGATTGGATATTAGGAAAAATTTCTTCATGGAAAGGATTGTCAAGCATTGGAACAGGCTGCCCAGGGAAGTGGTTGAGTGCCCATCCCTGGAGGTATTTAAAAGATGTGTAGATGTGGTTCTTAGGGACATGGTTTAGTGGTGGACTTGGCAGTGCTAGGTTTACGGTTGGACTCGACCTTAAAGGTCTTTTCCAACCTACATGATTCTATGATTCTATGAATGTATTTTCCCATTTGGATGTACATAGTAGGTCCAAAGCTTCTGCTGCTATGCTCACAAGGTTGTAGAGGAAACACAAATGCTTTGGTATATTAATATCTTTATATTAATTTTTATTGTTATATGTTTATATATTTTTCAATAGATTTCTTATTATATGTAATATATAAAATATATATTGTGTAGATTTTAGTTATATTTTATATAAAATATATTTTATAAAAATATAATTAATTTATATTAATTTATGTTGATACTAAGGGTCTGCTCTTTCATCTTTCCTGCATCTTTAAGGCCTTTGCAAACAAACTGCAACTGATCTGTTCCAAAATGGAGAAAACACTAAGTTCTCTAAATAACTGTTCAGTATCTTTGTTTGGGTATTTTCAGCCACTTTTTCTTGTTGCAATACTCAGGATATAAGACCTCAGAAATTGCTGTCCTCCAAGTTTTGCTGTTTATCCACCAAATCAGTTGCCTAACATGGACACATACTGTGTACTATTAACACCTCGTATCTTATATTTCAGTTCTCTTTAACTATTGTAAAAGCCTTGGAGATTAAAAAAAGCCTCAGCATAAATGCATAATTATATAATGCACAATTACAGAATTGAACACAGTTTCTACACATGGTTAGAAAACACATTAAATGTCAAAAAATGTTTATGCTAACATATACTTTATACACAGAAGTAATTGTTTGTGACACTTAGAAACACAGTATTTCCACAAACAGTTACATTTTTAATTCAGTTGCTCACAACCTCTCCTAACACTAATTTCTAGGTTGCCTTGGTTGCTTGGTCTCCATGAGAGCAAGTGAAACAGATTCAATAACAGGAACCAAGAGGTACTTACTTCAACATACCTTGTTTGCCTTGAAGGATGTTTACCCAGAATGAGGGAGACCTTAGTTCAAATCATTCCACTGAATCAAGAAAGTAATTTTGAACTTTGATCTTCTAATATATTAGTTATAACTATAAAAATGTCTTATTTTTATATTTGAGATAGGATATAAGTCTAGGACATCAAACTGCAAATTCTAGTCCATTTTTTTCAGGCTCTGGGGAAAGGTGCAGGAGTTCTTCTGGATGTGAGTGCCCTAAAAAGGATACCCTATTGCTGAAAAAAAAAAAAAAAAAGAACAACCACAAAGAACACAAAGTGATTCATTCTGAACTGATTTATCTTGTTCAGCAGCTGAAACAGCTGAAACTTGTTTGCCTCACCTTATTTATAACATACATTTAGTAGTCATTGCAATATTAAAAGTTACTGATGGTTTAAGCGTTTTCTAGAAACACGAAGTCAACTGTTCATTTTTTCCCAGGCTTTTACAGATCTTGATATCTAATCTAATGTCCACAAACCCATTGTAAACACAGAGTGATGTAAAGTAAACACTGAAGCCTCAGTATGTTAAACAAAACACTGAGGATTCAAATTTTTTTCTGTACAAGTCTTCCCAACTTAATTTACAGCAAACTTTCCATATGTATCAATTTTCATGGGACTTTATAAACTTTGCACTGTTTTCTTTGATGATGTCTACAGTTTTGCTGACTGTATGGGGGCTTTGATGATACTTTCAGTGGATGTGAATTCAGAAAGTAAAAGGGGTGCTCTGTACAATAACAAAATGTGTATTATTTAATACAGAGGTCAAAAAGGAAATATATTTCACTTCTTCCAGAAAAAGAAAAAAAATGCTTTAAGAGAAATGTCTTAACTTTTGTGAGAGCTTTTGTATGAGTTTGTTAAAACTTTCATGCTTCTCTGACGTTAAGACTTCCACAAAAGACAGGAGCATTAGTATGAACTTTAGTAGACATGCAGAAACAATTGTGTCTAAACATTGCTCTTTTGCTTAATTTCATAGAAGCCAGGAAAAAAGCCTAGAAAGTGTTTTTTAATGAGCTGGTAAGGGTATTAAAAGGTCATTTGATAATTAACATTGTAAAGGAAGGCAGTTAAATGTTTTGTAAGAAAAAAGATATTTGGCCAGTTAAGATTATGGTATTAGGGAGGACCAAAGCGATGCAAGTATCAAACCAAAAACTTTATGTCCAGATACTATTATGGGTGTTTTTAGGAAAAAAGAATTTTTAAACATAGTAAACAAGATCATAATTTTATATATGCCAGAATAAGCAGAAGCTGATTTGGAGATGCAATGTAGATATGTCAGTTACCTGGATTTTTTAACTGGCTCAGAAAACTCGGTCAACCATAGTCTGAAATTTTCTAATTAGAAAATACCAGGGATATTTTTATTGAAAAGGTTGCAGGAAATGGTGCATTAGTAGTATTTTCTTTAAAAATATCAGTTACTTTTTTGCTTGGGTTATCTGAATAGAAAATACAAAATAGGAACACTGAAGACAGAACTAAACCAGTGCAGGACAGTGAACGGGGCAGAGGTGTAAAACTCAGCCTAAAACAGGAAAGGCAGAAGTGGCTGGGATAAAGCAATTGCAATCCAAACATTCCAGGGAAATACACAATAGCTTTTGCAAACACGCCCCTACGTAATTAGTGCTCAGTTTTGTGTGTTCTGGTCATCAGGGGGATTTTCAAAGTTGAGAATTCAAAGACATTCAACCATGATGCAAATTCTTAACCTGCTTTCACCCTGATTTTAGTTAGGCACTCAGCTACTAATCAATCAACATATTAATTTAAGGTTTTCAGATAAACTGATGTCCACCTATTGCATAACACAAAAGTTTCTCTCCATTACTGCATATGCATATGTCTGCAGCACCAAAAATAACAATTTATCCAGGTGAGTTAGAATAATCCCTGAGTTTACACACATTATTTCTGCTCTTGATAAATTTATGAAGAAACGTTGCAAAAAAATACATGCCCTATAAAAGAAATCTCTGGGCAGTTTTTCAGTCAAGACATTGGCCGTAAATTTTCAAAAAAACATCAAAGTAGCTTTTAAATAAACATGTGTCCTTCAGGAAGATCATATGCAGAAAAACAGATTCACTGTAAGGTCATTTTATTCCTAGACATGCTAGAAATTTGCTTATGTGAGTGGATCCGTGGAAGGTTAACAGATAGATCAATACCTCCATGCTTCTGCTGCAGCAATGTCTGAAGTAAACGGCTGGTCATTTTGTGGGTGGTTCTTTTGCTTTTCAAAATCTTAGTTGAATAGCTACAACTCTGTCCAGGCCCTGTAATTCCCAAAGTACACAGAGATTGGGGAATGGATAACTAACAACTGTGAAAATAACTGGGACATCCAAATATGCTATCCGAGGCAATCACCTCATGAAACAGACCAAACCTTTGAAAAGCAAGGCCAGTATATAATAAAATATATTCTATAAAAACATTGTTTCAAAATGTAATATGCATAAAAAGAGTTTTAAAAAGCAGAAAGGACAGGTACACCTTAAAGAAGCTGAATTTTTTTGAAAAAGATGGTTTGTGTCATTAGGATCAACAGGGTGGGAGTTAATGTTTTCAGATAAGGAATTTTAGGTTCAAGTAGATGAGTCAAAGACAATGAAGAAAAAAGAGGATATGCTAAAAACATAAAATGATATAAATAGGCTCACAAGAGGCAAGTGAGGAGGTAGGTGAAGGTCCAGCCAGGGGGTTGCCGAGGGTGAGTCAAGTCAGCCCCATGCATTACAACTGCCCCTGTTAAGAAAAAAAGGAGGGTAACTGTCGTAGGTGATTCCCTCCTGCAGGGAACAGTGGGCCCAATATCCCATCCAGACCCATCCCACAAGGAAGTCTGATGCTTCCCTGGGTCCTGGGCTAGGGACGTTACTAAGAAACTCCCCGATCTGGTACAGCCCTCCGATTATTACCCACTGCTGGTTATACAGGTTGGCAGTGATGAGGTTGCAGAGAGAAATCCTAAAGTGATCAAAAGGGATTTCAGGGCAGTGGGACAATTGGTGGCAGGATCAGGAGCACAGGTAGTGTTTTCTTCTATCCCATCAGTGGCAGGGAAGAATGCTAAATGGAACGGGGAAACTCACCTGATTAACAAGTGGCTCGGAGGCTGGCGCTGTCAGTGGAATTTTGGGTTTTTCCATCATGGGGAGGTTTACATGGCACCAGGCCTGCTGGCGGCAGATGAAGTTCAGCTATCTCCAAAGGGGGTAAACATTCGCACTCATGAGTTGGCGGGATTCATTAAGAGGGCTTTAAACTAGGTTCGAAGGGGGAAGGGGATATAACCACGCTCGCTACAGAGGAACCCGAGGGTGGCATGGCGATGTTGGGGGTGAAATCGATAGCCCATCTCAAGTACATCTACACCAATGCATGCATCATGGGCAACAACCAGAAGGAGCTGGAAGCCCTTGTGTAGCAGGATAGCTACAACTTAGTTGCCATCACACTAACATGGTGGGATGACTCTCATGACTGGAGTGCTGCATTGGAGGGCTATAAGCTCTTCAGAAGGGATAGGCAAGGAAGGAGAGGCGGTGGGGTGGCTCTGTATGTTAGGGAGTGTTTTGATTGTATAGAGCTCAACAATCCTGATGATAAGGTCCAGTGCTTATGGGTAAGGATGAAGGAGAAGGCCAACAAGGTAGATGTCCTGTTGGGAGTCTGTTATAGACCACCCAATCACGATGTAGAGATAGATGAAGCATTCTATAAGCGGCTGGCAGAAGTCTCACAATCGCTAGCCCTTGTTCTCGTGGGGGACTTCAACTTGCCGGGCATCTGCTGGAAAGACAACACAGCAGAGAGGAAACAGTCTCGGAGGTTCCTGGAGTGTGTGGAAGATAACTTCCTGACACAGCTGGTAAGTGAGCCTACCAGGGGAGGTGCCTCGCTTGACCTGCTGTTTACAAACAGAGAAAGACTTGTGGGAGGTGTCCTGGTCTGTGGCTGTCTTGGGCTTAGCGACCTTGATATGATAAGAGTTTTCAATTCTTGATGACATAAGGAGGAGGGGCAGCAAAACTCTTACCATGGAATTCCTGAGGGCAGACTTTGGCTTGTTCAGGACACTGGTTGGGAAATTCCCATGGAAGACAGTCCTGAAGGGCAAAGGGGTCCAGGAAGGCTGGGCCTTCTTCAAGAGGGAAGTCATAAGGGCGCAGGAAAAAGGCTGTCCCCATGTGCCGCAAGACAAACCGGCGGGGAAGATGACCAGCCTGGCTGAACAGGGAGCTTTTGTGGGGACTCAGGGGAAAAAAGGAGAATCTACCACCTTTGGAAGAAGGGGCAGGCAACTCAAGAAGAGTACAGGGATATTGTGTTAGGTCATGCAAGGAGAAAATTAGAAAGGCAAAAGCCCAGCTAGAACCTAATCTGGCCACAGTTGTAAAAGATAGTAAAAGAATGTTTTTACAAGTACATTAACAACAAAAAGAGAGCCAAGGAGAATCTCCATCCTTTGCTGGATGCAGGAGGGGAGCATTGTCACCAAGGATGAGGAAAAGTCTGAGGTACTTAATGCTTTCTTTGCCTCCATCTTTAATAGCCAGACCAGTTATCCCCAGGGTATTCAGCCCCCTGAGCTGGAAGACAGGGACGGGGAGCACAATGGAGCCCCCATAATCAAGGACAAAGCAGTTAATGACCTGCTATGCCACCTGGACACACACATGTCTATAGGGCTGGATGGGATCCACCCGTGAGTATTGAGGGAGCTGGCAGAGGAGCTTGCCAAGCCACCCTCCATCATCTATCAGCAGTCCTGGTAAACAGGGGCGGTCCCAGATGACCAGAGGCTTGCCAGCGTGATGCCCATCTCCAAGAAGGGCCGGAAGGAGGATCTGGGGAACTAAAAGCCTGTCAGCCTGACCTTGGTGCCAGGGAAGATTATGGAGCAGTTCATATTGAGTGCACTCAACAAGCATGTGCAGGCCAACAAGGGGATCAGGCCCAGCCAGCATGGGTTCACGAAAGGCAGGTCCTGCTTGACCAACCTGGTCTCCTTCTATGACCAGGTGACCTGCCTAGTGGATGAAGGAAAGGCTGTGGATGTCATCTACCTGGATTTCAGTAAAGCATTTAACATCGTCTCCAGCAGCATTCTCCTTAGGAAACTGGCAGCTCATGGCTTGGAGGGGTGTACTCTTTGCTGGATAAAAAACTGGTTGGGTGGCTGAGCCCAGAGAGTTGTGGTGAATGGAGTTAAGTCCAGTTGGTGACCGGTCATGAGCAGTGTTCCCCGAGGCTCAATAGTTGGACCAGTCTTGATTAACATCTTTATCAATGATCTGGATGAGGGGATTGAGTGCACCCTCAGTAAGTTTGCAGGTGACACCAAACTGGGTAGGAGTGTTGATCTGCTGGAGGGTAGGATGGCCCTGCAGAGGGATCTGGACAGGCTGGACTGATGGGCTGAGACCAACTGGATTAGGTTTAACAAGGCCAAGGAAGAGTGGCTGGAAAGCTGCCTGGCAGAAAAGGACCTGGGGGTATTGGCTGACAGGTGGCTGAATATGATGAGCCAGCAGTGTGCCCAGGTGGCCCAGAAGGCCAACAGCATCCTGGTTTGTGTCAGGAATAGTGTGGCCAGCAGGAGCAAGGAAGTGATTGTCCCCCTGTACTCGGCACTGGTGAGGCCACACCTGGAATACTGTGTCCAGTTTTGGGCCCCGCAATACAAGAAAGACATTGAGGTGCTGGAGCGTGTCCAGAGAAGGGCAACAAAGTTGGTGAAGGGTCTGGAGCACAGGCCTTATGAGGAGCAGCTGAAGGAACTGGGATTGTTTAGCCTAGAGAAGAGGAGCCTGAAAGGAGACCTTATCGCTGTCTACAGCTACCTGTAGAAAGGAGGTTGTAGTGAGGTGGGTGTTGGTCTCTTCTGCCAAGTAACAAGTGATAGGATGAGAGGAAACGGGCTCAAGCTGCATCAGGGGAGATTTAGATTGGATATTAGGAAAAATTTCTTCACGGAAAGGATTGTCAAGCATTGGAACAGGCTGCCCAGAGAGGTGGTGGAGTCATCATCCCTGGAAGCGTTCAAAAAACAGGTAGACGTGGCACTTTGGGACATGGTTTAGTGGGCGTGGTGGTGTTGGGTTGATAGTTGGACTGATGATCTTAGAGATCCTTTCCAATCTTAATGATTCCTAGTTTTTACTTTCATTAAAAAATAACCCACCACCAAGCGAGGAAACACGAAATTGCTACTCTACCCTTAATTACTTTAGTGGTGGACTTGGTAGTGTTAGGTTAATGGTTGGACTGGATGATCTTAAAGGTCTTTTCCAACCTAAACAATTCTATGATTCTATGATTCTGTGATTACGGAGAAATATACCTGTTATTGTCATGTTCATTTAAGAAAATAAGTTATTTGTCTGATATTCAAATGCAACTGAATTCCAAGGTCTTTTTATTAAGAAAGTTTTTAAAAGCTCAAACTTGCACATCCCTGTACTTCTGGATGCTCTAAATTGGAAAGGCTAAAGGTCCATGAAGTGTTTTGTATTGCAGGGTTATGTCATTCCAGAGTGTGTTCTGGAGCACAAATGGGTCAGTCCTTATATTAATTTATTTCAGACATCATATGTTTCATTCATCAATTTGTCAAAATGTCTGACTCCAACTCAGTTCCATGGGTGGAGATTGTCATGTGCTGAAGAAAATGTTGTGCTCTGTTGATGCTGGCTTTGCCCCATGAATTTGGGGACAGGAGCCAGCAGCAGAGCTGCTCCCACCCTCCTGCACGCTCCCACTGTGCCTCTCCACTCGCAGAGCAGAAAGGCTCCAGGGGTGCTGGCAGGGCTGAGGTGTCAGCCATTCTGCATTTCTGCTCTGTCCTAGTGTGATCTGAGGTCGTAGTTTTCTTCTGTTGGGAGAGTCCATGGCTCAAATATCAACCTTTGCCTGCATAACTGCCTGGTCTGGCTCCTACCAAAACCCAAGTCTCATAGGCCCTGCATCTCTTTTCCTGGTCATTCCAGCAAGACCCATCCTACACACCTTACTAGTTTGCTCCTTGAATAGCTGACACTCTCTGTACATTTTTACAGTTACCTGTTTTGACAGGTAATTGTTTTGATGGTTATCATTAGTCATGTTTGAAGGGACAACAAAAAGGCAGAACTTCCCAGTTAACTCAACAGAGGTTAGATGGTAACTCATTGCAGACAAACATGCTTTCGTGGAAACAGAGCTATCTAAAGATAGAGATCACTAGTGAAAATATTCAAAACATTTGTATTAATGTGTGAATATATTACCTGTGAGAGGAGCTTTTTACAATACTTATTTTCCAGTCTCACTTGTGTGAGGACCATTTTACAATACCTATAGCTTAAAAATTACAAGGTGTCCTTAAAAACACAGATGTTTCTTATATCTGAAATTAACGCTAAAAACATGAAACTTGAGTAGTTAATTTGTATTTGACCTAACTGTCAAAGCAAAAGGCAAAGAAGAAATACTGTAAGCTCTTTGGGACAGGCTTTTCTGTTCATGCTACAAATGTACTTGCAGTGAAATAGCAGCACACAAGGAAGCACCAATTTAGATGTCCTTAATTTTTTATTGTGTTAAGCAGTTAAAAAAAAATAATTAGTGTGACAACTGTGAAACTCTAAAATGGTAAAAGAAAGAGCAGCTTCTAGCTCTTGATTCCCTGAAGATAGCTGAGAGCCTGCAGGGTCAGCCAAGTAGTGACTTGTTGATGCAAAGTGTCTAGATTGTGCCTTGCTGGCTTACTGAGATTGCTTTATAGGTCTCCAGGGACAGGGGGTGAGGGGGTTCGAGAGCAGGCTCTTCAGCTATCACAGATCTGAATAGCTCATCTTAAACCTCATTGTTGGGGTTTTTCCTTTTGTCCAACTTGACTCCAGATGTTCCTGGTGCTCTTTGTTAGTCAAATGATGTTAATTACAGTGAGAACCAGATCAGAAACTCCAAAAAAGAAAATGCAGTGAGTGAAAATGGCAGGTATGTGCACCATCCAAATGCCAAATGTTGGGAGCCATATCTTTTAGAACTGGACACAGATTCCTACTGTTGGAAGTGGGGCAATATGTATAGGGATCCTGTTTCTACCTCTGAGTAGGAGGTCTCTTGAGACAAATTGATAGCAATTTTTTAAAAAAATCTATTTTGTGCCTGGCAAGGCACAACTTGGATGGGTTTGAACCTGGATTCGCAATGAGATCAAGCCAGCCTAGATATGTAAGTGTAACTTTTGGGAAGTCAAAAGTGCTTCAGCAGTAAGGAATGTGGTAAGTCTCTTTGTATTGACATGATAGGGTTGTGATGTTTATACTGTGACATATTCAGGGGTCTGGCTTATGTATTATTCAGCTCATTGAAAGGAATACACTGCATTTAAAAATTGCAGAACACAGTCTCTTCATTTTCTTCTACATCCAACATTATTTCCCACAGCCATTCCTGAAGTGGTAGGAATAACTCTATAGTGAGAGAATACTATTTCTTTCATGTGTCATTTTTGCCTGACTCTTCCACAGGAAAAGAAAACAGAGCAAGATTCTTGCTTGTTTATGCTCTCTTTCCACTGTTCAGTTCATTAAAAAGACCTTGATGTGTCTTTAAATGTAATTCATATCTATTTTAACACTTGCATAATGAACATCTCTATGTTTTGGACTTCTGATTTATTCTAAAAAGAAACTTCAAAATTTCCTTTCAGCTTCAAACTTATCAGAATATCAGACCTCAATATCACTTCCAGAAAGAACCAGATGCAGTGTTTCTGGGAAGGACTAATAGCTTTTTTCCCCTTTTGAGGTGTTATTAGCTCTGCACAAATAGATTAAAACTGGCTTGCTCATTGTACTCCAAAATAGCCAGTGCACTAGGTCCAAAGGAAAACTAGTGCACATTGTTAGACTGATAACATTAAAAGTTACTCAAGGTCAAATTCTTTGAATTCTTATGGTTTGAATTATTTTTTACTCTTTGCCTAGCAGAAATTCCAGTCCACACTACTTGTGTACTTTTACAAGTACCATGTTAGAAACATCTCATGAATATTAAAGTATTGCTGCTGACTGCTTTGCAGCTTTCCAAAGATACTGATGAGATGGATTTTCCTAACCATCATTATTTGAAAACAGTGTTTCAATAAGGTTTTAAAGAAAAGCTGTGAAAAGACACCTCTTTCTAACTTTGAAAAGGTTTAAAAAAAAAAAAAAAAATAGAAAAGACCCGATTCTCCTCTCCTCCTGCACTTGCATTTAGATGTTTGATTTAAATATATGTTGTTTTTTCACGTACATAACATTTTATTCACAGGTTACCAAAAAAGAATATGACCAAAATCCAGTGTCAAAGTTTTGAATGCTGTCTGTTCATCTTCATTAGAAAGCTGCTTTAAGCTAAAATTCAAAAATCCTCTGATCACTGAAATGATGGCGCCGTAAGTTTACATTTAACATGCACACACCTTGTACTACAGGGCATAGCTAGGCAAGCTTGTTCATACTGTTCTTTATCATGAGCCTATGGCGTGTAAGTTGAATACTGCCTCTACGGTCCAACTCTAACTCTTTGCAAAAGAGTTGTGTTCAGATCATATGTCACTTTACATAGCTTGCCATCTTACTGGATGGAAAGTTCTCTGGGGTCTGGATAGATACCTCAGCACAAACAAAAAGAATGCTATAACTAGTGTTTTATTTGTATCATAATGTCATCTGCACTGAGGGGCAGCTACACTCAGGCTTTACTATGATATACTTTGTGAGATTTTATTTTAAATGGAAGGTACTGACATTCAAAACTTTTTAAGGTTAACAACCCCAGGCATCAATTTTTAGACTACACAGTGTAGTCGTTATAAATTCTTACCAAATATATCATACAACTTCCATTTTCTTGACATGTCTTGATGATTTGTGCCCTTGTAGTTGGTTCTGTTGAAGCACGTGACCCCTGCAGCAGCCAGGAGTCCGGTGTGGCAGGAGCAGGTATCTGTCTCAGAGGCAGCTAACACAGAAAGCAGGGGCAGCTCTTAACTTTGAGGATAGTTGGGATCTATCCCAGTAGAAGGTCATAAACCTTTCTGTGATCTTTCTTTGTCATTATAATAGTGACATGCAGTAGCGGCATAACACACTTTTCAACATTTTACAATAGAAAGTGACTATAAAATAGTACAAAGGTCTCGCAACAATGCTGTATCATGTGACAACCTGTTGCAACATGTGGCAAATTTGCTACTCCTTTTTCCACTAATGTTTCAAGGTGCGGTTGTGCATTCCTGCACCCGCGCAGCAGCCCTCAACGGGTCTTTAGCTTTCCAGCCCCCAGGTCCCAAAGCTGGGCAGCTTGCCACTTGGCTGTGCATGTGAAGGGTGTGAAAGAGAAAGCTGCAAGGCTGTTTAAAAGGGAATGATCTTTTATTCTGTTTTGCGAGGTGGAACAAGTAAATATGCTTGTCAGTATTTCTTTCATAATTAATGACCTACAGGATATTTGTTTGGTATCATACTGTTCTCCGAAATCTATGTCGCACCCAGGCAAATGTGCATGCACGCATCCGCAGAAGGCTACATAAAGCTTCATCTTGAGGTCGCCCCAGGCTAAAAAGCAATAGAGCAGACACTAATAGAAAGCATCAGGCAAGATCCTTCTTTTTTTGTTGTTTCCCTAGGGCAATGATCTTGAATCATGAAAATGGAAGGGATTCCGCTTACTGAGAAGAACAGGCATGGGGCAAAAAATCAATTACCATTTGTACTGAATTTTTTTTTATCTGTCTATGAAATATGTTAGTTTCTTGATAGTTTTTGTATTGCAATGCCTGATTTAGCTCAGAACATAAACATCAACAGCAGTACAGTTCTCTGTAGATTGTACTCATGCAAATTTTTAGAGATCTTAACCATTATAAGAATGTTAATTAAATGTATCCTCAGAAATTCGTTCTACACTGTGCCTGTATTTAAGAAATGTGGGGTTTTGGTTTTGGGTTTTGTTTTTTTTTTTCAGAAGTACAGCTAAAAGTGTAGAAGGTCTGAATCTGGTGAGCTGTACTATCTGGACATTGGTAGAGGACTAACAAATCAGCAGCATAAAGCTTCAAAAGGATTTACTGTTTCACTTGCTGGTGGCACAACGCTGGTTCCAAAGGTAGCAAGAGTTTGATGGGAATGCCAGTTACGTTTCTGAGGATTAACAGTGAGTGTCATTTGGCTGGTGAGGACTAAATTTGAGGTACATGACAACCTCCATAAGATGTAATCCATTAAATATGGTACTGTTTCAGGACTGGGATTCTGCTCGTATCTTTATTTTGTATTTTTAGAAAATATGCCCTCTTCTCTGTATCGTAGTTTCCCATTTGCTTAATGCAAAGGTGACACTTGATAAAGTTCTCAGAGATCTAGAGATGGTATATGTAAAACAATTAGTCATTTTGAAATTTCATTGCTCTTCCAAAAGAAAATCTTTCCTTCACTTTCTGAGTAGCTAAAGTGGTCATGGGTGATATCTTGGGAGCTGAAAAAATAACAGTATGCAGTGGTTTTGTTCACAATGGCGAAACATAAAGAGGCACAGTGTGGCAGCTTATGGGAAAGATAGTACAATAACAACACTGACCTCCTGTCCTTTATAAATTAGGAAGTGCAATTTCTAAATCAAAAACAGCACTAGAAGCTCTGGGAATGGAAACGGGGTTAATTCTCTGTTGTGCAAAGAACCCGAGATTTCCATAACAGCAGGTCAGATTTTTGGTACTGAGTACGTGTCTGCTTGTTTCATAAATTCCCAACAGCTGTGTGTTCTGCTGGCCTTGGGAACAAGCAGAAGCTAGCAGGAGAGATGGGGAGTGGGTGGCTGGGGATTGGCACTCTTTCCATGCCAATGAGATGCAGAGTTGCCCAGGAGAGGGGGGATTTGAATACTCCTCTGTTCCCACTGGGGGATCTCTTTGCAGTTGAGACCTTCCTTCTCTCCTACAGTGTCTACTGAATTGGCTGAACACTGCCACTGCAGTAGACGACATACTGCTACCATCAGGAAAGAATGACCCAGACCAGATCTCTAATCTTAAAATAAATACTAATCAGATATAGTGATATTCACTGAGAGATTCTTTCCACTGCTGCTTCTTTTAATTTTCTGCATGTAAGATTTCTTCGATAGTGTGGGTCCTGGAGCTTGACTGATCTCTAGCAAGAGTTTGGTGGAATATCCCTTTGAGGACAGGGAGTTCAGCCGAGGCTGGGAAGGTGGGGTTACATGTGTTTTCATTTAAAGGCATACTCTTAATTCTTTGCTCTCAAAATCATGACTATGACACTCTTCTGTCATCACAATACTAACCTTGTAGTCTTGTTTTTTAGTATATTCATAGAAAGCTATTCACTGTTCTGCCATTTGAAAAAAGGATGTTTAATACCTTCAAATATGGATTTAATTAATTGGAGTAGACACTTTTCTGAATTTTCCATGTGTGTAGAAAATTGTCTGCTGAGAAGAATACAGTCTTATATTAAGGAGAAGGAAGATTTCACACCTTAAAGCTGTTTATTTTAAAAAAAAAAAAAAGTGGTTATATTGTTCCAATTAAAAAGAATATATTTTCTGCTATATTTATTTCCACTTTTCCATGAGACACAATTGTTAGGAAAGGAGATAGAAAGCATCTCTTGTCTTTAGGAAACAAAGAGTAAATGAATCTCGAATGAGACATAACAATTTTTTGGATTCACAGAATAGTTTAAATCCAATTCATTAGCATAAGTGTTTAAAGTAAAAATACAAAAATAATCATATTATTACCACTCTCATGCCACAGAGTTTGTAGGGATGAAAAAGAATGAATGTGTGGTATTTTCATTCTGTTTTCCAGATGATTCTTCCTAACTATTTAACTTGGTCACCAGAGTCCACCACAACTTTGTTGTTACTACTTTCAGGTGGTTTTGTGGTATCTTTTTATTCAGAGTATCTAACAAGACTTTCCCACACTTGCCTATCATAGCCCAAACAGTTCCTACCGATATACAGCTGATGTGTTTGAACTAGGGTTTTCTGTTCTGTAATATTAAAACAAAACCTGCAAGCCCATATAGAGCTTAGCCATAAAATGAGTTCAGATCAGTGGTGTAACTACATACCTATTTATAACTTTTTTTTAATATCTTCTTTATCTGCCATTATACCTGATGTTATTAGTACAGACTTTGGGGTCCTCAAATACCAGGTGGCAATTTAATGTTCTTAAGATAGTATTCATCTTGAAAGGAAAGGTACTTTTAAAGCCACCTTTGAAAAGCAAAACAGATCAACACATAAATCTAAACTAAGGTCTCAAGTTGTTCTTCTATGCATGACATTGGACAGATTAATTCATAAGTGCTGCCACTTTCCAATAGCAGATGTATGATGGGCTCTATGACAATATATCTGAATTAACAGCAGAGAAAATAATGTGACAAGAGGTCACGGATCGGAAGGAATCCCATAAAATAGATGTCAAGAGCATCCTTGCAGTCAGCCTCCCAGGCCACCCACCCACTGGCGCAAGCAGCAGCAGGGTTGGCCGCAGCTTGGTACACTTGCCTCCTTCCAGAAAAGCAGCTGGATGCTGTTTCTCCATTCTAGGAAATCAGTGTGCTCTTTGGGACACATGGAGCACTTACGGTCCAGAAGAGAACGTCATACCTGCCTCATACCATTGGCCAGTGAAAACTGGTCTGACACTACTCCTGAAGACTGCTATTTCTTTTTTTTTTTTTTTTCAGACTGGGATTTCATTTTTAGTGGAAGACTCTTGTATTGCCATGTTCTCTGACCTACTTGCACATCTCCAGTGGCCTTAATTTAGAAAGAATAGTTGGTTTGGGGTTTTTTTCCCCAAAATTCTATTGTTTTGCCTTGGTAATTTCTTTTGCTTCCAATCATGTTAATACTGATCAGATCAAGAGTTAAAACATTTAATCCTGTGTCCTTCTGTTTTCTGTTTTTTCTAAAGGATGAGTCATATGATTACGGATGGACTTTTGTTATTCTTTAGTAAACTCAAACAAGAATATTTATTTCCTCATTAGAAAAACAATAAATCAGCAAACAGAAAAATGTGAAACAATAATTTAAAAAAAATCTTGGCTGTATCTTACAGTTATTGTTCTTTTTTTATTTAAAAAGACCAAAAGAAAAAAAAAAACACGTTCATAAAATGTGCTGGATTACTAGTGCTGAAGCCTAAAACCTGGAACCTTTCTATGCTGAGGTCCCATACAAACCAATAGCTGAAGTACAGTACACTTAGCCCTTCTGGGAACTACATGTACTGTCTGGAGCAACAGTGATTTGAGCAGAGACAACAGAAACAGCAGCCGGTCCCTGAGCAGAGCCAACAGAGTGACTGTTTGATTTGCATGATGCACCCTCACTTTCTACACAAACCCCGTGGTAGAATGGATAACCTACTTTTTTATGATAATTCATTCTTGGACTGCTCTTCTGATGGATTTAAGAGGTTTTTGTTACTCAGATGTATAGCAAAACATGATTTTTTGTGATTGTGTAAAAATAAACATAGAAACAAATTCACAACCTAGTATATTCTTAAATTTATAAATTTTATGTTATTTTCATGTCCAACCACCACAAGTTGTAGAGCACAAAAGCCTTGACAAGACACTTTCCTGACACAAAGTCTTGTAGCCATTTCATTAACTACTTCCTTAGGTCGATAGAACTGTGGTATTTCTTTAAAAAGTGAAGGTCAGGGGTTTTTCAGTTGTACAGTGGAAATCTGAATTAGAGACAAGAAGAAAGGCTTCATTGCAAAATAATTTTGACACCTCGGTGAAAAGGAGGAGCATCCTTACAAAGGCATTGGGCCAATGTGTTAAATTAATAGATTCCATCACTGGCGACAAGAGTAGGTGCGTGTTCAGTACAGAAAAACCACGCCCTGGCCGTAGATTTTGAATTCCCCAGCATTCAGTACACCCAAAGGTCATTAAACTAGTTTGGCTTGTGTCCCTCCTGCTGTGAAGAGAAAATGCTGTGGGTGCTGTCTGCTTCACCCGTATACAGTCATAATGTTGGCTCTGCCTTAAGAGCCTTCACAGCTGTGCTGTGACACAGTTAGTTCCCAGCATGGCTCAGATGAAGGATTTATTTAATCTGCACAGAACTTTTGCAAAAAAGAGAATATACATTTGTGAAAACCATTGAAACCCTGCGAAGCTGAAAACAGCACGTGTGAACAAGAGGCTGCATCTCAAAAGCTTATTTCCCATTGTCTTAGCAAATAATTTCAGTGAAAATGGAAAGATGGGAGAAGAATGAAACAATTTCAATGCATTGGCCACCGTAATTCCTGTAAAAGTCTGTTAAGACATCCGTCATAATTTGCGTTACTTCTAGCTCATAAACGGGAAAGGTTAGAGAGGTGAAGTGTATGGGATTTAGGTTTTGGGTTTGTTTGGGGTTTTTTTTTTTGCTTGCTTAGTGGCTCTAGAGTCAGCTTTTCTTGTAGGGAAAATGTTTTAAAAAATTGGACTTTAAGAGAAAACAATGCCATAGATGCTTCTTAGCAGCATGTGTTGGTTCACTAAGCACAATTTGGGAATAAAAAAAAAAGTTTCTTTACACTTACCTAAATGCAGCCTTTTATTTTCTTCCCCTCCCCTGTGCTTTTGGTCACTATTTGCACTATTTGCAGTGTTTTATTTCTGTGAAACAAGACACTCCTTTTGAAATTCTGCTATTCTTTACTACCATTAAAATCCACACAGAACAAAAATAAGTGTCTTGTTCCTGACATAGGGGTAATTACAATGAAAAAAACTGAGGGTTCTCAGTTCAAATTAAGCTCTCTTGGAAACAAGGGATAGCTGCTAGCCTGTTCTACAGGTCAGAACTTTTAAAGTAACACTTAGATCATTTGCTTAAGGACTGACATTTTGGGGAGGTGGACTTGAGGTCACCTGATAAATATGTAAGAGCATGTCTCTCATTTGTCTTTCTGAGGCAGAATGTCACTAACCACAAAACTCAAACATACACAAGGAATCCCAAACTGCAGGAGCAGCATGAATACTCCAGTCACCTGATTCAGTGGTTGGTCAACAGTTTTGTTCTACACATCTTTCATGGTATCTGCAGTAAAGAGCAAATACATTCAATAACTTTTACAAGTAATTATTCCAGGTCCCACCATGCAAAAATGCTCTGATACTGATATGATACCTTTTTCCAGCTTAGTCCAGATGCCCAGATACTACATCCTTGGGAAGGTGAGTGTTAACCAAGAACTACTTACTAAATACTCCAAAACTGCCTGCAAGACTCAAGAATCAAGACAGCTGGGTTTCTAGGGGGGGCTGTTTATGTGCAGAGGATGTGACAAGGAAGCCTGTGATCATAAAGTGTCCATGGATGTTCAAGGAAAGTTGTTGTGCCACAGTCTGTTCAGGCCAGGTAATTAAAAGAAAACAAAATGGTGAATGCCCAGTCAAAGGGAATTGATTCACAACGGAAAATGGCTATTATCTCGTGGTTTTACACTAGAATTATAACATCAAATCTAGAACCGCTGTTATGTGAAGGTAACACTGATGAGAAATTCCAGTGTAGCTGAGCATTGCCATTTAGTATTTGCTGAACCACAGCAAATATACTGCGGAAGCCAAGGAAGATATGGTCCATAGGTTATTTTGGGGTTTGTGGGATGTAATCATTAAGTGATATTGGTTATGCTTCTATACAGAAACCTCAGGATTCATTTCTGTACAAATTCAAACACACATTAATATTCCAATGCCTATGGGAAATAGTAAGTGTCATGGACAAATCTGGATTCATAATCTACTTAGAGACTAGTTTAATATCCAAGGTGAACAATCCAGAACTGTTCTTAGAATTTAAATTTTAGTCAAACAATCAAGTGTTCTGTAAAAACTGAAGGGAAGTGTTAGTGAAAATAAGGGATTCACCAAGGGTGTTCTCTTTTTTTGAAAGGATAAACTTAAGAAATATAGAGAAATGTTTATTGTGGTCAAATGGGCTGAAAATTTTGTAGAATTCAATATTAAAGTGGCTTTAAGTCAAAGACCGTGATAAAATTTCTCTTATTTTTTCCTTGGCTATTTAAATGTGAACACTTACTATGTAACACTCATTAAGTTTCATGTAAATTAAACAATTACTGTGACAAAGACATAGTCATTAATACAGAAAACAGAGTGGCAATAACTAACTGATCTGCATGTGATTTTGATAAACAGTTAATTTAGTTTAATTCTCATTCCATAGCTGAGAATGGTTTGGATCCGGTGTTTGGTCTGTTTGTACCTTTTTATTGAAGAGATCCAAACAATCTGTTTGTTGATTGTAGCTACTTGAAGTTTATAAACCAAATGACCTAACCTGTTAAGTAACATGATACTGGATATGAAAACCCAAAGCTGCATGAAATAATTCTGTTATCCCAACACAGCCAACGTGGAAAACTGGGGGGTATTTAATTCATGCAAAGAAGTGGTGTGTAATTCCTTTGAAATGTATCAAACCATTCATACCTTATGAGTGTATAAGACACAGAAGAAACCCTCAGGGTATGTTGAAAGTGGCATAAATTATTTAAGATATCTTCCTACTTGCTTCAACCTCTTCCACCTCAGGTGACCCCAACAGAAAAGGACCTTCCAGTTTAAGTGCAAATGTATTTCAGATGAATTGGTTTTGAAATGAGACCCAATACCTATCAGATTAAAAGGTAACCTCAAGCTGCTCTTATTTTGTTATGCATACAGAGATATGTGTCCCTTTTTTGGGATGACAGCTCATGATGTTAATGAATTATTGATAGGAGGGATGATTCCCAGGGTCACCGTAATCTCAGCAACATTTAAGAACAAATGAATGAGCACTCCTGCAGTTAATGACCTGGATCAAATTAATTAACTGAGAGTAGCAATTAGTATGGTCATTGTTTTAGCAGAGATGCACACTGTGGCAGCTTTCTGCATTCACTCTGGAGTCTCCCATCTTGTACTTAAAGCTGCATTCCCAGCAAAACTACATTCATAACAAAACCTGATTAAGCCATTTTATTTGGAAAATAAGTTTGTGTGTTCTGATCCTATTTTCAGTAGAGCTTTGCATGGCATACAGAAAAAACTAGGCTTAAAAGGGATTGGTAGTCTCAAGATCTCTTTTTTTTTTTTTGGTTTTGTGTGCTATACCTTCTTGTTTGAGGAGCAAACAGTAAAGAAAAAGGTGGTACTTGTTCTGCATTCCTTTCAAATGTTGTAATGACAGGATCAAACTGAATTATTTGAAAATTTTTAGTTTGGCAGATTGGTGTTTCTGATCTGGGATCTTGTTTTCTTTTTTTTTTTTTTTTTTTTTATGTTTGCCTTCTCTCCAGAATACACAAGATCATGGTGTGAGGCAGAGATGGTGAGAAAAGCACTGGAACAGAAGTGTTGCAATTTTCAGGCCTCCCTTTCATTAACTCTGATTGCCCATCAGCAGAAATGCCCAGGTTTGCTCCTCCACTTCTGGGATTCTTTCAGTTTGTGCAGCCACACCAGGTATTTACCTTTTATCTTTGTTAGGGAGCACTAAGAATTAAAAATCCTCTTTGGGCTGTACCCATTGACCCCTAATTAACATGAAAAAATACTTTACCACAGAGGCTTTACCACAGGATTTCTTTTTTCACTTGCATGTATCTCACATACAGTGCACACTAACTATTCATATACAGTCTCAGCATGCATTTCGTACGCACACAAAAGTTCCAGATGTGCTGTGTATCTTGTTTAGATGATTTTTTTTTCTTCTGTAAAGCCAAGAGAAATATTAATCATTCATTTACTGTTAGGGGATGGGTCTTCTTCTCATGTTTCAGTAAAGGGGGTGGAAAAGTAGAGTAAGCCAATTTTTTTCCTATTTAAGGCCAAAGCTGGGGAATGCTTGTGGCTGAGTTCTGTACATGGCCCGGTGCTGGAAGGGCAGGGAACAACCGATGTTGCTATTTTGAATAGATTTTTCTTCCCCCCCCATTTTTATTTTTGCACAGAGAGTCTCATGTCTAATATTTAGACATGATGAGCTTTGTGCAAAAAGTAACTTTGCTCATTCTTGCCGTGTTTCAACCCTCAGTTATTTTGGCACAACAAGACGGTGAGTAATTCAAGCTTCTTATGATTTAATGTCTTTATTTTATTTTTATTTTCACCAATGTTTTTAATCGCTCGTAAGAAATGTGTATTCACAACTCTCACCAGAACACTTTTCCTTCACTAATTCAGCAGAGTCGGATATTTAATGCTGAAGCTGAAGGCTGCAGGAGTTTGCATTACCATCCCAAAGGTTTCTCTTCGCTTTGCTTTCTTCTGTGGTTAAAAGGACTGAACAGTGCTGTCTGCCTTAGCTGCATTTGTTCTTGTTCTTACTTGTTATCCTGTTACAGACACTGGAGAGTTTTTAAGCTGTTTCTTTTAACTCTTGGAATAACGTTTTAACTGTTAGGTCTGTGCTGCCTGGGAGTTAGTTGTCACAAGCAGTAAGTCTTTGCTTCCAGCTTTTTTATGTGGAGTTCTCCTTTGTACTTGTGTGTTTTCCACTGGCAGCGTGGGGGTTTGTTTAAATAATTTGCATGCGGAAAACAGCCTTAAAATTCCAATCAGTTTTGATGAAACAGTTTTTAAGACCGATATACAAAAATATGTCAGCTTATGGAATTTTTACGTTGACATAAAGCAGGAAGGTAAATTAATTCCCTCAGCTGAAATAGTTTGAATTGTGCATTTGCAGGCTGTTTCGGTCCCTCACAAGACTGATTAACAGCTGATGGTATCTGGGAGTCCATGTACGTGTGTGCGTGTTTACAGAGAGCAAGAACACCAAAAACCAAATTAACATGGAATTTAGAGGGGAAAAAAATGACTTTGTATACAATAATTCAACTTAGGGTGAAGATAAGTGTGGTATGAGTGTTTAAGTTAAACAGATGACATTCCACAAGTACAGCTGACCTTTTTTGGATGTGCTCTGTTCCTGGTTGCCAGACATTGTAAACCAGACCTTCCTTAAGATAAAACGTTTTTTTCTTCTTGTAAATATAAAAGACCTGTGAAGCCTTTATTCCTCCATCAAGGCAACAAATAACTTTACAAATAACTTGATAAGCAGAAGACAAATAACTGTAGTGCAGTAAAGGAAAGCCAAATGCCTTTAAAACTATACCCTACCCTAATCTGTATGATACAAGTCATGAAAAAAGATTCCTTTAGCCATTTCATGGCAAATCTGTCTGTCTCAGCATACCTGGAAAGACACCTCTGCCAAGGGGTGACTGTGAGTCCACCAGCAGGCTGTTGGCAGCGGAGCAGTTGGAGCTCAGGGGGCTCTGCGCGTGAGCAAATCAGGCAACATCATCTGCAACAGCAGCATGCCCAAATACCAGCCTCCCTCACCAAGCACAGACCCAGGCTAAGCTTTGTAAAGTAAAGTATCTGAAAAAAACCAGTGCACATAAAGACGTTCTATAGAGAATTAACACAATATACAGTGAACTGATGCTTTTCTGTTTCTGCTTTTCCAGTATATAAACGGTCTCTTCAGTAATCCTCAGGGAAGAAAATGCAAAATTTGAGCAAACATTATGCTGTGAGTTTTCCCTGCTTACAGCAGCAAATAATATACATATTGCATATATTTAATATGCATTATGTATATTTATGGGTGTATATATCTCTTCAGAGGGATGAGGACAAAGGGACCATCCGATATAAAAAGAATGTACATCAGTTTTATTTCTCCCAATAAACAAATCCCCCCTGAGTGCCGGGTCTCTTTCCCTCATTCTGGTCATACCCCTGGACATTTCTGAGTTGCAACATATATTTGACTCAAGAAATGGTAAATTTTGGGTAGAAGAACAATATACAAACGAAGTGTGAGGGAGTATTCTCATTTCTCTGCCACATTCCTGTTTCATGGTGTAGTAACATTTCCTTACTGGGCTAACTTCCATACTACTTACAGGGATGAGGTTACACAAAGAGACTGATAAAACACTAGTTATCCTTAAAATATCGAATTCTGTCCTCTCTTTGGAATGTTTGTTTCCACACATGTGAATATGCTTTTCTCACAGAATATAATAACTGAAGGAGTGGATTATAAGCATCACTAATTCATGTGCAGGGCAGTGATGGACTGGGAAGCCAAATTTTCCATGATTCAAAAGAGAATTTCCAGACATGCTAAAATGCTCTCTCTTGTCAAGAAAAATGTTTATATGGTTAGTATCAAATGTAAGTCAATATAAAATTTTCCTTGGGAAAGCCTGCCAGGAGACAAGACTTGGCAAGATATTAAGGAAACTGCTCAGTATACACTAAGTTTAGGATAGTCAGATGTACCTCTGGGCTATGGGTTTCTTTGTCTTGCTGTAATAGCTAAGAATGGAGATTTGAGTACAGCCTCAGGTTGAACCTTTTCAAAAGCTTGGGATCTGGGTATTGTGGAACAAGAAGTTTTGTGTGACTTCCATGAAAAAAACCTGTATGCCCCAGTAACCCACTAGGATGCTTTTAGCCTGCAAATGAAATCACCTTGACACAATTCAGGTTTTCTGATATATATGTCAAGTTAGTGTAAAGCATTCACAAGCCCTGACCATGGTCATGATAAAATGCCTTCTGGTGGCTGACATGACATGAAGCTGGTGCTTCAGACATGACAGATAATTCAGATTCCAGCAATGTATATTCAGTTCCACCATGTGAAGGCACATTTAAGTCCTGCATGTTAAACTACCAAAAAGTGTAAGAACTTCAAATGCTTCTTTAGGAAAGCACAATTTGTGCAAGCATTTGCTAGCCTTAAGGCTTACATTCATCCCATTAATCTTGAGTTTGTAGAGTTAATCAAGACAACTACTTCCAGAAGACAACCTAAATTTTAGCTAGCCAGACTGGAGGTATTTGGCAGTTTGCAGTGACTGCAAAGGAAGCATGTGCACAGCCCTGCTCACATCGGTGCCAAAAGGGAGGTCAGACAGATTTGGGCCTGTCTCAGCTGCATCTGGGATGGGTAAAGGACATCTCAGTCACCTGGAGCATGACACTTCTCATATGTACACACCTTAGTCCTTGAGGAACTTCACTGAGGTCATCAGGAAAACTCTACTGCCCTAAAAGCAGTGTCAGAGCAGAGCCAGAAACCCTTCATTATTATTCCAAATAATTTTTTGCTCTAATGTAATTTGGTATTTTCCTTGTAATGTAAGTATTTTCTTAGATGTTTGGTCAGGAATATAATTTCTGAGGTAATGACTGAATCCTAAAATATCTCTGAGAAGACTTATTGACCTTTCATATTACTTACAGTCACAAATTACAGTTTTAAAATTAAATATAACCATTACATGTAGGTTTCAGGAGGTAGCATACAAAGAACTGTTTATGCTGAGCACCCGCTTCTGATCCCCCAGAAAAGGATGATATTTTAGGAAAACTTGTAAACAGATTGATTTAGACATTTTGCTTTCTCCTTTTATTAATTGGAAAGGATTAGATAGGTGGTGAAGTAGATGGTTACTGCACAGATGCGGTATATTTGTGAGACTGCCAGACATTTTTAGCACTTACCTATATGCAACATTGCACATATGCATTCTTTGTTGATAAATTAGCTAGTTTAAGGGTAACGCTAATGACAGTCAGAACTCTCTTTACTCAAAGGTTTTGGTAACACAGAAAAGTCCCCCTCCAGGGTTTTGAAAGTAAAACCAGATAATGCATGTCTGTGTGCCAACAGATAATTGCACCATCATAAGTAACCTGGACTATGTGAAGGTATGAAAGATCAGGGGTCTACTGCTCTTCTTCCATTTTTCCTAACTTTTTCTTTACCAAGCACATGGCAGGCAAGGTTATGGTTAGGAAATTTAAACATTCCTTTCTGGTCTGGAAAAATCATGTTAAATGAAAGCCTGGGGAATCCACCCCCTCTAAACATTATATATATGTTCTTGGAAATATGACAAATTTCATAAACACATTTTAGATCACACATCCCTGGAAGACATTAGCCTTAGGAAAATGAGACCATTATATAGCCCTTTCATTATTTTCCAGATTAGTTTTTGATTTGAGACCAAATCTACATAGACTGATTTTTTAAAAGAGGAGGTGGAGTTGGAAACATCCACTGCTTTATTACAGGGGGAAGAGGCAGAGGTAGAAGGGCGTTGTCTCTGGCATGAATATTACTGTTGATGCCTCAGTCGGAGTCATTACATTTGCTCCCTTCTTAGTGCTGCAGATTACAAGCAGATCCTATTTCCTCTTCCAGCTTCTGCCAAAGTTTTGAGGTTTGCAATAGGCAGCCAGGTGTCACTTGCAAAATCTCAGCTGATGCCAGCCTTACACAACAGCTGGATAGTAGTGTTGATTAATGATATTCAAGAGAAAGAAAGTGAATTACTATCACTTTTTTGTTTCACAGACTGGCTGATAAACCAGACTGACATCGATCTATTAGTCATTGTCCCAGTTACGTGCTAATGTTGTTCAAACCTTGTTTTAATCAGAAAATGGGACATACCTGGTTTCATAATTGGGAAAGTATGCTGTAGGTCAGTAACACAAATTACACAGACTGTCACTTAGCATTTTGGACTGCAAGCAATCTCTTCAGAGTTGAAAGGTTCAGCCTACCGGTAGGGGGAAACAATAACAAAGCATGCTTTCCCAGGCTAGTGGGCACCATGAAAACTATACTGTGCTTAATGTTTTTATGGTAGGTTAGTCATATGGAGAAGAGCACAAGCCACAGCTGCTGTAACAGTTGCAAGTTTTAATTTGTTGGTTTGAAGTTATTGTGGTTTAACCCCAGTCAGCAACTAAGTGCCACACAGCCGCTCGCTCACTCCCCCACAGTGGGATGGGGGAGAGAATCAGAAGAGTAAAAGTGAGAAAACTTGTGGGTTGAGATAAAGACAGTTTAATAGGTAAAGCAAAAACCATGCACACAAGTACAATGAAACAAGGAATTCATTCACTACTTCCCATCGGCAGGCAGGTGTTCAGCCATCTCCAGGAAAGCAGGGCTCCATCATGTGTAACAGTTACTTGGGAAGACAAATCACATCACTCCGAATGTCCCCCTTTTCATCCTTCTTCCCCCAGCTTTATATGCCGAACAGTATGTCATATGGTGTGGGATATCCCGTTGGTCAGTTGGGGTCAGCTCTCCCAGCTGTGTCCCCTCCCAACTTCTTCTGCACCCCCAGCCTACTCGCTGGTGGGGTGGGGTGAGAAGCAGGGAAGTCCTTTACGCTATGTAAGCACTGTTCAGCAATAAGGAAAACATCCCTGTGTTATCAATGGTGTTTTCAGCACAAATCCAAAACATAGCCCCATAGTAGCTACTATAAAGAAAATTAACTCTATCCCAGCCAAAAGCAGCACAGAAGTAATAATTCATCAAAACCCACAGAAGTGGAAATTAGTGCAATGGTCATGTCCATTAATACTCCAGACTACGCTGTCCTTTAGTCATGCTTGTTTAAGAAACTAGGCAAAAGATCTCAGCTAAGAAAAGGAAAATTGTTGGCAATGGTAAAGATATGCTGTTAACAAAATGGGTTTTTTTGGTCTTGAAGTAACTGACTTAGATTCCCACTTCATTGCAGAAGATCAATGTTATGGAGCAAAATTCAATTTATTAATGGCAACATCCAAAAAAAACCCCTCAAACTTGAAAAGGGTATAATAAGATTTTTTTCTGATTCAACATGACAACTCTTAGCTCATTCTCCTTGTGGTAGTTTGGTAAACTGTAGACTGCGCACCTTTAACGTGGTTTAGAGTTCAGTACCTACCACCTCTATGTCTACAGTTCTGAGATGTTCTGATTTTGGTTTTTGCAGATGATAAATAACCTTCAACCCAAAATGGAACAAAAATTTTAGTGTCATCGTTTTACCTGCTGCAATACTTTACCAGCCTACCCCTCCTTTGACTCATCTATGATAATATACTCTGTAAAGAAGGAGAACTGGGCATAGATGCGATTCCTTCTCCAGGAGTGATGCAAGAAGTGTTATTTTGCTTCTGTACTTTCAGGTCAGGCTGTTGAGGGTAGTGTGGGTGGGTGCAGAAGAATGCTGCAGCCCCTGGCCCTAAGCATGCTGCCCATCCTCAGCCCAGGGGGTCCAGTGGATTCCTCCTTGAGAGAAGGCCATCTGGGGCTGTGCTGCTCACAGTGATGTTATCTCTGTTACAGGGATGCTGCATGGTGACTCACTGCAGTTGGCTTCCCATGGCCATGCTGCTACTAGATATGGGATCCAGTGCTCTGGCTTAGTTACTGCTGCAGGACAGCTACTCCTCTATGGATTTTCTTTCTTCCATTGAACCTTTTGATGCACAGGGTTTGTGAGGCTTTACTTTCTGTCCTCTCCATGGCTTCCCTGATGAGAGATGCTTTGTCCCTGGAAAAATCTACGAGGAATTGCCACAGAATTTCCTGATCTTCTCCATTCAGCACAGTCAGACACTTTGTGTTGTAGGGAAATAAGATTCACATATTTATGTGTAGGGTCCATGCCATTAATATTTCTTATATTGTTTTGAGACTGTATAACAGTTTCAAAGATTAACCCTTACATTGCTCCTGGCTGTGGCCGATGAACTGATAATCACCACAGGCGGTAAAAAATTACATATTACAGGAGACAGAAAGTCTCTTCTGTGAGTATAACAGAGACAGAGAGGTGTGCTTATCCTATCTTGAATGCCGGAAGGTTGCAAGGAGGAATAAGTTCCATCAGTGACAGTGGAGCAATACATCTTTCACACAGAGGCATAGTAAAGTATATTTTGCATTTATATTTTCAAGCAGTCATTGTTTTTTTCTCATCTTGTATTTCATAGGAAAGGTTCTCTCCATTTTGCTTTGAGAAAACCTACTTCCACCCACTGCTTTTATTTATTTATTTTCACTTCAGAGCCAATCTTCTTGTCTCTGAGTTTACAAAGTTGAAGATTCTGCCTGTTTCATGTCAAAATGACAATGGAAAACATGATATAAGCCCCTCCAACAACAACCGTTTGTTGGCTTCAGTTTGGATAAACTTCAGCTGTGGGACTTCTGGCTTTGTTTAGTGAAAGTACAGCAGAAGAGATTCCTTTCAGATTAGCTAAGAGACTAGTTCCATTTTACCTCATTTACGTCAAACCCTTCATTTGAACATGAGCTATCAGAATGAGAATGAAAACGGTACCTCCTTCAACAATGTCTGCACATTTTTGTCTTGCTTTGATTCACACAAGTACTCTGTGAAGAAATGTCTGCCAGGGAGGAGAAAGCATGCACAGGACATTGAACAGGAAGAATGTGTTGATAATGGAAAGATATATATTTTAAGGCTGAATGTGTTTTGTTATTTTGAAAGTCTAGGCCTTCTCTTACAGCTAAAGGGGCACTCAAATGACTCTCAAGAACTGGGGGATGTGACTTGTAGATTTAAGACTTTAGGTGAGTTTGTACAAGAATGGTCTTCAGTGTAACACAAGGCTGTCCACAGCCACAGGACACTCATCCCTTTCTCCTGCTGGTTTTCTCTTTCAGTCATTGTGCATCCCACCCTGCAGGGTGGCACAGGCACCTCTGCTCTCCTACCAGGAGGCAAAAGGTTTCCTTCCATGTGCAAAACTTCTGTGGGCTGCTATGGTGGCTTCAGGCACCACTTTATTCCCAGCCCCAGCACTGCAAAGGGCAGCAGAATCACAGGAGCACCCCATGCACATTTGCAGCAGTAGATATGAAGGGATGTTCTGTGTCTGGAAACTACTTCCCACAGCAATTCGACACTGGCAGTTCTTGGAAAACTTCTGGACATAATTAGTTCCCACTGAAATTCCCCGCAATTCATGCCCAGTGACCAGTCAGTGCATTAGCAGGCTGTCTGCTGCAAACACCTCTTTACCTCTATTCTTTCCCTTTGTGCTGTTTCTTCTTTTTCTCTCTCTTTTCCTTCTTTCCATTTTCTTTTAGGAAAAGAGGCAAGGGAAAAAGTGCAGGTCCTTTTTCAAACAGACACAAGAGAAACAATTACTCACCCAAACACAGCTAATGGAAAATATGGGAAGCATTGCTCATTGTTCCTTTGATGTTCAGTGCAATAGCCTTGCTGAGAATCAAAGGAGAATGAACTACATCCCCCATGCTTTCCTTCAGCTATAAGCAGTGAAAATAGAATTCATATTATCTTGGAAAACACTTCTATGTTCATGAGAGGCTCTTTTAAAAAAATTTATATTTTTTGTGTGTTTGGCTTTAAATCTACTGTATGGTGTTTGCTTGTTTCCCTACAGAGCAGTAGTCATTCTGTGCCAGCTGTTTAAGAGAAGAATGTCCTAGTGAAAGCAAACAATAGGCTGTGTAGTGGGAATTGCAAATCTTTGAAAAGAGTAATTGAAATCTGCTCAGACATTTCGAAGATTCTTTGCACAATATTCTAAGCCTGTTGGTGGCTTAGTCATTGGCAGGGTGGTCCTCTTTGTAGATCCATCTTTTTTGTATGAACAGAATAGCACAAATATGGAGGGGAAAAAAAAAAGAAAAAGGAAAGAAGACAGGCGTTCAAGTCCAACTGATTCTTTTCCTGTTAGAGCAGCTGAAGAGAGAAAGAGCATTTTAAACGTCTTGCAGTGAAGACTCAAAAAAAAAGTACAGAGCTTCTTCATTTATCAGGTGTTCTCTGGCTCAGGCTCTTCCACTCGTACCATTTAAGGACTCCAGCAGATAAACTCTGGTGGATCTGGCTGTATCTGCCAAAGATGTTCTAGCCCTCTCTGCTACGCGGCGCTGTTTATTCTCACCCTGTGCCGGCAGGCATTGATGCTGCACAGAGCAGGGAGAGCTAAACATGTTCCAGGCTGCAGGCAGCCACTCCAGTAGCAATGCTTCTGACCTCTAATACTAATAAAAAGTCAGCTCTGTGCTTGCAGGCTCTTCACTGCACCAAAAGTGTGGATTTTCACCTGATGAGGGAATTAGTTAGGAGGATCCTTAGGTCTTCAGGCTTGAAAAATAGGCATTGAACTTGATACTTAAAAGTGGCCTCAAAATTAAGAAAGTTGTCTTTGGTACCCTGAGAAAACCCTAACAATACTCATTTTAGTAGCCTTAGGAAGTTGACAATAAGAACGTTGTATCCAGTGTACAAATAGCCATTTAATATCCTCTATGAGGCAGATTAAGAAGAATTTCAAATACTGCCATCTGTATCCAACAAACTGTCCAAAATGGATGTGGGGTGAATTAGTACAAACTGGAATAAGGAGTGAATGAATACAAACCGTTTTGCAGATGAAACTAGGTTAATGATGCTCTGTGCATTCAGAACTCCCCCCGCCCCCACCCCGACCTTCTGAATTACAAATACCTTTAATTTATAGGCAGCCAAAGATATGATTCTTTTCTTTAGACAATACGCAAGAGTTCTTTAATCCATCACTGGAATATGAAATACAAGAACCAAATCCTTCATTTACTTCCAACTTCTGAAACTGCAGGGAAATCAATAAAATTGTGCAGGGAGTTATGTTAATGTAGAATTTGACCCCCTGCTGCTTTACTCATCTCTGATGTAAATTCACTATGGCCATGGAGTTATATTGGGGCTGACTTTGTCCAACAAATCTGAAAATTTAAATTATATTACCATATGTACTATACTGCATTGTAACATTTCCCATCTGTTTCAGTCTCAGGAGAGAAGCGTTGAATCAAGCTGATTTCTTCCAAGGCAAACCACAGAAACAGCACTGCATAAAATTGTTAGCCCTCTCACTGAACTAAGGGGAAAAAGAAGAGCATGTCCCACTTGAAACTTTAATCATCTGATAAGAATTGTTTTAATTACAAAGTTAGGCAATGAAAACCAAAAATCATGCTTTTTTTTCCCCACACAGCCTTTGGGTTTTATCTTGTGAGAAGCTTAAAGTATCCTGAATTAAGTAGTTACAGTTCAGCATTTTACACAAAGTGCTATGTAGAGCAAGCTGTAACAATTATCAGTTTCCAATGGTTCCCTTTCACTTAGCAGCTCAGAAGCTGAATCTCACTTTCATGATGTTTTGGATCTGTCAGACTGGTTGTACAGTCTGGGAAACTTGCTTGTACGCAATGGCTTTTCCAGTTTTTCTTTATTCTTGCCAGGACAGACCTACTGCAAGACATGTTGCAAAGAACCCTCCAATGTTATAAACTATTCCTGGTCTTAGCTAAAACCAGAAATGCAGAAGTATGTCTTTGAGATATACCTTGAGGGTGATGTTTTTTTTAAAGTTCTGACAAAATGTGCTGGGGTTTGGTAATTTTTTTTCACTTAATTGATCCTAATAATGTTGAGCATGAAGCTATTGCTTTTCTTTAGAAATATGTTAGGCCAGCTTCCTGTGGAATAAAATTGGAAGTGTTCATGTGTTCAAAATTAAGATTACCTTGACACTTGGACTCTGACCGTAGAAGTCTTCATTGACCGCCCAAGGAGTGGGCAGGATGTATGTTTAAAGAAAGTAATAAATCTATAAAATCATCAGTAATCACATCAGACCTTGAATTTATGTCAGTTTCTGCTTGGTTTAAGACACGAGTCTTTGTGCCATTTGGCATCATTCACTTTAAAGACAAGAAGCACTTTAAAATCAGATTACTGCACAGTAGTGAGAATTTATGCTAGCGCTACAACTAAATAGCCACAAATAAAGTGATTGCAGCCTGCTGCTTATTTTTAGAGTGACACCAAATGGCACAAAAGGTGATGTGCCAAAAAATATTGTAATGTAAGAACAGAGGGATGGAAAAATCTCATAGGCATTTTACCAATAATCAGAAGAGTGACTGAAAAATTACGCAATAGTCCCTCTAAAAGGCATAGAATGCACTGAATTAAAATTAAATTCTTACTTACTGTGTATCCTGCTCTAATGCAAGTGGTTACCCTTATTAAAAGGTTTGATCTGTCAGACACTGAAGATCTTCAGTTCCCACCAGACTAATTAGAAGTTGATGTTCTTTAGGTCTGATCCAAAGCCCAGTGAAATCAAGGGAGGTTCTGATCAGGCAATGGTTACCCTTAATCAGGAATGAATGATACACATTCTGCAGATTATAGCAAAAGAGGTCTATCTCTACTAAAAAGACAGATGTATAAATATAATTGTCTGAGTTACAGAGTCAGCCTATTGAGAGATGACTTTGGAGGGGAAATCCCAGAATAACATCTCAATACAGATGGTCATTCAGGACTATCTTCCTCCCTCACAAAAAACAGTTTAGGCCATGATGTTGTTGAGGAATAGCTAATAACAAAACAAGTATAACCATCTCTTGCATCCATCAGATATTTTTCTCAAAATTACTTTTGTAAGTTCAGAAACAGGTATGACAAGTATCTGGGCAACCCCAAAAAGGAAGCAAGGTGATAGATATGTAGCAGTCTGCTCTATCCTGCCCCTCGTATGACTCAGTTTGAAATGACGGTTCTGCCAAAAACAACCCCCACCAAGTAAACAAACAAACAAAAATGCTCCTTGCACTTTGTTTACCCATTAGCAGTTTTGAAACAAGAAAATTCTTCTGCCATTGTTTGTCATGCTGGACACCAGCTGAAGCCAGTGGGGCCGTTGTGTAACAATATTGCTGATGGGATATTGCTGGTCCCTATTTCAAAGCAACGCTTATGTAGCAGGGTGACCTTTAGAAGTTGCATGAAGAACATCATTCAAGGATGCGTGACTGAATACAGCAATTTGTGAAACATAGATGTTGAGACAGAACAATGTGACAGATTCAGCCACTGTAGACCACATTACCTTGGAGAATAACGATAGCCCTCTGAAGATAAAGTAGAACGTTTTGGGGGTTTTTTTTATGTTTTTAACATAAATCATACTTTGAAAGATTAGGAAAAAGCCAGTAATCAGCAAGGAAAATAGAGGTATTTTGTGTTTTACTTGGTAACAAATATGCCATAAGGATATTCTTTAATCCTGATATTTCTAAAATTTCTGAAAGCTGCAGAAAGGTTGCAGCATTTGGACCTTCTAAAGACAAATGAAGGGAACAAGCAACGATTTGTTTAAAATGCAAATACTTATTTGTACCAGAGCAGGCCTGGGGGTTTTTTTCCATTTTGTAATTCGAAAGACATATTGGGTGGGTCTCGGAGCAAGGACAGTTTGGCTACATGATGTAATGATCCTTTGCCTGAGAATCCAGCCTTTTCTATACATTGCCAGTGAAACAGTTCGTGTCTCCTTTCCACGATACCTCTGACAGGCAAGTACAGTATTATGATTAACCATCATTCTTTTACGCTGCTTTCTCTTTCTTGCTCTGCATCTGAGTAAAGAGGAAAACGTCTGAGACTGGCGCAGTGGCAGAACTGTTCAAAAGCCAACTTTTTTGGCAGACTAGCATCCCTAGAAGTAAGAAAGTTTTGGTTTCAGTCTGAAAGTGCAGGAAGTAGCCATCCTTTTTGATGTGAAACTTGGGAAATCTGTGAACCATCATTCATTAATACTCCTTCTCCATTCAACCTGGTAGCAATTCTTCCTCCTACAGGACATGAAGCAGGAAAGGTTATTTAAGATGGACCCACTCTGATTCTTCACAGCCTGCATTTAAGTCTTTTATCAATTGAGGAGTCATTCCTGGTACTTCCAATCACATGGTGGACAAACCTTACAAAATATTACATCAGTACCATTAAATCTGAAAATGTCCTAATAGATAGGTATGCCCAAATTGGCCCTTATGTTCTCATGTACCATGTGAAATGGATTTAATTAATTAGCTGGTTGTTTTAAGACAATTCCAGCTGAGAGAATATCTGTAGGCCTTGTAGTTGAAAACAAAATCTTGTTAAGCCATTTATTTTCTTATATTTCCACCTCTTTTCCTGACTCCTATGAAACAGGCACTATTTCAGACTTTTCAAGTACTCAGCACTTAGCTGACAGGAGAACATGCAGACAAACCAGGCCATTCTGGCTCAGCAAGCTAATGAGTTCATTATGAGAGTCCATTTGTTTCCATTACTGATCACAGGACGGAACAAGTATGTTTGATTTTCTTATAAACATCATCATAATACCAGACAGGGAGCCCAAACCATTTGCTTCGAGGTAGACGCTGTGGCATTCTTTTCTGCTCAGTAAATGGAAAGCAGCGATGCTGCAGATGCTGGGATGGATTCTTCCATCTACTCCAGTTGTAGGGGAGAATTATAGCATTTCCATTGAAAATGAACAATGTATCTCCTTTCTACTTTGTCCTTTGGTTAAGCAATGTATAAAACAGTGCTGGAAGACACAAGAAATAGAGGTATTTACTATGGCAGAAATGTAAAAACACTTTTTGAAGTAGCCATCCTGTAAAGCAAATGACCAAAACCAGGTCAGAGTAAGGAAGCACAGGCTTTGTACAGTTAAAAGTCCATAAAAAGCAACAGAAGGACCCTTCTTAGCTTCAGCAGACTTTGGATCCAGTCAAAGTTAGAGGCAAGGCCTCCTTCATCTCAGTGCTTTAGCCTTTACCAGATTCACTTTAAGTAACAGCAAAAATTGTTTGCTTGACTCATTGTGTTCGTGATGAGATTCTCACAGATCAAAGCTTTTCGGGTTTGCTTCCCAAGCCATCATCAAGCTGCTGCTGGAGGATCATGAGTCACCTCTGTGTGGACTATTGCCCTTTCGGAGGCAGAACCAGACAAGTTCAAGATGTTCTTTAATTTCTAACCATTTAGTCACATCTCTGCAAATGGGATATGTGAGTCTGCTACTAATGGAATAGCTGGACATTTACTTTGTCCAAAGTGGAAAAAAGCCTGTGGTTTTTGAGGATACTATTAGGAGATCTTTTCTTTTTGCCATATAAGTGTGGTTAAGTCATGATCATGGTGTTTGCACAAATGCAAAGCCAAAAGCAACTACAAAACAAGTCAGCTTCTCAGGTCATAGTACTCAATAACACATTCCCATTCACCTCACTGGACTTGGGATTATGTCCCATATAACTGTCATCTTTCAGGCCTACAATGACCATGTTTGTTTTCCCCAGTACACATTTGGGATCTTTTATGTACCACACTTACAGGTCCTTTGAGACTAAATGGTGATTTTCCTTTCAGCTTTCCTTGTTGGTCTGCTTACATACAGCTGCTAGTCTGCTTAGAAAATGGGAAATAATTCAAAACCAGCATACGATGAAGATTCTGTTGCCTTTTCTTCTTTTCTTCACTTTTTAGGCTGGCCCAGGGAAACGCTACTCTCAGCAAAATTTTAAAAATGTGAATGCTCAGTAAACAGCATAAATGCAAAGTTATTCAGGCTTTCAAATACTAAACTTTAATGTTTTGTACAATGACGCAAAGATTGACACAGCTTCCAACAAACCATTGCAATAACCGCCATATATAAGTGAGGTGCTGTAAAGCCACCATATTTGCAGCTTTGGGAAGAAGAATAGATTTTGCATTGCCATAGGTGAATACTGTTGAGTTCTAATATTTTTTTAAATCTTAGGCTAATATATATGTTTTGAAATCAATAAGAATATCTGGCTAAGGCAAGTGTGTGACTGTTTTGCTGCAAGTCTAGAAGTAGGCAAGTCAGCTTTTTTACAACCTTATTATTCCTATATGTTACTTGCCAGTGCTTTAGCACAAATCAGCTTTCCAAAGGGTTTTGGAGCTAACAGTTAATCTTTATGAGCATTGCAAAATGCATTATGTCATAACATGCTGACACACAGATCTACATCTGAGCACAGAGGGGGTGTCTTGAACAGACTAAGTCTTCCCAGATGTAAGTTCCCTTTGGAAACCTATTTAATACTTTCATTCTGCCAAAGGCCGCAACGGTTTTCATTGCAGCTCTCCTAACTTATTTCTTAATTCATTTAACAATGTCCAGAAATTTAGAAGCAAATATGAATGTCATTATATCCAGATGGCTACATTTTTTGTAGTTTCTTTCTGTTAAATGGTGCCATCTACTGTAGAATAACTGAATGACAACCTTGTAAAAATGCAGAGAAATCTGCTTTATTTCCTTATTACTGTAAAATGATGTCTGTCGTTTTGTGCACATTTTAAATTTCCATGATTTTCATCGATATTGTTGGCTAAAATATGGAAAGGTGAGTATTCTCAGTGTGAAAAATTGGTCACGTAAGAAAAACCTCTGCTTCAGAAAAGAGCAGCTGTCTTGAAAACAGAATTTTTTCTAACCAGCAGTGCAAAAGTATGGGAAAGATGGCCTTTCTCTGCTCCGCATTTCAGTTGTTCTCTTCACTGTAAGGCAGCAGGATCACATCTCTGGAAAGAACAAAACAAATCAATTAAAATGAAGTAAGGATGAAAAAAAATTTGACATATGAAAATGCAAATTCTTATATATGAATTTCCTAGTGAATAAGAATCTTGCTGTCTTAAACACATAGTTAAAAAAAATTGTGGTTTTGAAAGGATATGAGAGTGATACCGAGAGCTAAAAATCTGAATATTAAAAATAATCAAACACATCTTATGGGGACAAAAGTGTGTGTACACTATGCTTTTTTTTTATATGTGTATGCAATTCATATAACTGTACATTACATGTGTGCACGGTAACAGTATTAATTATTTTAGATCTGTATCATGGTATTTTTATTTAACAATTATGTATAAACTATGTTTTGCCCTAAACTAATGAAAAATAATCTCTTCCCTTCCTGATTATGTTTGTAAATGAGAAGGATGTTTTGGCCTGTGGAGCTGGGAAGTGCTTAAGCAGAGCGACAGCTCAGTACATCGCTCTCGGGTGAAGTGGACCTATGCCCACCCATGCTCTCTAGGGTGTATCCAACCAGCTCCTTTTAGATGGATAACAAGCTCTAACCTCCCCAGTAGCTTTTATGGTATTCTGCCTCCCACAGTATACTGCTTTGAGGTCTTCTTGTATACAGTGAACCACTCGTACACTGAGATACTCTGCTTTTGCCACTTTAAAATCCAGGTTTTTTCATGAGTCATTAGAGAGACTGTAAAAAATATTTCATTCATAACACTGCACTTCTCCTTTTTAAAATACATTTCAGCCTTCTTGTTTGTCAAGAAACATTTGTCATTACTATTGTCAAGGCTGGGCAGTTTGTTTTTTTCCTAAGTGCCCTCAGGGAAATCCTGGTTTGTTAAAGGAGGAAAATGTTCCTCGCAGAAACAGTCAGCAATTAATTAAGCAGAGAATCAGCTTATTTACCTGGGATCCACTGACATGATTCTGCAGTGTGAGAGCTGGGAAACCAAGCAACTTTTTAGAAACTAAATCTAGCTTGGTGGACTAAGAAAGGATGTCTAGATCCTCTTCAGAGATAGTGGCTGTTAGGCGGTGTCCTTTGAAGAACCACCTGATGCCGTGACCCTGTGTCATAGTAGATGTGAGGAAGATGCTGTCCTGGAAATAAGCAGTTCTTCTCCACCTCTCTTGTGTAGGATCTGAAGTTTCTGGTGAGGCCCAAAAGGTGGAGAAGCAAAGGGAAAAGGAAAAAGTGAATATCTAAGTGATAGAAAATGTCTGAGGGGGATTAGTTTTCATATGCCACTGGAATGTTTTAGATTTTAAGATTTTTTGTGTTTTCAAAGAAAGGTAAAATACTGGCTCCCAGCCTGATATCAGGTACAGAAAAAAATACTGGCTTGAAAAATGGCTCAAAAGGATTTTCGAAGCTTTTTGCATCTTGTTGTTGTTCTAATCAAGCTGGTAGTAAAAAACAACTCTTAACCATAAGTAGTGTCAGCCTTGACAAGTCACCATTTTCCTGTTTGCTTCCTTTATAATTGAAGTGCAGAAATAACATAAGCTGGTGTACGCAGAAAACCTGTAGTTGAAATTGGGAAAAGAAACCTCCTGTCCCATGCAGTGCCCTGCTCCAAGGTCCCCATGCTGATTCTCCACTCAGTGAGCCAGGAGGTCTTGGTTGTATTCCCCATTGCCCTGATAGAGGTCATATAAGGAGGTGATGAATTTCATGGGTGACATATAGGAAAAAGTTGAGTTAACATGGACAAGGAAAAGCAGCTGAGACACTGGGAAGGGAGCAAAGTCTGAAAAACTAAGCTCAGTTGAGTACATGGCAGTAAAGAAGGTGAACTGTTCGGGTACAAAAGACAAGAGGATTCAGGGTAGCTGAAGGGGGAATTTCTGTGTTATTGGAAAGATTAAACCAAATAGAGAAAAAAGGGACTGAAGCAGAAGCAGCATGAGAAGAGAAGAAACACGTCTGAGTGTGTACCATCCCAAAGGGCGTGGGTTTGGGTAGGGAAACAGATACCCACAAATACAGAGAGAAAGAAAAACAAAGAATGTAAAGAGAAAAGAGACCGGTGTGCTAACGCAGTAGTGGAAAAGAAAAAAGCAGAGATGAAAGATGCCACATGTGAGAAAAGAAAAAGGGACTGCATAACCCATAGGAATGGACTGCACTATAAATTTGGGCTCAGTCTCGTACTACACAATTATGACCATTACAACAATTTGATGGCATTCAGAATTTTCTGCCTGGAGCCAGTGTAATTTTAATGTCAGAATTTTTAATTCCATCTTTTGGCATTTTTTCTTTCTTTTTGAAAGGTGATGTGTAGTAGGTAACTTATTCTGATATTAAAGTTTTAAGGACAGTATAGGTACACAAATAGTTCTTTCTCCAGAATTTTGTGTTTGTAAACTGGATTATTTTGAATTGTTCATGGGAGAAGTTTTATTCTATTATTTAAGACATTCACTGGTACTTACATTTGCAATCTGTGACTTCTAATAACTTCTACAAAGCTTACAAGGAGCTTGTCTAACTTTGTAGTGTTGTTTTCATATTGGTTGCTTAAATGACCAGACTTTCTGGATCTTGTTTCTCTGAGAAAATACAAACCCAAAATTCAATGTTTGAAGCTGATTTTCATCAGTCTCTTCAAATTCATTATCTACAACAAATTTGATCAGTAGACTAGCTGTTGGAAGGAATTCTTAAAGTTATGAATATTACAGATTAACAATATCTTTTCTGAAATATACAGACACTTGTAACACTTGAGTGGGCCTGATGACACATTAATTGCAAATCATTTGGGCAATTAATGTGAACATTCTTTTTGATTGATCGCATACATTGGCTTTCAAAAAACACTTTGAAAACACTTGGTGCTTGCTGTTAATGCAAGATGCTAGCTACCAGAGTTCATGCTGGACAGATGGCTTATTCTGCATCCATGTGTAAGTGCTCATGTTGGCACATGGGGGCCAATGATACACATGTTTGAAAGATTTGGCATATTTGTTTTTTAGCTGCAGGAGAGAATTCAACTGCTAATTTCACAGTAACTCAGTCTGACACTAAAATTACTTGAGACAGAAGATTATCACAGATTTAATTGGGCTTTGGATCAGCTCCAGGAGGTTTCCATTGATGTCTATTTATAGATTCAGAGCAGACTCTGCAATTAATGTAACAGATCCTCCCAGTGTCTGAAGTATTTAGCCTTTTGTTTCACAAGCATGAACTATATTACAGTAGAAAATAAAACAGATTATCCAACAGCTTTCATGTTATTCATCTTTGATTTGGAAAACACATTTGAAATAATATTGAATTCTATTTTGTCTTTCTTTCCAGTCATAGGATGTACCCATCTTGGGCAGGTTTATGCTGACAGGGATGTTTGGAAACCAGAGCCATGCCAAATCTGTGTGTGTGACTCAGGATCTGTTCTCTGTGATGACATAATCTGTGATGATCAGGAGCTGGACTGTCCCAACCCAGAGATTCCCTTTGGAGAGTGCTGTCCAGTTTGTCCACAAACAACAACACCACCTACAAGAGTAAGTTTGTTCTCAATGTTGTTACTTTGGTGTTGCCGCCTTCTTGATCCATGATCCATCTCTATTGAGATCCATCTTGACCTCAATTCATTTTCTGTTAGATGCTCTTAAACACTTTTCTTTTAAATGTGAAGGCTGTCATTTTCTGATGCTAGGCAAATACTTAGGATGGGCAAATTTTGCCAAATCAATAAAAAGAACAGCTTGAACTTTCACAGAGTTTTATCTTTTTTGTTAAATTCAAGAATACTTCTGTATTCTATCAGAGAATTGGTACCAGATCTGATAAAATACTTAGTCCTTTGGGCTATGCAGCTGAAAGCATGAAGTCCTTCAACTCAGTTTTACATAGACAACAGTCACAGAGAAGTAGTAGAAAGGGACAGAGGGCAACAATTAGCCATTACATTTTTCTTTTTACGGAGAAGCATAGGAATAATGCAAACAGCTTATTTGTTGACTGCATACTCAATCTATATCCATGAAACTAATGCCAACACAGAGTTAAAGAAAGTTAGACAATTTTCGCAGCATATTGCAGGTCTGCATTTCTTATCAACTCAATTCTACATCATCATAGAGTAAATTTCCTTTTGCAGAGTTATTGCTGACTTAATGCCCTGTAAAGGAAAGGTGATTCAAACCCTACATCCCTAATATATCATCGTCTTGTTTATAGACACCAACATTATCTAAACCAGTTGCAGCAACTTAACCTCAGGAAAATCAAGAGTGTTAGTGCATGCCAAGTCCCCTGCCTAAACTACTTCAGTGAGTGAGCCAGCTATACTGAGCTCTAAGGTTATCTGAACATTTCACCCTTGTTTAAGATTCATGAGATTCTGTTAAAGTACATAGATTCCCACAGGCACATTGAAGATTCTTATCCAGAAGATAAAAGAAGAGAGTGACAGAGATGTGTATATGGAAGAGAAATGGAGAAGATGTATTTCTGCAGCTTTATGGTGTATCTGCTTAAACATGAAAGGTCATACAAATATGTCACCTAGTGTTAGTTGCACCATGCTAGTGCAATTGTACTGCTTCCAGGATTACCTGAGCTACTTCACTGAACAGTTTTAGAGGTGTAAATGAGTGGTACGTACAAGCATGCTGGATATTTAAGCACAGCTCCCTCTCTTGCTGAGTCTAGAAACTCTTTTATCAGTTCTGTGGTTCCTGATGACAAAAGACATGTGGACTACTTCCTCTAGCCTCTGTCTTCAATATATAAGAGTTTGGTCAGCCCACTGGAAGCTATCCTGCTGACCTTGGGTGGTGTACAGGGAAATGCCACCTTGAAAGATCCAAGATAGTTTCAGCTGAATATTCTTTGCTACCACTAGCAGCTGAATACATAAAAACTGTTCTGAACTATAACTGAGAATCCGGATAGTAACGTTTAACTGAATTACTAATTGAAAAATAAATAAATTGGAGGAGCAGATCTGAGAAATTAAAATTTGCTACATTATCACATTTAACATGCTGGACTGAGAAGGATACAAGAAAACTGTCTGTTACAGCTTTCCACAGTGGACTTCTGTCCCTGTGTACTCAATGGCAAAACTCTACTGACTTCATTGGTGCCATGTTTTTGCCTACAGGAGAGGTGTAGCTTTGTGAATGAACCATGAAAATGCAGATGAAAGACTGACCATAAACCCCACAGCTTTTAAATATACTGAATAAGAATAAATGGAATTCATTTGATAAAACTATATTCCAATGTTTAAATGTGTTTTCCTCTTGTGTTTATATAAATACATATACAGTTTTCAGTTTTATTTTTATTTTCTTTCTTAATTTAATTACTTTTACTTTTTTTCTAGAGACCTGGAGAAGTCACCCGAGGCCCCAAAGGAGACCCTGTAAGTGCAGCTTTTTTTTTCCCAAGGAAACTAACAAAATCAAGAGCCACTTCCTATAGTGCTGTATATCCCATTCAAGCTGCTGAGATATCCAGCTTTCGTTGATGTCTGCACTGTCTACAGGACTGTGCCATATAGTCATTTTGAAGTAGCCCTTTAGCTTCAACAAAACTCTCAAAAATTTAAACTGGGAAAACAGAGAGAGAGAGTTTAGTCCAAACTCTATTACACCTGGGTTTTTTGATATTTTGCTTCCCAGTAGGGGGAAAAAAAAAAATCTATGGACTCCACTAATAGTATTAATTTTACATTCAGGAATTGACCTGTTTAATATTTCTAGTGTGTTTGATCAAATATCAGCTGCAGTAAGGCTCCAGCAACTAAAAAGTGTTTCCGTGTGTGAATTTTGTCTACTACCTGTGTCCTTCCTGAATATTCAGTTGTGGCCTTAGTTATGTTTAAAAGAGAAAGTTTCCCACCACAGTCACACAGACTTTGTTACAAATGGAAGGATTTGCCCCACAATGCCCTTGCAGTTGGAGGCACATGCTGACGTCTGTCTCTGCTCTGTTTGTGTCTTTGCAGGGTTCTCCTGGGGTTCCAGGCAGAAACGGTGCCCCTGGCCCTCCGGGACAGCCTGGGAGTCCTGGAGCTCCTGGCCCCCCAGGGATCTGCCAGTCATGTCCCAGTATAAACGGAGGCGTAAGTCATCATTACATTCAGCTTCTACCTTGTTGCTCATAAGCATACAAAGCAATGCTGTAGGCACCTAGCCCTTGCACCTTCACACGTACTTTGCGTTCAGTGGCATCTGTCTCTTCTTTATGCCTTTGAAAAGCACAGCAGAGTGGTAGGTGGGGTTTTGTTGTTGTTTTGGGGTTTTGTCCGCAAAATTTGGCTGGAGTGCAATTAAATCTCTGCCTTACCTTATTTTTTAAAACTTTTGGAGCCAGACCTGATGAAGGATTTATGTAACTCAGAAATAATCTGACCATAAAGAAAGTGTGCAGGAGGAAGTACGTGCCCTCAAGCTTAATGGTTAGGGAACTCTCTCTCTTTCCTATATTTTATCCAATGTATGTTTAATAAAGAAACATTCCTAAGAAGCTAGACTGAAACACAGGTCCTCTGCTTGCAGGGAAGTGCCATGTAAGTACTATTTGTCATGTTCCCTCTTATTTCTGGCCCACTGAATCTTGAATTCTCTTCTGAAGAGTTGGGCAGACTCACGAAGACAGCTAATTTTAACTAAAGTTGCTGTACAGTTGGATTTGTTAAGGGAGCTGAGTCACAGCTAGCACTTTTTTAAGAGATGACATCGTCTCCCATGCAATCGAGCAAGCCTGGCTTTACAATACGGGATTGCTTTAGCACAAAACTGTTGAAAATTGTATGTTAAAACAACTGCTACTTTTGAACATAGGCCACTGTTTATAGCTTCCATGCATGCTTCCCACTCCCAGGTAAGGCAAAAACCGAGGAAACAAGTCTTGGTTTTATTTAATTCTGAAAGGGATTGCATCTGAAGGATGGAGCTTCTGGGAGAGGTACTCATGGATTGGTTAACCAGTCTCAAAAGTTAACAATAACATACCAAGAGAGCTACTGGGTTTGGGCTGGCAGATGCAGACACAGGAGAGGGTGATAGGCTGAATTGGTCACCCACTCCAACGCTGTATCAAAGATGGGCTGTTGAATCCTGACGGTTGATATCAGTAGCACAGCAGTCTTCCTGTACCTGGTCAGCAAAGGAGCTGGGTCAACAGTGATTTGGGTTATCAGGCAGAACACTGCATGTATTCAACCTTTCCTGCTCAACTACCTATGTGCCATTAATGCATAAACTGCATTAGTGCCATATTATTCAACTAAGTTTGTTAACATCTGCATAATAAAATCAACATATGCCAATTAAGAGGCTTACATGGGAATTCCTTGAAAAATTGACTGTAGTATTTATAGTTTTCTTTTTTTTTAAACAGCATTTTATGTAGATGGGTGTGTCAGAGATGCTATCTGCTCTCAGAAGGGCCCACAGGACAAGTTTTCACTCCATGCCTTGGACTGAGCTTCCATTTGTTTCAATATAAATTGTCAAAAGCATTGAGGCTTGGCTGGATGGGCTCAAAAGTGATGACTGTATTTGAATTACTTGGAGTGACATAGTGAACAGGAAGGGAGAAAGAAAAAGATGGAAAATGGCATTAGGAAAAAAGTGTAACACTCAGTTTTCTGAGATGCGTGAGTTCCCATGCAAGAAGTAAAAAAAAAAAATTATTTGTAGTTCAGAGGAGGACAGACTTATATGTAGGTAAGAGATTTTTTGCTACAAAATACTCTTAGATGAGCCATTCATTAGTCACAGGTAAAATAAATTAAGAGACTAATAATAAACTGTTAAACTGTTGCATTCTTTAGTGCAACACAAAATATTTTATCAACTTCCTTGATTGACATCTAAGGCCAACAGAAAAGAGGCTGATAAAGAAAATGGGAGAAAAAGCTTAAAAGGCATCAAACAAGAATGAGAAGAGGAGAGAGAAAGGTAATTTTTTGGCTCAGCTGAGGCCCAGCTGTCAAGATGAAACCTGGATGCACACGACGTAGGGACCTGACGTTACCATGACCACAAAAGAAAGATATTGGCTGGGCTTCTTTTATGGATGATTTAAAAATATGGCAACTATATGTCAAACAAGTAGTACTCAATAGGTACAAATGAGTTATTTCCATACATTTGCCATACCAATGTAAGAAAAGACTTACTTGATTTGTAGCAATCACCTTTTTTCTTTTTTTCTTTTTTTTCTTTTTTTCTTTTTTCTTTTTTTTTTTTTCTTTCTGTTTTTCTCTATTTCTTTTACAGAGTTTTTCTCCACAGTATGACTCCTATGATGTGAAGGCCGGTTCAGCTGGTATCGCTTACCCACAGCCCATTGTAAGATGATATAGCCTTTTTTCTGTCCTCTCTTTTTTTTAAAAAAAAAACAATTTTTTTCTGCTTGTAGATTATACCTTGGATGTTTATGTATCCTGATATTAATTTAACAAGATAAGTTTTAATTTAATTTTTGCCTGTCATTGGAATGCAATGTCAGGCAGCAGTTTGCTTGGCAATATCATTCTAGAAAGTACCTATAGATTATCTGGGTTTTTTGCCTTTCCCTCTCTCTCTTCCTTTTCTTACCTTCTTTTTCCTAATCTCTTTCTGATTCACTTTCTTACACTACTTTCTCCCTTGTATACCCTCCTCATTTATCTGCTTTCTTCTACTAATTGCTTCCCTCCTTTCCACCATTTTTTTACCTCTTCCACTGTCCCTAATCTTCCTTTATCCATTCAACAGCATTCTGTCTTTACTCAGTATGATAGTCTATACTTGTTTACTTTTCCACAACTCAAATTTGCCTGGTAACAAGTGAGGAAACCCCTCTTATAATCTTTTTTTCATCCCAGAAGCAGTGAAAGGCTTGTCACTTTTTCTTTTACAATTATCATTTTTTTACCCACAGCTATTCAGACTGTATACTAAGGATGCTGTATCTGCCTGCTAGGACTGGCCCGAGCTTTTCACAGTTTTTTTACTGAGATAAAGCATGGATTGCCTGAAAGAGTTATGCATGAGCTATGGTTCCTGTGAAAAATAAACTTAAATGTCGCACCTCATGATTTTCCTTTTAGGCACTAGGATTTAGAGATATTCGTCACCAATGACATGGAGTGTTCTTGATTCGGGCAATCTGCTATATAGAGGATGGCGTGAATTGCTATTATTTGAAATTGGCTGCTGCTTCATTAAGCATAACCATTATTTTCAGTCCAATGCTGCATAGCAAGGTTTGGGTATCACATGTTGTAACATATCAAGGCAGTTCCAAGCAAACGTGTTATTTCTCAGCGTTCCATCAGATCATCTTGTGAAATAAATGTTACTAATTGTGACAACTCTTTGTCCTGAAATGTAGTTCATTATTTTCTCACCTTTATTTTCATCTGTTTATTTCTACCTTGTTCATTTGCTAATATGATCATCCATGCACTGGTCTTCTTCAACCATCCGTTTTTGTGTTTGTTTATTCATTTATTCATTTTCGGCTCCTCACAGCTGTTGCCCACAGCTTATCATATCATCTACATTTTGCTACTTGGTGTCTTAATATGGGAAGTGCTGAACCAGGCAGATAACCGAGATACCTTTCAGCTAACACACATGGTTATTCCTCTCTATTTTGCCATTTTTCCCTAAGGTGCTTAGTGATTTCTTGTGCTCTGATCCCTGGATTTGGCTTAAAAAAAAAAAAAAATTAATTGGGCTCCCTAGAATGTCTTCAGCCAGAATTATTTGTGTGCTTTCAGGTCATATGCTCTTTTATATTGCATCATGCAATGCATAATTACAAAACCAGTAACAGAGCAGTTGCAGGCAGATGTGACTAAACTCGCTAGAACTAAATAATGTTTATCACTAACACCACATAGATTATTTATTATTTTATAAATTAAATTTACCAATTTTCAACTTAAACTTTCAATTTAAATAAATATCCAAACTGAAATAATTTGGAAGAGTAATAAAATAAAAAATGCCAGCTATAGCACCAACATTTTTCCATGAGTGGTTACCATGCCTGGTATTTCCTGAGTCACACATCTCTCCACTACTGTCTTTCTGGTGGCTTTCCACTGCTTGTAGACTGATTTTGTACTTTACAACCTAGTTTCTCTTTACTTGCTTTCCACATATAATCTCCACGAATTACCTTTGTCTCTTTCCACCGATGCATGTATTGTAACTAAAATAAGCTCATTTGTTCACAGTCTGGAGATGCTGGCAGCAAGCAAATGCCATACCTAACTATCAGTTTATCTCCTCAGTGTGCACCTTGGAAAAAAAAAATAATAACATCTTGTTTGTTTATAGCCATAAGTCTAATCAATTGATTGCAATTGATGAGTTGATGGTTCCAATCCATGCTAAGTCCAAACTTATTTTGTTCCAAATGAGTTCTAACAATTAACAGTAAGGTACTGCTTGTTTTATTCATACATTGAAGGCAACCCGATTTACCCAGACACTAACTGCTCTGCAACTTGGTGTACTTCTTGTCTTAGAAAATAGCAAATATTACAATGATTCTCTTTTTTAGACAAAAGACAACTGTGAACTAATATTAACATAGCATATATGTAGTATAGTAGTATACTATGCTACGTATACCGGTATAGTATAGCTATACTATTAATTTGTATTATCAAAATTAGTTCCTGTAACATCTATAATACATGGCCTATTCTGACACCATATGACAATATCCCATAAACACATCATGTGCAATATTAAGCTATGGAATATACTGACGGTACTGCAGCACACAGTGATTCTCATGTAATTCATAGACTTCAATTGTTTTGGCTGTATCAAACCCATGAAGGGTTTAATTTAACAAAAGCTTTTTTAAAGAACTACATATAGCTGCAGCAAACAAGTGTGCTAATTTTCAAATGTTTTCTGTTTTGCGGTATCAAATGCTTTTGTGGTTGTTGCTACAGGAAGTAGAAATATTAGTACTCTTCCCAAATTGAGAATTTCCTTAATAATATTTTATTCCCTTTTTACCAGTTAAAATAAGGAACAGTAGCACTGATTTGAGTTAAAACATGTATATTGAGATTTCATCCTCTGAGTCCTTCGGTTAGTCCAGACATCATTTATTTTTTGTGGCTTATTACTGTTAAAGTTCAGAAAAGATTTCAGTGGTGAAAACGCTTGCCTTACTGACAAGTAACAAAAATATGGCCTTAATTCAGTATATCTGTAAGTCCTAAGAAGTCGAGGGTCATAAACAGAGTTTGTCATGCAAAGTTCTTCTAATGGGTTGTATGTGTAATATAGCTCCTGAATGCAGGTGAGAAATTTTAAAATTAGTTCTAGAAAGCAAAATCTGGCATCAACAGACTAGCAAGCAAGTTTATTGGTACACTTTGCTCCACCACTGAAGATGTAGGATTAGGCTAAAAGCTCAGTTACATGGCAGAGAAGCTGAAGCTCATTTACTCTGTTCCACAAAATTAAGAGTTCCAGTTATCTATCCTCCCAGTTTAGGTAGCTGAAAAGCTAAGCTGCAAGCATCCTTCTGGGGGTCTAGGGAAGTGGAATAGTAACTCAAAAGAAAAAATTACAGCTTTAAAAATATCTTGTTCAGTACATTAGCTAAGGCTGCAAAGAGAAACCTTTTCTGAAGAGGCTGTAGGTACTAGACAATGTTTTTATTAGTGTGTATACATATTGCTTCGTCTTTTTTACTGCACCAAGTACATGTCACTGTGGATTTTTCTCTGTTCTAATATGTAAAAATTTATTTCACAGTTATTGATGACTCTTGGAACTACATTACACTTTATAGCTATATTACATTAATATAATGACTATTTTTTAATCTACACTATAGACTGGCTTTCCAGGACCCCCTGGCCCCAGCGGTCCCCCTGGCCCACCTGGTCATGCAGGTCCACCTGTAAGTAAAATTAATCTTTTCATTATCATCTCGTTCTTTTATACCAACCTCTCATTTTCTCTGCCATAAGCATTAGGTAAATTTTCAACTGATTAAATCTATGCTGAAGAATTTTATGGATAAGTGTCATCTTCTATTAATTGGGCTGTACCATCTATGCACCACCAAGACTCAATACTGTGCTTGCTTAAGTCTGTGTGTTCCCCTGCACTTTCTGCAATTCTGGAGGGTGTCAGCTAAGGTTGTCTTAAGACATGCCACTGCCTATCATCCTCTGTTAATGTTCCCAAATATTTATTCATACAAAAATTTTACAGGAGATATAAACTGGGAATCCTAATACAGGTCCCATGAACACACAAAGGCTCTGAGTTTTTTGATGTACATGTCCTTTTAGAGGAGTAGTTTTAATTCTGTTTTGATGGAGGTGTATTCTTCTTGGTTCTGCTAATTACAGCTTTGGTCATTTGGTGACAGTTCTGGCTGATGTTTTCCTTATGATTATGAGATTATTATAAAATATGGTAGCACCATGGAATAATGTGTGTAACTGTTCATCTCTTAACTGTTTTTTTGCTGCATTATAGGGCTCTGCTGGATACCAAGGTTCCCCTGGAGAACCAGGACAACCTGGCCCTCCTGTACGTATACATTCGTATATATATCACTATATATGCTAAAGGCATGATCTTACAAGCATGTGTCTGTGTCATCACTGGAGTGGATTGAAATTTTACAGTTCATTCTGTCTTTTTACTATGATGTATGTCAAATGTACAACAAGTATTTTATGACATCTAATGCATTTTTTATTTGAAAGAGACTTCATATTTATTAATATATTTAATATTAATTATTTTTCTACAGGGACCTCCAGGCCCTGTTGGAATGATAGGCCCAGTTGGTCCACCAGGAAAAGATGTAAGTTCACTATTATTCATCCAGTGATTAATAAATGGGAAGAAAGAAAGTTCATTAGATGGTAAGATAGCAGAGCACATTAATACCATTGCGTTTAAGAATTTGTAACCTCTCCCTGTTTCTCAATTTGACAACATGACTGTAAGAAACTAGATTTGGCTTACATTAGGTATAAATTTCCATTCCAAAAAAGTTTCAATTTTATCAGGCAATTTAAATGACACAATTAAAAAAAAAAAAAAGAGAGAGAAAAAGAAAGCCTAAGCATGAAATACCCTCTTTTGATCTGGTGCAAAATAAATTAACAATTATAAAGAAAAGCAGACAGTATTGGTAGTTGTCTGCTCCCTTTGAGTCTTGCTTTGAGAGTTAAGGCTGTTAAAACCATCTTTTGTGTCACAGCTGGGAGTCCTGAATAGGTATGGTACAAAGCAAGACAACCAGCTAAGGTTTTTGTCCATTTTGAATGTTTCACCATGAAAAATAAGCTTTCTGTGATAATCTCTTCCTACAAGATGGCTTGAAATAAATCAGATGTTAACTGAAATCTTGTTAAAAATTTCGTTTATAAATTCTGGCAACTTTTCAGAAGGCAGTCATGTACTGAACCATCACCCTGCTATAATTTTCCCCATTGTATTCAGTAGAAAGTTCACCTGCTTATTCTGACTTGCCTTCATCTACTAGTTCTTTGCCAGTAACTGAAGCAATAGATAAGCAATCAAAACATTTTACTTTCTTTCGATAGGGGGAACCAGGAAGACCAGGCAGAAATGGAGACCGTGGAATCCCTGGATTACCGGTATGGAAAAACCCCCAATACCAATGGTCTTCTACTCACAGGTTTTATCTTCCCATTATAAATTAGTCAAGTGAACACAATACACAATAAACATGGGCTTGTGCCCTTCATACAATAAATATGGGATTTATTCAGCTTTCTATATTTGTGTGCTTAGGGTCACAAGGGACACCCTGGAATGCCTGGGATGCCTGGGATGAAAGGTCAACGAGTAAGTATTGAGTATATTGAGTATAGCTGAGTCTGTTACTCTACTTGAATTACAGTGTTGCACTGTTATGCTCTTTCAGTCATCAATTCCCAGCTAAAGAGACTGATTCATAGAATTAAAGATCAATTTCTGGACAATGTAATCTGACCTTCCATAACCTTCCATTGAGTGTCGATCTGCTGGAGGGTAGGATGGCCCTACAGAGGGACCTGGACAGGCTGGACCGATGGGCTGAGACCAACTGGATGAGGTTTAACAAGGCCAAGTGCCGGGTCCTGCACTTCGGGCACAACAACCCCATGCAATGCTACAGGCTTGGGGAAGAGTGGCTGGAAAGCTGCCTGGCAGAAAAGGACCTGGGGGTGTTGGTTGACAGCCAGCTGAACATGAGCCAGCAGTGTGCCCAGGTGGCCAAGAAGGCCAACAGCATCCTGGCTTGTGTCAGGAATAGTGTGGCCAGCAGGAGCAGGGAGGTGATTGTCCCCCTGTACTCGGCACTGGTGAGGCTGCACCTGGAATACTGTGTCCAGTTTTGGGCCCCTCAGTACAAGAAGGACATTGAGGTGCTGGAGCGTGTTCAGAGAAGGGCAGCAAGGCTGGTGAAGGGTCTGGAGCACAGGCCTTATGAGGAGCGGCTGAGGGAACTGGGGTTGTTTAGCCTGGAGAAGAGGAGGCTGAGGGGAGACCTTATCGCTCTCTACAACTACCTGAAAGGAGGTAGTAGTGAGGTGGGTGTTGGTCTCTTCTCCCATGTAGTTAGTGATAGGACGAGAGGAAATGGGCTCAAGCTGCATCAGGGGAGATTTAGGTTGGATATTAGGAAAAATTCTTCACGGAAAGGGTAGTCAAGCATTGGAACATGCTGCCCAGAGAGGTGGTGGAGTCACCATCCCTGGAAGTGTTCAAAAAATGGGTAGATGTGGCACTCTGGGACATGGTTTAGTCTAGTCTACCCTTGACTGGTTTAGTGTGGACTTGGTAGTGTAGGTTAATGGTTGGACTGGATGATCTTAAAAGTCTTTTCCAACCTAAACAATTCTATGATAACAAAGGCTGTTAAATTTTATCTTGTTACCTCAATTGTAGAGCTCCATCCCAAATGCTGGCCTGAAGTATGCTTTCCAGAAAAGCATCCTCTCTCAACTAATGTCCATGGAGAGATGAAGAATTCAGAATTTTCTTTCAAAAAGTGTTCCAATAGATGATAGCACTCATTCTTAAAGATATGCCCCTTTATATGAGTTTGTCTTGAAGTTTAATATTTTGCCAAGAGGAATCAAGTTTTCCAGAAAACAAAAGGAATACTATTCACAGATATGGTTTTCCTTTCCCACAGGGTTTTGATGGAAAAGATGGTGCCAAAGGTGACAGTGGTGCTCCTGGGCCAAAGGTAAAAAAATATAGTGTCATCTTTGTAATAGGTAGAGTAATACCCTTCATCATTTGTTATATAGCTATGCTTTGCATGTTATGCAATTATAAAAAATCCATTAAACATTAAAGAAACCCATTGAATATCTCCATGAGAAGAATGAGAATCATTCCAAAGGAGTTAGCCTTTCTGAACCACATCATGTCCCGATTTTCCAGCCATAACAAAGATGAGATTCCAAAATGAAAGGACATCCTGGATCATCTGACTTTATTGCATGATATTAAAGGACCAAGTCTTCCTGATTTTTTTTTTTTTCTGTTTAAATATTCTGTTCTGGTACTTGTTTAGACTTTTCAGACCTGACAGACCTCAGTTCATGCTAAGGACATTCAACACCATGCAGAAAGGGGCAATGGATTGGGCTCTCTCATTTCTATGTCTCTTGGATAAACCAAAAAATGTTCTCACCAAAGTTCATTCTGTCATTGGTGTTTTCTTTCCATAACAGGGTGAAGCTGGTCTTCCTGGAGCAAACGGATCACCAGGCCAACCGGTAAATATGTGTATCCTGTAGTAATTAAATGGAAGAGCCAGTGGCACTTCCCGCTTAACTGAATTACTCATCTTTCTTTTAACTTTAATTACTCCACCACATACATTGAACAATACTGATATGCAAATAAGAGCAGTGTCTCTTTGCTCAGCCATATTATTTTGGAAGCCATTTAACAGACTCTTTTTCTCACATTTTCTAGGGACCAAGAGGTCCAGCTGGCGAAAGAGGAAGACCTGGGAATCCTGGTGGTCCTGTAAGTAGTTGCAGCTGTTCTTATCCAGAAGCAGCACATATTTTGTTTCAGTATGTTGAGAATTCCCTACTTCATAGATTTACCTTAAAACAGTTGTAATGCAAAGGATTAGAAAACTATATAGCATCTGTAAAATTATACACGAAAACTTTTCAGTCCCCAGTGAAAGACATAACACTTCTAGCTCACAATGTGTTCACCATCTTATTCTCTATTTCCTTTTTTTAAAATTAATAAATTACACATTGAGGGAGAGTTCAGTGTTTCAGCATAAGCTCTGGTTCAGTCAAGAGGAATAGGGAGGAGGAGTGGAAGCAAAGGGCAGCAGCAGAAGGCAGAGAGGAAAAACTGCAATCTCAGAAGTAACTTGCAGGAAAAAGGTAAAATTACTCTTTGACTGAGATTAGGGGGCACATTCTTTGCTCTGAAGGAAGTCATAGTTCATAGCATCCAACGTAATCAACAAAGCACAGCTAAAGTGTAACAGCTAGCAACTTGCTTGTACAAACACCATATAACCTGAGCAGCGGAACTGGTCTAACATGTCTACAAGACAGACAACAGGACTTAAACCATACCACTGTTTGTTAGGTTTTTGGAGTGAAAGTTTAGTCTTTTATGCGAATTAGAAATAACTGTTACTTTGAAATACGCACCTATTGCAATCTTATTTATTTAATCTTAAGAACTGTCCACACAGATGATGCTTTGTTACTGTTATTTCCTTAAGAAATGTAATAAGAATACTTTTTTGTATCTTGCTGTCTCATCATTACAGTACAAGTCGCATAAAATGTTGGATATTCCTTCACAAAACATTTATTTAATTATTATCTTAGAATTTCAGTTGAGGAATCCTTGGGTCTTGGTCAACTAAGTGGGAATGTGCAGATACAAAAAGATGGTCTGTGAGTCATGGGCATTAATGCATGTGGGTTCTTTGTCCGGGGTAGTGCTCTGTACCCAACACCTCTTTTCTTTCTGTAGGGTGCCCATGGCAAAGACGGATCTCCTGGAGCAGCAGGCCCACCTGTAAGATGACTTACAGATTTTTGACTATAAGTATTTTTGTTGCTCAAGTCTAGTTTCTTCTAGCTGATGTTCTGCAGTGCCAATAAACCCGAGACTGGCAGTGCATTGGCTTAAGAATGAGCATTTATTTAATTATATTTCATAACTGTGTTGGTTAAGATACTTGAAGCAGGTTAAGATACTTGAAGCATACAGTGCAATAGTAGAACTTTAACACTGTAAATCAGAAAATGCATAAATCCAAAACCAGATTATTCTCAGAGAACATAGAGATGGGTAGAATTGCTGTTCTCTATGCAGATCAGATTTTGAATGGTCTTGTCAAATACATTATTTAGCTGTCTGAGGTGGCAAGAATTTTTCTCTTCCATCTGCGTAGAAACCTGAGCATGTTCACATGTATGTGTAACAGCTATATATTAGCGCTTTTTTTCTTCTATGCCTTTTTTATAATTAGAACAAATTTCAAACAATTTTATAACTTAATCTCTTTAATGATAGCTTTCATGGTTTTTAAATTTACAACACAGAAATGTAGCTGAACATGTAAAAGTCAGGGTTATTAAGATGTAGGTGTGATATTTTAGGACTAACCAGCCTTCATCTTCTACAGCATGATTTATATTTGCTATTTTGCCAGGTGTTTCCTTACTCAGAGAAAAATCTCATAATCAGACATTTTTTTAACTTAAGATTAATTCCATATGGCTTTTACTTTTGTATTAATAGTATTTCTTTCATTTTAAGGGCCCCCCAGGTCCCCCTGGAACTGCAGGATTTCCAGGCTCTCCAGGTTTTAAGGTATTTGGATAAAGATGCATACTAATATATGATTTGGTCCTTTCCCTAGTTAGCCAGCTTATGTCACTATAAAGTTCTCCTTTTTCTGGCTGCTATTACATGGTTTGCAAGCCTAGAACTGATGTGTTTTCACATGCTGCACGAGGCAAACCCTATCCTCATCACCTTCACGAATATCCACCTCAAAGCACCGTTAAGTGGTAGACCCAATGATTTATGTTGCATTATGGGAGGGGCTCAAGTGAATTTCGCACAACTAGAGGAGCTGTGCAGCATGTGCTGGCTGGAGTGCATGGGTACACCAGTGTCGTCGTGCTGATTTGGCTCTGGCACTCGGGTGATGATGGTGTTAAACCTTCTTCCCAAATCACACAAAGATGCCACAGTAGTGGAAGAAGCCATGAAGCTAATACTGATTTCCCTGGAGACAAGACTAAAATCCACTCATTTTCTCCTTTTACTGTTTTTCTGTAGGGTGAAGCTGGTCCTCCTGGTCCTGCTGGTTCTAGTGGTAGTCCTGGAGAGAGAGGAGAACCTGGTCCTCAGGGTAATGCTGGGCCACCTGGGCCTCAGGTATGTAAATACCACATGGAAACTGAGAAGTGTTGTTCAAGCTGCTCTTCACAAAGCAGTACATGTCCTTTGGTTTAGTCCTAGGTTAGCAGAATCAGTTATTTATACATTTATTTTTCAGGGCCCTCCTGGAAGAGCTGGAAGCCCTGGCAACAAGGGTGAAATGGTAGGTACTCTCATATCACTGTCTTTTGCTGCATTGTGTTGGTGAGGGTTGCTGTTTGGACTGGGCGGAGTCCTACAATGCCGTGCTCTCTTCATCCACATCTGTTGTTCACTCTCTACAGGGACCTGCTGGTATTCCTGGTGCTCCTGGTCTGCCAGGAGGCCGTGGTCTTCCTGGTCCTCCAGGTGCAAGTGGAAACCCTGGAGCAAAAGGCACACCAGTGAGTGACTAATATTCATTACACTGGTTGTACAAACAAATATGGTGGAAGTAGTTCTGATACCATTAAAAAAAAGCCCATTGAATTTGTCCTATTCACTTGAGAGGGTCTAATATATTATTTTATAACAACAATAGGCAATTATTCTTATAAATATATAATATATTTATCTTTCACACATTTATATATTGCTATATATAAAAATTCTACATAAATATGATAATAATATTTATTTGCTTTCCTAAATTATCTATTAGTTCTATTAGTTCAACAAAAAAATAGCTTGTCTAAAATGACTACGTTAGACAAAATCTGTTGTTTTAATATCCTAATTTCACCTGTTTAAATTCCCACGGGCTGAGTCCACAGTCCACTACACCTAGTGAGTTGTACCTACTCTTATACTGTCATTTACCCCAGCAGGCTCTTTCCTGACAGCCTTACACCACACATAGTTCTTTGTCAGAGAAAATACTCAGGGACTTCAAAGCAAAAGTCTCAATGATGTCTGAAATAGCTCAGAAACAGACATAAAATTTTACTCAGTGGTGTTTAAGATTGCATTACCTCTTCACTGGATTTTTAAGAAGCCCCATGCATCCCACATCCAGGTTCAACTAGTGCATGCTAATTCCATTGTAGAATGTAAAATAATAAATATTAGTAAATAATTTGAAAGATATCATGTCTACCTAGTATCTTAGTACATTAGTAGCTCTAGAATAATACCCTGTTGCAATCCATAATTTTAATGGGATTTTCTCCTGCTTAGGGAGAACCTGGTAAGAATGGTGCAAAAGGAGATCCAGGCCCAAAAGGCGAGCGCGTAAGTGATTTTAAAATGCACTCAGAGACTTCTTCCAAGGAAGTCTGAACCCTGAATCATTCCCCATACAAAACCCAAGGGGTTTTCTTGGAGACTTGTAACTTCACTGGTGGGCTTTTTTTGTTGTTGTTGCCAGGGTGAAAATGGCACCCCAGGTGCTCCTGGACCTCCTGGTGAGGAAGGCAAAAGAGGTGCAAATGGTGAACCTGGTCAGAATGGCGTACCTGGTACACCTGGAGAAAGGGTAAGCTGCTGTAGATGACCATGCACACAAGGCACATTCTGACTTAATACAGAGACAGCAAAATCTGGTGTTCAAACATTTTAAGGAGAAATTTGGGTCCATATCTGTTCTCAGCAAATTCCAGATGTGAAACTGGGGAGAATTCTTATCTAGTCCCTCATCTGAATTGCAACACTTGGATCTATCTCAGTCTGAAATAAATTAATTTCTTTCTTTTTTGATATTGAAGAAGCAGCGATGTTATATACCTGGAAGCTGTGTCAAAAGATTTGTGCTGGAAAGCAAACATAAACTGTGAGAAATACACAGGGAAAAAGAAAAAAAATTTCAAAATTACTTCTCAGTTAACAAAAATGAACAATCACAAAATTTCAGCTCTGGGAAGTGAAACTAATGCAAATTCTTCTACATTTAGGATATGTCTTTATGTCAACATCTTTATCGTCAATAGATCTTAAGTATCAATAATAATAACAACAATATTGTCAGGATGTCTTCTATGTTATAATATCTTTATTGTCAACAGGTTTTTTGGCTAGTAGATTTCATAACTCTCTAAAAAACATTCTCACAAATGACTTCCTGAACTGATTTATTCAACAAAATAAATAGCAAAACCCTTACAAATTCTAGATTTCTGTTCCCATCTGAAACAAAGGAAATTGTGCTGATCTATTTATAACCTCTAATTTAATAATTGATTGCAGTATTTGCTGAAGCTATGAGGAAACCAAAGATGCACAGTGAACAAATTAATCATATTAAATATATGAATGGGGCTGCAAATTAAATTTTATTATTCAAATTTATTGTAAGCAATGAAGATAGTAGTAAATATAAATATTAAAACAATACAATAGAGCTCTTTTTGGTATTGAATTAGAAGAAAATAATTGTTCAAGACTGAACGTGTGGTTTTATTTTGATAATAATTTAGAAAACTCATGAATAAAGTAACTAATGCAGGGCCAGTTAAAAATACTGGAGGATGGGCTATGATTTCAAGCAGGAGGGTTTTATTCAAAGAGAAAATAACTCTGTAGACTTTCTTGCTACAGTGAAATGTCATTTCCATCTATTTCATTAATTTTCATAATAATATGTCTAATGGTAAGTAGTTTAGGGAAAAAAAACAGTTGCCATTTACCTAGGTCATATTGCCTATGATCCATATTTTGTTCCTTTATTTGGCAGGGCTCCCCCGGTTTCCGTGGCTTACCCGGTAGCAATGGACTTCCAGGTGAAAAGGTATAAGTCTTCCTCTAAAAAAAACCCCAACCTTCTGGAGAATCCATGTGACTTTGAACGGACAATTTCAGATTCAATATGATGCTGCCCTGGTTTCAGCTGAGATGATAGAGTTAATTTTCTTCCTAGTAGCAGGCATAGTTCTGTGTTTTGGATTTGGTAGGAGAAGAATGTTGATAACACACTGATGTTTTAGTTGTTGCTGAGTACTGCTTATGCTAGTCAAGGACTTTTCAGCTTCCCATGCTCTGCCAGGTGCACAAGAAGCTGGGAGGGGGCACAGCCAGGACAGCTGACCCAAACTGCCCAAAGGGCTATTCCATACCATATGACATCATGCTCAGTATATAAACTGGGGGGAGTTGGCTGGGGGGGGGTGCGATCGCTGCTTGGGCACTTGCTGGGCGTTAGCTGGCAGATGGTGAGCAATTGCATTGTGCGTCACTTGTTTTTATATATTCTTTTGTCATCATTATTATTATTACTACTTTCTCTTCCTCTGCTGTCCTATTAAACTGTCTTTATCTCAACCCACGGGTTTTACCTTTTCCCCCCCCAATTCTCTCCCCCATCCCACTGGGGAGGGGGGCTAGGGTGAGCAAGCGTCTGTGTGGTGCTTAGTTGCCGACTGGGATTAAACAACAAGAGATACTGATTTCCTTGTGGTGAATTTCAACATCTCTTTTTTAGGGTCCTGCAGGTGAACGTGGTAGCCCAGGTCCTCCTGGCCCTAGTGGACCCGCAGGAGAGCGTGGACAAGATGGAGGCCCAGGTCTTCCCGGAATGAGAGTAAGACAGTACATCTCCAAGAAAAAGAGATAAACTCTATTAGAGAGGTTGCATCTCATCTGATACAATAGAATAGTCCAATTTGAAAAAATTTCTATTAATTCCTTTGAGTACATATATTCATAGTGCAACAGATAACCATGCAGAGACACAGGGCATTCAGAGAACATCTGTCACAAGTGAATGATGAAGCTTATATGAAGCTGAATATGCTTCTCAGTTCTCAGAGTCTGCCATGCACTATCATGAGATATGGCTTTAATGTGAATTAGCACTGAATGATTTTCTGTATTGTCTATTTACATTTTAGCAAAATTTATAATTTATTATAAAGTGCATTATGTTTATTATATTTAGTAGGTATTCGGGTTACTGTATTTAAATATATTTATATTTAAATTATTATTTAAATAGGCTTAAAAATAACATTTAAATAATTAAATTATACATTAATTTAAATATTTCAATATAGTTAAGTATTTAACTTATACGTATTGCTTATTTGCAATTAAAGTAAATAAGCTGTTGATCAGATTTTCATAGTACATGTCAAGAAGGTTTTCAGAGATAACCTATTGTGTAATATGTACAGAATGTAACAACATGCTGTGAGCTATACCAAGAATTAGCAACTGCTGAAAACAAATGCATTGAAAACCAAAAGTCAGCCTGACTGTAGGCTTCTGGGAGCTAAACAAAATTTTATTGGAAATGAAAATGAATTATTATAGCAAAAATAATATTTAAATATAGAAAACAAGTTAACTAAAATGTTATAAATTGTGTTGCTTTTAAGTAGATGTGCATAGTCATGGCTTTTACCATCTGAAACTAGTTTTCTTCCCAAATAATGAAAGAATACAATTTTTGTCCATGTTGATAAAGGTCTGATGCCTTGATTATATACAATGACTCTCAGAGAAAGTGATAAACTCCTAACAGAAGAATTTGTTAGCTTTGTCCAATTTTTCCCCTTAATTGGATGGGGGGAATGGGAAGAGCTTTAATCTTTATTAAAGAGGTTAAAATCAAGCAAGTAGTTTAAAATGTATTTTTATATATTTATATTTATGTATTGTAACTTAATACTACACATTTTAAACTGAAAAATAACACTTCTTTTTCTTCACTTGCAGGGTTTGCCCGGAATTCCAGGAAACCCTGGAGGCGATGGGAAACCTGGCCCTCCAGTATGTACATTGTGCAAACATTTTATGCTAGTCCTCCTACTGACCTTACCCTCATCCCACAGTATCTACATGACAGGTTGTTATCACAGTCAGATTACTTGTCTCTTTGTTTGTTTGTTTTATTTACCAGAGCACTTTATATGCTGTCTCACTGTAATAACATTCTGTAAATCTTGTCATTTAATACTATTTAAAATACAGAGTATACAGAAGCTTAGCTGAAATACAAAATACATAGTAAGTTTTGAACGACGATGCCTCTAGCTCAATCTCACCCTCACTCACTGTTTAATGAGTCATGGATATTCATTTATTTCACTTAACAAATGCCATGTTTTCATTTCTTTTTTGCTAATCCCAGGGTACTCAGGGTGAATCTGGCCGTCCTGGTCCACCTGGCCCTTCAGGCCCACGTGGTCAACCAGGTGTAATGGGCTTCCCTGGTCCTAAGGGCAATGAGGTGAGAGGGATTTCTTCACTTCTACTGTGCTTATGCTTGGTCAGTCAACTGTTAAGTTGCTCCATAGTGGGGTTATCTGGTATCACAGGATTAAGTTATTGTATGCTGACCAGAACAGGTATTCTAAATGTGATCTTTCTCTTTTGTAAGGGTGCACCAGGTAAGAATGGAGAAAGAGGCCCTGGTGGACCGCCTGGAACACCTGTAAGTTTCATTAACATTTGTTTAATTATATAATAATTTAATAATGACATAATACTAATCAATAATAATTTTGTGACTCTTATAAAAATTATATCAACCCATAACCATAGCCTAATTTTGTCTTTGTATAGGGTCCTGCTGGGAAGAATGGTGATGTTGGCCTCCCAGGTCCTCCTGGACCTACTGTAAGTGTGGTAGTCCCATAAAAGGCAATCATCAGTTATTGCCAAGGTGGTCTGGCATCTACAGATAGAGACTGTGAATTTAGGGGAAGGAAAATATTTTTAATGATATAAAGAAATCTTCTTTTATGAAAACAAATAAAAGAGCTCTTCTTTGCCATTATTTTAATAAATTAATACTCAAAACTTTGTTATGAGAAACCTGAGTCAGGTATACCTGGTATAAGTTGAAAACAAAATTCAATTTAGAGCTTTTGGGAATCTACCACTTTTTCAAATTGAAGCATGTTATTGCTCCCTTTAATGTTTATTAGAGCTAGCATTTCAGACTAGTATCAAGTATAAAAGTGTCTGCTGAATTACATCTAACAGTTGTAATGAAAAGAGCAAATACCAGAACACAAGATACATTAGTCTTTGGGATTGTGCAATGTCATCATCAGATATGATAAAGAGGCATAGATTAGAGGTGGTGTGAAGGTCTTTTCATGTTGAAATGTTCTCAGACCATTTCTTTTTTTTTTTTTTATTTCTCTTTTGTTTGATTCTAGGGTGCTTCTGGGGAGAGAGGAGAACCAGGACCACCAGGTCCACCCGGCCTCCAGGTGCTGTGTTTATTGTTTATTGGTTTCTGAGTCTTTTTAATAGACTAACATACACACACACACACACACTCCCCACCCCAAAAAAAAAGAGGCAGCTAAACATTTTCATTAGGGTGCATGTCATCATATTTTGAAGGAAGACAGATCAACCACTTGACAAAAGTTATTGCTTAGTATTTCATAACTGCAAACCAGATGGCTAGTTTAGTAGATTATGTCACATAAAACCTCTAGCTATCAAATTAGCACCTCCTACTTTGTAAAGGATTAGAATGAGTTGGGTACACATCTTCGTGTTAAAAAGATTTCCTAGATAGGAAAATGCATGATTTATCTATGTAACAGATGGTAATACTGTTCCTTCCTACAGGGATTGCCTGGTGGACCAGGACCAGCTGGAGAGAATGGAAAGCCTGGAGAAGCAGTAAGCAGTAGATCTCTTTTTTTAAAACAACAAAAAATATATGAAAAGCTCTTCCTAGATTACATTTCCAAATTCAGACAGCTATCAGCACACTGCAGAGCAGAGCAGTCTGCTTTAAGTGATAATAAGTGAGAGAAGCAGGGTGCCAACCACAATGCGGATTTTCTAAGTAAAGTGCATGCGTAACTTGCATTTATTTTCTCATAAACAGGGGCCAAAAGGTGATATTGGAGGACCCGGATTCCCAGGCCCTAAGGTAAATCATACAGCAATGGTTCTATAATTGCATTAAGGAATTAACAAACTGTGAACCTGACAACAAAGAATAATTATTTCTTTGCCACAGGGTGAAAATGGTATCCCAGGTGAACGTGGTGCACAGGGTCCTCCAGGACCTCCTGGAGCAAGAGGTGGGCCAGGTCCTGCTGGCTCAGAAGGTGCCAAGGTACCCACAGACTCGCTTGCTTCCTGTTATCTTCAGGTGCATCATTCAGGTTCATATGCTCTTTTTTTAATCTTTTCTAATTATTTTTTGTTACTCTTTAGGGTCCTGCTGGCCCCCCTGGTGCTCCTGGAGGCACAGGGCTGCCTGGCTTACAGGGAATGCCAGGAGAAAGAGGACCTTCTGGAAGTCCTGGACCAAAAGGGGATAAGGTAACACCCATACACACCCACACACATGCTCTGCCAATGTTATGCTAACTCCGTGTTAGCTTCCCACAAGGCACTGAGTTTGTTCACATCTTCACTTTTGGCCTGATTTCAGAGGTAGTGACTGTGTAGCAGTATTGTTGATTTAGCAGTGTGATATGGGTCTTATATGTTAAAAAAATATAGGATTTTTCACTTGGTTTAATATATGTTAGACATTTCGCTGTGTTAGATCTCTTGGGGCAGGGGTACATCAAAACAGTTCTAATGAAGCTACTAAACAATGAGAATAGTTCATACCATGGGCAAACAGTTTCTCATAGACTCAGTTTTGAATCAATTTGGGGTTTTTTTCCATCAAAGTATTCAGCATCTGATGCTGAATACTGGGCAGAATGTCATGCCCAATTTTAGATTTGTATGATCACAATAAGGAAATCTGGTTATTGAGATACCCTCAGTAATGTTTTAATTCTTTTTTTTCTTTTTTTTTTTTTCCCCCATTATGCTCACTTTTTGCTTACGCTTTTTACGTCTTACGCTTGGTAGGGAGAACCTGGTGGCAAAGGTGCTGATGGCATTCCTGGTGCAAGAGGAGAGAGAGTGAGTAGTCTTTAAACATCTAACAGTTTCTCAATTAGCTTCACATAGTCTACATTTAGAACATGAGTAAACTTAAAATGCTGCCTAGGAGAGGTAAAGTAGTAATCCCGTTATATTTCATTCTGGCAGTGCAAAACTGGTTCCATAAACTAAAATAGACTTAATACTAGTTTTTGTGATTACAGCTGCTTGGGTAGATATAATAGAATTTTTTGCAAGCAGAAGATTACAATTAATTGGAACAATGTTTTGGAGGAAAAGCACCAATACAAAAGCAGAGAAAGTGTTACTAGCTTTCTAAATCTAGCTGGCCGATGAGGAAAATATTGGTTATAATGATGCACAAAAAGACACCATGATAGTAAGTATTCTCATACAGAATACTTCTGCAGGTTACAATATATGATATATTTACACAACTATATAGCATATACACATGAAATAGACACTTGAAATATATGTATATATCTAATGTATATATCTAATATACATGGAAGCATATACACATCAAAATAATGAGGGATGACAAATATAAAAATATAGCTTGTATGAGTTGGAGGAAATAGAAAAAATGTATTTTAAACCATGAGGTATACATTAAATTCTCAAGAAAGAAAAAAGTCAGGAAGCTAATCAAGAGACGTTGAGCATATACTGAAAAAATATGGACCTATTATCTATATGAAAAGTTAGGGCAATGGATAACTTCTATTGTCTACCATTGAAAGAGACCTATTAAATTGAGGTGATTTTGGATTAGGTTTAGATGGTGGGGAAAAAAAGAGGATAAAACAAGTGGAGGTCTCTCACATCACAAAATGGTGTGATCTCAGAGTGTTACTCCAAAACATAGTGTGCAACAACACACTGGCAAGGTAGACTTCCATTTACATATCTTTAGCAACCTGTTTACACTGAAACATAAATGCTAGTGATCAAAATAGAGGGATTAATATTGTCATATTTTTGATACAAAATATATTGGTTGCTTTTTTCTTTAGGGTAACGTAGGTCCCATCGGTCCTCCTGGTCCTGCCGGCCCACCTGGAGATAAGGTAAAGTATCCTCCATGATGATGTTTGATAATATAAACAGTCACACTGGTAGCTGTCTCATGGGAAGAAGAAAACCATCTAGTAATCATTCTTGTTCCTTACAGGGAGAGACTGGTCCAGCAGGTGCCCCAGGTCCAATGGGTTCCCGTGGTGGTCCTGTAAGTGATAGTACTTTTCTTCCAGTATAATTTCACCATGGCTCCTCTAGCCTGGTATAGACATCAGTGTTGTACCTACCCTGTCAGGAACACATGTGGCTTGAGTTGAAAATAAACTAAGCACATTCAGCTGCTGTTGACTCTTGGGTTTTACAGGTGCTAAGGACTTGAGAAAATCAGTGCTTTTAACACTGTAAAGGGGTTGGAGGGCTGCAGTGGCAGGTCAGGTCAGGACTGTGAGCAATAGTTGTTTCCATCTTGTCTTACAGTTAAGTAAACTTTTAAAAATACTCTTATATTTGTATTTTAGATTGATAAAACAGCACATTTGGATCTGGGGAACATCATGGATTGTGCTCAGGGTTTATACATGTGTAACTGAGATCAGTTTGTCACGTGTTAGGTAATTATCAGAAAATTCCTGCACAGTTGTTTTTAGAGCACAGGAGCAACTGTTATTTTGGGTTTGTTTTTTTCCCTTCCAAAGGCTGATAAGACAAAGAAACTTCAGTGGTATTCATGGGGGTGTTCTGTAACTTGTAAAGTGAAGCCTATTTTTCTAACAACTTCCTTTGCTGATATGTCATTTCCTATAGGGTGAACGAGGAGAACAAGGTCTTCCTGGACCTGCTGGCTTCCCTGGAGCTCCAGTAAGTATAAATACTTAAAAACTGATAATCACATTCAGTTGCTTTTAGTTGCTCTAAGTTCATCCACATCTCAGAAAGGCTCACTGTAACCCCTTTAATATATATACCTGCTACATACATTTGATTCATTTGGTACTCTTTCTATACTCAGTCACACATAGAGCAACATTTCTTTACCTTTCCCTTCCTGTACTAGTAGACCAAAAGAGTTCAACTGCATTCACATTTAATTTAATATTTAAATTCCCTTCCGAAGGGTATCTGGATAGGGTTTCTCATCAAAGTGATATCATCTGTATTTTCTGAGTTGTAATATAACAATATCATTTCTCTACAGGGCCAAAATGGGGAACCTGGTGGAAAAGGAGAAAGAGGCCCACCTGGTCTAAGAGGAGAGGCTGGACCCCCTGGACCTGCAGGTCCACAAGGTGGTCCTGGTGCACCAGTAAGTTTTTGCTGTTCCTTATTGCTACAAAGAGAGGTTTCTTCAGTTCTCCCTCAGCCTCAAGACAGCTGGACCCAAGTGCAAGCATTTGAACTGCCTGAAATTTAATGACACTTGCTATGATTTTAATCTATTTATCAAATCATTTGCTTTAACTATTTCCTTCCATGCAGGGTCCAGCTGGTCTCCAAGGAGCAAAAGGAGAACGTGGATCTCCTGGAGGCCCTGTGAGTATCTCTTTGACTTAGTCACTGATAAGTTACTCTCATGATGTAAATGAAAAACAAGACCTTCAGTGACTTTAATATCAGCAGTTCAAGAATAATTAAAGTGTTCCAGAAGGAGTAATTAAGGTTGAGGTGTTTAGTGATCTGGATTACATTGATTTTAATATGAGTAAGGTGCCAAAATAGCTTTTGGCACAATGACCCAAAGCTATAAAATGACTTATCTCAACAGTTACTAGATTTACATGCTATCTTTGCCAAGTTTCACAGAACCCATGAGTTCACCTTTGAGGAACATATGGGACCTTCCCATTAAAAAAAAAAGAAAAAAATTGTGAACTACTTCTTCAGTTCCAGGACATTTAATTCTGGTTTCAAGCAAAACAGCTAAATATAATTCAAAGTCAGCTGTTGTACAAAAATCAATTTGTTCATGTTTTTCCAGTCTTCAGAAAATGACAACTAAAAGTATTGATCTCTTATAGGGTGCTGCTGGTTTCCCTGGTGCTCGTGGTCTACCTGGTCCCCCTGGTAACACTGTAAGTTGTTTATCCCCCTGGGGTTTTTTTCTTGCCTTGTGGACATATATTAATATATTGAACTATATTAAGCTTTATGTACCTCGACATGAATATAACATAAGCAAAAGCATCCTGAATATGATGTTTGGACTTAGGGAAAAACTTCTGCAAAAGAGAGTTTACTCTGCTTGTATTTCATATGGAATAGCAATTCATTCACTTAACTGTCTTGATACTCCTCCTTCTATTATGGTTTGCTTTCCAAAGCCCATCAGAGTTAGTGGAGTCCTTCTGGACTCCTGGATCAGGTTCTTGAGTATTTCTGTTGGTGGCAGACATCCTGTCTTCTCTCTTGCTCTTTTGTGATGCAAGAAATATTTAATTCAGGATCTTGAATTGGTATGCATTTTCAAAACTACATTTTGTAGACCACTGTTGAGAATATTTTTAATTGCCTGTAGAATGGAATGGCATAAGATTTAATTATTTTGGGACAGAGGAGTTTAGAAAGGTTCTTGTGGCAAATTTTGTCTCTTTTGATACGGCCTATATCTGAAGTTTAATCTACCAGTCTGTAGTGTCCTGTTATAAAAATGTACACTAATGCATCAGCTAATTCCAATATTTTATACAATACCTGTGCATGAAGAAAAGCTGTTTCATAATATCTTTGCATGTTCAACATCACCTATTTTTGACTCGCATAGTAAAATTTACATTCTGATTTTTGATTCTTTAAAAATTAAGAAAATACAGAGAATACAATGCATTTACCCATTTTAAAATCAAAATATGGTAACTGAGAAAGTAAAACTTTTATATTTGAATAAACAGAGGTTTATTTTCTGTCTTATAGTTACAGACAGATGTAAATTAGAATATTGCTGAATTAAAATAAAATAGGATTTTATTTAAGGTACTACTGAAGTCAATGTAATTCTTTCCATTGATTGGCTAAGCGAAGAGTTTTAATGAAACACATTTCATTCTGCATGTGTCCAAGACACCACCTTAAAGGTACCTGGCATTAGTGATTCAAGAAATCAGTGGGGCCTGCAACTATTTCAAATTTCTGTGGCAGAGTCCTGGGTAAGGAACATGTATCCTGTGTTGGCTGCATTACAAACACTGGGCATCCAAACTGTGCATGTGGTGTATTACACAAACCATATTCCCAGGCAGTAGGGAGCAAAAAAATCAGGTGTGACAATGGTAGGTGAAAGGATTCTCTTTATAAGACCAGATCAGATTCAGGTGTGTAGAGGTTGGACCCTAAATCCACCTTCAGGCAATGAATCAAGTCTGGTTGGCTTTCATGAGGAAAGATCAATGCCAGTAAGCGTGTGCTACTGTTTCAGATAACACAGCTCACACTCTTCCCTTTAAAATTCCTTTTAGGGTGCTCCAGGTCCTGCTGGTAACGCAGGGCCCGCAGGCAAGGATGGGCCTCCTGGACCCCCGGGTAGCACTGGTCCTGCTGGCAGTCCAGGACCTGCCGGAACAAGAGGTGAGCCTGGCCCACCAGGCGAAAGAGGGTCACCAGGTGCACGAGGAGAAAGAGTAAGTACATGTCCAGCCAGTGACTGCTATACTAATTGAACGGGCTTATGTTTGTCAAGAATAAGAAGCCACCTATTGAATGTTGAAGATCCTCAGTATTGACTGATCTCACCTTTTCCTAAACAGGGGGCACCAGGAGAAATAGGTCCTCAAGGCATCGTTGGTGGTCGGGGTAGCACAGGTTTGCCAGGTCTGCGTGGCCCAAGCGGTCCACCCGGTGTGGCAGGTGCCAAGGTGAGAGTGCATTCACTGCAGCAATAGCCTCAAAGCTAACGCAACAACTGTAATCCAGCTGCTAAGAATAGCAGATTTACAATGTGTTGTATTTTTAGTCCAGAGACGACAGAATTTACAGTTATTTTTGTTTACATCCATAAGATCAGGCTTTAAAATGTCCGGTAACAAGCAGCTGTGGGATGTGATGTTGTCTTTAATCTCTATTACCAAGCGTCCTGGATCAGATTATCTAGAAGTATATAACCAGCTTCACCCACTTGAGAAGGGCAATGTGCTCTCCTTGAGGCAAGAACCGAGTCACAGTTTCACCTACTGCAAGTTGTTTATCTTTGCTTAATTCTCAATATGTTTATTGCTTAAATGTTATGGCCTAAACAGGAAAATACTTTCATCTCCCTGCAGAAAAGGTTGTGTGAGGCTTGGTTTGTATTTTATCACTAATATTGTGATAGACCAGTGTTTTTTTGTAAACTGCTTTGGCCATTGTTTTTGGACATATAAGAAGAGACACCTGCTTATTGTTTCTTAGTTGACAAAACAAGAAGGAACATTCCTTGGGTTCAATGGTCTTGCATTAATATTAGTATACAGCCAAGTTTTTATCTTTCTTATTTTGAGTATTCATAATCACCAAATAATCACTGGCCCTTCACTTTATTCGGTCTCCTTCATAGTCACTGCATATTTAATTAAAGATGTATAATATGATGGTATTTCGTAAGTACATTATCTGCAACAAAATCCTTTCTGGTTTTGTTCAGGGTGAAGATGGTAAACCAGGCACCAATGGTATCCCAGGAGAACGCGGTGCTCCTGGTCCACAAGGTCCTGTTGGACAAAGAGGCTTACCTGGAGAGCCTGGCAGAGATGTGAGTGAATGTGTTAGACCTTCCTGCTAGCTTGTGAGTTACAAACAGGAGACTCGGGGACTAAATATGCTTTAAGGTTCACAAAGTCTCCCTGAAGCACAGTGGTCTGGGCAGGTTAGATCCTCATGTAAGGTGGTGTAGTCTGCTGTCTCTGCTATACCTTTTACTACCTGTAGACTACGTCTCTGTCTCACTTGGGACTGAATAAGAGACTGCATTGACTGTACGCCTACAAAATAATGCAGGTCTGATAGACCTTTTATGGGCCACGCCACCTCCAGGAACTCTTCCTTCTTGAAAACTTGCTTTGATGAGCATTATTTAAGTTTACTGGAAAACAAGCTGTCTATTCATCATCCAGCTTATGAACAAACTGTACCATGCTTTTTTTTTTTTTTCTTTCTCCCCCCGCCCCTAGGGTAACCCTGGCTCAGATGGCTCACCTGGACGTGATGGATCCCCAGGAGGCAAAGTAAGGAATCGCCAATATCTTTAGATTGCCAGATAACTGTTATGTAGAGATGACAATATACGTAGCTAGTTCTGTACTATGTAACTTGTTCCTTAAATGTCTTATGCTCCAGTGAATATACTCTTTACATTGCAGTTCTGTAAAAGATTAACTTTCTTATCCTGTTACCTGTAACTATCTATCTGCAGGGTGACCGCGGTGAAAGTGGCTCTCCTGGCTCTCCAGGACCTCCTGGTCACCCTGGACCTGCAGGTACCAGCGGTGCACCTGGAAAACCCGGTGAAAGAGGATTTCAGGTAAGACCAAAATAAATAGCTTACTGCTTATTTACATGCATTTCCTATGCAAAGTCCATTTCATGCTGTAATAAAGTGGAAGTTTGGAAGAGTCATACATTTGTTACTGTCATAGTTTCTTGGCATTGAGGACTTCTTTGATAAGAATAGCAAGGGAAAAGACATCATAGTTTATGTTTCTGATAACTGTATATAAATTAAGCTCAAAATCCACGTACTCCTTAGGATGCCAAAAAGCATATCATCCCACCAGGCCCTATCTTAATTTCCATCCCATCTTGTGCTCATGCAGCACAAGCAATGTTATTTATTTAAACTAAGGGAGTAACTTTGGAAGTCTTCAAATGATTTCTGAGAAGTGCCGACATGAGCACAGCTTGAGCACTAAGCACCTCACAAAATGAAGAAGGGGTCTAGTGCATGTGGTATGTACCAGTGCTTACAAGCAGCTGAGTAAGACTAACATTGGTAGAAAAAGGAACTGATCAAAACTCTTGTTGATTATATTGTGTGTGTGGAGCTTCCACTTGTTTCCAAACAGCTGCTGGCTTTGAACATACTGTTTATCTGGAAATAAAAAGGCAGCCTAGTCAACTCCAAGTGATCCATGCTGTCTTATTCTTTTTGGTTCACAGGGTCCACCTGGCCCTGCTGGCCCTGCTGGTCCTGCTGGTGCTCGAGGTCCTGCTGTAAGTCATATTTAAAGTATTTGTGATGCCATACATTCACTATTTCCTGTTATTTGGGCATTTTTCTTATTTCTTTATATATTCCTTTTGTTGCAACTCTATTCTTAAAGGGCCCTCAAGGTCCTCGTGGTGATAAAGGTGAAACTGGTGAAAGAGGCAGCAACGGCATAAAGGGTCATAGAGGATTCCCTGGTACCCCTGGTCTCCCTGGTCCTCCTGTGAGTATTTTGCATTGGATTGGGAATTACAGCTGTTCTTAGTTCCTGTGGTTTGAGTCCCAAGTAACTAATTTACTGAGGAAAGGAAAAAAAAGTATAAAGAACCTGTGCAATTTGATTGTCAAATGTGTTCACAAGTCCAGATTCCCTGAATGAACCTGAAATAAGTGTTAAGGAAGAACTGGAAGAAGCTGCTAGGAGCTAAAGCTGGGTTTGCTAAAATCCCTTTCAGCTACATGTCTGCCTTTGCCTGGAACAAACACTTTGGCCATTCATTTATATAGACTATTCCTGAGTAAATTGTAAAAGATAGAAATAGGGGTTGAAACATTTGTCTGTTAGAAATCTATGCTAGACAGACATCTAAATCCATGAAAAAGCTACTCAGAGTCCAAATACCTCTCTTCTGTCATACACCTTTTGGAGTAATTAATATTAAGGCAAAATGGGCGTGAAATTGTAAACTTTATAAACTGCTGAATCGTAAATACGCATTACCATTTTGAACAGTTCTTAATGGCTAAAAGAATTGAAGAGTAATAGACAGGCATGCCCTAGGTATTTATGACAAGTAAAAATGTTAAGAGGGATTTATACTGAAAAGAACTATTAATAGCACTCATGATACAAGTGAGAATTAAGGAACCAAAATTCACCTAGTTAATCTACCAATGATGGCAAAAAGATGGAAGTGTTAACTATAAATGCCACCATTACCAACCTATTTAACAACATAATATAACCTGTTGTCTCACTTATGAGTAAAAAAAAAGTCTGATAAATTCTTATTTACACTATGACAGCAAGATGATTAATAATTTTTGAACACATGGCTTAGTTCTTTGTGGTGCATACATAGAACAGATTTTTTAATGCATTTGAAAACATGAGAATTTGTCAAATTATTTAAGTAACTTTACTGGAAATATGCAGGATTTTGAGCCTATAGCTATGTATTCTTATAAATACAAGATTTCATCCAAAGCTTGTTGATGTCAGTTGGCTTTCTTGCATTTTTGGATGATATTGCATCACTAATATTTTATCATATAGAGAACATTTGATTTTTTTTTTTTTTTCCCCCCCCTGGTTAAAGAATGGCAACCATTCTTTCTCATATCTGACATAGGCTTTTTATAAGGATGTTTTTCATATCATCTTAAAGATATTTCAATGTCTCTTTAAGGTACGTTCAACTAGAAACAAAATATTACTGGGAGGTGTATGACTTATCTATGTTTTCTTCATAGGGTCCCCTGGGTCCACAAGGTGCAATTGGAAGTCCAGGAGCTTCAGGTGCAAGGGTAAGAAGAATTCCTTTCTTAGCATAACTGGAAGGAAGATTCAGACTGTTTTTAAAAAAAAAAAAAAAAAAAAGATTTACCATCTGATAAATCATAGAGAAATGTTTGAAATCTCTCACAAAGTATTTCTGAATTTCAGATTATTTGATAAACTATTTTGACCATATTATTTGTGTTCAACTTTGTTCTAGGGTCCCCCAGGACCATCTGGACCACCTGGAAAAGATGGTAAAAGTGGCTATCCAGGTCCAATTGGTCCTCCTGGCCCTCGTGGTAACAGAGGTGATAGCGGCCCTGCAGTAAGTAAACTGTGCACATTCAAACAAAAAAATCTTCCAGGATTATTCATGAAACATAGGGTGCTGTCCCATTTAAGTATCTTCCTTGGAAAATTCTGTACTTCACAGAGTTTGTGGTAGAAGGTATCTAACTGTCAAGGCTAGATCAAAAAAAATATGGATCACTTGTAGTTCAGTGTAACTGTTGATGCACTGGATGTTGTGTTAGTCTCATATAATCATTGACTTTTTGGTGTACGATGGGAAGGCAGGATCTCCTCTTCACTTCAGAGCACATGCTCCCTTTGTGTCTTGGACACTATGAAGCAGGTTTCCTAGACTCCTCTACAGAGGCCAGCACTGCAAAGGTTACTGGCATACTCACTTCTCCTAAAGTCAAGACATGGTTATTCTCTGGATTTTGGTGGAAAGGGTTCCTTCTCAAATCCCAGACAGAAGAAGCACAAGAAAATTCCAATTTTAGGAAAATAAAGGCCTGGAAGGACTGACAGATGCTTATACATAGCAAATGGCATTATTTAATGAATAAGTAAACGAAATGTTTATGTGAGAATTCTCATTTTTTAAAAATTAGGGCCCACACAGACTTTTAGTTTTAACCTGTGATCTCTACTCAGCGCTATGTTCACTATTTTTTTTAGGGTCCACCGGGCCAGCCTGGTCTGCCTGGTCCTTCTGGTCCTCCTGGTCCATGCTGTGGTGGTGTGGCTGCCCTGGGTGGTGAAAAAGGTCCAGTGGGCTATGGATATGAATATCGAGATGAGCCAAAAGAAAATATCAATCTGGATGACATCATATCTTCAATGAAATCGATTAATAACCAGATTGAGAACATCATTAGTCCTGATGGGTCACGGAAGAATCCAGCTCGTAACTGCAGAGATCTGAAATTCTGCCATCCTGAGCTCAAGAGTGGTATGTTAGGTTTTTATTTTCACCAATGGTAGCAGATCTTGATTTTTTTTTTTTTATGAATGCTATTTTCTTTGAGTATTTAAATGCAGAGATCTGCTATAAAAATTAGATTTTTTTTAAACAAATGTCATGATAAAGATCATAAATGTAAGAATAATTTTAAACTTTAATTTAATATGCATTTACACAGTATATACACTGACTTCAGCTCCACTCTTCTCATGCTTGTAAGTGAACCTTTGTTTAAATAATTTTATGGAAATAAATCCGTGACAGGTATAAGTCCTATATTTATTTCAAGTGTCAGTCTTATCACAGTATTCACTGTATGATATCATAGTCACTCAGTGTATTTTTATATCATCTTCTTTTCTGTGGCATCTCTTCTGTCAAAATTAATATGCTTCCTAATTTGGCTCAGGAATCTGGCATAGAAATTAGCTTCACCATGACGTGGTCAGATTCTTCTCCAAACATATTAAGCCCCTTAACTTCTTTTTTTTTACCTCTAGGGGAGTACTGGATTGATCCTAACCAAGGCTGCAAGATGGATGCTATTAAAGTATACTGTAATATGGAAACTGGTGAGACATGCATCAATGCTAACCCCAGCACTGTGCCAAGGAAAAACTGGTGGACCAGCGAAAGCAGTGGAAAGAAACATGTTTGGTTTGGAGAATCTATGAATGGAGGCTTCCAGGTAGGATATTACCACAGTTCACAGCACAAAAGGTAGTACGCATATTGTACTCACGTAGATTGCAACATACTAATAAATAATCCTGAAATTAAACTAAGCTAAACATCTAGTATGTGAAATAATAACTATTTTGACTGTCCCTAGACATGATGAAACAAAACCTCTTGCTTATGCATTGTACTCTGCAGTTCAGCTATGGAGATCCTGAGCTTCCAGAGGATGTCTCAGAAGTTCAGCTGGCCTTCCTCCGCATCCTCTCCAGCCGCGCCTCCCAGAACATCACCTACCACTGCAAGAACAGCATTGCCTACATGGATCAAGACAGCGGAAATGTTAAAAAAGCTCTGAAACTGATGAGCTCTATGGAAAGTGAGATCAAGGCTGAAGGAAACAGCAAATTCACATATGCTGTTCTGGAAGATGGCTGTACTGTAAGTAAACAAGACTTTAGTATGGTAGTTTAATAAATAATTCCCTCTGGAAGACTAGACCCATAATAAACGAAGAGAGCACTTTGCATGACCTGGGTAAGGAGAGGACACAGTTACACCTAATTGGGGAAATTCAGATTCTCTACACCAGAAGCATCACTCCTGTAGCAAGTGAGGTGTGCTCCCATTTAAATCTGTGCTATACAGGTATCTCCTTGCTTTAGAGTCAAAGTCAGTGAAGTCACAGTGACCAAGTTTTGATCTATCCTATGTCAACTCTAAAACTGAGTAGTAGGAATCATCTTAGTCATAAAAAAAATCAAGGCTAGCTGATGCAAGGCATGGGCTATGATTATGGGAAGGGGCAAACAGTCATTTTGCAGATGCAACATTGCTTTATTGTGCCTTGCTCACTGCAGCAGAAAGTACTGGAGAGGAGCAGTAACATCGACGAACATGCTGGTTTATGGGCACCTGCTTTGCAGCCACTTTGTGGCCTTTTCTTTAACATGAACATGAAGAGCTACCTCATTATTGCTGTCACTTTTTCCTGAGGCCAAAACCACTTTCCGAACACAGTAGCTGTTTGTACCATCTCCCAGCATGCAGAGCACGTTTTGGTCCTATGTCAGGGCGCTGGCACTGCTCCAGAAGGCTCTACTGTCCATCAGGGATCCCATCCCCTCTGAGCCACAAGGTCTACAACCCCACAAGACTTTGCATAAAAGGTCCAGGAATGTAGAATGTCTATCTACATGTTCATTTCTACAGTGACTGCAACCAGTTTTCATGGTGTTGGGAGAGACACATTAATACAGAAAGAGACAGTATGAACAGTATGAAATCCAGTAAATACAGTAAATTGTAGGATAACTTTCATGTAGCCCAACACTGATTTCTCTAACATGGTTTGTGTTCCCCCCCCCCCTTTTCTTTTTAACTTCACAGAAACACACTGGCGAATGGGGTAAAACAGTCTTTGAATACAGAACGCGCAAGACAATGAGGTTGCCTGTGGTTGATATTGCACCCATAGATATCGGTGGTCCTGATCAGGAATTTGGTGTGGACATTGGCCCGGTCTGCTTCTTATAAATCAAAGATCCTGCTCTTTCTGAAACCCCAGCAAACAGATTCACACTCCAACTGTGCTCCTTTGTTTTAGCCTTGTCAACCAGTACAGGTGACCATCTGTATCCCAGTTATTTATTAACAAAATTTCTGGGGGAAAAATCAATTTGATATCAAGGGTTATTTTTTTTCGCTATTACACAAAGTACAGTAAAAATGCTTTTTTGCTCTATTTTTTTTACCAAATTCCATCTTCAAAATATGTCTCCGTGGTGCTATAATACAACTTCAACACTTAATAAAACAACACTGTGTTCTATTAGTTGAATGTTAGCCAATTTACAAAGCACTGATTGCTCCCAGTACCAAAGTTTACCCTTCTTTCTAAGATGCAGTCCATAAAGCTAGAAAGACCTCCCTGTTTCAACTACCTCAACATGGACAGAAACTGGGATGTGTCTGATGACTCAAACCAAAAATCAAACAAATCAATCGAAACACATTGGACCCATTGGTCGATTCAGTGGAATAATTTGGTACAAAATTGTCTATTTCTGTACTGATTAGCTGTGAAAAAAAGTGCAGTGTATTTTAAGAGTTTAATACCTTAATGTCAGTAGCCACCATAATTTTATTGTTGGATTGTATTCTGTTATCAAAGGTGCTTCTCTACTTTCCTGTCATTGCTGGTCAAGACCACTAAAATTAGGGAAGTGTAAAAGACTAATATGATGGTGCTAATGTATTTTTCACTCCTAACTCTGCAAGTCAGGGTTATTGACTTGCTTAAAAAAAAAAAAAAAAAAAGTAAAGGATTTAAAGCAATTGTAAATGTCTCCTGTCAAAGATCATCATTGGCATGTCATAGTTGAGAACTTTTTCCCTTCACTCTGTAAAAGTCAATAAAGATGCAAAATTGTGAACTTCTTTTGTCACATTAACACATTTATAGTGTTGAAGGTTAACCATCTTTGTAAGCTTTTATATGGTTGTCGGTCTATTCCTTACAGAGACACATAATAAAATATCTTAATAAAACTCCTTGTTGTTTCATAAAACTGACTCTTTTTTTTTTTATTTTACTATTTGTATCTCTTCCTTCAAAGAAATTAATAAGACAGGACACAACTCTGGTAACAACTTTAACTGATTTTTCTAAGATAATTTGTTTGAAGGAAAACTTGGTCATCCTAAGGGATGCAGTTTATGGCATCATACTATGAAATTTTCTTGCTTACTTTTTCCACTCCTCTCCATCCAGTGGCTCATTTTTTTCAAGCACGGTGAGCTTCTCTGACTATCAGCATGGATTCTGCTCTGACAGCAAGATCCAAAACAGTGCCCATGCACTCTAGGCAGATCAGTGTGGAGAAAATACAAGAGCTTACTCCTCCCCTCCCCTCAAAAAAACCTGCTTCAGCCTAAATAACTAGGCAGTCATAGGCTACTATCCTTTCAGATGGCAGCTTACAATGGCCTAAGGGTCTCCTACAATTGCAGGCTGGAGACATGAGCAGTTTGATGAAGCTGACAATCTAAGCATCTTGATTTGGGGTGGGGGGGGGGGGGTGGGGGGCTATGGGAGATGCACAACTACGTCATCCTCAGATCTTAGCAAAAAAAAAAAAAAATCAAGGAGATGCACAGTAGTTTGGTGGTGCTTGAGCTTTCAGGCCAGAAGAAGAAAATTAGCTCCACACCAGAATCCGGGCCATGAAACCGCTCCCAGAGGTAGATGCTACTCATTCCTTCCCATGAAGGAAGATACAGAGCCTGCTCCCATATCATTACCACACTGCCATGTGCTGCTCCACAGCTCAGGGTCATTAAGGACCCTCTACAACAAGGTCAGAAAACAAAAATTAGGGGGGGGGGTGGGGGGGGGGAACGACAACACGACCCCACCCAGATTCTTAAAGGTTCTCATTGATGATGCATCCTCTGAGAACTGTCTGGATTGGACCAAGCTGGAAAACTGGGCAGAAAAATGTTGGTTGGTTTTTTTTTTTTTTTTTTTTTTTTTTTTTTTTTTAAGAAATCTCACCAGATTTGAGTATGAGCCAAGACACTGTCCTGCTCTGACATCACAGAATCTGGACGTGCTCACACAGAAGCAGAATAGTGAGGGGAGACCGTAACAGCACAAATGCAGTATCAACACAGAGATGACCGTACTTAATGCAACATAAAAGGATAGTGCCAACAATTCATAAAAAAAATACTTGCTTTCTCAGGAAACAGCCTCATTTTATGGTGAAAATAGCTACTGTTTACGGAAGATGAGAATTACATGTACATAATAATATTAATCTGATGTAAATTACATGGTAGGAAGTCTTTTGACTGGCATTGAAATTTTATGAAAGCAGCTAGTAAGAATGCTGGCTGGTGGGGAAAAAAAAATCCATTGAAAAAAACCCACACTGTTCTTAATTTACATGGGGGGGGGGGGGGGGGGGGGGGGAGACTCTGATTTCCAGTACTACTGTGGCTGAGTGAATGACTGGTAGCAATTACTCAACCTTAAAACTGAAGGTTTGGGGGCTTTTTTTCCCTAAAGAAACATATGGTCATCAAGTCTTTGATTAATAATTTCTACTAATGAAAGGTGATTGCTGGAACTTTTGCAGAAAACACAAAGAAATAGCCAAGACCATTATAAAATAATTTAGTTGATCCAAATACCTTCATTTTTTTTTTCAGAGGGTCACTTAAGCCACCATGATTCTGATACTTCTGTACTTTTAAAAAAAAGGTCTTTGAGATAATAGAAATATGAAACAGATCAGGTTAATAAACAAGAATTCAGTTGGAAAATAAAGTTAGTCTTTGGAAGATTTAGATTCTAATTTTTTTTTTTTTTTTTTTAGCTCCAATTTTCTGTGTCAGCCTGTAAAAGGCTCTAGCTTTTACTTTACAAGGGAGCTATTAAAAAAAAAAAAAAAAAAAAAATCATCTTACTTGATGCTTTCAGGCTAGTAGCACCATTACTCACCATTATTGAGCAGCACATCAAGTTCATAGACTACAGCACTTCTGGGAATAACCCCTTTTCACACAGATAACTAAAAGAGGTCTTTCAAGGCTGTAGGGAAACACCAACACCTGCTTTTAAGTTCTAAGTCGATTTTTAGGCACATATTCAAGTGCATCTTCCTTTCGCATACAAATTTAAAGTTGCATTGGAGAAAAAAAAAAATACTGTAGTCTACATAGCTGAGAGGCATGAAGTTGAAGGAGAGGCACAAACAAACAAGGAAAGAAGTTGCCCACACAGTAATAGGATTGAGATAAGACATGTGTCATTGTGATCCACAGCTGCTTATTCAGTCCTATGTTACACCAGTTGACACTCATACACTTCATAGCACCACATTACTATAGCTCTTCAGGGAAAACAAGAAAAGAAACAAAAAAAACCCATGACAACCAACAAACAAAAAAAACCCCACCTGCCTCAAAGAGTATCCCACATCATACCAACAGCTTTAAGTTACCACTAATTTAGGTTTTAATATTTCCTTGGTAATTCACCTTTCCAATTAATTGCAGGTTATTACCTAAAGGTGTAGATGTCTCACAGTATAACAGAGATTTTCTTCTGGTGAACATGGACTCCCTGACTATCATCAGTGGCATGGGGACTATTTCAACACTTATATTCTACAGTCTTTATAGAAATTATTTAAAAAACAAAACAAAACACAACAATAATCCAGCAAACCCTTCTCTAACAGAACTTTGCTATCTAATTAGGCCCTAATTTTAAACAATTTATAAGCACCTGTGAAGCACTTACTTACATAGCCTTACCTCCCTTTGGGCAATAGGTAAGGCAGTTTCCATGGCCATCATACCTAGCAGCTGCATGGCTCCAGACACTGCTTTAAAAATCCCACAAGCACCCTTTCACAACTCTTAGTGGGTGCAATGTGAGAAACCACTGCAGAAGCAGCTTGGCTTCAGCAATCCTCCTGCTGGAAGTAACCACCCAGGGACAGCTACTGGCAAGAGATGAACCATTCAATGAGTTTGCGTCTCTGCAGCTCATCACCTCAGTGGTAAGTTTGCAACTAGAACCAGGCTACGGCAAATAATTGCTTATAATGGGGTTGTGATGGTGTCTGAATTTGAATAGTTGCTAGGAATTTCTTCTGGAAATTGGCTAATTATCAACAACTTCCCTTGCTAATAAAAGTAAGCTAGACATTTAAATAAGCAGCAGTGTAATTTGTAACCCTCACTTTGTTGCGATCTTGGCTAAGTAGCCTTAAGCCTCTATCTGTAGGCAGTAACCTGGAGGAAGAGCTGTCTGAGAATTTTGAATTCATAAAGGGTAAAGAGCTTCCCAACATACACTTTGCTATGCTATGGCTGTCCTGATAGTGTTAGTAGAGAAATTTCAATTCCAGTGTTCCTTGTCAGCTACACATTATTTATATAAGCTGGAAAATGTGTTATTTTGGAGGACTGGTTATTATTTATGATAGTAATGCAGCTTAATTGTAGTCACCAAATTAGAATATATTTCCTATTACAGATAACATACCTATTTCAACCAAGACTGAAACCTTAATGGCTCTTCCAAAAAATCATATCCATTTCTTGTCACCAGGAAAGAAGTCAGGTCTGACAGGCTCTCATTTTTAAATGAAGTGCCTCTCTTCTGCAAATGTGAGTAATAAGGCACTTGTTGCATAAATCTTAAGCTACAGTAATGTAGCAAATGTTTTCATTTTGATTTAGCATTTTAATTCAACATGTACTTGTAATCAGATGTCCTTGATTATATGTTGTTATTCTCTTAAAGAAAAGCTGTAGAAACCTAGATTTGATACTTTGCAGGAGGTTTTAGGATTTGGGAGATGAAGAGATGCTTATTGTGTTTCTGCCTACCTGTTTACTGGGAGGAGGCGAGATGTAGTTCACCCTACAGTGAGGGATTGCTGTTCCAGGATGAATGAAGTCCCCTAGAACAAAATCCTGGTGGTCTTGTCTTCCCACCTGTTCTTTGTCATGCAATAGCTTCAGCCTACAGGATGTCTTCTGGAAGCATTGCCTGTAACCCATATTGCTGCTTTCCCATCACAGCAGCCACTCATGCTTGTGACATCTCCTTCCTAGAAGGCCCCTGGTCATCATCTTTTCTTTTTTCGCCATAAGTTGTCCCTGGCAAAGCTGTGCCTATCCAAAATTTCTCTCTGCCAGAGGAGGTTCATGAGACAAACTGCATGACCTCCTTTCAACATATCCTTAGCCATGGACATCTCTGGATTAAGGGTCAAAACTTAAGTTTTCATAGAATCATAGAATGCTTTGGGTTGGAAGGGACCTTTAGAGGTCCTCCAGCCCAACCCCCCAGCAGGGAGCAGGGACAGCTTTAACTAGATCAGGTTGCTCAGAGCCCTGTCCAACCTGACCTTGAATGTCACCAGGGATGGGGCTTCCACTACCTCTCTGGGCAACCTGCTCCAGCGCTTCACCACCCTCATGGTAAAAAATTTCTTCCTTATATCCAGTCTAAATCTATTCTTCTTTAGTTTAAATCCATTATTTGTTGTCCTGTCACAACAGACCTTGCTAAAAAGATTGTCCCCATCCTTCCTGTAGGCCCCCTTTAAGTATTGAAAGGCTGCAATAAGGTCTCTTCGCAGCCTTCTCTTCTCCAGGCTGAACAACCCCAACTCTCTCAGCCTGGCCTCACAGGAGAGGTGTTCCAGCCCTCGGATCATTTTTGTGGCCCTCTTCTGGACCCACTCCAACAGGTCCATGTCCTTCTTGTGCTGAGGGCCCCAGAGCTGGACGCAGTACTCCAGGTGAGGTCTCACCAGAGCAGAGCAGAGTAGAGGGGCAGAATCACCTCCCTCGACCTGCTGGCCGCGCTTCTTTGGATGCAGCCCAGGATACGGTTGGCTTTTTGGGCTGCAAGCGCACATTGCTGGCTCATGTCCAGCTTTTCATCCACCAGTACCCCCAAGTCCTTCTCCACAGGGCTGCTCTTAATCTCTTCATCCCCCAACCTGTATTGATATTGGGGGTTGCCCTGTCCCAGGTGCAGGACCTTGCATTTGGCCTTGTTGAACCTCACGAAGTTCACACAGGCCCACCTCTCCAGCTCTCTTTTGTTGCTGAATCCCTGCTGGATCCATATCCACATCCACCGAGAATGTAGAGATTAAATGATCGCTCTTGGAAGCACTGGAACTGTTCCTGTTGCAGTGGGGTTTTGTGAATGTTCCTATCATAACTCACATTTCAGCTTTACTATCTTTGTTATAGTAACTCCAAAATACCTGAAAAAGCCTACTCGTTCCTCCTTTCAGTTTGGTAGCATCTGCAAAGCAGAGATTACGATTCCTATCAGGAAATGACAGAATTGATACAGTAGCAGGAAATGCTTTTGACTTACTCTGATTTTTGTGTAGAATCAAACAGCATGTTGTTTAGAGGGCTAAGGCTCCTAAATTACAATGACAGCTCCTATAATTGTCACGATCTTCTGTCAATGTTGTGTTTGTCTCAGGGAAAATTGCTCCCTACCAAACATGTAAAAATATTTTGCTGAAGTTTCTAGAATTGTAATAACATTCTTTTGTTATAATTGGTTGGGTTTGTATCAGATTTTTCACTCCGTTGACTAAAGCCAAAAAGCAGTTCTGTGATGCTTTGTCAGACATGAACTTGCATGTTTTTTCTGCACAAGCACTCCTAAATAAGGCTGCAGTCTTCTCTGGAGCATGGATAGTAACGCCTCAATTGAAGAACTAATTTTGCAGTAGAGACTTTTGATAGTGCACCATTTGCTGATATTGAGAACACATATAATTTAGAGAAACCTTAAGTCAGAGCTTACAGAAAGATCATTTCTTACTCTAACAGCAAGGAAATAAAAATGTGCAAGAAATTAACATGTGGGGAATGGAGGAAAAAGTTGACTCTTCCAGCATCTGGCTCAAACTAGTGTTGCCTGATACCTTAATACTTTTCCAGACCTTCTCCCAACAAATGTTAAAACGTGTTGATAGCACAACAGTTACATTAGCAATCAAGCTCCCTGAGTTTTCTTCCTATGTTGTGTAAATCTATAAAGCGTTTGTTTTAATCTTTGCATCACTCAGCTCAGGTCCTCCTCAACAATGTCCAATCCATTGACTCTACTGTGTCCTTTCTTCTTTGGCTTGTGGAAAAAGCAGATCATTACTTTTACTATTCCTACGGGTATTGGCCAATAATCACCTCATAGGAATGAGCAGCAATGTCACAAGAAAGCTGGTCTTTTGTACCTCATTTTCCCTTTGTGACCATACATATGCTCTCTTGGGGTAGTCACGGTTTAATGCAGGTGATTCTTAATCATAATTCATTATAGTCTTCATAATGGTTCTCACTATCTCTATTTGATAAATTAATAAGCATTGCCTCTGATTTTAACATGAGGTAATTTCTGAATAGCATGACAGTGGGTAAAATAGGCTGGCTACAGACATTCTACCTTTTAAGATAACTGAATCTAACTCTCTGGTATCCATCTAGCAATTTTGCTCAAGAAGGCTCCTTCATGGATATTCTGAACTCTGCAGAACATGCTTGAAATCACACACTTCAACAAAACTGTGAAACTCCTAGCAAGCCAATTGCAATCCACTGGGCATAATAATCCAGAATCAAAATTATTTTTTTTCTGTAGCATAAACACACAGTTTGGCCAACTGGGTCTATGAGTCTGGGAGTTTCTTTGGCATTTCTATTTCAGCTATTGAACTGCTGATTTTGTTCTACCTTTTGCCATGAAATTTTTTCATTATAATACCGTCATTGTTTAACACTACCATTTTTACCTTGTTTTCTCTATGGTATTTGCCTACTTGCAGGAAGTCTTTCTTTTCTTCCATTACCATTTCTACATATCCATTTAGTACTGCTTTTCCTTTTGCAATTGGTTTACTCTCTGTCTTCCTGGAATCCTATTCTTTTTATAAATATCCTCCCTCAGCGAGATGAACTGCCTAGTGAGTATTAAACCTTCAGTATAACCTTCATTTCCTGACAAAATAATGTAAAAATCCATAGATTATGAGAGTGTTTACCAGTCCAATAACTACTTTGCTCAATCTCAGGCAGCTACAGGAGATAAAAGAAACCTAGGGGCTCTTACCCTACAGTAGTAAGAAAAATAATGCTTTTTGCTCTTAACCCATTTTTACTCTTTACTTGCCTTCATAGAGAAAAAAAAAAAATCTTCCTCATTCTCGTCTATTTGCTTGCTATGTTTGGTAGACTTTGGCTGTGGTGTTTCTAGCTGTAATGCTGTGACACTTTTGTTTCTTACATTTGTGTTACTTGATGCATTCCTCTACTGCTGGTACCTGGTACTCTAAAGAATCTTTTTAGTATTAAAAACTTAGACCAGAGTACTTATGATAGCTACAAGGAAGCTAACAGATAGGCAAGGAAGGTGTTTGGCAGGGGGGAGAGACCATGAGATTTGAACTTACGCTCTCATGCACCAAGACAACAGAATAACCACTGAGCTAAAGGGGAGTACCAAAACAGAAGAGAAGGGAAAAGGTCTGTATGAAAGGCAAGTGGAGGAGATCCATCTTAGGCGGCTCCACCAGCCTTTTAAAAGAGCAAACATGCAGCCCAAATGCATAGTCACTCCAAAACTGAGGTGCATAAATCCAAAATTGTGATTTGAAAAAAACCCTCTTGTTCAGGGAGGACTTAAAAAATTAGTTCCTTGTTTGCCTTACATTTTAAGCATCCAGAACTTCTCAGTATAAAGAGGCCTCTGCAAGAAGGCTCTGATGCAGCTGGGAGGCTATGATCACATTTGATGTATGCATTCAGAGCTGGGCTCCTCTAGGAAATACAGGAGGAGCAAGAACATTTTTTTTTCTTTTTACAATATCACTTACTTATACAGTATATAAAGCAATGTTAATACTTCCCAGTTAAACCACTGGGCATGTTAACTGATGTATCCAATAAACTGTAGCACTGTGATCAGTTCTGTCCTCTGTATCTCTTTCTGCTCAAAATAAATTAAGAGAAAATGTCAAGCAGGAATAAGAGAAAAAGCCTTGGAGAAGGCATTATTAAACTCCATACAAAATATTTATCTAATATAAAGGTGAAAGTTCACTAAAACTAGTCAATAGCAAAATAAGAATATACTCCACAATACTTGAATCTCAATTCTTTGTTCACTGTGCTTGCAGATAAAGAAACCTTTCCATTTCTGGGAACATCTGTCATAACCTCCAAGGCCCACTGAGCATATCTGAAAGGTCTTTCACATTTTTTCCTCCCTCAGCAAGAATGTTTTAACTTGAAAGAAATCTAAAAGTAAAATACACTAAAAAGTGGTCAGTGTTAGGAGATGCTGCTTGAGAAAAGAAATCCAAAATGGATTCTACTGTGCAGCTGTATAAAATCTAAGCCACAAAGGTGAAAAATTAGTGTTAAAAAAAACTTATAGCCCTACAGAACAAAGCTGTTGCTTTTCATACTTGGCTGCTCTTTCTGTTCTCAGTGAGATATTGGAAAGGACAGGTTCCCATTCCACCCACAGGGCCCCTTGCACTAGGGAAGCTCTGCTTGGTCCCAAGTCTGTAATCAGCTGTGTAATTACATACAAAGCCTGGTATTTTATATCTAGAGTTCAGTGGCACAGGGATAAAAGCATGACAGTGATGATACAAGCACCTTCAGAACAAACATTGCAAATCCAGATGACTTGGTTAAAAACAAATTACAAAAGAATCCAAATGTCTTTCTCTAAATGTTCAAGATAAACTACCTCATCGTCAACTCCACCACTGATGTAAACATAGAGTAAGTGCCAAATTATGAGCAGTGAATAACAGAATTTTACCTTCTAGATGAGATTTTAGTGAACAGTCGCCACACAAGTATTGCACTACTGGTTTTTGAGAAACCAAGAGAGAAGGTGTCAGCTACTGGCAGTCCTGGGGTTCATTTCTCACCAAGGACAGGTCAGTTATGGAAAACAATAGCAATAACCAACTCTTACAACTCAACCTTAATTTAAATGAAGTCTAATATTATATTAACATAAACACTCTAAAGCGCCTTTTCTACCATTCCTGAGGCCATTTGCAACAAAGACAGAACTCTGCTAAATGTCATAAATAGCTGATATTTACTTAATGCTACTTTATAAATTAATCAACCTTTGGCAAATTATCAGCTCATTCATTCGAGGTTCATGAAATTAAAGCTGTATGTATATGAAGCTATGCCACACTGCCTGGATAAGCCGTAAAGCAGTTTAAAGTAGTGAAGTTCCCCCCACCTTTTTTTTCTTTTTTTTTGGTCTGCTTAAAAAGATTCTACAATAGTGTGAGGAATGCTTAAACAGGGAAAGACATATAACGTGCACATATGCTATAAACAAACTCAAGGAAAGAAAAAAAATGCACATCCAACCACTTGCATTACAAAGACTCCTCAGTTAACTACTCAGATTTCCTGAGAGATCACACTTCCAGTGAGACTTTGCTTCAGTGATTCTCCAGCGATGTTTTTTACAGAACATTACCTTAGAGCCCTTTCTAGTTAAAGCTCTTTTTTGGTGCTTAAGGCACCACTTTGAGGAAATACTGCATGCTTTACATGGATATAGAGATGCAAAGCAAGACTTGAAAAGACAAAAAATAAATGTACCTTTCATAGTAAAATACTCTTCTCCTTCAACAACCTCACAAAACATTTATACTAATCATGGATTATAATACTCTGCTGATGAAAATCAGAGATTAAAAATAACTTTCAAATGTGCATCTATATTCCAAATGTTATTTATTTTGTGTATCTGTTGTATGTTTTGTAGAGGTACGATCACAGCTACTGGAGATCTACCTTTGCATGAACATGTTGGAGTGAGCCATTACACCTCTGACTATTCAGTGAAAATAACGTTATCCAAAACTTCTCAAGGATCCAATATGATAAGCTAACTCCTGAGTCACATATTTATAGAAATTATCTCATGCTAGTAAAAAAGAAATCATAGAGTTCCTGCTTGGGTAATGAAAGCAAACAGATAACATCAGCACGAACCTGTCAACTTCCCTGTTCCCAGTCCCTGCCTACCCTGTATCCACATGCATATGGACAACCTGGAATATTGCAAGGCTCCTACAGAAGGAGGAAAGGAATGTAAATTCTTGCCTGCTTTGCTACAATGCAACTTTATGGCTTGTCCAGAAACTGTTTTCTATAACTTACATTGACACTGGGAATTGGCTAAGTCACATTTTATTCTGTCTTAAATAAAAATTCTCTTTCTCTGGAGTCTCAAACAATAGTAGTTAGGTAGCTTTAATAGGACTGCTGGTGATTACTTCATACAAATTGACACCTATCTTGTAAAAACTGGCACAAAGATGGCTTTATTCAAAATACCTTTATATTCCTATGTGTAAAATAATTCAGGAGAATGCGTTGCAAATGAGTTATTCAAATAGCCACAAAACAAAAGTAAATACTCCTATTTTTAATTTCCTGGAAATGCACTGATATGGGACACACTGGAAGGAATTCTACAAAAGGAAACCACTTACATAGCAAGAAGCATGTATTTAATTAAATGCTTTGCAAAGATACATGAATAAAGCTATGTGCATAACTTTCTTTAGGGATGGCCCCAGCTGTTTATTATTTTTTTTTTAAAAGGAACAAACAAAAAACTTGGAAAGCACAGATGCAATAAAGAAATAAAAACCCCTAAGTTTGTACCCACATACTTTACAAAATAAAGCATGTTAGTGGTACAAAGCATTCTACATACTATATGATCAACAAATAAATGCACTGTAACATTGTTCTCTCAAACACCATAAGCCTAACAGCTAAGCTGTGAAAATGACATTGACAGTAGGTGTCTTTATTTCATCAACCTTCTACAGAGTCATTTAGCACCATCACTTTGTTGTTGTTTTTGCCCTGCCTATCTCCTTTCTCAAAATAACAACAGAAGCATAGCACCTTTTAATATTGAAAACAAAAATAGGATTATTAAATGCATCCCAGCTTCCAGAGATGAGGTAGCTCATGCTAAGAAATGATGGAACTTTCTTGCCTTGACAACTCAAGGCCAGTAAGTCAAATTACTGGTGATGCATATCTGGATGACAGCTAAAAACAATTAATTTCTAAACTTTCTCTTTATTAGCAATTGTTCTGGTATACATGTGAATGATTTGCAACATACATAAATTGGCACCATATAAAAGACATCTGTATAATTTGATATGTAATGGCTTCTTAGATGGGCAAGTATTGGAAAATCAACAAGTATTGGGTTTAAGACGTATTTTGAAGATAAGGAAAATTTAATAGAATTACACACATACATTGTGAGAACTGAAGTCTAGCCTTAAAATTTAAGATATGGGACACCCCTGCTGAAAACTCGTATTTACCCCAGTAGTATTTTTACTTCATAAATTAATCATGGGTATGGAATACTCTTCTGAGCAGACTATTACATAGGAAAGTGCAGGAAAGACAATGCCAAATTAAGATGATCTTGTCTGAAGAGATTTACTTCTACAAAAGACATAGATTTCATTAATGACTATCATACTGGCAACCACAGGAAGACAAACTGGGGTTGAGGGAGTAGGTGTCATTGAAATATAGCCAACGGTTCACAAAAGTGCACTATTTTTCTGTTATTCAGTATGCATCCAAACAAAAGAAATAATCCTTAGAGCTTTACATAGTCGCACATTAAATCTATCTATTTTGAATACCTGTAAATTTCAAAATAATTTGAAACAAAAGTAAGGAAAAAGATTCATATTACTTTTAAAAGGTGGTCACTGATACTCTTAAAATTGTACTGTTTTACTAAAAAGTTGGTTTCAATCATATAAAACGGAAGGTTTGTAAGTAAAATAAATATTCAAAAGGAGGCCGGGCATTTAAAAAGAACCGTATATACAACGCTGATCCAATATCAGCCATTACTTCAAGAGTCTCAGGATTTACTTCAATCAGTCTAAGTTCATGTGTTTAATTGCTGCTGTTGCTGGGTAGTGTGTTAATTTCCCCCCTTCCTCTTACACAAAGCAAACTGGCCCAATTTCAATTCCAAATTCCTGGTCGGTACTGCCAATGTCCACCGGTGCAATATCTATGATAGGTAAGCGTGCCACATTCTGCGTTCTATACTCAAAGACAGTCTTGCCCGTGTTCCCATTACGTTTCTGGAGGGGAAAAGAAAAAAAAAAAAAAAAAAACAAACAGAAAAACTTAGGCCAGAGTTCATGTCAGAAACATCCTGAATTCCAGCTGGCGAGTCAGTTGTCTGATAGTTCAGAAGGATCTCACTGTATCTTCACTGAGCAACACAGGTCCACCTGTACTGCAAATGAGTCATTTTAAAATGTATATATCTTGCTTTTACAGTGATGAACAGACCCATCAGATTGACACAGCAGGATTTCTCCCTTGAATTGGACTGACTTTTCTTTATGTTATGAAATTCTTCTCTGTGCGTTAATATGCGCCTGCACGCATATTCTTGGGCTATATTACTTTAAAGCACAGAGAGTGCTTTATTTCAACTACAAAACTAATTTTAGAAATATTTTCCTAGTATCTTGGACTTGGCTGACAATACTAATGAACATGAGAAATTTTCTACTTGCTGCGTTTTATGCCCACTAAGAATTTTCGGGAGGAACACTTTCCTTTCCAACTCAGTCAATCATAGTACCAATGAGTTTCCTCCAGTGTATTGCTGCAAGAATCTTACCCATCTGACAGACAAATGCTTGAGGTTACCTGACCTCTTTGTGTGATTCCACACAGAGGTACACAAATACTGGGAAATGCAAAATGGCAAGCTATGTATCTCAGTATGCTCACTAATAACTAGAAATTTGTAAATATCTTCTAAATAGCGCAGACTCCTATTATGTGAAGCTAGAATTGTAGTAAAATACCTATTTGATCAGTTACTTTACAATTTATGGTGAAATTCTGCAGTATTTTAATTACCCCATTCTATGGATCTTTTTTTCTAAATCGAGGAAGAACTGAAACCATTAGAAGACAAAAATCCTTTTTCAAAAGGACGAAAACCCCAAACTTACAGAACAACTGTCATGTAAAACAGTGTATCTGAATCGGCTGTTTCCCTCCGCTTTGATCTCCAGGTCATTGGCCCCTTTCAGAATTACAGCTTTTTTCAGGTTCTTAGTCTGGTCATCCATGTACCCAACACTGTTTTTACAAAGATAAGTGATATTCTGGGAAGCTTCCTTTGATAGGAGGCGCAGGAATGTCATCTGAGTGACAGCTGTATCCCCGTACACAAACTGTGAAGATAAAGAAACAGATCAACATGTATTACATGACAATTCATTAAGAGTTCATGGATTTTACAAATACCTGTCAGTATTGTAACCCTTTCCAGACATGACTAGCAGGAGCCCTATTACATAAAATCTAACAATGGTTTCTTTTGTCATTTGCTGCCAGTTGAGGACAAAGAAATGTAGACATCCTGTAACAGGGATCATTTTGGAGAATTCTGACCATAAAGCTCTGCAGCTAAACAACTGAAAGTCAGTTCGGTCTCCACAGACATGCCAAGTTTTGGAATGAATTCTGCCTTCTTTCAAAAAGGGATTCAGCAGAAGCTAAACCTTATGTATGAAATAGTGCGTCAGAGCAACCTCAAACTAGGTAAGAAATGTCAAGCACAGAAAACCCTTTTATAGTGTACCTGCTATATTGCAACTTTAGCAGCTTGTTTTCTAAAGGCTTTGTATTTTATTTAGAAGCATCACAGAGAGTCAGAAAGTTTGACTATATAAAAATAAATATAGATTTGCATATGGACTTTATCAACTAATTAGCTTACACAGAAGTTGAAAAATATTCTACAATGTGCCACTGTTTCTATAAAAAAAAACAAGCAATTTTTCTACCAATAACAAAAATTCCACAGTTCCTGAAATATTTTTCCCTACCTGTGAAGGTTTCATTTTATTCATGCTTAGTGAAACATTGCAAAAAAAAAAAAAAAAAAAAAAAGTCACAAATTACTAAAAATGTATACATTTCTCTGAAACTGGTGAAAAAAAAGAAGATCTTATGCACTGACACTGTCATTTTTTACAAAATGTGTTATCTCTGTTTAGCAATCATGGACATATTTAGAATCTGTAAGGAGTGCACAGGACTATTACACAGATCATACTGTTAGTTATCAAATCTGACAGTGTTTTCAAAAATGAAATATTCTTTTACGCTATTCCTGAAGATAATTTCTTCCTCCAAAGAGCATCTGACTTACAAAAACCCTACGTGTAGCTCTGCAGGCAACTAAACGTCAACTGTGACATCTTGGGTCATGGCAAGTTCTCCTGAATTTAATAAGTGAAAGCATCTCAATAAAATCAATCAATATAACATCTGTTCTCAATATCACATCTGTTCTCAATTGCTGACATTCTGAACTGTCATCAGGAATCCAACTGATAACAGCACTATTATTTTTACACACCAAATACTTATTTTAAAGGTATTTAATGACTTCCTATGAAGTAACAATTGAAAGTATTTTCTGTGCTTTTGATTTGATGAACTAGGAATAAAAATGGCAAAAGCTTGTTAATTAATTATACACTTCGCATAGCATAAACTTCTGTTATTTGGCAGGATCATTAAGCCTACTTTTAGAAGTTACCACAGAGGGAAAACTCGATAGAAAGCTAAGAGTGGAATTTTTGTCTGCCCGGAGACGGATGTATTCTGCTTGGAGCATTCTGACACATGTGATAACAATCATGCTTTTTTAAAAAACAGATTAGCTGAGAGGATTTATAAAGTAAGCTTTGCAATTTTTAGCGGTAAAGAGCTTTCTGAAAAAAAGGGTAGAATTCAATTAAAACAGCAGTGATTTAAATCATATATTACTGTAAAGGAACACTTTTTAAGGACAAGGATAGTGAGTAACTGAAGTAGACTGCTAGAGAAGTTGAAGTTTTTGGGATGAAGAGAAATAAATCTCTTCCAGCAATGGTATACTTATAGCAAATCCTGCCTTAGATGCACTTGCATTGTTTCTCCCAGCTCTTTCCTACAATTACTGTATGATAATAACCAATTGAATATAAGCCAGTCAATCAATAGTTGTAATGTTCTGACTGTAGCAAAATCTACTCAGAATAGCAGATGAAGTTCTAAACCAGAAGAAAATACGTTTCATAGAAGTCAGTTCTTGCATTAAACATATTTAGTTACCTGTGATCCTCTGTTCATATCGAGGCCATACCAAATGGGCTTTATGTCAGATGACTTGCTGGCCCACCATGTTTTACGTGGTATAGTAGACGGGTTTGCAGAAATACACGTCTCTCCAGTTTCCATGTTGCAATATACTTTTATAGCATCTTCAACACATCCCTGGTTAGGATCAATCCAATATTCACCTACAAAGAACATAAAATGTGATTCCGTTACATTATTAAGATTTTTGAAATAACTGGGGAGATATAAGCAAAAGTATGTCATGACAGTACAAAACACAAGGAAAACAGGCATATGTTTCGCATAATCTGATGCACGTTTTGATGTGTGCGTCAGGTATACACTACAGTGTTTCTTCAAGATACAAGCTGATCAGTATTTCAAATATTTCAAAACTGGGGAATGCAGACTTGAAAGTTGTTTAAGGTTAAGGCTGTTTAAATCCATTGTAAAGCTCCCGGACACTCCAAGTGCATAAAGAACATACAATGGCTAGAAGACAGTTTTCCCTATATATGAGAAACCAATGGCAGCCCCTTCTAGTGTTGATGTTGGAGGCAAAGTTTCAGGAAACAGAGAAAAAGCTGGTAAGGCCTGCTGCAAATTCTCTACCTTCCGGTCTGTTCTGATTTAGCATTGGTAATCCATATAAATTAGGGAAAGTCCTAAATGGCGCGTTAATGCATTACCATCTGTGAATTGCCACTGTGGAGCAGCAGCAGAGAATTCTGGAACGGAAAGTACTCACAGGTTATCAGCCCACAGGTAATGTTTTGAGCTACTAGCAATTAAGCAAATATTCACAACTGGTGTACCAACCTAGCTCTGTCATCATATAAATGGTACTCCATGGTGAAAACACTTTCAGAAGTAGTGTTCCATGGAAGCATAAAATATTTCAGATTTTGAAATACATCTGAATAAATATTGAATAGATACATGAGATACATTTGAATATATACTTTATTGGCAAGAAGAAGTTTTCAATCTCCTAGTGCAAATGTCAATTTAGACCATCAAAATCTGTATTACACATTTTTTTCCAGTGACCAAGTGTCTACTGGAAATAAGACAGAATCATATGGCACATACAGGAGATGGTGTGTTTATACGCACCGCTCTTCTTGGATGGGTGGCACAGCTTCAGGTCATCACAAGTCCGTGCTGGGTGTTTCTTTGAACCATCTGGGCTGCGCATAGTCTCAATCTGGCTGCTCAGTGACTTCAGTGTGGCATGGACTCCTGGGTCTGTCTTATTATGGTCATCTGGGACTGCTTCATCTTCAGTAAACTCTGGTAGCGGATCTGCCATAGCATCATCATAGTGTCCCATAATGTCACCAATGGCAGCAGTGAGATGGCCTGGAGGTCCTGGAGGGCCAGGAGGGCCAGGATCACCTGGTGGACCCTAAGGTTTAAAAAAAAAAAAAAAAAAAAGGTGACAGAGGCTCAACAGAGTAAATACTATGAAAAATGATAGCAAAGCCAGCCACTAAAAAAGCAAAACTTCATGGCCAGTCACCCTAATTGACAGGGAAAATTCAGATATAGATAAACAATTCACATTTCCAGGAACAGGGGTAAGAGATAAGAACTGCATGTGAGGTATTCTTTCTGCTTCATGCCCTCTCTGCCTGTCTTAATACCTTGCTCAATTTTTTCTTACTCCTGATTTCAGACTTAACAGCTGGAAAAAGTCATGAAGCATTGGCCGCCTCATTCCATGTTTTTAAGCTATCTGTCCCTCCCTGTTCAAATCCCTGCCCAATAACTTTATTTCTTAAAATTTTCACCAGCTGTAAGTGACTTTTAGAGCAATCTAAAATTCCTGCTTCCCCTGAGTCACCTGAGGCACATTTTCAACTAGTAAAGCCTAGATGGAAAATTTGGCACTAGAAATATCTTTACATTTATCCTGCACAGTGCTGAGCTTTCTGGCCACAGGTATGCGAGACAGAATCTACATCATCCTTACTTGGCAGAGCAGGTGTTTTCCTGACTAAGTATGTTTTCCTGAATGACGGGTTGTGAGGTCCTTCTGTCAACGTGAATTGTGACACTTGGGGATGTAACTGAGTCTTGAGACAGAATCTATCTTTTAATAAACATAACTCCACCTGCAGGCTCTGCCAGCTCTTCTTTGGCAGCAGAAAGTCTGTAACATATCCTCATTGTAAGTTTGATGCTCTGGTGCATCAGATGGTATATCAGAACGTGGCATTTCCTTTGAGAGTAATTACTTCAGAATTCACAACTAGCGCTCCAAATGTTTACTACAGAGCACACCCAAACTAATGCATGCTGCATCTGACAAATGAAATCTTAACTTGTATCTAAGATTGTGGTTCCAATTTCCAGTTGCAGCAAGCCACCATGGAAAGCAAAACTAAAGTTACCGGTATGTGATATTTTTTGTACTGTTTCATTACACAGATGAGGGATCTGGATACACATTATATTCTTACGCTCTACCACAGACTATTCGTTCAAGCCACTTGGCAGAAGTGGAGATACCAGTAATTGGCAGAAATTCAAATGCAATAGGATGAATATTAGCACACGATAAACACAGGAAACACCATGTCTTACAAGACAGAAAAAGCAGAAACTGCCTCCTGTGTCTTGCTCATTATTTTGTTCCACTTTTATTCCACCTTTTCCACTTCTTCCCCAAAAATAAGCAACACCAGTCTTTTAATTCTTCACTTGGTCATCCAGATCACCCATTTCTCAAATCCCTTTAATTTTCTAACGTATCTTCCTTGGGATAGCATAACTTACGTTTTATGATGTAGGGTATTGCGAATTGGTAAATGTGGAATATGCCTGGGGGTGTTCAGCAAAAGTTTAGGACTTTTTCCAAAATAGTCAAACTATTTTTCATTAGTTGCAAATCAGCTCATGGTTGACGTCTGTAAACCTCAGATCAGGCTGGAGGTCAGCTGAGCTGAGTGTTAGAGTTTGGGCTGTTCATTTGGACTGAAGGATTTCCTTAATACAAGGCATGATGGAGTATGCTGCTGGCAATCAGTCACATGGCTGTTCTAATTCAGTGCCACCTTTGTGGGACTACTGACTTTGAACTACTGCTAGATCCAGATACACCAACTGACCTATGCTTAGGCCTGAGGTTTTAGGATCCAACTTGCCAAATAGCTACGTTGAACTGCATATCCAGCAGGATCTAGTGAGCTAATTGCAGAAGTAGCCTCAGCTTGGCCTAAGGAGACCATAGGTGGATGAGACTGGAATCGTCACAGGTCCAGAAGATGAAAATGAGTAAGAAATGAGCCCTTTCAATACACAGTTACCCTGGTTATTGGAGAAACTGTGTAAAATCTTAGCATTTGTCTTGAGCTCATGGATGTTTGAGAAAGTGATGCAATGGACTGTAAAAAATCTCATTATTTGAAGGTAACATTTTCCCTCCATATTCCCATTAACTTACCTCAGGTCCAGCTTCTCCTACACTCCCTCTAACACCAGGAGGCCCAACTGGCCCAAGTGGACCGGGACTTCCATCTTTGCCAGAAGGACCAACTGGACCGGGAGGACCCTAGAAAATATAAGAGAAAGAAGGAATGTGTTTTAGCATTTAATAACAAATTTATACAAAACAGCCCTTTACTAGCAATATCTTTTCAGGAAGCAATCCAATTTTTTGTGTCTATTACCAAACTCTAAAAAATCACCCTTCTTCTTCTCTAAAAGTAAGAAGGCAGTTTCAGTGCTGTTCTTCTGAAGTCAATCACCTCAGCCAATATACCTTGGATCAGCTGTATATTTTTTCCTAAACCATGTAAGTGGGTTCAATTTCAGGCGCTACACAGGCTGGAGCAGCTGCTGTACGCGCACATGTATACAGACTCAGAGATACACTGTCACTTGGGAACATCCAAGGGAGTCATACTTCTCCTTTACTTTTGGATGAATGATATACATGGGGGTATGAAAGGCAGAGTAGCAATTAGAAGAGCTTCCACAAAGGTGGCTTTGCATCAGCTGCAGCAAAAGTGTCTGTAAAAAGAGACTGTGGCCCTGTAGTTATTCTGAACTGACCTTTCCATCTAGCTATAACCTACAATTATGTCAAAGCTTTACTATATTAAACAAGGTAACGTCTCTCAACAAAAGATAGTAGGGTAATCACCACATGATGCTGAAGTCAATAAAAGCCAGTGAAATAAAAGTGAAGCAGAAATAGAAATCTGATTGTGGAAAAAAACAAGCAAGAAAAACCTTAAACCTGAAACATTACACTCACCCGAGGACCAAATGGGCCTGGAATGCCAGGACTGCCCTGTTCACCAATAGGACCCTAAACAGAAGAAATGATCGTATTAATGTGACATTTAAAGCATATTCCTTTAGTTTTAAAGAATTAGTGTGTGATATACACAATTCTGTATGAATAGGATTATAATATACATTAACAATGGGTAGTACCTTTCCCTCTTACGATTCATTTTCATTCTATTGTTCTCTTTTGTCACAGAGTAACAACTGTAATCACTATTTAGATTAACAGAATTTACTGGTGCTTGGCTATATATAAAGTTGTTTCTCCAGAAAAGCCTTGCTTTCATGACATTTAGAATCAGATTGACTTACATACTGACAGCACTATTATGAAGTGGAAATATGCTTTGGGTGTTAGGGTTTTTTTGTTGACTCTCTTCCTGCATGTTGAAACTTCCAGCTCTTGCACAGGATCAGTGAATAAATGTAAAAATATTAAGTTTTCCCTGTCATTTCCATTCAATTGCCACTGAAATCATGAAGTTCTTGCAAATATTAGCGAGAGATACTATCACAGTCCTCATGGGATTTTTGCATTTGATTCCTTGACTGTAAATAGAGTTCAAATACTGGCAAAAAGCATTTCACACTCTAATGTGCTTATCTGAAACTATCAATTTTTGTTATCATCTTGTGCTGACAGGTCCCAGTGATTGGTCACTGCAGGACTGGCACAAATGGAGCAAGAATAGGAGAACACATATCTTGCAAAGCACAGGTTTGCCTTATCATGCAACAGTATTGTAAGATTGCATTAAAAATATTAGCAAGTACAGACAGCCAGGCCACTCACAAACACCTTGTGGGGAAAAAAATGACTTTTGGTTTTGTTTGCTTTTTTTTCCATTTTAAATAACATAGGTACATTATTTAACTATCAAGGAAATAAAATTATGATAAAGGCAGAACAACTTACAGGAGGACCAGGAAGACCTTGAAGCCCAGTGAAACCCCTGTGTCCTTTCTGGCCCCGATCGCCTCTATCTCCATTGTCACCTTTGTCACCACGAGGTCCTTGGGGACCCTGTAAATATCAGTGATGAAATGTAAAATTCTGAACTGGAAAAAAAACCCCAACCTCAAAAACCCCTCATTTGCTTTTAGACACTGCATTCAGACCTCTTTCACTTCTAAAGCTAGCAAGAAGGTGATGGTGAGGCAGCTCCAAGAATCTTAATTTTTTTACCAAAGAATAAGTAAATAATTACAGAAAACTGTGTAAGAAAACTTAGTTATAATTATGGTAAATTTAGTCTATTTGGCTTCATAATACAGTCAAAAAAACCCTGTAATAAATATACTAAATAATTTACATAACAAAATTTTTAAGATTGAAAAATTTCTTTGCCTTACTGGATATGGCAAATTATTTTTGTAGATGAGATTGAAATATTGTGGAACTCTCACAGACTCATAATGATAAAACCTATTTTCAGTGTGAAATCCTCCATGTTGCATCTTTACTTCTCACAGCAATTTTCATCTTCACTATGATTAAAGTACAACTGAAGTTACATTCCCTAACTACAGACAACAACGTTCAGGCTTCCCAGCACAAATAGCTTAGTTCTATTACTGTCACAATTTCATTCGTGGTATTTTTGATAGTTCCACACTTTTCATACTAATTCAAGAATCATTGGAAAAAATGGTTTCTGCTTTCAATTCTGTATTTCTCAGCCCAAATTCGTGCTAAATTTCTCAATGCCAGAATCCAAATAGTTTATCAATGGTGTCATTATTACTAACTACTCAATAAACCTTTCCTGTCTTTCACATGTATCTGCTTAGGGACAGGACAACATTCTTTTGAACTTCCCAATTTTGCAATTAATTTTTTGTTCCAAGCTTGGAGTATAAAAGAGTAATGTAACATAAAAGGATGGGTTTTGTTTGTTTTTCCATTTCGATTGAAGTCAGAATCTCCTGACTTGAATAAGGCAGTTTCATGGGAACAGGTGATTTTGCTACATTTCTTCCATTTTTATCTAAAAATCTGCCTTTTTGTTCAGCATTCATTTCTATACCCCTTATTTGAATTGTCAAACACAGATTCCAGCCATTTGCTAACTCAAGTCCTACCATCATCCAGACAGCAACAAGACACTCCAAATAAAGAGGCTTCCAAAGCATTTGTTATTTCTCTGCAAAGTATTTGTAAAGAAAGTGTAGAAATACTAGTGTATTCAAACAGATCTGTACAGCTTTTAGCTCAGAAGACTACCTGCATCCACTTGCAGTCAGAACACTAAAAGTTGAAGCCCTGTTCAGCATTCTAATTTGGGCTCAGTTTCTCCTACCCTTTCCTGTAAAAATTATCTCAGATAAAACCACAGTGACCATGGAGAACTTACAGGCAAACCTCTTTTTCCTGCACGACCTGGGGGACCCATTGGACCTCGAGAACCCTACAAAGATGGCATACAGAAGATATGTGAAGCAATGCACAAAAGCATACACAATAGTTTTTTGATAAACGAAGTATTAAAAAAGAGTCTCACTTACAGTTTCACCTCTTTGACCTGCATCTCCTGGAGGGCCAACAGGGCCTGGAGTTCCTGGACCCCCTGGGGAACCTGGTAAGCCTGCAGGGCCAGGTTCACCACGATCACCCTGCAAAACATAATTTCAACATTACTGATCTAAAGAGGACTGGACTAGACCAAAAGTACATTCAAGGTCAGGTTGGATGGGGCTCTGAGCAACTTGATCTAGTTACAGGTGTCCCTGCTCACTGCAGGGGGGTTGGGCTAGATGACCTCTAAAGGTCCCTTCCAACCCAAAGCATTCTATGATTCTATGAAAAGTAACAAGACTCTAGCATTGCTAATCTATTTTCTAGGAATTACAATCTACAAATAATTCCTTCTGTAAGAACTCAAATCTGAGTTTGTGGAGGCAAGTGTTCTTAGCCAGGTTTCCTCAACTTTGAGAGGTACTACTTATTCAAAGCTGTGATACACTTTCAGAACAAGTTCTTATCATAGAATCATAGAATCATTTAGGTTGGAAAAGACCTTTAAGATCATCCAGTCCAACCATTAACCCACACTACCAAGTCCACACTAAACCAGTCAAGGGTAGACTAGACTAAACCATGTCCCAGAGTGCCACGTCTACCCGTTTTTTGAACACTTCCAGGGATGGTGACTCCACCACCTCTCTGGGCAGCCTGTTCCAATGCTTGACTACCCTTTCCGTGAAGAAATTTTTCCTAATATCCAATCTAAATCTCCCCTGGCGCAGCTTGAGGCCATTTCCTCTTGTCCTATCGCTAACTACTTGGGAGAAGAGACCAACAGCCACCTCACTACACCCTCCTTTCAGGTAGTTGTAGAGAGCAATAAGGTCTCCCCTCAGCCTCCTCTTCTCCAGGTTAAACAACCCCAGTTCCCTCAGCCGCTCCTCATAAGGCCTGTGCTCCAGACCAGCTTCGTTCAAGTTAACTGAATAAAGAGAAAATCTACAATAAGTCAATAATAAAAAGGAGATTTCCAGAAGTGACTTAAGAAAACAATATATTCTTACACGTTCTCCAACAGCTCCATCTCGTCCAGGAGTACCATCATTACCAGCAGGTCCCTAGAGTTATGGAATAAAAATAGGGCTATTGATTAGCTCTGTAATCTTGCATTTCTGTAAGAAAAACTAGAAAGTTGTTCTCCACCTCTAACTTCAAGTCGAGGTGAATAACCACTAGACTGTCCTTTTTTGCATGTTATGAGGCTCTAATACTTACTTCTGGACCAGCTTCACCTACAGGTCCAGTGGCACCTGACTGTCCAATAGGTCCTGGGGGCCCTTTATCACCAGGTGGCCCCGTGGGACCTTGTTTTCCTGGTGTACCCTAAAAAAGATGAGAAATATCACATCAAAATTTTAATCACAAAACAAAGAAAGCACAAAAAACTTGCTGCCTGCAAAACACTCCTCATTAATCCAGTCTGAAGCACCATCAACATTTGTGACTTCCAAAAACTGATAATTAATGAAAGTGTTCTGATAGATTTTGAATATATATTTAATATACTGTGTATTTTTAAGCCATTTAATTGCATTAGTTACTTTTGAATAGTCTTTTATTGACTAGAAGAATTTTATTGACTAGAATTAGTCTGTCTAGTAGCAACTCTCTAAGCACACGCTCCCTTGCTATATCAGTATGTCCAATGGCATTATCTGCAACAGGTAAGGTCTTTTTGGCTCTGGAAAAATGTAATGCAGTATGAAATAAGTAACATGAATTGGGTTGTTTTTTTTTTTGTCGGTCGGTCTGTCTGTCTGTCTCAACACCAACAAATCTTGTTAGCCTAGAATAATTTCTAGCCAACTTTAACTATATGTTGACTTCATGGATCCAATGGTAATGGCAGATACTTCACACTCTCCCTTTTAGTAATACTCTGTTTAATGACTTGATCTCCTGGATCATTAGGCTTTCCAATAAATATCTATAAATCCTACATGAGAGCAAAGAGAGCACAAATGGCCATTTTGAAGATTGTGGTTCACAATTTATGAAATAGCAGTCACAGAGTATTTGCTCACATTCAAGTGACCTTTAGGCACCTAAATGAAGAGTTGGGGGTTATTTTTTCAAGGATCTAGTTTTAAGTCAAATAGGAATATTTTAATCAGAAGTCTTAATGCTATTACCCACTTACTCTTCGTTCAGGTTCAGATCTTCCATTATGGCAGAAACAAAATCTCCCACCTCATGCATGAGATTTAGTCATTTACTATTGCCTCCATATTCACTCCTGCAATTGGAGTTTTCCAACTTTCTCCTCATGTTATGGGGCACTATGGTCTCAATCCCACAAAGACAATGAGAATGCCCAAGCTGGTGGCATATTGACTTGGTCATTACTTACTGCAGGACCCGGCAGCCCTGGCATGCCTCTTTCCCCTCGCTGTCCTGGCATGCCAACAATACCTCTTTGACCAGTAGTTCCTGCTGGACCAGGGGGGCCATCTGGGCCCTGAAATCCACAAAGGATAAAACAATGTTACTACCATTTCAGCAGCAAAAAGTAACAATAAGACCAAGCCTAGAGTTGGTCTAGGGAGAATTAGTAACATCAACCAGGACATACCGGCTGCCCATCTTCCCCTGCATCACCCTTGTCTCCAGGACCACCAGGAGGCCCAGCTGGCCCTCGATCTCCCACACGGCCATGAGAACCAGGATCACCACGAAGACCTGGGGGACCTTCTTTTCCTGGCTCACCAATAGGCCCAGCAGGCCCTGGAGCTCCCTAAGAAGATTAAAACACCTCATTACATTGGACCCTTTTCTGACCAGGACAATTAAATTCTAAGGACTGTGTTTTGATTAACTATAAATATGCATACTCTAAGGAAGGCCTAAAGTGTGAATGAGCTAAGAGCTATTATCATCTCGTTTATGATCAAATAAATGAGATGAAATAAACACCTCATCAAATTATGTCCAAATTCCACCCCCTCCCCTCACAATTTGCAATTCCAAACTCCCTCCTTTAAGACACTCTCTTTTTGTTTCTTTCTTCTTTTTTTTTTTTACCTCAGGTGTACAACTACTGCTAGAAAACTCACCCACCCTTGCCTATTCTTTCCAATATCATCAAGCTAAAATTGATATTCAAACTTTTCATTCATATGGTACAAATTAGTGTTTTAATGGACCTTTGTTCATTTCTCTAATACTTTTAAAATACTTCACATGTATATTACGTTTTCCATAAACTTAATCTTTTGATAAATTCACAATGACTGCAAGTTATATTTCTCATCAAAAAATGTTCATTAAAAGGCATACGAAGAGAGTAACACAGTTCTCTGTGTAGAGCTGAATCCTCACTTCTTGATCCACAGCTAAGTTGTGGGTTTTTTAGAGTTTCTGAAAATGTTTAGACATAAGACATTTTGTGGTTTGGTTTTGTTTTGTTTTTAATTTATTTCAATGGATCTTATGAGTAACTCTACTGATGAGACAGCCCAGCAGAGGCCTCTTCCTTTTCCAAAAACTCTCCTAACTTCAGTCACCACTGAAGAGACAAAAAAGTAAAAAGTACAGGAAGATATAGGTTGTTGTTTTGTTCCTGTAAGAAATTGTCATTAGAGCAGCTTGAACAGCTCAAAGCCTACTTAACCCAGTAAAAAGTCTTGCACTGATTTGGACACACTGACACTGGATCAAGCCCAAGGCTAATGAGTTTTATTTAATGAAGTCCAATGTAAGCATGCAGTCACAGAAGTCAGCACTGACAAACTGTTCTCTTCTATAGCATCAGGCCATAAACACTGCTTCATCTTTCCTGCTTCAGGTTTTCTATGACCAGTTTATAAAACACACCTATTAGGAATATGACAATTGACTTACAGTAGGTCCTGGAGGCCCAACTCTTCCAGCAGATCCTGGAAATCCAGTAGCACCCTAAAAAAAATTTTAATGCCAGCTTTATTGAAAGAAATACAGCACTGTTTACCTCAAATGTTCTCAGCTGAATTAGTGAGCAAATGTTACAATTACAAATTGTGAAAAACAAGCTGAGATAAGGAATGATACACACATTAAATAAAATTTCAGTGTTAGATTATCTGCAGTCAGGTCACAAAAAAGAAAATCTACTTACAGGTGGACCCTGAGTTCCTCTACCACCTTTCAGACCAGGAACACCTGGAGGACCCTAAGAGGAAAGGAGAAAGAGGGGTGACAGTGAACACCCACAACATTTTAAATAAGCAAGATCAGCCTATGCCACTGTTTCTCTGACGAAGTTATTTATACTTACCGGTGGACCAGGAGACCCAGCAAGACCCTGTGGTCCTGGAGATCCAGCATCTCCTTTCTGTCCAGGTTCTCCAGGTTCACCTTTCACACCTGGCTGACCATCAGGGCCCTGTAAGAAATATTTAGAAGAGACATTAGGTCAGAGAATACCAAGTCTTTCCAGCCTAACAAAGTCATTTTGTAGGGAATTTCTAGAAGGCAAAAAATAATAGAAGAACAAATCAGCCCAGAAAACACTGCATTTGCTTACTGGTTCAGTTCAAGAAAACTCTAACAGTTCAGCACAGTCTTTAGAAGACCACAGATAAGATTTTCTGAACAGTCTGTGAAGTCAGTATTTCCGTTTAAAATATTTTCTTATCTAGCTCACATTTTTCTTTCCTTTAGATTCTTTACTTTCCTCAGCAGCTGCTACATACCTAAAAGCAAAAGGGACTGAACAAAGTCTTTTCTAGTCTTTTTGTTCCCACCAAGGGAAGCAGGTGCCTGACTCTTTGTGAAAGGTCTGAAACAGAATATTTAGGCTGTGGGAAAGTTTAGGGTATTCACTGGAAAGCTCACAGACCTTCTACTCGGTCCATCAACTCATTCCAGCCTTCACTACTCATGGAGCAAATCTTTGCTACCTTCAGCAGATGATGCTTTACAACTTGCCTCATTTTAATCTCAAAGGAACAACATAGCATATTCATGAAAATATGAAATCTGGTGAACAATTACATAATCTTATCAACAAAACCACTTCTCAACTGTCTAGGGTATTTACTGGCCCTTTTCTTTACTTGGTATACTGATGGGAAAAAGAAACAGTTCTTTCTGCAACAAAAATGTGCCTCACATCCCAGAATACTGCAGGATTATTCATAATGAAGGAAACTAAGTATGTCAAAGCATGACTAAAGGAAACTCATTAGTGTTACAAAACACATACCGGAGGACCAGCAAAACCAACAGCACCAGTTGGGCCATTTTCTCCTCGGGAACCCTGGTCAAAAAAATAAGAATAATTGTATTTAACAATTGTCTTTCTATGTACAGTATAATTTACGGTTAAATATACAAGACAGCATGTTAACTATTTACTGTCATAAGTGTGATTATACTTTTGCTCTATTAATCAGAATCAAATGATCTTTTAATCACAAAATAAACAATGCTAACTATGATGTTAAGATCTGCCATGTGTTCAAGACTATAAACTTTCAGAATTTAGAGATGGAAGACATGAGCAAGCACTAAAACCGCAGTAGGAGAAATTCTGCTCACAACCACTTCCAGAGATAGCATGACTAGCTGAAGAGCACACACTTTATGCAACCTACCACTCCAATCAGATAGACTGGGAAAAAAAACAGTAGTTCAAAGATGTACTCTTCTACAAGGTCAGAATGGGCTATGAGCTGCTTCAACTGAGCTTTCCACGCAACATTTGTTTGGAAAAGAAGGAGCTGAAGACTGCCAAGCTCCAGCACTCCCTAGAGGGGTGGAAGCTGTTCCAGTTTATACTGGAAATAAGATTGTTCTGATTTATGACAGAGACATAATCAATTCCAAGCAGTACAAAGGACGTAGAAGGGCTGAGCCTCTAATTCCCTAATCAAAGTCAACACTTGAAATCACAAATAGATGGAAGATGACAAGAGTTAACATAACTAGATGAACTAAGGTATACCTCTGCGCTTCGTCCATCTAAATATTTGTATGTGTACAGTAGTATCTGGTATGGGCATGCTCTTAAAAACATTTGAACAACTGAAAGTGGTGGCATACTTTCAGGAGTGAGGTAAATGAGAGTAACCCTCTGTAAAGTTTGCCCTAAAACCAGTATAGGTTAGAGGAACAAAATCTGCTAATAGTTTTGCAAGTGCTCAAGACAGAAATACAGACTTTGGCTACAAAGGAAGGGGAAGAAAAAGAGGAAAATATATCAGCAAATGAGACAAATGCCTGGAGTTTGGATTATTGTTAGATATTGTTAACTTATGCCAGGCAAAAACCAAACATCTTTACTCACAGGGTTTCCACGGGAGCCAGGAGGACCAACTAGACCTCGAGGACCTGGTTCACCCTTAAAATGAAATTAAAGGTCATTATTTCCCAAGTAACTTATTTGACGAGTAGCAAAAGTGCCAATAAAGTGTGATAATATTAACGAACTTCAGTAGGGAATGGAATAAGAATCTGCTTACCTTTTCACCAGTGGGACCTGCTGGACCCGTCGGGCCTATTGGACCGGGGAGACCCTTTTTGAACAAATTAAGATGAAAGGAAGTTAAAGAAGTGATGCTTCAAAACAGTTAGTTTAAAACTTCTCATATGTTACTATTTCCATATGCTTTTTTATTCCTTTAAATTCTTTTCCTTTGTCTTTGAAAACTTGTGGGGTCGTCTTTATGTAAACTTGACTTGCATTTCTTCTCCCAGTGACCAAAATCCCACATCTCAAAAGACCTGCTCTTCTTCATTCCCTCTCTCTCTTCACTAACTTCATCTTCTCCTTTATGCAGTGTTTATGAATAAGGCCAATGATAAAAAAAATGCCCTGGCTTTATTTTGCTCTTTCAGGACGAAATTAAGTCATTTCCCCCCCCTTGCACAGAAGCTCTCTTTCTTTTATGCTAATATTTAACCATTTAAATTAATTTTAAAGTGTCCATCATTACTTTTGAAGGTTCATTTATATCGTGCAAACTCCTCAGAAGTGTCCTTTTTCTCTTCATGGGGCAGTTAGGCAAATAGGTTGCAAATTCTCCATCCAAACCCATCAACTCCACATAATGATCCCACAGCACTAACTTATTACCTTCCTGAATATTTAGATATCGCAATAACAATTCCCTTTCATTAGAAGCAGAGTACCACAAACTTGCACCAAGTTTGTCTTGAACAACATTCCCCCTCACACAAAAAAATTGCACTGCAACTTAGTTCAAACTGCAGAGAAATACAAAAAAAGAAGGCATTAACAAAGGATACTGCAACACCATCAATGCTCTAGTGGTATGTAGCAGAGATATCTGCAGATACCTGGCTTTAGAACATGGATGTACATTTAGCTCACCATTACTTTACCTGTTCATTAGTTACTATAAGCTATAAACATGCCTTACAATGATTAAGAACTGTTCTGTATCTTTGAATAATATACCACTAATTCCAGCTCATAGCTGGTAATTTTAAGTTAGTCCTTCTGTATACTAGGGTTTCTCCAAAAACCTTTTCCTCTTTAACTATAAATTTAGTCCAGACAGGATCCTCATCTTCTGAATGTACCTCAGATTTCCAAATGCTAGTACTCCAACTGGTCTGCAAAACCCAAGAATCTCAGGTGTATGTGATTCACGTAAAAAGTAACTCCAATAACTTCTGGGAAGACAATATTGTCAGCGCATACACAGCAAACCCAGTGCATTTGGGATTATTGGACAGTTGGTCTATGCAGAAGAGTGTGTCCAACATGTCTTGAGCAGCCTAGCCATATTATTTATGCACAGGAGATTCAAAGCTTTCAAGAAGTATCAGTGACTTACTGCCCATATGGGGCTTAGTACACTTACAGGAATTTTCACCTGTGAAACTCAGGACAGACTGTGGGCAACGCAATCCAAACAATAAGGAGGCATCTGCCTTAGTCCAAAAGTCAGAGCTGGAAGGTCTGCTTTTTGCCTATTGATCTCTGCCTATTTCTTTTTTCATATTTTTGCTATAGTCAGCTTAGCTGAATCCCAAATCAACACGCTACTTCTGGGAATCCTTTCCGTTGACATCTTAACTCCCATTATTGATGATACAAAACAGAGGCCTTGAACACAAACATCCCAAAACATTGTGCACAGCAGTCTTGAAAAACTTGAAGATTTGGAGGGTACAGGTAATGAGAATAACCATCAACCCATGGTACTGCCAAGTTGAGTAGCGTTTAACTTTATGAGCTGAGTACCTCTAGCACAATAAACAATCTGGTGTGTGAAGAGTACGTCTAAAAAGAGCGATAGATTTACTTACTCTTGCCCCGTCGTTGCCAGCTGTACCTTCAGCTCCTTTCTCACCTATGCCGCCCTATGGAAAATACCCAGAAAGTCTCAGTTATGACACTGAATTTTGAGTAGTTCATACCTTGGAATAATTGCAGTATTAAGAGATACTTAATTAGCATTAAGATTAGTATTAAGATATTAAGAGTCTACTCAGGACAATAGAAATAATCAGACTTACTCTATCACCCTTGGGGCCAGGTGTTCCAGCAATCCCTCTTTCTCCAGGCATACCTTGAAGACCAGGTGGGCCTGGATCACCAGGCGTCCCACTAGGGCCTGGGCTTCCCTGAAGCGAATAAAGAACAAGTTGTTGTCTATTCACCTAAGAAGTATCTTTGCCTCTAGGCTGCAGAACATGCTGTGCCTATGTTGAAGTCTCTGGGGTACAGTTTTAAGTAATAATTTTCCCTTAAATTTGGACTTTATTCATGTCCAAATACTTTTCTTTCCCCATTGTGTTACTCAGGAAGTTCAGCTGCAATACCACTGTCCTTTCAAATACATTAGTAATTACCCAGTGCATATTGGGGATGAGAACAGGCAAAAAAAGAAGCTCGAGCATCTTTCTGCCTTGACCTTGATGCCACATGGGTTTATTAGACAAAGTAGCTGCAGGTAGAAGTTGCCAGGGGCAGACATGCTTTATTTATTTATACTTTGCTTCTCACAGCTCATGTCTATTACAGGTCCCACATTACTAGAGGTACTCCCTACTTGGGGTTACCTTCCTAGGCCTAATTAAAGCAATTGCAAGTGAAAGGCAGGCGTAAAGTTTTCAGCATTTTCTTTTAAGCATTCAAGCCTGCCAAGTGTCTTTGTGTAAACTGACATGGCTCTTAAAACATTGCTAGAGGGTTTTCTGCAGTTCAGAAATGGCTTTGCCTGGTTCTACTGAGAAACACAAAGAATATTTTAAACTTCAGACCTATATAAATTAATACAAAATGTGATTTCTCAAAATTTAAGTAACTTGCAAATTATTAATACTGTTATACTGGAAAAACTTGTATGTCCCCCTAGAACCCTTTCATAAAGAAGAGACCTTTCATGAAAAGATATCCCTTTTATAATAAAAAAGCTCTCTCTTTTATGTTTGTGTGAATTAGCAGAATTATACATTACATCACTGCAACAACACAAATGTCCATTCAGCTTACCTTTGGACCATCAGGACCATGACCTCCAGCCATACCCTTTTCACCCTGGAGTCCTGATGCACCTGGTTCTCCCCTTTCCCCTGGATTGCCACGTTCTCCCTATAAAATGGAAAAAATATTACTTCTTTAGAAGTCAGGGTACAGTTCTGGTAGACAAAATCCTAAACACACCTTAAGTGCAGCACTGCTATTTGAACAAAGAGCCTGTGAACAAATTCTAGGAGAACTGATCAAACAAAAACCAGCTTTCTGCTTTTATTGTTTAAGGTAGGGGAAATAGCATGTTGCTCAGCAAACTAAAGACTGTTATTTCACAGCTGTAAACCAAATAATTTAGCAGCTAGTGCTCAACACCACTTCACGAGCTACGAAACCATTAAAAGTGGTAGGTTTTACAGAAACCATCTTAAAACATATCCATGTTTACAACCATTTTGTTGGGGGGAAAAAAAATCAAATATTCACTTTAGCTGTTAAAGTCCATATTATATATCAACTTTCAACCTCAGAGAACCGTTACGAATGTTTAAACTCTGAAAGAAAATACTTACCCTAGGGCCCAACGGACCAACAGCTCCAGGATCTCCAGGCACACCCTAAGCAGAACAGAACTCACCATTAGAATGAAAGCATTATTCATAGCCTTATAGTTATGGAAATCAGAGATAAACATTTTCATTTCCAAAGTACTGTGAATGTAGGTGGCTAGTTCTGAATATTAGCTGTCCATGACAAGAGGAGATAGTCCAACTCAGTCCAAGAAGATGGTCAGATTCCAGTAATTATTTTTATCCAAAAGCAGTTCTCAGACAGCTTGCAGACCACATCAGTACATATTTTGAAACAGAGTGGGAAATTAAATTACAAAGAGAAGGTAAAACTACTTTATGAAGTGAATTCTTGTTAAATTACACAGAAATTACCTGATCACCTGGCTTTCCTCCCTCACCTGGAGGACCTGGTGGCCCAGGCAAGCCCTGTAAAAAAGTAAATAGAATGGTCACTAACATAATAGAAAGTTATGTAAATCCAGATTTAACTAAGACACCAGGATTATGAATGTAGTATTATACTGAGCACAAGAGTATGCCCTCAGAGATCCCCAAGCAAAATAGTTACATGAGTATTGCACGAAAGTGTTTTCCCCCCTCTAAATAAAATGGCAGCCCTTCTTTAACATTTGGAGGACATATGCATATCAGACCTAAAAATAAAGTTCTTTATAAACAGAGATTGACTTAACTTAATTAATACTTCATTATCAAAACAATTCTTTGGTACATATTTGGAACCTTTTTGGAAAATCTCCAAATTAAAACTGAAAGACAACAAAGGTTTTCTCAAGAGATACAGAGCTGGTATGTAAGCCTTTGCCAGTTCAGTTTAGTGCACAGCTGATGTGAAAGCTAAGTATCACTAACTATACTGAACATCATTGCCTCAGTTCTGAAGTTGTATTTTGTTATACACCACTTGACTGAATTTCTCCAATTAATTTGATAAAGACGTGGCTGTTTATTTTTTCTTTAAAAAAAATGAATGCACATACCTGAAACCCTGTAGGACCTGGAGGGCCTTGTTCTCCTCTCTCTCCTGCCAGACCCTACACAAAAGGAAGTAATAAATATACAGTAGAGGAATATAGGCAGGCTCCACAATTTTTCTTCTCTCTGAATATGTGTATTTTCAATTATGTATTTGTTTATTTTACATTTTTACTTGCCCCAGGTAAGTATACCCCAAGATATACCCTATCTAAAAGATGTAGTAAGATGTATCTTATTTCTTTAAGATCCTCTCCCAGAAATTCTGTGCTGACAGGAAAACACAGTTCCATTGAAACCAAGGCATCTAGGAAAACAAACTATGAGAAAATTTTGCTCCTTGCACTATTTTTTGTAATAGTCAGTAAAAAGAATTAGACTACTAATATATATAGTAATATTGTATTTTTGCAATACAAAATTCCCATTTTTCTAGGAAAATTTTTTCTTCAAATGTTCTTGGGATTTGTTTGAAATCAACAACTGGCATGAAGACAGATAAAAACAGAAGCAGAAAGAGTAATGAATGGATGGAGCAACTGGCAGGCAGGCAGAGTGGTAAAAGTTGACTTACTGGTGGGCCAACAGGACCGGAAGGACCAACTTCACCATCTTTACCAGGAGCCCCCTAAATTAAAATAACACAGGAAGAAGTCTTGTATAGTGGACATATATAACAGAAAAGCATCATTTTCTGTAATCACTGCAAATAACAGTCACACTCACTCTCTGTCCTGGAACACCTGCATTGCCTGCTTCTCCAGGTTTTCCAGGATCACCCTAATTTGCAGAAATAAAAATGACTATTTTTAGATACAGTTTTCATCCATTAAAATATATGCAAGTGTTTAAAGTTAAACAGATCTCAGGTACCAGGTGCCATACTCACACTACTACCCTTTGGCCCCGAAAGGCCCATGCTGCCTGGCTGGCCTCTGATTCCTATTGAACCTGCTGGACCTGGACGTCCATCTTCTCCAGGAGCACCCTACAGAGATAAAGCATTTTCCACATTAAATTATAAATATATGTATTCATATGAACCTATTTACCCCTGGAAAATGTTTGTATATATATAAAAAAAATAACATTAACCTGGTTTGGTGCTACAGATACCAGTCAAAATGTCTTTAAAGCAGACACCTTTAGCTATACTGCTGAGCTTTAGCCATACTGCTGGATCTAACCAAATACTACACAGTTATTATCATTGAGCCATTATGTGCAAATACTTTATTGTTTCCTTAAAGAGACAGTTAGAAAAGATATTTAGTCCAAAATGGTTTAAAAACATTGCAGCAGCTGCTAAACAACAGACACTGCTACACAGACAAAACTAAAGGAACATTATCTGCATTGACTTTGGAGTTGGGAATATAAAGTGAACAGTTAAAAGAGAAGATGAACCTTCAGAAATCAAGAAAACACAAGTTAATAAAAGTAATTTCAGTGAGTTAGGACCTTTGAACTACTGTGGCATTAACTCAAAGGACTAATTTTTGTGTCACTTACCAGGGGGCCAAGTTTTCCTTCAGGGCCTTGAACACCTGGATTTCCTGTCAAACCCTAAAAGCAGGAATAATATTGGCGTTAAGATAGTTCATATAATTCTAGAACAATAGAGAAATGTAAATAAGTCCAAAAGATATGCTCAGTTACTACCATAGTACAAACTTCTCTTCATCCTCATCTTCACTTTACAGCTTCATCCCCCACTGTCTTTGATCTTCCTTTTTCCTATTCTCCCTCTTCTTGCTTTTACATCTCTTGAGCTTCTCACAGGCTCATATTTATTTCTGCCAACATTACCCAGTGATCTCTATCACATCTTGTATTTGCTGTTCCCTTTCTCTCTTTTGTGATATTCCAAATTCTGCTCAAATATTTTTCCTGAAAAAAATCTCTAGATGAGATGCAACACCCAACTATGCAACTTATCAATCACCAATTTAATGAACGCTGGCCTTCAATTAATTTGGCCTTCAATTCATATTACCTGTGGCAACTATGTGCTTTACAAGCACGTTTCCTTCAGTTGCATTAGCTGGTCTCAATCAGAGCTATTTCTCCTTCTTCAAAGACAAATGGAATCTGTGCTTCCCAACATCAGCAGAAAAAAGGACAGGTATTTTGGCCTTTACCCTTTAAGCATCCCCAATGAAACAAGTCTGTCCTTGTATAACAGCTGCTTAATTCTGCAAAGTTCATTATTGCCTTTTGAAAATGAAAAATGCCATGGTTTATAGCTTACTGCTATTAGTTCCTTACCCTTGCACCTGGGAGGCCAGGTTCACCAGGACGTCCAGGATCTCCCTGACCTCCTTTAGGACCAGAAGAACCTGCTGGACCACGCTCTCCTTGGGCACCCTAGAAGACACAAATGGGCTACTAGTTAACACAAAGAACAGCAATAGTAAGAGAAGGTTAAATAAAACAGGTATCTTCTATTAAGGACCTATTTTTTCAAACAGAGTTCCAAATCATTAATATTTTTATTATTATTACCTTTTTTCCCCAAATTACTACTTAAAAGTTGTCTCTTCCATAAAGCAAATTTATATAAGAATTTTAGAATCCCTGTATTTTTACTGAGAAATTAGGAATTTACAGAAACACTAGACAAATACATATGTGAGTCACTTCCCTGGAAGCGTTACAGCAGTTAGGAAAGCCAAAGACAGGTAAGCCCATCTGTTCAAGGGACAAGTCTAGAAAAACTATACCACACACAAAGAAAAGGCAATTTTTCAAATAGTTACCTAATATAGAGCAATACACAAAGCAATATAGTAGTTGAACAGGTCAACATCTCTTACCTATTCACATTTCAGCATGAGGGAGCATTAAGTCAAGGACAAGCAAGCAAAGCTGAACATCACAGGAATTGAAAGTGACTTTTCCCAAAAAATTTTAGTCTCAAAATATTCAGACCTCTTTTTGGCATTTGTCAATTCCTTTTGATCCTGCTTCCAGTGATTCTGAGGATCTGCCTATTTGCCCAGAAGCAGACATTTTTTAATGGAACGCTTTCTTTCTACATATCTGTATGTATGAAAATTTAAAAAATGACCCAATAGAAGATGGACAATTTAATTTCACTTACCTTTGGTCCAGGCAAGCCATCAGAACCTGGAAAACCACGGTTACCAGGAGCACCCTAGGAAAAGCCATAGATATAAGATCACTATCTTAATTTTTACATAACTTATTGCAAATAAAGTATTAGATTTATGGTTTGGGGGTTCAGTTTATTTCCTTACAGCTTTTTTACTTCAATACTTTAAGCTTGGTTTTTTTACCACTTGGAGTGGTAAACATACCAATATTTCATTCATGCATGATGAACAGCTCCTTCTATGTGAACAGCCTCATTGAAAGCAAGATGACCATTTGTACACGGTTAAGCAAAAAATCTGCAATTAGCTCCTCCTATCTCCATCTTTTCTCCTACAATACTATCCTGTGCACTGAATCCACCAATGAAAATCCCAGAGTAAAAAATAACGCACAGTATTAACTACCTTCAGGAAAATAAAGTTTGACTATACCCACAACAAAGCTGTAAGAAAATTCATGTTTAGGTCAAGACATTTTTCAGCTTAGCAGTGCATCTCCCAAGACATATTATTCCTTTGGATTGCTTACCCTCTCTCCAACAGGACCTGGTGGACCTACTGACCCCGGATCACCTCGAGGACCTCTTTTCCCTTCTTCACCTATAGGGCCAATTGGACCCTGGGGACCTTGTGGGCCCTAGTGAAAGTAAAATATTTTTAAAAATATCATTGTTAAGCTCACCATTTCTCAAGTATACTGAAATAGACTGTCTTCTAAACATCATAAACATTTTTCCAAATAAAGGAGAAAAAAAAAGAGTTAGGTTTTGAATCAGTTGAAAAATGCAGCTTTTCAGCATCAGCTTTTCTATTCTATAATGTTTATAAGCTAATATTTCAGTAGGAAGTGAAATGACTGCAACTCTGCAGAATCACTTTTCTTCCAAAATTCACATGGTTACAGCATGGAATTAGCCATGCTCTCAAATAATCTTTCAGAAATATTAGCTGTGGGCTAAAAAGCTATTCATACCATAAATCTATAAATATTTTTATTCTTTTAATGTATAAATAAAATATATTAATATATACATAACTGCATAAGTATAAAATGTATTAAATGTAAGTTTAAAATAAAAAGGGCTTTTTTATTATGATTAGCACACAGATCTGTGTGCTCTTAAATGTCCAGAATCATATGGATCTATTTCATATAAGACAAAGAAATTAGAATACACTCCTTCTGTGTGCTACAGAAACCTCAGTAGACACACTAATTGTTTTTTCTGTCCTTGAGTCCTGTAAGGCCTATACTGGGTAGGTGATTTATACCAAGGGACCTGCTTCGCCATTCATTGTTAGTACTGTCTAGCCAGGTTCACTGTGGTTTGTCTTCCACAATAATGAGTCTCATGATTACGAGCATCAGAACTGTCTTGAAAACTGTAAGAATCTATTCAAAATACTCATACAAGCCTTTGTGATTCCTGTTCATCTTACAAAGCATATGGAGACTTACAGGTTCACCTTTGGGTCCTGCTTCTCCCTTGAAACCTGGGACACCAGGGTCTCCCTGAAAACAAAAACATGAATAACAACCATAAGGTTAAAACTGTGTAAAACATTTGACTATTTTGTATTATGCTATGAAACATTTCCTAGTTTAGTAACTAGTTGTAGGCAATATAATAGGATGCTTATAATGGTTTGTCTTTCCCCTTAGCATGTTTGTTTATTATGATGTTATCAAGACAAAAACTTAAATGAGACGATTTCAGGAGGTAACTGCTACTGTTTGTCCAAGTTTATACAGACACTCTTCCTTCTTAGACCTTTAAGCAAGCAAAAACAGTATTTTGAACTCACGGAAGATTCACAAGATCTGAGTCACAGCATACTCACTAGCATGCTGTTAACTTATTTAAAGGAACCCTACTGTTAATCACTGTCTTAGTTTCATAGAGTGCCAAATTTGCAAGACATTACAATTTCCACAGAGACAAAGACATCATTACCGGTTGGCCTCGAATACCAGGTGGGCCAGTACTGCCCTGTGGTCCTGGGGAACCGGGTGGACCTGATAAACCAGGGGGGCCTCCAGTGCCTGGAGATCCCTATGAATAGAAAGAACAGCAAGCACAGTAAGGAAACATAATAAAAATAAGGAAATAAAACAAATTCACTTACACAATTTCTTCAACAGGTGATATGATTACTTACAGTAGGGCCCTTAGCACCTGGGGAACCATCTGTCCCTTCAGTACCCTAAAGATAATGTACCAATCATTAAAATTAATTTTAGTGAGGAGGGTATCCACAAGAAAAGCAGAAGATAGTTATTTTATCCACTTTGCAAGACCGGACAATAAAAGCTATTAAATAAACACAGCAACATATGATCTACTTGTGCAAATGCTAATATGGGTAACAAAGCATGAAAGTTAATGTGATTTTTAATCTTTAAGATCTTATGTTCAAGCTTAGGCTTTACTTCTAGAATTGAGACTGTATCAAGCTGCATAACTTTCAGTTTTCCAAGTTGTTTTACTTAAACAATGAAAAGTTATTTTCAACAAAATAAGCACAAAACAAATGAATGAGACATTTCCTTTCCTGGGAAAAAACTGATTTGAGCAAAACTCAGTGTTTATCAACTGGGTTATTAAAATTCCCTATAAACGGGCAACTTGCCCAAGCTGAGCACTGAGGAATTCAATTTAATGTACTTACAGGAAGACCTTGGGATCCAGCTGGGCCCTGTGGACCTGTTTCACCTCTTTGTCCTTGAGGACCTTCAGGACCACGAGGACCTGTTGGACCTGCTTCACCCTAAGATTTTACATGAGAAAACAACTGGAGATTATTTTGCCCTAAAAAGTAGTGCTACAAAGTAACTAAGGAGGAATACTGAGTTTATAAGAGAAAAACAATTCAGGTTTTGAAATAGTTTATTATCCTTAAGATCTATTTTTGCTTACCTAATTCTGCTTCTACTACTTCTATGTGAATGTAAACTTTAGAAGTACAAACAGAATTTTTCCTCAGTGTATACAAGGACAAACAAACTTTCTACAGAGAAGCAGCACTATATCCAGTGCCCCAAATCAGATCAAATATTTTAGATAGTCTCAGAATCATAGAATGCTTTGGGTTGGAAGGGACCTTTAGAGGTCATCCAGCCCAACCCCCCTGCAGGGAGCAGGGACAGCTTTAACCAGATCAGGTTGCTCAGAGCCCCATCCAACCTGACCTTGAATGTTGCCAGGGATGGGGCCTCCACTACCTCTCTGGGCAACCTGCTCCAGTGCTTCACCACCCTCATGGCAAAAAATTTCTTCCTTATATCCAGTCTAAATCTACCCTCCTTTAGTTTAAAACATTACTCCTTGTCCTGTCACAACAGGCCTTGCTAAAAAGATTCTCCCCATCTTTCCTGTAGGCCCCCTTTAAGTACTGAAAGGCTGCAATAAGGTCTTCCCGCAGCCTTCTCTTCTCCAGGCTGAACAACCCCAACTCTCTCAGCCTGGCCTCACAGGAGAGGTGTTCCAGCCCTCGGATCATTTTTGTGGCCCTCTTCTGGACCCGCTCCAACAGGTCCATGTCCTTCTTGTGCTGAGGGCCCCAGAGCTGGACGCAGTACTCCAGGTGAGGTCTCACCAGAGCAGAGCAGAGTAGAGGGGCAGAATCACCTCCCTCGACCTGCTGGCCACACTTCTTTGGATGCAGCCCAGGATACGGTTGGCCTTCTGAGCTGCAAGAGCACACTGTTGGCTCATGTCCAGCTTTTCATCCACCAGTACCCCCAAGTCCTTCTCCACAGGGCTGCTCTCAATCCCTTCATCCCCCAGCCTGTATTGATATTGGGGGTTGCCCTGTCCCAGGTGCAGGACCTTGCACTTGGCCTTGTTGAACCTCACAAGGTTCACACAGGCCCACCTCCCCAGCTTGTCCAGGTCCCTTTGGATGATGTCTCGTCCTTCTGGTGTGTTAAATGCACCACTCAGTTTGGTGTCATCTGCAAACTTGCTGAGGGTGCATTCAATCCCACTGTCTATGTCATTGATGAAGATATTAAACAGCACTGGTCCCAGTACGGACCCCTGAGGGACACCACTTGTCACCAGTCTCCATTTGGACATTGAGCTGTTAACGCTACATGTCTTAATAACTGAAGTCCACATCTTCATTGTATAGTCTGGTTAGCTTTATGAGTTCCAAGCAGCTATTCCAATTTTACATCATCTGATGATCAAACTTGAAGGTAGCTCCTCCTTTTGAAAAGCTTTCTTTGATTCATCATGTGACAGCTTCTCCAAACATTTCTTTAGGTATTAAGTAGCGCTTAGCCATACCAAAACACTTCATGACATGCACTAAAAGGTCTATCATTTAATTCTATACATTATGCTAATACTCTTATTAAGACTTGTTTCCAAAAAACTGTTTTGTGAATGTTGCCAGCTTCACAACAACTCAAAACATCTGTTGAACTTGGCTACCTGACTAACTGAGAGTTTCTTCTTGTATAATTTCTTCCTATCATGTTTTAGGAGTGTAAAGAAACAAAGAGGAGCAACTGGGTGGAGGGCAAGTATAAGAAGCATGAGGAAGCTGTATGAGTTGTCTTTTCTATATTTACAGACATATTCTCAAGGCTAGGAAAAAAAAGATTGAGTACTTTCTTGAAAAACAAGAGAGGAAAGTCCCACAAAGACAGCACTGCAGCCAATGAAAGCTTCCCATTTCAGCCCAATCACACAGAGCCACAAAAGGTGGTAATCATCATTTGCTCTATTGTGATGAACTGCGGTACATCCCTGTTGGGGTTCAGGCATTTGTCTTACCAGTCTAGGTCATCTCAAAAAGTGTTCTTGGCCGAAACTGGAATTTTCAGCACTAGAAGGTACTGCTTCCATACTGTCTTGGACTAGTTCTGGCAACTTAACTTGTAATAATGTGTCTTGTTACTCTTTGAATATACTGGACAAGATTCCTGAGGCACAGCATGACAGTCATCTTATAAGCACCCCTTAGCTCAAGCAAAAGTGAAAGCAAAGAAAGTATCCTAACTGTGGTGAATTGCCATTGCTTCATTTGGCTTCTGATTTCTATCTTCTGTCTCAAGGTCTTGACTAAGACTGATTTCACAACAACTCTTAGGGACCTGTATACATGTCAGTCTGAACTCTGTGTAGTCTAGTACACATTTTTTAATTCTGTGTTGTTAGACCTATTAAGAAAGATATTTTTATTTTGATTTTTACCTTTACACCAGGAGCACCTGGAAAACCTGGAGAACCAGTTATGCCAAGTGGGCCCTATAAAAGACAGACACACAAAGCTGTAATTCTGCAGTTTAGATCACACAGATTACTGTTAATCACTGGGTAAATATGGTTCTGGGATTAAGTGTATTTTTTCAGTCATAAAACATTTGTTCATAACAAAACCAAAATAACTATAAATATAATTTTTCTAAGTGATACACATACATTTTATGGAACTCCAGTGCAGTATTTTAATAATGTATTTACTGACTTCAGCAAAGTTCAGGTCTTGATTCAGCTTTTAACACACAAATTGCAAAGTACACAGCTAACAATTACTACAGCAATCGTTTTGCAATTTTTTTAACAAAATATTATATCCTCTTTTTATATCTATGCTACTGTGGTATGGTAATGAAAAGATCAGACATTTGTTAAGTGATCACAATTTGTCCTACAGAATGTAGCAAAGGAGAGTTTCCATTCTTTTAAACTTAAAATAGTAATCTAGGAAAAAGAGGAACACAAGCTACATCTACATCGAAACAATTGGGTTGCTAGACAAGATTTTTGAGGTAAGCAACATGACAAGCGAAAATATAATTAAAGGCTATGCAACCACATGCCCTGTTTCCTACTCTTCTGCCCCACTGAGATTCCCAAATTCACAGCCAAATTCATTGGCGAGCTTGAAAACACAGATTTTGTATCAAATTTTCAAGGCCATACAGACAAAGACACACAGCAAAGACAGTTTACTGCTTGGATCTTTGTTCAGAGATAGGCAGGCGTTTCTGGAAAAGGAAGTGGAGGAAAGGCTGGGTTATGCCACACCACGAAACACAATGCTGTGCAGAGATACATCTTCAGCTCCCAAAACCAGTATAGCTCTTCCCAAATAGCATTGTATCTTGAGATAGTCAATGCTGTATCTAAGAAGGGCTGACAGCTTGAGCAGACCGTAGTATTGATATGGCTACATTATTTCTGCTTCTAGAGCCAAATTCTCGGTGCCTTGCACTGCAGAATGTAGGTGCACCTCATGTGGCTACGAGGACATGAAGGTTGGGCAGGGATGCAAACAGCTGGGGCTCCATTATGTGGCAGACTGTCCAAACTCACCAGAAAGCAAACTTCAAGTATATACACTTGAATGTACCTGTATGGTATCACGCAAACCTTGTTTTGCCAAACAGAAAGACTTCCAATTAAGGGCTTTAGAGCAAATTTGTAAATTGTTTCCATTTTCGTAGTGCCTTTTGTGCTGAACAAGACATTCAACAACAGATCTTTCTACCGTATTATATATTCCTTGGATGGCGGCACACAGTGGTTATAAATATTCACTACAGCGCTGTTCCCAGATGATTCCTCTTTATCTTTTCCTGATTTTCTCTCTTTTTGTAAAATATGATGCATACTGTGAAAAAATGTTCTATGTAATAAAGCTCTGCTGACAAACTTAATAAGAACAATCTGTCCCACTGAGCATTAATTACAGACAACGTTTCTGCCATGACCTTGCACTGGATTTCTACAGAACTGATGTAACAGCTCACTAAGTATATTTTTGAAAACCTATGTCCCAGTTTATTGGATCACAAATACATGCCGGCCAAATCTCTCTCTTGTTGCAAGGAGAATTCCAGAATTATGGTGTACCACTGCACTGACCCAAATACTGATGCATTTCATGAACACTTCCTCCAATGAGAAACATATGCAATAAGTACCAGTATCTCCCTTGTGACACTACATGGGATTTTACCAAAAATGTTAGCCAACCAGTTATCACGTCCAATGAAGCTGAGCTCATATTTTATGCCGAAGAAAAATTTCAAGCTTCATGTAGAATTTCATACCTCGGGACCCAGCTTTTTTTTCTATAATTTGTTTTCCATACTGAAAAATCTTTTCATTGTTTGAAAGTTTCTTCTAACAAGTTACCCTTGTTTTATGGTATACTAAATAATTGAGTTTTGCAGCTTTTAGACACACTCATTTTAGAGCTTCTATAACAGAGAGTTATTTCTTAATGAAGTTTTTAATAAAACAGTCTGTTCATTAAGATGACACAGGTAAATTAATATTTCTCAGGACTTATATCACTATTAAATCACTATTATATTATTATTAAAGACTATGCATAGAATGAAATTTTAATTGCAGGCAGGTATGTTTTGGGGTTTTGAGGGGTTTTGAGGGTTTTTTTCTGGTGTGGTGTTTTTAGAGTGGGTTTTTTTTGTCTGGGTTTTTTAAGTTGAATGTCACAAAGTGGTAGAGGTTCAGGTTGGCTACATCAACAGGCAGAAACGGTCAACCACATCCTAGAAGTAATGCTTTCAAAAAAAGCAAACAAAAAAGAATACCACATTTTTAAAGTGGAAACTGGCCTTGCACAAATAGTATGAAATCATCGTAAGCTTTCATTTGCAAAAGCAACACATAATTAACTGTATGTATGTGAATAATCCCACTGGCTTCCTAATACTTGTGTGAATTCACTCAAATGCATTTTGCAAATGCACTGTGAGATTGGATTGTAGGATTGAAACCATCACCCTTTGATACACCGACACCCACAGTTTAAACCACCATAGCCATCTTCAGCCCTGTTGCAATTGTGTAAGAATTTCTACAGTCATGCATACCAGGCTTTCTCAGTTGGCAGACATTCAACACATAGGCTTCTGGTTCTTCAGTTCAACATGTGACTGTCCATAATCAAAAGGCTATCTTCTACAGGTTTTGTAATGGATCAGTTGCAGGTAGCAAGTTCTGCTATCAGTGAGTGGCATTTCTTCTTGCTGAGAATGGGTACAATCTCATTTGCCAAATTCATATGTGAAGGAAGATAATATGCAATTATAAACTGTTTTATATTACAGTGCATAGCTTTAAGACACTTATGTCCCTGCAATATGGATCCCACTTCATAAAAGCAGCAAAGCATCACCTCTCCAAGGAAGATGCCACTCCTCTGCAAATTAAAACCTTTAGATGAAGCAAACTACAGAGTATCATTTCTCAGAGGACAGCACTAAAGCTTATATGAGTAGAAGTAGGAATCACTTACAGGTAATTCCAGATGCACTTAACTGTTACCAGCAACTGCCAGCAATTTTTTTGCACTTCTTTTGGTAGTGTCAAAAGGCAAGTGGAAATTAAAACATGAAAAAAGTAGGTGATTAAAAAAGAAACTTACCATTGGCCCTGGCTTCCCAGGCATACCATGCTGGCCACGTCCACCCTAGATACAAAAACAGACAAGACAGAATATTTATAAGAACTCTAACTAATTTTTTTATTTATTTGTTGTTAGCATTTGTGATAACAGCCATACATACTAAAGCCATCAAAGAAATGCTGGATTGCAGAGCCCTCCAAACACTGGCATGGAAAACTTCTGGAAGAAATTATGCTCCCCTTCAAGTAAATGGATTTCTCTATTTTCAGAGAGGCCAATATTTTGACAGTGTCATTGTATGAAGCACATAACATAAACAGAGCACATAAAAGTCATGGGGAGAAATGCCAGAAAAAACAATACTTGACACTGGACGTAAAGAAACAGAAAGAAATTTCTACTCAAATATGATCTCATATCAAGGCTAATCCCTCTTTTTGCTGAAAAGAAAAATATTTTTTATGAAGACAGCTTTATTACCTGGAATTAAATTATAAGACTTAATTTAAATTGAAAGTCTAAATTTTCATTTTAAACTTTTTTCCAGACAAAATCAATACATATTATTTCTAGTTCAGTAATTTTTGGTGAAAACAGCCTCTCAAGAGAAATTTCACGGAAACAAAGAAGATGTTTTTGTATCACAGAAAAAAGTATTGTGAGAGTATTTGGCCTCGTGGGCAGCTCTGCTAAGACAAATTACCATACAGCTAGCATTCTCCTTTTAAAACTTTTTTTGACTTTTGATATTTATAGTAAAGGTCTCACCCCACAACACTCTGCTCAGCCTTAACTTTCTTAAGCTACAGCAGAATTCACCACATGAATAAACATTTTCAGGCTCAGGGATTTAAATTTAAGTAAAACAAGGGAAGAATTACAAGGAGAGAGAAGGAAGATCCTGCTTACAGGGGCACCCTGTGGTCCAATTCGACCTCTTTCTCCTGGCATTCCTCTAGGTCCCTTGAAGAGAGAACAAAAAGTGTATTATTTGGGAGCTCATCATGGCAGAATAACAAAAAGGGAAAACACAGTTCACTTGATTCCACCCCCCCCCCCCGCCACAGTGGAGAGAACACATGCCACCCCCTCTTTTTTTTTTGTCATCTTTTTCTTTGCTTTTTTTTTTTTTTTAAAACATACTTGACTTTTCCTTTGCTTCAAATAAGTTCCATACTGCATCGCTCTTCAGCGATTTTCTGCTCAGTCTTCTTTATTTGCTTTTTACAAGAACACGATTAGGTTCCCTGAGACTACAAGCACGATAAGAACAGATGATGTGAACAATAGTTACAGAACCAAGTTACTATTTTTCCCCCTGCAGGTGTAGCTTATCTTGTCCTATAGCAGGAAAGAAGTAACAGCTTACATAAATCCTTCCAGCCTCACAGGCTTGCCCAGTGGAAATTTAATAGACTGTAATTTCTCTTTTCCTATTCCAACAGTATTTCCAGTTTTAAACACATTAGAATAAATTCTGTATATACTCACCAGGGTCAATAATGCAACCTCATTTACTACGTCTCATTCACAAACTAGGTTCCAGTTCAGGGATATTACATTCTGCATGACACAAGATAGTGCTTCGCAGAGAGATGTCATTATATGCTATCAGAAAGGTGCTTTACTTCCAGAAGCACTGCTGAGAGTCAAATTTTGGCATATTACACTCCTCAGAAGTATTCAGTTGTCCAAAACCACATCTGAATGAAAACTACTCTGAGAAAATTTTCTCCATTTCGCTTCCATGTCATGCATGCTTATCTTCACCATAACCTCCAAAATCCTCTGTCCATGGTTTTCTTCACTAGTGCATTTCTGACCTAAATTACTCCACTTCTATCTCAGAGCAACCTAAACCATTTTTTTCTCATATTGAAATCACTCCATATGAAGCATCAAAAAAAATTTAGTCACCTCAGACTTACGTGAGTGGGTAAACAATCACAAAACCTACATTCAGGTTCTGTTGAGCCTTCTGATTTATTGTCATTATCTATGGCTGTGAATTGTGAGGAATAACAGCTTATAGCGGACCCAATTTACTGTTAATGTAATAGAAAACAAAGCCTCAATTAAGAGAAAGTTCAGCTTCATGACATCAAGTACAGATATCAAAACCTTAAAATTCCTGTTGGCAATAGCATTTACAATCTTAAAGCCACTTCTGTAATACCCAATGCACATGACACTCACTAGAGGACCCGTTGCACCCATGGCACCTGTTGGTCCGGATTCTCCCTAGAAATGGAAACGAAATGACACAATTAGAGGAAACAGTTTAGAGGAAAATATAGTTACATGTTTCCTCCTGTCCTCTGTGCTTATGTTAGACCTAAGAGGCAGATTTGCAGTCGCCTGTGTGCACCAAGGCCACTGTTTCCCATGCTGATGGGAAATGCCATATTTACGTTTTCTCATTGAAGCAGGTTTAACTCCTACCTGTTCTAGCTAAGAGCCCACACCACCTACTGTACTGTTTCTACCAAGTCTCCTGCTGTTGTTGCCTCCACAGAAAGTAGTAGGCAATCTCAGGAAAGAAATGTTTTCTTACACAAATTCTCCTTAACTACTGAGTTCACATTTAAATTTAGAGTTTGGAAGATTCACCTCATTTACTACATTTTTAATCTAAAGGAATAGTTCTGTCCCACCTGTGATTACCGCCTACACTAGGTCAAAAATGTTTCAGCATCAGCATTGATTGGTGTGAAAAAGCCTGGGAAAAAAGTGTTCTATGCTCTTTTAAAATAACTTTTAATCCATCTTGAAAGAATTGTCTCCAGCTGGGTATCCTGTGTCACCACTGCTTTGAGCTGAAGTTGTAAGGATGCTGCAGTACCAGTGAGGGTCAAAAGTTCTAAAGGAATAAAATTGTTAGGTGAAAAATAGTCAGTTTGATAAAATATATTCTCTCTCCTCTCCAATGCCTGTTTGTTTTAAGCCAATTTCTAGTACGGTTATCCAAAAGAGGAGAGTCAGGTTTTAGTTATGCATTATTATATTATATCATATTAAAAAATGTTAGAAAACTGATTTTCCTTTCTCAGCTTGGTCACATAAAGCCAACAGGAACCGCAAACTGGCCAAGTGGAAAATTGCAAGATGTGTACAGGCTTTTTGTTAACAGACTTTGTTGTCCTCAGTATTACATAGGTGTCACAGACAGACCACAGTCAATTCACCTAGTGATACCTTACAAGCCTAAAACTGAGCCCCAGCTGAAATCGTGACTGGCACTATTGAACTCTCTTCCTGTATAAATCCCAGACATGTCATTGTATAGCACCTTATATGGATCAAACACACAGGAAAAATGGACAATTCCATGTAGCCTCTGCACTCCATACAAGTAGCACTGCCAGGAGAGGGTACAAAGCTGTGTTCGAAAGACCTACTGTCTTTCATTATTTTGGCATTATAGAAAACATGCTTAAGCATTTAGTTCTTTGGACCATGCAAATACCTTTGCTCCAGCTGCTCCAATTTCACCTTTTGGACCATCAAGTCCTTTCAATCCCTGTAAGAGTTATAGAAATACGGAGAAATTATATTTTTGTATCTACACACACAGAACATTCCTACTATTATTGTTAAAATAGCTCGATACTAAAGTGTTAAGAATAGATGGGAGGTGGCAAGAGCAAGAAAGGAAAAAAATAAAGAAAAAAAAAAAAGATGGAATAAAGCTTTTAAACATTCCCTAAATGGAAACCATTTGTACAAGGTACATTTCCTTGGATTTGGTTTCCTTTTTAAAACAAGAACTTTTAAAAAAAAATCCTAAAACAACAAGGAGGAGGCTCTGAGCCATAGGAAACCTGTTTATTCCTCCCCAAAGTAAAATTCTGGCCAGAAAGCTTGGTAATTTGTAATCGCTCCATGTTGCAAACATATCCCTCTCTCAAGTTCCCCACCCTAATGCAAGACTTGCCAACAAAGTGAGAGAACTGTCAGGTTTGTGCCTCCTGAAGCTTGGCAGGGCTCATGCAAGCTCCTTCCAGATTCCCAGATCATTTGAAAACAGAGTGAGGAAAGCACTAGAGAATATAATACAGAGGTCAGCTTAAAGGGGAATAGCGTTGATTTTCTGCAAGGCCCTCTTTCTCCCAAATGCCAGGGATTCTGCTGCAACTGGCAGGACTAAAAGTGTCGTCAAATTCACCACTAATACAAAAGTTGAGTACCTGTATACAGAAACTGCCTGGAAACATCACCTGTAAGGAGAGGGAAAATCTTGTTTCTTACCCTGTGACCCTTGAGTCCTGGGAGACCAGGAGCACCAGGAAAGCCTCGAGGCCCCTAAGTAGGAAAAAGAATACAAACAAATAAAATCCTTATTTCTGCAGATAAACCTAGCAATAATGCTGCTAACAGGAGAGAGGGTAGCAGCATTAATACTAATACTCTTAACATTCTTTCACCTTGATGACACAATGTAGTGAGGTATAGCATTTGAGCAGATCGCAGATGATACAGCATAACATGCTATGAATTTAGACAGTCTCAGCATTATGTACATTTTCACTGATATTAAAAGCATTATTGGTTACATTAGTGTATGATCACACCTCAAACAGAAGTAATGACTAGTGGTAGATCAAGTTTTGAAGCTTAATATGAAGAAACCTTAATTAAACAGAGATCAAAAGTCAGAGCTTTTTTAAAATAAAATAGAAACTAAGACCACACTGCAAACGGTACATGTTCTTTCAGAAAATGTCAGTCAAGTAGCATGATAAGCAACTGCTATTAAAACACATTTAACAATTAAACCAAAGTTGCCTTACACTTAGTTTCCTACCAAGTTTCCTGATTTCTCTTTCAGGAGAGACTAAGAAATGGAAGGGTGCTAGGTGCCTTGTGTAAGAATATTGGTCACATGAATTTATAATGGAAATCACATTAACACCTTCATACTCTCAGATAACAACAATTCAGCAAACTGTTTAAACATATCATTTCTTCCTTTGTGGTACCTCTGAACCAAAGTGCTCATAAAGATTACAGTTCATACCTTTCGGCATAGCAAAAAATCATGAAGATATATTATAAAAAACAAAGCATCATGAAGCAACACTGATATTCAGAAGATTGAAAAAGAACATCTGAGATCTCAGCATTAGAGAGGAGAATTTCACATACAGACAAGCTGTTTCCTTGTTAGTATCAAGGAATGTAAGAAAGGTCTTCGTCTTCCCATGGTCAATTATATGGATAATGTTTGATCATAAAGTTCAGTGGGAAATTACTCCAGAGTTTGTGGACTCCTAAAGGGAAAATTACTTTATAAAGATATGAAATTTCTGAAATTAACATATTAGATTGCTTGACATTATTTATACTCAATGAGTTTCTCAGTGAAGGATCATCTCTGTTGTCATAAAAGGTCTTGCATGTAAATTTGAAATTGTACAAATTATGCTTGTTTAGACTGAATGTAGCCCATAAAAACTATTTATTTGGCCTGTGCTCAGTGGTATATCAGGTTATACAACCAGGGCAATCAAATGACGAAGCACGCACATGGGACAAGTCACATGGCAAGGAGGCAAATCCTGTGCAAGGGGAAACAGCCATCAGGTATCTCCGTAGCAGTCTATGGGCCTTGTCATTGATCAAGACATGGCACACTTCTCTGATAAACTATCAGGGTATTCAGTGGTGTTCTTTACAGTGCTATGCAATTGCAGCAAACTCTTAATGAGATCTTTTTTGTGCGTGTGCAGTTGCAGTACTTCTTTCCTTTATTAGCAAGTCTTCTAAGAGATGATTTTATTGAGCAAAACAGCTTGGCAGAACAATACTCCACAGACTGCATTTGCCTCAAGCAGCTTATAAAACATTGCCTTTGATCCATAAAGGATCCTTCCTTAGAACGAAAGCTTAGGGAACAACGCTACCTTGTTAAAAAAATCATTTATCTCTCCAAGAGATCGTATCTCCTGTAGCTTAAGAGATTATGTGTACCATGTGGCTTCAGTTCTGGGATTTATCTGTCCCCTTTTCAGCCACACTACAGCTCCCTTCCAGGTACAGAAACTTGACTAATGAAGGTAGAACTCTTTAATATGGGCCAAAATTATGTAAGATGATAAAATGATGTCATTCTATCATCAGATACACCTGTTTTCTTTTATTTCTAGAGTAAGCCACGACAAGTATCCTCTGCAGTACAAGTACGTATTATTTGGAAATCCTTTAATCACATTTGCATATTGAAAATATATATAAAAATAGATTACGTATGTCTATGATACAATCCCCTCCTCTGCTGCCCTCAGACTGACTGTTATAAAGGTAAACAGTGCCACCCCAGCCTGACATCATTTTACAGTCTCTGAGCACTTCCTGCACATGATTGCGAATGATCATGTGAAATACTGGGAAATGGAGTACAACTTATACATGCTATCATCTGGTTTATGCATATTTCACCTATGAAACAGTTGAAAGGTACACCGTGAAAAGACTCTCAGGATTAACTCAAGGACTTTTGAATCACCTGTTTGGTTCTGCGCTACCATGCTGACCTGGATCATTAGAGTAAGCTAACACAAGTACTTCAGAAATTGAATGGCAGAGCTTTGCACTCATTAGTAAAAGAGACAGTGATGACATAAGTATGAATATTTTGCTAAAATGTAAATAATCACGCTCTTACTGGAGATCCTGGAAATCCAGGCTCACCGGATTGTCCTGGTCTGCCAGGTTCACCCTAAGGAAAATAAAAAAAGGTACACATGAAAATAGTAAATGTGAAAAGTAACTTCTCTGATCATTCTTCCATTCAAACAAATGAGGACATTCACACCAGTATTATATATCCACCCTTTACTGTAACAGTTTCAGTGATATAAATCAACCACACACTTAGCTAGCAATGTGTATTAGACACACTAACTTAAAGAAGGTTTTTAACAAAGAATTGCGGGAACTGAAGACTGAGTGCAAAATGCATCTCAGCATCACAAGATGGCGCTGCAACGTAGTTTTCCTGTGAATTAAAGAGGCAACCTTTTGTCATCCTCAGGCAGAAAGTCAAATTACTTTAATTTTCCATAGGAACAGCAACCTAAAACTGCCTGCATTGCAGCTTGCTACTTCTCCTTCTGTTCAAATGGTTTAAAATGTGTATAATTTCATTCTAGGGCAGTGACTATTTTCTGTGTCATATCAATAGGAAAGAAAAAAATGGTAGAACCAAATCAGCGTATTTCGAAGATTATTCAAAGTCCTCCAGAGTCACAACCAAACATTCCTTTATATGCATCAATCAGTTCAAATACACGCAGGACTCTGGGCTGCAGGAATATGAAAGGCTTCAGAAAAATATCTTGTGGACAGAGAGAAGGTAAAGTGCTTCACAAATGCAATTAAAGAAACCCATACATACATTGGAAGTGGAGGAAGTTCTTAGAGCTGTATCGAGATTTGGCTTCACTGCACTGACAGTTAACTGTTTCCAAAGATTCTTAAAACTCTTTGTACAATTTAATGGGAAAGCAGCCATTACACAAGCTACAGTAATTTTTATACTAAAATATCCAGCATTTGCAGTTTTCAACTCATTTCCAAGCTATAAATTACAATTCAGATGGATGTAGCGTGCTTTTCAAACAAATAATATATGTCTACTGGTAAATTTTTAGGCTATTGTTGTGCAGTACATATACACTTATGCAACATGTATAATACATACATCTTATGTATATGTGTACATACATGGATAGAGTCATAAAATCAGTTATGAATATAACAAATTATTAAGAAGCTAAATACTAATTTTAAATACTAAAATTTTATTGTCCAGATCCAGGCAAATGCTACCATTACAGTTCTTCTAAACCATCATGCGATCCCAAAGAGAGGAGATGCCTCCAATTGCCCCCTCCTAACTATGGTACATTAGTAAGTCTGATTTCAGGAAAGATATCTCAGTTGAAGAACTGGCTGAGGCAAGAAATAGTAGAGAGCCAGGTCTTAAACCTTAGGTATGATGGTGATATGCAAGGAAAACATAGGAGGGTTTTGAAAGGGATTGCTAGGACTTACAGTTATGACACTGCACTTAACAAGGAGTATGATTACAAAGAAAAGTAAATAGATAAAAGTAGTTACAGTAGGCACATCTGCTTATTAGTCACTGTCCCAAAGATGCCAGTATTTGTTTAATTAAAAATAAAACAAGATACAAACTTACATCTTCACCAGGTTTGCCTGGAGGTCCCTCTGGCCCACGAGAACCAACTGGACCCTAAGAAATAAATATATTTGTTGAGAAGTCAATTTAACCATCACTAAAATATCTGCTTGCTCCATTTCAAAGCCTGGTTTTACAAAAACGGATATAGAAAAAGGATGAATTTGTGCCTAAGCACACTTGCTTAATTTTGTAGTGCTCTTTCTAACCATCCTGCCCCCAAGAAACCTGCATTATGTTATGTAAAAAGATAGGACGGATTCTTTAGGAGAAAAAAAATACATCAACAATCACAGTTGCTGTTGTTCCAAATCTCTGGCTCTTGCTTTTATTTTTGAATCATTTTATCACCTCCAAAAAATAAATATTCTCATCATCCTTTGTGTAAGTTATACTACCAGCTATGGTTTTACCAATGTTTAACCATCCTCAGGTCTGTGCTGGAAAAGTAATAGTGATTGTTTACATTATAATCATTATTATGCATGTTCATAACAATTCAAATTCACTGATTCAGGGCAACATGCTTTGAACACCACAACTCTTGACTGAAGATACTTAATAGCTTCATCTGAGACAACACAAAAAAAAATCTGTTCTGAAGTAAGGAGGTATAATATATTGTTTGCAATATTATTGTAGAAATGTTTGTATTTATTGGTCTTACCATAGGTCCTGGATCCCCAGGTTCACCAGGTGGGCCAGTGGGGCCAGCACCACCCTAAAATTAACCAAAGATTAACACAGTTACAAATTCCAAAAACTAAAAAAATAAGGATATAAATTAAAATCCGTGATCAGTATAATCACAGCCCATGGGACAGTCTGGATTCTAATTCAGAACCAGCTCACATTGCAAAATGAATGAAAGTTGGTTACTAAAATCCCTCAAGCTTTAGATAAGTCCTGTGCCGTGCACAAATCCCACTGGAAACTTAACACCATGCCAATACTGAAACCAGAACAGTCACCATTTTCATTGCTGTTGCCTCATTAAAAAATGTGTGTTGGGCTAAAACCTTGTTAAAGGTCTAATAAATTGTTCTGAGTTAATTTCTCTGTACAGAATACATCTGGAGCAGAGCTGAGAGCAGCATGTTTAGATTCACCTCTAGATGAAGATGCATTCATCCACGCATCATTGAAGATGGATATTGCCTCAGAGATGCACACACACACCAGTTACTACGTGCTTTGCCTTCATCTCTGGCCAATTATTTTAAATCCCCTGAGGCAAAGTACTTACTTGTTTTCCTTGGAGACCTTGAGGACCTCTTGGACCAACTGGACCCTATCGAAAACATAACTTGTTACACACACTGGAAAACACCCTTCCGCAAGTAACATTCATCCTACAAAGACAGCAAAATGGCCTGATAGTGACCTCCAAGATAACATTTCTATGGCTTAGAAAGACAGGGAGACTGATGTTATGAAATACAAAAGTACATAGAATGAAAATCTTCAAACTCAAAAAGCCACAGCAGTGTAAATTCATTAGCAGCTGAAAATATGGGCTTCTTTGCTTTCCGGAACCTCACAGTGTCTGGAATCAGTCAGAATAACCCAGTTGCCTGCATAGCTCCACTGAAAAAAATGTAGTAACAGAACAGAGTTGGGGGAATAGTCTTCCCTTGAAGGGAATTTCATTGCTCAGATTAATCTCATAATGGAATCAATGACAAAATAAATTCATGCTGCTGTCCTCAGCCGTGAGCAGCAACAAGCAGCAATGGAAGGACATATTTTCATGAATCATACAAACCACCAAAACAGCTTCCAACTGGTTGTGGTTTGTTACAGAAAATTCAGATTTCTCCTTAAAAAGTTTCATGGGATCTTTAGGAAAAATTTCGTGCTTAATTGTAACTTATACCATGAAGTAAACATAATCTTCTCCGAAAGTAATCCTCTTGCTTCTAGCAATACAAAAACAGCTATAGCAGACAATAGCTTGCATTTTGACAGAGGCTCAAGATTTGTGTCTTTTACACACAATTCGTTAATTTTTACTAATTTTTACAAAGCAAATGTAGAAGAGGTAGTAACAGGCCATTTAAAAATTTAGATCAAATTGAAAAACAAAACAAAAAACAATGGTTCAGCTGAATGACTGTCAGTTACTCAGTTTACAAGGAAAGGAAAAAAGCAGATCACAGAACAACATGAATCAATCCAAAGACACTGAGTGAGTGCCAGCTGGCTTTAGTAGACTTTGTGTAAGGCCTCAGAGAAACCTAGGTATTGAAAAATACCTTAAGAGAGATACTAATGTTAAAATGAATCATATTTGAGAATGACAAAAGAAGAGGCAGTACAAGAGATGCAATGTCTCGAGACAAATTGAGTGAAAGGATTAAGCAAAATGATGGAGGGCAACATAGCAAGTAGGACAGATTTGTGGAACAAATCATTGTATGTGTGCACAGCAAATTCACCAAAGAGAGACATTCATAAAAAAGGAAGGTTCTTTGAAGAAATCACCGCAAAAGTTAATCCTAAGGCAAAACATCAGATTATCTTTAGAACCTTTCAAATGGTATTGAAACTGAGTTTGAAGGTTACTAATGGGCACTTGGAGTGATAAGATTCAGGTAGGCAAACTCACGGACAGTACAATCACTAAAGGATGGTTTCCTTAAGAATGAACATTAAAAATAACACCAAAGAGGGTAACGGTATCTTGAAGATATCACAATGTGATAAATGCATGTACTGAAAAGAGATAATATTCAAAAACAACCCCAAGAGTTCTAGCAGAGACAGCTTAGGGTGGTAAAACAGCTTTGACAGACGGTAAAAAATTTCAGTGTTACCATTAAGTAAAGGGCATATCTAAACAATGAGAGATGTCAATGATAAAACTGAACCCACTGGACAAGTAGAATGTCTGTCTTAAAATAATAAAGCACAGCTTTCAGTTAACAGCTGGTTTCAGAAATATTTTTTTAAATTACTACCAAAAATAACTATCTTTAATGTCACAATGTGAAAAGAAGCCTTCAAAGTTACATATTTGTTTATTCTGCTTTGCGTTATACGTGACACTTCTCAGTTACTCTGCAGTGACTTAAGATATGAGAAAATCAGGAGCTGTTTTTTATCTGCACCTTACTGTTAGTAGCTGCTATATTTCAGGAGAGAAGGAAGACAGCAAAGCTAGAGGTGGGAAAAAAAAGCTTTCACTTTAACAGAAGAATATTTTTTCACTTTTTTCCAGGTACTGCGCCAAACTGCACTAGAACATACAGTACATCCAGGTTCTAGAGGCACAGGAAGTTGAAGAGGATGAATTCCCCTTTGGGTTTTTGCATATGCACTCCACTTCCACCCTGTTCTACAGTACAGGGCTAATTCGGTCTTACCACTGCACCAGGCATCAGTCCCATCTGACTACCAAGTCCAGATTTCTCATCCAGTCCTGCCATCTGAGCTGAAAATGGCTGAAAAAATAAGATGGGTGATTTTAGCTGTCAGTCATTTTGATGGTTGATAAGGCAAAAATCCATGTAACTACATCTTCATTATTTATATTGGCTTCACAATGCTAACAACTAAATTCTTGTTTTAATCATTAAAGTTGTCTTTCCTGTAAATTTGAGGTGGTTTAAGGCTTCAAAGACCAGTCAAATGCATCATATTGTCTGCTTACTATTCTGACTCTACCTCCACTTTAATATTAAACAAATAGGAAAATGACCTAAAACGACTAAAGCCTCCCATAAAAGTAACTAGATTTCCTTCACTACCTTCAAATTTAAATCACACCTTAACTTCACCTGCAATATTCTTTCATGTCTTCTAAGCTTTTCTTTTGTTTTCACTTACTGTGAGTTCAGAAATATCTGAAGGTAAATGGAAATGTAGCTGATTTTATGATTGCAAATTAGAATGTTAAAGTGTGTTGCCCTTTTCCAGCAAAGCTGAAGGCCACTGCTGTTCAGGCCAATTCACAGAGACAAATGAGTTAGAGCAGGAAGAACCTTCAGTGCCCTTCTTCTGCAAGCACATAGTTGAAATCAAAAGTTTTAATTTGCTTCATTCAGAGCCAGATCCTCACTCATGGCAGGCCAGAGCTTACAGTGGGTGAGACAGAGCAATAGCACAAATGCGCATTCAAGTCTTCTAAGATTTACAGTTTGTTCCACATCAGATTGGTCCCCAAATACATTTTCCACAAGGCTGGAGATTGCCTAACTTCAGAGACAGAACACAAGCCAAAAATGTCTTAGATCTCTGGCCACACCTATTCTTTAATATTTTCTGTGGAAATCTATAAAGGATGGCAGTCTAACACCCATCTTGGTGCTTCTGTGATTCCAAGGGATTCCTCTGTGCTGAAGATATGTACTTGGGCTGAATCTGCTGGATTCAGGACTATTTGGAAAGGTGGCTGAGTCAAGGAATGCTGCCCAAACTTGCAAGCCGTTGGCCTAACACGAATATTTCAGCTTATTGTCAGTATAACTCTATTGTTTTCAGTAACGTTGCAGGAACAATGGAGCGAGAAATCAAAACAGATCTATTCCAAACAGCAATAAATGTGTAACTGAATATACTTGAGAAATTAAAATATGTATTTCATTTATGAATCATCATTAGTGTTCCATAGAATTTGGGGCTGGACAGGAGGGGGAAGTCTTGCAGAACATCTTGCCTGTATCTATGGCTGGTTAGCACTGCTTTTCACAAACAATTCCTTATTTAATCTTATCAGCGTTGGTCTGAACAATTCCAGCAAGAAATATACTTAACCACATTTTAATTTGTCTCTTATTTACAATTAATATTTTTTTTTCTTTTCTGTTTTCCTAATTTGGTACACCAGTTTCCCTGTACTATTGCCCAGATCCCTTGGGTTTAAGTCAGGTGGAAGTAATGGAACCCTACTGAGGGTTTTAGATTTGGGCACCTTGGCTTTTCTAGATGCTAAAACCCATTGCAAAAGATGTGTCCTTTCCAAGGTTTCTCATGTTCAACTTGACCCAATTTTTGGCAGACCTTGCAGTGCCGCTAGCTGCTGTCCCTCATGACTGGGAGACAGGAACTGTGGGCACGGCATTCCACATCATTCACTGAAGCAAAGAGAAGTTACTCTTTCTGTCATGCGGATCTGGCCCAACACTCACTTCACTTTCTATTAAAGTGACTGTATAACTTACCCTGCTTAGTCCATCTGGTCCTGGGTGGGTAGGATGCCCTGGAGGACCAGGGTCACCAGGCTGGCCAGGGATACCAGGTTCACCATCAATCCCTTGAGGACCCCGAGGGCCCTAGAAGTGAAATCAGAAATGCAAAGAGTTGCAAAGGTATTGATTAAAATCATTGTAACTGGCAAACAACTGCCCCATTTGTGATAAATCTGCATTTCTACAGAAAGATCTTCAAACAACCAACCTCCCTCAAGACCTGTTCCTACCTTCAGATCAGAAACACTGGCTAAAATTAGTCATGAATCCAACACACAAGTAAACTGGAGTAATTTCTCTCACAGGCTCTTTTAGAAACTCAAGATTCCTATCATTCCATACTAGTGTATACTATTCCTGAAAAACTGTTTGGCTTTGCACACAATATAGAATATCAAGAATTTACTTCTAAAATACAGATAACTCAGATTAGCGTACATACGCATGCTTAGGAAACTCCAGCATAAGGCTGGATTTTTACAGCCTCCTGACATCATGAATGGTTTAGACAGCTCATACTATTGCCGAATTCTCAACACAGTTACACTGCCAAAAATGCAGTGTCATGTTATCTCTAGCTAGTATTTGCAAAATAGGCTAGGAGGTCAACCCATTGCTCCCATTTTGATCACCCACTTCTGATTCCTAAACCACATTCATCTTTTCTTGTGTCAGAACTAAAATTAAACGTGGAAGCAGCTAATAAAACATTAGTGGAACAAAATCAATAGCAACAGGGCCAATAAAGATATACTTCAACCATAAACACAGGCCTTAAAGTGCTTGTCACTACTGCTTCCTTCATTAGAATAGAAGTGCTTGACTATGGCAAGGAAAATTTTCATAGTGTATAATGAGCTCTTCTACTTTAAGGATGTTTAAACATAAAACTTTGGAAGCCTGGCTCAGTGAGCCATCTTTACAAACACAGTTATAATCAGACAGATTACTTGTATTTCCATGAGATGAGGACTGTGTTTCCTCGCAGTCTGCGACACATTTCAGTGGAATTTATGTCTGAACTAGTATGCTTTGAACTAGTATTCTTGGAACTAGTATGGTTTGCATGTTAAAGAAAAAGCATTCCCTTGGGAAAGGGCTACACTGGGATAACACTGACAATAGGATTCCTGGAAAATCCCAGTGAATGAGCTAGTTCTCTTAATTCTCCATCTATCTTTATGGTCTGAAATTTCTATAAGCCTAGCAATCAGGGGGAAATCTTTTTCTTATCAGACATATATGTACACACACACACACACCCCCTACTCACAGAATGAGCTGCAAATAGATGGTATTCTGGAACAAATGAGGAGATTTGTGCATGTTGGATGGAAGCAGAAGGTTCTAGCAAAAACCTTTATTATTTAATATTTCTATTATAAACAGAAGTACACACTGCCAAACCTAAAAGTGCATACTGTCCCTGAGTTATCTTTTGTTTGTTCTCAAAAACAAAGCTCAGCATTAGAGAAAAAAACAGCTGCCTATAAAGAATTAAGCAAGCATTAATACAACTACTGATTTTCAATAAGCAAGCCAAGACACCTTAACAAAATCTGACATAGAAAAAGATCTTTTTTTGGTTTCTTTTTAGAAAAGGACCTACTTTTTAGTCACCAAAAATCAACCTGCTTCAAGAGCAGCACTGCACCCCCCTATCCTAAAACCTAAAAAGTCCCCGAAAAGCATGTTTGTATTTATAGGTGGCAACTAACCAGTGGTATATAACCAATGCTGGGGGGGTGGTAATAAAATCTTGATTATACTTTTATTTTATATTATTTAACTATTTACATATATCTAAAAAAACCTTTCATTTTCACCAGCTCAAGGTCAGTGAGGCTTAAGGGAAAAAAAAAAAAAAAAAGGGAAAAAAATTCTCACGTAGGCCACGAGGTGGCACCGCTTAAACACGCAATTGACTCATTCTGGCCCATTGCTGCTGCTGTTTAGGAAACTATTACAGGTTTTGCCTGTAATGGAATAAAAGGAAATGCAGATCATGGTGGAACACTCTGAAACTACTATCTATTTTAGCTGCTACTGCAATTCCAATCGAGTGTAAATCTATATTGAAACAAAACATAACAATGGTTCTGAGGATGCTCAAGCTTATTTTCCGTCTTCAAAAGATCATTTGTAAACACCTGAAATTCTATCATGCTCCAAAACTCCCCCTCCCTAGATGCGTTTTGCAAAAGCAAACATGCTATTGCCTAGCTGTTTCCCTCTCATTGTTACACAAAGAATCTGAAGTAAAAAATATGCTAATACTCCTGAATTCACTTTACATCCAAGGGTCCTGCTTTTATAAAAGGCAGAGATCCATAGCAAGGTTGAGTTCCTTCTGCTCACTAGTCAGTAGGAGCCCATTTAAAGAACAAATTAAAAGATCCAAAGAAACAAACAAGCTTGGAAATGTGCTTAGTGGTTTTGTAATTCCAGCAGTCAGTAATGTATTTACCCATACTAATTTTACAAAGGGTATCTGTACAAGGTTACCTGCTCCATGAGGTATTTTAAACAAACTGCAAACAATGTGCAGAGAGGTTTTCATAATATAAACTGCAGCTGTGAACTAACATTTTTTTCCACAAGTATAAATAAAAAAACCTGCACTAGCAGTCACTCTGTAACTCAAGCAGTGCTCTTTGGTCTCAGACCCACACTCTGATAGACACACAGCTCATTAGAACCTTTGACGTAACATTTTCAAAGGAGCTGACTGGTTCCTAATCCCTTGATATCCCTTGAAAGCAGTATAATAACCAGTGTCAAAGGAACTCAAAACTATTTACAGCCTTTTGGTATTTTAGGTGCTTCTAGCCACCACTCTGTAGAGACATACAAGGGATGCACGGCACAGAATCAGAAATTATTTAGCACTTCATTGATAATGATGTACATTAGGAAAGCACTTCAGACGTCTCTATAAACACCGTCAGGATTCCTCTGCACACCACAAGATTTCACAATTACTTCCAGAATTCTTTAAACATTTTGGTACTCATTCATCAGACAAACATCTTATGGTGATCTACCGAGCAGCAGTGGCTTGGCATCCATCTCAAAGAGACTACACACTTACTCCACTGCTTTAGAAGAAGTGTCATGACCATCTATGGACAACAGGCACTCACTGGAGGAACAGCAGAAAGGAGTCGGTTTTAGGCCTATGCTTAAACTCAGTATTGGCTTGCTCTCTCCTGAGGGATAGGAAAATATCCACATAGAAATTACAATGATACAACAATTTAAAATCTGCTTTTAGCAGCTTCTGCTCTTTGACCTAGCTTTTTCAGCAGGAACATGTCGTCTTTGGTATTTTCAGCACTCCCTTTTGGCCTTTCTGTGGTTCTCCACATGCAGACACTGAAATTCCCTTATGAAGTCTTTATTTCCACTAAGCAATCTTGATTATATTATTCACCAGCATACCAACATACGTAGTCACATATTAACTCCTGCTAACTTCCTGAGCTTTGCCTTTTCTGAAATACTCTGAGCAACACAGCTCTCACTGCTTCTGATGCACAGTAGTAACCAGCAAAAAGTCAGCAAGTTCCTAAACAGGCGAACGTGATGTTCCAGTTTTTTGGGTTGGGTTGGTTTGGCTTGACTTTGGCTAACTGCTGAAAAAGTATGGCTTTTAGCAGAAATACTGCTAAACCTCCGTCAATTATCTCAAAACATTCAGGTTTCAATCTACCCAGGGAATGGTGAGATATAAATGTTTTTCTGCTTGTTACCTGATTCTTGGAAAATATGAGGAAAGTTCTGGTAACTCTAGAAGACACGGAGACAGTTTAAAGCCATCTAACCTTTTGAGGTTAGCCCAGTACTTGATTTCTGAGATATTTAATAACTTACAGGTCTTCCCTTTGGTCCTCGTTCTCCTCGTGGTCCTTGTGAGCCTGGAGGTCCCTAAAAGAAAGATTAGAAATATTAAGTACCTTTTAAACTAGATAACGATTAATAAAGCTCTGAAAATATGAAATGCAATGCTTATTTGAAAATTAATGGGGGGGGGGGGGGGTGTTCACAATGATTATAAAGAAAACCACTACCATCACCAAGTATTCAATATTTCTTCTCAATTGTACATTGCCTGAAGGGAGTAGAACCAGGATGCAGAGATCTACAAAATGGTTTCATCTCTCACATGTTCCACAGGTTAATTTAGCAAAGGTTTTCTGAATGCTGGAGGTTCTTAATGCTGAGACGTACAGGTTTGAGACAACCTTCCTGCTAGTCCAGAACTGCTCTCTGCTTAGCCGCAGCCAGGGAGCATACTGCGTCTCCTTCTACTCCTGCTAGATCCCTGCTAGAAAACCATTCCCCAGCATCAGCCTCGCACAAAGGTCCTCAGACATGCATGTACTACAAGCACACAACCATTCACTTAGGGCACGGGCTGACCAGAGACTAGTAAAAAAAAAATCTCATAATCTTGTTGCCTCCTCAAATCCAGCAGCTTTGCAGACAATACCCACTACAGGCACAGAAGAGTCCTCCTTCACATCATCCTCACAATACAAAACAGAAATGGCATAAAGTGGAAAATGCTATCATCAGAGAAACAGAAGATCAAAAAATACTCACGGCTGGTCCCGGGCGGCCTCGTATTCCTGAAACCTAAGGAAGGCAATATGAATGAAAGTTACCACAGAGCATTATGGCTATATTTGTCATGACTACCCTACAGAAAATTAGTTATTGAAAAGTAACTAGCAAGAGAGCAAATTAAAGTGCCAGACAAGTTGCAAGGCTTTTGGGGGAAAAAAAAAAAAAAAAATGTAAATTCCACTAGTTATCTCTTTCCAGTTTGGAGTATTTTTATAAGCAATATGAGCAAAATCTTGGCAGTATTATTGTTATTCTAAAAAAGATTAAATAAGTGAATTACAGTGATTTAGTTTCAATTTATCAATTCTTTTAATTTGTTTGTCTTCATGCTAGACAGGGGTAATAAAAATAGAAAGTGACAATTTATTTTGCTAGTTTTCTCAAGAGTCTCTACACTTTCCAAATACTAATTTACCATTATACCTCCACAAAATTCTAACTGTAAAAGTAAAGATTACGACAGATTTAACTCAATAAGACTTTCTCCCAAAATGCAACTGACTGGAATTTCTAATGTTACATACATGAAACAGCATAATTAATCCCATTCCTTTCATTCCTAGGCTGTACATTTTTGTTGTATTTTCCTAATTACTGCAATTCTGCTTTAAAGCACTAAAATGTACACTTCTAGGGTGTGCTGATAAATGGAGAAAGAAATGGACTTACAGGTGGCACTATTCCAGGTTCTCCTTTTTGTCCCTGTAGGAAAAAGATACAAAAACATCTGACTGCAGAAAACAAGTGAAAGTACAATTAACAGTACAAGTTTCACCAATACCGTGCCTGTGACTGTGACAAATGCTAAGACTTCTCTAAGGATACAGCTGAGGCTCAATTGAAGTAGCTGTGATAGCTATTCCATACTATTTTTAATGACTATGGACACTGATTAAATGAAGGTTATAAATTAACATACTTTCTCTAACTGCATAACATACTGACTGAAAGAAGAGTCAAACTAAAAAATTACCATGATATCTACGTACTACAAAACAAGTTGTAGTTCTGTTATTGGATTCTATGATTCATATGAAATGCAGAGCCCAGAGCAGCATTCGGACTCCGTTTCTTCAAGGTACTAAATCAAAATTCACATCATTAAATTTATGAACATAAAAAACCTGCATGCCCATCTGCAGCGCAGGGACAGAATACAAAATGATATCGTATAGCTTCAGAATGAAGGACACAGCATTTGCCACTTTTCTTTGAACTGAATGTGTTGACAATGACTATACGTTACACAAAATAACTGGGTTTAGACCTATTGTTGGTAACCATTTTATTAAGGAAAAAAAGAGGACTTCGTAAAGATAAAAAATTTCCTCCCTTGTTTATCAAGTAATAATAAACTGGTTACAGTCCATTTACTTCCATAAACTACCTCCTGCATACAGAGCTACTCCGTTTTAGTGAGTGTATATACTTGATCACCTAAATATTATTTCTATTATTTCTTGTAGGTGTTTACTATCTGAGAAGCTCATTTATCAGAACGTATTAACCTAAAGAAGAGGAGGCTGAGGGGAGACCTTATCGCTCTCTACAACTACCTGAAAGGAGGTTGTAGTGAGGTGGGTGTTGGTCTCTTCTCCCAAGCAGTTAGCGATAGGACGAGACGAAATGGCCTCAAATGCACCAGGGAAGGTTTAGATTGGATAGTAGGAAAAAATTTCTCATGGAAAGGGTAGTCAAGCATTGGAACAGGCTGCCCAGGGAGGTGGTAGAGTCACCATCTCTGGAAGCATTCAAAAGACGAGTAGATGTGGCACTTTGGGACATGGTTTAGTGGGCATGGTGCCGTTGGGTTGATGGTTGGACTGGTGATCTTAGAGATCCTTTCCAATCTTAATGATTGCTAGTTTGTACTTTCATTAAAAAATAATCCAGCCACCAAGCCAGGAAACATGAAATTGCTACTGTACCCTTAATTGCTTTAGTGGTGGACTTGGTAGTGTTAGATTAATGGTTGGACTGGATGATCTTAAAGGTTTCCAACCTAAACAATTTTATGATTGTGTTTTAATTCCTTTTGTAAGAATAGATCTTCTCTTTGTTTAATTGCATACTATGAGAGATGCCGCCCACAGAAGTGTGGCTCTGTGCAAGAACACATCATCCCAGTTCTTCATCAGTGCCTGGACCAACCGTCCCCATCGAGCACTCAGGCTGTGGCAGACCCACCTCCAGCAGAGCCTCCTGTCATAAAGGACCTTCACAAGTACTCGGGTAACGGTTGCCAGCATTTTACTTAGTGTTGACTTGAACAGGGCCATGACATTATGCAAGCTGCCTTGGGCAGCCTGAATTATTATCACAGTGAAAGTAGAAAGGATGCCAAAAAAATGTTTTCAGCATGGTTTCATACATTTAAGTAGAGCTGAGGAGTATTTTTATATTTGTGCAATCCTCCACTGATTTATACAAAACCCCAGTAATCCATGGTCAAGTATATGAAATAAAACAGCAAATGTAAGAAAACCAAAATTCTTATTAAAAACACTGTGTAGACCAATGAGTAGTGTAAAACATTTTTTTAGAACTTGAATCTGTAAGTATAACTTTACATTGGAGGTCATCACATCAGTGCTGTGGGGTACCAGCTAGAAGGCAGAGTAGTTTGGGGGTAAGTTTGCCTAGCAGTCAAAGGTGTCACTTAGGCTCCTGTAAATACACCTGACCTCAGGTGTAGCCGTACACAAGACAGGCTGCACAGCTGACGTACAGCCATATCTGACACCTCAGTGTGTCATACCTCAGTGGCTGCTCCAGGCTACGGGCAGTAGTGCAACAGCTATCTTGTGATTGAGGCCTGAATTAGGAATCGGTCCAAGCTAACACAAGGACAGCTAGACAAGATGCAGTAACGCCTTGCACCATAATACAGACACGCCTCCTGCGCAAAGTTTTAACAATTCCAGCAGGAATGGTTAGAGGGGTTGTGCTACCTACTGCACACTGGGCAGCTAAGTCTCAGCAAAAACAAGCTGAGAGTTTTAATAGTTTGGCTTCTAATGACCTAGCGGTCCCTTCCCTCATTTTGTGGCACTGCTAGAGATGAAACAACCAAACTACTCAAACTGGAATTCCTTTTATGTAGACAGCAGGGATTTTCAGTCAAGGGATTCTCTATATTAAGACCAGGATTTTTGCCTGCATCCCAGCATTTTTTCCATGTGGACTGCAATCTCCCTAACCACTAAGTAAGACCAAGAGGAAAGAATTAAGTCTTTTTAACAGAGTTTATATTTAATTTCTGTGAAGTGCTCCAAGGAGATGCAAGAGATTCTTTTAACAGTTGTAATACATTTAAAAAAAAAAAGGAAATCTTACCTTTCTTCCTCTACCTATTAAAAAGGACAAAAGAAAAAAAGAGAGGAAATTAATGTTTTTACTCTGAGAGACAGAACACGGTAAGAGCTGAGTGAAGGTGTTACAGCCAGAGCCATCCCCAACTCTGGATGCACAGAAGATGGTGTATCGCCTACAGGGAGCTGGGGAAGTTCCCAGGGACACACATACTCCCTTGTTCAGGTGTAAGCAATCAGAACAGTTTGCAATGACGTCCCCCAATTCTCAGCCTTTTTTGGCATTGCACAGAATAAGAAAAAACACTTCAGGAAAGCAGAATACCTTGTGGGGAATTGTCAGAAGCTGGACTAATGATTGACAGTGAAGTCAAAGGAAATTTTATTACTGACTTCAACACAAGTAATGTTGATGGATCCACAATGTTTTACATGGTATTTTTCAAAAGACAGAGCTAAGTGAGGGATTTTTGACCTTTTCTTATTTGAAAAGCACCTGCAATATCATGTGCCTCAATTCAGAGCCATACAGCTACACTCATATGCACAAAAATCCTTCAGAGGAATATTTTATTAATACCTTGAATAACAGTAAGGAATTCTGGAATGTATCCATACTGCCTTTATATTTGTTGGGTGTGCCTTGTTGGCATTGGCCTAATGCCTCCCACAACACAGCAGGATGCACGATCTATTTATTAATGCTTGCCACATCTTGCTCCATTGCTCAATTACACAAGTCCCTACTACATGCTCTTTATCACTACTTTGTTCTATATTAAGCCAATCAACAGCAATTATATCTCCTAAAGAAATTGCTTTAATTATTATATACACAATGTAGTTCAAATAATGCAATACACAGTATTAACGAGCATTAATTGCAAGTTAAGAGATTTTCTTTTAGGAAAATTGAGGGGGGATTGCTTCATCCAAGTCTCTCCAGGAGGAAGAAATGGACTGGAAAAGACATAATCCTTAAGGTATATCACAGAAAGTTAATACTTCATGCCAATTTTTTTTCTTATGTCTCACAAAAGGATCACACGTCCATATTTCCATTTTGGAGAAACAGTTTATACTGTTTACATTTTACTGTTTGCATGTAATGTTTACATTTATTAATCTATTGCAGGGGCCTCGAATTAAGCATGTTATTACAGCATGCACTTATTTTATTATATATATTTATACAATAAATATATATCTATCTTCATATGTTTATTATATATATATTTATCTTTCAGTTCCAGATGAATCACAAAAAGAAGCCAGAATTCAACCTCCTTGAAATATCAAGATGGAATTCAGACCAAGCTTTTAGTTATAAAGCCATTTGGGCTTATATCAGATTTATAGTCAGAAGAAAACTGTTTCCAGAGCCAGCTCAGGTGCAACCCAAGATGGAAGATAACTGCCAAGTATCTAATCTCTTCAGATTTAAACTTTCACCATGGAAATACTATTAGAAATTTCAGTATCATGAGGCTCCTAGCTCTTTGGGCTGTCTCTCCTTTTAAAAAAGCAAACTGGAAAGCAATCTTACCAATGGTGGTGTCCAAATCGTGTGTTGTACGGGAGCACACAGGACAGCACTCTCCTGGGGGCACCTGCGGGTTCTCACACTCCAGCACATCTTGACACTGGATTTCATCGCAAAGAATAGCTCCGTTGTCACAGACACAAATTTGGCATGGTGAGGGCTTCCAAATATCCCTGTTCAGGTACATCTGGCCATTCTGAGTGCAGGCTATTTCTTCAACATCTTCTCCTGGGATAGGAAAGAGAATATACAACGCATTTTCCAACCGTGAAATCAAAGAAGAAGTAGGTCTGGACAAGGAAAGAGCACACCTGGAGATGAGAAGCAGCACCACATACATGAAAAAAAACAGTCCACCAGCATAGCTGAAATTGATATCAAGGACTTTTAAATATCAGTCATCTTAAATGCCTGTCTTATGTTACCACCTTATTTCTTGATCAGAAAGTAGTCAGAGTCATCACGGAGTGCACAAACCCACCACGCTATCAAATGAACTTTGCCTCATGAGTCTCTGGATGTCATTCTGCTCAGTGGGGTACTAACTGCATTGACGAACTCCTGCCAGTGCCTGCTCTTTGTAACTGTTGTGCACAGGGCGTTACAGACACCTGACTGGCGAGAATAACCTGGAAGACTTCTATACAAAACGGCACGCACTACCTGCTCCCAGCTGCCAGGTACCTTACACAGCCGGACTTATGAGTGTTGAACAGACATGACAGTGTTTGTTGAAAAGAAAAAAACTCATTTATTGGGATCCTGGTGTAAGGTAACACCAACACAGAGAATCAAATCTTCCAAACAGGACAGTCAGTCACTGTCCAGCAGCAATAGCAATCTCCAGCGCAAGGGTACTTGCAGCACTGTCTCCAGCCGAGTGAAGAGAGGCCCCTCAATGTACTCATTTTGCTCAGTTCTTATAATCCAGCTGGTCATTGCCCTACATGATTACCCCAGCACACACATCAATTATTGCTGTGGATATATATTAACTGCATAGAAAATACCTCTTAAATATTTTAACTATATATGAAAGACTATCCTATATGGCCACTTATATAGGAACAGCATTGACTATATGCATATGTCCTATATATGTACATATTCACACATTTGTATGTAGGTCATTCTGTTTTATGAAAATTGCATATGTCATTTTTAACCTAATCCACTCCATTTACAGAAGGTTCATTTTCTTTCTTGTCGTAATACTATCACTTTTCTTGAACGACACTTTAGAATTAATTTCTTATTAATTATTTAGAAATTCATTCAATACAGTTTTTGCTCTCCCCTCTCAACCAATCTACTGTCACCAAGGTGGAACAACTTCCCTGGGTTGAATTTATAACTTAGAAATTTAAAAAATTTCCGCAATTGACTGATGGCAGCATTTAAGGTGATATGTTCATCTGTTTAGGTACTGTTCTACCCATACTTAACTCTATGCCTTTGTTTTCTTCCTATGCTGTAGGCAAGTATTTCAAATATCTGGATTATTTTTTTATTCATGAGGTGAGTATATCTCAGTATCTCCCCTTAAAAATAAAATACGTCTGATAAAGAATTAAAAAAATCAAGTAAAGTGGAAACTTTTCTTTGGGTATCCAACATTTTACAGAACACCCTATCATGAAAAAAAAAAAATCACTTTGGTCCAATGAATATTTCATCCTCTAAAGGAACACAAGCAGCCACAAAAGCAATGAACTGTCCCCAGGCTCTCCCTAGACAATGGGTCACAAACCTGCAAACCAAGAACCCCAGTGCCAAGATGCCCTCCTCTAAGTCATACACAGCAAAGCTGTCACACACAGTCCAAAAGATTCTCCTGACCCCTGGGATGCTGCGGAGAAGATTAATCTTACTTGGGTGAGAGCTCCATCTGACCACAGAAACCTTCCTATCAAAAATGTCTTTGAAACTGGACAATCCAGTTAAAACCATAATCTGAAAACTCCCAAACAGCCCTAATTTCTAACTGATACAAGACTAGGAATAGGGGTAATCATATATATATAGACCATATATATATCTCTATATAGAGGGAGATATATGAATGACACATCCCACTACTCAAAGATCACAACCGTGGATCGCCAGCTGGACGCTCACAAGTCTATGGGGCCAGATGGGATCCACCCGAGAGTACTGAGGGAGCTAGCAGAGGAGGTTGCCAAGCCACTCTCCATCAACTATCAGCAGTCCTGGTTAACAGGGGAGGTTCCAGATGACCAGAGGCTTGCCAATGTGACGCCCATCTCCAAGAAGGGCCGGAAGGAGGACCTAGGGAACTACAGGCCTGTCAGCCTGACCTCAGTGCCGGGAAAGATTATGGAGGAGTTCATATTGAGTGAACTCAACAGGCAAGTGCAGGTCAACCAGGGGATCAGGCCCAGCCCGCATGGGATCATGAAAGGCAGGTGCTTGACCAACCTGATCTCCTTCTATGACCAGGTGACCCACCTAGGGGATGAAGGAAAGGCTGTGGATGTCATCTACCTGGACTTCAGCAAAGCCTTTGACACTGTGTCCCATAATATTCTCCTTGGGAAGCTGGCAGCTCACGGCTTGGACGGGCATACCCTTCGCTGGGTAAAGAACTGGCTGGGTGGCCGAGCCCAGAGAGTTGTGGTAAATGGAGTTGAATCCAGTTGGCAGCTGGTCACGAGCGGTATTCCCCAGGACTCTGTTTTGGGGCCAGTCTCATTTAACATCTTTATCAACGATCTGGATGAGGGGATTGAGTGCACCCTCAGTAAGTTTGCAGATGACACCAAACTGGGTGGGAGTGTTGATCTGCTGGAGGGTAGGATGGCCCTGCAGAGGGACCAGGACAGGCTGGATCAATGGGCCAAGGCCAACTGTATGATGTTCAACAAGGCCAAGTGCTGGGTCCTGCATTTGGGTCACAACAACCCCATGCAACGCTACAGGCTTGGGGAAGAGTGGCTGGAAAGCTGCCTGGCTGAAAAGGACCTGGGGGTCTTGGTTGACAGCCAGCTGAACATGAGCCAGCAGTGGGCCCAGGTGGCCAAGAAGGCCAACAGCATCCTGGCTTGTATCAGGAATAGTGTGGCCAGCAGGAGCAGGGAGGTGATTGTGCCCCTGTACTCAGCACTGGTGAGGCTGCACCTGGAATACTGTGTCCAGTTTTGGGCCCCTCAATACAAGAAAGACATTGAGGTGCTGGAGCATGTCCAAAGAAGGGCAACAAAGTTGGTGAAGGGTCTGGAGCACAGACCTTATGAGGATCGGCTGAGGGAACTGGGGTTGTTTAGCCTACAGAAGAGAGGGCTGAGGGGAGACCTTATCGCTCTCTACAACTACCTGAAAGGAGGTTGTAGTGAGGTGGGTGTTGGTCTCTTCTGCCAAGTAACAAGTGACAGGATGAGAGGAAATGGACTCAAATACACCAGGGAAGGTTTAGATTGGATAGTAGGAAAAATTTCTTCTTGGAAAGGGTAGTCAAGCATTGGAACAGGCTGCCCAGAGAGGTGGTGGAGTCACTGTCCCTGGAAGCGTTCAAAAAATAGGTAGATGTGGCACTTTGGGACATGGTTTAGTGGGCATGGTGCCGTTGGGTTGATGGTTGGACTGATGATCTTAGAGATCCTTTCCAACTTTAATGATTGCTAGTTTTTACTTTCATTAAAAAATAATCCAGCCACCAAGCCAGGAAACATGAAATTGCTACTGTACCCTTAATTGCTTTAGTGGTGGACTTGGTAGTGTTAGGTTAATGGTTGGACTGGATGATATTAAAGGTCTTTTCCAACCTAAATGATTCTGTGATTCTATGATTATTTTTTAAGAAAACCTGTTATTAGCATAAAAATTAACAGCTCTAAGCACAAGGACAGTTTCACTGTTCTATGCATTTCTGTCCTAATTTAAACCAGATGTAAACAGAAAATCACAAAGTAATAAATACGAACAGATTTGGGATTTCAGCTTCATGTCTTAACTCAAGTGCAGTTACTCCATCAATGTCAAACCTCAGAGAAATAGAGCAGATGTGTCATTAACTGTTGCCTGCCATCACTAACTTCTGCAGCTTTCTAACAGAAACTAAAATCCAAATTTGTACCAGGTCAACACCTCTCTTCAATCAGTTGATCACACCCACTGACAAAATGACTTGAAGGGGTGCTGCAGAAGCTCAGGAGGAAATGTTTGCAGTGTGAAGTAAAGACATCAACCAAGTGTACTGTACTGTCCATTTATGACACTGGGAAAAGAATTTTCCAAGCTGCAGATCGTTATTTTGGAAAGCACTCTTCTCGCTTCTCCCTTGTGTGCATGACATAACGTGCTGTCTGACATATTTAGCCTTTTCCCCCAGATGTCTGGCATATGGTCTATGTCTTCCTTAATGTATTGCCCGCAGAACTCGTTGTGCTGTTCAGAAGAGCAGCAGTTTGCATAAATGAAATTTCTAAGTTACTGAGCCCAAAGTCAGCATTCTGTCATAACTTCAAATAAACCACATAGCAACTGATTTGGCAAATCAGAACTAAGCCAGATGGTGACTAGCTTCTGCCTGCGTCCTGCTCAGCAGCTGAGAAAGAGGCAGACAAAGGCAGGGGAAAAAAGCACATACCAACTTCTGGAAGTGTACTAAGAAGTCTGTTTTCCTATCAGATTGCAGATATGCTGGTAAAAAAAAAAAAAAACCAAACCAAAAACCCCACACAAACCAACCCACCCCACAATACTGCCAGAAAACACATTTTTAATTTTAAACCTTTTGATTACGTTTGGTGCTTCTAGGCTTCTAGCTTTCCTTTCTGCTGTGACTGCATTACACTGGGAGAGTAACCTGAAAAGAGCAGCTATTTCAAAGCCAACTCATCCCACAAGCACATCTTGACATTTTACTCTCAGGCCTGAACTGCAGGCATGTTATCCATCTACACCCAGAATGGGAAAGGCAGCAGAGGAAACTGTTCCACCATTTCCTCCCTGGTTTGGAAACCTGCAACTTTTTTTTAATTACAGACACCAAGTCAAAAACTCCTTGTGTCGCATGTTCTTCCTACCTCTGCAGTTGTAACACAAGGTGCTGAATGGCTTGAGAAGCAGCTTTGGAAATTCTTAATGTGGCAAAAGGATCTGCTAGCCCATTAACCAATTCCTTTCTTACCAACAAAAAGTACAACTCTAATTGGTATTAGACCTGACTAGAGAACCTACAGGGTTGCGAATCCATTGAGGTCAGTGAAAATGAGTTTCAAAGCAGTCTGCAAATATAAAAGGCAAGGTAGAAGAAAGACCCTATGATATATTTAAGGACTCATTCATTCATGAGCTTGCACAAAGGACCTTCATGAAAGAGGATTTTAATGAAAAGCACAATGAGTACAATGCAATTATTTTTGTGCTATATATTGACCTGTCAGAGTATTGGTTTTGCTTTAAAGAACTATTTGATCAGAAGTCGAACAGTCAATTATAGCTAATATACTAAATCATCATACTCAAAGACTATGCACGACCAGTTTGGAAGTAAAAATCACATCATGCACTGACACATATGATGCCCAGTTTTGTGACAACACTGAAATTGTACTAATTATTGGGGGGCGGGGGGAAACCCCATCCCAGCCACTAGATGGCTGTCAAAGCCCATCAGTCATCATGAGCCAGTGTCAAGAAGTTTAGGCACAGCAGAGGCGTGCAAAATGCCTGCTTTGGGCATTTTATGCTGAGCTTGTTTTCCTTTCAAGTACATTTCTCTCAAGGTTAATTCCACTCCTCAACAAGCCAACAACAGGACAAGTGTTTTAAAAGACAGCATATGAAACCATTTCAATCTTGCACCACCAGATATACATCATTTTGAAAGCAACACCTGGAAATTCACTGCTGCTTGGTTTGCTGTTTAAAGTTACTCCACATTATTGTACCGTTATTTCTTTCATTGACTTTTGGTTCACATCTTGCATGTGAATAAGGAAAGCAAGGCCTGGGCATGGAACCAGGTGGAACAAAAAGAAAGAAGGAAAATTAAACCATAAAAAGAGAAAATTAAGGCGGGGGGGGGGGGGGGGGGAACACAGTGTCTTGAGCAAAAATATTTTAAAAGAAAAGGGTAAGAAGGTGGAGAAAAGAAAGGTTACTCCACATGTATAAATAGGGAGGCTTGCTGAACCTGTCATCCTAAGGTCTTATTTTTCCTTGCAGAAATGTCCCCAAGGCCCCAGACTATACTCTCCTGTTACCTGTTTCTGCTTATAGACAACCTAATATGGAAGCCGTCAACCACCATTACATCAGCTGAAGAGATGGCAAGTTAAGAGATGGAAGGGAATACATTTCTCAATGCCCTACTTGGGGAAAAAAATGGCCCCAGCAAAACTTGCAGATATATAGGTTTTCTACAGACATTAACAACTTTGGTTCACAGATAAAATGGTAAGGGAAAGAAAAGGATCTGACAGGAAAGCAGCTCCATTTCATTGCATTTTTACTAGTCCTACGAATGCGATAATTACACGAGCCTAAAGGCTGATAGACCTACAGCAGTAGAGAACATAGTCTAACAAAGGCAGAAAAGATGATGACTGGTATCAAAAGCAGAGCCTGCCAGTTTTATACTTTATTCCACCAAAAGGGACTTCTTGATGCTGTAACCAAAACCCAATGTTTTTACACTGCTTAACACAGAAAAGACTGGAACAGAAGAGGTATGGTTTTTTAATGAAAAAGGGTTGGAAACAGAACAGCTTGTGCAGGTAGCTTCTCATCCTCTGCCATCCTGACGCTAGTCTGTGAAAAGTGTAAGGAAATACAAGATTACCTAGATACAGTGGTTTTTAAGTTTAAAAAAATTTCTAGAATATGAAAAGCTGAGTTTCAGGTTATGAATTACAAAATCTAATCCTGCTGACTCACAAAGCAGAGATGCAGAAGTAAATCAAAGTGAAAGATGATACGTGCTAAGAACCATTTTGCAGATGTACTGTTGTGCATATGTATAGACTGCCAAGAGAGGGACAAGAGGAGCTTGGTGTTAATAATCTCTGATTGTCAGCCTGTTGCAACAATAATGTACGGCTTGATCCAGTTCCCATTAAATCAATGGAAAACACTTCTCATTTACTCCAATAAGAATCAGACCACCTGTTTTGTTTATCTTTTAGTAACTTTTTTTTTTTTTTTGAGTGGTAATAAATAATTATCCAAATTACTGTGCCATGCAAGTTATAATGTAAACACCAATTATTTTGAAAATCAGATACTTTTCAGGACTGCTAGTAAATACAAAACCTATTTTGCATTTGTTGCACAGAAACAATTCTTGTTAAACATGATTAATACACACAGTTTACCTAAGTACTTTGCAGTTACGTTACATGAACCTGGAATCCCTTACCAGTAAAAGACTGAACTGATTCACAATTCATTTAACATGAAATATTTGATCATCAAAATGAAATCAAATTTGCCTTCAGACATTTCCATTCAGGATACATCATACATCTCAGTGAACTTTAGATAACAGCTACAGCACAACGGTGAAGTTAAATCCAAATAACTCGGCATTCTCTTCAAAACACTGACCACTAAACAAGGTCTGTAACATGTTGTTAATTCACTAAGAATTACAGTTACAGAAGATGAATGTTCTCGCAGTGGTTTCAAATTCAGTTTAAGTGTCCCTGCATAGCCAAGAGAATAAGCAACGAATGACACGCACAGATTCATCAAGAGTGTCATGCAGAGGATTTATTCATTACAGGACTGTCTAAAAGAATAACTAGCACAGACATTCACTGGTCTAAAATAAGATGACTTTCTCAAAGTCTGTGGTTCTGTATTGTTTTATGCCAGCTGAAGGTCTGGATGAACATTTCATTTTGCATTTCCCCTATGGTTATGTATTTATTTATGGTTATATATTCCTTATAGCCTAAGGAAATTAAGCTTATGTGATCCTACTGGCTGCACTGTGACATCTGTGTCCCCAAGCCCATTTGATTCCAGTGGCTGATTTCAGGCAAGTTTGACAGAGACCTTGCGAGAGACCAGTTCATTGAGATAATTGTGCTCCCGCAAATTTTGCTAACATACACAGGAAGAGAAGGGAGTTCCAAGTTAGCGCCCCACCAAGGCTCCCTTGTAAAACAAGTGGATAATAACAAATCTCTTTCATTTTATGTGCACAGGCATGCAGTTTAAAACACAAAGCTGTAGGAAACCAGGTTTTATCAGAACAGTTTCTTAGGAAAAGAGGTGGGGTTTTTTAATCTCGCCTGCAGAATTCCTGCTTAAAAAAATCCTAGAGGATAATTTGTAAAGTTGACAATAAGTAAGTGTTTTTAAAAGCATTCCACAGATTAAAAGACATTGAATGGTCTTAATTCTAAATGAGTTTTCAATGTGATTGAGGGTGTCAACCCTCTGGACAAGGAGCTGCAACACTTTGTGCCTTGTTTCAAAAGTAGAAAAGTCCCAGGGTGTTCTCCTAAATGATGTAGATAATTTTAAAACATGTATTTTAGGACTGGAAAATTACAGACTCAACTTTTTCCTGCAGAGTCCGCAAATAACATTAAGTATGCATAAATACTGCTAAGTCAGCTCCTAAGCAGAGACTTAAATAACTGTTGAAATTGCTATAGCAGTTAGCCAAAGCCTTACTGAAGACATACACTTTGTGGCTGGCCAGTCACTTCTGGCTGGCACTAAGGGGAGGGAGTTCACCCTCTGAAATTCATCAACTGAGAAAATCCAATCTCCAAACTCTAAACAACAGCCCAGAGGCAGAAAGCAACAGCAAAACAATATACCCTGACTCAGAAGAAGAGGTAATCTCCCAGGTAGAGGGCTCTCTGAGTGTGATCTGGCAACTGGGTTTTGTCTCTTCCAGAAAATTGTGCCAAAATAAATGATTCTGTTTTCCACTCAGCACTGCGATTCCAGATTTGGCTGAATAGGGAAAACTGAAAAGGAAAAACTATGCTTAGGATACCATTAGACTCCTCTGAATGAATTTTAAATTAACATCTGAAGTATACAACTGCTTCTCCACTGTTTCCTTACCTGGATGGAAGCAATGCTACCCTACATTTGGTTTGGTAGTCCAGATTTCCCCAACTCACAGATTCATGTATTTACATCTCCATCAGCGTGAACAGGAGTTTTTCTTGCCTTAATACGGATGAAGTTAATTTCCGACACAGAACAATCAAGAACAACGTTTTTATTACAATATTCAACACATGCTGGATACACAAAAGCAGAATTTACTGGGATCCCTTCCAGTGAAAAGGATTTCCCTCGCTGGTCCCACAGCACTATCCAATGTTTATTTTACTGTTCAGTTCCCTAAGACCATGTGATGATGTCGTATCTGCATATTAACCTCACTGTTGCTGAGCTACTGAACAAGACTCAACCCCTCTAAACACTCCGTTCTTATGCTACGGACAGGGCAGGGAACTGTGGAGCAGCGACACTTTCCTGAAAGGCTGGTCAGGCTGGTCCTCTTCTGTTGGTTACTCCAGTCTTGGACCTGCGTACTTTGAAAGCACTTAGTTAATAAGGTTGCATGTAAACACATTTTTACTTTGTTTTTCTCTGTTTGTACTTTGGCTCACAAGTAGAATGGCTGGACATGTTGCTTGGTGCCTGCAGGAGAAAAGGGCGAAGAAGGGAGTTTGAAGAGCCTGATCTGCCAGCAGTGCTTATACAAATACTCTCAGATGACAGCAATCAAACCTCAAGCGGGAAATGAAATTACTTCCAAATGTCTAAGGCTGTGCATAGATTGTAATGGGGAGGCATTCAGGGCATGCCTGAGAAAACTCGCAGATTTCAGCAGTTGGAGCAAATCAGTCAAAAGCTGAAGACTGTAGCAGGGTTCCTGGTCTCTGCTGCAGCGCCACAAATGCCCTCCTTGGACTTTGTCATTCAAAGTAGTTACGGTGAAGTCAGTTCAGTTATAGCCACCTGTACCACAGTTTTCTTCCTACCTCAGGGCAGAAAAAGCCTTAAAAGAGTGCTTATCATGGCCACTTATTATGTTTTATTATTTCAAATGAGGCTTGAGGCAACAGAGATCATTTGTTTTTCTAAGCAAAGTGTTGGAGCACATTCTTGACTCTGGGATGACATTTTTAAGCAGAATCACTTTCATTTGCATGAAGACAGGCTGGCCCCACAGAAACAGCAGATTCTTTTGGTGGGGAGCTTACAAAGAGAACGTGTTTGCAAGAGTGTTTCAGTCAGTGGAGGCAGAACAGGGCCAGGGCTCAGCACTGCTGAATGCTCACAAGTTCGGCAATACAGGCATTGTCTTTAAAATTAAAACAGAACTAAAACTGCAATTAGCACATTTCCCAAAATGTAAGAGGCTTCATTCTGGAAGCAAACACGCCCTGACAGTGGGAATTCTGCCCAACCTGCTGCTACTACAAATTAAAGCAAATCTTATCAGAACATAAGGAACCGTGCCTAATGTATTTAAACCTAAGACTAAAATAGCAAGATTAAAATGAAAATGTAATATTCTTCTATGGTCTACTTTGGCTCGCCGTTCTGGAATCCATGACTGTTTGATTTTGGTCTTTCCAAAATCCAGTCTTGGACTGCTGTGCATTAGTAAAAAAATAATGCATTTTGGCTGTGAAGAAAATTCTCTCAGCTGCTTCCTTTGCCAGTATCAGCGAGACACGGTTTCCACAGTACATTTGGATTCCTGTAGTAAATCTATCAGCAATTCACAAGAAGCCATCTTGGTTGTCCAGCCAGCCAGAAACTGATTGCCCAAGCCACAAGCCATGTCGGGTAAGATTGCACTGCGTCAGCCCAGTTCTGAAATAACCATTTCTTGGTGGTCCCAGCACGGACCCTTGAGGAATGTCACCATTATCCAGCCACCAGCTGGACTTTGAACTGCCAACCATTACTCTTTGAACTCGACAGCTCCCAGGTTTTGATCCACCTTGTTGTCTACCCATTCAGTCCCATACTGAATAGGGGGCTGAATACTTCCCTGATTTGCCTATGGACGCTACGGGAGATGGCATCAAAAGCCTTGCTAAACAGAAGGTAAACAGCATCCACTGCTCTTCCTTTGTTCACCAAGCCGGTTATCTCATTGTAGAAGACAATCAGATTTAACTCATTCAATGGTAAAGGGAAAATTCATTAAATATGTAGCCCCTAAATGCAGTCTGATCTTCTCTTCTCCGCCCCCATCTATCCAAACTCTTACAAGTTTCACTGTTCTAGTTTCACATATCCTATAACACTCAAAGTCTAGCTGATAAAGTAACCATGCACTGCAAAAGAACTAGTTTGCCTTCCTTGTTTTGTAGGATTTACCTCCTTTGAAGTCAGACAAAATGCTTATGGATGTCTTTTCTTATTACATCTAAGAGAAACACACTTGCTGCTGCTGCCCAAACATCCTCATTCTTTGAAGCTATACACATCAAAGTTCAATAGAAACCTATCATTACACATTGCCTTTTCCACAAAGCTTTTCTATATTGCGGTTTGCAAAGTGGACTCGTGTAATCCCCTAAATGCATCCTTGCTGGCTAATATCACCCTCTTTTTCAACTAAAAATAAAGATTTGTAATTAGTAAGAAAATTCAATTCCATAATTAAAAATCCTTGCATTCCAACAGGCTCAACATTTCAAACTCAAGCAAAAACTACCCAGTGTTTGGGTGGGGTAGGAAGGTATTGCTGGAAAGCTATACTCAAAATATGTTGTTTGTACAGCAAAGCTATTCATTTGCTGAAACTCTGGGCCTCTGAGAAATTAAAAAAGAATGGTAAGGAAGAAAGTCTGCAAAAATTCCAGGAACAAAGCCTCTGTTTCTTTCCTGCTACCATTACCTTTACCACACTTCAGACAGCTCAGTCAGCAACTTCTGGTTTCAAGATGACATGGAACAGGCTTGGGCAGCCCCTAGGGCATCCTAGCTGTTTTCTGCACAGCATCAGGGATGAAGGTTATAAAGGAGCAGCCTAGTTTTGAGTGTAATCTAAAGTCAATCACATGTGTGTACATGAGGAAGAGACAGTGATTTAGCATTTAATGCCCAAGAGAGAATTTAACTTCTGCACAAGTTTAACTTATTTATTACTTACAGATATAGGAGCAATAAGCAGTTTCTTTCTTTCAGTGCCTAAAAATAACAATGTCTGTAAGTAACAAATGAGCAGAGCTCGGTTTATTTCAATAAAGTTCAGGAATGAGAAAATCCTTGGGTCTGAATATAAAAGACAATTAGCACGACTCAGGAATATTTCTACAAATTTTTTCTGTTGGAAAGCATTGAATTACTGAAATACCAAGGAAGGTGTTTTTGTTAGATACATCTACTTGAAAACTCTTCCCTTCATTTTCAGGATGTTTGAAATTACCTGTTTCAGTCAAGAAAACATTGGGGTTTGCTAGAGAGATCTTTATACCAAAAAAGCCTTGTAAAAAACAGACATCCAAATCAAGCTGAGGAAAAATGTTTTCATTGAGCTGACCCGATTCTGTCTATTTCATCACTACTGAGTCATGAGACCTCTTCAAAGTTGCCTCAGTTCATCTTGACTGGCTAGGGAAAACCTAGGTATTTATAAGCGCCTTCCTCTCTGGCACATACTTTAATTTAATCCCTACAAGAAGAATAGAGCTAGGCCATGGGAAGTATATCCTTACTCCACTTTCAGCGTGTTGCATAACTTCATTCATTTTAAGAAGTTTAAACAGAACCCAGTTTCTTGTTTTGCCTTTATGCAACAGTGGGAAATGGTAACATTAACCTTGTTAATGTTAACAAGGCATTCTAAGAAAAAAAAAAAAAAGTGTGACAGAAGAATTAGAGGTATCTTTGCCTATCTGGAGACTCTCCGTTGCTGCATTCTTCATTTGAATAAAATTAAGTATTTTTATTTCAATTTCATTTTTAACTTGGCTTTGGTATTGTCCCACTTCTTGGTCCATACATATTAAAAATGAGCATTAAAAAAAGATATTGAATGTTGGAAAAAAAAAAGTCAAAGCGGAAATTCTATCCACCCTGTCATTTAGATGCATCACGTTGATAAATGTTCTTTAAAAAGATACATACCATCCATTACTTCGCTCTCCTGCAGGATTATGTTTTCTGGGACAGAGGAAATGAAAGGCTTTCCTGCAGGCTCTCCTGCTCTTATTCATTGGATATCCTTCCATACTTCAGGGATGAAACATTATGAACTTTTGTCAGGCAAATAGTCCATACTAAAAAGGTTTTGAATGAATTAAAATTCAAGCAGGGATGCGTAGTTTAAAACAAACCAGCCGTCATCACCTCCAGCTACTGTTTGCTTTGAACTTAGTCTACTTTCTATTTCCCTTAGTTCCTTCTTTCAAAACTATTTTATCATTTTTCAGATCTTTTTAATTTTATCCTACTATTGTTTCTTTGATATGAGCCTTTAAAAGCCCAAGAAGGCAGCATCCAGGTTACAAGAATATTTTTTTCCAAACAAAGCTCTACAAATACTGAAATCTTTTTGCAGCAGTTAACTCACAGCAGAGTTAGGAGCTGCAATCAGGTGCACGTAAATCCATAAAATCCAGAAACAAACAATGTTTATTTTCCCTTTTGTAAACGAATGAAAATCCGTGTGGGGTTGAGAGAAGCATCCATGCTTAATGGATGCAACTTAGATATTAGACTTGAGGTAACTTTTAGGGAACAATCCAGGGTATGTGGGCACTCTAGCATGACTATGCCCCATTTGCTGGTGTAAATACTCAGTCTTTCATTGCACTCGGAAATCTGTATAAACAACATAGGAAACCCTGACTTTCAGTTGGGCTCTTACATGACCAAACCTGGTTTGGTCTCTGAAGTGGAAATCATCAACTGGAAGCCAGCAACCCCACACATCATCTTCAACTCAGTTTAACAGTGAAAATGTGTCCTAGTTTACTTATCTCCAAAATTACACGACAGTAGTACATACCCAGCTGAAAAAAAAAAAAAAAAAAAAAAAGGACTACCTTTTTTTATTATTAGTTAGTCTTCAGTGCTATTAAATTGTAAGTCTTTGGGGACAGAGCCACAAGCATCAATCAAAAGGCACCCATTAATGTCAGTGGGTTTTAATCCCATGCAAAGCATGTTACATTTAGAGGCACCAACATTTCATCATGCATCACATCACTTCAGCTCCTTAGAAACACCTTTCTGTATAGTTTTTTTTTTCTCTCTAAGGCAGTAGGTCATTAGAAGTGACTATTTGTGGCACATGAAATGCCTCACCAATCACATCTTTCACACAGTATTTAAGACTGCAATACAAGCAACAAATAAGAACAGCCCAATTACTTCTTTCAACCTTACAGTTTAGGAGTTCATTAAGGACCTCTTTAGGGCCCTGTGGTCTCTACTTGAATAAGGAATTATCACCGGGTTTGCATTTAAACAATATTCTGTGATTGAAGAAGCTGCTGGGCATATAAACATGATAAAAGTCCATTCACCAGCTCTCTTCCATATTTTTCAAGTGACTCCCTGTAGAAACTCAAATAATGTTTTGCTTAAGTCCAGCTTACCACAAGCTCACCTGAGCCTTTCAAAGTCTCTTTTCCTCAAAAAGTACCTTCCTTCCTATCTTTTTATGTTCCTACATAATTTCATTTTCTGAACTAGAAAACCCTTCCACTTCTTCTTCTTCCTCTAAATGCAAAATTCCTCCTCTGAAACTCTTTCCCTAGAAAAAAAAAAAACGTACCTTTCCTTTACTTTACCAACTTACATATCTTTGAGTGATACATCAAGAAGATACCTTAAGATTACAATTTCCCACTGAAGAACTGCTCAATAAAATTTTGTAAGCATCAGTAACTCCATACGAAGAAGTAATGCACAACACCTCATTGTTCTAGGGAAAAAAAAAAATCATTGCCACTCATCGATTTAGGAATAGACAACCATTTGCCATTTTTTTACCATCAGTTTAGAAACAGGAATCCAGTTCAGCAAAGTACGAAATATGTTGGAACTTGCTCTGGGTAACAACAGTAAAGTCTGATGCTCGTTATGATCAAAAGGACAGAAGAGGGATCATTATTTTGGTTCTTCAAAGCCTCTAAGATATTTATGTTCAACTTCTTTAAGAGGTGGCTTTCTTGCCTGAGTCACTACACGCATTTCTGTGTAAAGCATCTACTTGCAAATTAACATATTTTGTTCTACTCTCCTACTGAAATTCAGTTAATCAATTAGGGATGTTATACTTCAGACTTAACATAGCTTTTGAACAAACTCTAATCTTTTAGCTCCTTCAGAATATTACAATCATCAAGAGCATCGCCAAAGGTACTCATATTTCTTACACTTGAAGAAAAAGGATGGAAATACGGTGTTGCATTCTCAGCAGATTCGAAGAGTCACAGTTCCAAAAAATCAGTAGCTGTCAGTAGACTGATCTTCTCCAGTTTACACCAGCTAAAAATTTTGACTTTCAGTCCCTCGACCAGCATCTTTTTTTTTACATAGATATCTATCGCTCTGTTCAAGAAAGTTCCCAGAGGATTAGAAAGAGCTGGCATCTATCCACAAAGTGCACTAGAGGTTTGTAATAATTTGCAGAACACACTGTCCTATTGCTAAATTTCTTCACACCAGTGAAGAAATGCAATATTGCCAGTGTCCTTCCTCACTGACTCCTCCTCCACCAGTGGTCTGTGCTAATGTAGCCTCACGAAGCTACTCCCAACAACGTTTTGTGCAAATAAGGCCAAATATGTCATCACTATATTATTTTTAAAATATCTCTAATCCTACCAGGTTAGTAGGCTCATACCTGGAATCAAATTCATTAAAGGGTTGTTAAAATGAAATAAGTCTTCTAAAATAAAATGCACTACAGGAAATAAGGAGTGACTATTTCAATCATTAAAGATGCACCCCAGTGCTTATTTAAGACAGACAGCGCGCCCTCAGGGATGGGTGTCCAATAGTGGACCTACAATGCATGAGCCACACGACTGATCTGCACGTACGCAGAGGCAAGATATGAACAACGAGCCAGACTGCATCGTACGTGCAGTGAGACCAAGCTCTGTATCTCATGCCAGGCAAAATTGTCACGCATGTGCGCTGCGCCCAGACCTTCCAAGTACTCCATGAATGGCCAGTACTCATGAGCAGCTTTCTAACTGTCTTCAAGTATGACGTAACTTCTGCCTTAAAGAAAGGTGATCTAAAAGTGACCTGCTAACACACCAACGCACATCTCCTTGGTAGAGTGCTTTTCTGCCTGGCTCTTTTTAAAAATTCGCGTGAGAGTTCAGACTTTCAGTAACGTTGCAACGTATACTAGATGCATGTAATAAAACCAGTTTACTTTATACTCCTAGACCACCCACGAGACTTTTTGCATACCTTCAGCAGGCCTTCAGCACTGAGTTGGCAATACCGTATGAATTAATTCTTCTCTACTTTTACTCACCAGGGCCTTATCAAAGTTTAAAGCAAAATCCTTCAAGGCTTACAGTCTCCTAACATCTACCTCTTGTTATGAATCTATTACACGTGACAAAGACAACAGACAGAATTGTGTTATATGAGCAAAAGAGACAAACAGACAAATTTTCACAGACTAAATACACAGAACCTCCCCCTCAGTTTGTGTGAAGTACAGTTGCACTGAAGGTGGTGGATCAGCATCATCACTGACAGACTCTCCCACTGTTAACAATCAGCAGTCATCTGCTGCACCAGCTTTTACAACAAATGGATATGTAGCAATTTTAAGAGCTGCAGATGCATGTCTAAGTGTGGTCCTCTGTGTTGTATGCCTGAAGAACTACCAAAACAGATGAACTGGGAGAATATAAAAAGGCGTATAGCTTTTTCCCTCTGTCAATTAAATATGCATAAATTGATATATTAACTGCATGGTATCAAAAGGGAAAACTGTCCTTCATAAAGCCCATTCTTTTGTCCGTAACTGCACTCCTGTATGTTACAGACATCGAAGAAGAGAGCAAAATATTTTTGTAGTGATAAGTTTGACAAGAAAAGATAATAACCACCTTATTGGAAACAGATGGTTTACACTGCGATGCTATAGATAAAGTTGTGTCAGCATTTCCATAAAAGGCCTCCCCATTTCCAGCAGTTTTCAAGCTGGCAGGCAACATTTCTACATCAACTAACAAGATACAATCCCAGGAGTAACCTGGAAAAATTAGGGAAAAAGTCATTCTTGAGCTAACATTGGAAAACAGAGAAGGGAGGTGTTTGTGAGGGGAGATTGACAGAGAAAGTGATAGTATCCCAACAGTTCACCGATTTCTACCAGAAACCACTCACTATGAAAGGTCATATCTCAGTCTGCTTCTGTGGATGTTCATGGCACAACTGCAGCGACTTCACTGATGCACAATCATAACGCACGTCATCTCTGTCATATACTCTCATATATGTAGAAATACTGTGTTATATGTGTACAAATATGCATATACAATATATATTTTTAGGAATAGTTGTAAACCAAGGATAAGACCTGTTAGAAACTGAAAATAACACAGATAAAATAGCTATTTGTGATAGACAGAAAAGGGCAGCTCCTAAAAAAAAAACCCACACCCCCCCAAAACAAAAAAACTTTGTCTAATGGATGAGCTGACACAGATTTCATGACTGCTGAAACAAACCCCAAATTAACAAACAACATTCAGATACATTTCAGAAAACATTAGTTCAGCTTTGTCCTTCCCAAAAGCATTTAACTGCTTTGATCTAGAACTGATGATTATCTAGGATAATTTAATGCATCTACACTAACTGTATCTATTGAAAATTAATGATTTTTTAAGACCTATATAAAAAGTAAATATAACAACGCTTCTCTTACCACTCAGTTCTGGATCCAACCCAGAATTTAACATTACAGTTTAGACCCCTCTAATTTAACAATCACAAAAACATTTTTTAACTTAATTAAATCTGGATCAGGCTCTCCTTTGTACGCTTACACAATTCACTTCACGTTGATTAGCTCTCTGTTCTTCTTGTGCTGGAAACTTTGGGGTATTTGAATTTTCTCCTATATTTGGACTGCAAATAGTTTCTTGACAAGAAATTTGCTCACTGCTTGACAGGGGACTTTTTGACAGGGTTTATTTGTGGTTGGTGCAGTGTTTTGGGTTTTTTTACTGTTGTGGAAGGCACTGAAAATGAATAATAAATTAAACACTGTCAACGTGACAGATTAAATTTGTATCAGATGCTGTGAGCTACTGCAGTTACTCTCATATATAAAACATGAGAATGTACAAAGTGCAACAAAGGCTACATCCACCTAAAGCTAGGTAATAGCTTTTTTAATATGAAAAAAAAATTAAATTAGATACATATATATTTTTTTATATATATATATACACACATTAGCTCAATTAAGTGCTTGGGAAATCCCCTGAAGAGGCAATTTTTAAAAATTAGAAGACTGTTGCTTTGGTTTTGAGTGAATGAGTAATCAAGCTGAGCACTGAGCTCTGTGGCATTTTAACAGGGGTGTAGCCTCCTGCACAATTCTGTACTAGTGAGTGTGAACACAAGGAACTGATATAAATTTGTGTTTACTTTGGGGCACAGGATGGATCTTCCCTGTTGATATACTGTAGGACAAGTGAAGAGAAGTTTACTTCCAAGATGAGACGCACCCCACTGTGCACAGGTGATAAACTGCTATATTACATAGAAATCACTATGATTTGATTTTAATACGGTATGATCAATTTAGAAATCTAGTCATTTAAATCCACTATGGAGTCTATTTTGAAGTTTTTCTGATTTAATTTTCTTCTACCCGGAGCAAATATATGAGGTGAAAATGTGCCTTTCTTCAACATCAGGAGTAAGTCTGACTTAGTGCTAAAAATGTATTATGCCAAAACAGAGACTACTCCTTGGGCACTACAAAGTATACCTTCATTTTTTTAAATTATCTAGTCATATTTCGGAATACAGTGATTCGATAGACCTGTATCAACAAGGATAATTTCAAGGCTGACCCACATCACATGGTCCGCACGTTTAGCTGCGCCATTTTAACAAACAGAAAGTTATAAATAAATTGCGTTTAGAAGCAAACCTCACTTTGAGGCATTCCTCGGATATCAACACTTGAAGAATATAAACAGCCTTGTTGTTTCAGTGCCCCTTACACTCTTGATATTAAGCAGAGCACTGTAGTTTACACTCAATACAGTCTATAATTCAAATATAACACCTTACGAAAGCACATAGCGCAGAGATTGCTTGTTGTACTTTATAGAATCTTTCCAACAAATCAGAAAGGTGACTGTCAAGTGAGATACAGTTATAGCATTAATAAAGGAGTAATAATAAATAAATGTCAATTCTAAAAAATAATCTTGTGTAGCTGCTGATTATCTGGCCACTGAAACTAGTTAAAAATCTTAATATTCTTCAATTTTGAATACAAAACTCCACTCATTAGTTTCTATTCGTTCATCAGGAAAATACACAATCTCTACATATAACAAAAGATATTCATGGAGATGGTTGCAAATGATCAAACTGAAATTATTACACTGTAAAATCATTCTTAGACACTGGCATTTATTGATTCTACTGTACAACCTGACACATGGATGAAAAGCTTTGGTTTGGTATGTATCAGCTCTGTACACCATTGGAAATATCCATAGAAACCCTGTTCTCCACAATGACTATACAGCATTTTGTAATTACCTTTCAAGATCTGATTCAAATGATATTTCAGTTAATGGTGTTAACCTAATCCTCTCTGCATTATTATGTTAGTAGGCCACACATTGCTCATTTTTAAAGAAACATTATTAAATATGTAATCAAAACTAAGTGTACTAATTGGATTCTGAACATACTATTTGTCTCAAAAATAATTTCAATCCTCTATAATTTCTTAGTGGGTTTGCTTATTAAACTTAAGTAAATACTTTTGTGTATTACATCCACAATTTAATGTAATTTACCTGAGATGTGGAACTCTTCTACAAATCTGCCTGTGGACTTGTTTGCCCCATTGGAAGTTATCTTCATTACATGCAATTAGAGTGAAGAAACAAGTTACAAAAATGACAGAAGGCAGGACCAGAGGAAGATCACTGGAGGTAGATCTCTTGTGTGAGACCTGCACGTTCGTGCCTCACCGCACTTGGTTTAGCAGCAGTTCCAGGACTCTTACACAGGCAAAGAAAGCTATTTGTGATAGAGCTGATCTGTGTACATGAAAGCAAGGGGGAAAAAAAAACCAAAACCCTAAAAAAAATCCAACCTGACCACCATTACAGATAAAGCCCTTTTCCCAGACCCAGCTAAATAAAGGTCATCCACTAAATCTCACTGAAATTAATTGGAATCCTCTCATCCTCTCTAAGAGGCATCGCAATCTGCTAAACTGTAATGAGGTCAGCTCCAGATCCCTGGCCAATATTACGTAGTAACCACATTACAGTCAGCCTTCAAAAAACCCCAAACACCACTAGGACAAGATTTCTAGTACATATGAATATTGTTATAACATAACAGTTTTCAAACTCTAAGTAATAGAAATCACTGTTGAGCTTTAATGCTTTTATTGAGGCACGAAAGAATAATAAAGATTACATCATGTTAGGAACGGAACAGTGGATAACAGACATGGTACATTTCAATATACATCTCTGTAAATACTAAGCAAATGCTGAGGTTCCAAGACTTCCAACAACATGCAAACAGACAGGACATTAGACCCCACAAGACATACTAGACCCCGCTGACATCAAGGAGCACAGGTGAGAACCAAATGTCCACAAGAACCTCACCTGTGTCTGAAAGACTGCATTTTCCAATTAGATAGATGAGGAACCATCAACAAGCTAACCGCACCTTAACAATTCTTGAGAAACTAGAAGAATGAGGCACACTAAGTTTTTTAATAGTGATGTAATCAATAAAATCATAGTTTGGTCAAACACAGAATACTGGGCTCAAAGGTAAAATGGTGAGAATGAATGAAGTGTGATATACAGAGGGCCAGAGAATAGATGGTGTAACAGTCACTTTCACCTCCAAATACAAGAATCTAGTGAATAATCTTTCACAAACTTAACAAGGTGCTACAGAAATTATTATTTTACATATATACACATATTTACATTTGGACATCATGATTTATTTATTTTTATTCCAAACTATGTAATTTCATAGGGACCTGAATTGGTGCTATGGAATAAGTAGTTCACTTAAATACTTTGGAAGAATTATGCTTTAAATACTGGAGAAAAGTTCTGGGGTAAAATCCATGGCTTGCAGATGAACATCATACTGCCTTCTTCATAGTGGTGAAATTCCCTCTTCAAGACAGACCAACCGTTTAGGTTTAAAAGGGGTAAATACACAAGGACTCTCCCAATTTTTTGCATTCAGTGTGTATGCCCTATATATTTATTACCACATATACAACCGAGCAAGGTTTATTCCATCTTTGCCTTCTGAAACCTCTGCTTCATCCTGAACTCAATATATATAGCACAGTCTGATATTAAGCAGTCACTCAAATGGTGTGGGAGTCAGCCTTAATACGTCTATGTCACAATGCTCCTTTCAACATGTGAGAGCTTTCCAGTCTCCACAAAGGGGGTAAATTATTTTAATTCAGCACCAGAGATTCCACCTCAGATAACAGCACAAGCAAACAAAATTTTACTAAATCACCGTAGACTCTGAGAACACATCCTCCAAGATTTGAAATCGAGGTAAGGTTTGGGAACACTACAGGGAACAACAGGATGTTGAAAAAAAGCCATCAATGGTACTCCTATGCTTTTCTTAGCACACAGAACACTATGGGATGCCTAACTTGAACCTAATTCACAGTGGCTAGCGAAGCTGTCCTAAACGATAAATTCTCATCTCCTGACGAGTCAACAGAGAGCAGCAGAGGAGGGTATTTTAAGGACTGAAGAAGAAGGTTCTGCCTGGCCAGGCAGATGGAGTTTCTCCATGGACATCTTCAAACGCACCTTCGCTGTGTTTCACAGGGTAAGCTCTGGAGAGCCTGGGGGCAGCTCAGGCGCGGATCCTACGAGGCCAGCACGGCACAGAGCCAGCAGGATGAGCCCCGCGCTACGGGATCACCCAGGACAGCGAGCGTCCCGGAGCTGCTGAAGCCAGCAGTCGCTCTGGGAACTGCCTGGACACCTGCACCAATGGAGCAGTCTGAAGAGTCAGCTCTCTAAGCTTTATGAATAACTAGTATTTAATAACTAGACTGATTACTTCCCCCCCCCACTGCAGATGCTTATTGCCACTTTGGCACGTAAAAGCTTCCTTATATGCAAACTGGTTATTTTCAAGAAAAGTTATATTTATTAGACTATCTGTCACCATATGCTTTGCAGGATTTCTTCATCTCAAAAGCGTAAGTTAATGAAACTCTGAAACACAGAGGTACGCAGAAATCTATTTTCAAAAAAACCCGGAAACCAAAACATTTTCCTGTGGTTACTAAGACCCGTCAGCAACTTCAGACCTCACAAAGCAGTCCGAAAGAAACTTGACAAGAATGAGACACAGATAACTAACAACTTTTCCAATAAAAAACAAAGCCACATATTGTCCTCTAATTCGCTCTACTGTTGCCCGTACCGAAATAACAGATGAGTCCATTCCCAAACCAAACCCTAAAATCTGGCTTAATTACTCTTCAATGATTCTCTCACACTTCATGAAGATCTGTTCTGAAAGCTTTAAAACTAAAATGGAATCTTCTAACAAAATATTTCTGAGAAGTAACTAAGCGTTGTCTAAAAGAGCATAATTGTGTTTAAGGTAAGATTAGCTGAATTTGCACCACAATTAGACTTCTGTTCAATTACTGCAGATGTATTTTTTGGCTCCCAAATCCCCACTGGTTCAAAAGCCACCGTACACCTATTGTTTCGTTTTCCTTCACTGAATTGACTAGTAAACCTCTGATCAATACATCCAATAAGGACTTTCACATGAATTTCCATCCTCACAGAAAGCCTGCCAATCTCAAGAGACAAAAGACCTTCTGTGCCACATTTTATATCTATTTTTATATCATAGGAACTCATTTTTCTAGGCTATAAGTGGTAGTTTCCTGCCAGATCCACCCACTCATACTGCAGCTTCTCATGGTGAACACTTCAAAACACCCAGAGGAGGAATTACAGTTTAACAAATATCAAAGCTCTCTACCTAAGAAAACTATTGATCTAAGTTTTGCAACCTAATGTTCTAGCACAAGAACCATTTTCTGCTTCTGCATCAGCTGTTCATACCAACATACATGAAAGTACGCCTCTGCAGACCATTACTACTGTTGAGTCTTGGAACTTGTCTTTTAAAAAAAGAGAGTTCCTTGCAATGGCATATTGCCAGGAGCTGATAGCGAAGAAACTGAACTATTAATGTTTTTATTCTCCATTTTCCTTGCTCTGCCTGTAGGTTTAGATTGCTTCAGCTACATCATCACTAACTGTAGTAAATACATCTAGCAAAACTCTCCCCCATTACCAAAATATTTACAGTAAAATTTGACTACAGCAAGCAACACTTACCTTTTTTTGTGTGAAGGAGCTTGAAATATCACTTTGAAAAATACTTGCCCCGAGACATAAGCAACTTCCACATTAGAGGAATCCTTCCTCAGAAGTAACCTATAGCTTAGGGTCAAAAAGGAAGCAGCATCTATCAGCTTTTTTGTACTGCAAACAGGTGGTGAGTGCTTGAAATTTACACGCATTCCTCAAATTTCCACCGACTACAGCACATAGCATATTTTTAAATGGTTTATTTAAATTTCTTTGCAATTTTCATGCCTGTTGGAAAGCATAATGAATACATGCTGAAATATCTAACAACAAACCAAATCATGCCTTGCCGGAACAACTGACTTCAAAGCTCTTAGACGCATAGCAAAAATTAAAACGATGCTGCAGAAATTTATCTTCCAGACTCTTCTATTTACAGCCTGCTAGCAGCACTGCCTTTTAAGTGTTCTCTCTCACACGGCGAGTAGAAATACATCCTGCTGCTATCTCCTATCTTCTGGCACTCGCTGCTAATCACAGCCAGGCTACAGAGTCTGTCATTTCATCCCTAGGACCCCGCTCAGCCCCCACGGGATGGTGCCAATCCTATTTCAGGGAACCAGAGACTCGACCCTACAGCACTCCCTGCCATTGCCGAACGGCTTTGAAACCCGAAGCAGCTGAGTGAGGCGCACACTTGCACTCAACAAGCGCACAGCTTAAGATCTATTATTGTCTGTCAGGAAGTTTTCTCTCAACTGTTTTTTAGAAGTCATTTTAGTACTTCAGACGTCTGTCTTCAATGGCAAACAGCATAAAGTAACATGAGGGTTTTTTTTCCTCTTCTGTTTTAAACTAAACCAAGTATCACCTCCCATTTACAAAGAAATTCTGAAAATACGGATCTGAGCCTAAAACAGATTTAGTTTTTTTAATAACCCGAAATAACAACTTCTGTTGGCAAGACAAACACTAATAAATCTAAATTACTGACATCGTTTATTATTTAACTGCTTACCAAAAGGTATAAACATGGACAGGGTATAAAAAGGTGCAAAATCTCTTCTAGGAACTTACTTGGAGCAGCAGTTCACCACCACATTACGATGAACACTGCTGTTCCGATTGTCCTCAGGTGAGGAGTTCAGGAGTCCATAACTTCAAGGAATGTGAGCCACGGTCTGAACTACCAGTTGCCTTTCTTCTTTCCATTAATTAAAATCCCCCACAAAATTTTAGTTTATGACTTATGCATTACATTATTTTATAATATCCTGCTCTGTACTGGCTAGTATATATAATAAATGGAAAACAGACACAATCACTCTGGGATTTCATTCATTCTGAATTTTTGATGGATTTATATGCATGGAATTTCTTTCTGTCTTTCAAATAGTCCAGTCTGGAAATGTACCAGGTTCAACATACTACACTTAACAGACATTTAGTACATGTTCTTACCAGTTAAAAAAAAATATGGATATTCTAACAAAATAGCAGGCCAGCACCAGCTTAGGATGGTAGGTTTACATTTTTAAAAAATTCAAACTCATTTGAGAGTAGGCATCAAAATGTTTGTATCGGAAGTAGAAAATATTATTAATCATTATTCTGTCCTAATTTTTAGTTATCAAAGTGTGGCAATACAAAGAGGCATTAGACAGAAGAAATTCATTTAGCTGTGTGAAACCAGCTGTTTTTATGTCATAAGGATAAAACATATTTGAGACTGCTGTACAAGGAAAAAAAATCTGGGACACATTGTGATCAATGTATAGCAGACTGGAAACTTCCCTCCAAGAAAGAGAAAAATAAGCAGGTTGGAGGGATTCTTGGAAAAGATTCTTTCTCCTGTGTTTGGATGGTGTTGCTAACATGGCCACCAATTTCTAGCAATACTCCATTCAAACACATTTCTTAATTTAATCATCCAAATCCCTTTCCAATCAGTTTTCCATTGTAATCTTTACAGCCATTATAAATGTGTCTGCCAGACTTGAATTCACAAAACCATCTATACAGCACTGCAGGATATAAGCAAAGAAATGAATTGCATATCAATCACAGTGCATATTAAATATATACAATAAATTACATATAAATCAATATGAAGATATTTAAATCCAAATTATTTACATAGTTCCTTAAATATATTTCCAAATGGATTTTATGTAATCAATGCTGATGTACAGAGCACAGAAATAATACACAGCTGCTCATGGTAACATTAGTAAATTACACAGTAATCACAGAGTATCTCTATATCAGTAGTAACGGTAAACATTACCTTATAAAAGCCTCCATTTCTACCATGCCTCAGTATCAATTTTCTCAGCCAGGTAGTTTCACCTTATAAGAACCAGATATATTTTGAACTATTACCTTCATGCCAGGAGGTATCTATCCATACATCTGAAACACGGGCAAGTATGTGGTTCTACTTTCTCAATGAGGCAAGAGGTGCAAGGGTCTAATGCTCAAACTATGGTGTTCCCTTGAGCTACCTGCAGTTAACCAGGCACCTACGTAAGAGCTCAGCAATGAACAGCTTGTGAGGATACAAGAAGTACTAGAAAAAAAAAAAAAAAGCCATGATTGTGGAAATTGGCCTTTTGCTCCCAAAATGGAACTAGGATGTACTTAGGACACGCACCTCAGCCCCTCGGTTTAAAGACGAAGGAAAATCAAATATGCTGTTAATAGATTTATATTGTTCTACAGTACTCTGCACCCCCAATATTTTTAAGGGCCCACATATTAAAAAATGCTGAAAAACCATTATCCCATGGATCAGCTGCTCTTAGCAAATCTCTCTGGGTTTCCTTTCCTGCAGTCACTGCATTCCTGCTCCCCTGCAGTTTCCATGTATTTTGTACCCAGAGAACCAGATAAATATCATGAGAGATTGAGAAGGCAAAATTCCTGACAGTGAGAGTTACTGACCCAAGCATGGAAAAATCAAAAATAAAACCTACATTTCACATGTCTTTATAATTGATTACAACCCACCATAGTACAAAAGAACAAAAGCACATTTTCAGTATTTTAATACATATGGGAACATGAGACATAGCCAGGAAGGCTATTTTGTATGGAAATAGCTTCAGTCTTCCAGAGTTCAGAAAACTATTCCATTTCTTTAAAAATACCTCCCAAATCCCAAGGCAGATCAAATGCAAAAAATGTGGAATAAAAGTTAGTCTAAAGGCCCAGGTTAGCACAAAGCTTGATGAGATTCATTTTCAGTCCTTGGACAGAGTTTATATTCCTTCCCAGTTACACTCAACAAATCACTGCTTCTGCATTTTCTTTCTTTTTATTTCATGTTATTACCCTGACTTACTCAAAATAAAGAAAAAGCCCTGATCTAGCCTATGGCACCTGAAATGGTGCCATTCATCACAAGAGAAGAGCATAATCCAGCAGCGACACATCATTCAGCTCAGCAATATTTCAGCTGCTTGCTTGGCACTGTTCTTTTTTAATCTCAAATATATCACCAAAGTAGAGTTTATGGGGAGCAGAGTTTATACCTAGCAAGCGCTACCAAACAGGTGGTGAGAGGACACCATTTTCATAGGCATATGGGGCATTGACACCTAATTTATATAAAGCAAATTAAATGTGCGTCACAGGAAAATGCACAGAAATGCCAGATATCTGTAGAAAGCCATGCTGGGGCATAAACAGCCCACCAGCTGTTTCTGTGGGAAGGAGCTCCAAAGAGCCTTTAATCAAGTAGACTCTGGTGTTTCCTAAATGTGGTGTCTGCATGCTTACCACGCAGCGTGTTTGGAAAATGAAAAGCAGGCACTTGTGGAGCATTTGCTTTTCAGTAAAGCAATGCCCCCCAGTTTGCTGCTTGTTAAATTTCAACTACTTCAGGTTTTCAATTTTTAAAAATGTTTAGGACTTGATCTTCACACATTGATTCTTCCAGTGTCACTAATCACTACAGACCATATGTAAAAGCGTCCAAGTTTATTGACATATATGGCACTTATTGACACAGAATCATATGAGTTACTAGTCACAAAGCTGACTTAAGTCAGTGGGTCATGGGTGGCAAAATTCTCCAAAAAAGGTACTTTGCAAACAGGCTGAATGTTTCTGAAGAGCATTTTGCTATACAAGCAATTCTTTCCACTGGAGATGAAACAGCACAGCTAACGATCACATCAGTTCCCTCCCCTTCTTTCAGCTTAAAACAATAAAATGTATTATATTTGGAGCTAGGAACAAACAACTTACAATTTGCACCTGGCTTGCATTAAAGCACAAATCAATATATTGGTAGCAGAGATAATAAAAGGAAATGGATTCATACAGTTCAAACAACTCTGTGTCTTTCCACTTTTACAGACCATTACAAAGTTTTTCCTGTGAAAACATTAGTGAACCACAACAGTGTCCAAAAAGCCCAGCACGACCAGCCACAGCATTCAGCCCATGAGCTGAAAACTTCGAAGCTCATTGGGGTAAATCAGTATTCACCTATGGACTTAGTTCATATATAAAGGATGGCGTATTTTGTACAATACTATCAGAAATCATCATTCCAATGCTTACTTGGTTCTGTCCCTTCCTATCTGCATTAGCTTTACATAGAAGCAAAGGTTATCTCATATTCCTCATCTCTGTACCGCCAACCAGCATTCCAAGCCTGACAGCAGCTTTCAGAAATCACCACGTTACCAAAAAGGGAACGGCAGCCAAATTGTTTTAGCTAATGCGGTCTGGGTGCATAAGCGAGAAACAGCTTGTAGGACGAGGTCTTTGATCTGATCTACGAGCATAGTTAGGAACAGCAGACAAGCTTACTTCTGAACTAGAAGCCACAGATTTGACAATAGTTTCCTAGAATTTATTTAGACAGATATCCATTAGACCATCTCTCTCTCTCTCACACACACACACACACAAAGTAAAACAAAATTATACTGCAGTACCAAACACCTTTTTCAGAGAGTGTTTCAGACCAGTTATTTTAAAACTCTTGAGCATTATTTCTTAGCTGTCATTTACCTCTGAAGTCAGGTCAGTACCATCTTTTCTTACAGAAACAGCATAACTGAACAGATTTGAGTATTTCCAAGAGCAATGGTACAAAAAGGCATTTAGGAAATGTATTACGCCGTGTTGTATTTAATTTTACTCTGGTTGGGCCTTTCCACGAATATCAAACACACGCATTACATGTTCTAAATGCTTCCTGTTTTTTGTAAATATGTATCCTGTGTATTTCAAAACATTAAATAAAGTGTGTACGTTACAAATAAAAAGCAGAAGTTTTAAAACTTCACTTAGAATTAAAGTTTAATTTATATAGCATCAATAAATGACTATACATTGACTAGTCTAACATCCATGGCTTTCACCATGACTTAGGAAATCATCCATTTCTCCTGCTATTCATGAGTAGCACACATATATCATAACTATAACAACTAAACTCCTTCCAAGGGATATTATTAAGCATACTCCATATTCCATTATTAAACAGAATATTCGTGTGACGTACCTGACATACGATCCAAACATAACCACATCTTTCAGTACCAAGGAGAAATGCATAAGGGATGCCTTACCCTATCCATTCCCATGATGAGTCTAAAGATGCATGGTATCTTTCTTAAAACTATAGATTCTGGGTCATATAATTCATGAGTATTTAAGCTGTCATGAAAAGAAAGAGATAATTCTAGCCTCAAGCTTGCAGAAGAAAGCGTTAAACTCTGGGTTTTGGGTTGGTTTTTTTTTTTAAAAAAAAAAAAGGTTGGAGGAGCCTAAAAGCCTAAACAAACACAGAATGCAACTAAAAAACTAGAAGACTAAGCTTATGTGTTGGGTGTTTCTGGTTTGTTTTTTTTTTTTTAACATGACTCATTACTTTTTAAGGGTTTGGATTGGAAATACTGATATACTTCTGTTCCAGTAATTCCTTTAGAAGCGTGTATTCAGGACTGCATACCCTTTCTTACCAAATCTCAGCATGTTCTTCTGTCTCTTTAATTTCAGTCCCATTCATTCCCTAAAATATTCCTTCACCATCCCCCAAAATCCTCTATTGTTCTTTTGGAAAGGAAAGAATCACCTCAAGCCCTGCCACTCTCTCCCTACCTAGGCTACCACGTTTCAAACTAGTCCTACCCTATTCATGTTCCTTACCTGATATAATTGTGGTCGGTTGGAAATTAATAAATATAGATAAGAGATAATTCTTACTAAAAAAAAATAAAAATATATAAATACAAATTTGGTTTCTTGGATTGCCAGCAGACGGTTATTTTTAGTTCTTGTTTTGGTGGGGTTTTTTTGTTTGTTTACAGTGGGCAAACTACTATTAGAAAACACACTGCAAAATCCCAATGGAGACAAGATCAACCATCACTGTGGTAACACTACCTCACACAGTTACTTCACAGTCAAATCCAAGCTGGTTTTCTACACTGACGTGAGTAAATGCATGTTAATTATCTAGTGATGAAAACACATCTTCTTGGCACTGAGGACAAAGCTAGCTTTTTGTTCACTTTGGCACAAAAAGAAAATCAGTTTCCAAATTGATTTCATCTCATATTATTGAAACAGTTCATGGATTCATTTAGAACACACAAACTCTCATTTTGGTAGCTGATAATAATCCAAAAACACCTTTGGTGTTTATTACTTAATTGGTGCTTAATTATTTAATTGTCAATACACCTGCTAACCATTAAAGCACTGCAGTTTTAAGCAGCTGAATCTAAACAGACAAAGAGCATCTATAACAGTAGCCTCACTATCACTATATACAGGTTTATTCACGGATTTCCTGTTGTAGAACTTCATTTTATGCCAAAGACTGAATCAGAGAAGAATATCAATCTAAAAATCTAGAAATTAAGGAAAGAGTGCAATTGTTCATAGACTAGCATACATTTGCCTTTTACCAACCCAACGGGTTTTCACCCAGATAGAAAGTCTAGAAACAGGTCACCTCAATTTTAAAACTTTCAGGCTAATTTATAGAAAAGTTCTGCTAAAGTTGAAATAATCTATCAACGTGGTCCTGAATTACATGTTGTCTCTTGCTAGAAATGTGTCCTTAACTCTGTATTCATTTCCTAACCTTCAGGAAGACTGCTTTGGTTTATTGCCTCGACCTTCTGAAAAAGAGACCTTCCTTACATTCCCACCACTGCAGCCCAACTCATTGACACATTTTGTGCAAGGAAAAAAAGAAAAAAAAAAAAAAAAATGCATGAGGCAAATGGTAACCAAGATATTCCATACCTTATTACTGTAGTAAAAGACACCCAGTACCCAGAACTTGCGCACTAACACTGCAGTTAGCTGACTGCGTGTGCTAACAAGCCATAAGGAAGACCAAATACGCTGGCCTGCTGCCATCACAGTGGTGGCCGTGTGGAGCAGAACAAAGCCCAGGGTAAAAGTTTTAAAACTCTGAATTCCTCCTCCTTACCTTCACATGAGCCTTCCCTGTGTGAGAGGCTTTTTCACTCTACCTACCTTGAATCTTCCTTGCTTCATTTGAAGTCCTGCAGCTTTTAAGGCTGTGGTGGCTGGATCACACCTCCCAGCAAGGTCTGAGCCACACAGAGTATGAGAATTATACCTGAAAAAGGCGTGATGTGGCTGGATACCCTGTCTCAGTAGATCCAGCGTGTCTTCCCCCCCATAGCTCGCAGGGGAGGAAAAGTCAGACCACCAAGACTCCAGCGAGCTCCCGCTGAGTTTCACTTGCTGAAAGGTGCGATGAAACTGCGGCAATGCCATTTCGTTTGTCAGTCTAGTGACTACAGGATGACTCTACTTCAGTGACAGGGTTTCACAGTCTCTGAAGAAATGACAGCTGCCACGGCCTTCCTGCAAGCATTTCGCACAGAGTACCCAGTAAATCTTAGATGTCCCCCTAAATCTTTGAAACAAAACCAATAAAAAGCAAGTGGAGGCATCACAAGCTATTACAGCTTCCTACTTCAAACATAACTGGTACAGCTAAATCCTCACAGATCTCAGTACTATATCATTTTCAGCATACTGGGAAATCCCAGCTAATCAACCCCACAGGTGTAAACAAGGCCGTGCAGAACAGTTTTTCATATGGGCTTGTATATTTTTCCTCTGTAAAGCTGCACACACATCCCTTTGGGCATGCAGACTCAGTCGTTCAAACAGGACTGAATACACGTAAACCATGGAGCTGCGGGAAGGTCTCAGCTGGATGCTCAAATGCAGATTTTGCACAGAGAAGTGACGGTCAATGCAATAACTGCACCCACGCGTTTATAAGCCAGTCTGCTCACCTCCCCGGCACATACACAGAAAACATCGTCCCACATTTTGGCTGCATGTAGTCTATTGTTTCTGAGAGGTTATGGTCTTCTACATATAAAATATGGGCTTAATAGCAGTCATCTTTGGCAACAAGTGTCCTATCCAGTCATGTTTTCGATTTGTAACAGCTAACTTCTCATAAAATTAAATGAGATCTTCATGAGCGACACAGCATTAACTATTTCAGTTTCATGACATTAACCGCATCTACTGTTATCAGCATCAGATTGCTCCTTCTTTTTGTTTAGTTCTAGTTTTCCATTTCAAAATGCTTTATTAGGAACCAAGCTTTAATTAATTGCATATGCGTTTTCCCAGTTTCCAAGAAAAGACTAACATCAGCATTATATCTATCAGAAGCATGTAAACGTTTTCCAAATCCTGTCTTTGCTCCTACATCCTCGTCCTGCAAAACATCTACATATTCACACAAAACACCGTGAAAGCGTCCCACGGCTAATAAATTCACATTTACTCAACTTCAGGAGTACCAAGCATGCATCGCATTCACTGATCCAAAAACATCAAAGAGGACACTCCTTTTTTGCATTAGCAAGCAGTTTGAACTTAGTTTACCTTCCCAGCTTGGAGAAAACAACTCAATTATAAATAAAAGGGAGCTCAGGTATTTTGCTGCAAAATCCTTTCCAGGTCACGAGAACAGGAAAAGCTCAGTGATGAGTCCAGGCCTGCCACCAGTCACATGTCTACTGTCAGATTTTGGCAGGGCTGCGCTACCCACAGTCAATCTTCCTCAAACTGAAATCCTGACATGTCAGATACGCTCTTTATATAAGGGAAGGCTACTGGTTTTGCTTTCTGCATGATGTACATCCTAGTACAGCTGAACTCTGGATTTCTGAGCCCTCATTCCTGTTCCTGGTCTGGCTTTTTGCTCTCCTGCTCTAGGCATCTACCTTGTAATCTGGACTCCTCCTACTTGGTCCTTTGGACTGAAACACCCCCGGCTTCCTTCAATGACTGACCTTCACTCTCAGAAGCTGTCGCGCCTTGCTCTGGGCTGCATTTCTCATGACATGTTATACAACCTTCTATAGGGTCACTATTATCCTCTCAATATTGATTTAGCGTATGCAAGTATTAATGCGCTTGTCGTTTTTATTCTGCAGTTGCACCATTGTTATCAGTTGTCTAATTTTCTAATTAACTTTTTACACTCAAATTAAAATTTCAGGTAAAATACATGCTTCAGTCAAGGAATTGCTTGGCATTTTATAAGATCCAAAATACTGCACTAAATGCATTAGTAACTTAAATGAGTCTGTGAATTACCCTTCAAAAAACAATTGCAGGGTTGCCCATGATGAAAGCGAAGTCTGAATATTACTTCAAGTGCAAGACAGATACAAAAACATATATAGACAGTCCAGAAGAAAAAACTTAGCGCAGGCACACATTAATCAGTATACTGGGCTTGACTCAGTTGCTTAAATAGAGGTCATTAATGATATTTTAGATGCCAAAGTGTGCAAGACCTCTAAGTAAGGCTAGTGGATACAACACAGGAGATAGAGGAGACCCATGCTCTTCTGGACTAGGAGTAGGCAAAGCAGGACGTATCACAGCTTCTCAAATGGCCCTAGATGCCTACATTTAGGCAACTGTTACATCCCAGATGCAGCATCGCGTGTCAGTATGACCCTGAAGTAAACCATACACTTGAACATTTTGCTGGATGGGATAAAAATAAGAAGGTTGTACTAACTGAGAAAACCAATTCAGTGCTCCTGTGACTGAGTCCATACAGCAATTTATCTCAGTGTCCATAGTCCCAGCATATCTAAAGTGGGTAACGGCCCCATTTAATTTTACATGCTCGTGTTATTAAATATGAGCTGGCAAGCTGGGGCAATTAGTTTTCTGCATCCACAAAATAACAAGCTGGTGAGAATGAAACTTATTTGCCATTTATTATAAACCTACTGACAATTATAAAAGTCAGACTAATTAAAGTGAGATAAAAGCGCTATAAATAGATAAACATATGCTGTTTGCATAACCACTTTGAGGTAAGAGTAGCAGGAATTCACTTGCGGCTGTATTTATTGACTCTCAATTTATTTACAATATTTACGGTTCTGTCTTGACTTAGAGAAAATTCTAAGGAGTGCAAATGCCTGTCTGCATCCAACAGGCTGTCACATGGTTTCACCAGCAGGTTCGGTCATGCTGATACACTCAGGATCACAGCTGGCACCAGTTTGCAAGCTTCATGCTACTTTTGAATAACCTACACACAGGGCTGGGAGTTTTTTTAATATTTGCAGAATAACTTGTGTTTTGGTTTGACTTAACTCCAGTTTCAGCTTGCACATGTCTGGCTTTGCAAAAACCTGATGTCTGAATTCAAATCAAATTATTAGGTAATCTTCTAGTTGTAAAATTATTTAGGGCCTTAAGCCATGCTTTGTCTTTTGTTGTATTAGGAACATGAAAATCATTTACCAGGTATTTAGTTTGCATAATTAACATAAACCACTTGCTGCAAATTTTAATGAAGTTGGAAATACTTTGCTGACATGTAGTGCCTTCAGGAGAAAGGGCAGAGTTTGTCAGCTAATTCTGAAGTAGTTAAAACCTCTGATGTAGCATCACACATAATGGAATCAGGAACACAATTCACAGACACTATGCCTAAAAATTACTGATACTAATAATACCCAGACACCTCTTTTGAAATTTATTTTTTCCTTCTCATTTCTTTTTCTGTTCACTGAATGAATTCAGAGAAGACAGACTCTGCTAAGTTTGCTGTACAATCTCTTCCTAAAGCGATTAGGATGCTTACCTTTGCATTACATAAATTCTATATTATACATATATTATGCATATATTCTAAAGTATTTCAGATGTGTAAATATAATTTGACCATGCTGTACTTCTAGAGTTATTAATATTCTGCAAGAAAATTGTTTGTGAAATTCAGAATTTAAGGAGCTCTTTTTCCATTGTACCATGAAACAGCAATATTAAGATGGCATTGAACATAAAATATTTTAAAGACATAATTAATTCCATCAAAGGACATTAAGTGCTTTGACATTAAAAAAAAAAAAACCCACAAGAAACCCTAGGTTATATAATATTACTTTGTTCCTATTTTACAGTTGAGGAATGTGTAATATTTGAAAGTTGTCCCTTGTTTCTGGCTGTTCAGCTGGAAAGATTTCTTTTATTGTTGTTTTCTAATGAAATGATGTACAACTACCACTCAACCTGAAGTAAAAAGGACAAATAAATTGCTCCTTTCAAATTCAGGCCTAAAAGTCTCCTAATTTAGAACACTGAAATCTTTACCTCTCTGAAATAGTAGGCCTATTCATCTTGAGATACTTTGAGGACAGCTACTCACCAAGTACATTCCTTCCTTTTTTTTTTTTTTTTTTTTTTTTAACTGGCCAACTAGAGGTCACTTTTCAGAAATTTGACCTTAGCTTGCACTAAGTTGGAAAGATAAAATCACCTTTTTTTTTTTTTTTGTAAGCTAGGTTCTATTTAACACCTCATTTGTGTAAATTGATAGCTTTTATAAAATTGGAAAGCGTTTTCAATATCAAACTGAAATTTATTGCTTTGCTCAGTTTCCTCGCTTCTCAATAGCAATACTGATTTTGGTGTTAACATTAACATGTTAACACAGGAGTTGGACTCAACAGTCCTTCTGGGTCCTTTCCAACTTGAGATATTCTATATTTCAACATTGTTTGCCTAATAATATATTGTGAGAAGTCATGCAGTTCTGTTCCATGAAAAGAAATTTGTTCCTAGAATTTGCCAAGGGCGATCCTGTATTTCATCTGCCTCTCTGGCCATGTCTTAAAAATATCTGAGGGGACTGGGCTTACTTTCCTCGGCTTTTGAAGTAAGGCGAGCCCATCTGAGACAGCAAGCTGAACAGAGCCCGCTCCTAGATGCCTCAAAAAAGTCTTCCCTACTCCTTTGAAGAAGCAGAAAGCAAAGCAAGGGCACTGCAAACAACATCACCGGAAGACCAAGTTTACTTTTTAGGTTTACATCATCTGGCCATTGTATAATCACCCATTTTAGTTCTAGTTTCTCTCTCGCACAAATCTGATTTCATGTCACTTAGTAATAAGAAATAAAATAAATAAATAAATAAAATGGACTATAAAAAGATTAATTATACTGCAGGAATGAATGACAGCAAGTTAAATTTGTGAGTACATTTTGCTAATCATTTCTCAAAGCATTCTAGAGATTTTTAAGTGGGTAATCTATTATTTACAAATACAGCTACATCACATGCAATATTAACAACACTAGTACTGAAAGAACGCATCCAACCATCTATCTTTTCATCCACTGGAAAAAAAATCAATCAGTTCTTTCTTTGAGACACTCCACAAGTATCTCAGGTTTTTTTCAGTTTTACTAGAAAGTAACCAAACCGTGCTTTTCACAGCCGAAATTCTCTGTAATACACTGCATGTCATTTTTTGTCACGCTCAACAAACTAAAGCTGAGACTGCCAGAAGACGACGGCTAAGCAAATGTACAACTTCAGTCTGATTTCTTCTCATGAACTAGCAATACCATTTTCAAGTCCGAATAAAGATGTCCAGTCCCCATGTTTGTTGTACCTTGTCTTTTCTTCAAAGAAAAGACTTCAAAGCAGTTCTTTTGCAAGGACATTTCATCCTTTGGCACGTTTGTTTCAGTTGAAAAAATGGCTTCTTGTTGCCTCAAAGCTGCTTAGTTTTAGTCTAGGTGGAAACCACTGTTTTCATACTTACACACGTACTCCACAGGCAGTTTTTAAACTTGCTATACACACTTTTTGAACAGATTTTTCCACTACATAGTAAGTTCTGCTTATTTCTTCTACTCTACACAGTTTTGTCTGATTATCATTAGTCCCCTCCGTATCTGTAAGAGAAATGTGATTTCTCCACATTAAAGCTTTGTCAGCATAGCCACAGAAAGGGACTCAACTGCTACAAATGCAATTACTTACACTGCCTTGATCACAACCAAGGAAGATCACTTAAAATGGGAGAGGACAACTTTTTTCAATTTTTTTTTTTTTTTTTTTTTTAAATTAAGCATTTATCTTGACTCTCCAGCAATACAAGCCAGAACCTGCGGTCTTTTTCCTTACACCATAGTGACAAACTTACCTAAATTCAGAAACATTTCCCAATGAAGAGCTATACCCCTTACATTCAGATTTAGAGCTCTAAGTTCTCACGCTTCTAGCACTGGAGTCAAAGAATGTCCTAATTAGCTATAACCAGCAAAGAAATGAAACTTTTTTACTTTGATTTAATTTCTAAATATACGGAAAGTGAAACTCAACTTTTTGTTTGTTTGGTTTTTTTAAAGGGACTTGCCACCATTACCCCCACAATAGAGATACTTATTAGCACACAACAGTTCCACCTCCTCAGGTAACTCATAGTGTGATATCTGGTTCACTGGAAAAGAAAAAGCAGCAGCATAATATATAAAAAGGCAATTATGGAAATTGATGTGATGCCAAGCTATTAAGTATTATCAAATAGATGTCTTCTCAGCTTCACCATACCAACTATATGAGACTGCTTTAATCCATAGCTATAAAAATAAACACCACAGACCACAAAGATTAACACTATTTCCTGCCTCTCCATACTGGCTCCAAAATATTTTGATTGCACTTGTGTCCAGATCTAATGCAACTAAAGAGAATGCTTGTCAGAACGGAATTTTAGAAAGTTGATGTCAGTGTCATATTTCGTACTTCCATTTTCCCAAACTACTCTGGCCTTTTTCAGTTATGCTTACCAACTGGAAAAAAAACCAACCACCACCACCTGATGAGACTTATTTGGCGGGGAGGGGGGAGGGAGTCATATCTCATCTAATTATGATAATCCATTAACTGCAAAAGTAGGTCATGCCATTGATTCACTTTGTTTATGTACATTTCCTTGGTTAGTTTTCTTCTGGAACACAAGGTGTATTATTAACTAATACATAATATTAAACAATAACTTACATTCAACCACATTACTTAGCTTTAAGCTAATTCTAGAGAACACTAAATAGCATAGAAATTGAAGATCTTAAAAACAAACCACCACCCCCCAAGCATTCATGGAAATATGTGCCGATTTAGAGCAAGGCTGAATGAAAGGTATACTTCTCCTTTTCTTCTTTTTCTTTTCCCCTCCCCATTTTTTTCCCCTGCAAAGCAAGGAACCAGCAAAACAACAAATGTCTCCTCCTAACAGGGGACTTGACTCTTCCTTTGCTCCAGTTTCACGGTTTGTGAATTCTCTGGCCCTGTGTCTATTTTCTCCCATCTACATAAATTTCAAATAAAGTCAACAACACTAGAAACATCCATGGTAGCGTTCTGGCAAGTACACTGATCTTCCTGGCTTTGGGGGACAGCAGTTACAGAGATTGTGGCAGAGTTGGGGGTTGTTTATCTCATTGCTTTGAGGGCTACTTAGACAGGGAAATCAGTTAAGAAATTTCCCAATGGTAAAAAGCCTGATGTCTAAGTACATTGTTTTTCTAGTAAATAAAATTGTCTGAAATTAAAAGCTTAATTTTTTAGAACAAGTTAAATTAATTTTATACTATTTTCTGCCTCTTGTTTGGAAATACAGCAATTTGACCACAAGGGAAAGAATTTTTAAAGCATAAGTTATTCCTAAATGTCCCCATAAAAGTTGGGAAAGAAAAGAAATAACATCTCACTATGCCAACGTTCACAAATGTCTTGTTTTTCTTTTTAAATGATACACCCTAATATTCATTCATCAACATAATAAACATTTTTTACTTTTGTCCCACATATGCATATGCAGATTCCTTTATATGTGCTTTATAGTTTCCCCACCCTCCATGATTAAGAAGCGCCACGTAGCAATCAGGGTTTTTGTATACTTCCAGGAGATGACATGATCTCAAGAAGTTCTAATGAATACAGCTAGCTTATCTGAATGTTAATCTTATCAGCTGCTTTTCTGCCAGACATAAACTATGGGAAAGAATGACATAGTTATTTGTGGACATAAATAATTTGCTTAATCTTACTTCTTTTACTGGACCATAAGCTTGATGATATCCCAATGCTTTATTTAAATAATAAAACATATCAGTCGGGAGGAGACAAAGCAGCCTCCTATGGCTACTTTTAGGTAGAACTATTAGTAGTTTTATTAGTATCATCAGAATCTGTTTTATGGCAACACTTGGAGCCCCAGTGATGACTTACCCAACTCCTGAGGGATCAGGCAAAAGATCTGGTCCTCTCTCAAGAAGTTTAGAGAGGCATCAGTGGAAATACCAAGTAAACCGCTACAGATTGGTAATTAATACACTGCCTCTTTCACTGCCCATAGTCTTTATCTCTGACGCAAGCTTCATAGAGCTCTAAACCCAGCCATTTTCATTAAATGATATCTGAAACAGCATCAACTGACCGCTCATATGAGATCAAAACCGTGCCCAGCTTCTCACCCAGGAGGGGAGAAAAGGTCTCTTTCACATTCCCCAATTAAGACATAAAGAACTGTGAAGCTGCTCAGTAACAACATCCCAACAACTGAATGGGGCCCTAATCCAAGCCTTAATTCAGGCATTTCGGGCTATGCTGGATGAGGGCCTAAAAAGTTGCAAACAACGAATTGTTAAATTTTCATTTGTTGTTTTTCCAGTTTAAAAGCGTGTGCATTATGGGAGTTTCTCCTACGCCCAAATTACAGCCTGGAGGTTAGGGAATATTTCCAGGTTTATAGCTGTGCTTTATATGCAAGGTAAGCATTAGTAAGGATAATATTTTCATTGCACAATTGCTGACTATGATTAGCATTAGCTACACACACCACAACAAACAGATCAGCATCACACTAGAAACCCTCCCATCGTTAATGCATACATTATGATTTTACAATGGGGGAAAAAAAAAAAACCATGTGGCACACCTGGTCTCCGGATAACGTTGCAGACCTTTGGCTTGCGTAAGTTATTCCACTGAAGTAATGGAACCGCTGTGATTTACACCAGATGAAGATCTGTTCCAAGATCTGCCTCTTCCAAACAGAAACGTCATGACAGTAAGTGAAATGATCTGACTTGACAGCGCATTTTTTCATGCATTAGTTACCTGAGTGTGACATCCCAATCAAAGGAAAAATATACTGCAAAATTATTCCGTGTTGAAAAATAACCCCAAAGGATTCGCTACAGATGTGATGAGTTTCACTACTGCTCAACTAAGCCTTTCAGAAAAGTGCTGGGTGAGAGCTGGCTTCAAACACAGCATCTAGAAAATCAGAAAACTCAGCTTGGTGGTGTTTTTTTTTTAGGGGGGCTGGGGGTGTTAGGTTTTTAGTGTGGCATTTTGGGTGTGGTTTTTTTTTTTTTTTTTTTTTTTAAGGCAATAAGGTCAGGACACAAGTCCTCTCCACTGGAAGAATCTTGTTCCAGTCTCCCTGATTAACGTGCACCAGGAGTCCCATTTTTATACCTCCATCTACCCTAGCATGTCAGTATCCAATAATCCTCAGGTTAATCTGGTGCCAAGAATAATGTTACTGTATTTTCTCTTACCAAAGTCAGAAGAATAGTAGCCTAGAAAGAACCAGGGAGACAGAACCAGGACTGAAATGGGGTATCACACCATTCTCTCCCCTGAATTAATAACCTACCAATCATCCCAATTATATTATAATTTTATATTATCACAATTCAAATATGGCCTTGGACAGAAGTTTATTTACTGGAAAATTTCTACCAAGGAACAGCAGCTGAGAACGTTAAGTTTAAACAATTTTTTCTAAGTAAACCAAGTTAATCCTAAACTGCCAGTTTGATCCTGATCTCTAGAAGTTAAACATAGCTTATTCCCTTGTCCATTCCATAGATGAATGAAAGCAGACCCCTCCATTAATTGGGTTTTTAATCCTGGCTATGCTGGGAGAAGGTTTCGCACTTGAGGTCTGAGACTCAGAGCACACAGGGAAACGTCTGCAGCGTGCATCGGTGACCTTTTGCAACCGAGTTGTGGTTTAGAAACAGGACTTTTCAAATGTCCCAGAGCGTTCAGTTCTGGGGGTTTGGTCCAGATCCAAAACTCTGGGCTTGTTTAATAAGAAGATTCCACGCAGTCCACAGCTGACCCTGGCCAGTTGCACTGGAGCTCCAGCTTGCTGACGTGGAGGAGGAATACTGCACAGGGACTGAGTAGGTCCAGATGCTGCTTCTCTCTTTAGAAAGGAAATTATAGTCTATAGAAGAGGAGCTTGGCACAGCCAGCTTTCTAAGCTAGGAAATTTCATGATCTTTTGCAATATATTAACATGTACATTTTTAACTCCAACAGAGACATAGCTTCTTTCTGGAACAAACATCTGATAGGGGCCGAGTTGCAGGGCCTAAGGGAATGCGAGGAGCTGGATGATTTCATTTCCCCTCAGCTAATGCAGTTGGCAAACATGGGTATGGTTTGCTGCTTTTTTGCTTTTATTGTTATGAATTGTGTGGATAATTGATGGCAGGTTGCCTAGAGCCTGGGATAGGCCTCCTTCATGAAAGCTGAAGTAAATAAATGGTGGCTTGCCTTCATTTCACTGGTTCTGCACCGATTTCAAAAATAACAAAGACCCACTTGGCTTTGAAAGGTACCAGCCTAAAAGAACGGAGCGGGCTCGTTACACACAGCGGCAGCCTGGATGTCTCCCTTGGATCAGTAACCACCTCTGGGTCTCAGCACCGACTTCAGGCACAACCTCTTCAGGTGAAAGAGATTTTGATTTCCAAGCAATTTTCCTAAGACCATTCCCAAGCTCTGAACTTACATTACATACTGCAGACCAGAGGAAAAATAAATAAAACATGTGAACCTCCTGAGAGCTGCACTAAAAAAAAAAAAAAGCACATGTTTCAGCTCTCATTTTCTCAGCCAAATTTTTTCTTGTGCAAATAAACCTGTTAATTTCATGTTCAAATAAAGTGTTTATCATCTCAGTTATACACAAAATCTGCACAGGTGCCTCTCCCTCAAGCTATTTCAATGCCTACTGCATGAGAAGTATTTGCACTACATGTAAAATATCTAAGGTTGCTAGTTCAGTGTCAAGTCATACAAGAATCAAACATAGTTAAGTTTCCACCTCACAATCAGCTTAGTTGTGAGACTAAAACCCCCTGTTTGAAATTAACCACTTTGTTTACTTTCATGCTAATCTGTCAAGGATAACATGAAAAATGGACACATTTATTCAACTTTTCCAAAGCAGAAATCAACTCAGAATCATAATTAGCACTGTTGATCAATCATTGGTTTTCTAATTGTTTGTTTCACAAATGGAAATTGGTATATATTAAATAAATGAATTCTCCCTTTTTACCCTGAAAGTAATTCACCTACAATGAAAAGAATTTTGGAGTGACTGAGAAATTAAGAATTTGGGAATTCCCAGTTTGAACCAGTGCTGGAAGGTGACCACCAGAGACAGAGCTGAGGCCAGGCAGGGTGTGAGGAAGGAGCAGGAACACAATGGTCGCTGTTTGTCTTGTTCAGACCAAGGAAAACTGGCATGTGAAATAAAGAAGTTCAATGTCTTAGTCAAATAAAAGTGAATTCCCTGCCCATAATGTCTCTCCCATCCTAAGAAGGGGGCAGCTCGGCAGCGGGGCTGTACAGTCAAACGCAAGTCCAAATCCTGCTCAACTGCCCTAAGGAAACGTCACATTCCCGGAGTGAAGTTCCTTCCTGAAGTTGCCTCCATCACCCTACTCATACTTTGGAGTGAAACTGCACCTTCTGCAATCTCCTAATGCCCTGCCCTTAACTGAGGACTGAGTAACAGGCTCACAATCGAGCCTGGAGCAGGCAGGAGATTTTTATAAAATCAGAGCAACTAATTTCTTGATTGACTGACCTAAAAATATCACAGAATAAATTAATTTTGTGCTAAAATTTCCTATAATTGGGAAATGAACATTATGGTCAAGGTATTAAAGAACGACATAAGCCATTCGTATTGTTCAATAATATTGTTTCTAGCCAAAATATGGAAACAGCCAACCTCACAGCAGTGCCGATACAGATGATGCGTTTCTTTCATGGCGTAGATTTGAGGGAAGGCACAGCGGAGAGCACAACTAACCATACATTTCCCATAAATAGCCATGTAATTTCAACTTAACTGCACTGTAAGTTCTATGAAATCCCCCTATGAAGTATATTTTCTATGAACACCTCATTGTTACGGTTGGCTGGATTTAGGTAATTATGTACAGTTTGAGGTCAATATGGAAAACAGGCCTCATTCATTACTAGCAAGCTCTCTCCAAAAACAATACACCCTGGGGAGCCCAGTGATCAGGCACCGAGGCAGAAGAGCCAGCTGGTAAGGTACAAAGCCTGTGATTGCTTCATTCAGAACGTAATTCAGAACTCTTCAGAATATCTCAAGGGCAATAAGTTAAATCCCAGATGCACATCTGGTAATAAACAATGAAAGAACAGAATAGCATCCACGTAAATCATCTCTCTGGGAACAGAAGCATCTTCTTCCAAATAGGACAGCATACCAAAAAAAAAAAAAAAAAAAAAAAAAAAGTGTAACAGTCTTTTGCAAGACATCCTCCTGCAACTGAGCATTAATTAATTAAACATTCCTGACATAAAACAGGTATCTAGAGCTCACTGTGGAACACCCTTATCCAGACAGCGGTCACTGCATGAGTGAATCTGTAGGGAGGGCTTTTCCTACTCAGTGTTCCCTGTCAGTATCCGAAGGGAATATGCAGAATCGGCAGACAGCTGGGAATAGATGTCTCACCACTGTATGTTTCCATTCGCCTACCTATGAGCAGTGCAACATCCTTAATGCATGAAGAACTTGGGCATAATGCAGTGGTATGTAGACTGTTTTGGAAGGGGACGACATTTTACTATGCAGTAGCAATACGATACTTTCAAAATAATCTAGAAATAAAATCCATTTCAAAGTCCACATAATACAGGAATATTAAAATATGATTAATGAGGACCTTTAATAGATGTTGAGAAAAAATTCTCTTCAACTTTATATTTCCTGTTTTAAATCTCTATCTGTGCTTGAAGCACAAAAATGTTATTGCTGCCTTGAAATTTTAGTGCCAAGTCACACAGATCAGAAGAGCTTGTAGTACTGACTCAGAGATGCATTGGACAGGATCTAGACTATGCTTCACATAGGCTCCAAAACTTGCTTTAGAAACTTATTCCCTTTGAATCAGGCCTTAAGCACCTGAAGCCCTGGTATTATCTTTTTTTAATATTAATTTCCTATGAACATAGATACACCTTAAACCGAGCGGACAACCTTCCTACACAACCAACAACTGATTAATTTCAGGTAATTGCTGGACTATTCGCATGTTATAAAAACAGAGAACACACAACGACTCAGAGAGAATACTCCTTAATCAAAAAAGCAAAGTCAGTTTGGATTAAAGGGAGTTGTAATATGTTTAAGTTTTTCCTACTCTCTGTTCTTCTTAATATTCTTACGCAGCCTGAGTAACATACACCAGCCTGTTCAAGGCTTCACCAGACCCTTCCTTTTTACATGTTCATGCCCAGACCAAAGAGTACGCTTTAGTGTCCACACTAGCAACATTTCTTTCTGCAGGAAGTTTCTCCGAGTAAGCACCGTCTAAAGCGCTAGCACAACATGTGACTTGAGCTTTAATCGTATATCACATACCAGAAATTTCACAGGCTATGAAAACCTGAATTTTGCAAGCATGTCAGACTCTTCATAATACAGCAGTGACTGTATTAACACAGGTGCTGGAAAACTCATTATGCATTTAGTTGGACTGAAAGAAAAACATTGTCCTTCAGGCACTTTGTGCGAAGACAATTCCATTTCCAAAACCAGAGCTGCCTGGTAGCAGGCTCCTACATGTTTCCCACAGGATGGGAAGAGGGGGGGGGAAAAAAAAAAAAAAAAAAAAAAAAGAAAACCAAAAAACACACCACACCAAGAAAACTAGCATAAGGTAGAACAGAGGAAAAAGTCATTTTGAGGAAATACTTTGTGTCCTTCAGTAGTACATCTATCAGTAAGGTTAATGGCTAAATCTGCGAGTTGTCCTAGCCCCAAATCTACTACTGGGCTACAAAAAATGTATGGCAGAGCTATACGTGAAGAATGGCTCATGCTCACATCACCCTTACGAACAGGGGATACATTTAGTACATTAAGACTTGAAAGAAACATTTCAATGCCTGAAGAGATTGTGCTGCATTGCACAAAAAATATATTAATATAACTGCTCTAATTGTACACCATCTGTAATGACCTACAGGCTACACAGCAGTTGCTTTTGCTTTTTAATATCTGTATTCCTGAAAAATTGACTTGGCTATTCCTAAGCAAACTGAAGATATTAGGTAAGTTTTTCAGTGTGACAGATGCTACTGTCAGGCAGAACCATATTCAATTTCTTTTATTAAACTTGCCTCAACCACAGTTGTGTAATACCATTTGTTGTTGTCTTCTCAGAGCAAGGCTAGCAGTACTAGAAGCATTGCTTTTATGAGACACATGAAGTAGCAAGAGAAGCTTTTCCTGCATTAGCTCCAAAATCATTTGCCAAATCCCAATCTTACTTATACTAAATACAGGGGGAAGAAAAGAAAAAAAAAAACCACAAACGCCACCCCCCCAAAACCTACACCACCACCACTCCTGGGAAAAAACCTCACCTTCTACCTACTGAGACAAGTACTTAAGAGAACCAGGCCTAAGCAAGTTCTAGCCTCAAATGTCATTGTTTGTTAGGTATCAAAAGGGCTCATAATAATTAGCTACTTGTCTTGCCTGACTATGACAAAATGTCCTAAAGCTAGCTCTGCCATTTTAATAAGCAGTTATAAGTCTATGCTATATGCAAATGCAGGAGCATCAGTGTCCTGGTATTTCCATTTCATTGTGAACTGCATTACATTGTATAAACAAATTACTTAGAATTTTCTAAGTCTTGCAGACTTCAAGGAGGAATTTTGGTCTTTCAGCCTCCACAAGGGAGGGGATGGGGGGGGGGGGGGGAGGAAATAAAAGAAGAAGAAAGAGAGAGCACACGCAAGAATAAGATGAAGTGTTAATTTAGCCATCTTATAACAATTCAGGGGGAAAAAAAAATATTCTGATTTCTATTTTTTTTGTGACCAGAAGTATAAGCTGGTAATTCTAACAAACAATCACTGTAAACTAGTTCTAGTAAAAGTGTACCCTTTTGCTAAACCAGCCCCAAACCTATGGTTTAAAGTCAGAAGATGAACCACTCCAATAATCCTAACCAGATTCAGTTTTATTTGATTATACTGGGAGATAATAAGGATCCATTAAAACCATACCTTTTTTTCTTCTGTGAGGTGGAAACAAAAGGACAAACTGGAAAATGGACTTTACACATGGGCTCAAGACAGCCTATACTTATACTGTAATTCATTATAACAACTGCTGTACAGTGTCTCACAGCTCTCTCCAAGAGCAAAGCCCTTAAGTAATTATTTGATGAAGGTATACACACCTGGATCTTAAGACTTTCCCAGCCAATTTGAGTGTCACTTGGTGGCTAGTAAATCTGGATAACATACTATCCAACAGTGCATGCTTTCATTTCAACTCGTCATCTTTCAGCCCACAGACCGACTTTATCTCAAAAGCAGTGATGTATTTTCAGACTCATGTTTTTCAGAAGTTTAAACTTTTAACCTACAGGATAAGCAGGGGAAAAAAAAAAAAAAAAAAAAAAGCAGCACAAGCAGAATGTCTTACTACTACTCTCAAGAGTACTCGCCAAGTAGTCCCAATGAAGCAATTGGGGCTTTGAAAGCAGGGACATTTGATGCAGACATGAAGAAAAGCAGCAGGATCTTGCTCTCGTGTGGCATTTTGAAATTGCATGTCATGAGTCGCTCAGTTGTGATTCCTGTTCCAGTAAAGAAAGCCAGGGAACTATCACACCAGAAAGCTTCTTCTCATGGAATCGACTCAACACTCACTGACATTTATAGGACGTAGAGTAAGCCACAGCTGTGTCCTGTTAGAAAACAGGACTGTAGGAGCCTCCCCTTTCCAGGAGCAGTCACGTTCCCTCCTAGTACCATCCCTCCAGCTGAGGGCTCCTGAAGCATTCTTCCAGGCAGAGCTACAGATTAGGATGTTACACTAAATGTTAAGTCACTATCCAGTTTAGGCATGCTTAATTCTACCCCAAAGTTAAGTCTTTACTGAACATTTTGTAGCTTTACGTAAAACGTACCAGGAGTTTGCCTATCACACTAAGCGCACGGATCATCTTTCGAACCCTGAAAGCCTGAACTTCCTTGTTCTTTGGCACCAAGACACTGCAATGACCTTTTCTGCATCAGATCTGAGGACAGAGCAAACTCAAACCAAAGCCACTGAGATTCTCCTGGTTCCCCCTGAAACCAGAAACCAGGCTGTGTTTGTGGGTTGATGTTTACTTGTGACTGGAAGCAACCATCAGTCAAAATGTTGTGAATTTGGGCAGAAATACAGCAAAACTCAGCACGGTGGTTGATTACAAAAAGTTTGCATACCTGTAATATTCCTGTGATAATAGATTTAAAACACACTGCTCATATGAAAATAATCTATATGTGCACTTAATTTTTTCCAGTATAATTGATAAAAGATTTTTAAGATAACTACTCTTTTATTACAAGTATCTCACTGCTACATCATTTTTCCTAAGTAATTCTTACTACAGATGAATAGATCCTGATGTTTGTTGCCTTCTTTCAAATGAAAAACTGAAATAATTAAAGTCTTCATTCATTAAGGTAGTTAGGCAAACATAACTAAGGTACCAGTTATCTCCTTACAAGAAATAAGGCTATTCACGCGCTTCAAGTTAGGTTCTAAAGTACTCTCCTGAATAGGAGATTTAAGTCACCAAATATTTACTTTCTGTGTTCATTACATTCAAACACAAACAAAATAAACTGCGTATCTTACACAGTGCCTGTAAAATGGACAAATTCCATCATGCAGAGGTTTCCTAGGAAACCAGGGAAGGCTCAAAGAAACAGAGAACAGCTGGAAAAAGGAAAAAAAAAAAAACCAAAACCCACCCAAAGAACTAAGTGCTCCATATCCTCAATTTTAAAACCATTAGAAAGATGTCGCTAATAAAACTTAGAGCAGTGCAATTCACACTGGTTGGCCCCGGCATTCTTCGTAAGGGCAAACATGCACAGCCTGAAGAGATCAAGATTTAACTCTTCTCTCCCCATCATCCCACCCTGCCCCCAAAAAACCTAACAAAATCCCAAGAAGCACGAACGCTTTGATACAATGTGGTAAAGCTGCAAAGTTTTGGTCTGTACACTAAAAGGATGGCCAGCCCCACAGAGAGGTGTGCTTACTGAAACCTTACAGCAAGCAACAGGTTATGTGATTCACTGTCTAGAAATTTCGTTGCTGAGGAGCCAGATTCCACTTCTGAAACTAGTCAACTATTCAACATGAAAATCCATGCAAATTCAAGAAATATATTGTTAGCACGATGACTCGGTATTCAGTACTATTACAGTAGTACCCTACGGCTTCATTTGAGATCAAGGATGCTTTGTGCTCAGCATTGCACAAGTTCATAGAAAGGTCCTGCACTTTACAGTAACAACGTAAAATCAAAACATACCCAAGCTACTCAATCTCAGTATCCAGGTTTAGATAAATTTTTCTATCATCACAGCAAATGTTTCAACCAGAAGGAAAAAAAAAAAACAGAAAAAAACCCCAGGTAAAGGACAATTTGTCTAACCTCAGTCCTAATTTTTGAAGTAGGCTTCCAGCACTCTGCCAGTCATTAGTATAATTCCAATATTCAGTGCTGTCACAGCAGCCATACTGTCATGTTGGCGCTTCCTTCCCCACATGGCTCCATTTTCCATGTTCCGCTTTGTTTGTTGCCAGGCTTGAGCCCTCTTACATCAGGTTCTTCCCTTCCTTTGTTGCCAATGCATGTTCCAGTATTTTCTGACTCTTGCCAAAGCAAGCATTTAAACATCTGGAAATCATCCTCCATTACTTTCACCAGCGAGATGTGTCTGCCTTGCAAAGTAGTTCCCATATAGTGGGAATGTCTGATGTCTTAAGGCATCACACTTTTATATATGTATGTATTTATACACACACACACACAAAATGCACTACATATTTAACACACTATATATTACACTATTCTAAAATTCAACATGCAGTAAGATACAAACACACATGAATTTCTTTCAAAAATTTAAGCATGTATACTGGTAGGTTTACAGCCCAAAACATTCCCAATTTGAGAAAGTTCTAAATTACAGATATTTAAAATAAATAAGGAGCAATACATTACATGCAGAATCATGTTCTTTTTCTAATGCATGCAATTTGAAATTGAAATACAGTGTTTTTTCACTAAGATTTCCTGAAAAAAAAAGAAGCCTTTAATGGACAAAATGAGATTTGAGATTTAAAACCGGGAGTCTTTTGTATGATCTGCCTATAATGATGACATCAAAGTGCTAGGATTTGAACACCGGGTCTATGAAAGTCTTAACCATGTCTTCAGACATTGTTGCTATGTGCATTCCCCTTCACTACTCAGACAATTCAAGCTGTTTCTAAAGGTTCAGTTTTATAAAATATAGGATAGCTACCAAACCAGATGCTGTGTGTCATAAGATACAAAATTCTGTCTTGTAAGCCCTTTGTCAAAAACATTGCTTTAATGCCTCACGTGCCTAAAGAAACACTGTCAAGGCTGATACATAGCATGTGAAAAGCTCTTCCATGTTCTGTATGAGTTAAAGAAAATACACCTTCAACACTGGAGGTTCTTTAACTGTATCATGAAGCTAAGAAGCTGATCACCTTTTCTTTTAGAAACCAATAGATTTTCAATGCATGCATTGGGCTGTGTTGGGTTTGGGTTTTTTGTAATAAGAGAAACCACTCTTTCAATGGAAAATCAATACAGAGGAAAAGAGACACTGCTTTCTGTCTATGCCTCTGAAGGAGTGGAAAATGCAAACTATTTCCACTCCTTTTCCATGGCCTGCAGTCACGATAGGGCAATAATGACTCAGTTGCACAGAGCCAAGGGCTCCTCAAGAGCTACGAGCCCCACCTCACACCCAACTCCTCTCTGGAAGTTCCTGCCTCTTTCCTTCCCTTCATCTTCCTTTCTCAGAGCTTTGGACACACCGAGGATTATTCAGTCTGGCAGGTATGCACATGGCAAAAACCATGAATAAAAGAGATTCAGTCCTCAGAATATCTGTCCTATCTGAGACTGGGTCCCCTAACTTTCCGTTTTGTCATCATTTTTTTTTTTTCCATAAATCACCACTTAGGCTGACATTGGACTTGATCACTGAAGGATGAACGAAAGCATCTCATCCTTTTCCTCATGCTTTTCTGCCTAATGGATCATGAGAACTATGTTTTTCTTCACCAAGTCCTACTATGTGACAAAGAATAGCATCCTCAATTTTAGCCCCCTCTGATTACTGAGCACAATGCAAACTCTGTTGCTGTCATCACTCCAGCCTCCACTTTTCTAAGATAATTCTCCTCTTTGTATATCTTATTCATATTTTTGCACAGATAGCAAGTATTTAATTCCTCATTATCATCTGTGAATTTCATTAACATCCCGTTTCTTTCCTGATCTAGATTACAGAAGACCGTCTGTGAAACCATGATATTTCATCCACAATAAAGATACATTACTCTTAATCATGTACATTTATTTAATTTTCCCGCCACTCACAACAGCAGCATTCAAGCCAATACTAACTTTAAAATTTCATAAGACAGTGAACCAAATGCTTTACTAGCAGTCAAAAGCTCTTACATCAACACAGCATAAAGCCATCAAGCAATAGCCTTTTAAAATTATCGGTGGGTGAACTCTGCAATGTCTTTCCCTGTAACAACAGCCATGTAAATTATAATTCAACACCACACACAATGAATGAGGCTAAAGTTCTCCAGTTCTCTCTCAAGGGACACAGCGATGCTACAGTACCATCTGCAAGTCAAATATTTGGAAAGATCTGTTCCTATCTCCAAAGACCTGAAGTCTAATAGATTTTCAAACTTCCTGATGAATAAATGATGAATTTTCCAGAACTATAATAAATGACCTTTCCTTCTCACACCTTCAGCCAGATTGGTATCAGCAGTCATGCTGCTAGGCAGCATTAAGCCAGGACAACCCCAGAACCACAACATGCTTCACTAGCTGGAGCCCTCAGTGGTTAATCTCCATTTTAGTTTAGCTGGCAGGTTTCTACGGGCCTGGTCATAGTTTATGAAAAAGGAATACATGTTTATTGATTACATTATTTGTTAACAATAATTATAATTTATTTCCCTAAAATTTCCCTAAAATAGCACTCATGGCTTAAAGATGGCTAAATTGCCCCTATGCCTAATAAACCTAATCATATATCCTAGTCTAAAGGAAGTTCCTCTTGACAGTGAGATTCCAATTATTTACCTCAACAATGTGCCATGGGGATCTGTTACCCAGCCACTGAACATACAAGGGTCAGCACCTGGAAAACTTAAGGCACTGCAGCTGAGGGAAAGAACCACTTTAAGATAGACAGAATATGAGACAAAGATAATTATCATAGGATAGCGATCACTATGGTATTGCATCACATTTTCATTACATCAAAAGATTTGGTAGAACCCTGTAAAGAAAATATTTAAGAAAAGCTGAGTGGAAAGCAGGCAATCAAGCAAGCACAGCTTCTATTCACTGTTTCTGCTTTAATTTTTCCCCTTAATATTTTTCTCTTGGCCGAGTGGGATATTTAACAAGACAAGAGACATGAGACCTCAGACTGGTAAATGATTAAAAAAAAAAATTAATCAAGGTCTTCCGTGATCTTGGGGAGAGAGAGGACTGCTTTAAACACAACTCTGCATAACCTCTGAGGTTACCTGTAGTAACACAGCTATCCAGTAGCAGGTGACAGGAGTTCTTCGCAAATGAGAAACAGTTTCTTCCTGGCTTTTAGCCTGTATTTTCACTCCCATTTTAACGTGCAGCATTAATCTTGGAGCAATTGGTCCAGGACAGACTCATGAGGATACCTTTTATCTCCCTTAATCTCTTGCTGCACTACACTGTCACTGTGCCTTTAATCTTCGGAGGGTCAGCTTGCTGAAGGGTGCTGGCAAGCATTTCATGACCAAAGAGTATTTGGAGAAGATATTGTATGGACCTTCTCAACCAGACGTCTACAGCACAGCAGGGAACAGGCCTCAGTGAGACAGTTTACTCTTCTGTTCCTACTCTAAACGAGTTCATGTCCAAAACTCTGAATTCCTGCCAGCAGTACCAGAGTAGCTGCTTGTGTTTCTATTCAGCCGCATTATCCAAAGAACAGGGACACAGAGATTCAAATTAATTCTTTAGTCCTCCCATGCTACCATTACATAGTCCAAGGGCTATAAATGAAAACTAGTGAAGACACAAAACACTGTGGAAGTTTTTCAGTACAAAAACAACTCCATTATATCATTCTCCCAACTGTACCATTTACACAAAGCTGCAGAAAAATACAAATGCTCAAAAACTCCAATCAAGTTCAGCTGGCAGCAGCATGGCCAAGGAACAACCTTAGACCAGCTCCCCAAAGACAAGACCTATCTTCAGCAGCTAATAAAAATGGAATCCCAAGGGTCTGCATGAACAGAGGTTCCCTGTACCCTAGCATTAGAGCATCCCACCGCCGGCCCTCCGACAATCATTCTTAGTCTTCATGCTAATGTAACACATGACCTTTCTGCAGCAAAAGCGGGTGGGATAGTGGAATAGTGGAATTGTTTCTTACTACAAGAATAAAAGACAGCACAGCAGGCTATGAAAAATGTATGTTGCCTACTCAGAAAAGATAATTATAAGTAGCGGTTTGGATCTTTTAATTATCCCAGCACGCAGGGCTTATCAGCATCCAAAGCTTCCTGCATGCTATTGTTTTCATAACCATAAATCAACTTATAAAACAAGAATTTATACAAACAAATCGTTGTGCCACTTCCTATAGACAGTATCACTGTTTTATACTTTCTGGTAGTTCAGCAACAGCACTAACTTTTCGAATTTCTCAGAATTTAAGTCAAGAAAAGTATAAATCATAGACCATAATCTTCACGCATAATGTATTGATTACATTAAAGATGTAAACAGTAAGTAATGTCACCTCTGAGGTACCTCTCATCTTCCAAGTGTTACGTGACTTATAAGCCATTTTTCTCCAGCTTCAAAGTGATTTCTTAAATAACTGAAGAATGCTTACTTTATACTACTGAAAGAAAGACATTTTCCTCATTCTCTATTTATTGTGCTTTGAATTAATGCATGAGACATTCCAGTTCAAATGATACCTGGCCTTCTGCACGACAGTCCCACCAGGGCTTTTGAAGGGCAATTTAACAGGGTGGGTCTGTTGCAGTTTGAGTTTTCAGGCAGCGAGTGCAACAATCCTTCCTCATGCTCTGAAAGTTCAAACTCCAAAAAGCCTTTGTCAAAAACTGAAATTGCAGGTTAATACGATTAATTTATTAATGTCACACTAAAGGATACTTGGTTTTGCCCTGCACGTTAGATTAAGAATAGGTCCTTTGGCCTATAAAATAAGTGCAAGCCCAGTCTCTTCGCTGACCCAACTAAGAATCCACTGGATTGGCACTTGGACTTACTCTAAGAATTTTTGGAAAAAAAAAAAAAATTATATCATCAGGACCTTACATACAAAAATGTGCAGGGTCACAAAGACAAAGATGGGTGAAACAATCAGTATGCATATAAGCATGGATCACATGTCTCCAGTTGGAATTTTGACTATTTTTTATTATTACTTTATTATTTTTTGGCACCGAGTTCATTGCTTTTCTCTGTATATAGAAAAATAGTTGCACACAGGCCATGAACGTCTGCTCATTTTTTTTTTTTTTAAAAGGATCATAGTGTTGCATGAAGGTCTGCCTTCAGAGTTTCTGCTTCCCCACATGAATCCCTGTGTTTCTTTTCTCACAAAACACTAAAAAACAAGTGGTGAGTTGACCAGTTCTAATTCTAACCACAGAAAAATCATATAACTTCCAGTTAACCCAGATAGAATTAGTAAACATTACTTAAACAGCAGGTGCTGTTCCTAAGTAGGGTTTTCCTAGGTAAATTTATTATAAATTGAGGGGTTTGGTGGACATTTTTTTTTTTCTGAAAACTTCTAAAGAGTTAAAAAATTGAAAAAGGCTTATTTTTATGTTAATATACAGTAGTGTTAAACAGGACAAATCCTGGAATGTTTCACATGAACAAATCAACCGACAGAACGTCCATATTGAAACAAATTGCAAAGATGAAAGGACTTCACCAAGAAATGAAGTGCGAGCGTGCCAAAACATGAATGAGAGCATGAAATGACCATTTGGTTTCTATGGCAATAATCTATATTTGTAAACATTGGGGGAAAAAAAAAAAAAAAAAGCCTGCACTAACCACCACAGCATGCTATTACTCTTCAACCACAAAGTGTTTTCTATTAAAAAAAAAAACAAGCTAATGTGAATAGCTTAATGTGATCCTCAATTTTATGTATTCCATAATTTTGACCAAAAGTTTACTTGATCTGAGCAGAAGGAATCTTCCTGAGGACTCTTCTCATGGAAATTTCTGTGTTGAGTCTCCTTCCCACACTTTTACAGGCAGGGGAGCCAACCACAAATATTCAGAAGTCATGAGTCAGTCCCCAAAGAACTGTTAGGGTTTTTTTAATAAATAATGGATTCCCATTTTCTGCTTGTTTAGAACTATAATCACTTCTATTTTCGAGTTATTTGCTATGATTAGACCCACAAACATAGACACCTACATGCACAGACACACACACGCCCGCTTTCTCATTTAGAAAGTAGAGGTACACGTATTACTGATTGATCTTGGGATCTGGAACTTTGGGGAAAAAAAAAAAAAACAGAATCAAGTATCTAAAGATCCTTGCTAAAATTGTAAGAATTAGCAAGACGAGATTTCCCCCCCCCACCCCCCCCTTTTCATATCATTCTCCTTAGGAGCTCTGAGGACTCTTTGCAAAGATGGAAGATCCATAAAAACCAAAGCAGCCTCTAGCATGAATGCTCAATAATTTGCTTACGTCCTCATGGCTGCAGCAGACTTTCCCTTGCCACCATACTCCCAACACCTGTCTCAGTAAGGAGACTGTGCAACCTAGTAACCTCTTTTCTCCCTAAAGATAACGTCTCTAATACCAGTGAGGGGATAATGGACATATTTAATAGCCCCCATTCAACCAACTCAGCTGTTTATCTCCATTAAGGCTAGCTCATTCTCCTTTCTCTTTTGCATGGTTTCCAGACAAAGCAAAAAGACCTTGAGAATTCAAAGAAGTCAAAGAGGATCATGAATTCAAGTGGCACGACCATTGTTTGGTTTTGCTTGCTCACACTGTGGAACAAGGCAAATTAGATACTTTTAAATCAATACCAGGGCTCACATTGATCTCAAAGTAGGGCTGACACTGCAAGAGTGGGACAAGGAAGGATAAATTGCCACAAAATTCACAGGCAAGGGTGTGTTGCAGAAACTGATGAGAACTTAAAGGCAAGTATAGGACTGCAGTGAGAAATATGGGAGGTGGAGGCAATAGACCATCACTGCCAAGCCCACGTGGAATCTGTGCGGACAAATACTCCTGAAGGAGGCGATTCCCACAATTTCAGCTCTGATTCAGGTTTACCAAGAGATTTTCTGCTGAAGGCATATTTCTAGTTTTCTTAAATAACTTTTTTGAAGAAAGGAATCACATTTACACTCACAAGTGGATGGGAAAGGATCCCAGAAGCACTGCTTCTGCTAGTGGTTTCCTCTATCCTGAGTCCTAAGGAAAGAGGAAAGATTATACAGCGTGTGGAAATCCCTACACAAAAGGTTCAGGGCTTCCAGGTATTCAGTGCTTAAACAGCACAAATTCAGCCATCTTCTAGGCAATTTTTGGCCCTACTGCATTTCTGAACTAGTCTGGGCCCCTACACAAAAATTAAAACCAGGATCTCTCAGTCTTTCTAGGGTTTTGCAGTGCTGATTTTATTCCTAAATAACTTTTAAATAGGCACATTTAAAACAGTCTCAAAATTACCAATTTTTCGCAACTAGGTTTGAGAGTGTCTGTTTTTCACCTTTTTACGTGCTTTTTAAGCATGGGTACTATACAGCACTACCAGCCAAGTGTTGTCGAGCAAAACAGATCAATCTGCAATAGCTCCAAGAGGAAAAAAAAAAAAAAAAAGAATATAGAAACTGGCATTACTTAAAAGCACAGAAATGGTAAAGTGCCAAAAAAAAAAAAAAATTGTTAAGCAGTATGTTTGGTTTAGAGAAGTATTATAGTTCTCTTATTAAAAATTTTTTGAACCATTTTACCTGCTCTATTATAGTCAACTTCTCTATCAATATCACTCACACTCATCATGATAAATTCTGTAACTTACTTCTGCAAAAGCTATTTCTTTCTTCCACTGTGGTTGAGGTTGGCAACCAGTATTTAATCCTTCTCATTTTTTCTAGGACTGGCATTAAAAAATGGCTGGTAAAACAGTTTTACATACTTTCTGAAAGTCTGATAGTATTTTCTAATCTAAGTTTCCGGAAGTGCTTTCCTTGCTTCCCCAAATACCTCCAGTATTTGTTTAGCATAGCACCTATGCTCAGGTGAAACATTTGACCGACTGAATGGGGAGAAGTAAAGCAGCTGTATAGGCAAAATCACCTGCAGTACAATACAACGTACACTGATCTCGGACCTTTGCACAAGTTAAGTACTAAAGCCAAGACAAACTACGGGTAAAAACCTCCCCATTCTGCAGCATTTGTGGGCTTCAGTCAGGAACTAAATCAAAACTGAAAGCCCCTTGTTTATGCAATTAAACCAGACCAATGCGTAGGATGTACCCCCCTTCTTCCTCACCGTGCACCACCCCTCACAACACACTCAAATAGCTTTGGGGTTGTTTTGGGTTTATTTTTAATATAATGAACATTGGAGAAGCAGCTTCCTTGTATGTATGGTAGACAAAAGTTATTACATTCTCAAACAGAAAGATGAGTAAGTAAGTGCAAACAGATGGCAGTAATTTATTACAATATATTTTGCTCTGCGACTTACCACGTACCTCTGAGTTTCCTCAGCCATCAGCATATGGGAAGTACATCCCAGAAGGTCTTGCTACAGTGCTGGCTCATCCCATAATTTCCATAATAGCAACAAACTAGTAAATGACACGTAATAACTTAACCCCACAGAAATTCCACATAACAGTTGTTTTTTTTTTTTTTAAACAGGCAAAAAAGCTATCATTTTTACTAAATAGCTACCAAAAAACTGAAGTCAGTATTTTCATAAGTGTTTTCTTTGTTATTGTATGTATCTGAAAAATGTATAATATGCGTCTCCCTTTATGGCAAGCATATATGACTTATACTCCCAAGATTATACAAAAGTGCCCCCTCTATGGGACTTCTTACACAGCCATGCATAGTCAGGAGAGTCTCATTTTTCTTTGTAGAGCAAAAGTTTCAGAACTATTGCACTGTTTGATTCATCAGGCTTTGACTCCTCCTCACTTGTGCAATCCAGCGTATTACCAGAGAAGCTCGGTTATGAGAGAAATTAAACTCTTGAGACTACGCAACAAAGTAATTGCAAACTTTTATCGCCGAGTACCGCACTCGCCCCTTTGTTGGGCATTATTTGGAAAAGCAGCCAGCGTTACACATGAGAAGCCTAGGAGTTATGTCGGGGAGTGGAATCGCTACGAGCCTGTCCCACAACCAGCCTGCTCACATTTCAGGAAGCCACCACAGAATCATGGAATCGCTTAGGTTGGAAAAGACCTTTAAGATCATCCATCCAGCACGGCATCCCTCCGGATCGATGGAAGGGTACCCTCGCTACGCCTTCTCCTCACCAGCTTGCGGGCATTAAAAATGATATTAAGGAAAAGCGGCTACAAAGCAGCCTGAGCAGGTTAGGCGGGTCAGGTACGCGGCTTGCCAGCCCTCCCCCGTCCCCAGGTCGCCCCCGCTGCGCTGGGCGAGCCCCGGGGTGGGTGGGCGAGCGGGCGGGGTGCCAGCGGGCAGCCCCTCCGGCTACAGCCACGGCGGGAAGGAGACGGAGAAGGAAAGACAGGAGGGGAAAAACAAAATGGGGCAAGAAAAGCAAGGGGGAAAAAAAAAAAAAAAAGAGGGAACTCCCCGTTGCTGGATTTCTCTAAAACAAAGAATGTGAGAAGGCAGATGTAGTTCAGCGCAAACGCCCCCGCCCTTGCGAGGCTCCCGTCTTTCCTCCTCCCAGCTCGGCCTGCCCGGCTGGTCTGCAGCCCGCTGCTTGCCCTCAGCCCCGGCCCAGGCGCCTTCTTTTGTGGGGAACTAGCCCACCCCGCCGGCAGCGGGGCTCAGCCCGGCCCCGGCCGCCCCGCCGCAGCGCCCGCCGTGCCGTCGCGCCCGCCCGCTCCGCGAAAACCCCGCTTTAAAAGCCGCCCCTCTGCCTTCTGGGTCAGAAGCCCAAAGCTCGCTGCCCCCCCCTTCCCGGCATATAAAAGCAGAAGTCTTGTCACTCTCCTACCCCAGAGGTTTCCCGTTCCGCCGATTATCCAAATCGCACAAGAAGCGCGCTGCGTACAAAGGGGGGGGGGGGGGATTATTAGACGACTTCTAGAGGGAGAGAGAGAAAAACTCACCACCGTCATATTCTTCCTCCTCTTGCGCTTTTATGGTCACAAATCGCCCTAATAAAGCAGCAAGGATGAAAAAAGTTCTCGTTTGTACCCAGATTGCCATCATGCCTAGATATTAGACATGTATCCTTCCCGGGCAGCAAAAAGTGCAGAAACGTAAGGTTATTTTAGCACCATGAAGCCAGCTGGGGAGTCTTTCTGCCTTTCAGCATCAGTTCCAGGACAAAGTCTGCGAGCCCTTTTCTTCAGCACCAGCTCCAGCGCAGTCTGCAAACACTCCTTGCAGGGGATGCAGCTTTAAATAGGAAGAATGCTGCCTCCACTTCTCTTCCTGCCCCTTTTCAGCCCGTTCAGGCTCCTAACCATCCACTCCCTGCCAAGCAGCAGTCTGATTGATGGTAAATAACCGAATCAGAGCTGGCTTCGCTCTTCCTTGAACTTTTCTCTTTGCGAGTACACTTGCAGGATATTTTCCTGCTGCTGTGCAGTGCATGTGCTGTGTCAGGACCATTTATTAAGAAAGCACAGCGTAGTTCCGCAAGAAGCTGTCAGGAAGAAAAAGCTCTGCTTTTAACACACCCAGCCCACACTTCCTGGGAATGGAGGGTATAGCCCCATTTGGAGCCGATTGCCTTATTAGGAACTTGATCCCTTCCAGCTTGCCGAGAGGAGGATTTCCTCCTCTCCCTTGATAACTGTCCCCTGCCTTGCTGTAGCTGCGTTATCAAACATGACTCCAGTCCCTTGAGAGGGGCCACGGAGCTACCGAGGCAGCTTGTTTCAGGAACCTGTACATAGCCACCTTTCCCCTCGAAGGGCAACAGTCTTTCTCAAATGATTCTTTCCTGAATAATCCTTCCTCAAATGCTCAGTGTGCTCTACATTTACTGTCCTACCAGGTGGGAAGGCTATCGCAATCTCTGGAAGATGCTCCACACTTCTAACACCAGAATGACCATCCAAACTAGCCAATTACCCACTTTTCTCCGAGGCTCTCCACCTCTGCTCCCTGACAAGTGAAAACCTACCTAAGCCCCAGCCTAGCATTTAGCCCTTAACAATGCGCCTTAATTAGCATTCTAGCACGGGCACTAAGCAAATCTCTCTTTTGTGGATCACTTGCAACTGGGAGTATGATGCTAGATTTTTTTTCCTCCCACAGTGTTTACGGTCTGCAGAGCTCCATCACTAATCCCCTCATTTGCTAAGAATGGGGTTGCCTATACCTGCTGCAGGGAAATGCAGATTCATCTGTCGGAAGGTTTTATATCTTTAGCTGTTTCAGCTTCAGAACAATCCCGCTTGAAGAGGATGCGGTGAGAAGTAAACCTCTTTGCCTGAATTTGTGCAGGTTGGCCACACTAGCCCACTCTGGTTCTCACAGCATGATTTAGCACTTCTCAGTGATGCAGCATCCGAAAGCCTGCAAAGTTTGCTTCTGTTTCTTCAAAAGAGCAGCATGCCCAGAGGAGGAAAGGTAACCCAGAAAATGGTATAGCACTGCAATGCTACATCATACCTACTCTAGTAGCGAAACCAGAGATTAACGTAAAAATATGTTGAAAGAGAACAAAATCAAAATTCCCTGCTCTCTTGCACCAAGCAGTCTTGACACAGCAGTCTTAAACCCATACAGGGTTTCACTGCAAGAGTGTAATATCCCACAGTCCCTGTTGCTCAAGAGTGGTAGCTATGAGAAAGAATAGCAATACTGAAGCTGTACAAGCCACTGCAATTTTATTTTGAAAAATAATCATAATCATTGGTATCAGCTGAGAAACTCAGAACTGGAAAAACAAAAGTTAACATTTGTTAACCTGCCCAGTCATAGGTGAAATTCTGTTTTGACAGGTTCATGAGTACCTGCACTGGTTTGCTAGTCTCAAAAGTCATATATTAGATGCCATACTTCAGCAGAACCCCAGGAAATCTCCCCTGGAAAGCTGATGTTACATGATGCTGGCTAGAAACATCAGGTGCTTTAGCCGATGTATCTAGTTTAGAACCAGATCTGACCTTCGCCATTTGCACTGTTCTATGTGCACATTCGTTATGAGAAAGCAGCAAACAAGAAAGCTTACAGCCATAACCCAGCACACTGCTGCTGCTAAATCATCACCTGAAATTACACAATGCAAAATCACTATATACATTAGAAAAGGAAAATAACACATTTCAAAAACCACACTACACAAGGTTTCCCACAGTTGGAGGTAACCTGTCACCTACAGTATTGAGTACAGAAATATTAATAACTGAAGAGGAGAAAGACTGGGAATATGGACAGTGGTTTGAAAAGTCTCCTGTGCTCATTGCTGAAAAACCGCTATGACAGACATGTAGGTGTTTCTAAACTATGTGCTACTAACTGGAGGGGATTTACGTGAAATTTCTTATAATAAAGCTGACAACTGCTCAGAGAACTCACAGCTGAAAGTCGCTCCACGCAGCATGGGGAAAGCTACAACGAAACCACAAGGAATTCAGACACAAGATGATAGAAATGGCCACACACTGGTAAAACTTGCGTTTATAGTTGCTAACTTTGTCCTCAAAATTAGATAACAAGCTTATTTCCCAAAGTCTTAAGTCTGCAACAGGTTGGTAAATTCCTAGTGTATTCACAGCAAGAATGAGCCTTACCATCATTATCTCTTATAACCTCTGAGAAAAACATCAGAACAAGAACAGTATTGAATGATAGTGATTTTTTTTCCCCTGATAGCTCATGGGGGGGAGGGAATCAGAAGGGCCCCTTTTACCATTTCCAATGGGAGCTTCTTTCTGAGGAGTTGGAGAGATTGTCAAAGATACCTTCTGCCATTTCAAGTCTAGTCTCTCCTTTGGAGAGATTCCTACAGCAATATCTAGAAGTTGCCCTTCAAATCTATTTCTGCCTTGGTCTCACCAACAAATTATGCCACATAATCAAAACAGACGAACAACAAAGAATAGAAAAGGATGTAAATTGCTTAGCGAATCAATCCCCTTATGCCTCCTTATAAATACTTCCTTTCACCATGGATGTGCATTTAAAGAGGTTTTCAATTTTATTACAAGCATCGTAACTAGTCATTAAGTCTACAATATTTCATTTAAATAAATTCACTTCTAGGCCTAAGCTATTTAATAGCATCACATTGGATACGAGTGAGAGAAATTCTTTAGTTAGTACCACTGTAAACGGAGTCAGACTAGGCAATTAAGAGTGGGCAGATAAATAATTCCAAGTATGCTCAGTGTCACCTCCCCCTCCTCCTCTCAATAGGGAAGAAACCAACATTGCATAGAATAATACTGTATATTTATGCAGCAACTTCTCTCCAACCATTTTTCACTTTTTCCATCATTTTTAGGATTCTGTAAGAACAGAGGAATGTGGAATTTAGCAAACTAGCCTAAGGTCATATATTCAGTAGCAGTAAAGCCAGATACAGGCTTTTTGGAGCTCATTTCTCTTCTGTGCCAAGGAAAACTTACACAAGATGAAAATTCCTTGGGAGGAGAATCCAGCGTACTGATTCCTGGAGATGATTCCCTTCGAATGCACCTTCAATCTACCCCATTGTTATACGTTAAGCTTACAGTATGTAATGAACCCGAATTTAGTAGACAGAGCCACTGCAGGAGTGGTAGGACTGAATACTCTCCTCTTTCTCTAGTCCACCTCAGTAGAGCAATAGATCTGGAAACACAGGACACAAAACCAGTCTCTTTCTACTAGCAGGAGATTCTTTGAAATTGGGAAACTCTCAGCTGCCAATTTGTGGCTGATTTCTGACTCCCAGAAGATAAAAAAGTGATACAACATGATTAAAAGATCACTTTCTAATGCTTCACGCTTCACACTAGAGAAACTGGGCACTTTCAAGGTTGAAAGATCTTTGTATCAAATAAAGGGAAACAACAAAACGAGCAAAATCTTCACACAACAGCAGTGTGTGCTCCTTTATGATGTGCTCTAAAAAGTCTTCATGAAACGACAGCTGTTCCCAAAGCTACGACAATCCTAGTAATGTCAAGATACAGTACTCTGGAAAAAAAAAAAAAAACCAACCCTAAATACTCCCTAATATCCGGCCTGTTGATATCCATTCCTATGTTTTAGCCACTAAGTAGAGACTGTGTGTTATCATCTGACCTAAAAACCACATGTGAAGTTCAAAGTTACTCAAAATTCAAAGAGTATTTTGAGTGACAGATGAAGCTAGGGAATACTGTTAGGTAACTGTGAGGACTCAGAAATATACTAAAATATAACTCACAGGCTTACACCTTTCAAAATCTCCAAGTCAGGCCATTAGCTTAGGATGCTTCAGAGCATGCATACATATGAGTAATTAAAATTCCTATGTCCGTGAGGGGGTTTCTTCAATAGAGTTTAATGACCTTTCACAGTGTTACATATAGTGTGATAGTACTCCTGTTTTAAATTAATTTGTACCAGGCTGACAAAAAATGCCTTCATATAAATGACCAAGCTATCTGCTACAAGTAAGATGCTGGACCAGTCTTTCAGCAGCAATAGTAAATCAGCAGAATCATGGAAATTGATAAGAAGCCATACTTTAATTAAAAAAGTATCTGTTCAAAAACAAGCAAGATTTTCAAAAGCAGTGCGGTTTCACCAAAGTGAGCTTAAGTCAATCTGAGAGTTGCTATCAAATTTTATGTAGGCAGTTAAATTTGTGGTAAGTGCTGTTTGAAATTTCCACCTTGTATAAGCTCTTCAATCACACATTTAGCTTAAAAAAAAAAAGGCAAAGCAACATACCACATTTTTAACTCACAAGAATATAGTCCACATAAAATGTTTTACTCTTATTTCTTAAAGAATTAACCACTAAAATGAACATGACTGAAATAATATTGGAAAGAAAAATAGTCCTTTTCCTTTGAAGTGTGTTCACTTTGCACTTTTAAGACCCTTTACTGCATAAGGAATCAGTTTTCTTGTTTTATACAGGTCTTTCACATAGTAAAAGGACAGAAAATTCCATTATTTAAAATAAGAAAATGTAATAGGAAAGTACAGAAATTGGCAAGAATGTAAATAGAGGAACATGATACTACTTTTAAACCAGATCTTTAAATGGACTAGATTCCGAACTGTATCACCTCAAAATCCTAATCTTCCTGCTGATAAATCCACCAAAAACCTAGTACCACCTAGAAAGTTAAACAATGCTACATCATTAACATTACTGTCCATTTGCAGGAGAATTTTCCCATCAACTTTTGGGTAGGAAGGTTTAATAAATGAATTTAAGTCCTTATAGAGAACAGGGAGGAAATATATCTTTCTTGATTACACTCAAACTTTGTAATGTTGTTTCAGTTAGTTTTAATTTGGGGAAGTAGGATGGTACTTTGCTTTTAAACTGCTAGTGTGGGGTCTTGGATTATGTCAGTCACTGTAAATCTGCTTTTGCTATAAGCAATTCCAAACCCAATAAGCTCAGTAAGGTTATTAACACTGGCAGCCTCTCCCTCAAAATGCCTCAATTAAATTAAACTCAACATTAGTCTAAGCAAAAAATCAAGAATAATTAGGAAAAGTCTTGCATGAAGTCCTTCTGTAAATTATATTTATTCTTTACCTAGAACAGGAAAAACAGCATCATTATTTCATTGTTTATTACAAATTCATTGTCAAGCTAGTTTTCATCCACCTAAGAACCTGAAATGATTAAGTGAAAACATAAAAGGGTCACATCAAGCTACCCACTAAAATGGCAAGGGCAAATGCTAATCTGTAATTCAGATAGGCCCCAACTGATGATAGGCCTCCAATTTTTTTTTTTTTTTTAAATATTAAATTCATTTACCTTGGGACCCTAAGATAGTTTACTTTTTACTTTTTCATTGACTGAAGGTCCATGCAAAAGTAGGGTTAAAGTCCTATCCAACAAGCAGATTTACATGTCAAGTCATTTTTCTGACCCGGGGCATCAGTGAAATCAATGGGACTGTAAACAGGGAATTTGGCTGAAAGTTCATTTTCAATCCTTATTTCTTTTAGGAATAGGCTTGTTATAAGCTGTGTTGAGGCTCAAGGTTACTTAATCACCACCTCAAAACTTTATCCACAGTTTAAAGAGAATACTAGTGTTTGTTGTATACTCATTTCACTGGCATTCCTTTACCTAAAAATCTGTGTCTAAGACTATGTAGAACTATTTCATCTTATTATCACCGATATCAGACCACTGAACTGTGCTTTAATATGCTCGGTGCAGCCCCAAGCACAGAATGAGCCCTTTGGTAACTTGTCATCATGTCCTAGTCTAATATATCATGTCTTTAAGAAACAAAATACTGTATCAGTCATTTAGAGTTTAAGTTTTGTTAACTAAGGGAACAATTAAAATCTTATGTATTTATTTTATCCATCACTGGCCAATTGTTTTCTTTTCCCTATTGTTACACTTTTTCTTTTTTTAAAGCACTGATCTTCAGCCTTATAGTTAATTCTGTGGAATATCCAAAGCTGTCAGAGTCATTTACTTAAGACAGGCCTTGGGAATAGAGCATTTAAGTCTGTAGCAACATTCTTACCAATCATAACAAGAGTGAGAAGTTCAGGATGCAGTCTTACATACCACATTGCTCCCAAGTTACATCTTATTTCCTAGCAAAATAAAAATGCTGAAAAAACCTGTACACGCTATGTGCCAATTAACAGAGTTGGCCTACAGATTTTAATTGAGAATGGCTAAAGCAGCAGCAGCACTCCAGAAGGGACTTTAGAATCACCAGGCTACTCACAGTAAATGTACGTTAACATTAATCTTAGAGGAAAAAATATATATAAAGTTCCGAGGAAAGCTAGTTACTGATCGAGCCCTACAGACTAAGTTGCCAAATAAGATAAACCCCAACGTAACTAAACGTACTGGAATTTGTCTGTTAGCTTAAACATGAGCCTTTTTCAGCAGCTGCTCTCAGCCTCAGCCTGCTGGCTGCCAGGGAGCTATGGGGGAACCACCCTGGGTGGTCTGCAGAAGGGAGTATCCTGAGCAGATGAGGCACTGTGCAAGCCAAAAATGGAGATAGGTCCAAGGAGACTTTCCCTTCTTGGAGGGAAACACTGAGGGAAAGGGCCACTGAACTAAAGAATTCCGCCCCCCTTCCCCCCAAAACCATATTCATTACTACATCCATGTGAAACAAAGTGCCTGTGACTTTACACACACTGTAAAGTAGGACTGAAGGGATCCATTTACACAGGATATTGTTTCCCATGTAAAAAAAAAAACTTAGCAGATGTTTAGTGAATGTTTGATATAATGTCATACATTAAATTTACATTTGCCAGTAAGTCTCCGTTTTTAGTCATACTGGTTTTGTCCTAGATAGTCAAAGAGCATTTGATTTTACTTACCCTCTAAAACTGGGAAAGGCCTCAGCTCCAATGACAAAAGGAACTTAGCTTGCTCAGAGCATCTTACTGGAATTGCTCAACATTTTGTAACATAATCTTGTTAAAATACATTATTTAATATCTTTAATTAATATTGTGTAAGAACAAGAAAGAAGAAAAAGGCTTAATAATTTTGGGGCAGGTATCCTCGACACCATATCAAAGCGACAGACACCGTGGTGAAACATTGTCCCTGTTGAAGTTAGCAGCGGTAGTTCAGCTACTGAATTCATGTTTTTCCTTGGGACGGATGTTTCTACCCCTTTCTAACAATCTTTTCATCACGCTGCTTGATTAACTAAGAAAGTTAATACATAAGCAGGCATCCCTACTTGGAGCATTGAGCGTAACACCCTTCTGACAAGTGCTAGTGGCAGCAGCAGTAGCAATCCCATCCAATCTGTTGTTTCCAAAATAAACGACCTATGGTTCAAACCCTCAGCACAAGCACACATTCATACTACTTTGGTGTCCCTGGTCATCTTTACTATACCACTCTGTCCCTCTTGAGCACTCAAAAGAATGAGAATGTAGAATTGTGTAATTTTTTTGAGCCAAGGAACAAAAGGAGACCAATAAATACAAGAAAATATACGTACACCTCATCAGCGTATCAGTAGCCCTAGCAAGCCAAGTCATGGCTACTTGTAGGCCTTTCTTTTCCACGTGCATCTTGGTTTCTTTTGTATGAAGTGTGGTCTTTCTCTGTACACGCAGAATCTGGAGCGCTTCCATTGACGCACCAGACCAGCTGCACAGGGCCAGAGTGACAAATGGTGATGGGCAGCTTGCACTTGCCCCACCGTGAGAGGTCTAAAAGAAAAACTTAGACAAATACCTGCCAGGAATAATGTGGATAGGGTTTATCCTGCTTTAAAGGATGGGAATAGCCTAGATGATCTTTTTAGATTCTTTCTAGCATTATTTTCCTTCCAACAGGAAAATGTGATTTATATACTGACTATATTCTCTCTCAAAAGTGTTCTGGAAAATAGGATCCACTTCTATCATACAATAAGGCCTGATAAATGGAAAACCAGGGAATGAATAAAAACCAATTTGAAAGCATTTTTAAAAAATCATGAAAAAGGAAAACTTGTCATAATTTTAGTATTTTCCATGTTGACATGGGCATTCCATTTCTCTTTCTTGGAAGCAGGAAGGAAAAAACTGTGTCAACATTGACCAAATTATGGATGATTAACAGAAGAAAGGGGAAGAGCAACAACAGCAGAAGGAAGTAATATAGAAACAGGAGCAAGAAAGGAATCAGCATTTGTGTAAGTCAGGGATATAAGACTTGAATTCATGCATCACACTCACACAAAGCTAAAACAAGAAAAATTTTGTTCAAGAGAGCTATAACTCTAGCACTGTGGGTGTTGCTGTCACTATTAGAACTATAAGCCCAGGACACCATTAGAAAGATGTCAGTACAGTTGCCTGGTTACTTATACTAGATTCAAATACAGAATGCAAAACAGATTTATTAAGGAGAAAGGTTCATTCTGCCTCCTTTACTTTTCCATTTCCTTTCCATGCTGTCTTCTTTCCAATATTTTATAGCTTTTATGAGCTTTATTGCACTATGATTTGAATACATGTGTGGAGCACATTTCCCACTGCCTTTAAAGATTAAGTGCTAATTGAAAACATAGTTTACTCAGAAACAATCCATCAAGCTTACATTTAATTTTTGCTGTGAATAAAACATGTTAACCAAGCCTTTTTAAAAAATTTATTTCAGAACTCTTCATGAGGTAGGCTTATTTTCAAAGCTATGGCCCATCAGCAAGTGGATTTTCTTCTGGTTAATGGGCTGAAACAGGTTGTTCAGGGCAATACCTATCCTCCATATTCAGTGGCATGTTTTATTTTGCCTCAACTGATTGTTTTAATGATATATTTCAGGAAACCAGCCTCTTAACCTTTTTAAAGAATGATAGCTTAGATGAGCCTCAGATGTTTTATAAAATAATTATTAATAATTAATTATTAATAATTATTAATGCTTAAAGATAGTTTTACATTTCCTCAGTAAGCATAACTTATTTGTTTCTCAAAGATCCCTGTACCCTAGAATTCCCATGGTATGTAAAAACTTATAAACAGTCTCCTTATATCTCCTGTGAGTTATGTCATTTCTGACAGCAGCTAAAATGCTTAAACTTTGTGGCACTGCAGCACATGAATACAACCTCGCTTTGTAACCATTGATTCAGTAACGGATTCGTTTAAAACAGTCAGAGATAAGTAATAGCCACAGTGGGTGACTGGACTTCTTCCCCTCAGCTAACAACTGTTTGATTTTTGGGAAAAATTTAGAGTTCTTCTTAGAAAGCAAGGGTTTGTATAAAGGATCTTTATTCAAATACCTTAAAAGTACCGTACCATGTCACATACTCTCTCCTTCAAATCTCCCAGGACATTCCTTTACATCTGCATTAGTTCATCATGCAAATCAAGTCTCAACACCACTACACAGAGCAAAGCCCAGACAGACTTAGCTACGTATATAAAGCCCCAGAAAAAATGTGGACAAAACCTGCAGATGTCTTTCACTGTGCCTGTTTCCATCACCTGTTTTCCATGTGGACCCCCTGACCAAACCTCCAGTCATGTGGAAAGATACCCACCAGCGCTGTGTCCTACAGCAAACTGGTGAGCAGAGTCCATCCACCTGAGCCTGCCACAGCTCAGCAAGTGACACGGCCCCGGCGCTACGGGCTGCTCTGCAGGTGTGCGATAGAAATTCATATTTTTAACACTTTCTGTGCCCACTTTATTCCATGTCCACTACTTTATAGTTCCAATTGTCAAATATATTCAAACTTGATTGGACTAAGCTTTATTCACTTAATCCAAGCGCAAACTTATCCACAAAAACTAAGTACAGGTATGAGTTAATCGCAACTTGCATTTCTTGTAATCATGCTTGTTGGTTAGAAGCGTCTTGTACTGTGTTATCATTTTGATTATGCTATTCCTAACAATCTTGCAGGTTACCTTCAAAAGGATTACTTGGCTCTGTTTATTTAATGTGACCTCACATTATATTGTCTCTTAAATACATTCCCAGTCACATATTTAAGAGGCCTAAATAGAAAGTACTTGATGTTCCACAGATCTCAGGATACCAGGAATGAAATGTTTGATTGTAATTGACTATTTTTATGCTTATAGTTAAACATCTCATATACTGGGTGGAAAACACAGATGAAAATGCTGTTTGAACTTCTTCCATATACTTCCAGCATTCAACACTGCAATAATTCTCCTGTGAAGAGCAAAGTTTAAATTGCATGAATGATACTTTCAAGCAGGACAGAACAGATGCTTTTTCTTAGTGTTAATAAAAACTTATCTTTTGCAACTGGAATACAAGCTTTAAATATCTATTATTATTATTTCATATACACTTGTAAAACTTGCGATAGAAAATGTGGCAATTCATATACACTTTCAGTGAAGGTGGAAGAATTTTCCAGATTTTTTTATCTGCTTCTTGCAACTATTTTTAGAATTATACCTAAGAATAAGAGACTAGCATGAAATCCTAGCCCTATTCTACTGAGAACAGAAGAAAAATTTTAATATAAAATCTTGACATCATTTACTTGCATTCAAGAAGCCTGTGACAATGTCCCTCTGAAGAGAAAGCAAACACTTACATGTCAGAGGTAAAGTCGTGTCATGAACATACATTGATCCCAGCCTTATCTTGTAACACTCTCTTAGGTATAGTTATCAAATCTATCCTAAGCCCCACTGAAGTCAGTAGGGCTCCATGCAGATGTTGACTCAAGGATGTGGCAAAGTCTTTAAAAGTCACCAGCATTTAGTCAAATATTCCTAGGGCTTGGAAGTTCTCCAGGCCTTGCTTAGTTTACTTAATGTATCTTCTCCTTTTCTTTTTCTAGCCTTTTCAAAACCTTGGATTCAGGCTTGTATACAGGCTCTTCTGAATAATCTTGTAAGAGTGCTCTAATATATACAAGAGAAGGAGAGGGGAGGGGAAAAAAAGTTACTCCTAACCTCTCCTCAGTGCCACAGACTTTTAAGAACAATATTTATACCCTTGTAAGAGAAGGCCCCTGAAAAATCACCTCTCAAACTGTGTAATAAAGCCATTTCCAATGAGAGTGGGACCTACAGATCACAGAGGGCTTGTCGCACTGCAGCTTCAATATCAGTACTAGAAGAAACTCAGCCCGCTGACCTGCTAAAGCATGTCCTTGAAATGTTTGCAACAGTTGAAGGCAAACAACCTGTGTGTCAACAGTGAAATAAAGAAATACAGATTCTGTGGACAAAAATAAGGCAGATGGAGCCTTTTACATTCTCCATAACCGCAGACTGAGGTTATGAGACCACAATACACTGTTGTTATGATAGTCTTGTGATGGCTGTTTGAGTGTTTGCTGCTAAACCTAAAACAAAGAATTTTAAAAACCCACTGTCTTACATATAGGCTACAACAGACCATCAGAAGACCAAACTGAACTTAACATACACATAGACTAAAAGAAGTACTTAGGGTGGCACACAGACAAATATTTTCTTTGGCAGAGAAAAAGTCTCTATAGTCAGGAACACAGCTGAATCCTGCAATTTTTACAGGATCTCAAGTATCTGAACTCAAAAAAACAAAGACACTACCCCAAGTTATACTACACAGAAAAGAACAGATACATAATTTAGAATGATTCCTTTATTTTCATAAAGTTGGATTGGTTTCAACATTTTCAATAGCACACTCCTTCAGTGCTTATTTTAATGTTTTTGAAACTCTAGATATCATGTGTTATACCCAAAGGACCATTAGTTTCTACAAGAGTGGATGTTTCAGTAAAATGCCTCAATCCGTCTAAAGACTGTTTGCAGTTGTTTAGTTCCAAGCTTTATTTCGTGTCACATTTTCACAGTCAGATTCAAGCCAGCACTAAGCGCCCTTTCTGAATGCAGAGGTCAGTGAAAGTCAGAAAAGCCAAAGACAAATGCTGGTTTTCTAATGATGGTGAGAAATGATTCAAAGAAACTGCAGAAACAATTACTTTAAGTGATATTGCAACTTAAGTCTCTGATACTTACCAGCCTTCATGGAAATCATTCTCCACTGTCTATAAGAAGGGTATTCCAGAAATAGTTCTGTCTTCTGTTCACTCACATTTATGCAGGGGCTACTGGAAAGTTTTAATCCCATATCTTGTCTTGTCTACAATATTCCTCCCTAAACATACAGGTGCCCAATATTCATCTTGACAAGTAAGCTCTCAATGTTTTGTCCTATTTTTATTTGAAAGTGAATTTATCCATATTATTGAGGAGAGACATAACTAAAGTTTAATTATCTTCTGCTTCTTTAGCAAACATTCATGATCTACACCAGGCCTGTGAAACTTAGTCCTTCTGCAAGTCATCTCTGTTGGTCCTGGAATTCTCAAAATTAACCTATTTCCTCCATCTTTGAAAGCAAAATTTATGCCTAAGGCACTTCAGTAATTTGTCATTTAGCAATCTAGCTCAAAGTTCCCAGTGAACACCTTTTCATATCCTTGTAGTGCTGTCTCACAGTATCCCTTTAAAAGCAAATATATTTTTAAAGTAAGAGCTAGCAAAGGATTCATATAAATATTACTTTTTCACATTTGAACTGATGAACGCAGAACTTCTGTGAAATGGATCGGCATTATAATTACGTGTGTACTCAGGAACTTAAGGACTGATTACAGAACTTGTTTGCGCAAATCAGGTAAAATCAGCGCAATTCTTCATCTGTTCAATCCTCTGTTCCCATTGTGGAAATGAAGAAGGGTTTAAATGGTTAACCAGAGATATATATTTTTGTAAGAAAACCAGCTATGTGCCAGCCTTGGAAAATTCAGTCACTAGTGTTCAAACAAAAACCATAAAATATTTTGAAATCCCAAGGTCATTGATGCACCTGTGTAAGTCTCATTAAACTTAATAGACATTACACACATTTGTGGAGGGCAAAAGACACTCTCCTACAGCTGCAGCTCTTCTTGAATGAATGCTCATTTTCATGGCTTTTTACGACTGTAGGCCAGATTACATTTTAAAATGGCAAAAACGGTAGTATGTTTCAGCAAACTAATCAACTTTTTTTGGCTTTGGGCTCGTGTTAGCTTGAGGCTTAGCTCTGGGTATGAGACAGTTGCTGCAAACAGCTGTGGCTCACAATGTCGCAGCTCCTTCCGTTGTCTACATGCTGCCAGAGGGACAGCAAGGAACTCAGGCCGGGGAATTTAACGTGGGCCAATTTGAAGGAGGGTGCATCCGAGTGGCTCAGCCTCTTGCTCTCTGAGCTTTCCCACTTGCTCAGAAAGAGGAGATCTGGGCATGAGCACAGCTGCTCTCCCTGCACCTAGGGATGAAATCCAGGAAGGGCTCATGCAGCAGTGTAAGGGGTTGGACACAACTGATCCCTCATTTGGCAGGTATTCCTTAGGACTCATTTTTCCCCTCTTGCCAGGGTTTCAAATGCATCCCTTTAAATTGCTAGGGCTTTCATAGCGGGTCAGGGCAAGGACAAAGCCAAGCAGAGAATGAGGGGTACCATGACTAGTTCCTCTGCACAGCCCTGGGAATTGGTCACAGGCTGATCTCAGACCCAGCAATACATCCCTCCCACAAGGCCACGGAGTGAACTACCAAGGAATCAATAGTCCATCTCCTGCCAGTCCACCCTGCTCTGCTGCCCTGCCCAACAGCACATCATACATTACATATTCAGCCATAATATTTCTGTTCACATTCCTTTACCACCTGCCCCATCTCACAGTATTTGAACATTTGCCAAAAGTGAGCTATATCATTATTTTGTAAAGGAAGTAGGTGCTGAATGTATGGCCTTGCTTTTTTTTAATACCATTAATTAACAATGTACTGGAGTTACTTAGTATAATCCCCAGTCACAATAAGTCATGCCTAAATTTTCTGTCACAGTGAAACATGTTGACAAAGATAATTATTTCTGTGAATGAGATGTGTCGCATTTTGTGAACTGGGCAGCTGACAGGATCTGCAGAGTTATGAGAGTGTATGAACAGCTTAGTAACTTTAATGAATCGCAGTTAACATTTGTCTTTTCTCTAGTGAGCAATATTGTATCATGTAATAATATTTTGAAAGTCATCACTTGACTAGAAAATTCCATTTCAGAACTTTGTGCTAATTTGTTATTTCTGCAAAGGTATACATTGAATGCCAAGACATTTTGTTTAACAACACATGATGTGCAAGCAAGGGGATGGCGCGTATCCAACAAAGTACCTGCGGTCTGTACTTGTCATACACATACCTTGTTTTCCACTGCCTTTCACCCTCCACGCTCCATCCTCTCCTTTCCAGCTGTATCAGCGTTCTGGCTTGCAGCAATGGTGGCAGCTAAAAAGAGAGGCAGACACGTGTGCTGATTTCTGGCTAGTCGGGCACTAAAGAGTACTGCAGTTGGTAAAGGAGGCTGTGGCACAGAAACACAGCTTCCCGACTTTGCCAGGGGGATTCCTAAACTGTGTTTTTTATTTCTACAACTAATGCTGTACAAATGACTTCAACTTGCACTCTGTGCCAGATGGGGATGCATGGTAAAAGACCAGGGAAATAGCAGGACATGGGTTAATGTCCTGGCTAAAAGGAGGGTACTGGATCCGAGAATAAGGCATGTATAAGTGAACACACACGAGTAAGATTCCACCTTGGAGGCGTGCAGGAGAAGGGCTAAGGAAAAGAGAGGATGGAGGCATGAGCCTCCCTTGTGAATGTGCCTGGGCCAGCATAGAGCCAGGGCTTACTGCTCCAAAGACCGCTCCCCTGTGCAGGCTAAATGCAAGTACCCAGCTTGGGACATTCAAAGGTCTGCAAATTCCAAGGAAGACAATTCTGGCCAGGTTAGGAGAGGTGAGAAACATGAAATAAATCATCCCACTTTAGCATCCCATCTTCTTCGAGCCAACAGGCATGCCTGAGGTCTCCCCTTTTCATCAGATGGCCAAGCATTCTCCCTTCCTTTCCCCTTCAGGCCATCCATCAGCAGCCTGCTGTCTCCTTTACATAGTCCTACTTCAATGAGTCTCTAACCAAAATGCATGACTCACTTCACAGTGGTGTCCCAAAAGCTGTTTTTATTTCACAGCTTTGTAATTCTCTCTCAGATGTTAATCTATTTGCTCCTCCCTCCTCCTCCTCCTCCCCTTTTCCCATAAGAACTTAAAAGTCTGTTTTCCCAGCAAGGCTAATAAAATAACAAAGCAAGCAAAGAGATTGTGAACTAAGGCATTTTGGAATAAAATAAATTATTTTAAAAAAAAACCTTTTAAAAAAATTAACTTCCTGTCTATTTCTTAAGAAATTCAACATTAAAAATACTTTTTTCCGTCTCTTAACCAAGTTCTCCAGAAAATACAGAGGGAGGTTGGAAATCCAGCATTAGGCTAAGCAGAATCTCACTTTGCCCTGAACAATAAGGTTACTACAGCTGCGCAGTCATCTACTAGGAATCCCTCTTGATGGAGCGTAAAAAAAAAAGCTGTTTCACTTGAAAATTCCCCACTGGATTTGTAAGCTCTAGTAAGAGGTTCATGTGACATGCAGGAGTGCAGGACTGATTTGGGGAGTGCTCAAATTTACTTAATAATAGGAGGACTAAAAGAAAATAATTCCTGTGACTTTTTTTTTTCTTTTAAGAGTATTGAGATTTGATTTAGTTGAATAGAAACATAATATCATCTTAGACTAGTTATAAACATTCCCAGGTTTTGGCTACAGAAAGCAAAATTACATCAGCAAACCAATCCCTGACAAGTAGGATGAGTCATATTTCAGTCTGTTTTCACTTAATTAATTTTTTTTTTTTTTTTTTTTACATTTATGGGGTTTAGAAAAAACAACAGAGACAACCATTGCAACTGGAAAATTATTAAAAGGAGAAATGTGAAGAGGTTCTGACTCATTGGCTAGGTATTCCTGACTTCAAGAAAGCTCTGAGGAAATAATGGTACCTTTTGTAATTTGCAGAAATAATGACACAAGCCTGTGAAAGGATGTCCAATTTATTTCTCAGATTTAACACATGGTCTGCTACTTGCCCAGAAGAGGAATCCTTATTTTTAATTAACCTGGTAGATACATGTTATGTGAAAAGAAAAAGTGAGAAACAGAGTGAAAATCAGAGAAAAAGCAAACAAGAGACAGAAAACTACAGCCTGCTTTCCGTTTTTGCAATTGGTTTTTATTAACATCCAGTGAGGAGACGGTTACTGAGTAAAGCAACATGGTTTAAAATGCAAGGTATTAGTAATGGCTAAAAATGAGACTTCAAAGCTTTTCATCTTCAGAGGACATGCAAAACATAATATAAAAATAATATTTTTTGAAAGCAACTGAAGTAAATGCAAACCTGTTGCCTTGATCGTTTTCCTTTAAAAAGTAAAAGTAATCTTATTTTTAAAATTCCTTAACTTCATTCAGATTAACATGTCACTCTGAGATGCATCATGTCACCTCAGAGACTACGACACAGTGGTTGTTGCTGAACCAAGAGGTTTCCATGGGTATTTTCAAGCAAATAAAGTCAGTCAAAGTGACTTGGCATAAAGATTACGTTGCTTAAGTACAAGATTATGTACAACCCGCTGAAGTTGAAAGAAAACATGACTTATGGGGACAGTCCTTGTGCTTGGTCACACACCTTTAAATATATATTTTAAAAGAGGTCCTATTTCCTTCCAAGTTCAGGAGTGTTGAGTAGGTTTGGGGGGGGGGGGGGGGGGAAATTCTGTGTTTGGGGCATAGTACATTTTTACCTACCCAAAATTGCTTTTGAAAATATTTGCATACCTGAGCCAATTCTATAACTTGCTCTATAACACCATGCAATGCTATTTATTCCTTACTTGTCATGCTTTGGTACCTGTGCCTTGGGTCTAGGATAAAAGTATTTCAGCTTCTCCTAACAGACATACATAAATCAGTAGAACAGCCTGGAAAATGGGCAAGGATTTCTTGTTTTCTGCCACAGCTGATAAGCTGATAAGCTATGCATACTAAAAACGCCAGCTTTCCAAGCCCAACACTTTTTTCTTGACTTTTTTATCCTTCCTAAAACTCTCCATCCTATGCAGTGAACTGGTATTCATATATCAGTTTACCACATACCCCCATGCTAAAACACTACAGTTAAACAAGCTTATTAGGACACAGGCAGGGGAAAGGGACCAAAAGATAGCAAAATCTCACCTTGTTCTAGACAAAGAAAGGAAGATACTGAAGAAGGAAAATCCTGACCAAAACTGAAATCAATAGCAATGCCTTTGTTATGCCGATTGTTTCACCTAATGTTACAGCATATACTCACAAAAAGAGCATACAAACTTTTAGCCTCCTAACCAGGATTTCCTATCTACATACCTTTTATTTCTACACTGTATTGTTTTAAGCTACTCTTAGCCTCCTCCTTCTCTCCCTTACCTCCCTACTGAATTTTCTCTCTCCAAAGAGAACTCTCCAAAGTGAATTTGGTCACAATTTCCAGAGAAAAGTGAGACTGTTGGGAGAAAGGGCCACACTTCACCACAGAGAGTATGGTGAATGCACAGTGAGCTTCAAACTTTGCTACAAGTAATCTTTTTGGTGGGTTTGGTTTTTTTTTTTTTTTTTTAAATTTCAAAATGGGGAAGGGGAGTGGGAGGAGGGAAAAAAGGGAGACAACTCAGAAATGCCTGTCTTGCATCCTCTTTCTCAGTACTCTGCTTCTCCTGGAAGGAAAGTATTGCATCAGTAGAGAAAACCACTGAACAAATGTACTGATTTAAATAACACTTCATTCCTTACATTTGTTTATGGTGCCCAGAACTAGTAATTTTATTCATTTATGGGACCATTTTATTCATTTATGGGACCATTTCCACACAAAAGCTTTGTCCCAGCAATTTTATGACCTTGAATCCATCCATGTCTGAAAATCCCGAGAACAGTACTGTGTTGTTATCAATCCATGTGGACTAGTCAGCCACCTACTTTGCAGTAGAGAAACTCGGACACACATTAGCAAAGATATGGTTCTCCCTCGCCTTGATCCTGGTTCAGTTTTGTTAATATGGTTCAGTATTACAAGAAACCTAATTAAGCCTGTAATCTATACGTGATACGCAGTGACAGCTTACTTTCAGTCTCCTCTTTGTATTCAAGTTCTTAATTATCGCCCCCATTGCCATATAAATTAAGTCAGCTATTACTACAACCTCAATTAGTTCTAGTAAAACTCATCCACAAAACATGTAAAAATGAAGCTTTCTTTTCAAAATCCAAAGTTTTTTGGGAATGAAGAGCTTTTCAAGAAATAAACAGATTTACAATCCACTTACCAGTATCCACAATAAAGTTTGACTTAGACAGACTCAAAAGATTTTCAGGTTATTGCTAGTGATGTCCATAACAATCCTAAACCTTTTAAAATTATTTTAGTTACAATATGGAGATAGCTTGTGGCATAACATAATGTCCGAAAATCTGAAATTAACTGATTAGCAATTAACTGAAGGGAAAGCAAGCAATAACTAAGAACTGCATCTAAAAAGTCGCATGTTGGAAACCAGTGGAAAATCCATCTTATGGGATGTCACGACAGATCACAACAATCCAGATCAAATATCAGCAATACCTTGACTGAAGCTTGCCAATGTCAACAGATGAGGTAAGAACGTTTCATCAGTCTGCCTGTGTAGAAAACTTCAAATACTTAATTTGCATGACAAATGGAGTTGATAGTGCATAAGTGAAGTCAAACCATTACACCCAAAAGAAAAAAAAACAAACAACCAACCCCAAACTGGCAAAGCTTAAAAGAATGGGCCAGCAGTAGGCAAAATCAGAGCCAAGACCATTCGTTACATTAGGTACACTATCATTCCTGAACGTTCAGGAAAGTTCAAGCTCAAAATGTGTAAAAACAACATTTTTGGATCACTAGCACTATTGGTTACATGTCTGAGAAAAAAAAAAAGCCTGCATACCATCCTCTATATAAAACTACTCCTGTCCTCAATACTGCTTGGGGCTTCTATTTCAACCACTTTTATGATGTAGAAGCAATTCAGTTTTATTTGAGCTGGTGATGGAAGAGGAAATTCAGCATCCTAACACCATTCCTTGGCAATCAGATGAAGGCCATAGGCACTAAGGGAGACATCCCGAGTCAGATGTAAGCAAAAGAATAAGCAGGAAGGTGCAAAATAAGAACAAGGAGGAAAGAGGAGGCAAGGAAAAATATGAAATTCATTTGCATGCCTACAAACCTCCATGTGACCATATAATATTCATACTCCCAGAGCAGGAAGGAATGACCAGACTGTTGATCTCAAAGCACATACATCCACAGGGGAAAAATGCTATGATTTGCCCGTTGTGTAGGACACCCACAAATTACAGCCTCCAGAAGGCTGAAGCAGAAAGTAAACTGTTTAGTTCCTTCTGTGAGCCAGCGTTTTAGCTGTGGAGCGGTAAAGCTATTACCCAAGACCGTGTCCAAGTCCTGCCAGCTCTGTGATACAAAAAAGAAGTAAGCTTTACGTAACAGTATGAGCAGGTAACTGGGAGCTAATAAAGGCACTTATCACAAGTCTTTTTAATTAAATGAGACTCCTTGAATAAACTTCTTGAGCATCGCACACTTCATCAAACCGTCTGGGAATACCTGATGCTGAAATACCTATCCAGCCTGACAGGAACATACCACATCCCTGCTCATGACTAACACAGGAGTGGGTAAGTGCAGCTGCCATACAGGGATGTAAGTAGACAACTTGCAGACTCTGAGAGCTCCACAGTGCTATTGCTCCTCTTCCGCTCCAACAGCCCATGTGCCAGATCCATCTAGCAATTAAGGGTTAAGAATCAGAGAGCAGCTTCGGTGCCAGGAGCATGTAGGCTACTGGCAGAAGAGTAGTAGGAGAGCAGTCAAGTTTCATACACAAAATTTTATAGGTTTACCTTAAGTATCACTCAGTACAAATACAGAGCATAAAAGCTTCCCATAAAAAAAAAAGAAAAATTAGTTCCCACATTAATGGCGATACTTCTCATTTCCAGAAAAGACCAAACAGGCAAATATAAAATTAGCCTTTATTAATGCAATGTAGAAACACGCAGATCATGTTAGAAAATTTGTCTGCTTGTTCAAATTTTATTTGAATTCTACATCCTCTATTTGATAGTTTTTACTGCTACTCTCCAATCACAAATAACTTTTAATTTCCAGTAGTGAATGTACTGACTTGGCAGTAATGATTTATGCATCATTTCCTGCCTTGCCAAGCTTCTGTGCATGCTCTCTGTGAGCAGGGAACCCACACAGGTTGAGGAACTGTAGAAAACAAGCAACTTTCTTTTTACTTTGGAAGTCTTTCCACATTCAGTTTCATGCTATTTTTAATGGGTTTTGGTGACTGCAAGTCTAATTGATAGCAAACAAATTTATTTCAGGCAGCCCTCAGTTTTACCTCATTATACTTGGTATCCTAATGTGGAAGGAGAAATGCAGTTTAATCATATCCTTGCTCTTTAAAATTGGTGATGAACGATTCCACCCTGCCACCATGATATAAGAGGATGTAACATGGGCTGCTTTTCCATCAGCACTCCCAACTTACATGCAGGATTTCCCTTTTAAATCCATTTGGCAGCCAGTCACAAGTGGTATTCCCCAGGGCTCAGTGTTGGGGCCAGTTCTGTTTAATACCTTTATCAATGATCTGGATGAGGGGATCGAGTGCACCCTCAACAAGTCTGCAGACAACACCAAGTTGGGTGAGAATGTTGATCTGCTCAAGGGTAGGAAGGCTCTACAGAGGGATCTGGAGAAGCTGGATCAATGGGCCAAGGCCAATTGTATGATGTTCAACAAGGCCAAGTGCTGGGTCCTGCATTTGGGTCACAAGAACCCCATGCAACGCTACAGGCTTGGGGAAGAGTGGCTGGAAAGCTGCCTGGCCAAAAAGGACCTGGGGGTGTTGGTTGACAGCCAGCTGAATGTGAGCCGGCAACGCGCCCAGGTGGCCAAGAAGGCCAACAGCATCCTGACTTGTATCAGAAATAGCTTGGCCAGCAGGAGCAGGGAGGTGATTGTCCCCCTGTAATCGGCGCTGGTGGGGCCGCACCTGGAATACTGGGTTCAGCTTTGGGCCCCTCACTACAAGACAGACATTGAGTTGCTGGAGCGTGTCCAGAGAAGGGCAACGAAGCTGGTGAAGGGTCTGGAGCACAGGCCTTAGGAGGAGCGGCTGAGGGAACTGGGGTTGTTTAGTCTGGAGAAGAGGAGGCCGAGGGGAGACCTTATCGCTCTCTACAACTACCTGAAAGGAGCTTGTAGCAAAGTGGGTTTGGGTCTCTTCTGCCAAGTAACAAGTGATAGGACAAGAGGAAACGGCCTCAAATACACCAGGGGATGTTTAGATTGGATATTAGCAACAACTACTTCACAGAAAGGGTAGTCAAGCATTGGAACAGGCTGCCCAGGGAAGGGGTTGAGTGCCCATCCCTGGAGGTATTTAAAAGATGTGTGGATGTGGTGCTTAGGGACATGGTTTAGTGGTGGACTTAGTAGTGTTAGGTTAACAGTTGGACTTGATGATCTTAAAGGTCTTTTCCAACCTAAATGAGTCTATCATTATTTTACAAACATTTTTCAATGGATCATCTTCTTGTTCCCCAATATTACTATTAATTGTTCTTAAATAGACTATCACTTGAATCTGCATTATTTTTAACCTGGAAAGCCAATTTGGCTTTTCTACAGCTCTGAGTGTTCTGATCTTAAAATGAATATGATTTATACCCATCACTGACTGATTATGCTTTCAAGGAAAACTTTGTCCTAGATATGCAGGTTGGAGAAATTTGATTGTCTGGTGGAATTTCTTCCCACCTATGCTTGTAGAAAAGATGCCTTTCCACATTTGCAGCCACACATAATAAAAGGAAACAGCTGTGTGCCACCTAACAGGAGACTCTAAAGGATCAAGTATTTTGCTTCCAAAGCAGACAGCAGTTGATCCTCTGACTGTATCCGAGCAGTTGACAAGCATTCATGGGACTTAAACCATGTCATTCAACACATGGCTTGGGGCCAGTGCAAACCTGCCTGCTTTCATCCTCAGGAGTGACAGCTGTAATTTCACTTCAGGGAAAGAAGAAACTGGCTATTACACTTACTGGTAGATGGGTTGCCAAAAATTTGACCATACAGCTAGTGAGATGTGGAACACCACAAGACTAAGAAGAACCAGACAATTAAATGAATCAGGAATGACTCATCTTTCTTGCTCCTTGTGAAGTATTTTAAAATTCTTTAACTTTCAGCTGTGTATACTAATGTCTGCATAGTCATCATTTTACTTCAACAAAGTCAGGGGAGGGAGAGGGACTGTGGTACTTTTTTTTTTTTATGACTGTTCTCACAGACTTAGGAATGGCCATACTAGTTTAATTAAAGATGAGTATCTCGCAGATCACATCAGGACACCAAGAAGGATGGAATTCAAAAGGTGAAAACCATTATTTCTAGTTCCTGCAACTTTTTCCCAGGAACTAGCTACAAACATTTGATCCAAGTCATTAAATGTAGTAATAAATGGGAACTAAAGAAATTAAGATAAAAATCCAAACTTCTGTTAGTTCAGTTATTGGTATAATTACAGCACAAGCATCTCTATGTAATCACAGTACAAGGAACAGAGCACTACTCAGTATCAGAATGCCAGGATTCTATTTTGGGTTGTCCTGTGGGTTCACTACATTTTGGCAAGTCACTAACTTTATGTCTTGGTTTGCACAGTATTAAGAAAAAAAAAAATGATGGCACATTTTAAAAATCATTTATTAGATCTTTTGAGGAGTGATCCCTTTTAAATTTTTAAAATTATTTATGTGGAGTAGGATTCCCCAAGAAAAATGAGAATCAAGTCTTGATATCTCTCTGAAAGCCACACTGGGCCTCTCCTTGTTTCCCGCTAATTTTGAATTTCTGAGCCACACCTTTCACACTAACACTCTACAGACAGAAGAGTTTTCCAGTTAATTTTCACCCTTCATGAATTTAGTTGCTTCCAAGCCACAACCTGAATTGATCATTCTCATCTTGTTGATTTTTAAGAAGCATCCAACTTTAAGTGCTTCTTTCAACTTGGAGATGTCTGTTTGGTCCTAGTAGTTAACATTTAAAGGTCAGGCACAAAACAGTTCAAAAGAGTATATTGTTCCAGCACAGGCTGGAACAATAAATCAAAGAGAAAATATCCTCCACTGCTGTAAATTTCTAGTCAGACAGAAAGTTAAATTCCTTCTACTTGGGCAAAGTAAAAATTAGAATTTCCAGATGTTCTACCAAAAAAATACCCCAAACCCCCAGACTTCTGAACTTCCATTTTGCAAAAAAGCAGACACTTAATTTAAGTCTTTGCACATATTTCTGGAGTTCATGAAGCTATCTGAATCACTGATAGCCTACCAGGGACTCACAAGCTGGCAAGAAATCCAGAGTCCTTAAAAAACAGGAGTATAAATTAGTAGTTATATGGTAGAATAGTTTGCAGACATCCTGACCCTTACAGACAAAATAAGGAAATATATATGATAAAATATATTTTAATTGCATCCAAATTCAGGGCACTTAACCATTACTAATGTTTTTAGCAAACGTTTATAATCCAGCTGCAAGGGTTTGAAACTAACAGAGTAGGTATTTGGGGCTGCCACCAAACAGCAATTAAACAAATGAAAACAGACTGGGAGAGTCTGAGGATGAAAAAATCAGAGAGTTAGCTGCAAAACATCTTATGATGTTTCCCAAAGCTATTAGTTGTGTTTAAAGACACAAAAAAAAGCATCCAAAGAAAACACAAGAATGATGAATTTAACCATCAAGCTTTCTACATGAAACAGGCTGTTTGGAAGGGTGGTTTTTTTAGTGTTCTGTTGTTGTTGTTTTTAACTATAAAAAGCTAATCTAATGCCAGCTTGAACTGTGTTTCTTTCCTACTGCTTAAAAATTTTTCCAATATCCAAGTTACCACTGTCGTATGACTGCTTTGCAAGAGGAAGAAAAGGAAGGTTATATACGCAGAGACGGGTAAGGCAGTAAAAAAAAAATTTTTTTAAGAAGCCTGAAAGCTTAAAATACCATCCACACTGTAAAGACAACCGTGTAACAACAGATCTGCAAAGCAACAGACCCATTTAGGTGTTAGACCTTCAACTCTTAGAGTCTATTTGTTTCTTATCTCTCCGAGTTCTGCAAAGCAAATATGAATGGAGGAAACAAAACTGGTTTGCCCCTTATTTAATTTTCAAATAATTCTACAAATGTGCCTTTTAACCCAGTTAACAAAATAAAATACAAAAAGGGTATTTTGAAAAATCCACTGTACACTCACAGTCTAATAATAAACATTCTCCATTTAGTTCAATCTTGAAGTGATATCAAATGAGGGTTTAAGGCTGAGAGGAAAAAAAAAAAAAGCAGCTAGAAACTACCCTGTGCCAACTGCAGAATCTGAGGGAAGTCATATGGAAATTCACAGTAATTCACCAACATCCCAATATTCCTTTTTTAACAAAACAGTAGTTCTACATAGCAACTGGGGAATGGTAACCAGCACAGCCGCTTTATATGCCCACGTTTTCCACTCAGTGAAGGTACTTCCTCTGGTGCAGAATCAAAAATTGTTGAATAGCTATAAATCACGTAATGATGCGTCTTTGTTTGCATTCCAGAAAATTAGACCAAACTAGTTCAACTGGGTCATACAGATTTTCTTTCCACCTCAGGAAAGATTTTTTCTAATTGCAACCTTACTTAATGAAAGACATGACAAAATCGACTTCACAGTTCAGATTTAAGTGCTCTGGTTTTGGGATACTGTGGTTTCCTGGGAAGTCTGATTGCCCTAAGTTCTTAAGATTAAGCTCACAGACAATCACAAGTGAATAATTAGACATATTCATTTCAGCGTATGAAAACAACATCCATTATTGATTTCCATATGTTTTTACAATGACATGGATTAGCAGTTTTCATTCCCCAAAATAGTTGCATCTGTCATCATTTATGGTCCTACCAAAGTAGTCTGGTATTTCAGAGCGGTTATGCTTCTCCACAACTATGTCCGAGTGAAGGAATTGAAGAAGAAACAGATGATGGATGAAGAACTATATTTTGAATATTTGAAAGTGGCCCCAATTATAAAGGCACAAAGTTTTCTAAAACATAGCCCTTTTTTTCTGGTTTCCTGGGGAGGCAAAGCTCATTCATTTTGCCCTATCTTTTTAATATGTTTTCAAGTATCAGTGCAACTGGTGCTTTTCGAAATCTGCTTTCCATCTTCAAAATGTAAATTTCTAAGATTTATAAATCTGATTTACAACTTAATATAATCAAAAAAGAAGAAATTGGAATAGGTACTTTTGCATGCTACTTAAAAAGTACATGCAAAATTTTAATTTCATAGCCTAATTAATAAAATACCTTTGCTATGCAAACACAGGCAAAACCCAAATCTCATACACATCTTTAAAAAGCAAATTAAATGGACATTCAAAGCTATCATGGGCAATTATTGCATTTAGGCACCAGTTCTAAGCTTATTTGTAATGTGAGAGTAAGTATTTTTAACTAGGAAACAAATTATTTATTCTGCATTCTAGGCTTTTTATTTGCCTTTAAGTTCCTTTTCCTAGGCTCTTCTACAAGCCTAACTCTTGTTTCAGGCTTTTCTGTAATTACTGTGAGATGTGTATGGATATTTCACCTATCAACTTATTTCTCCTCACTTTACTCCTTTCAACATTGTTTATAACAATTTCATCAGTGTGACAATAAAAAAAATAGCCTGCTTGAAGAAGCATGTACCAATTTCACACTTCAACAGTGAGCCCATATTTTCTACTCTACAGCAAGATACGGTTAAGCGTTGCTTCCTTGTGCCTTTATCACAGTCCATACTTTGTTAATAAGGATTTCTTTGCATCATTGGTATAAACTCTAAACTATGTGTCCAAAGTCTCAACACTGTTGATAAAATAATTGTAGAAATAGATATAAAATTCATTCAAGTGATCGAAACCTGAACACTAAGGGAAATATTACACTGTGCTTAGAAGGGAAGACTCGGAACAAACATCCGGGCACAGACCCTTTCTCCGGAGGAGCTGGGAAGCATTCTCCTGCAGCACGAAGGGAAGCAGAGCAGTGTCACCTCCTGCCTTGTCAGCTGCCATATGCTGGGCACTCGCTGCTGAATGTTTCTCCTGCGCTCCTCCTGGAGCGGGCTTCTCCGAGCAATTAGCAATTTTTCTAAAATAAGGGAGCATCCCTCTGCCTTCAAAAAAGGGCACCTCATCAAATTCCCTAAAACAGCACTTAACTCCCATCTTTTTCTTTGGAAGTATACTTTTATCAGGATGGATCTACCATAAACAACTCACTTTACAGATTACTGCAGCATTAGCATTTCCCATTTTTAATTCTCCATTTGAACAAGACATTTGTGTTGCAATGTTCTCTCATTATTTTCTTGGCTTTAGTAACATTGTACTCCATGTAATAAAAAGCTAATTGAAATCTCAAGGCAGTCATGAAACCATTCAGGAGTTTAACTAAAAGTCATCTTGCAAAGCAACATTTTTGGCCTGGTTAATGACAGAAAAATTGTTAGCTCTATCTCATTAAAAAAAAAAGCTCTTTGCAGAATAATATACACAGACACAATATATATATGTTTTAATTTTATTTCTGTCTCTAAAACTCCTACAGAACCTCACAGTAACTGTTGTGATTAATTGCCAATGCCAATAAAATGACACTATAATTATTTGTTTCAAGCTCTCTTTTGATAACAAACTCCTATATTCAGGCATTAATGAATTCATACTATCTTGCCCAGCTACCATGAAGAGCTTAGTGCAGAAATTACGGATATCTTTGTCTAAAGTAGACTATGAAAAACTCTTGGTTTTCCCCTAAACGTGTTGCTGCTGCTTTTGGAAGACTGTATTTTATCCCTATGAACACAGCTTTGCTCTCCAAGATGAAATACCACTAGTGCCACTGAAATAAGTGGAGTTACCAATCTGCAAAATCAGCACGAGCAAGAAAATGAGGTCTGTTAGGGCCAAGTGTTTCACATTAAACATACAATTGCTGGCATAAAATCTAATGTCTCTCATGTTCATTTCCCTTTAGAAAGGGGCAGGATATGACTCAACAGAATGCATAAGTCATTTAACAGTGCTTCGAAGCATTTTTTATTTCTAGTTTTAGTCTAAAAAGCATTTGAGGAGCAGACTAAGAATGGATCTTAATTAAGGTATTAATAGTACCTCCCTGGCAGTATAATCAGTGGCAATAAAATGTTTAAATTTGGTCCACCAGAAATGCTGTCCGTTGCTTAAAAAAAAAAAATGTATGCTGTGCCTTTTCAGTGCTCATGGACCTGTTGCCATTTCATGGTGCTAAGAATGAAACTTCCATTCAGCAAATGCTGAATTCTGCACAAACCTGTTTCGAAGCCCAATCGTGCTGCAAGCCCTGCCTTTCAACAGAGAGAAATATGCCAAAAAAGTTTGAGCAATGCTATTCTCAAAACCATTGCACTTCCTAAATATAGATCCTTCTAAATTCAGCACATCATGAACATGTCTAAAACTGCAAAGTTAATTATGCAGTAACATAGCACATGATAGTAAAATTATATGGCAAATACGACACAACATGGCTATAGCTCCTCAGAAGAACAAACTTACATATGAAGGAACAACCCTGTCTGCTTCAAATAGCAAAGGACCCATCATTCCCTGATACTTTTCAGAAAACTGTGTTCAAAGCCTTAAGTGTGGAGACCGCTATGCTTGCTTCTGATGCAGTTCTGCTACAAGTGATTCATCAACAGTGGTACAGAAAGATGTATTTGGGGGTCTGGGAGGGCAGACCCGCTGTTTTCTATCCCACAATCAGGACTGGCTACAAGTGCAGGACAGGATGCCGACGGATACCAGACTGGACACAGAACAGCCTTAGGAATCCACAGAGGTTTTCCCTGCTGCCATCTTATTTGCCCCAGCAATAAGCAAGGGAAGGGCTTAATCAACAGACCATGCTACACATCAGGCTTGTTCTCACAAATACTAAATATTCTCAGGATTCCCAGTATTAAAAGAAGTATAAAGATTGTTTTCTGGCAATTGACAGATTTTTAATTTCACATCGTGCACTGGTCACCATGAGAACAACAGGACCATTCTTGTCCTGTGGTTTGCACAGCATCTATCTACTAAGCTCAGTTGCGTGGTGAGTAGCTGCAGTGTAATTACAGAGATGTAGAATAGTTATTAGCATCATGTAAATTAAATTAGGGGATACTGAAAAAAAAACGACTATCCTTGTCACTGTACCACCTTTTTACTGTGACGTTTGAATATTTTGGTTTGGAAATACTGTAATTTTAGCATTGCTTCAGATAATGACTGCCTTTCACATGCATCTGACTACCAGTTATACCATTCCAGACAAGGCTAGCTGTTGCTGGCCAGATGATTCATCATCAGCCATCAAATTTTCCACTGTAAAAAATAAACATTGTAGCCAGTCAAGAGGGTGGGAAGATGTACATTTGCTTATTATAGTGTTAAGAGCAGCAGAAGTAACTAAGAATTGCAAGTTTGATTAAATATTTTTACAACAAACATGAGGCCTTTATGCTACCATGGTGTCTGCATAATTCAGCCGATAATGCCAGCAGTCAAAATAAGCCTATTTAACTACATTGCAAAAAAGACACTGGCAACCAGACTGAATTTTTAAGGTCACATGAATTTTTCATGGTATGCTATTAAATGCATTTGCTCTATTTTATAAAAGCCACTCACCTTGTGCACACCAGCTTGACTTTCCAGTTCTCATAACCCTGCACAAGATTACTTTACTTAGGTTTTCTAAATTACAGATACTATTTTCCCTCAATTTTGTTAAAGTAAAAGCAAGCTTATTTAGGTACTTAAATAAAGCAATTTCAGGGAGACAAGAGGAGTCAGAGGTTTGAAAATGAAATGTAAGGTTTTTGACCGGTAGGGCTTCTAATTCAAATGTAATCCACTCCAACAGTGACTGAAGGTTAAATCACAGGCTGACTACATAGGTGATCTATGGTTTCAGAACTATTTTTAGTGAACAAGTGTCATTAGTACATAAACTGTCATAACTATCCATCAAAAAAAATGCCCTGGAGGCTGAAACATGCTTTAAAGTTGTCTCTCTGCATTAGGATGAGTAAATTAGCAGCTTGATCTACACCCATCCATACTAAGTCTGTTCTCAAAAAAGATAAATTTTATTTTTTAGCATTATCAATGTGACATATCTCAAGTATTATATCTGATTTTAAAAAAAAAGAAATCTGAGGCCTAACTGTCCTGACAGAATCCCTTTAATCCTCAATCATTTTGCTAATATACTGCCAAATTAGAATTCTCCATTCACAAAATTAATTCACTCTACATGGATATATATACTCTACACATACATATTTATACACACACATATAAATATGTATATAGTGAATGAACTATCATGTCAGTATACCCTAACAAGAAAACAGTTACAACCTCCTGATCCCTTAAATGTGCCTATGGCTAGGACAGCTTTAGCAGTCACAAAATTCCACCTCTATACCAAAGACCATCGCAGTGCTACTAATCATTTACAGAATTGCTCACTGCTCACCCTGTGATTTCCACAACAAGAATAGTTGTTCAAACGAAGGTCCTGGGGATATGAGGAATCAGTCACCCGAATGAGGGAAGGAAAAGACCCATTGAGCCACTTAGTGCCATCATCTGCCAAAATGCGGTAGTATACAGCATTGTAGGTCCCTACCACATATTTTCATGTCAAGTTTTAATTGCATTTTCTGCTAAGACCCTAATCCACAGCCTGCTGTATCTCACAAAGCCTGAAGATTAAACTGATATACTTTAGCATGAGGTTTTTTCTTCATATTTTTACCCTGTGACTGTTGCTTAGAAGGTAGCCCTTGTATGTCCTTTCCCTTTCTTCACCACAAAATTAAGTTTCAGAATGTAAATTCAATCTCTGTATTCTTCCCACTTGTTTTACTGAGCATTCAAAATATAAACCATTCACCAATCAGTTGATCTTCTACTGCATTACAACACTGACAGTTTCTCCAGGTTTGTTGATGAAATGCTGCAGTATTTTGTTTATCAGTGATATCATAAAAATACAGAAAAGGGCATAGATTCTCTTTTTCTTTTTCCAAATAAGAGAGTCACTGGTTCTTAGAAAAGAAGCTTGCAAATACAAATCTCAGGAAAATTCCTTTTACTCACTTTCCTCCAGGAGTAGCTAAAGGTGTACAAATATAGGAGTGGCAAATTCCAGAGGAACTTCAAATAGATTATTCTATTTAATCATATTTATCATAAGGTGGTACTAATCCTTCCTTGCGGCCACATATTTTAAAGCTATATTTGGATACTGAGAAGTGCAGGCAGCTTACAGCGAACACAAACTAGTATTAGCCTGATTTTTAATTTAAAGTGATTTTGGAACTTGCTTGCTTCTATACCCAGTCAGATGGATTCTGACATAAGCCTGAAACAACTTCTTATTTCCCAAGAGAAAAAAAGAAATTACTGAAGCTTTCAGGCATCTCTTGAGTGGGAACACCCAGCATAATCCAAGGGTGAAATCCTATCACTGTGAAAGTCAAAAGTCTACTTGCATCCGAGATGTCCAGATTTCAAACCAGTCTCCATTTCCCTGATGACTGGCAAGAGTTTATAAATTGTTGCTGGACTGCTGCGGAATGCAATCATTTCAAATGTAAATCTGGGGTTAGGGTACAAAAATACATACTGAATAACTATTTTATTATGAAGGGAATATTAAATCACCATCAGCTATTGCTTACCCAGTTTCACAACAGAATGAGAATATCAACATACAGCTGCACCAGAAGCATGTGCCAAAGAAATCTGTTTGTAAACATGACTTCTAAAGAGTGGTTGCTTTCTTAAACCTTGGGAAAATGGAAAAACAAAATCTATTAGAAATTAGAGCTTAAGAACTTTATTTTTCTCTCATTTCTATTCAATTCTGGACAAAGACTGTAGAGCAGCAGCATGGTGTTGGTTCTATAATTCCATCAGATTCCTATTACAGCAGAAACATACATTTAAATGGTAAGCTACTTTCAGCATCAAATAAAGATGTTTGTTACTTATTTGGGTATCAGAAAATGCCTGCATGTACCATATACATAACACTAAATGTTCAGGATAAACTGGGTTAAATTCTATGCTTTATGTAGCAGACAGCAAAAATGAAAAGGAAATACAACTGTTGGTCCAGGATATTCATCATGTCAGACTAACATTGGCTCACATAACCCCCTGCAAATGTCTTTCAGATCAGATGCCTGGGTCGCAGTACACCCCTTTCTCTCTTTTTACCGAGAAAAAGATCATCATTGGGGTTCTTTCTGAAAATCTTAACAATTTCCCAGGGGGCTGTTATATAGCTTCTTTCTTATTCTCCCATATTCAAAGGAGCCAGTTTAGATGAAGAAAAGCAAAGACAAGATCCAGCACTGGAAAAGATGCTCAGCCTGCTAAAGATACACGTCTTGGTTTCTGCAAAAGAACAAGCAATACAAAGATTTCATGTAGGTACAATTACAAAGACTGCTTCTTTAAAGCATGTCTTCAAAAGTCAAAGTCTGCTGCAAAACCTAAATCCTACCCTTGGATGGGGAGAGAAGCTTCCCTCCCCTTCCAGTACCCTCAGGCTTAGAGATGCCAGGCCTTCTCCGCTTTCGCTCACAGAGATTGCCAGCTCATAAAAGTCAGATAGGAAATATTTCAGTTGATACTTCTAGACATTGGCAGAATTTTATTTTGTTACAATTTCCACCTCAGCATTGAACTTGATAGAGAGTAAAACTTTTCTCCAAAGCCAAAATATCTCTTGACCCAACAAGTTCTAAGAAAAGACCTGCTCAAAGATTGGGGGGGGAGGGGAGGGGAGGGGAGAAAAATTCAGCATTTCAGAAAATTTGGTGGGGTCAAACATCTGTGTCAATGTAACAAACAACAATGAGAAGCTGCTGTGCTATCACAATAAAGAGATTACTTAGATATAGACATGAAGTCACTGAACCTCTGCCTACTGCATCTACTCATGCATACGAGAGAGTCTGTAGTGGGTGGATGCTTTATTTAGGCAAGAGTGTTACCCATCTGTAACCGTGGGGGGGAGTTCGGCAGATGGAGTTCTGGAGTACCCTCCTGGAATCTGGCCAGGGCACTGCAGTTACCAACCCTTCTCTTCTGAAAGGCAGCCAGAGAACTTGCATATCACATGCTAAAGCTATTAAAGGACATTAAACAACTAGAAACTGATTTTCCCTCTGCTTTGTTCTTTGCAGACTTATTTGTACCTGAAGGAGGTATGTGTAAAACTCCTACTTCTCTAAGATGACAGATTTATATACCACTTTTGTACAAAAACTATAAAGGCACAGTGCAGTTGCGATTCCAATCTTTAGATTGGAATAACCTACAAATCTTTTCACAACCATATGGCAAGTCTCATTACAACCTTCAAATAAAGAAAATCCTACCGAATTAGTTTCTTTAAACTTCTAGAGAATTTTAATTCTAAAATGCCTAAACATCTAAACTTAGAAACTAATTTAAAATGAACCAACATCAAAAAGATCAAAAAGTGATGGTTTAATATTGGCAAAAAAAAAAATTCTAATTAAATATCATCCACCAGCATGTTTTAGTGGTATGTAAATAGAGAACAGGAGTGGTTAGTACATACAAGAAGACATATTTCATGAAAGGAAAGCACTTTTAAGTTCACTCCTTAGGCTTTGCTCCTGTAGGGTTACACACATGTGTATCTAAGCAGGTAGCACAGACCCAGGGGACACTGATTCTTTCTGTTGTCCTGCTTTTTCGTGGGCACGTGAAGGGGATGTTCAGCCTGATCTGTGTGCACAGAGCACTTCTCTGCAAATTCCGGTCATAGCCAAAGCGTAGCGTACGCTGCTGTCATCTCCACTGCTCAGGCACATCTTTTGCTTCGCACAGAAATTACTTGGTAAAGATGAGAGTTTGCAGTAAGACTAGTGAACTTATTTCTCTTTCTTTGGAGACTAAACACAGACCTTTTTGGAACTCAACTTTGAAACTGGATTAAAGTAATAGCTGTAATCATAAAGCTGAGCTATTCTTTCAGCTCACATGGAAAACTGCTACAGAGTAAATGGTTATTTCATGAGCTCCTCAGATTGCAACAAAAGGCATGTCATGAGTGGGCGTTAGCTTGGAGAAAGTGCCCACTTTCTCCCTTAGCTGCTAAGCAGAGGTTCTGAAATAAGTAAGATACTTTCCTCCAGAAGTATATGTTTTCCTGCTCATATAACCTGAAACCCTCTGACTTGCTCTGTTATAATATACAGTGGTTTTCTGCCTTCTACTTTTCGGCTGAAGACAATCTATCCGATCACATAGGCAACCAGCATCCCAACGGAGAAAGATTTCCTCCTCAAAGTAGATTATTCAGAAGCATAATAAACTTCTTTTCAGCCATCCCCACTCCGTGCTGTGCTGTGCCCGGAGTGCTTGCACTGCCTGCAGCTCCCCTTCCTCACGCCAGCCCCAAAGGGACACTCTGCCTGCCTCGGCCGCCTTGAATTTATTGGAAGGCCTGCAATTGTTTTTCTCAGTGAAGTGGCACTGCAATTCATGATTTGAATACAGGCATAAGGAAAAAGGAATAACAAATGTTGTACATTAAAATCCAAGATATACTTGAAAGGAGAAATAGGCTGTAGCTCACCGACTGCAAGGACAAATGGCTTGGGATAACTGCTGGGGCAGTGGCCCCAGCTGCTTGGCTGTCCCCACTTGAGGGGCAACTGAAATATTCCCCAATCATCTCCTCAACTGGCACAATTCCCACAACAGCATTTTAAGGCAATGCAAAACCAACAGTTTACTTTTCTTTAAAAGCTACGAGGGAAATTGCAGTAGATTTAAATTCAGTTCAGGAGCAGGTCAGACAACACGTAGCTAAGAATATTAATCTCATCAGCTACCCCAAGCAAGACGCATCTTTTCCTTATGTTAAAAATGCAATTTAGAAAGCAAAGCTTTAAAGAAAGCATCTAGTCCTTTCAGTCTTTTTACAAGAGGTGATATCCATGGGCACAGATAGTTTGCAGCTAGAGCTGGCCACAAACTCCTCACAAATGCTGTTTTACACATCTGTGTTACGCGGCCTTTCCTATGCTCTAAAAATTCTGTAAAATCCCCTGAGCTGATGAAACATATCACTATGAGACATATCACTTCTTTCTCAATGGAGAAGAAGGAAAAAAATAAAGCAAAATATTTTGCATCTACAAAATAGAAAATACTTATTCACAAACTGTGGCAATCTTTTCCAGGTCACGTTTCTTTTTCCAAAACAATTGATCTGTAATGTCACTTTTGTGCATGTGGTTATGCATAAACAGCAAGACATTTTCAACTTACATAAAAGCTTTCTGTAAAGAAAGTTTTCTTCTGGAACAGTGTTTGCTAACAGTTTGAATACAAATATTTTCTAGACTGCAAATCCAGTTAATATTCACAAAAAAATGTATTTAAATTGTGAAGCACATATATAAAAATACAATATATATGTATATAATATTTAGCAAAAAAAACCCCAACATTTAGGACTTTTAATCTGCAGTATGATGCTTAGATCTATTATTTATCCTCACATCCTTGGAACACCAGTATCTCTGACTTTATCATTTCTTAACCTTACGTCGTACTTGGCAGTACAGTGTTAGATCACATCACTGTATGTAACAGAAGTCATAGAAGCCATAGAATGCTTTGTGTTGGAAGGGACCTTGAGAAATCATCGAGCCCAACCCCCCTGCAGTGAGCAGGGATTGAACCCGTGACCTTGGCATTATTAGCATGTCAACTGCTACACGTCTACAGTTCCCAAAGGGTTAAGCCTGATGGAGTAGAAAATACTTTCCAAATCAGAAAGTCTTTACAGTACTGTACATGTTGCAGGGACTCTTCAAATTGTTTCCAGACAGAGCTATTTTTATAATTCCATCATAAAAGCATATCCTATCCTACACGTTCGTTACTTCAGTGCAGTTTTAGATGAGAAGTGCATGTCTCATAAGTCAACCGTTGCCTAAGCTGCCGAAGGAAAATTCAGATACAAGTTCAGATAAAGCATTAAGAAAGGAGGTCAGGACAGGAATTCTGAAAGTTCTCTCCAGTCCTCACTTTTACACTCCACTCTTACTGTCTGTGGGAACTGTGCGTCTTAATTTCTGGCAGTTATTTTTTTGATTTTTTTCTCAGTGAGCTAATCGGAACGGTAGCAGCAGTGCAGCAGTTGCACAAACTGAACAAAACCAAAAAGCACTGACTGCTACTGGGTGCTCAGAAGGCAAGTGAAGCATAGCAAGAGAGGACCAGGTAGGCAGACACTGCAAATGTTTTTGTTGTTCTTGCTATGGTTCCTTCATTACTGTTTTACTTGGTCTGAGATGACTGAATTTTCCTACTGTTTTTATAAAGCACTACTCCAGATCTGCACGAGAGCCTTGAAGTTTCCCCTCCACCAGCCCCTAAACTCCATCTGGTGCTACCGCAAAGTGGGAACATACGGTATTTCTGCACAGCAATAACCTGGAACCACTGCCGAGACCCGGCAGAAGGGCAGTCATACCCGCAATATTCATTTCCTTCCATATAGTTTCCACTACATAATACATAGACAGGTCTTTGTCTAGCATACCAAACCGATGCTCCATGCAGCTTTTCAGAGACGGAGGGAAAGGCGACCTTTTACTCATCTCTAGAGTATATACGGAAACATAAGCTAGGGCAAAGTGCCAGGCATCAGAACAAACTGAGACCCCTACCCATATGGGTTTTCAATGTGTTGCATCAAAGGCACATAATTTACAGTTTCACTCAGAGAGTTAAATTGCTAATACCTAGTATATAAGCAGGGAACTAAAGCAACTTGCAAGTGCCTTTTTAAACTTTTTCTTCCGATGGCTATAAAGTTAGTTGTCGGCAAATTTCACACAGTAAGTGAATAAGCATTACAAGACCACAACAGTTCCCATGCCCCTGTCAAGAAGAGGAGTGGGAGAAGCACTGCTTCTTGGGGATTTGGCACTGTGTGTGCCACTGCGTTCCCCTCCGTGGTCTCCATATTTCTAGTTTTGCAGTATGCAATCTTCTCATCCAACAGGGGTAGAGTATTTAAGTATTTAAAAAAAGATTTTAAAATATCTATTAAATTTCACTTTTCTAGGGATGTTCAGAGAAATATGTTGCTTATAGTTCGACCCACTGTGAAACTGGAACCCTAAATACAAGCAAAATTGTTGGTTTGTTAACTTAATCTAAAAAAAGCAATTGTACCTCAGACTCTTAGGAAGTGTATTTTGTTTGCTCATAAGTTTATTAAAGATCTGACATGGGGGAACACAAGATTTGGCCACTGCGACCTTTCAGATTCACATTCAAAACAGCATAACATGGTTTTACAACACTGTAGAACTGTAGTTTTGGGGGTTTTGGTTTGGTTTTGGGTGGGATTTGGGTTGTGTTTTGTTTTGTTTTTTTTTTTTTTGTCGTGGTGGTGAATTTATTTATTGAAACTATAGAACAATGATGTCAGCATTTCAGGTGGTTTGGAGGTTTTTTCTTGGTGGTGGGTTTTTTTTTTTTTTTCTATACCTCTCCTTACAAGTTCTTTCATATTTTTTCATCAGTGTAATTCTCTAAATAGTTTTAGATCCTTTACCACGTTTTATTATGCATTTTCATGTCGAATGCTTTTAGAAGCCACAAAACAAAGCTGCATTCCTAATGCGGCAGTCATTGCACAAGCATGCAGGGAGCCACGCAGCCCTTTCCCAATACTCAGAGGTACTCTGGGAAGTTCTCAAAGAGTAGGAGTTCAGTGTTCAACTACAGCTGAATTTGAATGGGAATACCTCACTATACAGCTGTGAAAATCTTCTTCATAAAACCCAGTGGAATTCAGAAGTGCTTTAGAAATAAGCCATCCATTTCCAAAACCCCATAATTTTTAGAATAAAATTTCCCAAAACCAAACTTGATTTCTATCATATTTTATAGAACTTTTCCATAAAATATTATGTTAGATAATGCAAAAACCATGCTTATAGCCTAACAAATATTAAGGAAATGGTTACTTGATAAAAAGAGATTTTTTTAAAAAAAAAGATAACAAAGTTGCTCTTCTCCTTTCACATTTATTATTTGGTCTTAAACACAGATTTCTCCCTTTTCACAAGCCTCTTCCCTTTTCTCCTCTGCTACATAACTTAGTAGAGTCCAAACTACCTGATGAGAATCACAGCTAAGAAAAAACCCCACACATCTGTACAGCATGGAAAAAGATCAATCCCACAGTGACTTACTGCAATGCTTTAAATGCCTGTTAGTTAGATTTCCGAAGGGGGGGAGAAGAAATAAAAGAACATGAATTCAAACTTTATGACCATGAAGTTTAGAATTTTCTGTTCTATACAGAAGAAATACAGAACTAATTCATGCAAGTCCAACCCTACAAACTTTCTAGCAGGCAGAAGTTGCAAGCATTATATTACGATGAGTGATGTTACAAACGAGACTCCTTCATTCTTACTAATTTGAAATTACAGTTTGTGTGGAAGCCATAAGGACCATATACCAAAACGTGAATTCACTAAAGCAGCTGGGCTCAAGCATAGTTTCTACCATTCTTTTATCATTCAAGATAGCATCTTTGTCACAAAGCCAAGAAGCCACAACAGAATTCAAGATGCTAAGAAAACAGACTTCAAAGGCTAATGCAAACAATTTGTGCAAGCTTTACTGCTTTCAGAATTAATAAAGCACAACCATTCTTAGATACTGCTCATATAAAATGTCCAATTATGTCTTTATAACTTACAAAATTGTATATAAACAGGTATGTCAGTTTGATCCAGAATATTCCACTTGTAAAATTATTTATGTTAGGTAAATGCAGTTCAGCAACACTCCACAGGCCTGGATGTAGAAGATCAAGCAAAAGAGGCTTTGTAGACCACCATTTAAAAAAACTGGTCAATGCTGGCACATCCAAAAAAAATGTTACTTGTTACTGATTATATACAGGTTTTACCACTGATTACTTAGTGTTCTTTCAAAATACTGACTGATTTACCAGCCCCAGAGGCACAGTGAATTCACCTGTGGGGTTTCTTCAATGGTGTTTGTGTGTGTCACACCCCTGATTCACAAGCTTCAGGTGTTGTCCTGCAAGAGCCTCTACTTCCAAAACCTTTGAAAGAGGAAAAGGAGAAAAAAAACAAAACAAAACACACCAAACAACCAACCCAAAGATTTGTCAAGCCCTTAGAGGATTATGTGTAAAGAAAAAGCCCATCTAATCAAGTCCTTGCTGGATGTGTCCACATTGTAAAACCACTAGTAAAACCACTATGTTAAAACAGCAGTAACCAACATCTCTGATGAGTTTTAATACAGAGTACGGAAGCAAGCTTACATTTTACCCCTATGGCTATTATTTGTTACACTGTATAATCCCATAGTACCATAGCAGCTGAATTAGCGTCTCTGGGACAGAGCTGACTACTATGGGGAAGATGGAGGGAAAATATTTGGAGATATCTTTGAGATAAAAAAAGTCACAATGGTATTTTGTCCACCACAAGAAAGCTTATTCTTTTATGACTCCAGCAGAACAAAATCTTAAAAATTAAAGGCTTACTGCTATTTATGATCGGTACATTTCCACAAACAGCCCCATACATCCGCTCATACGGAGAAGGAGGAAAGCCAGTGCCACTATTCAAGTTCCCATACTTTCCTTTTCCTTTCTCACATTTAAATTCGTGAAGTTTTAATCCTCCTTGATTAAAAAGATAAATCACTTTATAAAAAACATCCAGAACCATCACTGACATTTCCCCTAAACTTTTACTGCTACTTTACAAAAATAAGCTTCAAAGTTTGACAAACAGGAGATGTTAAGAACTACCCATTTCTAACCTTCTGTTGGTTCAGAATATAGATAGATGAGGCCAGAATTAATATTTTCAATTATAACCTCTTGACTTGTTGGTGGCAACACCACCCACATTCCTCTAGATTTCTGGAACTGAGAGGATTTGGTAATTTTTACTAAGTGGTCCAGTCCTAACATATAAGTGGAAATCCCACACAAACTGTAGAATCTTGCAGAAAAGCTCTTTATGGTTATTTCAACAAGATAAAAGGAAAGGTTTTAGCAATTTCTGTTACCACTCTAGCTAATATCTATCACTCTACATTTTTTTTCTGGAAAATATATGCAGAAAAGGTTTGAAACTGCAGATCCTCATTCTGTCACAAATAAATTCTGTGAAAGTAGACATCTCAAAAATTTGGTTAACATATAGGTGTTCAGGTGTCGGGTTTGGTTTTGTTGTTTGTTTTTAAGGGAAACAAAGTACGTAAGCAATGAAGCTAGTTTAATCACTTCTCAGGAACAAAAAGAGATCAACTCCTCTACTTGGCAGCTACTTCACTTTGTTCTTTCCTTTAAAATGTTGTACATTTAGGAGTCCAGGTCAGAGACAGCATATTCAAGGATTATTTCCCCAATCTCTGTATGAAGGCTACAACTCACCTGCAGTGAGCCTCCAGCTGACATGGCTACATGCTACTGCGGAAGGTTTCTCCTTCTAACTGCTTGTGGAAGAGCTCCTACTGAGCCTGGCACAATTTTTCAACTCCACCTAGTCCCACCTGATTTGTGAATTAACCTGTTAACAAGCTTGATGATTCACAGCAGTCATTGAGATTTCTTTTTTGCTAACAAGTGAGCACCCATTTCTTGGCTACTGCGCAAAATAATCACAGAAATGTAATTAGCTGCAGATGTCAAGTCAGCTTTTTTATTAACATTGTGCTAAAATGCATTCCTGTATCTTTTTAACGCTTTCTTTTCTTAACATTGTTAGTTATTGTTAAGAAGACATGCCATTCAGGCATAGGTTTGCTAAGAAATCAACCTATTTGAAAAAAACATTCTCTCAAGTAATTGCAGTTCCTCTGACGTTTAAAAAAGAGCAAATTTTAACAGGGTGGGATTTGGCATAAAAAGCCTCATTTAACAGCGGAACACATGAAAGTCAATGTTGGCTGTGATAATGAAATGCAGCTTTTTATTTTTAAGATAACGTTCAGATATTTATTTTTAACCACCTTTGGGAGCTGTTTTTGTTTAGCAGTGCTCCAAATCAGTGACTCTTCTCTTTCACCCACCCCATGGAAATGAAAGCTAGAAGACCGCAGTAGGCACCGTAAATACAGAAAGGCATCGGTGCCCTTGGATTCATTCAGTGAAGTTATATAGTAACAATTTGTTATATGTGTTAAAATATTTAATTTTAACTGGAAAAGGGAAAAAAAAAAGTCAAATTAATTTTAACAATGTAGGTCTGGTAACCCTTTACAGAAATTGAGTTCTAGCCATTCCAGAAGCTGGCAGTATTACACGTCAGTAACTCGGCCTCTGTAACAGCATTTCTGTTGCACACTCTGATGGCATCTTAAATATTTTAAGAATAAAATATGAATCACAAAATATTTCTGCTACTTACTGCACACAATCTCTCCTTCAGAATCAAGAGTACCACAGCTTTGGCTAGTCTTGTTATCCACACTGAGGTAGTGCACATAACAAAACATTATTTTCTGTAACTGGTTTTCAATTAAGGGTTATTATTGGAAATGTTATACGAGAATTAACTCTCAATCTTATGTCTACTATATTCCTGGTAGTTTTCTGCACCTTTAAAAATATTATGTCCTGGCTGCATACTTTACTGAGACTGTTCTTTTTTGCAAACAGATTACTATCTTCCCACTGTGAAATTGTCCTGGTTTCAGCTGGGACAGAGTTAATTTTCTTCCTAGTAGCTGGTATAGTGCTCTGGTTTGGATTGAGGATGAGAATCTTGTTGATAACACGCTGATGTTTTAGTTGTTGCTGAGCAGAGCTTAGACTAAGTCAAGGACTTTTCAGCTTCTCATACTGCCCTGCCAGCGAGTAGGCTGGGGGGGGGGCACAGGAAGCTGGGAGGTGACACAGCCAGGACAGCTGACCCAAACTGACCAAAGGGCTATTCCATACCATTTGATGTCATGCTGAACAAATAACCTGGGGGGAGTTGGCCGGGGGGGCATGCCCACTGCTCAGGAACTGGCTGGGCATGGGTCAGCGGGTGGTGAGCAATTGCATTGTGCATCGCTTGGTTTGTATATTCCTTTATCACTATTATTATTTTCCTTTCCTTCTCTTTCCTATTAATTTGTCTTTACCTCAACTCACGAGTTTTACCTTTTTTCCAATTATGTCCCCCATCCCACTGGGAGGGAGTGAGCGAATGGCTGTGTGCTGTTTAGCTGCCTGCTGGGTTAAACCACAGCAGTAACACAGAGATTTTGTGATCAAATAGTTCCACATATCAGCATGGCCAAATTTCTTTTCCAAAATAAAATCTGTGCAAACTGATAAATTAAATCAGGCTGAAGATGGGAACAATCTATGGAGCGCCACACAAAGGTCACACTGCATAGCCTGGTGTGCACAGAGACAAGCGATAGCCAGGACGTACCTCGCTCTGCCTGCTAGCTGCTCAGAGTGCTAACTTGTCAAACAGAAATTCATAACAGGGAAAATGAAATTAACTGCCACATGAAGAACCCAGTAAGAAGCACAGATTTAGTCGACTAACTTAAGTTACGCTAAATAGAATTCCCTCATGTTCTTACAGCTGAATTGCAGGAAAATCACTGTTCTGCAACTGAAGTGAGTGGAAAAATATTAAGAAAGCCAGGATTGGACAAGACTTGTGAGTCACTACAGAGCTATCCAAAGGGATACAGAGGTCGTTCACTCGCTAGAACGTGGGCTGAAACAGTCACTGATTTATTTTCCAAGAATCCCAATAAGAGGCACTCTCAGGGGAGCACAAGACAAGAGACTTTGCCATGACTGCAGCTACAAAAGTGACTACAGTTAAGGAATTCTGGCAAATGTTAGTGGCTACAGTAGTGAGTCAACGCTGTACTCGGAAACCTTTGAGAAGGCAGGCACTGATAGGGAAGCAAGACATTCCAATAGCATAATTAGTATGAGAGTTTGTGAGTATTAAATGTGTTTATTAATTCATTTACTCATATGCATTCTTATTAAAGAAAACATCTAGATTTAGTGTCTGGGACTTATGTTTTACGACTGAGTGTTTGAAGGTAGCTTTGGACACCCCTCTCTGAATTACAGGATTAGTGAGTATTCCTTGCTAGGAAGGGATATAAGTAGCATTACGTTTACTGCTGTAGTCAGAGTTTACCTACCCCCCACATGCCACAGAAGTGGTGAATTCCAATTACTGTTTTCAGACTAGAGAAAAAGACAGACATGTAGGACTACTTGAGGAAATGAAAAATGTAGAGTATAAAATTTGATGCAATACAAACCAGCCCTTCTGCTTTAGGTTATGGATAAACCTGAACTAGGTTAAATGCAAGAATTTATAATTTTATTTAATATATAATTAATTTGAAATTAAACCAATAAAAAAATCTACCTCTAAGGCTCTAGATGATTTAACTTAATTATACAATATGCTAAAATGCAATTAAAATAAAACAAAAAACCTTGGCTAGCTACTACTTTCCTCTTCCATAATTTAAAATGGAAGCATTTAACCTGCCTGTCAGAGGCATGTTTTCTTTACCAGTATCCCTAGAAGTCACCAAATACAGCCTATTTCCGAGTAAGTCATGCAGAACTCCTGGTCTTTGAGCCCTTGCAAGATGACTTTGTGTGCAGCCCAGACACTTTAATAACAGGGAGATACAGCTCTGGCAGCTCTACTAATTACATCTGCAGCACATGGAACTGCACATTAAAGAATGTCTGACATCAACTGGTTAGAAGTAGTAGAAATTACCTTACGTGACATTAAAAAGCACTGGTCCCATATAAAATTAAATATATGAGAAATACAGGTTTAAATGAGGAATTGAGAAAGGCAACAGAAATACAGGACCTCAATCTTTTTTGATTTATGAGTGATCTAAGGCTTAAGAAAAAACCCTGCAATTTGGGTGGTACAAGCTAGTGACATACAGAAGTCCAGATCAAAAGTGATTAAGTCTGTAATTCTACGAAGTCACCTTCTGTCAGCTGACTTTGTCACACTCCTGTCTGCCCCACATTCATCATGGGCATTATTTTCATGCTGAAAACTCAGTTTTGTGCAACATATGGGTTATTTACCTGTTTATCTGTAAGTAGAAAGAACAAGAACCATAATTTGCTTTCACTTACTTCTTTGAAACCCTTCTGATCTCAGCAGCATCTTTCAGCTGTTGCTAAAGGGAGGGCTGGGCCACAGTAGCCATGCTAGAGGTTAGCAAGCTTTGACTGAGAAGTTTCTTGGTGCCTACATTGCTTCACAGACTGCTAGCTCTCTGCTTGCTTCAGATGCCTGTCTTCTCACTGATTATTGCTTGATGAAGGTTCTGACTCAGATGTAAGGAAAAAAAAAAATCAAAGGTAAGTTATGACTAGGCTGTCTAACCTCCCATGACTAAAACATCATGTTTAACCATTAAAGCAGGGGCGGCATTTTGCAGCCACAACCATTTTTCGTTTGTATTATAACATATGTCACAACCTTTTAACGTTTTTAATGGTGTATGTATTTTAAATGCAGAACGTAATCACAAAACTGTATAAAATCACTATGCCAGATGTTGACGTAATAAAAGAGGAATCCCAGAGATATAATAGACTGGAAGCCACAGTTCATCGAGGAAGCCAACCTGGAAGACATGACTAGTGCTGTGGGTAATGTTGGAGTTCAAACATCTATCTTTTCTTCCAGAAAAGAAGAAACCCACACCCTGGAATTTTTTAGAGCTACATATAGTAATGCATACTCTGAAAATGCTGTGAACTTTTACGTGCTATTTTCTGTCTGCTTTTTAAGTAACCTCACTTTGAATGTAGACATGGCCCTTCACTTTTGTCTAGAAAAGATGACTAATATGATTTTAGATAGAAATGTGCCGTTCTGAAAATATTGTCCTGCGTTTTGCATAAAGAGTCCACATCAAGATGGGAAATATTAATCATTGTAGCAGTCTGCTGCACACAAATAGATTCATTTAGCAGATGGAAGATTTAAGTAAAACTGTGTACTCATGATGAAAAATTTGGAGTAAATCCAGTACAAGGAAAATAAAGCACAAAACTTATTAAAGGAGGAAATGTGAGAAAGAATTGTCCTAAACATCCTTCTCATTCTTGCCTTCTTCTGAGGACACCATGCTGGGCAACCTTGTGGAAGGAGGAAGAAATCTGTCTGTTCCCTGAGTTAAAAATGGGGAACAGGAGAGTCATTAGTCCTCACCTTCGGAAAGCTGAGTCCTTGCTCAGTCATTACTTGCACACAAGAAGAAAGAATGTGTGTGAAAATCCTGGACAACAGTGCAATGCCTATAAATGCGCATTCTTCTGTCTGACTTCCACTGGTGATTAGATTTATGATCTGAGAGATAAGTTGTTCAATTGCATGAAAGTCAAAAGTATTTTTTTTTAACCTAATGCAAAAATGTATAGAAATAGCTAGAAGGTTCTTGAACCTCAACAGGATTTGGATCAGTGTCATTAATTAGAGGTTGACAAAATAAATGGTGCACTGCATTTTTTTGCCTAGATATAGTACACAAAAAAACCCACACAAATGAGAGCTCTTCAGTGTGCTGGTTTTGGCTGGGATAGAGTTAATTTTCTTCATACTAGCTAGTATGGGGCTATGTTTCGGATTTGTGGTGAAAACACCATTGATAATACAGGGATGTTTTCCTTATTGCTGAACAGTGCTTACATAGTGTAAAGGCCTTTCCTGCTTCTCACCCCACCCCACCAGCGAGCAGGCTGGGGGTGCACAAGAAGTTGGGAGGGGACACAGCTGGGACAGCTGACCCCAACTGACCAACGGGATATCCCACACCATATGACGTCATGTTCAGCAAATAAAGCTGTGGGAAGAAGAAGGAAAAGGGGGACATTTGGAGTGATGTCCTTTGTCTTCCCAAGTAACCGTTACACGTGATGGAGCCCTGCTTTCCTGGAGATGGCTGAAGACCTGCCTGCCGATGGGAAGTAGTGAATGAATTCCTTGGTTTCTTTTGCTTGTGCGTGTGCAGCTTTTGCTTTACCTATTAAACTCTCTTTATCTCAACCCACGAGTTTTCTCACTTTTACCCTTCCGATTCTCTCCCCCGTCCCACCGGAGCCAGTGATCGACCAGCTGTGTGGTGCTTAGTTGCCAGCTGGGGTTAAACCACCACATTCAGTTTTCTTAGTAAATCAAGACAAAAATCCTTACAGAAAGACAGTTCCTTTCAGTGATCAAAGTATTACCTCATCTCGCAAATCATTATTAAAATACCATTCCCATAACGTCAGTTAGTCTTACTACCACCAAGCAGGAAAATTTGAGTAAATGAAGTATTTAATTTGAAGTCTTACTACACAGCTAGAAATACACTCATGGGTTGTAATTCTTCAAGGATAATAGGCTGTAATATACGCTGTGGCTACTTTTTGGCTTCTACATATTTCTAAAATGGACCAGTATTTCCATTTTTTTAACCAAGTTATTGCAGCTTTGACATATTGTACGTTACTGCTGTCAGAATATACTTAAACAACTGATAACTTAATTTTAGTTTTTGGAATGGCTTAGAAGTACCAGTCAAAGATTATGTCATAACAGCATTATGGTGAGAATAGGAAATAGTAAGAAAGAGTACATGCAACAGATGAGACTGCAAATCACAGACAGAACTACAAGCTAATAAGCAGATAGGGTAATAAGTAATATAAAGTCAGAGTTAATCCCCTGGCTAAATATTGTTGGGTATTTGGAGGTATCTCTGGGTTGACAAGAGTTATAAAGATGGCCAGCAGGTGGGGGTTTGGATTTGGGGTGGGGTTTTTTGTTTGGTTTTTTTGGTGTTTCTTTTTTGTGTGTGGGTTTGGGTTTTTTTAAACAGAAAGCTTTCATGAATGACAGGCTTCAAGAAAAGCAGAGAGCTTGCTGCAAACAAAGAAGCGGTCAAGTTGTACATAACTGGTAGCAAAGAGATGTGGGTGAGCTAGAAATTTATTAGTTAACAAATAAGTAAGGAATTGGATCGTCAGACATATTTAAAGTGGAGATAGGATTTTATTAATAATCCTAATTGTAAAGTTTAGAGCTTATTGTAACTTTCTGTTCATTAATAAAGCTTAGCTGAGACAAAATTTCTGTTCAGTAGAAGCATCTGAACTACAAGTTAAATAGGAAAATGAAGAGCAGTTAAAATGGGAAATGAAGAGCAGTTAAAATGCCTTCTACTTGAAAGTAAGCAGAAAGCACCAGAAACATGAACTGGAAAAATGCAATCCTGTACCTGTGTAAAGGAATAGAAAACACCAGGTTCTCCAGGACAACCTCAGAAATTAGATAACGGTCATAAACATTTGCAAGGTCATACATCTATTTCCACTCTGGGGGCATTGACATTGAACTTGCCAATTCTTGACAGAAATAGGAATGCTTATATTTATTTTTAATAGAGTTACGATATATTTGCTGACACTTTCAAGGGGGAAGAAAAAAAGTTGTAAGATGTTACTGTGTGTCAAAGCACTGAAGTTATCATTGCGTTGCACACTAAGGTTACAAGTTTCTAGCCTCTTTGTACACCAGTAACAACTTTGCCAGAATTGCTTTTACCAGGTCTTTAATGCTGTAACATGAATTGCTTAATATAATTATCAAAGTCATTACTTTCTTGACATAAGAATAGTTTATGAAACAGTGTATGAAATACAACTTCCAAATGGACAATACAAATATCTAGACCCTCTGTTACTCATAGACTGAATATTCCAACCCAGAAACTCATTTGAAAAAGGGAGTGTCAGAGAAATGTCTTCACTGATTAGAAATTAATTAAATGAGTTCTGTGAAATGGAGTACAAGTAGGATTAATTTGGAGACAAACATCCAGAAGCAGTCTCTATAACTGATAAAACACTTTGTACTTTGGTTGCAGAAAAGCAGGCTTTTGGATGCAAGACAAATTGCGCTGTCATTGATTTGAGTCTGCAAAATGTATGTAACTATGTCCATAGCATGGACATACACTTTTCTTCCTTTTTATTTTTGTGGATGTTGGTTTCTTCTGCCCTACCCTCCCCCAAAAAGGTAGTAAATCTTAGTATTTGCTGAAAAGTTCAAGTTTGCTAGAATTCCCAATCCTACAAACCAAATAGAAAAAGAGCTGATATAAATCATCACATAAACTCACAAAAAAAAACCCCAAAAAACACCAAAACCCAAGCCTATCATTAGTCACGACCTCCTTTTAGAAGATGTCAGTATCAAATAGCTAATACTTCTATACTTTCTAGAGTCCCAGTGTTCCCATTCCTTCATGTCCTTCAGCCATGAGCTTTTGCTCTGTGTTCAGATCTGGTACAGGGCTGTGGAGTTCCCCCTACTCTATTCTCAACTAGAGGAAAAGCAACTTTTTCATAAAATTTTACACCATAATTTATATCATAGATAATATGGATTAGAATTTCTTCAACAAAAATACAAACCAGCAAAGCATGTATGGTAGGGCATATGGAGCTCTTATTTTTACTATTTATCATGGTTTTCCAAGGTAATATGAGAAAAGAGTCAGAGATGACAATGAAATACTTTTCTTGCTAAGATCACTTTCTTACTTCTATTACGAATCTAGCATAGGAGAATACCAGGAAGTTTCAGGTTCCCTTCCATGTCCTCTTAAAATTTAATCTACTTCGTGTTCTAGATATGTTTTCATATTTTCTCTTAGTTTTTTTCCCAGTAATTTATTCTAATATAAACATTAGTTTAGCATTCTTTTCAATTAAAACAACGTTCCAATTCTTTCACTCTTGATATTCTCTCTTTCCAAAGAGATTTTTTTTTCAGTACTACTAAGCTAAAGTTACTGTTTTGCTTTTCTTCACATTCTCCCTCCTCTGAGGACCTAATCCAACTTTCATTTATGAATATAAATACTTTCACACCAGTTATCAATTAATATAATTTCAGTTTAATGGAAGATAGATGGGGGGCGGGGGGAGAGGAAAAATACTGATAGTTTGTAAAACAGTATTTTAAACATCTACTTCACACCCTCCCCTGAACTACAGCCACTTTACCTACTGAATAGCTGCCATTTAGAGAGACTGATGAAAGTTTAAGGTGTGTGTTGGGTTTTTCTCATCCTTATACCATTTTCCTCTTAGTAACACTTTTGGGATAAAGGCACACACTAAATAATATTTCAGTTTTAACCATGAAGTTGCCATATGCTTGGAGATGAACATAGGTAATACAAAAATTTGGGGAGCAATTACAGCAACTCTGAAGTGGTTTATGTTTTGTTTTTACTATTATAGCTGAGAACTGGAACATGTAAGTACAAAAGCATTTTCCCTGTTGCAGAGGGCCTATGAACGTAAAATTAGAGTGACTAAAAGTAATTCCCTCTGTGCAAAACCAGTTATGGATAGCATGGTTACTATCTTTTAAGTTAGTGTATACACATAATGCTTGTACCAAGATTTCTGAAATGTAGGAAAAAAAATTATATCCAGACCTATCTATAATATATCTCAGAAGTAAGCAGGCTTGGATCTAGAGAACAGCATTCAGTGCTACTTCAGGTGTGACCTGGGTTAAGGAACACATCTTTTTTGATACAAATAGAATCAAAGAAGGGGTTTTCCAAGCATTTAGCTTTCTGTCCTTTGACAAGAATTTATATTTTCTGATTTTAGACTGTTATGTTTGGAAGTAGGTTCTCCCTAATGTGTTGTCAGGGTTGAAAGCCTCCCCACTAGAATCAAAATCAGAGTAAGGACTTCCAAAATCCAAATCTTCCCCAGAATCCAATATTGATGATCAAAGTAAAGGCGGCCCTTTTTAAAAGACACAGTATATGTATAATTATAGACCTAAACCAGTTACTTCCACTCAGAAAAGAGATTTTGGGGTTATACTGCATAGTTCTATGAAAAAACTTCATAGTTGTTTGGTATGGTTAAAATGATAGAATATTAAGAAGCATTAGGGAGAAGTAGAAAACAAAACATTTTTCTGCAAAGTGATAGAACCTGAGGAGCGTTATCAGAGGTGCAGAACAGCCCCCATTTGAGAAAGAAATACAGAGGCTTTTTACTTGAAAAGCAATAATGAAGGAAGGACTATGACAGAAATCTGAAAAATAAAAAAGGACAGTGATACTAAAGTGTAGAGAGATGGGAATTAGTTATCTTTCTTTAAAACACGAGAATTAGAGCAACATAAATTATCAAGGGGCATGGTTCAAAACAAAAGAGAGACCTTTACACACAGCAGATTGTTAAGCTGTGGAATTCATTTCTGCAGGATGCCACAGAGGTCAAAAGCTTATGTGATTTCAAAATGCAATTTTATAAATTGATAGTAGAAAAATTCATGAAGATCTATTAAACGCCAAGATACCTTTGAACACAATTTTTTTAAGCATTTAAATGATACATGTTTATAACCCAAGATCTTGCTTGTTGTATGCTCCTTGTATGCTTGTTGTATGATCAGAGACAAACAGGAACCTCTAGAATGCAATTCAAATTGCAGATAGGCTCTGCTTAGGTTAACAATAATGACTCCAAACCAGCTTGTATACTTCCCTCAAAACTGAGGGTCCCAGCCAAGGAATAGCATTCCCAACCCTGAACCCTGACTCTACTACTATGTGTGAAGGCCATCCCTTTAACAGCTGTACTGGCAGAACATGCCAGCACCAGAATTCACATCACCATGGCCATTAAAAGTAGAACTAGCCAGCATTAGCTTCCATAACCCAGAGTAACATTTCCCTGGCAAGGTTATGCCAAAATCTCTTTCAGCCCATGGATCAATACAAGCCAAGAATTCTCTACAGTCCTCCCAAAGGTGAAATACAGAATCCCACTCAGAAATCAGTTTTGGTCACTGGCCTCAAAACACGTCCCTTCCTACTTTATCCAAACTCCCCCGCCCCCAACAGTTTGAAGTTGCATCATTTTTGTTATTCATTACATCAAGGACTATTATTAACTTACAGTAGTGACAATTTATTTCTTTAATTTATAAGACATCTTGGTAAAGCTAATACAGTTATTTTAGTCTGCTTTTTGTAATTAGTGCCTAGTGAAAATAATTTGCCTGTAAGCAATCAGCACAGCACAACTGCAAAATCTCTGAAGACTTCCACAGGTCGCACTTCTGGTATAGTTAGGGCAGCTGTTGGTAAAATACATCTAGAACTGGCTACATTACAACAGTTTCCTCTCATAGAATCATAGAATGCTTTGGGTTGGAAGGGACCTTGAGAGATCATCGAGCCCAACCCCCCCTGCAGTGAGCAGGGTGGTAGAACAGTTTGGGTTGGAAGGGACCTTTAAAGGTCCAACCCCCTGACAATGAGCAGGGACATCTTCAACTAGATCAGGTCTCTGAGCCCCATTCAGCCTGACCTTGAATGTTTCCAGGGACAGAACATTAACTGAAGATGTGCAGTCTTAGTGAAATGGCTGTTCTTTTGTTGAGACAATTTACCAAATTATTTTTAAGCAATTATTTTTTAAAAAAGTCTTTTAATCAAAAAGCAAGATTTGTCATATTTAACCAGTATCAAATATTTTTTGCATTTTGGAAAACAAAAAAACCCCAAACAACAACACCCACTGTCATCCTTCTGCAGCATTGTTATTCAGCTTGCTTCTCATAAGTAATTTTTCAAAAACAAAGCTGGAAAGACTTCCGAGAGACAAACACACACATTACGAGAACAACTTGGTCTTTACAATATTTTGTTGTAGATAAGTGATAAGAGATCGTAGAATCATGAAGATATTTACAGTCCTATTCAGGATGGCAGGAGTACAGAAATAATTAAAAACACGTAAAATGAAAGAGAAAATTTTTTTTGGCATATGCCATCTCCTTGCATCTACCTATCTATGCACACTGAAGACATAAAGACACTCTAAGATGTGGCACAGAGCACCACATGACTCAGCACAGAACACCAAGCAATCCTGAAGAGCGGAAATGGGCTCTGGAATTAAGCAGTTGGGAAGTCCTCAGGCTACTGTAATTTGTGCTGATGACAATCTGGCATGCTAGCCAGACTCTTTGCAGAGAAAGCTTCATCTCAAACCCTCTCAACTTGTTTAAGTACAAGCTCATCTCAATAGTTATTCAGACCACTGGGTGCAAACACCTAAGCAGGGCTCATCATTTTCAACAAAACAAATGATAAGCAGCCAGGAAGACTCCAAATGATGCAATCTGAAACATCTCTCTCTCCTGTTTGCTATAGATAAAAAAAGTTGTCTAATTATTTCATAGCTAATCAGCTGCTTTTCTTTTAGTTCCTTCTAAAATGTTGAATTGCTTCATTTGCACACTTTCAAACAATGAAATGTCACAATTGTAGCAAAAAAAAAATGTATGCTATCTTTTCCATCGTCTAAAAAAAATTCAAATCTTATTAAGTAAGCTGTCTTTTCCATGGCAAAAAACTTTTCATCTTTGGTTTGTTTAGACCATGACAACCCCAATCAGCTGTCCAGATGTCCCTTGTGAGTATCAAGCATCTGTTGGAAGCTAATCTACTGAAACCATAAGCCCTATATTGAATAATACTGAATAGGTTTGCAGTTGTTCTGGGGGCAAGAAGTATGTAATGGTAGCAGTAGTCTGAGTGCAATGTCCATTTAGAAAGAGCATTTACATTAAAGAGTATTACAGGCATGTGGAAACACATGAAAAGTCTTCTCTGTATAACACACTTGCTTTATTCTCCAATAATTCTATATAGTAGATTAAAAATAAACTAATTACAGTTTATTAATACAGCTTTTTATTTGATCTAAATAAATCTAGAGCTCTGTAGAAAAAAATTAGCATGCATTTGAACTTATTTAGTTACTGAAATCAAAACAGTGAATAATTAAGTGGAAGCCTGTAAGAGATTGAGGATAATCACATTCAGAAGAGCACAGAAAACGTCCCAGTTTCTCTTTGTACTCCCAGTGTTCCATAAGGCCAGATATCACTTTCTAATCCGAGTTTGATTCATAAATTTACTGTAATGATTGCATTTCGATGGCACTTTTCATCTATAGTTCAGTCGTAGGCAATGTCAGCTCACCAGTAGGTTGCCCCCATTTTGAGCTGCTGGAGCACTTGCCCAGCCTCTGGTGCAGCGGGGGACACACAGATGTGCCCTCCCAAGCTTGTTCGCACAGACCAACACTGACATCTGGTGCCAGCAGAGCCATTTTACACCGGGGCAAAGATTCACCTTTACAGCTCACTGAGGAGTTGCTAGTTTGACACTAAGATAAATCAGCACCTCCTATTCAGCACCAAACCACATCAGAGGCTGACTGTAGGGAAAAGAAAGCAAACAGTAAAAATACCAAGGATATACTTGAAGGCAGGAGAGGAAAGTGAGAGTACATTCATAGTATTTTTTCTGCAATGCAGTTTTTCCAAAATGGTGATATTGGCTGTCATATTGCAAAATAATTTTAGCTGCTGCTAAAATAGGGAGCTCACTGTTCTTGTGAGAACAGTATTAGGATTATCTTTGCCAGGATGTGCAGAGCTTGCACACTAGAAAAGCGCAAGAGTTTTTTGTATTCTGAATGTAAGTGCTCGAATTGTGGCTGGCGTGAGCTTACCTTGCTTGCACTGCTACATCCACTGCATGCCCCAATTTGTGGGCTGGGGAATCACCCTGTGCCAGGACTTTTGGCTGCTTGCCCAGAACAAATTGCCCGTAGGCAATGGGGCAGTCAGCCCAATCCATATCAGTAAGTCTAACACAGTTCGGGTTTGGGGTACACTTTTCATATGTATAGGTAATGGCCATTTTCTTGCAGGACACAGCCTGTCACTACCAGGAATATGAAAGACAGGCTGACAAACCAGAGAGGATGATTCCAATATAACCCAATGACTTTTTCCAACACTGTGAAGAACCAATTACAACAGAGTACAGTGACTCTCTTAACTAATAAGGAACTAAACTTTCACACTGCCCTTGATTCTGCTACCAATTGCTAGCTCAAATATGTCCATGAAAGATGCAGAAACCTGCCACAATTACAAGCCAACCTCACTTTTCTCTCATGCAAGTAGCCAACAGAGAACTATTTCCAAAGCGTAGCTGTTCTGTGCATCAAAACGCTTTGCAACATGTTCTCATTCCCGTAAGGCACTCTGCAGCCAGCAGACTGTTGTAATAATATTATTTGCAAGAACAGACTTGGAAAAAAATGGGGTTTTATTATTGCATCTTTGTGCCAGTGCAGACAGTATCCTAACTTACCAGATGTTTCATATTTCTCTTTTTTCTAAACCACACTTGGGCTTTTGGTATTTCTACAATTTGAAGGTTTCAAACAAAGAGGTTTTTGTTACCTTAAGAAATCCAGCTTAACACTGCCTCAAAAATCTGTGATTATATGAGTAAAGCTCAATTGTGAGAAACGCACCAAGCCTCCCTCCAAAGCGAACACTTTGGGTAACTCTTGTAACCCCACCTCCTTAAAAAACATGGAAACAGTAATAAGCTCCGCAAGTTCCATGAATGGAAAAACATTCATTATGTGAAGTTTTGAGGTTTTGGGAGGGAGAGTTGTGTTTGTGGGGGTTTTTTTTGTTTTGTTTTTTCAAATTGAAACAGCAAAAAATACTGAAATCCCAGAACTATGTAGGGCCCTATATTTTGCAGGAAAAAAACAGAAAAGTATTGAGGATTTTGAATATGTGTGCAGAGAAGGGGGTACAACAACATGACACAACTAATAAAATGAAGTACACTTTGGCCAGTTAGTGCAAAGTGTTACAGATTATTTTTCACTTCATCTTAACTGAGAAGGCAAGATTTTTTTAAGTACTACAGCTACTTCAGCAGATAAGTGACTGAAGTTTTTGATTTTCTTGCTTGCAAGAGGTGCCAGTACATTTCAGTTCTCTAATCCCTAACAAGCAGCAGCTTCTGCTATAAGAAAATATGAGCAAGTATAGAAAGCATACAGTTTACAGCACCTTATTTTACTGACTGCTTTTGGAATTCAGTGTGCGGCCATTACAAGAATAGTACTTGAATTATGGATGGTCTCTAAGCCCTACATGGGAAGTCTGCATCACTTGAAAAATAACTGTGACTCAAAGAATGTGGAAACAAAGTGAAACTCTCATTCTCAGGATCATAGATAAAACAGAATGAATTCACTGGGGGAGGGGAATTAAAGCAATCCAAGCGCAGTAGCGAACAGTTGGGCAAGACGCAATGGCAAATGAGAAAGTCCCCACAGCTACTGCAAAAGCTCACCATGCAGTTTACAATTTAAAATGATGTTACACTGCAGTGAAGACTCAATCTGTCCTCTTTGGTTTATTTTCTGTTGCATTTTCAGATTTTCATCATCAGACTAAAAGCTTATTAAACCAGGATGGACTGTTTGTTTTCTTTTTTAATGACCTGCACTACAAACAGGCAGATGCAGCTGGCTGCTTTACCACTTATCTAACTACAAAATGTTGCAGTTGCATGCTCAGTGCCAAAAAACCTCATCTTTTTGAATCATGCCTTTACTTACTAACTGCTTATTGACTTTTATATCTTTAAATCTACTACTAAGTATAAACGATGAGAAATCAACATGGGTAACCAGGTTCCCTGTGATACAATCTTCCGGCATAGTGAAACAAAACCTCCCTATGGTTTCAAAACACTGGATGAGAATGAATAATAAAACATTGAACTATAAATTCACATTTGTTTTTATATTCTTGCAACCTCACATACATTTTTTCTTACGCCAGTATGTGTGGAAATTCGGGACCTACCATTACACAATTTTAGATTTGGGCAGTCTCTCCGAAGTAAATAGTACCATGTCTGACTGTAAGACTTCTATGTAGTCATTCCTGACTTCTTTAATGTCTTGGTCATGTTGCTTTCTTTTTCTCCTTTTCCCACCCTTCCAACAGTTAGGACAAGGGGGATTCCTGATAGGTCGTTATAAACCCAGATCTCTGGAAAACAACTGTAAGAAGTAGGAAGGGGCCTGCTTGTGTTATCCCACAGGCATTTCCAAAACATGCTCAGCTTTGGGGCCTCTTGGGGCCTAATACTCGACTGTCTTATGATTTAAAAAAAAAAAAAAACTAGAAAAAAAGAGTACAGTCTCTACTAGAAGAGCTAAAAAATTAATACTAAACTGATCCTCTGTGTCAAGTTAGCAAACATCTGCATCTTTGAAGAATTCCCATTCATGGAAGCTGTCCAAGCTCGCTTCTGCTCCAAGCCCTACTCATCATGGTAACCGTAACACACACTCAACTACCACAATAAATACTCACTCATCTTCTATCTCCTTCTTAAGTCTGCTACAATACAAAAGGCTGCTTTCTTACCAGTGGTACTTCCATAAAATTTTCACTTCTGTGCAACCTTTCCTATCCAGCGCAGCTTGGAACCACCAAGCGTCCTACCGTCCCAGCCACTCTCCCAGCTGGCACCAACACCTACAGCAAAGGTGACGGGCACGAGGATGGCCCCAGGAGACTGCAGTTTTGACCAATATGGGTTTGGTCCCAGGGCAGAGGCACAATGCCAGAGTGAAACTTTTGCCTTTCTTATTAGTCAATGGCATGACGGCCTCGCCAAGGCAAGGTTCACGTTTCCACTACCATCAACCAGAACCCTTCACGGGCACTATGAAAGAAAGACAGGCGTTGCTGCTCACTCTGTAGTCTCTGCAGTGGGACAGCTGAATTCTGAATAAGACGTTATTAAACACGATATACACGAGTGGTGTCTAAAAAAGTTTATAGGAACCATAATAAGCATCCTGAGACCAACTTCAGTCTACTGTGCTTATTTTTTAAGCACAGTTTTACCAATTTCAGTTAAGCCTGAACGCAATATAAACAATGAAATTGTTGGTTTTCCCTGGATTTCACTGGGATATGACTTTAGCCTCAGATGTAACACTTAAGTATCAACTGTTCCACACGGAAAAATGTGTGTGGAACTGTTCCACGCATTAATGTGTGTGAAAATGCACACATTAATTTCTCAGCATTCTAAATGGGTTTTAGAGCAAGATAGCTCCAGCTGTCTATACAGCAGGTTAGCCAGCTCTCAAACTCCAAGAAGTGCTTAGAGTGCTTTTAAACCAACCTTGTATGCATTTGCAGAAGCCTCTAGCTGGCTTACAGCTCTGCCTGAAGTCTGTGCTTTGGGCACTCAGGTATCTCAGACCAGACCTCCAAGTGTGGAGGCCTGAAATGTCATATCATACCATGGGGATCATAAAAAAACAGCCAAACTCAAACCCAGCCACGCTGCCTTTGCAAGTTGAATGTATGTAGAGAAATGGTTCTCGTACCTCTCCTATCTATATCACCTACCTTGTTCAGCCTTATTTACAAGTTAAGTTCTCAAAATTTGTTTCTAGAGCTCTGCTGGTTCTTTACTTAGCAGCCACGTAGCAGCAGATATTTTCACTTTGGCTACTTATTCAAAACAGATCCCAAAAATGCAGAGATATGTGCCTCCAAAACTTTCTCTCAACAGACCCATGCATTCCCTGATGCACACCAGTTCAAGGGTAATTTGTTACAAGTGCATGTAAGTCTACAAGACATTACCAGGGAAAACCAAGAGCCTGCTGCCCTTCCAAGCTTCGCACCCTTAAGTCAGAGGCCCAGCATGGTTGCCAATGTAAAATATTTTTTTTAAAAAACACCTTTATACTTGCAACAAAAAACCAGGGGAGAAACAGATTTTTTTTTTTTTTCTTTTCCTACTTATGTTCAAATTAAAAAGAAAATCCTTACGGCTGCTTCATGTAGTTTGGGGAGTGTAATAGCTGTGGAGACTTTCCTTGTTACTTTCTATGAAAACAGGTGGGCTGACTGTGTCAATGTACGTGTCATCTCATTGCTGATAGCAATGGAAAAATCATCTGCTGTGCAAGAGGTGTATTGAGTAGTAAGCTGCATGGTGGGGATGAAAGTCTGGAGTGTATCCATGCCTGGGAAGCTTTATTGCATCCATGTGAACATAGTGACATGCAAAGAATAGGTAGGGTTGTCCTAGGTTTGAATTGCTAGATGGTCAGAGAAAGCATTTCTTTCCTTACCTCTTTACAGCTGCCCTTTCTGAAAACAGATTTCTAGCATACTTCAAGAAATAAGACATTCAACACTAGATTTTCTGCCACTACCATTCATGCATTCCTCCTGCTTTACTCCCTGACATTTGACACAGAAGCCTGAAAAAAAGGGTCTGAGTTTCATGTGGTATCTGTTGCAGAATATAAAAATTTAGTAAACAATGGATTTTTTCCCTTATTTGAACCATGTGTGTTCTGCTCTGTAATCTACCACAGATGGAAGTTTTCTTCTTACATAGATGTGGCATCCACTACTTTTAAGGAGTTATATGTGTGTGTTTTATGAGAGAACAGTATAATACCGTGAATTCAAGCAAATATCTTTAAAACCATCTTGAAAGGTAGTTCATGAATTATAGGGAAGCACAAAGCTATCTAGCATTGATGTATACACAGAAGGGCCACTAAGGACAACAGAACAACTATTTGACTACAGCAAGACAATGCCAGACAAGTTCAGTTGCTGATTCTTTTTGAGCTTACTCAACAACTGTAAGTGTTCAGAGAAACAGTTCCACTTCTATTTTCCACATTAATTAATTAATTACCAGGCTGTTGATTTCTTTGGGTTTAATTCACAGCTTGGGAAAAAAAAAAAAAAAAAAAAATCAAGCATACCCTTTAACACCTGTAAAAATACTGCAATCAATGGATGCCTAGGTGAGTGGGTCAGAAAAGAATATTTAAACACAAATAAAAGACATTTCCTTTGGCCACAATAGATTTTTTTTAATAGATACATATTTGAAGACCTTTATTCAAATCCTGCAAAGAGTCTGAAAGCGGCTTTAGACTAAAAATTGTTCAACTGGCTATTAGAAGACCTATGTGGTTCCTCTCATGTAGGATTAAATTAATTAAAGGTGTAGATATATTTCAGAGAGGTACTACTTAGAAGCATATTGTTGTTAAAAACTGGTTTTGATTTACAAATCTAAAAGGAAAGATTTTTGAGAATTGGACTGAATTTCTGTGGCCATCAGATACTAGAAAGCAACAAGAACCGAAAACCCTACCTATTACAACAGCAGCCACGACTAATGTGTGTTTTGAGAGAATCTTTAAGGTATTGTCTTTCTGTAAGGGATTTCAAATTTAACATGCAACACAAGCACATACACATTTTGATAGCTTACAAGAGAAAATGAAATTAACAGCACACATTCATGCACTCAATTGACCACTTACTTCATTTTTTAATTCTAAACATATCTCTGCAAGCTTAACATTTTTATTTACCTGTTTTCAGAGAAATAACATTCATTTTAGTGCCTGAAGAAAGGTGAGCATTTTGAGACTGTTTCTTGATGCTCCTTAAACTATGTAGTTCAGACAAGTGCTGATCAAAGTCCAGTTAGTGAATGACATCGATAATTCTTCTCTCTGAATATGCAAATACTCTGTTGGTCTCCTACAAACAATGGAGAGAGTTTCAAATATGTGCATGAACTATGCCATCACAGGAAGTTAAAAGAAGAGTTGTTAAGCTTGTGACACATTGCAGTCCAGGCTGTGAAAAATCGGTAAGCTCTACTTCCTTATATTAGAAGTAGGGAAAACTATTTATCTGTGTTTCCCATATCTTGCACACACATGTAGTTTCTCAAATGTATATCAGAAAACTGTCACTTTGGAAGTGAATAATGCAGATTGAAACAAAGTTTCACCTCCACATCATTTTAGGCTGCCTTCAGAAGCACCTACAGAACAAGCTGAAATATATAAATTACTTTTAACCAAAACAACAGAAGTGATTTGTCAGTCAGGTAAACAGATCTGTCATAAACTTCTGATATTAGCAAACCAGTTAAAACTTATTTTACCACTACTAGACCCGAGTAAAACTGCTTAGCTTTCTTGAGAATCAGAAAAGAAATCCAATCCAGATTAAGAAATATTACTTTAACTAGCAAATACTACTGCTCTACTATGTTTCTATAAAAATTCTCTTGTAGATCATTGGGCTGCTTGTAAAAACAAAACTTTAAAGAGATGCAACATATGGTTTGCAGATCAGAGAGTTCGCAGCTTTGTAGTTAGCTTTTTTGTTTTGATTTTAAGAAACAACTTGTACTTCATATACCATGTTTATTAATGGGCATAGACCTAACCATCTGATGTGTAAGCACAGTCTAATTTTTTAATCTTTATCCAGCCCACTTGATATGTTACCATTTTTCTGTTGTCAATGTATGAAGTTTTCATTAAAATGTCAATCATTCACATAACTAACAAAGCCTGAGATAGGAGAGGAATTCACCAAACTGAGTTTTGGAGAAAATCTGTAGTTACTGTAGTGATTGCGCTGGAATAAGTTCAGCTTTTTTTTTTTTTTTTTTAAATTAAAGCAAATTAGAGAAGGAAGTCAAAAGCCAGTCAATTATTTCCATTCTTTTCAAACGTGCAAATTCTGAGTAACAGCTGAGAGGGAATGCAATCAACAGCTCTAGTGCTTGAAAACAAAGAATTCTAGAGAGTAACTTCTGCCTTTAGATACTCATCTGAGTATAGCTGCATATAGTAGAAGTTACCAGTGCCCCATTTATTCCAGTAGGACTAAGCATTTACACAGGTAAGCATTTGTCCATATAATTTTCCTTGTGTTACTGAAAATCAGCATGGATAGATCCTTGGTAGCAGATTTCACAAATGGCTGTAAAATTAAAAAAAAAATCCATGGGGCTTTTTGTTTTTTCATAATATAGAATTTCATTCCTCTCCATCATTTCCAGTGAATTAGTTGGGAGTAGAGAAATCAACAATACACATATTAGTTCCATAAAATATTAATCTTTGTTTCTGGGTATTGCAGTGAAGTTTTACTGTACAAAAGAACTCATAATGCATCTGCATTTGTGGGTAAAATCTCACATTAACATCTCCAGAAACTAAGTCCAAAAAGATCCATAGGTACCTGGTACACTAAGGCAGAGCTATTACAGCGTTCATCTCATGTCAAAAATAATGATTTCACACACTAGGAAACTCAACTTACATTTCAGAAAATACTTCTTCATATGATTCATACTTCTTCGTATTTCTTCCTGGCCCTGCCACAAAGCCAAATCCTATGAATTACTGACTTTCTTGGACTAACTTGCGACAAGACTTCTCAAAACTTAACTCCTACTACATTTCATAGCTCCATATCTTCTCCAGAGATGACTTCTTAATGCAATTAATATTTCAAAACTGTGAATATTTTATCTGTCTGAAATTGCCTACTTATTAGAAACAGGTAATAATTTCCAATAGCAGAAACCTAGGCTTTGCTGGTAGGTTTTGTCATGGAAAATTCTACCATGAGAGTGCTATGTGTTATTTCATTGTCAAAAAGGACCATAAGCATAACCAGATGGAGAGATCCACTGGAAACCCCTTATTATTTTTCTTTCTCAAAAAGCATTTATTGTTTAGCATTCAGTTACCCAGCAATTCTGGTGGTAAATCTATTTTTGTGAGGAAATGGTTCTGCAATACGCTTTTGTAAAGTGCCAGCACCAGGCATGAGTGTAACTGAGCTCAACAGCAGATACATCATAAGCAAGGGTAGAATAGTTGTGTTGGCACCAAGCATGCAATAAAACTACTTAGTAAGTCCTCAAAATCAGAATTACAGTCATAACATGGCAAAGGGAGATAGTGGAGAAGGTGATATGTGAAGAAATATAAGTACTTCTGCCAAGCATAGGCTAGCGCTGGCATAGTAAAGAAAGATTTACAGGAGGGCAGACACAAGTCCATGAAAATGCTTTCCATGGATCCACATATGAACTCTTACAAATGCTTGAAATCAACAGGTAAATAAAGTTCTTACTGATTTACAAAGCAGTGGCAGCTGCTATGCTATATACCTGGTCAATGCAGTTCCAAGGAATATCAATCAAGTTCAGAGTTTAATTCCAGGGTATTTTTGTTTGATTGACAAGAGCTTTAGATGGTTCCTGCATTTCTTTTTATGGCATCAAAACTTGTTGGACATAATCTCTGGAATACCTATGAGTGTTTATCCAGTCTTACTCTCATCCTGTAATTTTATAGCCCCTATTAAGGTGGGGGGGCGGGGGAACCAACCTTCCATTCCCTCATAAGAAAGCTTTTCCAAATTTTGTTTGCTGTGCTACAAATCTACCCAAATGATTTGAGAAGCAACTCTGAAACAGGGAGAAACTGTGCCTCAGCACTAAGTTATTGTTACTTGCAGTAAGGTAAATCAACTCTAGTTTGAAAATAAACCCTCAACAGAGCCAAGAGGCTGGGTAATAGAATAGAAAGGCAAAATAGTCTACAAGAGCCCACTAAAGAGGTTCAAAAACTTGTTTCATTTTAATATCTTGGAAAGCTGTGGGTATGTATCCGACCAAGTTTTGCTTGTATGTATATGAAGGTGATGAAGGTTAAACTTACAGTGTACGAACATTTAAAAAACCATTAGTTGCTTGGAAACTTCATGTATAGGGTCCATCAGTCTCTAAAAATCTGTATTATAGGAGCAGACTTAATTTATTGTATTTTCAAAAAAAAAATCAACTGAATAGTGAGGAAAAAAAATGAAAGCCAGAAGCTACAGTACATAGTTGAGGCCCAAATTTAAAATGTTTGCTCAAAAAGGTATCACTAGTTCTATGGTAAAACACATTTAAAGAAAAGCTAAGAAATGAAGGCATCTTCTGTTCAGTGATGTATGGAATGAGCTGCAGATCACTCCAATTTTGCAACAAGTGATTAGTTATGTGCTAAGTGTGATGGGCTGCCTGTATGGCATATAGAAAAAAAGAACACTTCATGGAAATTCCAATATTATGAGACCATCCTATTTTTTTTTCCAAACTTTCAAGAAGAAACAATAAAGTAAAATCATTGTACCAGTTTTCTGTTAGTCCCAGGTTTTTTTCTGAGAAAGCATCACACAACCAGTTCAGCTCTAGCAAAACAGAAAATAAACTGAAAAAAATTTGGAGAAAAACACAAGACTAAATTGATCAAGTGAAGGTTTATAGAGGAAAAATTAAAGTATCTCTATGGTTTCTTGTAAGAGAAACCAAGGAAGAAAGCAGAATATGACAGTCTAGATATATGAAAGATTTAAACATTGAAGGGGAAATGGTAATCAGAAAATACGAATTAGGATCACTGATATAAAGTTCAGAGGTACACATGGCTTCCTAATAATGAAATTGAGGGATTTCACTGTCAGCTGATATAACTCCTTCTGTCAGTAAAACTACTTAAAGCCTTGTTAACAAAAAGCAAAAACACACTAATGTGGGCGAAACGCAAGATGTGTCATGGACCCTATAACCCTACACTTTGCAAGAAAGCAGGCTATGACTTATAATACATAGCTCTCAAGTCTGACTTGAAAGGGATCTTTGGAGGCTGGTTTTGAAGGAAAGAATAGTTCAATTATTAAATTAACCTTGTTTTCACATGTCTGATCTTTTACAAACCCATGGCAAAGTTTGCATTCACGTTTGTACTGAGAGCTTTGTTGGAAGCAGAAGTCGGATTACAAAACCAGAAGTAGATTTTTAGCTGTAATAACACATCTTTTGCCACTGAATACACTGGGGATGGAAAGAGCTGTAATAAATAGCACAGAATGTTCCAAAGGCTGGTGGAGATGAAAAATGTTGGGTGGTTTTTTTTATCCTGCTTGGACTAAGCTTTGTAATCACAGACAAAAATGTGAGCAACTCGCAGCTGATTCAGATATAAGTAGATTCCAACTCCAAACTGAAATGCAATGGGGTTTTGTTGAATGCTTTATCCACCTTTATTCACAATTCTGAAGCAAAGGCAACTTCATTTCTCTAACTGAAGCAACAGGAACAGATCACAGTAGGACAGATAGTATACAGAGCTAAGATGCAGTTTGATAATTTTCACATATAAAATAATTTAAATTTTAAGATTGCAGAAAAATTATTGAAAAATTTCCTGGAAAAGAGTTTTGAGAGCTCCATGGGTAACTCCATGCTGAGAAAGAGGGGGAGACATTGCCAGTTGTCCTGCATCAGCACTTCCAGATATGTGCAGGAGGCCAAGTATTCAATACTCAGAAGTTGTCTCCAGCTCTAGGACTCGGTCACTCCCTGATAGCATTGTCTGAGATGCCACATATTTCCCAAGTCTCTTCACAAAGGCTTAAGAAATAAATTCACCAGCACTTGTCTCAAAGACTTAGGCAGACTGACAATAAATAGTGCCCAATGCTGCAATAATAATGTTTTTTTTTAAAAAAATTTATATATATATATAAAAAAAAATTATATACACATATAAATAAAAACTCCATTAATGAGATAAAACTTGCATTATGTATTGCTGCCTCTACTTTGCAGTAGTGTTTCTAAAGCAGAAACTGTAACTAGAAGATTAGAGGAGGTATGGAAAAACTGACCTTTCAGGTGAAAAAAATCACTGGCTTATTTTAGAAATTATTTAACTGGCAGTTGCCACACTTGGCCTTTTATCTGTTCCACAGCATAAACTCTGACAGTCTAACACACTCTTTCTTTCTCGCACTGCTGGCCAGTTCAAAGCGTGCATTTTCCAGTGACTATGTAACTCTGTTTTGGATTGATGTCATGGCTGCCACTCCAGCCACTCCATTAAAAATATAAAACATACACATCTAGAACTTAAGCTGTTATCCAAACCAGAAACATGTGATTGCAGAAGCAAGCTACGCCACCTTATAAATGGGTTTTGTTGTACAGCATCTGTTTTACTGAGAAATGCTGTAGACTCTCAACAACTAAAAGTACGGACAGTTTAAGAGCATTTATACTCCAGAAAAAGAACACTGTGCAGCATTACAAGAATACCAGATTCCCCCCCACACTTTCTCTGATTGCAACTGTAGCCATAAAAATAAATTGATGCAACTGTAATACTTAGCAAAAGTACTATTCTACTGACATTCTCTCATGCCGTTCTATTTTAATTCACTGTAACACAAGATTAAAGAGTGACAAGGCTGCTGCTTGAAAAAAGCTTAATAAGGCATCAAACTAGGACTAAAATACAGAAGAAAATTCAGTGTGCCTTCAAAATGGAATCTCTTAGGGAATGCTGCACAAAAGGGGAAGAAAGATTAAAAGCTTTTAAAAAGTATACTTGATGACGCTGGTCAGAAGACAAGTTGCCAAAAATCCATTTTCATACACAAAACACTCTTTTCACAGCACATGCATACTTGAGAACAGATGGACAGAAATAACTGAAAGACATGCTTCGGCAAATGCTTAATGAATATGCTTCCTTTCGTCTTAACTTAAAAAAACATGCCATAGACATGAGGTTCTGCACTTTGTCATAGCAAGGCCAGGTACCAGATAAATACAGAAGAGCTTTAGTTCAGATTTATGAATCAGAAGATTAGTAGAATTTCTGAAAAAAAAAGATTGCATATGTGGTACTAAAACTGTCAGCAAGAAGCAATTGCTAATAATTCTAGAATAGAAAACATTTATTAAGGATATTTCTGTCAATGATCTTGCCCAAATATACACAGGCCTACACAACCATGCTTTGAACTCCGGTGATGCTAGCTAATTAACATAGCTGCAATAGTGGAAAACTCACCAGGGTCAACTAGTTATCTAGTTTTCCTCAGAATGTAGAGTATACCAGCTCAAGCCGAAGAACGTGACAGGTTAAAGAAAAACACACCATTCACTACCGATCCACAGAAGTGTTAACAGATGCTGATGAAGAACTACAAATTCTCAAGCCTGACAATGAAAAGCTGCCTGAGTCAGAAAATGCATCAGCAGTTCACCATTTCTGTTTATGGATAGGTAGCGGCTAGTAATGATGAAAATCATGACAAGAAAACAAAAGCCAAAAATTTACATTTTCATACAGAAATATTTCACGGTCTCATTAGCTAAGTCAACACATGGTATCTGGGACAGCTGGACATGGACAGCTAACAGGTCAAAACAGACCGCTGACACAGCCTTACGGCAGATAGTTTGTTAAATATATTCATCAAGGAATTGTAATGAGCAATCAAAAGGAATAGAGATCTTGAAAAAACTATGTATCAACTCATCTTTGGCTTTATTAACATAAATTTTAAATATCTATGGCTGACTCATATTGTATAAACAAACCAACCTATCCATAAGTCAACTTTCTCACAAAAGGTTTTTCAAAAGAGGTTCAAAACATACCAATACTAATTTACCTAGGAGTAGGAGCTTGCCATATACTTTCTCCTCCTGTCCGTCTCAAACATGTTAGGCAAAAATAATAGTCGAGACAGTAGTGAAAATTTTTCTTTCGCTACAGCCACTTACAGAAACAATCCCCTATAAACTACTGTAATGATGCACACAACAGCAGTAGAGTAGTCAGAAGATATCCTAGACAGCAGAAGTGAAGGTACTAGCAAGCACAGATGATTTGCTGCCTCTGGTTGTATCTATCTTTGGGGAGAGATGGTGTAGTACTTTCTTAGATGTCCCTTCTTAGGAGCTCACCTACTTGTGATGCCAACTATATACATCACACACCTGAACAATGTTTAAGAAAAGAAGACGGTAACCAAGGTAGTAACCTTGTTGACTCCAGGTGTCAACCAAGTCCCACTTGAAGAAAAGTATCATTCTCTACTGCAAGTGCTGATATGCATACCTTTTGTGTAGCTCAGGGGAAAGACATGGCTGACAAGTCCTCACTGTTACATGGCACTGACATCCATAAGGGAAGGAGGTAAGCTTCAGAGAGATCCAGAGAACTGTTTAAATTACAGAGCTAACTTTGCTGAAATATTGCCAGTTAAGTGCATTAAACTGAGAACATTCCAATGCCACAATGCAAACTACATAACATGCTACTTCGTTTTCCTTCAGCCTCCCATCTCCTTTTCCTCCGTCCTCGTCCTTCATGAAGAAAAGAGATGGTCACTAAAGCGTGCTTTCGGATACTTAGGGTTGAAGTATTTCCTTTTCCTTGCTTTGGTTGCTTCCTGGAGAAAAACTACACCAATGTACAAAGCCTGTGACCTGACACAGACAGAATACCCAGACATCAAAGTGATCTAATTATACTTTTAAAGCAACACATTTCAAAGCAAGGATATCCTAAAACTGTGATGACAACATTTACACTGTAGTTTATTTCATCATCCTAAAACTAATGACTTTTTTTTTTTTAAAAAAAAGAAACCTTCACACAGCAATTCCTAACTTAATAAATGTGAAAATATCACTGTGATTTTTCTTCTGCTTTTGGGGTGAGCTTTTTTGTTTTGGCATGAATATATATGAATAATCTACAGTTCAGATGCCACGGTGTTCTGGAGTTTAAAAAGTTTATTGAGTAGCCTTCAATAATTAATCTTATTTCTGCATATTCTGAAAAAGTATCTGTAAAGAATCAATAAACCAAACAAGAGGAAACTTCAGTTTCCTGATGAAGAGGTTTACTACCTGGCTGACACATGTCAGTGACTCACAGAGCATGACGCTGACTGATAACATCACCTGACTTTTCCAGTTGTCTCCGTACAGGTGCTGCTGGAAGACTTTGTTATTTGCCTCATTCACAAACTGAGTAGCTTCAGTGATTTTAGAAAACTGGGTGAAAGAACACCTCTGAAGCAGGAATTCTGAGTAACCCTTGAAGTTAAGGCACAGATTGAGCTGAAATTATCATGTGTCTCACATGACAAATTCCATCCTTAATGCTATTAACCACGAAACATCCAATCCTTTGTGCAATAGAAAGTGAGTGCTGGTAGAAACTTCTAGAGGAGTGTCAAATAACAAAAATGAGGGAAGATTTGACCATCAGTCATGTTTATTCTGCCTTTCCGCTCTTGACAAATGCTGTTGTCACTTCTCCTCCAGAGCAGTAGTAGACCTTCCAGCACTTCCAGCCAGCAAAGAATAAAGTGAAGTTACTGCTGGACCGCTATTTCTATTCAGAGGGGAAGTGGTGACCAGGTACACTGGAGAGAGTTCGAGTACGATAAACACCTTACAGATTGCAAAGTTGCCCATTGTATGTCACATACCACAAGATGGCTAGAGACTGGAGAGAACCCATGCATTAACTGGATATGTAGCACATGTATCTTTGTTATCTTTGTTAACTTACCAGCTGTTATTAAAAAACAGACCCCAGAACACAAAGATAAATCATTCTGGTCCCATTAGCCAAAGGCACAAACATAGACCAGAGCCAAGATAGTACAGATTTTTTTAGAGATTAAGCTCAAATCATCAGATAGATGACTGGTTTTTGGTATCCTTTTTTTAGAGCAGTACTAGCTAAGTTTGCAAGAAATGACAACCAAATAAACCAGAAAACTGACAAGAATCCACTGTGGAGTCACGGAGATATATTCCATCAGCACATCCAGCACCTCCCAACTACCTCATGGTAGCTTCTAAAGATAGAAAAATAACTTGTAGTTAGAAGGAAGGTTTTCAATATAAAAAATATTACTCCCCTTATGAACACTGAAAATGTTGTTCAAAAAGAATAAGAGAATATGTGTTTATTTTACTAAAACCAAACAAGAATGAGGAAACAAAAATTATTTTTAATCTCACTTTTAAAAACACAATGATGGACCAATTATCCAGGCACCAACAATGGCCAACAGCAGATGTCAGGAGGTAATCACATGTATAGGTCAAACCTATACTATTCCCACTATCTAGTCATCTGAGATAGAACTGGTCTCTGTAGGTGACTTTCAACCACCCAACCTATGTATAGCATGACTGAAAATACTGCATGCATGACATGCAGAATTATATTTTGTATTCTGTATTTTATTTTGAGAGCTTTGAATCAAGAATTTAAATATCAGCTAAAATGATCACTCTTAAAGGCCAAATAAGACACATCTGTTTTCATTTATTTTTAATAAATGTCTCAGGAATACAAAACAAAGCTATTCTTTTAGGTATTGAATACTTACGTGTCCTTTTTAAAATGCCACATTTTCAGAAAGAAGCATACGGGATTAAGAGAAAATAAACCCACTATTGACCAAAGCCAGATGGAAGCAGGAATGCAAAATATTTGTGTTAAGAGCATTTTGCTGGAAAATCCCAAACCTCTCTACAAAAAATAAGAAGTTTGGTGCTCATACATGGAGTCTGTGAACTGCAAAGATTATCTAAATAGTTTAGTGAGGAGCACTGCAACATGAAAAAAAAGCAACATTGTGAGGATGGCTGTGCAGTATATTGTGCTGCTCCTCCTGAAATTTCTATCCTTTCTCTTGTGTTTGCTTGCAAGCATATCCCATAAAACTGCCTTTCCAACTGAACATGTCTGAAGTTTGCAATGTACAAATTACTTTTGTTTTCAACTTGCTTCCTGAATACACTTATTCTAGCATTACTGCTGTTATTCTCGGGATACAAATCCAGTTTAGAGGATTCCAGTTAATCCCATCCCCACCTTTTATGGCATCATAGAATCATAGAATGTCTTGGGTTGGAAGGGACCTTTAGAGATCATCAAGCCCAACCCATATCAAGTTTTCTCTTTCTTAGGGTAAAAAGAGATATGTCTCAGCCAGTTTGTATCAGTTCATTCTACTTTATTGCTCTGTTGCCTTCTTCATATCCTCAGGATAGCCACTTACTTTCTCATTGTATTTGTGCTGAAGCAGAGCACTTGGCCTGGTGGATCTGTTTCCTTGGAAAGCCATCTTCCACAGCTTCAGCATCCAGGAGGGTACCAATCATAGAATCTCCAGTATCAACCCCAGTCGTACATCACAAATTACAGTGCTAATTGCTGTATAGTGCAACAAAGTCAAAAGAGCTACATGGGGGGGTTCAACAATATTGAAGAGTACCAAACCCCTACACCAAATTGAACACAAAAGAGCCAAAAATGAACATTTATATCTCTATTTGTAATCTTAAATTTTAAAGCCTGGTTCTCAGAATAGGTGGATCATGTGTATTTCCCAGTGAAGACAGGCGGTTGTGACCAAACTCGGAACTGGCAAGAAAACTGTCACTTGATACAGCATTACGTTAAATGCTTGGAAGATGCTGGCTTTGCCTTGTTCAATACAGGAAGGTATTCTGCATGTGTCTGGATTATGCAAAATAAGCAGAAATCTTTGTTTTCTGAAAATATTCTAGTGTTTACACTGACTTTCAAATAAGACCTCAGGAAAAAATAGACAGCAATCAAATTCCCTCCCCCTACTGTTACAGTCACTAATACAAATACCTATTTTGTCATACAGCTAAAACATCAGGACACCCCCTTGAGTAGGAATACAAGTCTTCTCTTTTTCCTACTAAAAGCCCATATATTATTTTGATTAATAATGTGTCACAGATTTACTTGGCTGGTCTAACAACATGATGGAATGCTTTTTCCGCTATAACTAGAAAAAAAGTTATTCCTATTCAGCAGATGAATTATGATTTTGCTTTCCTCTAAAGAATTGGCTTTGAAATGGGTTTAGGCAACACCTTAAAAATAATGAAGGCTGGATACTTCTTTTACTCTCTGGGAGGGTCAGTTCTACTAGACATCACTCTGAGTACAGACTGGAAACAGAATCAGGTTTTAAGATGCTCAGAATAACTAAAGTTAAAATAGCAAAGCATAGCTTATATGCCCAAGTAATCTATATGTAGAATACTGGTAAACTACAAGTTTCACCACTCAGAGAAGGTGGGATACGTAATGACTGATGTAGGTAAGAAATACCTTTACAGAATACATGTTGTTGAAGTATATACACTAACCAGTGTAGATCCAGGCTCCCAATGTATGTTCATGTCAAAATTTTACCTGCAAGTTAAACGTATCACTCTGATGTTTCTTTTTTCAATCCACAAATTGTTCATTATCACTCACAAAATAACAAAAGGAACACAATAGATTCACTGCTAGGGAACTACTAACTACTGAATGCCATTCTTAACAGCTACTGTATCTCTTTTACCTCAGAAGGGCTTAGTGCAGGATGAGTTTATTTAGGATGAGATACAGGCTTTGCCCTTCTCCTACCTAAACACCATACACTGTAAAGTTCAAATATTTTGGCACTTATGTCTCAGTAGAGAACAAGAAGTGATACACTTCTCCAAGCAAAATGATTTGTCTTGGAGAAGTAATTTTTCCGAGTTGCAGTTGTACTCCTAAAGGCTGAGTGGAAAGGTGCACAATTCAGGTTTCTCCATAGGTTTTGGCTGGTGCTTCAGATTTTAGAGGATTTTTACATTTCTTAAAATTAAATCCATTGTCTCAAGACTCTTGACTACACAATGTCTGTAGATTCCCCTCAAATTTGCTAAAATTGAGAACACTATTGTGTGGAGGGGACTAAAAGGAATTCATTCAGGTTTTAGGGAAGACTGTCTTGAAGATCTCTTGCTTGAGCAGTTAGTAATTAGTATTTTATTTCCTTTAAAAAAATATGATGCCACATTCTGGAAGGCGGATCCTGTGTTTGCCAGGGGACAGGCTTAAAAGAAAAGTTAAGCCTTTAGGCAAAGGGCAAGTTATTCCTAACATTCTCCTTGCTTATGGTAAGGTCTCCTGGAACTAAAGAGCATGGCTGGAAAGGAGTTGAAGGGCACCGTTATTTTCATGAAAGGGAGGTAGAAGACTAAGTAGTTCATTCAAAACAAAAATGCCACTATTTTGTTTTCAATTAACTGATCAACATAAATCTTACTTAACAACTAGGTATGACTCATATTGCTCCAGCCACTCCTCTTTTCTATGCCAAAGCATCTTCCAGAGCATGGGGAGGATGACTTAGGAGCTGACTTCACGTAAACTCATTAAACCAGGGCCATCTCCTAAATCCAAAAACAGGAGCTGGCACAAAGAAAGTAGAATGGATTTTGAAACCATGTAAAAAGACAAAGGTGAACTAATAAACAACGGGGAACAGTATGGTCTGATGCAGGTTCCCTAATATATACCACAGGTGTACTCTTCCTAAAGCTCAAACACCCTAGCACCTGCTATGGTGACTATTGAACAGCTATCGGTATCTACGCAGTGCATGTTTAAACACATATCCTATTGCTGTACAGAAATTCTAACCTCCTCACACTCACGTTCTGAGAGCTAATTTATTAAACACCAGCGTGTAACATAAGGTGCTCAACAGTTAGCTCAGTGGAAAAAATGATAAAATCTTTCCTCTGTCTGCTTCTCCCTCAGGCCGCTGCTGGAACACTGGGCAGTTGCCAAGTGGGAGTGTACACAGTCACAGAAGTTGATCATATTCTACAGCTCCTGTAAGGATCACAGGAGACTGTCTCGGAGAAAGCTGTAGGTGAGCAGAAACAAGGTCACACGCTCTTGACAGTTGCAGAGCAGTTAAATTAGCATCCATCCCTCTGAGGTTCCCTGCTTTACCAACACCATACCTTTAACAGCTTGAACACAAACCGGGATTTCTAAGGCCAACCCAGACAAACAAAAAACCAACCAACCAAACAAACAAACAAACAAAAAAAACCCAGAAAGCTGCGCAGAAGTTATTCTTCTACCTCCTTTCTGTCTTCATTCATTTTCAGGCATTTCATATTAGTCCTAGCCAAAGAGCATCCAGCACCTTCCTCCCCTCCTCCTGTCTCCCTCATTTAGGCTTTTAACAAATTTAGACCATAAAAAACTTTGTCTTTTGATTTTTTTTTTTTTTTTTTTTTTTTTTTTTTGCCTTGGCAAACAAGAAAACACTGTTACCAAGGTTCAGGCAAACAGGTCTTCTCTGTCAATATTAACCTAGTTACCTGAGAGAATATGCCTTACCAACATCATGCCTGCTCTTAGTTTCAGTTTAACACATTTTAAATTAAATGTATGCATTTAAACTGAGTAACTTGAGAGGGAAATGTTACTGAAGAAAATGCAAGTATTACCATGCCCTCCCCAGACACATCCAAGGACCAGTGAGCTCTCTTAGCTACAGCCATACACAACTCTTCATCACAGTCACCTGATGATCCATCACTTGCCACTCCTACAGACAATCACCATTTCCCAGACTGTTCTCAATATGCCTGCACCAATGATAATTGTTTCCATATACATGATAAAAACATGCATTATTTGACTTTACCCTTTTGATGCAAAGATCCAAAATATTCTGCATCTGTAACCTGTCCTTTTCCTCATTAATCATGATGCCAGTCTCCGCTATTTGCAAATTTTGGTAAGATGCACTATAGGCATTATTAAACAACCTGTCTCTGCCTCCTCTTTCCAGATCTACCTGCTGCAAGAGAATGCTTCCGTTCTGACACTGTCATCACAACTTCCCCAGCTCTGGGGCGGTATGTAAGTATAGTCACATTCATCCAGTCAGCATAGTGTGCTTCAGCATTTATGAAAGTTGGTCTCAAAAAACAGAAGGGCCTCAGTATCCTATATAAAATGACATGGAAAACATATCTGTTAAGATAGATGTGCCATGGGACAGTAACATTAGTCCCAAGCAAAAATAGGTCAAATCAATTCTAGATAAAAATGTAACTTAATACAAGAATGAGTTTCACATGAAAAAAGTTAAATTGAGTAACAATTAAAAATGCTCCTCACGTGCCACTTTTACATCAGAATTGAAGATGCAATTATCAAGTTCACTTGTAGTTCAATCTTCACACTTTAAAACTTGTTTCACATGCTTAGTAGCCCACTTTTTTATGTAAATTTCTCTGTTTTAATTACAAAGCCATTTTATAGACAAAATACAACTGCATTCTTTTTCACTACATAATTCCCAGTCAAAACATTTCCAGCACTTCCATTTCTAATGGAATGACCTAATGAAAGCATCTGAAAGCAGATGCTTTCCACATTATCCTCAGAAAAAAAGGGCTGGTATCTTCCCAGTCTGCATGACACTGCCAGTAGCAAGGTCCTTCCCTTAAAAAAGATTATCACCAAGCTCTCCCTCAGGTAATTTCACTTTACTCTATGCAAGTTGCATCATCGACAGGCAATATAGAAATAAACCTCTGTAAACCTCCTTCTGTTCTCCCATTCAGGGTAAACAGTATCTACATCGTAAGTAATTTGTCCATTTTGATGGAATTGCAGCGTGGTTGCATGTGATTCTGTGATTATTCAATGCAAACTGAAAAGTTAGGTGTTCATACTTCGTGCTGTAGTAAGACTGCTAACGAAAAACCTTTGGGAGGGATATGAAGACCCTGATAGAAGGAGGCCTCTTTGCTGCCAGGAACATACTCATTTTGCTATCTGTGAAAGATTAGGCTGGCAATTTCCACTGTTTAAAAGTTCTCTTTTTTCAGACTATATGTAACATTATGGCTAATGAAGTGGGAGACAATAGTGAAAACCAGAAACTCTGATTTCACCCATACAGCACAGGCAGTTGGCAGTATAGCATCTCTTTAACTGTCTCCACAGATTCTCAAAACTCTGGGCCAGTTACTAGCCCTAGAAAAAAGTCAAATGAAAGTAATTCAGTTTCATGCCCTTCTAGTCCTTTGTACTTTTGCTGATCCTCCACCCCAGTACAAACTGCTTCTTGGTGTGCTGATGACATTCCATAAGTATCTTTTCTGTATCTTGACCTTAGTCTTCTCAGATCAAGACATTCCTCATTGTTCATTCTCAAAAGTTTCAACCTATGGCCTACCTTTTCAGGCTGTAATTATAGTTTACAACATTCAGCTTTGAACATTTGTCTTTCCCTCTGTTCCAAAAGCCTCACCTTTTTCTCCCTGTTCAGGATCTTCTAAGAATTCCTGGTGTGCTTCATGAGCCAGAAAGCTGTAACATCACACTGAGATTTGTTCCCTCACTTATATGCTCTGTTCACCTATTGCCTTTTCAGTATTTGTCAAAAGACTGTTGATATTTCTATCTTCACAATATCTTGCTTCCCTGTCTTGACTCCCCCGCTATTTTTTATACATTGCTTCTTTTGCTGCTGCAAAACTCAAGCTGTCCTCTAGCTTTCAAAATCACAGTGAGACAAAAAACTGATCTATTCAACAAAAATTCTCCCTCTTGTCCTGGAGAAGAGGAGGTTCTTTTTAATCCTTCTGTATCTAACATTAACATGCCTCTTAGGAATCTAGCATAAAATATTAAATACATTTGAAGGAAATGCTTGATAGATACCAAAAGCTATTTTTCAGCTTAAAGTTTTGAAGCAAAATTGTTATTACATATGCATCCACAAATAAAAAAGGAAATTAAAGCTTTAGTGATTTTTTTTTTTCAAGATTATTCCATTTTAGTTTCAGGTGAGTGTGTTTTTGACATCTGTACATCCTGGATCAAAGCAGGCTCTGTACTGGAAGCCTGTGTAATCCAAAGTGTAACAAAGTAAGTCATTGTAAGCTATTTATTTCCTTTGGACTTCCAAGGCAGCAAACAGCCTAGCTTGCAATTGAAGTGTAGATAGTACATTACAGAGAGAAATATTTTTGTTGATTTCAGTCCATATCAAACAGAGGGGTTTGTTACAGAACTGTCATATTTTTTCCATTTTATTTTGGCTTATGTCTCAGTTTCTTCCACACACCTATAAGTCAAACACTACTCCTCCTGCACTCACCCATAACAGACTTACCACCACAATGCAGGGGACAAGAGGGTGAGAAATCTTTCCTATGGCATCAACACATGTACCCCAAAAAAGAGAACAAGAAGGAAAATTACCCAACTAACCAGTTTGTGCCAGATACCTGCCTAGCAGACACAACTAGCAAGGTCTGCCAGTGTTTCCAGACTATTTTGAAACAAAAATACATCTTGTTACAACATTATAAAAGAGTGACACTCAGAAATTGCCTTTCATCTGTTAACATTCAATCAGCTTCAAGTAACAGAAAATAGGAAGAACCTGCAGCATTGCCCATAGAAATCGCTTAGAAATACAGTAGTGCTACAGTTCTTTTGTTTGTGGGCTCTTAGTAATAAATAGCAGCAGCCAAGTAATAGTAAACTGTATAAAAATTTCACTCAAACCCTTTAATATGGTATTCTCTTATACCATTTGCCTTTTTTTTTTTTAATCTAAATTGAAAACTTGTAATCCACAAAGTTAACAGTTGGTTACTTCCATGGGGCTGAAGCACACCCATTCAAACAAAATACAGGTGTAAGCGAATTTCAGCATTTGCCATAAGCTGACAGAAGCCTGGCTTTCTAGATTTGTACAGGAAACTTTTGTTGTATTTGGGAGCCACTCTTTTGTGGAGCTCTCAGGATTTTTTTTTTTTTTTTTTTTTTTTTTTGTCTACAGACATAATTTCTCAATACAGGAAGAAAATTTAGCCAAAAAAGTCAGTTGCAGATACCTTTGCTATTTTACTTTGACAACCTAGATTATTTTGGATATTTCACATGCTACACATCCTCTAGGACAAGATTATTTAACACTGCAAACTAATCTTCGGTCCTGCTCCTCAGACCTGATACTTAAGAGCACAGATTTCACAGAAGTCATCGTGTGGCTAACAAACAACACATTTTACACAGAAACTGAGTACTTCTCAAACTCTCTGCCTTGCCAGCCAAGTCCTTTAGTTCCTCTTATACCATCATGTAAGAGACTAAACATTTCCGATTCCTTTTTCTCCTCCACGCTGAATTGACTGGAAGCACTGCAGTAACAATATACCTAGTCTCTGGGGGAAGGGAGGGCCTCAAATTGCTCAACAGCTAGTCTGCTGGCTGACCAAAGAGAAGATTTTAATGGCTCTGGCAGGAGCTCTGTCTGGCCTTTCACAGCCAGTAACCATGAGCTCTCCTAAATGATGACAGCTGCAAGTCTTAGGGAAGAGTGGAGGCAAAATATTTATCCACAAATGTCAAGTACAATCTTATTTAATCATCTTTGAAACAGGAAATACCTGCATAATATGTCAATATAACTGATAAAAGTAGGCCCATGGCAGAATCTTACTATAATTAAAGGACTATGGCTACCTAGACACCTACTAAGGCAGCAAAACAGCAGGACATACTATCCATGAGTTTATGGAACGTGTTGGAGGCATTTTTCTTCAGAGACAGAGGAAATTGCTAGGGAGTGTAAGTTTCTTCTGATATTGATCAAGAAACTATTCAAAAAATTGAAATTTGGAAGAAAATAAGTTGGAAATGAAAAAGTTTAGTAGTCTAAGCAGGAAAGGTGTAGCAGTAGCACAGGAAAGACAATATGCTTCAGAAAAAAAACCCAAAAACATTTAACACAGTTTTATTGCAGTTTACAAGCAGAATAGCACTGAAGACAATTTAAAGCCTACTATGGCTCTTGAAGTAAAACTATACAGAACATATCACAAGAATTTATATGAATTACCCTCAAAGAGGGTGGAATAAAAGTTGAAGCAGTAAGGTCAAACTGAAGTCTGCCATGGTAACCATAATAGCTTGAGGTTGTATTAATTTATGCAGAGCAAGCCATGAATTAAATACATAGTCAAGACAGGAGAATGCATTGAAATGAAAAAAAAAAAAGAAATGGAACCAGCACAAATAAGCAAATAATTCCAATTAAAAATTTTGGAGGGAAAGCATTTAGAGGAACAGGTGTCTCAGGAAGATTCTCTCCCAAGAGTAACATGTATGCAAAAAACAGGTAAATCAGATTAACATTAATTTTACCACAATGTCCAAAGAATTTTAATTGGCATAAACTGACCCAGACGTCCTAAAACAGTACAGCCTGAGGTGTTTATTCCTAAAACCCAGCCATTTTAGTCCAACAGAAAGAGAGAAAAATTAGATTCAGGAGGCTGACTTAGTGTTCATGAACACCAAGGTACCCCAAATAAATGCCTTCATTCCACGGTGTGTTTTCTCTCACCCCCATTTAACTAATTGTAAATTGTATCAAATACCTGGTAATCTCCACCAGTTCTGTAAAAGTAGGTTTCTTTTACAGCATTGTGGTCCAGATGGACCAGAAGCATGGTTTGTAGCAACCCCAGGTTCTTTCTGCAGGAATACATTTCAAGGATGTCATGAAATAAGTCCAGAAGTTCATGCTGGCATCCTTCAATAAGACCTGCCGTCATTTGAAGACAACAAAGATGTTGCTACTTCTGCCTGCAAAAATATGGCACTGTCCTTATTAGTTCATTGGAACAATACCTTCCTGCTAAGTCATGAAATCAGCTGGAGTTCATTACAATGAACTTTTTACTTTGTCAGTGCCCTGCAAGTACACTGTGTGGATCAGGAGCACAGTGTGCCAATATAACACATGGTCTCCAGCAAAAAATGTGCCAATAAAAGCTACAAAACATTAGCAACATGAACGATAGCAACAATTGCTAAAGGCAACATGAACCTAAACCCAAAGACAATCTTTGCTCCACCAGCTGCCAAGTTCTAGTAAACTTTGGGAAAGGGTATGTAAAGTATGTAATGGATTAATACGTGCGTACCATTTTATAAGATCCTTTAGTTAGAATTAGTGCCTAAGAATTAAGATTGTGAAAAGAGTAGGCATGCAGCAGTACAAGTGACCAACTGTGTCTGGGTTAGGCAGGACAGAATTTGGAGGGTGTCATGCCTAAACCACACTTCACACATTCACCTAACCTGTTACTTGCATGTGTAGACTAGGAGATATTCTCCTGTTAACTTATGGTTGTCAGTCCAATAGACCTTAAAATACAAAGCTATTCCATGATGACTGACTCTTGTTTCTAATAGTTAAAAAGCACCAGTTCAGAATACAGCATAGTTTGAGGTGTTTATTTGTTTTTCTCCTGCTACTTAAAGCAGCAGTGTTTACTCAGAATAATAAAAATATTGTGCATTAAAAGACAGCACACAGCTCTGAAATAAACAGTAAATTTGGACTCACGCTCCCCTCCAACATCCTTCTCTCAGTAGACATCATGGTAACAACCACTTGGCAACAAAACAGTTTTCCCTGCTATGAAACTCAATACAACTCTTCAAAAAACCCACTGTATGGAGTCCAGTTGGTACAGCATCTCCACAGAATGTCCTTTCCAAAGGGAAAGGCACGATCCAGTGAATGAGGAAAAGGTCTCGGATCAAGCACATCCACACCACCATGAGGTGAGCTTCTGCTGGCCTTTTATGTTACAGTTTTTTCTATTTCCGTAAAAGGAAGAGATTATTAACTACCAGAAATGGTCAGAAAGCAAAGCCTATTCCCTTTTTTCCCATTAAAAAAAAAAAAAATCCAGAAATTCATGAAATGGGAAGACATTTCAGTGAAATCCATGTTGGCAGACTTTAACATGAATTCTCCATTTTGTTTACTTGCAAGGCTTCTCACTGTGTCATTACCTCCCTACTAGGTAACTGCTATCTCCTTATCATAAAACGTTGGTAACAAAAATTCCAACCAGCTCTACTGACAAATTAACTATGCTTTAAAAATTTGAGTACTTGCTGGCCAATATTTCCAAGATACTTAAAGAACTTATAAAATCAAACTATTATGGGATGACGTTATAACCAAGAACTCTGTAGCATTAAATATTGTTATAACCTCCAAAAGAGAACAGTACATGCAAAATTAACTATTTAAAATTAAACTGAAAGTATACTAATTACTCTGTCTCACAATTTACCAGAGACCAAAGCATACAAAGAGATGAAACTATTTAAAAGGCCAACTTCGGACTTGCTATCAAAATTCAAACTTCTGTTTATAAAGCCTGCCTCTACTCATTCTTGCCATATGCTTAGTCCCTCAATTTAGAGAAGTCTCAAAACAAGACTTCGTTGAAAAAATGATTAGTTCGAATTATTTACATATGTTTTAAATAAAAAAAAAAACCTAGCTAAAATACTTGTTATGATGTTTTGCCCCAGGAGGTGCTGGTCCATTATGGTCTCAGTAAGAAAGGTTTGCAGACTTTGTGAGGTATCACTTACAATGCTATTCTTAAGGGCTAACAGCACAATGAGAGAATAGTATAGATAATTTTAAATCCCTCTAGACAGTGGAAAGCCCTGGGGGTGTAGCATCAAACAGGCCCCCATTCCACGTGCAGCACGCTGGGCAAACCCTCTCCACAGAAGAGATTCTCCCCTTCCAGTCATGAAGATCCTACCATAGGATTTTCTTGCAAGAAAAGCACTCTGCTGGTCATTTCCACCGTCAAACAGAAAGGACGTTCACATGAGAACTTCTTGCTGCGTTCCTAAAGGCAAGGCCACGCAGGTGGCGTACCCACAGGTACCGAGTGGGCACCGCCTGCGGGCGCCTCTTACAAGGAGCTGGCCGAGCAACTCAAGTTAATTGCACCATGGATCACTAACTCCTCGACGTGCAACTGTCTTCCGGCCAGGATCACGACTGCGTGTGGTAACGGTTATTAAGATGAGCATTTACAGTTTAATTCTTCCCATGCTTTTTCCTTTTGATGAGATGTTGATGTTTTCGCGGTCTCATACAAGATGCTATGATCTGTTGAAGGCCGCTAAGGAAACAACCAGAGTCACGATAGGTCACCGCCTTCCCTTTGACTGCAGCAGATGCAGCAGCAGAACACGAGCGTGCTGTTCATGGCAAGACTGGGTTGGAACAGAGATCTCAAAGGGACGTCACAGCTCAAGCATGCTCCACTTCTCTGCTATACTGGGCTTTAAATACTGGGTTCCTAATGTTGCAGTCATTCTTCTAGCACCCTCCAGTGTTCACAGCAGCTATGAATCGTTATCGTAACGGGGACATGATCTCATTAAAATCCAGTCTTCCTCTCTAGGAAGAGCTGCTTTCCCAACTTGAAAAGGAAAACTACTGATGTGCTCCACTGCAGGAGCTTCCCATAAGAGCTTGTGTCCCTGCTGCATACTCAGTTGTAATCTCTGTCATGTTAAATTTTCTTTCAGTAAATGAATGAGATGCTAATTTTCGTGTACCATGGAGAGGAAAACAATGTAATTTCCCTTCAAATAACTATATTCCCCGAACTGGAAATTAACATATGAATTCACTGCCTTTGCTTTAAGCAAGTTTACACACGCAAAACAGTAATCAATTATTTGAGTCAGCCACATCACCTCCTAAATGATGGAGTTATAAAAATGAACAACCTTTCTTAGCTCTTATTTCATTACAGAAGACTGCAAGGCATAAATTGCAGAACCCTCTCCTACTCGTTGCAATCCACAAGCTAGCTGAAAGAAAAAAAACCCACAAAATGGAAGACTTAGCACTATCAACAATTTTTTCTCTTATTTTGATTTATGATGACAAAAAGACACGCAAGACCAACACTGGAGTTTACAAACAGATCAAATTTTGAAACGTACCCGAAACATTGCCCTCATGCTGACATTTCAGCCACCCGGGATCTCAACGTTAAAGCAGTGTGCAGGGGACAGCAACGGAGCTGATCGTAGCTCTCTGGGAGCAGTCTTACTGTGGTACATAGCTGGATATTCTATTAAGGTGCAAGGTTGAGATGAAATAAGGTCCAAGAAAGTAGGAAATGGTAAAATATAATTAGCATTTCAAAACAGTTTCTGTCCTAAATTGTATGACTGACTTCATGAAGTACGATGGTGCAGTAGTGTATCACACCCTGCCTTAAGGGACTGTCATTCTGCTCCCTTGAAGTCAGAGCTGTGTTTTTTTCCCAATCACTCTTACACCCTATTATTTATACAGGTTTCACAAATGTTTGAACAGTTAAGGAATTTACAATCTAGACACAGTACATAAACCTAGTTAGCAGCAGTTGTTTAGAAAGAACTTGCCTCTTTGCCTGGAAGGATTTCCTTCTAAGCTGATAACATATTCAAAAGTAATTCTATTTTCATCTACAATATTAAAAATAAATGTTTCAGAACTACAAAAGCATTCTCTCCAACTAGTTTACCCAGAATTATTTACACAGTGTGCTGCTTTTGGATAGAATTGCATTGCGCATCACTTGCAAATTCTTTTATCATTATTATTATTTTCCTTTTCTGTCCTATTAAACTGTCTTTAACTCAACCCACGAGTTTTCTCATTTTTACCCTTCCGATTCTGTCCCCCATCCCACTGGGAGGGAATGAGTGAGTAGCTGTGTGGTGCTTAGTTGCCGGCTGGAGTTGAACCACCACAGTCCTCTTTGGCACCCAGTGTGGGGCTCAGAGCGTTCCAGATAACAGCAGCTTTGATTGGAATGTGCTAGATCCACTTTATAGCTGTTATTGCTGTTTAGCTATTCATGGACAGGCTCCTGTGCTTGCCATGGGGTTTGCTTGCCTTACTGTGTATTAGAGTCTAGGGCTCGTTAGTGGCTGCTTTATGCTGATTCTGTGCCGCTGTACCGGACAGGCTGGAACTCCAGTGTGAACTCGAGGCAAGGGACTGTGACCTGTGGATGAGTCCACGCTGGAGCAGGACACCCCAAAGCGTCTGTGGCCGTGGGTAAGCCCACATCAGAGCAGGTACATCTCGAAGTGTCTGTGCCACAGCAGGTATACCTCTGAAGGGATTGTGGCCTGAGAACTCCATACTCGAGAAGGTACACCTCAAAGTATCTGTGGCTGTGGATAAGTCCATGCTGCAGCAGCTACACCTTGAAGCATCAGTGGCTGTGCATGAGGTCATGCTGGAGCACCTCAAAGCATGCGGCCATGGACAAGCCCACAACAGAGCAGGTATGCCCCTGGAGGGACTGCAGCCATGGGTAAGGCCATGTTGGAGCAGGTTTACTTCCAAAGGGACTGCGGCTGTGGGTATGGCCATGTTAGAGCTATCTCTGGTCTATCTCTGAAGGCATTGCGGCCCATGGAGAAGGCCACGCTGGAACAGGTGGACCTCAAAGTGACTGTGGCTGTGGATAAGTCCGTGCCGCAGCAGGTGTACCCCTGGAGAGACTGTGGCGCATCGATAAGGCTCCACTTGGAGCAGGTACACACCAAAGGGACTGCAGTCTGTGGATAAGCCCAAGCTGGAGCAGGGGCAAAGGGATGAGTTCATTGCAATGTTAAACCCGATGGTCTGGTCCAAAGGGACCAGGGTGGAGATTGTAACGGAAATACCTTTAAACCCAGGATTTGAGTTGCACGTTAGGGGAATTACTACAGCAGGAACCCCTTGCTGCTAGCCAGGCTAGCAGCAAGGGGAGGAGTTCATTGCAATGTTAAACCCTATAACCTGGCCCAAAGGGACCAGGGGTGGAGATTGTAATGGAAATACCTTTAAATTGTTGTAGCTCATGACTTGAGTCGCATGTTATAGGAATTACTATAGCAGGAACCACCTGAACCAATGGAGGAGAAGCCTTACAAGAAGCAGTGCAACTGCAGCAGTGACCTGACCTGAGCTGGCTGTGGTGACCAGTAACTGCACACAACACACCACCTATCCTGTCCTGAGTGACCACCATAACAGGTGGAGCCCAAAGTCATGGACTAAATGAACTCAGTGGACATTTATGGACATTTTAGAGGCATTTCACAGGGGTGGTCCATAGACTAAAGTAATGATATCTGTGTATTGTATCAAAGGATGGGAAGGGTGGCGGGGGTGGTTAAGGAGGTTGTCTTGGGTAGTGTGAGACCTGAGCATGACGTAAATGCTGGTGGAGAATGTGCTGGTTTGAGCTCGGGTAGAGTTAATTTTCTTCATACTAGATGGTATAGGGCTATGTTTTGGATTTGTGCTGAAAAAACCATTGATAACACAGGGATGTTTTCATTACTGCTGAGCAGTGCTTACACAGCCAAGGCCTTTCCTGCTCCTCACCCCACTCCACCAGCGAGCAGGCTGGGGGTGCACAAGAAGTTGGGAGGGGACACAGCCGGTACAGCTGACCCCAGCTGACCAAAGGGATATCCCACACCATATGACATCACGCTCAGCATATAAAGCTGGGGGAAGAAGAAGGAAGAGGGGGACATCCGGAGTGATGGCGTTTGTCTTCCCAAGAAACCGTTACACGTGATGGAGCCCTGCTTTCCTGGAGGTTGCTGAACACCTGCCTGCCGATGGGAAGTAGTGAATGAATTCCTTGTTTCGCTTTGCTTGCGTGTGCAGCTTTTGCTTTACCTATTAAACTGTCTTTATCTCAACCCACGAGTTTTCTTACTTTTTACCCTTCCAATTCTCTCCCCCATCCCACCGGAAGGGAGTGAGTGAGCAGCTGTGTGGTGCTTAGTTGCTGGCTGGGGTTAAACCATGACACACAGTCACACAGTGAATTCTAAACGCAAACAAATCTTTGGCCAATACATGGACTATTTGCTCAATTCATTGCAATACCTGAAAAAAAAAACACCAACACAGTTGTGAAAGTTACACCTTGTAGTACTTCAAATCACTTCTGAAAGAGTCACAAATTAATTCCTCCTAAAAAACCATCAGGCTGAACATACTACAGTTCTTACTGAATCAAAACATTACTTCGGGAGAGACAAAGGCAAATTTCTTTGGACTTGCACAGAAATATGAATTTTATATACTGGAAATGTACATTTAAACAAATAAATTAGAAAACCATACAAAGCCCACACTTCAACCAAATTTAAAAAAAAAAAAAACAAAACAATAGGTTGGATAAGTTTTGCTCCTTACTCACTTGAATACCACAAACGAGACAATTTCAGCATCTCCTACCACCTCAACCCCCCAAAACTGCTACAGGTAAGTTTTGGTTCTTTATACACCTGTGCACCAAGCCACATTTCCCCCACTTAAAAATACAAGTTATGATGCTGAACGAAAAGGCTGAGTGCATTTAAAAAAAACAAGAAAGAAACTTTTCTTTTTTTAAACACACAGGACTGCTAGCAAATTTATGGCAACCATTTTAACTTTGAACACAAAAATCTTTTAGACTTTTTTTAAATGTAACTCCGGGAAAATACTATCAGTCCTTTCATGAAGTGAGAGCTGACCATAAGTTGTATACATAACCTTACTTTCATTAAATATGAGATAAGGTTTTCAGGATCAAATTTCTTTATTCATAACATCATAGTAGAAAGACACTCAAATGGATGAAAAATATGTCAGTACAAAGTTTAAATAAAAAAAAAAAAGAGAAAGGAGTAGAAAAGGAACATATAGCATAGGGCAGGAGCAAAGATAGGTAAAATAAACCATATACCACCAGTACCAGTGCAGAACACTGTTCCCCCACAGTAGAGTCACTGCTTTCAGCACTGGGTTTCTCTGCTTCCAGCAGTACAAGTTAATTTGTATTTTCCTTCCCACAGTTAAGCATTAGAACCCAGTAATGCAGCTACAAGTAATGTGATTTCAGTAGCAAAAGACCATTTGGTAGTTATGATATACAGGGTTTTTTCATCTGTAGATGCACTAATTATTCTAAGTAATGCTGCCCAAAGGTATTAGTAGTGCTATTCTAAACATGGAACATTACAGCGGATTGGACCGTGTCACTATAGTAGACCTGGTATTTACCCTACTAGTTTGGGGGTAGTCTTGAGTTCTATATGGTTTATTATATTCAAAGCTTATGACTGACTTAAAATGATAAAATTAAATGTGCATTACAACAGTATAATAAAAACATATCCATGAAGATGCACAAAGTATTTGCCTTTCTCCTTCATCAAGGAGAAAGTTCAACAGGCCAAGTTTCTAGATTTTAACTAGGCTTGACTAGATTTAGTGTAGACTGGGACTAAAGAGATAATAAGACTTTTCCCATTCACATAATTAATGTGGATTAAATCAAAGGGACCATCTTTTCCTAGAGACCTTGCTTTTTCCCCCCATGATAGAACTCTGGCTTTACTCAGTATCTGTGGCTCAGAACTCAGTCATGTCATACTGTCCCACACATGAAGAGCATTAGAGTGCATCTGCCTTCGCTTTCTAAAATATTCACCAGAATGAGAGAATGACACAGCTGCTAAGCCCAAAAACTGTAATTAGGCAGAACTTGTAAGTTCTGCTCTCAGCTCCAGAAAGTGCATACTGTTTAATTGTTAACACATTTGAGATTAGGAGACAAGTTTCTGGATGCATTATGCTTTCTCACACCCATACCCAGTTCCCTATAACCACAATCCGCCAATGCGCACGCACTACTCTCCCCACATGATCCTCACTTAACCTCCAAACTAGAATTAAGTCAGCAATTATGAAAAGGACATAGCTTGGCCTACAGTAGGATAATCACAACCAGCCCTCTGGAATGCACCTGTTACTGTGATTGTTATTTTAAATGGGACCGTTTAAAAATCAATTACAAGCATACCAGAGATTGTTTCAATAGCGTAAACAGCAGCCAAAAATACACAGCTGTGCAACAATTGTAACTACTATTCTAAAGCAGAAGCAAAGGGCCCAGACATGATAAATCATGCCCGATTCCAGACATGGAATCAGATCAGATTCAGATCACTTCTGACAGCTTTCCCTCCGACATGGGAACATTATGACCTCAGTAACTCAGCAAACTCACAGTTCGTCCGAATCAGTGGATAACTGGGCTTTTAACAAAGCATACCTATCTATTTCTTCTGCTCAGCCTTTTCTGCCCACTTGAACAAGGGAGTTTACACATTTTTTTCCCTCGGATTATTATACCCGCGCATTCCAGACCCAACCAGAGGCCCGTCCCTCGCAGTCGCCTGGCAGCCTGTGCAACCCCCTGCAGCACCGGTTCAGCAGCCAGCCCCTGGGGACCGCACCGGACCTGCGTGCCTGGGTGACTTGGAGCGAACAAGAGGTGCCGCCAGCCGGCCCATACCGCCGGAGCGGAGCGGAGCGGGGCGGTACCGCTCCTCCCGGGCTCCCTCCGTTCCTCCAGCGTGGGAATGCAGGAGAGCGGCCGGAGCCAGGGGAGGTTTCTGCGGGAGGGCTGGGCTCGGCAGACGCCGGGCTCTCCCCCCGGGGCAGTGGCAGCACCGCACCGGCCCGGCCCGGCCCGGCCCGGCCCGGCCCGGCCCGGCCGCCCAGGGGTCCCCGCCTCTGGCAGGAAGGCCCCGGCACGGCCCTTAACGGACGGCGGGTCGCCCCCAGGCGCCGCGCGGGCGCACGAGCAGCCCGCCCTCAAGCGCGTCACAGCCGAGGAGCCAACCAGCGCCGGCGCCAGGCAGCCCCAGCCGCCATGTCGGTGGCGGGCGGAACTTCACCGAGAGCCCGGGCACCGTGGAGTGGTGGCGGAGGGCGGGGCGGGGGTGAAAGGTCGGGGGTTCCGCTGAGGGAAGATGGTGGCGCCGGCGGCGCTCCGCGTGGTGCGATGCGGCGGCGGCACCCTCCACGGCACCAGGGCTGTCTTCTCCGCCGATTCCAAGTAAGCGGGGCCTGGGCCTGGGCCTGGGCCCGGGCCCGGGCCCGGGCCCTCCACCCTTGGGGGGCTCCTGAGCTCTGCAGCGGGGGCGGCTGTCGGCTGGCGTCACCGCGGCCTGCCGCTCCCCGGGGGGTGCTCGGGCCCCCCTCTCCCGCCGGCGGCAGGGTGACGGCTTTCCTTTCCCTCCAGGTACCTGCTATGTGCCTCCGGCGACTTCGTGAAGATGTACAGCGTGGCCACCGAGGAGACGCTGCGGTTGATGGGGGGCCACGCCGACCTGGTGACGGGCATCCAGCTCAACCCCCACAACTACATGCAGGTTTGGGGGGGAAGGAAGGTCTGGCTGGGGGTGGGGGGTGGTGCTGGGGGTGCCCCTTCCCCCTCGGCAGAGCTTATGTGCTTCTGCGGGGCCTGTCCCGGGTGTTTGGGGGTTGGCTGGGATTTGAGAACGACCTGGGAGCCGTTATAGCATCGTTGAGCCAATGTTTCTCCAATGCCTGCCTGGAAGGGTCAATGTTGTATCTGTTTTCTAAAAAAAAAAAAAAAAAAAAAAAAAGTGAAACACCATTACACGCATTGAATGGAATGACAGCAAAATGGAAATATCAGCAAAATTTCCTTTTTTTTTTTTTAATTATTATTAAAGGGGGAAAAGAAGCATGTGAAAAAATCAGCAACATTTACTGTGATTGGTGTTTGCCTCTCTGCATCTGCTGATACAGATGCAGATTTGACTAAATCCCTGCAGTTGCCCAGTGGCTCTTTGTCTACCAGCAGCCTGCCTTCCCTGTTCACTGCTGCTCCTGCTCTGGTTCTCGGTTTGCTTGGGTTTTTTTCTGGTGTCTGTATATAAACAAGAACTATTTGCCAAGGTGAACTGCATCTGCATATTATCTGTGCAAAGTCTGATGCAAGTGTTAGTAGATATTCACATAATGGATATCTGTGCATACTCTGCTAGGCTCAAGTGATTAACCACAAATACCTGTTGTTTCTTTTATGATTTGTGAAAATGTATATTTCAAACCAGAGTAACAGTGTTGTATTTCCATTGCACTTTGTTTGAAGGCAGCACAGGGCTGGTCTGTGTCCTGTATTTTTGATGATTCAGTCACTCAGAATCACAGTTCCTTTGATCAGTCCTTCAACTTTTAAGCTGTGATTTTATGTAAAAGCTGGCTTTGATACATTATTTTAACTTAGACTTTCTTTTTTTTCCCCTTCAGCTATATTCTTCCTCTCTTGATGGCAGCATTAAGCTGTGGGACTTCATGGATGGGATTCCCATTAAAGTATGTTGAATTATTCCTGTTGAGCACATGTCAAAATTATTCATGACCCACTGATAGCAGAATAAGGATTTCTGCAGCTGTTACTACAGATGGCCACAAATCAGTCTGAGATGTGTTGTTCTGCCATTAACACAGCCTGAAAGCCATCGATTTATGGCAGTCATAGAGTGTGGCAATTCATGTGAAATTCATGGTCATGCAGAATCATTGTGGGAGAAAGATGGGACATGTACTGACATTAAATTTGCTACTTAACTGCAGTTCAGAGTCTGGTGTAGCTCTCGGGGAGTGTGCTGCAGTTAGGAATTAATAGGACAGCTTGAAAATGTGGGCTGGTAACTGTCCTGTTGGTCCCATTTTCTGCTAAATAGAGGCACTTTCCTATAGGTGGGCCTTCTGCTTTATATTAGGGGTAAGGTACCTTCAGGTTTTTCAGTAAATCTGATGTCTCATATTTTGTTAATACTGTTTTAACATTTGTATTAGTCCTTGATAGAATAAAGGTCATTTTATTTGTCTTAGAATTGAGAATTTTAATACATCAAGATTTCTTTAAAGCACATGTGTTTTCCTTATTGTAAAAACTTAGCATTATTCATTGTTGAAAACTGTACGCACAAGTGTAATAATTGTTGACCTTCTCTTTTTTTTCTTCAGACTTTCGCTGTAGGATCTAAACTTCTGGCACTGTACGCAATTGCTAGTTCTGAGGACTCAGTGTTTGTTATAATTCCAAAGAGTGGTGAAAGAGGTACAGTATGATTAGCATCATCCTTGTCATTTGAGTCATTCTTTGTCTAAGCTACTGTCATGTCAGTGAATGGTATGCTACAAGAATGTGCTTTAATATATTAATTTTGAAAATATTTCTTAAATCCTGTGACAGATGTCTGCAGTCCTGCATTTTGTACCTTTTTTCTGTGTTCATTCTATGACATCTATTTTTTTAATATTTGTCTAGAAGAGTGCCTGTCGTCACTTTTGAAGCATGTACTGCATGTATCCGATGTTGTAGATGGAATAAATCTTGAAGCAGTGCTTACCGTGATATAGGGTATGCTGCAGTACTTGAGACTACCCTTCCACCTTAAGCAGTATTAACATAGACATCCTGTTAAACAGTGTGCCTAGGTACTTTTTCCTAGAATTTTGTCTGAAATAAATATAAATATAGCTTGATCTTACTATATTGCTACAAATGTCACTTCAGTGCAAGAGCAAATACTATGCAACTTTGCTTGGTTTCTGCTTACAGTTGCACTGATATCCAGTACCTAGCCCTCAATCTTCAATACTACTGTTTGAATCAAAATCTCTGAAATAATTCATTTTTGAAAGGTATTACAAACATTTTCAAACTTATAAAAAAATATTGGAAGGTACTAAGATGTTAGTTTTAAGGTAGAAGGAGTGTAAATCTCCTTTGCAAGGGGCGTACATAAACTTGTTCATAAAAGCCTTTTAATAACAGATTTTTCTTTGGTCAGATACATTCCAACTGGTCTCAGTTAAGCTGACAAAAGCAGCAGGCCAAGATTTGGAAGCCAAGGAACTGTCGGTGGTTTTGGATGGTGTGGATGCGTCACCAAAGCGTATTGCATTTGGAAGAGAAGTATGTTCACCTTTTGGGGTTTTTTCTTCTGTTGGGTGTTGGTTGGTTGGGTATTTTTTCCTCTCAAATGAACTATATGCTGTTTATGCTTTTATATAAGCAGAGCAGCTCTGAAACGTAAGTTAAATGAATCTGGGTAAGACCTATGCTTGCTTTTATTAAAAAAAAAAAAAAAAAAGAAAGCACTTGTAATAGGAAAGTATTTACTTAACATCAGCTTATATGTTATCTTCAATTTTAAGTACTTTGTAATGAAACATGATTTTTTTTTTTTTTCTTTCATGTCTAAGAACATAATCTGTATGTCCTAAGTTGTTGTTTTATTCTAACAGGGTGAATATGTGGCATCAGTGAAGGAGGTTAATCTCCAAGTTTATTTTTTTAAACGGAAACAGCTGAACAGGTAAGAATGAAAATGTCAGGGATTGGTTCAGTCCGACAAATCGTAAATGTTTGTTAACTGGTGATGTGTGCACACATTATTTTATACTTGTCAGCAACCATTTGGTTTTACGCTAGAGGAGATGTAGTCACGGCATAAGAAGCTTCCTGTAGAGGCAGACAGTGAGGTGCTGCAGGGGCATTGGTAGCTTAACTTTTTAGCTCAGGCATTTATTTTTTTTCAGGTAAATGCTTAGGCTGATGCTGGACTGAAACAAGTGACATAGTTTGGTCAGGGCCAAAACGGGGAGGGGGAGGAAAGGGGGGTGGAAGAAGAGAGAGAGAGAAAGAAGGAAAAATCTTTCAGCTTGATTGAAGGTAAAGAACTAATGAAATAAAGAGAAAAGTAAGTCTGTCACTATTTTTTGGAAAGTGCATGTAACTATAACAACTTGGAGATGTTTAATTTTGCTAGGCAGAATTATTTTTATGGGCATTAGCTGATCCTTTTGAAGCTTTGTTTAAAAAAACACCATACAAACAAAACACAATTCATATAATTAAAGTTACTTTCTTAACTCTTGAAGGTTTTCTGTAAGTGCAATGAAGACAAAAAGTGGAAACAATCACTTCACTTGCATAGCATGCCATCCTACGGAGGATTGTATTGCAACTGGCCACGCTGATGGAAAGATTCGCCTCTGGTGCGCACATTTTGATTCAACTGTGTACCCCATAACTGATGTGACCATAGGAATTAAGTGAAACCTGAGCAAAGCAGTCTAATTTGTCCTTAGCGTTGCCATTTTCAGAAGTCATAATAAGCAAAGAATGGCAAGCCCTGTGAACCTGCAGTACTGACATTGACATCAGGGTACAGCTTCAGTTTAATGTCAAATGAGAAAATATTCCTGTTAAGCTATGCTCCACGAATCTAAACTGTATTTGAAAAAGGTAATGCAGGAGCAGCTGAAATAACTCCTCATGGGCAAGTAGAGTCCTAGGGAGAGCACACTAGTGGAATTGCATGGTTAAGAACAATGTGCTTGCCAGGTTGCTCTGCAGCGCTGAGTTGCTCAGTATGTGTCTAAGATGCACGATGTGCGCCAGCTAGGCACTGAAAAAGAGCTAGCATGGTTCCTTCCCTCCTTTCGCATCACTTGAACATAAAAGAAATTATAGTCTAGAAGTTAGAGGAGGGGATGGTTATACTTCATTCAATTCAATATTTCCTTTTGTTTGCTCTGTTGTTGATGTGCTTAAAGAACTGTTCTATTCCTCCCCACATAGGAGGAATTTCTGCCACAAGAAAGAGTACACATTTTCCACATTGCACTGGCATCATGATGCTGTCATGGATCTAGCTTTTTCTGTGGAGGGTGAGTTAAAAAAAAAAAAACAACCAAACAAAAAAAAAACAAACCAAAAAAACCCCCAACACCTTTCAAAGTTGAAGAGTTGCAGTGGGGAGGGAAAACCCTGTAGAAGTGCAAGTTTGTCCACTTACTAAGAAATGAATTTCTAGAATTTTAAATATGTACGGGAAGGATCTGAAGTAAAAATGAAAGCATTTGTTATTTTTTGGTATATTTTGATTGGCATTCATAATGTCAAATATCTGCCTTCTGTGGTAGAATGTAAAATCTAACCCCTTATCTTACCTCTTTTCCCCCACCCCCACTCTCCCCCTTAGTTTTTCGTCAGTAATAGTGATGAGTTCTTGCCAGAGTCTTATTTGCATCCACATAAAACAAGCCAGTCTTGTCTGAGCACAAACCTAGTGGCAAAAATATGGTTAACTTTTATCTGAACTGTATGATCTGAACTATTCTCCTTAGGCTATTTCTTACTGCAAAGTACTTCTGATAGAAGGAGAACAATTCAGCTATATTCTAACACAATTACTCAGCTGATTCAGAAAGTAATGGGATCTACTACTCTCGAAACATTGTTTAAATTTTACTATAGGCACAAATTCTTGTTACTTAATCCAAGTTTCTCTATTGATTTAACATGGGATAATGAGAAATATATCTATGTGTATTGCCCAGGCTAGATATGAGGAATAATTGCTTTGTATGTGACAATTTTAAGAAAGGTTTTTGAGAAACCTATGTTTCTGTCATTGTAAACACATATCCTGGTAATTTTTTTTTTTTTTTCCTAACCAAAACCTATAACTGCATTTTTATTTATTACTGGAAAAGGAACCAGCTTGCTGAGTGGCGGAGTTGAATCTGTTCTAGTTCTGTGGCACAATGAATCAGACTGTCGGAAGGATTTCCTTCCTCGTTTGGGATCTGCTATTGAGTACATCTCCATGTCATCTGATGGCACACTCTGTTGCACCTTGCATACAGACAACAGTAAGCCAAAACATATTTTAAGTATTGCTTAGTGCAAAATGGAATGCAAATCTGTATGAGCTTTATTTTGTTAATTTCAGATGAATTGACTAGGTACTACATAAAAGTTTAATATTGATCTGAAAGAACAGATGCCTGAAGTGATCTTTTGCTCTTTCATAAGTTCTGTAAATTTACTTGATGACTGCTGTAACTTGGCTTTCCACCTTGATGTAGGGGTGTCATAAATTGAGAAAAGATACGTTTATAGGATTAAGTACAGTTGGTTAAGGTCCCTTCCTCACCACGAGATGTGGTTACATTGCAGAAGCCTTTTGCAAGACTTTATCTGCTTTTTTCCTTTCAGGAATTACAATAATCAACAGCAACCTAAGATTTTGCAAAAGTATTCAAGGGCTAATCAAAAGTAAGTGCAATAAAATTTATCTTCCACTTAGAAGGCAGTATGTGTCACTTCCTATCTTAGGTCATTTGTCATCTTATTTTTGTTTCCAGGTACAGATGTCAAGACTGGTTTAGTGGTTGATCCTAGAACCAAAGCTTTGGTCCTGAATGGAGAGCCTGGCCACTTGCAGTTCTATTGTCTTCAAAGTGACCAACAGCTGTTCAGTGTAAGTTGGATGGGCTTGTACTAAAACTTTTAACTTAACGAAGTAATTTATGCATCAGAATTTATTTGAAGACTTAATAGGGCAAACAGGAAAAAAGCCAGCAGCTATACCACGAGACTGGATTCTAAGCTGAGATGTTTTCAGCTTTGTCACAAACTTCTTCTATTTGTTAAGCACAGCTAAATGTTGACAGTTGAATAAATACTTCAAAACAGTGTGCTGTTCCTGTTAAATGTCAAAAATTTCTAGGTAAAATCCCTCTAAAATATCTTGGGGTTTGTTTTTGTTTTCTTTTCTTTTCTTTCCTACACTTAGCATTATTGTGGAATGTACATGCCCTAATTATTCCCCACATTTCTTTTTTTTGGTACAGCCCAGTTAGTTCTAATCAGTGCTTTCAGAACATCCTTTCTCCATGGTTTTATGAATGATACCTCTAAATCTGCATTTGAATTTTGAAATTTAATTTTGGTCTTGTTTTGCAGTTGGATATTGTGCAAAGACAATACATTCATCAAGCAGGTCTAAACCAAGCTGACTTGGTAAAAGTGGCATTTAGTGCACAAGGCAAGTGGTTAGCAACAGTAGAGGAGAGAGAAGAAGTAACTGACCCTGAGTTACAGTTGAAGCTGTGGTTCTATGATGAAGAAACACAAAGGTAATGATAATAGAGCTGGCCTTCTAGGTGTCAAAATCGAAAGTATCACACAAATATCTACACAGGCTTTGTCTTGCAAAGGCAGAGTTTTTTCAGATCAACTAATAAAATTGTAGAGAGGACCCTAGGGAGAGTTTACCATGCAAGCTACACTCATCTGAAACCGCACAGAGTTGAAGTACATACACATTGGAAATAATTGTTCTGAATCTAATTTACTTATATTAATCAGACAGGCTACTTTAACCATGGGACTTAAATTCACATATTTACTTGGTATTAAAAATCATGGACTTGGACTTGATGCAATGGTTCTATAGCTTGTTCAGTTTTCCCACCGCTGTCACCCCATCATTAATTGATTAGTCCTTCTAGGGTACAGAAGATTATGACTTCATTGTTGATTTTTGTTTTTCTTTAGCTAACACATGTGTCTGGCTCGTACACTTTCCCTGATTTTCTTGTTTACAAAAAGAAAATGATATTTTGACTGTAAATTTTTACTTTCTTAAAGAAGAAACAAAGCGAAATAAAGCTGATCTGTGTAGTAGCTATGTGACAGGTTGCCTAAATACTGGGAAGAGTTCAGGCTGAGTATTAGCGAGTGATGCTTGCTTAGTGATAATCCTTTCTCAGTGCTGGGCTACAATCTTGCTGTATGGAAGTGATTAGGGAAATCCAATCTGTAAATGCAATACCATTTAGCTATGTAATTAGACAGAAGTTTCTTTGATTCCTCTTCTCCTTGCCCCTTCCAGAATCATCTTAGGCTGAAATCTTCCACAAGTTCAAAATGAAATTAAATGGCAAGCTTCTGTTTTCTTTTCCTATAGCTTTAAGCTGAATACTAGAATAAATACGCCCCATGATGACCACATAACAGACATGTGCTTTCGTGACATGGATGAATTGGAAGATGACTCTCTGATACTGGTAACAACTGGCAGAGATTGTGTGTTTAAAGTCTGGGTGATGGTAGAAGACACCGATCCAGAAGGTAAGTATGGTCAAAATGCAACTTACTCTTACTTGCTACCTTGTAACATGCTATAGAAATTATGACCCTAACTTCATCCCTTCAGAACTAGGCCTCAAGTCCCATGCATTTATCTGTTTATGCTGTTGCATGGGGTATTGTGTTCTCCTGAGCATCCTCTGTGGTGGAGTTTTCTCACAGTTTTGCAGTATTATGGATTGATATGGAGGTTCCTGAAATAGCAGAGACCTTGCCGAGCCTGCTGCAGAAGGGAATGGCAGCCTGTGTTGATTTGTTTAAAGGATTGTTTGTGGCAATGATTTTTCCATGCTGGGAAAACGGATTTTTGTCATTCCTCTGGGTACGCTTTTTATTTGAGAGTTCTGCTTAGGGGAGCAGGAGGCAGAAATGTGTTACTCTGTTTTAATTGACTTAGTGTAAAATAATAGCACTTTGCCATTCTGCAGCTCCACCATTTCAGTGTTCATTTTTTGAACATTCTTCCTTCCCATTAGATATTTGAACATCATAGAATGGATATTTAGGATGCATTTCCAAGATACTTAAGTAACCAAATTTCACCTGTCAGAATGCATGCTGATGTTCGCTTGTTTCAAACGGAACGTCTGAGGGATGTTTATTACCCTGTATGCCTTTGGATGTGAAATACAAAAGATTTCCTGCTTCTTAATTTCCTTTTACTTAAGTGTGCCTGGCACCGTAATAACATTTAAGTGAGCTGGGACTTTCCTGCCATTTGGGTGTCCTATCTTTGCACATTCCCAAATAGACGCGGTAATGGTCTTGCTGAACTGCTTGCAGTTTAGTAACATGTTTGCGTTTTCATGGGCAGGTGAGCACATGTTCAAAAGCACTTCTCAACTACTGAGGTTTCCGTTTGGCAAACTTACTTTGACGTTCTCTTTCCAAGCTGTTTGCTCCTCAACAGTGGCTGCTTATGAGAGGAAAACCAAGAGTTTGTATGTACTAGGATTTATGCATATATTTAGTTAATAGCAACTCCCTCAATAGTATCTGAAAGAGGTTTTTTTTCCTTTTTCTTTTTTTTTGATTGTAAATGTTTCTAAGCCTAGATTATATCTTAACTTAATGAGCAGATACCTTGATCTTCTACAGTGTGGGCTGGGGATGAAACCTAATGGGGCCTGTTTCCTTCAACAAGATAGTTTTGTATCTGCTGACTGGCCTCATCAGGTTTTTCTTGTGTGTGTGTTTGGTTTTTAACTGACTATACAGAGTTCTGTTTCATGGCATGTGTAAAAGTACAAATCAGTGCTGACTTCTGTGGTGTATTTGCCCAGGGGCGGCAGGCTAGGAATACTCAGGCAGAAAGACTCAACATGCTGCAGGCTTCTGTGCAGCAAATATTAATAAACTAATTAGTTCATATGTAGAATACACTCTGGCATGTTTTTATTTGCAGCAGATCTCTCACTGTGCCTCTAGATGGTGCCATATAGTTTAAAGTAGTGCTTTTTTTACAGGCAGTTCTTTTAATCATCAACTTGTGTCCATTATATAAGGGTTATCTTAGCATAGGGTGTACTTATTTTCCTTTCTTCCCTCATCTTACTCATATGTTTCAAAAGCATGCTGTATGAATTTGTTTATACTGGGAAATGTATGTTATGTGGTAAGTACATGACTTTGCTTCTATTTATTTTAAGGCAATTATCAACAATGGGAAAGGTATCCCAACTGAATGCACTGGCAGGTTAACCAAGACAAGGAAGCATGCTGATGGGTCACTTTGTGATCCTCAAACTTTATGTAAATGAACCATGAGCTTTGTCGGACTCGGATGCAACCTGTGTTCATATTTTTAGTAATGCTCACGTTCTTGCTACAGTTTTAAAAGAACAGTATGTTTCGGAACACTAAATGTTGAATCTACTTCAGTATCTTTTTTTCTTTTATCTAACTGCCTATTTGAGAGCACAGTTAATGTAGTTGGCAAAGTAAACATGAATGTTGTACCATGTCGGTCTCAGGATTCACTGTTCAGATGCAAAACTGAGGACAAATGGAAAACCTACTACATGTCTGCTGTACTAGAACAGGACAGATTTTCTGTACCCCTTAAAAATGTAGCCTTTCTGAAACAAAACTCTCTTGCTCTTGAGCCTGTTTTGCAGCCCTAATACTTGAATTTTTCTTTCTTCATGTATAGACTTGAATTAACTAGCTTGTTTATTCAATGCAGCACAGCAAAGTGTGAGCTGGAGCTGTGACTTTGTAGGCAGCTACCACAACTACCAAGCTACTAACTGCTGTTTCTCAGAAGATGGCTCTTTGCTTGCTGTTAGTTTTGAAGAAACTGTCACTGTATGGGATTCAGTTACTTGGGATCTTAAGTGTACGTTTTGCCATCCACCTGGAAAAATAAGGTATGTTTTTCATCTGGCTTTTTATGTCTTGTACTCTTGGAAGAGAAAGAATCAATTCATAGTAGTGCAAGACCTTGTATATATTCATATAAACATTGAATACAGTCTTAAGTTCACATATAGAAAAGGCTCTAAAATGGCTTTTAGGTGGCTGGTAACTTACTGTTAAAAATAAGATCAAGATTTGCAGTTTCGTCTTCTTCCTTGTTTATGAATCCTGTACTTTCCATACTGAAATATGTATCACTGGGCACACAGTGGTGTGCTAACAGCCCTTCTCTTTTTCCCCATTAATCGAAGTACTGAAAAAGTATAACTGCAAGAAGTTTGTGCTTTACGCATGTATGCATGCATACAAATAGAAATTATATCAATAAACTGTAAAGCCATGTTGACCTTATTATCTGCATTATAAAATACATATCTTGATCCCTTGCTAACCTCTGTTGGAAAATCCATATTTGCCTGGCAGACTATCCCAGCATGCTTCATTGTGTGCTGTCATGATAGAAGACATCCTGAAGATGGTCTAGATACCATTCTGTTGTGTAAGGATAATGAGGAATGGCATAGGTTGATAGTAGAGATAAAAGATAGAGACTCAAAGAGTAGGACAGCCTTAATATTGAGCTTCCTGGACTGTGCAAATATACACCAGTTTCTGATCCGGTAAAGTATCGTTTTTCTCATGATAATCTTGGACAATAGGTTAATAGATGACCTCACTGATTCATCTACTTAATCTCTGTGCCAGATCTCTGTATCTAAACAAATTCTGAAACAGGAAGATGCTACAAACCTACTGTAGCATTTTCTTTCAGTGCTAAGGTTTTTCTAACTGCTGCTCAAACTCCCTTCTCAAGTCATTACTGCAGTAACGGTAGATGTACTTCATATACCCGCTTCCAGGAAACACCTAAAATGGAAAGCAAAACATTGCATGGTCATAATGTTATAAAGACTCTGAGATAAAGAATCATAGACGCAGAGATTTCTCGCTTCCATGGTTTTGTGTGTATGTTTGTAAGCTTTTCTCTTGTGTGATCAAGTCCATTTTATTTATACTGGTTCTCTAAGCTTAGAAATTGAGAAATATGATTCTAAAACTGGTCTGCAGGAGAATCGTGGGAGGCATGTCAGCCACATCTTCACTGTATCTGTGGAGGAGACTTCTCTTGACGGTTTGGCCCAGTGGCAAGCTTTTCCCAGGCAGCTGCTCCTTTTGTAGCTCTTACTGTATGCTATATTAAAAGGAAATAAATTGCTCTAGGACTGTATTAATTGCATAACTTCAAAGGTCTATGTTTTAATATAAAAATTCCATCCCTTATTAGCTTTTTTGAAAACATCCTATAGCATTAGAAATCAAAAGGCTGTTCTATTATTCTCAAACAAGAGAATGAGAAATTAAAGTGAAAACAAATCACACACTTCATTAAAGTGAAAACAAATCACACACTTCCTTCAGTTGGAGCAGCCTATAAGAACAATTTATTTTTTTTTTTTAATACTCTGCTCTTTCTAGTGCTTAGAGCAATAGTAGGAATACTTTAAATATAGAATTTATTTTCCGGTCCCAATGTGAACGCTTACTAGTACTCTGCAGGTTTGTAACTTAAATAAGAGTTTAAAATCACTCCTTGAAACCAGAATGTTGTAGGAACATGTAATCATTATAGATTTATGCATATTTTTAAATCTCCCAGACCTATCTGGTTGGTGTATGTAAAGTTTCATGCTACTAGAGGTGAAAGCAAAAAGCAAACTTGTCATGATTTAAATATCAGAATTAAACCTTAGCTGAATGTTTTTGTGACTTGTGAATCATTACTACATAGAGAAACAAAGATGAAATCTGAAGGTCATTAACTTGTTTTTACTTTTTACTTCTGTAGGAACATCTGCTTTGGGAGACTAACATGTTCCAAGTACCTTATTGGCACCACTGATTATGGCTTTCTGTGTTGCTGGAACCTGCTCAGTTGTGCATGTAAGATCAGCTTAAATGTATGCTAGAGTGGTAGCATTTAACACTTGAATTTACTATGAAACATTAAAATAATTCTAGTTTGATTCTAGATTGATCCACTACAAAACGTCCTGTGGAAACGTAATGATTTTCATATTTAAGTCAAGATAGTATCCTGTCCAGCATGCGTGTGCTTTATTTGCATAGTAAATTCTAAGTTAGACGATTGATAACAGAGTAACAGCTAGTATTTCCTGCATTTGCAGAAGTTGATAATATTTGTGTATTTTTATTCATCTGGGAATAAGTGAAGTTGCATGCCTTATCCAGAGGTTAAGGCCCTGTGTGACTTTCCCATTTGACCTTTTGTTTGGCAAAGCAGTGGGACAGAACTGAATGCTGCCTTTTCATGTCTGGCTGTTGCTATGTTTGCTTTTCAGTGGAATGGAGTGCCCACCTCAACGTCTTAGTTCTGCAACCTGATCCCCTTTCAGAACATATTGCTGCTGTCTCATGGCTCTCAAAAGAGTCCAGCTGTAAGTACAAAGGCTTCTTTGACAAGTAATAGTCAGTGGAATTTAAAACTGCGAAAGCATAATTTACAGAAAAGTTTTTCTTAGAATTCGGCCCCATGAAAGCCATAAGACAGACCTGAGTCTGCGTTAGCACCCGTGGAAAGCTGAGCAATGTCTGACAGCAGCAGTCCAGAAAAGCATGCTGGTTACCCATCTTTTCTTCCAACAGTTAGTTTGTGGTACAGGATATAGCACAGGATTAACCATGTTCTCTGGGTGAGGGTCTTGAGTCTTCTTGACCCTCTTCTGTAAATGCAAAACTGTGGTTCGAACTGTACAGCTGTGTTTTAGAGCTTTGACCATAAATTATGATTGCTCTTCCTAGAGCTACTCTTGTACAGAAAAGTTAATTTCCAAGTGTGTTCTCTGGATGGGAATACTGTGAAGGTACCTTCTATTATGCAGTAAGGTTATCCAACTATAATTTCTGCAAACTACTGCTTAAAGGCAATCCTGTCCAGCCCTTACTGGCTATGATACACAGGGCTGCTTTCACAGCTATCCAGGAAGGTAAGACTTTCATGATTTAAAGAAAAGACATTCTTGGTTTTGCAGTGTTTGTGTTCAAACCAAATGAGCCACGGCCAATCTATATCCAGAGAAACCTTTGTAAAGAAAAGATCCAGCTTGCTGCCTTTGTTCCAAGAGACGAACCTGAAATGATTGGGTCAGAAAAATACCTTTGGCTAAGAAGATCACAACTATTTTTTCTTACGGATACGCAAGTAAGAAATAGTGATTGGCAGGTGGTTCCTGAGGAAAAAGTATTTTCCTGAATGTGGATTGATATAAATTCAGAGTTCTGCTGTTGAGTGTAAGAGTTTCTTTTTGTGGTTTCAAGGCAGTGTAAGCCATGCTTTGTTCTTTATTAAAACCTTTCAACTGCCAGAACAGCTTAAGTTCAAAATTGATTATTTTATGGTTTTCTACTGCTCATAGTTTCTGCTGCCTCATTCATACAAGAAACTAAATAATTTGGGAACATTGCCTATGCTGCTTAACTTAACCACCTAGAAGCTGTATTATTACTGATTATCCAAAATTTCATGTGATATTCAGTTCTCCCTGTAATATGTGGGTGGGTGGCTTTTTTGTTTCTTTTCCCAAAAAGTCAATTTAGAGCCTGTAGGTCCATTCCCGCTTCCTTTCAGTCTCTTTATAAAATAAGGAGGAAGAGATGTGTTTGCCTCTTTCACTTGACTGACAAAAGCTTTTGGGCCAGTTGGAAGCTTCTGTACACAAGGTATGGAAATATGGAAAGCAAGTTTCACATACTATAACTTTGCTCCATCATTCTGTATTTTAGGAGCTAATGACGCTTAGCACAAAGTCTCTAGAAGAAAGGCTTACACCGTCGAGCAAACAGGTACCTCTTATAGAAGTTCTGGCAGAGATGTACAGAGCAGTTCAAAATTCTGTTGGTGTTCAGTTTGTCAGATTCAAATTCCCTTCTGTCATGAAAATGCACACCAGATCCTTAGACGGAGTCATAGGCACTTAGCTGAAGGGGCAGTAATCTGTATATGGTTTGTTTGGTTTTGGTGGGGTTTTTTGGACAGAATTGCTGTTTGTAAAAACCTTTAAAAAAAAAAAAAAAAAGAAGTACTAGTAAGCTAATCCCTCCTTTTCTCATTTCCCCTAAATAAAAAAAATGATACTTTTCTAAAAGGATTCAGGTTGCACAAATGAAGCAAAACGATTTGATGTTTGAATAAGCTTTTTTCCTTATCTTGGGTTCTTTAACGCTTGGAACCTTGAGTGTGGCCTGAACTGCGCTTTCTGGTGAGGATGAACAGTGGTCAGTCAATTGTGGCTTACCAGTGAGAACAGATTTCAAAATTGCATTCCAGTATGTGCTTCTGTGGAGAAGTAGTCTGGGAAATTTGATCTCTTAAATTCATGTTGAGGAAGCGTTTCAGAATAAAACAGTAGCACTTGATTGATTTGGTTGGTTAGATAAAATAGATCAAAGTAGAAGTTAATATCTTTCTAATACAAAATCCAATGGGAATGTGGTTATAAGCAATCAGTTTCTTTGGTGGGTGGGGTAGTAATTCGGTACTCAGATTAAGGTATATTGATCTAGGGAAATGCCAGAAGGGAAGTTGCTATGTTTTGCTTCCAGTTACATAATTCAGTCACTTGGCAGATGATGCTGGGGTATCAATGATCTTTTAGTCATAAGTGGAATCTGAAAGCCATACTTAGTTTTTCTGGCACATGCACCAACTTCCGTATTTGGAAGTTAATTGGTACATCAACCAACTAAAATCTGGTGTCCTTGAATCCTGATCCAGGTCCTGGAGAGTTTTATTACCTCTGTGTAGGACTCTCTCAGGATGCCTGATAGAGAATGAGTACAAAGAGCCATATGGCTCAGTTGAGTTAAATTTGAGTGTAGAATTTTGTCACATAGGTTGATTCTGAATTTTGGTAACTCAAAATGAGATAGAACTTAGATTTGTGACACTAAAATTGTACTTAAAACTTTCACCTTTTTCAAGCTGGCAGTAGAAGAAAGTCTTCCTGTGACCCCATTTAGCTTGCTCTTGGGAAAACACAGACGTCAGCAATCACAAGAGGATACAGACCTTGGAAAATTATTTGTTCGTAAAAAGCATGAGCAAGACTCGCCTGCTGTAAGAGAGGTAGGAGTAATTACAGTAAGTGTACGAACAAAATCATGACAAAAAAAGCTTTCATAAAGCTTCTGTTTTATCTTTTCAGCTTTTGCACACTCCAGCACATGTTTTGCCATCTGCTTCCTTCCTCTGTCCTATATTTATTAATTCATTGCTCATCTCCAAAGAGAACAAAAGGTAAGAAAAATTGAAGAACTCTCCTTAGTTATTGAAGTTATTTTAAATTATGTACATCTTCGTTTAAAGTGTAAAAGCAGTCTTCCAACACTCTTCATTCTTCTATTGACATAAGTTAGTCGAATACTTTATTGTGGCAAGATTTTTTAAAATAACTCAGTTTTTGGGAGCTGTACGGACTGGCTGTTTAGTCTATTGGCTCTTTTGTTGCTGTTATTTTTGCTGCTGTTTGGCATAGTGTGCTCATATGCAAAATGTTGCTTTTGGTACTCAAATGTTCTTTATTAATTTAACTTCATTCCAGTGATTTAATGTTTTTAGTGCTATTTTTGGATAATTGTCAGATTCTCAACTTTATTTGATACTGTGACGACTTCCTGCATAATTCCTGGTTTAGGTTTCTAGAAACACCAAGAAGTTAGTCCTTAGGTTTAATCTTAACAGTTTGTTTAGAACTCAAATTTCATTCCTCATTAAGCTATAAAATATGAATGTATACTGTGAACACAGTTAGCTAAGCTTGTCTTACAATGCATTTAATGGAGTAGTTTGACAGGTACTTAAAATGATTGTAGCTTGCTCCTCTGATACCAAGGTTTGCTTCTAGAAAATGAATGCAAGCACAGGGGTTATGACTGTAGTCTTGTATTGGGATTAATATCTTGTCACTTACACTGAAGCCAATTAAATGCTTGCATTTTTTGTGCAATCTATTCTTTAAAGTGTTATATGAAACTCTGCCAAGTCAGAGATGAAAATGTGTCATTGGTATCAGCTGCCATTCTGAATTTGCAAAGACCAGCGAGAGGATGGTTTACACTGCCAGGGTTTACCCAGAAAAAAAAACCAAACAGTTTGAGTAGTTTTTACATGTGCATTGTATTCTGCTGTAACAGCAGTTTTGCTATGTTGTGTTGGCCAGTATTGCTAGCTTTCTTACTGGATGACACAAGTAAAAGTCTTTTTGCCACATCAGCAAAACACTGGCAAAAATCTAATACAAGAAATATAGAGAAACTTGGGTGTAGTTTCAGTACTGAAGAATTTGGGAGTTCAGAGGCCTGTGTAAATATTTGCACATGTAGAGCTTGTACTTTGACACTGGTAATTAGTATGACTGCGCATTTAAAGTTACATATAAGGGCTGTAGGATTGGGCTCTTGAAGATTGACAAGAATATATCGATGTATAGATTAATTTTTTTATTTTCCTTGGCAGTATAATGTTAATGTATTACACATTTCACCACTTACATTTTGTGCGTCATAAATAGTTTGTATTCAAACAGATGATTTTTAGGAGACCAGTACTGTTCTGCCATGCAGGTCATTCCTAATGAGACCCAAAATATTTATACAACAGACATTTGAATTAATACTATTAATTACCACATTGTAAATGGTAACTGTTCTATATAATTCTTTGGAAGTATGCTTTCTACTTCAGCACAAGTTTAACTCTTGAAGTCAGAAGGGAGCAGCCACTTTAAGCACCTCCCCATGTTTAAAAACCAACCAACCTTTTTTTTCTTTTCTAGTAACACTCTAGGTATTGTAGCAATTTTTAAGACTAGGTGACCTTTTTCAGATTTGAAAGAGAAGAATGGCCACCTTGAATATTGTCTCATCTACCAGTTTATCCAATATTTCTAATCCTGTAGGAGTGTGAGATTATAACTTTTTACATAATGCTGATCTGCCTGTTCTGACATTATGTATTACATTTGGAGAAAGAAAAATATTTTGTTTAAGTTTACTTGAAACAGAGGACAGCTATTTGAAAAATGGCTAGTAATTGAGATGGCAGGAGAGGTACAGTAGTTTGTAAGTAGCCTGAGATTAAAAAAAATAAATAAAATCTAATGTTTACTTAGTTATTTGCATGATAACTTACCTCTCTCTTATAGTACGTGATGCTATAGTATGTGAAAATACCATTAATTTCATTAATTGGGTTGTTTTCAATCACCTTCTTCCAGTGCTGAAGAAGTTGCTGATGAAGCAGAAATGGAAAGTGAAAAAACGGACGATGATTCAGATGAGGATGGAGATGTTAGTGAAATGGAACAAGAAGATACAAGTCCTACAGAATTACTACAAGAGATGACATGTAAACTGTCTAAATCCCAGGAAAAAGAGTTACGAAAAATAAGAAAAATGGACTACAGTTGGATATCAGCTTTCTAAACAGACATCTTGTGGTTTTTATACAGCAAGCTGAAGCTTTGTGGATTAAACATTCTTCAGAAAAATCTCTCAAGTCCTTTGGCCGTGAATTTTAGCAGCCTCTGTTTCTACAAGAAAGGAGAACTGGGGGGAGGGAATAAAGTTTTGAAAAGCTTGTTCTCTTCCTAGTTTATTACTGATTCTTTGTGACCTTAGAAAATGTTTAACCTGTGGCTTTTTTCCCCTTGCAAATGTATTTAAAAGGCTAATAATGAACTCAATTTTGCTATCTGACTTGTGATCAGTTAGCAAAGGGACAGCTAAGCTGCTAAAAATCTCCCCCACTGAGGCTGGGCTACTGATGCCAAAGCAACGGCAGCAAACAGCTGCTGTTAATAAGACTGCTTCATTCAAGATCTGGTAGGGAAAATCAGGATAGTTCTTAGTAGTGCTGTATATGGATAAGTAACAAGTCCTTCCTCAGAAGTTCCTCTCTAGCTGTTGAGACAGGTGACATGGTTTAATAGCCTGATTCTAGAATATAGATACCTACATGTTTGCTGGTGTTCACAGAGTATGGAGATTCTTAGGCACAGGGTACTTGCATGTATCAGAGCATAATGAAACCTTTCCAAATATCAAGAAAACTGCACCCTGTAGAAGGAGATCTGATGTTTTCCTGACAGCCATCTTAACAGGCCTCTCGTGTATCAGCTATAGTTTCTATATATCACTTAATTATACAATACCAGAGGGCATAGTTAGCTTGAACTAGTAGACCTGAAGGCCTAAAAGTGAATACAGTCTCCTGTGGTGTTGCAATATGAAGGCAAGCTGATAGAAATTGCACAGGTTGCTAAGAGCTCTGAGGAAACAGGAATGATACTTTTGTCAGTGAAAACCATGCTTTGCTACTGCCTTGAAAAAGTGGAGGACCCTTTCCTCCCTCTCCTTTTCTAACACCATATATTGGAAGGCAGTTAGTGGTGAGACTTGGGGGGTTGGGTGGTTTTTGTTTGGTTTGCTTGGGTTTTTTTTGTTTGTTGGTGGGGTTTTTTGTTTGTTTTACTTTGGGGGGGGGGTATCCTACAACAGGCAAAATCTATCGCTTCCATCCATGTATAGAAAACATTGAAATTCATCCTTAAGCATCAAGGAAAACAACTCGGAATGATTTTGCTGGGAGGTTTACTTCTCACATTTTAACATGAATGCAAATGTTTGTAGTAAGCAGCACTGATCCTTGACATACTGGCAAGTCAACCGTCATTCACCTCTGTATTAAGCAGTTCGCAGACTGAAAGCTGGAGATGAATGTTATGTGACACTGCAGTGACTTCACCTGTAAACTTAGCAATGAGGTACTTCGTATGATGAGGGTATGGGGTGAGTACTCTGCTCTGAACTCAGTTTTATTAAGAGGACAAATAAACTTCTTAACATGCCAGTAACCAAGTATTGCTATAATGCATTTCTTGCCCTGTGCAGCCCCTCGCAGAGGATGGGAGGGTTGAGCTGCAGCTGCAGCCACCCGTCCTGCTCACAGGCAGACTGACCCCAGGCGAAGTCAGTCGGAGTCCCCCCAGCCAGAGGTCTTAGCCCCTGAGAAATGGAAGAGCTGCCTTTTAGCCAGGCTCCTGCCCCTGAAAGGACGCCGGTTCAGTAAGGGTCAAAAGAAAGCTGGTGCCTCATGGTCCACCCAGCTCCTGCGCTGCCGGGTCAGGAACAATGACGTAACCCCTCACGGTCGCCTACGGTATGGAGATACGGCTGTTCCTGAACCATGGCAAGCCTTGCTTGCTGATTTTGATCTACCAGGCTTGTTCTTGTGGCAGCAGAGGATGGTGCTATTAGCAAGACCATGTGATCTTTGTGTATAATTGTCACAGACAAGAAGCTTGCAGAAATAAAAACCCCTTCTATGCATATCTATGGGCAGTAAATGAAATAACACCTACCAAACAAAAATACACACTTGAATAGGGACAGGGTGTTCATTGCAAAGCAGACTGAGGCAAAGGCCATATACTCTAGAATACGGCAGTCCTTTGTAAACAGCCACTACACTGAAAGAGCTATTAAAAATAAGTCTACCGAAAGGTCTGAGTCAAAAAATTAGTTTGAAACTCATTATTATAGAAAAGAGAAAAACTAGTGCACTTTTTTTGTTCTGTAAATTTACAATCATACAGATGTCAAAACATGAACATGGGGAATATAAATGCACATCAGTTGACATTGTTTTGCATAAAGAGCCTTACTTAGAATTTGTTTCGTGCAGCTTAGACTGAACTGTCCAGTGATAGTGTATTACATGCTTTATGTATGTCCTTCTAATCAGACATAAATGTGAAAAATACATACTTTATTGTTGCAGGTTCAGACTAAAGTGGTTAGGGTTAACTTAGTTACTTGGCAGCAAAGGGCTTCTGCAGCTCCTCATGCAATAAAGTTACATACCGTAGCTCTTCAGACTATTTATTACTTATTTATTTTATTATTTATTACTTATTTATTACTCCCAGACACTTGAGGGACAACATTTTCTTCTAGCATAGATTATTTACATAGGACTAATATTAGTACGAATTTTAAGGGAAGTTTTTCAATATTTGTTGTTTATAGGCCCTGGTATGACAGAACAATAATATATTTTAAAACCTGTAAAGGTTTTTCAAACTTTGTTTGCCTGAAAGTTCATCTATTTTTTATTTCTATCTCTCAAACCTACAGGAGAGGAGGAGGAAAACACAATAACACTATCATAACTACGCCCAGCTTTCTGCTTTTGTATTTTTCTCCCTTTTTATAACAGCTGTTTAGATAACCTTCTGGATACGTAGCTGAAAAGAAAAATCACAGCTCCCCAAATATTATGCAATTTTTATTTCCATCCCTCTTATCTACAGATCTAGAATGGATACAGCCTTTTCAGAACCTTGGACCTGATGGATTTTTTCCCTAAATGAAAAGTTTCAACAGAACAAATAGGGAAAATGTGTTAAGACTCTAACTGACAAATGACAGGTTTTGAGAACTCAGAGGTTTTAAAAAATAGAAAGTACAGAAAAAAAAAAATTAAACAGATTTCTCCCCCCCCCCCCCCCCAAAACCATGCACTATAGTAGGAAAGATACACTGAAAAGTTTGTGTGTTTTTTCTTAAATAACATCAGACTTCAGCTCTGTGGAAAAACAAGTGCAAGTTGAGTAGATCTATATGCACGTTGTTTCAAAAATGCTAGCTGGATCAAAGCCTGGTATTCTGTTATTGTGTCAGCAACACTGAAGTGCAGCTTTAAAGGTTAAGAAAGAAATCTCAGTATTTGTTAGTATGGGTTTTTTTAAACTTCACACTTTGTGTGAAAGTTAAGTGCTTTACTGGAAGATAACCAGGTATGAACACGAAAATTAAGATGTAATTCAGCATCTAAAGATGCAATTTAGTTTTGTGTTCAGGCAGTAGAGTAGCGTGTTAGGACTCTTTATCAAGAAAAGATAATAGTTCTCAGAGTTATGTTTTCTAACCTTGGTCTTCACTAAATTTGTTTTGCTATACACACTAGATTGAATGTACTAAGATAACAGAGTCCTCACTTTGTAGTTTTGTGTGTATGTTTTTTCTACTCAAGCAGGAAATACAGTTCTTGTTAAGAGTTTTACTACATTTAATAGGCACATTCTGACCAACCTTTTTGAAAATGTCTTCTGAAAGATATTGCAATTACAACAATGAAGAATTCAGAGGGAGGTCCGCAACTCAGCTGTCTGTGCCTGCTTTGGAATGCTTTATTTTTAAAACAGTTGCTTTCTGCTGTTCCTCAATATTTTTTTCTTTTAACTTTGTGTATATCTCAGTGGCCATGAAAGTTCTCCATATTTACTGCAATGCCCTAAGTCATATCTTAATTTTATTTTTTGGCTTCTGCTTCTTCCTTCTAAATGCTTCTATATAAGGATTTTATTATTCTTTATCATCTGAAAGATTTGACATAAAAGAACATAGAGAAAGCGATTGAACTTAATGTCGTGATTTCAGTTAGATGATAAATACAAGAGCTAATAAGATACCTCTGCAACATGTAGAGGTCAGTGTTAAGTAACTCTGGGTTGCCTCATGCATGATCACAGGACAGTGATTCTCATGGAAGCAGTCACAGCTTTATTTGGGCTGAGGGGCAGACCACACAAGGCAGAAATTGCTTACTTCCAAAATTTTCCACTCAGACAAGCAATCAGACAAACACGAGGACCTGAAACTTCAGCAGCTATGGAAAACATTATAAAAAATAAATAGATAGGCAAGGCCTTATGAAATACATCACAGCAGCAGGACTGGACTGAGATGCTGCTTCCCTGTGGCACCACTCAGATGTTGCTCTAAATGCACAGGAGAGGTGGCCAGTAATTTTATCCCACTCGTTCCAGTCAAGCTTAGTTCCACAGAGACTGAAAATCATGGCTGTGCACTGGTATTTCGTGGCCCCAGCAGCTCCAAAACACACCCTGGTCCTCGGTGGGCAGACTTGGCAGGAAAGCTACATTAAAAGTCGGTATTACTAAACAGTGGTGGCTATATTTTTTCAGTTGTTCAAGAATACGGAAAAAATAAGAACTGCAAATTGCGCAGCGTGTTTTAGCATCACCTGGCTCTTTGTATTTCACATGTATTTCTGCCTAACAATCATTTGGCTGTCTGACCTTGGGGGAGCCTCTTTCAGATATCTCAATCTGCCAAATCCCAGTACGCAACGAGCCTTCTAAAGCACGCGGTAACCGCCAGAATTAGAATCAGCAGAGAATAGGACAGAGGAAAAAAAACAACTTGAAATATAACTCGGGAGACTTTGCCAGACCTCTAGTCCATCCTCCTGCTCTGAAGCAGAGTAACTGAGGTATACTTACTCCTGACAGATTTGTCTAATTTTGTAAACCTCTGATAAAAGTCATGCTATGATCTATGTAACCTGTTCAATGCTTACCTGTTCTGACCGTCACAGTTTTTCCTAATAAAAGGAATCTTTCCTTCCTGCAAAATTTCTATTCTATTCTTCCATGTTGTAAACTTCTTTAATAATAACCTTTAGAAAAAAATGAACGCATGCTACTCTGTTTCCTTTAAACAAAAATATCGTCTCCTTTAACCTTTCATTTTTGCTTTTCTGTAGGCCCTTAGAAGCATTAGAGTTATCCTCCAGACCTTCCTTGGGCTAATTGCTTCCACATCAAATATTGTTCTGACTAATTTATTATAATTTCAAGGGCAAATTTTGGCAGGGTCATTTATTACTGATAAATGTTTCCGGATCATCCTAAAGCCTGTTCTTTCACTGTTCCAGCCTGTATTCCTTATTGGTTACCTCTAGTATCTGCCGCAGTCTTTTTTGGTGATGGCAGAAGCAAAGGTGGCAATTTATACCTCAGCTAACACTGCAGCATTACACAGCAAACACCGCTTCAGATGCAGAACCTCTGCAGGGCAGCATTCTCTGTGGATACCCCAGTTCGGATCAAACTGTGTGGGCATTAGTTTTGGCCTCTGCACAGCATTTCTTCGGGGAGTTAAGTAGTAGATTATAATTATGTAAACTGGAATTTAGCCAGGGCAGCAGGGTCACTTGCCTCTAAGGTTGCAAAAGAGATTTAAATAATACCCTGAACAGCTCACGATTTTAACTACTTTACTAACTTAGCACGTAAAGGAGAGAACTTGTCACAACAAAGTACCTTCACAAGAAGAAATCATTATCGGATGGCAGAAATCATGAGTGAAATTTGTGTTACTATAAAGTAACTCCGCACGAAATCCTGACTCTCCAAAAATCATTGACAAAGCACTCTTTGACTTTATAGTCCAGGGTCACAAAGACATATAACAAACAACAAGATAAAGTACTAAATCTTAAAATGCTGCTATAAGCAGTGTTCTTAGTGGTATGTTTGGTTTGAAAGTGAATGTAGTCCAAGCTACTTATAAAGAACTTCTTAATATTGTTCATAATCCACCAAATGAAGTCCTTTAGGTAAATAACACAGCGTGGCTGTAAGGAAGAGTTACCACACAGCTCTGGGAATGTGCGTATCAGCAGTCTCGGAGGTTGCAGGTTTCTCAAATGCTTTGAACATTTGCAGCCACCATGGAAAGAAGCGTTCCCACCTTCCAGCTAACATCTGCTGCTCGCTTCTGCATCGCCTGTGCCAACACAAGCTGTCGTTGCCTTTGTGGGGAACTAGGCCGGGGGAAAAAAAAAATCTGGCTTACAATGAAACCAGATAACACACAAATAAATAGCTTAGGATGTTCACAGAACTACAGCCAAGTTCCACCGAGAACAGAGAAGGACTTTTCTTCAAGAGGTTTTAATGTTATACACCCAAAATCCCCCTCCTTTCTCACAGAGCCCGTCCCTTGTGCTAGGAGAGCTGCACCCACACCTACAGCATTCCTGAGAGGCGTTCATTTGATGTGACACACAAGACACCCCAGCTCCAATGCAGCAGCTCCTGGTTTCCCCTTACACCCTCTTCCTCCTCTCCAAAACTAATGGGCTAAGTAACTTCAAGTGAGGTCCTCAGATCGGCCCCGGCGGGGTCGGCCCCGGCCTGCCGGAGCGTCGAGAAGACGGTCGAACTTGACTATCTAAGAGGAAGTAAAAGTTGAAGTATTTTTTTAGAAAAATTTGTTGGACTGGATGATCTTAAAGGTCTTTTCCAACCTAAATGATTCTATAAAGCAGTGGCCTGAAGTTCAAAGAAAATACTGCTGGCTTGATACTAGCATGACATTAAACTGTTGAGGGGGAATGTTTTCTTAGCTTCTAAAATGAAATCAGTTAAACAATTATGAGTTTTTTAACATGTAATGAAGTATCATTATTGGAGCCATGACCTTCGTCCTCTGTTCACCTTCACAGATACAGCTGTGTTGCTAAGAATTAGGCTTATCTTTCAAGAACAGACACTTCAGCCATAAACTCATCTAATTTCTTCATGACAGCAGGAACAAAAGAATAGGTTTTGAGATAGAAGGTACTACCCAGAAAAGCAAGATTTTTTTTGCCGATTTTTCAAAATGGCTTTCTTATACTGCTAACTCCTTTATTTTAACATAGCACAGAATTTAAATTATCTCATCCATAAAGCTGGTTATCAGTTTCTGTTACTGATGCCTCAACTTATGTTTGTTTGCAGTGCTACTTAGCTTATTAAATTTTTAGATTTGAGACTGTGATCAAAGCTTCAGATATCTTGGCTCTTCCATTTCCTTTAGTGACCAAAGGAGTTTTCACTTCTTCAAACTGGTAAAACAAGCCAACAAACAAACTCCCCAACATTATCTGAGATGTCATCTCTTTCATTTTTAGCCACCTACTTTACAAATAATAAAGAAAAAGTAACTTGGCACTCTTGTAAAGTTTGTTACTCAGAGGCAATATGCAATTTTCACCGACAAAGTCGAACGCTTCTAGTATGAAAGCTTTTGTTCAGGTTAAGTTTCCTCTGTGCTTTGAGCTTCACTGGGGCCCTGCTAATCTCTTGCATTCAGTTCCAGTTCTCCTAAGGAAGAAATAGAGGGGAAAGCAGAGAGGTCTTTCACAGTCCTCTTACTTTCCCACTTTGAAAACTAATGTTGATGTAGCAAGAAGTTCAGGGAATCCGTTATAATTATGTTAAATATGACTTCCCAGTATGAAAGACAACTAAAAGATCAAAGACCTGACTTGGAAGAAGAATCAGAGTGGGTTTGTTGCCTTCTGCTATATGTATTGCGACCGATCAGGAGCACGCGCTCTGTCGCAATCATGACTGCAAAGACAATGAAGTGCAAGTCCCAAAGTGCATTGCTTTAGTTGCCTTATTTTTTACACGAACCGACAAAGGCTGCAGATTGCTCTATTTCTGATGTCACTTAAAAGTCAAAGAAGGTCAAGTATTGAAAGTATAAACAAAAGTAAGAAGGAATGCATATACTCTTAGTACAAAGAGACTATTTAAACCCTGAAATACCCCATCTTGAAAAAAGCCCTTTTTCACTTGGCGTAGTGCAAACGAAAGCTGGATTTCTGAGAACTATCACACATGCTAGGAAAGGAAAATTTTCATAGTGCTTGCTCCACCAGTCAGTACGGTATGTTATTTCTGGACCGCATACTCTGGGAGTAGACTCGGGGTACAGTGACAGTTTTTCTTTCCTTTTCTATGTGAAATCCACTAGCTGATCTCAAGGATTAAATAGAAAGAAAAACTCACATCACTTGCAAAATAAAAAACCGCTTCTAAATCAACTGGCTTAGATGAAGCCAGAAAACCACCCTGAATGCACATCAGCGCAAATCACCTGGAAGCAATAAATAATAGCTTTCCAGTTAACCAGCAAAGAATGTTCCAAAAACATTTCAACTTTGAATAATGCATTGTAAGCAGAACTACTTAAGAAATAATTAAAGATGGGCTGGGATATACAAATAGCGGAGGTTTCCTTCTGCCCTTCTCAGCTCAGTAATAAATCAAGCCATTTACATAATTGAGGCAAATAAATCCAATAGACCCCGCAGCAATGCTGCAAAGATATATACTATGTGTATCTATATATATAATAGAACCATGCTTGAGATCTCAACTTGAAGATGGCTACCAGTTCAAATATGGACATTTCAAAAGAGAGAGTTGCCTATTTACAAGAAAAAAACATTCAGAAGTTCTCAAGCATTTTTTCATACCACATACAACTGCATGATATAGAATACAGAAATCCTACATTCAGAGAAATATATTTTAAGCAGTTTATACGCTTAACTCTTTGTTAGTCAAGCAAGAATGAATCTGCAGAGAGGCACAGATACTTGCTGAGATTGCAAGAGTAGTGTCAGCAAGAAAAGGAACAGCAAAGGGGAACTGACAAAAAGAGAAACGTGCCTAAAAGCTTTAGGAAAAAGAAAAAAAAAAAAGTTGCTATGCACACACAGCAGTGTTGCTACTTTTCCCATTATTTTGTGGCTTTGGGCTTTGCTTCATCTCCAGTGGCTACTTTTCATCTACCTGGAGCATTCGTGTCTCTTTTCCGTATGAATTCCCTGGTGCCAAGCCATAGATCCCTCTTCAGTGGGACACTCATGGTGACTCTCTTCTCTTACCAACCGCTCATCTCAGTTACCTTTCTGTAGTGTAATGTCTCATCCAACAGCGTTAAAACTGACCAAAGGGTTCAAAAGTTATTTGGAAGGGGAGGGGAGGTGAGGGAGACACACACAGAGAAATTGCAGGACGTTTCATTTTTCTAATGGAACCAACCTAGAAATCAATTCTCTCCTTTTGTGTAACTCTCTACTAGTCAATCATGCCAAGTTGGAGAGGCGGCTGCTGTGCTCTCCCCTGTACTCACAGACTTGGCCACCTGCGGTACTGGGTGATGGAAAGTGATCTGGATGATCATGCACTACTGCACAGGGACCAGAATCCCACAGCAAGACCCCGCTGACCTATGGACTTTAAAATATATTCAACAAAAAGAACTCTAACAAATTCAATCTAGATCATAGTTTCTAAGTAAGAATAATTAGGAAAAGCAAAAGGAGGCTTCCTGCAGCTGTATCAAATGGACTTGAAAAGTTACTAAAATTGTGTAATAATTTTGTTACAGTAATTCGGATTAGTATAAAGATGTTCAACCAGAGACAACCCAAAAACTTTAGAAGTGCAACACAGCAGATCATGCAGTAGAAAACAACATTATATAACAGGTTAGGTTTGACTGTGGGCAACAATTACTTTTTTTTTTTTTTAAAGGGAAAATTTCTACGGGTATAAGGCTCTAGTTTCTCTGAATTTGGAGCAAGTTATTAAGAAGATAATTAAAACAACAACAGAGATCAAAACAGATGAAAGTAACTGGACAGCAGATGCTAAAGAGCGCTCTTACAGAAGAAATTTGTGAGACTTCAGTAAATCTGCAGGAAATAACTATCAGGTCAATAATCCTCCAATTGATAATCACAGGAATAAAAAGTTAAAACAAACAAGGATCTTCAAAAAAAAAAAAAAAGGAAGAGCTTTACAGAGAAGTAAAGGGTCTCCAAAGGAAGACATAGATAGCATCTGGGACCTGTGTTGTTTGTTTCTGTTTTAATTTCCACATATAAACAAGCTCTGGCCATCACGTCTGTGGTACTCGTAATTGACGTACAGTTTGCTTTTGCACAAGCAAAGCCCTGGCAGGAATAGTGAACTTCTGTTGTTCAAAGCACGCACACTTTTCCCATGCACAAGTACTTGCTGATCAAACGAAATGCTATAGACATGGAGCACTCACAGCTACTTGGTACTGGATACCCGTCATGAAATACGGAACAAGCCATTGTGCTCTGTTTAACACACTAAACATTCATTAACAAGAAAACAGAATTGAGCCGTAGAAGCAGGCTAGTTTCATTAAGGAATCTAAACCATACAGTTGTTTTGGACATCTGCTTTTAGAAAGATTCAAGAGTTACTAGGAAACCACATCTACACTAACACAAACATGGCTCTGATCTAAATAAAGTTTAAAATATGAACAGCTGGACAAACCTCAGAAAAATGAATCTTTTTAAGAGACATTTGTTATAATTTTTTTCTCCATAGGAAAAAAGAATCTGTCCACTTAACAATAGGGATTAGGTTAATTTTCTTAACATTTTACTGAAGTAATCACTTTAATTGTCATTTTCTTTTAAGTTTCATAATAGCTGTAGGCTCAGATCTGTAGAATTTAGTAAGAATGAAAACAGTAGGGTTCCACAGAAATTATCTCAGAATCTTTAGGTGTTGTTATTTCTCAAGAAATTGGAAGAATAAGGAATTTCATAGTAAACATTCAATTTAAAATGATAAATTGAAAAGTCTAGCTTGTTATTAGATCCAGTCAACATTAATTATTTCTTAAGGACAATCTGAGAGGTACAAAGCAGCTTTTTTTTATCCTGTGTTCATTTTCCAAATTCAATTTGACTATTCATTAATGAGATCACACTGCAAAGAAAGAAATGTGAACCAACCCATTGTGCAAGTTTGCTAATCCTGTATTTACTACTTGCTCAAACCATCAAAAAAGGTTAGGCGTTTCGTGTTTATAAAGAAAAATTAGCATAAAATGAAGGAAATACATATATAAAGAAAGAAAAACTAGAATATTAGAAATCTTTGGAAAAACTTGAACAATTGGGAAATGCTGAAGTGCCCTGTAGGAAGGTGTTATTGCGAGAGATTCAAAAGAAGGGGGTATTTCTAGTGCTATTTTCTGTAAAGCAATAGTGAAATAGGGCTACACTGTGCATATTTCAGATCAGAGGGATTGAAAGGCACAGGCAAATATTAAGTTGTTCCAAGTTTTTCAAGGAAAAAAGGTTACCATTGCTGCTTCTGACAAGGTGAAGCCTGCCTCGTGCTACGGGGGGTGGCTGCTGCTTAAATACAGTCCAAACGTCACCCAGGGCAAAGGGTTTGTGCATGGTTGCTGACACAAGCAGGGATGAGGTTTTTATACTCAGCGCCTGTAAGGCCAAATGCATATTCCAGAGATGGCACAGAGGGGACCCTGCGAACGTTTCCATCTGTGCATTTTGCTGTCACACTGACGGAGACAAGATCCATCTTAAAAGCAGTTACTGGAAGCTCAGTTTTAGACATTTTACGGCTTCAAGGGTAAGTTACAAACAACAGCTACATCAGAATAAAACCCAAACAAAATCCAAGCCAATTTCCCATCTGCCTCCCCACCTCCGCCCAATTTGGAGAGCAAGAATATTTGTCATTTGAGATTATGGGCTTTGAAGAAATAAGGTTTGTCAACCCAATGTCTTTCGTTTGCTCACTTCGTGAGTCCCTCATGAGAGGACTAAAAAACAAACAAACATACGAAACAGCTGTGTTTGCATTTAAACAAACATTAATTGATTGGAGTAATGAGTAACCTCAAAAATAGTTTAGAAAGTTCATAGCATCCTTCAAATATTTGTAGACTATTAGAATTTAACTGATTTAATTATGTATGTAATCTTTTATTACAACAGTATCTGGAAACAAGAAGGAGAAGGCACACCATATTTGTACATCTAAGTATAATGGACAGAAATAAAAGATGACACGTGAGTTAAATACCTTGAAAAGTTTTCTTGACAGCAAATCTACCTTCAGCCTCAAGTTTCCAGAGGACACAGTTCAGTTACACTTCTCTTTCAAGAGAAAAGAGAGGAAAAATATTGTAGAAGTAACCTGACAGCTGTGTGTCTGGCTTACTCCATTACTCCACCTCCTGCAAATCTACTGATACATCCAATAGATATATGAGCAGATGTTAGTATTTACACCATATTCTCTTTAGAGAAAGATGACAAGTCCTAACCAATAGCGTAGAGAAGGTATGCAGACACCATCTGGAGCCCCAAGAATGGTTCAAAGGAAACACAGCACCCATTACTAAAATAATACTATCCCATGGCTGTGCTCAACTGGGAAACTTGAAAAGATGAAAAGAAAGGAAGAACACATTTTAGACATGCATAGTGCACCTTTAAAGGAATTTGACATGTCAATGGTATATTCCATAGAACAAGACAAGAATTTCTTACCATATCCTTTATCAAGTGTCACTCCTGGGATGTGAGATATCACTGCTTAGACAGATTTTACTAGCTACTTGTTCCATGAAACTGTTTCAATAGCGTACTTTGTTGCACTCTGAAAACAGCTGGTCATTTTGAAAGAGGAAATGCAACTTTTAGGACTATTTGTTTTTTAATTAATCTACTTTTCTGAACATCTTAGCCAAAAGAAGTTACTAGGAAACTCTCTTCTATTTATTTACTTTATATTTCATGCCTATAATTAATTTATATTGCCATAATACTTCAGCCACTTATCTCTGACTTTCTTCTACGGAAATAGTAATTAATGTAAAAGGACCCTTTAAGCACTCCATAAATACAATACAGGGCACTGTTCCATAGAAAATAATCTATTTCCTTTCAGTATTTTGTCTTGTCTGTAGTTTAAGCAATATAACTCGCAACTGTGTGCTAACAAGTGAAATGCACCAATATGCCCAGAAACCACTGGGCTGTATGGCAGGCAAGTCCAAAACATGTATCTCATTAATCAATACCATGTTTCTGGACTGTACATTTATTTGCTGAGTAAGTTCCACTGCTATTTAGAAAATAAAGTAGTTAATCAGAACCAGATGATATACACAGAACATTTGTGATTTGTTTGGTTTAATTTTTCTAAAACTCTGGAGCAGATACTATTATTTAAAAGGATAAAAAGGAAGCAATTCTAATCAAATTTAGCTTGCAACGATGGTAGTTCAGTGCACTAAATAAATAATTCCCCCCAAATCAAGCTTTGACTGTAGACACATAAAGCTGTACGTGCAGGGAACGCACAGCAGTAGACCAAAGGACACTGCTAATTAACTAAATCTAGTCAGTGAAACTATTCACTTTGCCAGACATTTAAAGTTGTTCCTACAATACTAGATGCAGTTCTAATGTATGGATTTTTACCAATCCAAATAAGATCTAAATCTTTCTCAATCTTTCTCTGCTCAGAACTTTAATATCATTAAAGTTACAAACTAGAAGACCCAGTCCTTGCACATGAGTTAGAGCACATAAAGTTAGACTAATTTAATTTATTGGGACAATTCAGATGTATTAGAAATTACTTACATGTTCACAAAAATTAAAGACTTCTAGAGCCCTTCAGAGTGGGAAATGGAGGTAGGAGAGCAGGCAGAAATTTCATGTTTTCCAACAGCACAGAAGTTGAAGAGGTTCCGAAAGATCAAGCATGTGCTACCAGTCTATTAAGTTTAATCATAGAACCATAGAATCATAGAATCGTTTAGGTTGGAAAAGACCTTTAAGATCATCCAGTCCAACCATTAACCTACACTACCAAGTCCACACTAAACCAATCAAGGGTAGACTAGACTAAACCATGTCCCAAAGTGCTACATCTACCCGTTTTTTGAACACTTCCAGGGATGGTGACTCCACCACCTCTCTGGGCAGCCTGTTCCAATGCTTGACGACCCTTTCCAAGAAGAAATTTTTCCTAATATCCAATCTAAACCTCCCCTGGCACAGCTTGAGCCCATTTCCTCTCGTCCTATCGCTAACTACTTGGGAGAAGAGACCAACACCCACCTCACTACAACCTCCTTTCAGGTAGTTGTAGAGAGCGATAAGGTCTCCCCTCAGCCTCCTCTTCTCCAGACTAAACAACCCCAGTTCTCTCAGCCGCTCCTCATAAGGCCTGTGCTCCGGACCCTTCACCAGCTTTGTTGCCCTTCTCTGGACACGCTCCAGCACCTCAATGTCTTTCTTGTATTGAGGGGCCCAAAACTGGACACAGTATTCCAGGTGCAGCCTCATCAGCGCTAAGTACAGGGGAACAATCACCTCCCTGCTCCTGCTGGCCGCACTATTCCTGACACAAGCCAGGATGCTGTTGGCCTTCTTGGCCACCTGGGCACACTGCTGGCTTCATGTTCTATATGTCATAGAAAGGCTTGGGCTGGAAGGGACCTTTAAAGGTCATCTAGTCCAACCCCCCCTGCAACAAGCAGGGACATCTTCAACTAGGTCAAGTTGCTCAGAGCCCCATCCAGCCTGACCTTGAATGTTTCCAGGGATGGAACCACCAGGCATCTACCACCTCTCTGGGCAACTTCTTGTTTCACCACCTTCACTGTAAAAAATTTCTTCCTTATATCTAGTCTGAACCGGTAAACCCAGGATGAATGAGTTTCATGGAAAAAAGTCTGTCCCAGTTTGGGTAATTAAACTAGAATTACGTCCTTATTAGAAAAGATCATGGTATTTTTCAGTTTGAGAAATCAGGGTCAATTAATGACATTCTTTATCTCCCCAAAGACCTGAATTCCTAGATCTAAAAAAAAAAAAAAAAAGCTTACTTGGACAGGAATTCAGCTACTTGTGCATACATCCACATTTAAGATTACAAACAAACCCCATTGAAGCCCATGAGATCAATCAGATGGAAAAGTTGGGCAGATAGTACCCTTTTGCTAAGAAAAAGTTTTGACTGAACATATACATGATCTTTCTCGGTTCATGGTTGTAGCGTATAGCAACAATGCGAGGTAATCAGGCATGTAATTGTATTTGTGCTTTGTATCTTTGTATTTCCTAAGGTTGCGTGGCTTAAAAGAATTTACAGCTTTGAAATAACAGTGCATATCTATAGATGCTTCTTCACATTTTCCATTATAAATATACCTCTCTCTCTCTCTATGCATATGGAATGAGTCCTGGTGTGGTATCTCAGAGTCATGAAAGATACAGATTACCTCATGTCCCTGAGCGGCACTGTCTCCAAATAACACGCATGTTATCTAACACACTCACTTAGCATGAGCTGTTACGTACTGCAGTAGTTCCTAAACAAGGAGCTAAGACCTGCAAAAACAGTGGGAAACCCAAACCATTTGATTCTAAGAGAGGGCTCATACCCAGAAATTGTATCATGCGTCCACAAACCCAAAAGTGAGGTTGCCACCAAAAGGATGAGGACTCTTGTTCCATGGCACTGAAACCAGGTGTAATTTGGTATTAACTTTCTTCCTTAGGGAAGTTAGCACAAAATGTCACTAGGCAATATTTCAGCAGTCAAGGAATTTGTGAAACATGAACAGTTACGAATGATTAAAAAACAAACAAACCAACCCTTCTCTGAAAAGTCTGTTTGTGCCAGGGACTTACAGGGCTTGTTTCTTGGGATCGTTTGGGAAACCATCAGCACTACTGCACAATTTGAGGCTTCTCTGCTAGAAAAGTTAAGGATCCGGCTAAGAAACTTGTTTGGTGTTATCATACTGTTGAAAAGCTTTTAAACCTACAGCCTTTTAAGAAAGATGGGGAAAAAAAATATTCCATACTTATGTAAAAGACTAGGGATATGTGTAATGAAAGAGGCATCTTGTACTGGGTGACAAAGGCATCTTACTGCATATCCAGTTGAAGGTATTCAAAAAAGCAGCAATGCCTCCAGGTACACTGGTGATGTTTCAATACATACATTTTTCACTTTCACTTCCGGAGAAACTAAAGCAATCCCAGTTTATGATCACAGGCTCAGAAAGTATAAAAATAGTGCCAGAATCAAATTATCATGTGAAATCAGACAGTTTTGAGGCCTGATAGATCCCACAGATTAAAGCTAAAAGCATGATCCCCGACTATTTACTGAGAATGCTGATCTCACATGGGAACAATACTATTACTGTGGACAGTCCACCAAAGCAGTTTAGAGTCTATTTTAATATTTTGTAGTTTTTAATTTCTCACACGTGGTTTTTAAATTTATATGTTTCCATGTGAAATAATTTTTCTTTTAGTAAATCAAAGCTGAAAAACCACACCAAACGTTGCATTAACCCCAAGAATATATTCTCCAGATCAAAATCATATGATTCAAGGGTCATTTTTATTCTTTAACTGTTACTTCAGAAACCTCTGGTCATTGAACCAGTCACAAGTCATGGCACTTCTCTCCTGATACGAGTACCTAAATCCATGAGAAAGCTGACAGAGCAAATACGCTGAGGCTTGGGTGGTTTACAAAAGGGGATCTCCCATGCTTAGCAATCTTCACAGTTGTGCAGACAAAGGACAGTTTGACTAACCACAAAAAACAAAACAACTATTGAGTAATGCACTCTCTTCATTTTAGTGCTCTTGTGTCCAGTTTTTAACATGTTTTTCAGTTTTTCCTTTAAGTTTTCATACACTGTTTATTTTTTAAGTATTCTGCCAAAGAATTAATCATGCAGCAGATAAAGTAAGGGAACTGGTTTTGTAGTTTCACTGCAATATATTCCCCCAAAGACCTCCAGGGCCACAGAAAGAACCAAAACAAGAAACAAAAACAACCCTTAATCATTTACTTCCCACAAAGTATATCTTACACTGTGTGGCCTCACTCCGCTGAAGCATCTTTTAGACTGTCTTAAAGTACAACTTTTGTTCTAGATAAAATCTATTTTTAGAAAAGAACTATAAAATACCTGAGATGGAGAAAGCATGAAGTATGCCTCTCATTGAGTGCTTTTATTTTCCATTTGTGATTTATGGCCAACTACATGACTGAAGGAAAAATATACCATTTTTCCTACTAAAAAATATGCCTATACCAAAGACTTTATACCATGTTTGCATTCCAGAGAAGAAAGAGATTCAGAGATTAGCAACATACACATCTCTCTTCATACTGACAAACTGCAACTTGGTTAGATTAATCACGTAAGTAGTGTTAGAGTCTTTGGGGCTAATATGAAACAGGAAAAGTATTTCCTTCCTCCAGTTCCTGAGAGCTGACTTCCTTCATGAGATGAGATACATTTCATATGGCTGGGCATAGAAATAGCTCTCCTGCCCTTGGCCACACCAAGTAGCTGTCCTGACAGAAAACACATAGTAGAAGAGGGAAAAAAAAAAGGGGGGGGGGGCGGGGGGAGCAGAACATGCAAATTCACCCTGTCCACTGCTGAAGAAGAACGAGGGAGTGATGACTTCCATCAGGCTCTGGTTGCCTGAAGCAATTTTACTTCTCAAGTTTTTCTGACTCTTACTATGCAAATCAGCCCCTCAGACAGATAGAGCCACTAAGGAGTTTGACACGTGGGAGAATCAGGCTATGCATCAGGGTTAATGGAGTTCATGTTATTCCCCTTGGATTTGACTCCAGCAAGTCCAGCTGTCGGAACACATAAGCCTGTCTGAAAGCAGGCAGAGATGTCTAAAGGCAACTGAAGAGGTATGAATAAAGCACGATGTCTAAATTGGACTCCTTAAACACTTCATTTTTATTTCTCTTGCTAAGACTCCTCTCTTGGGCTGGCCTGGAAAGAAACGCATCTTGCTGAAGAATGGAGGGTCCATAAGTAGAAAAAGAAAACATGGAGGTTTTAAGTAAAAATATAAAATAGAAATGTTAACAGCACTATGTAACAAGTAGGTAGACACTAAGAAGAGATATTTAGTTGTTACACCCGACTGGCATTCTGCCTGAGGTGGAGGTTTGGCTCAGAGGGGTGAGGTTTCCCTGTTCTGAGAGGAGCCTTTGCCTGCCTAAGTCACACAGTCGGAAAGACAAAGTTATTTATCTGCAATAGCGTACGTCTCTGCTGTTGCTGTTACCAGTGTAACAGCAGCCTGGAAAGCAAAATGCTTTTGCTACCTCAGCTCCTGACCACAAAGAACTAGAGCACAAAAGGAAACAATTTTTGTCTTAGTTTTGTTCTTGAACCTAACCAGGACCTACCCCATTTAAAAAACATCAAGTCTAAAGAACATTTTCATAAAGGGTTATAAGAGAGGTAAATATAATACTGAAAAACAACTACACTCATCTCTTTTCTCTACGGAGTCATATAGCTTCTTGAAAGAACTACAAACATAACAGCTTGAATGGACAGTTTAGTGTGAATGCATTACAAAATTGAAGTAATTTTAACCTTTTCAGGAAACAGAAACAACATTCAGTTCACAAAAGTTTCTGACTGAGTGTGAATTTCAAAAGCAAAATGTTCACAACTGGTTTTCTGCAAATAATCTGCAGAAACAGCAATTTTCACCGACAGAATTAAGAGTCCCACAGTACAGGGCGGTCACGTCACCACGGTGGCAAATGCTGTACGCAGCTACACAAGTGATCACAGACAAGGCTTTGAGCTATTCTTTGATTCAGTCAGCATGAAGGTAGTAATATTACTGTCCACATTTTTTACTAGTTAACACTGAACTCTTATTTTAAGGATGAAATAAATTGACTAATACTTGGATCAAAAAATTGGGATTATCATGGAACGTTGTCTAACGGTTGTCTCTATCGATAGACTCTTACAGGACAATATGCAGAACATTTCTATAATCATTTTATAATGATTATAAAATCATGCAATATGCAATCATTTTTATAATATGAGCAATCCCATTTCTGGGTTTAATTCATTTTTTTCCCAAGTATCACAAGTGTGATATTAAACAACCTGCTCAGACAGCAGTTTAATCCATTAAGCATAAGGCAACAGGCCTGGGGTTTTTTAAACTCTTACCCATAGGAACAATGCAAGCAGCAACAAGGGTATGATCCTGAGAGGCAAAATTATACTATATAGAACTAGACCACCCAGCTACTTAAAACTGAAATACTGAAGATATATCAGACTACAATCATACTACAATCACAAAAAAGGTAAGGTGTGGAGATGACTGCTTTTATAATTGTTTGCAAAAGTAGAAGAAATTAGCAATAATTAGCAGCGGTCCTTATTCTGAAACAGCAAACCCTATTTTGTTTCTGGCAAACAGCTGAACTATTAATGTTTGTGAAGTATACTGAGATCTATCAATAGAAAGTGTACTAGGAGCGGAAAACACATCACCACTTGTGTTATACAGACCTGTGTTAATTTTACTCCTTTGAAACCTAGTTTGAATCAAGAACTACATAAAACTTTGATGTAAAGCAAATAATTGTTCTGCTCAAAACACAAGCTGGTTTTGTGCTTTGAAGATGCGTGGCAGTAAAGAGCGGGAAGTCACAAATGATTTCCATGGGAAACAAATGACTCTACAGTACTCCTATCATTGCTCAGACATCTACTCCTGGGTCTTCTGATTACGTTGTGAAAGGATGTGAAACCTCAGAAGTATTATTTCTTGTATATTTTTACATGTCATGAGCACAATGAATGCAATTGCTCCCAGGGGCAAATCAGAGAGCGTGCTTATTGCTAGAATCAGAATGCACCAAACTCAGGTTTTGATCTATTAAAATAGACTATTTACAGCTAAGGTTTCCTTTTTGAAGAAACTTCCCCTTCTGAAATCTCTTTTTTTTTTTGCACATTCAGAGTTTGATAGTACATGTCTGCTTACATGAGGATGTGCTGTTATGCATGGTGCACATATTACAGTTTTGGTACTAAATAGCAAAAGCTGATATAGTATAACCTGTTTTCCCTTGAATATCTAGTTCTTCAGCAGAGAGAACCACCAAAACTTAGCTTAGAAACCCACTTTCCCCATTTGTAGAGGCCCGAGTATTTTCAGAACTTATAAAAAATTGCATTTATGATGCTGTAGTAAATAAATTGAATGAAAAATAACTTTCATTCACCAAAAGGTAGAACCAACACATGACTGATTAACTTCAGCAGATGACATGTAAGAAAATGCATTCTTACAGCTTTATAGGCATACAGACTATATGCTTTTACATACCTCACTGGATTTTATCCTGTTCTAGTTAAGTTTTCATCAAGTACCTCTCAAAGTATCTAAGTAACTTTGCAACACCTTCCTGCTCAGTGCCTCTTAGCAATACACAGCCATTTCACAGCTGCTGCCTGTCATCCCTGCATTTCTGGCAAGTGTCTCTATGATGCGACAAGTAACATTTGGCCCATAATACCAATTCTACAAAACCACTTTCTAATTAAAATGTTGTTTGAAAATCCCTTCTTATCCTAGCATCTGAAATGACTTGAAACTAATATTAGACATATTTATAACTCATAAAATATTTACCTTCAATTTTAAGCTTGGGGTTTTTTTTAATTTCTAGCCCACGTTAGAAAAAAAAAAGTAACTTCTCTGAAAGCGTGTAAACAGGAGCTAGAGGTTCATTTCAAACTGTATGCAAGGCAAAAGAGCACATTAGCTTTTTTAAAGGCAAAAATAAAGATCATATGAGGAATGTGCCAACTTTCCATAGATAACCAATAGACAGCGATTTGACTTCCTAATTGCATTTCTGTTTTTCCAAGGACAAAGAGAAGAGCTTCAAGGAAATGAAACTCCCCAATGTCAAGTATCAGCATGATTACATTTGCTGTATCTGTGCTGAGAAACATGACTTTTCTTTCTAGAAATACTAGCAAATATTCTCACAAGTGATCCTGAGGTAAGGCATGCCACGTGAATTTTCTGGTTCACGTGATGTTTTGGAGTTGACAGATCCTCGTATTAAAAGTCACAGTAAGCCTTCCTGACATTTATTAGGCACTGGAGCAGGCTCTTCAATGGCTAACCCATCCTTGCTATTCACAGCCTCTGAACAAGCAGATCAATCTGCTCCCCAGCACAATGTTTCTTCTATGTCAGTGGCTGTGTGGAAGACATCTATTTCCTGGCTGAGGTGAAGTTCATTGTATTGAATTAAGCATAGACTTGGTACACAACAGATGGTGTTTCATACATCTTTTTAGTGTGCATAGAAGTGTTTTACTGTACCCTGCATCTCTCTTTAAGGAAGTATGTCCACTATTTTGTCAATAAACTAGTATTTGAAGCCTAACAAAATATAATGAAGACTACTAATTTTCCATGAGAAGTAGCTTAAAATTTTCCAGTAGTAGATAAACCATGACAGGACTGTGGCATAAGAACTGAGCCCTGTGTCACACTGCGTTTAGAGATGCAGTGCTCCAGGGAGGATGGAGGGGAAAATGGTGAAGGTGTGGACAGGAGCTCCGAGCCATTTCTTAATGAATCCTTTTAAAGTGCTACCATTTAGGTGGAAGCTCAAGGGAGGAGCAAGCTCAAGCTAGGATATCAAGCTAAAGATGATCAGCAGGTCTGAACGTTAAAGTAACCTTTAAAGTTGGTTGACTGCTAGTTCATAGAGAAGCTTTGTATTCACTCTGTTAGCAGGACAGCTGAAATTTCCACCTTGTTGGTAGTTGTTAAGCAGAAGTTTTCCAGAATCTGAAAATTTTTTTGTTGCTTTTCTGCAATGGGTGATGAACAAGAATCTGTTCTCAAAACATCAGAGCTTCTTTTAGAGTGCTGGTTATTACAGATAATTTTTTTCTTGTGTCCCCTCCCTACATCTCAGCCAGTCAACAGAACCTAGGCTGTGTTGAAAACCTTCTTCTATGCCTGTTTTTCACTTATAGTCTCTCAACTTAAACTGCATAGTTTTCCTGGCTTCTGTTTAATTCAGGAAACAGAACCAATAATGAGCACTATTAGAGGGAAGGAAATAGTTGAGTTGGAGCGCCATTAGGTTCATAAAGCTTAAATCATTCTAGTGCTTGCTCCCTATCATTCTTTATATGTGAAGCCTAACTTAAAAGAGAAACTTGAACTTGCAAAAAAATTAAAAATCCTAACAGCTGGATTATGACTATTTTACCTCAAAGCAACAAATTGTTTCCTACTTAAGGAGATACATTACTGTGTTCTGCAACAGCTGTTCTGGGACTTGATAATCAGAATTCAGGTTTGTGATTTAATTTTATTAACTCAAAATATATATGAGTAGTAATAAACCTGTCTTATAGTAGACAACACACATTTCCTGACCCTGTGAGTAGAACATCTACTCATGTCAGTAAAGAATCAAAGTGTGCAGTCAGAAAAAGGGACCGTTATTCTGTGATCAGCTGTAATTGTCATTCTGATTAACACTTTACTAGTAAGGCAAGCAATGCTTTTAGTTCCTTCTCATTCCTAAAGGCAATAGTCCATGCAGGGAATCTATTTGTGTCAAGTGCTTGCTGCAATAGTTTAAAATGAAAGTTTAATTGAAAAATAAAGGTTTAGGCTTCAAATCAATAGCCTTATCAGATTCATGGCATCCAACCTTTATGTTTATATCCATCTCATTCCAATAATAAACAATTTCAGAATCTGAAATGAAATATGAGTGGTAAAGGCAATATTGTTTTAGCTTTTAGATGATGGAAGGTCTTGTACAGATTTCTCTTTGTTTTCATTAAACAGTGTTATCCAGGTGAAGAGATTTCAGAGCCTATTTTCAAAGGGTGTTTGGTTTTCCAGGCATACAGAACCACCTGCATGTACAGTTTGAGTAGCATGATGTTTTACATAGAAGAATAAAGCTCAAGTAGGTAAAAGCAAATCATATCTCCATCCAGAAGCACAACGTGTGTTGGTAAGGGACTTTCTTACATGGAAGAAAAAAAAAACAGAATGAAAAGGCCGTCACCACCTAGGAATTTCACAAGCACCTTTGCTAAAAGAATCTAAAATAAGTGCAAGATACTGTAAAAGTGTTATCTTTACTAGCACTGTGGTTTGCCACTGATTTCTGTTTAATAGAAGCATCTGTTTGAAGTTTTCGGAACTTCCAATCAAATTTCAATACTATAGGAATTTCTCAAGGAATGAAAACAGCGGTTTCAAGAGTCAATTTTAGTTTTTTCCCCACAAAAAAACATACAGGTATAACATCAAATGTCCTCCGTCAGCTTCTCAGAGACTAAAATAGGGAGACATTCAAAACAGCTGTGGCAAGGCTCCAGCAGTGGTAGGAGGAAAGCTTTGTTGCGCCTGCCAAGAATCTCAGTGACGGGGAGCAAAGCGCTGAACTTTGCCTTACATAAGTGGCTGACAAGCCCAGAGGTCTGTAAGGCTTTCATATTTTCATTTGGCTTTACTTGCTTACAAAAATGTAAACTCTGTGGGAATCCAGAAAAAAAAAAAAGAAAAAAAAAAAAAAAAAGCTTTCATTTCGCTAATCATACTGTGTTAAGCCAGTATTTACAGGTCAGCTTTCGCTATGGTATCCAGCTACTGCGGATTTCTTTTAACATACCTTCTCATAAACACTTTTTTCCCCCCCTATATTGACTGATAGGGTGGCTTCATTCATCTCTTGACCTAAAGGGTCCTGCTTTGCCAAAAACAGCCAAGAGAAAAACCTCATGTGACACGCCTCACATTTGCATTTCACTACCAAAGTGTTTAATCTTGCCCATGAACAGCTGAGTGAACATGGGAGCCCCAAAATGTTCAACGGCCATTTTCTTTGCCAAAGAACAACTGATTTATTCTTAGAGGGATTTTATTTTCTTAATTCTTTGGTTTGTTGCTATTCTGGTGTCTTGAGGTGACACAGCGTTCATTCTTACCATTTCATTTTCATATATCTTGTACACCCCAAAATACAAATCAGCAGGCCAGGACTATAGCATTAAGGAAGTTTTGTTGTGAATTTGGTTTAAATCACAGAACAACTTCAACCAAAATAAATAGATTTTCCTCTTCACTTGCGTAAAAAAACAAATAAGTTGTCTGGGGTTTGACATTTAAAAACATTTTAATGTTCTACACTGCAGAGTTACTTTTGTTTAGAGAATGTTGCTTTTTAAGTCATGCTTTGAATAAAGCTCAGTATTTTGGCTTTCCCAAAATATATTTTGGAGTGTGTGTTCTTTTGTTGTTAATTTTTTGTTGGTTTTGCCAAGAACATTCAAGTGTTTGAGGTTGAGCAAGACCCATGTTGTGGGGCTGGTGGTTTTTCTTTTTTCCTCCCCTTCAAGAAAGGTCTTTTTCCTCAATTCAGTCAGTGAACCAATATCTAGTTTTATTGCCTAGGTGGAAGCTTCACTTTAGTTCCAGATCATGGACTGAATCTGCAAAGGTGTTTAGGTGCCGAACTCCCATAGGAACAACAGGAATCACTAAATTCCATTAAGAACTGTGCTGATTATTCTTCACTTCCTCAGTGGGCACTGTGCTATCAGGTCAGATTCTTTCCACCTCTCCTTCCCTGCCCCTCCCTGCAAAGGAAATACCATGAAATTTTTCTCCAGAGGAACATGTCTGATTTCACAGATACTAGAAGCTGCCCTTTACAATCCCACTAATCTTCATGCCCCACAGAAGACAAATGGGCTGGGCAGTCCCTGGCTGGGTCACTTCTGTGAGGAGCTGGGAGGACACTTGTTAGACCCAGGCCACCTCACAACTCTGTAGATTGTAGTGGCTCCCAGAGGCAACATCTTACACACAGGCTTTTCCTCTCCATGCAAAAAGGGGGGCGGACGTGTCAAGGGGCATCAGATGTGTTGTATCCTATTTTCTGCCTGAAAATTGAGGGGGAGCCGTGAAAGCTGAGTTTATGGGACAAGTGGGCTACTGCAGCAAGGAGGCCAAGGTGCTTTCCCACAGTAAAGCACTATATTAGCATTCTTCCCAGGGAAGCTGAAGGAGGAGGTGCTCCTGCACATGCTATTAGGCAGCTACCCAGCGAGATGGCAGGGCAGCCGGGAGAGGGGATGTGTTTTCCTGTGTGAATAAAGAAAGGTGATTTATAAACTGCTGAAATGTCCATCACGTGAGCTTTGTTTCCTTTTTAGTTCTAATCAAGATTTTTATGGCTGTTGTGGTTTAGCCCCAGCCAGCAACTCAGCACCACGCAGCCGCTCGTTCACTCCCCCTACCCCAATGGGATGGGGGAGAGAATCGGAGGAGTAAGAGTGAGAAACACTCCTGGGTTGAGATAAGAACAGTTTAATAATTGAAATAAAGTAAAATAGTAATGATAATAATAACAAGATAATAATGATAATAATAATAACAATATACAAAGCAAGTGATGCACAATGCAATTGCTCACCACCTGCCGGACCGATACCCAGACAGTTCCCGAGCAGCGATCGCTGCTCCCCAGCCAACCCCCCCCAGTTTATACACTGAGCATGACATCATATGGTATGGAATAGCCCTTTGGGCAGTTTCAATCAACTATTCTGGCTGTGCTCCCTCCCAGTTTCTTGTGTACCTGGCAGAGCATGGGAAGCTGAAAAGTCCTTGACTGGCATAAGCAGTACTTAGCAACAACTGAAAACATCAGTATGTTATCAACATTCTCCTACTAAATCCAAAACACAGCACTATGCCTGCTACTAGGAAGAAAATTCACTCTATCCCAGCCGAAACCAGGACAACGGCAAAGGCAGCAAGAACATTGCTTGCTGCTCATGATGCTGTATTTCTGCTACACAGAACGAACCCTCAACATATGCCAGTTACAGTAATGTACACCTTACTGCAGATTAAACAAGATCATCTCACACACACATCCCATACTTTAAGATACCTACGTTTTTCATTATGCTTATGTTCGCACATACACTGTTAGATCAAATTTCCAGCCTTACAGCTGACCTCTGATCATTGTATATTTTGTTGTTGTCAATGTCAAGGCAGTAACTGCAACCAGAACCCGAATCCACGAAATACATATAAGTTGCTTCCTCTGTATTAGTAGCCTTGAGAAGATTACTAATCCTCCTACCTGTGTGGAAAGTGACTCAATAGTATGGTACAATACAAACAAGTTGACCCTGCCATGGTTATATTTCATGGGTTTCAGGTCTCTTTAGTTCAAACTTAATTCTCTCACAAGAATTAAAGTATCTTAAAGAGTGCCATAGATAATTGTATTCAATGGAAATATCTTTAGTGATCACTATATCCATTTGATTGAGTCCTCTCAGTGTATTGTATAACCTAATCTGCTCCCATACTTATTAATGGGTGATGCATTAATAGATTTACAATATAATCACAGATAAAGTAAGAGAGGGAAACTGTTACTAAGAAACACATGATAGCAAGTCTTAAAATACCCTGGGATAGGTTTGAACTACTTGCTGGCTAGAAAAGTGCTGAATCATGCCCTTAGGCTTATACTGAAAATAGTGTTTCATTTGGCAAAGCACATACAAGTTATTACATTCCCTATTGTTGAAAGCCTGCTGAATAGCTACTGATCACGAAGGATGAAGAAGCATTCTCCTAACTTTTCTGCTTCCTTAAGAGAATAGCAAGTATGTTTTCTCCTAACAGTAGTTCTCCCTTTCAGAACATTAGCTTTTAACAGAACAAGAAAGGCCCCAAAACATTTTCAAGGCATTCTATGAGCTTTCTCAGTTTGAGACACCTTAGAAGAAACATTACTTGCCTTTTTACACACATAGCATTGATGGGTAGTAGATACCACTCATCTCTCACTTGCAGTCCTCTCTGGTGAGACTGCCGCGTTCTCAGTACATGGTCTATAAGTTACTTCTTAGACCTAAGGGAAGAAAAGAGCCTTTCTTGATCATTTAATGATTGAATTAATATGAGGAAAGTGGTTCTCTCTGAGGCCTTGGAAAAGGTGACTGCTTAATGCCCTTAACAAGGAGGGAGAGGTTTTAAAAAGTTGAGTTCAAAAGCTCCAGCTGGAGTTAATTATGTTCTCTAATAGGCTTTGTAATGACTGTGTTTCCCAGCCTTTGGCATCCCATAGGCAGAAGGAGAGACAAGAGCTGCCCTCTGAGTTTCTCTGGGTGCCTCATTACCTCTTCCCTTATTCCTTCTGCCCTGGTGTGATGGAGCCCTAGACTGAAGTCCTGGCTTTATCAGCAGGAAGGGTGCAGCACAGGCTGCTGGTACGGACTTGGCAAAGTCCGTCTAAGGTGGCTGGGCACCCTCTTCCAGCAGCACGAGTTTCATCCTCTTTCCACCCCCTTTGCCAGTGTGCAGGGCCTCTTGCTTTGGCCTGAGTGCGGCACGGCTGCCGCTGGCCTGCCCCTGGGAGCATTAGCCCTGCAGGAGGGAGAGGCCGTGCAGAGCAGCCCCTTCAGCAGAGCTGCCAGGGGACAGGCACTGGGAAACTGTAAGAAGGGAAGAAATACTACTGCAGTTTTCTCTGTTCAATCTGGCAGTGTTACTTCCCGCCCCTCTGGTTGACTTGACCTCTCTGCAGTGGCTGACTGCCATCCATGTAATATCTCTCTATATAATACAAATATCTATAAAATATATTTAAAACATGTTGGTGTTTTTTAAAAGAACAGAAGGGATATTACCCTTTAACCATCTACCCTGTAACCATTATACAAGAGTTTGGGTATCAAATGAAACATTCTCATGCACTTTTTATTACAGGAGGGGTAATGTCTGTGGTGACACAGCCACTGGAAGTTGCAGCTCTTGCATTTTGTCTGTAACTTACATATAGTCATGTAATTTTCCTTGCAAATAAAATCCATCTTTGAAGAGCAAAATAATCTCTAGGCAGGAAGCGTGGGCAGCTGTCTCTCCAGTCTCTGTGAAGGGCAGTTTACTCAGAAAGCAGAGGATGATATTTCCAGAGTTTCCTTTACGGAACTTTAAATTGTGGTAGGTTGGACACATGAGGTCTGTTGAAGAGACATGCTGAGTTAATTTGCTGCTTTAGCAAAGCTGCCTGGCACAGGCCATCTGCCGTATCCACACTGCATAGGGGGTTATAGGTACTTCATGCTATATATTTCTGCTATACAGAATGGACCCTCAACTCATGATAATTACTGTTACCTTTGTGCTATGTATTTCTCACAAGTTCACGAGTAATTTACTGAACTCTTCAGCGCAGCTGTAACTAGGTAATTCCTCTTGGTCTCTGCCTGATAGGTTACTCTTTTTCCTCAAATCCACAAACACATTTTGCTTCTCAGTCCTACTTTCTTAGGTTTCAACAGCAAATGACTGAGACTAGTAGAGCCCAGAAACGGTGGTCCTTTGCATTCATCAAGCCCAAGACACAAATGACCTGTATTAATTAACCTTCAGGCAGTATCATTAGGATGGCACAGAACCGTCTCACCCCAGACGACTCCAGAGGCAGGAGTAAGATCTAGAGGCAGTTTAGTGTGACAAGCGATGTTTCAGGGTAAGGGAGCAGGGCAAGATGGAAATGTCCACTGAAAAAATTAAAGATCTGAAGGGTGCAGGGATTTAATAATGTCTAGAAGTGAGGTAATGACATGAAAGCAATGAATCTCATTCTGCAGTATCTGTGTGTCTCTCTGTCACACACTCCTGGTGGGCTGCCATCCTTCCCGCTTCCTTCACGTTTTATACACTTCTATCATCCCAGTCTAAGCTCTCCAATATGCTCTTCTACACGTGCTGGACAAATATTCCTTTACAAGAAACTGCTATCTCCCATGCCTCTCTTGCTATGAGACACACTTTGCTGCTCTGTGAAACCCAGTCAGAACTGTCTTTTTTCATTTCTAACCAACGTTTGTACTTAAGGCTTCCAGAATTGGTTTACTTTCACTGTCCTATTGTTTTGTGATCATAGCCCAACTTCTGGTACAATTTATTTAGCGTGAAGTAAGATAAGAATTGCTGACTCATCTTCAAGTACATCTAACAATGCCTTGTATCACTTCCTCAGGATGGTCTTGCGAAACTGGTCTTTCCCTTTTTTTTAAACAGTGTTATTCATGGATGTAAGCAAAGTTAGCGGAATAAAAATGCATTGTAAGAATTGCAATCAATACTACTGAGGTGAGCTATTCCTACCTATTTTATTGCTTAAGCTTTTACTCAGTAACAGTTTTCACAGGCAACGATACAGAATGATTAAATTGGTTTTAATTTATCTAATAAGAAGCAGGATAACACACTGACAGCCTTTTATTTTGAAGTGTTAACAAGGAGGATTAGAACTGCAATTTTTTGTTAATGATTCTGTCTGTTAATGAAGAGAATTAGAAGACCAACATGGTCATCAGGAAATCATTCTCTGAATATGTATCTTTAATAATTCAGTAGAGTATTTGCTTGTTGTCCTTTCCAAAGGTGAAGGTTCTTGGAACTTCTAATAGCAGTGCACGGAGTCCGCACAAAATGACCTCAAGTAATGCTTAAGTATGATCCCAAGTAATGCTGCACACATTCAGTAAACTACAAAAATGAAAGTTGCTGCTGCCTTGGTCATCTTGCTTGGCACCAGGCTACAAGAAAGGCTTGCACCCTGAAGCTTAGTCCATGAAAACCACTGATAACCCTGCTGAAGTGCCACTGACTGGTTAGGTCCTCTAGATCCCTCTTTTCTGGTGTCAAATTTATCTTCAGCAAATAGGTGGTGCATGGGAAATGTACAGACCCAGAAATCAGCACCTATCCCAAACACACAAGTGCAACTTCCGTGGTTTAGAGCTCTGTGGATGTGGAGGTACGTGGCTAGGGTTGAGGAGAATGCTGATCTGTACTTCAATTCCTTTATCTCATTTAAGAGAACTTACAATTGCTAGAAAGCGCTGAGGTTATTAATATGATCTTCTAGCACTTCTGTTTCCATGCTCTGATACTCATCTAAGCTCTGTCCTCTATGGCCGAGTGGGGAATGCCAGCTAGACAGCAGATGCAACATGGGAAAGAAGCACAAAATCGGTCTGAAGTTACAGCTTTCTGCTGAACATCCAGCTATCAGCCTTGGTCTCTTCTGTTTGCTCTGTTCCATTTAGATAAGACAACATTTAGATTTTACCACAGCAAAGCGGATGAAACAAAACTGTATGTTCCTCTATAGCCCTGAACTTGAACTGGTAACCTATGTTAATAACCCAAGTAAATAAGTTACCGTTTTGTTACTGAAAATCTAGTCTCAGTTAGCAAAGCAGAACTGGAAGAGAATTCATTATTTGTGGAGGGAGGACATACCTAAGCGTTCATCTCAATTAAAAAAAAAATCTCTGTTATTGTCTAATCAGGCTGCTTTTGCTGTGAATCCAAAAATTCAGGTCCAATTCCTCTGTTCACTGAATTCCTCTATTCAGAAAATCTATTCCTCTCTGTGTCCACATAGTCACACAAAATTGAAGAAATAGAGGAAATAAACAGTGGGAGAACAGTTTCTTTTCCCTTTTTTGGCTAAGTATGGCCTAATGACACAGATTCAGGGGAAGGAATTAAAGGTGATGAGATGTATTTTATTATTCTGTAGATATTATGGATTTTGCACTGAGGCTAGTGGTATCTACCAGCTTCAGGCACTAATTAGAGCAAGCAAGATAGCAGAAAACAAAAGATCCAAAGCATGACTCTACTTCTTTCACAACTGAAAATCCCTGGAAAGGCTATCCTGGGACAGTGAAGGCAGTAAAAAGGCTGTCAAGTTAAATGTCCTTGAAGTGTGCATGACATTATAAAGCAACAGCCATTTTTAAGACATATAAGAGAAACATTCTGTCTTAAAAATCAGTAAATAAAGGCTTCCCAACACATGTAAAGTCACTTGGTATTTCAGATGGGGAAGAAACTTTTGAAAAGACATTCACAAGACTTTCTTGTGCAAAACTCTTCTCCTGGGAGAAACATTTAATTGTTTTATACATTCCTTCCATGGGCATATGCTACTTCTAGTGCTATTTTGTGTATTTCTTTCCAGGAACTGGTTGTATTCCAAATGCCCCACGGTGTGCAGGGGAGTTTATTCCTGATGCCATCCACTCAGTCCACTAATACCTTGAGATTACGCTACTGAAATTTGCAGCTCTGTCTGCTCATTCAAAACCTCTTGAAAGAAAATGTTGCATGGATGAAGTTGCCTGTGCTCAGACATCCACCAAGGAAGCTCTGCAGCTCAGGTGGGCTGCTCAGTGCTTCTTTGGTTCCCGGCTGTGTCACAGTTTGCTCCCTTCGGGCACAGCTGAACAATGCCAAGGTCAGTACAGGATGACATGGAATAGTACATTGCAGCCAAGCAAATAAATAAATAAAAAAAAGCTCCTAAAGTTTCAAGTAAGTAATTTTTATTCCTCTGAAAGTTTTGTCAAAACTGTCCCAAATAATGGATTCTTTATCTTGTTTTGTTATCTTTAGAAGGTAAATGGACTGCAGCACACTTCATACTGTAAACAGTAACTTTGGCCTTACTCCAGTAGCAGCTGAACAAATATTTCTAACATGCACAACTCCCCCTCTCTCTTTCTCAGCTGGACAGACCACATTATTTTTATAACTCCCTGTCAGTTCTTCACATCTAATGTGGTCAGCCAGGGGAAGGAAGCTCCCAGAAATGAAGGATTCAAACATTCCATTTACCTTTTCAGCAGTCTTAGAACCAAATGTGCCTTTCTAGGAGCAGCCCCAGAAAACACACAGTCCAAATTCTCCAAGTTAAGGTCTGCAGCTCTTAGTTAAATCAGCAGGCCGCAGACAGCTAAAGGAGCTCAAAGAAGCAGAGTATATAGGATATGTATACATACAATGCAGGCAGGCTCTGCACAGGAATATTACATGTGAGCATTTCGGAAAACAGTTTTGGCAAGTCTGCTTAAGGAAAACAGGAATATTTGTACTGTTGTACCGAAATAACTTGAGGGAAAATCTAATATTCCTGTCACGCTAAATAATTCAGAAGACCTTGTTTAGTTAAAGAAGATTCTCTGCTGAAATGATATGAACATTAATCAAGAGGCATCAGTTTGAGTCTTTTAGTTCAAGATAAAATATCTGAAATGGTTTGAACAGTATTGAAAATGTTAACGTGACGAACATTTTCTTCGCTTTAGGTGTCCTGCTTAAAAAGGATCCTTAGATGAAAAGTTGCTGAATCTGCTTTACTTGTACTTTCTAAGCATAAAGAGGATTTTCACACTAAGCATTTTGTTCTTTCAACCACATATTTCAGCTTTCTGTCTTCAGCAGCGCCCCTTTGAAGATCTGCTGTATCATCGCTCTAGGAAATCTGTGGTAATTGTGGAGTTTTGACAGCAGTCAGGAAAAAAGCTTTCACTCTTATAGAAGATGGCTGAACACTTTAATAATCATGCTGAACAGCTTGTAATAGTGAATTCAGTTGCTTATGAACTGAAAGCAAATGTTAAGACATCACATGAAAAGATATTGATGGGCAATATTGATATCAATAAAGATATTGATATTTATTGATGGGCAAGCTACCCATGGGACAGATCTCTGGAGGGCAATTAACTAGTGGTTAGCTGGTGTGAAAAGTCAGTGTGAACTAGTCTACTAGCTCAGCAGTGGTTCCAGAGGAAATACTGAACTGGAGGAACTGCAGAAATACATTACATGCAACTGGAGAAAAACAGAGCTGGAAAAAATGGTACCTGCCTTTGAAGATATTCAGGATTAGAACCTCCACAACTTTAAGGATTTCAAGTATGCTGTAATCCAACTTTGTTAATGCTTATCTTCTCAAGCAAGATTACACATTATTCCCATCCCCTTTTACACAGTCAGGTAAGTTAACACATCACCTCCCAGTCTCTAAATGACCCTAATTCTTTCACTCTTGCCTCATTTCCTAGAGCTCTGATTACAACTGTTGCGCTCTTCTGGTTTCTCTCCAGTTAGCACTGCTGTTCAAAGACAGACATGAAGGAAAAATGGGATGCAGTACTCAGTTTTTCCCAATTCCAAAGAGAACAGCAGCCTGTACGATTCAATTCATGAATCTTACATGCTATAGACCTGTTTCCATTTATTTTTTATGTTACTTATCTTTCGCCCTTGTTGTGCTATAACCTCACAATTCTTTTCTACAAAACCAGATAGGTGTTCCCTATCCAGTACTTGAGCAGTCAGTTGGTCCTGCCTAAAAAAAAAATGCCTTGCACTTGTCTACACTGGATTTCATCTTATTTTTTTCTGGACCACTTTATCAGTTTGTTAAGATGTGCTGTTGGCAATAGACATACATACAATATATCACACATCACATTACAGGCCTAACACATTTTTACCCATTTTTCTAAGGACAAAGGACTCATACAATCACACTGTTCTCTGTCACCTCCACCACTTCCTGACAGCTTTTGAACCACAGTTCATTCCATCTAAATATGATGAAAGAGAAAGGTCTCAAAGATTGACTTCAACAGTTTCATGAGAATCAGCAGCTGGGTAGAGAAGCCTGAAACTGCTTCCTTCCTTAGAGAGAAAAGCCTTTGGCATGAGCACAAGACTCGTGTGCGCTGTTTGTCCTGTCAGCTACAGAGCACTCATGGGCCTGTTGCACACGCATCGCTCCTGAGGATCAAGCAGAGCATGTGCTCTACTGATAAAACAGGGGAGAGGAGACATCATGGAAGAGCTAGGATTACACAAGACAGGGGTAGGAGCTACCATTATTGCATTTGTGGGTGTATGGGGACCGAGAACGTGTAGATAGAGAAAATCACGCTTCATTACTTCTGCTGCTTGAGAAAGAACTCATTTTGAGACTCTGGTATGGTGTCATTGGGATGCGGATATCCTGTATACTGCCTTTCCCCTGACTGAAGTGGACAATGGCTTACCATGAACAAAGTGGGTGTGTTTTCTGAGCCAATCTGTACAGCTTTTACAAGTGGTTTGCAGTTTTGGGGGTTTTTTAGGTCTTAATGAGTTATGCTTAGACACCTACGGAAGTTCTAACAGCAGCATCTACTGTACATTCTCTTTCCCTTATCTACCAAAGGAGGATAATCATATTTTCTAAACATAAGTCAAGTAACTTCCCACGCATTTAGAAAGGATTAAGAACTCTTAACCATGCCTCTGTGAAAACAGATTGCTCCATCGCTCTATACCTAGAATAAGAGTGGAAAGCACATGGTTGTGTGCTTCTCTTGTGACCAAATACAATAAAGTTTAACTAGAAAGAAATATTGACCCACACAAGGACAAGCTGAAGTATTTGAAAAAGCATTATTGAACAGCATGCACTTTGTCCATGCACTTTGCAAGCCTTTAAGCAAACATCTTTGTTCATTTTTTTCTACCCTTCAGAGTTGCAAAATATAGTCTGTCTTATTTAAAGCAGAAGCTGGAGGCATAGTCTTACACCAGGAATAAAATACTTTTAAACCTACAGTGATTATTACACCATGCAGTTAACAGCACCCACAAGCAGGAAAAAGAATGTGTGAGTACAAGAGGGCAAGATAATAAGGACTATTACTCTAATACTTACTACTAGCATCTCTAATACTAAAGTACTTGAGAAAGATATGAATGCAGAGTACAGCACAATACATTCCTGGACAACCTGGAAATAGGTCAAATCTTGAGGCAGATAAAAAAAAAGCATTATCACCTCCACAGTGCCAGATTTGAAAAAGCTGCATCTATTAGTTGCACTCTCCTCCGGCAGAAACAATCTTTACTCTGAATTATTTTGCTTGTAATCTTGTATTGTTTCAAAGTTATGAAGAGCCTATGACTTGGCATTGACTTACTAAGACCTGCTAGTTTTTAATACTAAAAAGCAGTAGAAATTATTATTTTAAATGAGTCTGGAATTGCCTGTTCATTTCTATTACAGAATGTTTGGTTTCTTTATGAAGCTTTACCTGCAAGTTGTGATTCTTTGTAGATTAAGAGTTTAAATATATGCTTGGGAAACTAGTTGTGCAGGAGGCTCTGAAAGAAGCCTCTGTAAGAAGCCTCTGTCCAGCGGGAAAGGAGTGCAACACTATGACATGAAAAGATGGGATCTTTGACAGTGACCACTGAGGGAACACTCAGCCAACTTACAAAGGAAGTGAGCTAGGTCTGCTAACCTAGGACATACGCACCATATAGAATCATAGAATCGTTTAGGTTGGAAAAGACCTTTAAGATCATCCAGTCCAACCATTAACCTACACTACCAAGTCCACCACTAAACCAATTAAGGGTACAGTAGCAATTTCATGTTTCCTGGCTTGCTGGCTGGATTATTTTTTAATGAAAGTAAAAACCAGGAATCATTAAGATTGGAAAGGACCCCTAAGATCACCAATCCAACCACCAACCCAACACCACCATGTCCACTAAACCATGTCCCAGACTGCCACATCTACCTGTTTGTTGAACACTTCCAGGGACAGTGACTCCACCACCTCTCTGGGCAGCCTGTTCCAATGCTTGACTACCCTTTCCGTGAAGAAATTTCTCCTAATACCCAATCCAAACCTCCCCTGATGCAGCTTGAGGCCATATACTTTGTAGAAGCAAAGACAACAGTAACTGTAGTATTTTAAAACTAGTAGATATGAACCTACTTACTCTTTTGCATTTTCTAAGAGAAATTCTCATTAAAGAAACAGAAAATAGTTTAAATTGAAGGTATGAGTACATGCTATCCTTTTTCCATTATCAAGATTCAATTTTCAATCCCTGTCTCATCAGTTCAGTTTAAGAAAACTCTTGAAAATAAAAGCAATTATATATTCCAGAGAAAAATAATAAAATAAGTAATATGCCATTTATGTTGCCTTCTACAGACAGGGTTGATATGTCAGCTACCTAGTAAGCAAAGTAGTGCAGCAAGCAAGTATAGTGGTAGGTATCTTCATTCTATCTTTGGTTGTTAAACATTGAATACTACAGGGTCTTAGAAAACTCAGACGTTTCCAAAATGTGAACACCTGAGAGAAGGAAAACAGTGAAACCATCAAATGGTAAATTGTGAAGGGCCTTCTTCAGTCAAAAAAGGGTTCTTTATCCATCAAGTATACTACACAACACCATTCACAATTCTCTTTCTTTGTACCTACAGGGGTGGATCAGTAACTACATTTTCAAGTCAGTATTCTAACACTTTTCTAAGTAAGTGGCAGTCAAAGAGGTAAGCATTCCTAAAAATGAAAATTGGTAATCTGACTGTAACATCAACATTTTGGTAGCTCCTATTAAAGAGGCATATCACCTACCCTTAATGCTACCAATTCTGATACACGCAAAGCCTGTAGTTTTAACTCACCACATTCTAATTCCAGCATGGGAATAACTAATGATTATTATTATTAATAATTCTAATTCCCATAGGGGACTATCACGGTCATAACATAACTGGGGACAACTCACAAAGGTATTTTTCTAGGAAAAACTCTAGTTCAAAGAGGAATCAGTTCAGGGAAATCCTAGTGAATGAGCACAGCATCCTTCCAAAGATCAATCCATCAAGCAAGTGTATCTTAAATACATGTAACAAGAGGCAGTCCTGTATAAAATAGTCAGTTAAAGTACTTTTCAAGACTAAAACCAGAATATTAAAAGTATCACATTTAATTGTGACCACTCTTACACCTAGTGTTCTCACCTACAGGTTGCTGCTACAGAAGGCCATCATCTCAAATTCAGTATGGTAAAAAGACAACTGGGAAAGTAAAATCATAAAATCATGACAGTTTCCATCCCATCACTACAGAAAACCTTCATCTACAGGATCCATGTTAAATATAGCATACTGAGATGCCCACAAACTGAATAACACAGGACAAATAATTTTTTATGCAAATTTATTCATTAGCTTTAACAACAGTAATACATAAATCAGTACTATGTCCAGCATATAGTTGTATAATAAAATACGCTATTCTGGTAAGATTGATTTCTAGTGCGTACATTTTAAGGGCAGTTTTCATCCAAATTGGACACATTTAAAAATAATAAATAAATACAAGGCCAAAAATGCTTACTTAATGAAAGTCCTGCTGAGTAAGACTTCAGGCTCCACATTGCTTCAAAGCACTAATCAGTACAGGTGTCTGCGTACATCTTAAAGACTTATACACACACGGGTTGTGCTCAAGCAGCATACATTTTTTGACATCTGACTCAGACCAATAGATACTAGATTTCCAGTTTAGACCTCCTTATTCCTCTTAAAGCTAGCATCCACCTTTCTTCTTTCAGGATTGTCTTGCCTTCCAGCTGTGTATCTGCATACATGAATCCTAGCAACATTATGTGTACAAAATACAAAGGTCCAGCCCCCTCCCAGTGCTACTTTTTTGGCTTGAGATCCAGACTGCACTATTAGTGGAACTACTTATGAAACAAATTGCTACTCAGCTCAAATAAGACTACATTACTCTTGGGGAAAAAAAAAAAAAAAAAAAAACCAAACAAACTTTGGGAAGAGATGGGATCATGGTACGTTCCCAGCTCTATTTGTTATGTTTTTGGAGCTCTCTAGACTTCAGAAGTACATCCTTTCTGGGATGTCTGGTGCTTAGTGCTACAGCAGTAAGCTTCAGGCACAGTGGGTTCTGTAAGCTATGGACATCCCACAAGAAGCTGCATTTTCAGCTTTGTTTCCCTGATGGCCAGCGAATCCAATATATGCAGTGGCATTCAGATGTTCATCAAAGTGCAGTATAGAGGCATTCACTGACATTTGGGCTACCTTTATTTATATTCAGCAATATTAAAATCTGGTCCCAATTTAGATTATACACACATGAGAACATATTTGGCAAATCAGAGGTATTTTATTTACTAGTGTACTTATATCACACTGTATAGGCTATCCTTTGGGCATATTTATTCTACAAATCTAGATAAGCTTGTTTTATTGTCTTCTGACTTCTAAATTCTGCTGATGGCAAAATTCCCTTTTCCTTAAGAAGTTACACTCAGGATTGAGTCACAAATTTTAAAACTACTCTAATTTACATATTTTACTTTATTACATCAAAACAAAACCCAAAAGCTTGGTCAAAGTATAAACACTTATAAACCTAGTGAAAACATCCCTGAGAAACTTTCAGTAACATAGCAGTAATGATTAGTTTTGGTCCATTAGAGGAGAAAAATTGTTACATCCAGTTACTGAATACTGAGGGCTACAAGTACATTGGATTCCCATTCATTCACTTTCACTCCTCTTAAAATATTTTATCTGAGACAAAAGCCACTAGAAGTTTTTGACATTCTATTTAGTTTGATATACAATATAATCTTTACAAATTTTAAGATGAATGGCCTAGATTCAGCTCTGGCGTAACGCCTTTAACGTCAATGGAGTTCACACACTTACATTCCAGGGCTGAAGTCTGGCAACACAGATGACTGAAGGACAGTACCTAAAATAAAAAAACCTTAGAAGTTATAGAGGATACTTTTCACAAGTTGCTGACGTATGTTTTTGCATACGACTTCTTTTGCAAACAAACATTTTACAGAGATTTAAGTTTAGCAGTCATACTGTCATGCCATAGGAAAACAGAACACCACCAGGTTCAACTCTACTGAGAAAGCAAAGTGCGTAGAGTAGTTTCCACAAAAGTGCACATATGGTTAATGACTATGGAAGTACTGTGTTAGTACACATGCAGGGTAAAAAAAAAACCACACAAGAACTTCTTGAAAATCAGAGGCATATATCATTCTTCATTGCTCTGAAGTTGCTTTAGAGAGCCACACATCTCATTGTTTTAGCGGTATTTTAGAACCAACTAAGTCAAATTTCACATACATGTAAAACAGATAAACGCAAGTAATCCACTTTTTGACTTCTTTTGCCTGGAATACTAATAATTTTCCAGTATACCAGGCTTTAATTGCGTTTCTGAAAACAACAGCATTCAAAAATAAACTAAAGCTGCTTGTACTCTGAGGCAAAAACTAAGTTAGCCCTAAACTTTATCTTTCTGTACCAGTACTCCTGACCTTAGCACTTTCTGCTACATCAAACCTCAGCAGACCTGTCATTTGCAGTTAAAAAAGCCATGCTTTATAATGTTACATCAATAGCTTCTGCTAAAATGAGACTATGTTTTACTTTATGAAGTGCAACAAAAGTGTAATACAATATCTTGTACCTAGCACTCATCTAATTTGTAAAGAAACATGCAAAAAACCTACAAAGGTGTTTCTGTAAAGTTAAAACAAATACTAAAAATGTATTTGGGGAAAGCATTGGAACTTAAGAGTCCCCTTCAGGAATCCAAGAAGGATGTTTATACCTATTTGAGAAGATAGGCAAGCAGAACTGTTCATGCTAAGGGAAAAACAGAGAAAACCACCCCACACCAAATACTGTCTATCAAGTTATCCTGAAGCAACTGAAAAAAAACCCCTCGTTTTGCTCAATGAGCACAACATATGTGTATAACCACTAAACAGCATCACTACAGGGGTCAGCAACAGAAATTCAACATTATTTTTGAGATCAGATACTACATGTGTAACTTGTGGGGATCCTGTGAAACACCAGCTGTCAAGATCCAACTAGGTTGTCCTCTGCCAAACATGAAACATCTTTACAGGGTCACTGTTAAGATGAATTTTAGCTTTCTTGGGACAGCTTCCTCAAACAGCTAAGTTATGCATTCAACTCTAGAGAAACACCTTAGACAGGGTCACAAAAGGCAGTATATGTGTTTAACCATGATATCTGTGTAGCAAGTTAGTAAGAGAAGTGGATGCTTTCAGACAGTAGATGTATTACCAGGTGGTGAACTGTCAGAGACTGCTTTGGGATCAGGAGTGCAACAAACAAAAAGTTGTTTTCCCAAGCTTTTTTGGGCAAATCTGAAGTACATGATGTGGCCCATTGCAACAAAAGACACAGAAATAAGCACCAATAAGCCAAAAGCTTCCGGGTTTGGGGCCAAGATGACCATGATGAAGTGCAGCAAATCAAGAAGATAATTCATGGAGTTTTGGACACCGTTTATGATGCCTCTTTCAGATTCTACCACATTTTCTTGGAGCAACTGTGTGACAGTCAAATCAAAGGACCAAAGGCCTATGGAGAGAAAAAACAGTTATCCATACAACTGGGCTTCTCACTGTAAGCTTTCATTACTGACACAATTCAATTCATACTTGCAAACACTCTCTTCTGCCAAAAGTGCACGGGACAAGCTAGCCTCTTGTCAGACTAGAATGGATTTTGCACTGAGTCAAGAGCAATTTACTTTCCCTTTACTAATATTTCCCGAAATAATACATACAGCTTGACACACTAACTTGCCTGCCACATCTTGCTTCAACATGTCTATCAAGTTAACGAGGTTTTGCTCATCTGTTCCTTATTTAAACAGCTGTTTTACAGCTATTTACAGTGTATTCATGCTAGCTACAATTGCTAAGTTTTGCCAAAAAAAAAAAATCAAACATGTTTTAAACTATGTGGAATACATAATAATTTACAACAGTCTGTTGACTCTAGCTTCTATACTGTTTTAGTCCATTAGTGATTGAGTTCTAAAAGTTTCTTGCAAACCAACTTAATACATGTGAATCAAGTATTTTCTTCCTCCAAAATTCAGCAAAACCTGCAGAAATTAAGATTACAAAAATTCTATGGGTGAGAATTACTGTTCATTACATTTATGTATTTGACTGCCTCTTCTGTTGACAGATACTAATACTACACTAACTAGCAACTCCTCAAAAAAATAAGCTGTCATCAAAATGAAAGTTTCTGTTCTAAACTCCTTTGCTGGTCACAAGTTTAAAGGTTAGACAATTTATTTAATGAATGGATTAATTTAGTAAACTGCTAAGTTTGAAGGTTTTCATAGCAGATGTGTTTAGTTCTGTTTCCTATCAGCAAATAGTTTTATTTGGTTGTGAAGGAAAAATCATTTAGAGATGAGCATTACAAAAAACAAGTTACATTCATCTCCAAATGTGGTAACTTTTCTCCTATTAGCAATATGATATGCAAGAAATCAGTACTGCAGTCCCTGCACTGGCAATACTATTGCATGATCATTTCATTTTTGTGTGAAGTGTAATGAATTAGCCTTAGAAATGTGATACAACACTTCAACTGTAGCCTACAATTCTAAACTCAAATTTTTATTTAGTTGACAGGCACTGTAATTTCTAGATTAAAAGCAGTCAATAGATCAAATTTTAATAGAGACTTAATACTTACCAACTCTAGCAGCAATGACTCCTGCAAACAGGAGACTAACAGAGATTAAAGGCACAGGCTCAGGACTCAACTCTGGGTCACCATTAGCAGGAGTAGTAGACCCGTTTAAGAAGTTGGGCATTCCAGTTGCAAAAACCATTTCAGGCTTATCTTCTGGAGATGCTATAGTAGGCAATGGTTCACTTTCAAACAGCCTGGCACTTATGTCAGCAAACGGGGAAACAGTCAAATCCAGAGGACTTCCAGGCATGAAAACAGAGATGGCACATAAGACCAGACAAGCAAATTGAGCAACTCCAGAAATAAGGCCCGTGCGAACCAGGCCACACCTGCGACGAAGCCAAGTGAAAGCTACTGTTCCCATGATTCCAGTGACTGCGGAGGCACCCATCAGGAGGCTTAGCACAGAGCCACTCAAACCCTGAGTGTATGCATAGCCTGTAGTAATACAATCAAAGCCCAGAACAGTCATATACAGAAATGCAAGGCCCATGCCTGCAAGAAACACAGGCTGGTTGTAGTATGCAACCCATCCATCACGAAACGTGATGAAAGGTTCAGCAATCCGGGCAGCGCAGCTGACTTCCTTCTCCTGTTGGGGCTCAAAGCCAGTTACATCTTTCTCAACAATTAACTGCACTCCTTCAGCGGGTTTCATGTCACTCTCTGTAAACAGAAATGTAACTGTTAGATACACCCCTGCCTGGAAAGTGCAGAGTGTAAGCTGCAAGACAATTAGTTGCAGTTAGTAAGTTCACTGCTGCAGAAGTGCGTCAGTTAAATTCTGCAATCAATCTTCCTCTGATTACTTAAATGTTTCAGAGTGTCTTTAAACCCACCTGTATAGTAAGATCAAGTTAACTTTATCCCTATCAATTTAAACTCCTGCTTATTTAAACAAACTGTGGTAGGAGAAAGCATATCCTGCTTCTTACCAATAGACATGAATGCTCCATGTCTATAAAGAAATTATTTGCTTAATGAATACCGATGTTAGCTGGCACTTTAACATAGCTTTGTATGTTTAAATGCACTAGCCACAGAAAGTAGGGAATACTTAAACACCTGCTAACATCTCATGTCATGGTAGAAGAACCAAGGCACAGATGCTTGCTGAAGACTACCAAAGCCAAAAGCTTTCAAAACTTGACTTAAAATCTCAAACCACGCTTTTCTACAATTACATTTTTACTCTAATATAGGAGAAAGGCACTTCCACTGGTCACAAACAAAAATAATAAAAAAAAAACACCCACTGCAGTATTCAGATTAGTAACATGGATAGAAACTATACACGTTTGGATGCCTGAGCAGTGTTTTTACACTGTCAAGTTTGAAACAAACTCCACATACAGCAAGTGAGGTACATGATGTATTTCTGCAACTTTTAAAAATGCGTGTCTTCTACTGAAATCAGAATACTGCAATAGCAAAGATTAAGAGATGTTTCCTACATATCGACATTTGCTGAATGCTTTGCTCTTCAGGAGCATTCAAGAGCCAATTCCAAAGCGATGGAGCCTTCTATGCTCTTTATCTTGCTCCCCTATCCTAGGCTGCCACCAGCCTAGTCCAATAGCTTATGGACCGGCTATTACCACAATGGATCTGCTGGCTGTGAAGAAGATACGTCTCTTCAGCACTCACAGCAACCTCCTATCTCACTATATATTGAGCAAAGAACAGATTGCTAGCTAGCTTTTAAAGAAAAAAAACGCAGGAATTCTTTATAATCTTTCTTTAAAAATAGCCACAACATGTTGTAGGTGGGAACCCATAGCTTGAGCTTTCAGTAGTATTCGCATACTGCTATCTTAAAAATGGTAAAATGATTAAGTTTTGTATTCCAGTATCTGACACTTCAAATACTTTGTAACAAAAAGTCTGCTTCTGAAACAATTTTGATTTCTGATATTAAGACTACCTGAAGCAATGTTAACATCAATTTTAAGGTTGCTTATAGTCATAGCCATCTACATTGCAAATCCCAGTTGTTCAGCTTGGCCAAGGAAGCAGAGTAAAGATCAAAGTAGATTTTTTTTTTTCCTCCACTATTTCCTGCAGCATGTGGAACGCATTGAAGCATGCCAGAGTAGAAATACTACCACCTATTCTACAACCTCCTGAAAGCCTGTTAGTACTATGTGCAAGTAGAGAGGAGTTAGCAAGAAAGAGTCCTACACAGGCTGTTTTGCTTGCAGACACTACAGAGCAAAGGGCTTTGTCAGCTTATTAGCTACGGTATAGATGGACAGGAGCATTCCTCATGATCAGCCCTAAATAACAGGGCAGTCTTACTCTAAAGGATTAATTAGGAGGAGGGAATTCATTCTTTGGCTCCATTTTATGGGATTCCTCAAATAGCTGCACAAAGTATTGCTACTTAGAGTCTCTGGTATCTATACCCAAAACCTGAAACCTTCAAGCTATGAGTGGAAAGCTATATAGCCTAAAAGCAGTGTCTGTAGAAGACAAAAGTCAACACTTCAGTTTGACCGATACAGTTACTTTTGTATTTTCAATACCTTTCTTTACATTCAGCTGTTTCAGTTCCGATTCTTCAACTTTTGGAGATTTGAGAGCCAGCGTAGGGGTTTTCTGATAAACCTTCCAGAGCAGCATGTATTCCACACACATCGACATCAGGTTCCAGCCAGAAATGAATCCACAGCCAATCATCGGGGAGCCAAATGTCATTATCTGACCAACTGCCATTGGGGCCAAAATATTGGTCAACTGATCGATTCTTCTTATTGTAGCATTCATATCTGTCAGAAATGATTCGATGATATGAAGTAATTACTGAACACTTACAGTGAAATATTCACTACATAACTGTTGATTGGAGATGTATGCACATCAAGCTAAGAAGTCTTGCTCGAACTGTAAGTGGTTCCATCAGGAGCTAGACTGCTAACAAGAGACACCTTTAGAGCGTTCCAATGTTTAAGTTTACTGGAACCAACCAAGGTGTTCATAAGCCAACTCCTGCCAGTTGTGTCTGCAGGAGGTCTTTCAGGTTTCACATGCTGGGTTTACAGTGGAAGCGTATTCCTGCAGTTGAAACTGTTAGTCATGAGATCAGATTACCCTTACATCCTAGTGACATTATGGACTCCTAAGCCTAGCTCTGTAACATTCAAACCCAGCATGCACAACTCCAGACATTAAGAGGAATCTCATATGGTGGAATTCTTTCCTATGAAGATAATTTTAGCAACTATCTCCCAATAGTAGACCCTGTATTTTTTAATCTCCTCCATTTACTTCTAATAACTGGTGACCACAGTACCCACCATGATAGCAGACCTTTGAAATGGCTTTAAATTTCCTTATTGAGTCACATTGCCTACAACTGCCATCAACCATTCTCTGAACTTACTAAGCAAAGTCCTCGCTCCTTTCTATTCCACACTTTGATGTTTATGCTGTTTAAGCAGCCCATTCTTAGCATGAATACGTCTTGCATTTGCTGGTAGGGGATGTCTCACCCTCCCCAACCTTTACACCCTCTGGGCTCCTGTAAGGTTCCAATTAACGGTGCCGTTGTTTCACCCCTAGAAGTTGCTAGATGCTCAATGGTTTTGCACATCAGGGCTTCAGGCTGCTTAGAAGTACATCTCAAATCCATTTTAGAGTCCTATTATGAAATTAGAGCTTTTGAAGGGCAAGTGAAACTGTATACCAGTATCAAGCTGCTTTTCTGAATCTGTAGAGAATTACTGCTTACCATTCAAAGAAATGTTATGTTGTTCTATTTAGAATTCAAAGTCAATTCAATGTTAACTATTTGACTGGTGGTTAACTAGGATGAGTAAGTTACAATACTTGCATGATATTTGGCTTTAGAAATTCCAAGAACTAAGCTGTGGTTTTTGAGTTATTTGGGGAAGGCTAATATTTCCACTCAGAAAAGGTAGAAAGTAAGAGTGAACGTAAAAATTAAACCAAAGACAATGAAGAAGAGGAAGCCAAGGCAATTTTTTATTTCCCTATTCCACTAAGTTAACTAAGGCTCCTCTTTGAGGAAAGGTAACAGTGCAGAGATGGACAACAGTATCTGTGGCAAAGTCAATGCTAGCGTTTAATTGTAAGGAACTTCAACAGTCTCTAAATTACATTATGATTAAACACATAACAACCCTATTCAGCCTGGAAGAGATCCTTTAGATAGATCTGTTGAACTAAGGTGCTTTGTTCATGGGTTGATTGTTTTTAAATTAAGTTGCATGAGAATTTAGAGTAACCTCTTGCCTGATTTTTCAGTACCAAATGTAAGTGGTCATATAATTCTGTCTGAGATCATGAAGCAGTACAGAGGCAGGACTGCCTCCCATGCAGCAGTTCTCTGCAGGTGTGGTCTGTACCTTATCTCGTGTAGCAAGCAGTACAGGGACTGGGGAGATGATTTGCTGAATAAGATCTGACACAAGAAGAAAGGTTAATGAGAACCATTATAACTTTAAGGCTTTTACGGATAGATGATATTTTCTACTTATGATTCACACGCATAAAGAAAGTGAACCTGTACTGCTGCTCTACAAAAGGCATGACCTAAAAAGGCACTGCAAGGTCAAAATAAGAGACTATGGTGGAAAATTTCTATACTGGGAAATGAAAGCAAGACACTTAACACATTTAATTAAGAACTAGCCTCTCCTGGATGAGATGGGGAAATAAGATTCCTTCATTGGAGATAAACATCAAGAATAAGTCTGCAATATAGGATTCAAATCCCTAAAATACTCTGGCACGTAAACTGAACTTTATGGGCAATTTAGGCAGCTTCATACAAAATTAAAGTCCAGAAGCTGAAATGCTGTCCAGGCCTGGAGGTATCTAAACTCCACAAGCATAAGACTTAAAACTTTAGTCCCAGAGTTACTTCAGTGAGCTATAAATGTCTTGGCCATGTCAAGCTGCTCTGTGCCTTGTTTGCACTTCAGTATCAGTTCCTGTATCTGGGAAGGCTTAAGTCCCCTTACAGGGTTCAATCAGGGCCCACATAGCCTGCCCAAGTTCACTGTAAAAAATGCTGCTTCCCACACCATTTGTTACAATCAGAGCAGCAACACAGCCAAAGATCAATCATACATCTCTTGCAGCTAGGGGTACCCCCCAGCAAAGGAGAGTCACCTTCAATGCATCCTTGGGGAGGATCCCAAACAATCTCTCACACCCAAGTAGTGTCATGACCACCAAGCTGCAGTAGGATTTGAATGGGAACTCATACCCTCTCCTAATAATGCCATGCCACTGTGCAAGAAAGGTGAAAAAGAAGGAAAAAGTATTTACTAGGTGAAAAAGAAGATTAAGTCTGTAGTATCAGATGTCAAAGGAATACAGAGCTTTTGGTTCCAACTGAAGAAAAGTTCACAGCTCTGAGTTAGACACCTAATGCTAGAGAAGTGCAAGATTTCAAATATATCTGCGTGCACAGCATTTCCTACTGGCAATTTCCTGATCCACCTACTTTACTGTTCTGGACTTCATTCTCATGTACCTCTTTCTTTGATCCCTATGTGAGGAGCTCAGTTACGCAACAGTTTTCTGTTTCATTCCAGGGACCTAAAAATAAAGTATTGCAACACTTGGCTTTAAGTGCCTGGAAGTTAAATAGCTTTTCTATTAAACACTTGTTATTTAAGAGTGTGATGTACGTTTATTTGTTCAGCAGGAATAAAGTTTTTCTGTCAAAGCTGCAGTATGTCTAAAAGGAAGACAAAAACAAGTTTAGGGATGCTTAGCTGAACTGTAATCACAACAGTCATTTCTAATCTCAGTAAGCATAGTCCAGAGCAGGGAAGAGGAAAATAAAGCCTGCCCTTTTTACCTGCTGTGTTCTCACAGTATCTGGAACTCAAAGATGTGCTGACCTCTGTAAGACTCTAGTCTGAAATCAAGCTTGGAAAATAAGACATTTAAGGTATTAAAAAGGCAACATATTTCACCTGCCAGTTTGCTTCTGTCTTCCCCTGCAACCACAACAATCCAGTCCCTCTGAATTGTGATCGCTGTGGCAGTGCTGGCCAAATTGGCAATATTTGCTATTGTGATAACCAGGATATAGCACATCGTCTAGAGAAATGTGGGGAAAAAGTTACAACGTGAGAAAATTGATGAAGGGAAATCTCCACTCCAACCCTGTACAACCAGAAAAGACACTTTTACATTTGAATCCATACATTTTATTGTCATTCTTCAGACAAAACAAGACCAGGTCTACCTTACAATTCCTGGCAGAAAACAATCCCTTCTGTTTACCCAACTAGCTTAAAGTTTCATTGGCCAGTTTTAGCTCACAGGAATGTCTGAACAGACTGGAGAGAAAAATAAAAATTCATCTGTCTCCCACACTCCCAAAAGTTTCTTTGTAAGTTAATTCCTTATTAACAAGTTCAAGCACTCACAAGAAGCCATCCATGGTATAAGGTCAAAAGCTGTGTCTTAAACAAGAAGACAATCATCAGGATAATACCACACAGGATGACAGATGCATTCTGTACAACCAAGGATGTCTGGGCCACTGTTTTAAATCAAAACAGAGAGCAACAGTTATGAACATAAGAATGAGCTAACTATAAGCTTAAGGATGTTATAATTAAGAAACATGCACAGAGCCTTTAAATATTTTTATTTTCCTATTCTCCCCCCAAAATATAAGTGGTAAAACTATACTTTATATTAGATTTTCCATTGTCTTAGAGAAACAAATTAATGTCTGATGTAACTTCATAGCTCTTAATTTACAGCCCAAGTAGTTGTTTTCTCAATTAAAACCCAAACTGTACCTGTTTAAAAGCAGGCACTATTTTTAAAGGGGTAAAAACAAGACTCATCTTGAGTCTCTAAAATTCATCTTCAGTGTACCATGGAAGCAATGGTGTTTTGTAAACTCTTGGAAGGTAAAAATGCGTATGAAGAACTTGATGTCACATTATTTATAAAACAGACTAGAGCATACGTATTTAAAAATAGGTATAATGCAAATGCAGTACATGTTTACACTTAAGTGGAAGATGTTTGTATCCAGACAGAAGACAACAAATAATGCAAGTGTATGTTAGTATTAGACTGTAAAGAGCTTGGTCTGTAGTCCTTAAAGATATGCGCGTTTTACCATTGGCATTTCTGCACATCTCTATGTATCATACAGGCTTAGCCTAAGTAGCAGACATATCATGACATAAAACTGTCTTCCTCCTGCCTTTGACACTATCTTTGTATAATCATTACCACTCAAACACTATCCTTAACAAAACTGAGCAAGCCCCATTCTCATATTTGACTTGAGCAGTTAACTCCAACAGCTTTATCTTTTTACATTAATTTGATCCATCCTTAAGTAAATAACCTGCTCTAGGCATCTAACCTTTGAGCCGGGAGTTCTTGTCCACCCAGTCTCCAATAATGGCTCCCAGGAGAAGAACTGATCCTGCCACAACCAGTCCATAGACTGCAGTTAGGAGTAAGCTGTTTCCATACAGTTCAACCAGGAACACAGACACAGCAAAATGCCACATACGATCTCCCTTTAAGAGTAACAGAGAGTACATACACAGCATTACTATTTGAACTTTGCAAGCATACAAGTTGACTATTGTACTAATACCCTGACAAAAGTCTGTATTAAAACAAAGGTTTGTTACACATGAAGGTATGGGGTGTGCATGGGGAATTATTTGGTTTTTTGCTTTTTGGGGTTTGGGTTTTTTTGGTTTGGGTTGGGGGGGGGGGGGGGGGAGGTTTGATGACTACATCCTGTCACCATTGATTTTATCCCATTATCACTAAGATCACCTGTCCTAATCAAGTGCAACATTACAGCTTGTAATACCACATCAAAAACCCGAGGGATTTTCTATTATAATATTACAGGGCAAAGTCTGTTACCAGCCACATCCAACAAACCTCAGAAAAAAAGCTTACATAGATTCTCCAGCACAGATCAAATATTAGCAACAGATTTATTGATTACTGATACCATATAAATAACTTTCCAAGACAGCAGTTTGCTCTTAGATGATCAAAGCTTAAATGCTGCTTTAAAACACAGGAGCCAGTCAAGTCAAAGCAAGTCATAATACAATTTGGGATAGACATGGGTAAATCAAGAAAGGTGTTATTCTAAATGTTAACTGAAGTCAATGGACTTAAGCTCTTTTTAATAACGTTAAGCAATGGCATATTACTAAGAGGTAGAATATCACAGCTAGTTTAGCCTATTGTAAACCCATTGCTAGTTCAACCTATTTAGCCTATTGATAGTTTAACCTAGTGCTTAGAATACACAATTTTCGTGTTCTGATACCACTTACTGCAGGTAAAAAAAAAGCCCAAAACGTTAAACGTGTCCAAGTGAAGTAATTTTGATACTATTAAAAACATTTTTAGGTTTGCTACCAAACAGACCTGTGGCTTGCTAATGAATATATCAAGATTTTTATGTTGTCACATCATAGGAGTCACATCTCATCATTTTTAAACATATTGCAAGAAATGCACTACAGAGAATAGTTTATGTAATCAATAACAAATCAGATTAATAGAAATAATTCATACTATTATAGGGCAGACAGTTTGTTTAATAAGGGTCCCTAACGTTAGTCCTTTATAAACCAAACATGTAACTGTTTTATTCTGTTGCCTTATCTTAAACAAGCAATTGCTATGTGATACAGCAAACAGTACAAATTGCTAAGGACCTCAAATATTCTAAAGCGCTGGGGGAGGTGTAACATAAAAGCACTTTTAAAAAGCTAAATCTGCCAAATCTAACCTATTATATAGCACAGCAATCAGGAGATACCTAAGAAGTGTACTGTTTGGAGGGTCAAAATAACTGCAGTTTGATTAAAGTCTTCAATGTAGCACAGACACACAAAAAGAATTCACCTTTTAATGTTACTGAAGTTCTCTGAAGGAGGTTTCTTCAAACATTTTAGTGTGTAAACATTCATATTTGTTTCCTTAACCATAGGCAGAAAAATAATTACATCTCAATCATGCAAGAAGAAAATTTCACCTGTTCAAGGAAAAACTCTGGATATTCTGTACGTTTTCTAACTAAAACCAATGAAAAAATGCAACTATAAGCATGGTCAGCTTAGATGTGCTCTCTCGGAGATACTAAACCAATTTTCACTCTCCAGAGACACCTAAAGTCTTCCGTAAAATATGTTCCACTTTTATTCCACAGTTAGTAGAAGAATGTAGAAAGTATTCCCAAGTCTATATATTTTCCCAAGTCTAGCATTCACTTAAACTTAATATGACCCGAGGTACCTCTTTACTGAATTTCACTTAAAATACATGCAGGTGGATTAACTAAGTTTTGATTACCCTGAGTAACTGTTTATTAAGCTAGAAAAATAAGCCAAAAGAGTACTTTCACATTAAAACTTCGTAACAGAAGTTTGGGATTTTTTTTCTTTATGCAGAGATGTCTCAGTAACTGAATTCTGACAAGATGAAAAAGACATTTTTAAAAAAACGTTAAGTATGTGAGAGTCAGTGGCAGTCACTACTGTTAGAGTGAAAAACCTGATCTCACTTGAAACTCACAGGAAGATTCCTTCGACTCCAGTGAGATCATGATTTTGCTATACAATCTGTTTAAGGAGCCTGTGAACTCTGCTCAACCTTATCCAACACATGTACCCAGAATATTTTCATCAGGCCAATCCACACAGATAATTCTGGGGGTAACTAAAGCTGTTCCAACCTAGAAGCATGAGTTTCTTTCAAGAATTAAAAACCATGAAGAGCAAGAAAAGCTAAATTAGTGTCACAGAAAAACAATATTAGTGTATTAGAGAGGTTTGAAGCAGGTCTGTAATTTCAAGCTAAGATCTACTGAAATTTAAACAGTAAATATTGCCTTCAGAAGTGGGCAAAGCCTTGATTATATAGACTTGACCCCACTTTGAAATGTCTCAAACTGTGTATATTTCAACTCTTTTAAATAAATAACTGCAGCTATTCAGCCTTACCATCCTTTTAAAGACGGTTCATGCTCTTCCATCATAACTCTGCTTATAATCATCTCAGACTGAATGTATACGATCCCATCTTAGAACTGAAGCCCAGAAGTTAAGCAGTAGCCAGGCTACTACCTACTGACAGGCCTCCTGAGGTCCGAGTGGCACAGGTAAGGCTGGGAAGCTGCAAGTGACCTGGCAAGCATGAGGCCTGGCACCAACAAGGCAAACCCCATTTCATTCTGTTCTTTCTTTGCTTGCCAAGTGACAGACAGCAACAAACTAAAAACATGAAGGCAGCAGCAGAAGGTCTAAGACTGCAGCTCAGCAGTGCATTCCAGCTATTAAGATCACTGAGGCCAAGCAGACATTCAAATGCTTTACTGAACAAGACCCTAAAACATACTCTAGACTTTGTTCAAATCTCAACATTTGTGGATATGTGACACGTGTAATCATTTACAGCTTCTCTCTGCCATTTAGGAATGGCTTAGCAACACAGAAACCAAATTAGCTCCCTCAATTACAGCAACACCACATTTCTATCAGGTTTTGTATTGTGGACACAGCCATTTTAGAACAAAGATGATATATTACTTGGAGTTCTGAAGATTAAAGTACTTGTTTATCATTCCCGTTAGCAAAAACATTCAGACTACAGGAACACTAAAGCTTAGGAGATACAAAAGGTGTAGTCCTGCACCCAGTTCTGTCAAAATAAGCTGTATTTCTGTTGTTTCAGCAGGTTTGGTCAGGTTTTTTTGAGTCAAGATTTTCAGCGCAAAAGAAAACACACTGGAACAAGGAGTATACTATTAATATTGCTAAACACCTGAGTAGACATCTTGCATTCCAGTGTTTGTTATGGTGTGCAACATTGTTTTCAAATTCTGCTTTGTCACCTTTACTCATGCACTCTGAGAGCAGTCCTGCCGCCAAGCTCTGAAGCACTCATCAGGGAGGAGCAAGCAGGGTTGGCCAGGTTGCCAGTTAGGCACCTAGTGGGCATTACTGACAAAAACTGTTGCAGGTAACAACCCTGGCCTCTGAAAAGCAGCAAACCAAACAAACTTCACCACCCAGGTCCTTCAACAATAATATTAGTAACTGTTAAAAAAATTGCACTTCTTTAAATAAGCATTTGATACTACTCCAAGCCTTCTTCCATTAACAGAAACATCAATATGACCTTTCAGGTTAGTGAAAGTGAGCAGCTGCCAGAGTTAGGCATGCGATGTTGTAACTGTATATCAGCCATTTGTTCAATGCTATACAAAGCACACATTAAACCTGTCCAAATCCAGGACTAGAGACAAAACAGGGAATATTAGGGAGGAAACTTTCCACTTCTTTTTGAATCAAGCCTTTGGATGAAGACAAGATTGTATTATAAGATACATATATTCTTACTTTTATTGTATGGAATAGAATCAGACTGTCTATTTTCAGTGCATATTTTAAGATTTTTTTAGTATCTTCCAAGTGAGTAAAAACTGGTGTAGTAAGTTACCTTACTACAGCAGAAAAGCATTTCAGAAGGCAAACATTTTGACAGAAAAACAAACATCTCCTGACACTCTCAACCGGTTTGCTAATGAGTGGCAGTAATGGCTCCGCTGTAAACACTGAGCATTTCCCATTAGTAGGTGTAGTAAGTACACAAGTCCATCAAATACGTGTTGCAATGGACTGTCTGTCATCCTGCTACGGACTACGCTTCGTTTCTTTCACTCAGAACTTCCTCTATAAGGAGTCTCACCGGTTCTGTAGTTACTTAAAAGCATAAAGAGGTACAGAACCAGGCCCTCAGGAAATTGTGTACTGCACTACTCCACGCCAATGGAAACTGAGTCTACTGCAACATATCATGTACGGATTATGAAGACTTTTAACGGCAAGGTGTTGTAACGAGACCTCTGTCTTTGTGGTGGCGTGCTATTTCGTGAAGATTTTTTGGGAAGCACCAATAACGTTCGGGAACTCACAGCCAGATTAATAAGACTCTACTTCTACCAGGCCAGTGTTTTACTTACCCAAGTGGACAGCGCGTGCCCAAGAAAAAGGAGAAACTTTGCAGACGTAAAATAGGCAACCACAGATCCTAAATGAGAAATAAGAAACAAATGCTAAAGGAGATTGGGGCGCACTCGCTGCCGTGGAGGGACCCAACACCGCTTTCAGGGCGAAGGCCGGCGCCGGGACACGCCGCGTTTCGGGGCGCCGGAGCCCCCCACCCGCGGGCGGCCCCGCGCAGCAGCCTCGGCGGGGCCCCTCGCCCCCCGCCCCGCTCGCCCCCGCCGCCGCGCACTGACCGCAGCGCCGCCGCTCGCCCGCCGGCTCGGCTCCCCGCGCCATGCTGGCCCGCTCAGCCGCTGCCAGAGCCCGATGCCGAGAGGAGGCGGGGGGACGCGCGGCTTCGCTCCGTGTTGCCTTCCCCGACTTAGCTAGCACTGTAGCTGAAGTCGGAAAGCCTTGGCCTTATGCGCCGCGGGCGGCCGGGGACCCTCCGCCGCGGGTGGAGGGGGGGGCCGAGCGCCCTGCGACGCCCGGCTGGCTCGGCGGAGCCGCGGCTGCCTGAGGCGCGGAGGCTTCGGGCTGGGCGCTGCGCCGCGCACCGCCCTTTGTAGGCGGCTGCGGGCTCCGCCCCGGCCCGCCCCGGGGGCGGCCCCCGGCCCGGCATCGCCCGCGGCCGGCACCGGCGGGAGCGGCGGCCCGAGGGGCGCAGCCGGCGGGGGCCGCCACCGGCCGGGCTGCCCGGCGGCCTCGGCTCCCCGCAGTCATGTCCGGGCCCCCCCGCAGCCCCCCTAAAAATCGCCGCAACGTGCCTTCTGTAGTGCCGGCCATAAGCGTTCTTCGTTTGGTTTGGCTCCTTTTTGCTGCCTTTTTGTTTTCCGACCTTTTCAAAACCGTGAAATTCTTGAATGTTGAAATACATCAGGAAGCTGGGCTTGCAAGGTAAGCACCAAATATCACAAGACTACGGCTGAAACACCTGCAAACGACAATGCTCCCCATTCACAGCTTTCCAAAAAAACAAGGTACCGCAATTTAAGCTATAGAACTGAAATAACCTTCTGTTCTGATGAAGATGGTGGAGAACTTGCTCATTTGGTGCTAGCTCAGGCTGTCTGCTTCAGATCAAGTATCCCAGTTCCTACCGTAAATACTTTTTTTGCACCCTGCGGGTCCTATTTTTGGTGTTGACCACCAGCAAAAGCTGTGCGTTTATATGACTTAAAAAACAGCCAAAATGTACAATAGGCTAGTTTTTTCCGGATGCTATGAAAACATTGAAGAAGTATCTATCCTTGTGCTTCAAAAAACATAACGATTGCTCCTGGTTGCCAGGGCTGAGATAATTTTTACGTTGTGTAATACTGCAAAGCTCCCTCCTATACGTGTAAAATTGCTTTTGGTTTGGTGTTCCCCCCGCCCCCCCAAGTATATAGGCCATCCCAGAAGCAAATGCCTGACGTAATAGACCAATAATCTGTTCTGGTTTTGCCACTCCTGTGATCTTGTTCAAAGTATTTCTTGTATTAATTAGATGACTTTCCATGCATGAATCATGCTTTATCCTTTGCATAAAAGGAACTATACCTTGGGAAAAAGTAATACAGAAATAAAAATTCATATAAACATAGGAAGCCGAAAATTACCATTTTAATGGGATTGGTTATCCTAGGCGAGGTAAGTGTTTCTTCTTACGGTATGTTCCTTAGAAAATGCACAAAATCTTTTCTCAAATTGGCATCGAAAGTGGAGGAAATTTTCTTGATGGCTCATCTTATAAAGCCTTACTGCTTAAACTGTATTTTTCTTTACCAACAGATAAAAAGAGAATTATTTTTCCTAAAATTTAACATTTTTAATATTACTAGCCCATATCAAAAAAATAACCCACAGTATATCAAAATCAACTGAAACTCAGTTGGTTTTAAGTCTATTAACTGTCAGTGCTTGTACCTTTACTGACAATTTCGGTGTATTCCACAAGTAGATGCACTGAATTAACTCGGGTTTCTTCTGAAGTAAGGCTCTGATTAGCGTCGAAGTTACTTGCATCTTAGGCAGTAAGGCGACGCGCAGTTTCGAGGAGTGCTGTGAGATGCCTGTAGTGGTCCATACAGGCCAACATGTTTGGCTTGCACCTTTTCCACCCCTGTCCCTGGAGGCACCTCTGGCCACTGTTACGGTTTGGTTACCAGACGAGATGGATCTGGGGTCTGAGCTACTCTGCCAGGTACCAGACATAATATAGCAGCAGCACAACTGGATCCTGAAGAGATTCACTCTCCATACAGTAAAACTAGGAACACTTGCCAGAAAAGCACTGCTGTTTAGACCTTTTTTTGTTACTAGAGAACAACTTGGATGAATTAGAGTTTAAATAACCATTTCTGATGGAATGCTTGCAGCACTTTACACATGTGCCTTGGATTATATAGCTGAAATCATCATCCTCATAATTTTTTTCCTACTGGGCAACGAGTCTTTTTTTGTGATATTTAAGGCATGAAATAAAGGGTAAGAAAACATACCTACCATCTTTTGAAATTTAAAAAGCAATAGTTCCCATATCTCTCTGGGGTTTCTCAGACAGAAGTATGTATAGTCTGGCCAGCGTATACACAGTGAATCCAATCTGTCAATGAAATATTGAATTTATTGGATGTCAGTGAAAGATTGTATTGCATGCAACGTAGAGCTGATCTGCACACAATAAAGTCAGCCTGTCCAGAGTGCACAATGTATGATGCAAACAATGTGCATAGTGCAAATAAACCGTGCAGTTCATATACTGCAGACGTGCCAGAGTCACTGCATATGTGATACAGAGTCAACTTGCACCAATAGGTAGAGTAGGTGCCATCCAGAATTTATTATATCCAAAGGCAGTAACAGCACCTTTTCTAACAATTTGCCTGCTGAATGTCCAGAGGTCCTAGACGTACAGCTAAAAGGCCTTAGCTGATTTATGAAGCATTCGTCTACCTCCAAAAGCAGTGGAGTTGGCAGGTAGAGGAAATCCATAGTTTTTCTCCTGAATTTGCCACCACTGTGCTGCATGATCTTTCCCCAGATGTTTATTAAAACAAGTCTGTGCTCAGGTTTCTTTCCCTGGGAAACAGGGAATAACAGAACATTCCTTACAAGACCGATGTTAAACCTCATACAGTAGCTTGAGCACTTTGAATTTTACATCTAAGATGCTGTTAAAAAAGTCCCAAATATTAATACTCCACTAAATCAAAATTTCATTAGATTGCTTTGCGAGGCTCTTGTGATTATTTTTACAGAGGCAGCTCTTGTTTCAGTTTGGCTGGCTCACCGGAGTCTTTTCACCACAATATTTACAGATTTCAGATGCATTTTGGGAGGTGTTTAATAGCTGGAAGCTGTATGAGAGGAGTTACCAGTTTTACTCGGTATAGACCCGACTCAGCAGTCTTACAGCAGTAATTTCCATAATGGGACAGCATACCAGCTGTGGATTTCAGCCCAGGTCTGACTAATTGTCACTGACAGTGTGGAAGTGGAGACAAAAAAGTGGGATTTTGGAGACAGGAGATCCTTTTTTTTGTCTGAACACAGGTGCCAAAAGATGTCTTTAGATTCAGAAAGTCTACTTCCCTGTCGATGTTTAGCTTTGCAAATAACAGCTTCTGAGTCTTCAGAGGTAATAGTTTCAAAAGGATTTGCGTCTTCCTTTACAACAAGGGCAACCAGTATGTGCAGAAGCCCTGGATTATGTTAGCAAGCGTTGACCAAAACAGTAAGCCAACCTTGCTATGCAGATAACCCTGGCTTTCCACCACTCACTGGAATACACGTTTGAGGGCAACCCTATAGCCTCTCCTATTGCAAGGCCAGCCCTAGCCTCCTACTTAATTACTTGATGTCTCCTGTTCTTACCCACATCTGTGCTTTTCCTATGGGAAGTCTTAATCACTTCTTTTATTACTACTTTTCCTGATTATTAGATAGCACAATTTATCTTTGTTTTTGTTTCTTTTTTCCTGTGAGGAAAACCGTTTCAGAATTTGTATTTACTGCTATTGTAGCTGTCACAAAGGCATTTTATTCTTAACAGAAATCTCTCAATTCTTTACAGCCTATCCCTGGAGATGCACAGGAAACAAGACACGTTTATGTTCTAGTCTTCCTAGCCAAAGTTTTTCAGTAGATGAATTCCTTATGCTTTATTAAAAATATATGATAAACATTGTCTCTCTAGTTATTATTTGAGTGAAGAAATGTAACTACTGGATTAGTTTTTAGGATTTTTAAGTTTCATATTAAAATCTGAAAATACTTTAATTTCATTCAAAAGACAAACATTCTTCAAAATGTTTCTAATGAGACAGCTGTCTATAAATGAAAAAAGTTATAATGTATTTAACTTGTCTAGCAACAAGGGCAACAATTCAACTACAAGATGTAAGCAACTGAAAATGTTTTAATTATTGGTAAGCACATAACTATGATGCCAAGAATGTTCAAAGATACACTTCTAGGAAAGACATGTCTTGAAAAATAAGAGAGGATATGTTTTGGCTTTAAACAACTGCCCACATCAGTGGCAGGTTCTGTAAGCACTGTGCTTGTTAATAGAGCTGCTGAATCTAGAGCAATAGCAATTTTACAAAATAATACCCACAAATGTCATCATGGTTTAACCAAAGAGGTGTGAATAATAGTGAGAGACCTCATGTAAGCTCAGATCTTACACTCAGCTGAGAGGTTTCATGAAGTTTAATTATCATGACGTTACCATTCTTCATTAAGATGCCCCTCTTGGTGTGCAAAGTGGTTTTCTACTCATTTAGCTTACACAAGGCCTAGCAAAACTGGAAAGAATATATATATAAGTTGCTGTCTTTTGGCCCGTGAAGCACAGAAGCCTTTACTGAACTGACCCCTGCTATGACTTAGGCATGGAAAGCTGTAGCTCTGTTGCTCGTATCCCCACACATTCCGCTATCAGAACTACCATCTCCATATCAGCTGATGCTCAGAGTTCAGAGTTTGCAATTGCACCTGCACAGAGAAACAGGCAGAGATGGGATAGAGAAAAGTCTCCCAGGTTTTTTAGGATTCCTGCTTCCTTTCAAAAGAGATGCTTTTTACTCCAAAACTGTTCATTTCACTTACATGTAAGTAATCTGAATATCTATACATACTAATCTTCATTAAGTAAATGTCTACTCCCTGCCACCTGCTCTAAGATTCATAGTGTTATGCTCTTATTGGATTTGTTTCTCTCAGACTTCAAAGTGACAGCTCCCATCTCTCAGGGCTAGATGACAGAATGCAGTCATTTTAACCTGAAACAATCATCATTTTCATTACCAGAGCTAGACTTCTGTGACAAACTCTTGTAGGAAAACCATCCAGAAGCTCTAGCAAATTCAGAATTCAGAGGTTTATTTAGAGAGGCTAGAAATTATCTAGCTTATACAAAACTCCAGCTCAGGGGGCTGAACCAGCTCTGTGCTCATGTGCCCAAACTAAGATGTTTGTAACCGAAAAGTGATGGCCTAACTAAAGAGCAAAACAGCTTGCTTAAAATCCTATGTTATGGGTGACAACTTGTTTCAGTAAGAGACTCCTTTTGTCCAATCTTTCTCAGTCATAAGAAAACACTGTACCCAAAACACAAATACGGAAAGCACCTTGTAGCAAATGAGGAAAAAAGTAATTAAAAGAAAGGAAAACCACCACATCTACTAGGACAAGTGGGTATTTCACACACAAATGTCAACAGTAGCATTTCTGTAAACTCCCTATGTCATACTGAACATTCGTTCTCAAGAGTGCGAATTACTGACTTGAATTGGAACACTGTGTGTTGAGGAAGAGACTGCAATGAGTCTGGAGGGTAAGATAACAGCCTATCTGCAATTTAAGCTTATTTTGTTTGTTTTCTTCATTAGAACTTACTGCAGTTTGGCTCCTACAGGGTGTCATTATTCTGTTACTAAACAACACAAGAATGCTTAATAAACAGTATTTTGTTTCCTGTCTGTATTTTAGTATGCAATATGAAAACATTGGGTTTGTTATTTTCCCTACAGCCTTCTAATACCTATGAGTTTTGCCTTTATTTCTTAATTCAATGTTCAGGAATTTTGATACATACAATAAAATCAAATGTGAAAGCAAGTCAGACGGTATTTGTATCCCTTAAAAAAGAAACCCTGTTATAAGTAGAAGGCATTCTTCTCTTGAACAACTCCTGCTGAAGATTATGGTTGGCCTCTTTAAGACAATCAGATTTTTACATCCCTGTTCACCTTTCTGCAATATTTAATTTTGATTCTATGCCAAGAAAATACTTAAAAGCACATTTTTAACTTCAGGCACATGCTTAGTTTCCACTGATTTCAATGAAATAAAAAAAAAAAAAATTCCTAGCTTTAAGACAATGTTGAAAGACTTTTTGGAATAGAAGTGAACCAGGGGATAAAAGCTTCTTTTGACCTGCCGTTAGTTTGAGCTGAACAATCTGTAGTATCAGTGATTCCACAGCAGGAAAAGGGAAATCCCCTAGAAGAGCTTCAGTTGCACTATCAATTTCTGTTTCTGGGTGTCTCCCAGAACAGTCTTTATAAAAACACGTTTGTCTTTGGAGACCAATATTCACTTATGATCAAATTAGGCATAACTTCAAAGTAATTTTTTGGACGGCGAAGCATAACGTACAAGAAGTACTTAGAATTACATGATGAAATATGTCAGCAAATAAAATAATTAATTTGAACTGTTTTGCAGTTATACAAATAACATCTACCTCAACAGCCATCAATTTTGTAGACACCAATTTTGCAGGTGAATTAATATGGTTGGAGGCTTTCACTCATATAGGGCACCCTATGTAAACAAGACTCTGCACTGGGGCATGAGATGTAGCTAAATAAATCTTCAGCAAAACCTGCATAGATGATTCTGGCATGCATTTATAGGTATGAGGAAAAACCTTGTACTACCATCTGACTACTCGATGTTAGACAGTGATTAACTAAGTTGCCATACCTTATTAAGAATTAATAAGCTAGTTTCTTCCCCTTTTGCAATATCATTAATATAATCCTTTGGTGTTAGCGCTGTATTGATTATTCATAATAACTCATCTAGTGATTAGCCATCATTCTACAATTACTTAGCTTTCAATTCTCATAAATTCTAGCCTTAGCTTTCAAAGAGTACTTTACCCATCAGACTCGACCTGATACCTTCTTGTCACTGATGGTATGACTTCACTAACACTAATAAACATCAACTAACTATTGTTTCAGTCAGGTAAAGCTGTTCCCATAGAAAGCTTTGTCCATCTTCAGGTCTTTTTCTTAAAAGGTGTTTAGCAGTAATAAGTAATTGAAAAATTAAAAAGAAAACTTGAAAATATAAGTTTGCTCTAAAATTTCTTGTATAGTGGCTCTAGCAAGAACATTCATATTAACATTGTTAATTTTCTAATCTATCTGAAGTGAAAGTTAAAGTAATACCAAGGGAAGCACTCCCTCTCTGTTCCATTAATGACACCTGTGGCCTGAATCATATTACAGAGATACTGCTGGGGAGACCCCCCCCAGTATCCAAAATGGTACATGGAATCTGTTGGCACCAGCGTATTTATGTAGCTGCGCTCAGTGACAAGATACAAACCCCTCTGCCTCAGGATGTTTTTCAAAGAGGTAGTCTTTGGCCACAATGGTGGTCTTAGCCCTCAGTTTCAGCTATGTGCAAACACTGCTCTATCAGAGCTGAAAATGTGGCTTACAGTATTTGCAGAGCTCTTTTTTTTCAATATCTTAAGCAGAAATCTACTCATTAGCTTAAATCAAGCTAACAAGAAAACACAAATATGACTGATAGCTTGCTGTTATCTTGCTATAATATTTCTCCACCCTATTATTATGGCTAGCACTCCCAAATGGGTAGAATGACCTGTTATCCTAACCCAGATAGCTCACTAAAGTACGATTTTTCATGGAACAAGTATGCTCAATGGCCCAAATTGTGATACATTTAAATAATTAGGGAAATAAAGTCTCGATGTAAGTGCCCATTGAAAATCTGAAAAACAAGTGTGGTCAACATTTCAACAAAAAGTTAATCAGAGGCAAATGCAAAGTCTTATATCTGGGATGGAATAACTCCCTTCAACAGCACAGGCTGGGGGTCAACTGTGTAAGAAGCAGCTTTGAAGAAATGGATTGGGGAGGCCTGGTGGACAACAAGTTGAACATGAAGCAGTTGAACATGAAGCAGTGTGTCCTTGCAGCAAAGAATGCCAACTGCATCCTGAGCTGTTTTAAACAGAGTGTAGTCAGCAGGCCCAGGGAATTGGTCCTTTCCCCCATTTGGCACCTGTGAGACCGCATCTAGAGTACTGTGACCAGTTTTTGATTGCTCTGGACAAGAAAGACACTGACATATTGAAATGAGTTCAGCAAAGGGCCACCAAGATGGTCAGAGGGCTGCAGCACACCACGTAAGAGGAAAGGCTGAGCGAGCAGGGCCTGTTCACCCTAGAGAAGAGAAGGCTCAGGGCACATCTTAATACTGTCCAAGGATACGGAGAAGATGGAACCAGACTCTTCTTGGAGGTGCACAGTAATAGGACGAGACAACAGACACAAGTTGGAACATGAAAAATTCCAATAGCTACAAGAAACTTTTTAACCACAAAGGTGGTCAAATACTGGAATATATTACCCAGAAAGGCTGGGGAATTCCCATCCTGGGGGTGTCCAATACACAGCTGGAAAAGTCCCTGAGGAACATGCTCTGGGACCTACTTCGAACAGGGCATTGGACTAGACGATCTCCAGACATCCCTTCCAACCTAAATTATTCTATGATCATGGAAACTTTATCACCTTCAGCACTCAATTTCTTAAACTGCAGGCTGGGGACCTCTCTTTTGGGAAAACTAAATAATTCCCATTACAGATCCACCAAGTAGAGTCAGTGTATGTGACGATGAAGTGGTCAAAAGCTGATCCTCTTTGTTTGAAAAGGCAATGTTGATTTGAATTTGGGGAAGGTTTGTAAATAACTAGGTACTACAGAAGAACTGCTCATGAAAAGTAAGTCTGTATTCAGTGTTCATGAGTCAATTCAACTGAAATCAAGGTTAAATTAATATAATAAACACAATCAGATCTTTAAGATTTTGCACATCAGGAGATCAAACATTAATAAATTAAGGGAACTGATATAGAAAGTTAGCAACATCATCGGGATCCTGGTCATATGAAGCCTGGCATGAGTCAAATGTGAGTTAGCAAGAATCCTTTCCTGCCATATCAGTGTCAGGAAAAAGAGCAAATATTTTCAAACAACTTCAAACAACTATGAGAAGGAAAGAAAATCTAACAAAATCTGATATTACTGGTACCACAAAGAACAGCTGTATATTAGCTATATTCTTAAACTACACTGCACAGGTTTGCGCATGGAAAAAGTAAAACAACGGCAAGATCAATGGATTTCAAATTGTGTCTTAATACAGTATATTGATATTTTTTTCTGACCTCAGCTGGGGCTGAGACAGGGCCCTTGCTTCACTGCAAAAGAGATTGACTTAAATTGCTTTTCAAGGTAAATTTCAAGTAAGTAGTCTTTTAAATCTATGGGCTGCTCACTAATTATGTCTTCAGTCCTATAAAAACACATAATTGCCCGTTACTGTATTCAATAGAAATAGTCAAGTATTTAATATGCACGTGCTTCCAAGTGTTTTCAGGATGAGAGTCCATGCCAAAGTCAATTAAGTATAGGGCTCCAAAGTAGTTGGGAAATTATATAGGATAAACAGGCAGAGGATGTTTCTTAAGTGAAGGTGCAATTCGGGATGTCTGACATGGTCAGAAGCATTGTTGTGATGTATTTAACCTTGCGAACAAACAGAAAAGTTGTTGTAACATATAATTATTAAAGAAAACATTGACACAATTAAACCTCTAACTAATGTCTATTTACACAATATTCACATCCATCCTGAGCACAGGTTTTTCATTTGTGAATTCCTTTCTTCTGTAGTCTTTCTGTTTTGACCACATTCTTATTGTCGGCAATCGATTTCGCACCGCCTGTTGCAAAACAAGTATTTTGTTTATGCTGTTGTGCGTAACAAGTTTCAAAATGGTGATTAATTTAGCTAAAAAACTGCACAGTGACTACATGCTACGTAGAGCCAAAATAAGCTGCCTAAACATAGGCATCTAGTTTGAGAGACCCCTGTGCATCTGAAACACCCAAACAGCAAATACAATATAGGTCCTGTAAGAGACCTGTGCTCTTCTGGTGTATTAACTGGGTGGCAGACAGGATAGCCTCTGTCATCTCAGATGATAATAGATGTCTAAATTTAGAAAAAAAGATCAAACTTTTGCTCTCTAAAAACCTTTCTGAGGCTGTTGGAGACATGCTAAATCTTTAGGACAGCATGTGTTTATTAATATGGTAAGTTTTTTGTTTGTGTGTTATCCTCAGAGTACTTTGCCAACATTTCTATGTTGAGACTCAGCAGCGCTTCTGCAGTAGGTATTACAGCTTCCACTGTGGAAGAACTGAGGTTCGGAGAGACTGAGAGCCATATTCAGTTTTCTCAAATTCTTCTTCAGTCTTTGTGTCCGGCACTTTCCACTGGAAAAGCCTACAGCCAACCAATCAAAACACTATCACTTAGTTGCAATTTGGATGGCATGAGTTTGGCCTTATATAATCCAGCATGATTGCTTGGAGCCATCAGAACCCTTGGATGGAGTCTTAATGTGGAACTTGTCCTGACTGATTTTTAGAAGGCAGTCTGAAAGGTGAAAATGAGGGCTCTACAATACATGAGCTTGTGCTGTTGTAGTGAATAGCAAGTTGTAGTAGTAACTGAAGGAGCTACTCGCTAGGAAGGTGAGAATCATTCCAAATTGTCTGGGGGAACATGCTTGTCTTCACAATTATTATTCCTTAGATAATTAAATACATGGAAATTGGCTGTGGGAATCATTGGAATAAAATGGTTCAGTTCCTTAACATTTTGTATAGATGCATAGACCTAGAGATTTAAAGGAAGCTATCAAAAGAAGTATTTCATTAACTAATTCAAGCCATGAGATTCATTCCTGTGATTCAGCTTTGTTAGGTACAGCCATTTAATTAGTAAAACTATATAATTATGCTCTGATATATCAAATTAATGCAAGATACATTCAATTCAAGGTTTATTACTTTCTTTAAAATGCACAGGCCAAAGACAGAACCTAAGAGAACAAGAAGGCTGGACATTTACTTAAGTAGGAAAGGATGGGGGAAGAAAGAAAATTCAAGACCGTACCTGCCAATGTGGACATGATCTGATCTCCAGTGGGGCCTGCGGGAAGAGGAAGGCAAATGGGAAGAAAGCAAGGAAAAAAAAATGAGGCCTTGGCACACAGGAAGACAGGACCGAGAAAGGGACTAAATCCAGCGACTGACCAACAGGCTGGGTGCCAGGCACTTCGGCATTCTGATCTTAGATTCACTGCTGACTCACCATGTGGCCACGAACAAATGACTCCACCTTTATGTTTCAGTTTCTCATAAGCAGGGTGATATTATCTACTAGTCTCATGGAATGTTGTAAAGATAATTAATAAATGTTTGGAAAGTACTTTGAAGATGAAAGGCCAAATTTACAGTAATGCCTAGGAGGGTATCAAACTGACTTGCTCATTCCTTTTCAGCAAAACCAGTCTACACTTACAGAAAGCATGCAAAAAAAAAAAAATGCCAACATACATTTGTTATTGCTGACTACTCTCTCCTCTACCTATTTTCACCTATGATTACACTCTGTATTTAGCTAATGTTCGATTCAAGCAAATCATATGTGTGCAACTATTTATCAGCTAAAGTTAATCATGTGCCCAACTGATTGTCAGATTAGATTCCAAGACTAGATGGTGTGTAGAGGGCTGTCTTTTATCATATATCTACAGAAACATCTGATAAAGACTTTTTCAGATACAAATAATAATAGCTGGTAAGTTATAAAAAAGTGATAAATACATTTAGCATTGGTCATCAGCTCTCTGAAGCTGGGACACTTTTTAAGGTCTATTTTTGTGCCTCAGCATCAAAGTACACTGTTGATGGCAGGAATTCATCAGAATCTTATCTTATTAAAATATATTAACACCCACCCCCCCAAACTATAGGATACATTTATTACTTCATCTAATGTCAAAAGCCTACTACATCTTAGGCAGCTTTGTGTTTATTTGGTCACTATCAGACCAGAAGCAGATTGATATTCTGCACTGGTAAAATTCTGGTTACTTACTTTCCCTAATGATTCCTCTACTCAAGGCTGAGGTCTTTCAGGAAGGCAAAACAGTGTTAGCAGTTAGGCCATTAGTGTCTTATAGGTGCCATAAGTCAACTGTAATTTCTATCCAACCTAATATGCCTGTCCTTTCTATGAGTCTATTTAAAGTTTTGTGTGTCAGGCTTTATATCTGCAACTATCTATGAAATCACAACAACTTGATCTAATTTGGTAATGTCGAATAACAGAAGAAAGCCAAGTTGAGAAAGCTCACTAGCCATCCCTAAATAAAGTTTGTTCATAAACTATTCAAACAAATTATTTAATAAATATTTTTGAAATATAGATTCAGTTTGTTGCCAATTAAGATTTGCTGTGTTTGGTTCAGGTACTGTGCTGACTTAAGTAAATTATCATGATCTAATATAGCAATAGAAAAGACGGCTATTCAGTCTGAATCAGTACATGAAATACTAGACATGCCATACTAATCAAGTGATTAGTCCACTTCTGCTTTTCCTGTACCTAATCAGTGAGTAAACAATTTTTTCAATCTAAGGAGAACAAGAAAATCTGCTGAAAGACCAAAGTATTATTAAATGCTGAGACAAAATTTGCTTTTATGGCCTAATACATTTTTAGTTTTGGGCAACCTTCTGAAAAATAATTTATCATCTCTCCAAGGTAGGAAGCAGGGGTGCATGCTTTATTTGCCAAACAAAAAGAAAACTGGGCTGTCCAGCCCATTTTCAAATGGGAACACAACCAAGCACACACATAGGTTTTGTAAAAAAAGACAGCAAGTTGTAATTATTTAGCAAACAAAATAACATCTAGTTTACAAAACAAACATAGGCTGTATCTCCAAACCATAGCACACAATCGCTAGTTTTCAAGACCACCACATATAGCATCACTTGAGCAGTTGCAAAAAGTGACATTACATCTACTCACATCTGAGTATGAAAGAAGAACAGCAATATTTTTGTGGCTTGAGTGGCTTAACTGAAAATTGGATGGAACCACTGATAATTCACTGCTTGCTTGCTTTTTTTTTTTATACCAAAGTGAAATGATACAGGCAGCTTGCTAATCACTAATCTTGAATTCATCCTGTCTCTGGCTTTGTCACTGATACAGGGTGCACCTATACTGCAGTCTCCAGTACCAGTCTAGTTGTGACAGCACTGACTTGAGCAGAAGCTACGTAGTCTGTCTAGGAAATGGGGTATGTGCTCAGTTCATCCATGTCAAGCTTTATGCTGCAGACCTACTGGTACTGATACTGAAGGAATACCGCACATGCTACTAACTCCAGGAAAAACATATCAATAGTGTGTCATGTTTCCCTTCATGCTTTACCAAGCAGCTTGATAGCTGTAGAGTGACAATCCACTGGTCACAGTCTATTTTTGGTTCTATCACAGGTCTTTTGTGTATTCCTAAACAAGTGCATATTTTGTCTTAGTTTCCTGTGCTATAGAGAGAGATATTTTATAAAGTCTTTTAAAATTTGTGGATGAATAGTGTCCTGCTCAGTAAATTCATAGTGCTGTCATACGCAGTCATGTCTAGTTTTCTATCGTCCAATTTCCTCATCTATAGGATAAGGATTATTTTATGTGTTATAATTAATGGGTCACTAAGAGGTTAAAGTCATGAATGTTGGTCAGGTATTCTGAAAACCTGAAAACGGAGCCAGCATTCAAAGAATATTATTATTAGTTTCACCACATGCATATTACATAAAGCTTAACTCTACAGAGAGGCCAGGGAGCAGGAGACAGGGAACAGTGATGTTATTGTGCCCAGAGTGATATAAGAGCAATGACCACTATAAGCCAATGATACTTCATCAACTGAACAGAACAATGGCTGAGGCTTAGAACCCAGTACTCTATTAGTTGTGACATTATAAAGCAGAGAGATCATAAAAATGAGGTCAGTTCTCTGGGCTAATTGCATTTGGCTATTTGCTGAGAATTTTTTGTATAGGAAAAAACATGTAGTTCAGTTTACAAATCTACTGTACTAAAAATGAGAAATTCAAAAGGGCTAAAACTCAACTGAGCTCCTCCCCCAGTAGTACCAGGCAGGTTTCTTTGTGGCAGGATGCTCAGCACTTTTAAAAATCCCAGTGGAAAGCATGCAGTTTGCCAGATTCACATGTCATGATTTGTTCTTTGGGAGGAAAAGTCACACTGTTAACACCTGAAACGTATGTTTACACACTGTCCACAGTACTGGGTGCTCCTCAGGGAACAAAGCAGTTGGACCAAGTTAAGTATTGGGGCTATCATTATATTTTTCCTCAGCTACTTGGTTACTAGAGAGAGAGAGAGAGATTATATTAGATGTTTGGGTAATTTGACCACCATTGCATATATATACATAAATATAGCTAACAGCATTGGATATGTCACACTGAAAACTATTAACCAGCTAATACCCAGTGTGTCTAACCTTACTATAGTTCTCCCAAGGAAAGAAGACATCACCTTCCTTGAAGGTCTTCAGAGCCCTTTCACCACTGCATGCCTTCCCAATGTGTCTGCCATGTGCTTTCTGATGCGAAACAGCTTTTTGGTGGCCAATCTGCACAAGAATTATGGGATAAACTACAGACATTACAGCAGTGACTGTGCAGCAGTACAGCAAAGAATGTAGCTGCAGGAGCAAAGAATACTTATCTATTGAATGGAGGGGACATTATGGTGGACTTCGTAATGTTAGGTTAATGGTTGGACTGGATGATCTTAAAGGTCTTTTCCAACCTAAACGATTCTATGATTCTAAGTGGAATTAATAAAAGTAAAATCTGAAATGCGAGGTGTGATTAATTTATTTTAGGTGTTAGAAAAAACATGGGAATTAAAGATCGGCTGGAGTAAAAGGATGAAAGTGGCTTGACTGGCCAGGTCAAAAAGTTTATTCTATTGCAAACAGTGTGATAAAAGCATGAAAGGTAGGAAAACAGGTTAATTGATCACATACAGTACTATTATCAGCATGAAAGAGGTAAGGGAATTAACTTCAGTAGTTGGGCACACAAAAGAAAGTAACAAAAGACTTCCTGCAAATATAATGACTATGGTACACACTGTCCTTGTCCTCTCCTCTCTCCAGTATAACTTCATTGAAGTTGAACAGAAATTCCATTGCAGCCTTGGGGACAACTGATCAGCACAATTCAAAATACACTCCAGTACTGGAGTCTGGGGCAGATCAGTGGATATGGGAAATAGGTTTTAGGTAGCATTCCACACAGATGCAGGTCATCTAACAGAAGCAGGAGATGCAAGCAGCCTCACTGGAAAGAAGGGCGATCAATTAAACAAAGATGTTGCAGGTAAACGTCAGGCCAGATTGTAGCAAGTTTTGTTTGCCTTGTGAGATGCTAGACACCTTCAAGCTTTTCTTGATCTCAAAGATTTGTATACTAGGACAATTCAGTTGGAAAGGACCTCTGAAGGTCTCTTGTCTAATCTCCTGCTCCAAGCAAGGTCAGCTATGAGATCAGGTTACTCAAAGCTTTATCCAGTCTGGTCTTGAAAACCTCCAAGGTTGGAGACTGCAAAACCTCCCTGGACAGCCTGTTCCACTGCTTCACTGACCTCATCTGCATCTTCTTTTGCCTCATCTGAGAAATTAATTAATGCTTCCAGTTGCCAAATATCCCCTGCATCTAATCTGTTCCTGCTTCGTCCTCATTGATATTGGCATCCTGGAATTGCTTTTGTTCTGCTAGGGAGGCATAACTAGCTGAATTTTTTTTTTTTTTTTTTTTTTTTTTTTACAGAGTTCATAGAGTATGAGCTGTGGCAATGTGACAAGAATAAAATACAAGGGAGATGATGCTGCACCATAAACTTAAAAAAACCGCACCTTTGTTCACGGGATTGTAAAGCATTAGCAGATGGCACTGCCATGTTATGAACAGTCTTACAGTTGGTATATTTAAATTCTGGAGCCTAAAAGGCTCTAGTGTCATGATTTTAGGAGCTCCCACCTGACTTCAGTATGAGCTGGAAACATTCTCACTGTCATCAGAACAAGGATTTCAGTCCCCAGGGATGTTTTGTGAAAGAAGAGAAGCAGCTGTGCAAGCATTCCTGCCAAAATAATCAACAAACAGTAACTAACAGTAACTGGAGTAAGTGGCGGTATATTTTGCACCCTGAGAACCACAGGGAGTCAAAGTGAGAGCAACAGCTGTGGAAGAAGTAGTTAGGGAAATAGAAAAGGACAGCAAGATACTCCATGATACAGATTTTTATTCATTCTGAGGTATGCATATGTGCCTTCTGAGAGAGGGACCAGGATGCTCATCACCTCAGAGAATTACAAATCAGCAACATTGTCTGTGTCCCAGACAAAGCAATGATAAATGTTCTTCCCACACCTAGGCACAGAGGTGTGGCACTCCGGTCTTTCATCAAATCTCTATTTGCAGGAAAACAGCTTGCTAGATAAAGCTACTGCATATAAGAGCCTTTCATAATGCACGCTCCAGACCTGGCTGGGTTACCCAGGAAATTTCCTTCAATTAATAATCCTTCCTGTTTGAAGATGGCTTTTTTGGATAAATCTGTAGCGACCGCAGTGTGCTCAAGGGCAGAATATTGGCCCAATTACACCACACTCCTTCCTCAGACAAAATGCAAAATTTTCAGTCAGGATGTTGCAGCTGTTCCACCACTGTGCACAGTGGTGCTACGCAATAATTTAGGCCAGGAAACTGAGATTACTTCATACTAACACAGAGCTGGTGATGATTTTTAAAAATTCTCAGAGGTAAAGTTTTATTTCACAATAAAACAATAAGTAAATAAATACATGAAGCAATGGCACCAAAGTCAAGCAGGAAGCCTGCTGAATAACTTTCAAATACGAAGGACTAAAAGTACAGCCTAACATAAAATAACAGTAACACATGGGACAAATAAAAAATCCTCAGCCTATTCACCTCAACTGCTGAGTTTCCCAGAAATATTTAGCCTGCTATTGGATCATACAGAAGCTGCTCCATAGGCAGTAAGAACTACTTGATCCAAGCACGCACTACACTCTGAGGAGAAACAAACTATTAAGAATTAAATAATGAAATGCTGCTAAATCATTTTTCTATGCATGAGGTCAGTACTATTTGACAACAACTGCCATCTATTCTGCTAATGAGAAATTGACAGACATATAATAAACCCTTGCAAAAAGACCTATTTACTATATACAGCTATATTATAAAGTCTTACTTTTAAAGATGAACTAGTCAGAAAATCATTAAAAATTAATTCTATGAATGCCTAAGCAGAATTCCCTTTTGTTGTATCTCTCAGTCAAAAACGTAGCAAATGCTTCAGTGGAAAAAAGAAAATTATAATACCAACATGCAAATGCAAAGAACTTCAGTGAAGCCAGTTATTTTTAATTAATCATGCTAATTAGCATAGTAAAAACCTCAGGACTGAAGGTGATAACCAAAGGCTAGCATTGCCAACTGCCTATCTTCCCATACAAGCAGACAACTCCAACTATACTGGCATTTGTGAAATTGTTTTACTACTTAACAGCTAGCAGTAGTTAGGTATAGCACAAGATACTGTGCCATTTTGTTGTTGTTGACTTCTTAAAAGGAACGTGTGATACTGGAGTGTAAGATCAATTGCATTCATCTAAGTGTCTGACATTCTGGCCTTGCTCTGACCAACAGCCAGTACTACAGAGCAGATTTCAGTAGATGTGCAATTCACTGTTGCATTTGCACGCACTGGTGCAGAAGGAAACTTAAGGGCTTAAACCAACTCCTTTGTGACACCTGCTTATACGCTGAAGCATGAGATTCGGTTCTCTACTGTACCCTATGGCAAAAAATACCACTAGTGCTCATAAAATTAGTCTATTAAAAAAACAGATCAGCATTTTAAACTAGGAATTTCTGTGGCATTACATTTCACCCACCATGTGTGACATGAATATTTTCAGTTCTAAATGTATTACAACCTCATCACCCATCAGTGCTTTTTCTGTTATAAAATTAAATTAAAAAGAGGCAACAATCCTCATTATCTGGATGTCTCATTCAACCATTTCTCCAGTTCTAATACGTTTGTAAATAAATTCTCCCACACATCAACCATATAGTACCAGTGGAGTGTTAGATCAGAAAGATAACTGATGTCAACACTGTTAGCAATCATCTTGCCAATCACCTAGCAAGTATTTCCTCATTGTTGTCTTGTGTGGGGCCAGATACGTAGGCAGAAGAGATGGTGCAACCTGTCAATTAGAAGCTCTGCTGGGAAGAGGCTGAATACTACAAAACTTCTCACCCAGTCCCCAAAATCACTTCCCTATCTACATATTAGAACAGAAAATCTTTACCATCAATATCCTCAGCATCAGGACAGCTTTGTCCTCAGCATCAGAATGAGAGACACACTCACAACTTTGCAATGGCTAGAAACTGAATTGTCCAGTAACTGGAGTCAAATCTTCAGCTTTCTTCATCAATCACGTGCATGATGCAGCCACGTGTTCTACCTTGTCAAACAAAAATACCTTCAGTTTTTAAAAATCTAAAAGCAGCTTGATTAAGACTATGTTATCAAGATAATATATTGAGGTATATATTGAATACTGAAGATGTTTATCAAGATAAATACTAAGACATTCTGCATGGTTCTGGAATGGAGTAGTACCTGAAAGAAAATAGTAAACTCCAGTGATCTTATATGCATACTTAGGTCTGATCCATTACATGTGACATGGAAACTGCCCCCTTTGGTTCCATTTCTACTATTGTTTTAATTCACCTGAGTTTAGATTTTAATGCCTTCTGTAAACTTGAAAAAAAATATTAGTTGAGTTATCCATGACAATTCAAAAATCCTTTTCAAAACAGGATCTGGCATCCTCAGAGGTCATCAAGCCTAAGAGAAAATTTTTTAGCAGTAGGCAAGGCAGATCAAAAGTGGAGTAAGAACAGCATCTATTAAGGTATAAAACTATTTAAAATTCTTCCCGTTCTCCTTAAGTGTTTTTTGGTTTAGGTTTGGGTTTTTTTAGTGTTCAGCATCACCTAACGTCCTTCTTTAATTGCTGTTTAATTGTTAAATATTTCAAACAACATTGGTCCACTAAAAACCCAGACTCTTCTCATAAGTAACTTCGAGATTCTTCATCCTGGGAACAGCTATTCTTGTCACTTAGGGCTTCATCCTGAAATGAGTTTATGCTCTAGGATGTCTGACCTTGCCACCTATGCAGAGCGCCAATTGTTCCCATATATTCCACTACCCATGTAATATTTTCCAAATAGTTTACAGTAGTTTTGCTTTTTATACATAATGTATCAACAGAATCTGATCAAGTCCAAACTTAATTCTGAAACTAGTATGGGTTTCAACACAAGAGCTTGCTGAAACTTGTGGGCACTTTTCTACAGATTCCTAGTGATTTATACCTGGCCCTAACGAAAAATTCACAAAAATCTAGAACTATTTAAGTAGGGGAGCTATTTTACAAACAAAATCAGCATCTGTGTTGCATCATCATCTCTGCTTTGCTATCTAAAGAGTTTCCTCATCTCTTCTTAGTGTGTATTTTAATACACAGTTCTCAACTTCCAAACTGTCTTCTCTAAGATGATTCAGCCCTTGCAAATTTTTCCACATTATTCTTGTTTGATTTTCACTAACAATTTCTTAAGTTTTTCTGTCTACTCTTCCAATATTTTATCTCTGCTTCACTCTTTCCTAGGAATGACACTAACTGGGAAATTATTTTTTTAGAGTTTATCTACAAACTCCTTATTTGACACCATACGTACATGTGAAACATAGAATTCTACAATATAAAGAAATGCTACTAACAATAATTAGAATGTCTAGGATGGTTATTATCTAATACAGTATGCTTATGTGCATATATATAAACTTGTATTTCTGTACGCACACACAAACTTGCACACACTTAGATTTCTACAAATGAGACATGAAGTTCCATTAAAGCTAATGGAAATCCTCCAGCAGCAAGACTTTCAAGACTGTGTTGCTTATATACCCTACAGAAAGAATGCATTCACCCAAATAGTTCTTTACCAGCTAAATCTTGCTCATCTTGCTTTGTAAACAATAGTCATTTGATTCAAATTACCTACAAGAGGAAGGCAGCAGAATTTGGCTTTGCGGACTACTATTCATTTAAACAAGTAAGATGCAGATCACATTTCCAGGGTCTTATATAAGAGATAATGAGTTTTATTACAGTTAAAAAATACCAAATATGATTGCAAACTAAAAATAAATCCATTTTCCAATTATTACTCAGAACAAGAAATGCTTTTTATTTCCTAATATTATGTGTGAACAAAATTTTCCAATTTTTCAGTCATACAAATATGTATTTTGTTCTCCTTACCTGTTAGCTCTTTTATTAAAAAAAAAATAAAGGTAGAGCACTAAAGGAGAAAGCATACAGTTTGCAGGAGTCTATTCTAGTGCATGACTGAAAATAAGCATGGCAAAGTCTCCTGGCAACACTTTGTGTAAAGACACAATAAACAATTAACTGTAAGCTACATGCATAATAACTGAATGCTAGAGCCTTCATTTCTTATCCAGATACATTTTGAATGGTTCTATGTACTCTTAAGGAGCTGTTGCACCCATTTCAGTAGCAGACAATCCATGTAAGAGTGTATTTAGTGGACTTATTTAACAGAGGATTAAAAGTCAATTAAATACTTCAGATAAAAAGTAAAATGCAAAAAAAGAAAGACTAATAATCATCTTCCTCTGATTTTTTAAAAAGATCATGACCTCCTTCTAGTTAATGTAAGTTTTAATCAGATATCTTAATGTAATTTCTGCAGTAGCTGTTTAACTAATAGAGTAAATCTGATAGTTGCAAGGGCTGACTACAAGGCCTTTTCAGCAGGTGTTTGCCAAACCTGTCTGTTCTGCTTTAATTGTGCTGAATACAGTATATATTCTTTAACAGTTGTGACAAAATTATCACTTAAAACTCTGCTCAACAATAAGGCAGGCACAGCCTGTGACGCTACTGATCAGAGGCTTGGGTGTGGGTTTTTTTCCCCCCACTGGGACAGATACCTCAAGAATTCTTGCAGTCCAACGGTCAACATCTTAACCATACTCTTTATGCCTAAGGGTTGCTTTAAATTTTGAATTGCCTTTTGAGTTTTCAACACTGTTTAGAAGAGGATTTAGACCACACTTACAGACTACAAAACGTGAAGTCTGAACACTTCCTCAAGAGGAAGTAGCAGTCTTGTGCATTCTACATAGCAAAAAACCAGGGACTAAATAATAATCCTGACATTGATGTGAACAGTGAGAATGGGCAGATCAATTTACCACAGTCCCTTATTTAACCTGCACAAATTAAAATGGTCTCCAACAGCCATTTTGGGGATTAACTACTTAGCACTTACTGCTTTCTGCATACTATAAACACAATTATTACTGCAACATAACTTCTTTTGCAGATTGTTACTGAAAGGAAATGTAGCTTGCTTTTCCTCTTTACCATGTACTTGTGCTAGAAAACTGTAGTTCTCCTAGTCTGATAAGTTAAAAGAAGCAAGGAAACATTTATTCCTGAAAAATTCCTCCCAAATGCTTAGCTGTCCACCTTTAACAACTGAGAAACAAGTTCCCAAGAGATTTTGTTACACACTGCACTTTCTCTACTCTGAGAAAGTACACACTGAACTCCTCCTTGATGAGCAGAGACAAATCCATCTCATCTTGTTAAAGAAGGCAGTATGATTTCAAAAACCAAAATAACTTCTGCGACATAGGTCACCTTTTTTAGTGTAATCAGCATTTGAAACAAATTGGTTGGTCTTGTTTGTACTTCTTTGCACGTTCTTTCCTGGGCTACATTTATCAAATGCAGACGGAGACAGCCTAGAGAGCTAGAGGAACCTTTGATCTGACTCCATGCGGCCACTTGTGCCTTATCTTACGTTCTAACCCACTTCCCCCCGCCCCTAGAGCACCATGTATCAGAAGTAGCAGAATTTTCATTGTACCAATTTGGTCCTGTCATTCAGGCATAAGTATACTGACATAGTTTTATGACTGAGATAACGTTATTGACTATTTTTGGTGCGTTACAAGGAAGAGCCATATCCATATAACATACACACAGTCCACACTAGAAAAATCTACCACATTCCTCAAGTACCTATTTTCAGCTTCCATATCAAGGCTTGAAATTCATTGTCTCTCTGATAATAATTTTTCAACATTTCATTGAGGATGGAAACCAGCTGAGAAGGCTAAGAGGATACAAAAAGAGTGATAGATAGTTGCCAGCTTTCCCTTCTTTTGAGAGAACTTTCATCCCTTTGGACTGGAATAATTCTAGAAATTTATGTTTCTTCATTAAAATTCATTGTCATGCCTCTTTTGTTCTGGTCTGGAGAGAATCAAATGTAGTCACATCTTGCTCATGTTGTTGCTTGCAATTCTACCAAGAAAGGGTAGCTCCACAGTTTAGCTTCATATGCTACTACTGCTAGGCCACTCTAAATTTTCCTCCTTTATGCCCATGTAAACTGATACTGACATTACGGTCATCTTCAACCTATTGAGACTGTAAGCAAAATTTGGAAAAGCTTGTTTTTTCTAAATTCAGTATTCTTATTTCTGACTTCCACTGCTAACCAAGGTCACTACTTCTATCTGTCAAGTTACACTGATACTCTTATTTTTAAAAGCTTTTAAAAGTTTGCTCTAACACCATTAACTGAATTTACAACATGTGTAGACTGAGATTTTACCTTACAGGTATCTAATGTTAGTTTGTTCTTTTTTTTTTTCCAGACAGGTACCTTACTGTCTTGATTGCAGAAGTGCTAAATACCAATATCTTTCATTACAGAAATGTTTGAATATTTATAAAAATATGTTACTCAAATGTGCAATGTTGCAAAATTGTATGATTAGTCTAGGCTACCTCTATCACATATGCTAATGTATGTCACTGGCAGAAAGACCTTTTTCAAGCTTACTATTACCTAAACTACTGTTAAGATTCTGAGCCATGGTCAATGTTTTGCTAAATAACCACCAGTTAAAATACATGCCAGGAATTATGTAATGATGCCTCTCCCTCCCTTGTGGTTATTCTTGCTCCAAATGATGAACTATCACTTTCAAAAATCAGCACTGTGAATACTAGGAACTCGGTCAACATTACTGCATTTCAAGTAACTGTATCAGCCACAGATAATACTAACTATTAACATTCAAAGCTTACCAACATTTACATTTACATTGCTGGTTTCTTAGCTTCTAGTGGTTCTGCCTTGGAAGAGAAGGAAACCTTTTGAGGGCTATTATACTATCTAAAAGATGAGGTTCTTACACCTCACAGTAGTTACAGCCCTTTTGTACTACTGTATGTCCTTCTTCCTTAATTGTAACAGCTGTAATTACTCCAAAAATTGTGGGAAAAGTGGGGAAGAGTATAGGATCAGTGATGGTGTTTCACAGGAGGATAGCTGAGGAGAACAGTTAAACCTCAGTGATGTTTAGACTTTAAATATGATGACAATCATAGTAATTCATAGGACACAGCAGCTTGCAACTAGTGAATTTGCCTTTCTTCAGGCTCTATGTCAACATGACAAAAGGAAGATGCTTTTGTCCTGTGATATTCCAAAATAAACATTTAATGAGATCTATTCTGTGAGCTCTTCTGTCAGAGCTCACCTAGTCTGCTGCCCCCACTTGATCAGAGTATTTTCCTTCCTGCTACCGAGAAGTGTCTAGGCTGCCAAGCAAGCATGATGGTTTAAAACAGTCAACATAAAAACTGCAATAAAATTAAAATAGATACCAATTCACCATTCAGTGCAGTGATTTTTTTTTGTACTGAGTAGTTTTCTGACTGACTTCATAAAGCAAAAATAGCCTCATTTTAAATATGGAAATAGCAATTTAAACATGGAAATAGTAATGCTAACAGGCGGAACATACGAAGAAAAGCCAGCACCTCAAAGTTCTGTTCCTCACGCTGCCAACTCATGCAAATTTGGCTTAGATTTCCTTTCTGTATTTATCTATCTCAATCAGGCATTTTGAGTTCTGTGGACCCTTAAGGCAGTCAGAGCACTAAGTACCATATTCATCATAAAATGATGGTGAACAAGTATAACCCTCAAGACTGAAAACTCTAAGAAGATTTCAGTTATTTGGGTCCCAGGTTGTTTTGCCATGTGCAGGCTGATTTGTACCAAAGCTTCATGTAGAGGGGAAGGAAAAAAAAAAAGGCTAGAGTGGAATAAGGACAATGGACAATGAGTAAATGGGAAGCCCTCAGCATAGCATAAGACACAAAGAATGAAGTATAAAATAAGTGAAGCCCAACAAACTGTCTGATAACATGGCTTCTGGCACATCAGAATTTGAAAACTTGAGTTTCCTTTTGAATAACTCTGCTCTTCAAACCTGGAAAAACTAAATTTTCCGCCCTTGGTGTCCAAGTGGCTATATTTGCTCACTAGCAAGCACTAAGTCCAAATGTCTGTAACAATGAGAACAAAGGGACAAAAAGCACTCGAGAGCAACACATTTAATAAATCAATCTAGGTAAGAGCCTAATCCAACTGGGCATCTTAGAACAAATGGCCTTACTTTCACTCTTGCCTCAGAGAGCCTTGCAAACGTATTAGGCATTTCCGCCTCTCTCCAGCCTAGTCAGACATGTTCTGGTCTGCCCAAACTCACACTTAGGCAGGTCCATTTTGTGTCTATGGGAACATGCTTTATGGGACTGTAACCTATCTCAGCCGAAATGACCAAGCCCCTGGTTCTAGGAGACCCGTATTAGAGTAACACAAACAGGCTGCTACTTCTGTACCTTCAGCCCACCCTGCTCAGGCCTGCCTACTCCTTCAAAGCAATCTAATCTCTGTGTTTTATCTTCAAGAAAATATCAGTTGTACATAGTATTAAACACAGTACTTACTGTCAGGGAGGCGCTCCCAACAGGAAATAGAAGCAAGCACATAATTATCCCTCTAGTCTTCTCCAGGCTTCCTAGCTCAGCTTGCAAAAAGCAGACTACTGGGCAGGCTGACTCCTCACTCGGAGTGTATTTGGTGCAGTTCTCTTTTCCTTTTCTCATTAGGCATAAATACTAGCATGATCTGATTTTGCATCAAGATACTCCAATCCAAGATAACGCAAAGGAGGCATAGGTTCCTCTGGTGCTCACGAGCAGTTCTAAGCCGCTCATATCCTTGCTTCTTAGCGGCATCAACAAAAGGGCTTCCAGCTTCCAGCCACCAGGCTTCCAGCGTCATACTGCAAACAAAATGTTTGTTGTTGTGAGACAGAGCACTTGATTTTTGAAGATCCCTGAACATTCACTGCTCAAAATGTGCAGTCTGGAAATGTGATCCCATATTCAAACTAGATGGTTACTATAGTAAACCTGCGTGTTGGTTACTCAAAGGTGTGTTGGTTATTCAAAGCATGTGAGGGACTCCTGCGCCAGGTTATGAACTCTCTACAACAAAAGAGACAAGGGACAAAACCAAATCTTTTAGTTCTACCTTCCTCAGTCAAACTACCACTCACATGAACTTCTCAACTCTCTTTTAAACTCCAGCAAAGTGCACAACAAGGTGTTCTGCACTAAGGAAGGAAAGATTATGAGAATTAAAGGTCAAACTGTGTTCTTAGCTACAACAACTTAAGACCTGGAGAAAGGCCCTTGTATTCATTAGAGTTACTTCAGTTTTATGCTGAAGAACACAGAGTAGACTTTAAAAAGTCTATTCTTAAACCCTCTTTTATTTAAAACATCAGACAAAAGACTATACTGGGAGTATTTTACAAACAAGCTGCTTGGTCCAGCACTTTTAGAAGCTTTAAGGAATGCAATCAGATTGTAAAAACTAGTGATAGACTGATGCGACGCAAATTCTCAGCTATTTTCACAACAGCCTTAGTATCTTCCACGTGAAAGTGATGAAATTCTGCTTTTAATTAGAAAATTAAGAACTTTATACATCTGACCTATGCAGAAGTTTTGTGCAAAGGAGTTTTCAGATTGCTTTAACAGTGTAGCAGAAGTAAATACTGAAAAAAACCTGACTGTACTTCAAGTTCATAAAAGCGCTCAGACTTCTTGTTTTGTTTGCAGTAATAGGACTTCTAAAGCAGAATAATTAGAGGGTTTGCAAGGTTTCTTGTGCAATTGATAATCTAGATGCTTAACCTAAGGAAACAAACCACAACTTTACATAGATTCCGGTACATAGCTCCAGATCCCTGGTTGTGCAAACTAACCTAACTCCCTTCAAATCCGAATGTCTCAATCAAATTAGCAGAAGGATTACCATAAAGCAAACCCAATTAATTTCAGCAATTTGAGTTTTCTTAGACTGATGAGTTAGTAAGTTATTAAAATTTAGGTTGAACTGAGGGGTTAATGTAGAGCAATGTTACATCTCAGAATTCACTTACATGGATTCTGAAGTTACAATGCCTGAATACAAAATAACCCAGGATCAGAATTTAAAATATTCCAAAAAAGACAAAAAAACCTATAAATGCAAATACCCTCTGACCATGCTCTCCCCCTTCTAGAGACCTCATATACCTGTCTTATAATCCAGGCTCCATTCTTTCTTTGACTATCTCTGGATTCACTGAACAGCCAGCACAGTTCCAGCTTGCTCTCTTGTGGCCAACATTAGAGCTACAATTGTCCTGGTACTGTTCAGTTCCAAGGACCTTCAAGAGTGGTTCTTCTAAAGCATGACAAGTTTCCTCAGATTACAGTCACTTACAGCTGAACCTAGTAAATGACTCAAGTTTGAACCCACAATCAAGTTATCATGGCTTAACTTGTTACCAAGCATCAGCTTAGATACAGAACTGAGTACATGCAGATTTCTAGCCTACAGCAAAGCATGGGAACTTGGCACTGCTAAGCCCCAAAGGCATTATCAATGCTACCCTGTACCTCTCACAGCCGTAAAATCATTGGACACAAATGTACTGCCAACATCTTGAAAAGAGGTCTTCACGACTGATAGAGGTTTTCAGCAAGATGGGCTAACATTTTCAGCATGCTTTTAACAACAGTCTGTCGGAGCTCGGGCTTGGTTATTTGAGGATAGTTTTGGTCATGTGTTTGCTAACACTTGATGGCAACTTCAAATATTTCCTGGCAGCAGTAAGGACTGCCTGTTTTGTAACTGTTTACATTGTTTGTTGGGTAATTTGTGTTATTTTGTATATTTTTAAAGACCCTAGATGCTGACAAGGTGAGGACTTTAAAGGACTCTGAAATATTCCTTGATACTTTATTAACATTGTGTTGGGCATTATTAACCTCCCAAAAATAGTTTTATGCCAGAAATAGTTCAGAGCACCTGAGCTGGCACAAGAGAAGTGCACAGACACAAGCAGATTGACTGGAGATGTATCATTGGACTACATTGCCCACTTAGTTGTCAGCCAGATCAGCTCCTGAGTCACCTCACCACCTCTCACGAAGAACAGTGCATGCACACAGCAAACAACAGAACTAGAGCAGCCCTGAAATAAGGTTGAATTAAGATGTCACAGCTCCGCATGGGGAGATAAAAGGTGCTGACCTTTTCCTTTGTTGAGTTTTAAACATAGCTGCTCTTATTGTGGGTATGAGTGGAGGTAATTTCAGGAGTAATCATGTCACAGGAATCCATTCATTTTGAAAAGCACTTATCAAAAGCACATTCCGTGTCAGCAGAAGAATCAGCGATTCGTGGTAAGACCAGAAGTTGAAGACATTCCACACTCGCTATTATGCCTCAAGACCATTATCATCACTCTTATGAACCAATGAAACATTCTCAGGAACAGAGTGACGAATTATTTGATGAATAAACATTAACTGTATTTATTACTGAACATGAAAAGGATCATCAGTACAGAAATTATACTTTGACTACTGCGTTACCTGATCATCAACCTTTGTAACAGATCAACAGCAAATAAAATACTCAGGCAGCAGAGGGTCGGGAGGTACTCAGATTAAACAAATTACTCCACAGAACAAGAGTGACAAACTACAAAGTGCACTGAGCAACAGCAGCAAAGCTGTTGTATGTGACCCAGGTATGCGTGTTTCTTCCAGAATTTGAAGGGCAAGCCCCAGAACTTCTCCAACCCCTAGGCAACAGTTTCTCAGCAGCTTCAGTTAATCTGCTTTGGGACTGCCAGAATCACATAGGCACTGGCGCACTGCAGAGAAAGACAGATCAGCTACGTAACCTGTCTCACCACACAATCCCACAAGCAGCCATATTGATGCAAGGGTGGAGGCAGAAGTGTGTGGCTGAAGGTGGAGCGAAGAGCAGAACTGACCTTTTATGAAACTGTAACTTCAGTTTCTCTTTCTGTTGAAGGCAAATAAGCATAACATTTGCAAGTTACTGTATTGTTAAATATTCTTACAGCCAAATTGTCTTTTTTCATGCTTCTACTAGGAGCCAAAATCCTTATGCTCCCTATACCACTGCCAAAAATTCCAGTCAACATCTAGGGCATTCCAGCCAAGCCCATGGATGCCACCAAAACAAAGTGTAATCTTGCTCACAAGCTCTAAGTATAACCATATGTGTTATGTATTTTGATAATGTGAGCCACGAATCACAAAGCAGCAAAAGTCAACCCAACTACCTTGCTTATTAAAGTAGCAAATATTTCAAATAATTTACGAAGATTCGCATGATATTTGCAGTGCAGTCAGTAGCATAAGGACTTGTAGGATTTTATGAGCTTTCTATCCCAACTGAGCTACTGGTAGCAGTCTGCAAGTTTGGAATGGCTCTTGAGTCTTTAGAGTAATTCACAACAATATTTTAAAAGAGGGAAAGGGATAACATGAGACCAAAAAACCAACTGTAATGTTCCTACATCAACCAGCTTGACAAAGTCTTACCCAAACTCCCCACTGATATCCACTAACCCTCATTAATATGATCTATTTTCCATGAAAATCAGCAGACTTCTGATTTCCTGCAACACACGGTTCATTCACCAATTAACTCAGTGATCAGAGCGTGTAATTCCTTCCATAAGTAAATCATACTCTATCTTAAATTAATTTTTGTTCCTCGTTGGTGCTACTGGAAGACATTTTCAAAACCTTGTTGTCACAGTAATTGGCTCCTTTTACCATTTCTCAGCCTAAATTTACGATAGCGGATCATGATAATATTATTTGGCCTTGTGCTATCATCATCCTGCCACTTAAACAACTTCTTCCCTGACGTATTTATAAAGACAGGAAGACAGATGTGTCACTGTGATATATCTACAGTAGAATGGAAGAGACGGAGAAATATTAAAATCATCCTACTGAAGAGGAGAACATATAACCTTAGTATCCAGCTCCCCGCCTAGCGCGGGAAAGAGTGGGAAAGGGTGAGCTGCTGACATGCAGCAGCTCTGATGTAGTGTGGGCGGGGACAGGAGTGAGGTGGCCAACCCCCCCCCACACACCTATAAAAGTAACCCCTAGGGAGCTCGGTGAACAGGACAGGCAAACAGGGCGTGGCACATCAGGATGGCATGACACGTCAGTTTGTGGGGCAGTTCGCACGGGCAGGGCGTGCAGGGAAGGCCAAGTCCCCCTCCTAGCTCAAGAGGTAGGTTCGGTAAGTTCAGCTGGTGAGAGGGAGCCTAGGCACCGCCATGGTATCCACCCGGCGGAAGGCTGTATCCTCTACACTACCCAGAAAGGCTGTATCTACCCAGACTGAGCTCTCAGAGAAACACACAGCCGGCCAGGTCTCCGGCTGCAGGGAGTGCCACCAGCTTGCACTGGGAACAGATGGCAGTGGAGCGAACAGCTGTGTGCGCTGTGACCAAGTGGACTATCTACTCGGCCTGGTGGCGAAGCAGACAGGCTACGGAGCATCAGGGAGTCTGAGCAAGAGAGAGACAGGTGGAACCATGCTCTGAGCTCCCAGAAACCGGACCAGGGACAGTCTCCAGAAAAAGCCTGTGACCAAAGGGAGCCAGTATCCTCCCCCTACCAGGATGCAGGCAGGGTCTTAGAGGGAAGCAGAGAGTGGAAACAAGTCCACAATCGGGGCGGCAAGTAAACCCTTTCCTTGCCCACCGTGACCCCCCAGGTGCCTCTGCACAATAGGTATGAGGCTTTAGATGTTGAGAACCAGTCAGTGGACAACGTGGGCATCAATCCATCTACACAAGAAGAGTCGCCAAGACCACAAAGACCTACCCCCCATATTACTACCACCTCCACAAGGAAGAAAAGACAGGTCATAGTTGTAGGAGACTCCCTTCTGAGGGTAACAGAGGGTCCAATATGCCGGGTGGACCCTTCTCATAGGGAAGTCTGCTGCCTGCCTGGAGCCCGGGTCAGAGATATCACCAGGAGACTTCCCAGCCTGGTACGGCCCTCGGACTACTACCCCTTACTGCTCTTCCACGTGGGTGGTGACAAAGTTGCAGTGCACAGCCCAAGGGTCATTAAAAGAGACTTCAGGGCCTTGGGATGGTTAGTGAGGGAATCGGGGGCACAGGTTATCTTTTCCTCCCTCCTTCCAGTTGTGGGAGGTGGCATTCATAGGAACAGGCGGATCCAATCTCTTAACACATGGCTCCGTGGCTGGTGCTACTATCACAACTTTGGGTTTTTTGAGAATGGGACAGCCTACATGGCACCAGGCTTGCTGGCGTCAAATGGGAGCCACCTTTCTCAAAGGGGAAAGAGGGTCTTTGCTCAGGAGCTGGCGGGGCTCATTGACAGGGCTTTAAACTAGATGTGAAGGGGGAGGGGGAATATATAAGGCTTGCCTGTGACAAGCTGTGGGATGGTATGCAATGGTTAAGAGAGACCAGGTGCTACTGTGAGCCCTCAACCTGTTGCCCAGAGGCATGATGGGGACACTGCAGCACAGCTGAAGTCTTGCAGAGATGAGCCAAGGGCTCCTGAGATAGCTACAGCTCACAAGGAAACCTTCGTGAAACACCCAAGGGAAACAAGGAATGTTCCACTAAGAAGGTGACACAGCCAACAGCCCAGATGAAATGCCTCTACATGAACGCACACAGCATGGGGAACAAACAGGAGGAGTTGGAAGCTGCTGTGCTCCTAGAAAGCTACAACCTGATTGCCATAACTGAAACCTGGTGGGACAAATCCCACGACTGGAATGTGGCTATTGACGGCTACAGGCTGTTCAGAAGGGACAGGCAAGGACGGAGGGGCAGAGGTGTTGCCCTCTATGTAAATAAATCAATACAGTGTGAAGAGCTGTCCCTGAAGAATAGCCATGAGCAGGTCGAAAGCTTATGGGTAAGAATCAGAGACAGAGGCAACAAAGGGAACCTTGTGGTTGGTGTCTACTACAGGCCGCCTGATCAAGGGGAGCCTGCTGACGAAGCCTTCTTCCTCCAGCTCCGGGAGGCTTCATGCTTGCAGATTCCCGTCCTGCTGGGGGACTTCAACCACCCCGACATTTGCTGGAAGAGCAACACGGCGAGCTGTAGGCAATCCAGGAGATTCCTAGAATGCACAGACGACAACTTCCTAAGCCAGGTAATAGACACCCCTACCCGAGGGGACATGATACTAGGCCTGATGGGCACCAATTCAAGTGGTGATGTCAACTCATCGGTGATGTCAAGACTGGAGGCAGCCTGGGCTGCAGTGATCACACATTGGTGGAGTTCACGCTCCTGAGGGACATGGGCAAAGTGAGGAGTACAGTCAGGACACTAAATTTTAGAAAAGCAAACTTCCAGCTCTTCAAGGTGTTGGTCAGAAGGACCCCCTGGGAAATGGTCCTCAGGGACAGGGGAACAGAACAGAGCTGGCAGATCTTTAAGGATACCTTCCATAGAGCACAAGAGCTCTCAGTCCCCAAGTGTAAGAAATCAGGCAAGGAAGGGAAGAGACCAGCATGGCTGAGTTGAAACCTGCTGGTCAAACTAAAGGGTAAGAGGGAACTGCACAGGCAGTGGAAGCAGGGACAGGTGTCCTGGGAGGAGTACAGGGAAACTGCCCGGTTGTGTAGGGAGGGGGTCAGGAAGGCCAAGGCGAGGATGGAGCTGAATTGGCAAGGGATGTAAAGAATAACAAGATGGGCTTCTACAGGTATGTCAGCCAGAAAAGGAAGGTTAAAGAAAGCGTACCCCCCCTGATGAACAAGAATGGCGACCTTGTATCAACAGCTGAGGTACTCAACAACTTCTTTGCCTCGGTCTTCACCAGCAACCTCTCTCCTCACCCCTCCCAAATCGATAGACCAAAAGATGGGGAGCAGGGGGGTAAAGCCCCTCCCACTGTAAGGGAAGATCAGGTTTGAGACCACCTGAGGAACCTGGATGTACGTAAGTCTATGGGACCTGATGAGATGCCTCCCAGAGTCCTGAGGGAATTGGCTGATGTAGTTGCCAAGCCACTCTCCATGATATTTGAAAAGTCATGGCAGTCAGGTGAAGTCCCTGCTGACTGGAAAAAGGGGAATGTTGTGCCCATTATTAAAAAGGGAAGAAAGGAGGACCCTGGGAACTACCAACCTGTCAGCCTCACCTCTGTCCTTGGGAAGATCATGGAGCAGATCCTCCTAAGCTATGCTCAAGCACATGGAGGACAGGGAGGTGATTCGAGACAGCCAGCATGGCTTCACCAAGGGCAAGTCCTGCCTGACCAACCTAGTGGCTTTCTATGAAGGAGTGACTGCATCAGTGGACAAGGGAAAAGCAATGGATGTCATCTACTTGGACTTCTGTAAAGTGTTCGACACAGTCCCCCACAACATCCTTCTCTCTAAATTGGAGAGATATGGGTTTGATGGGTGGACTGTTCAGTGTATAAGGAATTGGCTGGATGGTCGCATCCAGAGGGTCGTGGTCAATGGCTCAATGTCCACATGGAGACCACTGACAAGTGAAGTCCCTCAGGGATCCGTACTGGGACCAGTGCTGTTTAACACCTTCATCAATGACAGATAGTGGGATTGAGTGCACCCTCAGCAAGTTTGCAGATGACACCAAGCTGAGTGGTGCGGTTGACATGCCAGGAGGATGAGATGTCATCCAAAGGGACCTGGACAAGCTGGGGAGGTGGGCCTGTGTGAACCTCATGAGGTTCAACAAGGCCAAGGGCAAGGTCCTGCACCTGGGTCAGGGCAACCCCTGATATCAATACAGGCTGGGGGATGAAGGGATTGAGAGCAGCCCTGCAGAGAAGGACTTAGGGGTGCTGGCAGATGAAAAGCTGGACATGAGCCGGCAGTGTGTGCCTGCAGCCCAGAAAGCCAACCATATCTTGGGCTGCATCAAAAGAAGCGTAGCCAGCAAGTAGAGGGAGATGATTCTGCCTCTCTACTCTGCTCTGGTGAGACCTCATCTGGAGTACTGCGTCCAGCTCTGGGGCCCTCAGCACAAGAAAGACATGGACCTGCTGGAGTGGGTCCAGAAGAGGGCCACCAAAATGATCCGAGAGCTGGAGCACCTCTCCTATGAGGCCAGGTTGAGAGAGTTGGTGTTGTTCAGCCTGGAGAAGAGAAGGCTGCAAGGAGACCTTATTGTGACCTTCCAGTACTTAAAGGGGCCCTACAGGAAAGATGGGGAGAATCTTTTTAGCAAGGCCTGTTGTGACAGAACAAGGAATATGGGTTTAAACTAAAGAAGAACAGATTTAGACTAGACATAAGAAAGACATTTTTTTACAATGAGGGTGGTCAAGCACTGGAACAGGTTGCCCAGAGAGGTGGTAGATGCCCCATCCCTGGCAACATTGAAGGTCAGGTTGGCTGGGGCTCTGAGCAACCTGATTGAGTTAAAGCTGTCCCTGCTCACTGCAGGGGGGTTGGGCTAGATGACCTCTAAAGGTCCCTTCCAACCCAAAGCATTCTATGATTCTGTAATTCATCTCTCTTCTGGCACACCTTTAAGCAAGCTGCTTAAAGGTATTCCAGAGCAAGCTGCCTGACTTGGGTCCAGGGTCACCACCACACCAAACAGTTCCAAGGCAAAGCACTTTTCTTTTTTTTCCCCCTTCTCCTTCCTTTCGCACTCTACAAGGCCCAGTTGCCAGCCCTCATTCCAAACAGCATTTCCACCTTGGCCTTGCCGATACCCTCACGGACAAGGCGACAGCTCACCGCCGAGCGTACGGTTCCCAAGGAACGCTTCCACTGAGCCAGGACGTTGCCCGTTGCCCGTTGCCCGTTGCCCGCGGAGGGTGGGCGGGCGGAGGGCCTCGGCGGACGCCGGCCCCCTCACCCGTTACCGCCACTGGCGGCGGCGCAAAGTGCGACAGCCCCGCCCCGCCCGCACGCGCGCGCGCGTGCCTCAGGGCTCGCGCATGCTCACCGGCGCCTGCCGGGGAGGAAGCGCTGCTGATTGGTGCCGCCGCCCGGCCCTGCCGCACGCCTGCGCCAGGCTGCCTGCGCATGCTCCGTGCCGCCCTTGCCGCCGGTGGGTTGGTGCGCGTGGTGGCCGGCGGGGCCCCGCTCGGCGGCGGGATGTCGGGGCGCGCGCCGCGGCAGGAGGAGGGGGAGAGCGCGAAGCTGCGCTATAAGGAGGAGCTGAGCCGGAGGGTGAGCCGGGGCCCCACGGACACGGTCCCGGCCCGGGACACGGCCCCAGCCCTACACACGGCCCCAGCCCTACACACAGCCCCCCCGGTATCCCCGCGGCGCTCTCGGCTGCCTGGGGCGGGCTGAGGCGCGTCCGGGGCCGTGCTGCCGGGGGTGGGGGGCCGGCGGCCCCGCGAAGCCTGTAACCTCGGGCATGATCCGCGGGAAGAAGAGGGGGGCGAGTGCTGTCAGGAAGCTGGGGCTCCCGTGGCACGGGGTTTTCATTATCGGGCGCGGGGGAGAGCGGCTGCCGCGCAGCGTCGGCGTCGCTGTTAGCTCACTTGTCAAATTGGGGTTTTTTGGTTCTTACTGTGCCAGGTTGAGCTTGAAATGTCAGGTGAGTCGCAGTGAGGTTTTTAGCTGCAGTCTCTACTTCAGCTGTATCTGCTCCAAAAGTCCCAAGGGCTTTCAGTCAGAGGCCGGCACTCCTCATAAATCTGCTGTTTTCCGTGTTGCCAACAGCTTTGTTTAGTGCAAAATCTGTCAAGTCCTATGGAACTACTTTCCCTCAAAATTAATTATTTTCCGTATGGACATACTACATAAAGTCAGTGGTGTTTTTGATTGCCTGGGAAGCAGTAAATCTAGGATGTCAGAGTATTGCAGGTTGTAATTTCTGTTACGTTTAAGTGGCAGCTTAGTCCGTGCCAGAAGATGACACTTCTGGTTTTTTTGTTGGAATTGCAAGTATAAGACATTGATGTAGCTGCTGGAAAAGTTGTCTTTTCTGTATGACACATTCAGTTTGGCTAACCTAGCTCTGCGGTAGCTTTCTGTTGTTGCACCAATTCCAGGAGACACAAAGGAAGAGCAAACAAAACCGTACTGTTTGTTTCTAATAAAAAGTGTTAAGTGCCTGCTGACCAGATTTTGTTCTATTTGTTTGCTTTTGTCACAGTCCTCCTGATTGCTCTTTAGCATTGACAGCTGTCATTGTAAAAGGAAATGGGAATACCTGCCACCTCTGCCAGTGCAGTTGAACAGAGTGGTAAATCCCACCAAGGAAGTTTGCGCAAAACTCCAGAGTCATAGAAAGGCTTCCATGGCTCTTAATACAGTTTTAGGGGGCTGGGGTTTTTATTTGTTTCATTTTGAATCTGGAGCATACCTGTGATTATAAAGTGTATTGTAGATACTATGCTGAATTTTGTTTTTTAAAGTTATCTGATGTTTTATTAGTGGTTTGCATGTTTTCTTTTCTTCTGGGGGAAAAATGTGATCTCTGATTATAAATAGTTAGAGGTGCTCTGGCTTCCCAGTAGTGATTGCTTTTGAGGGAGAAATACCAATCCATGCAAGGTAACCCATTTCTAGAGTGGTTATTTAGTATTTCATTTTTATATCTACTTCCACATTGCCTTCAATGGTCCATTCAGAGAACAGCAACTATATATGCATGTAGCTGTCTTAAAATATCACTAAGCGTGTTCGCCACCAGGATTGTAATACAGTGGTTTATTCTTAATAATTAAATTGAAGTGCATCTTTTGCCTTTCAGATTAAAGAACAGAAGGTTATAGTTGATGAGCTTTCTAATTTGAAGAAGAACCGGGTAATTATTTACAAATTTGCTTTTGACTATTTCATTTTAGCATCAGAGAAATAAGCAGAGAGACAAAGAGGGGAAAGAAAATCATAGCGCTGTCTTTAATTTGGTTTAATACAGATTTTAGTACGGATGTGGTCATATGTTCTCAGAATAATCTGTCCTCCAAATGACTTGATTATGTACGCTTGTGCAGCGTAACACAGTACGTTGTTGGGCTTTTTTTCCCTTTTATGTTTTATCTGAGTTATTTCATCAAGGTGTTTGAGTTGATCAGAAGACTTTGTGAAGTATTCTTACTTTTTGTGTGTATGTGTTTTAAAATAGAACGTGATCCCTCATGTATGAGGAAAAGAGCAATGCAGAATAGTCATGGGTTGATCATGAAATGGTTTTGGTGGTACGATATGAGAATGTTGGTGTTGTCAGGGCAGAACTTATCCTTTTGGCATAAAAGTGAAAGGGGTATCTCAGTGGGCTTGCATCAGCTTCTGCTGCGGTGTGGTTGCCAGAGTTTGTTACTTTGGCTTAATGCAGCATTGTTTGTGTTTTACAGAAAGTTTATAGGCAGCAACCCAATAGCAACATATTCTTCCTTGCAGACCGAACAGAAACGCTATCTCAATGCAAAAGTAAGTTTGCAGTGTAAAAGTTGATCAAATAGTTAACTATTTAAAAGCTGTATTTGTAGCTGTTAATGATTTCAAAGGTATATTGAAACGAAAAACTGGCAACTGTATATCAAATGCAATGTGGACTTCAGACATGTTCTTGTTTTTCTGGATTGGATAAATGTGAAAGTGTTTCCGCTTGACATATAGATGTGATAAAAGAGCAAGTGCTGAAGATGTAGGAAGAGCAAGAACGTCTGCCCCACAGAGGAGTTGCTGTTCTCAGTGCCCTTTGGGAAGCTGTATAGCGCTTTGTCCCTTAAAAAAAAAGTCTAAAAGTTGCATGGGAAGAGCAGGAAGAAAATAATGGCAAGTTAAACTGAAGGCTAAGCTAGAAATCTTTAGGTAGTTAAAAGAATGGATCTGTGCGATTATGAAGAAAGGAGAATGGATGACAAAGAGAGTTGATGGTTGAACGAACATTAGAAATGTATAAATTTATCTTCTGGAATGAACAATTGCTACTTTCATTTTCCTTTGATTTGAGTTAATAGTGTTGACATTTTAATTGACAGCTTGCTTTTCTTATTATTACAAATGTGTAACTCTTGCTGATTATATAGGCAATAGTTGGCCATTCCCCTAATTCTTGTACTTGTAGTGTGGCTTTCTTTGGGAGAAAAAAAAAAATCATAATCTTTGTATAATTAAAGAAGAATAAGCTACAGTGAGCTATGTTTGTGTTACATCAATACTATAACACTTTTGTTACTTAGTGTTTCATGTTTATCTCTAATTGAACAAGTGGCTGGAGTTACTCATTTCTTAGATAATACTCTTAAACCTAACTACTCAAAAACTCACTAACTTGTCAGGTAATGAAACTGATTATTCATGTATTTTTCTCTTACACAGATACGTTAGATGAATTAAAGAAGGCACATCAGGACATGGAAAATTCAGAAAAGACTAAAACCAAGAAATAGTCCATCTGAATTCAGAGTCACAATGTGTGGCATTTGTTGCATTGTTACCTTGTGTAGCCAGCATGCTATTCATGATTTCTTTAATGAAGACATACTCTGCCGTCTTAGAAGACGAGGACCAGACAGTAGCGAACAGTTGATAAAAACTGCATCTGATCTCTCTTATGAGTGTCTGTTTTCTGGCCATGTACTTCACTTGAGGGGACTGCTGACTCCTCAGCCCCTGGAAGATGCCAATAACAATGTTTTTCTTTGGAATGGAGAAATTTTCAATGGAGTGCATGTAGGAGATCTAGAGAACGACACTGAAGTAATGTTTCATCATCTTGCGTTGTGCGATAGTGAAGCGGACATTTTGTCACTCTTTTCATCACTTCGGGGTCCATGGTCTTTTATTTATTATCAAGCATCTAGACACAGTTTATGGTTTGGTAGAGATTATTTTGGTCGTCGTAGTTTGCTTTGGCAATTTAGTAATGAGGTTGGCAGTGCTTTCTGTCTCACATCTGTAAGTGTTTATTCCGAATCAGGTAACCAATGGCAAGAAGTCCCAGCATCTGGAATTTTCAAAATTGATCTCAAGGCTTGTGCAACAGCTAAATCTTTGTCTTTAACATTGTTTCCATGGAAGTACAGCTGCACAGAGAAAACAGTAGAAGAAATATTCATTAATGTTTTGGACCAAGTTTCAAAAGATGTACCGAACCACATACCTCTCGTCATGAATGAATCAAAACTATGTCTCAGAGCACCAGTTATCCCCTTAAATAAAACAATTTCTGAAGTGTTAGGTGAATGTCCAGGCACTAATATTAACAGCATTGTCCATATGGTTTCAGAAGAAACCCTTCAAGGATTCCTTGCAGAGGAACACAAGAAAAAATTAGTTCATCAGTTTATTGATGTTTTAAATGAAGCAGTGAAGAGACGGGTTTTATCTCTCTTTAGAGATGAAGATCAGAAAACAAGAGAAGTCCCGAGCATGTCTCATAGGAAAGCACACATTGCAGTGCTCTTTTCTGGTGGCATTGATTGTATGGTTATTGCAGCCCTTGCTGATAAACATGTGCCTTCAGGGGAACCAATTGATCTTCTCAATGTAGCTTTCATGATAAAAGAACAAGCTAAGCAAAAGGGTACTGCTAAAAAACATGCCAACCGGGAAGTACAGCTTGATTTGCTTTGTCCCCAAGAAAGTTGTAAAGATCTTGATGCTAAAACTGGTACTCATTTATCTTGCTTTGATGTTCCCGACAGAATCACTGGTAGGGCAGGACTGAAAGAATTAGAAGCCATTAACCCTTCAAGAACTTGGAACTTTGTGGAAATTAATGTTACGGTAGAGGAATTGAAAAAAATGAGACAACAGTGCATTAATCACTTAATTTATCCACTGGATACAGTCTTGGATGACAGCATTGGCTGTGCAATTTGGTTTGCTTCCAGAGGAGAGGGTTTTATTACTAACCAAGGAGAACTGAAACCATATAAGAGTCCTGCAAAGGTACTGATTGTTTTCTGCCTTATGCTTGACCTATCAATGTAAAAACAGTTCTGTTGTTTCAGAAATCAGCAGGGGTCTTTAATATTCATAAGGCTTCTGAAATTCAGTGGCAGAATGTAGAATAGTTCTGTACTGATAATCTTTGTGTAATTCTGGGGTTAAAAACTGCATTCAGTTCTTTTGTCATGTAATGTGTATGGCTTTTCGTTAAGCTTGAATGAACAACAGTGTGACTAGGAAAAAAGTAACAAGTCATCTATTATTTTTGGTGTTTCAACTCCAGTAATGGGTAACTGTTACGCAGTCCAAACTGAATACAGGTTAACAAATTTAGAGATCAACATTAATGAAGTATTAAGTAATACTGTTTTGTGCCAGCATCCCAATGGCTGTTAAATTACTAGCTTGTTACTTAGGCACGCTATGTGACAAAATTGCAATTAATAATGGCAGAAAAGATAACTACTTGGAATCTTTTGTAATTAGAGTTTGATTGAATGACGGGACTACAAAAAGTAGTTCTTTCTTTTTTGTAATTTATTTTCATGTATGTGGTTTCAGGTAGAATCTTTTTAGTAACTATATGAATTTCTTGGGAATTTTATTATTTTTTCTCATTTCCCAATTCGTGATGGTTTGTGTAGGGTAGAATAAACTGTTTCATTTCAGGAGTTTTCAGTTCACTGCTGCCTTTGCTTTCTGAGGCTTCTATTACTTTTCTACTAATTGCTAGATCTTAAAACCACAAAAACACAACAACAACAAAAAACCCAACAAACGCAATAGTTTGTGTGAAAACTACTGCTGTAGAACACAGTTGATTTAGTTGACTGATCTACTTAAGGATGTGCATCTCAGGTTTGTGAAACATAGAAATTCATCTTAGGTCCAGAATATGTTGAAATGGGTCATGAGTTAATAAAACACAAAGGGAAATTGTCATTTCCCATCAGTTACTTACTACTGTGCTCAGGTAAAAAAATTAGTTGACCAGTAGCTGGTGTCAGATTAGTGAAATGCACTTGACTTTTTATGTTAAGAGACTTCCACTTTTATAGTGACTTGCTATTGAAAGCACAGTAATGGACCAGATGTAGTAGTGTTTTTCTCTTGATAACATTTTATGTGCTTATCGTCGAGTAGACAGAACAGGATGACGCATTTTTATTTCGTGTAATGCAGTTGTTAGTAACCCAGTAGCTGGTAAATTAATAATAATCTGGGTGTACATTCAGATGACTATTTAGAACCTACGACATACTGCGTAATCTGCGACAACAATTTTTTTTTTATAAAGGCTGGTGCTTAACAAATGCTGTTTATTGTAATAGAACTAACAAAGACGTTCCTCAAAGATACTGGTCTGTTTGTGATGCGCACAACATTATTTTGGTGTTTTTTCCTTGCCTTGGTAGAAATGTTCGTGTGTACTTTTAGGTCTGATTGTGAACCTACTTAAAGTTTCCAGTGACTTTACTGGGAACTGTTCCAGGCTCTGTAAAGCAGAGTGTAAGGCAGGCGTCATGATAGGCAGCATATTTAGAAGATGTGTATTAAAGTTATTCACCTTAAGATGCAGTTAAACATTTAAGATCTGTTACATATTATTAGCTTGCATAGATATTAAGAAAGATTTCTTTTATTCTGTTTTCTCAGGTTGTGCTTACAGGAATTGGAGCAGATGAACAGCTTGCTGGGTACTCTCGACATCGTGTTTGCTTCAAAAAATATGGCTTAGAGGGTCTGAAAAAAGAACTTGAAATGGAGTTAGATCGCATTTCTTCTAGAAATCTTGGTAGAGATGACAGGGTTATTGGTGATCACGGAAAGGAAGCCAGGTATTATTGTTTTAACATGAAACAAAACTGGTTTTGCCAGTTAGATTCTGTTTTTAACACTCCCAACAGAAAGCTTGTTGAAACTTCTATGCATTTTATTGTCTTTAAGTTCTGTTGCAGTTTTGTTACTGTGTACTGTGTTGTGGGGTTTCTTTGGTTTTGTTTTTTAAAAAGTGGTCTGTAGTCCTGTGGGAGAGTTACTTAAGGAAACTTAGCAACTTGAACATTGGATTTCCATCTGGAAGCTTTAAGAAGCAAGAACAGATGTTGAAATAGTCAAAATCAAGTTGGTTTTATCATTTTAAGTGGAACAGTCTTCTGCGCAACTTTGAAGTGTTCTGGTGTGGTCATTTGGGGACTGACTTTGGAGAGTGACAGCGTAACGTGGAAGCCATGTATTCCTGTCCATGCAATAAAGGCATGATCAACATCCACTGCATTTCCTGGTTGTTATGTCAGAATAGTTAAAGAATAATTTTACTTGAGTTTACTTCCTCAGTGCTACCACCAACTTGCAAAAAAATCCCGTAGGTGGTGTCCAGTAGCAGAGGCCACTGAGGTGCATGAAGGGTCTTTTCACGTGATCTTTGTGCCAGTGTTTTTCCAAATCTGTTCTTAGTTGCACGGTTTCAGTTTAGCAGTTGCAGTGCTGGACAGGCGATGCTGTTAATCATGCTTGTGGTTAGATATGAATGCCTGGAATTCGGAATGTTGTCAGAAGTTAGTGTGTAAATATTTTTGTTTCAAAGTTAAAGTGTAGCTTCATACAGTATTTTTAAATACTTAGAAGTGATCTTGAGAAGTGTTAGTTTAAAATTTGTCTTGCTGTTCCATTGCATTTTCTGATTTTCTTCATATTTTTTGTTTTGTATAAACACAGCATTTCTAATGCTTGTTCTTACTCTTTTCTTTGCTTGAGTTTTGAAAACTTCCAGGCTTCTGAGTTTAAACATGATATATTATGTTTTCTTTCTCCAAGGCAGTGTAACTGCTTTGCAGACTTGCCTCAGTACTGTGACGCTAACATTCAAGGTACATCTGTAGTTAAGAATTGACACAGACTCTGAAGTCTTTCCATGTGGTAAAGGGGAAAACCAAGACTATTTGTATGAAGTTTTCAAAGGGTCTTTCCCCATGTGTATCTTTCCTTTAGGTTTCCTTTTCTTGACGAAGATGTTGTTTCATTCCTCAATACTCTGCCCGTCTCAGAAAAAGCTGACTTGACTTTACCTCGAGGAGTTGGTGAGAAATTGATTCTGCGCCTTGCAGCCAAGGAGTTTGGCCTTACAGCCTCGACCATTTTGCCAAAAAGGGCTGTACAGTTTGGATCTCGGATTGCAAAACTAGAGAGCAACACTGAAAAAGCATCTGACACATGCAGCAGACTGAAGTTATTTTCAGCAGATGAATTATAAAGCTACATCTTGAGATGTTGCATTTATCCTATATGCAAATTCAGTAAAAGTTTGGAGTTTTCTTAGAATGTTTGGTCTGGTTTTTTTACACACTTGGACATTATTATTAATCATCAAAGTAATATATGCAGATGTGTAGTTGTACTAGAGACTCACTATGAATGCACCCTTGGGGAGAAAGGGAGTACTGGGGTCTGGGGAAGAGAGGATAGCCAGAGGTTGGCTTTCCCACCCTTCCTAAACAATGTCAGTGTCACAAAAAGCATATTGAATCTGTCACATCTGTCACATTTTCCTCTGTTGTAGAACAGGGCCAGTCCTGCAGCTCTGCTTTCGGAGAGGGTTCAGGTTATGGTTTTAGAAGGGAGGGCGTGGTGGGGAGCTGGCCTGGGTTGCCAGAGCCAAAAGGAGCTGAAGGTCTTGGGCGTCATCGCCTCTTGGAGATCTGCCCTCCAAGCATCATGCTTGCCCTTTCGTTACTAAACAGACGCCCCACACATGCCCTGGGTGTTTTGGGCCCATCCAGGGCAGCGTCCCAGTCTTTGGCCAGTTCCGCAGGGCTGGGTTGGTTGCTGGTCCCCAGCCTGGGGCTCTCTCTGCTCCCAAACTGGGAAGCTCCCTCCAGGCTGTTCTTTGTCCCTCGTTGGCTCCCCTAGTTTGCTGCCTCTCCTTTTAGCTTTAGCTCTGCTACTTTTACTTCTAAAGTTGTAAAGCATCCATTGTGTACTTCAAGGAAGATCTCTTTTAAACAAAACAAAAAAAGGTGTCTCAAAAAAAAAGGGCACGCTGAGTGAGTATGTGGATGCAATCATGGGGTTGAAATAGAAATATGAATGGACTTTCTCTGAAGAGAACCTTGAGTTAGCTTGTTTTTCTAATTGTGTATGGAAGGATTGCAAAGGTAATGCTGTAAGAACAACTGGATACATGCTCTTCAGTGTTTTCGGTAAGGTTGGAGCTTAGTACTCAACTTGCTACCTTACAGTTCTTGTTTTTTGGTTTGTCCAATTAAGTAGAAAAAGAAAAAATCATACCGGGGGAAAAAAAAAAAAATCTATTTTCATACAAAGCATAGTATGTCTATTTCTACAAAGTATCTCTAAGGGTCTAAGTAGATTTTCAAAATAATTTGTTAAGTCTATAAAGAAATTACAAAAATTTAAGCTTCAGACTGCTTCAAAGCACTGGCAGATTTCTTACTAGTGCTCCGAGGAAAATTGACTCCCTAGTACCTCACCCTGGGATGTTTGCAAGAGTTCTTGTATCATGCTCTAAAGCAGGTGGAGATTGGACCCAGAGGAACATTAGGCTGGCGAAATGCGACTATTGTTCATTATTTGTTACCTCTGTAGTAGTGTTGCAGTATTCCTAGAAGTTATGTGTCACCGAGGTCCCTAAGAAAAAAAAGAAGTTGTGCTTTTTATATCTATGCAAATTGTTTATTTTCCAAACTACGAGGCCTCTGATATTTAGAGAAACATGAGAAATAATTTTGGAAGGCTTCTAAATAGTTTTAGATAGTAGGAAGAAATCATGTAATTTGGTGTTGGCAAGCTTTTCCATTTTTCCAGTTATTCATAAGAAATTAATTTATTCTTATTATTTATGGTACACATATTTATAGAGTTTCCTGACAAAATGTTTGGTTCTGGGGGGTGGGGGAGAAGCCATTTTAAAATACTTGATGTATTGAAATCAAATTGTTATAATATTTTAGAGCAACCTACAGCAATGTTACTGACTTTTAATCTTGTCCTTAAAAGCTTTGTTGTTTTCTTGCAAATACTAGTATAGTTCTTGATTAAGTAATATTCTCTCTCTTTTTTTGGTAGGCTCTGTAGGTATTGTATTTTAGAAACTGGAGAATACTCTTGAAGAATGCTCAGGCCTGGTAAGTGTTCCCTAGAGCTGAATAAAATGATGAGGCAACCTGCTTGTCAAACTCAGTAGCACAGAAAAATGCTAGTGCCTTGTTTGCGAAGTCTGACAAAAGTAAGTAGCAAGAATGGATTACTACCATGTCCTCCATGTCCTCTAGGCTTCAAAAGATGGCATACAGTGCTCAGTGGAGATTCCCAGTGGACTGCTGGGCCAGCTAAAAAATTTATGTACACAGACAGCAACTTTGCTAGCACTGCTGGATTCAGATATGCCCTTGTATTATTAAGAAGTCCATCAGATTTTGAGAGAATTGGCTGTTGGAATTTGCTGTTTAAACCTTCCATCGGTTCAGATGCAAATTATCATCACAGAACTTCTTGTCAGCTTCCTCCAGCTTACACCGACAGAAAAACTGGACAAATTTTGATCAGTGTTGATTGCATGGCAGAAGTTTGGGGTGTATATACCCGAAGAGAAGTGTGTTGGGTTCTTTGAGCTCTGGTGCTCTGAAATAGACATTGATACTGATGGGAAAACCCAAACAGATGGAAATATTTTTTGAGTTTTTGTTCAGGAGGCAAGTACAGAAACATTCCTATTAAGAAAATACCTAATACTGCATGTAGTTTATACATGGCATTCCTATAAAGTTGGGATTATTACTCAAAAAAATACAATCATTGGATCTCATGCGAAATTATAAGCTGATAGGAAATACTGTAAATTAACACTTTTCCAAAAGAGCTCAGCTTCCACTGTGTTATTTAAGTGACTGGTCGGATTTTCAAAAGTCCTCAGTACTCTGGAAACACTCTTTTAAGAATAACAAGAGCTCCAGGCTTCTGAATTCTTCAAAATACATCTCTAAAGACACAGGCATATATTTTTCCTAACATTTTATATAGTTTTATTTATATTATTTGCCATGTCTGTATAATTAAGGTTTAAAATTATTATATAACGTGGAGTTAGCGACAAAAGAATCTTCTAACTTTCTAACATATAACTAGTAATTCCCAGTGTATTAATAAAAATGTACAACAGCAAAGTACATCTGACAAATACGTTTTAAAACTTAGAGAATAACGCTTACATTTAGGTGGTACAAAATGTAATGTATATTTTTTTATGGCAGACAACAATAGTGTTCTAAAAGGTTTCATTTGACCTTCTAGAATTTTGTACTCATTCCTGATTTTGCAGGTCTAGTGGGTATTTTCACTAAACATGATTTTGAGGGAACCTGTGATGAAAGTACGAATGAAGATCCAACTTACAATCCAAACAGTACTGAAAAAAAAAGTGTCTTTTATGCAATATGCTGATAATATGCTATTTAAATTGACACTTGGCACTACACAAGTTGAGCTACATGAAAATCTATTTAGGGTTGATGCAGTGAATATTTTCACCAATGGGATAAGATTAACAGGGGCCTATTAAGATACAGTAACATGTCAGTCTGCAGCAGAGGTTAGCTCTTCAGCAAAAGCTTCCGAAGAAACAACTGGAAGAAATCATAGCTTTCTGCAGGAATATAAAGTACCTCAAGTTAATGAACTCTGATTCCATTTTTACTAGGGTTTAAAAAGAAGATGGAAATCCCAAATTTAAGTAAACGTCTTCAGTCATATTCTAATAAGAAAACTAAATTTACTGATTTTTTAAATTCAAATTTGACATTGCTATTTTTATATCTTCTAGATATTGTATCTTGTAGATTTTTATATGTTTAAATGGTAATATATCTCTCATATGTTAAATACTAAAATAATGTGTTTTACACTGTTGCCATTGCTACTTCTAAAAAAGGAAAAAACCCACCCACATCTTTTTTTATACCTTGTGGAGTTAAAACTGAAAGAATTGCCCCTGGGTTGTCCTTTTTTTTTTTTTGGGGGGGGGGGGGGGAGTTTCAAATGTCAACATTTTCAATATGCACAGAATGAGTATTTTTATGTCCACAGACGAAGCAAGTTTGATGTAAAGGATCAGTAAAGGATATTTTGTTAAAGACCATGATTCTAGTTTGCTGTCTTTCTTGTAATGTACGTGTGCACATGTCTTTACAGCTGATAAAGTATGAGAGAATATTGTACTTGGTTAAAATTAGCATCAGAGATAAGGAAAAAAATGCTTGCTCCAGGAGTTAATAGATTTGTCTAGACTCTGTTGTTGCTTGGTGTCCTGGTTTCAGCTGGGATAGAGTTAATTTTCTTCCTAGCAGCAGACATAGTGCTGTGTTTTGGATTTAGTAGGAGAAGAATGTTGATAACACACTGATGTTTTAGTTGTTGCTAAGTACTGCTTATGCTAGTCAAGGACTTTTCAGCTTCCCATGCTCTGCCAGGTGCACAAGAAACTGGGAGGGGGCACAGCCAGAAGAGTTGATCCAAACTGCCCCAAGGGCTATTCCATACCATATGACATCATGCTCAGTATATAAACTGGGGGGGGTTGGCTGGGGAGCAGCGATCGCTGCTCGGGAACTGTCTGGGTATCGGTCGGCGGGTGGTGAGCAATTGCATTGTGCATCACTTGCTTTGGATATTATTATTATTATTATTATTATTATTATTATTATTATTATTATTATTATTATTATATTGTTATTATTATCATTATGATTTTACTTTATCTCAATTATTAAACTGTTCTTATCTCAAGCCAGGAGTGTTTCTCACTCTTACTCCTCCGATTCTCTCCCCCATCCCATCGGGGCAGGGGGAGTGAGCGAGCGGCTGCGTGGTGCTGAGTTGCTGGCTGGGGCTAAACCACGACACTTGGTTGTCCAAGTAGCTGTTATAGACTAGGCTAACACAGAGTTCACTACTTATTTCTCAAATGAGCATGCTGTAACAATATTTGCTGCTAATACTGAGCTGTGCAAGCTGGCACAAGGTACCTTAATCATAAGGACAGCATCGCCCTAAAAGAAGATAGCCTTTAGGTGGCATTTTTGGATGGCAAAATAGAAGTCTGGAGAAGGATCAAAACAGGTTCACCTGAGAAGGTATAAACTATTCCCTGAGGGATGCCTCTCATTAGATATGGGTTTAATTTGCTGTGACATGTGCAAATGGTCTGTATAAAGAGGCAAAGCACTTCTAAATATGAAATTAAATCAAAATTATAGATACTTCAGCTTCCATGTTTGCTGATCATTGGCAAGCTTCTGAAGCTGCAATTCTGTCGGTCGTTTTATTGATGTAAGCAGTTAGGTATTGATGTAAACAATCCTTACACCTGATTTAGTAACTGTTTCCTCATAGGCTTCCTGTTGTGCATCAGGCTCTGAGGCTCAGTTGTTTGACATGGATATGCCAGGTAGAGAACACTACCCCATTCCACTGATGGAATTTGATGGTAAGAGGTAAGGAATGTGCACAGGAATATAGATACTACAGTATAGTCTTTAAAATAATACAAGTCCTTTCTGACTTCAGATTGGCATTTACTTAACTGAAATTGCTGAGTATATTATGAAGGTTTGAGAGGAATAAAGATTTTTGTAGCTTGATAAAATGTATTTTGATTCCAGTTTGATTTTTTAATTTTTTTTTTAATGGATTAAATGACACTATAAAATACTAGTTAAAAGTTCTGTACATATAGTACAGTTGCTGGCAACATACAGGGTTGCTAGCTAAATACTGTGCAACCATTTGTTTTGTAGAATGCAGTTACTTTTTCTGGAAATAATGAAAAGGAAGTTCTGTAGAAACAAATGAAAAACATCATTGTTGATCAAAATAACTTGGTTTTTTTGCTGCTTTAAATTCAAGCATGTCAAAATATCCTCACAAAAGCACTACAGAACCAAGGTTTAAATTGTAAACAAGCAGAGACTGTGGTTGGAGGTTTTTTTTCCCCCTTATTTGAGCACTGTCAAACTTTAAAATGTCCTATAGGAGGCAGTGGTTGTATTACTAGATGTAAGAAAACTGCTCGTCTTGCTGTAGATACATTAAATTCCAAGTAAATTGTTTCAATTGTACTAACCACTCTAAAACTTACTCAAAGATATTTCATAAATTATTTTTATGTTTAAAATCTTACCAATTGTTTGACTGTTACGGTTACTGAATATACTTTAATACCAAAATGACTCCTGAAGTGATATAAAATGATTACATTCTATGGGTTTTAATAATATCCAGAAGATAACAAGCAATGAGGACAAGGTGTATATGTTGTGTACAGGATAGCGGTGTAGGGCTGCAAGGGATCTCCAGGGATCATCTAGTTTACAGCCTTGTTCTGAGTGAGGAATGAGGTATTTGCAGAGCATTCTAACAGTTATTTTAATACATAATATGCAGCGATTGAGGAATCTGTTTCAATAGGTAATATGCTCCATCACTTCCCTTCCTTAAAACAGAATGCTTTTCCTAGCAGTTTTTTATGCCTTTTCTATGAATGAAGCTAAATACTTTAATCCTGCCTGCAATGAAGAACAACTGAATACTGGTTTTATAACTCATTTTAATAGATTGAGAGTTCCTCAGTATATCAACTTCATTGTTTTAGTCAGCCTCTTACTGCAGTAAAAAAACCCAACCCTGTATTTCTTCTCTTTTATGTGTTATTCATATAATAAAAGACCAAATATACGCCTCTCCACACTATATTGTTGATTCATTTAGATTTGATTCCATTACTGTCCTATAAATCTACCTCATTATTCCTAGTTGGTATTTTGTATTTGCTTGTCTTTAAGTGTACTAGTGTACTGAATTTTATTTAAAAAAAAAAAAAAATCACTGTAAGTAGGTTTTCAGAAGTGCTAGCAGCTGCTTTCAAAACGGTATAAGCTGCAATTTCACCACTTCCTTTTGTGCTTTCAATTTGCAGCCACAAATAAAAAAAAAAATGCACAGAATGAGACATTGAAGCAAACCTTTCAAGACCTTATGTGCCCTATAATCACAGTTCATCAAAAGGCCATCAATAACTAGTCACTGAGCACAGATTTTCAACCATGTAATCTGCTTTATTTGATTTACTGAGATAGGCCAGGAAATTGTTTTGATAGCATTTCTAATTTCTTTTAACAAAGCACCTCCACCTAAAAGCCTTCACTGTAATTACTGGGGGCATTGTTCCCATGTACTTGTTTTGGAAGAGCTTTAAGTATTTTTTTAATTTAAAAAAAAAAAAAAAATTTTGCTGTGTAAACTCTCAAACACTTGAGATGAGGTAAACATAATAGTGATCCATTAACTGTATTTGTAGTATCATGCAAGAGAATTTCTGTGGTGTTAGAATCAAGCCGTCTGGCCCAAACAGTAGATTTGGGAGGCTTGGGACATACTGGAACCACTCCACCTCCAGTTCATAAGGTTGGATCCCCGATGGGAAATCTGTATTGGGTTTTATCAGCATTTATTGTATCAAAAAGCACAGCTATTTAGGGATTTCTTCCTCTTCAGTGTTCAGAAAGTTTGGAAGCAGGGAGAGACTTTTGAGCAGCAAGACTGACTGGCTTGTTGATCCCAAGGAAGGTACAACCAGCACTAAAAACTGGGATAATTGAGAGATTAGATGTAATACAGAGGAAAAAAGGTTTTGCTCACTATTCATTTCACAAATTCTAGTCTTTCATCTATGCTAAAATCAGTGAGCCACATGCATAAACATGCTGCTGAATAGGGCCTATGAATGTGATATTTAAATTTATTAAATATTACTTTACCAAGAAGATAAAGTACTTGTAGTTGAAATCCCATGAGACTCCAGAAATGCTGTGGAAGAAGATGTAAATACTATGTACTCTTCCAGTGCTTTCTGCTCAATGAGGGATCTTAACCTTCTTCCAAAAATTAAGTATTGGAGAAAAAATAACACATGCACCTTGTTAATTTGTTACATCTAGCCCTTGATTTAAAAAAAAAAAAAAATTTTTTTTGAAAAACAGGCAACTTGTTTGTTTGTAACTGTCCCACAAATCCCAATTACTTGTTTGTACTTAAATGGAAGCAATTCTAAAGATATGCATTATGAATTAGAAAACTTATTGAAGAGGTGCTGAATTCTTGAAGTATTTATTCCAGTAAATAAATAATAATAAATAATAATATAAATAAATATAAATAAAATAAATAATAATGTAAAAGTGTATTAGATTGATTATCAAAAGGCAAGGTCAAATAACCCATTATTCACGTCAGAACTCAGAACTTGCATCTTAGCAGCTCCCTGACACTGTGATTAGATTTATTGAGCTGTTTATAAAGAAAGGAAAAAATTAAAAGGCACTAGCCCTATACCCCAAAATTTTAATTCTAAGACTGGGCTTCTCACACCAGCAGCAGAAAATTAGGTACTGTTGAAATTGTACTGGCGCAGCTAACACATTGAGATCTTCTTGAAAATCTGTGCTCTCTCATGTTCACCTTCTGTAACTTTTCAATCATGGAAGGCATGGATTTTTTTAACATGTAAATTATAAACCTTATATGAATTATATATTATATTGTTAAATTATAACATATTATAAATATATAAACATTATTGTAAGTTTTAAAGTGTAAACAATTGAGATATTTTCATTTGTGTAGATTTATTATTAGAAAGTGCTTTTTTTTTTTTTTTTGTTATTGTTTTAATACCTAGAACTCTTAGACATTTGTGGAACAGTAACTGGAATCATTTTGGTGATACCACACAGCATTTATTTCTCTGACAGGTGATTTTTCAACACTTGTAAACCAAGTACTGTCAGTGAGTGTAACAGCATTGAAGCAGTTTTTATTGAACAATTTATAGTTGCATTTACTAAGTTACTTTTTAAGATGCCAACCATCGTATCTTCTTTTTTAGTTTTGGCACCTTGATGGAATCTTCTTCAACTCTTTTTGAAATATCAATTCCAAGGGGAGCTCTAGAAAATAATAAAATGATGTATTTGTTAAAAATAAATAACATTATTGCCATATCACAGGGATGTGCAGGTTCACAGACTTTTTTTACAATGAGCATGGCAGTTAGTATTTTTGCAGATTCCCTGCACTGTAAAGCTGTGTGACCATTAAAATGGTCTGTCTGCGGTGGTACCTAGAAACATCTTTACACTGAGGAAATGTTGGCATTTGTAGCCATTCCAAATGCAGGGAAACACAGTTGTGATTTCAAAGCCATCTTTTGGGGACATTGTTTTATTTAGATTCTGATTTTAGTTGATAACTCATTTTACATCTCACTGATGAATGCAAGACACACTAGAGATTCACAGGTATCTCTTTATGTGATAAAGAATGTATAGCCTACAGCAAATAAAACTTAGTATTTTATTCAGTGAGATATATAAAGCAAGTCATTTTTGAAGAAGAGTATTTTATCATTTTTCATGTGAAAATTCTGAAACAATTTTTTTTTTGTCCTGAGACCTTGCAAGTCTGTTTTGCTGGAACTGGAAAGGGGAAAAACCTGAAAAAAATTTCAAGTTTAAGACCAGCTGGTACTTTTGAAATACTAGAACTTTGTTTGGCCTTATGTCAGGGATCTGCTTAAATCCATAGAACAAGTCTTACCTAACAAGTCATTAAAAAAATCAGTATTATCAGTTAAAAAAAAAAAAAAAGTAATCAGATGTTGTATGTCAAATTCTTTTTTTAAATTGATTGCTTATTAGGAATACCCAGTTTGACTTGGAGGATTTTGATTTATGCCTACAGTGACTGAGAAGCTAGGGGGAGTGTATTACAGCTTAACTTCCTCCAGTTTTCCTATAACACAGTGGTAATAGGAAAATACATAGAACTGTTCCAATGTATGGTAATTTAAGTTTCTGAGCCAAAACAAACATAGATGCCAGACGCAATCATTTGTATTTCACAACTACATTGAAAAGGAAGGTCTGGTAACTTTTAAAGCTTATATGCACTGCAAAGACACTCATCAGCTTCTGCTACTCTTTTTAGTCTACACCTGCTTCCACTTTCATTGACCATAGTGAATAAGCGAAGAAATACACTGTAAATGGAGTCACTTACTTCGGTTCATAGCGGATGCCTTCGGTACTATGTAAAACACCAAGTCCTGCACGTAACCTTTCCATGCCATTCCTAAGCAAGAAAGCAATTATGTAAAAGTGTATGTCATAACTATCTGAATATGTCTGTGTGGTTCAGGCACCGTAAACAGAAGTTTGATTCTGATGTCAACTTTTGAAGAACATTATAGAAACCCATGCAAAGAGAAACAACTCTTACCATGCAATCATAACACCATTATCAGTGCACAGTCTTGGAGGAGGACACAGAAAAGCAAAATCATTTGCATCTGCCAAAGTCTGTAGACCTTTTCGGATATACTGATTACTTGCAACTCCTCCTGATACAACCTGACAGCAGTTTCAAAAAGAAAAAAAGGCATTAACTCAAAAGTACTGATGGGTCACATTCAACCTAACATCCTATTTAAAAAAGGTTATCATATGAAGTTCTGAAGACAGCAATAAATAATACATTTGAAGATGAAAACCTGTCTTTGAAGATCAAAACATATCAGGCAAGAGTATGGTAAGTGAGCTTATTACGCTAAGAGATTACTGAATAAAAGCATGTTATAGCTAGAACAGCTGTCAAGTATTGGGGAACACTAGGTGAAATTATGTGGCCTAAATTTTTATAGAAGGTCAGATTAAATGGTAAGAAAATATTTTTCTAGCTTAAAACCAAGCTATGAAAGACTTTGTTAAAATACCAGGACTAAAGTAATATTCTATATATAAATATTTACAATAACATAATACATACTGACATCTTCCTCACCTGTCAAGGGAGAACATACAACAAGGCATCTGCATCTTCAAATGGTGTTTATACAGTCAAATATAAAAAGAAAAAAAAAAGTGTATACCCACCAAAGTTGCATTTTTTGATGATAATATGCTATTTTTTATGCAGAACAGCATGGCTCGATATGTCCGCTGGATAATATGAACAGCCACTGCATGCTGTACAGCAGCAGCAATATCCTTAACACAGGATAGGATCTCACCTTCTTGAATACCTATAAAAATGTACGATCAAATAGATTTTCCTGAGTGTAGGTCACCAAAAACATGGTTTATATCTGACTTTGTTTGAAAATACCTTCTTCTTTTTCTTTTTGTATAATGGCTCTATTGACAATGTTCTGAAGTCCAGAAAAAGAAAAATCACAGTTACGGTATTGTTGCATGGGAAGTCTGAACGTGTGCTGTTGCCGGTTTCCAGTTTGAGCCAAGTGCTCTATCGCCTTCCCCCCAGCCATGCTGTGGCACTCTGGGTGCTTTCTTAAAGAGAGTCTTCTTGCTACCTGAGGAGATAAACAACAGGCTTGGAATAGAGAGCTAAATTAATTCCTCCTGTAGCTGCATCACTATTTTAGTCTGTGGAGTAAAATTAGACACCACAAAATCCAATCCAACGTGAAATTACAAACAGGGCACAATAAAGACAAGACATACGCTGGCTGGATTTTTTATTTTTCTGGAGTAATTAGAAATGCAATTCTAGAACAATTTGGGCAAACATGAGGATCAATGAATTTTGCAGGAAACATTAATTACCCCATTTTTATGCTATAGGAAACACACACGGACTGCCATACTGTATTACCAAATAAACACGAACAAAGTTGGTTTCAACTTCCAACAATCTCCTTCCTGTCTTCACTCACTCCCCCACTTTTTTAATTAATACACACAAATACTGTTTAAAAAACTGCTAGTGTATGAGAACAAAACTGTAAGTGACCAATTTTACAGATTGTATTCAGTGACCCAGAAAACTTAAGATTCTGAAAGCCAAACCAGGCTTTTCAAACTGTACAAAAAAACTGTTAAGAAATGTTTTAATATGTATTGTTTTAAACCTGACAGCATCCTTTAAAATATCACTACCAGTCTTCTCTAATTCATACAACTCATTTGTATAATGGGTGTCAATGAAACTTCCGACACCAATTTTGGTTGTCTATTTTCTAAAAATATAATTAACTTACATGTGTTACAACTGATGCTATGCATCAGTTTAACTGCCTATTGTGTCTTAAATCTATGGTATTTCAAAACAGAAAAAAAAAAGTTAAGTAAAGCTCATATTGCACTGTATTACTGTGCTCGGGTTGATGATAAGACTACCATTATGTAGTATAACTGCAATAAAAAGGAAAAAAAAACAGATTCACTTATGTAAGGAAGTATTACCTTATCCAGCATGTCACCTGGTGCTATATCTATGGACTGTCCGAGCAGAAGGAAATCTGAAACTCCTTGTGCTACTGCCAAGATGCAGTGGCCTCCCGAGAGTAAAAGAACTAAGAAGGGAAATTCCACGTGATGTGTCAGTCGGATGGTCAGTGCGTGAGCCTCCATGTGATGAATGGGTATGAACGGCTTCTGGTACCTGTTCACCAAGTTCAGGCTGTACTGCAGCCCCACTTCAAGGCTTAGCGCAAGTCCTGGTTTTACCGTAGTTGCAATAGCTGCAAGTTCATGTACAGAAACTCCACTGACACTAAGTGCTTCTTTTACTACTTGCTCGATGTTTTCTCTGTGAAGTTGCTGTGCTACCACAGGAATTATTCCACCTGCCCTAGTGAAAACAAAGAATTACGACACATTTGTATTTCGTAACAGGTAGAATGGCATAAAAATAGATTTTAAACACCTCTGAACCTTGCCATATCCTGCCCATTTTCTTAGTACATTTTCAAATGCCTTGTTTAGTGCAAAGGGCATCTATGCACCAAAGACAGCGTAATTATCACTGGGAGGTCAGAGAAGAATGTAACTTGCCCCTTTTTTGGTACACATACCTCTTAAATGTATCTCAACTCTGATCCAGAACAACGTCTGTAACTTAATATTCACAACCCCTCACTTCTCAGTTAACGTACTTAGCCACCAACGCCTACCTTTGATTAATTTTCCCTTAAAAAATTTTAGACATTTGGTGGTTTTAACAGTAACAATGACTTCATCTTTAATTCAAGCTAGGTAAGTAATGTCTCTTTTTGAAATAAAGTACTGGGGGAAACTTGTGAAATGCACGGCATTTCTTTCCTCACCCTTAGTAATACCTCAAGCAGAATGTGGTATGGCCCAAGAGGTAGGTCTTTACGCCTACCCACTTCTTACTGAGTTTTCTGGAGGAGAGAAGACATTCACACAGACGGTATTACAAGTAAGAATAACAATAAAATCATTATTAAGGCAAAAGCTCCAAGAGAAGTATATTCTTACTGTAAATGGACTTCCTTCTGACAGCGCAGTGCTTCTCCCAGAATGTTGCCGGCGTCGTCCACCACGGCAGCACCGGTGTCATCACAGCTCGTCTCTATTCCCAAGACTAGTTTCCGAAGATGCTGTTTTCCAGCGTGAGCAGAGCTGCTTCTCAGCCACGCAGCTCGGCCGTGTTTAACTGATTTCAAAAGGCTTTTGGTGATGCTGTTCATTGTTAAAAATCAATCTGGTAGTTCTGTCTAGAAAAGAAATGTACAGTTTATTGTCACTGGAGCGTTTTCAAGCATGTGCTCTGGTTTGATTTTCTGAAGAGGTGGTAATACTTTTAAAGTTACGAATGACCATAAATGATTTTTAAGACCCTAAGGAAAAAAAAAAAAAATCTAAGAGATGGGAGCTAGAAGTCTTTGTTTTACCTTAATCATGCTTCAAGAGAGTTCTTCAAGATTTTTAAGACCCTAAGAATAAAAAATAATTCAAGAGTGGGGAGCCAGTGGTCTCTGTTTTACCTTAATCATGCTTCAAGAGAGTTCTTCGAGATTTTTAAGACCCTAAGAATAAAAAATAATTCAAGAGTGGGGAGCCAGTGGTCTCTGTTTTACCTTAATCATGCTTCAAGAGAGTTCTTCGAGATTTTTAAGACCCTAAGAATAAAAAATAATTCAAGAGTGGGGAGCCAGTGGTCTCTGTTTTACCTTAATCATGCTTCAAGAGAGTTCTTCGAGATTTTTAAGACCCTAAGAATAAAAAATAATTCAAGAGTGGGGAGCCAGTGGTCTCTGTTTTACCTTAATCATGCTTCGAGAGAGTTCTTCAAGATTTTTAAGACCCTAAGAATAAAACATAATTCAAGAGTGGGGAGCCAGTGGTCTCTGTTTTACCTTAATCATGCTTCGAGAGAGTTCTTCGAGATTTTTAAGACCCTAAGAATAAAAACTAATTCAAGAGTGGGGAGCCAGTGGTCTCTGTTTTACCTTAATCATGTTTCAAGAGAGCTCTTCGAGATTTTTAAGACCCTAAGAATAAAAACTAATTCAAGAGTGGGGAGCCAGTGATCTCTGTTTTACCTTAATCATGCTTCAAGAGAGCTCTTCGAGATTTTTAAGACCCTAAGAATAAAAACTAATTCAAGAGTGGGGAGCCAGTGATCTCTGTTTTACCTTAATCATGCTTCAAGAAAGCTCTTCGAGATTTTTAAGACCCTAAGAATAAAAAATAATTCAAGAGTGGGGAGCCAGTGGCCTCTGTTTTACCTTAATCATGCTTCAAGAGGGCTCTTCGAGATTTTTAAGACCCTAAGAATAAAAAATAATTCAAGAGTGGGGAGCCAGTGGCCTCTGTTTTACCTTAATCATGCTTCAAGAGAGCTCTTCACCCGTGCTTGCCGCGTACGGTGCTTCCCGCCGTCCTAAGGAGGGGACACAAACCACAGCGTAAACCCGCGACCCGCGGCAGAACCGCAGCGCGGCGGGCCCGCCGTGGCCCCAGCGCCCAGCGTGGTTGCCAGCTGCTGGCAGCTTTGTCCCTCGCTGGCCTCTTTGCTCCTTCATCCTCAGAGGCCGCCTTCCACCCTCAGCAGCCCGACGGAACCGCCTCACGCCGGCGGCGGGTGATGGCGGAAGGTGCAGCCCGGCCCCGGCCCCGGCCCCGGCCCCGGCCCCGGCCGCCCGGCCCCGCCGGGCGCAGCCATGTTTGTCACCGCGCACTCGCACTGTAACCCTGTATCGCGATTGATCGCCACCTTAGGAGGCCCCTCGCCCCCCCCCCCCCCCCCCCCCGCCTTTCCCAGAGGCACCTTTCCGCCCCGCAGGCGGACACGGCCGGGCCCGGGGCCGAGGCCGGGGCCGGGGGTCGGGGCCCGGGGTCGGGCCCCCCCGCCTTCCTACCGGGCCAGGCTGCGGCCCTCTCCCGCCCGCCGCCGGGTCACGGGGCGCGGCTCCCCGGGGCCGGCGCAGGCCCGCAGCGGGCCGAGCCGGGCTGAGCCGAGCCGAGCCGAGCCGGGCCGCAGCCCGCCGGCCCAGCGGAGCCGAGCGGGTGCCGCCGGGGCCGGCTGTGACAGACGCTGCGCTCCCGCCTCCCTGGAAGGCGGACAAGAAAAGGCAGCCGCCGGCGGGCGGAGAATGTTAATGCCGCAAGCCAAGAGCTTCGTCCAGCCGCCCCACGGCAGCCCTGCCCCGTTACCTGCGGTCCCGCCGCTACCCAGCGCGCGCCGCCGCCCCTCTGCCCCGAGCAGTTCGGTCCGTGCCTGAAAACCCTTGCCGCTGGTACACAAAACAGTGATTTTTCAAAAGGCTCGCATAGCCTTGCCATGGCCATTATTTAAAAATTTGCCAGTTACCGCTTTCCGTACAAACAACACGATTACTTCCAGTTGTTAGGAATTTCATAACTCAGTACCTTTTTTTAAACGGCATCTTTATTGATAAAGTAAATATCCAGAAAAATTCTTTTAGCAAGAAAAGAAATACGCCACTGTCGGCTTTTCTCTTTTTTGCGCCTTTTTTTTTTTTTTTTCCAGCTCACTGGCTGTCAACTGCAACCAAAATGTAAATCAAGTCTTAAATTGAGTCTTCTGTTAAATCTGAGCCAGTTTTGGCTGGCAGACATACGACAGACTTCAATATTAATCCTTTTTCCAAAATAGAGAAATAAGTGCTCAGAGTTCTAGATGTACCTCCTTCACTCTATTTCCAGAGTTGATTATATATGATTACTCCGTACCACGCAGTACCCCTAAAACACAGCATTCCTCCACATCTCCAAGACATGCAAATTATCTATACCTTTTTCTGAAAAAGCGTACAGTTAGTCCATGTGATCTGCCTATTCACCTACTTCTAGTTTGGCTTCTATTGTAACTTACGACCTACACAGAGTTTCTCTTGCGTGTTCTGACATTGTTGCTCTACAATGGAGCTGCCTCTCCCACCACACCAGCAGCCCTTTCCTCCACCACTACAGGCCTCTCAGCTACTGAAAAATAACCCATCACACAAGTATCAGAGAAAATAGTAAAAAATCCACACCTTAAAAGAAATTTCAGGTTTTCAGGATGTCCCATTTACACATAGAAAAGTCAGTATCCTGGTAGGCAAAATGAAATAAACACGACAGTAGCAACTTGTAAAAGCGTACATAAACTGAGCTATCAAGTTGATGTAGAAACCCCCTGAGCTGACAGTTAAGGACTTTCTTCGGTCTTTGTGACAAAAAAAAAAAAAATCACAAGAACAGATAAGGCATGGATTACGCCATCAGTTTATGCTAGCCGTCACAGTATTTACTGTGAGACAAACTTTTACAACGCAGTTAACAAGCACAACCACCTACAATCCATACAGCAGAAACTAGCTACTTTCACTTAATCTAAGAATGCGGCCTCACCAGTCCTTGGCTTTTCTATGTAGTTACCATTTGCATTATGGTTGACTGGGTATTTGTGAAATGCTACCCTCCATTTCAACTGTTATTCGCACCTTCCTTACAAGTCACTGTTGCCAGGGACTGCATCAGCCAGGCATATGTAACAGTCTTAGTGGTGATTACACTTTAGAGCTGGGCTTGCCCAGTTCTTCATGGAAATCTTTCTTCTAGAGGTTTCTGATTCACATTTAAGTATTTGAAGGTATCTTCTCATAAACTCAACCTTCATCCCAGACAATGCTGCAGGAAGCAGGAACTGTATCTCAGATGTAAAAGCATCTCTCATTGAATATGATTAGATACACGGCACAGCAGACTACCCGTTCCCTTCACCTGGGGAGCACCAGTAGCCGTGTCAGGGGCAGTCAGTGTCAAACCTTCTGCTTAGTATTTATTGATGCCAAAGATTCGAACGCCATGCAACTGTGGCAGCTTGGGGATAAGCACAGTCAGGAGAGAGGTTGTGTTGAGAATGAAGTGTGTTGGATCATACTTTGTGTAGAAACTCGCCAGGAAGTACCTGCAGGAGAAAAGGGAGAAAGCTTAGCTGGCAACACCCTTGTCTAAAAAATAAAAAAGCAAAGCATAAATTGAAAAAAGTGCATTAGTAACCAGTCATATTTTACTGATTAACAACTGATCTATTCCTGTATTAAATATCTCACCTGAGGTTCTAGAATATCTACAGCAAAACTGTATGGCCTAAGTCTCTTCTTCCCATACTTCTCAAGGTGCTAAAAAGCAACTCTTGGCTACTATCTTCCTCCAGCATTTCTCCCCACCTCTCAAGTTGGAGTCTCTGACTTCTGCAGCTACAAGCCTGATTTGTGACACAGGTTTTAAATGGTGTAAGATCTGTTACCAAAATACTCAACAGTTCTGCTACCCTAGCAAGCTCAGTGACAAAGCATTTGACATTTTTCAGTGCAAAAATCAACTATGCTGAGCACATCTGTGACTGGCATGATTTTAAAATGCTTCCCGTCTGGCAGACATTCCCAGCACATTTTTCTTTTAAGTTAGTCCACAACCTGTTCAACTGGAAGAATAAGGAAATGTGCCTCAGAAAATCCAATTCACTACCAACTTCTTTATGCTTTGAGCCAGTAATTTCATTTCGTTCTTTGCAAAAACCAGTCACAGAAATGAGGCTATCAGATTGTTGGTTTTGTTTTTTTCCCAGCAAAATGGAGGTGTTTATTCAGCTACTGATGCGTCATTAGTGCATGAAGAGAACCATACGCAAGTGTTAGGAATACAAAATTCCCACTGGAAAGTGGGAAGCTATCTTGGAAGAAAAAGAGGATTTTTTTTAGGAGTTCTATATATTTTTTTCAGTTTCTATCCTTTGTGAACCAAATTTCTAAACATGATGCAGGATCTTCCCTCCCTCTGCCTCCCACCATGCACGTGGACAACTTCCTTAAAGGAAAAAAAGAAAGACTTTTTAGAGTTGGAGATTAAATCCGCATCTGATTTCTTTTAGTTACACAACCATACATTTGTCAACAGAGACAGGCGGGGTAGAATTTCTCAAGTATTTACACAACTAGTGTAACAGAAGACAATCTGTACAAAGCAAAACTGACGTGCAAAATCCTGGATCCCATTCAGTGAGGACTGCCACATTCCCCGTAACTCACAAGTTGCAAAACAGTTAATAAATGCTGTCATGTGCATGCGCTAAAGGCAATTAGTTTAGGTTTTCAATATTTATGACTTCACAATCTCTTAAAGAACTTCAAGAGTTAACAGCAAGTTTTCCTCATAACGTTTCTAATCTTTAAAACCTGCCCCCTTAATAACTGTTTACAAACTTCAACTTCAGTAAGTCAATCAGTGTTGAAAGCTGCAGTAAGAAAGATTGTTGATTATATGGCCTGTAAATATGTACTCCCTACCTCTGTGATGTAGAAACAAACAAGCAAGCAAAAAAGGAAAGAAAATGCTTTTAGAAGGTAAATTGCAACTCATTTGGTTGCAGCTTTTGAAATCATGGTTTTATGATTCAATTAACTCATAATATGGTTTTGAACTCACAGAATTATAGGAGAGATTGTGAAGAATTTTCTTGAAGATGTAAATTGTACTCCATAATCCAGTTGTTCCCAGTGTGTTAGTAGCCTAGCTTTCCCCTGATCAGGTGTTTCAAAAGGAGTTCCCTTTACTGCATGCAAAAACACATACATTCCCTGGGGAAAACAAAAAGTGAATACAGTGGCATTTTTAGCTGTATTTTTTTATGACTGTTACATTGTTCAATGCATTGTGAAAAAATAGAGAGTAAATGCATTCTCACCCAGAAGAGCTGCTAGCCTGTAATGACAAATTATAAAAGAGGAAGGAAGAGACAAGAAGTGATTTGCCCGAGGTTGTGCAGCCAGTGGCACAGTCAGAATTAAAGCCACAGTCTATGTGACATCCCATCCACTGCCTTGTCTTGTATGTTAGATGGCAAAAATTGCATGAAATCAACAGAATTTTAACAAGCACTGTAACGAGTTTAGGGCTGCCAATTTATGTTACTGCTTTCCTAAGACAGTGTTAAATGAGGTACAAGGTAGACTCTGCACAAAGCAAAAAACGTATCTACGAATACTGGCAATATGACAAGAACTTTCAAAAGCTTTCTCAGCCCCCCAGTAGCTTCAAATACTTAGAAGCTGACTACCAGCAATCTGTTGAATACCATCTGTCCATCTCTTCACTGCTTCTCCTTAACCACACCGGCCTGTTCTTTGCTGTTTTTTTCTATTCGATGGGAGCATGCCATGTCTGGTCTGTTCTAAAAGATCAATTTGGGCCCAAAGATCAATCAGACAGGGGAGCCCACCCTCTTCCAGTTTTAACAAACATACTTTTTCTATCAAAGAGCAAGAGTATCTATCAGAAAATACCAAAGACTTCCATTTTCTTTCTTTCAGGTGTGTTCATTTCTTAGGCACATACAGAAATTTTTATAGAAAGCTTTATATAGAAAACCCACGTTTCTTCTGAATTCTTATGAAGGAGGTGAAAGTTGAGCAACTCCCTTCACATGTACTTCCACTTTTTTTTGGAACAGCCCCCTGACTGGAAGCCTATTAACCTAAGAGAATTAATTTGCTTAATTAATTTTTCAATTCATTATGTTTGCAGCATCTCAGTTTTAACAATTTAACCAAAAAGGCACTTTTAGGACAGATCCAGATGTGCTTACTACACATTTTATATCACACTGGTACTTGCAGAAAGGACGGCCAAAAATGCTTTCAAGGTCAGCTAAGATTTTTCCATTAGTGGAAATCCAAGATTTTTTTGTTTGTCAACAATTCAAGGATTTGTTTCCAAAAAAGTGCCATTTAAATGCTGAAATATCCAAAAGTGCAGTTTATACTCATCTTCTAGTGTTCTGCTAGAAAACTACTTGCCAGTGCATTCTCTGTGTTGCCATTATAGCTACTCGCAATGAATTCGGTACAGCATTTCAGAAATATTTAGTAATACTTGTCTCTGCCAACATCTTCTGAAGTCAGGCATGTCTGAGCCTGTCAAAGATAACGTACAAAATGCTATAATGATGCTTACAATCCCACTATTACTTTTAAATCTAGCTACAAAACCAAAAAGCTCAAATTAAAAACAAAAAAAATCTTTTTTTGTAGGATCCTAGAGGATATTATCCAACCTCAGTCTTTGAAGTGAACTATCATTTTCCTAAATAAGGAAGAAGCTGTCTTTTTGTCAAGACTTCTTTGCTGTTAATCTTGGAAAGCTGAGTTAGCAAACCTCAAGTATGATGTAAATTGCTGGATTATGGCCCTCTTTGCTCTAAGCTTGGCAGGACCAATATACATACTTGCATTACTTTAAATGATTACAACAAAATTATACCATCTTGGGGAGAGGAGGCAGAAAGATTCTTAAGGTCTTCAGCTTCCAAATCCTTTTGCATAAAAAAGTCATCATGCAAATCACAACCCACTGAATAACAAATGGTTTCAGGGCCTGGGTCAAGGCAGTCCAGTTTTTCCCATTGCTTTCAAATAAGATTTTTCTAATGTCATACATAGTGACAAAATTGTATGCTGAAGGCATTCTGAGCTAAAATTTATCTAGCTTGACCAGAAATCAAAGCAAGAAGAACACAAATGTTTCTGTCCAAGGAAACAGATAAAGTGCTGAAATTAAACATTTTGGGATACTAACAGATTTATGTAGAAACAGCAGTAGATGATATCCAAGCATTAAAAATGTAATATATTTTATGGACTCAGCACAGCTCTCTAATAATACACAAAACACTGTAAAAGTCCTTTGGCATGATGATTTTATGTTTGCAAGATTCTAGCTTAATTAAATGCCTTTTAAAGAATACGTAAAATATGTAAGGAATATTTCACATCTTTTGTGTTTAAACCCAAAGTGATCATGTATCACTTCTCCTCCCAAAACCAGCCAACTCATTTCATAGTGGATAAGCCAAGTAGAGGTGGTGTTTTGGCTAGCTGGATTTCATTATCCACACAGCCTGGCTGTTCTTCTCTTCTCTTGCTACTAAAAATAAATACATATGAACAACTTTTCAAATTTCGTTATGCGAGAGAGTACTTACCAGGTTGTGAATCACATTTGTTAAAGTCCAGGCGACAGGGACGCTAAAGAAAGGAATGCTGAGCAAGACAATGTGCAGCATGCCAACTCCGAGCGCGTACGTCAGCCACATTCCACGACTGTTCATCACCCGCGTGTTTGGATTTACCTCGCTGTGGGCAACTCCTACGTTCATTTTTACCCTATAAAACAGAACTGTTTGAAGATTGAGACTACTGTTATAGAGAAGTACTTAACGTATGCAATTTTCGAAGTTGGGAAAAGGCCGTTTTAAATAAGCAAGTCTGAAAGGAACACAGTGCATAAGCAAAGATGTACCTCAAGATCTTCAAAGTATGGTTCATGGAGAAGCCAGTACTAAAGGGCTGTTGGGAACTGGTTTTTTGAAAAAGCCTGAACAAATAAAACCCACAAGCCTGCTACAGAAGGGACATTTTAAAAAAAGTAGTAAGGTGTGCTGTTAGAAGCTGAAGTTGCAAACCTGTAAGAAACCAAGCTTTGTAACTTTTGTTACTTTTGAAATTGCTTTCTCCATCCACGACAATATCCGCAGCTCTTTTCCACTTCCTGTATCAGACAATTTTCCTCCTGTTTCTTCTTCATGTAATGGCTAATGGAAGAATTCTGCATATACCAATTGCCCAGCCACCTACTGCCAGAAAGAACGAATAAGGACTAATTTATGCCTGCTTTTCTTGCAGCAGAGTACAGTTTTCAGATTTTCCTCCTCTCCCTACCTGTTAGTTTTCAGACAGGCATTTGTGTCTTTCACATCTGGCTGAAATTAGCCAACGGGTTCAAAAGTTTTCTAAGTGACAGACATACGCAAAGATACACAGAACAATTTCAGAGTGCCGATTTCTTCAGGAGATTGACAGAACATAGTGGAGGTGACACTCTTGTCCTGTGGTACTAAAATTTGTAATGATAATTAAAAATCCTCGTCGCAGACTTCATGCTCACGTGATCTGTAAGACTATTTATATTCATTTATGGGACTGGGACGGGGACTTTTTAACTTTCTTCTAAATCAGTCTACAAAAGCGTCGTTTAACCAGCAAAAACAGTTAGCTTTTGGTAGGAAGCTTGTTTTTTATACTTGCTTAGTGCTGTAAAACACCCTTAATGCCCAAGTATTTTGCGCTATTAACTGTAGGCCGCAGAATAAAAACTAGATGCGATGAACCCGAAACTGAACCGGGGCAACGCTGATTTTAATCAATACTTTTGTGGCAAAGTATTTCCAAACGTGCGTATGCAGGGAACGCGTTCCCTGAGATGGGTGAAGCGAGACCGCTCCTCCCTCCCTGGCACCGCAGGTGAAGGAGTACCCAGACACACCTCCTGACACAGGCTGCCATCTCTTCCTATCTTTTCCTCACGCTTCTTATCTAATCAGATGGACACCTCCTCTCAGTTAGCTGTACCCTGTCTTGTCTCCCTCATCGCCAGGAGCCCAGCCGCACGAAAGAAGCGGGACGCTGTGCCCGCAGACCCCCCGCAGCTCGCCCCCGCAGGAGCCGGGGCCTCGCCGGAGACCCGCTTCGCTTCGCTTCCCTTCCCGGCCACGCACCCTGCGGGCTCCCCGGCACACCCCCTCCCGCCGCCCCGGCCCGCCGGGCCCCGCCGCTCGCCTGAGGGCCGGGCCGGGCCTGGCAGCAGCCGCCGGGCGCGCCGGGGCCTGCTGGCGAGCGGCGGCGGCGGCCCGGCCCGCCTGCCCGCCCGCCCCCCGAGCGCGGCCCCACCTTTCCGGAGACCCGCCGGCCCAAGCGCCGCCGGCCGCGCCGTGGCCGCAGCCGCCGAGGAGCAGGAGCGGAGCGCGGGCCGCCGGCCGCAGACCGAGCCCGCCGGCCGCCCCGTGGGCAGGGCTGCCGGCGAAGGGAGGGGAGGGGCCGGGCCGCCCGCACCGCCCCCAGCAGCGGCGGCGGCGGCGGGAGCGGGGGGCGCCGCGGACGCGCAGGTAGCGCAGCCCCGGGGCCCTGCGGAGGGCGGGCGCCCGGGAAGGGCGGAGGGGAGGGGAGAGGGGCGGTGTGGGGCAGCTGCCCGCCCGCCGCGGGAGGCGACGCCGCCGCCGCCGCCTGCCCCGAGGCCCCGGCCGAGGCGGGGACGCCGCTTCCCCCGGGCGGCTGGCGGCACCGCGGCGCGGCGGGAAGCGCTGCCGCTCCGGGCTGCGCGGGACGGGCCCGGGCCCGGGCCTGGGCCTACGCCTAGGCCTGGGCCTGGCGGGGCGCGGCGGCCCCCGAAGCGGGGCCGGGCCCGGGCGGGGGGCGAGGCCCGCTGGCCGCGGCGGTGGCCACGCGTCCCTCGCGGCGGTGGCTCCTCACGCCTCCCCTCGCCTCGCCCAGGGGCGCGCCGCCGGCGCTGCTCGGCGCGGCCCCCCGTGCTTCCCCTAGCGAAAAGCAGAACCGGGAACTGGGGGCCGCTCGTGTGGGTCTAGGTAAACTCGGGGGTGACCGTCTGCAGGTTTTATCTGTAGCTTTCCTCCACTTTCTTTTTTTTTTTTTTTTTTCCCATAAACTGGAGAATTACCTGAGTACGTGTTCTGGTGGACTTGCAAGAAAGGTGGTGACCATCTGCAGGTTTTATCTGTAGCTTTCCTCCACTTTCTTTTTTTTTCTCATAAACTGGAGAATTACCTGAGTACGTGTTCTGGTGGACTTGTAAGAAAGGTGGTGACCATCTGCAGGTTTTATCTGTAGCTTTCCTGCGCTTCCTTTTTTTTTTTTTTTTTTTTTCTCATAAACTGGAGAATTACCTGAGTACGTGTTCTGGTGGACTTGTAAGAAAGGTGGTGACCGTCTGCAGGTTTTATCTGTAGCTTTCCTCCACTTTCTTTTTTTTTTTTTTTTTTCCCATAAACTGGAGAATTACCTGAGTACGTGTTCTGGTGGATTTGCAAGAAAGGTGGTGACCATCTGCAGGTTTTATCTGTAGCTTTCCTCCGCTTTCTTTTTTTTTCCCATAAACTGGAGAATTACCTGAGTACGTGTTCTGGTGGATATGTAAGAAAGGTGGTGACCATCTGCAGGTTTTATCTGTAGCTTTCCTCCACTTTCTTTTTTTTTTTTTTTTTCCCATAAACTGGAGAATTACCTGAGTACGTGTTCTGATGGACTTGTAAGAAAGGTGGTGACTGTCTGCAGGTTTTATCTGTAGCTTTCCTCCACTTTCTTTTTTTTTTTTTTCCCCCATAAACTGGAGAATTACCTGAGTACGTGTTCTGGTGGACTTGTAAGAAAGGTGGCTGTTGGAGTGGGGTTTGGGTGCTGCTCTCAAAATTTGCAAGGCTGCAACTACGAAGTTCAAGGAGTTTTTGTTCACAGTTCACCTGATGGCGTGCAGTGTTACAGCTATTCAGAGAGCCCCTGCCGCTGGGGTGCCTGACTTTGTTTAGAGGGGTGTAGAAGGATTATGCTGGCAATGGTGCTCAAACACAGAAAATACTACACCTTCCCGCTGAGCGCAGATTATAATATGTCCGGTCAGCGAAGAGTTACAGTAGTAACGTGGCTTGAGCTGAAATAGGTATCTTTTAGCTAAAAGTAATCGGGGGTTGGATGTATTTCCATAGGTGGGAAGTACCAGCGATCCCCCCCTGCCAGCAGGTGCCCCCGAGACGTGGCTAGCGTGGCTGTATAACCACAAGCCTCTGCGATGCAGCCGGCAGTGCTGCGTGGGGTGGCTTGGGTCCAGGGAAGGGGAGGGCACACCGGGGGCTGGCTCCTCTCCCAAACCACCTGCCTCATGCACACCTCAGAAAATTTGTCTTTGGGATCTGCAACGTTTTTATTTTAAGACCCTCCCTTGCCTCGGTCAGCATCTTTTGATAAAGATATCCAGTTCTGATCTGGCGCTTGTCATTAGTAAATCATGAAGCACTTGACACGGGAGTCCTGTGTAATGCGTGAGGAAACCTGCCTTCCTGAATGCGTGTACATGATTAATATTGGTCTGCCTTCAACAACACATGCCTTCCCATGCTCCTCTTCCCAGTTTGTTCGGTGGAAGACTGATTTGTCAGATCTTTTTAGCACATCTGAAAGGCAAACTCCCTTTTGGAATATAAAGAACAAGCATAAAGAGAAAACCTCTTTGTAGCTGGTTCTCATAAAAGTTTTAATGCTGCTTCCTCTTCAAAACACCGTACCTTTCTTCCACAAGTAACCACGGTTTTGCTTTGTCTTCTGTGTTTAAAGAGTGGCAGTCTTTAGAAGGATATCGAGGCAGAGAAGTGTCCTGTAATTGTTGTATCAGTTGCGTATAGCCTGCGGGATAGTGGTGCTCTGGGGTGTTGACCGCATTCCCTCACTGTGTCCTGACTGTGTTCGGAGGAAATCTGGGTTTGCTCCATTCCTCCACACATGCTCATATCCTAGGGACTGGTGCGAAGTGTGCGGTCGGTGTTCTCCAGCAGGCAGCTTGGACTGAATCGATGGGGCCGCCAGGACTGCCAGGATTGTTTGCCTTTCAATATAAATAACATTACATAACATAACCCAGTAAAGAGTGCTGCTGTGAAAAGAAGACACATTCCTTGTAGGACAGAGGGGAACCAAATTCTGAACCATTCTTGAGGCACAAAGAGCTGTCTAGCAATGGCCTTCCCCCCCCCCCCCCCCACATGCATGAAAACCTGTGGTTGAGTTCCTTGCGTCATGCTACAAGGATCAGCAGAGATTTTTCCTGGAGTTTGGTTGATTGTGTCTGCTTGGGTACAGCAATGCGTGCAAAATTTGCAGATCCACTTACAGTCTCTTCATGGTAGCGTGCCTCTGTAATGCAGCAGGAATTTTGTAACCCTTTGTAAGTGTTTTCAGTGATTTAAAAAAAAAAAAAAAAGCCTCTCCATTTGCTTATTATAATAGGAGGCATCTCCATTTTCAAGTGGAAGATGCAGAGACACAGAAATAAAGTGACCTGCCTGAGGGCATGCAGTAAGTCTGATCAGAAAGGCAAGGTTATAATTCAGAAGGTTGTGGTTTTTTTTTTTTTTTTTTTCTCTCATTATTGCCATTGAATGTAACTTTTGTCTCAGCACCACTGTGCTTCCTCCTCACTTCTTTCCCAACTTCCCAACTCCAAAACAGTTACCTTCAGGTTGTATTCATTCCATGAAATTTTGGGTACTGGGAATTGTACGTGCAACACAGCAGTGCTGAGCTCAGAAATTTTAAATGTAGGGAAGACATGATACAAGGAGTTTGTTAAAAAAGAAAAAAGTTAATAAAAGATTCAAAATTATTTTTTCTTCCCCCCCCCCCCGCCCTTCTGTGCTGGGATTGGACCTGATGCTGGGTTAATATCCTATCTGAAGACATTTCTAGCTAGCACTCTGGGTTACCATCTGGTCTGTCTACTCTGTTATAATTGCAAGATCACAACCACATGTTATACTAATTTACAGGAGAGATACTGTTTTGATCAATATATCTCTGAATTCTTAATTTTTTTCATTAGAATTTTAATCTGCTTAAAATAATGTTTTCCAGTCTAGACCTCTGGGTTCTGTTTCTTCCACAAGTCGAACTCCCACTGACTGCAGAGGAAGCTGGGTGCTACTGTACCCTGAAAATTACACTTTTTAGCTGTAATGTTATGTTTCGCCTACATTTAAAAGTTGCTGTAAAACAATTACTTAGAAATATATATTTGTAATGTGCCTTTTACATTCTTTATCTGTTATCTTTCTATGCAGCTTCTCTGACTCTTAATTCCACTATGAAACACCTGTCGGCAGAAACTGTTCGTCTCCTGTCAGGTTCTCAGGTGATTACATCAGTTGTCAGTGTGGTGAAGGAGCTGATAGAAAATTCCTTGGATGCCAGTGCCACAAATATTGATATTAAACTGGTAAGTCCTCTCTCTTTCTCTTACAAAGAATGATATAAAATAAGATGCAAGGAAAGTTGTTCCACTGTAAATATATTTTTGTAGGCTGCCGTGGTTTGGGGAATGGAAGGGTATTAATAGTATTTATACATACATACTTTAATCTCAAATAAAAATGGTCCAAAGTTGGTTTCCACTAATGTTTTTGAGGCCCCACTGAAACAGTAAAGTGTATTTGTGCTCCTGAGTGTATCTTGGGGGAAAAACCGTCAACTTCTTTAATACTTCTTTTCCTACTTACAAATTACTCTTTCTGACTAATAGCTTGTTTTAAAAGATGTTGGACTTAAGTTTCACTGCTAGCCTGGCATGTTTAATGCTCATTACAAAATATTGTCAGGAAGGTGAAAATGGAAACAGTGGAAAAGATTGATGGCCATGCTAGATGTTTTTGTAATATAAATTACCATATGGTCCCTAATTAGCATGGTGAGCTCTGGCTACTTCTAACATTTTATTTCTGTAAGTTGTTAAAAAAGTTGGCATATCGCTCAAGGAGAGTTTCTGAAAAAATAAATTGTTGCTTATAATAAAGAACTTGTGCTTTTTTTCCCAAATTGGGTAAAATGGCTAACTGATCAGCTTCCCTTGCTGCCATGAGTATTTCTGGTTTTGCAGTATTTTGTCAACAGCTGCATAGTAGCGGTATCCTACTTGGTAAGAAAGTGTGTTGTTACAGTCTGTATAAATGAATGTATCCAGAATTGCATCCAATTTCCTTTCCTGCAAATAACAGTGAATGTGTAAGCTATTCTTGAATTAAATGTTAGACAAATGCTCTTAATTAGGAGGGCAATTCAATTTCTGCTTGTTCCTTTGTCCATGTCACTGCCATCTTTTCTGAATGAGTTTCAAGTGTTTTCTATCTGAGTATGGTTTCCTGCAGATGCCAAGGAACGTGCTTATTTTTTATTTGCCTTAAGTGAGCTAAAGATACTCTGTCTTCACTATGGTCTGTGATGACCTCTATCTTCTCAATGTTTAGACTGCATAGTATCTTGCTTCATGAGTAACTCCAAAGCGAGTAGTGTGTACACAGTTCTGGGGATAAGGGTATCAGAATCAGATCCTGTGGGCCAATCAATAACTGCAAGAAGTCAACAGAAGGTTTTGGAGCTTTCAAAAATTGTTAGAACAAACCTTGCCTCCTTTGCTGGAGTGACAATATAAAGCCGTGCAGATAGCTGGAGGAGAAAGCTCTCTAATCAGCATGCGTTTCACAGTGCAAGAACCAGCTGTTTGCATAGTGAGAGGTCCCAAATCAATTTAAAAGAGCATTTTCAACCATTTCCAGTGCATGAGTCATCTGCACTACTGTTTACATGCATTGTCAGTTCAGCCCAATCCAAATCACTGTATTTCTAAAACAAAACATATAAACCTGGCTGTACACAAGTTGTCAGTGAGTAAATAAGATTTGCTGATTGTTCTTCTGTGGCTACTAGGGGCAAAGCGAAAACCTGCAATTTGCACAACTGTACACAGTAATACTGTAAAACAGTGGATTTTTTTCTGGCAAACATATTTTTATATCAAAATACTATTTTTATTATGTGAAATTTAAATAGGGTCGACCACATAATAGAGCTCAACAACCACATTAACTCTGAATTAGTTCAAAAGCATAATAGAGAACAGAAACTTTGAAATTTCATTTTACAGCTTGATGGTTTTTGCCTGAAACTTGTAGCATTTTCATTGTTTTAACCTTTTCCAGATGGATTAGGAAAGCTAGCTGATTCATTCAGACTTGTTACCCAATTTGCCTGAACAAAGACAGGAATAGCTTTTTTGGAGGCAGACAGACAGGAGTTAACCTGCGGGTGGAATGGTTCTCAGGTAGAAACTGTGGCAGTGGTTAGTTGTAGTGGGAAGCTTTGGCTAGTGTTTTGTTCTTGTTAACTTTTTGGTTGACCGCGCTCCAAGAGGTGATGTTACTGAGTGTCTTTGCACTGTGTATCAACTAGCTTTTACACAACATTGGGAAAAACATCAGCTTGTGTTGTAGTTTTAGATAATGAGATTTACTTTAATTACAATTAAGAGCCAGCCATTTGATTAGAAACTGAGCTGTGGCCTTTCTATAAGGTATTGAGTGGTATCTATCTATTAATTTGCACCTCAGCTTTGTTACTTTTACAAATCCGAACGTGGTGGAGCTTGCCTTGTTGTTAGCAGCGGGGTCAACTGCCTCTGTAGCAGGGCTGTGCATTAAGCATATGTAGAATGATGGTTTTATTCTTGATGTGATGTCCTGGCTTCAGGTTAAAGTATGCTGAAAACCACTGATGCAGCAATGTAATTGCTTGTGTATGGATAAAGAGCCTCCACAGGCATCAGTCTGTTAGTTTCCCTGACTGATCTCTAATGACAGGAATTTATGAGAATAATCTGCACAGTCTGACTGGGACCTGCATATTTTAATTAATAGAGAAGATGAGCACCAGCCTGTGTTAGCAGTTGGAGCAAAGTTGGGATTTGGGAAGGACAAATCTTAGCTGCAGGTTTACTACTGTTATATGAAATGGCTGTTGTAAAAGGCAGACGCTCATTTCTGCACCTTTTTTTCCCCAATGCGTGAACTGGGAGCTTTAATCCTTAGAACCTTCTCAGAGGAAGTTTAGCTTGGGATGAGGTTCCACTCTACACCTGATCTATCTCATCGTCTGAAAAGCGAAGTCCTACATCCATCTGCATAGCATTGCTAGACATCTCTGCCTCTCATGATCCATTCATCTTGCTAATGCAAAAGAAAAGGAACCCGGCAAGAAAAGTGGGTTATTTGTGCCAGTTTAATAAACTGAATTGACCTTAGAGTTCTCATGAGTAACAGAGCTGTAGCTGAAACAAAGATGAGACTGTGCAGTTGTGAGGGAAAGAGGAGGGAGTTGAACCATATGGTCTGGCATCAGTGATCTGGTAGAACAACTTAAACATCTCATGGGATCATGACCTCGGTAGTATTTACGTTGTGTAACATGGTGGAAGGTGTTATAGAATACAAGTTTAAGCACTGTAATATTTTAAGTAAAATGTGTGCAAGTAAAAATGAGTAATATTAGAAAAGAAATAGAGAATCATTCAGGTAACATTTTGATTCAAGTTGAAGAAGATAAATCTCACTTTTCCTAAGCAGTTAAGTGGTCTGGAAGTAAAAATTAGAATGGAAAATGGGAGTTCATTGTAAAATGCTCAAACCCTTCATTAGTGCATACAGCAGCGGGGTAGAAGGTTTCCCATTTAAATCTCCTTATGTGTTTTTATGTTCAGTTGAGGTGTGTTGCTTAGGTTCTGTTTTGCTTCCCAGTGGGAGGTTGACTCAAATATTAGCAAAAGCATTGTTTTTCACCTGAAGATAGCTTTAGCACCATTCATTAATACGAAGAGTGGAATGTACCCAGATTTCTATTTTATTCTATTCTGTTTTGTCAGTTAATTAAATATATATAGTTCTGTGCCTACATCGGAGGCTTTTGATGTTTCCTAATGCAGATTATGTCTGAATACAGATAATATCTTTAGATACCTTCCTTTTATTTTTAATTGCATTATTTTTTTTTACTTCAAGAAATAACCCTGCGAGTATATTATGGTTTTTTCATAACTGTTCTCAGTATATCCCCAGATGGGACAACAAAGTTAGTTTTGTTTAATCAATCAGCTTTCTGTGAGCAACAATCACATGCTCTGTACAGCATCAGTGGTGGTGGCCACTCATTCAAGAGGTTCTTTCTAAGCAAAAACAGTTTTAAGGTCGCCTAGATGTATTACACACTGCAGCACATTTTTCTGTATGTTATATCATAATCTTTTTGAAGAGCCGGGTGTGCTTCTGTAAAAGAAGTTTAGTTAGTGATCCTGCAGCTCTAATGACTTTCTCTTCCTGGCGTGTGATTCTTTTGGGTATGATTTACATGTGCAGATTATTATGTAAATGCAGCTGGAAAGAAGCATTTGTTTGCTGCACCCATTTGAGATATTACAGAACCTGAATTCTGTCTTTCATTTAGCTGTCCTAATTATCTGGGTTTTCAGCGTTTTACCCAATTTATGCTGGTGCTTACTGAAATGACACATTTAAATTACAATTCAGTAAAATCTGTATTGCATATATGTAAAGGGAAATCACAAAGATTGAACTTGGCTTCCTTGAAAGCTGTTTTTAAAAAAGCCTCGAGGAGCCTTTACTTCTTTATGTAAAGTATTGCACCTCTTTACAAGCTTTCTTATTTCTGTTCCTATTCATGCCTTGCCCCCATTAGAATTTCAGCTTCTGTATATTGAGACACAGTATAGAGACTGGAAAACCACTGAAGCAGTGAAATCCCATAATTCAAGACTGAAATTGAAAACAGCTCTAAGTTGAGGGCCCACTGACTTTAATGGATGCAGGGCTGCATTTGTGGTGAGTTCAAAAAAATTGATACCAAATAGGTGAGAGAGCTGAAAAGAGGTGGAAAAAGTCTTTAGCTTTCCAGCTATAGATCTCTTTCTGAGCTTAGGTTTTGCAAATTTCATCATCGTTTTAAAAAAAAAACTTACTTAATTTCTGTTTTAATTTTACTGTATTTATATTAATGTGATGTTTCCAAACCACAGGGTATGAATTACATTATTTAATTAGAGAAACCATCACTACTATCCTAACATGTTGTATTTTCCTTTGGGGTTTTTTGGTTGGGGTGTTTGGGTTTTTTTAAGCAGAGACGTTTAGTTGTTGCTCAGTTTCTCCAAATAAGCAAAACTCCCTCTTCTATCTGGATGGCTAGAAGCTGTAATCTTAACTGCGTCAAACTTGTGTCTTAATTCATTTGGTTGTTTTAGTGCTCCATTATGTTTTGTTCTTTTTTAGGAGAATTATGGGTTTAACAAAATAGAAGTTAGAGACAATGGCAGTGGAATCAAGGTTGCTGATGTTCCAGTTATGGCAATTAAACACTACACCTCAAAAATAAGCTCTTCTGAGGACCTTGAAAGGTTGACAACATACGGTTTCCGTGGTGAGGCTTTGGGATCAATTTGCTCCATATCAGAGGTGAGCAGCTGCTATATATGTGTCTAGTCTTTTGTGTTGTGATTTTTTTGTGTGTGTGTTTGTGAAAGTTTTATTAAAATATCAGTGCAAAGACTCTAAATTGTTCCAGCAGCCTGCCAGGGATATGTTTTCCGAACAGTTTGGCTTGTGTGTGCTGCCTTTCCCCTCCTCCCCAGAAGTTACGTCATACGGTTAGGAAGCAGTATGAATTTCTTATTAGTGTCAGTCCTGCCTTTCTGTCATACTGGTTACAGCAGTGCTCTATTTATTTTCTTCAGTAAGAATAGGTCAGAGACAGATTGCTTAGTGGTGCCTTTTCTTTTGTATGAGGGTATAGATACCTGATTCCTTATATATACATGTATAGATACGTGATTCCTTAGAACACTGGCTTATCCTCTTTAGTGTTATTGGCAATATAATGTCAAAGAGCGTGGCTGAGTTTGCTACTTGAATTAGGGTAAATCAACATGAGGAACAGCAGATCGTGGCCAGGAGAAATCACTGCAGGGAACTGATGGCCCACATAGCTACTGTTCCAGTAAGGATTTCTGCCTTGATGTTATCTAGGTGATCAGCAGTCATAGGATCTTGCTGGGCTCCGTATTGCTCCTTGACATGTGTATGACTCCAGTTGCACAAACTTTTTTGTCTGTATGAGTAAACAGGAACCTGCTCCCTGGCCCTTCTGAGTCTGATCCATATGTTTGTGTTAAGAGGACTGACAGTGTACTGGTATTTAGGATTTAACTTGTTGACTGAAAGTAAGTAAATAGGTTCAAAACCATCTGAAAAGTGTTCAGGCTATTAAGGGCACAGCATTTACCTCTTCCATTGTGCTCTGCCTTTTTGTATTCGTGCTGGGCCAAGGTCAAGTTTTGGATTCTTTTTTCTAAGTCTGCCAAGGATTAGATCCTCCAAGAAGATACTGATACCTGTGTCTGATTGAAACCGTCAAGTGGCAAGGTCAGGAGAGATGTCAGAGCTTGACTCCTTGCTACCTTGGGCTACGTCCACGTTGCACTAAGCAGGCGTGGGTTGTGTGTTTGGATGGAGATTTCCAAAGATGCTTTCAAAAGTGTTGGTGTTTTGACAGATGATGACAGACCTCAATCATTGGTTCCTTCTAATGAGTTGTCAGAGCAGGATGCCATCTGTTCTGAGCATTTAATGAGCTCTGTGGTATGTTTCATAAGAGATGGGAGGTGGCCTGAGTGTATTAAGTACTTTAATAGGTATTACTTTAATCCTTGGGTCAGTAATTATGTTAATTAAACACTCCAGGCATTAATTGCATTCTGGCTACCCAAACTGCCCCCTGAAGTTTCAGTTAAGAGGTACTTTACTATTGGCCCTTAAGTAGGTCTGTAATATTGTCATTTCCAATCAATCAATTAATGTTTTTTCTCTCCAGAGGCATGGGTGAACTCTGAATGATTCATATGAGACACTAAAATAAACCAAAATATCCTGAAGCTCTATACATGTGATAACCTTTATGTCGTTCCAGTAGTTGGAAGTGCAGTGGCTCTATTGTTCCAAATACTGATACCTGAACTCAGGGAACTGTAGTGTTATTGAACTTCTGGTGTATGACTGGTCTCGCTAAAGCCAATCTGTGTATTACCTTAATAGCTTACAAAACGTGCAACTACTGATTGCTAGATATATTTGGGTGTGGAAAGATAATACACGGTTTGATAGTATTCATTATGTTTGTGGAATCTCATGTGAATTTAAGAAGTCGTCATAGTATGCCTATGGCTGAAAATGCAAAATTATCAACTGATTTAGTTGTTCATGTAACCTGTGTTTAGAATAGAAGGTAGAGGAGTGCGTGTTGTAGGTAGTAGGGATTGCTATGCTTTGTGTATTAGTGTGATAGAAATGCATGGCTTTTAGTTAAATGGATAGAAAAATGAGTAATAATGCAGAATGTTTCTGTGACTGTAAGAAACACCTGTAGAAGAAAAATTCTATAAACTAATTAAATGTAATTTTCATGACTAAAATAATGCAATGGTAAGAGTGGTAGCAAAGCTTATCTAAGCTCATTCTGAATTCTTGATTAACGTGATTTTTTTAAATTACTCTTTTCAGGTTTTGGTCACAACGAAGACAGCTGCTGATGATTTCAGCACTCAGTATGCTTTGGATAGGAACGGGCATATAACTTCTAAAAAGCCTTCTCATCTTGGGCAAGGTAGGATATCATTCTGGTGTTGTACTGTGACAGAAGTATTTTATGTTTCTCTGGGGCTGTCTTTGGTGTTGAAATACCTGTTCTGTACTTGAAGGCCAAGTATGAAATCTTTGCAGCTGTAAACATTTCTTGCCTTATGTCTGTCAACTGAGAATGTGTTGTTACCGTAAGAACTAGTATGTCTTGGAAGTTGCTTTAGATAGTAATTAGTTTCTCCTTCTCCGACTCACTTCTTCAAGATGACAGCAGAAATAAAATCTATAAAAATTCGATGCCCCGGGTCCAGGCAGACACTATATAAGTATATGAAAGATTTGTTCAGGATCAAAATAATGTTTCTGTATGTAGCAAAATCCTTGCTTAAAGGAGGAAGAGTTGTGCTGCAGCTATATGAAGGAGTAGCTGGAAGCAGCATGGCTGTAGGACCAGGCAAAGTCACAGCTCTTCCTAACCTGCAGGAAGGGTATGTCACTAGAAATCCTTCTGCATGTTTGTGTGGAAGATTAAAGGTTGCCCTCACCTCAGAGGCGGCCTTGGTGGTTTAGACGTGGTGTAGGTTTGGGGTAGCATCTGTTCTACTTCGTACTCTGCTCAGCTAATTGTTGCTCGGCAAGAGCCATTAAAAGACCACACTGTGTCCTCACATTCACACTGCAGCTGGTGTGTATTCCCAGAAGAACAGCGGTTTGCTCCTTTCTTGTGACAAGGATGTGCTCCTGAGGAAGCAGTTGCAGTTCTTCTGTAAAGCTCAGCTTTTCCCAGCTGAGCCACAGCAGCTGCTTGTCAGTCTTGTGCCCACAAGCTGCCCCCCAGCTGGCTGCAGCGCTCGTACACCCAATGGGGAGCTGAATGCCAACCCGGCTTCCTTGCTCCTCAGTGCTAACTGGCTGCAGGGAGCCATTAAGCCAGAAGAAGCTGCTGAGGGGCAAGTACCGAAGAAAGAGCCTAAGCAGAGAACTCTAATTTTAGCCAATTTTAACCAGGGACTCTCTTTAAGATTTAGGCTATAGTATTTTTCATGGCTGGAAAGCCTATGGGTTGTGTTGCCTTGTCTTCTGTCAAAATTGTTGAATGATTGACTGAATTCTGTGACATATATTTAATACTTTTCAGTATCCTTACGGGCTACAAATTCATGTGATTGTGTTGGTAGATGCATATGCCTCCTCTTACTATGTACTGTGTCTTGAACAGAGGTATCGGGCTCTTCAGGTACTACCCTAAAGCAAATGCTTGTGAAGGGCCTTAATCGAGCTCCCTGTTCCTTTGCCTCCAGATGTGTGTCATTAGATTCTAGTCTGTTAATTATTTTGCTAATGAAAGTTAACATAATATGCACTGAAAGAGTCTTCAGCTTTATTTAGTGCTGATTCTTGCTATTGTCAGTGCGTACAAAAGAAAGCTTAATGCTGCGATCATAACCCTAAATAAAGGAGAGGAATCACAGCTCTTGAGGTCTATAGGTACTTTCTGGGGGAGGATGACTGCTAATTTGGTATATTTCTTATCATGCTAATATAATCTAATTTAGTGTTACCAGGGTTTATTTTGTATGCAGCAGCATACAGACAGGTCTCTTCAAGTACAAATGAAGTTTCTTTGATATCCAGTCAGTGGTGTGCTTTCAGTATAATTTCTACTTGTTTTTTGTCACCTGCTTGCAGGTACTACAGTAACAGTCCTGAAGTTGTTTAAGAATCTTCCTGTAAGAAAGCAGTTTTATTCAACAAATAGAAAATGTAAGGAAGAACTGAAAAAAGTTCAAGATCTACTGACAGCATATGGTATCATAAAACCAGACCTGAGGATAACCTTAACACATGATAAGGTAATAATGAGTTTTTTCTCTATCAGCTATCTTAAGGATCCGTTTCTGATTAATTTATGCAGTTCATCTAATACTACATAAAATCTTTAATTCCTAGGAATTTTCTTTCATCATAGTTTTTTTTTGAACTTTCACTTCTTTCTTCCCTTCATAGATGTGTATTTATGATGGCTACAGATTTTAATCCTAAACTTCTAAAACTCGGGCTCAGATCTGCTTTTTGGTCTGCTCCAACAGATGTCTGGTTAGATATATGGAAGTATATCAATTTATGAAAGTTGAAGTATGAAAGTATGAAAATTATTTTACATGCTAGTGATATAAGAATGATTTTTACACACTAGTGGGTAGTGAAGATGTTGGTGCTGTTGAGCAGAACAAAGCAGTGAGACCTTAGTAGGCCACAGGACCTGATCAAGTGTTAACCTGAGCCAACTGAAAAAACTTTCAAAACTTAACTTGGTTAGGCTATCTATCTGGATAGACGCTATAGCACATACAGGTAGCTTGCTGTAGGCTGAGTCATGAAAGTTTAATACATAATGATGGTTTTATTTGAAAAGGCTAAAAAATTCAAAACAACTTGCTACATTGGTGCAGGTAAGAGTAATGTATGTTACTACAACAGGCTTTAGCTGAGGTAGTCGTTCTTTGTTTAGAGTTGGGGGAACGGATTCAGAGGCTGCTTGGAGGCTACTTTGACTTCACAGCATACTGAACAGTAATTTTAAAACATGGTACAGAAATTGCGCACGCAGCTCCAGAAATGATGCACTGAGCAGTTCTCCTTTACCTGACCCCAGTTTAACATAGCTGGTAATACTGGCTGTACTGCTGGTTTTGGCACCTCTGAGAAATAAGCTATGCTAAAGAATTTCCAAGTTGCCACGAAGTAGAGAGTGACATCTCGTGGCCACATCCCTCAGCAATTCCTTTTCTGTTCTAAAATAATATTGTTTGCTGATCTTGCTGTTTGGCCTGTTCATTGAGCAATTTTGATCAGTTACTCTGTCAACCAAACATTCACATTTCAGTTCCTTTTCAGTGGGAATGATGAATGACACTGTGCTTTCTTGAAATGACAACAGATTGCCCATTCTTTTCTGGAGTTGTATAACATACTCTGGTTATATATGTATTTTTAAATATCAAAGTGTAGATACTGTGAAAAACAAAAGCTAGCCTTGTGGCTGCAGAATTAGTATTCCAAAGCTGAGAAAGTGTAGCTACTTTCAGTCTTATTTCATTGGGACTACACAAGGTTTGAAACCAGAGATCTCAGGGGTGTGCACTTCTTAGGTGTTGTTAAGCTCCTTGACATATCTAGCAGTGGTTCGTAGTATTGGTCTTGAATGTTGGTTAATAAAACTAATTTTGTCTTTTATTGGTGGTTTGGTTTTGCCCTCTGACAAGTTGCAAATGTTTGGGGGTTTTTTATGGTATTTTGATTTCATCCCCTTTGGTTAGACTATTACATATCTTGTTTTTCTTTTTTTTTTTTCCTGTGCTTATTTTAATACAATGGCAGTAATGTGGATCACATGCCTTTTTCACAATACTTACTGCAAAAATGGTGTGGCGAACAGCATGATAGTAGCCATTGCACATTGGTTTTGACTACCTATCCTTTTAGCTTTGGAGGTAAATTCTTCAGTACAAAATTTGAGTAGGTAAAATAAATCATTATAAATTCTATCTGCAGGCAGTATTATTCATTGTAATGACAGAGATGGTGCTCATTTTTTTTTGGTCTTTCATTTTGCACTGCCGGCCTTAAGTTCATTTATGTAGGAAAAAAGAAAGCAAGTAATAAGCTGCTCGGACATGTTTCAACACAAGAGGTCGCTCAGTGGCTATTGCTGAGCAGGGAAAATTAAAGGCTTAAGAAATCGTACAGAAAGTGTAGTCTGTCTCTGTGCATGTATAAAAGCTTTAAAATAGTCTGAAAATGTTAAAAAACTTTGAATGCAGATTCCTGTGTTTCTACTGCTGTTGTCATTACTTGCAAAATAAAAAAATACCTATTCCATCATACCTTTTAAGAAATTTGAAATTCTGAAATTCCAATGCATAATAACTTTCAGCAGGTCTACGTGCATCCGTTTTACGATAATATCACAGAACATGAATATTTATTAGTTCTTTTTCCTTCAGATGCTGTTATTGTCATCAACATTATTAATTCAGATCAGTGGGCGTTTTTCTTATAGTGATAGATATCTGTGCTAGAATAATACTTTACTGAATAGGGTTGTCTTTTTTTTTTTTTGTGGTGGCTGTTAATATTTCTTTGAAATGTACTAGGAGAAAGAATCAACTTCTCAGAATGGCTTTATTTTTTTGTGTAGCTCACAGATTATATGTTAGTTTAAAAAAATTGTATGTGCAATTATTCGGAGGAGTTCCTAGAATCCCAAATTCTTGAGGCTGAGCCAATACTTTCTGTTGCAATAGAAGAAGATACGTGTCAGGAGTAAGATCAGGTTCCGAGGCTTGAAAGAGCAAGAAGGTAGCAGAGATGAGGTATTACAGAAGGAAGCGAGGAAAGATGGGTCGAAAGAGTAGTAAGTGAAAAAAGTGTAAGTGAAAGTGCATTTCAAAGAAATCGTGAAAATAAATGACAAAACCAGTACATGTAAAAAAAAAAAAAAACCTCAAACAGTCTTTAAAGTCCTACATTTTGTAAGAAGTGAAAGGAAAATGGAAGAAAGCATAGCCCTAGCTTTACTGAGGAAGAATGTAATAAGGCTGAAACTTTCATAGAAGTGTCTGAGGTTAGGCATCTGAAAATGCTTGCCTAATTGATTCTAGCAGAAACTTATTTTGAAAAGTCAGGCCTCATATTGAGCTGTTGAATGTATATATGTTTTTAGGATGCACAATACATTGCATGTTTTATTTCCACCATGTTTTTTTTTAAAGGTGTATGTCTTGTGCTTCTGAATGAAATTTCCAGAAATTTTTCTTGTTATTGTGCCACATTTCATATCTGTGTTAGTTCGGAAAATCTTACCATTAAGTGTGATTTTTGTGAAGAACCACGATGCTTTTCCTGCCTTTGGGTTGTTTTCTCTAGTAAAAAAGAAAATAGATACCCTTTTATCGGTCATCCTAGAGTTCATTTATTGTGTAGTCTCTGTCAGTGGATTTCTGAGATGGGAAATACTCAATTGCTCTTTCTGCTCAGAATGTTTTGTTTGCATTAGCAATAAATAATGAATCACTTTGCAGATCAACCCTTGAAGTACTATTGCTATTTTGACAACTTGGATTAGCTCTAGTGCTCCTTCTTTTTATGAAGGTTTATCCTGCCAAGACATTCTTTGAATACTGATAATGTTGATCCTCTTGCCAGTATGGTTATGTTAGAAAGAGGTATTTTTCTTCTTTCATCACCATGTTCCTTGAAAGCATATTGAATAATGAGACAGCCAAATGGAAATAATTTACATGAGTATTCAGCCAGTTTATTTAAAGTTAACATTATCTGAAGGCGTGCTAAGAACATTCCAAAGTCAGCTACCGCTTAAACTGCGTCAAACTCTTCAGCCCGAAATGCCATGTTCTAGCCACCTGTGAGCTCTGGCTGTATTTTACCCAAGGTGTTGTAGGGCTTTTCCCTGGAACAACAGTTTTCACGCTCATCACTGTTTAACAGCAGCAGCCCTCGACTCAGTCTTACAAGCCACTGATGTTCAAGAAATGCCTTTGTGTGTTGAAAGGCTGATGATACGGAATACTTTAATTCTATTCTAGTTGCCTTTATTCCACAAATGCCAAAATGAGCGCAGGCACACAATAACTATATCTGTTTTAACAATTTCAGATATAATTGGGCTGAACAAATGGTGGCAATGGGTGGTTTAGATAGTGCCTATCAGCAGGCCATACCATACACAACTGGTCCCATGTCTTGTGCGAAGCACAGGTGGACCATAAGTAGGCTCAATAAATTTTCCAGTTCCCGTTGAGGAAAAAATCTGCATAAGGGATTTCCCCCCCCCCCAGTGTTCTTCATGCATAATATTTCAAAGCCGTGGTCACACAGAGTTCTGCCTAGAACTGCATCTTGTTTGTTTGAGAGAGACATGGGTCAGAACTTCTGGATGCAAGAGGTCCATTTTAAAGCTATTACTCTTAACTGTGGATAGTATTCTTCCCCAAACTCCCTTTGTGGTTGTGGTTGGTGTTCACCTAAGGGATGCCATCTTCCGTTTTACTGCTTTACAGTAAGTCTCCTCTTATTTCCAAAGCTGGATAATCTCAGCCTACAGTCTGTATCCAATAGTCCAAAACCAGTTTGTTTTCTTTCTTTGAGTCCTCTGTAATAAGTGTGGGGTTTTTGAGACAGAGTAAGTGCGTGTGGTGGGTTGACCCTGGCTGGATGCCAGGTGCCCACCAAGCTGCTCTATCACTCCCCTCCTCAGCTGGACAGGGGAGAGAAAATATAACTAAAAGCTTGTGGGTTGAGATAAGGGCAGGGAGAGATCACTCACTGATTACCGTCATGGGCAAACCAGACTCGACTTGGGGAAATTAGCTTAAGTTGTTACCAGTCAAATAGGAGTAGGGTAATGAGAAATAAAAACCAAATCTTAAAAACACCTTCCCCCCACCCCTCCCTTCTTCCCAGACTCAAATTCACTCCCAATTTTCTCTACCTCCTCCCCTGGAGCCGTGCAGGGGGATAGGGAATGGGGGTTGCAGTCAGTTCATCATGCATTGACTCTGCTGCTCCCTCCTCCTCAGGGGAGGACTCCTCACACTCTTCCCCTGCTCCAGCGTGGGGTCCCTCCCACAGGAGACAGTCCTCCGTGAACTTCTCCAGCGTGGGTCCTTCCCACAGGCTGCAGTTCTTCACAAACTGCTCCAGCGTGGGTCCCCTGTGGGGTCACAAGCCCTGCCAGCAAACCTGCTCCAGCGTGGGCTCCTCTCTCTCCACAGGGCCACAGGTCCTGCTAGGAGCCTGCTCCAGCGTGGGCTTCCCACGGGGTCACAGCCTCCTTCGGGCACATCCACCTGCTCCAGCGTGGGGTCCTCCACAGGCTGCAGGTGGATATCTGCTCCACCATGGACCTCCATGGGCTGCAGGGGCACAGCCTGCCTCACCATGGTCTGCACCAGGGGCTGCAGGGGAATCTCTGCTCTGGTGCCTGGAGCACCTCCTCCCCCTCCTTCTTCACTGGCCTTGGTGTCTGCAGAGTTGTTCCTCTCACATATTCTCACTCCTCTCTCCAGCTGCCGTTGTGCAGGTTTCCCCCCCGCCCCTTTCTTGAATATGTTATCACAGAGGTGCTACCACCATCGCTGATGGGCTCGGCCTTGGCCAGCGGCAGGTCTGTCTTGGAGCTGGCTGGCATTGGCTCTGTCAGACGTGGGGGAAGCTTCTAGCAGCTTCTCACAGAAGCCACCCCTGTAGCCCCCCCACTACCAAAACCTTACCATGCAAACCCAATACGGTGCATTAAGGTAAATTTATCGTTTTTAATAATGGGATTATACTTTGCATTCACTCATTGTGCTTCCAAACTCTGCTGTAGCTGCATGTTGAAAAGAAATCTGCATTGAGCAGAAACAGCAGCACATAAGCTCTTTCTTGAGTTGGAAAGGCTACTCTGTTTAATGTAACGATGATAAATAAAGTAAGTACCTCCCTAATCTGTGTGTCTTAAAATACAAAGAGGAGTAATGATTAAGAATCTGCAGTGGTTTGTAGCCAACATGCTTTCGTGCTGACCTGGAGTATAGCTCAGTCTTTACTTCCATTCGTTGTTCAGTGGCTTTGCTGAGAAAGCCAAACAGAGAGTTAATTATGGTGTTTTTTGTGATGAGGACACCTGTCCACTAGGAAATGCGCTGAGACCCTCAACTCAATTTACATCAGCCAGAGAACAGCTGCCAGATGGTAACTACTTTTGGTCACTACCAACCTGGTTGAATTTGAACTGGTGACCTAGAGGTGAAATGCTTTATATCCTATTACTAATTCCTTGAGGTTTCCAGTTTCTCATCCATCACTTTTTTCAAATGACAGCACAGTATATGTCTGAAATCTCAAAACAATTACTGTTTCACATATGCAGTGTGTGTTGCAGAATCCGAGATGTGCCTTTAGCTCTTGCAAGGCTTTCGCACTGGCTTTGTACACTTAAAAAAGGTTGGCAGAAAAAGGATGTTTCCAAAGCCGCCTGGGAGTTTTCAGTCTTCCTTACCAATGCACTTTGTCAGAGTTAGGTATGTTCTCTGTTACTTTTGTTAACCACTATTTTACAAAAGGCTTTTAACCTCCTTTATTTAGGTGGAATTCGCTGTAATGATGTGCATCCTCTGAATGACAGTTTAGGATTAGAAACCATGTGGTTTTTTGACAGTAGCTTAATTGTTTGGGAGGTTTTTTTGGTTTTCTTTTTTTCCTTGTGCTCTGGTAGTGGAATTTCTCTAAATACCCACAGTTGAACATGTGTGGTTAAAGCAGCCAAAAAACTTACAACTCTCTCGATAGTCTTTGTAATTCTTGAAAGGCTCTGAAGACATGCATTGCCAGATGAAGGTCCTTGGCTCCTTGTAATATCTCTTAGGTCTTCTTCTAAGTTACCTTCCAGCTCCCAAATCCAACCATTTCTCCACTGCGTGATGCTCAAGAAAGCCTTTTCATTGAGAGGGTGCTCTCGTATCACAAAAGGGAAATCTGAGCAGGAAATATGTCAGAATTTGTAGGCTTAGCAGTGCTGTGGAACGTGACTGTCTTTCACAAATCCCCTTGATAGTGGTAATGGCTGATGCCCATGGGATAGATAGGTATGTCATCTGCATCTGATGAGGGGAAAAGTGTTGCCTTGAGTTTCTGTATTGCATACCTCTGCTGGTAGTTGTCCCACCATCACTTATGAAGGGGATGGGACAACTGGTTCCTCAGGGGCAAGTATAAAATATATGGGAAAATAGTTATAATTATGGAGAGAGTTGCATAATTTTTCTTTACGCTAAATTGAAAAACTGCTGTGATTCCTGTTTTCAAGGGAAGATTATGCAAGAGCTCTCTTTTAGTAAGATAACTTACCATTGATCTTAAAACAAGACACCAGTTATGGCATGGAGTTGGTAAATATCGTTGACATTTTGCAAGGCTGGGATTGTAAAGAATGTGGTTAAGATTTTAACTTGGTGTCTTCTAGATTTTCTTCCGCTGCAGAGAGAACATGCCAGCCCTTGCAGCTAGGTGTCTGTGCATCATAAGCAAAAGAGGTTATACATATTGTACAAGGTGATGTCTTACTTGTTTCCCTTTGGCTGAATTCAAACTTGTGATATTACTGCCTGGCTTTGTTCATGTTTGTATGCCCTCTTTAACAGGTAGGCAGCAATGTTTTCAGTTTTGTTGGAGCCTAATAAACTATCAGGTTTTAAGTCAGGAAAGCTAAGCAACATACTGGCCCAAAGAGTTAACTATGTGCAGTGAGATCTCAGATGCCAGGGTGACAGCATTTTTGAAGCATGTAAAACAAAATTAAGAGAGACTGTGAAATACAGTTCTCTTTTACAGAGCTAACTCGTGTTACGTTACCAACCTACAGTTCATGTGCGGTACTTGCTCTACCAGATTTTTACACCCTCAAACTTGATTACAGGATAAATAACACAATGATTATCACAAAATAAATAAATAAAATCGATCGTTTCTGGGTAGTAAAAGTCTACTTGGTTAAGTTACTGCCATTATGTAGTAATAAGGTAAACGGGATGAATCTGTTTAAATCATAAAATGATAGTTGCACTGAGGTAGCCACAGTCAGCAACAGCATCCAGTCCCCAGCTCTAATTAAGATTTTTTCTTTTGTCTGTGATTGCGAATCATTGTGGCTGCTGGTAGGAGTTCTAAAATATGAAAGGTAGTTAGGGGATGAGGAGTGGCTGCATTTTTTCCTCTGTCGTTCCCTGGTGTCTTTGAGGAGACAAATAACGAGCAGCTCTTATTCTCCATGTACCAGGGACCCCAGTGGGAAGAGGTCTCATACTCTTTCTCCACCTTTTACCCATTTTTCAAGGAATCTTTCTGGGCTATGTGTATGCGTCCTGAAATAACAGAGATGCCTGTTCCATGTGTGCATGTACGTTGTCATCCTCCACAGAAGTATGCATATGTATATGTCCTAGGGCTGGATGGGGGTGGAGAAATACATACACGCACACACGTACTTATCTTCTGTATATGTGCAACAGATTTTATATATGTTATGACATTTTGTAAAATCCAGATCATGTAATCCCCTTCAATGAAACAAGCAGGGAGATGGGATATATTTGGCTACCTCTAGCAAAACCTAAGATGGGCCATATGTAATAATATATCTTTGAGTAGGCTGTTTCTGCAGTGTCATCATACTGACTAGAGTCAGATTCTTCCTTGGCTCATCCTGGACACCCGCTTTATATGACCTAGAAAAAAAATATGGGGGGTGTGTGTGGGTGTGTATTTTTAGCTAAACTAAAGGGTATAAGCAAGGTTAAAAAAATAGGGTATTGCAGGAACCTCATGGAAACAGGCACTTTCTAAAATAAATGAAATGGAACAGGCATTGTTTCTCTGTGGATTTTTTAATGCCTGTTGATATATCTGGAGAGTTTAGAAAAATAATTTTCTTTACCAGCTATTCCTATGTTGTTGCTTCATAATGTGCAGTCAGGACTAAAAATGAACACACAATCTACTCTGTGTTTATATAGTATAGAAATTTAGGGGTTGCCTGGCCTTTTTAGTATGTAGGCTTTAATTTAACCTACAGTGGTAACTAGTTCCTAAAATTTTGTCTGTAGTTCTGAGTATTAATATCTGATAAATATATAACTAGTTAAAAATACGCCCTGAACTTACTAACAGTATCTACTTCTAGCAAGTTTGCATTTAATAAGTTCTCATTTTCCACAGTTTTTTCAGAACCACCTTACTGAAGTAATCTTTTCACAGTCCTGAGTATCAGCCATTCAGCAGGTTAAGCAGTGTAATAACCTTGCATTAATCAGCAGCTAAGATTTGTATCTGTACCTGTGGCATCACACTAGTGTAACCTAAAATAAACATCATGATGTTTGTATTAGTCATGTAACAAGTGTCTTTCTCAGTTTGGTCACATGCATTTAATTTAAAATATATCCAGTAAAGAAAAAAATTGCTTGGCACTTTGTGTTTCCATTTTAAGTAATGAATTTTAAAATAGAAGCAGTACAGGATATGTTTTATAAGAGGAGCTCTAAAGAAGAGGACAAATTCTTTCATCACTCCAAAATGTCTTTGAGGAGATTTACAGCAGGTGTAGAGGAGAGAGGCTGAGAGGCAGCATGCTTTGGGCAGCCCCGGGCTGTACTTTGCCGCTGCGTGCTGCCGAAGCACGGTGGGGACTCTCCCTGCCAGAGCTGTGGACGCCCGGCCCGTGGCTCTGCTTGCTCATTTCTCCTTCTCCCCTTTTTGTATTTGCTGCCCTCCCTGACCTAAATTGTCCTTTATGTATGAGGGGTTCGTGCTTGCTGTAGGATGACTGAGCTGTGATCCAGCATGTGCAAAGGGCTGTCAGGCTGGAGTCTAGGAGGTGAGTTAGATTCAGGAAGGACTAAAAAGACCCCCTTCATAAATGCTGCAGAGTGTACATGTAAAGATTTGGGGAATAGTTTTAGGCTGAACAGCCTCAAACCTTTACATTTCCACCTGTCCTGTAGGAAGGGAATATCATTTTACAGGAGCACCGTGTTCTTCCGTGGAATTCACCCCCCAAGGCCAGCAAATATCCCACTGGACAGGTGGAATTTTAAGGCTATGTATTGCATTTCTTGAGATGGGTGCATGTGTATTCTTTGCTCACTCACCATGCTTTCACATAACATCCTGTACCAGAATACTGTGAACTCATTTTGAATTTATTGGACACCTAGCACCTATTTAAAACATCATTTTAAGCAGCACTGTAACATCAGATTTAAAGTGCAACTTGCTGCATTTTTTTTCCTTTTGTGTTTGAACGTTGCACATTGAAATACCCTCAGTCAGCTAACAGTGACAGAAATAAGTATAAAGTGCATCTGAATCTAGCAGTCTCAGTTGCCTAGAAGCAGAAAGCCAACTAAGCAATTTTTTGTTGTTGTTGTTGATACACAGCAATAAAAGTCAACAGGTTCAGAGTTAAATTTGCGGCTGTTTAGTGTAGGACTTCTCATTAGCGAGAGACAAAATTTCGTCTCCCAAAGCAGCTAATACTTTCTGTATATGTAAGTGGACTTGACAGGTAACTTCTGATGCAAGTTGCAGTTCATACTGCCTTACTGTATGTATTAAATCTTTGCAATGGTATTGCAAGACACGTCGCTAATAGAGCAGATATCCTTTTATCCTTCTAACTTTTACAAAGTTTTCACTGGACAAACAACTGCTTTCCTTATATAAATACTTCCTTAGAAACTGCTTTCCTCTCTAAATAGCAGGCTTGTCGTAGACCTCGAATATCCAGATGAGAGCTATGAATGGACATCTAATAGCCTGATTTCTACCAAAACAACCTATCTCTTGAGTATAAGTACCATAAGCATTGGAGTGCCCACCTTCAAATGTTGACCACTGTGCCAGAGACATGTCATAAACCCTCAATTTATATGCTCGCTAAAACACAAAGCCTACTGCTAGATATCTAAGAGGAGAAGTGGTATTTTTATAGATTTGTTTTTAACAATTGTTTCAGGTGCAGAAGTCCAGATTAGCCGTGTAAAAGTCACAAATACAAGCTTTGCTTAATTTTCCAATCGCTACGAGTCTAAATAAGTAATACAATATGAGCAGACATGCCAAAAAGTACTATATCGTGTGTGTTAACACTGAAAGTTGTGAATGTAAGAGGGTCAAGGTACAGAATGTTACATATACAGTATGTGTGCAGTTGCATATGCATGTTCATAGACATGACTTGAGTTCAGCAAATATAATGTCAAAAATTTGACTCTGTGCCATTTGTTTCAGGCAGTTATTTGGCAGAAGACCAGGGTGTCAGATCACAAAATGGCCTGTATGTCAGTTCTGGGAACAGCCGTTATGGGCAGTATGGTACCTTTTCAACACTGTTGTGAAGATCCTGAGGTGAGTTTAAACTTCCTTCTCCCAAATCCACTTAAAGCCTGTCAATGAAGACAGCTAAATCAATATTCAAACAGAAGGAGACTTTGAAAAAGAGAAAATTCTCTCCAGATTGACATCTGGTTAATGCTTCTGATTCTATTACTGTCCTCTCTGTAAAATTAATTGGTTTGGTGATTGAAAATCCACTCCAAGAATCATCTAGTCAGGACTCATGTGGCACTGATCAAATGGCAGTAAAAACAGTTGTGATGACAAATGCAGAATTGCTGATTGCTCAGAGCTGTCTGAGTTGGGATTCCTGGCCCACAGGCAGGTTGTGCTCTGATTAATATGTAAGCATTTATATCGTTCTCATCCTTGTGGCCTCTTAGCCTTATACTCTGAAGAATATCCCTTCAATTTCAGTGAGGGGCACCTGAGCAGCAAAAGAAACACATATTTAGAAAGCAAGTTATGCAAAATTTCAACTAAACATATATTTCGAGGAAATACTAGTTACTTTTCAAAAATTCACTGCACTTGGCTTTCTTGGCCCCTGTTGAAATTGAGGGAATTCCCCATTATATTTTTTGTCTAATATTGTCAAAAATTTTTTTTACTCTGCTTCCATTTTTGTTGGAGACATTCTTATAAAGGGGAGTCTTGCTACTGCTGATCCTTCAAAGTTGCATTTTCCTGTGTCTTGTAGTAATCAAATCTTGACCATACATGAGATGAATCACCATCTGTAAAGTCACAGTGGCTGTCCAAAACAACTTACCATGCTGCATCCAGCGTGGTAAGCTGTGTTTAATAGCTTTAGTCAGACTTTAAATCAGTCTGAATGCATGTGCATGTTAAAGTTTAATAACATTATTCAGACTTAAATCTTGAATTTGTCAGAATGCTTGTAGTGTACATATGCAGGGAAGTAAGGGGGGAAAAAGCAAAGTTCCTTCTTGTAGTTAACAAAGTTGCTTGTGTCTGAACAGAACATCCAGAGTCATTCGTACCTGAATGCAGGTTGGATGTGCCCCACAGGGCAAGTGCAGGGGGCTCCGAAGGGAAGACATGGGGGTGTTTAGAAGTGACTAGCTTGAAGGAGGCACTCAGGTTCTCACATTACCTCTCCGCTATATCATGAGGCATCCATATTCCTTGAATAGAAGTTGGGGAACATTCCATCTCTCTCTCTGTCTCTAAATAGTGTGTAAAATACCACGTGCATCATTTATAGGTGTAAAAGTGATCCATGCATATTGCTCACGCACAAGTCTACGTTCAGAAACCGTGGACATTTCTAAATTAAGCAGCCAAACACTATGAAATGACAGAATTAAGATTGTCTGTGTAACCCTTTCTTTATTCCTGGTGTGCAGGTATTGGGATAGGTATTTAATGACAAGGCATATGCTGCTTTTTTCCTTCCCATTAGGTCCATGCCTCATTCAGTACACAGACCAGAGGGCAGCTCTTTAATTCTTTTCCTTTCCTACTTGTTCATTGTGTAGCTTCATACTCCTTTGCTGCAAAGTCTACTCTGAAGACAAAACTAATCTTGCTATAAACAACTTTTCTGTACCTTACTAACTGCAGAGTTAAAACTTCTATAGCAAGTGAGCCAGGGGTTTCAAAGACTGGCCTTCTCCAAAACATCTCCATTATGAACACTGAATGAAACAAGAACATACATATATAAGTTGGTTTTTATTAAAGTATTCATTTTGAAAATAGCTGATCTAATTTAAAAGCAAAAATTCTGTAATATTTTCTAGTCTCTGTAATTTTGTCTTTATACTTCATATACTTTCATATGTATATGAAAATTCTAATAATTAAGACTAGTTTTAGAAATTGTTGCTAACTTTTAATGAGCGTACTGATAGTCTACATGGCTTTAAATAGTAACAGCAGTCAGCCATTTCTAAATCTGGCAGCTTCTTAAATGAGTTATTTAGAGACTTTCAGTTTTGCTTTAATGTTGTCTGTATATAAAAATCTTGTTTGAAGTGGTAGACTTATGCAAATATTTGGGAATTAGAAAAGGAGCTTGAAGCATAGAGCAGGAACATTCAGGGAGGATGTGCTAAAGCTGCAGAATAAAGTCTAGAAGTGCTGCATGTTGTTTTCTGATAATCATCCAACAGATATTTGACACCTCTTTTACTTGACCAGTGGTGTTTGGTTATGTGCGACGTTGCTGACCAGAACACTCCAGCTTTAGCACAGAATGCTTATTACAAGGTCAGGAGGGAATAAGGGAGCACATGAGCAGATAGCTGCCGTGACGTAGATGAATGGGAAGGATAGGCCAAATCCCAGGGATTTTAAATTCCGTTTCAAATGCATGATAATTTGGATTTTAGTAAATACAAGTGGATCTGCCAAAAGCAAAGCTAATGAGGTCTGATTTCTGTGTTCAGTGATCCACCCTGCTACCAGAACATTCTCCAAGCTTTCCCGTATCTCCAAAATCTCCATCCTTATGAGGCTCCAGTGTTCCTTCACCTATTAGTTTGGGCAAGTGGTAGTGGGGCAATGTGTGGGGCAGTATGTGGGCTGGTTGGCATGTGAGTTCTTACATGCTAATGGATCCTGGCTCTTGAAAAGTTACAATTGCGTTTTCCTCAGTAAGGTCATTATCTTGAGGCTCTCCTCTCCAAACAGCTGTCAGTTATCGCAGAAATTGTGGAAATGTAATATCTTTGGGATTTCTGCTTCTTCATCAGATTGAATTGAAATCGATCCAACAGTTTCAAAGTTGCTTGATGGGGGAGAGGGGGAGGTGATGGGACAGGCAGCACAAGTCATCGGCCTCATTTTGACCTAAAAAAAACTAAGCTGAAGAATCTCAACAGAAAAATCTTGAAACTTGGAGTTAATGTTAGGTACTCAAATCGTGTGATTTTCCGAGGCTCCTTGGCAGTACTGTGTGCTCACAGGTTCTGCTGCGGTCTGTGAATCGTGGGTGCTCAGCACTCTTGAGAGTCAGATGATTTGGATACAGGTGGCGTAGGTAAATTTAGGTGCCCTGAATAAATGCCCTCTGACAGGCTATTTAAGGTGCCTTGCGCGTAGAAAGGGAGGGATTGTGTGTTTCGGGCTTTCCCCGCAGGGGTAATTCACTGCTGCTTTTGCCAGGTTAGGCAGCGGTGCATGCATTTAGTACAGGGGTTAAGTTGGCAATCCCTACAGTCAGCAAGCCTAAAGCTCGCTGTTGTTGCTCTCTGCAGCTGAGGGCTGCAGACAGCAACCTGGTGCACCTGGCAGTCCAAATGGGAAATTTCTCAACAAACTGATCAAGGAAAATAGATACAAACCCATCCTTCTGGTTTGTTTTTTTTTTTTTCTTTAAGTGCTTTTATTTTTTTGTATCAACTTTCAAGAAGCAGTGCATGCATTTGAATGACTTGGACTCCTGTACAATTTCATTTTAATATCTCACCTCTAAAAAAAAAAAAAACCAAAACCCAACTTTTTGGGGTTCTCTTTTAAAGACTTTTGCGCTGTATTTGTTTTATCATTGCAGATAAATCTTTCTGGATTTCTCCCAAAAGCTGAGTCAGACAGTTCTTTGACAAGCCTTTCAAGTTCAGAAAGGAGTTTCATTTTTATAAATAATCGTCCAGTTCATCAGAAGGAAATACTGAAGGTAACATCTCTAGCTTTTTATTCAAGGAATAGAAATGTGACTTCTTTGAGGACACAGACACCTATGTAATCTACAACCTTCTTCCCCCCATAAAATAACTAGAGTATTACAGGTGAAGATACTAGCATTTACAACAGAAACCTCTTCTGCAAGTCTGATGGCTCCTGGTGCCTCAGTTCTATTCTATTTCCTGCAGTCACTTACGACCACAGAACTGGAGGTTATGTTTATGGCTGTTCAAAAAAAAAATGTCATTTCAGATACTCTATGCCAGAGACCAAAATAGTTGATTCTTTCTTTGTATTAGCCTGCAGAAATACACCTGTGCAGTTTTCCTTGAGGGAACTTTATGTAGTTCCTTGTAAAAGAATTCTTCTGAAAATAAAGTTTTGATTTTGCCCACTTCTTCCTGTGCTGGCTTATCAAGCAAATACGCATACTTTCCCTTTAAATTTGTGTATGCATTGCATAAAAATGAAAGTGATAGTGCAGTAGCATTGGCTACAGCTAGGCATTGTGTAGGCAGAATTTGATACTCTTGGGTTTCTCACACTACTGAACCTTGCAGCACCTCACTTGGAGCAGCCTTGCTGTCCTATTCCTTGCCCTCCCCAGAAAAGAAAATCACATTCATGCCAAAGTGTATGTGTAGGTTTTAAAGTGGAGACAATGAAGTAGATTTCAGTTGGCAAGCAGAGCTTTATAGCTGTAAATGCTGAACTTGTGTTGGTATGTTAAGTCCCAAATAAGGCTAATCCATCTCCACGCAGTATTTGATGTGCCTGGTTCTTCCTGGGAGTTCAAAGCTCAGCTTGAATCCCATGACAGAGACAGCTTTTTAACTAGAGCACAGAGGCCTAGATTCAGGGTGGGGTTCAGAGTACTATCATGCAAAGTAAAAATGCATTGCCCGTCATTTAGGGCTGTTCTTGCAGTAGTGCAAGTAATAAGTCTTCCACTGCCTTTTTTTTTTTTTGTCCATTTTTTTAAATGGAGTTTTTTTTTTTTTTTTTTTTTTTGGCCAGGTGCAGATAACAATACACCTGTAAGAATACATTTTGATGGGTTTGGAAAACAAGCTATAGGTCACTTACTTTTATCTCCATGCTGTGTATGGGGAAGAAGTGCTGGTGGACCTCTTATTACTACAGTACAGTGCCAGCTGAGGACAGGCTATGGGAATATTAAGGTTAAAATAACTTGAAAATATTTAAATAAGTTTAATGTTATTTAAACAATATTTAAGAATTTAAAATTAATTAAAAAATTAAAATTTAATCTGCAGTGGCTCTTCATTTTTCACACTTTCAATTTTTTTTTTGTCTCATTAAGATATTCTTTTCTCCAGTATGTATGTCTGTTGAAGGATCCCTGATACTAGAGGGAAATGCAAGGATCTTTATTTGATCATTCTAGTAATGGCAAGCAGAATTTAAGGAAAAGCTGTAAATTTATTATTGGGTTAATAAAAGGAACAAATTAATTGTGTTCTGGGGAAAGGGCAGGTCTGTGGTAAAGTGCTACTTTCTCAAACAGGCTTCAGTTTGGCTGAAAGAGACAGCAGTGTAGTTGCACGCTGTATAAATACATTTTCTTTAAAAAACCAAACAAATAATAGTATTTTTGTGTTGACTGAGGAAGTAAGTATTGGCGTTGCAGTCTAATTTGAGCATATATTCCAGGTGTGATCAATACATTAATTCAGAAGGTCAAAGTAGCTACCATTAGTGTCTTAGAATTGGTTCTTTTTTTTTTTATTTATTTAGCTGTGAAGATGTGAAAACCACCAATAACTGCCCTTTTGGTGACTATTCCGGCATACGTGTATACCCACAAAAATGTTTTTAGCATTTCTTTAACTTCAAAAAAAAAAAAAAGAAAACCCCAACAAACCAGTTATGCTTTTATAATGTCAAATTTTGTTTCTGTGCCTTTGTGTTTATTTTATTGCCTTTACTGACATCTCTTTATTAAATCAATCTGTAGTTAATTCGACAGTACTACAGTCTGGTGACACACAAGGACTGTACTCGTTTATATCCTGTTTTCTTTTTGAATATTACTGTACCTCCTTCTGCTGTGGATGTGAATTTAACACCTGATAAAACTCAAGTTTTACTGCATTATAAGGTAACTAAGGTCTTAATCTCTTTTTGAGTTGTCAGCCTTTTACTTATGTAAGCATAATAAGGCCTTCTGGGACTATTGAAATGTTTGAAGGTAAACAGTGCCACTGATTTCTTTTTTTTTTTCTTTTTTTTTTTTTTTTTTAAGTTACGTGATAGCTTGCCTTTATGACAGGACTGTGTTGTCTGAAAAGTATTGAACAGGCTAAGTGAAGGATTATTCAAAATTAATTTCCCAGTTGATTTCAAAGATCATTTTTACACCATCAGATGTGTGTATCACTTTGTTTTCAGATGGCTTTAGAGAGAGAGTAGTTTTGCATTCTGTGCAACATGAAGCATTCTATGATTCTAAGTTAAATGGAATTATGATGTGTGTCACTACATAAATCTCATGCTTAACTTCATAATTACACTAAGTAACCACTTTTTAAATGCCACATACATTAAGGGATGTGTGTGTGTGTGTGAGTTAATTTCTGTTTGCCATTATGTGCACAGATTATTGTTGACATCACTTAAGTTTCAGGATATCTTGAACTATCAAGATGCTGAATCCATATGATCAAGACCTGAAATTTAGACCCTATATGCCTGTGTTTTAGAGGCTGTGTATCGATACATTTCCACAAAGCCACTTTCACTTATTAGCACTTCATATGAGAAACAGTGCTACAGAAATTAAGGCAGCTACATGGGTAAGGTGCTTATTCAAAGTGAATGTAGGTAGTCACACCAGTATGTTAATCCTCTTCTTCACTAAAGGTGTTTGTATTTGTCTGTTAATCTTCTAAATGTACTGCCTGTTAAGTGTCACTTGTATGAAAATTGACACAGCATTCTGACATTTGATCTAGTTCAAAATTTTTCTTTGGCATAAGAAAAATAAGCTATAAGCTATATTATATAAGCTATAACTAAGCATCTAACTCCATATTAGTGGGAACAGCTTTTAACTTATACTGGTTTAAGCAGTCAGTACCCTGTTAGAAAGAAAGTAGTTAATCGGGTTTGTAATATCAGAGTAAAACAGTGAAGCAGAATACCTGTCACAAAATATTTGAGGCTAAAGGTGTCCAGTTCAGAGTCTTTTTGAGCATGTGTGAAGAACTGAAAGGCAATAATCTGTCCAGATTTGGCTGAAAAATATTGTGAATAAGATCACTTTGCTTATTGTTTTATGTTCTCAATATCTGTCAGTTACATTTTCAGGTGTGCTTTTCTTCCCCCTCCCACCCCCCAGGAATCTGTCTTACTTGCTGTTGAAAATGTGTTGAAATCACTGTATGGGCCACTACCTGCTACAGTCCCTGGTGAAAGTAATAAAACAGATGTTACCTCAGAAGACATGTTTGTTCGTAGAACAGAACAAACAGATGTGGTTGTTAATGAAATGGGACCATCTGGAAACGATGATCTACATGCTCATACTTCATTCCTTTCATTCAGCAGTGATATGCAAAACTGCCAAGCAGGAAAAAACACAGAGATCTGCTTAAATCATCAGTCGTTTTGTGGTGATAATGTACATAGTCACCTGGACAAAAAAGAGGTTTCCAAGAGTGATGCTTTTCCAAACAGTTCCTTAAATTTATTGTGTGAGAAGGAACAGAATGGACAGAATATGACTGATATTCAAAGTAACAGTGTTCCCGTGGACCCCGAGTCCAAAAAAGCCGATGAACATCTTTTGAGTTCTGATAATATTGACGAAATAGAAAAAAATGAGGAAACCTTAGTCCCTAAAGACTTACCTGAAATCTCTGCTGATAATTGGAGTATGGGAAGTGGATTTAAAAACAGTCTAGGAGACAACCTGGAACCTGTTAAGATTCTGATTCCTGAAGTTGGAGGAACAATTAATAAGCAAAATGAACATACTAATGAACAAGACAATGATCCACATACCTTAAATCAAAGCATAAAGAAAAGAAATGTGATAAGCGATAAATTCGGACATGTGACTGCTTATGACTTAATTAGTAGTAGAATAATAAGGAAACCGAAGTCTGCAATTGGATTTTTCACTCAAGAATGTCGTCCAAAGTTGATAACTGATAATCCAAAGACCAGCATGGAGGACATCCTACTGCAAATTGAAGAGCAGTGGAAGAATTTGAATGAAGAAGAAAAAAAAAAGTAAGTTTTCAGGCTGTCTTCCTTCTAAATCTGGTAGTTACCAATGAGTCATCTAGAGTGAATGAAAAAAATTGTAACTTCTCCATTATTTATGAAAAAATAGAACAGAAAATGGTTTTTTGCTTTTCAAAATCAGCATCGATATTGTGAATTGTCATCTTTTGCTGTATGCATACATACACAGCTGATTTGAGTCACTCATTTTGTCACTGTGCCATGCAGCAGTTAGGTAGGGACAGTTTTGCTGAATTGTTATTTAGAGATAACAGGCAAGAAAATGTACTGTTTGAATCCTACAAGCTTCTGGTTTTTAAAGGACTGCCTGTATATTGTCACTCCCAGTGTACTGTCAATGAAAACCAGCATGGTGATGGAAGAGGCACCGTATAGTTCCTCCGGAGCTTTTTCCAACCAACAATTCTTTTTTTATTGCTACAAAGTGAGAATTCTTTCAGGATCTTTAGTACGCGAACATTTGGTAAACTCCTTCTCTCTAAATTTAGTATCTATCCCAACCCAGGCTACCTCAGAATCGTATTTATAAAACCCAGTCAAATGACACTAGGAATTTCTTTTTCCCCTATTGCACTGCTGGTTCAGAGAGTTTAGTACAGTTTGAATTTTAATCTGTTTCAATCAAAAATGAATCTCGTTTTAGATTACAACCTGAATAGCTAAATTCCATATTTTTCTAAAATAAATTGTCACTAAGTTTTTTAAATCCGTCTGCAAGTAAGGGAAATATTTTAGCCCAGTTTGGGGCAGGGGTTGGATTAGTTCAAATATTAGGTATATGTTGTCCTTTATGTGGAACTTATGGTAAAGATGAATTAGAATAACAGATTTTGAGACATTCTAAGACAGTTTTAAAAAAACGAAACACCAAACCTTCCATATTGTATTTGTAATTTTATAAAATGTAAAACACTGTAGGGCATCACACAAATGAGGAAAATAGAAGTAGTTCTTCAGTAGTTTTAAATGTAATTATTTGAATGCATATTGTAATTTGTAGCAGAAGGTTTGGGAAATGAAATTTGGGTTCTGAAGAACAAACTCATTGGAAGTGTTGTGAAAATGTGTTTTCTTCATGTTATGGAAGCAAGGAGAGGAATAAGAAAGACCACTGAAAAGGAAATTATACTAGCCAAAACAGTGTAATTTTAACACTAATGAGAGATTCGATTAGGAAAATGGTAAGAAAGAGAAGCTATACCTATTAAATTACTGTTAATATATCTGTTTTTTCCTTGACTTCTTGACTTTGTTTGAAAACATCTGCATTGTTCTGAATAGCAGCTATATCAGAGTTAAGTAAAACTGTTTTATCTAGCTCCTGATTTACCTAATTTAAAGCTCACTAAGCAAGCAGCATGCCATGGTCGCAAAACCACACATGTGAGAGTGTTTTGTCCATCTCAGCTTTAGCAGAAATATTAATGTAATAGTAGAAATCTACTCCAATTATATTCATGCTTTTAATGAAATGAAACAAAAGGTTCTGCCAGCTGTTTCAGAAAATTTTAATTTGCTCTGCTCTAGCTTTTGAGATTTCATGGTTGCTTTCCTGGTACAACTGTTATGTTTAAAAGTGTGCCTACAGATTAACTTTGTATTAGTTCAGGAAGGAGACCTCTCTGGTAATGAACTTTTCCTTATATGTAGGAATGAATGCAGTGTAGTCCAGTGGATGTTGAAATGAATGAAAAACTTACCACTAGTTGCATCCGTACATTTCAGTTTTGGTGTGCCTCTTTTCTGCTTTTAATCTTTTGAAATTGCCTCAGAAAATAACCAATAGGAGGAGATATGCAGACATCTTTTCCTCCAAGGCAACAATCCAGAAGAACTGTTGTACGTCTGGCAGAGAACGTTAAGTCATGCCTGCCAGATACTCTGGATAAATTGGGCCACCTAGAGGTAACAACAAATGTATATACAACAGGGCAGCCAAAGTGCCACAGTTCTACTGAGCACGCTATACCTCCAACTTCATGCAACCTTGCTGGCAAGACACCACTTTTCCTGGGCTCTAGTCCTCCATCCTTCTGTGATAAAGTAACACGTTTATGTTACAATGGGTGTGCTTGGCTTCAGCATCTCTGTTTCTCTCTGTGGCTCCTCCAGCAGGTCTAAATGAGTTTAAATCCCTTTTGGGAGCAGTACAACCAACAGATGTCTCATAGTGACATAGGATAGCCTTTTCAAAACAAGCCAGCATTTATTACTCAACCGGAATGTAAAATGTTATGGTCTTTAGGTTATAATAGAAGAGGAAAGCTTCCATGCATGTCCATGTTGGCAGCATCGCATATCCCCCTGGGTTTGCAAAGCCAGGATTTAATTTCTTGCACTCACTCTGCTCTTCCTTACTACCGCTTGTGTATGTTTCTGGCCTTAATATTTCTTGCATATCGGGCTCAGGTAGGAGTGGGAGAAATCCCTCCAAGTTCCATGACAGTGGCAGCAGTAGTTACCCTGAAGGTGTAGGAAAGGTTCAGAGCTACATGCACATTATCATGGGACTAACAAATTACCTTGTCAGCACTCTACAGTAATTCTTCATGCATGTATTTGTACCTTGGGAGAAACATTATTTCAGGTAGCGTGGCCTTTGCTGTCTGTTGACAGGTAAGAGCATGCATGTAGACAGTCATTAGTGGCTAGTAGTAACTAGCTCATGTGTGGTAGCTTTTTATTGCCTGATAAACTTTCCTGCATCTCGTGGCGTGTGTGTGTGTGTGTATGCGTTATTTGCAACTCTCACATCGGGGTAAATACGCTTGCTTAGCAATTCCAGTAAAATCCTTTTTTACTGTATTTTAACCTTTCAGTTAACACATTCTCTTTCCTTTGGATGGAGGTCATTTGGTGGTACCACCTGGTCATTGACCATCCATCATATCTCTAGCCAGCTCCATTCATATACTGACAGATACTAATCATGAATAATGTTATTAATACTTGGTATCAATCCTTCCATACTGTTGCTTGTCCCCAGCATCTACTCAGTCATAATAGAATCATTTAGACTGGAAAACACTTTTAAGATCGAGTCCAACTGTAAGCCTAACACTGCCAAGCCCACCACTAAGCCATGTCCCTAAGTGCCACATCTACACATCTTTTAAATACCTCCCAGGATGGGGACTCAACCACTTCCCTGGGCAGCCTGTTCCAATGCTTGATAATAGTAGGTCCTCTCCTAGGAAACAGTGCTAGTCACCTGAAACCTATGCATTTCAGAAGACAATTGTGAAAAGCTGATATGGGCAATTAAAAGCTTTTTATTTTCCTCTTCACAAAGGAAGGAAACACAGAAGTAGAACGTAATACATACTCGTGGTGATAGTTTGAGTTGAACTGGTTTCATTATGTGAAGAGGCTGATGCTGAGACATACTACATTCAGAATGGGATGCCTCTCTATTCTGGACACATAGGGATCTACACAAGTGGCCATTTCCAGTCAGTTTTCTCCAGATAGTCAAATTCAGATTATTTGTCTTACAAGGTCTGAGAGACCGTACATTAAAAGATTTTTTTGTTATATGATAAATATTTCATTTGAGTTTCAGATGCAAGGGGAAGATAATAAATCATGGATCTATTTTTCTAGTTAAACCAAACCTGCCTTTGAAACTAGACTTCATTCTAGTCTTCCACTTCCCTCCTTACACCCAGTTTTGCAAATTTCCTTGGCTTTAGGTTTTGGAGCTTCAGGAAGGGATCCTAAATTTACAGTCTTAATTCACAAAGCAGAGAAGAAACTGTTCTAGCACTTGTTGATTGTACTTGCCTCTGTGGAAGGATTTTTGGAATGGCAAAGGTCTTCCCTCGTAGTCTGTAAACCTGCTGTTTTCTTTGATTCTCAGTAAATCACTGATAGTGATGTACATGAATTTGCAAAACCCTCACAATCGATGCTTGTAAGGCTAGAATTTTTCTTATGGTACCCTAAAATGACAGGCAAGTTGGACTTTCTTTGGAAGTGCTTTTGGTTTGGATAATCAGTGTATCACTGAAAGCTTGGTTCTCTTTATAGTTAAATATTCTCCTGCATTACAATTGGGTCTCTTCAAAACAAAGTAAGTATTGATCTGGTCAAAGCTATAAACGTATTTGGGATAAAAAAATTTCTGTTCAAGTGATTTCATCCATTCATTTTGAAAGCAGCAGATGTTTTTTATCTTAACATTTACTCCATATTTTCTAGGACATGATTTATTGCAAGAAACTATTTAAGCTGACTTTTTTAGTTAACTAAATATTGGTACCATATGTGAATGCTAGCACATCGTAATTAATTGCAAATGGTGACCCTTTTGTTGACCTTAATTTTCCAGCATGCATACACATAATTGAATCAAACTGTTCCAGCAAGTAGCAATAAATAAATATGACCAGCTAAAATACTTATTTCCAATACTTACATATGATAGTACAACTTTTTTTTTTTTTTTTTTTTTGAATATTGGACCAGTTTGAATTACCTGCTAGAATTCAGAATATCAAATAAGGGCAAAAAGAGGGAGTTCAGCAAATCACTCCTTTGGCCTTCAAAAAAAGTAAGATTTGTATGCAGTAGCCAAGTATAAACCTGGCATCTGTAAAAGTTTAGCTATCTTCCTGACATTTGTAAATTCATTAAGAATCCATTCAGGTTGTAGAGATTTAGTATGTAGTAATGTTTTAACCATTTAGACAGCATTTAGGAGTAGTTTGTTATGGAGTACTTTTCTAAAAAATATGTAAGTTTATTAGTTACAGAATTATGTGATAATCATATCTATTCTGTATTCTCACACTCTTATTTATGTGGCTAATTTTAGGCCATTTGAAATGAAATGTACTTCTTTATATTAAGCCTCAGGCTTATGAGGTTATGTAGGCTCCAAACTCTTACCTAACTGCATGGACTCCCCTTGAAGTCTGTAGAGCTCTAGAAGCTTAGATGACTTTGTGAATTGGGCTGGATGTGCCTGTGACGAAACTCATTTCAAAACTATATGCCTGATTGTGAATTAGGGTTAAACATAGTCTTTGGGACTAAGGTCACAAGCAACTTGCTGTAGCTCTTTGTATGATGCAGTCTACGCCTCCCCCTTCAGTAATTCAGGTTTTGTCGGCTGTCATGATGAAGGAAAATTTCCAGCTCATCATCTTTAAAGGGTAATGTAATACGGGCAGAGTCCCCAATGTCCTTCCATCTCCATCATAGTGGAAAGTATATTGATGTGGCTACTTGGATGAACCATGGGAGTTGTTCTTGTCTATTGGAATGGTTACCTTGTCTTTTGTTCTCATATGTTAGGAGTTGGGGTTTGGGGTTTTTTATCTGATTATGCTACTGGTTTATTTTCTCTTTTAAGTTACGAAATAAAAGCTGCTAAAGACCTGGAACGGTACAACAGAGAGGTCAAGAAAGCTATGGGACGGACAGTGCACCGACCTGCAAAGGAGGCAGAAAAACAGAAACCCAAGCTGAAGACTTCCCCATCTGACCAGCAGAAGCTTGACAAGATATTTCATACTCAGATGGAAAAGAAGCAGAAACCTGAACAGCCTACAAAAATTGTGACAGTGCCTTTTTCTCTGAGTTCCTGTAGACATCAGATTCAGAGACATGAGAAAAATGATTCAGGTGAACATGAGCTTTTCCTGATCCGTCGTCAGAGTTTTCCTGATGTCTGGATATTTGCTACTGAAAAAAAGCTAATGTTGCTGAATCCATATAGATTGGAAGAAGCCCTGCTACATAAAAGATTGCTGATGAATCATAAGCTTCCAGTAGAGAAACTAGACGAGCCAATTGTGTTAACGGACAGGTATAGTACAATACAGCAAAAATTTGTATGTTATTTCAAGTATAAGTTGATAATTTTTTGCAGTAAACTCTGTTAAGGCCCTGTTTGTTAATTTGGTGATTATTTGTACATCTGTTTATCTGTAAGAACAGATTTTTACGTTTTGTATACTTTTGCTTTACAGTAAATGAGCAGGCCTGGTCATACTCCAGTTGAAATAAGTATGAATTTTGACCAGTTTCATTGGTAATGCAGCGAAGACAAATTTCTTCCCCCAGAGGAAAATTAAATGCTGGACATTTTCACAACTTCACTCGAGCTAACTTTCCCTGATGGATTAGGAAATGGCTGATGTAATTATTATTATATGCCTAAACTTGGTCACTCTTTAAGATAATGTGAATAGTTGTGATTTTGTTTCTGTAAACAAATTGCTTTTTCAGAATACTTTTAAAAATCTTGATCATTCCTCATCACTTACTACTTTTTTCTGTATTTTTCTCACAGTTTTAATTTTCACATTAAGGATTTTGGTTTTTAACACTTTGGGGGTATTTTTTTTCCAGTCTTATTGGTGGATTTCAGTATATGGCTGCTCTTTATAAAATGCAGAAGGATTACCAGAGTTTCAATGGATCAGGTTATTTGTCAGATCCGAGGCTTGTAGCAAACGGATTCCAGATAAAAGTGATAGCAGGTATGATAGTGCTAAAATCTTTTAGTTGTATTGGGGATTGTTTCTTCTGATTTAATGATTTAAATGATTGTTAATGTAGATCATGTTATTCTACATCACCTTATTTAAAGGACTAACATCCTGTTTTCCTTAACATTGAGATTTTATTACTTGGTAAAGAATGTAATCTTCTACGTTGAACACTGAGTAACGGAAACTGATAACTGAACAGAAAATGTCAATAGTGTTTTAAAGAATGCTCTGAAATCCACATTTTCCCGACTTCTGTTTTTTTCTTCTTGTCTCAAAATGCTGGATGTTAATATCCTTAATTGCCATTCTGACAGAATTTAGATTAAACTGATGAGAATTCCTGAGTCCTGGCAGCTTCTTCCAAGTTGATACTTGCGTACTTACTTGTATGTGCTTTCGCTGACTACGCCTCTGTTGTTGAGTAGTTGAGGAGGTCCAGTAAGGAGCTGGATCTGCTAATTGACTTACTTTCATATCAGAGTCGTAACGCAGAGTGCAAAGGGGCCAGTAAAGAGAGGGTGACAGGATCACCGTCACACCTTTTGATAGAGTTCGATCTGAACTTTTTTTTTGAGACAGCCTACTTTCCAATGCCTCTACATTGATCACGGAAGAAATCTGCTTCATATAAGATCCTTTTACCTTAGCAAGAGAGATCAAATGTGTTTATACGTTTTTCTGAAGAATGATTTATAGGGATGCTGTTGGAAACCCAGGGGCAACCCACCCAGGGTCGGTTCTGCAGATCAGGATTTCTCTAGCAGAATTCCAAGAAAAGCAAACATCTTTGGGGGTAGTACCTAGCTGACAGCTCAGGGAAAAGATTCACTATAAGAGCTGTTAGAAATGCTATAGCCTCATGTGTTACAGATCCCCACATATGTACAGTGATGACAGATCTACTGTAACATATGGGATCTTTTAAGGGTAGGTACAAAAAAGGGATGTAGAGCAACTCCTTCACTCAGAGACTGGCTCTTGGGGAAAACAGAGCCTAAGCTGTTTTCTTTACTGAATCATGCACAGCAAAACCAAGGCAACTTCTTTTTGACTGGTTAAATCCCTACATAAATAGCAAAAACTTTGTAGAAGAGGTGTTCATGGTAATAATCTTAGATTGAATGATTTAGCAGAATAAAGCGCGTAAGAGGCAGCTCTTAAAAGGTTTATTCAGTCCAGCAAATCAAAAGCTGAGGAGGTCTATGATATGTCTCTAGACAAATATGGGAGAAAGGGATTGTTGCTTACCCTTTTTGCTCACATACCTTCCCCCCCCCCCCCCCCCCCCCCGCTACTTCCTGATACTGTAAGTTTGCTCAAAATCTAATTAATATAAACTGGATGTGAATAAATTGAATATGAAAATTTGAAGACAGTTTCTAGGCAACAACAGAGGAGCGTTGTTGACCGATCTTGTGGTAGTGGAGATGGGAAACTAGTTTTAAGATAGCTTGGTTAGTTTAAGAGCAGAATTGTACAATATAATAGCAAAAGGGACTCGGCACAGTAACCAGGAAGTAGTAACTGTCTTCCAGTCCTGTGCTCCTAGGTATATAAGAAATCTTGTGAGCAAACTGTTCTCACTTGGTTTAGAGCTAGTGAAAGTAAAAGTGCTTTATATGCGCTATACATACAGGTTGACGAACTGTGGTCATGGACTTGATCAGTACCATACGGCTAGCCCATATGAAGAATGGGAATCTAATTCTGTTCTTTGTCCCAGTCTTATATTTTAACTACTTGAATGAAACATTAATAACATCTGAGGCTTGTCAGTCATGTTTATAAGCTTCTGCTGATGACATTATAGCAGTTACAGCCTCTTTTATTAAAGGAGCATACCATTGCAGGTGAAGGTAAAAATACCAGCAGACAAATGGAATTTCTCCCAGCCTTTTTTCCAACTGACCCAAGGATTTTTACTTAATATTTCATCAGTCCTTTTTCTTTTTTCTTACACTCATCCCTGAAATATGCTGTCTTCTACAAATATGCTATTATCTTCTACAAATACTTATTAAAGCTGATTTTTAGAAACACAAGTATTAATTATTAACACTCCTTACATGTCCTTCTCTGGGAATTTCACTATTCAGTTTGAGGTTCTTCAGTTCATAGATTTGTGTTGTATAATCTTTACAGACAGTGACCTGCAGACCAGGAGTGATTTGTCCCACTTAAACCTGAGTATTCTATACGATTTCTCAACTTTGAGAGAACAAGTTAGTCTCATAGAACATTCTTCAGTATCCTTATAGAAGCGGGTTTTTTTGTTCACTGTCTGAATTCAGTGTCTGTTTTTGAGGTTTTTTGAAACTCGGACACAGCCTGAAAGGGGAGCATTCAGATGATGTTGAATTAGAAGTTGCCTCAGAAAAGTTTTGTTTCTTCAGGATATATTGTTAACTTTTTGGGACAGGGGTTGCCACTTTGCATGGCAGATGATAAAGTCACAGCTTACTCTAGAGAGGTGTCCAGAATGCACATGTGCACTTAACACATGGTAGCTGGAGAGTTTCACCTTAGCAGCATCCATAGGGGCATGCCTGAACCCCATTCTCTGTGCACGTACTTTTATAACTCATTTTTCCCCAACTTTTTGGATGAATTGGATCAGTCCTAGTATTTGCTGTTTCTCAACTGAACTATCAAACTCTCTTGCTGTCAAGGTCCACTGTAGTATATTTGAAGGTCTTTCCTTTGGGACTTCAACCCTGACATGGTCATATTAGATGTCCCATTCTGACTGCTGGTTGATTTCTTATTAATAGCCACTAGTGCATGGCTTCCTTTTTCATCCCGAATTAAGAGTTTTATTTTCTGTAGTAGAAAACTTCTTTTTCTGGCAGACACGTCCTCTTTTATGTCACAAGCACAGGTTCCATTTCTTTAGCTTTGAATTTGAATGTGAAAGTGTGTATTTCTGGTAATTTCTTCTTGCAAAATAACAAGACTTCCTGTTGATCCATGTGGATAAGTCTGTGATGCCATTGCTAGCTCTAAGATACCTTCCAAAACAAGAACAAAGGAAACTTAGCTGTTCCAATTCGATGTTTGGCAGTTTTGGCCGCAGAAGAGGTGGCTTTCCTTGACCCATGGTGATTTCTGAAGAGGGCTGTCAGTCTAGTAGGTTGCATTGATTATTTGTTTAAATCTCCACACATATGCTGCCAAAGGAGAAGAGAAGGACCCTGAGTATTACTGCCCATTATCGTATGTTAAGTCTACTCATCATACCCAGGTATTAATTTGGAACGCAAGACTTCTTGCTTTGGTATTGAGCACCTCACTAGGACTGTTTCCTAGGTGAGTATAATGACTTGAATATAGGACCATAGATTCTTTCCTGATTTCCTCTTGGTGTGTGGGGTGTTTTACAGGACTGACTGACTATTTAATAACAAGAAAATCAGAACAGCTGCCTTAATTTGGAAGGTGACTTTGGTAATTCCTTTGTCGCATTGGGCTTGCATCTCAACTGGTCTTTGTTAAAGATGCTTCTTCACAGTTTAAATTCCTACCTTTTGGCAACTTATGACACAGGAACTTCTTAAAAAGATCTTGATGCTGATAGTTTCTTACTTGAAAACAAAAAAAAAAGCAACCCACATAGTATTGGTTTGTCCTTATTTGGATGACTTGTCTGTAAGGGATGACTTCTGTTGTAGGATAAATAAAATTAATTGATTAGTCTTTGACTAAATTTGGTAGGTCTTGGGATTAATACTCGGAAATTGAATCTCATTCCCTCACAGTGCTTGGAATTTGTAGAAATACAACTATACTCTTTAATGGTCAAGACCTTTTAGCTAGTGGGGTGGTTCTGAACTTTAGTTACTCTAAAAACCTACCAGGAGTTTTTCTCACAGGCATAGTATGGACTTGCCCCACTCTGAACTGCATGGCACCATGTGACACCAGATGCACTACTCCTAGTAGGTTTTTGGAAGTTCTAATTAGGCCTTTTCTTCCTAACAAGGACTCGGTTCCACATGGAGTTTTGTTCTTGTTCTGTCATTTTGGTGGGAGAACTGTGTGAACTTCTGACGACGTTTTCCTTTTTGACAAATGCAGCCTAAGATCTAAGACTAAGATCTTTTGTAATGTCTCCTTGTTTCTCTTCATATTGATTGCTCAGCAGTCTAAGGAGTTTTCAGCTAGATTTTTCTCTGGATAGCTGACAGTGAAAAACATGTTGTGAAATAGCTCAGAAAAAGCTTCTTGCTGTAAGTATGTCAGTTAGGCAAAATCAATGGTTTCTTTGTGGAACGTGCCAGTTGTGATTTGCAAAGCTGTGACGCTGAGCTTCAGCCTGTCTTCCACTGCCCTCCCGCCCCCTCATGTTCCGGCCTTACTGAGGCTTCAAGTGATGCTACCTTTGGGAGAGCAGTCTGTTTGCTTTTACTTAACTCATGTTCTGGGATCTGCCAGGCATTTGTTTGCTGGGTATAGCTTGCAATGACCCCTACATACAGACGATTCTGCATTTCAAGAAGTAAGATGGATTACTTTCTATCCAGTTCTTCTTAAGATGGGTTTGTTACATGTGCCTTCACTGCACATCTGTCTGTCTTTGTGAGAGTCCTAGAGAGAGATGTGAATTCTTGGCTGGAAAGGAACTGAGAGCAAGGAACACATCTTAACCTGTTTTTGTAACAATTGGGCCATGCTCCAAGGCAGGCTTTTAGGGTGGAATTGTCTGCCTGATAGAATATGTGTACCCAACATATGTATGTACAAAGAATGTGCTTACAAGGCCTCAAAGAGCAATAATAGGTAAATAACCTGTCTTCCTTGGTAATATAAGCTGCCTCAGCTCTTGTAACCGACCAGTGGAAAATCATGCTGCTACTTAACTTCTGTTTGATTTTGACCATAGACTGGAAGATAGATAGTCTTATAGTGTCACCTAATCTAGGTGGCAGCTGGAAGAGAACAGTTTTTCCTGGCCATCAAGAAGGAATTATCCAGAGATGATTGTGAATGCTTTGTTTGGAAGGAGAAAGGGGAAATTTATAGCAATGAGAAATCCACATTTTTAGTCAATTGAAAGCTAGTTTATTTGTTCATGGAAATACTTTCCTTGGAAGTTGTAAAGCATTTCATAGAAACTACCATGGAAACTGCTTGAAGACTGCTGTTTGAATACTCAAAAATCTTAATGTATATTTTGTCAAAAATGTACAAGTACGCTGAGGCTCAGACATCTGCTTATATCATCAAATGTTGCCAATATCAGAATTCCTGCAAAGACTTGCAGATAAATATATGTTAATCAGCATGCAGTGGGCTATTTTGCAGTCTAAAGAATGTAAGCAGAAAAGGAGAATGACACACAAACAGAAATACCAAAGAAGAAAACTTCTCTTAGCCAGGATTTGTATTGTTTGTTCTTATGTTAGACTCTTTAAAGCCCCCTTTGACTTTCAAATTAATGAGCAGTATGGTAAAGTCAAATCTGGCTGTCAAAATTTGCAGACAGGAAAATTGCTGTTGGTAAAACTGGAGTATTGAGCATTAGCAGTCTCATTAGCAAGCACATATGATTAATTTACGGGATTTGCAAGAAAAGGAAAAAAAAAAAAAGTTTTGCAAATCCAGAACCTCACTGTCATGAAATTTTAAGAGGAGGCACCAGAAATAATTTTTTTTTTTTTTTTAAACTGAAACTCTTCACACTTGAAACTTAACAAAATTTTGTGTCCTGTCTTTGGTAGCATATAGAGAGGTAATTATTGAAAGGTTGTCAAATAGACTAAGTTCTCATTTTAGAGAGAAGGCAGCATAATCAAATGGTCTGGAACAGTTACTCAAATCTAGTCTTTCATTAAAGCAAAATTGGGATAAAAATGAAGAGAAAATAGCTGAAGGAGATTAAAACCAGATTTTGTCATTTGCTCATGTCTCTTACTGGCAGCCTTTCCCATGGGGAAATACTGGCATAGTACATCATCTTATCTCACCTTTAATAACTGTGAACTTTCAGATAGTTTAACATTTTGCTTTAACCTGAATCTGATCACAGGCTTATAGCAGTACATAAAAAATACGTGGTTTTTTGCTGGCCATGATTAGGGAAGGACCACTTGAAAAAGAGAAGGAAGACAATGCTGGGTGAAAAAGGAAATAAAGTTTCAAATTTAAAGCAGTGTTAAATATGTAGTTGGAAGGAGGTTATGTGATTTTTATTTTGGGGGGGGTGGTGGCGGGGGGAGGGTTGTTCCCTATACCAAATTCCCGCTCTGGTCAAAGTATATCTTGCTATGAAGCTTAAAAGGGCCCAATAGCAGTATTTACTTGGTGACACACCCATATTTAGAAAAATTTTCAACCTGCACATTCCTCCTGTTCATCTATGCTCTTATTTAATGACTGTCAAATAAACAGTGCCTGGTCATGGATGGTCTCATTCTACTAGCTAATGAAAGTACATTGTGGTGACTTACATTACATATATATTTTCTCTCACTTCTGAAATCTTTCACATTGTTGTTTGGATTGGGAACATGAATGATCCCTTATCACAGTTTGTTAGTTTAATCCACTTTGTAGCAATCTGTTTGTTTCCAGCTTTTTTGACTTTGCAAAAACCATTCATGACTCAGGCTGAACATAGTTTATCCTACCTGGGGCCATTACACAGGAGTGGATGTATTTTCATTATTAATTGTATTCTTCCATGCTCTCCTTATGAAGCTCTACTTCTCAGACTTGTAGTGGAGGAAAAGGGAAGGTAGCCATGTGGGTTGGGTTGAGATTTTTGTGCACCCAGCATGAATGAGGAGGAGCTCTGAAGGACTGTATGAGAATATGTGAGCCTGACCCCTAGAGAATTTGCTTCTGACTGGGAGCGGAAGAAAAGTTAGCTGTACAGTAACAACTTCATTCAGATTTTTTGCAGGTAGTGTGAGTAAGAAGTGAAATCTCTTACACCTCGAAGATTGAATAGATATTTTGTTGGGAAGGTTGTTTAAATGTTTTAATCATCATTGCTATTCAGAGTGGTACTTGCTGCAGCAGTGATATCATATGAATGATAGTATGAAGTCTGTCACAGAGCCTTTACTTACATGGGCTTGAGTTCTTCCTCTTCTGTGGTAGGAGAAAAAAATGCTTTTTATTTCAGTAGAAGCTGAATTTGTTATGGTAACATCTACAGATGTTTAAACCAATTACATAGGAAATAGTGCCAACACTCTGTTTTAATTTTTTTCAAACTAAATTGTATTTTATTACTAGCTTCTAGTTTAATTTCATGTAAGTTTAATTAAAGCCATAGAAGCTTTAATTAAAGCTATGCTCAAGACTGGGAATGCTGCAAAATGTTTTTAAGTATTTAAACAGCGCCAGCTAGGATTTGAATTAAAATAAGCTGAGACATTTGTGTTGTGAATAGGCACACATCGTCATAAACATTGGACAAATAAATGCTTTTCACTCCGAGAGGAGCAAAAAAGTTTCCTAATTGTATTGAATTTGTGAGACTAATTTACTAAGTGATTTTACATTAGTTTAATTTTGTCTGAATTGCTCCAGAATAGAAATCAAAGCAGTGCATATATTACTGGGTTTTTTTTGTATTTTCAGGTGCTTCAGCTACAGAAAGTCATCTGGAAATAGAAGGGGTGGCAAATTGTCTGCCATATTATGGTATTTCTGATTTGAAAGAAATTCTGAATGCAGTAGTTAATGGAAATGCAAAGGAAGTATATGAATGTAGGCCTCTCAAAGTGATAAATTACCTGGAGGTAAGACAGAAATTTGCTTTTAAGTATTGGCCAGCTAAGCTTATAATAAATCCTTAAGCAGCTTGAAAAAAATCTTTCTTTGGCATTCTGTTTTAATTAATGTAGTTCTGTTCTAAACAGAAGTTACTTTTGAAAAGGAGGATGTCATATCCTTTCTGAGGTGTATGGGTTCTGCATTGCTTACCAAAATACTTCCATCAGACATACCCAGGCATAGTCATCCAATGTGACAAAATACATGCTGAAAGCTGATGTTCACAAAGTTATTTCTATATAGGCAGTTTTCAGACTAGAAAGGCATTTCTCCATGTTAGAATACAGAACTGCCATAAAATTGCTTTAGAAATTCTGGAAGGCAGTTGAATCCAGAACAGTCATCAAGATTTAACTCCTTTATAAATAAATCTATGAAGAAGTTATAAAATTATTTAAGGTAATAGTTTATGAAAAGCAGGTGTTCATTGAAGCTTAATTCTCATGAAAACCTCTACGAGATGTACATCGTGAAAATCGGAAAGTGCACCATTTACACTTACAGAAGAAAAATTCTACAATTCACTCAAAGGGCAGAGATAGACAAATGGAAGCTTTTTTTTCCCCAGAAAACCAAGCTGTCACTGGAATTAAGACATTGAAGTAAAAAGTGAAGTCTCACATACGGTGAACCACATATGCCTTTGCAAATATTTGTGTTTAGTTAACATCAATAACTTCTGCAGTTAAAGGAAGCACATACTGACAACCAACAGTCTTGTAAGTCCACTCTATTCAATGGAATAGTGACTAAGTTCTGCAGTGCACTGACGGAGAGGAAACCATGTGTTCTTCACAAGCAGCCAGCATTATTCGTTGCCAGAAATACGGTACTTGAGTAGAAGAATCTTTAATCTGTTTTCTTACAGAAATTATTATGCAACGGTTGGAATTGGAATGACTCTTGTTAATATTTAATATGCAAATAGGTAAAATCGTCCATCCAGAGATAATAATGGGCCTGAAGTTTCAGACACAACTAATATATGTGGTACTAGTTAAAGCTGCAGTAACTAACAATAGTAGTTTTCTATCAGTTCCTGTCTAGATGTTTCACTATTGCTATCTTTAATCCCAATTCTTAAGATCTCTGTTCAAAAAGGTTACCAAAATACATGTTAAGTCTCTTCTTACTTAAGCATTTACTGACATGCTTTCCTGAATCGGGCTACTTCAAAATGGGACTTACACAGAGTATGTGTTTTGTCTTTTAAACATTTATTATACAAATCTTTCCCTGTCTTTTTGGAGCAGTAGATTTACAGCTGCCTTTGGAGCGAGTGATTCTGTTATGTACTACTGAACCATTCTCATGTACTCAGAAGCTTAAAGAAGGGATGAGTTAAGTGTTGAGACAGGAGTGGTTTGTAATTTGGTTTGGAGGGGGAAGCTTTATTTCCTCTACTTACAAGTACCCATCAGTCAGATTGAGTGGGATGGAGTTGGTTTAGAGAGAGAGATACACACACATACACATAAAGGTTTATATCAAGAGATTATCAAAGGAAGGCTTATTAAGAGCAACATTGATCCTGTGAGGAACTGTTAGAAAAAAGATGCATGTGCAGCAGTTAACAGTAGCTGGAAAATACATATTAACTAGGAAGTATATGGCTTGCCGTCACAAAAAAAAAAAAAACCCTATAAAAATAAGCACTGAGTTTTTTGACCATTTTCGAGGGGTAAATACTAGGAATGCCATTCACTGTCATGTTCAGAATTGCAACTTTTATCATACGTTTCGTGAGCTGGCAGCATGTCTGCAGCTTCTGCTGTTTTTTGGTAGACCCAGAAGAAAGAATAGGGTAATGGTTAAAGAAGCAGCCTTCCTAGGTAGAGAATAGTCCACAGTGATGTCTTTTCCACTTGGAAGAGTGGGACAAAATCCCAGACAAACAAAATGAGAAGATTTCAGATTAAAACATTATGAACGTTGCTTCAGGTTTGTACAATGTGAAGGGAGATGGTATGCCACATGCATTTCAGTCTAGGCAGCATTACAAAAGTACAGCAGAGAAGGCAATGGCAGGAAGGCCCATCTTAGAGGAGGAAACAAAAAAAGCTGACAACTTCTTTTTGAAGTTGCTTGATTCTTTGAGGATGGGTGCTTCAGTAATTGTGTTTAGGAGTCACTTCTGCTTTCTAGTATTGTGAGGTAACTGGATGCAATAGGCAATAATTAATACATTAATCTAAAATTTCACTATAGTATTTTTAAAATTTTGTTTAGCTGACTGTTTGACTTCGTTTATGTTAGTTCTAAAGTTGTGGTGTAGAATGTGTCCTGTGAACTGGTAAACATCTTCAGCTGATAACTGGTGCCAACAGGAAATAAGATATTCAGAAACACAAAGCATCTTGCAAAAGTGGACCCTAAAAGAAAAAGAGTGCAGCCATGACCAGGAGACTGACTGTGTGTGACTCCATTGTAGAAGTGTCATGAAATGACCAATAAGATATGTTTAGAGTTACATTTGGGTTTCTGGGATTCAGAATATTTATCAGCAGAAGAGTGACCTTTAAACAGTGAGTGCTTAATTCCTGCTTTCTGGTAGCCCCAGGTTAATGTGTTAAAAAGTGGTACTTTAAAACTATTGGGGTTTTGTTTTTGTTTTTCTTTTCCACAGGGAGAAGCGGTACGTTTAGCTCGGCAGCTGCCCTTACATTTGTCAAAAGAAGATGTACAAAACACAATTTACAGGATGAAGCAACAGCTTGGAAAGGAAAATAAAGGCTGTGTTCATGGTCGTCCTTTTTTTCATCACTTAACAGATATTCCAGAAGTTGACAAGCACAACTCCATGGAAATTATTCAGTAAATAGAACATTTTGTTTGGGATCATATTTCTCTTGCTTAATTTTGATCATTACTCTGTAATTTCAGTATGTTTTGTGCAAAGCTTTTGTATAAAGACTTTTCATTATCATATGTTCACCTCCTAGAGACTTTTTAAATTTAAATTCAAATGCTACTTGAAAACTGGAAATAAATACTGCAGAGAAACAACTTACCACTTTTTTTTTTTTAAAGAATTTATTAAAAAAAGAATTAAAGAAATGTTCTCAGCTGGTTTGATGGTTTTCTTATTGCTGCAGGTTTAGAAAATACCACTATGTCAAATTTTTTTAGATATGAAGTTGCTTTCAACAGAGCCTGGTAAAGTTTATTGTACTAAGGACATGAGATGTTACTTTTCAAAGGAATGCTAGATAGCTGTAGGTATTTAAATGTGGCATTGTGATATGCAGTTATTATAGTTACACTTTTACAGTGGTGTATTTCTATTTAGAAATTGTTAGCTCGTGTAAATCACTATTGGACACCAAGACTTAAATCTCCAAAAAGCTTTTTTACACAACTTAGAAAAGTGTGAGTCTTAAGTATAGTACACTTCAGATCAACAAAAACTGGCCAATGACTTGAACGATGGAAGGATCAGAGCCACAGGAGCACAGATGCCAATACATGTGTGTTGGTGCAATGCTATACACAAACTGTTCGGGGGTGGGAAACATGAACTGTCCTCGCTCAAGGAGAATGTGGCGTAACTAGGGCAAAGTCTGCTATGTAGAGAGCTAATGATTCTGCTAAACTTGTTCATTCTTTTTCTACCAGAACGTAATGTTTACTCCTCTATTTCAAGTAGTAGCCTACTTCTGTAAAGCTACCCGATTATGCCTTCAGTGCATAGCAGATGCAATGTCTCAGGAAGAGTGTGTTTTAAAAATTTGAAGAAAGATCACCTGAAAATTCCTGTCCATCCTCCGTTGTTCTCATTAGCAAATTTTGGCGCTATGAAGATGTGGTGGTAAGGCCTAGCTTTGTAGTGTTTCTGTGGCTGCTAGGTAAATGGTTGAAGGTTGCCGAAAGACCTGAGTGCAAGTTGGTTTGTGGACAGGAGTATCGGACCAGACAGTTTGTACAATGTGGAATGTAAATGACTGTTCTGTTGCTCTGTGTCAAACAATGCTGAACTGGTGAACTAAGTTAAGAAATGACAGCAATACATGACAACATATAAATTCTAAGCTGAAAGGTAATAATTATGTTTTTATGCCATTAAAGTAAGCTTATCTTTTTCATGTAGAAGAGAGGTTTGTAACTTCAAACTGGAGAAAGGAAAAACAAGTACAGAAAACATTAACTGCACTCTGTAGCAGTCGTTCTAAATCACAGTGCTTGTTTTAAGTAGCCACCCCCATTAATTACAGTGTGTTTGCCTCAAAGTCTCAAAGTAGCTCTGTTAGTCTTACATAGAGTTCGTATGTGTGCGTTTGGAGTGAAGTGCTTAGGGAGATGCTCTTGACAGCAAGCTAGGAGTACCCTGTGCCCCCATGTAGGCGAAAGGCAAGCTGAACTCGACAGTCTGCTCCATTCAGCAGCAGGCGCCTGGACGATCAGCACATGTAGACTTCTGCTCCATTCACAACACGTGCTGACTTTTGCCCAGGAGGCACATAGAGGAAGGTTTAGGGGACCAAATGCAAATGCATAGGAAAGTTTTCTTTATTACCTCTCCTGATACATGGCAGAATTGTGCAAAGGCCTGAGCTAAGATAATCTGTAGTACCAAATAAGGTGCTCTCTTGTTGTTACTGTTTTTGTGTGTGGATCCTTCACAGCTGCAAAGGAATAGGAGCACAAGAAAGCGCAGCCTCCTCTGTTGCTGTTCCCCACCTCTGCCATGCACATGTGCAAGGTTAGATTGGGAACAGCAGAAGGGTGTCAAGTGAATGCTGTGTGACAGAATAGTTAAGTGTAAATTGGGAAGGAGAGGACTCTTTCTGGAGGAAGAAAAAGTTTGATATCTACTGCCATACTGAGGGACTCTTAAGACACAACCATGAATAAAATACATTTCTGGTAGTGGGCACCAAAGGAGGGTGGGCAGCACGGGGACTGATGGGGGAAAAGAGCAGGGATGATCGGAGGGCACAAGCAGAATATCTTTCCAAACTTAACCGGTGAGCAAGGCACAAGATGAGAATGTCACTGGAAAACTGGACACTCGTTAGCTGTAAATGTCACTCGGTGCAGAAGATGTGAATTTTTAGAATGGCAGCGAGAAGGTGGATGGAGACACAGGAAGGAGACGTGACTTTTGGCTCCAAGGGGGAAACAGGATCCCAGCCTTGCGTTGGATGCAGAAGGTTATAGTTTGTTTATTTTTATTCTTGTTTGGATACAAACTGTGAGAGTTTAGAGAGTAGCCATTACAGTGAGAAAAGCCAAAGGCAAGCTGGAGAAGGGAGATTTATCTCTAAACTAAGTTTGCTGGAACTTAAATGAGTATGTGCACCAATTTTAGTCAGTTGGGAATATAATGTGTAGTATTTAATGAGATTAATAATTGCTAGTTCTTTTCCAGAAGGTAAAATAGCTGTATCCTAATTATACTGGAGCAAATGCGAGTATCTTTGATAAGAGTAGAGTCAACATCAAGTGCTTTCATATAATAGTACCATTGCAGAGGACAAGTTGTTTCATAGGTATTCAGGCCCCTAGGTTGCGGATAAAAAGTGATTGGTAAATTGGTATTCACAGGTGCCAAGGTGGGCTTAGTTGCTATGGAAGCAAATTAGTGTCAGGCATTGCTGTGGGTGCAGGTGCACCAGGTTAGGCAGTTGGGAGCTGGGTCTTCTCTCCCCTATTCCCTCTTTCTCTCCTGGCTAGGTTTGCTGTCCTTTACCTCAGGGGGCTGCTGGGGATTTCTTTCTTAGGTACATACACGTACAGTTTGTTGTCTGTCTCTGGGATATTGGGGATTGTCATGCAGCTGGGTGCCAACAGCGACTGCTGTAGCATGGCTTCGGAGCTGTAAGTCTGGGCGTCTCCCCACTGCGGTACTCGTGGTTGGGCGTGCAAGCTGAAATTGTGAGTTAGTTCTGATACTGTGCTGATGGGAGATGGCTTTAGGTAGGGTGGGTGTCTCCTTGCTTTATCCAGTGTGGACAGAAGGAAATGTTACTTTCTGTTTCTAGAGATACTCTTTCTTTTTCTAGAGATGTTCTTACTGATGCCTCTGGTGATGCATCCATTTTATGTTCCTTATTTAAACAGTAAAAGTACCCCAGTTCTAGATTTACAAGTTTAAAAGAAATGAAATGCTGTGCTTGATTTAACGGTTCTCAAAAAGGAAGGCACATCAACTTATTGCCATTGCATCAGCACCTGGTGCCACTCAGATTTTTCTTTAAGTGATGAGCCCCACGAGGCTCTCTGGAGGGCGTGCAAAGGCTGCCTGTCCTTGCAGTCAGTCCCCAGCTCTATGGGCTCTTGGAAAGGAAGAAAACCTAAAATGTGTAATGATGAGTAGACTTGGTTGTTGTTGTGCTTGACCTCTTACCTTAGAGGAATAGAATCTTTCAGGTTGGAAAGGACCTTTAAGATCACCCAGTCCAGCAATGGAAAAAGCAATGGGGCAGGACGTGGCGGGCGCATGTCCCAGCAGCGAGCGGGCAGGCTGCTGCATCCTTCTTCTCCACACCGTGGACCCACGAGTGGCCAGGTCGGGGCATTTCAGGGAATTTCTAGTATTTGCGCTGCCCTCTGCTGGCATTTTATTTTTTGCACAATTTTGACCACTTAAAATGATGGGTGGGTAGGTAGGTAGGTCTGAGGTTGACCACAAACGAGCATCATTCCTCCCTTACTTGCGGTCACCAGCAGGTCGAAGTGTTATCGCTTATGACGCTTCTCATGGTGTGCATGTTTGCTGTGCTAAAATATGCCTAGTGCAGGTAGCAGTGTTCCCTAAGTGATAACTGGGAGCTTTCCAGACTGAAGCATGATCTTGTAATAAAACTTTAAAAACCTTTTGGCTGTACATAGCTTTGCATTTTTCAGATGATCGTTTGTGCGGTTGGTTTGGGCAGGTTCAGTTCTGGTGGTGTATTTGCAGCTCAGGTGTCTGCCTTGCCCAAATTCTGAAAAGTTGCATATTAATTTAATAAGAAATCATTGGATATAAATTTTCTTTTTAAATGCAGGAAAATCTCATTGAAAAAAAGAATTATTTTCCCTGCGTATAGATATGGGTATAAACACGAAATGGAGGTAGCACCTTTTACATGTTTCTTCTCTGAATGTATTAGGGATCTTAATAATGGAAGTTTCTCTTTCCTCTCAGTTAAGAAGTGCGTGTGTGAAGGGATTTGGAGTATTTCTGAGGATTTTTTTTTCTTCCTTTAGTATGAGTAGTAGAGAATAATAGCAAAACCAGAGGAATGCTTAACTTATTTCAGGAGCACTTAGCAGTCATTTGCCACAGTTAAATCTGCATAATGTAATTTGTGATTTGTTAAAATGTATTCTTCTTCCGTATTTCCATATTCTAATATGGAATATTTAAAACATGTAGCAATAGAATCAATACTCCCAAGCAACACTCTATTTAGTTATACAAGCACCTAAAATATTCCTTGGTCTCAGTTTATATAAATGGTTTCATTCCTCACCCCCCCCCCCCCCCCCCCCCCCCCCCCGCATACTTATTGGTATTACTTTCATGAAAGTAGATTCAAAGAGCACCTTTTTAGGTTTTTGAAAGGGGCATAATATTTGGTCTTCAGAGATTGTTTTATCTTCTGTAAAGCAGGTCTAGTTTTGGTTTGGTAGGGGGTTTTGGTTTGGTTTTGTTAAACAAACTTGTAATTCTGAATTAATTTTTTGGCTGCAATGACAATATTGAAGGATTCTTGGATGTTTTGTTTCTTTTGTACTTAGCATTTAACAGTCTGGGTTAGCAATTGTAAGAAACTTAAGATACATCCATTTAATTCTGCAAAAGAAAAACTACCAGAAGTAGCTTTTATTTTTTTCCTCTCTCTCTCAAAGTATGGAGTATCATATCTGAAATTATGGAGAGTATAAATGCGGAAATGTTAAATCTTTTGTTAATGGCTTCGAATTAAGCACACATTGTTGCAGATGATTTGGAGGACTTATTTAAAGTAAATATACAATTTCAAGCTCAATTATCATTCATAGTTTAACTGAACATAGTGAGATATTAGGTCTGTGAATTTGATACAGTGTTACTTCATAATTACGATGCTTTTTTACAGTAAATTTGATATAGAACAGTTGCTAAAGGAAAGCTGCTGACTGGTGTGACCAACCATTTTATGGGACACATCTGGTGCATTAGTTCAGGATGTGCACTGCAGAAGAACAGAGCCTTTTGCACAAAATGAGAAGGAAGCTAACTCCACATGTATACGTTTTGCGGACATGCAGAGAGGTTAAACAATTACAAGTTAATTGTGTAAGCTAATAGGAGGGGTGTTCATAATATCATTTCAAAATAGCTATGGAGGAAATGGAGGAGAGTTATTGTTTTAAAATCTCAAATGAATGGTTTACACCTGTTGATGTTACATTTAGAACAGCTGTTTCTTTTATTATCAGTAAACAGATGCAGAAAAGTAATGGAATGTTTTAAAGCAATATGTTAATCCTGTCTTCCACTACTGAACATTCTCACAATATCATGATTAAATATTAACTGTAATGCTGCTGTCATCTGCAGTTACAGAACTCTTATTTTTTTATTTAATTGCTTTTGTATCTGAAGTTGTAAATGTTTATCCAAGGTTATTGTAGTCTTTCATCAACCCACTGTAAGTCTTTTTGCACATCAGTAATTTTATTGATGATTTCATTGGGCTGAATTACTCAGCCAAAGCAACTCTGACTTTGGTTTTGCTCCAGCTATCTTTATAAGGGGAGAAAAAAATTGCTCTTGAGGGCCCAGGCTAACGCTCGTTTCGTATGAACTCCATATGAAGTTGGTTGGTATTATAGGTGAAGCTTTGCCAGAGCATGCTCAGTTAGATCCAGCACTGCATATTGGGGTAGTACCAATCAGGTGGTACAGGAGAGGTTCTCATTTAGTGCATGGATTTTTTTGTTTTATGTGAAAATAATTTTAATCTTAGTTCATTTATTTTCTGTATGTCTGATGACATGTATTGTGCTACTAAGGTTTGGAAATACAGAACAGCTATGGTTCTGACAGCCTCTTGGAAAAAAATACCTCAAAATTGCAGATGCAATACCATGTGTACCTAGGAAAAAAAAAAACACCAACCCAAGTATCTCAAAATATTTAAAAATTAGTGGCTAAACTGACCTGAAATTTCCTAGAGACCAGTACCTCCCACTCAGATGCTCAAAGGTGATAGTAGTAGTTCTTCAAGTGGAAAATATATCTGTCTTAATTTTAGAATTATAGTATCTGTAAATGTTCTCAAAAACATGGCTTTTCAATGAAATAATATGCAGTTGTGGAGCATTACTAACTCAGCACTCCACGAACGGAAGTGCAGAAGATTAATAACTGTATAACTTGTTTGGCAGATTAGTTTTCAGGAAATGTAGAGACCAATGAATATGGCAGCTGCATTATTAAAATACTGTATTCAAACCCAGGTCAAATTGTTCATTCATGCATGGAGTAACTCAGCATTAATTGAATCATTACATTTTTTAGATATTTTAGGTCACCGCTATTTTTTGTTTCAGCACTTAAAATGCCTGTTTAAATTAAAATATTCATAAGGAGCAAGCATTTTGACAGAGGAACACTGTATGAAGTGTTTGTATATGAGCGTTCACTTGTCAGGCCATTGCAGTAATAGAATTGCATTGGTAGAGCTAGGGTTCTACCTTGTTTCTAATGTCAGCACAGCCTATTTTTGGAGGATTTTGAAGATGCTTAGTCAGGTAGAATTATCTAAGTTGATATAAAATAACAGAGAGGTAATGTCTTTCCTTGTTTTTGTTAGCCTGGTGCTATTTATGTTATATGAATGAGAGAGTGTTCCTGACAAAAGGTAAGAGAATTTACTTTCTCAATTAAAAAAAGGGGGAGGGAGGAACCCTCTCATGTTTAAGTAGGTTTAAGAGAGTCCTGTCATCTCAATTCAAGAGAATGGGAAGTAAAATGCTTTTGGAGGTAATCTGAGTTTATTTCATATAAAGTAGTTGTTGAAAGGCAAATGGTTTCAGTTGTGAGGAGCGGATCTAGGTATGATTCTTGTCAAACTTGGCCAAAACTGACTTGGAATAAACACTGTTTCAAAGCAACATGCTGTTGGATTTCTGTTCTTCACTTAAAGCAGGCAGAGTTTGACTATTATTTAGTCAGTTAACATTCCTGATGTTCCCTGACACCTTAGGTGTGTATAGTTTAGAACAAGAATCTGTTAATAGTTACTAAGACGTGTGAAACTATATACGTGTAGATCTAGAAAAAGGTTCCCTCATCAGAGGAATTCATACAGTTACTTCTCCCACAGTGTAGCCACCTCCATTACAGAACATTTCCTTAATTGTTGCACTTAAAGCTTCACATTCAGCTTCTAAATCCTCTTTTTCAGAACTGCTTGCCTGAGATCCCATTGCCATTTAGGAGAGCCATAACTTCTATGCTTTATTTATGACGACCTTTGAGCAAGTGAAAATGCTGCCAACTCCTTTAGGAAGTGTGGATTTGAAACTTCAGTTTTGATCTATGTTTGCAAACAAGTAAATGTGATTATACGTCAGGTATAACAGCAATAAAATGGATACTGGCCTTTTAGAACTGTAATATTTTACACTATTAGTGAGCTTTACTGTAGAACCTGAAAACACTTTATAGTGTACCAAGCGCTTGTAGATTATGGAAACTGAAGAAACGGCTCAATCAGCCTTGAGCTGGATGCAGAGATTACAGAGGGGGAAAAAAACCCAAACTCTGCAACTCAGTTCCTACTGTTGTATTTTTAGTAGAATGAGCATGAACCTAATGGTTAATGAGTGGGTGCAGTTAATTCTTGCTTAATTATGAACTCTCTGTGGCATCCTCAGGACTGTAATTTCTGACTCAATACTACTTTGAGATGCTGAAAATTAGGCAGGTTTCTAGTATTATTGTGTCCTGTTTCTGCTGAATTTATTTGGATGCTATATAGCAAGAAAGTGTTGTGTTGAATTCTTAAGTTGTGTCAAGTAATGAAGGTTTCAAGCACCACTAGATTTTTTTTTTTTTTTTAAACCTGTGTGGATGCAGAATTAATAAGACTAAAATTAAGTCCAGGTAAGGAAAGACTTAAATGATAAAATATATTGCTATAATAACTGTCTTACCAGTTTTCTTCTGGTTGTCAGTCTAAGTCTTTTAACTGTAGCTCAAAAATCTGGAGCAAGTATTTTGGCATAGCACAGTTTGTTGTAAGGAAGATTTAATAGCTTGTTGTGTCCTATTTCTATAAACAGAAGTCATTTAGAGTTCAACAGATATATTTAGAATCAGCATTTGTGCTGGTAGTTACAAGCTGAATAAAATAATCTTTGAAAAGCTGAATATACAGAAGGGAATATGCAAGTTCAATTTACCTCGCAACTAATTCTCTTTCAAGAGGCTTTGGCATATTCACTAATACTAACCTCCAAAACTGGGAATCTCGTTTACTATTTTATTCCCAAATCTTTTTAATAATGAGTGGAAGTGCTGTGTTCAAACTTTAATAGTTTTAAGAGGGTTTTGTTGTTATTGCTGTCCAATAGGTCTGACCTTGCATACTTTACCATGGCAAAATTCCCTAATCTTCATAGAGGAAGATTTCTCTGTCTCAAGGAGTGCAGCGTAAGGCCTAATAAAATGGAAAGCCAGAAGTTCTGGAGAGGTCTTCTCTACTTTGGGCTGTTTGGGTCAAAACATTAATAGGAGTTTACATTGAGTGATTTGTAATCTACCTTGTGATTTGTTGACTTCAGGGTATGCGTAACATCTGAAAAATGTATGCAAAGTCTGTTTAAATATATTAGGTTTATAGCAAATAGTAAATTAAAACCATAGTGACCTTTTGGTCTTGCTAATCATGTGCATAAAGATGTTCATCTGTTGGTCTGTACTAATCACAGTAACAGGGCTATTGCTCAGGGGGATATCAGGCGTGAGCAATACAATAGTATATTTGTTCTTCTACTGTGCTTTTTATCAATAACATTTTGAAATTAAAATGTTTGTAATCACACCTTGATGCAATTTTTGCATATTTGATTTTGGAAAAGATAGTTCTTTTCCTATGAAAATAAGGTTCATTTAGTGGTGCAAATAGACATCAGTGCCCTAATTTAAATTTCAGTTGATGTTTCTGCCCCTACTGCTGGCTCTGGCAATGTTGGTGTGAAGTCCGATGACTTTTACTATATCATTTCTGGTACTGATTTTGCCAAACAGGAGTTTGAAAACATTGGATTGAAAGTATATGTTGCACTTAAATATCTTTTTCATCCTATATTTTAACACATTAACAACTGTTTTCCTTTCTCCTATGTTAAGTGTCCATGCTTTCAGCATCACAAATGTCACCTGATCATGTGATCACCCCATCACCTTACTAAAGAAGTATCTTGCAAGGATTGTTTTGCAAATAACTAAAAACTTCATTTTATATTATCTGAACAGGATGTTTTTCACTTTTTACCATGTTTGAATTTTGATTGTTTCAGTATTTTTGTTAAATGTCATTACTGAAGAGAGAAAACATGAGTACGTTTGCTCGTGTTACTTACAGAGATTATAAAATGATACTTTACAGTGTTTGTTGCTGTTCATCCAAGCATCAGAAACCTGAAGTTGTATACACAAATGAGAGCCACATTATGCCTGTTTGTCCCCTCATTAAACTGACGTATTTAAAAGAGGACTGACCACATAGCTGGTGGTTGGCAAATCTGGGAACAGAACCTAGCACACTGATAGTGTTTCCCCACTTTAACTACACTGGAAGTCTGCTTGTTGGGGAAAATGATATGCCGGTACCAAATGATATATATGATGTGCAACACAAAAGATTTCCTGTTTTCAGTTTATATGACACGACCTGTGGGCTAACTGAAGAAAACATCACTGAGAAAGTGCTATATCTACATATACAAGTGTTCCTATTGATACGTTATTTTTCTAAGATTTTGCTGAGTAAAGCTATTTCCATACATAAGCATTTTGGCCATCTGCAACTGCTTGTCAATGAGCCTGGTTTGAGAACACTGGTCGTAATTGTAACCTCAGGAATGTGTGACCAGCTCGCGGCCAGCTGTGCATTGCCCTGACTTTTCCCAGGTGTTAAGATACATGGCCACTTTTGTTCACTTTAACCGATAGGGCAAAATACAGTCCTTGTTTTTTCCCACCTTGTATTAAACCTAAAAACTGCTGGATTTTGTTATTTTTTTTAATATGTCATAGCAAACAACTAGATGAAGTTGTCCATGTTGTTTAATTATTGTGCTTACGTGACACAGTGCACTGCATCTGTATGATAGTGTGTATTTGGAGAAATATAAAAAGGGTCCTCAGTGTGCTGTGGTCTTGCTATAAATTAACAGTGCTGACCCTGCAAATCACACAGATGCTCTTTTATGTTTGTTTGTTTGAAAAAGATTTTACTTATGTTTCGGTGGCATAGATCTTTCTGCAGTTTAAGCCTCTTCAGCCAGAGTGAGTTTGGCTACATTTTCTGATTGGTTTTATTTTAATGATCCATTTCATGATCATAGGAACACTTACTAGCTGCTTTCTGCATGGGAGCCTAATTGGAACCCCTCCTAAATCGAACCTGGAGCTGTCTGCATAGGGGTTTTTGTATTTTGTCTTTACCTGTGTAGCATTTTCTTTACTTGTGTAGCATTTTCTGTATTCAAGGTGAGGCATGAATAGCTAGACAGCAATACATGTGAGCACAGGTCTCCTCCTTACAGGTGTTGGAGGGGGAGAGCGCTTCTAGTAATCACGAGGACAAAATTTGCTCCGGGGCCTGCAACACTCTGTTTAGTCAAGTAAAAAGTGAAAGCGTGACATTAACTTACGGACGTGATAATTTGCAGTGTTATTGTTATAAAGGAATAAATCCGCTTCTCGAGTCCCTGCTGCTGGCTCCTACTTGCCAACAAGCTGACACTATCTCCACATAGTAGATGTGGACAAGAAATGAGTTTGTAACTTAGACCAATTCTTTACGTGGTCAAAAAGACACACGTTATCGCTAAAAGTAACCTACCTATTCGGATCAGTTTCTATGCAGTGAACTCAGACCTTCAAGCAGAGCAGGTCTGTGTCTTCTGTAACAAGTTCTAAGTTCCTGAAGTATGAATTTATGCCTTTTATGGCCTTTCAAAGACCTTGCACCACTGGTTGTGGTCATCTTTGAACATAGTAAGGACACACAGATTCTAAATCAGCGCTGTGGTTTTCCTAAATGTTCAGAAGTCAATGATGGATGAGCACATGCGAAAACTCTATGTGCCGATATGCTTTTCAAAATGTAGTTCTTAGGGACTTGGAAAAGCTCATTTAATCTTGAAAGTCAGTGAAAAATTAGGCTCCTAAACACTTGCTTAGCCCTTGACAAATGTACCAGAACTGTTTGGGGAGGAGGACAGGATCACACCAATCCAGTGCTGAGACCTGCCTAAACATAAACTTGTAGCAAGACAAGTTCTCCTTTATAGCTGCAATGATATGGAGCACCTTTGCACGATGGTCTTACATAAAAGACTGAACGATGTGCTTTTTGAAGCGTGTTTTTTGTAGTTAAAGTACTGGTCTGTGAATCCTCTTTAAAAAGCAGGGACTGTCCACTCTTCACCAGAGCACGCAGGAGAGCTGGTAAGACCTGGGATAAAACTGCGTGGTACAAATCACTTGTAAGTGATTTGTGCCTCTGACTGACGTCTCTCCAGCGAAGGCTCCCAGATATGTACCAGCGTTGTGAGATTCCTGTAACCACTGGTCTTCGGTATTTCCTGTGAAACTTAAACCTAATGTTCGAAATCTGCATCCGCACTGAACTATTCTGTCCTTTGTTTTCTGTTCGTCAAGGTGGCTTTTCTCATTAGCATAAATCACAAAGCTCCTGCAGCAGTAGCGTTGTCCATATGATATACAGCATCTCTGCTGTGGCCAAGGAATATTTACAACCCAAAATGCTCTGCTTTGCTTGATCGGGAGAAGCCTTTCATTGTTTCTTCTTTCACAGTTTCTTGCATCCTAACGAGTAATTCTGGTTATAAGATGGAACAAATAAGGGTCTTCCAGAGAAAATCGTATAGAATATCATGATACTTTTATTGTTATGCATGTCTGATGTGAACAAGATAAATTAGCCAAAGGCAAATAAAATGCACCCCTGTGGACATTCAGGAGTTTAAAAACAATTAAATAAAAATATCTGCAGTGCATTATGTTAGACTGTCCTAAAGAAGTTAAATGGTTCTAAATTGTGTGTAACCTAGTTGAAGAAATAAGATACTTCTGTGGGGTATGGATACATAATGTAAACGATTTCAAAGAGTATTTGGCAGTCTCTTGGAATTTGCTCCAAACGCTTTTGGTTCAATGGGACTGAAAAGCTATGCTCCATTATAGCTTCAGTTGATATTTTAGTTTGGAGGTAGGAAACTTGGAAGCAAGTCTACTTTTTTTTTTTTTTTTTTTAATTGCTTAAAGGTGACAGTGGAAAAAAAGTAAGACGAGCTGCATGCTTACATTTCTTCCTACCTGCTCATCTTTCTTACTTTCATTGTTGCCTTTAACTTTCAGTCTTGCTTAAGCAAAAATTGTTAAAATGCACACATGTATTAATATATCTCATGTTAGTAGAGATAAGTGTAATTGGTGACAATTGCTTACTTCATATATGAAAGAAACTGATCTGTATACATGCTTTAGTTTCCTGCTGTTTCTCAGAGGTTGCTCTTGGGGAGGGAATAGGTATTTCTGATGCTATCTTCCTATCTGTGTATCTTTATAGTATTTATTTATTATTATACCTGCTGAGATGATCTTGAATGCTTGCTTTATGAGGGCTTAGGACTCACTGGAGTAGGAAACATTTTCTTCCTGTACGGCTTTTGAAGGATCAGTAAGAATTGCTCCGATTCAGTGCAGCTTTCAATCATGTTGCCTTCTGCTGCTTTTTCATCAGATATTGCAGACTAAGTAGTATTAATCTGCTTAGTAGTTGGGTGGAAACCGCAGGGAACAACTAGAACTTGATTTTTTCCCCCGCTTCCTGTAGCGGCATACGAAACCAGTTGAGCTGTTAGCCTTGCTCCTGAGGGCTAATATAAATTAAAGGTCCTGAGCACTAGGGGTTGTTAAAATTCTCATAGGGCTCTTTTTATAAGATGTTAACCCCCGTGGTCTGGCCAGGCTCCAAATGGGGTAATTACATTCTTCCTACCTAAATTCCCCCTGCAATTGCAATTCGATGTGCTGGTATTCCTCACTTCCTCTCCTCTGCCGTGCCCCGTGGAACAGTTGTTGCATTTCATCCCAGAGGTACTTGCTCTCGGTGACTGATGGAGTGATCTGTGTGTAGAGTCTATAAAGCATTTTAAGAGCCTTTTGGATGAAATGTAATTTATGATGCTTAATTTTTTTTAATTATATGCTGTTTAAAATGGACTAGGCTAATCTGAGCCCTGAATGCGTGTGAACTACGTGCAACAGACCTGGAATGAGTCAGTATCAACAACTGTTCTCATTCCTTGTTGAACTTCTTCCCAGGAGTTTTTAGATAGAAGTAGCAATAGACCAAACTAAAAATATAGGAAGGCTTTTCTAAAGGGCTCATTACAAAAGAGAAAGAACATGAACTATGTACTAAGGCTAAGGTGATTGTTGCCTCAGTTGAAGTACATATTGAAGTGTGTGTGTTAATATATATCTACACGCACATACAGACATATATATACACACACACATATGTATAATGTTCCCTCTGCTTAGGGATTCTGTTGTAAAGTTAAGAGCAGGATCTAAACACTCATGTTCTAGAAGTTGCTCTTTTTCTACCACTTCTTATACTAGAAATGCCTTTTATTACAAAAATGCCACAATTTTTATTAAAGATATTGCATACTAATGCGAAGTAATTATGTATAAATTTAAATGTTGCCTATAATCAGACAGATACGGAGTTAGTACTCAATGTTTAACAAGAGAGTATGGGAATATCTGTATGTGCCAAGTGTACAGAGACTTCAAATACAGCATTCTCTAAATATGGGATTTGCTTATCATGTATCTGCAATACAAATAGGATAAAGCGACGCTGGGGGACATCTTTGTGTCTAGTTTGATGTTAGTTTCTCTCTTCACTCGTGGAGTGACTCATACTAAGCCTAACTGTACCACATAGGAAATTTTTGTACAGACAGTAACTTGAACAAACTAAACTTTTATTTCCTGAGATCCCTTAGTCTGGTCTGTTGTGTATGACAGGCCATTGCATTTCACTTGGTATTAGTGTCAATCCTAAATATTTGTTTAGTTGGATATTTCTCTCTTAGAACATCAGCACATAGGCTACAGGTAGAAACAAAAGATCACTGTTCCTCTGTGTCATAATGTCCTCACTAATTAAGTGAGATCTCTCAAGGTGGTCTAAGCAGGTTACTTTCCACGCAGCAGGGAAAGTTGAAGATTTTGCAGGTGACTTGTCTGGTAGCACAAGACATGTATTTCCAGTCCCAGATGGCAAAAATCAATGTATCACCCTACGTAAGTGAATATGATGCGCTACCTGAGCTCCTAAGGGGATTCTTAGCGTCGCTTTCTGAGTCAGTGCGGATCTCCAAGCGTTTTGACCCCTGCATTAGCCAGGTGCTCTCTAGTGCTTTTGAGGAAGATTAAAAAAGCAAAACCAACCAATCAACAAACTGAAAAACTCCTCTTTATGTTAAAAACAAACAAAAAAAAAATCTGTCCCCTATGATACAATAAGTTTGAAAGCTTGAAGCATAAAATGTCCTTGTAAGCTATTTCATTGTGTTTCAGTGAAAAACCACACTATTATTAATGTAAGATATCTTTCTCTTTGACCTGTGATGAAAGCTGAAATAAGTGTACTTAAATATTTGACACCAAATTTAGCTCAATGTGCTCTACTGCTTGTTGCTTAGAAAGGAGCCTATACTAACTGCATAGCCAGATGTTAATATGAATTATATAATCCCACTCGGTGTGGCTTTAATGGATTTTAACTTGGAATAAAAAACTTAGTTCTCTTGCCTATGATCAGTTCAGACATATTCTTACTTAAAAACAGTTTGCCATTTAGAATTGAAATAAGCCACTTGTATAGCTTTAGTACTGTAACCTTTAAGAATATGCTTTTTTAATTGCAATATATAATAGTAAATATTTGCATAAAATGGCTGTGCTATGAAACATGTATCTTGTGATCATTTATAGTTAATGTTTCCAATGCAGTTTAAAAATACATTTATTTTATAATCCTATTACAGAAGGAAATGTGTTACTTTTAATTAGTTTATGTGTAAGTAAATACAAATAGCTTTATTCATGCTGATGGTCTCCTAACAGGCACAAGAGCAATATACTCTCTCTTGCCATCAACTCTCAAATGCACTCATGTCTTCTAAACATCTTAAAGTGTTTATATTATTTTATTTGTTTGAGCTTTGGCAAATCAGCATCCTTTTACATGTTGCACTAGCTTCTGTTTCTAAGACGAGATGCGAATTCCTGGAAACTTTCATGCAGAAAAAATCCCATGTATTTTAATATTATAGGAACATTTCTTTTATCGAATAACATTTTTAGTTAAACATAATGTGATAGAATAAGGCAGCAAAGGATTTATTTCAAGCTCTTTTCATAGCTAGATATGGAGGTGCATACCCCATAATTTTGTGCATCTGCGATCTTTCTAGCTTTTCTTGTTTTGTATCTTTTTTCTTTACCTGACACTGTGGTGTAGCTTTTTAAGTGTCTGTCTTCCATTAATGTAAGTATCACATTTAATTTTTCAGAAATTAATATCAAAGAACAATGTATTAAATTTATCCATATTTTTAATTCTTTTTAATTCTTATTTTCTATTCTTTCAGCAAATAGTCTCTGCTGTTTGTGCCACCGCCCCCCCCCCCATCAGACTTTATTCTTCTCCAGTAAATTCTCTCCTTTGTTGTTTTTTTGCTGCTGCTGCTTCTTGCATCCTTTCCTTCTGGAAAGGAAGAATGTGCTCTTCTACTCATGCGTGGCTTCCTCACTGTCTCTTGCTCTTTCTTTTTTGCTGCCCACAACTGTCTGTTGGTTTGTTTTTTTTTTTTTAAACTCTCCACCTACAGCTTCGTTCCCCCCTAGCACTCACTGCTCTCATGAACAAATTTAATTAGAAATGCCTTTTTGCTGCACTATAAATTCAATTTTATAGGACTCAGTAGAAGCTTTCATATCTAAGGTTGAAGGAAAAAGGGTTTTTACTGTTCCACACAGTTTCCTACCTATTTCTTCTTTTTTTTTTTTTCCTCATTGATACCATTTTTCTTCTTTCTCAACCTGTCTCTTTAGCACTCAAAACTCAAAAATTCCCTTTTGTGGTTGCATGTAATTAAAGACACAGTCTGATAATTAAATATCCTAAACTATGTACAAAATTCAGTTCAGTGGATTTGCATTAAGCTTTTTTTGGGAAAAATAGTTTTCAGTACTAGTGTCCTAGTCAATGTGGGAAACATGCTATAGAAATTTCAAAAAAAGCATTAAAGCAATTTTTCTCGGAGCCCCGACCTTCTCATATTTAGGAGATTGTGTGGTCTACCCAGAAGAGTAGATAATTATTGCCATTCACTGGAGTGAAACTGTAGCAGTATCTGTACATACTCCAAAAATTCATCATCATTATGGGGTGTTGTCTTTAATGACTGCCCTAAATTCCATTTTTTTACAACTATTTTGTTAACTTGGTTGTGGAGACAGGTGGATATTTACACAAAAATTTCGTTGTGCTCTTGGGGAACCAGCCATACCAGGAATACTCACTTTAATTGAAATTGAGATAAATAATTTGAGGGTGACTTACTCAAGTTTTGAAACAGTTAACGCTCTCTTAGGAGGAGATGAGGGGTAGATAAATGGTGAACAACTGGGAAGCTGGCTCTGAAGCACGTGCTCGTGAATTTGGACACCGACTAATCTGTTTTGGCTGTTGCTGGCACCGCAAATAACAGCATAATGCAAAACCTTCCTGTTTCTTCCCACTCTGTCATTTTAACTTTCCACCGAGGGCAAGCAGCGGCCACGGGCTGAGCCCTCAACGGCAGAAGTGGGAGCAGCAGCTTGGCTGGGGCTCCTCGCATGGCCGAGTCTGCAGCCTCCCTCTCCCCCCTGCGGCTCTTCTGGCTCTTGTGCCGAGCGATGCGCGGCAGAGCACAAGTTTGGGAATTTTTGTTCCCCCTTTGCCAGCCTGGAGTCGATCTGTGACATGAAACGAAGCATATGACTGGTGAAGGGGTGTCAGCTGCCGCCGTATGGCTTGCGTGTGCCCAGGAGCAAAACTAGACACCTGTAACTGTTTTATGTTGTACCATCTCCCCTGTTTGCCTTGGCAGAGTTACTGGACTGAGATAATCACCTAAAGAGAATTGCTAAGAATGGAGATGTTACCATACAGGGTTATCTCATACTGGTTTTCTATTAACTTCTCACACTATGAAGTGCTGTTGGACTTGAGGATTCTCCCTTTTAATTGCTTATAAAGATGATGAGCTGTATATGTGACTTCCTCAAACTATTCTCATATTTAAATTATTTTTGTTGGTTCCCTTAGAAACCCGATCCTTTGCCTTGTATTGGAGAGAAGTTGCACTCTTCAGAACTCATTACAAACTTGGTGATATCAAGTGAAGTTTGCCTACCGTTTCATCATCTTGTTCAAAAGTTATTCTAGCGCTATCTCCTTTAGAGTATCTATCTTTTTTCCTTAACTGATGACCCAATGATCTAAATTTAGCCTCGATTTTTTTTTTTTTTTTTTTTAAATTTAAAAAGGCATCAATAAAATGGAATTTATCCTCTACTTGCTCCTCTCAGGTGCCTCAATTGTCCATTTTACCTTAGCTCAGGTTATAGATGTGTGGTAAATCACTCACTGAAGTGTTCTCTGTAGGCTCTCTGTTTTGTTCCTGAAACGCAACAGTGGTTTGTTGATGAGGTATGTATCTAAAGGATAATACCACCCTGTTGCTTTCATCTGCTTGGGCTTCCAGCTTACATGTGGCTTCAAGACAATGTTGAAAGTCTGTGTGACTAATGAAGAGTGTGTTGTGATGCTCTTGGACACCAAGAACTGAAGGTCTAATTTGAAATAAGCAAAGAATATGCAGAGAACCTATCTATAAATGTATAGTAATGCACACTTCATTCTGGAAAGATGAAATTTCTTGTGTTAGTATATCTGCTGATACAATTCTGTGCATCAGTCCTACACCTGTAGGGTTTGATTATGTCAATGCTGCAACCACCTGCCCCATGGGTGGCCTCTTCACCTTTGTATCTGAAAAACTAAAGATGAGTAGCTTCCACCACATCATCTTCTCCTCCTCCAACCCACTTTGCAATATTTCATGTTCTGGACTGGAAAGAATATTATGGGCTGCCTTTCCCTCAGGTCTGATTATCTCCTTAATGGTCCTGTTCTTGCCTTCATGGGCTGTTCTGGCACCAAATCCCTTTTTAGCACCGCTCTCTCTCAGCTCTGTCCCATAGAGCATCTAAAGGAGATGTTCCCTGAACAGCTTCTTATCTTCCATTCAGCCTGCTGTTGGGGTTTGGTTTTTTCTTTTTTTCTTTCTTTCTTTCTGATCAGTGTAGGTGTAAGACAGAGTCCCTGCTGTCCGTGTCCTTTCCGGACACTTCGATAGTGCACCTTCCTGTGCTCCTGATGGCTGCCCTCGGCTGGGAACTTGTAAGGAGCCTCATGTGTCCATTGTGTCGTTGGACCCACACTGAGAAACTACTTGCCCAATACTGGGAATTTTAAATTAATATAGCCTTCTGTATGGCTACCTCTTTAGCTGGAAGAGATGATATGGAAAGGATCTTGTGGAAAATATCTCGTATCCTGTGTTGCAAGAAGATTTAGGTATGTTCTCAAGTTTCTGTAAAAGATAGTTTTAGACTTTCAATGTAACCAAATGATTTATCTTCTGTTTTTCCTCTCAAAGCCCATGCTTTATTCTGAACCATGCTAAATTTCACGCTGTCTATGTGAAAAAATTTTTGTGGTTCAATGTAGAGAAAAATGAATTGTTTTCATTATTTCCTAGACCTTTTTCATACCCTCCATATCTTTGTGCCTGCTCCATAAAAGTAACAGGTTTTAGCAATCCTGTCTTGATAAAGCCAGCCTTCATCTGTTTCAGACTCTTCTAACTATATTAAGACTAGCTATCAAATAACAAGGAACATATTAAAGCCCTGTTCCTCTGAGGCTCAGCCAGTCCCTGCTGCTTCCCTAGGAACTACAGCAGTTCCTTGGATTATTTTCAGGTATTGCTGTTTAGAGTTAGAGTCATGCATTAATTTCCTTTACCTGTTGATGCAGAGTTGTAGAAGGAGTTGGTAGTCTGCTCTCCTCACTCTTCAAATAAGAGCACTTTTCTGTCTTGAAGCTCAGTGTAGAATACCTTTGAATCACATAAATGAGAGTCTGAGTGGGCAATTGCTGGGGGAATAAATTTCATTTATGCGGAAATATGTATATACCTTCAAAGTAAATTTCTGTATAGTTGCAGTGATCCTCATTCTCACACCCCACTCCCCCCATCCCAATTAGCTGAAGAAATATAGATTCAAAACTCTGAAGTCTAGGGTAAAAAAAAAAAAAAAAACACCACCACACCCAACCAACCAACCCTGCTGAAGTGCAGTTAAAAGCACTTATAAAGCAGTAAGGAGAGCAAACAAGGTACAGCCACACCTAAAGGAATACTTATTCCAAGACAATCTGATTGCAGGCATATAGCAAATATGCAGCTTATGCAGATCTGTGTACACAAAACATTTTCAAGATCTATTCCTCTATAATTTTTTTATCATCACATTCCTTAAGAACAGGAGACAGTCTGAAAAATTAAGGGAAAATGCATTGACTGTAGCTGGTAAGTGGTGACTGGAATTAATCAGAGGCTTGGTATGGTGGAATTCATACATTTTCCTTATGGTCCTATTTGCTCCTCAAATACCCTTCTATATTTTTTGGTTTTAGCAGTGATGTCAGTATCTTGGACAAAGTTCAGCAAAAGAACTGTATTTGTTACAAATTTTCCCAGTAGTTCCTTACATCATGTTATGGCTCCAAAATGACTAAATATTGTCATCATGTTTGGTTTGTGCTTTTGATTTCAATTCCCAAGTTGTGTAACTCTTTCAAAATCATTCAAGCCTGATTCAAACTCCGAGAGAAACTGTAATACTAAAAATGGGAAGAGGGACTGGTCAGTGTTTGTGTAAATAAAAATGCCGTTCACCTCCATGCTTGTACTTGGAAGGATGCTCGTGTAAGTTACTGAACCCAAGGAGTAAGATCAGTAGCAAATGACGAACTTCAGTGATGCGGTTTCTGTTGGAAAGGGGCATCTCAGAAAAGGTTGTTTATGTATGTTTGAGGTAGGTTGGCAGATGGGTGGCTTCAAAGATCTTCAAGGAACTGTTGAATTAACGCATATGAGGATTTATTTAAATCATAGAAGATTGCGCTGATGCAGGAAAATAAAATGGCAAGTGCCTTTGGGGTTCCCTGTCATTTAGAAAGTAAAGATTTAAGCTTGACTGTAAGAGGGCACTGAAGCAGTTGTAAAGGAAAGCAAGTCTGGCATGAATGTATTTAATCAGATGTAGAGTCAAGGTAATGATGAATAATGACTACATACATTTGTAGTAGTGCAAACAGGTGCAAAACATTTTTTTTCCCCCCCCCCCCCCGCCTGGAGAGCTGCCACTGTTATGTGATAGCTTAATATTTCAGCTAGAACTACAGCTGGAAAGGCAATGATATTGAATGATTTTCATTATCCATTCTGTGCTGCTGAAATGGACATAGCCGTGTAAAATAATACTAAAATAAACTCATCAAGTAGACTTTGCAAAAAGCTTGACAAAAGGAAATTTTTTTTTTTTTTTTTTTTTTTTGTAAATGAGTTTACATCTGTGGAAATCCTTTGTAAGAGCTCTGGGCTGCTGATTGAGGTTTACAAGTGATTTTTTAAACCTGTATCATGTAAAGTACTGAGCTATGGCTATAAAAGGCCTTGCCTCTGCGCTTGTCACTGCTGCTGCTCTGTGATGTGGCTTTTGAAAAGCAAGTGGCTTTTGAAAATGAACCACTCTCTGGGCCAGTCTGGTATCAGCTCGTGAATTTTTCCAGTATTACTGTTATAGCACTAGCACTGTGTTGTAGATGCTGCATAAACTTGTAGCAGAACTGCAATCCCTAAACTACAATAATTAGTGGCAGTTGCTAGACTTGTGCTAATTAAAACATTAGGAGTAACTTGTTTTCAAACTGCATTTCTTGGATTCACTAGGGTCACGCTACAGGTATATGGAAACATTCAATTTTGATGTGATCGGAGCATTGACTTAGCTTTTGCTGTCACTGCCATATATTCAAAGAATCTAATTTTATGCATCTAACATCTATATGTCTTATAAAAACCTGCACAGTAGAGATTGTAATATTCTTGAGGCTAGAAGGAAAGCAAGAAAGCAAAAGCATCACTAGCTAACTGAGGGTTATTAATTTTAATTCAGTATAGCATGCATAAACAAACTTGAATAGGACCACTTGGTTTATAAGTCTAAGTAGAGAGAGTCCTTCATAATAAATATTTCTTCTAGCCTTGGAATTTTGAACTTGGAAAAGTTCATGTGCCAATACTAAATATATAATACAGTTTAGCTTTCCACCAATGTTTTTAGTTTCCCAGCTGTTTCTAAATGTTTGGTTCAACGTGTAACAATGTGACCACATCAAATGTAAACATAGTCTTTTTAACACAGTATATTATGTTGCCTTGTTTTTGAGTTGTATTTCAGCCTGAATAGTATCATGTCAATACTGAGAAAGCAGAATGCCAAAATAGACAGTATTGACCAATAGTCAGGTATTTAGAAAGCTCTAATTAATTTTGTAAAGACAAATTTGTCCAAAAATCTTAGATTAACAGATCTAATTTATTACCTTGGAAAATCCATTCTGTATTTTAAATTGGGCTACTGCTGGATTCAGAAGGATGAAAACCATTGCTGAAGTGTATCAGATTATTCATAGCTTATAGGGGAACTGTGTGCTACAGAAAAGCAGGTGTCTCCTTTCACTAAGAAGGCTTTCCATTACAGGAACAGGATTCGGAGGGACACATGGATGCCTGCAGGATTCTAAAAATCTCTGCTTCCTGCTACTCTACATCCTTTTTCAACAACCTTTTGGTAAGATGAAGCAAAATCATGTTTACTTGAGTTCTGTAATTGCATAGAAAAATTGCAATCTCTTTCAAGTAATTTTATTTTGGGAGACTGCAGCTTTTTGATAATTTGATAATAAAGTAAAAATTGGTTGGGTTTTTTTTTTTTTTTTTTTTTGTCACCTATTCATTAATGCACAGCGTATAGTGATAAAATCACACAAATTTCTTCCAAGTTAACCATATTCAAGTAATTTCTGTACCATCCCATTCATGAAGGCTGGGATGTGTTGTAGTGGTGGTGGCCTTGTGGTGGAAGCTGTAGGAGTGTCTCAGTTTCCCAACCCTGCAGTACCGAGAACAGAGGAGTTTCCTAGGTCATGGCTCTTCCAGAGCAACCATGGTAGATAGTAAATGAAGACAAGCTAAAAGCAGCAGATCACTATAGAGAGTCCATCAGAGCTCAACATAAACCAAATTGTGGAATTTGTCTTTGTGGAAAGGCAAGAACTACCAAACACTGTATTAAGGTCCTAGAGGAGGGGAAAGAAGCTGGCAATGGTGCAAAAAAAGGCCTTGTGTTGTGTGGCTCCTCTTTGTGTAGGTCATGGGGATAATGGAGATGATGTGTTCATCATGGGGAGATGAAGATGAATCATTCCTTGTCCCATCAAGAAATGATTCATATTTTCTACATATTTTCCCTTTTGTTCTGTATGTTACATTTGAGAGGAGTAATTCTTCCAGCATTAAAGTGCATTTTGTCCTAAAAATGAGTGTCCACCTGCAGAGGTTATTCTGGAATAGCCCTTTGGTAATGTTTTATTCTGAAGGAGCATTTGTAATTTGTTGTCTTGACAAGTAGCACTAAGTCTCTGCCATTAGTAAGCCACTAGTGACAATGTTCTTGAAGCAATGGGGGAGGTTTTTATCACTTGGTAGTTTTTAGCTCTAGGGATGGAAATTGAATTTCTAATTGAATGTAAGTTAGTGATCACTTGGTGACAAACAGCTTCAGAAAAACGGACAGACTGTAAAATCTTTGGTGCTCTATGCTATGAGATTAGGTGTCAACAGCATTCCTTTGGGGTGATGTGAAGTCTTGGAGAAAACAGCCTGGTAGGTTTTCATCTAAATCACAAAGGAGTGTTCAGAGACAGTGAAAATCCTGGGGGAATCTTTGCACTGGTATGCGTGGAGTAGATGCATTGCTTCGAGGTAAAGTATTGGGCTTGCCCCAGCTGTGATTTAGTTTGGGTTGCTTGATGTGAAATTGGGCTTCCACAGATGGGGTCCCCATTGCCCACCAATACGTTGCCCCTATAGGATAGGTAAACTATATAGGTGTGGAGAGAGGGGGGGGTGTGGGGGTGGAGTTTTAGATAGGGTATTGCAGTTTCCTACTGCTCTTGGAGCCAATTCACCTTCTGGAATAGTACTTTCAGAAGCCAATGTTGTATTTCCATTATTGGTGTATCCTCACTGAAATGCTTCAGATAGTCTAAGTTTCTCATTCAGTTCTATGGTAGGGAATTTCTTCTTTTCTCAAAGGCATCCAGTTGTGTAGGATCCTTCTGCTATAGCAGCAGGGAACCTAAGTTAGTCAAGGAGTATACAGTTATTCAAAGCTAGCAAAATCTTAAATATGCTGTAGAGTGTACATTAGAAGCTGGAAAACTTATTTAATTTTTATTTCTCTAGCGTTTTCATCATTTTTCAGTATTATAAAGTTATATTGCATATCTTGTGGTATTGCAGATATGTTCCTAAGATGTTTAAGTCACTGCTGTATTTTACGACTTCTTTGCTCTGAAGTTTTCACATATGTGCACGTATCTACTGTCATACAAGCTTTAAGAGCTGTATGCACTTCTTGATGAGATTTTTTAGTACCAATATTTTAATGCATTCTGGAAGGATTCTTTTCTTTTTGTTGCCTGTTCTCTACTGTCTTGAAGATAAGAAAGCTCACTAGTAGTTGGGTTTTGCTGACGTTGCTTAATGATTCCCAAATTTGTTCGAAGTAACTTTTCTCAGTCTTCCTTTATATTGCTTCTTCATTTTGCCATGTACCAACAGGAATGTGAATGTTTTGGGATGTAGTTAATTAGGATAAAATCTTCTGTATACACAAGTATTTTAGTTTTAGGAGCAATTACTGACTTGCCTGTTGCAGGGCAAGAGGAGATACAGTTATCCTGGGAAACCTATTGAGTGTATCACCAGAAACTGTGGGAAGATGAGAGGCTGTTTGTACCCCCCCAAAGTGTCACAGTCACCCAAAAAGATCAAGTCTGGACCATGTATTAGCTTTTAACCTACCTTTCACCATTCTATGGTTGCGATAGTTTCAAATGTTTATATGATTTAATCTTGAATGTAGACTTTTGCATAGTTTTGTTTTAAAAGTTAGCTGGGAATTAAAGTGTGAGTTAGGGCAGTGCAAAGGATGCTGCTTCTAATTTCTTAATGCTACTGTTGGGGTTAAGAACAGATACTGTAGCCAGAGGTACGTTTCCAGACCTCAGCACTTCATGCACGGTGTCCTCATAAGAGGAATGGAAAATGTTCAGTAAGACTATTTCAGTGACTGTGCCGTTGATCTAGGAGTGTCATAATTTCATTGTGAAATCTTCAATTGGAAAGAGAAGCTTTTTTACACTGCACTTTTTCATTCAGGTTATTTTCATTAGTGCCATCATGTGATGACAATAAGTATTTGTATCTACATGACACATTTAGAAAGGATGGACTTTCTAAATAAGTAATTTACAAATATTCTATATATGAATCAAAATCTAGGTATCTGTTAGGTTTAGTTTTCAACAGGGAAGTTTAGATTAATTACTGGTAAAGAGAATAATACTGTTAAGTCATCTGTGAATTATTTGAAATTATGTCTCCGTTTCTTTGTACTTCATGTGGTTCTGCTATCACTAGTACAAATGATGAAGTCTGCTTTTTAGCATCTGGCAATAGCCTGGAGTTTTTGAACAGTGGCACAGAAGATAACAGGGTATCCCTTTGGTCAGGGTGCATGTGTAACCCAGTCTGTGGCAATGGGAGTTCATGCTCACAATGATATGAAAAATATATCCTTGAAACATGCAACTAATTATGATTAAGGAGTATTCATTCTACTATATGATATACAGTTTTAGTGCAAATGTGAGTTGTGAGTGACAACTATACATTATCATATTTTTCTTACAATAGTTATTTCAACTGTAAGATGAGTGTTTCTAATTTTTGTTTATTTCTGTAGCATTATTCAGGGAAATGGGAACACAAGTTCATTATTCTTCCATTTTTAGAGCAAGCCCTGCACTGATGAGTGAGGCTGTGCTTTTGCTGAGAAAAATCTTCTGTAGTTCTCAAGGAGTGCTTGGTCAACAGTCTCGGAATAGGGTCACTTCGTGCATTGAACAACACGAGTAAAAGCGACAGAATTTTGCACTCTGAGAATAATTTAATAAAAATTAGAGCCTGCTCTGGGTTGAACTCTTAAGCAGGAACAAGACTATGGAATAATGCTGAAGTTGAAGTTTCATGTTAAAGCCACTTCCCCACTCAGAAGTTTATGTGTGGGCACTTCCCTGTAATCCCAAATATATGAAATGTAAAAAAAAAAAAAAAAACAAACAACTAAAATATCTAACTAGAAATTTCAGCTTCAAACAGCCAAATTCCACTAGCTTATTGACAGCAAGAGTGAGTGAAACTTTCTTTTTTGTTGTTGTTGTTAACAGGTGTACCCAAAGTCAAAGGAAAGCTGGGTAAGAACGGGTATACAAAGAACTCAAACCAGAAATCTAGACTCCTGGTTTCTGAATAGCAGGTCAAATAAATGTTTGTGTGTTTCCATCCAATGGGCCCATGTAGCTTTCTTCGTACTCCCAACTAAATTCCTGGGATGAAATATATTTATTCGTAGTAATCTCTGTAGTGCGCTTAAGCAAGCCACCATAATGGCAATATTCTCTTACATTCTTTCCACATGTATAGAAAAAAGATTACTTGAGTATTTTAGCACAACTGAAATCTGGAATTGAAGACTTTCATCTCACTTAAGAAATAATGGTCATGAAATTCAGATTCCAGTCTGTGATTTTGTCATTGAGTCCAAGGGGGTTTTATTCATTGTTTTACTGTTTGCTTAAATACGACCATCTGGACAGACAAAAGAAAGAATCTTTCTGTGACTTTTTTTTTAATAATAATTCCAATAACTCTTCCAGTTATTCATGCTGGCCAAGCATTATTGGAAAAGGTCAAATATTTAAAAAAAAAAAATTAAAAATAATTACAGAGCATAATTAGACTTAAAAAATTTCACTGGAAGAGTTTCACCCCCCCCCTTTTTTTTTTTTTGTACAAAAAAATTACAAAACATTCTTTACTGTCTGAAGCCCATGCAGCTCAGAGAGTGGAGGGCTTGTTGGAAGTCTCATGACCTGGACCACTGATGAATGGTGAGAGAAGACTTAAAAATTAACTGGAACAAAGGTTGAAAATACTGTTCCTCCTCCTACCTCGTGAACGAGTCTATACCATTCTCTTCTTGCCCCACGTAATACATAATTACTTAATCCACGTTAGGTGGTAGTACTCTAGTAGAATTATCCCATAATTAGAGGGTGCATTCATCCAGGAGAAAACAAACACAGAATTTAGAAGGCTTTCCCATATGTTTAAAAAACCAAAACACACACACACACACACACACAAAACAAACAACAACAAAAACCCCCAACCAAACCAAACCACCAACCCCGCTCCCCCCCCCCAACCCCAAAAAAACAAGAACAGCACAACCACAGTTAGGTGAAAGGGTAGATGGGATGGAGGACCAAAAGAATTTTTTGTTATGCACTTGTACCTTTGTAGAACAGATTTGGTGTTAGGGATAACAAGACTTAGGCAGTTGTGAATCCTGACACAGATATGTAGAGGCTTGTGAATGGCACCTATGTGTTAGACTTAACTATCTAAAATGTCTATTTTGAATTTATTCTTTAAATATTGTCATGTTGTCAAGGTTTGGGTTGAAAAAGGTGTTTTCAGGGATGTCTTTTGGAAAATATTAATCCACTGTATCCCTCTCCTGTAATTTACGGTAGAGAGAGAATATTAATGCTAGGAGACTTTCAAAGATGCTGATGCACGAATGTCACCTTCTCAAGTCCCAGAGGAAAAGTTACCAAGTTATTTATTCTCTAAAAGATCATCCTGTTTGAGATAGGATTTGCCTGATTTTAGAGAAACAATAATTTCAGGTACAAGATGGAGATTGGTTATCTCATTACTTTATTACACGTTTTTGACATGACCTTTTGGATGTTATCTGTAGGATACTCGCAAACTTAGATTTTGTGTAGAACGTAAAACGTATTACTCTTTTGAATACAAGTTTAAAGCCAAATGCCTCAGTGTAGTAGGAGGACCAGTGGAACAGGGGCTTCTCAGATCCAGTAAACATTTTTCTGTCATTATTTCAGTAATAATAAAAAACATTGGCAATTCAAGATGCCTGGTTTCAATTTCCATGTTAATGCCACACAACCTTGAGTTTTGCCAAAGTTTCACAAGCTTTTAGGAAAGCAAGAGTTGATGAAGTTATGCTTTGGTTTGGGTTTTGGTGTGGGTTGGTTTTTTTTCCTCTTTTGTTATGATAAGTATTTGGCTATTATAGAGGAAAATTTGACCTTTGTTTTTCCATAGTTGGCTGTAAGTGCCTACATATCTTGTGATTTGTGAAATAAATGGTCTGATAGTGGTAAAGGTTGTAGAGGCAATACAGTGAAGTGTAAGAGGTGCTTTCATGGAATGACAACTCTCTGATTTGGCTTTCTGTTATCATCATGTCATACTTGCATGGATGGATGGGAACCACTGTAGACATGAAAACTTGATGCTTTGGCTCAAGAAAGGGACAGAAGGTCATTCTTGAAATGATTCCCTTTGAGCTTATCTGTTTCTATTTCAATTTTTCAGTTTCATGCTTGTTTCAATTTGTTTAACACTCTTGAACAGGTGAAGCACGTAGAAAACAACACTCTCAAAGAAAAGGCTTTAAGTCACTTCAGTGACTTCAAATATCAGTTCTGCCTCCTTGAGTGTGCAAGAAAGAACACAGAATTGTTGCAGCTAAAGAAACAGCTCTCAAAATATTGAGTCAACTTATTTACCGTGTGGTTATTTTCTTTTCTGCTGTCTGCACTGATAGTAGTAACTCTTATCTAATAGAAACGTTCCTTTCCGCGCACCAGACAGGACTGCTCCCAGGTTGTGCAGAGGTTGCCCTCTGGGATCACTGAGTTCTCCTGGGCTCCTTCTCCTTTCAGGGCAGCTTTCTACCGTGATCCCACCTACCAACTGCTGAAAGAAGGCAGAAGCACAGGGCTGCTGTCCTGTTATTTTTGCCTCCCTCATTTCCCTTGCCCTGCCGTCTCATAGTCACGACAACACAGTTGCTCTCAGTCATCACACTTCTATCCAGGTGTGAGTAGCAGAGTCAGCGGAAGTTCTCTCTTGTGCAGCCCATCCTGTGCCTGTCTCCAACATCCTCCAGAAATCTCTAGGATTGTTGGTGCCCTGCTGTGTTGCCCTTGCAGCAGGTGCCAGTGTGGTTAAATTCCCCAGGTTAACCAGTGACCATGAAGTTTCATCTAGTTCTTTATAGAAATCTTCCTCATTTCTTGATAGATGGTCTGTAACAGACACCCACCATGATGTCTCCCTTGTTGGGAGAGATATCTTTGATCCTAATGGCTCTGCAAATGCTTGGAGAATCCTAATTCCTCCTGCATGTTTCCCACTATGTATGAAGATGCGTATGGGCACTGGAGATGGACCTGATGGTTTTGCAGCTTGCTCAGGGGCAGCACCACCCATCCATCCATGCATACTTCCCCTATTCCTGCACACACTAGGGGCTTGGACTCCACCCCTCGAATAACCTACTTAAAACTCTGCTCACTGGTTTGCGAGCCTGCTGGCAAAGATGCTCTTGGCCACTTTGTCAGGTAGATCCCACCTGTCCCCAGTAGTGCCCTCAAAGAGGGTCCTGTCAACACAGAAACCAAAGCCCTGCCTGCAACCAGCTGCGCAGCCAGCTGCTGAGCCTCAATAATAGCAAAGTAGGTGTTTACAGCATACCTGCTACTTTCCTCTGTCAGAAGAGAGCCTTGTTCTACTTCTACAAGCCTCATACAAATGCAATTGTATTTAACTGTATAAATGAAACTCTAATACCTTCTTTAATAAGCTATGTATGAGTTGGTGTCACTTCTAGAACTGTGCAGAAACTATGTAGGTCAAGTATGTATAGGGAATTCAGGTCCTTGTCTGCATGTATGGCCTATTTGGGAGTGAAGCTGGCGTTTGAGACCTGGCTTCCTTGCTGATAAAGTTGCTAACCATGTTGTCTTGCATTTGGTATGTGCCTTATACAACAGGGATAGCTTTGTCTCTCTGTGGAAGAGTGGAAAGAACAAACTGTGAGGCTTGTGGAGAGGTGTTAGATCAGCCCAGGCTGATTCAACCTCACCACCTGTAGCAAGAGAAGCTCAAGTGCTCAGTTCTGGTCAGCTGACTTGCAGGCACACATCCAAAATGCTGCTGCATCTTGACTATTGCTCTCAACACCAAGTAGATTATGCTTAGCTCAGATATGTCTATCTAGTCTGTAACTGCATATTCTACTTACAAGAAGCTTTAACTTTTTATTGTGAAAATACAGTATCAGTTACAGTTAGAAGAGCTCAATCTCAGCTGACGCAGCATCCCACCCTTCCTGTCACTGTAATGGGTGGGATTTAATATGGATAACTTACAAATTGTGGTTTAAGCAAGCTGTGGGTGTACTGGAGACGTTGGTGTTTGCTGTAAGCTGGTGGAGAAGGTGTTGCTAAATCTCTGAGTGAGATCCATGGCAACGCTGGCAAGGAACAATTGGATTCCGAACCAGAATTAGGGTCCGTGGGAGCGGATCTGGAAACGCCTCGTGAAGGCTGCATGGCCAAAACCGAGTAATCGCATTTTGTTCTAACTAAGCTCCTTCTTAATCACAGTCGAGAGAAATTTGTGGAACCAATTTTTGGTTCTTATTCAGCTAAAGATCTGAAGTTTAGCCATATCTAATCCAAACAACAGATACTGAGGATTGTAGTGTGCCTTCTGTAGGCATAATTTGTCTTGAGATCCACTCAAAAACAGGAAAAAAAGGAAAGATGACAGTCATATATGATTATGTGGTAGTAACAACTAATGCAGATCTAGTCAAATGAGATCTTGTACAATTAAGATGGGAGATTTAAAGAAGTGGGCAGTCATGGACAGCTACAGATTTCTGAAGTGTTCTGTAAAGGCCAGTGGTCTTAACACAAGTACACAGATAAAAGTAAAGTAACAGGAGTATCACTGTCGCCAGAAGAAAATGGCAGTAAAAGGTGCAGGTCTGTCTAGGATGTCTTACTAGATCGGTATCTTGCTGCCTAAAACTTGTGCTCCAAAGTAAGAGCCAGTAAAAAGTAATTCACTATTGCTCATTGCATATGACGACAGAATATGTAAGAAAAAAGTCACCAATAAATATCTTGTTCTCCCATAGTTAAGATGGGAAATCTCTTTTACAGAAAAATACCTTCCCTCCCACAACATTCCTAAGACTTCTATTTTTAAACATAAATAAGTAAATGAATCCCTTCAGAAGTTTTTAATTTGGATAAAGCACTAAAAAGCTAGGTTTTTTTCTGAATACTTTTTTCCCTGGAACCTGAAAGTTTCTGTGCACTTTTTTAACTTTACTATGAATGTTTCCATGAACAAAGATGGAGCTTAAAAAAAAAGAAGGAAAAAGAGAGTTTAAATAGCAGATAAAATTTTTGACAAGCAAAGAAACCTAAGATAATAGCAAACCCAAAGGCAACTATCATTTTTGTGGCAACTAGAGCTTGAGTCTAAATCTGAGTTGGTTGATAAGGAAAGTTGGGACAGTTGTTTGGGAACAAGAAAGGTAAAATGCTTTTAGAAATCAGAAGAGAAATCTGTAAGGATGCCTTAATAATGTTTCCAGTTTTGATAAGAGATTCGAAAACTGAAATAAAGACATTGGTACAAAAGAGTAGATTAATAGATGAGTAAGCCACAAGTTATACATAAAAGCTAACAAATAAAAGGTGAGGCAAGTAGCCTGAGAATATTTCAGAGACAACACAATGGCCTTAAAAGAGAGTATTTTTTGGCAGCTGAATTTTCTGTTTCCCTAGGAAAATAGCATCACTATAAAGGCAATGTTCTGTCTGAATGGGTGCCAGGTAAGAACTTCCTCTGGAGAAAAAACAAACAAAACCAAATTAAATAAGTTTGATTTATCAAGTTTTTTGGCAGCTGTTGATACCTAGTATTGTGAGGACTCAGATCCATGAGATCGGACCACAGGTCAGTGCATAACGTTCTGGTGCTCTGGCTGCATATTGTGATGTGACTTTTACACAAAGAGGAATGTTTCTGCATTGGGGGAAAAGCCCAATTTTCCTGTGCTCTTAGAATAATTCCTGTCTAGAAGGAAAATAATTATGATAAAGTTATGTCCCGTTAGTTGGCATAACCCATGCTCTTTGGTACCCCTGGTCGTACAATGATTGTTACTGGAGTCCTATGGGATTTGTTGTTCCACGCTGCAATGGGCGAGCGATGCAACTGAAGAGAAACCTCTGGCCAACTCGTGAGATGAAGCTTCAGTGTGTTGTGGTAGGTGTCACCTATAGCAGCGAAGCAACAGGCTTTTTTTTTTTTTTTTTTTTTTTTTTCCGGACTAGCACCTAGGCTGTGCTATCCCACATGACAGCAGCATACAGTAGGCAGCTGAGCTCAGCCTGAAGGCATGTGTTTGACGTGCCTCCCGCTCCTCCGCTGCTGCGACCACCTGGCGCCGCGCGCAAGGCGAAGCTGCAACCTGATGCTATAATGCGTGACAGCCAGGTGTTCAGTTTTGCTGTTTCATATGTCAGCGTTACCAAACTTGATGAATAACAACATGAAAAATGATGACAAAATGTTAGCAGGAGAGCGGATTGCTGTTTGAATAAAATCAGAATAAACTTCTCATTCAAAGATGCAGATGCTATAGCATAAATAAAGCTTTTGCTCTGCATGCTGTTGTGTATGCTGCTTAAGAAAGAGCACTATTTCAGAGTGCTTTGTGGCATTGAATTTGCAGTGCTATCTCCCTTAATACTATTGCTTGGTTGGGAAGGTAATTGCTCCTCTCCTAGGTGAAAAACTAATGAGGAAAAAAAATTTGACTGTATTTCTGCAGGAAAAGTCCATGAATCAAATAATCTTGACTGCAAGCTATTAAGTCATCAGTAATTAAATTTTGGATTACTACATATTCAGATTATGATGCAACAAGTTACGATTGAGTTAGATTTACTTTAAAGCATCTTTTAATCTTGGCAAAGAACAAACCTTTTCCAGACTTTTCAGTTTAAGCATTCGTATGGTAGAGGAAGTCAAAGTTTAGGCAAATGCCTCCAGTATCATCCTGGATTTGGGAAGATAAAATCTTTCTTACTGTCTTGGTTGCATCCCATCAAATTATTTAACTCCTTTAAATTTCAGGTTTTATATTATGCTCAGTTCCTTGAAATACGTAGAAGCAGACCATCCTTTGCACACGACTACTTTATAATAAACATGTTACACTTTACAAACTGCCTTTTCTAAGTTTTGTCGAAGATATCTACCGACTAATGCCTACATAATGCTTTCCAGGATACTCCTCCTATACCATCATAATCTTTAAGGGGTCTTGTTAATTTTACTGGTGAAACATGGAACATAAGATGGATTTCCTGCCAAAACCAAGAATCATTATGCTTTCCTTCCTAACCAGATCTCACCCAGAGGTCTTACAGTATTCATCAGGGGTGACAGAAAAGAAAGTATTGAGCCAGGGCTTTTCCCTCTGCCTTTCCGCAGGCAGGATTCATTCAAGCTGAATCCTTTCAGCTCTTCAAGAGGGATTGGCTTTACTTTTAGGGACTTAAGGTAGTATGATAAAAACAACGGAAAAGCAACAGGGTTGAAATTAAACTTGGTTATTGACGTGTAAGTAAAAGACATTTCTATGGGAAGAAAAGCTAATAGCTTTTAGGGTCACTGGTTGCTTCAGATGCATAATTAGATTTAGAGCGCAAATAACCTCTAGGTTAAGAACTGATGCATCACAGGTTGACTCGTGGACACTAAGCTATTTTATTTTCTCTGGAAACTAATATTTTGAAAGCATGCTTAGTGTGAGTTGTGTCCACTTCTGAAGAAAAGGAACAGTCGTTTCTGTAGCCTCAGAAAGCCTTAGCAGTCAAGGCTGGTGAAAGTCAGCCAGATTTACACCCAAAATGCTGCAAAACTCATTGCTGATCTTGACACCTCATCTGCAGAGGGGTTCAAGGCTTGTTGACATCTGTACTTCTGGAGTACCGAGAAACAGACAGTAGAATACCCACTGTAATAGTTCTTCATACCTCAAAGTCACCCTGTTCAAACACCAAAGAGAATGATTCTAGTTAATTTATCAATACACCTAATAATTAATTGCAGTAGTTCACTGTTGAATGAACTGTCCGTTTGCACGTCTCCATTGCTTTTTTTCCACAAGATTGCTTCAGCAGATGCTGGAACTGTCACTTATTTTGTGATTATTTAGAAATAGCCATGAGTGAACAGAGCTGTACTTCTTGCCTATTCAAATGCAGAAGTTGGCCTGTCCCCAGACTTCTTCCTTTGGATCTCGTCAGGGCTTTTATAAACCAAACAGGAGAGAGAATTGGCACTTTAGTGTTTCCAGAGCTTGTTAACATCTTATTTTTATGGATGCTAGACATGCATTTCAAGGGAGAGTTATGGTCTTACTACTTGCAGGGGAAGGCCGTATAGAGAAGCAGATGCAGTTGCATTAGTAATGTACCGAGTAGTTCTTTGCCATGTGTCTTGGTATTGAATCAATGTATAGATATCTACTTGCTTTAGGTAACGTTGTTGGGATGAAGCTACAGTGCAAGCACACGGCTAACTTGGGTCAATTAAAACGGATAACTAAGGTTCTTAATGACATTTTGGCTGAATTACATAGGTACAGTGTTGTTTTGAAATCAACTTGCCATGTAAAGCTTCTAGTTAGTGCCTTCTGTAACCTGCTATTTCCTAATGTTTTTGAATTATTAGTCACTAAATTTGTAAGTGGAGGTGGGATCATTTGGTTAAGTTTGTCTGTCTAGTACTTCACATTATAATACCCTGCTTTGTCTTGCTGTAACTTTAACAAAATGTAACTGCCTGGACTGAACTGTCCAAGCCTAGTCTCAGGCTGATTTCTTTTTTAAGACATTTAGCCAAAAGAGCTCATTCACATCCAAGAACGAGTCAATTCGATAATCTCTGTGATTAGAAAAGAAACCACCCAAAAAAACCTGCAGAAAACCCACCAAAACACCAATGAACAACCACAAAACCCAAACCTAGACTCTACAGAATTGAGGAAAAGCTACCTAAAACTGTGAATGGATTTGGCCTTTAGTTGTTCCTTTGAAATCTGCTTATATTTAGCAAAACAGTACATCTGTGAAAACTTTCAGTTCACATATGCCTAGTGGTGATGACTTCTGTGTCAGCTGTTAAAACTCCCCAAAGGCTCCATTTGAGCCTATTGGAAGGTTTCCTCCCCCACTGAAACCGCAGCGTTCAGCAGAAGCGGGATGCGTTGGATCTGGTTCACAGGCAGGAGGGCAATACTGCAAGGGGGGCTGTTGTCCCTGCAAAAGGGGCCATGGGGCAGACCATGGAGCGGGCTGGGGATGGATCTGGGCTGGGCTGGGGTGGGATGGGAGATGCTGTGAAAAATGGGAAGAGAAGCACTACTTCACCACAGTGTACTGGAACTGGGTAAGAGGTAGGGGTAAAGAGACGGGCTTGTGTTGGAAGCCGAGGAGCTGGGCAATGGAGCCAAGAGGAAGAGCCAAAGAAAAATCGAGATGAGGGACTGCCCCACTACAGGTGTGCACGTACATCTTGGGGCACTTGAATACTGTCTTGGAAAGCTGGATTCTACCTGTGTCATTCCTGTGGGGTTCTTAAGATGCCAGGCAAGGAAATGAGGCTGTTTATTTCTCAGAAATTATCCCTTGTTGCATATTTCTGGCTCTCTGGGTACCCAGCTTAACAGTGAGAGTTGAGTTCTTGACACACAAAGCACTCAACAGATGCTGCTGAAGTCTTTAGGACCTCAGCCTTGGAAATACAAAGATGTAATCATAAGAACTGAATGAATTATTGACATCTCAAATTGATTGTCAGTAAACACGTTAATTATGAATCATTCAGCAGCTAAAGTCAACAAGATCAAAGCACAGCGCATGTACCTTGAGTAGCCACTTGTACGTGAGGCCAATATTAAAAACATGGGAGCTAGGACTGCTCTACAACAATTTCAAGTTTATCGAAATATGAAGGACACATACTGCATAAAACTTCCATGGAATAAAATTTATCTGAACGTCAAGGTGGAATGCTGGTTGGAGTAGATGCTTTTGGGAATTCATATTATTTCTTTTCTTGGTTTTGGTTTATTTTTGTTTTCATAGATACCAACAAAAAAAATTCCATCACTTGTGCACTGCATTTGTGCAGGGTACAGTTATTACTAGGCAGCCAATGATGTCACTTTTATGGGGGTAACTGAATTTGTATGACTTCTAGTTTAGCTCTTGTGAGTAAAAATAATCATGCAGGTGGTGTACCAGGACTTTGGTGCAGACTGGGACTATATTCTGTTTGCTCTCATGCTGCCACATCTCTGCGGCTGTTGCTATATGAACTGACTCAATTAAAGCTAGTGAAGGTCTAACTACACAGTATACAATGGAAGTGCATTTGAAGTCTCTGAACAGTTTATGAGGCTTTTGGTATGCCTCATGCAGAGAGATACTATTGATAGTTCAAATGAGCAGGGACTATCTGGTGCCTGAATGTCATGAGTTAAAAGTCAAAGGGCAAAACACTGGTCTCCCTTAAAGCCAGCCGAAGTTTTGCTGTTAACTTCAACAAACCTAGGACTTCTCCCATAATTCTGTAACCTTGATTTTTGGAGAAGAAGGAATTGCGTTGTGCTTTTACTTCTTGTGGTTCCACCAAGACTCCGTATTCTAAGTGTTTTTAAATTTTCTTTTATTTACTCTGATTGTGTTTTGTGGGAAACTAAATTTAAAGTGTATTTAAGGGCCCCAGAGACCTGCTCTGATGAACTACATCAGGAGAAGCTGAACATCTGCTTGATGCTTGGACACAGCTTTAGCAGAACTCCTAATAGTTCAAAAGCAATTGTAGAAAATCTGTTTGCTTTTAAGTTTCAAAACTCATTGCTCAAACTTTAAATTTTAATGTCCTTCCATACAAATAAAACAAAGTAGAAAACTCAATACAAAATATTTACCACCTGGGCACAAAATGTATAAAAGGAGAAGGGAAAGAAAATCAAGCATTTTTCCAATTTTAGGGTGGTTTTACACAAAGGAAACTGAATTCTGGAATATAACAAAAATGTGTATCATACCAACATGAAGATGTTTTAACAGTGATTGTATTGGCTTAACAAATGCCTGTTTTATCAGTTGTATTTCACATGTGAAATGAAATGGACTTTATAGTAAATAGATTTTTTTTTTTAATTTCAATTAACAATTTTTTTATCATAAGGAAAACGTACAGAATTTGTGTGGAAATCCATGTACTATGTTTACTCAAATAAGATCATACTTGGCTGCAAACTTTTAAATATAATAGAATGCATTTAATAGCAATCTTTTTGTGGTATCATCATTATTTATGGACATAACATTCAAAGTATGGAAATTCAGTTGTGGATCAAAATGACCATAAAAACAGTAACTCAAAGAACCTTATAAACATGTCAACACCCATCATTTATCACAGATGGCTCATACCAATGTAAAAAACATATAAAATGTAGTATAATTCTCAACATATGGTTTACTTTGTTGCATTGTTCCTACATATTATTTGTGTTAAAATCCAGGAAATTCTATTATGAAGAGAATATTGGGTTTTGTTTATTAAACTAAAGTACAGGTTAAAGTAATTCTTTTCTTGCGATGAACATATACCAACAGTGATTAAAAAATAAACATTTATTTACAAAATATTGATGCATACATTTTACACAAGTCAGTTATATCAAAGTGGTTTTTTAAACAATATCTGTAGCAACCAACTATTTGCATTGGTTTATCATAGTGCAAATGGTAATGTTGCAAAGGCAGGTTATAATGTGGGATGACAATTTGAATGTTACGCTTCTCTGCTGCCTTTTGTTTTACTACATCTAGAAAACTATTCCCTTTCATTTAAAAAACATCTATTTCTTGCGAATGTTGAATAGTGTACCTGAGGATAGGGCAAATTTGTTATTATTCTAAATTCCTTCACTTAGATAACTATCTCTCTATTTACTTAGCCTGCTTACGTAGCACCATTGCCATTGATTACTATCATACTAATGAGAAAAAGGAATGGAAACACGCTAAATACACTAAGCCATCCCTAATTTCAGGATTTGTCCATTTATGTGGAATTTCTTCTGATTCTGCACTATATATTCAAGTGTTTAAGGATGATTCTGGTGGTATTGTGTAGTGGTGTATATGTTTACCAGTATATATTTTCCTGTAAATACAATATTAAGTGAAGCTGTGAAGAAATGGCCTTAAAAGCCCACTCCTTCCGTCCTCAGATGAGAAGGAGCTTGCTTTTGATTACCAACGTGTATTGAAACCTGCATATAAATTTGCATCTGAATGACTGAATATTGGTTCCCTCGCAATGTAAGAACTCCGTGTATTAAATCCGGTGATTTTGATTGTAGCTTTTCTTTTTCACTGGCTCAAAGCCAGCCATTAGGTAACTATATCGTCCTTTAGTTCATGTTCTGTAGCTGGTGCTGCACTAAATCTGTACGATAGCCTATCATACAGCATATAGGATGTCGGCAATGCCTAGCGTACGTAACTTCACAGTTTCAAAGACTGGTGAGGGGGTATAACTTTTTTTTTTGGTAGCTTCCATAATTTATGAAGCGGCGGATCTCACGACGATCTCATGAGCACCCGCAGCGATCTACAACCATGGCCGGTATCTTGCCGTATATTATTTGTTCTTTCCCATTGAAGTACAGCATGTTTATGGGGGACATCTTGGTGGGCGTGCAGCAAGGGCCTGCCGAACCTCTGGGGTTTGCTTGGTGTACGAGGTGAGTGTGCGGGTATTTTTGTAAAAATACAAATTCGCATTCTCCGGAGCAGTAATTGGCTTTGTATCTTTTAGGTGCGATAATCCAGTCCCATCCAAAAGCTTCAAAATCCACTGTCAGTGGGTAGCGACAACATCGGGATTCTGTCGAGTGCTCGTCGCAGTCAAGGCCAAAATCTCTGCGGGACCGTTTCGGTGTGTCTGTAACTCTGACCTCTAAAAATGGGTTCTGTGAGGAGAGGAGAAGGAATCGGAAGCATTACTGAGGTAGACCTAAGTTCAGTAAAAACATGCAAATAGATAATATCTCAGACAGATGTATCAAATTAATGTCCTCAAATAATGTTTGCAAACAACACTTTGTCCTCCTGCAAATCTCTGCTACAGTTGATCTCTGCTCAAGGATTATTCCTCTTTTTCATGCTAAGGACCAGCATTTCCCTGCTGTTTCTCTATAGAGCTTTAATTTCTGTGTATCTCTTTCTGAAATCACCATCAACTCTGTGCTAGCATCATTTCGGTTAACTGCTAAAAGGTTTCAGAAATTTGGAGGATGCTAGATTTTTACTTTTGATGTGGGTTTTTTTGTTTCTTTTAAACCCCATAATACTTTTTTTCTATGGAAGAACTCCCAAAAGGAAACAAAGAACTCCAAAAACTTTTCAAGGGCAGGACCAACTGGTGTTGGTCTCCCTTTTGTGAGTCCTTCTGAAATTCCCTTCATTAAAGTCATATTCAGTTCAGGCTTTCTGGATATCAAGGAAGGCTTCTTGTCCAGACCAAGGAGGAGAAAAATCACTCCGTAACTGCTATCATTCTTGAATGGCTGCAATGGCAGTAGAAATGAGTGTTTCACCTGCTGGTACAGGTTACTTGTACTTCACAGCTTTCCCCTCTGCCAGAGGGCTGAATTTGCTGTACTGAATTTGGAGGAGCAGCTAATATTTTGACTCCCGAAAGAGCCCTGAGGCCAGGAATGTACTTCTGGCAGATCTCTGAGCCACGTGCTTCCTACCAAAGGTGTGTTTCCACAGTCACCAACTGAGAATAGAAGGAAATTGCAACCTTCACAATCACGAGTTTGAAAAAGTTCCTGAAGTTTCCTCCATTCCCCGCACTGATTTCAGCCCTGCGTGTTGGTTTGGCACTGACCGGGCTGTCCCATGAATGCTGTTCCTTAGGAGTAAATAACAGCCCTGCTAACTGTGTTACGTGGATTTGTCCCTTCCAAGATACCCGCCTTTACGGCTGCAAGTTGTCCAGCTGCTGGAGACGCTCCTCCCAAAGGTAAATGATATGGGGAGGGGCTTGGTGGGAGGAGCATCCCCATACTGGGAGCTGCCAGAGAGGAGCCGGAGAGAAGTTGCCTCTCCCATTATCAGCCATGCATCTAACCCTGCCCTGCTGCTGAATCGGTTTGTTTTTACAGATGATGATAACCATGGGTTATCCACATGTGTGAAAACAGAGCGTTGGGTATTTGAATGAATGGAGGTGGTGAGGACATTCCTTATCATGATAGCCAGCTGGCCTGTTTCAACTATGGGAGATCCACATCTGTACCGGATCTGCAATTAAGATACCACAGCATTTTTTCCTTTAAGTCCTTTTAACTGCATTATACTGCTATGAAGTTTAACATTACATAGCTACATAGATACGGTTGGACTCGATGATCTTAAAGGTCTTTTCCAACTTAAATGATTCTATGATAAACAGATTGATCGACTGCACAGAAGTAAAAATAAAATAATATTCTTTATCCTTTATTCAAAAGGAGGGATTTCTTGGTTGTGATTGTTTCAGCTGCGGTAGGTTCACAAATTTTTATAGGTTTTTTTAATAGGATTAGTGATTTACAGAAACAAATCATGAGGAAAATGCTGTAGTTTAACTGGTACACTTCAGATTTAATTTGTTCATCTATACTTACAAAAAGAAACCAGATAGTTATTTTATGCTCTTTCTCATCATTATGACCCATTTATTGTATCAAGCAGAAGTTCTCTAGTCAAACATTTCTAATAGGTGGGATGATGCACTCTATCAAATACTAAAAGGTACACAACATTATGAATGTGAGAACAGATCTTCATAAACATAGATAATTCTTGCTGTTGTTAATAGAAAACATATGCATACAGAACAGGGAGAAACTCCCTCACAGTTTGAATGCAAAAAACTTTCTCAGCACTATCAGAGGCAGCTTTCCTGTCAATGAAATAATCCAATGACTATTCTTTTTAGCTTTACCACTTATTAAACAGTATTTGCTCTCAAATTTGAAAACGATGTTACTTTTGATAGTTCCATCCGTCAGTAATTACCAAAACATTTTCCAGATAACGCCTCTCAACATCTTACTGAAGTACTGCAATATGTCTCAATTTTTCAAATAGGGAAATGGAGGCACAGGAATGCTATTGATTTTGACATGATAAGAGAGCAAAGAATGAAAAAATTGGCTGTACAGAACCTGTATCTTCCATTCCCTAAACAATGCTTCCATTTTATCCTTAAAACACAACTTAAATGCTTTCCAATAAAATGCAAGATATTTAAATGGGATTTTTCTAAAGAAACTTACCAATCCATCTTCACCTGGTCCTGGGAAAGTTACAGCAAGATCTCGTCCATTCTCATCAAAAGCTTTTATTTCGATGCCTAAATTGGATTCGGGCTGTTTGAGCCAATTTTGCAACACTGTCTTCACATCAATACTCTGCCAAATACCAGTGCCTGGGTTCATGTCAAGTTTCAAAGATCGAATTCCAGTATATCTTGTACCGTCTTTCATGGGTTTAATAAGTCTCAGGATCTGCACAAACACTGTTGTAGGTTTTTGGACTTGCCTCAAGTATATCCACAATTGTGCCTTTACTACTTTGTTATATTGTATTTTAGAGCTAAACTTAAAGAAGCAACATTTTGGTTTTCCCTCCATTTGTACAAGAAAATCAGCTATAAATGAATGGAAAGAACAGATTACTGAACAGGGAACAAAAAGAAATATGCATATATAAACCCAATTCTTTTTTCCAGACCGTGTAGGAAGTCTTACAATGTTATAAACGGTATCAGTAACAAAGTGGATTTAACTTAATTCATTATCTGTGGTTCATGCTCTACAGCAAATTTTATGGATGTCAATAAAATCATTATGCTATCACCTAAAAGTAACATCGTGTGACAAGGAACCGATGACTGTTTTGTAAACAGGCTAAAATGAGATTTGGCTAATCATTTTCTAAATAATTCTAGTTGGTGCCTTGTGCTCCATAGGCTAAGCAGAGTGGAGGTGTGCTCAGGGTGAAACTCGGAAATGATGGGCAATCACGAGAAGATGCGCACTGCGGAGGACCTTTGCGGTCCTTGGCATGCTTGGGGCTCTGATCAGTGGTACCAGTGCTGTGGGCTGACCTGTACAGCTGCAAAAAAGCCTCTTTCCCCCGAACAAAAACTACCTGGGGAGAGGGTACAGCCTATTCCACTTCACAGTGACTACTTCCAACTCACTTCTGCTACTCGTCTCCTGAGGACCTTTGTAAAGCATGCAGAAGAGCAACTTTGCATAAGCTGACTCAACACGTATGTGGTGATCCAGCTATTTCTAATTTACTAAATAGCCTTAGTATGCTACACATCGTACAAACAGAGACAACCATGGGCAAACTACATGAAGACTTTAATGTCTTTTCTAAATAGAAAACCAAGTAATTAAGAGATTAATCTAAGGATCATTTTGTTTTCATTTGAACAGTATTACAGAAAATTCATGTGCAGGGCAGTGTTCCTCCTTCCTGTAGCCTACGATGCAGCTGTCATACCTAGTCATGGCAGTATCTTTCCATGCCAGGATAAAATGGGTAATACTAATCTTAAATGGTGCAGGGCTTTGACATTCATAAATCTTACCACTTAAGATACCTGTCTCTTTAGTGCATTGAAAATAGTTTAAGGGATTTTTATAAAAAGTAAGAAATGAACTCAGATCAATGAAGTACAATGACTTTTCTTCAGTCATTGTAATTATATAACAGTTTAATTAAAAATAGTGATAAAGCCTTGGACATAATAGGCTGGAATAAAACTGCTGGCAGAGCTCAACTTTGTGATAAGGCTGCAGTAATATATTGCTATTAAGTACACATCTTATTAACCAATAAGTTGAAAAATTTTACAGATAAAGTTACTTTTGCATCGAGGCGTACACTTTTAGCTGGCTAGAGCAGCTGATTTTATTCTAGTATGTGTATTGTAACGATATCTGTAACTGCTAACATGCCTTGTATGTCCTGTCATCTTTTTCCTTTTTGACATCATATTCGTGTTATTTAAAAAAACAGCTGCCATAGCCAAATACTTTAGCTGATGAAGAACATAAGATACTATAGTATTAGCCGTGCAAAAGATACTTGATAGGAGCCATAGCAGATGTTTAGCACTCGGAAGATAACTCAGAATCTGCTCATTCAGTAAATGCCTTCATTCTTCCTTGGCACGACTACTGGAGCCGATTGCTATAGCATGAACATTTTAACATTTAAATCTGTTACACGCATATTTGCTTTAAATATATAGTTTTAACTCGGAGGTGGGTGGTGCTAGTTTATGGGATCAGCAAACAAGCAAGAATTTAACTCTATACTTGCACTTGCTATAACATGTTGCACTTAGGTAGGTCTAGTGCTCTGAACTGTACTTCTGCTGATTTCTATTGCTCCTAAAAATACTGGCCAGTGAAACCTCCCTCAGAAAAATATAGTCATCTCGTTATCTGCATTTGTACTTTATATTTGTGATAGGAAATGCCCTGAGCACTGCAGATAACGAAGTCAACTAAGCTGCAGATCTCCCTTTGCTTTCTAAGGCAATGGGCAAATCCTAAATGCTACAGGGCATACACGTTATTAGGAGCTGAAAACTGAACAGTAAAACAAAGGATCGCAACACGGTCATCTGAACCTGGCTCAAATTCTTTAGAAATAATGCTCTCCTCCCTCCCTCTAGCAGACTTCAGCCAGCAGCCTGTTGGGAGAGCCCGAGGAGGAGTTGCGTGGCTCTACAGCAGGGAGACAACTCTCTCGGAGGAGCAGTGGGAGGCGAAAGCAGCAGGGTTACTTACACTCCGTAGGCATTGTGATAATCGTTTCGGTGGTGGCATGATAGTCATCGTCTTCCAAAGAGCCATCGCTACTGTCGTCTCTCTGGACATCATACTGATCAATCAGTTCCTGTAGCGGAGGAGCTTTGGGTAAAAGTTGTTTAATAACATCCCTGCTAATGTTAGGAGCTTGTTCCAGACGCAGTTTGCTGAGGATTTGAATTTTTATGGCTTCTATTCTGGAAGATTTTGTATTCTGTCTCCATGTACAAGCATTGCACAGTCCATCTTTTTCGGCGTTCTCTGTGGGCTGACTACCATCATCAAGAGCCACCGGATCAACTGAAATCAGCATGAACAGGTAAATATAAACATAGATCGCTAGCTTTTGCATGGTCTCACATTCAGTGCAGCTTCCCCCCCCCCCCTTTTTTTTTTTTCCTTTCCCCTTTCCCTTGTCCTTTTAGTACTAAACAGATCCGTGAAAGCAAATGCAATCTGAGAGACAGCTTGCCACACTGGTGTACCTTATATATTCCAAGGGGGCTTTTTATACTCCAACTTTGATTAGGCTCATGTCGTCAAACCCGACGATTGGTTGCTGTCCCAACAATGAATCTGGCTGTCAGAGGGTAAAGCCCTGTCGATCACAAGTCACTAGACAGCGTTTAGTTACAGCCAAGGGTGAACTGATTTATCTGGACGCGTCATAGAGGATATGTCTTTGCATACTGAAAGGATATATTTCCAAGTATTGTGGGCAGCAGTACTGAAAGACAGCACTGTCATTCTTAAATATATACCAACCGTGTACTTGTACTGTGAATCAAGACAGACCTCTCTCTAAACTTGCTTTAAGGCTTCTGCCAGTTTTTTGACTTGAAAGTTTGTGCTATTTAAAAGAAAATCCCAGGGGATTACCATTAGCAGTCAGGGAAAAAATACTTTAGAAATGCATTGCAAACAGTGCTAACTTGTGTGGCTCAACAACTAAAATACATTGAGCAGTGCATATTTCAGAAAACCTTAGTGGGTTTTCCTGCTAGGTACTAGTTAAAGCAGTCATAAAGATTTTGTGCATATATGACTCTCTGTAAATGCATATCTTATCTGTTTGTCCCTTTAGTATATATCCAGTCAACAGAACAGATCCTTTACTGAATTAACAGTCAGTTATGAAAAATGAGTCTGTCCCTTCTTCATACTATCACTAGGTCAGCAGAATCCTGGGCAGTAAATTAAATATTGAGAGAACTTTAGTAGCAGAGGTATTTTTAAGGAATATCTTTAGCTACTCACTCTAATATTATACAGAAATAATAAAGCTTGTTTTTTCCATTAGTAGTGAAAGTATTAAAAGACTTAAAACATTTAAATCTCTACTGTGAGTATACCTTTTCTTCCATGTCATCTTTTATTTCTGTTCAAAATGTCTCTGTATTATGCCAATGTATGTGATACCTTCCTGTGCAATGTTTTCTGCATAAGAGTGATACATCTAGGCATGATTTTGTACTTACAGGTTATGATTTATAAAAATCTTACAGCAATGTAGTTCACATTTGATGTGCTGCTAGCAAGAATTATGGAATTCATGCTTAGTTGGGGAGGTGGAGGGACTGAGGGGGTTACTGTTCAGCATAGGCTGCGTATTACAGCAAGCCGAAATCCTGGAATTTGTATGTGATGTGTATATTTGTAATCTGCGTATTACAGCAAACAGAAATCCTGGAATTTCATGCAATATGCCAAAGTTTGCCTAAGTTAGGACTGAATTGTCAGTTTCTCACTGAATTTCTCTTCTTTTTCCATTCTGAGTACACCTAAAAATGTGGCAAATAGGGTTTTTTTGCATATGCTTTTGTAGGAAAAATGTTGGTATATAGAAAGATGTGGGACAGAACTTTCAAAGAGCTTTTTGTTTTCCTGCCTGGTCATTAGTATTATTTTGTATCACCTCTCCAGGGCATGCAAATTCACCGCATAGCACAGAACTGAGCCTAATATTCAGCTCATGACCAGTGACGTAAATCATGAGTATTCAATTGAAATTGATTGTCCTACCCTGGTGTAAGGTTGATGCAAGCAATAGATGTGTCATGCTCGCACATTCCAGGCCTATGGCTTTAGGGTCAGACCCTGATACTCTGATTTCAGCCAAAATCCATGTTTAAAGCAAGCAGTTTGACTTCTTAGCTCCTGAGCATTTGTTTTTTACACAAGATACCGGCGCAGCTACCCTCAACGTGTGGTAACATAAATGGGCTTGTGGTTCACTGAAACTGGAAGTCAGGGTAGAGCTGAGTTTGCAGTGGAGACTGCCTGCCATGCCTATAACATATTTTAAACAGACTCTTAGTGCATTTCAAGTGCTGGAAATGTATTTTTATAGAAGATGCATAGGATGATTCGCAGTAAGAATCTTTTTGAAAAGCACTGACCCTGTTAGTGAATTTTTAGGGGGGGTTAGGTTGGGGTGGGGTTTTTTTGTTTACTGTTATGACAGTGAATATCATAATAAAACTATTTTTTATTATTTTTTTATTTAAAACCAGAGTGATGTAACCAGTTGGGTATAAAAAGGAATCTATCCCCAAGTGGAAACGTTGACAGGTACCACGTTTCACGCTAGAAGCAGTTTTAAAGAGAATGATGATCCATCAATAAACAGGTGGAAATAATGATGCAGTCATTAATATCAGAGTAATTAAATGCTCTGGCAGACCGTGGCTGTAAGCCACTCATGTTGGAGAGGGGACAAGAGAAGCGCTCAGCAAAGCGATGCCTCCAGCACCGTGACTCCTCTTTGGATGTGCTCTGCAGCAGCTTGCCCGGTGCTCAGCGGCCACATGGTACCTGGCCAGCTCCTTCTCCTCCAAGGTCTTCCCACTCTGACTGTGGCTTGCCATGAGCATGCAGAACTTCAATTTATTTTTTTCCAGTCTTCTGCAACGATTCCATTGATTTGCAACAAAAAGGGCCCCTTCAGCGTTTCTTTCTTTATGACTGCAGGACCAAAGTCCCCTCTTGTGTGCCTGAAACCCCAGTGAGCTCTGAGCAAGAGCTGAGCTTGCTCTCAGCCACCAAGGTGACACGTGGTGGCAAACAGATCCTACTGAGCACCATGCCTCTGCTCACTATTTAGTAGTAGAAGGCAGCAATTGCAGCTTAGAGCAGTGGCATAGGGACTGCCGACCAAGGATGACAAAAGTGCCCCAGAATTCACCAGCAGCTGCAAAACCGAGAGCAATATTTTTCCAATATTTCCCTCATAAAATGCACTTCATGTCCATGTACTCTGAATAACTCTAGGCTGTTAGTAGAATACCTTTCTCTTCACCTTTTGTTGTTGCCATCTGTTTCTTTTCTATGAGACTGCAAGAATTTGGAAGAGACCTTAAACAGTTGCACTTGATGAGGAGCTATTGAAGTATCTAATTTCTTTAATAATAATAATACAATATGCAAATTGTTTTTCTTTTTTACTTTCATTGTAGTGTTTTTGGAAAGTGATGACTACAGAAGTAGGTGACAGAGGTGGGAAAAGTAAGTGACCAGGTAAAAGTTGTTCCAAAAATTTATTTGGCAAAAAAATAATTTAAAAAAAAAAAATAAACCCACCAAGACATTACCACCAGCAAAACTAAAGAAGAGTTAAAAATGAAATGCACATCTTACTGAACTTTATGGCATTTTAATATTATCTTTGGGATTTGTGTCATTCTACCCGCTGTGCCTGCCAATAGTGAATAGTATTCCCAATCCTAACTATTCAAAGATCATGGCTCAGGCCCCCAAAATCAAGCAATGTAAGAATGTGTTCCTTTCTAAAGGAAAAAGGCACACATCTGTCTACCTGTCAACTTCTCCTCTCCTATCCCCCTTCCAACAGGAGCTTTTGTACTCATTGGAAAAACCTAAAAAAAAGAAGGAAAAAAAAAAAAACCCAAAACCTACCCCCAACAAATTTGTCCGATATAGAGGTTTCAAAGACACTGTGTTACTGTGAGTTTTATGGAAAAACAGTGACTGTGTGGAGGAAAAGGAGATTACTAATGCCCTCCCTGAGGAGAAGGCAAACAGAGCCCAACCATTACCCATCCTTTTTGGCAGCCCTTAATTAGCCAATCAGTTTGTGCTTCTCCGGCATTAGTCAGCACGCTGATAGCTCTGGACCATCTACAGTGTGTCATCCCTTGCCGGGCCAGCAACACAGAAAAAATAGATAGGAAGCAGGATGGGATTTGAGCTTGTTTTGGAGGTGGACCAAGCAGACATGGAAGGGAACCAGGACATTTCTGAGAAAAGGGAGAGTTACAGGGGTATGAAGGAGCTGCTCTCATGGCAGGGAAGGAGAGGGACGTGGGTTATAACCCTGCCAGAAATGGGACGACTTCATCCTTTTGTAGGCTAGATTTCCAAACACTTCCTTACAGCCTGCAGGACCAGAAATTCACTCTTTTTTTTTCTGTTGTTTAAGTTAAATTCAATAGTTCCCATAATTGATCACCTCAGAAGGTAGAACTTGAAGAAAAAATCTGGTGGTGTGCAATGCACTGTAAACCTGTGATTGCTGTTTACTTTGATGTCAAGTCCTACCTCTAAACCAGCTGGCTTCTCTCCCTGGTTTGTCTTATAAGAAGATATAACATTCCTTCTGAGCTGCTGAGGAAGATACTCTTTGAGTCACCTTGTCTCTCACTTTTGTCACCACAAAGCCTAATTTCTAGAATAGCATATTGAAATGGAGAGAAAATTCCATTTTAAATATTGCTGGACCAGATTAATCTCTCACTTAGCTGCAATAAGCTGGGACTAATGTTTGTGAAGTAATTTTGGTCAGAACAGTTCAATTTGAATGGAAAAATTCAGACATATAATTAAATGCAATGGGGTTAGGGTGTTTTAAGTGCTTAACTATGAGGCTAGCTGTCTTAACTCACCGGGTGCTTGTTCTTAGCCACCTGAATCACCAGATAAATGCATTACTTTGAACCTCAAAGCAGGTATAAGGTCATGTCTGTGAAACACCTAGAAAGAAATCTTGCAATTACAAAAAGCCTAGGAAAACATCATCCCAATCACATTATGTGAACTAAAGCTGCAGCTACTATAAGGCAAAAGTAACCACTTTTAAAATTCAACTTATTACCATGAACTAAAATATGAAAGCTGTAACTAGTATGAATTCTTGCTCTGTAACAAATGTCCTGAAACAGTTTGTCCTCTGCTATACATTTTTTTTTTTCCTCCTACAAAAGTGGTCATATATGACCTTCTAAACATCGTGCTGTATCAGCTACTGGAAGTCAATTTTATTTCGTTATTTTGATGGTATGGATATTTAATTCCTTCATCTTACCAAAAAAGAAATAAGTTCATCTTGTTTTCACCAGTTTTGAGTTCCAGGTATCAGAAAGCATATTTCACATAGGAGAGGAGCATGCAAGGTGCAGAGTACGGTTCCACTGGGACACTGGCATCTGGGTGGGGTATGCCACAACTCCTTCTCAACCTCTGCTGTCAGCTTGTTTTCCCAGGAAAACCACGATGTTCAGGGATTTTGGGTGGTGTCCCCCAAGGAGGGTCTGTGTCTGCAGTTTGAGTATTAGGACAAAACGTCATTCTGTCTGGCAGATGATTTCCTCAACTCAGGATCTATGGGAGACAGTAGTGAGTCCTACCTGCTAAGGAGTTTCTCCCAAGCCATGGTATGTAAGCACGCAATGGATAAAATGGGGGGAAATGGGTAAAACTGGTGGCAAATGGGTGCTGTGGCTATTTTGGCCCATGATGCACCTCTCAGCTTGCCCAAGAGATGCTGCTGAATGTAGGCTTCAAGAAAGTCATACGGGATCCCCTTCAGCTTCTGACTTCCTCTTGCCCTTCTGGCCGTTTCCTTCCTGCCTGCAGCTTTTGTGTTGCTGTGCGTAACTGCAAGGGTGGAATGAGCCAAAAATGCCCCATCACTTTTTTCTCTCCTACATGTTCCAGTACAGGTTGCTCCAGAACCAACCAGATACTCTAATGGAAATGAACTTGAGAGACAGATAGGGGAATATATTCCCATTAGGCTCATTAAAAACATTTAAGGAAGGATGCAATTACACTGAAAGCTGCCAGTTTTTCCAAGTTCTTTTGTATTCAGGATTTTATTCTGCAGCCTTTGCTATGGTGTCTGTATATCTTACAATAAATCTTATAACAGAGCCCTGTTAAATACCTGTTTAATTTTAAGGGCTCTACCCTTGTTACAGGATGCTACCTTTTCTTTAGAGTTGTAGCTTTTATGCTTTTACCCAGAATTCCTGACATTCATCCTGACATTCATCTTCAATGTCTTTTAAAATAGCTGCATCAGCCACCGCATCACTGATGGGAAACCTTGAATTCCTCTGTGGAGCTGTTACTCTATTGGAGAGGTTTCGCTTCTGCATTTGCACAATCAAAGTGCTTGAAATACCAAAATACTTCATCTTGGTATTACTAGCTACAAGAATGCTTGTGTTCTCTCGAAGGCACAATTCTTTGAAGGGGATTTTCGGCCCCGGAGGTCAGTGATTTGGTATGAGTGGCCTGTCCTCTGCTGGGTTGTTCGGGAACGGCATCCACTGGGAAACGAGGGCCACAGCTCGGAAGAGTCTTTTTTTTGTTCTTTGTTTTTTTTCCCTTTTTTTTTTTCTTTTTCTTTTTTTTCTTTTTCTTTTTACTTTTTTTTTTTTTTTAAAATACATGATGGGTTAAAAGCTACCAGATATTCTTGATAAAACCAGAAAAATGCAGTTTTGCAAAATGCAGTGAATTTGACTCTGCTTAATCTTACCCAGTGCTGTAATGGACTGAATTAATTAACCTTTTGATCAGAAGATAGCTATAAGTGGGATAGATTTGGCTCCTTGTCTCAAATTCTCCCTTTGCTGCCCTCCCTATGGCCTGTGTGCCTCCTTTGCTTTGGTCCCACTCCATGGTTTTGCCTCTACTGAATACAGATACAGGCTGAAGGGGAACAACCTGTAACACCTGGTACCTGCTTGTTTATAAGCAATAAGTAAAATCACAGCAATATAATGATATACAGGGGTAAGAATAGCTTTTTTCTTCTTCTGATTTTTGTAAGCAAGGAGCTGGCTTTGAAGTAAAGTCTTCTAAAACTCAGCATTTGGGACAGTGAATTCATAAATACATTGAATTCTAATGGTTAAAATAAAACCAGTTTTCTGGGATTGCAAGCCTGGCACGTCATTCCAGCAGTGTGCATCTGCAGTAGCAACACATTTGCTGAACTCCTTTTAAGGTGGGACATAATCAGTCACACTGTAATACTTCTGATAATAAATAGTGTAATTATTTCACAGTGAAATAGATATTCAAAATGTACAGCAGTGTTCTCTCCTGGTTGCTGCCATACCTGCCAGGATCAGCCAACCGTACTCACACTGTGCATCGATTTCTGCACACACTGCAAAGGTGTTACTCTTAGTTTTTTATATATAGTGTTTAGATCCATGTTTAAGTGTTATAAACACAAATATTTCAAAAGTCAAAACAGGCCCAGAAATTGTAAGACATTTCTTGTAAATAAATATTGTGTACTCTGTATAAGCATAAGAATTTTTAGTTGTGCTGAATTATTTAGATGTTTTTAGGAATCTACTTTAAACCTGAAGCAAAAAGGAAGATTATCTTTCAGACTGAGAGTGGCAGATTGCCTCCCTTTCTCCTGGTATGTATTTTAAACAATAAGAAACATAACAACGTGATTTTGCCCATGGAACTTCTTTCAAAAATGTTCAGTAATGAAAACACAGTAAGGAGCAGTAATATCAACTTTTTCCTTTACAAGGTGCTAGTTTATACCTCATAGCGACACAGGACTGATGGAGGGGCTAATGATTTTTCCTGCTTAGAAAGCTCATTTGGGAATACATGGGTCACAATTCTTGCCCAAAGTTGTGCACTGTAGTCAATCTCCTGTCATTGCTCCAGGCAAGCAGAAAGAATAAGATGAAATTATGGTACAGCTTCTCCTTTCTTTTCTGACCTATGGTCAGTTTTAGGCTCATTTGAGGCAAGAGCCTCTATGATGGAACGGAAAGCGGTGGTAACATTCTCAAAGGAAGCCAAGAACGACATTAAGATCCACAGTCATTCAAGAAGGCCTTTGAATCTGGTGTGTTCATCAGCAAAGGAGCTGTTTAATTGACAGCTTAGAACTAGGTTACCTGATTTAACCCTGGTGTTAAAAATGCTGGTAATGCAAATTCTCGAAAACCCTGTGGAAAATCCCAAAACAGGTAATTTTTTTATGATAAAATATAACATATTAAAGCTTTCAAAGTAATTTAATAACAAAAGTCTATAATGGCAAAAAGCAGGCACAAAAGGACATAGCTTCTGATGAAGCTGCTTCTATTGAAGTAAGACCCCAAAAAATCAGGTGGTATCTGTGAAAAACCCTGTACCAAATAATGCAGAGACAGGAAATCATATAAACTGCTTTAGGGTTTTAGAAGACAAAGAGCAGATCAGAGACTGAGTAAAACTTCTTGATGATATTGATCCTCATTTGGAGGAGAAGAACATAAATGATAAGTTTTGTAATAAATGAGGTACCTTTGGAGGATTTTCATGTAATTAGTGTGACTGTTCAGAGGTGTTGGGGCATCCAAGGGAGGAAGAAACACAGCTTTTACTCCCTCTCCTTTTTTATCTCTTTCCTGGTTTGTTGTTTGCTCCCTGTTGATGTAGTAAAGATGTTTCATATTTATGAGCTCCATTATGGAGCATCAACTGAAGGAAAGCAGCCTGTACTGGCTAAAGCATTAGCTTTACTGCCTTTTCCTCTTGGGGACTTGTCTCTGGCTCCTTTAGCAGACACTTCTGATTCCTCACAATTTAAAGGCTGATGCTTTAAAAATTTACAAGCTTGTTTTTGTTTTGTTTTTTGGTTTTTTTTCTTGGGACTCACAAGCTTTTCTCTCCCATCAGCCTGCTAATTGGCAGCATCAGCCAACTGGTTGATGAGAAACAAGGATAAACCACAAAGGAATTGGCTGTTTGGGGTTTTTTACCTTCAGCAACAGGCTTTCAGACCCGCTCTATCATTCTGCAGATACATAAAACCACTTAGGAGTTAACTCTTCGTAGTCTTGTAGCAAAGAGCCTGGCTATCACTGTATCAATGGATATATGGCCTACACTCAGGGAAATGATGTAAAGATTTCATATTCTTTACTAACTATGCAAATAATTGACAGGATGCTTGCAAAACATAATTCATATAACAGATCTGAAATATTACAGTGGATATTGCTTCAGAGTTTAGTTTTAAGGCGTACTGGCATAATGCTAGCTGGAATGGGCATACTCCTATTAATGAACGCTAGAGGATGGCTTTTAGTGAGTAGATCTGGAACAGTTAATAGAAAAAAAATATTCCTCGGATACCCAGATTAGTAGATATAGAGGTATTTGTATGCTACTGACTTTGTGGTAACTACACAAAGCTTTTTTTGTCAAGTGAACTGTGTACCAGGATATTTTGAGTACACAAATCTCAGGAACTTCAAGTAGTAATTCACGACTGAAGTTTTAACAAATAAGGAAAAAAGCGTCTTGCTGCATACAAAAGGCAAGCTTATGATCAATTAAAAATATGATAGTTTGACCAAACCTTTAAGGCTTTCTAGTGCCTATTGATTAAAAGAGATGGATGGCACAATTAGGAATGCAATGCAAAATGGAAATAAAATTGAATCTTTCAAATTACTTTGTTATACTTTCTACAAATTATCGAAGTAGCTCAGCATTAAGAAATTGAAGCATTTTGTCATTTTGTCCAAAGCCTCTAGAACAAAGGAAAATCAATTAATGACTAGAATTGTGCAGTTGGCTGTTTTGCTAATTTTAAAGTTTGATTGATGTAATCCAATGATTTATATCAATAACTTTGAGAAAACAGCATGGTAAATTTTAATATCCCATTAATAACTTGGTAGAGAGAAATTGCTTCACTAGATCCTAAACTGTGTTAAAAATATTGTGTTTGTAGTTATGGGGGGAGAGTGTACATACATATATAGATTTTAGTTAGACATTCAACCAAAAGAGCAGGTTCTCTGCTCAAAAGTTTGCTCATTTTTTTCCTTACTATGCTGGTTGGCTTAATAAAAGAGATTGGCTTTCTGTATATCCCTTCTCACGTCAATCAATCAGGCATTAGCTAGGAGGACCATAATGTCACTAAATACTTTCCAGAATTGTGCTATACAAAGAATGGTATACATTTCTTATAAGAAATAAGGTCTATCAAAATAATCAGAAGGAATTACTTATTTCAACCTCTATTTGGAATTGTATGAAATGTATATTTGTTGTTCATATAGGAAGAATGTTGTACTTGGAAATGCTAATTATTTAGTGACGGATATATCTTCTTGTACTTTGTGTTAAGATTTGGTGTCAGCTGATATTGATATAAATTAATAATCTAATCTATTAATCATAAATCAAATTAACAGCTCATTATCTGAGCATTACCATATAGGGTTAAATTTAGTTTTCTCTTTCAGCCATTCAGCACTACTAAAGTGTAATAAAAAGAGGAAAACTGATAACCAATTTTGTAGCCTCTACTGTGAGTGATGCTGAACACACAAACAAGCATGTTTTGAAAGAACATTCTTTGCGTAACACCTTGGAAAGCTCTACTGAGCAAATAAGATGCTCTGTGTTTCAAGAAGCTCTTTAGTAGTCTCAAGCTACGTTAGCTCAGAGTGGAACGGGAGAACGCAGCACAAGTACAAACTCATAGGCTCTTTATAGCATCAGCAACTGCCACTGCACGGCACAGGATTGTATTTTTATTTTCTAGAGAGAATCTGACCTTCTCTGTTAGGAGGGCAACTTCAAGGCTTTGGTCACTGGGGCCAAAGCATGACTGGATGGATGCTTTTGCTGGAAGGAAGGGCAATAGCACAATTACTAGAAATGTGCTGAAGGATCTCCTGGCAAAAGGAGGAACACCTGCTTCAGGGTCGTAGTGGCCTGGCCAAACTTCTCCTCTTTCTTTTTATAGAAAAAAAAAAACCAACCAAAAAACAGCTGATGGTATGGGGGTGTTTTTTTACTTCAGCTTTCTCACAGTGTGGTCCCTGTGGAGTTTTCAATTCAGTATAAAAGTAGACAACACAGGAACACACAACACAAGCATCCCTACTAGTAGGAATCTGTGGAGGGTGAGGAGAGACTGACAGGCAGTCTGCAGCTCCCTGGTTTCCAAAGTAATAGCTACTGAGCACAGGAACCATGGCTCCTCTTCTCCCAGCCGCAGGTTGCGGTGATGGTAAACAAATATTTCTCAATCTTCCAGCAGTGGACTGAGCCTGAAGTGTGTTATTTAAGCTTTAATTTGGGGGAGGTCAGATTTCCTTTGGGGACAAGGTACGTATCTGAGCTTTGACTTGGGAGCAACTTTCCTCACCTTTTTTCTTCCCCAGGATTACAAAGCAGCTGCCAAAGGCAGGGGAAAGGTGAGGAGCTGGAACCAGCTTGCCCAAATGCACCGATGCTGCCTTATTTCAGCTGATGTTGAAGGCTGATTTTGAGGCATGGCTAAAGAACTAAATTGTTTTTACCTTATCTACACTGGTTCATTTGATTCCCACAGCAAAGTTGAAATATCCGTCGCAGTTTGCATTCAGATACTCTGTTCACAAATTTCCGTAGCAGCAGCAGCCATTATAAATAGTGTGGGTTTGGGGGTTAGTTCTTGTTTGGGTTTTTTTTTGGAAAACCTCTTTTGGCATTCTACAAAAGATCAGAGGAAGAGCAGGTGTTTTAATAAAGAACCACAATAAAACACAAATCTGGTTAACGAGTAGCAATCAATAAGAAAGCTAAAGGGGCTCAGTACGATTCTCCTGAGCGTCAGAGGAGTCGCACGCCTCCAGACCAGGTTTTGCATCCATATGACAAAATCAGTCAGGACCCAAGAATCAGGTTATTTTCATTCCAGTTCAAGCAAGCCTAGTATGCTTTCTCTGCTTTTGCAAAGATACAATGCAAATATCTTTTAAATATCTCATTGTTGACTCTCAGAGTTATAGTCTTGGCTCTAATCCAGCCATTTGGCGTCCTAAGCATTAACATTCAGTTAACTTACATTTCTGTGCTTACTAATAGCTACTTCCCTAATATTTATGGGCGTCTTTTTCATCACATTCACGTGGCTATACCCAGCAGGTATACTGGGAAACATGGCTACAGGGAATGCAAACTGTGCTTCCTGAACCCCTGTTCCCCCTCTTGTCTTTCCATTTTCTCCTCTGGTTTTCACCAAATTCTTTTGTTTTCCAGTGAAACTGTCATTAAGCTGCGTGTTCTATGAAATCTTTCCTTTTCTGTTTTCTGCTGTTCAATTAATAATCCACCAATTTTGGTTAAAGCTGTGAAATCGGAGATAACATGCATGTATCTAACATATAACCAGGTCCTTCAAGTCTGCTGTAAAATTCCTTTTCGTTACCAAAATCATGGGCACTAGGAAACTGTATAATCCTCGAGAAATCTCAGTAAGCCTGCAAAATAATCTGCCACCTCACAGCTCTCCACCTTGAGCTTTGCTAAGGACTGGCTTCAGCATGAAAGCATGAGATCAAAAATCCTTTCCAAACTTTAAGGTGCGTGTTACAGTAAATCTAGGTGTTCTGAACACGTTATCATGGTAGCATCTCCCGTGGGCTGATTATGTATTAGGTAAGAGATTTCTCTTTTTATCACTATGGAATTTGCTTCCTTTCCTTTCCATTAGATGGTCTATTGTACTTTTTCTATCAGAAATAGAAAACAGCAATTTCTTATCTGCCTCCTCTGTTCCATGCATAACTTTAGATAATTTATCATGTTCTTTCTTTTCTAGAGTAAATAGCTCTGCTTTTTCAACATTAGTGTTTCAGCCCTGTATCATTTTTGTTTCCCTTCTCTAGGGTTACTTCATGAGGAGTTCATTTTAAGACGGAATAATCAACAATATTCTGCAAATACCTACAGTATTTCAGGCAAGGTAACATATCAAATATACAGCTGTAGATGAACTACAGTTGTCTTATATTTACCCATTCTGCACACCAGTGTTTGTAAATTTCAAAAACCACCTGTAGTACTTTGAACAGAAGTTTTTAATTGAGCTGTTCACAGTGGCACTCTCTTTAAATAATAATAACTTGAAAAAAAAGTAAAATAAACATAAAACCCTGTAAGCTTTGCAAGTAATTAAGTTCTTTCTGGCTGACTGCGTATTCAGTAATCCCAGCTGAACAGTTTGCTCTATACATCTGTTTGACTGGAAGGCAGACTGAAAGTATTTTTCCCGAAGCACCTCCAGTTTAGCTATGGGCAAACCTCATGAGAACTGCAGCTCTTAAAAGCAACACTAAATTGTTCCACTTTGGGTGGTTCTGGCTACTTGCATGACATAGAAGTTTCTTGCATCTAAACAGAAATTTGCATAGGTTAAATTTGCCTAAACAATGTATTATTAAGTTTTTAAAAATCATGTAATAGTTTTAAACACTGCACTTAAGTTTACTGGGGTGATAATTACAATACTAAATACTTTATCAGTGATATCCCTCAAGTGTAATTTAACAGTGAATAAGAACCCAACATTTCTCAAAGGTGAGATTGTATCACATAGATTTGGATTTTCTATATGAGATCTTAAATCCACCTTTCCTTACAAGGTAAAAATCAGAATAAGCTAACATGATTTTTACTACAGTTTAGGGCTGTTTATACTTAATATGGCCTATGATACTGCCTGCTGTGTGGCTAAGACTTCAGGAACTAAGTTAGAATAAATTTACTTTCCATCTGCTGTATGCATGAGTGTAGGAGCAGCAGAAGTATATTTAAAGAAAAAGAGAGAAAAAGTTTCCCAGCTTAAATAAACAGACTTTGTTCATTTGACTAACGCTCAGTGACGACTTTGAGAATTGGCTGAGAATCTTCCAAACTGTCATCTTGTGACTGCTGTAGCAATGAATCTTTGGGGTCTTGATTTTGGGGATGAGGGTGGGGTATGGATACTATTGTGGTGACTTGCAATGTACATCAACATGCCCATGTAAACATTTCAAACACCATGAAATCCATGGGGGTGGGGGAATTAATCAAAATATTTCTGCTAGGGAGAGCAAAGAAACTGTATCAATATCCAAAGAGATGCAAACATTTTTTGACAAAATTCTTTATTCACACCTACAATAATGACAGAGTCAAATGCAGAGAGTTTATAGCATGAAGTACCTTTCTTCTTTCAAAGGATGAAATAACGATACAAAATTTGAAGCATAATGAAGACAAAAAAAGTCACAGCGCTGGCTGAAGAAACCGAATCTTGTGTGCAACTCCATTCTCTAACAAGCACACACCCAGAGCCATAAGTAAATACTAATAAAACCTGGAAAAATATCACTAAAGACAAAATATTCCACGGGCAGCATTATCCAAATCCTTTGAAACCGATTTAAAAGATCGCAAAGGCTGTGTGGATCAAGCCTTAAGAGAAGTCAATTCTTGACTTTAAATTCCAATGGCCTTTGCCCTTTGCATCAAGCAGGAGCTTCTTCCAAAAATCATTTCCTGAATGCAAATGACCTGTTATAGCACTTATTACTTGGGGTATGACGTTTAAAGCAGAAGTGAACCTTAACTTAGTTGAAGAACACACATGAAACTTGCAACTTCTAATAATAGTGAAGCAAGTCTTCCATATGTTGTTATAAATTTCAGTCTGAGATGATTAACGTGGCTCACAGGCTACTCTTGTAAGATGATAGAAGAGATACTTTTTGCTGCCTCTCCTGAGAGGGCTAGTGTTTCAAAATTATTTCCAAACAAGCATCTTCCAAGCAGGAGATATTTCTCATTTTTTTTCCTCACCTTAATAAAAAGGTGATGAACACTCTTTTAATTGTGTCACTATACAAACATCAAACAAATATCATGCCAGTACGACGTGATAACAGTGTGTGTGTTTGATATCCATGAAATAATACGTTACATTCGCTAATACAAGTCATTAATTTATCATTGCTATCAGTATATTTGAAAAAGAGTGCTTGAATATTAAGCGTGCAGGGAATCTTGGAAGTAAATTCAACAGATCCATCTTCATTCAAAGTTATTTGTACTTATAAGAGGTTTCTATCTAGCATATTTCAAATCAATTCTGTCAAAAGACTTTAGAAAAAAATAATCTTACAAAACCCTTTATTAATTAAAATAATGCCAATAGTAAATTGAGTAGCAAGTTGTTTACAGCTGTAAACAAGTTGTAGTGGCCTGGGATCTTTCTTTCAGCATAGAAAAACGTAACTGGTAAAGCTTGAAGAGTCTGTTTGGACAATGAGGAAAGGTGGTTTGGTTTCAAAATCTTAAAACTTGGGTCTTGGCTCTACTGAAATCAATGATAATTCTGTCACTTATGCAAATATGAATTAATCTCTTCATTATATGAAATCTTGCTCTAAGGAGTGACTGTGACAAACTGGAGGGGCAATTTTCTGGGTCTGTTCTCCAGGTTGTTTGGGTGACCTTGGACAAATCAATTTAGTATTTCCCATCTGGTACCAATAGCAGTAAGAGGATTAATTGTTAAATAGAGACTTTATTCTTTCTATCAATACGAGCAGCTATCTGCCTGCCCGGTTGCTGGGCGTGCCTGCACCCCACAAAGCAATGCTCTGTTAAGACACCGGAGCTGACTCCAAATGAGTTGACACATTCCTACTGTCCATGCAACGCAGAGCCATACAGCACAGTATTAACTACATGTGCCCGGAGCCATACCCCAGCTTGTTCAGAGCCAGTTCGGCACTCTCTGCACAGCCCTTTACTGCATGCACATGTTAAGCCTACACGTTTTCCAAACTTCCCCATCCGTTCTTCCTCATTGTCCCTCATTTCCACACTGTTAAAAAGTGAATATAATTTTCTACTTGGAGGATAGCTCTGAGAACACAATTTATCATGTTCCACAATACTGCAGTAGTGAGACCTCTGTAAGTGTGTAGGCAGCAAAGTAAGGAGATGGCAAGTGGTACAGGTTGCAGAAAGTAAGCAGTTATTTAATTACCGATAGTATGTGATGCTGTTCAGAGATGAGAAAATACTGAATATTCTTGTTTGGCCAAAACTATTCATCCTGATTCATCCTCTCTGATTCAGAAGAACTGAGGCTTGAAATGCGTGTCTGTCTGTGTGTACTATTGACGCTTGCTGAAAAGAATTTGTCAGACCGCGTGTGTTTGTGAGCTCTTGGCCAAGCCACTGAACAACTCCTTTAGTTCACTAAATGCAGGCTTGTTTTGGAGCTAAGTGACACAAGTTTTGCTGTGGAAATTGCATCCAGTTGTTGGCTTCTCATCACAGAGTCAGTATTTGACTAAATTTTTCCAGCTAGTAAGATGTCATGCCGCGTACAAGTAGGATCTTGAACTTTGAACTACGCGAGATGAACAATGTTTAATTCAGACACCAAAAACCAGACTCGGGGGCGAGGGGAAGAAAGGAGAGCCAGAAGGAGAGTGAAAAGTTACTCAAGTTAGTAGGAGCAAATTACCAATGTTAAGCTGTCAGGTTGTCGGCAGACCACCTGGGATAGGATGGCCTTGCTGGATTTTTGGTGATCCATTCGTCTCTCTTGGATTATATTGCCTTTCCTGTATTAACTACTTGATCAAATCAGAAAACTTAACTGTATAACGTTGTGCTGGAACTAAGTGCAAGACAGCTCTTAAGTTTATGAGCTATTGGATCATCGTAGATTATTTGTGTACAAAACTATACATTTATATATATGTACAACTATATATCTGTGTATGTTACCTTGTTGAAACTTGGTGCTACATCCCAAACTAATATGATACAGGATGTCTGATGCTTCTTGAAAAATGTGCTTTACAAGAGCCAAAGGCTGAGCCATGTAGGTTTAATTCTCATATACTACTTTATGACATTTTTCTCGTGTACATTTCTGCTCAGAGATCAAAGGCAGAATCCAATATACCGAGATGTATGTTTCGTAAGCCAAAGCTTATGGAACATGGAGGGAGATTGGAACTACCACCATCAAACTTCCAGTGGCAAAATCTGTAGCTTTGGGGGTTTTTTGGCAGGCCCTTATAAACTTGATTTTGCCTGTTTGTTTTTTGTGTGTTTTTTTTTTCCTAGTCTAAACCCTATCTGTAGGCCAATGCTTAGGCATCACCTCTCAGTGCATTTTGGCAGCGTACTTCTGGACATTTATTTTTGCTCTAGCGTCTGGCTTTCCCCTAGATCAAGCCCTAGCTTAGCACAGCAGCCCCTGCCAGACCCAAACCTACAAGTGTACCCATCACCTGTCCAAGGTGAACACAGGATCTCAATTAACACTGACCATTAAAACCTAGGTCTTAATCCTGGCTCTATCCTGTCCCAAAGCTTATTCCACAAACCCTTTACTAGTTCAAATCATATGCTAGTGGCATACCAGCTCAATCTTTAATTTTTTTTAACAGTAGCTGATAGTAAGCTTCAATGGGCTGTTCAGAATCATGCATATTATCAGAACAAATATTTCGAGTCTTTTCAGTCATAAAAACTTTTCTACATGCAATCAAAATTAGCTTTTCTTCAAAGCTCTGCTTTAATGCAGTAAATGTTTAGCAGTTTATGCTGTCTAACTTAGTTTTCCAAATAAAATATTCTTTCCACTGCGATATGTAAGGTAAGAGTGAGTATCATAAAATTAACTAGAAATCGGGCTGAGGCTTGAAAGCAGAACACTAGGCCATATCCTGAAAAAGGGCTCCTGAAACATGCACTCACACTCTGTTGAATCTCTCAGTGTAGAGTAACTGTTACACATACCATCCAGAACTAATACTTATTTCAAATCAATTGTTCTGCGATGCTCACGATGTCCTCAAGACAGTTTTTCCCCCAAGATGAATTACTTGTTCCATGTTAAAGGTTCATTTTTCCTCCGGAAATCAGACTGCAAAGTTGGGGGCATGGGGGCCTATGTATACCATGAATAAAATCCATTTTCTTATTTTCTTCTTTGCCATTATGCGGCTATAGATAATATTTCTAGTTATGACCCAAAAAAAAGTATTGCATCTTGCTGTTTGATCTATATACTGTCATAAATTTCACTGTGTACAAGAGATCTGATTTTAAGATTATGCAGCTGAAAACCTCTTGATACAGTAGAAAGGATATCTAATATTGGATAGTAGCTCAGATGAGGTAATTAGATCATTTGGGTATTGGATAATATCTGTAGATATCAAAATATTTATTATGTGAGGTAATAATGATGACAGTTCTTTGTCAGTAAATTAGACTTTTTTGAAAATGAATTTCAAATTTATCTTCTCATTTCAGTGACAGTTGAAGTCATTTCGTGACTTTATAGAGGAATTTATTTGACATTTGTGCTGCAAAAAGTGATGTTGGTGTATGAGAGAAAGTACATAGGGTTTGATCTCAGCCAGCAAGGCAATTTAGGGAAATGAAAGAGACTTGAGCAGCAATAGCTCTGATTCAGTCACCCATAAATCTCCCCAAGGGATGCGTATCCTCAGCATCCGTAACCTTCAGTCCTCCATCTTTGCCGGAATGTAGACTCTGAGAGAGTCTCTATGCCAGTTTCTTTTTAAGGCATCTTCTGGCTCATTTCCTATTTGAAAATCCATTTGCTCTGTGCTCAAAAGGAGCCCGTTTTTCTGCCCACTTCATTAGCGCGCTGACCGGTTCAGACTGCACCACAGGGTGAGTCTTTGGTGGTCTCCCTATGGGCTGCCTGTGCCGAGCAGGCAGCTGAACAACAAATGAAATAAAAGATATCCCTTAAAGTGAGGGGGGATGCATGCCTGCCCTCAAGAAAAAATCAGATGTGGGCCAGACTCTTAAAATAGCAAGAGACGTTACGGTTGCTCTCGTGGCAGCAAGAGTCCTCCACCCTTTCACAAGTTTGTACGGCTTAATTTCTCAAGGTTGAGAAACTGATCTTCTAGGCAAAGGTAGTTTGGGGAGTTACTACAAGTTCTAGGAAAAACTCCCCATTTCATACCCATTAAGCATCCTTAGCCTTGTCCATAAAAACACATGAAGAGTGCGTTTCAGGGAACGTATTAGTTCTCGGGGGGCAGGCTGATTTACTCTGAACAAAGCTGGGATGAAATAATGTGGTGGGTTGGCCCTGGCCAACAGCCAAACAAATAAATCCAAACTGCAGGACCCTATGGGCTGTTACGGAGAAAGTTAACTCCATCCCTGCCAGACCCAGGACAAACACAAAGCCTGTTAATCTTGTTTCATATTTGTTAACCTTCTTCAGTTGTTGCTCGTAGTGATGTTGACCTCAGTGCGAAAATGTGAAGGTACAGATGTTGGTACAACACTCCCCTGAAACGCGTTACTTCTCCACGTTAAGTACACTGGTGTCCACAGTTGCTACAAGGAGGAGGAGCAGGGTCTTAGTGTGTCACTGCTGTGCTGATCCGTGGCTTCATCTGCAGTGACGTGTGTCTTTACTTAGAAGCAATTTCCTATTTAATATTTTATTTTAGTATCTTTTTGGATTGGGAACCCTGAGAGTGATTTTTATTTTGGAGAAGGGAATGTTATGGGGAGATTGGGTCCTTAAATTCCTCTTATTTCTCTGTATTATTGAAGGAAATCCTTTTGTGTGACAATTTTTGTACAGATACTGCTTTGTTGCTGTCCTCAGGGCTCTTAGTTTTTGGCATGCCAGTGACCATATTCAATGCTTTTTTTCCAGATAATATTTGACTATCACAAAGCTATAATTTTCAGTGTAGAAAGAAGATGGCGTTGTTTGCAGCCTCGTGTCGCAGGGACGCCTGATGTGACATATTGCAGTGCACATCCTAAAGTGTGAGTTTATTCTAGGAGATATCTAAATGTAGAGGATTTACCCACTTTCTGTCTGTCCGGCTTCTCAGCTGACTGTAATTCTGGTGGGTGGCTTTTCAGTTGCAAATCTCTTTTGATCCTCTTTGCAATATTCTAATGCCTCATGTTTGGTTAATCTCACTGTGCTGCTGCCTGGTGTTTTCAGGACTGCAGCTGGCATGTCCTCCGGTGCTTTGTGTTTTACTACTGTTAGATATTGATAGAAAAATAAAGAAAAGAGGACTTGCGTATAAATTAGGCAGATTTCTCTGGCTGGTATATTGCCTTATTAGCAAAAATGTAAATAATAGTTGGTATTTACCATTTTTCTGGTTTGTTTTCTAGTACTGCGCCCAGGGTAAGGATGGTCTCCGTTCACAGGGAGGTAAGTCATAGAATCATAGAATCGTTTAGGTTGGAAAAGACCTTTAAGATCATCCAGTCCAACCATTAACCTACACTACCAAGTCCACACTAAACCAATCAAGGGTAGACTAGACTAAACCATGTCCCGAAGTTCCACATCTACCCGTTTTTTGAACACTTCCAGGGATGGTGACTCCACCACCTCTCTGGGCAGCCTCTTCCAATGCTTGACTACCCTTTCCGTGAAGAAATTTTTCCTCATTTCCAGTCTAAACCTCCCCTGGCGCAGCTTGAGCCCATTTCCTCTCGTCCTATCGCTAACTACTTGGGAGAAGAGACCAACACTGCACAGGCTGTCAGCAAACCGCAGCTGCCGGGCAGCGGGGTGGCTGAAGCCACGTGTCCATGCTGCCTCTCGTGGCCAGCTTATGCTCAGACTCGCTGCTAACCTTCTGCCAAACACCATCTCCAGTTTCCTACACAGACAGAAGCGAAAGGTACAGCTGCCTCTTTCCCCAAAGCTCCTGGGGAGCGTTTACTGCTGCTGTTTCAGTTTTCCTTCATGATGAATGTGCAGTGCTGCTTTGGTGATTTAGTGCTCAGCTTCTGTATACACCACAGAAGGGGCCATCATTTAGAAAGATTGCTTAGGAAAAAAAACCCAAAAACAAACTAGTCATTGCTACAGCACCAAGATAAGCCATAGACTCCAGGCCAGTGTTTGCAATTCCCTGGGGAACACAGTTTACTTCTGTTAGCGCCGAGTCCAGGTCAGGGCTCACCGCCAGTGAATCTTCATCAGCTGAAATGGTCAACTTCCTCCCGCTGAAAGAAATTCCACTATTCTGGAAAATGGTCATCCTGAATGGCAATTAATACTCAGAATTGTTTTTAAAGATTTCTTGGCTGCTTCTGAATTCCTCAGGTGTCTTCGCTCTGCTTTTACACAAAGACACTTACTACACTGCCTTTGGGGAGCCGGGGTAATTTAGAGAGTCCCAGGGAGTCAGCACTGCTCCCCGTTGAGGGACACAAAACCTGGAAAGCCCCAAGAGCATTAGGAAAGCATTAGGCTTTTATAGTATAATAATCTTCGAGCTTTAGAGCAACCTGGGAGAATCCAGTATGGTGAAACTACTTCATATCAGTCACCAGATACTTACAAAACTCTTGGATATTTAGTGATTTGGTTTATTAGCTTGAAAACAATTTTTCTTTGAGTTACACTTCTAGAGCTTATGGTGCATACAAAATGAGGCTTTACCTTACAAAGGAAGGATACACACGCTTGTATCTGGTGTGACTAATAATCCAAATGTCCCATTCTTTCTCTTACAGAATTAATATTCTGTATGGTGTCCTCCTTCAGAGCTAAAGTCTTTTTCTTCTATATCCTTAGGCCAGACCCTAGTCCTGCTTTTACCTCACTGTATAGAGGCTACGATGAAAGTGTCTTTTTGTATTGTACAGTGCTACAAAAGATGGAACCTATGTTAGATAGCTATGTTTTTCAGTGTTTAATATTTACTCTGTCTTATACCTTTGTTTAGCAGATTTATCAAGAAACATCAATGAGACGGGAGATGTACAAAACTGATGGAGAATGGACAAGAGGAGATTTGTTACAAACAGTAGTCAGGTTTCTGACTAAAAAGCAGAAATAAGGAAAGTGTTTTCAGGCCTTACCTTGCAGAAAACAGAGGACAAAGGCTTCCATGGGCTTTCTCTGACTTAATGTTCTCTTGTAAACTCTGTCTTTGTTCTACAAAAAAACCCAATGCATTTTCTTAATGGGGTCCTTTTAACAGTATTTCAGTGAGATGCAGTATGATGTCATTTCTTGAAAATATTACAGGTTTTATCAAACAACCAAGACCCATTTTGTGAATTAACTTTGTTTTAAAGATTCCTAAGGTTGCCCTAGACAGACTTCCACTACAAACTTTCTGTTAATTTCTGGATTAACAGCTACCACGCATTGAAACAAAGGCATCTAACAACGTACACATTCAATTGGCTAAAAATTTGGGCTGTATAGAAACGTGTAGTTTATTTTATAACCCCTCTTCTGGTTTATTCTTTTTTATTACTGATAAGTATAGTTGTTCTATGGGAGAAAAGAATTCATACCCACATGTTACATCTCATTTTATTTGGGCAGAGTGTCTTTGTAGTGTAACGTATTGCCGTAATTGACTTTTTAGCACATTTGTAAGTATCTAAGTAAATAAGTTCTAAGTAAATAATGTTGTTTCCTCAGGGAAAATTTTGCAAATGTGGTGGCTTAAATAGTTCCAAATGTCCTCGCACAGGTGTTGGTGACTGGATGAAATGAATTACTGCAACTCAGCCCCTATCCACTGAAATACTGCAGCACACGCTGAAGCGTAAGTACATGAGTAAAACTGAGCATGTGCTTCAATTCTGCTGCTAAATTGTGTATTTCACCTATTTTTTGAAAAAAACCCAGGTCTTTCCCCAAATATCTCATTGCGAACATGATGAAGACTGACGGTAACAGTCAACTATTCTCACAGTGCTGAGGATTCATCGATGTGTACAAAGTTCAGTGAATATCCTGATGGCTCATGTTGTTTTTCTCCTTTGAGCTATAGCAGTATATGCACATTCAAGTAACAAAAAAAAAAAAAAAAGAATTGTATTAATAGCAATGGGTTAAACATTATATTTTAAATATTCAGGATATCTTCATACAAGAAAGTGGAATTAGGGTTTACATTTATATTCTAAATTTAAAGTTAAAAGCTATCAAAACCTTTTTGAGAGCAGGAGGGTGGGAATGTTCCAAAAATAGTCATGATCTAGAAATCAATGTTGTGCCCTAAGGTTTGGCACAAACGTGCAATTGCCACTGTCATGTACTTTTGTAGTACCAGAGTTGAAAACTAGGGCAGCCCTGAGTGATTTCTGTGGCCTATGCTTGGGCATACTCTAATCATACTTGTCCTTACTTTTAATCAACGTGGTTGCAAACATCAAGGAAATATTTTATGAAAATATAAACTCTGAGAAAAGGCTTTGGTAAATCTCACTTGTGCACAGAATGTGAGAGCGATGCAGAATAAAACAAGAATTAGGTAAAAAAGAGAGAAAAATCCATAGCTGAGGAAAGGAACGTCTTTCCCATCAATAAAGTTTTTGAAAATAGAGCATTTACTTAGAAGGCGGTTACTTAGTCTAGAAAGCTGGTTGTTGCAGTGAAGTAGACTTTTGCATCATGGATTTGATTTTGAAACTCTACCAAGGTGCCTTATTGCGAGGCTGTTAGAGCATGTCGGGTAGAACTTTAAGGCTTTTGGATTATTAGGAGATTTTAGTCAACGAGAAAATTTTCAGGGCTTTTAGCTCTTCAGACTCTATATTGATTCTTTTCAGACTGCGTAATATTTTCCAACCCATAGAGTTAGTGGATTACTGCACATATAAATAGATTTTGTAAAGTTAACCACGGGACTGTGGGCATGCTGGGGGGGAGCTACTGAGGCAGAGAATACTTGTCCTAGCTTCCCTTCGTTAATTCTTCAACTGAATTAGAAACACATGCCTCAATAAAGCCCTTCCTAATCCAGGTGTATGCATGTATGTTAAAAAAAAAAAAATGAATTGAGAAACAGTGCAAGTATGAAGTGGTTCAGCCAGCAACTGATGACTAGGGACTGAGTTGGCGGTTAGATTTGGGCACATCCAGTATTCCTCCATGGAGTTTTGTAGCCCTTTTTAAATGCCACATCCCCTGTCAATGAGATCTTTAATTTAAGCACTGCTTAGGAAAAGGATTTCTTTTTTTCCCTCTGCTTTCTGAAAGAAAGGCAGGGAGAACTTGACCCAGCGTTTGCCGGCATGCAGGACGGATGAACTGGCCATCTGGGCAGCACCTAGTCAAAAACCACAGCACGTGCTGCTTTTTGCCCACCTGGCCAACCGCACAGCACAGGTCAGAAGATGTGGAAGAAAGCTGGGGTTATTGTAAATTGGGCACAGGTGAAATGGGAGGGAGCTGAGATATTGCCGAGCAGAAGAGGATGTGAGCAGTACAGAAATGAGCGTAGGATATTGTGGGTTCATGGGACACAGAGGAGGGATTGCAGGCTTGGAGGGGGAAGGGTTTGCAGACGTGGAGAAGCTGTGATGGGTAGCGGGGTGGACAGGAACCGTGAAATTGTATCAGAGGGCGGGAGAAACCAGATTTCATTTATTCTGTTGCTCTCGGACAAAGCCATTCAAATTTTGCAGTGTCCCATCCCTCTGGTACGGAAGTTGGTACATGACAAATTTTACACCAAAAGTAGTAGGTGAGCAGTTTCTTACCTAAGTTCCTCTGAAACTTAAGCATGGCTATCATCTAGTCTGGCAGCCGGTTTCCGTTCCAGCAATGCCAGTACTAGCACCAGTCGGTAACTTCCCTGGTTCAGTTTGCACCATTTTCCTCCTGTTGCAAACGTATTTGTGCTGCATGTGTCTTATTATCAGAAAGAGCTTGCATCACTCTGGGGACATCCAAGAGGTCGTCCCCTGTTGGGGTGAACATGTGCACACGCCGCAGGGCACGCTGAGCCTTTGGAGGGTTTGGACTGTGTCATAGGAAGATCTAGCAAACTCTTATAAGTAAATAACTAATAAAAATAACTAATAAATATCAGATCTTATGACAGCAAAAACTCCGTTCCAAATAATATCTTCTGGGGGAGAGTGCCTTCCTGACCACTACAGGAAAGTGCTTTCAGCCACTCAAACTGGGGAGAGGGGTGCAACGAGGCAGCATGACCTGGGAAACTGAGTCCCAGGAAAGGCTTTGGTGCCTTGTGTCCTCGCAAACCGGTCAGCGCACAGCACGGGCTCCTGCGCCCTGACAGGGGGGAGGGTACCCTTGGGACCCCCGCTGTCCCGCTCCCCTGGGAGACTGCTGTACCTCTGAGGCCTCGGGGCTGGAGTGCCTCAGATTTGGGCATTGTGGTTTTCAAAACCACAGCACCTGTGTCTGGCCCCAGCCTTTCACGCTGAAATGCTTTACAAGCTAAATATTTCATCGACTGCCTGGTCTGTGCCTGGTGGTAGTCATTTCAGATGGATGCTCTGCATTTAAAAAGACTGAATGCTTTGCTTGAGCCAAACATAATAAGCTGTCTTGCATACTCCACAGCTAATAATATATTAAATACATTTTGTCACCCAGAAATAAATACCGGCTCGAAATTCTCAGCACGTGTACCTCCCTCTCCTTAACTCCCTATCCCCCCTTGCTTTACACCAAAGTGCTGCTGCTCAGACTAAATGGTTTGTTGGCGGGTTGTGACACAGGGAGGCAAGCGGTGCCCGAGTGCCGGTCGGTTACTACCTATATTGGGGTGTAATGAGGTGACCAAATCGGGCGCCGGTGATGTACTCGCAGCCTGTGCCGTGCGGAGGAAGGCAGCCTGTGAAATGGCTGCCCCGCGTCTCCAAGTTGCTCGGTGGGAACTGCACTCAATTAAAAGCTGGAGTTGAAGCGGAGCCTTGTGTTAGAAGCCAGGCTAGAATAAAAAAGAGCACAGTAGCCATAAACTGCTACAAAGATATTCATAATTTAGTTATGAAATTCTTATTTTAAAACTGTATGTAGTTCAAAAATCACCATTGTAACAATACCACTGTGTTAATGCAAGGTAACCATGCCTTTCCAGTACTCCATCTTGTTCTAATTCTCAGGGCTATGATTTTATTTGATTTGCTCCTCCACCTACCCAGAAGCGAACTACAACAGTAATAAAAGCATCTGACCCAAATCTACCCAGGTCAGCGGGTCTCGAGTCAAAGCTCCTTGCAATCAAAGGATATAGTGCCGCTGCCTTTAATAGGCTTTGGGTCAAGCTCCTAAAACCTGCTCCTGCAAACACTTGCATACACGTGCTTAGCTCCCAAGGGGCTTACTCCTGGCCGGGGACCTCATCGCTTAAAAATCTCACTGGAGCCGATGTTGGTACCTGCCTGCCCTGGGAACTGCTGCTGCAAGGGAGGGTCGAGCTTTGCCCCCCCCGTTTGCACCCCAGCCCCCAAAAACTCTCCCTTCGGTCTCCAAGGGCAGCGTGGTTCCCGTTAGAGCTGGGCGAAATGATGCAGCAAATGCAACGCATACAAACCCTGTGCACGGCACTTGTCAGAGGAATGTTTTCTCTGGGCCCCAAAGGCAGTAATTAGTAAAAATACTTTTTTTTTTTTTTTTAAGTTCACCGATGGACTGTTTGCAAGTAATATTGCGTGCTGCTGTCAAGTGGTCACAACAGCTGTAAGCAGCAATGACGAACGGCTGGATTTTGTTTGTGGAGGCGTACGGGGTAGCTGCCCGCTCCCTGCCCCCCAGCTCCTGCGGCTGGGGCGGAGGGCTTTGCTTTCGCCCGTCACGGAGCGGGCAGCGGAGACCGGAGGGATGCCGTGCGTGTTCTTCGGTGCCTGTCCATCCGCTCGCTCTCCCGGCCCTGCGCAGCCCCTCCGGGACTTGATGACAGCAGCGCAGTGGATGATCTGTGACCTAGCAGCTACATTTCCAATAGTGTTTTTCTTGACTAACGTTGCCAGTGTAGCATTTTCTTTGGCTTTGATAACGTTGCCATAAATTCCTTGGCTGGCCAATGCCTAGCTGGACATCTGTTAGAAACCTACTTGATAATAAAACTGTTGCCTGAATACGTGGGACGGCTTTTGGCCACGGGTCAGCACAGGCATTTAAAGCGAGCGCTATCCTCACCGAGGGGCCGAGCCCCACAGCACCCCTGCCTTTTAGCCTGTTGCTGCAGGAGGAACGAGGGCCCGGCGGGAGCCTGGTGTCCCAAAGCGCGGAGCCTGGTGTCCCAAAGCGCGGAGCCCGGTGTCCCAAGGCACGGAGCCCGGTGTCCCACAGCACGGAGCCTGGTGTCCCAAAGCATGGAGCCCGGTGTCCCAAGGCACGGAGCCTGGTGTCCCGAAGCGTGGAGCCCGGTGTCCCGAAGCATGGAGCCCAGTGTCCCGAAGCGCAGAGCCTGGTGTCCCACGGCACGGAGCCTGGTGTCCCACAGCACGGAGCCCGGTGTCCCAAAGCATGGAGCCCGGTGTCCCGAAGTGCGGAGCCTGGTGTCCCAAGGCACGGAGCCCGGTGTCCCACAGCACGGAGCCCGGTGTCCCAAAGCATGGAGCCCGGTGTCCCAAGGCACGGAGCCTGGTGTCCCGAAGCGCGGAGCCTGGTGTCCCAAAGCACGGAGCCCGGTGTCCCAAGGCACGGAGCCTGGCGTCCCAAAGCGTGGAGCCTGGTGTCCCAAAGCATGGAGCCTGGTGTCCCAAGGCACGGAGCCCGGTGTCCCAAAGCATGGAGCCCGGTGTCCCAAAGCATGGAGCCTGGTGTCCCACGGCACGGAGCCTGGTGTCCCACAGCACGGAGCCCGGTGTCCCAAAGCATGGAGCCCGGTGTCCCAAAGCATGGAGCCCGGTGTCCCGAAGCGCGGAGCCTGGTGTCCCACGGCACGGAGCCTGGTGTCCCACAGCACGGAGCCCGGTGTCCCAAAGCATGGAGCCCGGTGTCCCACAGCACGGAGCCCGGTGTCCCAAAGCATGGAGCCCGGTGTCCCAAGGCACGGAGCCTGGTGTCCCGAAGCGCGGAGCCCGGTGTCCCGAAGCATGGAGCCCGGTGTCCCGAAGCGCAGAGCCTGGTGTCCCACGGCACGGAGCCTGGTGTCCCACAGCACGGAGCCCGGTGTCCCAAAGCATGGAGCCCGGTGTCCCGAAGTGCGGAGCCTGGTGTCCCACGGCACGGAGCCCGGTGTCCCACAGCACGGAGCCCGGTGTCCCAAAGCATGGAGCCCGGTGTCCCAAGGCACGGAGCCTGGTGTCCCGAAGCGCGGAGCCTGGTGTCCCAAAGCACGGAGCCCGGTGTCCCAAGGCACGGAGCCTGGCGTCCCAAAGCGTGGAGCCTGGTGTCCCAAAGCATGGAGCCTGGTGTCCCAAGGCACGGAGCCCGGTGTCCCAAAGCATGGAGCCCGGTGTCCCGAAGCGCGGAGCCTGGTGTCCCACGGCACGGAGCCTGGTGTCCCACAGCACGGAGCCCGGTGTCCCAAAGCATGGAGCCCGGTGTCCCAAAGCATGGAGCCCGGTGTCCCGAAGCGCGGAGCCTGGTGTCCCACGGCACGGAGCCTGGTGTCCCACAGCACGGAGCCCGGTGTCCCAAAGCATGGAGCCCGGTGTCCCACAGCACGGAGCCCGGTGTCCCAAAGCATGGAGCCCGGTGTCCCAAGGCACGGAGCCTGGTGTCCCGAAGCGCGGAGCCCGGTGTCCCGAAGCATGGAGCCCGGTGTCCCGAAGCGCGGAGCCTGGTGTCCCAAGGCACGGAGCCTGGTGTCCCACAGCACGGAGCCCGGTGTCCCGAAGCATGGAGCCCGGTGTCCCGAAGCGCAGAGCCTGGTGTCCCACGGCACGGAGCCTGGTGTCCCACAGCACGGAGCCCGGTGTCCCAAAGCATGGAGCCCGGTGTCCCGAAGCGCGGAGCCTGGTGTCCCAAGGCACGGAGCCCGGTGTCCCACAGCACGGAGCCCGGTGTCCCAAAGCATGGAGCCCGGTGTCCCAAGGCACGGAGCCTGGTGTCCCGAAGCGCGGAGCCTGGTGTCCCAAAGCACGGAGCCCGGTGTCCCAAGGCACGGAGCCTGGCGTCCCAAAGCGTGGAGCCTGGTGTCCCAAGGCACGGAGCCCGGTGTCCCAAAGCATGGAGCCCGGTGTCCCGAAGCGCGGAGCCTGGTGTCCCACGGCACGGAGCCTGGTGTCCCACAGCACGGAGCCCGGTGTCCCAAAGCATGGAGCCCGGTGTCCCAAAGCATGGAGCCCGGTGTCCCGAAGCGCGGAGCCTGGTGTCCCAAGGCACGGAGCCTGGTGTCCCGAAGCGCGGAGCCCGGTGTCCCAAGGCACGGAGCCTGGTGTCCCGAAGCGCGGAGCCTGGTGTCCCAAAGCGTGGAGCCTGGTGTCCCAAAGCATGGAGCCTGGGAGCCCTGTCACCGCCAGCACCGGGAGACCACTGCAAGTCCTGGGGTGCCGTTTTCCAGCCCCAGCCAGGCATGAGCTGCACAGCAGCCGCTCGGAGGTGACACCCGCAGCGCGCGCTTGTGCGTCTTGCGGTAGCTGTGATGTCAAGGCTCCCCAAAGGCGGGAACGCTTCACCGGAGACATCTGTTCACAGCCTCTCCGGAGAAGTATTTTTTCATTTTTAGCATCGCTTTCATTTTTAAAAAATTAAACCTGTTATTTCAGCTTGCTCAGGTCCTTCGTTCAGGAAGCGTTCTTTCAGGGTGGGGGCCTTTCTTAAAAAGCTTTGGCACAATTGGTATTTTCCTGTAGTTGTGCAGGATTTGATGCTGCCTCGCAGGATAAAACAGGAGAACCATCACCCGGGCCCCACCCCTGGTCTTCCCCTCGGTTTTTCTTCACTTGAATATTCAACAGTACGTGATCATGCACCATAGCGGTGTTTTATCAAAGGGCTTAGTCGAATGCGCGATTTCGATAACCGCAAGCTTTTATATGCCAAGTCCGTCCTCTAAAAACGCTTCCCCTCATTTAAAAGGAGAAGCCAATGAGAGGCGATTTTCCTGGGTGGGTGATTTTTTTTTTTTCTTTTTTTTTTTTTTTTTAAATTTTCTTTTTTATTTTTACACCGCAGGCCCCATGCCGGCGCTGAGGCTCGGCGGCCCTCGCCGCCCCCGGCCCTGGCAGCGGGGAGGCCGGGGCGGGGGCCGGAGCCGGGGCCGGGGCCGGGGCCGGGCGGGGGGCGGCCCGGCGGGCGGGGCGCAGGTGCCGCCGCCGCCGCTGCGGAGCGGAGCGGAGCGGAGCGGAGCGGCGGGCCGGGGCGGGCCGGGGCGGGGCGGGGCGGGGCGGCAGGTTGAGGGCCGCCGCGCTGCTGAAGGGCACGGCGGGGCGGCGGAGCCTGCCCTCCCGCCCCGCCCCGCAGCACCGCCGGTGCGGCGGGGAGCGCCCGGCCGAGCGGAGCGGCGCGGAGCGGCGTGAGTGGCGGCGGGGGGGGTGGGGGGGTGCGGGCCCTCGCTGGCCGGCACCGGTGCCAGCGCCGCCGGGCCGGGCCGGCTGCCCGGGCGGGGGCCCGGGGGGGAGCGGGGGCGGCGGGCGCTCGGTGGCGGAGCCGCAGCGGGGTGGCGGTGCCGGTGCGGGGCGGAGGCCGGGCGGTGCCCGCCGGGAGCCCCCCGGGAGCGCCGCGGTGCCGGCCGCACCGGCTGCGCTTGCGGGCCGTTTCCCGAAAGTGTTGCCAAAGCGGACTTTTGACGGCGTTTTCCCGTCCTCGGCGTTGACGAGCAGGGGCTCTGGAGGACGCAGCGCTGGCGGGGCGAGGGCCTGATCGTGCAGGCGCCTTCGGGGGACGGAGCAGCCCTCGCCGGGAGTTTGCGCTCCATGGATTTCGGCGTGCCGCCGGGATCGCCTTCGCGACGTGGGCTCCGCGCTTCAGCCACCCCCGGCGTGCTGGTAGGTCCGGCGGCTTCCTCGCTCGCATCTCGCCTTGCTTGGGACCTACAAGGAGGAGCGGGGCCGCCTGGCGCTGCGCTGCGCTGCGGGAGGCGCCGGCCGCGTCCCCTCGCAGTGTCACAGTGCCTGGTGACCCCTGGGGTGACCCGTGGCCTTCAGCATCCTAAGCTTGCGCTCTGGAGGAAAGGACGAAGCGCTGAGCTTTGAGGTGGGGGTTTTTCGGGACAGGCGGCGGTGACGCCTTACTCCTCCCGTCCTCTCCCAGTGAGGTTGGCTAGCAGCGAAGTCCTCAAAACTGAGCAAAGCGGCGGTGCTGCTCCAGTCGGGCGCGCGCGGGACCGCCTGAGAAGGGGTAGCCCCACGTAAAGCCGCGTGAGCGATGCGGAGCGGGAAGGTAAATGGCGTGGCCGCTTCTCCGCAAGTTGCGTTCCCGCCGCAGGGAAAACACGGGACAACCGCGTTCGTTGGCGGGGATGGCGGGAGGGTTTCTTGTCTGCCCTTGCTCTGCCATCAGTACCTTTTCCAAGCTTCGGCACAAGCCTGTACGGGGCAGGTTACCTTGATCTGGCACGTTGTAAAATACAGATTTAGTAGCGTAAGATCAGCCATGGCAAAAATTGTAAACCATTTAGAAACATCTGATGCTTTCTCATAGTTCAGGAAGTAGGAGTCTAAATAAGTTTCTAAATACAGTAATTTTTTTTAAAAAAGGAAAAATATAAGGATTTATACTATAGTCTTCACAAAGTAGCATTTTTAACCTTCAAGTACAGACAAATTAGTTTTCTTTGGAACGTTATATTCTGCTGAGAAGATTCTTTCTTCAAAATCCCTTTGGTCTGCACGTGTCGCACAAGGAGTTGGGTCAAGCCTCGCAACACTCGTGTCTCCGGGGCCAAGGTGGTTCCGTGGGCAGGGCCCGGCGGGGGGAGCCGGCAGTGCTGCCAGGCTGCATGGGGCACGGGTGCCTCGCCTGGCTGCCGGCCGCCCCGCTCCTCCGGTGCGAAGGCGGCAGCTCCGTTAGAAGTAGAAGCTGGCACGTTAGGAGTGGTGAAATTCAAGCCAGCAAATACCGGGGGAGAGCTGTGAGACAGAGTGATTTTTTTTTCAGGCTGACGCAGTTCTTTATTGCAATTCTGGGCAGCTTTCATACAGCTGGAGCATCTGGTCGTTAGCTCCTCACTTTGTTCTCTTACTCCTCGGCTGATTTCTGCCAATCATTGGTAACGTAGCTGTGATTTCTAAAACGTGGGGCTGTGTTTTCCTGCGCATTCCTATGTGAGACGTGGAAAAATGGGTCTTCTGTTGCATTCCTAATTCTGATTCCCAGTTTTACAATTGGCTTCTGTATAGGGAGATTAAAGAATAAAATGGGGTTGTGTTGCTGCTTTTCTTGTACTCTTCTCTGGATGATCTTGGGCAGATCCTGGCCCTCTCCTTCCTTCTGGCTTTCATTTGCGTTAATCCAGTGGGGCCTTTGCCATTCGTAAGGGCATCGCAAAGCAAACCAACGTACCTCATTCATACCTTACGATCTGCAGCTCCATATGTTCGCAGCTGAATCTTGTGACAGATACTACAATAAAACATGACCCTGTCAGACTGGGATGCTGACCCACTGTTGTACCTGCTGCTGCTCACCAGTTCTCGCTGGCAGGATCCCCAGGCTGGGCAGCAGCCAGTGGTAACGGCAGGAGGGGCTTTCTTGCTTGTAAAGATTTCTGCATCCCCGTGCGTCGTCTGCAGCAGTCTGTCTTTGGCTGGCACCTGCAGAGGACAGTAATATACCCTTATAAACAAGGCTAGATCCTAAGTTTTAGCACGAGTCCGAGTAGCTTGATGTTCTAACGTGTTCCTGAAGGTGGGCTGTTGATAGGCAGGCTGTGACTCCACGATTGACTTGTTGGGATGGAAGTTTTGTGGTATATGTAGGAAAATACCAGTTTTCGCTCTAGTTTGTTCAAAACAGTGTCACGGCATTGTGATAAACCAACAGGCTGCTTCATCTGGAGCCAGTGCCATGCTTCCGAGCAGCCTAACCTTGGTGTGGGACTTGGCCCACCCTTTCTCTGACACCCTTTGGTGGTAACGCCTTGCATTTTCCTCTGCTGTGGGGAAAACGTCTTGGGGGGTCTTCTTCAGGCTATAATTTGCAGCTAATACATATGGGGGGGTGAGCTGATTATTGCAAGAGCTGTGGGCTTTGCTGAAAGATGTATTGAACCCGTATCAACTACATCAACTGTCCTCTTACTGAAAAGCCTTTTAAAGTAAGCTAGAGGTCATTGGCCAATTCTGAAAAGCTGTCGTTTCCCCATTCAGTTACAAACTGGCTTAGAAGCCTGAAGAAGTTTTATCAATTCTGGCTGGGGCGGGGGGGGGGGACGGGGGGGGGACAACAAGGCTTTGAAATTCCAGCGTGTACCCTGAGACAGATAACCAGGAGACTTTCATTTACATGCTAATCCTGCACAGCAGTTGTTTGCGGTTCCTGCATCCAGCCCTTTCCAACCTGTAGCTCTTATCTCTTGTTGGCAGTAAGCAACATGAGAGGATGGGCCCGCAAGGAATGAGGGCTCTATTTTTGCTCTTCATTGCCCAAATTGTTTTGGTGTTTAGGTATTTCAGTGATTGCCTGAGGTAGCTGGATCCTGGGAATCGTGCTTGTCTTAAAATAACTCTAGCTTTTTAAAACTTTCTTTTCCTATGATTAGAAGGAGACTTTATAATAAACATTAGTCCAGTGCTTCTGCTGCGTAGGATTTGCAGAAAACTGGATGTTAAGGAGAGGCAGAAGTATAAAAGTGGTGGATTAGACCACTTTGAGAGCCCCTGCCTGGGGCTGCTCTGCACAGGGAGCCTCCGAGTCCTGCAGCGATGGAGGCAATGCTGTGCGCTAAGTGAATGATTCATCCCTCTACCATTTACGTGCCGCTGCTCTGTTCAAAACTGCAGAATATCCAAAGGCATAATATCCTTGTGAACAACACCCTACCTGTTAGGGAGAGGAAGGGCAGATGTAGGATGTTCTGGCTTTCTGTTTCTTTCCAGGGAGCCACCCTGCGGGGAGACTTGGATAGGCTGGAAGTGTGGGCTAACAAGAACCTTATGAAGCTCAACAAAGACAAATGTAAGGTCTTGCACCTGGGAAAATAGAATTCAGGAGTGCAGCACAGCTGATCTACCCAGCTGGGGAACAGCTTTGTGGAAGGGGACCTGGCGGGGGGTCCTGGTGGACCACAAGCTCAGTGTGGGTGAACAGTGTGCTGCTGCGGCAAAGCAAGCCAACAGGGTACTGGGTTGCATCAACAAGGGCATCGCCAGAGAGCTAAAGAAGTCATTATCCCACTGTACTCGGTGCTTCTCAGGCCACACCTGGAATATTGCGTTCAGTTTTGGTCCCCGCTATGCAAAAAAGATGGGGACAGGCTGGAGAGGGTCCAGAGAAGGGCCACAAAGATGATCAAAGGACTGGGAAGACTGCCATGGGAGGAGAGGCGTCACATGGAAAAAGATAAGGGGTAATGGGTACAAGTTACTGCTAGGGAGATTCTGATTGGACACAAGAGGAAAATTTTCACAATGCGAACAATCAGCCATTGGAATAATCTCCCCAAGGAAGTGGTGGATTCCCCAACATTGGACGCTTTTAAGATTCGGCTGGATAGGGTACTGGGCCATCTTGTCTACCCCGTGCTTTTGCCAAGAAACGTTGGACCAGATGATCCTTGAGGTCCCTTCCAACCTGGTGTTCTATGATTCTATGATTATTACATGGAGGATGTAAATATTTAACGTGATTACGTGCAGTTCAGAAGTCTGAATGCCTAAATGCTGTTTGGTTTACCTCTGCTGGTACATCAGTTGGGTCACCTGCCTTGAGTTTGAATATCTTTGTTACAAAGAGTAATGTTTATTGTTTCCATGATAATGACAGCACTGTGATTATCTGACTATTCTGCCTATGCACTTTGATGATAAAGGTCCAGTCTCAGCAGAAGCTCTGTGAGGGAGAAGGGAAAACGGGGGAGAACTTTTAAGCTTAGGCAAAAGATGGAGCGCTCCAGGTGCTGGCATATTACCCTTCCTATATCCTTGCAGAAATCGTCCTTAACTGGACTTGCTGTGGAAGGAGTTTGGCATCCTGCATATAGCACACTTGCCCAAGCAGTGGCCCTGCTGTACGCCCGCGATTAGGTGCTGTATATAAATTGTTGCAGCCTGCCATTCCATCTGATTTCCTAAGTGCTTGTCCTGGTTTCGGCTGGGATAGAGTTAATTTTCTTCCTAGTAGCTGTCATAGTGCTGTGGTTTGGATTTAGTATGAGAATAATGTTGATAACACGCTGATGTTCTAGTTGTTGCTAAGTACTGCTTATGCTAGCCAAGGACTTTTCAGCTTCCCATGCTCTGCCAGGTGCACAAGAAGCTGGGAGGGGGCACAACCAGAATAGTTGATCCAAACTGGCCAAAGGGCTATTCCATACCATATGACGTCATGCTCAGTATATAAACTGGGGGGGGTTGGCCAGGGAGCAGCGATCGCTGCTCGGGGACTGGCTGGGTATCGGTCGGTGGGTGGTGAGCAATTGCATTGTGCATCGCTTGCTTTGTATATTATTATTACTGTTGTTATTACTACTACTGATTTACTTTATTTCAATTATTAAACTGTTCTTATCTCAAGCCAGGAGTGTTTCTCACTCTTACTCCTCCGATTCTCTCCCCCATCCCATTGGGGTAGGGGGAGTGAGCGAGCGGCTGCGTGGTGCTTAGCTGCTGGCTGGGGCTAAACCACGACAGTGCTGTATCATCGTTTTACCTCTGGCAAAGGCAAATACTGTGGGTGAACAGGCAAGCAGACTTCTGCAAGGTCAGCACTACAGATTCATCTAACTTTGTGATGAAGTGTAACTTTGACATCTTCATGAGTGCTAAGTTTAATTTATTGATTCCTTTCGCAGAGTCCCAGTCGTGAAGCTGTCTGTGCTGTACTGGGGACGAGTGTGACAACTTGTTAAAAGCAGACACATTCTCGGTAGGTAGCATACTGAGCTTCTCTCATGGATACTGAGGAAAAAACTGAAAGCCTCCCTGGCTCGAGGAGGGCTGCAAGGAGTCATGTCTGAACCTAAAAGTTTGGAAAGTGAGGAGCCTGGCTCTGTGACAGCAGAAATTACTCGCTGTGTTCAATCGGGCAAAGCTGCACTAAGCTTTTTTGAAAAGTATGACTTTTAATCCGGTGACTGCTATAACAGAAAATGTTATAGAAAGCAATTCCTTGCAGTATAGTGTTGAACTTTAAGGAGATTTTTTCCAAAGTATTATGGATGGAAACCATTTAAATGGTAGCAGGAACTTATTTGCCCATGATAGCTAGAGATGTTGTGTAACAGCAAAACTCTTTCTTACGCCTGTCTTCGTCATATGAAGCCATATTCCAGAGAGGCAGGTGAAACTCTTACTTTTGGATAGCTTGCATTTATCCTTTTGTAATTATTTCTTACTGATGAGTTTAATACCTTAAAAAGTCTTACTTACCTAAATAAAATGGCAATTATGCTATTGATGCTTTTCCCCTGTATTTTATATTGTATAATGGTGAATTGCAGGCATCTTTTTACCATTGTTTTGTTTCCTTCAGTGGTTAAAATGAACTTACCTTGGAAGGAAACACTTAGCAAGGCTGGCAAAGAGACTGCTTAGCCCTCTCATGCAAGGTGAGTTCAGCTATGTGGTACAAATCCCTCAATATTGTCTCTCTCCTTGCATTACCACAGGGCACACGTGTAGTAAATAACATAATAGGTGAAACAACACCGAACTTGTCCTTGGGAGCTTCCAGTTCCAGGGATATGGAAAGGAATGGATTGTTTTCAGGACTCTTACAATAATGCGCAGCGTTTATAGTATTGAAGTTAAATGAGGTATTTAAAAGCATATTGACTGTATGTCCACTGAAATTGAGCACAGCTAGGAACTTGTATTTTTAAGATGAATTAAATCAACGTTTCACTTACTGTAAAATCGGTCTTTAAAAAGAGAAGATACGCTAAGGTTCGTGATGGTGCTGCTTTAACTCCTGGCTGACAGTGTAACAGAGCAGATTGCAGCTCCCTAATCTCTGCCTGCAGCGAAGCACAGCAGCTTGTCACGTGGGGAGCCGCATCTGCGGAGGTTTTGGCCTGAGCCTTGACCCATCTACACAGTGGTTTCTGAAACACAGCTGGCAACAGATTAGAGCTTGGACACTGAAAGAAACGGACTCCTATCAGACAATTTTGCCTTGTGCAGTTACTGAATGAAACATCGTGCTGGGAGGAAAAGGACGTCCCGTTCCCCCCCCCACCGCCCCCGCCCGAGGGTTTGAGCATTGTGAGTTAAGCCAGAGATGTTAAAATCCCTGTCAGAACTTAACACTCTGGAGATGAGTTAGGTAGAGAGGATTTAAACGGCGCTTTACCATGTACATGCAAGCAATGGTTGTCAGAAAACAGGAAAGCAGTCAGAAGATCGAGGGCAACTTCGCTTGCTATCATTTATGTGCCAACAATTATTAACTCAAGTGGAGCAGGCAAACTATAAAACTCACTGCACTGACTTGGAAAGTACTGCGCTCTATAAATAATGAAATGAGCCAACAGTCAAGAATTTAAACTAGGGTCGATAACTTCGCTTTTAAGCTCAACTAGTAATCAATTTGGAACAATTTAGTTGTCTTGCATGCCTTGCTATCTGGAAGTTTTATAGCCTGTCCCTTCCTTTGTGTAGGGCAGTCAGACAAACATTTGATTTAGCCCAAATGAAAAGGCAGAGGTAAGAAGTTGGGAACAGAGGTAAATCGTGCAGAGGAAGATGCTGACCTATGGAATTTTTCCCTACCTGCTTTAGGAGATGTTTGTCCTCCTTCTACTCACATTCCCTCCTTCTTTCTGCTAGACACTAGCTCATCTGCTGGTGTCCCCTAACAGAAGAGGCAAGGAAGTCTCCAGTTGTAGGACAGAAACATGTTAGAACAATGATGAAATACTAACTAAAGCTGGCTACCATTTAACAGACCTCCTTTAAAAAGTGCAAAAAAGGATAACATATAGAAGAATATCACTCCAAACTTTGATAAAAAATCCAAATCTGAATAGGCATTGAAGTGTCAGGGATGAAGCTCTGATAAAATAGCGTTGTTATATCAGCTGTGGCATAGCACATTTGTATGGTTGGGGAGTCTGAGGTTTAAATCTACAATATTTACAGTTCTGGCCAAGCCTAAGGAGGACACGACATCTAATCTAAAACTTCTAATAGTGAGAAGGGATTAGCCAGCATACCTGTGTACCTCCCGGTGAAGCTTGTGCATTACCGTGACTGGATAAAGACTGCAGCTTTCAGGTATCAGCAGTGGCGGGTTATAGATGCTATTAGTGATTCTTTGCCATATTAGATACTTTGAGCTATGTATTTGTCCAGAAGAGCAAATGGAAATTATTTTTATTAATGTTTCCTTAATGGTAAATATTGAAATTAGATATGCACAAGATACTACTATTGGGAAGTCTTTAATTATTCAGATGTCTGAATTGCTTTCAGACATCTCCTTGGCCTCTGGTTTCTAAGCATGTTCTGTAAGCGTTTCAAGTTTCATGGGTGCATGCAGTTGATAGAAATAGGTATAAAGCTCATGGGTTTTTTATAAACCTCCATAGGGATAAATGTGGTTTCTTGGGCCGTGAAAGGAATCCCTCCTTTTACTCATTTAATAACAAGTTATTATACTAAAAATCTCACCGATAGCTTAGCTCTCCTCTGTGTTGGGTGAAACTACAAATGCTAGCAGCAGGGTTTATGTTACAGGCTTGTTAACTGTACTGCCTCCTCTTAAAAATACACTGGCACATGCCGCAGTGTGTCATTATGCACAAAAGAAACTTACTGAATTTTATTACAGTGATTTACAAACATTTCTCTAAAATGCTGAAATGTTCTGAAACAAGGCTAAAGGTATGAAAACATTTGTTATGTACTTTGTGGTTTCAGAAGCCCTTTAGGTCTGACTTTCTGCCAGGAACACCAACCACCACTTCTGAGTGCTGGCACTTCAGGCCTACGAACTGTTTTCTAAACAGGTAGTGATGTTTTTATGAACTGGTGGAAAGAGGAGAGAAGCTTGTCATCATGAACCTGGTTCTCATGAGTCGGCTGCTAGACTGGGGAAGTCCTGTCCTACCTGTGAAGCACCATTTGCCTGCAAATGGGATTGATTTCCTCTGCAAATATTTGCCTGCGATCAGGTTACTGGACTGGAGCCCCTATTTCCCCCAGTATATAAAGCAAATAAATAAGGCTTAACATCTTTTCCGTGATTATGTTTTCAAAGGCTATTTACAAAAAAATCTTTAACTTTGGCTGACCTTAGTACAACGTCATCGGGTGAAGCTGTAGGGAACAGTTGGTTTCTGTGCAGCACAGTCTTTATTTTGGCTGGCAGTCTATTAACTCTGATAAGTGGGTAAGCTCGTGCCAAGCGGAGTCAGGCATATCATGAGATTCTGCTTTGCCTGTAAAGAGAAAGTAGCCTGAGCAACAGCTTTGCAGGCTAGTAAACACAAAAAAGCATATACCAGAATTTGGGGCTGACCAGTGCTGATTCTTGAGGAGTTTGACAAAAGGACCCTGTCAGGTGTTTTGTGCCTCGCTCTCCTTTCTCTAGATCTAGAGTTGCCCTGCTTCTGTAAGAATGGTGCTCTAGCTCCGTCAGAACTGCCTTGAACACAGCAGTCTGCTGCTGCTTTCCCCAACCTCTCAAGGGAAAAAACCAAAAAGCGGCTCTTGTTTCTCGTGAAAACCTTCTAGTGACTGCCTGCTCAAGCCTCCTTGAGCAACAGCGGAATGACACTGAGAATTAGTGTCGCTCCTGCCCCAAGGGTGTACAACAGCCACGACGCAAGGCTCTTGTTCGGTGGTGGTTGTGTGGTGCTTCTGTGGGGTGGTTCTGGGTTTTATTTTTATTTTCTTTTAGCAGCAGCAGTCACTGGAGTTAAACAGTATTTGTTTACAGATTCAGGAAAATAGCACTGCATTGTCAGTTTGGAAGAAAGAGATGATTTTTTTTTTTTCTTCCCCTAAGACCTTTACATTCCTAGATGGCTTACATCACGTACTGGGAATTGCATTCAAAGGCAGCTTGAATTCAGGTCAAGCTTTGCCTACTTGTAGTAGATGGATGTTACTGATAAAAACATTTTACGCACACCATGCAGAGATTTATTAAAGTTGCTTCTACAAGCGTCTGCAGTGAATTTAGCTTTCCTTTGAGTTCACTGAGAACGGCAAACTATTTATTGCATTTATATGAAACACTATTTTGACAGATTTCTTCAGAAGTAAAGCAGCACAAAAGGAGACGTTCTGTTCTTTGAAAATAACTGGAACCACTGGCAAGAAGCAGCAACACCGTGCATCAAACAAGGAAACCATTTCCAGGTTATCAAAACATGCTGTTGAACTGAATTTTGCAGCTGCATTTTCAAATGTACCATGGGATGCATCAAATCCAAGGATGCCTTTCCAGGTTCAAATGCTGTCCAGGACGAAAGGATCGGGGAAGGTAATGAAGGATGCACTGGGGAGAAATCATCACTGATAGCAGTGAAGGTGGATGAGAAAGGTCCATCAAGCACTATAGTGCTCGACTACGCGCACCGTCTCTCCCATGAGATCCTTGATCAGGCGGTGAAACAGTGGGCAGTGACTGAAAGCAAATACAGCGACATCCCTTACATCGAAAGTGATGTGCCCTGAGCGGCAAGGACTGTCTTCACAGCGAGTATCCTGTCTGTTCAGCAGTTTGTATTTGGTACTAGTGCAAATAAAGTAAAACCGGTGGGATTTGAGCATAATGCCACTATATGAATGTGTTTGCAAGGAGAGGCTGAAAAAAAATTGCCTTTTAATCTATATTGCTAAGAAACTAATTGGATTACAGTAGAATCTATTCTAGTGTCATTCGTTATCAGCCGTATGCTGAGTATATTCTGTCTTTGTCTGTGTTGAATGTGATTGGAAATTAGTGTAAAAAGGGGATGAGAAGAATGTGGCTGCCCTGCAACTGTACAAGCACTGCCAGAGAGGCTCCAAAGATGCTTAAGAACAAAGCGTGGATTATTTTTATGTACTGCGTAACAAATCGGTGGCCTGTTTGTAGGTGAAAAGAGAAGAACTCTCTATGCTTGGTAAATTCGTCCGCGTTTTGCTAAAGTGAAACCAAGGTCTACGTGTAGCAAAGGTAACTGCTGTCGTAAATTTTACTTTGATTCTTTGACCTGATGAAATCTGTAAACCACAAAATAATGAAGGCGATGAGAAGCATTTTATAAAGCCAAGCGGTATTCAGGGGACCACATGGATTATGATACTATTCAACTTCCATTCTTAAGTGAACCAGTGAGAAACGTTACAATATTGATAAGCAGGGCATTATAATTAACAGATGCTCTGGCTTCTGTAAATGCATGAAGGCTATTCTCCAAAATCCTGCAGTAAGGTAGTTTAATTACATCTGATCACTGTGTTCAGACCAAAGCTGTTTGGTTTTTTGGTTTGGCTTTTGGTTGGGGCGGGGGGGTGTTGTGTGTTAGGGTGCTGGTTTTTGGGGCGTTTGTTTTGGTTTTTTACTGTAACCCAGACAGGTGTGCAAAAGCTACTGATGCTAACTAGTGAAAGGAACCTTCAAAGGTGTAACAACAGTTTAGGACTATTTGTTTTATGGGAACTAAAATTTGATTCTAAAGTAACACCCTTGGGATGGTATGCCTTCCTTCAGCCTCTGTGGGCTCATTGCTTACCCGTTGGTAAAAGGCGATGCAATATGAGCTACAGAAACTTAAAGCCTGAGCAGTGCACTGAATTAGTGAATAAGCCTTAGGCCCAAAGCTAAAGGGCTACATTCTTTACCGATTTTATCTAGCTTGCATCCACATGCTGCACCCTGTTTCCCCAGGACTTGCAGCTTGACCTACTGTACTCATAGCTAGCCTTCGAGCTATCAAGAAAGGGATGAATTAATCATAGTCATCTTAAAGCTACAGTTTTGCTGACATTTTATACAAAGTGAATGCCTTGTAGAAGCTTGGGTTTTTTAGCACCTGTTTGTTCCTTTTTCTGTTACAGCCAGTTTAAAAGACATAGGTTTCTTTTCCCTTAATCAAAGTGCTTTCCATTTTACGTTTTTGTTTCATAGAAAAATGCTTTCCATACTGGCAAAAACTGTTACTATTTTTGAAAGGTACATGTAGTTCTAGTAGCTGATAAAAAGAATGATTTTTCAAGCCATGGTAAGCAAGCAGAAAGAGGACCGTGCAAATGTTATTTTTAGCTTATTCTCAGACTTCAGTCAGTCTTCGAATTGAGCTGTTTTGCAAACTTTGTGACACAAACTTAGTTATTTGAAATCCACCTGTATGGGGAAGTGATTGTATCAAGAGTAAATGGTGAAAAATACTTCTCTGTAACACAGCACAAGACTGCCATTAATTCACACTGACCAGACCCTGCTACTAAGACTCTTCTCAGGCTTTTGCTGAAAAAGGGAAAAAAATCTGCTTATGTTGTAATGTTGTCGTCTTTGAAGTACTGTAGTCTTCTTTGAAGCCATATGTAAAGTGGGACTAAGGTATTATGGCCCATTTAAATGCTACTGCTAACAGCGAAGTTCCTTGAAGCTCTAAGGCATGTAAAAGATTAAATCATACCCTACATTTGCTCTATCTAAAAAAACTCCATGCCATATACTGGGGTGAATTAAAAAGCAAAACCAAAACACTGATCAGATCAGTAGATACTGATTGCATATTGCTTAATCACAGTATTAAAAAATATTCCTATTTTTATTATTGCTAAAATAAAGCTTTATTACAAAAAAAAAGGCCAGCCTTTCTGTAACATCAGTCTTGGCTCAAGAATGTTAACACTGCCAATGACAGTAATTTAAAAAAAAAAAGGGGGGGGGGGTAGCGCCCCAACTCCATAGAGATTATTTGCTAGATAGGTGAGTAGCAGATAGAAAACTGCACTCACTTGAAGAGTGCAGTTAGGTATTCCTGTCTTGACCCTTGTACAAATACTTTGGTGGCTGCCATGGGGAGTCAGGTGCTGCAGTGCTCGCTGTTGCAATGTCTCACATCCTTTCTTTGGATGTAGCCTTAGCATCTGGCACTCTTCTGGAGTCAGAATATCAGATGCACTTTCAAAAGCAGCTTCTCTACTGGCAGGCTGCCACCGCATGGTCCAACAGCAGGCAGAATTATAAAATAATATAAAATAGCCTAAATTTAAGTCATAGCATCTGTACTGATAAACACTCAAAATTTCCCCAAAGGAGAAAGTTACCTAGGTATAATTAAATGTGCATCATGGTGAGCTTCCATTTGGAGTACTTGCTGTGTGGGACAGGCTGCACTGCTTGCCCGGAGAGCCACCCACAACGCAACAGCGACTAAATTTTCTGCTGCTTGTTATGTCCAAACAGTCACTTACCTTGCAACCACAAAGCTTTTCTTCCCTCATTAATGCTTGAAGATTACAGCAGCTTCAATATGGCCTGAAGTGCAATTCCAGCTGGTTTATGATGCTTTCTATGACATTGGCACTTCAGGGAAAGCACGCAGCAAATAGAAAGGAAACAAGCTTGCAAACAACAGGGAGACAGCTTGTCACCAGGACAATAATTTCTTTTACAAGATGCTGTCCTTAATAAATAATGCACTTACCCTTAATTAAAAAAAAAAAATCTGTTCGATACCACAATCTGGTGAAGAGATCAAAGGAGATCTCATTCCAGAGTTCTGCTGTATTTTTAATAGGGACAATAGTAATACATAATAATAAAAATAAAGACGACTTTACCTAAATAAAATTACATCTGTTTACTTATCATTCGATTACTCTAAACTGTGCTATATACTTATAAGCCACTTACAGTGGTTTTCCAGCTAAGTTGCCACTGATTCTTTGACTTGATTTTGTGTAATAAAGGCATTCCAGTATGGGACTGGCATACCCTCCAAAACCATTTACTTCTGCTTAGGAGTTAAAAATGCATTTGCTTTATATTTTCTCCAGGAAACATAAGTATAGTCTGAGTGGGTACTATGTGACTGACTTGATATTCCAATAATGGTTCAAAACACATTAACTGCAGCACAACTTTGTAAAATTGACATTTCTGTAGTAAGACATATCAGTATTCCCAAATAAAACACACTACAATATATTTTTACAATATTTTTGTGGAAAATAATTTCTTGTGGACCAAATAAAATTAAACTTACCATCTGCTTGTAAGACTTTTATTTGATAGAAATGCACAGATTGGACAAGGTCTTGTTGCTATGAGTTTGCGTAATTCCCATTCACATACATTTTGGAAGCAACTGAACACGTAAGTCAAAGTTTACTGATTCAGAATATTCTTGGTAAAGCATTTTAAGTCCTTTTCCATCAGAGAAGGCATGATCCCTACTCCCTGGGGATTACTGTGTTTTTCATTATAGTCACTGAAGATTGCTCCTTTTGTAAAAAAATAACGGAATGAACCAATTTTTTAAAAAATAAATTAAAAATAGCCATTGTTTAAGATTCTAAAACATATAAAAATTTTAAAAAATAAGGGGGAAGGTTTAAATTTCTTACAGAACCAGCATGAGGTAGAAATTCAAGTCATATTTTGAGAAGTTACCCTAGAGATATTAATTAAATCTCTCAATTTTGAAAATAGACTCAGGAACTGTCTCTTAACAAATATGTACATGGTAACATTAACTGGCAGATGAAATTTTAACAATTTTATCTTAAAGATTCTAGTGACAAAGCAAGGTGCCATTTTTTTCTTGATTTTTGCTCTCCATTTTGCTCACCTCTAATTATTTGAAAGTCACGCTAGTAGTTCACCTTGATGCCTGAATTTCCTGGACTTTGTTTCCAGGCAACATCTTCTAGGAAGGAAGGAGCCTTAAGCCAGTGTAGACCATTACTGTCGGTAATAAAAACTGCCCGATGTTGAAAATTCTGTAACTGTTCTGCTGTAGCTGACTTTTTGATTCCCCAGTGCTCATTACTGACTATGTTATTTGAACATGCCTATAACTGTAGAAACAAGCAGGAAGAGATACTGATATATGATTTGATTAACCATAAAAAAGCATGCAGTCTTAACGTTGAAGAAAGTTTAGTAGCTATGTGTTGCATACACAATACAAAATTAGTTTTATCCCCCCCCCCCCCAAAATACTACACTTTTATCAAGGGGCTCTGGTTATGTCATATAACTTAAAGTACTGTTAGTATCAGAACCCAGCAACCTTTAATGCACATACAACAAGGTTTTTTTTGTGTATATTTAAATTCTGAACCAAACAAATACATCTGTTAGGATATGTTGTGTTAAAAAACTATACGATCCATCTAGCAGCAGATAGTTCATATTTTCCCCTATTCATTATATTCAGTACATATTGCTGTGTTCCCCCTACTTTTCACAAATTTTCCACCCAGCAGACAGGATGTTCATGGGCACAAGCAAATGGGAACCTAGACTAGTTGGTATAGATAAACTGCAGCCACTTGTAGTATTAGGGCCAGGCTGACCTCTAGCACTAACATCATTAGACAATCACTAATATCAACAGGAAATGTGCTGCTTGGTGTTCAGAGGGATGTCTGAGACAGTTATTTCTTCAACACTGTAAGACCAGGAAAAACAAGCAATTTTTGAAATAATGAAAACCCAATTATGCAGTTCAGTCAAACTTAATGGCATTTTTAAAAAATCGGTTTTACAAGCAAAGAAAGTGCGCTCCAGGCTCTGGCAATATTGTGACATTTGAAACAATGTCTGCATCACATAGCAAGACTGAATACTGACCAAATGTTAAATCAATAGAACAATTTCTTGCTCTCAGACTAATGTGTCAGTCTGACCTTTTATTTAAAAGACTACTTAAGACCATGGATTTAGCATGTCTTGCATTTTCCTTTGTAGCTCTGACTGTTTTAAAGCTTTAAGTATATTTTATTTTCATTGTGTAGAGAAGAATCTGAGGCACAATCCCAATTTAACAGATCAGTGACAGAGCCAAGAGCACAAAGGCCTCCTGACTTCTTGCTTTATTAGGTCATCCCTTAACTATGCTGTCTCACCCAAAGGTTCCTCCTAAACTAAGAACTGATGAAAAAAAAAAAAGTTAGTAATTGTGTAAAACAGTAAAAATAACAATTTGCCTTGAAGTAATTTTTCCCCTTATTAACCAGAGATATGATTATTTTGTCATTATGGCAGCGTAACAAAAGAGAATGTTCCTGAATGCAAAAAATTAGATTTACAAATCTCAGGCCTAGCAAAGAGAGTCTTGTCAAACTTTATCAGACTACTATTAATTTTTATATCATAGAATTAAGCAGATGTATAAGATGTCAACAGGCTTGATCTTTACAACTTGAGATCGTTGTTTCCCAATGGCTTAAAACAATCATCCACAAATTCATCACTGACTTCTTCAAGAGCAGCTGGCTTCCATTTGGGGGACTGGTCTTTGTCAATCAGCACTGTCAAGTGGGGTGTAAAAACACAAAAGACAACTTGTAAACTTTCTCTAATGAAGATGACTTCAGATTGCATCAAGACAGACAACTACAGTGAATACGTGTGGGAGAAAAATCAATATGCTCTGGGGAAGACAGAGTTTTGTAACATATATATTTCTACTCTAATAAAAATTCTTGAGTTGTGACCTGTCTAGAGATTTATCTGCGAGTTGCCTGATGATACAAGGAACAGTGGATCACTTCAGAAGTAGCCAAGCTTCGAAGAAATAGACCTGAAATTAGTGCTTTTAGACCTACCACTTTTGCCCGTCTTCTGCTTTTTCATGTGAAACTGGGAACAGTATGCACAATGCTCCTTTTGGACAAGGGCTTTCACATCTCTGTGCAAAATCTGACTCTTTGTAGAGTATAGGATATAACTCAAACTAGGTGTTAAATGCCTAAAGCTAATTTAAATGCATCATATAAACTAATACTGAAATAACTAATGAGGAAAGAGTAAAGCAGAGTATCTTTGTGGGAAAATCAAGAATATTTATTTGTAAATACTGACAGATACTGCAGACCTATGTAGATTTAACTGTGAAGATTTGTATAATCTTAGTACACGCTGTATCCTGGGAAATACTTCACTGAAGATTAAAGTCATCAGTGAATGAATGACATTGTAGAAGTGTAACAAGAAAATACCAATTCTCAAAAAGCATTCCTTGTATCACTGGAATGTTGAAGGCATGTCAGCAAGAACAGCTGCACTAGAAAACAATAAGACAAGAGAAAGTTTATTTGTGCATGAAACTGACCAATATGAATGGAATTCCCAAGCATCCTTCCAAGCACCTTTCTGGCCCCAAGAAGAGCCATAAAGGTGCTATTCAAAATGTGATTTTTTTTATAATTTAAAAAGAACGGCTATAGTAACTGTGGCTCTCTAGGATGCACTGACTACCCAACATCCCTCCTCAACACACATGGCCTTCACATGTGTGATATCAGCACCTGGTTTGGAGAGGCACCTGTGTCCTGGGACACCTCCTGACCAATGCAGTCCACAGCATATAAAGGAGGATGGGCAGAAAGCACCTCTCAAATTCCTCTGCTGAGAACAGAATTTGTTAGTTTGTTTATTCTTTCTTTCTGATAAAGACTTCAGAGTAGGATGGTTCTAAAGGTGTGTGGACAGAAGACAGTCACAGAGACTAGATATTTTAAAGAATAACAGCTGGTTTTTGGTAAGTCTGTCTTTCTAAACATTCATTCTTGGTGACTAAACTAGAACCATCCAGGATGAGAAATGTGCAAAGGAGCTGGATTTTAAGTTTGGTAGAAAGAATGCCCACCTAAAGATTGTGTTTTATCAAAAGATGGGTATTATGGAAGTCTGTGGTAAGAAATGTGACTTGAAAACTTCTTGTTAACTTTTCCCTCTATAACCAACACTTGGAAAATGCCTAAAAAATAAATACTAGTCAAATGACAACTGCACTAATTAGTATTTCTGTAGCTGAAGACATACAGGCATCACAACTCTTCAGCTTGCATCTCCAAAGAGAAAGGAGAATGAGAGCCCTGCATCTATTTACCTGCAAATACTGGACTAAGGACTCCTTGGGTACAAATAAACATTACTTTAAAAAGAAACCCATTATATGTATAGAAGCTGCAATTCCACAGAGAGTAGAATCCATGTGGACAATTCTTCAAAAGAAATGTGCTGTAAAGGAGTGATTTTACTAGGTCATTCAACTGGGTAACTTTCTGAAGAGTTACGATCCTACAAGTTAATTTTAAACACTGTGATGTGAAGCCATTGATTGGTTTGGGTCAAAATATGTAATTGTCCCAAATCAACTATATTTATTCCATTGGAGTAGTAATTATCTAATGATTTTCTTCAACTTCAGTTGGTGTTCACAATCTGGCCAAAATAATCTTTAACTCTTATCCACAGAAAACCAGGCTGACAAGAGATGCTTTAAATTAGAGGGGGGGCAGGGGGAAAGTCCATGTGTATACTACTACAGCTTCAACTCTGAAATACAGTAGTAACTGCTGATAATTCTCCACTCTATGGCACTGCTGTGTAATCAAGTTAATCTTTCTGTTTGGATCTGTGGCTGGTTTTACTCTGGTGGATAAACTGAATGCTTATAATGGTCTCTCCAATGAAGTCTTTAATCTTATATGAGTTAAGATATTTGTTTTCTAATAGTATCATGAAAATATTCCCTTTCTGCATTAACTTCTGTATATCTTGTGTTTCTCCAGCTTGAGATATTGATCACTACAAGAACAGAACAAAAATTCTGAAGAGTTCTAAGGTAGGCCAAGGAAAGTTCATTACGATAAAAGTAATTGAACACAGACACTGTGTTAAGGGCTTGTTCTTGTGGTTTACCTTTTTTTTTTTTTTAAAAAAAAACCAAAACCAAAACCCCTCTGTTCAGTAGGAGTGATTTTTACTGGACTTCAATCAGTGTTCTATTGCTTAGCTTCATTGGGCACAGTCAAAACACACTTCTAAGCACCTGAAATTCTGTTAGTTGCAATGAAATCTCTACCTACTCACTGACTGCAGGGGGTTTGTGTGCCCAGAGTAAGGCTCACATCTGCCAGCTGCTAGCCCTGCAGGAGAGAGGGCAGAAGCCATACAGAAATAAGATCTTTGCAGGATCAGCAATATGTAGAAAGCCTTTACAACTCCATTTGAAGCGTACATTCCCACACAAATAGTTAGGAGGCTAATTTAACAGATTTTTGTCCCCTCAGGCTGTTGACATTGTAGTCTACCTGGATGTGTTTGAGCACTGACTCCAAAAATGACCACTTTTCTTATGCAGTAACAATTAAAAAACCAAAATTTTTTTAAATTACCCAGAGCTATGCATTTCTTAGTTTATGTATTATTCTGTAAATCAGGGTGAAAAATGGATACCTGAAGTGTTCAAAGACCACATTTACTATCATATGGGAAAATGTTGATGAAATATGATCTATGTATTTTATGCTTTAAGGGTTTTGGCTTTTCTTTAGTAGCTCCCATCACAAGAATCATAAATGGGGAAGACTGTTTGCCAGCAGATTTTCAGTCTGGTTGAAAGAAAACTAGCTAAAAGAAAAATGAAATTTTGATATCAGGTCAAAGCAGGTTTAAAAAGCTTTTAAACAAACTACTTCCCTAGCATTCCTATTAAAATTACAGTTTGAAGTAGATAAAAGCTGTTATTAAAACCTGACCTAGGGCCATTGCTGCTGAAAAACAATCTTCAAAAACTAAAATCTGATTGCTGTATCTTTACTTTGTGGTAGATCCTCTTGTGGTAGACAGGGTCAAGAGCTGGTTCTTAAATGCTTGGAATGTAATGTTTTAATAAAGAAAAAGCCAATATTTAAATTAACATTTTTATCCATTTTCACTTTTATTCACTGTGGTTGATCCTGTGAAGTACTTAGCATCCTTTTTAAAGGGAAGTAAGATTATTAAGTACACTTTTGGATAATTATTTTTATGAGATTAGACCCAACTACAAAATGATCTTGAGTCAGATTCTGCACCACTCTTAAACAAGAGAAACACTTTTAAGATGACAAATGTGAGAACAAGATACATGCAGTAAGCAGAGAGCAGAAGGGCTTCAAGAACAAATTATTATTCTTAGCAATCCCCTCTGTGCAGCTGGATCTCTGGTGGTTGGGGTTTTTTTCTTCCCCTGATACACTTAAGCCTTTGCTACATCATCCTATGTAGAAGAGAAGCTTCCCAACTGCTGTTCTTCCAGCTTTTTTCTTTACAAGCAGTTTATGTATTTTACTGGCCATACTGACAAGTGAGTTGCTTTTGTCCTCTACCACATCCCAAGATGGTTTAATGACCTTGTGCATTACAAGTAAGAATTTGGTTTGGTGTTCATCTGACTCTCAGACTTTGAGTTTGTCACTTCCTGAATAACTACATTTCAGCAGCTTATGTGGTGATTCAGAATACATCCTAAGAATATTCTTTTTAAGGTATCTTTTTTTTCCCCATTACCAACACAATGAAAACCACATACTTCTCAACGTGTGTGGTAAATTCTTCAAAGAAGTCTCTCCTAATAAGTGCTAAAGATTAATTAATCAAAATCAGAAACTTTTCCGTACTATACAAACAAACTTTGCATCTCTCACCCCAGGCTATAATACAGCATTTCTAACAGTGAACACTCAAACTAATATCCACTACTCAAGGGGATTTTAAACTACTTTATAAAGACATATAAAAAATGCAGAGGAGGTGATAATACATACTTGAGTATATAACTGTGTGAATTAAAAGCAAGATTCCCTCGACCCCAAAGTGTTATTCATCCAAATGTGCAAGCTCCTTGGAAAAGGAAATGCCTGGGCTTTGTTTCATCTTGTGCTGAATAGTATATAAATAATTACTACAGTTTCTAACAGATGTGACATCTGGTTTGACAGACTGCAGTGTGAATCAGCAGTAGAATCAAGGACAGAATCTAAGTCTGTCCCCTAGGTGAACTTGCTGAACTGCTGCTCTACTTTTACCACTACTGATCTTGACCAATGCCTTAAAATGCTGAATTATTTAGTATTAAGTTTACATATATAGTTTTTTAATAGTAAGACACCTGTACATAGAGACATTTTGGACATGGCTGAAAGTAGTATTTGTTCTAACGATTTTCTACGCAAATAGTTGTTCTTGACTTCAAGTCTTAAACCATCTTATAGCTGGTTCAGCCAGCTACGTGGCAACACTAAATCTGGACATACAAGTGATACACATAGCTACTCACTACTGTCAGTGTTAAATATATTTTGAACTTTCTCAATGAACTGGTGAAACCTTTTCATGGTGCTGTGTTACTAGGTGTGTAAGTAACATTAGGAAGCTGAGATTAAACAAAGGAAACAACATGGCTGTTACACTTTGGAAAAAATAACAAATTCTGGCCATATAGGAGTCCAGTAAGCAAAAACTGTAGCAAGCTGGGAAGCATTCTCTGGGCTGTTGCTGCATGCATTTTTCTTGATCTCTAGAGAAGCAACACAGCAGTGAGTTTGCACATTATTAAGTTTGAGAAACATTTCTGGTGTGCACGCTTACCTGCCCGAACGCCTTCATAGAAGTCATGGCCTCTCTGAAAGATTAAAAAAAGCATTATTGTAGTTTTCTTAACCAAAGCCCTCTGCCATTCCTATCTGACCATCATTAATGTAGTCTCCTTTGAGTTGCATATAAAGACATGGAACTGGAAAAAAACAAAGTGACAGCCTAACAAACACACAAAGAAGATATCAGAAATGAAAACCTAGAAATTGTGACCCCTTGATGTAATCTATATAAAACTTAGTCTCTGATAGACTTGCTATGCCTCTGTGGCTGGAAAGAGACAAAGGGCTCCGCTGCTTGCTTACCATGCATGCTTGGCTCAGTCTGTATTCCATTGTGAGTACGTCTTGTAAGCTCATGGAAGCTCCTTCTCTGAGCTGTCTGAGAGTCAACTTTAAGGATGTAGGTGACATCTTATTAATAGTCTGGGGAAGACATTAACAATTATTTTTATTCTCTTCAATTTAGACACGCTTGCAAGTCTGTCGTCTTTGCATTTTAAACTTTGTGAAGTAAATGATGGCACTCTTCTCCCTGAGCTCACTTATGTGATACCTATTCCTCCTGCTCACTCCCACCATGCTGTCATACTAAATGAACTTACTTGTATAAACTTTTATCAGCAAGATCTCTGGGATGTATGCGATCATTTGTGGAAGGCCTAAAACTCCTAAGGTCACATCATTTATGATCAAATTACTACTAGCCAGGGAATCTAATGCAGCTTGAAAGCCATTTCCAAACAGATTCTTTTGAGAAGTGATGGCGAGTGTTACAAGCAATTATACTCCATTTTTTTAATATCATGCATATATATATATATAGTCTGAATTGCTGTTAGATGTTACTGATATTGTAGCTGATCTTAGTATTGTACAGTATTTAAGTTTTATTTGGTACAATAGTCAGAGTAGTACGGTAATAATAGTGAGGTTAGCCACAAACTTTAAGTAGTTGCTTTATGATCATCTGCAAAGACTAGACAATATACTAAGAAGAAAATTGTGGAAGAAAAAAAAAAAAATCAAACATAAATGCATATTTGTCCATGCTTCTTGTCTGGGATCAACACATACTGCAGTAATTTAGCCCTAAATTGCTCTGCTGATAGGAAGCCTGGAGGTCTTGCCTTCCTCCTTTTGACAGAGCTACAGGCTATAAATATTATGCAACAGACAGGATCTGTTTAAGGCACACAAACAAATGCTGTAAATCTGGCTCTTGTGACTATCCTTCAATTAACAGCATGCCAGTAAACAGTAGGGGAAGGTGGGGAGAAAGACAAAAACCTAGTTAAGAAAACAGAACCTAGCGTTAAAGCTTTCAGGGTTGTGGAGGAAAGGAGCTAAATCTTATTGTTGCTGATCTTTGCCTTCTTACTCTAAACGAGACTCTTCTTCCCCTGTAAACCAAACTAAAAGCTCTGTATTATTCACAGTACAATAGACATTTCCTGTTAATTAGGACATTTTTACCACTACTGAAAAGCAGCAGATGGTAAGATTTGCCTCTTTACATTATTTTCATTGCAGACATTGGACTCCTTACCCACAGACTTAAATGGCAGGTCATCAAAATCAACATTTTTTTTCTGGCTCCCAATTACTTGTTATCCCTCTTCAGACACCAGCTGATACAGCAGTGACCCATTTTGCCTAGTTAAGCTGGAAAACATGCAATTGCTATACAAGCAGGAGGCTGTGCAATTGTACCTTAAAAGCACTGGTTCTGTCATTCTGTTATTTGCATGTTGACCACTTTGAGCCAGCATTAGTTCTTTCTAAACCAGCCCCTCAAGCAAGCTGTCGTGTTTCCTGAGTTCTGGTAAAGCTCTCTAACAATGAGCTGCCTTTCAGCAGATAAGAAACCAGCTATACCTCTAATTACATCACTATCTAGGTCTCGGATGGACAGCAACTCTTAACTGGACCCCTTATTTCCCATAATGTGCTCTTGCTGGCTTTACCTTTGAACTGGACCTTTCTCCTTTGAGTTTCATGTTGTCATCTAGATTAGGAAGTCTTTGCTCAGACCAGGTTAAATGGTAAGCACAGTGCAACCAGATGGTTCCCTAGGTGAAATGGTAATGGCAAGTTCTTTCTGGTCAAAGAAAGCACTGAAATGGGGAAGATCTGAAAACAGCATTTAACTAGTCTAGTGCATCCAGCAGCTGCCTTATCTTGGCATATCAATGAGGTTGAAGGTGGAGGAGGCACTGTCATAAATCAAGCTGAAGGAAGAGGAACAAGGAAAGAAAATGGGTAGGTGTGATTTGCAGAAAAATGAGTCACCAGTGTATCTATAAATAAATTCGCTATACAAAGAGGAAGAGGGGATCGGTGCTAGGGAACAAGCCTGAAAAGGAGATAGGATAGGCTGAAGTGGGGACTACTAAAATGCAAATAAGCCTTCACAGAATTATTTGACATCTATTCCAGTATTTTTGAGACCATCTTGATTTCAACATAATGATCCTGAAAGCTATGAGCTGAATTTGCAATGGAGCTGAATTCCAGTAAGAAGGTGACTGAATTAAGTGACACTGACTCAGTGGAGTCCCTTACAAGAGTAACAGCTGGAACAGTGGCTGCATCTTTTGTCTCCAATGCCCATTAAAGTTTCTGACCTGAGCTGCTGAGGGTCCTTGAGGGAGGTTTTCTTTAAGTTAAAACAAACTCACTCCCAGAGGTCCAGTGTATCACTTCCCTTGCAATAGATGGAAGACACCCATCATTTACTTCCTGAGACACGAAAGCATTTGTTCATCTGCACTGAACAATGGTTCTGGATGAGCTTTGACAAAATATGAGTATCTAGCCAAAGCATCACAGGAAAGCTGCTTAAGGACAGATATATCACTCTTACTGGTCTGTTAACAGAGTTTCAGAATGCTTCTTTACTTGAATTCAACACTATTAAGACACCATCCAGCTTCATTCCTGTAATCTATCTCACCCACTTGCTGCACACCCATTTAAAGTTTCAGGAGCTAGTGTCTGCATCCCAGCCTGACCAGTAGATCTGGACTAGGTGTCTCGTAATTCTTAGTCTGTGCAGTGTCCTGCACGCTACACTAGAATTCATTCAGTAACAAGGCTACTAAATCATGAAGTATCAGTGCTTAGAAGGTGCACTGTCCTGCCAAAAAAAGCTATAAGAAAGCATCATGTGAAAACCAAGGCCCTTGAATACATAAAGGGGGCTTATAAGAGAGATGGAGACAAACTTTTTAGTAGGGCCTGTTGTGATAGGACAAGGGGTAATGGTTTTAAACTAAAAGAGGGTAGATTTAGACTAGATGTAAGGAAGAAATTTTTTTATGAGGGTGGTGAAACAATGGAGCAGGTTGCCTAGAGAGGTGGTAGATGCCCCATCCCTGGAAACATTCAAGGTCAGGTTGGATGGGGCTCTGAGCAACCTGATCTAGTTGAAGATGTCCCTGCTCATTGCAGGGGGGTTGGACTAGATGACCTCTAAAGATCCCTTCCAGCCCAAACGATTCTATGATTCTCCGATCTGATGCTTTTCAGGCTTTGACCCCACATGCTTACTTCATCCAATTAGAAGTGGTACTTTTGTCACTCAGATTAAAGCTTTTTGGCTCATGTCAACAGTGACACTATAAAGTAAAAGGTATTAAAAAATATTTTACTATGAATTCAAAAAGTGTGTTACTACTCTAGCTTTCTACCTTTTTGTAACTGGGTTCAAAATGTGATTTAAATCATGAAGCCATTCTCAAGGATGAGAATGAATATAACAACTAATAACTCTAGTATCAGATATGTGAAAGCCTGCCAAGCAGGCATGTTTTGAAAGTAAAAAGCAGAAGTACTATAGATTGAACAGAACAGGATACCTAAGATAGCACGGCTCACAGCATACTTGGATTACAGCAGAACTAGTAATTCCATTTTATTAACACTAAAAGGTATTGGCACATCAAAGGTGTGGATGTACCAAGATGTACCTCAAAATTTAGGGTATTTGTATTAGACTTTCAATTAGGGCTTATTCCATAAGCTTACTAATACATATCATAACAAATATACAGGGAAACAAAATAAGCATACATTGCTGTTACTGAATCCTTTACAGTCTCTATATTTATCATTTGAATGTGCTGTTGTTCCTGTACCCGGACACTAAAGTGAAACCTTGGTTTCACAAAGTGACAGGAAACTATCATCTATGGACATTCTCTTGGTACTTACCGCTGCTGAGGAAAATTACTTGCTTCACACAAGTCAATGAACTGCTATCAAGGATAATGTCTGATAATCTCAGACTGTCATGGTTCTGCTACATGTTCCCTGCTCTAACTGGTTCTTTGAACTCTGCTCCTCCTAGCGATGTGACAACAGGCCAATGCTTTGTCTGCAGGTGGTATAAAATGCTCAGCTGCGAGGGTGCAAGCTACCATTCTTCCTCCAGCTACGCTTAAGTTTAATTACAATTCTGCTTCTCTACTAAAACAAAACCCCCAGTTCAACTGGCAAGCATTTCCTGGAGAAAGCCAGATTTATACCTGAATTCCTTTTCAACTCCCCCCCCCCCCCCCGCATTTTTCTTTGGTGTTGTGGATGTTTCACAGAAGAAATTATATATCTGATCCTACAGGCTTACTTAATCCTACTGCTTAGCATAGAATATGTGCTGTTAGAAACTTGTCTGAAACTTATGTACTTGTTCACACTAATAAGCCTTGCACCTCCTAGAAAATGTGGGGTTCCTCCCCCCCCAGATTTCTGCATGGGCAGAAGCAACTTGTATTAATACAGTCTCATCTCTTGAACAGAACAGACAATTGTTCAGGAACTTCTGTCAACTCCAAGGACAATCATTCATTTGTAAATCATATGAAAGAAAAAAGCTAAAGTCCTATTACAGACATGAAATAAGAAAACTGAAGAAGCAACAAAAGAGCCATGTTTTGTTCTTGTTGTTCAGGAATTAAAAAAAAAATCAGGTACACAAAATCATAACTTTGACGTAGATGACATAGTTTTAAGTTCTAAATTAAAAATATGGAACAAACGTACCCCCCTAAACAACAAGGAACAAGAACTTTTTTTTTGATGGGGGTGATCTGAGTTATGAGGCTGCAGATGAAGGAAGCAAGTCAAGCAGGTTTGGGTAACTAGAGCAAACATGGCAAAACAATCTCGTTAACATATTTCAGTAACAAAGTGTTTCCAGACTCCTTGCATCTTTTGTAGTAGAAATTGTATTTTGAACAAAGCACCCTTTAAAGGCTATATGCTATTTTAAAAAGTTCCACTAGGTCTGATTATGTTTTAAAGTGCCATAAAATTGTATGAAATTAACTTAGGAAAAGCTATATGCAAATAATTCTTGATTATTTTCAACCTGCACTGAAACTAATCGATATAATATCCCTGCAGAATTATATTAAACTTTATAAAAGCTACAAATAAAATACTGCCTTGTAACTCAATACTGTAAAGAAATAAGAGCCACCAAAAGTGACTGCTATTAAAATGCTATCAAACTGTCTCAACAGACCTTAAGTACTTTCCCTCCCATCTATAACATACGGAAAAAGTGAAGAACTGAATCATGCAGCCTGTATAGTTGGGGGGGAAACCATGATGGTAGCCTATAGTAGAATTCAGGCCTACAAACACATAAAATGATTATTCTGGCACTAGCTCATTTGACTACTTTATTCAATGAAACTTGAATACAAGTGGGGAAAAAAATCAGCTTTCCCTTTCATTCAATTTTGCTTTTGTAATACATTAGCTAAACTTCTTGCAATGTACTAGGCATATTGCTTGGTACAAAGATAATTTTAAAACTTCCTTTCTCAGTAACTGTTTGAGCATTCTATTGACAAAATGCTAAATCTTTAATTAAAAACTAAAACCAAAAATGTATCTGTGTATCTGGGACAGGATGTCTAATGTTAATGATAATACATTATAAAATTATATTCCTTCTGCTCAAATGAAAGTCTGAAGATGATGGATGTTTTATTTTATTACAAGAGCAGGATTTCTTCTGTAAGCTGTAACTAAAGTTAAAAAAAAAGCTTTTGTTGGAGAAATGTTTGTGTTCTGTCCAATTCTAAGTAATATTTGAATAGCTCCAAGACAAACTTTTACAAGGTACCTGAATACAGATACTTCAAAGGAAAAAGAGAAAATACACACATTATAAATGAATATAAGTTGCTTCTTGCTTTTGAGGCTGAAGTGTATATTAAATTTTTGGTATTACTGTACATTTTTTGAGTTGTGACTACAGCCAGCACTTGGAAATGCATTAAAAAGATCAAAAAATAATCTGTGATAATAAAATTGCTTGCTGTTTACCCAATGATATCTCTGGAATGGAAGAAAATGAACATTGTTCTGGCACTGTTTTATTCCAATCTTTGGCAATAAAATGAGAAGCTATAAAAGGAACCTTTGTCACCAACCACCCCCTCACTGTGGGGAGGGGAAAAGGTGTTGTGGTTTTTTTTTTTAACTAGATTGCAATTTTATGCAACATATGATGGTATTCACATTGTTGCAGTTTTACAGAGGAATATTCTTGTGGAACTACTGACAATCCCACAGGACTATAGGTGAGAACCTGAGGACCTTAGTCCAATGTCCTACTGGTGTTACATAGTATTAGTTATGTTAATAAAGTGACTAAAGTCTGCCCCATGATAAGAAAGTACAGAACCAGACTTAAAATCTCTAACAAAAATAACATAGAAGATGTTACCTCTAGCTGCTTAATGGCAAAAGGAGAACCATCTTGCTTTAAGTTTTGAACAAGTTCTTCCATACTATTTGCTGAAAAAAGACTAAAAGAAAAAAAAAAGGTTAATAAATGAATGAACTGCTTCAGTCTTCCTCTTCCCTATGAAGTGCTAGTAACAGAGAAATTAGGAACAGCATAATCAGCTGATTTGCTTTTCTTCACAATGTCTTCCCTGTTGTTTAGTTTTAAGTAACTCGGTTGACAGGCATCTCTTCTTCCTTTACAAATCTCTAGCATTTCAATAAACCTCACTTACAAACTCTGATATTTATCCAGAAACTTTAATTACTACCATCAGTCTTATCTGTATTTTTATAACACATCAAATCTTCAGCTATCAGCTCCATTCTACTGGTTTGGTGTCAACATCTTTTGTCTCTAAACTTAGTTACTGCTATCCTTCTTCAAGAGTTTTAGCTCCTGCTTATCACTCTAACTTATTTCTCCTTCCCTTTCTGATACACAGAAGTTCCAGGCTATCACGGAAATGGCCTTATACCAACGAGTATAAATGTGATGCACAACATTTCCTGTCCAACTGAACAATTACTCTCACAAATTCCCATCCAATTTCTTTAGAAAATGTTCATTTTAATTTGCCATAGGGTAGTTGCTTAATATAATGGTGTATGAATCAGTCAAATATGCTCAAGTATTTAATATACTGATGAATGAAATATTTAATTAGCTTGAGATAAAGCTCCCTAAAGACAAAAAAGTTTAAATTACTAACTCGAATATAATTTCTATCATCTTATCTGTGGAACACTGACACTGTTACTGGATTTAACTTCATATTCTTTATCCAAAAGAATAAAAAAGAAGAAAGATTGCTGAATACCTGTTAATCTTCTCCATATGTTTATCAAGCACAAACTCCTTTTCTTGATCAATTTTGCTCTATTTAAAAAACAAATACATTTTTACTTGGTTATTTTAGACTGAAAAGCTTATCAGTACTGAAAAATTTCAGTGACTTGTGTTACAGAAATATTGTATCATAAATGAACATTTAATATTCATAAGACATTTTTAATTAATTACAATTTTGCAGTGTGTATAAATGAGCTTGTCACTTTATCTTGTGAATGTTAAAGATGTCACCTCATAATGCAGTGCTTGCTCTGAGCTACTATGTATGCATATTTGACTGGGTGGTTACCTTATACACAAGTAATCATGATTATTCTATCAATACATTTCTATCAAATACACTAAGAAAGCCAGTGTAGATAAATCTACTCAAAAATCTGAGAATGTTTTTTTTAAAAAAACGTTTTATTTTCTTAAGAAAATATACAGGCATGTATATATGTATTTATTTAAAAAAGACAAAATAAAGCATTTCCCTTATCTTTTCTCTGTCATTTTACAAAATTTTATTTGGACAACTAAAGAGTGTGAAAGAACTGTTGGCCTTGTGTGAAAAGGTTGTCAAATGTTTCAGATCTTCTGGCATTAAGGGGTTTAGGACATAAGCAGATGTGTCAGTAACAGCAGCTGAAGCTGAGTAAGGTTCCCTATCATTTCAGCTCAGGTAACTAAAAATACACAGCTTCCTTTTCCATTCAATGTCACCTTGTAAAGCAGTATACTGCAACATATAATCACTCCTATTTCATAGCTTTCTATTTTGTCAAAATAATCAGTACTACTATGTAAATTAGCTTATCCCATTTATTTTTCTAATTAATCTTTATAGATGAACTTAGTAATTCCAAAACAAAAATAATAAGAGTAGACACTGCTCATTTTAAAGCCAAATCACTGGGAAGTAATACTCAGATTGACTGAATACACTGAATCCTGATTTAACTCCAGAAGTTTCCTTTCTTTTGAAATAAAATTACAATGTACATCAAAAGAGCTAAAACAGCCACTGAATAAATTGATTGTAAAGCCAAACCCTTTTATTTTCATGCCTATTGTTACATGGGGCTAATACAAATACTAATTATGTATTATCGATACAGTTACATTCACCTCCAAAATCACAACAGAGAACTATGGGTTTGTCCACTGGGAAAACAGCACCTTTCTCCCCCTAAAAATATCAAGACCTCAGATGTTTTCCCTACAATATATCTGCACTCTGCTAATACTTTTCCCATTGATAACTGCTGTGCTTATTCAGAGTCTTTCAATTATCTCAAGGTTACAAACATGTAAAATATTTGAGAAATTACAGGAACAACTTGAGCCTTTAAATTCAGGCTTCAAATCTGGACTGCAGATGGTCTGCATCAAAATAATGCTAAAATTTACATCAAATGCATCAAGCTAGCAAAATATTTCTTCGGGTTGATAAAGAGAAAGTTTCTGGGATGAAAATATAAAATCCAATTCCAAGTGAGCAGCGTAGCATTTAATAACTGGCACTATAACTTGTGCAGCCTCTGGACTAGGCCAGTAGTTCTACCCGTGTCATTTGTGTTTGTCAGAATCCCTGAATTTCAGGCTAACTACCCAGATTGCGCTTGCTGTCATGTACAACCCCCAGTCTGCTAGTGGCTATCTGTTTTGCCTTCTGCAAAGCATGCTAGAAATCCAAGAATAACGGGAAAAATTAAGCAGCAATATATTTTCTGCATCATCATGCTACTGGCTGGAAACTTACCCATGCAAAGAAAGAGAGTGAGCTGATCACAACAGGAATTTGAGGAGTATCCAAAATGAATAAAAAGTGAGGAAAGACTTCTACATTTTAATTTCAACCACTGTAGACATTAGTGCTACAAACTGGTATTTTATAGAGTGCAAAGAGTTTAGAAACCCATTATTTTTTAACAATAAAACAAATGATCAGTAGCATGGATAAAAAAGAATTTGTATTTACATATATTTAACAATTCTGCTTGATTTCAATAACTGATCAGATTACCTTCACATGGTACGAGTTCAATAAGTCTGCAATATTTTCTGTTGAAGGAGATTTCAGTGCTATCAGGTCTTTCTCTAAGGCAGGTAGCTATTAAAAATAAGATTTAATTAAAAGTAAGTAAACCAAAATGTAATTCTTGGATTATTACTGCTATAGTAATAGTACTGTACAGTATATATGTATATAGACACTGCCCTACCCCCCCAACTTTCAGACAGATCTTAAAGAGGTACCAAGTGAACAATACAAGGAGCCAGAGTTCACTTCTCAGTGTTGAACCATCTGGATTTAATTATGTCTGAAGTGATCAGCAAAGAACTCTGCTTCCCAAGCAGATCCCCAGTGCAGTGCTGCAGCTGCAGCAGGTAGTCAGCTTACAGCAGTCTGAGAGGAAAGCGCAGGAGCCTGGCAACCATGCTATGCTCAAAATAGTATCTAACCAGCTCCACAATGACTGTCATGGGTCTTTTACACAGAGAAGGAAAGAAGTCATTGTTTCTCCTTCACTGATGTCCATGCAAGTTACCTGAATGTTATGGCTCTGACTTTATCAAACATACTAATTTTTACACTTTCTTACAGCCACTGTGAGAAACAAATAGGGTATCTGTTAAGGAGACTAATAAAGAACACATTAGTGGGGTGTTACCTAGATTAAAAACTTTGCAGTTGTATAAATAATCTCTAACTTCAGACACTTGTCTAAATTGTACGATTTTTCAAGCAACTTCAGTTATGCTCAGTAAATCATGCCCTTCAACAACAGAATCATGAAAACAGCAACATTTGCTCCCTCTTCCAAGCAAAGCTGTCATGGGCTGGCAAGTGTTACAACGACAGCTTGAGAGTATCTTACGATCCCCATTCACAGTGCACGGCCAGCTAATATAATTGTGCCTCTCCATACACTCAAGTTGGTAAAAACACATTGCTGTGCTACACAACTCAAACTTGCCATTACGGTTGTAGGCTATGCCCTTGCTAGCACTGGTTAGCAGCTTACCTTTTCAGATTCTACAAAATGTGTAGCGATGCCAGCTTTTAGCACATCTCTTCCTTTCAGCCTAAATCCTGTTAGTCCAAGGTAATAGCCAATCTTTCCTGGTAGTCTTGGCAAGAAATATCCTCCACCTACATCAGGAAAAAGGCCTGTAATAAACAAAACAAAACAAAAAAATAAACCATGAAGGGAGAAGAACTTGTCCTAATCATGCATGTAACTTAGTAGCTATTTCTTCTCTCACTTTCATCTCCCTGACTTAGGCACCACGCTCTTGCACAAGTTTCTCCTTGACTTGGTTTGACATTTCTCTGTCATCAAAACCTTTCCTAAACACAGGCTCTTGAACACCTTCCAAACTGTATCCTTTCCACTGGCACATAATTTACTCAGACAACAGTGTTCATTCTATTTGCCAACAACTTGAGACATTTTTAGACGCCTGAAGAATCAAGCATGGTCTCAGCAAAAAACAGAGGTGACACAAAGAATTGTGAGATAATTTGTGCAAACACAAACTGGATGCTGTTTTTTCTCTGAAATCTTTTATTACGATAAAAATATCAAATGATGATGAAATGCCTCTTGCAAAGCTAAGTTTGAACAAATTTGGGGGCTGAGAATTCATTAATAGATCAACAACGTTGCCAGGGTCTCCCTGAAGGTGGAGGCACAAGATGCTGACCAAGTACCTGGCTCTTCGACAGGACTATAACTAACCTGCAATTTAAAAAAAATTATAAAACTTTCCAGTTTAGTGACTGTCTTACATTTATTTTTTTTTTAAAAAACTACAGAGTAGGGTAATTTTTAAAAATTCAAAGCTGTGAGTAAAATTTAAAAGACTTAAAAGCTGTAATTGAAAAATATATAACTACTTTTATCAAAATTTAAATATTTAAAATCATCACTTCGTCAATATCTACCTTATTCTGTTATATAATCACCTCCACAATAAATTCAAACACTTTTTGTAACTTTTAACATACTTAAACTTAAGAAAACTTGAGCTTAGCTGTATGAGTCTCAGAAATTGAAATGGAAAGCAGTGTCTAGTTACTACTTTGAAATAATCACCAATGGTGCATTCATGAAACTGAAAGTCTTTTGAACAAATTAAAGGTGTGGTGGTGGTTTTTTTCACTTTGAGAGAATAAATGAAACATGAAAATAAATTTAGAAGAATACACATGAGCAAAAAGAAACTCAGAACTGGGAAGATTAAGACATACATAAGTAGTTTAAATGGGGTTCTGATAGAAGGTGGTAATTCTCACTCACAAGTAATTGCTTTCAGTCACAAAAGAATCAATGTATATATTATAGAAAGACCCTATTACAAGTATTTTAAGACGTGGGAAATTAGTGGTCCCTGAATATTCCTCCCCCTCGGATGGAATCAAGGGGAGGTTTCTTTCAGACAGCTTCTCTTCAGCATTTTCCTCTTCTCAATAATCTTCGAAGTTCATCATTGCCTTATGTTCTCACTATGTTCTCACCCATCTCTCAGCTTCTCCTCTGGTTCCCTCTTGGTCCTCCCTTAGTTCTGCTGCCTCACAAAATTGTTTTTAGGAGCCACTTCCTATTGGTTATAGTTGTAGTATTCTATTCCTATTCCCACTGATGTGCATGTTGCCATTAACTGATTTATTCCTCATCCTACAGGCTACTGAGGCATACAGCTCTTCTAAAATGCCGAATGTCTTGTTGGCACCCTTTAAAATCCCTAAGCTGTATTAACCCCAATTCATCACTTACCTTCTTTTTCAACGACTCACATTCTGAATAGTCTACTCCTGCATTTTACCTTCTCAGTTTGAGCCATCATATCTATAATGTTGATGCCAAGACTGTCATTTAGTTTTATGTTTCTATTCATCTGTCTCTCCTTGGGTATTCTACTACTGCAAACAAATCCCTCATTTCACAATGAAACTTCTCTTACAAATGCCCTCCAAAGCAAGAAGGCAATTACATTATTCTCCCCATCCACCAGGACTGCAACAGCAGCAACCTTTTCCTCTTTGCTGTAATTAAAATACCGATGCTGAAGTACCATTCTCCCCATGCTCCAGTAAGTTTCCAGAGGAAAAGCCATCTTCCTATTGGGATCTATAGGGTCCTACACAGGGAAATTAGTTCGAAATAAACTGTGAAGTTGATTAGCTTAAGGTGCTTTAGAGGCAAATAAAACTAAACTGAATGAAGGTTTCTTTAATTATTAAGGAATTTACAAACAGGATTGGTGAGGGTGTAACTAATCCACTTTAAACTTACTTGGTTGCGTAAGTCCACTATAGCTTCTACTGTATCCTTTTCAAGGCCCCTGTCTTCCTTTCTTCTCATAATTTTACTGCTCTTGTCCCTGTTCTACATAGTCCTCTTAATTCTCTCAATAATGCTTCCCATATATTTCTGCTTGCTACTGGGTTTCTCTTTACGTATTGCACATGCTTGATTTTTTTTCCCTTTTGATAGCATTTACCAATTATTTCTCAAATCCCTACTTAAATAAAAGAACTACTGAATGTCTGCTGGGCTGACCAGGCTGAAAGCCTATGCCTGTAATGCTGACTTGTAGTCTGTGCTCTGAGACAGATGCAACACACTCCACTGTAATCCCAATTGTGAAGCTCTGTAGTTGCCAAGTATAAGATAAAGGTAGTGCTACTATATTCCTATCTTATCTTGCAGAGGTGGTTGGACATTTATTAATAAATGACTTATAGAAAGCTAAAAATTGAGAGGGACATACAAGAAAGTGTCCACTACTATAACATCCCCTTAAAGCCCTCTTCTTACAATACACTTTCATCTTTTGCTCTTCCCACCAGTGTTTCTTCCACACTCTCCTGTACCTAAGCTGCTTTCCAGTGCTTTATCTTATCTCTGTCAGTTTCAAACTCCTACAATCTAGAGCTGCCTTTTATTTCTATTTGCAAAGTGCCATATCTATCTATATCCTCTTATTTATGGTGGTGTATAAATGCAGAATAATTGTGTGGAAATGTAGCAGCTGAATGAAGGCTTTGTTTTCATTTCACAGAAAAGCTGTAATGCCTACTGAAATAAGTGAACATATGAAAAAATCAATTAATACAATATCTAGACAGCTAGACATTTTAAGCATACACCACAAAGATCAAAACAGCTAAGCCCTTAAATCCAAACAGATTTCAGTGGTTTTACTTCTAATTGATCCTAAAAGGGTTTTAATTACTTTCTTTGCTAAGCAAGTTCTAAGCTTTTCCTTTACATGTCTTCACAGTCTATTTTTGTTTAAATAAGTCCTTCTCAACACAAGAAATGTATGTAAGGTACATAATTTTTGTTAAGATAAGACTACTCATCTTTATGTTTGAAGAAGAAAGCGAAGAAGGTATCTTTATTAGTAGAATGATTTTATATGCCAAAGAACCTCTCTCTTTAGTTTAAAAAAAAAAAAATTGTTTCCTTCAAATGGTTTTCTTGTACAACAACTGATTATGAACTGCAGGAGCTAAGCAAATGCATGTTGTATTAATGACTGAGCTATTTAGTTTACTAAGTTTTTCTTCAGCAGAGAGAAATATCTGGAGGGCTGCAATAGTTTTTGTTTTTCTCATCCCAAACTTATTTGTTCAGAAAAATTACATGACATTTATCAGCTAGCAGGAATTGTGCTAGTACTTTTTTCAGGAGTTAAAATGATCATGAGCTTGCTTATATTTGGGGGGTTTATTATGTCAGAATAAGTCTGTTGAAATATTTCATACAGGCTGGACAGCAATAAACAAGAGATAATATGTGTAAGACACCACTTAAAAATATGAAAAATGCCGGACCTTTTAAGTATTACTAACAGGGGGCACTACAAAAATCCAATCATTAGCTAAGCGTGCATTTTAACTTTAGTTGTAATGACATTATTGTACTTAAAATATTCTCAACAAAAGCAGAATATTATAACTTTTATTCTCTTTTCAGAACTGAGTCCTGATTTTTTTTTTTTTTACATTATTTCTTAGTTTTAATATTATGTAACTGTTTGGAAACTCTTTTAAGAAAATAACGGTCACTACTCCTTACAACTAATTCTTTGAGGTGAAACTAAGCTTGTACCTAACAGCACCATGTCTGGTGCCATTTAAGCTGTTTAACCACCAGATAAGGTTCTCTATTCTGAATAAATGTGTTCAACAGGGCCGCATATTACAGACTAGCCTCATTCTCCTGCTTGAGGACATCAAGATAAGAACAATTGCAATCATCCTTCAGCTGCCTTGCTTTGGAACATGTAGAAACTAGAAATTTTGCAGAAGAGAAATGCAGGATAGGTTATAGGTTTTGAGCACTCTTCATAAACATTGTTGATAAGCAGACCAGCTTGTAGTACAGCCAGTTTGACTCATACCAGGTTGCAAATGTAAAGCTGACATACTTGCACTGGGATCTTCAGACTTGATCTGCCTACATCTGTAGTTCCTCAGCTCTACTTCCATTTTTTAAAAATTGTATCCTGACAGTCTTTGTGTCCATCTAAACAGTAAACCCCAAGAACCTCAATGGTCAACCTCCCAGAATACAGATAAGTTTTTATTAATTTAATAGAAAATACTTTCCATATATGGTCATTTCCAATTGCTTTTTAAAATTCTTTCATTACCGCCACTGCTTTTGGTCAAAGATATTTCATCCTGATTACACAAACAGTGTAACCTTAAACATGTTAACGTGTTGGTAAGCTGTTAAAATACTTACCTATTGCTGTTTCTGGCATTGCAAAAACGGTCTTTTCTGTAGCAACTCGGAAATGTCCATGGACTGAGACGCCAACTCCCTATGCATGGAGCACAAGCAAAGGACACAGTTATAAAATTACCAGTAAAAATAATCATAACCATAATCCTATGTAACACACCTCTTGCTTTGCTCTACAATTACATAATATTAGATTTACCATGCACATCTCAACAAAATATTAAAAGGCCTTTTACGCTTCAAACACTAATAAAGCATCGTATTACCTTTATGATTTGGGTGAAATAGCATTCTATGCTTTAAAAGATTGATGAGTCATACAGAGATTATGAGTCATACAGTTCAAAAACCCGTGAGTGACAGCAACAACAGAAACGAGTGACCCCATTTTCTCCATTAGACTACTAAGGGAGTTGACATCCTTTTACTAATGTTACCCCATGTATTATTTTTGCACATACTTCAAACAACCAACAAACAAAAGGCCAATACTTTTGGAATATACATGAATTGCACAAAGCTGTAATTATAGTATTTTGAAAAGAAGTAATAGTTAACTATTCTTACAATGTTTTAAGTACCTACTTTTGTCAATACAGAAATATTTTAAACAGGAAAAGCCTTCAGCATTGTGGTTTAAAATTCAAAGTATGTGGTTAGAAACTCAGAGTATCTGGTTATTTAACCTGGGGACTTTTGTTCTCCAAGTCAGAAAGCGAATTCACATTTCTAAGAATCTAGCCCTCTTCTCTGGCAGTCCTTCCTGATGAGACACTTCCCTCAAGAGCAGAAGAGCTCCTGGTATTGTCTGTCACATATTTTCTGATTTAGGCAATAAGCAGCAGCAAGGCCCCCCCAAAATATTTATTTTCAGTTTGCACAAAATTAATTTAATTTAGAGAAATGTTCAATAGGCAAACTGACAAATTTTAAAAGAAATTATTATCTGATAAAATTACTATTTGGTAATAGTATTTGAAGTAATCCAAGAATATTTGGATTACTGGGCACAACCACAACACATGGGTAAAGCAGTCTCACTTCTCAAAGCTTGTCTACATGATACATGTCAATAGAAATGTGCATTAATCCTAACTGGAGACAAAACCCTCTACTAAATATTTCACGAGAAGTTTCTTCATACAAATATTTTCTCTCTTCCTTTCCACTGTTTCAGCTTACTTCCTTTCGTCACTGTTAAATCTCCCTTTGCTTAGTCCTCCTATCCATCCAATTTTTCTATTAAAACTAATATATCTTAAATACCATTGGGTGAAAGAAGTCAGTGTCTAATGAAGATGCAATAGATTTTTTAAGTAACATTTCTAATTGTTTAGATACTAGAAAAATGGCACTTTACCCAGCTAAGGCTACTAGTCTTCACAAATGTCTTCACAATATTTCATACTTTCCATCAAAAACAGTGGGATTAATTGGGTGACACTTGCTTGGACCAGCATGATATATTTGATAGGCTTTTAAGGAGACAGAATATAGCAGAACATCTTTTCATTTCACCTATCTACAGAGATCTTTGGGTGGGTTTTACATTAAAATTCTAAAAAGTTATCTCAATTTTAAAAAAATTACATCCATTTCTTCACACCATTCTCATGCATTCCTCCCTGGCCTCTCTTACAGTTCTGCCCAGCAAGAAATTAATTGTCAGTGCTTATTCCATTAGGGTGATACGTGACTAAATTTCAAAATATCTTCAAGTTTTTTCTCTAAAATTAATATCTGCCAGTATCGGGTTTTGACACAGATGTATGAAGTTTTGAAGATTCCAGTCTATTTCCTGAAAAATGGACACTTGTCATGGTTTAACCCCAGTCAGCAACTAAGCACCACACAGCTGCTCACTCACCCTCTCCCCACGGTGGGAGGGGGGAAGAGAATCGTAAAAAAAAAAAGTTAAAACCTGTAGGTTGAGAAAAAGGCAGTGTAATAGGACAGCAGGGGAAGAGAAAGTAAAAATAATAATAATGAGAAAAGAATATACAAAACAAGCGATGCACAATGCAATTGCTCACCACCTGCTGACCAATGCCCAGCCCATCCCCAAGCAGCGATCACTGCCCCCTGGCCAACTTCCCCCCAGTTTATATACTGAGCATGACATCATATGGTATGGAATAGCCCTTTGGCCAGTTTGGGTCAGCTGTCCTGGCTGTGCCCCCTCCCAGCTTCTTGTGCACCTGGCAGAGCATGGGAAGCTGAAAAGTCCTTGGCTAGTGTCAGCAGGACTTAGCAACAACTAGAACATCAGCGTGTTATCAGCATTATTCTCAAACTAAACCCAAAACACAGCACTATGTCAGCTACTAGGAAGAAAATTAACTCTATCCCAGCTGAAACCAGGACAACACTTAAGGTAACTGATTATTGTACTTGATTTTATATCCAGAGACTAAACTATATCTATACACATGAAGTACTGCTGTTTCAAGGAGGCAAATGGGATTTGAGCAAATATCTGAATCATATTTGCATAGGGTACAATCTTATGTCTGATCCCTCACCTGTCCTTCAGCCCTTTCGCTCGAGGAATGATCAGAGGCTGCAGACCTCATCTGAGCAGCAGCAAGGGCAATGGCCCTGTATTTAGTTCTCTTGCAAATGCAAAGCTACATGTAAAGCTACATTCACTCCTGAAACAGCTCTAGAACTCTTAAATGAAATGGAAATGTGACTTCATCACTTCCAACTTTTTTTTATATCATAACAGCGTATTTTCACTGCATTAGGTAAAGCATTTCCTACAGCAAGAGAAAGCAAAATGTTTCTGCTGTTATTTTTATGCATGTTCAGCAATGACAACCTTTTTATAAAGATAATGAAACTAAAAAAAAAGTCATGACCATTTTGCTCTTTCTAATGCTTAAATTATTTTTTCTAAACCCATGTCTAAGAATATAAATACTATCTATCATAAAGCATTTTTTTTCTGGCTTATTTTCTAGACAATCAGACGTTTGTATATGGACTCAAATTTTTAGCTTGAGTATTAAGTAACAAAGACTAGAGTGTGAACTCCATGAATATAGCTGCTCTTCCAAGCTTGTTCATTTTTATAGTGACAAAAATAACTATAGTTTTAATAATAAAAAGTTGAAAGAGGTAATTTTCTTTTGAAAGAAATAATTAAATCAGATTTCACTTTCTTGAGTGCTTAAGCCATAATTGGATTTGTTTTCTAGATAGCCTTCAAGTTTTATAGTATAGATAAGAGCTTCATTTCAGATGTATATTTAAAAGACAAAAACTGTATTTTCTTCTTATCCATTATAAAGAAAATGGCACAAATATGTCCTTACAAAATGGTGCAAATATGTCCTTACTTCTTTGAAGATCATTTCTAAATAATCCAACATTAAGATAAAATTAGGAGAGAAAAATGAGTTAATGCTTTCAGGGTACAAACCCCAGTAATTTACTAAACTGGTGATCATATGCTTTTGTATGTTTATTTGCAACTTCCCAAATGGTTATTTTTAACACATTCACTGTATGTGTTTAACCTCCATCTAATACAGAGGACAGATGTTTATTAGTTTAATAGTATCCTGTGTAAAGAACAAACTTTAGTGAGAAGTCTAAATGGATTCCTCCTCCACTTCTGGATTTTGTAAATTTTTGTAAATTTTTTTTTTTTTTTTTTTTTTTAAATTTAACTGAAATCTTGCACAGCTAGAGTCCTACACAGCTAGAGTCCCACCTAGGAGGCCCTTCACAGTCTTAATCAGACTGGGCTGTGTTCACTTCACCAAATAGTCCCAGCATTTACACATACAAGTCTTGATGCTATAATGTCTTTATTAAAACACACTGTATCCTCCACTGTCAGAGTCCTACCTTTCATGATCTTCAAATATATACTAAAGCTAATGTCTTCCTTCAGACTCTTCCAAGATCATAGATTCCTATGGTGAACCAGGCTTGTTTTTTAATCCAGATAGTGTATCTTAATACAGGCATGAAAGGTTTTTTTCCACTGACAGCTAAATGTTTGAATTTTGTAAAGGATACTTAAAGAATGAAACTAGAAATTAAGGAGTTAAGAAATTAACAAGCAATCAATTTAAACAATCTTTCTGTGGGGTTTATATAGTAATTAATTAAAAACACAGATAAGAACAGAAATGGTGGTCTGACAATGTATTACTGGAGATAGACTGGCTATGAAAGTGTTTGGTTACAAATTACAGATTTATTACTACATGGATATTAAGATACTAATCTTAAAAACAGTGTGTTACAACTCAGCTGTTAGACTCCACGCACTTCAAGGAGGTACATAATATTATAGGCAGTTCGGTCTGAATTCATCAACAAGCTTCCAAAAAAGCCAGTAGAGTATCTGAATTTTACTTCCCATACACATGATTTCCTACTCAGTGCCGTATTTCAAAAGTCATTATGTGACTGTGTATAGAAAATTTGTCATTCATTTCTATTTTTTTTTCTCATGATGAATACAGAACCTTATTAAAAGTATTCTTCTAATGAAAAACAAGGTGCAAATTACTGATAGGTGGAGAAATGGAATACAGCTACTATAAATCTTAAAAGTTAAGTTGTAGCCAGGAGGCTGTATTATCTTAAATTGAGAATGACCCATATTAGTAAATCAGAGAACTCATCACATCTAGGGAAGTTATTAAGAAATTGAGGGCCACCACAACAGAGAACCATACAGAGCAAAATAAATATGCCCTTCCTGAATGACATACCTAAACATCTGTTCACATACAGAAAAGTAGATCTGTGTCACAGCAAAACCATAAATCACACCTGCCTGTTTACTAAATAATCTAACTCAGACCTTAAAGGAATCACTGCCTGGGAAAGCAAAAGCAACAGAATAGAAGAAATTCAAACAGAAAAGGCCTTCAGGAATGTTGCTTGTATCATCTTCACTAGGCTGATAAAGAATTTTTAGCTGTTCAAGCAAACAATTTTATGATAATACCAATACTAATATTGTCTGCAATGGAAGTCCTGTTCTAAGAGCTCACATCCCATAATTACACTCATTTTTAACTGCATGAGAATACAGTTCCTGGTAGAGCTAGAACCACAAAAGAAATGTGGCAATCAACAATCAAACCGAGCATAACACAACAAAGGGCAAATATACCTGAATACAAATGTAAAAATAGCCAAGGTGCAGTAAAAATGTTTTCAAAAGCATTAGTTGGCGAAGTAAGCAAGTGGAATTGATTCAGGAAGCAGCAGGAGCTTATAGCTATGTTAGATCAAAAATCACTGATGTAAGAGCATCACCCCCTGCATCCAGACACAGCAAATCTTAAACTGAATCAAAATTAATCTTTGTTCATCATTAATGTTATGGACCACTGCAAAGAGTACAATCCATTTTTATCTGTAGATACTAACAGACAAGATGACTTAGCGAACCAGAGCAAGAAGCATAACAGATCCATCTGGACTAAGAATATCACTTTCTTTGCTTGATGACATATAAATCAACTTTATACAAGTATTTTAAAAATATGATTAAAAACCAGTACTTTTTGTGAACTTTTCAATCATTTAATGTGGTATCTTAAAACATAAAATATTAATGTAATATAATTTGAATATAAGATATTCATTTCTACATACTGATTATGTATTAGAGATTCTCAGTCCAAATTTCTACAGAGACACAGAAGCACAAAGAGCTGACTGGAGATATATTTTCTGTCATAATATCTGATGCTTCACTCTTAAGTATTTTCCTTAGAGCCTAGTGCCAAAAGCGCAAGAAAGCTTGTACAATGATTAATGACCAATATTTGATGAATACTCTGACGCTTTGTGGCACAAACCAGTGACACAGCCCACTCCAGTTGTGTTTTCAAAAGCATACTTGTACCTTCACCATAGATTCAAACATAGTATTAAAAAAAACCCAATTTCTGAATATCTGGTAAGATGAACTACCAGCGTTACTTGTTGTCCTGACTCCTAATTATTTAAACAAATTTGATCCAACTACATTAATAGTAATCATTTAGGTCAAGTTCTTCTTACAGCGGAACTTGGAAAAAAAAAACCCATAGGTCATTCTGTGCACCAATGCTGCTACCATGAGTGTCCTTTATCAACAGAATCTAGACTGAATTTTTAAAAGCCCTGTTTTCATTTTTCTACCACCAGCCAAAACTGATCAATGATTTAAAACTGGTTTTATGAGGATAGTTATCTGCAATAGCCATATTTTTTTCCTCTGCATAAGCTGCAGGGACTGATCTGGTCTTCTGATGGTGAGCACCCATACAAGTGTTGTGGTCCCACCTGGTGGACCATGCAGAAGCCGTGGTGGCAGCTGAACACATGCCTCCGCAGCAGGGATTGAGTGTCTGCAGTTTCATGTCCTCCCTTTCCATGTACGCTGGCTTCTCCAAAGCAAGGCAAAAAGCAGCAGATTGAACAGTTTGGTCTTGTGGCCAGGCTGGCGTACAGACACTGCAGCTCAACAACCATGATGCAAACAGAAACTTCACCAAGAATTGCTTCTGATTATTCAGAATTTTCTGAAATAATTTATTTCCAGAATTAAGAATGCTTTCCTTGTTTCTTTTTCACTACTGTATATTACTTTCTAAGATTCAAATTTAGTAAGCCTACAAAACTTCCTGGCAACAAGAGTCAGCTACACCTGTTAAAAAATACTCTTTCATGCCAGAGGAAGCAGAAGACTTCTGCTGCAACAGAAAGAAAAGAGAAGATGTAAGAGAACTTAGATCTGAAAAGCCTATAGCAAAAGTAATTAATTACTAGCCAGTGAAACTTTTTCTAGTGTTAAATTTGAAAGCATTCTTTTTTCTCCAATGTTGTTCCCCACTGTTTCCCTATACTTAACAGGCCATGTATGTATTGGAAATAGCGTGGCCAGCAGGACCAGGGAAGTGATCGTCCCCCTGTACTTGGCACTGGTGAGGCCACACCTCAAATACTGGGTTCAGTTTTGGGTCCCTCACTACAAGAAAGACACTGAGGTGCTAGCATGCATCCAAAAAGCAACAAAGCTGGTGAAGGGCCTGGAGAACAAGTCTAATGAGGAGCAGCTGAGGGAACTGGGGTTGTTTAGCCTGGAGAAGAGGAGGCTGAGGGGAGACCTTACCGCCCTCTGCAACTACCTGAAAGGAGGCTGTAGTGAGGTGGGTGTTGGTCTCTTCTCCCAAGTAGTTAGCGATAGGACAAAAGGAAATGGGCTCAAGCTGCGCCAGGGGAGGTTTAGGTTGGATATTAGGAAAAATTTCTTCAGGCTGCCCAGGGAAGTGGTTGAGTCGCCACCCCTGGAGGCATTTAAAAGACCTGTAGATGTGGTGCTTTTAGTGGTGGACTTGGCAGTGCTAGGTTAACAGCTGGACTCGATGATCTTCAAGGTCTTTTCCGACCTAAATGATTCTATGTTCAGAAAAAGATAGTAAGTGTGGGTTTTTTGTTATTTCTAAAACTCTGGAAGACAAGCTCTGTTCCTTTGTCCCTCTCTATCACCTAAAAATGCAGCTACTGCAGGAAAACTGTATGTCCAGCTCACCACATCTTAATGTCTGAAGGGAAGGCAGGCAAGTGGGAAAGAACCCATTTTGGCAACTTGCACCAATGCATAACTAAGCTTTTAGGTTTTTTCTTAAAATTGAAGAAACACTTCTACTTCTTGTTCTTAAAGGCCAGCACATGCAACAGAACTTTATTTAAACAGGGACACAGTTATTTGGGATGACAGGAGTGAATTGAGGGGATTTTGTAATGATGTTCTATTTCTCAGGAAAAAGTGCTTTAAAAGTATAAGACAGATTAAAACTAACTCAAGGAGAAAATAAGCATTCAAATTTTCTGCAAATGAGAAAAATTAGCAGAAATATGAAAGGATGGAGAAGCAGGCAAAGATAATTCTCTTCAGAACTTTTTTCCTTGATCTATAATAAAGAGAAGGAGAGGGAAATAATGAGATAACTCTCAATATAAGACTAGGCATCTACATAAAGGCCTAGAATTAGGGAAAAATAGTGGAACTTTTAGCAAGAAAGAGTTTGGTGTTAAATTGAACGAACAAATCTGTGCAGAAGCCTGCAAAAATCTCTGCAATGACAGTCAATAGTGTAGGGGTAGGAAAGTTTCCATGAAGCCACAAATAAAACCTCCTTCAAACATACACAGGTTTCAGAAAAAAATAGTAATCTAGAAAAGTACAGCTTAAAACTTCAACTTTAGTCTCGGAGTAGACAAGTGATGTTTGCTTTATGATGTGATTTATATGCCATTACATTATGCAGAAAGACAAACATTCTGTCATTCTAAAATACTAAGTGTAGTGCGATTGTATAATACCAACATCTGTATAATGTACGTTCAGGAAGCCTGCCTTTCTTTTCTGGTGGTAAAATAGTGGCATTCATTCCTTTTCACAGTGTACATTAAACAACTCAGTCATTGTAGATTTGGGAGAGCAAGGGGAGAGGAGTTTTACTCACTGCATCAGTACTGACCCATAATTTAAAATACTTGTTTTCAAGACAGTGCTTTACGATAAGCCCTTTGGGGAATAACATCACATGCAAATCGTTGAACATTTAGTGATTATTTTTTGTTGATGTCAAGTGCTGCTGATACTAGAGTCCGATTAGCTACAAAATGAAGTGCGCCATTTGTCCCTAGGATCATACGCGAGAGCTTAGCAGGCGGACCAACGTGCCAGATGGTGAATATACTGTAATATCAGCAAAGAGCGAATCCTGTCTTAGTATTGCCTCTGCATTGTTTTCAACATCCTATATTACAAAAGCTAAGTGGTACACAAGTCAATCTCACAAAGATTTGTTTCAAAGTAAAACAAATAACTACTTGCAAAATCTGTATTCTATTTTACAGTAAAACCTGCCTTCAGCTTTGAAGCATTGGCAACAAAACAGGCCACAGGCTTCTATGTGGTACACATGCATGACTTTCCAGAGGGAGGGAGAGAGGGGGAGAGGAAGAGAGAGAATTGGAAAGCAGATTATCTAGGTTTAGTATAACAATTACTTTTACTTCAGGGCAGATTTTAGAGCATAAATTAAACCAAAACCAAAGATGTTCAAGTTTCAGAGCATAATGACTGACAAGAGGCATGACATATTTATAAAAAGGAAGAAAAAGAAGAATCAGGAGAAGTCCCAAGAAGCACTGACATTTCCAAGTTCCAGTTCCCTAGCTGTAAAAAAGGGTTAAAGGGGTAATAACATCCACTATGGTATAGAAGAGTTGTGCTATGTAAAATAATTTTTCATGAACTTTTATATGCTGCAGTTAGTCCCCCAAAGCACATGATACCTATATATGTATATTAATAACTAATAAGCAGAATTTATATAGTTTGCAATAAGATTTGCCCCACACATTAAAAAACAAATGAATAGCTGTTTGTTCTGTGAGCAATATCCACCTGTGCACTTCATTAATTCCTCTAACGAAAAATTGTACCACAAGTGGGCAAAAAATGTGAGATTTTACAGATATGGTTAATTCTAATGTTTCCTAGTTTTTGCATGTTAGCCTCAAATGCTGCTATCTACACCTCTGTGTAAAAGCTATATGCACACAATTTATATGAATACATCCTAAAAGCAAATAAATAAAAAAACTAGATGGAAAGACATATTACAATGGAGAGGAAAATTGGGAGCTTTCCCCCCAACCCCGTTGTATTTTTTATGCCTGAGGAATATCAGAAGACACCTAACTTAAACATTTACATAGCAGCTGCAATTGTTGCAGCCTATAATATTTGTCTGACTTCTTTTTCTGCAGATTCTCTATTAACAGCTCATAGTTCAAGTGAGATCATGATGAAGTAAAGCAGTTGGTTGTCTTTACACTTCCCACCTTTCTCTTTCAGGCTTCAGTCACTTCAGCTAAACATATTGAAATGCCAATATTCAATGGTTTACAATATTTTAAGTTTCGTTTTAGAAACATGCTCACAACTTTAATTATTTAAATACCTTTTATGGAAAAGAACAGGCCAACATCAGGTATTATCTTCACAATGATTTTGTTTCACTAGTCTGCAAGAAAACATAGCGATGCCAAGCAAGTTGATCGGAAGGAAAGACTCTGTCTGTGTAGGTGTCCATACCCACAAATGGCACAGAGAGCAAGGGCAGATCCTTCTCTTCATTTTTACATCACTGGGAACTGGTTTTGGTAGTGGGCAGATTCAGGCTGTGAACCACTGAATCTTTAAGACATTCCCTCCCTTTTCTCCTCCCACCTACTGCAGCAGTCCAGCTAGTTGTAACTCAGAGGCTAACTCATAAAGCCTGGGAATAAAGAATTTTATTTGTGCTTTTTATCTGCAGCAGTAAGAAAGATGCATTTTTTCCTTATGCTGCTTTGGTCCTGCCTACAGAGCATCACGCAATCAAAAAACCAAATAATTCCATTTTACAAATACATAACTTAAATTCAACATTGATGTTCACTTTTTAAAACATATTTTGGAAGAAACAAGGAAAAAAATGTTATTTGCAGACACATGCCAGAAATTTTACATATATGTTGGTAGCGAAAGGAACATTCCTAAAGAGTTACAGCCACACAATCTGGATAAAAATGGGACAGGATAAGGACAGCTATTGCTCAACTCCAGCTCCTTTGTGTATTGGAATTGTATTGACTAAAATGTAGAACATACAAGCTGCTTATGACATCACTACCAATTTACTTGATAAGAAATATTAATGTAATAAGAACCGTTGACCAAATCCTGCTAAAGTGTAAGTTTAGACATTTATAACTATGTTGGTAGAATCCCCACGGTATATGTAGCAAGCCTCTAACAACATTGTTCAAGAAAACATCATTATTAATTTAGCTGTTGGAAAGCGTTCACTGTAAATTAAGTTTCTAGTCTCAGTAAACTCTCTTAAACTTGTACTGTGTATCTAAGCCCTCATTTTCTTTGATGAATGTGGTCCAGATCTGTCAGAGCACTCATATATAGGCAATATGTTACATAAGGTAATATATACAGACATGCTAATAAATAAAGAATATATTAAGTAAACAAAATAGTGACTGAACATCTTCCCTTTGATAACGTTTCAATTTAAGTAGTTTAGAAAAATGGAAGATGTAGCTGATATTTTGAATATTGAATTGGAAAACTTTTTAGATTTTTTCCTATTAAAATAAGCATTAGAAAAAAAAGTTACAGCTTAAATTACATGCAAGTAGTGCAAAGTGTAAAAATACTCCTAAAAATACTCCTGAAAATTGACTTCACTTCTCCTTGTAAGAAATTCCTTTATTTTAGGAACTGGCCTTCTTTTCACGTAATTCTTCTTATTTCTGTGATTGAGAATGATTTCTATTAGAAATACCAATTCCTGCAAAAAGACAACAATTTTGTATGATACCTTTGGACGAAACTCCTCCACAGCTTTTGGCTATTTATTCCGCGCAAGAACCTCAAACAGCTAAGAAATACGTGAATATGTTCTTTTTCCATACAGGGCAACCTTGGGAAGCAGGCCAATTCCTATTGTGACATGACTGCATGCATTTTTTGGCAGCAAACATCCCTAAACACACAGAAAAGCACAGGGGACTTTTTTTTTTTTTTTTTTTTTTTTTTTAACTATTTTCAAAAACTGCTGATTGATTTCACTAGCACTTGCAGTTAATCTAATATTTCGCGTGTCAGGCATTTACTTTCACCTACTGAAGAACTTTGCTACCAAGAAAAATTACACATCTGATGTAAATCTCTACCAAGTCTTTCCCCATAGATCTCAGAACATTATTATAAAGAATTAACATTGGAAATATACAAAGTATTACTGAACAAACTTTTATAATTACAAAACCTTTTCAGAATGTTGTGAGGTAAAATTTCACAAATATGCCAGGCTAAAATTGAAATAAAACACTGCAAACTCCCTCTAGAAAATTATTAATTAAAATTTTGACAAGTCTTTATTGATTAAAGCAGAGTAAAAGCTTAAAACAGAGAAGCGTTCCACTTTTTCCTGATGAGGGTTAAAATGTCATCCTTCCCCAAAAGTCAGATTCTTCTTAAACCCTCACTAAGATAAATTGACTTTACATGATGCAACAGAGAATAATTACAGAGGAAAGATGTAAACTTCAACTAAGCAAATTTCTGCCTTAAAGACCTACATATCAGGTCCTGAGATCTGATTTACAAGGAAAGTCAGATTCCTCTAAGAATGTCAGCCTCTGGGATCTTTTGCTGAAAATGAAGTGGCACTAACACAAAAAAGAAGTAAAGCTAAATATTAGGTACTCAGTTCACTCTTCTACTGCAAGATAAAAAGATGTAGTAAGTCTGAATCTGTAGTCCATAAAGGAAGCACGGTCAGATGCACAATAGAAGGAATATTTCCAAAGCGTAGATTAGGTTCAGGAATTTGGCTGCATCTGTTTCTCTGGAACCCCTACATAACCCCCTAATTAAAATGACGTTGTCACTCAGTAAGCAGCATTCTGAAAAAGCTTCACGTTTTGAACTGCAACGTTTCTGATGCTTCCCCATAACACAGCATAGTTTCCTCTCACAAACAAACTAGGGAAACATAGCCTAGATGATATTTCTATGAAATGGAGGGCACAGTTACCAGCAGTTTGCAATCACACTGAGAGGGCACCCTAGCTGAGGTCATACAGAAGCCAATCATTAATGAAGTTTTATTTGATATTTTCATTACCTGCTTGGATGATGAAATATCAAGGATTTCTATAATTTACAGATTCCTTTCTGGGAAGGCAAACACTTTGAAGGGCAAGATCAGAATTCAAAACCATCTCACTTTGGAGATCAGGTAGAAACTAACAAAATGAAAACAACTACCCTTAAGAAAGCAAAATCAAATGCAGAGATTACAAGTAAGTTTTCTATGGAACAAATGCCTAGACATTTTTCAGGGGTTTATAGCAACCATGAACTTAATACAAATAATAATGCAATGCTGTTCCAGAAAGAACTACTGAAGGTATCCAGCTGCAGCAGAGTCTCTACCAGCAGGCACCAAAGGGCTGAAGGGTAGCCACTCAACCCATTCAATACACCTGGAAGCCTGATCAGATTGATGTGGCGGAGCTATAAAAGGCAATGCCAGCTGACAGGGCACTCAGGTTTCTTAAAGGAGGAAATGAGTACCATTTTTTTTTCCTTTGTAGTCTTTGAGGAAAAGGGTAGCTCCGCAAGACTGACTCTTTGACAAACAAGTTCTGTTCAAGAAAGAAGATTTAAAAATTGGTAAAAGGTAAGCAATAAAGAAATGTACTGTGATGGGAGTTTATGTTATGCAATGAGAAATAGATGTAAGAGTAATAGCTTTAACTGGAAGTGGTGGCTTCCTAGCACCTGATGCTTTGAGAGGCTGCTATTTACATAAGCTATTTGTGACAGAATATCTGTGTAATATATGGGGGATAATTATTCTGCTCTACTTCTTGCTGATGAGTCCTCTAGCTGAAATACTGTCTGGTCTCTGGTAATGAACTGTGAAGTACACAAATTGGAGAGATTCCAGAGGACTGTGAGAAGACCAAGAGACTTAATCTATAGTAAAGGCTGAATAACTATCCTTATCCCTATTAAAGAGAGAGGGCTGGGAGCACAGAATGCAAGTATCTCAAAATGGTCTTCGAGAGCTGTGACTAGAACAGCAATGTTTTGATTACACATACTGAGGACTTAAATTAGACACTAGGGAATCTTAACTTGAAAGAATAACTAAGTGCTTGGGTGGGATATCTAGAATAAACAGAATTCCTGCTGTTGGAGAGTTCTGAACGCATTAGGCAAAAATCTGCTAAGCAATCATCTAGCTATATTTAACCCTACTTCAAGTGCAAAAGAATAATCCTGAGGCTCTTATCAGCTCTCTACTTCTGTGTAGTCTAAAGCTTAACATATTTGACATTACTACATGAGTGACTAACACAGATGCAAACAGTATTTTAAAAAAATTCTAATCTCTAATTGTCACCTTAAAGATACTCTATGTAAGTAACTTGGATGTAGGCTCTCAGTTTAAGCAAAAGCCCTTGCCTAAAAACCCTGTAATGCTATGTGTGTTGACAAAACTAATGGAAAGCCCCTTGTGAACCCAAAGACCCAATTAACATTCTCTTCTCATATTCACAGCCTGTATACCTGAGGCCCTTCTCTACTGGGGAGAGAATAAAGCAGTCGCTACTGCATACTGTTATCACTCTCACAAACTGGGCCCTAGAATCTGAGGGAGTCGGGGATGGAAATAATGTTGGGTGACCCGTATCTCTTTAAATTGCAAGCTATATTAAAGTTCCAACTTCCCAGTACTCTCCCTAAACATGAAGATTAGAAAATAAGATTCTCAGAATAACTCAAAGCACAGGGCTTTGCAAAGGATTTAAGAGAGCTGGCAACTCTACCAAACTCCATTTCTGTACTGAAAATGCTGCACGTTACCATGTAAGTTAAAATCACCTGCCCCATAGGAATACGTTTTCTCATCCTAAAACTCAAAGCATTGTTAAAACAAGAAGTGTAACATAATGGCATAACCTTTATAAATCTGTAACTTGCTAAAATACACTTAGCAAATACACTGTGTAAGAGGTCAGACTAAAGGATTAAATCCTGTATTTAATTGTCCAAAGACAAGAATTCCTGTGTTTGAGCAACAGTCTTTACTCATCAGTTCAAAAAAAAAAAAAGTAGGGCCTATTTTGGCCTTATTAACAATTAAACATATAAGCATTCAATAGTATTAGACAATAGGCCTGAAACAGCAGCAAATTGCTTTTCACAAAGCACAAAATTCAACTGTGAAACCCACTGCCACAGGCCTTTCTGAAGACCAAGCCTACTTATGTCTAAAAATACTAGGTGAATAGAGAGGCCGGTATGAGTACTGATGGTTAGTTAGGACTGTGGTTCTGAAAGAAAGCCTAGTTCAGGAAGTGTCTAAATCATGCGTGCTCTAGAATATGATACTAAGGAAGAGGGTACTTTGTACACACTGTTACAGATTCCTCCCTAAACTAAAAGAAATGGCCTCTGGCTCCTGGAAATGATGTACCTCTGCTTTGGCAATATACCATTAAAGTTTTAAGTATGCTTTACATAAAGTTAGCTAGGTGACCTGGACCACATTCTTTAACTTCCAAAGTCTGTGCCCTGTATTTTTTTTTTTTCCTGTCAAATATTCACCTTGGATTCTAAGCCCAATCATCCAAAAGCCACCACTCAAATCTGTCTAGTGTACAGATTTTGCTGTCAGAGCTTTGGCTCTGAAACATGTTTAAAATACATTTTTATAATCCTTTTAGTCTGTTAGAGAGAGTATCTGCTACTGTAATGTATTTTGTGCCAAAGTCCTATTTAAAACCATAGATTTAGACTGAGCTTATAAAGCACGCTTCTATTAATCTCTAAAGAATTCAGGAAAAGTTTGGGACTTTTCTAGAACCAAGAAGGTCAAGTTTAGGACCTCATCTACAGATAATAATATTAAAAAAACCAAAAAAGTATGTTTAAATACTCTGCAGTTCTTGTCTACTGTTAAGGTATTTCATTTCGGGGAAATAAAAATGTATGGATAGAAGTCAACTAAAATAATTTGAATAGTAGTTTTTAGAAACACGGGAGTATGTGCCCAGTGTGCCCTCCAACAGTATACGCTCTTCAGCAATAAATGTAGCATTTAGCACTTGTTTCACTATTTTTTAGTAAAATGCAGTAATCTTTGCTTCATCAAACATACTTGTCACTTGAACCTATGGCTCTGAATAAGTATACAAAGATGAAAAGATACATTTATATTGAGTATCAATTTTTGATGAACTACAGGAGTATAGACAAGAAGGTGCAGAAAACAAGCCCCACAGCCCCATCTGTTGGCTAACTAAGCTCTGAAGAAAGCCATCTACTAGCCTCTAGCCAACAACGAAGAAGTGGAACCCTTCATTTTTTTGATACCATTCCAAGTTTTACCATCACAAATCTAGTATCTGTGCATCAGTAGCAACTTTTACTACCTAAGTACATAATAACTGAGTTTCTAATACACCATGTGATTTTTAATTTATTTTAAATCAGAACAACAGAGCATTCCATGTGTGTAGTGCTGCTTTTCTGAGCAAGGTTGAGATTGACTTGCTCGCATTTTCATTCATAGATAAATGGTCTATAGTGAAATTACAGTGTTTAAGAGGTGTCCCTCGATTTTTAAGCCTAAACTAAAACCACCTGCTTCTAAAGCCAAAGGCTTGAATGTAAATTTTTTTTTAAAGTTATTTACTGTAGTTTGTAAGTGACAAATGTTTCTAGCTCCCACTTCCTTGTAGGGACTAAGACAGCCAGAACTAGAGCATAGATGAAATATGACCTGATTGTGTCAAAAACATAGATCCTAGCATCCGAGTGATTTAAAACAAAGCATCTAATTATACCATGAAAAGAATAACTTGTTTGTATGAATGCATGTCTAGTGAATAATTACAGTAGGACAGAGTACTTCCATACAGCAAGCAGAACAAGATAACAGTACGACCATGACAAGTTCAAGGGCTCTTCTAGTGGTTTTAATCTATAAAATCACTGCAGTGAACCTATTTGTACCACAATAGAAAACAGCTACTGCAATCCTTAAGTTTGGTTAAGGTCAGTTGTGATGAGGCTCCCAGTGCTGAAAACAGTGAGAGAAGAGGCGGGGGGAAAAGATAGGAGCCAACACACTTCTCCTATGTAAGCATCGGTCCATTTAGAGGAATCAAAACAAATCTTACAGACAGGGGAGGTGGTTGAAAGGAAAAGCATAGAAGACAACTCAAAACTAACACAAAACACATACACAAAAATTAATCAGTGTTCAGAAATGCTACTGCTGACCTCCTTTGTTAAATTATCAGTAGATACTTCCATGTACTGCCAATGAGAGAGGGGAAGGAAAAAAAAAGCGTGTTGATGAAAACATGTGCTGCTGTAGGAAGGACATTATCTTAAACTGCAGCTGTATTAACAAGTGCAAATTAAATAGCACTCAAGGTTAAAAAAAAAAGCTTAGAAGTAGTCTGGAACTTGAGACCTACCTGCTTGTTCCACTAAGTTAGTTTGCATACTTGCTCAATCAAAATCTAGTCCCCTACCCCCAACTGAAGATAACTGCTACTAGTATCATCAAACTGAGGATAAGCAAGTAAGTTGTCGTTCAAACTCTTAACAGCAGTTAAACTCTGTCAAGGTGCCACTGAAATTTGGGTATCCGATACTAAAATGTGGGTATCCAACTAAGGTTTCAGACTAACTGCTGTCTTTTAAAAGCTCTTTAAAAGAAAGGGAAGTAATAAAGAATCTTAGTAACGCAGGATCATCTGACTCCATTATGCTCTTTTCAGTCTAAAAAAAATACTTTCTTTTCAAAGGACAAAATTCTGTTCCTCCTTAGGCCACAATCATAATGAGCAACCTACACGATCTCTAAAAAAAACAACATTGGCTGCTGGGCAGTTTTGCTCTTCCATAGCTATCCATGCTATTATTTAAAACTCCATAAAATAAGTGGACTCCCTATCTCTTATCCACAAATCTTCAGGTCTCCTATGTTCAATAAAGACATTTTTCTGCAAGAAGAGCTACAAGACTAGTCCCCTTTATGCTGGAAACAATTTATGTATACTAGATTGTGGGGGGTGGTGGTTATCTAGCAGAGATCTTTGGGGCTTGGTAGCAGAGGAGCAAAGGGGAAGAGAGCTATCGCATGTTTTGATCACAAACTGAAAAAACCACAACCAAAATAGACAAAACAAAACATGCAAGGAAAGATGGAAGGGGAAGAGTCATGACAGGTGATGAATCATGTAGTGTTCTACTTCTTGCATCCTGTCTTTGACAAATTTAATTTAAAGAGACTGTATATCCATATCATACTGACATGCAAGAAAACAATATAAATCTAAGTGACAATATAGCAGACAGACTTCACTGTCAAACTCTATGTTCAAAATAACTTAAAATTATTGTATTCCACTCCCTGCTATGATGCAAATATATCCAACATATGTCAAACTGAAGAAGGATAGGATTTTAGCATGTAGAAAAGCGTGGTACTGCCCTTTTAACTACCTACTCATGGTGTTTAAAGCCAACAATTGCTGAAACAATTATTAGCACTGCGTATAACTAGCAATGTGATGGAGTCTTCTCCATGTTGCTTTAGTAATAAAGTGTGGCCTTGGGTGTAGGGGGAAATCAGGATCTTATAACTCATGTTTTAGGAATGCTGCAGAGGTGAGAAAGTAGATGCATTTCCAGATTATTTGTTGGAAAAATGCAGAACTCGTCAATGTCTGTTAAAGTATAGCTTAGAATGATATGTTTCCAATTTTTCAAAGAGCTGTCCTTCATTTGTATTTTTATATGGTTCTAATTTTTAATACACTTTGAGTGGAAAATCATTCTCAGCTCTTGTATGATCTACAAACTCATGCTTCAGTATTCTGAAAACCTTTGTGAGGGGTGTTTCCGACAGTCACAGGATTCTACTCTTCTTCCTCAACACAACTGGCAGATCCTCAGAGAAAGCAGTTGCACTAGCTATCAAAGAACAGCAGAAGCACTAGAAGAGCAGCAATCTACCCTGACAAGCAAGAGACAAAGCTTCAGCCCTCAGACTACTACCCCTTACTGCTCTTCCATGTAGGCAGTGACAAAGTTGCAGTGTGCGGCCCAAGGGTCATTAAAAGAGACTTCAGGGCCTTGGGATGGTTAGTGAGGGAATCGGGGGCACAGGTTATCTTTTCCTCCCTCCTTCCAGTTGTGGGAGGTGACATTGATAGGAACAGGCAGATCCAATCTCTTAACACATGGCTCCATGGCTGGTGCCACAGTCATAACTTCAGGTTTTTTGAGAATGGGACAGCCTACATGGCACCAGGCTTGCTGGTGTCAAATGGGAGCCACCTTTCTCAAAGGGGAAAGAGGGTCTTTGCTCAGGAGCTTGCGGGGCTCATTGACAGGGCTTTAAACTAGATGTGAAGGGGGAGGGGAAATATATAAGGCTTGCCTGTGACAAGCTGTGGGATGGTATGCAATGGTTAAGAGAGACCAGGTGCTACTGTGAGCCCTCAACCTGTTGCCCAGAGGCATGATGGGGACACTGCAGCACAGCTGAAGTCTTGCAGAGATGAGCCAAGGGCTCCTGAGATAGCTACAGCTCACAAGGAAACCTTCATGAAACACCCCAAGGGAAACAAGGGATGTTCCACTAAGAAGGTGACACAGCCAACAGCCCAGATGAAATGCCTCTACGTGAACGCACACAGCATGGGGAACAAACAGGAGGAGTTGGAAGCTGCTGTGCTCCTAGAAAGCTACAACCTGATTGCCATAACTGATTCCTGGAATGCATAGATGACAACTTCCTAAGCCTGGTAATAAGACACCCCTACCCAAGTGGATGCAATACTAGACCTGATGGTCACCAATGCAAGTGAGCTCATCGGTGATGTCAAGTCCTGCCTGACCAACCTAGTTGCTTTCTATGAAGGAGTGACTGCATCAGTGGACAAGGGAAAAGCAATGGATATCAACTACTTGGACTTCTGTAAAGCGTTCAACACAGTCCCCCGCAACATCCTTCTCTCTAAATTGGAGAGATATGGGTTTGATGGGTGGACTGTTCAGTGTATAAGGAATTGGCTGGATGGTCGCATCCAGAAGGTCGTGGTCAATGGCTCAATGTCCACATGGAGACCGGTGACAAGTGGAGTCCCTCAGGGGTCCGTACTGGGACCGGTGCTGTGTAACATCTTCATCAATGACATAGTAGGATTGAGTGCACCCTCAGCAAGTTTGCAGATGACACCAAGCTGAGTGGTGCTGTTGACATGCCAGGAGGATGAGATGTCATCCAAAGGGACCTGGACAAGCTGGAGAGGTGGGCCTGTGTGAACCTCATGAGGTTCAACAAGGCCAAGGGCAAGGTCCTGCACCTGGGACAGGGCAACCCCCAATATCAATACAGGCTGGGGGATGAAGGGATTGAGAGCAGCCCTGTGGAGAAGGACTTGGGGGTACTGGTGGATGAAAAGCTGCTCATGAGCCAGCAATGTACACTTGCAGTTCAGAAAGCCAACCAAATCCAGGGCTGCATCAAAAGCAGCGTGGCCAGCAGGTCAAGGGAGGTGATTCTGCCTCTCTGCTCTGGTGACACCTCACCTGGAGTACTGCATCCAGCTCTGGGGCCCTCAGTACAAAAAGGACATGGACCTGTTGGAGTGGGTCCAGAAGAGGGCCACAAAAATGATCCGAGGGCTGGAGCACCTCTCCTATGAGGCCAGGTTGAGAGAGTTGGTGGTTTTCAGCCTGGAGAAGAGAAGGCTGCGAGGAGACCTTATTGCAGCCTTCCAGTACTTTAAAGGGGGCCTATAGGAAGGATGGGGAGAATCTTTTTAGCAATGCCTGTTGTGACAGAACAAGGAATAATGGATTTAAGCTAAAGAAGAATAGATTTAGACTAGACATAAGAAAGACATTTTTTTACAATGAGGGTGGTCAAGCACTGGAACAGGTTGCCCAGAGAGGTAGTGGAGGCCCCATCCCTGGCAACATTGAAGGTCAGGTTGGATGGGGCTCTGAGCAACCTGATCTAGTTAAAGTTGTCCCTGCTTACTGCAGGAGGGTTGGGCTAGATGACCTCTAAAGGTCCCTTCAAACCCAAAGCATTCTATGATTCCATGATTCAGATTACGAAGTTTGTTCATCAAGTGTTTGAAATGCCATGTGTGCACTTCATTCAACTCAAGTACAGAATATTACATTAGTTTAAAACAAGTTATATCAGATATCACACCAAGGTACTTCGCTTACCCCTCCCATTGTAATGCCATCGATAAGCGCCACATATGGCTTCTTGCAAGTGCCTGTAAGAAATGTAAAAAAAACCATTTTGTACATTTTTTCAGAAGAGTGGACCTGTGACTAACTGTATACATGATGCATTTCCCCATGTCTTACTTCAGCAAGAGCCACAGAAAATAAATGGCAAATTAAACAGTAAAATATCAACTTATAATGAAGGTACTTCATGTAATTCTTAAGCAATGAAAAGAAACACGAGTTACTGACTTACTGCATTCTGAGTGTTGTAAGAGAACATTACACAACTATCAAATGTCAGGTTGTTTGCTATGTGAGTATCTGACAATTTAGCCACATTGGGCTATTATAAATAGCTTTGTAGGATGTTGGAACACAACAGCTTCCCTTTCACCCCACCTCACGGCCTGGATTAACAACACAGAGTGTGTACCAGCACTCCAGTACTTTACTACAAAGCCAGATGCGTTGGTAGGTTTCAGCCAAAATATGACTATAAAGTACTGCAATGCAAACATGTTCTGTCTTGCCAACTTTGTTGCACGTTACAATGCTGAACGTGGCGTGGGCAGGTCAAGATGATAATGTCCTAAAGTACCACAGTTTTATCTATCAACTTTATCTGTTGGGGCCTTTAGGAGGCATGAAACTAAAGACCTGATGCTTTCAATTACCATTCATGGAAAGATTCTGAAGTTCACTGTGAATGAAACTGCTGCCTCATATTCAGCGTTTTCAGGTCAAGACTTAAAAGTTCAGTCAGATTGCTGATGCGGGTATCTGCTGCAACCGTGTTGCTAGCTTTTCTGCAGCTATAGATCCTTGTTTAACAGAACCATTTTAAAAGGCAGTTCAATCCTTCAAATTAGTAGTTAGAAAATATAACAGAATTACATTTTTAACTTTGTTCTTACATGAACATATAAGCTAATGCACGGGCTCTAGATGCTAGTCTTTGAACTAAATTTCTACAGAAGCATGTCTTTCCAATAGCAAATGCTGTGAAAGCAGCTCCCCTTTGTATTTTTAAGTTGTAAAATATAAGATATAAATAAATCTTTTTGGCAGAAGTCTCAGTCTTAAATGAATACAATCATACCAAAGTTACCAAAAATCTAGGTTTTGTAATTACATGCATTATAGACACAGAACACCCTAATCATTTAAAAAAAAAAACAAACCCAAAACCAACCAAACTTAAAGTATGTACCCTTGCAATATTTGAATAGAGTAGAATAGTTAGTTGGGAGGGACCTACAATGATCATCTCCTCCAACTGTCACAGTAATACTAGTTTTTTCCCCCAAGTACATGAAACCTTAAACTATTTTTCTTGATGAAGGCAAGAAAAGTACATGACAAACATGCTAAAACTGGAAACTGACAAATGAAGTAAAAATAACTTTTCAGAAATTACTCTTACTCTAATAACTATGCTCTTCTGTCAATCTAAGTTGATATGCAACATGTCCACCTCTTCTCCTGCGCTGACTAATACTGAATACAATGTTTAAAAACTCAAACTGTATTCAATTAAAGTATGTTTGGAGAAGTTTCTTCTCACCAAAACATTCAACTCTTGACTTTCACCCTAAAGAATTAATGTTCTTCACCCTAGTAAACTTTATCCAGTGTCTTTGCCGTTAGTTATTTTAAGACTACATACTCCTAGGTTCTTTGCGATAAACTAAGGCGGTTAAGTCCTAGCTTGTGTATTCATTTATGCAGTTTATTTAAATGGAAAGCTTTAACATAATTTGATCTTCTGCTTTCTGACTGAATACTAATGATTTTCTGTGCATCTATTTTCATCTCAGGTCGTCTTTGACGTAGATCAATGATACTTAGTGCAGAACTGCACTGCCTGCATCTAAGACTTAATTCATCCATAGTGCAAATATAACTACCCAGAACAATGGGACGGGATAAGGTAGCTATCATAATAGCTTAAACAACAGAAACAAATTCTGCACCCAAGGTATAAAAATGAGATATATTACACTATTGGTATTAAACTTGGTAAAAAAAAAAATTACTACTTCCATTATGTTATTGCAGTCTTTTATAGATTAGCAAAGAGAGAAGTGAATTTACATTCAAAGCCACTATTATGAAAACTTATGAAAACTTTGGAATTTGCAATTAAACATACCAATGGCATTGTTCAGGATATATTCTTCTCTGAAGAAATCTTGTACCAGTCTATCTCCAGCTTTTCCTGCATCTATGATGACTTAAGAGAAATAAAAATTCTAAAGGTAACTATAAGTTTAATAGAAAATACAGTAACAAGTAAAAAAAAAAGAATCACATGATAACAGGTTTTTTCCTTCAGCAATCAAACAGCAACTTAATCCCGCTTCATCTTATTTGAGAAAGTTTGAGCAAACTTAAATATGAACACAAAGTTTCAAATCTGAGTCAATTCTATTACGCTGGAGACTTTGTCACATACTTCTTGTGAGAGTGCAGTCCATTTTCTATGCTATGGAACCCCTCCTAATGTCTGGTAGTCTTGTTCGTGATATTTCATATCAATGTATAGAACAGCCACTTAAAACTGATTATACTGAAGACTCTGAATACTAAAAATGAGAAGCCAATTAGAGCAGGGCATAATTTAACAATCACCCATGCTGCTTGTTGACCTAAAATTTAAAACAACTGCTCATTTTCACAGTTTGGAGACTTCCTAGAGTTCATAGTTACAAAATAATCACAGATGCATTGATCACCATTGTCAGCTCTGTATCCAGCCATCTCAAACATCAGACACAAATTATCCAGTAGTAACAGAGCTACCTATTAGGGCCCTTCAATTTTCTTGTAAAGAAGCTGTCACTAATGAAAATCTGGGAAGAAGAAGATACAAACAAGAACCCTCTCTTCCCAGGAATGACTAGCCGCTATTACTAGTTATTCATAAAAAAAACAATTTTTACTCTTTTATACAATGTTCTGACAGCTGTCTCCTGACAAAAATAGCATCTGCACCTCAAGGTGTTATAAGAAGTCAGCACAACTAATCTCTCTTCCTGTTGTTTAGAAAGCCTCCATTTAGCTGAGTCACAGTAAATAAAGGAAATCAATGCAAAGTAGTAAGTGACAAAGATATGTCAAATGTTTAAGTGACTACAGTCCTTACCTCTGATGTCACCCCCAGCACAAAAAGCTTTTTCTCCAGTTCCCTTTATAATTATTAGAAAAGTTTCAGGATCTTGCTCCCAAGTCTAAAAAGAAGTAAATGTTTCCATGCAAGATTAAAGTCTGTGCCAAACATGCTTTCTCTGTATACTGTCTATAATTCTTATTTGACTTTTTCAAAAAGCAAATCAAACCTTACTTAAAATAGTTTGTCTTAAACTGAAGTTTGAGAGCTAAATGTCTTTCTGCCACTCCTGTGTCCTATTCAATCTCGACATCAGAGATCAGTAGAGCTGCCTTGCATATTTCAGAAAAATGCCTATACAGAGCTCCCAATATCTGAAGAAAGGTAGCACTTCCTAAAACAGGGCCCGATATAAATCTCAATGGGAACACAATGCTGGGGCAGAAGGCTGGGAATATGAAAGATATAATAACAGTGTTTCAGGCCGAATTATGAAAGTTGTGTAAATCTAAGATGCACAGCAAGGAAAACAGCATTTAAATTCTTGATGCATTTTGTCAAAATGACTGCAATCAATGCTAATCAAGGACTGGATCATATCAATTTGTGCACAGATGTTTTGCTAGGTACAAAGACTATGGGGGGAGGTTCTGAATTAAATACACTGGTACAAGACTTCAGCAGTGGTGCAACCATATTGAGAAAAAGATGCCTTTTATAGGCTTTCCCCCCCACTTAAACTATGCTTATATATACACCTTATTCAAGTAAGTGTACCCAGACAAAAGAGAGACATTTCTGTATACCAGCAACTGTACTTAAAATTATGCTATCTTTTAAGGTTGTGCTTCAAATAAAGCCCCGTACACAGCACTACAGATTAAGTATTTTTTTTCTTTAAATGTTCTTCAAAGAATGCATAAATTTGCAACACAATCACCTACCAAAATACCAAAAAGAAGACAACTATCCAACAAATACTGGTATCTAATAAGTCTGACTTTGTGCATAGGATAAATAATATCATTACATTAAAACGACTATTTGCATGCTTAAAATTTCACATTACTTCACTAGCTTGTAGAAACAGTGCCTGTAAATCCATGAAGTTGTTCATTAAGGGATGACACTGACAGCACCTTGCTTCCTAATGACTTGTATCTTTTATTTCAGCCATGCAGCCTCGCCGCAAAACATGCACCCAATCAAGAGGCAACACCACCGTATAGCTTGGAATTTGTGCATGCTGACTGACCAGTTGGGTGTTGCCGAGAGGAACATAGAAACTCTGAGTGCTACTTGCTTTTAATTCAGTCCTGGTTTTAATATGGGTGTCTCTTATCTATCCAGATGCTAAATTTAACTTTGTCTGACAGCTGCTTTCTTAGAAAGACAAGACGACACGTCAAACTTGCTTAAAACTGTGTGTTCTTTCCCATCCTATAAATCTGAGCTCATTGGTCAATACAGACTAAGAAGTGTCTGACTGAATTTTAAAACTGGCTTTGGATACTGTATGTATAGTGGTTGGGTAGAAGTAGAGCTACTAACCTTTATTTGTGGGTAAATTTGTCGGATCATAGAAAAAGTTAGTGCATTGAGAACCTTGGGTCTATTCAAAGTTATTATTCCTGCACCTCCTCTCTTTTCCAACAACACTTCAGCTGCCGAATCTGTATGCTTAGACATTTTCTGTACATGCAAAAACAAATAAAGTAAATGTCATCAGTTAGATACCGTGAGTAACATACTTACAAGAGTGTTTATGGAAGTATATTCTCAAAATGCACTAGTTAAGATCATAAAACATGCACTTTGGAATTGTATGCTAAGGCTTTCCCACTGTACTTCAAGATTTACTTGCATTTCCTAAACAGTTCTCTTGAAATCATTTTATGTTTGAGTCCTTCAGAGTAATAATCCTCAGACAGTTTTTTGAGCCACACACTCTTTGACAACGACATTTAAGTTCATTTAAAAAAAAAATACCAACAAAAACACACAAAACCATGTTTTTTTAAGACCTGACTTTCTGAAAATACCTGCAACATTTATAACAATGACAGTTCCATGTGTCCCGACTGGCAGTTTCACACTGCAAAACCAAATGTACGCATTGCTTTGTCTGTAAGTAACTTTTAACAGTAGAGAACAATCACTAAACTGTTTTCACAATTGATTTCAAACTCACGGTTGAATGATATTTAAGGAAAAAAAGGAAGCTAACATAGAAATTAACTGTAAACGTAGGTAAGGCCAAAATAGTTTACGTACAACAAACTTTAAGTACAACAGAAACTTGTAACAAAGTGCTCAAAGATGTGGGCAACGTTACGCCTGAGCCATAAGTGATGGCATTCAGAACCACTGTGAGCAGACACATTAGAAGTGGCATGTACTGTCTGTCTCAGGGCATTAAGAGCCTTAAAAACTTCCAACTCGGTCAAACAAGATGCTGTTCTTACCAAATGTTGTAATATTACTTGCAGTCTGTTGAGTGGCTTCAGCCTGAAAAAGAAATATTAAAAAGATAGCTAAAACCATAAACCAGCTACATAATCCCCTAATAGATGACGGCTGAATTAAGCAAAGCTTTGTCAGAAAAATTCTGAACACAATTGTTTTACATTGACCTTCTTAAAATCAAGTAAAATCAGAGCACAATTTTGAGATAAAACAGTTGGAAACTTCTTTGCTCACAAGTAAATAGATAGCAGATACCAATGCCAATTACTAATGTTTTCTGTGTTCAAGTCAGGAGGAGAACCTGGAAATAACAAGACAAAGAGTTTGGGGGAATATGTTTGCTATTTAGCAGTGTGTGTCTTTTAAGATTTACAGCCTTTTTCTCGACATTTAAATACTAGCATTTTTTTTTTAAAATGGTCTTGCCAAAAACTTGTGCATTTCCAAAGCTTCCACTACACCAAACCTGCCCCCACATCCTTGGGTGTATGTGTGTTTATGCAGGGTTTGTGTAACAGCTTGAACAAGGCTCAAAGGAGATACCCATGCTGTGACTTTTTGTGGACATGCTACTCAAGTCATAAGGCTGTTATTTATTAATTATTGCTGTACTCTATTGAGGAAGACAGTTAAGGGCATTTGCTGGACTTCCAGCACCTGGCTTGCATCAGTATTAACGAGCAACTTTTATCTTTCAGCTACCTCAGAGCATGAAACACAGAAAATTAACACGGTACACGCTAACATCCCGGCGTCCTAAGATCGTTTTGAAGTATGTGCTGCTTTTAGAGTGGGGAAAACTAATCTACGCCTGGCTAATCTTAGGCCTAAATTACATTTTATACCAGTTCATGGGGTTTACAATCCCCGGCATCAGAGGCCTTCCCGGACCCATCGCTCCCAAGGCAAGCGCGAAGCCGCCATTTAAAGCCCCTCAGGGGGGTTGCGCGGGAAACAGCTTCGCCGCGCCTCAGGGCGGCCGCCGCCGCCGCCGCCGCCGCCGCCGCTCCCCCGTTACCTGGACAGCGGCCTCAGCACCCGGGCCGCCATGTTGGCAGCCGGCGCGGTCGATCGCCGTCATCGGGTTAAGCGGTACGGCGGGGTTATACAGCGGGGCGGATTAGGGAGCATGCGCGGGGGTGAGAGGTGGGAGGGCCGGGCTCCGTTCTACTCGAGCACCGGGAAACGGGTGGGTCTGGGGGGGCTGCTCCGGGCCCCTCGCTCCCGGGCGGGCGGGCGGGCGGGGGCCTGCGGGCTCCCCCACCTCGCCCGCGGGCGAGGGGGGGGAGCCCGGAGGCCCCCGCCCGCCCCTCCCCGAACAGCCCTTTTCCAGTCAAGTTTTTGTTTCCAGACAAAAGCAGAAGGTCAGCCAGGCGCCGGCATGGGGGCGATAAGCAAGGCTGGCAGGCCCCTTGCTCGGTAGTTGCGTGAAGGGTTTTGCCTTACCTCGACAGGATTCGGGCCAAGGGGGTTGCTGCTCCCCGCCCTGGATTAGGCCAGGAGGTGCGAGGACGTGAGGTGAGGCTGTTCCTTCGTCGGTGAAGCAAGTGACGCCGTTCGTAGAAATAACGTAAACCGTGGTGGTTGCTGCCCAAGGTGGAGGGAAGCTGTGTGGCCAAATTACCTTCAGAGCTGAACTTTGCGGACTGGAACTGCGTTTTGATGGTGTATCGTTTTCAGCAGCAAAACCGGTTTCTTCATTTCTGACCTCCCTGTTTCTCCTCATCCTTTACACCTGCTGTCACACCTGTGCTGCCCTCTTAGCTACTGATACACAGAGTAGTGAGCCGGGATCAAGGAGCTGCTCTAATGCAACATCCCACCAAAACCTGGTTATCCTAGAAGGTAAATACAGGGATTAAGTAGCTAACACGGTTACTGCCCCGACAGTAGCTAAGGACAGAACTGTGAGCTCCAACACAGTGTGTGTTCAGCATAAATAGACTCAGAAATTGCAACCTGGAAAATTGCCATTATTTTAGAAATAGAAGATGAAGGCATTTTGAGAATTTATAGACACAGTAGGAGTCCATAATACTAAATTCACTTTTATTTCTGTAACTACGTCAGACCAGATTTTTTTAGGCTGACACATACTGGCATGAGACTGATACTGAAAAAAAGTGTGATGAACTATGGAGTAAATGACAGTACAGTGCATTAGGTAGAAATGTAACTTCACCGTCTCTCAATGGAGCAGGTTCTTAGCACTGGCTGTCTCGATTCACATTCATATATTAAAAAAATCTTAAAACCTTTTAGCAAAATTATTTTGCTGGAACAAAAAAATCCGTTCTCAGAAGCACTTCTAGAGAAGTCCCCAAGAGGGCAGCATTGCTCTTCATTTCCAGAAATGATTCAGCCCCTGCTTATAGCAGCATCAGCTGTGTTGGCATTTCCGTTGCAGTAATTCTCATGGTATGTTAAATTCGGTTGTAAAAATCTTAATCAAACTAAATAGGCACAAAAAAAGACACAGAACATTTCTGTATTATGCAGTCTCAGTTTTCAGTCTTGTACACTGTGAACAAAAAATAACTGAGAACAGGACATGAGGTGCTTTTGCAGGCATTGGGAGACTGCCCACTGTGAACTAATTAATTGCAGAATCATTAGGCAATCCAGACTATTCCAACTTTTACCTACAGATCATCAAAGATGCAGCCTATCAGTGTCATCTTGAGTTTATACAGCCCTATATACTGTTTTACAGCAAGTACCATGCAATTAAATCTCGGTCTAAATGGCACCAAATTACCACAGTTGCCAAACCTGAACCCTTACTTAGATTTTTTTTTTTAAATTATTTTTGAGGATGAGATAACACGGCATCTCTCATCCAGGCATAACCAAATTATGGGGAGTTGGATAAGTAGATAATATTTTTGTACTTTGTATCCTGTGTCTGAAAGTCTATACATTTCACAGACAAATATGAACAGAACCTTTCTGTAGGGTAACCTTTCTGTTAGTGTCATGGAAATGAAGAAATCAGTGAAGCTAACCTTGAGTAAGAGCAGTTAGAGGCTGTTTGAAACCCCTGGAAATCTCTTAATATAATTTCACCTGCACATGGGCAAGGTTGTCATCAGGACATGATTACATAGGATGTCTGTTTCTAGAGTCCAAAATCAACTCAGTGGTCTATTTATCTTTTACTTATGCAGCTTTTAATGTGTTCCCCCCATCTATTCCCCCTCCGGCTTTAGTATAAATAATGGTGTAGACCCTTTCTTTGTTGTCTTCTAGCTGTATGTCTGATTTAGAGTAAGAGTAGGGCCTGCTCATTTGTAAACAATGAAGTAACAGCAAGCATTGTCTTGCAACAGCTACTGATTTCTTTCCACAGTGCTGACACTGAATTTATTCTTAATGTTTAAATTATTTCCCCATATTTTTTTTAAATTAGTTTCAAGAAGAAGGGGTGGTGACAGAAGAGCCATCTTCCTTGAGCCTAGCATTCTACTTCATTTTAAAACATGCTGGTGATGGCTTGAATTTACCTATAGGTTGGGGGGGGGTGGGGGCGGCGTGGTTAGAAAATTGCAGTTTTCTCACAGACAGCCATTTAGTGACTGAAAGCCAGTCCAAAAAGTAACTCAGATATCATCCTGGTTTTTAATAGTCCTTCTGCACACCCCATTTTCTGCAGAGTGGAATATCAAGTGAAAATGTTTTCTAAAAAGTAAATAAAAGACTTCTATAAGTAGAAATAGGAAAAAGAGTGAAAATAATGGAGTTGCATGAGAACAAGCAGAATGGGATGACCTTTAACCTGGGAGTTTATGGATGATATTACTATTAGCAAAGAGGGCTGCAGGAGACTGGATATATTAGGGGTGAGCAGCACCCTTAATAACCAAGCCAAGAACTCAAGGAGTATAAGTGCAATAGCCAGAAGGATAGGCAGGTTGTAATTCCTCCCCTTGGAGAAATTTCCTGGCACTGTGTTCAGCAGGTTTGGAAAGAGAAAACAAATTGCAGACTGTAGGAGGACTTTAAAGTTGAGCAGATGTTTTTGGGTTTTGTTTCTGGGGTTTTTTGGTTTCTTTTCCAGAAAAAACGTAACTTCAGGATGTGGGAGCTCTTGCTCCCAAGAAGGATTGCAAGAGCAGCTCAGCTGTGTTCTGTATGCCACGTGTATACCCCTAATTAATCATTAATTCGTACCTCTCACTTACTTGCCTCTGAGAGTTCCCAGTGTAGCTCACCAAGACTAGATAATAAATGGTACAAGTACTTCATCATGTCCAGTGCTTCCCTGTCCAGGCTTGCTATAAATTTAATCTTTTCCTCTGCTGGTCTAACAGCTAGCATCTAACTTCTCTATGTGTGGGTAGTAAGTGCATCCTTACAGTGTATGAAGGTAAGGAAGAATGAGTCTGTGAAGGCTTGAGGGATAGAATGGGAAAATTTCCAGTTCATCCCTGCTAACTGGTTATTACTGTACTGACAAGCAATCCTCAAATTGTTTTTCCTTAGTCCAGTCTCAGTTGACAATATTCTAAAACACCTCCACAGATGACACAGGTTCAGATTTCCTTGCACCAACATGGATATCTAGTACTGCAGTGGAGAGTCTTCCATTGATGTCAGTGAGAGTAGAAGTAGACTTAAAATAAGTGGAAAACTAACCAGTTTCTCTACTCTCTAACAATAGGCCAGCCCAGAGAAGGACTGAAACACGGGGAGTACATATGTAAGATGGAGAAGCAAATTTTTGCTTTTGTCTGTTAACGTGAGTAATCCCATGGGAACAGACTGCCTTCCCCAGGGATTTTAGTCAGAGACTTTGCAGATAATGCATCCATATAACATCTGAAGTCATAGATTTGGGATGAGGGCACAGCAAATGGCATGCAGTAGTGAATTTCGCCTGTAACAAAAAAAGTGTCTGAAAAGGGAAAAACCTTTTTTTTTTTCTTTTTTCCTTTTTCTTTTTTTTTACCAGTTAATTTGCATCTTATCAGTGGGGAGCTAGAAGTGTTTGGAAAAGGATGAAAGCAAATCCATAATGAAACTGTGTGAGTGAAGTAGTTTTCATTTTCTTTTGGCCTCAGAGGGCACCGGGAAAGTGTGGGGGTGGCTGGGTGCTGCTGCAGATGCTGCCGTGTTGGGGAGGCCGGGAGAGAGGCCCCAGGCAAGGTCCATCCACCAGTGGGTTCCTCCCCTCCCACCACGCCGGCTTAGACATACCACTCGCGCTGCATCCACCCTGCCAGTACCCCCTAGGTTAGACGGGACCCTGGGCAAACACCCTCCTACATGTTTCTTCCCTGCTGCCACAAGCAATCTGTCACTCCTCCCCTCCAACCACCCTCCACCTACGCAGAAAACCATAACTGTAAGGAACGCCCTCCTCCCTTCCCCCTTCCCTCCCCACGGGTCTGTTCTTCTTTGCGGGTGAAAAATGCTGTCTTCCTAGAGATCTGGTCACCCCTGAATTTGGCTTTGAGACCCAAGCTGTTGGATACCTTTTAGGGCCACAGCTTGGAAAGCTCTGCTTGCAGATCTATTGTGTTAGGTTTTCATTTGCATATAATTGCACATGTGCAGGTGGGAAGGGGCTATTTGCTTCCCACTTGCTTTGATATGCCTCCCTTCCTAAGAGGACCGCTTCCTTCCCTTCCTGCCCTCGGCCTCCCACGCATCCAGCAATGAGAAATGCTGCAGAAAACTGACCAGCTACCAACCCGCCCACCTGAGGAGGAGGAGCACTAGCAGCAGCAGCACATTTCTCTCTCTCTCAGCTTTTTAAACACAGTTAAAAAGAGCTGTAGTGTGGGTGGAAATAGCTGTAGGGAGTGTATGTGGGAATGGGGCCAGAGGAAAGTGAATTTTCTGTTGGTAGGACAGTTACTTCTAGTGGACAAAAAAAAAATCCCCCAAGGATATCTTACTGCTGAGGGTGTCTTTGGGTATATAATTAGTTCTTAAGGTTGAGCTTCCCAGGTCTGGAAAGAATGAAACTGTTTCTTTTTTCCCTGGTAGTGCAAGTGATGGTACAGTGGCAGCCAGCACTCCTCACTCGGGGAAGGTTGCCTACAAGACTTCAGGAGTCCGCTTAGCAAATAATATTTGTATTGCATCCCGTTGTGTCATCGTGTCTCTTGTTCTGCTCACGACGTATGTGCTTGATTCTGTGAAAGCCAGAGCTGCCTGTATGTAGGAAGAGAAAAAGGCATGTGGTTTTCGCACAATGTGGGTCTGTATTTCAAAATACCATCCCTGTTGGACCTCTTGAAATAGCACTATCCCAGAATACCAATTAATTCAAGATTTACTCTAAATTTGTGTTTCTATAAGGAATTAAGCTCAAGTTTATTTATGTTAACAGGATGTTATTTGAGGTGCTTTGTTTGTATTACATGAAAATAGCAGCAAAACTAATATAGGAAAACAGAACTTGTAAGACTAGTGGTCTAGAGTGCAAAGTGGTCCTGCTGTTTCTTAGGAAATATTTCTGATAGACTGCAAGAACCAAAGCTACAAACCAGCTTTCAGGTTCTGACTTGGTTTGACTTAGCTGTCTGGAATACAGGTTTTACAATATGTAATCTTAATCAAATTTGTCCTAACTTGAGTTAGTTACACGCATTCTTCTCAGTCCAAAACTCTACCCATAAATTTGTTTTGACTAGATTTCTCACCAGCATCAGGCTTTCCATAAACATTACTGATGCAGAATCTTATATCAGGATGTGCTCTGTAACGATTCAAAGAGATGCAATAACAGTCAATTAATGACATTTGACTCTCAAAGTATATGAGATTTTTTAAAAATACTGCACAGGGCATATAATTTTCTCCTAGTGAGTAGAAACCTCAAACTTGGTATTTGAATGGTTTTAGGCCTGTGAAGTAACTTCATGGAAAAGGAGTGCATGCTGGAGTGCAAAATCCTGTCACAAGGCAACACATCTTCCAGTCGACACATAGCAGCTTGCCAGACCCATTCCACAGACCAGGACTGCACGGATACAGTGCAATAGGGAACTGGGCTCACTGACTTCAGTGCCTCCCTCCCTGCCAGCCTGTCTCCTGTAGCTCTGAAGATTTTACCCTAGAGTGGGAATGAAAAATGCAGACATAATTCCTTGCACTGATCGGCTCAGAAACAAAGGAAGTTATGAATAAGCCTAATTAACACATTTGCATGTGACACAACATAAAGATCAGCTGACGGACTTATGTTAGCAAGAGCTAGAGCAATATCAATGGAGATGTAACCTTAATGGAACTAATTATCCTGATGTTTTAAAAGTCTTATTTCTGAATGGTGATTAATATTTTAAATATATCCTTACAACCTTCCACTGAATCTTATGTAACTCATAATTATAATCTACGGGAATTACATACCCACCCCGAGGAAGAACAATATTCCAAATAGTAAGTTCATGTCACTTGACTGATTTACTTTAAAACATTGCAGTAATTCCTTTGTCAGTAGCATTTTGAAGCACTATTGGCCCGTTTGTAATTCTATCTCTCATTTAGCATTGGTTCAGTTAACTTTAAAGGTAGTGCTTTTCATACCTTTTATATCAATGAATGTACATCAGATTTTAAATGCAGATTATATGCTTATCTTGCCAACTACTGTTAGCCTGAAATTTTTCCTCATATGATCTATTGTGGTGGAATGATATTATTCAAGAAGCAGTAAAAAACCCTCCAAACATTTAGAATCATTAGAAATCTGGTTTAGGAGCTCCATCCTCTATGTAACATTCCTGTTGGCCTCCCTGTTTTATCTGTTGTTCAGCTGGAATGTCACACACTTAGGTCTTGAACCATCTGGTACCAAACCTTTCCTTCTCAGGGGCCATAGTGAACACCTAGTTACCTCATTTTGTTTCGGTCAAAATCAGAGTGAATTAAGCACAAAAGCATTTGATGTTAATTAGTAGCTTTCTGACAGTCCAGGGATTTGATGAGTACAGAGAGCACCTCAGATGTTTATTTTAAGAATCTGTTGCTCTAAATTAAAGTGAGGCTCTTCAGCAGGGCAGTTTGGCTGACAGCGTGACAGTCAGTATCTTATTAAATGGATGTGCGTGTATTCAAACCTTTCCACATTACTCATCTGACACCTCGCAGGTATTAATTTTCACTTGAAAAGATCTACATTTGATTTTAAAAGTCAATATTGAGAATATTTTTCAAAATTTCTTTCTATTTTATTTAATTCTGGAGTACAACTAAAACTATTCATAAAAGGATGCCTTTGAAGAACATTGCCTAGGGAAAGATACCTCATTTAATGCCACAAATGATACAAAGGACAGCAGAGCAGACTGGAGAACTTAAAAATAAGGGGAAAAAAAAAAAAAAGGTAAAAAGAATAAATCGAGGCCTTTAAGCTATTAAAAAAATAAGCATGTATCATTCATTGCTGCAGATACATTCTGTTTGTAAGTATAAATTACCAGCCCCCAATATGGGGTAATTGTGAGCAGATGTTAGCTTCCGTGCAACTCAGTGTACCAGTTCTGTATATAATTATTAACCTGGTGGAAAGGATGTGCAGGAAGTCAGAAGGGAAAGTGTGTGTCTGTTTTTAAAAAAGAAATATGGTCATCCTGGATCATAAACAAACTTGCAATGGAAGTGACAGGGATGGAGTACTCGGTTCCTGGAGCCCTCATTCAGTGGATATACTTCCCCAGGGATATACTGCTCCGTGAAGAAAGGCAGTGGCAGCTGTGGCAGGGCACAATATAGATCTTAGTTGTTCACAAGGAAACGCATGGTCTCTAGTATCGTTAGTTCCTCTCTGTAATCTCAATCTTCCATCTGCCCCGTGGATTTCATGATGCCACTGGTTCTCCTGTCCAGACCTGGGCAGTCCTTCCTTCTCTCTTGCTCTCCTTCTGTCTCTGTGATAGCAGGCTGGAACGGAGGTTCATGCTGCTAAGCACAGTATATGGGAATATATAATTATTTCAGAAATAACATGCAACACAGTGTGATTTAGTCATACTTTGACACACCTCTGTCTGCCAAGAAAAATGCAGGCACTACCTTACAGAACTGTTGCTAAGAGCACTTCAGGCTCTAGGAGTGAGAAGATGCTTTATTGTATGGTTAACTGCAGGAGTTAACAGCAGGGTTTCAATCTGGGACCTGCCAAGATATTAAAGCACACAAATCTGTTGCTTGAATTAAAGGCTGCGCTTCTGCCTAGGAGATGTAGCACCATGTAGAATTAGCCTGGGACATTATTTCGTAAATTTTAAAAAAGTGGTTTTATTGACATTTGTAGCCTAAAAAAATAATTAAAGAGAGAAAGTTCTGGCCAGCACCAAGAAGAAACATCTTTTGTTTGTTTTATGCTAAAGTTAAACAATTTTCTAAGAAAGCAGAGACTTTATGTTAAAAAAAAAAAAATTAAAGAAAAATCCATGTTCGATCTGAAATGTTAATGGAAATCTTTTTTTTCCCCCACAACTGAGCAGGAGAATCATGAAACACATTTGGACTGTGCATTCCTTTTCCTGTGCCACTACTAGCATCCTTGTAGTTTTTGTGAGCCTTTTAGAATATTCACCATCGACTAGTTTCTTCCTAGTAAGAGACAGCTGAATTTTGCAGGTACAGCTGTCTGTCATCTTAATTACAACAGCAACATACAATTTTCAACATTCTTTAAATAGTCAGAAACAGCAGACATTGAGAAATATGTTTGTAGCTTTTTCACTACTCTGCTTTAGTTTTCACTTCTGTAAAGTGAAGAAAGTAACCTTTACCATCGATCTCATTGTACTATCACCATTAAATTTACAGTTGAAACAGTAATGCTATTCACTAGTGATAACAAATGGCATCTTGTCATTGCACAAAAGATAGCTCCTATTATTGAGCTAAAGCGTAAGTATAGTTTATCTATATGTTTGCAATGCATATACCAGAAAATGCCACATACCCCAATGACCCAGGAGTATGGGATCCAGAGGAAGAGGATTCAGATACCACATGCTATGAATTTCTGTGTTGCTTTACAAATCAACACATGGAATATATTTTCCACTTCTTTCAAAAAGAAAAGAAAAGCTGTTCTGTAAACTGTTGTAAACAGATATCCAACCAGGGTCTTGTATGTATGTTACAAGGGATGCATGCTTTTTCTTTCTAAACAAATAACCTGAACACTGCTTCATATGCAGGCCTCTAATGCTGCCATCTATCAGCTGGTACCCAGCTCTACAGAAGGAAACAAGGAGAAACAAGGATTTCTTTTTTTTTTTTTTTTTTTTTTTTTAGCACAGGACAAACAAATCTATGCCATATTAAAATGCTGTCACTCAGCCACACTTCTTTCCTCAGGAGTATTTCAATTATCTTTTCTTCGGAGGAAATTTCCCACCTATCTGAGATTTTCCCACCTTCTTCGCTTTTGAAGTAAAAAAAAAAGACTAGTATTTACATGAGTAAAAAGCCAAAAATTATGTCAGGTCCTCCAGTATGCAATTTCAAGAGGTTTGTAGGGTCTTTGCACAGTCAGCTCTCTGTTTCACAGATATTTGTTTGGTTTTGTTAGTTATTCACAATAAGCAGTCATAATGCTTGTAGGTAACATAATTACTCACTACAAAATGACTGCAACAATGGATTGTGACTTTATCACTGCCTTAATAACAGCCAGAAGCAGATCTCAGGAATATGTGGAGTTATTTCTAGAAGATGAAGGAAAAAATCCTCCCTAGAAGATGTCACTTCATCTTAAATACCTGGAAACTTTTTGCCAAAGATTTCAGTGACCCATGCTCTGTAACCTTCATCTTTCTTGTCCAGGAAGGGCAACTGTGTGCAGATCTGTGTTAATCTTTCACAGCTATCTAACATGTAGAATGTTGGCAGTACTTACATATCTCATAAAAAACTATAGCTCAGCCATGTTTTTAAAGTGCTTCAGCTCAGTAAATAGCTAAATGAAAGTTCAACTCTACAGAGCTGAAACTGTAGTTCAGTTCACTTTCTGTCTCCGTTTCCCAGATAGGCCAGAGTTAATTAGTAGCCAACCTTCCGATGCCCGTTTCCTCCTTTTGAGCCTTTTGTGTATAAACCATGTATATTTGTTCACCCACTGTTGTTGCAAGGAGATCACCCCCACCCAGCTCAGAGTCCAAATGTTTATCAGTTTTGTTTAGCTAATAAATCTAAAGGTGGGTGAGATAGGACAGGTTTTGTAAACCAATTACTGCATTCTATTTTAGTGGTACTGCATTTACTTAACATTCAGTGCTGTTGGGTCAAAATTTACAATATATCGCAGTTTGAGGTTTTTAAAATTCTTCTCCAGTATTGCTATTTGGAATGGTAGTTGGTGCTTAAATTATTAATATAGAAAATAAGAGAGACATACAAGGTAGACAGGCAACCTATGTGTCATGTACATTTATGTCCATACACATTTTCATTCCTGCCAAAGGAAATTATAAATAACCTAGCTTATTGGGCAGTTTTCAAGATTAGAAGTCTTAGGTCTGTGACTGCTGTCTCAAAGGTTTTTAGGCATCAGGAGGGCCTGTGTTTAGGGTAATTGTTTAACTTTTTTATCCCACTACAACCTGAATAATAAAAAAGCCTACAGGTCAGAGCTGATGGCATTTGCACTTTTTCTAGTTATGTTACTCAGCACACATGCTACTAAGAAAGAAGGAACCAAGACCTTAGGCTTTCCTCAACATTCCTTGCTGTTGCTGCTATCAGTGGCCAAAGCTACGGAAGACACAAGGAACATCTGACTACTGCTTTTCTGACTTAGATATGACCGATGTCAAGAAGGAGCCAGCGCCGATAGCTTGCAAAGCATGAAGGTTAGTAGCCCTTATTACATGGTGGCCTAGGGAACTCAAGGGTCCAAGAAACCATCAGTGGCCCAGAGGTAATCTGCAAAAACATAGCTAGTGTTTACTTGAAACATTTAATTATAAGAATGCATGATATTTTGAAAAACTGAAGGAAAAATAAACTGTGGTACAGAATGTTTGAGAACTGTTGATTTCTTGTTATTCTAATCTCTTTTAATTGTTCCCCCCTAGAAGATTACAGCTTTTAGAAACAAAAAGACATAAAAACCACCATGCTGATTCAGACTGAAGGACTGTCTAGCCCAGGACACTGTCTCCCAAAAACCTCCCTGAGGGGTTGCATGGGGAAAAGTAAGAACAGGGCAGACATGGCTCATGCTCTGTTTTCAGCTCAGGGGACTCCTGAGTTGGATGTGGTGGCATTTTTTTTTTTCCTGTCTAGTAAACTGGGGATTTTTCTTCCATGCATTTGTCCAGCTTCCCCTGGAATGTGACAAACTTTTAGCATCCACAGTATCTTTGCAAGCTTTGAACATGTCTTCTACTAGCTTCATGTGATGTGCCCTAATCCATATATGAGAAGAAAGGGTAAATTAACCTGCTTTCTCCAATTCATGACTTTGTAAATCTGCTATATCCCTGCCAAGTTGCCTCTTTTCCTGACTGGTGAATACTAGGCTACTCAGCTGTTCCAGGCAGAGAAGTAATTCCAAACTTTTGAGCATCGTTGTTTGAACCTTTTCCAACTCTAATCTATTCTTTTTGAAATGAGGAGACCATACTGCTTTTTTCCTATAACTCATGTGGGATCCATGTCTGAATTTCTCTCTGTGTTAAAAAAAAACAAACAAACCAATCAAAAAAGCCAAGTTCACACGTTCAATCCCTGCTTACTGCAGGGGGGTTGGGCTCAATGATCTGTCAAGGTCCCTTCCAACCTAAAGCATTCTATGATTCTATGATGATTAAAAAAACCCCATATATTATGCTAAAATAGAATTCTTTCTTACTTTGCAATTGGTTTTGCACTTACAATTTTTTTTTTTTTTTTTTTTATTCCCCTCATAAGTACTTTGACAGTTTTGAATCTTCTGGTAATAAACAGTTAACAGCACACTGTAGCGATACAAGAAATCCTCAGGGAGTTAGGTTGCACATCCTAAAAGCAGACAAAGTTGTCCAACCCTGCAGGCAACAGACCTTTTCTCAACTATTAACAGAACAGGGAGAAGAGAGGAGAAAGAAGAAAAGGAATTAGTAAATTACTTTAAAAAGCATAGGCACTTAGAATTCATAGTTGATGTGCTAATTTAGGAAGTCATGAGATATGGCACAGAAAAAAAGGTAAGAAATGTTAATACTGTTACACAGACAAAGACTATTTTTTCTGCTTTTGTCACCTTCCTGTGTTGTTTTTTTTCTTTTCCCACCCAACCATTTCAAAGACATATCCTTACAGTGACGCATCAATTTTCTGTCTGCTTGAGGTTTAGAAATAGCTGAGCTGTTATAAATAGATCACAATCTGCAAGAGACAAAGAGAATGGAAATACTGTAAAAGGTTAGCTGAAAAATTTAGATGTGGATTGAGATTTTGGATGTCTCCGAGAGTGGAAGTACTCAGTTTGAAATGCTTTATTAACCGCAGCAGAGGAACCCGTGCTCCTTGTGCAGCAGTGGGGAGCTGCCAGGTGGAATCAGGTGGCACTTTTGGTCACGGTGCCAAGCAGAGAGTGACGTCCAGCCCCGTCTCCAGGAGCTCACATTTCAATGTCATGAGAAGAAGGCACCTTGCCGTTCCTTGCTGTGAGGCTAAAACACAAGAGGCGATTACTCTTTTATACACTGTAGAGCCACTAAATCACTATGTATAACTTTTACACCGTAATTTTTCTGGCAGTACTTGCATACTCTGAATTGGTAGCATTCATTAAGTTTGCTCCCTTTTTCCGCATTGTCTCCAAAACGCCTTAACTTTAGCGAAGTATCTTAGCATATGGTTGAAACCTTGTCCTTGTCCAACAAGGCGGTGAAAAAATGAAAACTGGGAAACAGTCTATTATCTTTTTGTTTCTGCTTGAGTACTCCCTTTGTAAGGTCATTTAGATCCTGCTGACACTTCCAAACAGACTTTGGGAGAACAAGTAGTTGTCCTGCACTGAAACCTGATACCCAGGAGTGGTATTATTCCTTCATCCATATACATACAGCTGAGGTCCATTTTCTTATCTTCCAACTATCTAATTCGGTTCGAGTGACTGTGAGAAAGATGATTTGGTGCCTGTGGGTAAAATAAGACATTAAATGGAAGGGACAAACCTTCTCTATAATGTGTTTCTGTTTTGAAGAGAAGCTGCTTCCCGAAACCAGGCTGGGTTTCACAGTAGCTATATCATGGCAACTAGCTTGACATAAGCTATACATTCTCAGTCTTTGCCAAATACAATGTCATACCACTAATGTAGGACCTGGTCTTTGCTTGAACGGTGTCTCCAACTGTCATTGGTTTTAACAGAAGTTTAGGCCAATACACACTGCAGACTCAGGTTCTTCAAACCTAAATTAACATTCTGTTGAAAACTAAACATATGTTGTTTTTTTTCCACTGTCAACAATTTAGTTTCCAGGTTTGGAAAAGAAACATTGCTGGGGAGGAATCCAATGAATTTATTAATGATCTCAGTAAGTATGGAACTATTAATATCTTCTGAGATTTTGTTTGTCTTATTTTTATCTTCAACTTCAGACTCTGAAATAAACAGATGTTCTGAAGCTTTCCACTGAGAATTTTACAGTATGTTAAGTCCTATCTTAAATACATTATGATTATCAGGATATTGTAGGAAACAGGTGAATAACTGTGTACAATATTTCTGAAACAATTTGTTCCATTACATGAAGTCTTTATCTCACATTGCACTGATAGCCCTAAAAAGAAAACATCTAAAACATTTCTTATATGTTACTAATGATTTTTATTTCCAGCCAGAAATCTGAATACAAAAATGGAAACATTGCTTTATTCTCTGATATTATCAGAGAACATTAAAGCTGTTATTACTGTTCTGTGGCATGACTGACAACATAGTTTACCTGTCCTAAACACATTTTAAATAGGTGAGTGCTTCTATTTGTCTAAGAAGGTTCCGTTTATTTCACAGTCATTTTTGATCAGAGATACTGCTTTGAATCTCAGTGTAACTGAAGTCTATGGTGATCCTCCTACTGACACTTAAGTACTAACGTCCTTTGTTCTTCATAGTGAAGAACATCCTCTTGAGAATTTGAGAAGGGCATCAGTAAATTGCTCGTTGTTCTCACACTTTGAGGAGGGGAGTCTGTTTGAAATTCACCTTGAAACTGAATTCAACTACTAGTATCGCTTGGATGTTGTCATATTTACCAAGAAGTTAAAACAGATTAACCTGTCAGTTGTGCTGGAGGTCCTGAGATGAAATACAAACTAAAAAAGATCAGTCTGCCTTCTGGGGGAAGACGTTAGATAGCTTGGCTAACACTGTGACTCCCTTCTGTATGAAAAGTGACATTTACTGCTCCTATTTAGAATGAGGCAAATTCATCCCTAGAGAGAGTTAGATGTGAGGCCTCTGAAGTCAGCAGTTAGCCTTAGCCTAAATTTGGTGCAATGTGTCCCTCAGTACAAAAGAGTATTTCACTGACTGTGTCACTCAAGTAGTTTTCATCAAAAATCGCATTTGCATGTACTAAGTAAAGATGCCTGCCTTGGTCTTGGTTTAGGTGTACAAAGCTACATTGTAGCTTTAATCAGGGAGATAAGATGATATGACTGTGCTTGTATCTGATTCAAAAAAACTCAGTTCAGTGAAAAACTGGTTTGAGCTATCACCGGTTTTTTTAGCCATATAAGTGGTGAGAGCTAGCCCTTGGATTAAAGGAGAATAATATATAATGCTGTGTAAAATCAGAAGTCATTTTCTTGAAAAATCTTTCCATATGTAGAATACTGAACCTCAATTAAAATCTGTTTTGGTCAGGGAATATTTTGCTGCGCAGTGGTATTGTATTTCCTTTAAAAGCTATTCTCATAAACTTAATTTAGTCAAAAGAGAACTCAAATTTCCATTGACCTCAAGTCATTGACTAGTAATTAAGAAAACAGGGATATCTGCCCCTATATGCATTTTTTGGCGGATATAAAGGACAATGATAGAAAAGAATTTTTTGCTTGAATGCCAGTATTTGCTCAACCGCTTGCTCTCAGAAGGGACAGAAGGACCTTCCTAGGGATCAGAGAGAACTGGTCAGTTTGCCATCCCTTGGTCATATACCTATGGTTATTGAAAACATGTTAGGCTCAATAGTTATTTAGTACACTCCGAATACAGCGTAGAAGGCATACATTTGCGTTATTGAAGCCAAGTGTGGAAGCAAGGACCCATCCTGCCACAACATAGTGGGCAGAGGACGTGGGTGTATATGTCGTATTTTTAAGTAGTCTATCTGCCCTAGTCATTTTGCATTTTTATTTTAACATTTCTCGGTTTTATTTAGAATAAAATGAGTGTGCATGTGGGGGCTGTTTGTTTAAGTTTTAGAAGTTTTGTCTTTTCTGGGAACCCTGCTATAAGAGAAGTCTGAGCAGATCCATCTCAAAGCTCTGGCCAGTTGAGCTTCTCTCCCTCCGTGAAGACGGGCCAATGCAGAATTCATTGCAGGTTCAGTGGCTAAACTGCATAAATTGTGTGTAGTTCCTGCCTGGACTACAGAGTCAGCAGGGCTTTGCACACTCTCCAGTCTGTAGCAGTGGAGCTTATGACAGGATCAAGGTCATCATGTTTTTGCACATATTCAATGGCATCAATGTCAGCAGCAGCCCAACGTAAAAAATTTGCTCTGTGCACAGCAAAACTAATGAAGCTTGATTTCCTATGGGTTTGTGTATTCCACTTTTACAATCAGCTCCCTTTCCTCCTGTTCCTTTCAAAGCCTCAGCTGGCCCTTCTCCCTTTCCTCCTGTTCCTGCCTCTATTCCCTTACCTGGCCCCCGGTTCTTCACAGGGTAACTTAACTGCTGCTCAGGCACGAACACTGATTCACTGGACAAATGGGAGCCCGCTGCGGAGTTCATGCCGTGGGCTTTCCTCCCACGGAGGGCACTGGCTTGCCTTTCCTTCCTTTGCCAGCCACTGATGTTCACACAACCTTGTAGGAATTTAATATTTTAAGACTGTCACTGCACATCAAATTTGATACCTGCCTGGGGGTTCAAAGGTTCTTGGGGTGAGGAAAGGTTGAGTACTGTATCATGCAAACACAAGTCTAATTTTGAGGGGAGGAAAAAAAAGGCCTATTCAGTAGTAAAAAGTACTAAACACAGTTTCTGTAACTAGTATTTGCTCTCGCGCATTGCTTTGCCTTCTCTTTGCTAATGAATGCAATGCTTTAGAAGCATTAGATTAAAAATCTGAGGAAGAGAATCCTCTGCTTCCCTGTCAAACCAGACGGGCCACTGCAGGGGTAGCTCATCGTCTTACCGGCTGTGACTATTTTGTCCTGGGTTACCATTAACATTGCTTGCAGCTGTGTATGATTTGCTGATTCACTGGATGACTATTTCTCAGTTCCTCTGTTGGGAGTTTTCTCTTACTGCTAATATAGTTGCTTTTAGTCTTTGAAACGGTCAGGAAAAGCCACTTGGTTCCTCATAATGACTTAACTTCTTCCCCGATTTATACTGGGATATGTACAAACTGGTGTGTTATGAAGAGCTTCCTAAAGAAGAAGAAATGAATGCCATAGCTGCCTTAATGCAGTGCCTCTCCTAGCAAAGGATTGACTAAAAAAGTGGGTTTGTTCATGTTGTGCAAAATATATTAAAGGTCTGATGGAAATGAAAGCTTGTCTGTTGTCTTCATTGTACTCTGGAGCAAGTCGTAGCAGCACAAATCTCACCTTCAATTTATCTTTCTAATCTGACTGATGTAAATGATTTTTTTCTCTCTTTTTTTTTGGCTCAGAGTTAAAAGCTGTTAAAGGACAGCAGAATATTTTGTGTCAGCCAGAAATTCTCAATTTCAAAGTACAGCTCTAGTTTATGAAAGAAACTAAGGTTTTCTAGACATTAAAATTTAAGATCCTGGAAACCATTTCTGTAAGATGGGGCTCAGAGAATTTACCTTTGCTATTATTGGAAAAGATCAGATGCACAAGATGCATATATCATACATATAACATACAAGATGTTTTTCCATGAAAGTTTTGTGTGTTATGCTAGGTTTGCTTTATTTTTCCTCTAACCTAAGGAACAAGTCAGCTGACACTGCTGAGTCCTTTTCAAGCAAAAATCTACTACGGGTAGCAATGTGCGGTTCCAGCAGGTATTTGTATGTAATTTTGTTTATTTTACTTTTAAAAAGAACTACTTTCCTTTAATTTTTCAGTTATTTGGGGCTTTCTTTTAGGCATTCAAGTTTTTTGTTTGTTTTTTAGGCAGTGAGGCGTTTGTAACTATTTTTGGCAAATACTCTCACTGTGATATATGGTGAAGTGGTATAGGACACACAAATCGAAATGTTTATAAAGTAACATATGCATTTAACCAAAAGCCCACTGAAATCCAGAGGCATTCTTTCCATTTCATGGATAAGTTTAACCCAGGTGTGGGTTTATAGTACAGAGTTTATTTTATGGCATGTATATGAATTCATTATATTTATTTTATAGTTATACAGTATTATTTCTGAATATTCTAATATCCAGTGGTCAGGTACGTATTTATTATTGTCTATCTATTTAGCTAAGAGAAAAAGATTGCTGTTTGGAATTTTCTCCATATATCACATTTTACTGTGATTCAGAGCTTGATCCAGAAGTCTTTGGAAAAAAGAGATCTTTCAATTAATTTCAATGGATTTTACACCTGACTCAGCTTTTTATTTTCCATACTAGCAAGTGTTTTAATAGGAAACTTGGTACTTTAAGCAGCTTCCAACTACATTTCCTTTTCTCTGAACACTGCTTTGGCGAGAAATATATAGCCTTTCGTGATAAAAATACGTTAGGACAGTTGGTGTGCAGTGCAGCAGTTTCTCCATTTTTGCTAATCCTCGTTTGCATAGCTGAAAGAACAGAGAAAGAACTCTCTGAGCAAGTGTAATAATTTCTAACAGGCTGTAATCCAGATCTTTACACAGAGCCTCACTGAAAGAAATAACCATGCAGAGCCCTATTATGTTCAGTTCTGCTCATGCTGGAGTAGCTGGTCGGATCGGAATAACACTGTTCAACGCTAAGGCTTTGCACAGCGCTTACCTCACGGTGCTCACCGAACGGAGGCAGCGCACCCCAGTCTGAGCTGTGGGACCAAACCCAGTCAGTACTGGATCGGGCTTCTAAACTCAGTAAGAAACCATTTTTTTATATATGTGTGTCTGTATATATAAAAAAAGATAGAAAGATACATATATACATGTTTATATATATATAAAGTTATTTTTATACATATAAAGAAAACATTGTAAATTGCTCTATTACTCATATGCCATACTCTGGTCCTCAGCTGTAACTTCTTGTTTTATGCAACAGCCTGCAAGAGAATGTTACACATTTTGTCTTAATTCCTTCATTCAGAGAGCTTTTTTCTTTTTCCTAAGGAAACACCCCTGGCATCTCCAAAACCCAGTAGAAGGAAGGGGGATGATCAGGGTGTAACTCCTCAAAAACACAGCTCCAAGAAAAGGTAATACAGGCAAGGCTGCAGGAGATGGTCACATTCTTAAGTGTGCGGTGGGCAATGTTGAGTTAGCAGAGTTTAGGGAAAGACTGCTTTTATGGCTCCAGTAAATGTAGTCTGTGACTACAAAGATTGGCTTTCCCTTTTCAGTTCACGATAACAGGGAATTACTTGAAATACATGTCGTCCCTAAAAGCATTTGTAGCAATTTGCCAAAAAGTCTCCATGAGAATTAAATAATTTCATTTGGAGCTGACATCTGCTTTATTACAGTAATATTTTGTAGGAAGACCCCCACTTTATGAGCCAATAGTTGTCTCTGAATTCTGCAAGATTACAGGAGGCCTGCGCTCCTGGTCTCCTCAGACGTGGTTTCTCTCTGTGGTTAATGAGCCATGGGGGAGATTCTCAAAAATGAAGAGTTTTGAAAATCCTGCCAGAGACAGATGACAAACAAGCCTTCTCCCACCCCAGGTCATCTCCCCTACGAAATTCAGCTTTTGTCTCCTGCCTCCTTCAGGAGAGGCCTTTAGCGTAGGGGTAGGCAAGCTTTTAATCGGATGGTGTCCTCAATGCCCATTGCATCCATACACACAGATCGCACCCCGTCGCTACGTTAGCGTGGCAGGGGAACGACCTTGAGAGAGCGTTGCCTTCGGCGGGGACGGGCGTCCTTTTCATTTCGGCGAGGACTCAAATGGGTCAAACGCCCGTGGTGCCCCCCTTCCTCTCCCTCTGCCTTAATTATACAAACTTGTAGTTTTCTCTCAATGTCTTCCCTTGGGCAAAATAATGCGCGCTTTTTTTTTTTTTCCCTTCCTTGAGGAAAGGGGGATCTTCCCTCAGAAAAAGGAGGTACAAATAAGAAGATGCCAGTAGTACCGCGTTTGGGCTGTCGTATCCCAGTTAAGGTTGTCTGCAGTCTGGTCGCTGTCCTGGGCAGAAACTGCCTGGCTTTTTCAGCTCTGCTCGGACCACGGCCCAGCCTGAGCTCTTGCGTACGGAACACCACCTCTTGAGCGCTTCGGCTTCGTCCCCAGGTAACTTCACCTCCTCCTGTTGAGGTCGGGGCTGATAAACACCCCCAAATCTCAGGCTGGCCTTTCACTTTCTGTCTTGATTATTCCCCTTCTCTAGCTTAGCACCGCTGACCTTTTGGTAGTGCAACGCGGCCCAGCTCTTGCTCAGGAAGTTATCCTGTGTTTGCCTCAATAATTACTGGGGGAGGGAGTTTATCATGTTGTTGTTTTAAGCATCTACGTAATTTTATTTGTATATAATGCTAGAAACAACATTACTGAAGGGATGATGCCGGAGGCAGCAGAAGGCACGGCAGGTAATCATTCAATTCTTTACGCTGCAATACCTGTTTGCCACTTCCGAGGAGCAGGAAGCGCTACCAACGTGGAGTTATTCGGTCGTTTCGGGTGCAGGAACGCTCCCCAGACGCTATTTTCGGACCAAACGCCCGGCCCCTGGCCCAGCGGAGGTGCGGATCTGCCACCCGCGGCCTCGGCGCAGCAGGTAGGCCAGGCGCCTCTCCCCGCCGGCCGCCCTCCGCTCGCCGGCCGGGGCCGGGCCGCACCGGCCCGGCCCCGGCCGGCGAGCGGAGGGCGCGGAGGCGGCGCCGGGGGGCGGCTCCGTCCCTCCCCGCTGCGCCCCTGCGCGGCGGCGGCGGCGCGGCACGGCACGGCCCGGCCGGGGGGGGCGGCCGAGGGTGCGCGGAGCCGCCGGCTGCGGCAGGAGGCAGCGGCGGGAGGGGGCTGCGATGCTCCCGGCTCAGCGCCCCCCCGGAGCCGCCCCCGGGCGAGGTGAGTCAGCGGCGGTGCGCGGGGGGCCGGGCCGGCAGCCAGGCCCGCGGCAGGCCGCCTGGGCGCCGCCGCCTCCTCCCCCCTCACCGCGCTCCGCGGGGCGCCGGCAGCGGGCGGGCCCGGCCGGCGGTACCGGCCCCGGGGCGGGCGGCTGTGGCGCACCTCGCCGCTGCGAGCCGGGCAGCCGGCGAGGCCGTGCCCCGATCTCTGACCCGGCTCCGGCTCCCTCCCCACCGCGGGCGACGGGCCTCGTCCCCGCAGCCGGCCAGGATGCTGCCCGTGGGCCCCTGCCTCAGCCTCTTCCCTCCCTAACGCTGCTCCGCTCGGCTTTTCCTTCTGGGGGGGGAGGGGGGGCGTTCCCTGCCGGCGCCGACCACCTGCTCCTCAGCTGAGCCCGGGGGTCGCTCTCGGTGAGGTCCCCTGACGTGACCTGTGGCTGAGCGGTGACCTCATTGGCATGCCGACCCTCACCTCCGCAGACGCTCGGCGTTGTGGTTGAAGCGTACCCACCGTGCGTGCCAGCCACCGAGCCGTCCAGCGCCAGGTGCTGCGTGCCCTCCCGCCACACTGTCGGGGTCCCTGGGGGGGTGGCTGCTCCCCTGGGAGCTCCCGCTCCGGCATCCCCACCTTTGCCCCCGCTGCCGGCAGCCTGACACGGTGCTAGGTGTAGCCGGCGCCCGGTTTCTGAACCCTTAAATCCTTAAAACACGATGATTTTTAGTAAGCAGGTTGTCAGTAGCTCCTCTGTTTATTAAAACAAGCATAGGCGTAGATGCTTGTTCAAGAATTCAGCGCTGGAGGTACCGTAGGTGTTACGGGTGCCTGTTATATCCTAAGTTAGATGGCGTTTAAACCACACGTTTGGTCAGCAGCTGTAAAGTTTAAATGGCAGGCTCTTTTTAAATGTCGTGTTAATGGAAAATGCGGTGTTGAAGAGTGATAAACCTGGAGTTTAGGGCAGAGGAGAGTGGCTATCTGAACATAACACTGAAGTGTTTCAGTAAAAACTCGCCCAAAACATTATTACATTACTAAGATACATAGGATCTAGTTGTCCGCTGTATTTAATAATGTCCAAGGCAAAAGATTATAAAATGCTAGCTTTCTAGTTTGGGGTTTTTTTGTATCTGTTTCCCTGGATATAAAGAGTGGACAAAGGTGGCATTTATTTTATTGTTTGTATTCTCTGAAGACCCACTGGGGAATAAGGGAAAAGAAAACAATCCTCTTTTTAAGGATGGTGTTTGTGATAGCGGTCGTAAACCCAGTAAAAATCCTAAGCGGGTTTAAAAAAAAAAAAAAAAAAAAATTCAAACAGGTAGAGTGAGAATGTGAGAACAAAAGCTGGTGATGTGAGGAGCTAATGTGAGGAAGCTGTGGTTGATCACTAATGTAGCTGGTGCTAGGGCACAACTTAAACGCAACCTAAAATTCCTCTTGACCTTCAAGCTACAGCACAATGGGCCTGAATTTATATAGCAGTGCGGGAGAGCGTGAACCGGTGACGTGATGCGGCCACAGCAGCGGCGGCTGGTCCCGAGGCCGGGTATTGCCTGGCAGGCCTCTCCGTTTTGATTAAAAAATAGAGTCTATTAGGACACCTTAATTTGCACATATTAAACAGAAAACACGATTGGAAGGTGGGAGTCCTAAGATGCGAGTTTAATGGTTTTTCTTCAACAGATGAGGATCTGATGGCGTTCCTGTCTTCTTTAATATTAATACTAGCACTATTGTATCAACTTAGCAACTTCAGACCTATTACCAGGTGCATTAAACCTATTATAAACCTGATCTTGACATACTTCAGACATACTGTAGTCTCTCGATCTAATTGACTAAATGTGTCAAAGTATGTGGGGTTTTATATGCATATTGAACGAAGCAGAAAAACCTATAGACCAACACATTAAGTGAGCGTATGCCAAGCAACACAAAATAAAGCAATTTTAAGAGTGAAGTGTTTTAGAACGAGGTGGTTTCACTTCATGGAAACCCTAATTGTGGTGGTTAATGTTACAACACTCATGTCTTGCTTCAGACTTGAAACAAATATATTTCCCAGCACCGAGTTAATTCACTAAATGTGATTTATGCCTGATTTTATAAATTCTGAGTAAGGTGTCTGTGCTGGGGCCTCCCAGGAGGACTGCTTACTTTTAGAGAGCAGGGGATGGTGATGTGGGTCAGCCTGCCCCGAGTTGGTCTGTGTGGCTTGGCAGGGGACAGCCCCTCCGAGGGCTCCGCCTGGAGGCTGGCGTACCTGGGAGAGGTTTGGGAACGTGATGCAAGAGTAAATGAAGCCTATGCACTCCTCTGTCATGATGTAAGTTGTTTGCATAACATTCTCCTCCTTTTTGGCATGGATGCAGGCGACAGCACCAGGCTGTTCCTTAGGGGTGAAACTTGTTTGGAAAGGGAAAACGTGCTCTATTATTCATGTTTGTTACAGCGATGCCTTGTAGGTCTGCTGGATGTGGGGCTTAATTCTGAGAGCTGCTGCACAGATACTGTAGCAGAAACTGTAGCAGAAAGCCTTTGACTCAATGGTTTTGTAGTTTAGATCAATGAGACAAGGTGGGCTGAGGAGGAGGTAGTGTGCATGAGCAATATTAATTTATTATATCATTAATTACATTATTAATTACTATTAATTGGTTTAGTGGCGGACTTGGTAGTGGTGGGTTAATGGTTGGACTTGATGATCTTAAAGGTCTTTTCCAACATAAACGATTCTATGATTCTATATGATGCGTGCACTCGTTGTGGCAGTTTCACCAGCCGGGGGATGAGTGAGGTGAGCTTTCTTTGGAAGATGGGTAGTTTTTAAGTCTGCTTCTTTAGCACAGGCCTCTTCTGAACCAAACAATAATTAGTGGTGTAAAGGTTTATTCAATAAACATGTTTTCAATTAGCAGATTTAAAAATGTTTATGTGAAAACTTCATGTGGAATTCCATGTGTTTGCTACAAACTCAGTTTGCTAGTCAGTGAAAGTCTGAAAGGTAGGTAAAATAAGATGTGATGCCATGTTGGCTGGCTTTGATTTATCCACACAATGCAAACAGCAAGCTAGTCTGCTCCTTTCTTACAGCTGCATTTGCTTGAGAGATTAATTAATGATTCCTGTTTTGAAATTCTAGTCTTAGAGTATGTTTTCTGAGAATGTATATAATATAAATCTTCTACAGTGATTTTGCTAGGTATTTAACAGGTTAAGCTACTCTTGATCATTTGCACTGTTGTCTGATGAACTGTTCTGTGGCATTTTTTGTTTGGGTTTTTTTTTTTTTACATTCAGTATACATCCAAACCCTGATTTTGAGGCTCTGCTTTGCGAGTCTTAATTATACTTTAATTCTCAAAGCCTAGTGAATGGAATATGTATGCTGAATTCAACTTTATTTAAAAACAGCAGTAATCCTTCACCCCAAATCTAACTTTCTGTTGGTCTGCAAGTAAAGTTTTAATGCCCTGTGCTGCAAGTACCATGGTATTTTCCCTGAGAGGTTTAGGGATTTGCTATCGCAGTCTGATCTGTTGATAGCCTTCCCCCCACCCCGAGATACAGTGCAAAGCAGGTGTTTTGAGGTGTTTGGGGTTTTTTTCCCAAGGTTTTGGGAAGAGTGACTCCAAGGGGAGAGCTGAGTTTTTAGTATACTATATTATTATTTTCCTTATTATAATTTTCCTTTGTTTTATAGGGAACTTCTTGTAAGTCAGGCTGTCTTGAATAGATTAGCTTTTTATCCTTTCCGATCTTGAAATCCTCTTAATTATTAGGAAAGCCAGAGTAAATGAAGATCGATTTAAGAAATAAGAGAGGCAAGAATGCCAAGAAGATACTTAACTAAATGTAGAATGGCCATATTTGCCTCTTCCCACCTACTTGCCAAAGAGCCTCATTACAGTCATTAAAATGACCATCGCATTGCCATCACTGAATTCCTTGGGACGAATGGGTTGTCCTCTGTTCCTCAGATAGTTGCTCAAAGGTACAGGTCTGCAGGAAAGTTGCTGTAGCTGTTTGCAGAAGATGACTGGATGAAAGACGTGTTGTAAAGTTTTGAAAGTGGATTTTGACTTGCTGGAGGATTAGATATAAACCGGGCGGCAGCAATCTCTATCAGGAAACTTAGAAAAAATAATAGACTCTAGCACTTAAATAAAAAAAAAAAATCCTGTCTGTGCAAAGCTTGGAGGAAGAATAATCTTGTGGTTAACAAGTATATTTTTTATATTTGAAAAGAAGCACACGCACTTGCGCGTAAACAGGCTCAGAGCACGAGTGATCTTGCAGAATAGTCCCCAGTCTGACAAAGCTGGGTTGGCCGCAAGCTTCCTGTGCAGCTGTGAGCACGGGACTTGCGCTCCTGGGCCTGTACGATAGGATCCTGGGTTGGGGGGGAAGCGGGCAGTTGAGATTTTAATGGAGGCTTCTTTCAGTTGTAGCCATGCCAGGGGTGATGGGATGATGAGGGAACCAAAGACTTGGTTCCCTGTCCTGAGTTCTCTGGTGGTTTGGAAACATAAACCTGTGGGAAGACAAAAGCTTGTTTCGTCTGTGGGAAAACCAAGGTGCTTTCTTGTGACGTCCATCTGCTGTGCTGTCCACTTGCTGCGCCTCTTCCAAACTTCCCCTTTGCAGGGCTTTCTCGGGATCTTTGCAGAAGTTTCTTCCAATTTGCGTGCTAGGGCCTTGTTGTCTGTTCGTGCGCTTACCTACGTTTAGGGAAGATGGCTTCAAAACCGTAACTCTCTTTTTTTTTCTGAGTGATGTTACCACTCTGCAGCCTCTCTGGTCTCACTTGTCCTGGCTGGACTGATGACATTCAACAAGCCTCTGCCAAAACTTTGTGCTCTGTTCTGCCTCAAACAAGTTAAAATTTGTATTCACGCTGGAATCCATTCTGTTTACTCTCTGAACCTTTCTTCGTCACTCCTATTCTCTGTTGTTCGTTTTCAACTTGTCGGTAGTGCTGTCTTCTATCCTCCTGCTGCCTCGTGGATCAGACAAAGTTTTTGCAAAGTGAAGATACAGTATTTGAAGGCTATGGTTAAAACAACCAGTAGATAACTAGCCTGTTCTCACTTAAAAGTACGTTGTTTTTCCATCTGTTTCATTTGTTGCACGTTCAATCCCTGACTGGCATGGCTTTTTTGTCAGTAGAAGGAAAGCCCCATAGATTATTAAGTTTTTTGTAGATTTTTCAGTAACAATACCACTTTGTCAGTTTTCTCATCTTCAGTCACTTATTTTTAGAATTTAAAAAATTGCTAAATAAAATCACTTTCAAAAACCTGACTCCTAAACAAACTAGTGATCAAAACATTAAAGAATGCCATATGGCTCCTACCAGTCTTGCTGCTGTTACATTTCAGAAGAGTATATTCTGTGTTATTAATAATATTCAATGAAACACTCTCAGGGTGGGAAAATATTTACTGAAATTATTATGAAATACACTTTTCATAGCATTCTTACTCAAGATATTCTAGTCAAAATACTAGGAATGATTCTTTTGGATTAGTCCTTGCACACAGTGGGTTAGGAGATGAGTGCTGGGGCAGATAAAAGTTAGGGAGCGGGGAAGAAGATGCAGCAACTCAAGTGTTTAGAGATTAGCCGTGTAACAATTTTTAATATACCTACTGTTCATACAATGTACAAAACCGAAGTCCTGTTCCAATCAAAAAGGGAAACTGAATCAAAAAAGATTGAATACTAATTGCTCTAAAAGCCTTTGGTATAATTAATATGAAATCAGATGGTTCAGAGCTCACATATGTAGGGATAAGGAATATGGCTGTGTTGTTTAAACCAGGATAATTTCAATTCATACTTGCAAAGTAGTTGTCCTAATATCCAAGTGGTTAAAATGTGAGTTCTGTCTTGTCATGGGGACAGGGGAAGAAATGTATTCTTCAAAATTAAATGCTGTCAACCTCTGATACAGCTAGTAAGCAAGTTGCTGTAAACAGATGAGCATATTCGGGTTTTGGCAGGACGCAGGAACAACACTGAAACCTCAGTTACATCCCCTTGACACAAGTGGGGGGCCCTGCACAAGTTCTGGAGTCATTGTTGTCCAAGCAAGGGGAGGCGTAAAGAAAATAAAAGCACAGATGATGACTGATCTAATTGACTCTTTAGAAGGACTGGTTTTGTGGACATAGAAGCCAAAAATGAGCAAACGTATGAGCAAAAAACCCACAGTCCTTCCACCTGTCAGGTAGAAATGGCTGACTGAATCAAAAGTTGCAGGAGCTAACTAGACAGCTGCTGGGTTTTGGTTCATGTGTCTTTTGATGGTAGCAGGTAAGAGCAAGAAAATATGTTTTCACATTTGACTGTTCTAACAACTTAGGACCTTTTCTAATCTTTTGGTACTTGACATAATTTCTCTGAAGGAACTGGAGAAAAAAGCAGTCTGTGCTGGCATTGTTTTGATTAACTTCTGACCCCGAATATATGAATGTTTAAGGTTCCAAGATTTTTATGCAACCTTTTTTCCCTAAGTGAAACCAGAGATCCTCGTAGATAGTATCCCATAGAAATTGCATTTAAAAGTGAAAAACACACACAAACCTCACGAGTGTTTGGGATTTAAATAATGGTGTTTTTAGACCTGCCTATCATTGAACTGTGTAAGGTTTAGATTATTTTAATGAACTGTTGTTTTTAGAAGTATCCATGACTTGTTCTGTCAGCTGTTACGTGTATGTTGGATCAGTTAAGATCAATTAATTTAACATACTTGTCAATGTTAGAGTCTCTTTTCTGTTATTAGCCTTGCATCAGTTTGCACATCTGTTGTCAGTATTTAAATAAATTCTGAATTATAATTAAATAATTTAAAGGCACTGGATATATCAATGCATGATTAATTTTAAGGGGACGATACTGTGCTTTCAGTTGAGTTTTGAAAGACTGCGATTTCATTGGAGCTCTTCTAGTGGGAATAAAGTGCAGACCTGCAAAAAAATACTTCAGATTCCTAGAGAAAATATTCCTGGTCATAAAATGAGTGCTCTTAGAGAAATTTCAGGTTCTTCTGGAATAAAATGCCTTTTCAAATATTGGTCCTTGAAAAAGTTCCTATGTGATAGTAACACTAATCGAAACACCAAAGGGATGGCAAAACCAAAATATATTAAATGTTCAACTTTCTCACAATGAGCATGAAGTAATCTTTGTAGGTTAAATTTACAGATATTAATGTAGCAAAAATAGTTGCCTAATATAACGATTTTGAGCTGGTAGCCTGCTGGCAGAGGTTCTTTTTTTTTTATTATTCCTTGAAAGGAAAGCTTCTGTTAGCTAGCCTAGCTTATTAGAATGGTTTGTTGTTTTTAAATGTGAAAGCTCGTTGGTCAAATCAAAGTTTTAGTAGTGGTGAATTTATTTTTAAGTGTTGCAGTCTTTTACTTCTGCAAGGGTAAGTGTGGGCAGCTGCAGTACAGTTGCCTCCCAATCCACTTTTCTTCAGTTTCAGAATTTGACTTGAAAAGATCTTTGTAGGGCCGGTACTTATTTTCTGTCCCTGTGTGTGTGTCCCTTTGCTCCCAGGTCTTTGAGGTTGTTACCCTAATTTCGAGGGTCCCTTGTTTTAATCTTAAAGCCCTATCCTAATTCCCACCTCTATTCCCATTCAGTCTAGAAGCTCAAGCCTCCCACCAATTTCTGTTGTGGTTGTGGAGTGCTTACAAAATCACATTTCAAGAGGAGACTGATGAACCTTTCGAAGGCCATCGTGAGGCTTCGGCGAATAATTTGTTTTGATAATTTAAAAAGGTCGGATATATTTTATGTGTGGATGCATTATTTAATTACGAAATCACGCTATCCTTTGGTATAGTAGGGAATACTGGAAATAAAGCAGTTAGCCTTGAGGGAGAAAAGGCAACTTGAAAGAAGAGACTTGCAAATGCTAGCACTTAATTGCCACAGTAACTTTGAATATATCAATTATTCTCTGTCCTAAACATGAAAGAGGTTTTATTGCACAGTATTAAAGCTGCTGTTGGGAGAACTTCACAGAATTGGTCATAAAACACATTTTTATTGATGTTGCCATGTACCGGTAGTCTAGACAAATGGCCTTCCCCTCCCTGATATTGGATTTATTGCTCAGGAGTGTCACTTATAAAAAAGAAGCTGCCTTTGTCCTTGCTGACTGGCATTGCAGGTCTGTTCCCATGTGGTACCTTAACCATGTTGTGTTTTATCTGTTCACAGGGTAGATGTAGGTCCTTGAGAGCACGCTAGATATTGGAGGCTTGTGGTAAACCATGGCCGCTGATGATAAGGTTGCCATTCTAACCGATGATGAAGAAGACCAGAAGAGAAAGTATGTGCTTGCTGATCCTTTCAATGGCATTTCCAAGGATCAAGACTTGCCATCCCAGAGCGAATCCCCTTCGATGGAGACAACCACTGTCCCAGATGAAGAGCTAGACTGGTTAGAGAAGCACTGCGTCAAAATAAACAATGATCTTCTGATCTCAAAGGTCTTTTATTTTTTCTTCTATTCTGCATACGGCTCTCTCTACCCCTTGCTGCCTGTGTATTACAAGCAGCTGGGTATGTCACCCAGTCAGAGCGGACTTCTGGTGGGCATCAGGTACTTTATTGAGTTTTGCAGTGCTCCCTTCTGGGGAGTGGTGGCAGATCGCTTCAAGAAAGGGAAGATTGTCCTCCTCTTTTCGCTTTTATGCTGGGTTTTATTTAACCTGGGGATTGGATTTGTTAGACCAGCCACCTTAAGATGCGTACCAAAGGGCCTTCCCCCACCACATCCCACCAATGCAAGCAGCCTTTTAACAACCGTTTCGCAAAACGCCTCGATGTCTTTTCCGCTAGCCACAGTGGGTACTGCATCACCAAAAGTTCGTGGGAAGAGAGACCTGCTCACTTCCAGTCCAGTCACTTTGGAAACAACAGGGACAGCCAATTCCGAAATAATGTTCCTGTTACCTACGCAGAGCAATGATGTGGAGTTTGTCTTGGAAAACAGTACCCATTTGATTGTGAAAAACACCACCACTAGCCCGGTCTCACCAGGGAACGCAACTCTGAGTAGCACCCCAGCTGCCATCACCACAAAGCCGATGCCTTCTGACCAAGCTGTGCTCGTTTATGATCAACAAGAAGTAGAAGCCATCTTTCTACTCATTCTGCTGGTCGTCATAATAGGAGAATTTTTCAGTGCTTCCTCTGTTACTATTGTGGACACTGTAACACTGCAGTACCTTGGCAAACACAGGGACCGGTATGGATTGCAGCGTATGTGGGGGTCTCTGGGCTGGGGGCTGGCCATGCTCTCCGTGGGAATTGGCATTGACTATACCCGTACAGAGGTTAGCATTGAAGGTCAAGGATGTAAAGCTCCTGAGTACAAGAACTATAGGATAGTTTTCATCGTTTTTGGTGTTCTGATGACAATGGCGTTAATTGTGGCCACCCAGTTTCGATTTCGTTACGCGCACTTCAAGCAAGAGGAGAATAAGAGAAAAGAGGTAGAAATCTCACAGGTGGACAGAAGTGCCTCAAACGAATCCTCTGATAACACTCCTACCAGTATGAGCCAGTCACAGTCTTTCAGTTTTTGGGACCTAATAAAACTGCTGTGTAGTATCCAGTACGGCTCAGTGCTCTTCGTGGCATGGTTCATGGGGTTTGGATATGGCTTTGTGTTCACCTTTCTTTACTGGCACTTGGAAGACCTGAATGGCACCACCACTCTCTTTGGAGTTTGTTCTGTGCTCAGTCACGTGTCTGAGCTGACTGCCTACTTCTTCAGCCACAAATTGATTGAATTGGTTGGTCATATCAGGTAAGATGTTAGCAATCATTAAAGAGCTATACAAAAAATGTTGAATTTCAGGCCTAGCCTTGTCTTACAAAGTAAAATTCAAGTTGGGTTGGTTTTTTTTTTTTTCCTTAAATTCCAAGTCCTGCTCAATTACGTAGCTTGCCTGATGGAGTTTTTTATTATTATTTTAGGAGTTGAAAATGCTCTGAAATGCTTCCTTTGCATTTTAGTTGCGTGTTAGCATGTGCATTATGCCTGGCACCATAACCTTTTGCAGACAGTTGCAGAAGACATCCTAGTTCAGTGATGCAAAGCTCTGTTAGAGATCTTTGCAAATCGCAACCCACTCAAGGATTGTCTGTTTTGACATATAAATACCACTAATTTTACATTTTTTTTCCCTGATGAGTAGCAGCGTTCTGGAAACCTGCTTTAGCCTGCTTCTCCTTGCAGGGCAGTTCTTTGTCCCCACAGTAGGCTGGAAAGGTGTCACTTGCATGCTGAAGAGGGGAGGAGGATGAGATGAAGAAGCGAGGTGAGCACCTCCAGTGCACATGCCCTCATAATCAGACTCTGGGTGTTGGCAGAATGAGGTTGCAGCCTGGTAGCGTTGCTTACCAGTTCAGTTTCTTGCTCTCTTCCTTTAGTTGCAACGGCGTGTGTTAGCTACTGAAGTGAGATGGCTGTGCAGGGCTTCTCCCGTAGTTTTTGCCTTGTGTAAGTGAAACTGATTGCTTCTAGCATGTTAGTGAATATTATTTTCCTCTAAGTTCACAGTTGACTTAATTTCTGAATATTCTAAATCCCTTCACTCTTCTCTAAAAACAGCTCGAGAGGAAAGATAGGGGGGAATCTGAGTTAATAAGTCATAAAGGGTTTTTTTATATTTACTTAGGTACTCTGTGCAACTGAGCACAGAGCTCTGTATGCTGTTAGCATCATGTCTTTTCCAAATGCCCTGTTTAAAATCGTACACTCATTGAGATGTAAGTATTTTTTAAGCTGTCTGCACTGTTCTTTTTGTGCATTCTGTTCTGTGGCTTTGCTCTTTGTTTGGTGGTTCGGTTTTTTCTTTTTTTGCTTTTATTGGGATGAGTTTTTTGATTCACTTGACCTCTACTAAAAATGTTTGAGATGTTCAGCATGGTAATTTGAGAGATTACTTAAAAGATGGGGTTTTGCCTTCCTTTAAACTGAGGAGGATCTCTTTACTTTGAGTCAGTCTTTTAATCCCTGAATTTGACAATAATTAGTATGAGAAAATATGACGCCTTGCATGCAAAGACTGGAGGAAGGATATGGTGATGGAGGAGTGGTGAGAACAGATCACAATCTTGATAGCTAAAGATAGCTTGGGTATGCTCTTTCAATGTATATTGTTATAGTACAAAATTCAGGCTTAGACTTCAAATGGAGAAAGAACAAAAACCGAAAGAATGGTAGGCTTGTAAATAAGATGAAATAGAAGGGGATAGGAGCACTGGCCAGTAAAAAGAAAGATGATGTACAGGATTAACTCCTCTTTTTTTTTTTTTTTCTTTGCACTTTTAAGGCTATGAAACCAAGATTGGATCAAGATTAAGTTGTTAAAACACTAGCTCCTATTTGCAATGAAACAACATTCTTTATACCCACACCTGGGAAATGCATATTAGTCATATTTTAATGTTACCTAATGCTTACTTCTATTTAGTCATCACAGTTTATGAGATGTCTCCTTCTGGTTGCCTTTCTTCTTGTACTTTTTGAACTTGGTATAATGCATGGCTTGCTCAAGGGGAGGCAAACTTTTTTTAAAAAAAAGACTATATAGGCGTTCATAGCTCATATTCTTTGATAGTTCTGTATAGGTCTGTTGCCTTATAGTACAGATATTCTTGCTCCCATTAATAAGAACCAATAGCCTCCAATTATATATCCTTCTTGGAACCACCTTAGGCAAGAAGCTTTTGGGATCAGTATTCTCTCTCTCTCTGAGAAAATTCCTTATTTACTCTTTGGGCATAAAAGCAGTTATATGTTTATGGGAATTCTGGTGTAAGGTCTTGTATGAAATAAGATAGAAGTACCTCTTAATCCACAGCTAGCTGTGAATATTTCACAGGGTATTTCACAGTTAGAGAGAAGGTGGCTTGACATCTCATTTTGGTAAGATGACTTCAGTGCTGAGCTTGTCTCACCTTCCATTAACTTCTGTCACTAATGTGTTTTAAGACAATTTTTAAAAAAGGGTATTTGCACTCTTTCTTCTGTGTTGTTACACTCCTAGATGTAGACCGTCTTTCTGCAGTATTTCTTTGAACAGAATCATTCGATCTTTCCTAATTCTTTGAAGACAAGCATGAGTACCAAAATTGCATGCACTGTCATGGTAGCAGGAAAAAATGCTACTGACTGTCCTTTGTAGAACTATGAGAAAACAGGCTTTACACCCTTGTCAGATAGAAGCTCAGTTTTCCTTTTCTAGCCTTGTAAAGCTTTGTGTTTATACCATTGTATGTGTTGGCATGTAAGATCCTTACAACATTTTGAAACCTATTCTGTTTTCCAAGTTTTTTTTTAACTAATACTCAAATTATTGTCCAAGCATTTTAAGCATGACCATACTAAACATGTACTGATTAAAATGCCCGATTTCTGACTTCATTAGCTTTACTGTTCATACACAGGTGCACTGCATGTGTGCATATGTTATACATGTTTCTGGTGTTTGTAACATGGTGTATTAGCAGGTGACTAGATGAATCTGGAGTAACGACAAGTGATCGCTTCAGCTAGAAAGCTGTTCTATGATTGTATAGGTTTGTGAGGGGAGGGAATATTGCAGATGTTAGAAGGGTATTTTTTGCCTTGCCTCCTCCAGCCACCTTCTGAGAGATGACAGAGTAGATTTTCATGTAAAAGCAAACTAAAGAGTTAAAAAGAAGTAAGTCATCAGAAAGTGTGGTGAAAGCCATAAGTTCTTTGCGAGGATATTGCGATGGAAAAGCGTACAAAACTGGCTATCAAATACTTAGACACCATTATTGAATGGTATCCTGTGTAGAAGCACTCATAACTGCCATTGAGTTTAGGAAGATGATGTTAATCTCTGAAAATAACTTCCTACTTGAGGTTAAGCTTGAATATGTTTGTCTGACCATAATTCCAGCATGTGAGTTTTTATAGGAAGCAGAGACTGGTAGTCATGGCTGTAAACAGCTTAGTCTCCTTAACATAAATACAGATTCAGTGCTTTAAATGTTTAACCTGTAAATTGAATCTGGTGTCTCTGTGGATATTGCATATACGGTTCATAAGGAACATGTTTACATTATTCATTTAGGTCTGATAAAGAGCCTAAGTGATTATTATAAATACATTTTTAAAAAACTCTGTAAATACACAAAAGTTCTTGTGTGACGTACCCCTCCAGAAGCGTAATTATAGAAATCTTCATAAACTGTAATTTACCTAAAACTCTGTACATAGTCCAACAAATTAAAAGGTAGAACCGGACTAAATTGCTGCTCTTAAACTCTGAATCCAAGTCTTCCCGCAAGTGTAATATGGTGGAGAAGCACAGGTAACCGAGTGTGTTAGTCATGATGGAAAAACTGTGAAGCAGGAGGCCTCTTCATGTCTCTGGTCTGGCTGTGATAGGGGACAGCTGAGATGGGAAGAAAGTTCTTGGTGCAAAGCTTTTGCTAGACAAAAGTGAAATTAAGCTGGCAAGAACTGGTCCTAACCAGAGCTGGGCACATCTGTACTGCTGATGAGGAAAAAGAGGTTTTTCCATTTGTGGAGGTGGGGTGATTCCTTTGTATCCCCAAGAGTGTGCATCGCCCTGGGCCTTACTAGTAGGGGAATGAAGAAAGGAGCCTGCAGACCTTTTATGTTTGCTTACCTTTTGCGGCAAATGTGTCCTAATATACTTCAGAAATGTGATTGTACGTAAGAATTACATTAAGTTGTGGCTATGAAAGGAACTAAGTTACTTGTTTGGAACAGACGGCATTAATTACAGGGGGAGATGAAATTTATGATGCATGGCGCAAAGAACAAGTTTGTTGTCTTTATTGTATAATACCGAATTTTTTTGTGGCTTCCCATGTGTTCTTCAATGAATGCTTGGGCGTGTGTTGCCTAAAGGCTGCTTAAACCAGCTATTCATGGACCTTACATGTATCTGGAAGCAACACAGCTTGGTCTGATGTGTGATTTGGGGATGGGGTGGAACTTCCTGCAAGCTTACCCAACTTGCTGAAAGTAAAATATATTGTCTTCTGTAAATCCATGTTGTTGTGAAATGCACAGACTTGGCTTTATAATTTTGAATGTTTTTTGATATCACTGACATGATGAAAACTATGGTACTGGTATTTTAGCTGTCAACATGTGTATTTGGAGACCTCATATGTTAACAAGATGCTGCATTTTTATGATTGCATTTCACTCCAGATTTTTCAGTGGCTATGTACCGTTTAATTAAATCTTGATGTACTTTTGTATAGTAACTAAGTAAAAAAGCAGCACAAAGAATAACGAGCCCTTTCACAGTGTCTGTGCTTACACCTTAATTATCAATTGCATCTATTTCACTTGTGCCAAACCAGGGGTCAACCAAGAAACCATGTTTGGGCAATAAATAATCCTTGTCCCTGAAAAAAATCTTTAAAGGTTGCAATAGCATCTTTTCTCAAGCTAAAAACATGTTTTGAATTAAGTCTTTGTTTCCTAAGATCCATCTAAAAATAACAGAAAGATAGCTGCATGAATAAGCACTCCGGAGGTAAGCTAAGCTAAATCTGAAAACTGGAAGGGAAAAGTCATCACATTTAACGTACAATGGGAAATGCACTGCACAAATAGTCTTTGTGCTTCATTGTTTAAAAACTGTTGTAAGAGCCTTTTTTTCTCTTCCTTCTGAGATGCAGCATCTGCTGCTTTTCAACAGGATGGTTAAGTTTTATCCTGAGGCATGTTGTTATAAACCATATTGCTTCTGTGGGATGTGTTTTTAGAGTAGTTCTGAGCAGTTTGCAGATATTGGGACCATAAACTTATATTAATTGGGGTAAAATTAATTCATCTAATACAAACCTGCACTAGGCTTACATTAAAATGGAAGAACGAATCTCTGAATGATTAGAAAATAAGATTGTTTGAAAGGGATGTTGAATGTACTTCGAAATGGTCTCTCTGAAGCACAATCCTGCGTAGAGCGTGGCACCCAACTACAGAGCTTAGTTAAAAGCTCAGTGGATCTGCTGTCCCTTTGATTTCCCCTCCCCCCCGCCCCCCCATTAGGATTTTGAAGAGAGTCTTAACTTTAGCCTTGGTTTGAATATGTGTTTGGAGTGGGCAAGAGGAGAGTTTATGCTTGGGTACAGGACTTAAAGAATGTATTTTGTGTTGAGCAAATGCTTTAGACTAGCAAACTGTTTGTACATGTGCAAATGATTTCTGAAGCAGTAAGGTACATTACAACATACCAAAAAAGGAAAGCGCAAACTCTCCTGACTTCACACTTTTCCTTACATCCTTTAGAGTCCTTTATATTGGTCTTGCCTGTAATACTGCTCGATACATTTACATCTCGTATCTGGAAAACGCCTGGACTGTTCTTCCGATGGAAGTACTTCAAGGTAAGACAGTGCAGTAATGCCCTTCTAGTATAAGATCAGGTGCTTACATTTACCTTGTTTTCAAGTGAACTGTGATTAAGTAAAAATCTGGTATTTCACTATTTTTTTGACCACAAATACCCCAGAATACCCAGGTTCAAAAACCACTGCTGTTCATCTTGGGAAATATTTGACGTCAAAAGGGCGGGTTTGCATTTGATTGTGCACAGTTCTCTGTTTATTCAAACAGAACTGTGTGAGACCAACACACCCTTTAACTAAACAAAGAGACAGAAGCACAAGCTGGGTACACCCCTACTGCAAATCCTGTTTGGTGGTAAATGTGAGCTTCATTAAATGCAAAAGGTTGTGGTTCTTGAAAGGATGCTGGGGAAAACAAAACAAAGAACATGGTCTGGGTCATTCTGTCTCTGTTAAAATATTTTGTAGTTTTTCCAGTGGTATTTTTCAATCAATACTTTAGACTGTAGAATTTTCTTTTTTTAATAGCTAGAGAGGCATTTCCTTCAATAGCTTTGTCTGTGCTAACAGAGCTTCTTTAAGATACTTGCCCTTTAATTTAATTAGAAGGACAGAGGTGTGGTCTATAAAAAGTAATTTGAGCCCTGTTTTCAAGTTGTGTTGTCAAAGAATTTTACGACATTTTTTCCATGTCTTTGTAGTGGGTACCACTTCTCAAAACCAGGAAAAATCGAAACTGTTTTACTTTCTGTTTCTTCAGTATTTGAAGAATACTGAAGTATTTGGGTTTCCAGGCTTGAAAGAGAACGGTTAATTTAAATACAGAAAATGTTTTCCCTGCCTTTAACAATAATTGTACCATCTTTGTTAAAGCCAGTATTTTGGCTTTATACAATACTATTTAGAAAATTTTCCACAGATTATACTTTGAAGTTTTATTCTTCTATGTCCAGCATAATTTGAATTTGCATTAACTTTTTCTACTATATTTACAGAAATCTTTGTAAAGTAGATTTTAACTTGAGTTATAAAATGCCATTGGAGAGCACTGTGTAGAGCTCTGCATATACGTAGAAAGAAATCTGTGTCCTGGCTCCTTCCCTCCCTGCTGACAAAACCAGTTTATTGTATTAAAACTGCCACAACAGCAAGCTTCTCAATTTTGTTATTAAAAAACCCCGAGCCACAACTGTTGAATTGGTGCTTCATCGTTCAGACCAAGTGTTAAAATATGAAAATGTTGCAGAGAACCTGAAGAATGCATATGTGTTATACTCTTGCCTGCTTGAACATCTAGGGGGAACAAATGATGAATACAAAGCTTTGGATATTACCTTCTAGGTAATCCTGTTTCAAAGACACCTCGACTCAAAACATAGGAAAAAAACTTGTGTCTCAACAATACAGCCAGAAGTTTGTGCCCAGAAGCATCCTATAGTCATGGCTGAGAAAGAAGTTTCTTTTACTTTGAATCTTGTTTTTATTCTACAGAAATTTCAATATGAAGTTTCTTCTACTTTGAATCTTGTTTTTATTCTGCTGAAATTTCAGTATGAATTGCTTAGCATGTAGGTTAGCTTTTACAGCAACGCTGTGAGGGAGCTGATTTGGTGAGGGTTTTTGTGTGGTGTGATCTTGAGTAATGGAGATTTGAAGGTCATTAGGTTTTTTCTTTACAATACTATGTTCTCATAAATTTATCTGCCAGACTTTCTCTATATCTAGCCACTGTTGAATCATGTACACGTGGGTTATTCTTGTTATTTGCAGTTATTTATAGTTAGCAAATGAGAAAGTTAAAAACAAAACAAACACAAACACACCCCTGCCCCCGAAAGCCTCGTCGTGTTCTATGTGCACTTTTCAGCCTGCATCTAACATGGTTTATCAGTGTCCATGAAGTCCATCAGTACCCTGTGCGTGTGTCTAATTACTGCCACTATATTTGTTACATTCCAGTAATCTCATTCAGTGTTGCTGAATGGGAGATCAAGTTTATCTTTGTAGAAGTACTGTTGACTTTCCCCCCCGCTTTATTCTTTTCCCCTCCTCGCTCTTCCCAGTTTTAATCTCTTCTTGATGCACTATTTCTTTTGCAGCAGTTACCAAATCCTGGTTCTTTGAGCTCTGCTTTCTTTCCTATGCACCCACTGAATCTGCCGGTAGGGATAAGAGGTGACACCTTAATGAAATTTGGTGAGGTGGAAGCTTTTGCTTTTGTTAAGTGAGTTTGTTGACAGAAGGAGGTAAGAGTTGTGGTTGCTTTGCGTATGTAAGGTTAGGGGTATTTAAAAAGAAAAAAAAAGAGTAGATTGTGCAGAACATGTGGGTATCGTGGACCACGTGCTGCATCATGTTGATAGGTCTTCTAAATCCCTTGGTGGAGTCCTTGTTATAATTGTACATAACTCTTTTTGCAGGAAGCTGTCAAATTCTATGTAAATTCCAGTTCCGTCAGCTGGAGGGGTATTAAGGTTGACAACAGTTTCAGCTGGCTTATGTAAAAAATTTATTTTTCTTTTTAATATGTTTCTGCAATACAAGAAGGATTTATCCCCATGTGCTGTGCTGAAGGGCGTGGGGAGATTTCTGGAGGATGACTCTGCAAACCGCGTCTATTGATTGCAAACTGCGTCTATTGATTGTAGTAAGAACCATTCTGTGTTTCAGTTGCTGTCTGTAACTGGGATGGGGAGGACTCTTTAAGTACATTGCATTCTCAAAGGAGTAAATGAGGAGATATAAACTCATTTCTTAATGTAGCGTTTTGAATCTGTATGCTGTATTGACTTGCAATGTATGAAAATAAGAGCTTAGGCTGAATCTTTAATAACTGAAACTTTCAAGACATCCTTGTAGGCAAATGCGTATAGTGTATATATGTGTCATCAGTCTGCGAACACGCAAGCAGTCTTGTTCATTTTGCACTTAATAGACTAAGTTTTGATATGCTAGTTAGCTGCAACTTACTGTTCCAAAGCAATGGTCCAAATTCTCTGGTAACAGCTATGCTGGCTCACCAATTTTGGTAACAGGAATTTTCTGAATTACAAAACTGTATTGATAACCTGAAAATTAGCTGGTTTCACTTGGCAGTTATCCCACAAACTCCAAAACAAGTACGGTTCTAAGAAGTGACTCCTACTGATGCCTCAGCAACACAGTTACATCTGGAGAGCAAAAAGCTTGGGTCTTTAACTGGCAATGATTGGGATATATCCCTCTTGAAGTAAATTTGGCTCCCCAAATCTTCAGCTCTTGGTTTATGTGTAAATTATCCTAAGTTTGCTAAACATTGTTATTCTAAGCATAACACTAGGGTTGTTACACTTGTTGGAACTATAGTGCAGATGGTAAAATGGTGGTTAGTGGTTTTAGCAAATAATGTCACTATATATATATATAGTGACCAACTTCTTAAAAGAATTGTGGTTAGCAGTAATCCAGACCAGACTTCTTATAAAAGGTGTTGTCAAACCTGTTCCAAATAGTCACTGTTGTATAAATAATTATAATTAAAAACACATTAGTAACGTACACATACCTTTTTTTAAAAAAAAAAAAAAAAAAAAAAAGCCTGTGCCTTTAAAGTAAGCTGGTTTAGAGGTACGGATTTGTTTTCAGAGGAACTGGGAACATTATGTTCTATCTGGATTGCCCAGTAAAGGTGAAAACATCCAAGAACCTGTTGGTTAAGTTATGGCCTTTTGTTTTCAGACAAATACAGTGGTATTGTGCTTCACGGTTCAAATAATTTCTGATGTGTTTTTGATTTGCCTGGCTTTAAAACTTGACATGCTCTGTAACAGCTGATAAAACTGAATGTTTTACATTTATTTATATCCTTTCTAAAACAAAAAACATTATAGTAGAGTAGCTTTGCTTTGTTATTGGGACAGTTGTTGGTTATGTTTAATGCATACATGGGTCTGCATTAAAAAAAGTAAATATTCAGTGAGTTTTAAAACTCTTGAGCTTTTGTATGGAAAAACCTGTGAGTTTTAAAGCCTTAAACTATAAAAGGTAAGGTAAAATACACTCATCCAAATGTAAGCCTTTTATTTTTCAATCAGGTAATGTATTATTACCAAACCCAGCTCTGCAGTATATGAAAGTGGCCTTTACAAACCCAAAGCCTGAGAAATTTTTATTTAGATTTGGAATGAAAATGACCTGTACAGCCTCATGGACATCTAACATGTCTATATCTGAACTGTGTCAATTCCATACAGTGCTATTTAATCATTTTACAGCTAAGCAAAATCCAAGTTATTCTGTGAGTGTGTTGCAAAATCATGTGTTTTCTTCCTCTTATGAGTCTTCAGCCTAAATGCCTAAGTAATTATTGAGTGTCCAGCTGTTCATTAATAAGTCAAGCGTAGAGGACGGAAACATGTTGACTGAATCATCAGTTGTGCCAACGTCTTTTTAAAACCGAGGCAGTAGATCTTAGGCATCGGTAAGCTGTGATGACTATTTTTAATACCACTCAAATAAGAAAAAAATATTCCCACTCAGTCTGAGGGTGGCAAAATAGTTCAGGCTTATTTAATGTGTGATGAGCTACAAAACTGTTTTGTTTTTTCCAGCTTCTCCACAACCCTGCCTTTTCCTGTCCTGTTCTTCCCCACTCCACAAAAAACTCGCCAAGCAGGTGCTCAAAGACAGTGCTCCACCTGCAGCCTGTTTCGGCGTGCTGGTGGGCATTCGCTGTCCTTGCCCTTAGCCGTCCTCCTTCTGTGGCAGGAAAAACTGCTCATAACCCTGAACCTACAAGGCATGTGCTGGGAAGAGACTTCCAAAATCTCTGCTGGGGAGCTGGGGCTGTGTCTTGGGTGCGTGGCCGCTGTTTGTGGCGGTGAGGATCCCTGCTGCGCTCGGTCCCCGGGGCGGGCGTGGGGGAAATGCGAGGCGGCGGCAGCACCTACGCAGGACGCGGTCTTAGCGGGAGGAAGGGCATGCTGACTCTCCCTCTACACAGCGGGCGTGAAAATCGGCACCTTTTGGCCTGCCCTGAGGAGCTTGCCTGCTTTTCCCGTCCAGACCGTTCAGTGCTAAACGCACAGCGCGTTGGTGTTGGGTTCAGTAAGAGTTTGTTTGGGGGCTGGTTTTGGGGGGAGTGAGAAGGGCAGGAGGGGATTAATGACATTAATGGGACATAAAGGGATTAATGCCTCTGAAATGACATGGATATCTCTGACATTGTTTGGCTTCTGTGACCTTTGCATTGCCTTCATTGTGGCAGCAAGGAGACTGCTGAGAGGCATCAATGCTTTAATTGCCTGCAGCTTATGAAATCGGGACCGTATTTCAAAGGCCTCGGGTCACTCTCGAAGGGATGAGGAATCTGGCAGAGAGACTTTTAAGGTGCTTTATTTAGTCTTCCTAGGGAGTGCATCTCAAGAAGAGAAGTGAGGTCATCTTAGAGGGAGAAAGAGCTATTGACAGACTCTGCAGAAGAAGGAGCCGTCATGTCTCCCTGTGGCTTGGTTGCCAGTATCACATTACCAAAAGCTGATTTGTACTTCACAGGCATTTGTCAGTGAAAGGATTTTGCTGTTTTTCTCCAACGCATGCTCCAACTGAAAAAAAGCACAGTTGCTCTGATGCTGTATTAGTACACTCGTGACCCTGTACTCTTCACAATGTTTCATCTCTCTAGGCGTCACACATGCGGCTATATGGGCGGCGTGTATTTCGTACCTTAGCGCGGCAGTGCCTCCGGAGCTGAGAACATCAGCCCAGGGAATCCTGCAAGGTCTCCACTTGGGTCTGGGCAGAGGATGCGGGGCTATGGTTGGAGGGGTTTTGGTCAATTACTTCGGTAAGCAAAAATTGTACTGAAGAATTTTATTTTATTTATTGAAGTTCTGCTTCTACTGAACTACCAGCTTTAAACTTATTTATGCCTAAGGTATTGTTACGTTTTAAAGAGTAACACACTTTGTATAAATCATGGGATCGTAGAACTGCTCAGGCTGGGAGGGACCTCAGGAGATCTCCAGTCCAGGCCCTCGATCAGAGCAAGGTTAGCACTGAATTCAGGCCACGTTGCTTACAGCTTCATCCTATCAGTGTTGTAGACTGATTAAATATTTTATGCCTAGATATTTTTAGTATTGTGTGAGCAAATCTCCAACCTGATCCTTAAGTAAGATGAATGAATCCTTTGTGAGAGAATAGATTGATACTATGCAGCCTCTCAATGAACAAATGAGAAACTAATTACTTGGTTAAAAATCCTTTGTGAAGCCTGTAGAAGTGTTGGGGGAGGAAAATGTAATAAAACAAGCTAATAAGAGCCTACATGGGATAATACATACTGAAGGAGTGCATAATGCTGACTCATCTTATTTTATTAAGTAAGGAGATTCTCAATTTAAAAAAAAATCTCATTACAGGTCCTGCTGCCACATTCAGAGGAATAGGGATGGCTTGTTTAGTGATTCTTCTTCTGTTTGCACTGATTCAGTGGCTGTTGGTTCCTGATGAAGAAGAAGGTAAATATTCACGTCACTGAGGCACTACAAAATTAGAGCTAGTGAAAAAAGGTATCTCTGAAGCTGTTCCCTGCAGCTGTAATTTTGTATGTTTGGTGTCGTTACTCAGATTCTGACAAAACAGTTTGTTCTCAAGTGAGAAGTTTTTTCTTGAGCAATGATAGAAATTGAAGTGGTGTGCTGCTGCTGTAAGAAGGGCAGCATTGAGCTCTTGGAGGTCGACAGGAGGAAAGCGTAAAGTATTTTACTACCTGTATGTCCTCTCAGTTCTGGGAATCCCTCAGGTTAGTCTTAGCAGCTGTAGTGAGTCATTTCAGTTGCATCAGTTCTTTAAGGTCACCTTGACCACTGCATGCTCTCATACTGTACGAGTCCAAGCCACCTCTGCCAGAAATTGTAGACATGGCTTCAGAGGACAGAAACTTTTATAACTGCCTCAGTTATGTTCTGGCACTCGAGAAACCTCCCCTCAGGTGGAACTTGAACTTTTTCATCTCTGCCTTTATTAATACAAAGGCTAACCAGAAACTAAATGAAATACTTAGTGCCAAGTTAAGGATTTAGCATAAATCTAATTCGTACAAAGACAATAAAACTGTGGCAAGTTCTGAGAAGTCATGAATGTTTTGATCTGCTTTTTACCCGAATGTTATGTTCCAATATGAGCTTTGAGTATGAAATCAAAGTTGGTTTTCTTTAGCTGGAATATTAAATACGATTGTCCTTGACTAGTTATCAAGTTGCCTGTTCTGAAGTGTTCAAATATTTATTTTGCTAGAATTTTCTTCACCTCTGTTCAAACAATAATGGCAAAAAGCGGAAAGGTGAAAAGGATATTTGCTGTTTCAGTTTCCCATCAACTTTCAGTTAATTACATGTGAACCTGCAAAAGAATAGTTTGTTCTTAGTGGCCTTATTCTATTTAGTTTGTTTCAGTCTTTGGTTTTCATTTAATACACGCTATCCATCTTAAGAGTGTGTATCATAATTTTAAGCGTGGCAGTAATTTAGCTTGCTTTCAACAAGACCAGTTGGATGAGTAACACTAAGCATGTGGTCAAGTATGTGCAGGATTAGTCTCTTCATTTCTTTACTACTAGAGACCATCCAGCCATTGCTTAAAATATGCAGTACTATCTAAGATTCTGTAAACAAAATATGATTTTATAATTTTGAAAAGATATTTTTAATCAGTAAAATATTTCTACTCAGAAAAAACAGTTTCTCAAAACTTACAGAATGTGTTATTTACAGACTCAGAGAACATACAGCTGTTACTTAAAATACCCAACAGTTTCTAACAGTCTCTTTAATTACTTTTTGTATGTAAGTACTCTGGCTCTTCAAGATTGTAAGACACATTGTGTTGGGTCATGACAGTCATTTTATGGGTGACATTTCAAGACAGTTGTGAAAACTATTCCAGATTATCAGAAGACCTTAGATGTAAAGATCAGTTGGTAGGATTTCTTCTTTTACCTGAAACTCTGCGACAGATATTTTGTCTCCTCCAGTGTGCCACTAGCCTTGTTCTTTTCTCACTAACTGCATCTCAGTAACTATGGAGGGATGGTTTGTTTCTTAAATCAAAAAGTGGTGAAGAAGTAGAACGAATTCTTTAAGTCAAATCGGTAGGTTTAGAAACTTGAAGATCAGAAACGGCTCTTCTGATGATGTAGGCCATGGGAAGCCAGTGTTTAATTATGAGTTGTAAGAGGCAGGCTTTATGCAGAGAAATAAGTTTGCTACAGGTCTAAAAGACTTGTTTTCAATTTGCATGTAACATGAAAATGACTTAAAATTCCATGTAACATGAAAATACGTATTTCTAATAGCTGGAAACAAATGGACCGCTTCACACTCATTAGCCCCTCCTGTTTATGCAGCCATCTAAAATACCTCTCTGCAGTGCAGAACAGCCTTGCTTGTAAGGACAACATCCAAGTCGTGTTTCCCTAACTAGATTGTGGCGTGTCTCTCTCTTGGCTGTTTGTGCCAGTGTTCTGCTTTCAGTACAGTGATAACCATATTATGAAAGCAAAAACCACTTAGTGTTCATTGTCTGCTTCACTTTTTTTTTTTTTTTTTTTTTAAAGCTAGTTGGCTTTTGCCAGTGACTATTTTGTTTTAAACTTCAGAAAAGACAATGCTGGCGGAAAGGATCCCAGTGCCTTCCAGTCCTGTTCCCATAGCAACTATTGACCTTGTACCACAGCAGTCGGAAGATGTCATGCCTCGGACTGAGCCCAGGCTCCCTCTAAAGAAAACGAAACACCAAGAGGAGCAAGAGGATGTGAACAAGCCTGCCTGGGGCATCAGCTCTTCTCCTTGGGTCACCTTAGCTTATGCTGTCTACCAGATAAAAGAGATGGTTAAACTATCCAAAACCAATCCAACTCCCGAGAATCAGCCTTTGCAGGTAATCTTCTAATGTACAGAAAGTTCTTATGTATTTGTTGGATGCTTGAAAACCTTTATAGCTGTGTAAATCTGTTAGTACCTGGCAAGTATTCTCTGTCAGCTTGTAATAAATTTGGAGTTGTGAAACAGTAGTTGAAATACCGCATGAAATAAAGTTGTTTTCTCTGTATAGTACAGCAGGAATAACTGTTTTTGCAAGCATTGAAGATAACTTCCTGAAGATGGGAGGAGAGACATAGAAAGACGCTCTGTTTTACAGGCTTGGATATACTTGAATTCCCTCTAAGCTTACATTTGTTTTTGTATTAGTTGGAATCTGCAGGTTATGCATTTTGCAAAATTTACAAGGTGACAGTTGAACATGAAGATGCACAGCTGCTTAGCAGAGTGTAAAATTATTTTTATTTTGTTTTGCTTCCTTGGGTGATGCTGTCAAACATCTACATTGATGCAGAAATAGGTGTTCCAGACAACTACTGATGGGATAGAGAGTCTTCTGTTCATTTTTTGTTGTTGTTGTTGTTTTTTGGGTTTTGGTTTTTTTTCTTTAAAAATCTAGAGTTACACCAGATGAGAGTCATTCTGTGGCTTTAAATGTCTGATTGCTGGTGCTTACTTTACCCCATTTCCCTTCTGTCCGGTCTTCCCCCAAAATACCTTTTAATACCTTTAGCTTCATCAGTGATTGGATGGGCTTGGATCTTGAACTATCATCCAGTGCTTTGGACATGCCTTTCAGAATGGAGCTGAAGCATACTGCTTAAGCAAAAGAGGGAAATGCTGTCAATACGAGTTTTAGAACAGCATGGTTAATGTTAAAACCACTGTGTTTACCTCTTTGGAGGGTGTGGGTGAGGTTCCTTCTTATGCACCCGGTAGGCGTTAACACAGAAATGCTTTTTCCACAACTGCTGTCTTTAGAAATGGGTAATTTGGGATATGAGTGTGAATCAGCAGAGCAGAGTGTGTAGGAATTTCACCTGGTCAGTGATCTCCTGCCTTTCTTATTTGTCTTTATTCTTGAAAATACATTTACAGGCATGTCTGCTTTAGGTTGGTTGCATTTCTCTTTGTTTGAACTTCCCTGAGTCAAAGAATGTGGTTTTTGTAGTGACACTGAAGATATCACTGGGTCTCTGACATCAAAGTAATTTGCCCGGACAATCCGCTCTGTTTCCCATTGGTAAATGTCCCCAGGGTCTTGGTTAGTATAATCTGTTCCTTTTTAAAAAGACAAATCAGAGAAAAGCAGTTGCGCAGAACTTAACACAATGAACATGACAAGAGAGGAATGTTTTGCAGTTGTGTGGTGTCTGAGAGAAACTTGTCCAACACTGCTGGTCACCACCCAGACGCTTCACTGAGAACTGTGAAGAGGCCAAAAAGGCTCTCGTGCGTGTTGGCATCTCTGTGGCACATGATCCCTTAACTATTCTTTCCTTCCTGTAAAAATACAGTGCTGATACAAAAGTAGTTCTTGTTGTCTGAGCAGTATCTTGGGGAGGGAGGGAACCATTGAGGAAAGCTCTATTTAAGGAGCATGAAAAAATTTTATGGAATTGTTTGGTCAAAATAATGATCTTCTCTGAACACTTTGAAGTCAATTGTTTTGTTTTTTTTTTTCCCTTGAAACACAACAAGTTTGTTTTTTGCATGCTTCTTGGGAAAGTGCAGTTAGGAAAAGAGATGGAAGGTAAGCTACCAACTGCTTGCTATTAGTGTCATCTGGATTTAAATGTACTACTTTTGCTTTGCTTCTTTAAGTTTGATTTGTTATGTTGCCGGCATTCAAAATAAGTGCTTTGTGAATTTCCAGAAGTGCCTGAATGCATCTGGGGGTATACCACTGGGGATAGTGTCGTGAGTGTTTATACTTACTTTTTGCATGCAATCCTTTCCCCTCTTTTTAGAAAATCAATGAGAATTGCAGTGCTTCATCAGCCAGCTCAGCAAGACAACCCCAAAATCCGACAGATTCTGGGCAGTCCAGAAATCGTTCAGCACCAACAACACCTACAGCAACATCAGATTCCCAAGTAGATGGCGACCGCGTTGTGTCGGATCATGATGCTCAGCCTGCTGCTGCAGGGCCCTGAGATGCGCTCATCTTACCAAATCCAGTGCATGGAATTCTGCTTCTCACCTGGGAAATGCTGGAGTAGGAGCTCAAAAGTAGGACTTCCTTCATCTTAACGATCATAATGTGATGCAGTGCAAGCTTTTAACTATATAAAGAATATTCATATGACTACACAGAGCAACATGAGCAGGGAAGCCAAAAGTTCAGAATTCTTGAGGGAAGTGATGTGGCTGGATCTAACGGTAGGAAGAATTCTTGGCTGCTTTGCTAAAGCTGAGTCAAGTGCTATGAGATTTCTTTGCAATCTGTAGAAGGGAGTTCAGTCCTCACTTGTTGAGGCACAGAGTGTCTGACTTGATTGGATAATTTTCTTCTTTGAATTTGTTCCCAAGACAAAATGAAAAGACTTTTTAGGAGAGAAACTGAGTTTCCCTGCATAGTCTTTTAGAAAATACCAGATCCAATAAATAGAGGAACAGCATGAAACTCTCTGTAAAGATTTCTCAGAAACAGAGTAGCTTTAGCAAGCGTATCTTCATATTATGGTGATGGATTAAGTAACACACACGCATATTCAAAGAATATGTTTTTGAAGCTAATGTTTTCTTGTTTGAGATAAAGGTTTAGTTCTGCAAAGCAAAGATTTCAAACTGGCGTTTTAGTGAAAAAAAGCTGGAGGAAGGCTTCTGAAGTTAACCTCTGCGCTTGCAGCCCTTCAGTTGGGTGTAGGTTGTGTGCGTTTGGGTAATTTTAGGTTTGATGTTGTATTGAGAGAAGAATCTTTGATCAAGATTGCACAACCTGAGATTGATCAAGGTTTTCAGTGGACACACTGTCTTTTTGGTTTTTTATTTCATCATCTGTACAATGGTTTATTTAATGCAGTGTAGTTACTGTGGTTATTTATTAAGAAAACAGCTTTAAGTGCCTAGGGAAGGTGGGGGGTAGGGAGGAATCACCTAAAAATCTTAATGATTAGGGTTATAGGGGCAAAGTTGTTGATGCAGAAATCAAGTGGAGTGACAGATTCTCAGGAGGAAGCAAACATAACTAAATTGCAGTATGTTTAGGAAATTACATTACCCAATGTCGAGACACTGGAAGACTTTGGATTATGTTTTGTTACGCTTTTCAATGTTAACTGCAGCCAGCTCGCTTGCTGGTGCGTAGTGAAAATTGCTGCTGGAGGGAAAGCCTTGGGCTCGAGGAGGAGTCTGGGGGGTTTAGTCAGGATAGCGTTTTGGCCCACTTGCTTATATTAACAGCTTGTTCCTGGGGGATTCTGAGCACTCAGCTTCTACGGGACTGAGCGAGTGGTGCTCAGCCCTCCTTGAAATCAGATGTGGGTGATGTGTCAGGCCTTCCATGGGGAAGGTGCGTGCTGTGGGACTGTACAGTGATCCAGAGGCAAGATGACCAGGAACATGGGGTTAGGGGAGAGGAAGATGGCAGCAGCTACGCAGGAAAGGGGGTGCACAGTTTTACCCACTTTGACATCCATTTAGCTTGACTGGAGGGGTGTCCCGTAGCTCTGCTTCAGCTGTGCTTTTAGAACAACCCATGTTCCGGTGGTGCCAGGGACCAACACCATAGACAAGAAAAAGAAACATCGATGACTAGCCACTAGTTACTTTTTTTGCACTTGAACTTAAATGTACTGTACTCACGTAAATCCTCATGACTTGTCTAAGTGTCCTTTAAAATCAGAAATTTATTTATTGTATGTTTGTATAACTTGGGGGAGAACTAAAGACTGAACAGGTGACAGGACAGAAGGATGCTGAAAATCATCTTGAGGCAAACCAACCATTTGTTGAGTTCACGTTGTACGGTGTTACCTCAGCTGCTACTGCATAGCACCTGGATTGTGAGGTGAAGAGCTTGTACACTGTGTTTACACTTCAGAATTGTGTTTTTGAAATGCCTGCTCTTTTTGGAATTGTATAGTCATTCTATGTTGCAAAATGGACATGTACACCTGGGTTTTGATATTTGTGAAACTGTAAAAACTGTGGTAAGAAATATAAAATATCCATAATGTATTTAATAGTATCAATCTGAACTTTTATTACATTTGCTCGTATTACGGTGCCAGCAGTGAACATAATCGCTCGAATTGAAAATAATTCAATAATTACCTTTTGCTAGGTTCAGTGCCTGGAGGATAGCAAACCTAGAGCCTGGGAACTACTCTTGCGCAGCGTTAAAATCTGTTCCATGATAAAATCTGGCTGTAGGCACAAATTTCCTCGTGTGGGGCGAGGAGGATGTAAGGGATGCAGACCAATGTGCATCATAAACAGGTTGATACGGAAGTCTGCAGGACATCATGAGTGACAGTCAAAATCGGATTACGTTTGTCGCCTAGCAGTTTTGAGATAGAGGCTGCTAAGTGCAGGTCATGCCGGCTTGTATAGAAATACTTCCACTTTCTATTTCCGATTATATTTGCACTATTGCACCTGCCCTATACAGTGGCACATTTGTCTGGAATTTATTTTTATCTTAGGCGTAGGACAGTTAAATTTTTACTATTTCAAATGCTTAATTTGTATGCACACAAAAGCGATGACAGGGAGAGATCTTAGTTTTGTTTTGTTGTTTGCATGTGTGTAACTGCCAGGCCTTACTTGTCACCTTAAAAATTTGGCTTTGTGGTGGTTTGGATCTGTCGTGAATGGAGAATGGGAATGGCAACTTCCTTCAGGGAGATGCATTTGAGGTAGAGGGGATGCTCCATTTTGGAGCAACACAGTTGCTCAGTTACCACAGTTGCACAGTTACCATTTCTTAAATCTGCAACAAGGAAGAAAACCTCAGGACATAAACACATCCCATTTGCTTGGCTCCTCCTCGTCATATATCCAGCTGTTCTGAAAAGAATAAATGCATAAGGGAGGAGAACCACATAGTTGAAAAATACTTGAAAAATACTTTTATTTAAAAAACTTCTTGAAAGTACAAGATAGCGTATCGAGTATGCTGTACCATGAATACAAAATAAATAGGAAATTGTAACTTTTAACACCATGAAACAGAAAATAATGTTAACTCATCCTTTGTTAATGAAGAAAGGCTTCTGTAACGGTTAAAGCCATGGATTAACATCTAGATTCTGTTCCCAGATTTTCTGGCTGAGCACTGGACAGTACTTTAACAGTTGTGTTTCAGTAAACGTGTGTAATCTCCGTGTGTCACAGCACTGTGCAAGTAAACTCAATGTTCGCAAAGGGCTCAAATGACAGCAGTTGGTTCTGGTGGGTTTTGTCAAATGCTTCCAATGTTGGAACAGGCTTGGGGGGGATTTTTAAGGTCAGTATCAGCTATCTGCTAAAGTAGTTGTCATCCTTCTTGTACAATGCTGCATTTCAGTCTTGGATGCACTTAGTATACTGTTTCCTGTGGATAGTATTTACCCATCCCTGGCAAATGATGGACTTCATAACTACATAAAACATAGGTTGGTTGGGTTTTTTTTTCCCTTGTGGGAGTAGGTGTACCTGGTATTTTCTAAATAAATTAGAAAAAGGGACAGTGTCTGAAAAATGTAATTGCCTATTTTGGGGGGCTTTTCCATTTAACATAGTGCATAGGTAAAATATTATCTTAATGTATTACCTGGGCTATTGTATATAAACGCATATTAATGTACTTACAGAGGGATAATCATCGCTACCTCAGTAAAGAGAGGAAATCCAGAAAAGCTGTGTGTTTAAGCTAGGATAAACCTGATTTTCCCCCTTGGCCTCAAATCACATGGATGGGAGTTCTTAGCTAGCTACAGAGTACACTGAAAAAAACTTGTGTGCTTTATAAAACATGTAAAAAAACCACTTAAGACATCTCTTCAGGTATCCTTTTTTGACTAACCTGTAATAATTTTGAGTACTTCATTTTCATGACGGCAACACAGGCAAAGGTAAAATAAACCTTTATTCTACTAAGGTAACTGTTCAGAGGGGTTTCCATCCTTCTCCTAAAGCATCAACGATAATGAGGCTTTCCTCCACTTCCACAACAGCTAATGCTTCCAGCTTCTTGCGAGTGACAGAACCCCCCACGCCAAGCCTGACTTCCAGAGTGTGGGTGGCAATTTAACTGTGAATTCAGTAGTAGCAGCCTCTCTTAGAGGTGACTCTTGCTGCTAGTGGCCTTCCTGAACAGAACCCTCTTGTTCCATTTTTTTCAATGTTGTGGACTTAGCAGTGAGTGTATTTTGGATCACCAGCTGGACAGGGCTTCTCTCTGCTGAGCATGCTATACATTCTGCATACGTATTTATAAATTTATGGCACAAAAGGGTGTTAAGGGTCTCTTCACTGTAAAATGGAAGAGTTCCTTTTAAAATGAAGCAAAGTTGAAGCAATATAAAGGAGGAAGGACCATGTAAATAGGCTTTCAAGCATCAACTCTTGAGTCCTGTTTTATACAGAGGAGCTCTTGGAATGTGGTACAGCAGCACTTCTTAGCACTATTAGAGGTAACATTTTTCTCCCTTGTCCAGCAGTGGACAATGAGAAACCACGATAGTGCATGTGCTGCTGAAGTCATGCTGCATCACTGGGCATGTTACAAAGAAAAGATATCCCTTTTAAAACAAATACATCCTGGTCTGAAATGCCCTTCTGGAGAGCTAATTGCTTCCCACCACCCAAACTGGTGGGTTTGTAAGATGCTGGTGACAGAATTAATGGTCTTTTGTCTTCTGCAGTTTGGAGACAGTAAAGGAAAACAGGAAGGAGAGGATAGACGAATATAGGGATAGTCTAAAGAACAAAAGAAGGGAATGACCGCTGCAGGTGGATGAACTGAGGGGACATGATCTACTCCCTAGCCTAGGATTCTGTAATACATCAGCTGAAAGACATTTGACTGTCTAAATTTCTCTCCCTGTTCTTTTCTTTTCCTCCCCACACACCTCCTATGCTAAGTCCCAAAGAGGGCCAGAGAAAGGGAGGTAGGAGCCAGGTATCCCTCCCTCCTTGTTTTCCCAGGAATTACTTTCCACGTTTTACTGAATGAGTGAACTACCGAGTACTCTGAGGATAGTGAAGCTGTATGGGGGTTATCTGTATTCCCAATTACATGGTTACAGCATCGCTCCGGCCCTGCTGACTGCAGTTCCTCCAAGCAGCTGAAACAGCCTCAGCCTTTGGTGCCTTTTCAGGGCTGCTGAGAGGCCTGGAACGGAGGGCAGTACCCGTCTGAGGTAAGGTGACAGCGAAATTGAAAGCAACAGTAAAAATACATTTGGGGCTGGAAATCATCTGCAGTTGTCAGAGGTGGAGAGGCAGAGGACTGAGGAAAGGTTCAGCAGAGAGGGGCCTGTAGAAGAGGGAAGAAGAGTATGTGAAGAAACAAAGACATGGAAAGAACAAAGGGCAGTATAACTAGAGCAGAAACCAAGAACAGAACAATACAAGCAGAGGGTGAAAAGTCAGGCAGGTTTCTGAAGACTAAGAGGAACTTAAAACAAATGTGGAGAGGCAAAATGAAGCTAAAAGACAGCAAGCCTAGCCAGAAGAGCAAACAAACCTCGTTCAACTGTGTTAACTCTCTATTGATCTTTAGCACTGAAAAGTCTCAAAAACAATAAAAATAGTTTACCAGCACACTAACAGTGTTACTAAAGTTGTTGACATGTAGGGTACTTAGTAAAAGTAGAGTATTAGTAATGGCTTCTTCTCCCTCTAGTGCTCAGCACAGACGACTTGACAGTGAAAAGGGCCAAAACAGATTCTCTGTTCTCTAGAGGTAGTATCCTTGGAAAAACAAGGCATCCTGGTGGGACAGGCTGCTGCCAGTACTTGCTTTGGAAATAAGCAATGTTTACTTCCCCAGTTAAAGTACCGACAGCACGAGAGTCCTCTTCACTTGAACAGCCCCCCTCCTTCTGTTGCTCTGATCAGGCAACATCAGTAATACAGGAAACAGTTTTTTCAAAAACCCTTGTTCGTCCACCAGCACCCACAAGAAATCACCAAGTGTGAGTTCTCGGTCTGTATCCTTCCTTTCTAGGACGAATGTGTTTTCCCTCTCCCCTTTTTTTGGGTTATCTCCCAAAGCTCAGAGCAACTCAGTAGCATATGGAAATGAAATTTGTTCATGCATTTCATCTTCATCCTCCTCATCTTCTTCATGGATGGAATTGGCTGGATCATCTTGCTGAGATTCTGCCCTTGTCTCGAAGAGCTGCTCTTCCAGGAAGAAGCTCCCAATGCCGTATTCCTGATCATGTGCCTTTGTTTCTGCAGGTGAGACATGGGGAGATCCCAGAATAAAACCTGCAAACCTGCCAGATTTTTAAAGGGAGAATTGATCAGCTGAGAAATGAAAAAAATACTGTAAAGACAGGAGATGCTGCCAATTAAGCAGAGATGTTGTAAGGACATGCCCACAGGCAGGGCAGATGAGGGGAAGTTGCAGCATGAGCTAGGGAGTCCTGAACAACAGAGAGTAAATCGCAACCCTTAAGATCCGTTTTCCTGCCTTATCTTCTTTTCAGTCTTTTCTATATAAGTAACTTGTGCTTCTGGAGGCCATCTGCAAGGTCTTGTGACTAAGCAAGAAGATCTAACTTCATTTTTCACATCTTGTCAGTACTCGTGGGGTAATCCAGAGTAAGCATTTGTACAGTTGGATAGATGGTACTTTAGCCTCTAAAAAAAATTGAAACTGTAGCATATTTGAGACAAAGGCTCTAAGAATTCAGGTACATTGACATTGCTAATGAAAGGAAAAATGGTGAGAACTTTGTATTCCTACATTGCTGTGCTATCACCTTGCTTCTGGTGCTGCATGCACGCTCTGGGCAAGCTGAGCTAAAGTCTTGCCAAAGAATTCCTGGGTTGGGTGAACTTGGAGCCGCAGACTGGGAATTTTGCAGCTGCTCCACGTAAATGCCACGCTGGAGGTCTGGCAGAACAAAGCATGAACTTAGCACTGTCCCTGCATTTCAATTCACCACAAATCTGAGTTGCAGTGGACCACTACACTGAAGAGATAGAATGGAGCTGGAGGTTTCTGGCAAATGTGTGGAAACAGACGGCAGTTCCGACACCTGGGTAAGTGTCGACAGCATCAGAGAAATGTAAGAAAAAGGAAATGCAGCTACATTCTGGAGTTCTGGTAAACTGATCAATAATTTACATTTTAGACTTAACATTTCTGTGAGATGAATGTTGTCACCTCGCTCTTCTTGGAAGCACTGTGAGTCTAAATGGGGAACAGAGTTGGACTGGCTGTGTTTTACACGTTTGCCTTGTGTTGAACTATCTTGTGATGCTTAATGGAAGCTTGAAGGGGTACTCAAATCAGACTTCTGTTGGTTCTCCTTTTTATTTTTGTATTTTTATAGTGAACAATTTGTAAGAACTGTATTAACTAAGCGATGGCTAGAAAATACATGTGTCTCAATTGTTTGTTTTGTGCATTTGGCAGTATTTTGTTTTGCAATACTGCAGTGAGTTTTCACTTCTTGTATCTTTCAGTCATGCTACAGAATGCAATTATCTTAGAAAATAAGATAGTTTAACAGTAAATCTATAAAACCTGGCAGAGAGGCTGGCTGTGTGCCCATCCAAGTAAGATGAAGGTTCTGAAACTAGTTTTAACTTTTTATTGATTAAATTCTAAGCTGACTGGGACTCCTTTGAAATTGTGATACTTGGTTCTGTGGCAAGAGCAAGTCTTTGTGGCTGGATAATATGTGAAACTCTGCTTCTGGTATCTTAACGTTTCGGTTTTGATGGAAATACAGTGCTATGATGATTAATTTTATATTCTGCAACATTTTCTGGCTGCATTTATCTGACCCTTCCCTTCCTAGCCCATATTTGTCTTTTAAGTTTATCGCAAGCTATGTCTGGAGTAGCTCTTCTACCTGTTACACTTCCTAGGTGCAGGCACTGGTTTTCTTCCTCTGTATCCTTAGTCTTAGATAGTGGTTGATACTTCAAGTAATAGGATTTCTTGGCTGTGCAGGCTTGCAGTTGGAGAGCTTAATGCAGGTAATATTTGAGCATGTATCTTCAGCCTGCCCCGATTTTACACAATGCAAAAGCGCACTGCTCTAAAAACTGAAGAAAGGGGCATTTCAAGGCCACCTGAGTCACTGTGTGGGAGCTTGCAGAGGCACTGTAGGAAGCCTGTATATTTTAGGGAAAGACGCCATTACCATGAATTAGCTGTTAACATCTGCAAACTCTCGGCATAATTTATGGTCGGAGAGGAACAAACAGGGTTTAATACCACCAGCAAGTAATGTCCTTGAGAGGTGTGGCTGTGATGTTTAGTGGGATGACTCAAGTAGATAAAGCTACCTGCACATCTGACTGCATGCATGATAAACACACCTGGAACAGTGTCTGAAGTAGCATTTGGGTCTGCTGTGTAACAGCGTCTCTGCAATGCGTCTCCCATTTTAGAGAGACCAGATTTTCTTACCTATGTGGGGACTGGAGTTTAGATACAGCTAACCATGATGGGAAGTCAGGGTTCCTGCAGAATGAGCGTAGCTCCTCCAGAGCTCTCATAGTTTCTGTTTCACCTTGTTCTTGATATTCCTCTTCAGTAAGGCATTTAAACACTAATTTTTTTGATTTAAAGTGGTTCTTCATTTTTCTACAATGAAATGAAAACAATTAGTACTTCTAAAGTCTCTGGCACATAATTATTGTCATCCTTTTTCTCTACTACCTGCTATTAACTTGCATTAATCACTTTTATCCTTTTAAGAGGACAAGCTACACTTGTGCATTAAAATTTTAGGGCAAGATGTCTAATGTTTGCTTGCCTGTTTACCCTAGGTCTTAACCAAAGTTGTAGAATTCCACTGAATGGTATCTAATGAGCTTCAAATGAGCTTTGGATCAGGTCCTTATTGCGTATGCATGGACTAAAATCTCATAGAATTAAATAGATGGCTGCTTGCTCAGCCATTTTTAGGTGCAGTATGCAAAATGTGTCTGTGCAGAGACATAGGCTGAATCAAAACCCAGTCTGCATATGTATCTCCGAAGATAAGCAATGCTCGAAGTCTGTTATGAGTTGTTCATGTTGTTTACTAGATCGCTTCTCTTAAATCTTGCTTTAAATTACAAAACTGAGTAGTCTGAGGCCAAAATGTTTACATTCTGCTGTTTTTTTAGCTGCTGCGTAGCAATGTATAATATAATTAGATATCAATTAGAAAGTGTGCCATGTTCTGTTCCCTTCTGTCGACTGCTTTCAATTTAAATGTTGTGATGAGTTAAGATAAGCAAGGGCTGGATGCCCATAAAACTTTCAGCTCTGTATAAAAACACCTGCTCCAACCAGCAGTATTCTCTTTCTTCCTTATTTCCCTGAAAAGCAAGAATGAACTGTAGCCCTTATTCAGGTCAAACAGTAAAGGTCTTGCTGGCTCAGTGGGATCAGTACTGATCTTAACAAATAATGCAAGATTCTTAGTTGTTTTGATATATCTGCTGCTCTGAACTGTGTATCTAACATCATGGCCTCACAGTTTGGTGCTACTGCTTAGTGTTCTGAAACAGAAAACAACCCCCTTATTCTCCTAAGAGAAATTGTAGAGCTATTATTTCAGTGCTTTTTGGCTTTATAGAAGCATCAGTTCATGAAAAACAAAAAGAGGTCCATATGGAGAATGAACTACAGTGTTTCAGGGCAAAACAGGTATGTTCTGACTTCTGTGAACTCGTAGCCAAATCTTACTGATTTCACAGTGAGCTGAACCTGCTTACATCAGGTAAGTATTGATCCTATGTGTTGCTTTTGAAACAGTTGGTGCTTCTCAACTGTAGGCAAAAATCAGTCTTCAACAAATGATAAATTCTACCTAAAATAAAACAGCTTCAACTCAGTCCACACTTCAACATCTAAAAAGAGCACAAGAGCAAAGCAGTATGTTCTTCAAAACTAAACAATGTGTAAAAGACTAAAAAAGGTATTATTTGGTTTTTATTCTTTTGGTTATGCCAGTTCAAGCCTTTGCCTCTTCCTGGTTCTCTGCAGTTCAGCAGAAGTCCACAGCTATGGAACAGCCTGCGCTAAAGTCTCTTAATCTGGATGCCATCACTGAAGGTAAAAAACAGATGTAAATTGGCAGGACTTCTTAGAATCTTCGAGTGTTGTATTTGTGATAAAACATGCTTCAAATTCAAGGTTGAGCAAACACGTTGTTCCCATATTGCTAATGAAAATACTTAGCAAACTAACATCTATATATTGCAAGCAGTTCTGATGCCAAATGCCACAATATATGTGGGGCTCTGTGAATATGGGGGAGCGTCTCCCCAGTGGTAAAGATTGTTTCCACGAATTAAAGGTAGACATGTACATCTAGGATAATAACCTTGGAAAACTAAAACGAGTGGAAACCACTATTTTTGTGGACACAGGTTTTTAGTCTCTGAACTCTACACTAACCTGCAAGGACTGTCACTTTTTAACATCTGTTCTTAGGTGATAGTACACTGTTTTATCCCATAAGATTCAGTACAAGTTACCTGCAGACTCTCTCACTACATGTGAAACCAAGGCAGTATTGCTGCAGTCTAATCAACCAAACAGAAATGTTGTGGTTACCATATGCTGCAGACTAGAAGGTGCTACATTTGTACTTAAGAGCACAGTCTCGCATTTCTCTGTTCTCCACAGAACAAAACTTGTGCTTAAAACTGCCAAATGGAAAATAATTAAATTCCTCTGTCTCAGGGATTTAAACCTTTTCTATCGTAGCTTTACATTTGGTACAGATATGAACTAATATTAGAAATTCATAAATCATTATTCAAGTGTAAGGGTTTTTTCATTATCAGCCTCCAGTATTTCCTGATGATACAGAGACTTGGACATTCACAAATACGTACAAACCTGCCTATGTGACAAGCAGCACCAAGGGGGTAACCCACGCCTTTTGAGCAGAGACTGACTGCTATTACTGCATACGCAACTTGAGGTACGGTGACACCACAGTAAATCAAGACAAAGGCTGTTAATTGTAGCGTCCACGTGAACAAGGTTATGCTCAGTTCAGTGGTAAGCGGTCCATGCTGATAGCAAGTGGCAAAGCTGGTAATTCCAACAGCCAGAAAATACCCTGTAGAAACAGAAAAGAAGGACATGGAGAAAAAGATGCAAACTACCCATATAAACTTCACTAGTTTGGTTCACAAAGCTCGCCATTGCTGTGAAGTATAGCCTCCTGTTTCTTCTGTTGTCTTATAGATACCTGCATTATGTTATACGTGCTTTATATTTCAAAAGGGTGCAAAGACTTCACAAGGTGATCTATGAACAGCCTTTAGCTAATGCTATGAGCTGCACATGAATTCCCTCCATGCCAGAATGCTGAAGCAGGTGCCAGATCAATAGATTTGTCAGCCCCTGCAGCCACATCCAGTTAGCAACTTAAGCATCCAGCTCCCAGATCAAGCAAAATACAAAACAGCGTAGCTGCCCTTACAGGGGAAGTATGTAGAGGCAAATCAGCGAACAAATAATAACAGGCAAAATCTGCTCCTCAAGCTGCTACTGGCCCACTATATCAAACTCCTTATTTAATGATACAACGTAAGTAAATGCTCATTTGAGTTGATTAGGAACCTTTGGAATATTCCAATGTCTGTGGCTTAGGAGAAAAAAGTACTCCATAAATGAATCACTTGATTTTGTTTTTTATGGGCAGCTATTCCTCTAACCACTAAATTAAACCAAAATCTGCAGCACATTTTTTGGTAATTTTCTTACCCAACAAGTAGTTTCTGTGTTCGGACCACAACCACTGCATATTCTCTTTGAAGCAGTAAATAAAATAGAGAGAGGACATCCAGCAGCCACTCATTAAGATCCAGAAGGTACTGTGCTGGATTTAAAAAAAAAAAAACCAAAAAAACCACACTTCAAAAAAGAATCAAGTCAGAATTAGGACCATTGTGTGCATGGCAACTCGCAGGCAAAACCAGATGTGATATTCGGCAGACCTACAGAATTTATGATCTGTGTTAAGACTTCCACTGTACAGTGCTCTGCATGCTACAACTAAACAATATCAATTCTAAGTGGAGCAACTGCATCTCTGTATTTGTGTATCTGTCCCAGTGTCATGGTATATGCCTATTGCAGTGTATTTCAGCAAGATTGTGGGAACGCACAGACTTTGTAAAAGTAAAGGAAAAATTCACATCTGCCTTGCAATGAATTGCCTGTGGTGAACGGAAGATGATCTGTCCCAGTTGCCACTAAAACTACATTTTGATTTAAATTGATTCATAGACTCAAAAGTAAGCTTAGCTCCAGTCCAATAAAAATAATTTGTTTCAGAATAAACTCTTCTTGTACACCAACAATCTCCTGTTTACTTTAAACTCAGGAGCAAGCTAACTAGAACTTGATTCTGACCTAATTACATTTACTTGACACAAGCAATCCTGCAGTCATTTCAGTGGAGTTACCTGGCCACAAAAACAGAGCAAGATCAGAATCTGGCTCTGTACTCCTCACTTCCTATATTATGATGTTGATGATTATTATTATTTTGTTTTATAAATGTAGATTTACCCTTGGAATAAACCTTTTAAGTGTCAACAGGACAAAGACTAGCAGAGCAAGAACACCCAGTATTATTCCAGAAAGGTAAAAGAACTTGGCACTCCTGTAAGAAAACAAGAGAGAATACGGTAAGAAGTATAATTTGTAACTGGTTAAAATGCTGACATTTGTAAAGACTGCAGTGATCTTCAGTAAGAACTTAACACAGCTGTAAGTTAGAGTTGTAGCTACATGGTTAACAGGCCCAGTTTAGATATTAAATCCATGTAAGGAAAAATTCCCAACAGGTATTTAAGGTCACTGGAGTTGTTACAGGCTAGGAGATTGTGTTGGGTTTTTTTAAAGCTCACACTGGTTCTGATTTCATTGACCTTCTAGTAATTTCATTTTCTTCTATATATGGTTCTGTACTGCAAGAAAAGTTGGGGTTTTTAAATTTAAAATGTAGAAAACCTTCACAAACCCACAAGGTTTCTTTCTAAGCTTATAGATTTATAAAGTCTGACTTTTTAATTCAGCATTAACTCTATAAAACCTATTGCTGCTCTGCTTGTTTTAGAGGTGCCTCCTGACAATTGATTTGTGAGTCATTTTGCTTTGAAGTCATGGGACACATGTTTTGCTAAAGTATCCTCCCTTACATGCTATGCAAAACGTGCACCAAAAGAACAATGGGGAAAGGTTGGCACAAAGGTGGAGGTAGACAAGGCCCCAGATGGCCTCATCCTAAGCATTTCTCGCTGCAGGAAGGCATAATTTATAACGCATGCAGCATTATTTAGCATTCAGCTAACCTCACTGGTCTACAAAAGGGAGACAGAATTTTTCTGAATCCGCACACTTCCTCGCGGAGGGTTGTCTTGGTGTCACCCAGTGCAGGAAGCTTGGATACAAGAACCCTACCACAGCTAAGTGATTAATAGAGTGCAGCACTCCAAGATATGCCACAATCTGTCCAAACACAAATGGTATGAAGACATTTTAAATATATGTTCAGTTTCCTTAGTTCACTTTCCCAAAGAACTGCCTCTTTAGCTTAGAAAACAGACCAAAGATGCACAGGCTTTGGAAAAGAAGATCAAAAACCAGCAGCTAGTACTCACCTGCTCAGGCTGTTTGCAAAATGGAACAGAAAAATTCCAGCTACAAACAAAAACAAGAGTTTTCCATCTAGCACTAAAAAAGGGGGAAAAAAATAGAAATGGACTTTAGACTAATTCAATCTGAAATGCTGATGATATAAAATATCAACAGAAAAGTCCCAAGCTTCTTACAGAAGAGATGGTACATTCAGTAACACTGGCAATACCAATCTATCTAGTCTAAACAGAAAGCTGTTTTACTTACTTTCTCGTTTCACACTCACAGTGTACGGTTCAGTTTTGAAGGGCTGTATTTTGAAACAAATATCCTCTCCATATTGTTTTATGCTTATGAAAGTTTCTGTAGATGTCTCTGGTTTCCAGAAGATTTGAACAACACATGCAGCAAACTCAAAAACAGTTTCTGAATTACGACAGTTGCTTTTTTCTAAAATAGGCTCAAACCTGAACATTTCTCTGCTGTTAACTTTTACCTAAAAACAAACAACAGAATACAGAGAGAAGTAGCTCAGAATCACTAGGGTTTTTTGTTTTTCTGAACTATATAGCATATAAGCCATACATGTGATAACGGAAGTCAGTATAGGGAGCTCAAGAATAAAACGCTAGTGCAATTCTTAGTTATTTAATATTCCTTATTAATATTATGCAAGTATTAAATTGTTTAGGCTTTACAAGGTGATTCAGAGAACTCAGCGTCAGTGAAGTTCTATGGCGGGGCCTCTGAATCCATCCAAAACATCAGTGGGTTTGGTTTTACCATGGCACTTGCCCCCACACAAATTTCTAACAAAATCCATAATATCTGACTGACCACGGTTTCTTTTGTGGATGTTCATATGCTTCCCCATTCCCCTCCTGAACCTTAAGAAATTGGACTTGCTTTTCTTGTAGTTGATAATGCAATTTCCATGGTAGGGACAGAAGGGGTATAAGGAAAATCAAAGACAACATAACCAGAAATTTAAATATAAGCACATTCCTGTTGGGTATTTGGGTATTTCTTGTTAGTTCTTAGCACCCTCCCCCACCAAACTGGTAAAAGATCTTGTTGATCTTCGGAGATGGGAAGATCTTCCTGAAGATTGTGATTGTGATCTCTTGATCAGGGCCTATTAGACAACAAAAACCCATCTACAAACAACTGATGCAACAGATAATAAACCAGGCTTCTGCTGGGAGAAGAGACAACGCATCAGCAAGCAATTTGTTGGGAGGGGGGTGGGGAGGACGACACGACGACGGGACACACGACCTGAACTTCATGCTTTTAAACATTTACTCCAGGAAAGCTTGTGTGACTGCTGGAGGGTTTCACCACCTGAAGTCTGCTACCATTCACAGAAACATCTGCAGCATGTTCCTGAGGAAAATAGTCCTGGGAACAGACAAAAAGATGTTCCACTTCCTTATACCCGAGAGCAAATTCCTCTCAACAGAGGTGAAGTGAAACTGTGTTCCTTCTCTTGTCCGGAGACATACTTTCCAGGGAAAAAAAGGAACCACACAGATAGTCAGCTTGTTCCTTTAGCTATTATTGCTTCTACTGTTAAGAGATTTTTATATTGTTTCGAGATAATCTCTAAACATGTTCCTTGTAAGATGACCCTCTGTTACGCAGAAAAACAGAAATGCGCTGCTACTGCTGGTTTTTCCATTAGTCACAATCTAACACACCTTTGGTTCCTATACTGTGGCCTGGTATGTCACAGCAAGTGAATCACAGAACAGCACTTTATCCTGAAATTTAGAAGTTTTATAAAGGCGTTTGGTGATAAGCAAAAACATTTGTGGCAGAGGTTAACAGCAGTCCATCAGTAAAAAAGGTGTGCAACAAAACAGTACGGACCACTAAGTTAATGTTTGTGTGGCACCATACTAGAAGCCTGGCTGACATCCTTCTAATAAAGAGAGACCAAACCTCACTGCATCCAAAGTGGAGGATCACAATGCTGCATTTTTATCATGGTCCCACCTATTCACTGTTCAAACTACTAATTACACAGAGATACTGCTTTGATCTTGCTAACTGATCGTACACTTTGCTGGCAAAGGTTCACGTGAAATGTGCTGCGTATCTGAATGATCCCTAAAACGGCCTCTTACCTGAAGAGTCGACCAAATGTACTGTAAGTGAATGGTTCTGTTTTGCACATAGCAGTAACAGTTTTCATTCTGTTTCTGGATGACATCCATTTCCTGCAAAAGGCTACAGTTTCTACCTGGGCAGGGGGCAGAAAAGTTCATTTTAAGCATGTAGCAAATACAAATGTATAATAGAGGAAACTCCATCTCATTGCTGTAAATGCTGAGGGAATCACAAGCAATTTGCAGATAATCAAAAACTATGCTGCAGGGTAGCATGCTCAATATGATTTAGATGAAAATTCCAATTAGACTTCTAATCAAGTCATTTAGGCTCCAGAGTGAACTGCAACACCTTTGGAAAAAAAAAAAAAAATCTAGGGTGGTATTTTTTACAAATGTAATCCATAAAAGCTTGGCTTCATTATCAGTGTTTTGATGGCACTTATTGCCTCACAATTTGAGGGCCTCTGGGCCAAATTCACTGATGGCATGAGTGGGTGTAACTCCACCGGAGTCGATGCTTATACCGGTGGTGAATGCAACTGTGGGAGTCTGAGCAGGTAAACAGGCTTGCATATTAAAATAGTCATTTAGCACATGACATGGCTGTTGGTCGCAGAAATCTTACTCCTCTCCCTTGGAAATGTTTCTAATGTTAAATAACACAACTCTCTAAAACAAATTTTCCTGACATAGTCCAGCCATGACATGTAATAAGGCAACCGCACTGATAGCTTGCTGTAAGTCATTTAATTAGGGATGCTAATTAATCTAACTCTCCTGAAATGTTAGTGACCCGCTACGATCTTCAGAATTAAATTGCACTTTTGAGCAGAAATACACCTAAAAGATTAATGGAGCAAACTTTGAAGAATAACATACATTCTGATCTATATACATGTGTGAAATATACCCTACAGTGCATTACTGCAGTGTTCCAGGAACATAATTAAAGAGAAGAATAAAGGAAATAATTACAGATCTGAGCAGAGAGAATCATCTGGCTCACTGAATAGAAAATGTAGATCTAAGCCAAGCTCAGTAATAACTGCTAAAACACTGTCATATACTCAGAACAGCAAAATGAATATGTGTGAAACAGTCTCAATCTGGACAAGGAGATACTGTTTGCAGGTAAAAACCTGCCCTGTCTCTGTAAGGAAGCTGAACTTAGGCTAGATTATTTTTTAACCAATTTAATTAAGCCAATGAAGAATACCTATGTGGATGTTCTTACCTAAGTTTATTAAGTCATTCCAGAATTAAAAGTGTCCACAGATGATCCTGCTAAACTAAATTGGTTTAAACTTAAAATTTGGACATTTCTATTGTGAAAAATTAACCATCTGATTAATTTTCATCCACGGCAAATCCAGCGGGAGGGAGCACAACCCTTCAGACAAGGGGTGACTGTACCTCTTGACAGGCACTTCCATAAAGGTCATTAGAGGAAGCTGCAAAAGGATTCGTTTGTCCCTGAAAAGTGCTGCCAACCAATGCAGCAAGCAGGTGAGGCTGGGCACTACCCAGGGCTAAGACCGAGATAATGCAGCGATAGGAAGCATCAATACCCTAGCAGGACCAAAATGCAGCTGAGGGTGCCCACCCCTTCCCTGCAGGGTGTGTTAGGATTTTCTGCCACTACAGATAAACCATCCATCCACATTAGAAGTCATGTCCTCTGTATACAATGCTAGAAAGTTATTTTCTTACCCCCCCTTAATTTTAAGGCATTTTCTTGAGAAAAATAAGCTACATAGAGGGAAGCAATCATGTTCCAAAAGGAAGGATGCTCCTGAACAGGTAATTGTGAGATGGAGGAGGATTGTAGCTACGGTGAGGACACACAGAGAGGGCAACTCCCAAGCTGCGAGACTGCAAGCAGTGGGGAGAACCGGCATCTGCTGCAGAATCTGGATGATGCTCAAGACGTGGGAACAGCCAGGCAAGGGGGAAAGCAGTTTCTTGAGCTACGTATCGCTACTACAACTGCGAATAACCTTTAGGGTTTTCACCGCCCTCGTTAATAAAGGATCTGTTCTGCACCCAGTTCTCCTGAACCAAGCTAATGAGAAAGCCGGAGGGAATAAGATAGGCTCAGGTCAGCTTCCCGTGCCAGCGGTACCCGGCCTTCCAAGCTCGGCCACTGAACCGGGAGAGAGGCACCGGCTCCCTGCGCGCTTGCTGCCGCTTCGTCCGTGGGCGCTCTCCCAGGCCAGCCCCCAGCGCCTGTGCCTGCCTGCCCCACAAGCGAATATTCTTGTGCAAACTGAACTGCGAGGGGACAAGCAGGACAAACCAGCAAAGCGCCTCGGGGACACGGCTGGTCCCCGAAGCGACTTTAGCTCTCGGCCGAAGCGGGGAGGGAGGGAGGGAGGGAGGGAGGGAGGCGGCGGCCCCGGCCTCTCCGTAGGGCAGCGCCATTTTGGGCAGAAGCAGGAGGCAGCGGTTCGCGCCGTACCGGGGGCGATGGAGACAGCGGGAGACCGGGGGGGAGGGAGAGCGCGTCCCCCCGCTCCCTGTTCTCAAGGGGACGGGGGGTGAGGTACCCACCCCACCCCCCCCGGCCTGCGGGCGCCCGGGCAGGGGAAAGGGGACCCCCACCCCCGCCACCACCACCAAGACCACCGCCGCTCTCCCAGCCCCGCGCAGGCCCTCGGCGGCGGGAGGGGAAGGCCAGTACCTGCCGACGGCGCCTCCCCGCTGCCCCCGGCCGCCCCGGCCAGCGCCAGGAGGAGCAGGAGCGGCCCCGACCCCTGCCCCGGCGGGGCCCGGGGGCGCTGCCAGCGGCGGGGCGGCCCCGCCGGACCCATGTAGCAGCCGCCGGCTCCGGCCTCGCCCCTAACGGTCGCGGCGAGGGCGGGGCCCGGCTCAGGGAAGGGGCGGCGCGGCCCGGCGCTCCCCCGCCGCCCCCGCAGGGCCCCGCTGGGCTGGCGGCGGGCCGGGGCGGCTCGGGGTGCCCGGCCCTGGGCTGGAGGGTGCGCCTCGGTTTATCCTAAATACTTGTGCGGGGAGCAGGCAGGAGCCCCGGCCTCGGGCAGCGGCCTGTCCGGAGGCAGGCGCGGCCCTTCGGCGCGGCCTGTTACATCCCGCCGCTTGTTTCCCTCACTTGTGCTTTAGGGCTGCAGCGGAGGTTAAGAGTGCGCGCTTGGAAAGAAAAAGAAGAGTCGTATGAATGTGACAGCTCAGCAGAAGCGTTTCTTTGGATTGTGGTCCCAAAAACGTTGACCGGACTGAACCAGTCGGGATACAAACTGGTCACGAAACAAAGGCTCACGTGAGGAGCTCGCGACACTTCCCAAACCTCAACCAAGGCAGCCACCCCAGCTGAGCAGAGGAGGGTTCATATTCGTCTCCTTAGGCCCGCTGTGGCCGATGCCACCTTCCCCAGCCAGCCCGAGGGAAAGGCCAAGCCAGGTCACCAGCGTGCCTGCAGCTGGCGGGGCTTGGCTCAGCCACTGAAGGGCACGCGTGAATCGGAACCTCTGCCCACCCAGAGGAATTCCCTGAACAGGATGTTACTAGGTGCTTCAATGGAGGTGAACATCCGCAGCTTTTCTGTATTTCCCAGGCAGCCACAGCAAGAGCCTGGAGCAGGATGCGCAGTTCCCCTGTCAGCACTGTGAAGACACGAGCTAGGTCCAGCTCAGCCCAGTCCCCACTTGCTCACTGCAGTCATTTTAGATCGCGTGTGAGTCACAGTCAGCAGTCAGGGGTGGAAAGGGCTGGAGCTTTTTTCCTATTCTATGAAAATCATTAAACACAATTTTGCCATGGCATTCTGGCATCACCAACGTCTATTTTTATACCGAGCCCCACATTTGGCCTTTCCAACCTACTTGCTTTGCTACAATGCGTTCCCTTCCTTGTTCTTGAAACTATGCCGTTTCGCTGCGCGAAGATTGCTTCTGGTCTTATTTTTGTTTAGGGCTGGATCCAATTCCCAGGGGTGCCAGGGTGGGCTTTTTTAACACCTGAAGGGGGCTGCCCACTGCCTCGCACCTTGTCTTGGCACTTACATCTGCGGGGAGTGGGTGGTGCGGGGCTGCGACTCTCCTCGCCTCGCCTCCTACAACCGCTCGGTGCTGGCTGGGCTTGCGCGTAACTGTGGATTCTTCCTTGCAAGTACTGAGGAAGTGGAGAATAAGGGCAAAAATAGTTGGGATTTGATAGTGTCTGCAACATCTGACAAACTTCATTCTCCAAAGGAAGCAGTGATTGATTTATATCTTTATTTGTCTTTATGTAATTCGGGTGTTGTCTTTATATAACTTTTCAGGCGCTTTCTCTAGCAAATGTGGTGAAGAAAGAAATACTGGATTTTGTGCTTACCTGCTTCCTTAATAAACCCTTAGAAATACGTTACCTCTCGGTTGCATGTCTAAACAGCAAGGGACAATCACAGCCAAGTTGTTCGAGGAATCCCTTTCACGTTTTCAATTTGCAATGTTTTTTCAGTTATGCTAACCTTCTTGACAGTACTTTTTCTGGGAAAGGAGACACTCCACATTCAGTTCTCACTTGTATTTTCATTCCTAGAGCTCTTTGCACTTCACTGCTAATTAACTTTCAATAACTGTCGTAGGGTTACAGTCAGTCAGCGTGAATCAGATGGAAAATGTAGCTTTAGGGGACCGCACTCTGTCAAAAACGATTAGAAATCTGTGCTTGATTTCCAAGGAGAACATACTCGCTCAAGCAGGATACAGCAGCTATTAGGCAGTGTTCTACTGCAGCAAGAAATCCCTAACAAAAGAGACTCAGTGCTTTTGCTACAGCCCTCCTTACAGGGTGGCTCTGAGTAATTATGCAGTGTTTTCCTTGCTTCCCATTTGTTCGTTTGACTTCCTAAATGGTGATGGTGCTTAGGCCAAAGCTTGGGTTCTGAGCTTAAAGGCAGTATTTTTAATCATTTGCTCATAAATATAATTCAAAATGGGGGAGAAGGGGGAGGTCGCTTATGGGTGCGGCTCAGCTTATGGAAGCTCTGCCCTTCCCAGGTCTCACAAGCTAGGAAGAGTTGAGTGATACTGGCTTTTGGCTGGAGAGCTCAGGGGAAGACCTGGCTGCGACAGGTAGCAATGCTAGCAGTTCTGGGAATGGGTCAGGGCTCTCAAGCTCCATGCTTGTGACAAATTGCCACTTTAGTAATTGGGAATGCAGCAGGTGAACAGTGCAGAGCCATGCCCCCAGCGTGCGCTTTCCTCTCAGGCTTTTGGACCTCTGGGTTGTGCTACCCAATACGCTCTGGCCCCCGAAACGCTCCTTGATACCACCAGCAATCCCTTGTCTAGCTGCTTAAAAGCTGACTGCAACGTTAGATGTAATACTAAATCCTCTTTGCGCTGCTGAATCCTTTTTCTTCCACAAAGACCCCAGCTACTCACTGCTGATGATTTATTTGGCCTGTGCAGCCATAGGAATAGGCTACAGCTGTGTAAGGCACTGGTGGGGAGGTCCTGGGTGCTCCTCGAAGCCTCGCCTACGTCGGGCCCTAGTGCTGCTGGAGACAGCCCCTCTCCCCTGCAGCATCTATCTGTAAGCCCAAGTTGGGGATGAGGCACTTGGGGTCCCAGTTCCCACTCTGCAAGGCGATGCTCGTTATCCAGTCGCAGCCTACTGTTTACTTGCTAATTAGAGCTAATAGAGGCTTTTAATTTCCAGGTGTGCTGTTAAAATCTCTGGATGACTAAGGATGCTTCCTCTGATTTATTTAATTTTTTTAATCCCCTTTGCTCTCCCTTCCCCCTCCTTACGTCAGCGATGGGTATAATTTGTTTGCAGAGTTGCAGAGTGTTTTATCTTTCTTTGGCCAGCCCCAAGTGGATGGGGGTTTGTTGAAGCCACGGCATTCTTGCTTTCTTAGCGCTGGCACGTGGGCGTTGGATTGTGTCATTCGTAGGAGGTGAACGTCAAAGGAAGTGGGATCAACTGCTGGAGGAGGTTTGTAAGCCAGGTACTTAATATTTGGTTTCCTGGAAAAGCAAGAAAACAAAAATAGCAAAACAGGCAGCCTTTGTGTCTTTAGTTTTCCCATGTAATCAGAATAACACAATAGCTATACATGCTTAAGCACAGTTGTTTTGGGGTTTTTTTTTGCCTTGGTTTATTCAGGATGGAGAACTACTGTATTTCCCTTTAAATACTTTCACATGTTTTGGTGGATTCTGTTGAATGTTTATTCCAGTAATACAAATAATTCCTGTTCCGTAAGTGCCCTCGCAAATAATGCGATTTATTATCAGGTACATTATGTTGTCTTTTTATTTGATGTAAAATGGTCTCTTAGAGTTAAAATTAGACAGAAGAGCCATTTGAGACTCTTTTGTTCATCTCCAGCTGTTTTTTCAGGAGTGCATTAGTCTGAATATTTCACGGGCAAAATACTGAGTTATTTTGGGGGGAGAAAAATGATCTACAAAAGAAAAGTATAGCTACTTATTTTTACAGTAGTTTTATGGTAATCGCTATTTTATTTGACATGTGTAGATACTGAGCTAGGTACTGCTCTACTAGGAATATTTCTTTCTCCTAAACTCCTCTAGGTAGTAGATATCTTTTGCAGTCCTTGTTCAGGCTAAGCTTAAAAATTAACAAGAGAAATTATTGGTTTAAAGGTTACCTGTGTCCTATCTTACGGATTAAGCAAAAAGACCATATTTTTTCATTATGCTGTTTTTTCTTAAACCTTTGCCTATTTAATCGAAGTGCAAGATGCTTATTCTATCTGTCCATGCTTTTGAAAATCTACGTGCTGTAAGACATGTTTTCCCATTGTATCACTGGCGGGGGTCAGGTGTGTCTGAGGCGAGTGCAATCTGAATGTTTTCAGATAAACCCCTCTGAGTAAAGCAGCTTTTTCCTTCTCGTATGGCTTCCGATTTATGCAGCTTTCTTGGCATTTAAGCCTACGCTCGTTTTCCCATTGCTATCAAAGGGGCCTGTAGGTCAGTAGGAAGGAAAGCTCAGTCAGCCGTTGCTAAAGTGTTCATGGGAGGACTTGGCTGCAATTGCTGGAAACACCGTCCCTTCCTCTGACTTCAGCAAAGTATTCTGGTGTAAATTCGTTGATCTCATTGATATTATTCCTGATTTACACAACAGTAAGCAAGCAAGCACAACAGTAAGTTAAGTAGCAGTGGGCCTTAAATATTTATCTGGTTTATTTTTAGCATGCCTATTGCAGCTATTTATATAGCAAGGAAGCAGTGATACAAATCTGACTGGATTCCTCCTTCACTTTGAATCTGCAGTAGAGAGGCAGTATTTTTTTTTTTTTTTTTGACCACGAGCTCTTATTTATTTTGTTAAATTTGCTCTGATTACTATGTTATAGACTTCATTTTTCAAGGGCCTCTTAACCCCCATTTTTAAGCATAAGGGATCTTGTTATTTGTCTAAAGGAGCATTGATACAGCCTAAGAGCAGCTGTAAGATTGCCCTGCGGTGCTGTGCAGGCACCTTACATGGATTTATCTGTGGGGAAAGCTCCCAAAATTGTGAGGAGGCTCCACAGTAGAGCAAACAATGTGAAAGGAGCCGGTACTCATTAATAACATCTAGTATGGCGAAAAGAAAAAGCACACTTATGGTTGTTTATTTGCATACTAATAAAATCCTAGAAGAAAATATATTCTCCTATGAGAGGCTTTTGCTGGATGCAGGACAGGCAGATGGGCGTACTGCTGTGAGTAAGCCCTTATCTATGCCAGTGTGGCAGGGAAGGACATTCCCTCTGAAAGGACGGGTGAAGGGTAAACTAGGCTGGTGGATGGAGATGCTAGAAAATGGGGTGTGGTTGCACGTGCTGGCTCAGAAATTAGCACTTTTGGCTCTTAGGCCACTAGTTTATATGAGGCTCAGCTTAGTAGGTACCAAAATCTATTACTTTCTTTTGATTATGGACGGTCTGTGGTAAATAGATCAGTGATCCTAGCCCGGTCTTTAGTTGGCAAATAACCACGTCACAAAAGCCAAGCCCTACCACTGAGGTTGGCATCCCGACTGATAGTCTCAGACGTGTACCCAGGACTTCGCTGGCAGCTGAACAGCCCTCACCACTGAGAGACAGCCAGGTCATCACCTTGCAGGACCGGTTGTCTTGCTGCATCCCTCCTGTGGAGAAACAGAGGACTTGCCCACTGTCATGAACTTTAAAACATCATTCCATGTTTGATTTAAAAAAAAACAAACGTTGAGAGCCTGGGAAAGAGAGGGAACTAATGGATAAAGTCAACCCCTGTGTCTGCTATGAGAAGCCACAGGAGGTGTTACGGTTTTGTAAGGAGGCCATGGGAACAATGTCTTGTTCATGGATAAGTCCATGTGTGTCTGTCTTGTGCTTTCAGCTTTACCTTCATATTAACTGTTGTTGCTTGTTACTACATTTATACAGTAGCCTCTGGTAATTGTTCTGGGATTTGACGAAGCACTCTTGGAGAAATGAATTGCTAGCAGTGTTAAACAAATGTGCAAAGAATTATTCTCTTTCCAGTGGTTCTTGAAATGACATTTTAGCCCTGATGGGCTCAACTACCTTCATGATTCATCTCTGTGTCATCAGAGGGGCCTGTCAAGCTCTTTTAGATCAAGGGATGCTGTTTTGTATTAAGAAGATTCTGATAATGTCTTCCAATTACTTTGTAATCACACTGTTGCATGAATGCCGTTGCAGTTGCTCGTCTACCATTACACCGGTCGGGGAAAATTGAGGACTTTTGATCAGCCAGGTGCATATTTGGTAGGCACCTCTTCCGAACTGGGCCTGTCCGCAAGCCAATAACAGGGTTAAACTGGCTCAAAACCTAGTCTGCTGTATTGATGCTCTGATCTTGAGTAATTTGCTAATAGCCAGTTGTTCTGTGGAAACTGTCTTGTGAGGCTTCAGGTGAGAAAATGCTCCCCAGAAGCTTTAAGGAGAAGCAGCAGCTTGGCTTAACAGAGGTGTGGAGGCCAGGGGAATTCAAGGGACCTGCTGGCTTAGCCCCGCAGGGTGCGGCCATTGCCTTTCCTGCTTTCAGACACAGTCCTCCTTCATTGTAAAGTTTCTATGCATCTCCAGACGGGCTGCTTAATGACTTTTTTTTCCTTATCAACTCAGAATTTTTTGACTGCTGTATTTTTCTTATCCAAATATAAACATGGGAGAGACTAAGAAATAAGTGCTATTGAATGATTAGGTAGAGATATGCTAGTGGCTTTGCTTGATTAATGGCTTTACATTGTACATTACCCATAGGGCAGCTTTCCGGTGTCTTTCCCTAAAACAAGGTAGTTTGCTTAAAGGGCTGTCTTTTGTAAAATAGTGATAAGCAAGAGATACTTGGTGCATGTGTGAATGTCTAGATAGGGAGAGCCAGGATGTACAGTCATTTTGCCCCTGCTAGTCACAGCTGCTCCTGCAGGCACTTGAGGAATGCAGGATGTGCCCCAAATAGGTCTTTACAAATATTCCTCACTGCAGTCATTTCAGTCTTTCCCAGCATTTGTATTAACTCTCGCTGACAACAACAGGATTTTTGTGACGGTGACTGCAGCAGAGTATAAATCCTTTTTTTTTTCTCCTTTCGTGCCAGCTGGAAAGTGAAGGTAAAGACTTGCTATACTGACTCACATGAAAGGTTGAACAAGCCCAGGCTCCTGTCTCTGGCAGTGGCCGAAGAAGCTTCAAGAGAGCCGAAAAACAAAACGAGCAGAAAGTAATACTTTTCTCCACTCCATCCTCCTCGCAAAGTGTTTCCATGTCTGGCACCTATTCTAAGATAAGAAAGAATAACTTAAAGAAATGGGGTGGTGAGGAGAGGAGAGAGGCATTCTCGTCAAAGTACTAGCAGGGTTTAGTTTTCTGATCTCGTGCCAAATGCAAGAGGTACTTGCCAAATGCCCTTGCAATGGGACTCGTCCTGGGGCTTTACAGCATTGCACCTCGCTGTCAGCGCACTGCTGTTCTGTTTCTGCTGGAGTCGGTGGGGTTTCTCTGGTGCCGAGGCTGGTGCCCAGCCCGTGCAAAAATCCTGCTGCTCCTGACTGTAGGGCACATCTCCACAGTGTAAAACACCGGGAGAGCCCTGTCCATGCTGTAGCAGGGCAAGCTGTTAGTGAGACCTGCAATTTCTTCTTGGCTAGTTGAGACTGGGGAAGGACACGTATGCTGCGCAGGGAGACAGCCTGTTTTCACCGTACTGTATCATTTATGACAGCAACCCGTGGATTGAGACCACCTTCTGAAAGTTAGGGTAGATGCTGGGCTGGTCCCTGTGGTTCCTACCATCTACTCATGACCAACCTTGTGTCGTACTCCAGTTTCCCCAATGTGTGGAGCCACGTTCAGTCTGGTTATAAATCAGCTAAAGGTTGTGGCATCAGTACCACGCTCCTCTGTGACACTGGTGCCCGGGCAGTCCCACCTCAGCATTAGGCCTGCTGAACTATGTATATGTTTACTGCAGAAAATGCATGAGAGATGGAGGCAGAAGAGTGACTCCAGGTTGAAAGCAGAAACTCTTTGTTTCCATGAGAAGCCAGGTTTTTTAACTGCACAGCGCTCTTCTAGCCTTTCCAATTGTGTAATGTGGGTATTAAAGCAAAGGGATATTTTATGTCTGTCCATTTTTATGTCAAAGGCTTAAAGTTAGCTGGACAGTGAGCTTCTGACTTGGACATTTTCTTTCACTCCTGAAAAAAACCCCCAACTTTTAAAGCTTTTAATCTCAAAAACAGCATAGTCTGGAAGCATCAGCTTTTCTTTTGTGTCATTAAACCTCAAGCCTGAATTCCCAGAACTGTATTTCCAAAGGAAAGCGTCCATAGGCAGGTGTTATTTGCCAGCTGATTTGGACCTTCGGCAGTTCCTAGCTCCAAGCAAGCTTCCTTGGTGTAGTGACGCACCACAGAACTGGTAAGCTGGCAAACGCCGTTCCCTGCTTCAAAGAAGTTACAAGTACCAAACAAACCAGGAGATCCTGCCAGCTCCATATGCCAAACAGACTGCAGTCTAAGGAGGTCAGAAACAATTTAGACATACCTGGAAATACTCATAAAGCACTTGAGCCTCATCACTGTTGCTCAAGGTGTCCAGCAGCTCTGCAAACATTAGAACGATGTCTGAGCCAGGCAGGTGTGGCTTCAGCAGCTTGGATGCCCAAAAAAAAAACCTCAGCAGGCTAAAATCATGCAGCTGATGCTTGTCCATTTCTTAATTTGTTTGTATCTATGTCTCTATAGCCCTTGTGTAGGGAGAGAAGATCCTGGCTTTTCCAGGTACCTGGATGCAGAAAGGACAGGAATAACAACATCCATGGTTATGTTCAAAGAAGTGGTGGAAAAAGCAGTGCCTGCTGGCATCAGGCCAGGAGAGGCTCAGAAACATCCTGCTCCACAGGCGGGTCACCGCTGCCAGTGGCACAGCTCTGCTCCTGCCCTTCCCATCCACCCTGCCCGCCGTCGGCAACAGCATCTTCCAGCCCAAGATGCCCAAGTTCTCTGAACTGATCTGCCATGGCTGTGGGATGCCTTTAGAAGAATGTTAATTTTGGAGAAAGACATGGTACAGCTGCTTTTGAGAATTAGACACTTTTAAAGCATCTCTAAGTGAACAAAACTTGCAATGCCTCAAAATCATTGGCCGATGTTATGTAGGCATATATTGCTCTTTAAATGTTTCCCGTTGTTCGTTTTGCTTCCTAGCTGTGCATTCAAGCCAGGTGTTATATTAGTTTCTTTTGCTGCAAGTCATAGCACTGCAGCCTTGAGAGAGACCATTGTTATGTCCGCTGAAAATGGAGGCTTCAAACCTTTGAAGAAGAATAGTGGAAATCAGAAGGTTGTGAAGGGGTTACCTATTGTATGCATAGAAACTAGCAACCGGGAGACTGCACAAGAGCAATGGCTAGAGCGTTCCTCAGCCCCTTCCAGCTGAAGGGCGGAACGCATGTGGGCTCACTGCACTCCCTTTATTTGAAGGATAATTAAGCTGTCTTACCTAAATGACTAACGTGTGGTTAGGATGCTCAGAAATAGAGCGCAGTGCTGAGATGCCCCCCACCAACCAGGATTTCCACTGTTGTGCTGTAGCGGGGAGCAGGTTTCAGTGGGCATCTGTATCAGCTGCTGCTGATTTTGTTCCGAGCAGTCATAAATAGGATTTCCTCCCTCATGAGAAATACTGATGAGATTTAAATTGTTTTGGTGACTTTGATGAAGAGCAGTGGTATTATAGATACTGTGTTGTTACTGATTTAGCAGTATTCATTTTCAGCATGGCTAACAGGTAGCCACCGCAAACCTCACCATGCATTGCTTGATGCCCCTCAGAAGGGGACATTCTTTGGACAGAGTTTCTTGCTCCCTGATGCTGCACTACACCATGCTCTTCCCAGTGCAAAGGCAGCATTCCTCCTTTGTTCTGTACTGGCATCTGCAGGAAAGAAAATCTTCAGTTCCAGGCTGAAATAATTCTTCCGTGGTAGCTCTATGCTTTTGGTGTATTGGGAGCAGAACATCAGAGTAGAACCAGGCCTTCTGCGTAATTGGCTTTAGAAGTGTGGTTATTACCGCTAACCATGTTTTTTAACAACCATGGGAATGCTGAACAGCACCTTGGCAAATAAATTATTTCACACTTAAGACTTGTGCTTTTACAACTGGTTCTCTGTAGTGTCGCACCCTGAAATCAGGCTTGCTGGTATTGTGTGGGGCACGGTACGTGCATCTGCAGGACCATATTTGACTTTTGGTATTTCTTGTCACTGTAAGTGTCAGTGTCATACCTGAAATGAAACGAAGCTTGTAACAAAGCCAGGCAAACCTCATTCTGATGCCCTCAGTCCTTTTACCAGCACTGCTGAAGGAGGCATTAGAGCATCTTGAAGGAGCTAGCTGGGGCAGAGGAAAGGCAATGCTAGGACTAGGCAGAGTGAGGGTGAGGCAATGCAGTACCACCGTGGATGGGATACAAGTGAGCTGGGCCTAAGGAGTCTTGGTTCAGCTGCCAGTCCTCTCGAGTGAGGCTTGACTACAAAATTGTGAACCTCAGGCAGCTAGGAACTGTGATTTCTTGCTTAAAGCTGGTATATTCCCTGCCATAGAAACTGCATTAACTCCTTTAGTGACAGTTTGTAGCATAAATCCTGGCTGTTTAATTGGATTTATCATGGCTATTGGGAGCATAAATGTGTTTACAGATTTGTTGTGAAAGCTTTTTTGTGTGTTTTTCTCATAGCAAGTCAACTTCCATGTGGTGCAATTATGTTCAAGATGTTCCCTGTAGCACTGGAGTAATGTCAGATTATACTGTGTGTGCATGTTGTTCTTCAAAAGGATTTTATCTGAGGCACTATGTGCTGTGTCAGAAGGAGAGAGGGAGCTTAGTCCTTTATTAAGAAAGGCATACAAAGCTTAAAACACAAGAGATTCTGTCAAATCCTGTTGTCTTATTATAGAGAAATGCTTGTCTCTTGTCTACTGAAAAGTGAAACTTTTTCCCCATTAAGTTCCTTCCTGCTCCATCCAACTCTGCCAGAACTAAGTCCATCCATCTGCAGCTTGCTACTTTTGTGCTGCAGCCTTTTCAGCGCTGAAAGGTTGAAGCAAACAGAGCGAGACATTTCAGAGACAAGAGACTAGGAGAAAAAAGAGATAACTTTCATTTGGTTTGGAAAGTTTCTTCATTTTTGTTTGGTTTGTCATCCCATGTAGTTTGGCCTAGAAAAGTGCAGCATGTTTGATGCATTCGTGCAGGAACCCCGCATGAAGCCTGCTCACGTTCCCAGCCGTGGGACTGCCACCAAAGGGATGCCGTGGTAAGGGAACCGCTGTTGGATGTCAGGGGCTGCAGCAAACAGTGCTGCACTAGGGATGAAGCTGGCCCCTAGTGCTCACTGTCAAATTTTTCTTTTTTTTTTTTTTTTTTAATTAACTTGGGTAACAATGCAATTTAACAATGCAAATTCCTGCCTGATGGCAGTTCAGATATTAAATGTCACATCTGCCTAATACTTTCATTCTTAACTATGACAAGTTTTCCCAGCACTTCTAAGAGACAGTTGTGATATGTTTCATTCCCTGCTGAATGATAGTCAGAAACCAAAATTTGTTCTGTAACCCATTATTATTATTACTAATTGTTGTTATTAGTAAGCCTCGTAGAAGAGTTACTTGGAACGGCAGCACAACAATTCTCCCCACCCTGAGAAAGGTCAGGATTTCCAGATGCCACCATTTGGAGCCTGTAACCTATTACTTTGTGTGTTGGTCACAGATTTTCTTTTTCAAAGTCGCACTGAAGGACAATCTCCAGGGACATGCCTCTGCTCTCTCTTGCTGCCTCTTCAGTCCGTCCCCTCTTTACAATGCCTCTCCATCCAAGAGGAAGCCGCCGAGCCTTTGGCTGAGGTTGGCAATGCAGTGAACAATGCAGGCGTTGGAAAACTAGAAAGCTCAAAACTCATGTTCCTGTGACCAGAGAGAAGGATGGAGAGATCAGAGAAGAGGACCTGCAACTTGAGAGGGTGTAGTGGGCTCTGGCGTCTTAGGTAGCGAACAGAAAATGGGCTCGGTGCCTATGATGCATAGAGCATCACTGTTGCAACAGAGAGAATATCTGTGCTGCAAAAATGCATACAGAAAGGCACAAGGAGCTTACAGCTGTGCTTAGTCTGCCTCTCATCAAGGAGGTGCTGGCAATTACCTCCCTTTCTGTCATAAGTGCTAATGAGGTAAGGGAGCGGGAGAAAGGACACAAGTAGATCGAAGCTAAGTAGAAGGGAAAATCCATATGGCAATTGCTTACTAAAAATAAGGGTGAGGGATCTCTGGCAATCGGATTTCTGGTGGCCCTATGCAGATTCACGCCAGCTGAGAGTCTGGCCCCAGAAACTGAGAGTGGGGCTCAGCTGAGAGCAGAGCAACAATGTGTGCAAGCTTCAGGTAATATTTCTCATTGGCTTAGTAAATCCAGATCTGCAGATCTACTTTGCCAATTGAAAACTTGGCCTTGATTTAAAAAAAAAAAAAAAGCCTGAAGCTCTGTGCACGTATGTGAGAATGTACCCAAGAATGTAGAAACACACCTTTGTGGCCTTAATCAGGTAGATATTTGCCAAATTTTCCAGAACAGTTTGTATGTTCAGAAGAAAATCACCATTAAAAAGCACGAAGTATACTTTATGGAAGCTCAGTGTCCAGGCCATTTTACAGAATTCAGGTTTCTACTCTGCTTCAATCTGGTTAAAAAGCCTGAAAGATGAGCCATTTTTAAGTATTTCACAAGACTCGTGAGTCATGCAAAATCCTATCACATCTTTCCCTCTGGTTGAAATCGCAGAAGTTACAAATGGTAAAAGAGCTATTAAATCACAGATAAAGAATGCTGCATGATAGGCTGGTAATAATAAATAAATAATCCCCCCTAGTTTTTCTTCCAGTTTATAATTCCCTGGACATGAATTCAACAGGTAAGAGTGAAGTATCGCAGCTCACCCTCAAAAAGGAGTGGCATGCAGCTGTATCCCTTGGAGAGTCACTATTACTTCTCTTGGTTTCTTTACTGCTCCAGGCAAATGGAGATTTTAATACCACTCCTTTATCTAGCACAGTTAACTTCCCCACCCTGTACCAGAATAACTTCTCTGGCAGGTTATGTTGGGGGATGGTGGACCCAAGCTTTCATCTGTTCCCAAGTCTTCAGCTCACAAAATTGCCCATTTGTGATCCCACAGAACCTGCTCCGCACCCGGATCGCTCTGGGCAGGCAGGTAAGAGGTGACAGTGTGTCTGTATACTCGGCTCTACCAGTGCTCCTACTTCTGTAGTGTTAGGATACCTGTACCCCCTAGATATTTTTATTACTAGAATAAATCCTGCCTGGAACTACTGCTGAGATCTGTGGGTAAGTGCTGGACTGGCCTTTCAAAATTTTTTTCTGTGTTTATTTCTTATCCACTGTAACTGTTGAAATCCTTCTCATTTTAGTTTCTTTTCCCTGAAACGCTGTGGTCGGACTTCCCAGACGTTGTGTTCTTTGGCCAGGAATTTCTAAAGACTGAGAAGGAATTTAAGGAAAGTACTAGGCAGGGGGTCTTACATGACTATAAACCATAAGAGCATTTAATCAGAGGGAAAGTCTCACTTTGTATTTCAGTCATATTTTTGGAGCACATATTGGCAGTCAGAAGTTACGTTTGGCAGAAATAAAAGTAAATTCAAATAATAGGAAAAACATGTGCCATTTTTGCCAGTATTTTGTGAAAAAACTGAGGGGAAATTATTTTTCATTGCTTGCATGGTTGAAATCTATATGATGAAGCTGGTTTTTAGCTGAGGGGAAAATAGCGTAGTTCAGCGACTTTGCTTGTGACACAGAGAGGAATAGTTCTGCTTCTCAACAAACCTGAAACGTTCTTGCTATTAAATAGATTTCTAAGGAATTCTTGCTACTTTCTTCAGGTTCCCATTTTCACACATTTTTTCTTTCCCACAGTCACTTCATCCTTTCTCTAACCAGTTCCTGCTGGAGAAAAAAAGAATGGGGGGGGGGAAAGAAAAGAAACCCAAAGCACCGTAAGTCAGAACTGCGCACAATGTTTTCAGTGACATCCCTCAGAGCTAGATCGTTGCCACCAGCCATACGATGGACAGCAGGGAACCCCAAACCCTGATTCTCATTTACATGGTGGGGAGAAAGCAGTGATCACCAAGCGTGGCTGACGAGGTCCTCTTCTTGTAGTGGTTGATCTAGAGCCTAATCCACTTCTCTGTGCAATGTAAGGGGAGACAGGAGACAGCAGCAACCTTTGGGCATTCAGCTTCTTCCTTACTCCCCACCACTGATGTAGGATCTGCCATCTGATATTCCCTTTAGCAGTACATGTGAAAGGTCAATAACACCCCCAAAACATCCTTCCATGTGAAATTAAATGTGTCCTGCTTTCAGATGGTTGCAAAATTCCACACATTGTAATGAACTGAGATGCTAATTTATTGTAAAATATCTTTTGTGTAGGTTAACTTAATGAGCTAGGTCTTGCCAATGCTAAAAATAAGTCTCAATATAGAAAAGGCTTATGGAGTGAGCAAAACTGCTCATTCCCACAAAAAATTTCACCTGCTGTCAAAAACATCTGCTCATGTAACATCTCTAGCTCTCTGTTTCTTGTGGAGTAACACCAGACCTACTTACCCCTGCTCCTGCAGGTAGTGGGTCTAGTGAGTGATTGTAATGTCTTGTATAGTGAGGATGCTGATGTAAGACTTCTGAAAACAGACACAAAGGTGTATTGATTTTAAAAAAAATCAACTCAAGGTAAATACATGGCATAGAAAATTTTAATCCAAATGATTAAAGTTTAGCAAGATCAAAGCATCTCAAAACAGGGTTACATTACAGGAAATGTTAAGTAAGAGATGAAGCTCTCAGCCCTGCTAGTACTCAGCACCTTAAGAATATTATATATTGTTCTGTCTTTGAAAAGCTGGCAGCTAATTTTGAAAACAAAAAGGCCTGTACACCAATTATTGGGGTAAGCCTTGCCACTGTTCACATGTTACTCAAAGGTGACCATGTCTTTCCTGCTTTGTTTCTTAGCAAACCCCTTGGAAGAGGTTCTGCATGTATTTTAGTTGTGTTCAATACCTGTATGTGACCTTTCTCACTGATGTCAAATTTGCACAGAGGAAAGCAAGCCACGGGCTTTGCTTTTGTCTGTTGCTAAAGCCTGGGTCTCACATGTCTCTGTTGGCCACCGGTTGCTCTCTGACAAATCACAAGGCTAGTCCTTGTTCCAGTTCATCCAGCTGTCACTGGTGCTCTCTGAGGCACCACCACCTGGGTCATATAGCAGGAGAAGACCAATTTTGCTGCTTTACCTCAAGGAAGCAGCTAGGAGAAGAAAATGGTGGGACTTCTTACTCTAGATCCAGTGGAGGTGCCCATGAGACTGGTCACAGCTGTCAGAGCCGGTGATGCTGTGATGCATGCTTCCAGCTGTCTTGGAGGGGTTTCTTTTGACACAAGGACGTGAGGTGACCAGCGGTCTTTGCGGATTAGAGGAAGAAAAGTTGTGGTTTGTTTGTGTGTCAGTACCACCAGGATATCCCAAGCATGGGTCAGAACCCCGTTGTGCTGGATCCCGTTTACAAGACAACCCCAGTTTTAGGTGATGGGAGTATACTGCGTGGATTCAGCAGGTACAGATGGTGGGGATCAGTTTGATGAACAGATACACAGTTTAGCAGAAGAAAATAAAATCCCCCTTTCCTAAGGAGAGTGACTTGTAGGCATTATGGCAGGACTGCCTTAAAAGACAGCAAGATGCCTACTTTATACCTTTGAACAGGTGTTTTGCCACGTGAAGAGCACGCTCTCTGAAATGCAAAATGCATGTTTCTTGGTTATTTTGCAGCGGATTTTCTCTGTGCTGGCTTGTCACCATGGCACTGGACTGGGAAAGCTGCAGATCAAAAGCTTTACGGAGCTGTGTGGCTGAAATGTTTCTGCTTTCATCATCCATTAACAAAAAATCTAAATGGAAGATGAGAACCTGCCTGATGCAAGTAATTATAGGACCAGGCAACAGCAAGGTGCTTTCTCAAAGATGAGTAGATGGTTGGGCCACTTCAGGAAATCTGCAACAAATGGGTCATTCAAAAATAACTTTTTGAGGCTACGGAAAGTAGGTGAAAAGCTAATGAAAAGGGGAAAACGCTGATGAAAGGAAGTGTTTTATCTGATATTGGAAACTGTTGGCTTTCATTCTGATCCTGTTGGTTTTTCTGTATATAGCTTTTAGAGTGCCCTTAAGTCTTCTCAAAAGGTTATTACTTTTCCAGTGGCATTAGAAAGGCTGAAATATTTGCAATGAGGGTAAGTGACTCCCTTGAGGTTTTGGCACCTACAGCTCCAAGATTAACTGGAAATGCCGGCGTTTAGTAAATCTGAAAATCGGTGCCTCTCAGCCCTGCATGCTCCAGAGAAGCCACCCTAAGTTTTGTGAATAGGACCAGAGCAGGAACACAGTATATGCCACACAAGGGACATATATCTGGAAAAATTAAGCCACCCGAAATGAATGCCAGCTCATAAGGTGGTGGCCTCTGTTCTTTTTGTCCGGACTATCTCATCCATGGAAGTCAGGGAAGCCCTGCTGTTGGTTGCATCGATGGCAACAGCAAGACTTCCCTTTCTGGTGTTAGTTTTGGCTGACCAGAAATGTAGTTCTTACAAATTTCTGTAACTGAAAAGCACCTCAGGTTTCCAGTTCCCCAAGTAAAAGAGCTCCATTTAAGGTCTGGAGTAGATTAAAGCAGTGACTGTTAATCCAGAACTGGTTCTTGAGATGCTCCATGAGTAGGGAGATGGCTTCAACCACGACGAGGTGAAAGGCCAGGGAGGACCTGGCAATCAAAAACCAGTGCAGCGGACAAAAGGATAATACCAATGAGGTATGTGTATGTATGTACTCCCGTATACACAGCTATATCTCAATTGTACAGATATGTTCCCTGCCTCGCCAGCAGTTACTAACTTGCTGTTTTCCTTCCAGGAAGAAAATCCTTGACAGACTTGAAGTGACGAGTAACGACTCCACTTTCTTGCATTCCAGCTGCCACACAGACATGTATGTTGGTCCCTTATTGGCCTGGCAAATTTGAACATCTTAAGCTTTTCTTCTTGTCCCATGTCTGCCCTATCATTTATCAGTTGCTCACTGTTGCGGTATGGTGGGGTTGTCTTCTCTCAGCAGACACTGCAATTGTTTTTACAAGAAGAAAGAAAATACTCTACTGATAAACGGTGGTACACATCTAGGGAAAATGTCAGCACTTAAACCCAAGTCTTGCTTTTCCCTCTGAGTTGTCATTGCTGGATCCTCTGCCCTTCCTTACAAGTGGGTTTGAGGAGGTGGTTGTTTTGGCTGGAATTGGAGAGGCACAGGTGGTACCACCAGCTGTAAATTGGAGGAGGCACTTCCTGATTATGACCACTGCCTACACACAGATCATTGCCAAGAGAGGAGCTGGAAGGCGCAGAAGCCTTCTCCTTACTTGGAAAAAGGGCCTGGAGGATAATCATTGCTCCCCTCTCCCGCAGGCTTTCACCTGTAGGCTTCGGGCTTCTTTGCAAGCAGTTGGCTTCCCAAACTGCTGTGATGTGAACAACCCTCAGCTGTCATTGAGAGATGGATAAACTGAGGCACTGAGTATTTAAATTCATGTGTCTTAACATTTAGGCACTTAGGTCCGTATAAAGGCACCAGGAGCTCAGGAGATGCAAGTACAAGCGCATTTGAAAGCCAGCTTACTTTTTCAAGGGACTTCAGCATGGATTCAGATGTCTGAAAATAAGTGGTGAATAATGTCTTGATCTCTGCAAGGTCAAGATTTTGTCCTCTGGTTTTAAATGTCAGTGGCGAGAGGTTTGTATCAAGGTGCAGAGTGAGCATGCACCGGGCTCTCCTGTGAGGAGTTTGGGATGTTGCTCTTGGGGAGTGGGTGTTTTCAGAGGGCACTGCCTGCTACCTGCATAGGCAGGACTGTCCTGGTCTCAACTGCAAGCACACACTGCCATTTGCATTTATGTATTTTTATTGCCAGGTTACAATTTTTTAATTATTTTTGTGGTACTCATGTCTCCACCTGCACGTAATGGAGGCCTCTGCTAGCCCTGACTTTCCTTGTCTTTAGGAAATTTGGGGTGCCTTGTCTCCTCGTTTGCTGAAAGCCCTTTCCCTGGGATGATCTCTTGGCCCATTGCTGCCTCCTGGTCTTGGTTTTCATCTTGCATCCTAAACGTGGGTCCACCGCACGGTGAGCAGCAAGCGAGGGAGAAGCGTCAGAGGATTAACCCACCACCACGTGCTCCTCGCCCACGCACACGAGGAGAGCTCCAGATTAAAAGATTAAAGTTACAAACTGAAAACCCCCTCGGGCTACTGATGAGATCTGAGCGCCTGGCTGTGAAGCCAAACTCCCACTCCGGAGGCGCAGTGCCGCGCGCGCTGTCGCTCACGCCGGAGCTGCCGGCTCCCGCCATCCCTTCCTGCTGCTGGCTCCAGCTATTTTTACAGACTGAGAATTAAATAATAAACCAATTTTACCCTGAAGGAGGGTCCTGAGCAATGCCTCGGCAATACCCAGGGCCTCTGGGGGATGGTTTTACGCTCCCCCTCGTTGCGCTCCTGAGCTTTTGGGGTTTGCAGCCTCCACTGGGGCCTCATTCGCTTGTCTTGCAGCCACTGGATTGTTTCGGTTGGGGTGAGAGCCCGCGTTGGCGCAGGAGGGGTGGCAATTGGCAACTACTGATGGTGGTAACCACACAGGGAGGGTCACAAGTCCTTTGATGCTTTCCCATCCCTTCATAGATGTCTCATACAAGCCTTACCCTAGCAAACCTACTGCTAGATATGCTTGCATTTAGCGTATTTTCTTACCCCCCCCCCCCCCCCCCCCCCCGATTTTTCATTAGGACTGGGCAAAGAATGGCCTTTTTGGTTTTATGGCTGAGAGGCACAGAAGTAAAACTGTGTCCCAAATCACAAGCACTATTGCCGTGCCTGTATTTATTTGACCAAAGCAGTGAGTCTGAGTCAAGATGATGATTCCGTCGTCATCACAATACGCGGTGTACTGAGCTCTCAAAAGTAATTTTTTCCTGATTTCTCCCCCATACACACCTGTTGTTTTTACATTTTGGGGTGCTTTTTATCTGAAACAGGCCATTTCAAAGCAAAAAGTTCAGCCCTGCTATTTTGAAAAAGTTGAAATTGTATATTTTGACATCTCAGCAGTTGTTCTTCCTCCTCCTCCTCCCTGTGCTTTTCAGATGAAGCTCTTCTTCAGATGCAGGCTGAACCTGTGAAGATGTTCAGTTCCTCCAGGGCTCCATGTTTCATCACATTTCCCAGCTATCGGATGTTTTGCCTAGCTTTTCCCAAGTGCTTAGGTGAGACTGGGGTGGAGTGAGCACCAGTACCTTTTTGCCCTTGCAAGAAATGGTGTGGTGGTGCTTGTGGTGGCCAGACAAGCAGTTGCTAGTTTGACTATCAACTGCCCATCGTGCAGCCCTTCCCCACCTTCAGCTGCAGAAGCACACATCGCTCGGGTCTGTGCCTCAAGGGAGGACAGCAGCAGGACCTGTGTTTCCCAAGGGACTGAAACGGGCACAGATAAAATACCACGCAGGCACAACTCTAAAATGGAGTAATTTCCAGGTTCATGCCTGTTTTGACGAAGACTAAATGAGAAGTTTTGGCAAAGTCTTGTTTTATGAACTGTACACTTGCACAGGTCTTTGTGTTGAACCTGTATCCTCCAACTGATTATAATTAGCACACTATTTTATTTACATAGGATTCATCTAATTCAAATGACTAGATGCAATTCTTTGATCTTCAGGGCACAAGAGGTGAGACTATGATAATTTTAAACAGTTGCTCCTGGCCATAAAATCTATTCATTTGAAAATCAATAGGAAGATATCACTTGCCGTGTTGATAAGATAATTTCCTCTGCTACTCAGCCCTGACCCTGTTCTCCTGGTTTTCACCCTCCTGTCAAGTTTAAAGGTCTTTTTTTCTGGAAGCTCTGCTCCACCCCATCCTGCACAGCTTTCTGTGTGTGTGGGGGGTACTGTCCTTTTCATTAGAAGCCACTTTCTGATTTGCGTGCACCAAGCACGCAAATGCTTCTTCAAAGCTCTTTTCTCAACCATGCATTCAGTCAGGTGTTTTAGCTGCCAAAAATACATCCTGCTCTGTATTTGTTCTTTGTTGCATTGGATGGATTTATAGGTATAGTGTTTTGGAGACTGTAAAATTTCTGGGGCGTGGTCTCTAACATGTGCTGTCATCTGTTCAGCAAGTCCTGCCCATTGCACAACGGTATGAATATTTATGATGCTAAATAATAATCCTTGCCTCTGACCCAGTGCTCTTCCATCAGCAGATCTAGAATTGCTTCACTGGGGAAGCAGTCCAATCACTATCCTAATTTCCAGATGGGTAAACTGAGGTGCTGCAAGGTGAAATAACTTGTCAGATGTCAGCAGAGGAGAGCTAGAAAGGGAGTTCAGCTGTCCCTGGCCGCAGCTACATGGTCCAGCCACTAGACCCTGCAGCCTCCTCAATGACAGCTAATAACATTTGTGTTTATGCAATGCATTTTTCTCTTCTCCATCAACAGCAAACAATTTGAGTGTTTTCTTCACAGGCATTAATAGCCTCCCTGAGAAATATGTTTCAACAGGCATTTTCAGCAGTAGTACTGCATGTGTTGCGCCCCAGCTAGCAGCTGTGACCTGCTAGAGGGAGGCAGATTGGGGTGAGGGGGAGAGGTGGCACTTACGCCCCTGCGCTCCGCTCCTCCTCCTCTGCTGCCCCTACACTCCTCCGGTGGCCGTCGGGGAGGCTGGGGACCGACCACGGAGACGTTCTGTGTGGAGCTTCTCCGGGAGCTGTACCAGCTGCTGTGTTGGCAGCCTTGGAGTTGCCTCTGGGTCTGATTTGTCTCCTTGAATATAATCGCTCGCTACTGATTGATTTTTTTTTTTTTTTTTTTTCCCCTTTGATTCTGTGGCACTCGTATCCTACTCAGATTCCTCGTCAATCTTGCAATCTGGGGAGTCTGAGGAAATAGAGAACTGATCATCTGCAGATTTCTTCTGTATATTATGAGAGTGTCCCTATGCCATGTGTGATTCCAATCTTTTTTTGTTTATTCAGACAGAACATCAGAGAGTCAGACTGTACCGGCAAGGTCTGTGCGCTGAGCGGGGAAGGAAGGAGTCGCTTCTGCAGAGACACTCCCTGCTCCTGTGTGCTGTCTCTGTAGAGGTGACAGCACATCTATTGCTTCCCCCATTCGAACGCTGTGCTTTACCTCCCCATGTCCCACACTGCTCAGCCTTACAAATTTTCTATGGCAGAGCATGTTATCTCTCTCGCAGGGCCTGCTGGGGCAGGACTGCTTGAACAGCAATGGCTATGGGGAGTCCTCGAGGAGCGGCAGAACATATCTGCTTGGAAATCCACGCGTGCCATGGATGAGCCCATTTCTCATTCTTTGGAGGTCTTGAGGAACCAAATCACTTCACGGAATTGGCCAGAATTTTAATGATATCCACCCAGGTACCTTAGCACAGTGGTAGAAAAAGCACGTGTAGAAGGTTGGGTGGGCTTATTTGGGTGCAAGGGTGTGTGTGCTCTTTGTGCATTACATTGAATATTCATCACAGCTTTTCAGCACTCTGTAGGCCCTGTGTCATGAAGATCAGACTAGATAGTCTTCACGCTAGGTAAGGGTCTTAAAACTGGGCATTTATTCCCTAGTTTGCAACCATTTTAGGAAAGAAAGGAGGTCTGAAATAGAGGTTGTCTTCTGAGCTGAAGTTCTTCTACCTCCATCAGTGGATCCACCTGATTTATTTACTTTCTTAGCGTTACAATTTCTTGCTTTCACCTACCCACTCAGAAAACTACAACCATTTCAAAATCAAAATATAAAAGCATGAAAACAGCTATAAAATTACCAGAACTCTTTCCATGCCTCACTTCCCATTTGTGCAGGGCAGACATCTTCTGAAGGAGACTTTTACCTCCAGACGTCAGGACATTTGGGAGAAGGATCAAACTCGGTGCTGGTTTGTCCAGCGTGTGGGATGTAAGCGGAAGCAGTACCTGGGCAGGAAATTATTTGAATTTTAGTGATAGGACAGTGCTAAAAAACACTGTAAAAACACTTCCTTGCTTTTCGCTGGGGAAGTCTCAATTTGTCTCATCGGCTGCCTCTGGCTTTTTGCCCAGTGTTCTCAGATCTACTGGTGAAGGGAGACAGCAGAACACGTTTGTCCTATTCCTCTTCCCCAGCGTGAGATGCCAGACTGGAGCAGATATGCCACCGTTCCTGGTCTAAGCACGTGCCACAGGGGACACTACAGTCTACTCAGCCCTGTCCTACATCTGCCCTGATATATTCAGTAGCCCAGAACAGGGGCTGAGTTACACTCCATTCGCTGGCAGCCGTCGGAAGCACATCTAAGTGCTGTAAGCATCTCTGCAAATCCGTTTAAAACGCTCCCGAAGCAGTGACATTAGTCTCTCTAGGACAGGCGCACACAGTTCCAGGTGTGCAGGATCTCTGCCTGAGCCCCAGCACAGGATTGCACTGGGTGGACTTCAGAGGTTTCCTGGGAACTTCCTGCAGGAGAAGGGATTTGCATTGAGCACCCCTAGTGAAAATTTGACTTCCCATCTCGACGTGCACCGTCCCTGCTCCTTTTCCCCACACAAGTGGCTGGATTTCTGTTGCACTGTATGCATAGTATGTAAAGCATTTAGGACGTAAAGTCTGTAGAAGTGTGATACTAATAATATTTTACAGCTTTAATTACCATGATTGTAGTGCCTAAAGGCGTATGCAAAAACATTTTGAGTGGGAGGAGAGAAGGCAGCACTGTGAACATTTTTGTGGTTTTGCTGGGCAATGTGCAATTGAGTTTTCTCATGGGAACCACAGCATGCCAGGGAGAAAAGCTGCTTCTACCTCCTCGTCTGCTCCGTCGGGATACTGGATCACACCCCAAAGTCAAGGAGACAACCACAGTCACTCCGGTTTCAGGCAAAAGCTGGGCTGACCGTGCCTCTGCTTTGCAGAGGTGCTCCAGGTGCAGGTGCTGCCTATTTCTGCAGGCAACAGGTATTTTTCCTCGGGCAACATCCCTTCCGTACCATCAGCGGCAGTTTTGCCCGCGGGATGATTTTAGGATTGGGCAATTGCTGATTTGTGGCATGGGCTTGCCAGCAGCCTCAAGAGCGGCATGCCCGTTTCTCGGTCAGGGTATGCGATGCAGATGGAGCCTTTGCTCCCGCCAGCCGCCCACCCGTCCGCGCCATGTGTACGTGGGCAGGGGGAGAGGTGAGGGGACGGACAGAGAGGCCTTGTGTGGCTGGGCGAGCCCTCCGGCGCCCGCCTCGGCACCTTCCAGCACCCTTCCCCACGACGGGCTGCATGGCAGCGGCAGTAGGCCTAACGCAAAGCGACTAGCTCGACGGTCGCAACTAACTGGAAAACAGGAAAATACCTCATGCAGGAATGCGAGTTTTCAGAGTTTAGGTGTTACAAAATAAAAATGATATGAAATAAAGACGCTTGCATTTCCCTAGCTACAGAATGCAGTCCTGCCTCTTTAGAAAACTTTTTTTAAACTTTGTTCCTAGATCATATATTAATTTTTAGATGTATTTATATAGTTTCTGTGACAGTGATTTGCCCTAGGTTTATTATTAAGATGCTACAAAACCAGCAGCCTTCTATTTGAAAAACTGCAAGAGAAGCTCAGTTCTATCTGGACGTAGTTACCAAAGAGTCAGCCTGTGACTCAACTTCCCGGCTGGCCAGTCCCTGCTCAGACAAACAGCCGCAAGTTGTAACAAAGCTTTCTGATAGCCAAGGAAGTGATTGGAAGGCAATGAAACCTGAAAGGAAACCCTGTGTGATAGGTATTCCCGGCTATGACAAGAGTTGGACGTTGCCTACGAGACAGGCATATTTTATTGAGGCTTATTTCCCTTGCTTTCTAATTTTTTCCCGCATTTAATTCCTTTTCTGTTGTTACCTGCACTAAATATGATTTACATTATTAAAAACTCTTATTTTAATCAACTCTCCATCAGTTAAAAAAATAACATGGTATCATTTCTTCTCACTTGATTTGACACTTGGTATTTTGTACAGATTTTTGTATTTTGCACAGACTTAAAAACCCAAAATAAGAAAGTCTAATAAAATCCCAGTATCTTAAAAAAGGGACCAAGTTTTGACCCTAGCCTCACCAAGACTCCTGTGAGGAGCAAGAATGTGATCTCCCGTCACTGCATTACATGTCGTACATCAAGTTTTTTACAAAGAAGAAAAACCTACCACTGGGTAATCGAGTGGCTAATGGAGATGACCTCATAAAGCTGTAGATGGAGGTCCTCGACGTCACCGCCTGAAGTACCCCGAGCTGTCGCCATTAGCTGGTATCACTGCTGCACCCCAGAAGAACGAGAGGCGGCTTATGGAACTATGGGTTCAGGCGGACAAATTGGAAGATCGACTTTGTTCCTGCTCCGTATTTTGAGTTCCGCCCTTGCCGTACTACCCAAACGCATCTCCCAGGCTGTGGGGTACCGTCAGCTCGCGTACCACCTTCCTCACCAGGTGTGAGGGTGCGTCCTTCCTTCTGGGGGGCACTTCCCAAACAGCCGGCACGTGGCCGCGCTCGGAGGGGCCCTGGGAGCAGGGGTGGGCAGCCCTCCAGGTGCAGGGCACAAGATGTTTAGGTGGTAACACCAAACTACGGCCGCGGGGCCTCCCCTCCCCACGCACCTCATGCTTGATTAACGACCGGACTGATCGCCCCGGCTGGTGCGTTTGGGGTGCGCGGGGCAGACAGGAGGAGGAGGAAGGTGTCGTTCGCCCCGCAGAGGCGATGCAGGGTGTCCCGCAAACTGGGCGCCGGGTGACTGGGGCCGGCCAGCCTTCCTCCTGGCGGGGGGCCCCGGGCAGCCCGCCCGCGCCGCAGCCGGCTGGAAGGTGTCAAGGCGTCACCCTGCCTGCGAGGCCGGCCCGGGGCAGCGCTGCGGCGGGGGCACCCCCGCGCCCCGCCGGGCGGCCGGCCCCGGGCACGGCGCCGTGCCAGCCGCATCCCGCTGCTTCCGCCCGCGGCCGTACCCGCTCCTTTACCGGATCGTTATTTTGTCGAGTTTGTGTTTTGCCGGAGACGTTTTAACCAGGCGGTGGGGTTCACCATCCGGCTTGCTCTCCCGTTCTGCCACCGTCGCCCCCCCCGCCCCCGGGCTGGTGCGCAGACCCGGCGGGGGCCCGGCCGCTCGGTTCTCCGCGCCCGGCCGCGCCACCCCGCTCCCGGGGCTGTCAGGGAGCACCGGCGGCAGCACCGTGCGCCTGCCCCCCCGCCCCCGGCAGGCCTCTCCGCACGGCCCCCGGCGCGGCGCCAGCCCCGGGGCGGCGTTGGGGGGGGAGGCGGCAGCTCCCGCCCGGTGCGAGCGGAAAGTTTGAAACCGCGGCGTCCGGCGGGGCCGCCCGCTTCGCCCGGGCGGGGGGCGGCGGGCGGCTGGGGGTGGCTCCCGGGCCGGGCCGGGCGGAGGGGGCCGCGGCGGGGCGCGCTGGCGGGCGGCGGCTACCGGTACCGGTAACCGGTGCCGCCCCCGCGCGGCGGCGGCCCCCGCCAGGCGCTGCGTCACGCGGCGGCCGCGCGTGGGCGGCGGAGCGCGCGCGGGATCTCCCCATGTGACCGCGCGGGAGGGGGCGGCGTGTGTGTGTGTGTGTGTGCGTGTGCGTGTGCGTGTGCGCGCGCGGGGCGGGGGCCGGCGGCGGGGCCGGGGCCCGGGGGGGGCGGGGGCGCCGCAGGCCGCTCCCTCCCTCCCTCCCGCCGCCCGCCCGCTCGCTCGGCCTCCGCGCACGGCAGGCGCGGCCGCGGCGAGGCGAGGTGCGCGGGGCGGCCGCGCGGGCCCCCCCGCCGTTGGCAGCGAGGCGGTGGCGGGGACCGGCTCGCCCACCCGCCCCGTCGATGGGAAAGGAGGAGCCTGGGCCGGCGGCGCGCAGGCGGGGGGGGCGCTGGCAGGAACTTCGGCGGGGCTGAGTCTGCGGCGCCGGGACGGCATCGAGGGAAGCCCCGGGCAGCCGGCGGCGGCGGCAGCCTACTGCAGAGTACGTGCGGGACGGCCGGGGAGCTGGGGCAGCCCGGTCCCGGTCCCGCGGGGGGCGGCCGGAAGGAGCGGGCGGGTCGTGCGTGGGTGATTCCCGGAGAAATCCGGCGCGGGGGGGGTGGGTGGGACGCGGGAGTGGGTGGAAAGTACAGGAACGTCCCCGCCGTGCCTGCTGCTGCCGCGGGGGGGCCGCGGGGCGGGGGCGGCGGGGCGGGACGGACGGGACGGGACGGGACGGGCGGGGGCGGTGCCCCGGCGGCGGGCTGCCGGGCCCGCGCGGGGTACCGGGCGGAGGGGGGCGGCGCTGTGGTACCGGCCACTCCCCCTCCCCCGGCATTGTAGTGCCGTGCCCCTCCGCGGCCTCTCCCCCCCGCCGTCCCCCGCGCAGTGGTTCGCCCCCTCCTCCCGCCCCGCGGCCGTTGGTGGGACGTGACGGGAGCTCTGGGCCCGCTGGCTCCGGGCGCCGCCGGCCGGGCCGGGCCGCGACCGCCCCGCCTGTCCGCCGCCCGGGCACCCGCGCCCCTCGCCGTAGCCTTTACGGAGAAGCGGCCCCCGGGGTGCCGCGCCGCGGCTCGGGGGTGTTTCTGTCAGCGGGCTCGGCGGCTGCGAACTTGGTGGCGGCGGCGCGTTGGGACCGCAGCCCCCCCGGTGCCCGCTGTGTCGCTTCCCTTCCCGTCGGCTCCCTTCGGCGGCCCGCCCGGGGCCGGCGGCGGCCGGGTCCCGGCTGGCATGCCGGGGCGGTAGGTAACCCGGGCCGGGCTCGGGTGGGACGCTCGCACCGAGCGGGTGGGATTCGTAAACTATTTGGGCTTGCTTTTTTTTTTTTTTAAAATCCTTACGCGATTTTTAATTTTTTTTGCACGCTTCAAGTTTCTTATTAGTTGCGGCGAGATACGCATCTGTATTTGAATGTGAAACTCACTTAATAGGTTGTATTTTGGCACATCTCAGAGCTAGACACGACTATTTAATTTGCTAAGTCTCGCTTCTGCAGCTACATGTAATTTTCTTCTCCTGCTAAAAGTCCTTTGGAAACGCTGCAAAAATGTAATGAATATGCAAAGCAGCCAGCTCTCACATCCAAATCCGGTTTGTCTTCAGAGACTTTTCAAAACGCCCAAAGTGATCAAGATATATTATGAAATAATCACTTTTGCCTAAAATACAGAAATGTGATGTTCGCACTTGCTCCTTGTGCGTATTCCTAATTTAATTGGTGACAGCTCAAATATAATTCACCTGAAATAAAAATCTCTTAAAATCAGTTGGGGTTGCTCAGTTGCTCTTACTTCTAGTGCAGCCTTAAAAAGCAGGAAAAGTGCTAGTGAAGTCCTTGCCCCGTGCTTACATCCCACAACTCCCGAGCTTTCCTTCTCCCAGTACTTCACCCACATCCACCACCTGCTTACTGTAGCTGCCTGTCTTCCTGCTACCTCTGGGGAATGTGCAGCTTTGAACTCAGACCAGGCAGAATGGGAAGAAAAGGGTGTTTTCCTGTGGTTAAAGATGTTGCGCTGGGCTGCTGCCACCGCCGGTTGTCTTGGTAGAGGGAGCCGGTTGCAGGAACAGGTTGTGATTCCTGCACTGATTGTTTACAAATATTTAGTAGTGCTGTCTGTGTCTCTGCGGTTTTTGTTTTCCTTTTTCCTAGGGGTTATGTTTGTGGTCAGAGTTAAGGTGACATCCAGCCTTTGGAGAGGAGGGCATGGCGTATGGGGTGATAGGCTGTGGATGTGAATGAGGTAACGTGGAAAATGAGAATGCATGGTTGTGGGTTGCAAAGGCTGAGTGAAAATCTAACTTGTGATTTCCTGGTGCTTCCGTGGCTATAACAGTATGCAACCTTGCACATATTTTAAAGAGCTTTTTCTGTTACGGGGAATTTCCTAGCTGCTTTCTTTGTTCTATATGTGAAAAATGTAAAAGACAGCTGCTCTTCGTGTGTGTTCCCGCACTCCTTACTGGTATGGACGATGAGCAAAGAAGGGGAGAAGTAGCAGCTCAGCTGCCATCGCTGCGTTCGTTTATTCCTGCAGACCTTCCCGTGCCAGCTTTGCGTTCCCGCCTTTTGCCGTAAAAGGGTTTGCCGTTGGCCGTACCTTGGAAGATCTACTTGCTTGCTCCTAAGGCAGCAGATTATTCGCGTTAGCTTCGCAGGGTTTGCCAGGTTGGTTTGGGATCACAGGTCAGAAAGCCTAAGACTTACCGAGCAGGCTGTGGAAGAGGGGGAATGCACATGGTGCCCCAGGGGGAGGTGCTCTCCCTGGTGAGGAGCATACACAAGTCTTCTGGCCATGAGCTCGCCCCGTGTCTTCTTGTTGCACAATCTCTTCTTGTGCTCACCCTTTACCCCAAAAGCACGGCCACTGCTGCACTAAGAAAAGAGAGCAACAGTGGTGGAAAGCAGTACTTTAATGTCTCTTAGATGCAATTTAAAGGTCACCTGAAAGATGTGTGGAACTGAGACTTGAGTGGGTGTGCTAAGGCTTTGCCATAGCCAGATAGGTGAGCAGAGCCAGGCAGCGACAGCAATGCCGTGTGTCCTTTGAGTTAACGGTCTCTTCTGGTTCTAGCAGTGCTGCGCTGCTTTCCCAGCAAACTTTCTTTGTTGCTTGTCCTCCTCTTAAGCCTCGTCTTACTCCTCCAGCTCGACTAGCTTACCTGCTTTCCTGGCTTTGTAAGCTGTGAGCTGAGCTGAACCAGCGGAGTGGACTGGTAAGGTCTGGAAAATCAGCTTAGCTGGCGGTGTGGTGAGACTGTCTGCGAAAGGGTAGGGAGCCTTCCCCCTGTGAAAGTTTAGAAATAATTGGGATGTCGTTGAGGTGAGTGCCGAAGGAACTCAGTTTAATGAGAGGAGAAAAGAGGTCAAAAGGAGAAGTGTCTGAAAATGTCTTCTCTGCAGAAATTGGTAGCAATCTTAAAAGGAAAATTTGTGTGGCCCTCTCAGGAGTTCCTGTACTAAATTTGGAAAACAGAATTGGTCTTTAAAGTACAAAACAAAGGCATTTCAGTCTTGCTTTAAATTCAAATCTCAACGCAGTCTGAACTGTGGACTCGCTACTGACGCCTCCATAGTACGTATTAATCCAGTTTTACCTGTCATGAGGAGATTCATTGATTAGAAGCCTCTAGGTAAAGGCTGCTCGTGGACTGTTGCTGCTCTTCCAGCCTGTGGGCTGGAAAAATGAGCTCCATGCCTTGCCTGGAGCTCTTGGGCTGTGTGTCATTTCACTGCCACCGTACTCCCAGGAATCAGTTTAGCTCTCTGCACAAAGTCCATTTATGTAGATTTATGTAGATTTTGTGCTAAGATGGATGACTTTCAGAGCAAATGGGTATTCTTGTAACAGTTATATAAGTTGATTTGTGGTATTGATGGTAGCAAGTCAACATCATTTGAAATGGGAGGGTAAGAACAGTTTACTGAAATGCCACTAAAGCATAAACTGTTAGTTTTGTTTGTCTTGTCAAAGTTTTATGGAATGGGAGGATTTTTCTAAGAACTTCTGTGAAGTAATGACAATTTTAAAAATACTGATTTATGTACTGCTTAAAGGATTACCTTAAGTGATCTTCCCCATTTTCCTTGTTGCTGCTCACATCTTTGAATGTAGACAGTACTTAATTGTTTTTATGCAATTAACTGTTATTTTTGAAAGCTAAACTGTATTTCTAAAATGCATAGCTCTTAAATGTTTCCAGTTTCACTCTTGAGTTCCAAAGTGTGCGGTTTATTAGCTCTTGAACTCACCAGCAGCTCCTTGAGGTGGCTGCTCAGATCTAGCGGGCTATTGCTGTCCATTCTGTTTTACAAATACCAGCATACAAAGATTGATATGTGCAGCTGGTGGGCTTGGTTTTTTTTTGTATTTTTTGATTTTTTTCCAGGTCTTTTCTTCCTGAAAATATTGTTTGTAGGTATCCTGTTGCTGCCACATACATTTTTGTAAAGTTTCTGTTGGCCTCCTGATCTTATTTTTCTCTAGTAGAGTTTAATCAAAGGTTTGTAGCAAATGTGTGATCTTTCAGATGCCTCCTGAATAGAAGTTGAGTTCCGTTTGTTACATCTGTACATTTATTTTGAATCGTTGAAGAAAAAGCGCATATTGGGGGGGGGGGGGGGGGGGGGAAGTGCATATTGTAGAAATAATTTCTGCCTTAGTTTCATTTTTGATTACCAGTCTCCCAATCCCCCAAACCATACATATATTCTTGCATCAGAGTTCTGGGGGGAGGGGAGCGGAACGTTACTAAAATAGTTTCCCCCCCAGTGTGTGTGTGTGTGTGCAAATCGTTCTGTAAGTGCTGATTTTTAGGTTATTGCTGCGTGGTTTTTTAAAGGGCAGTGTGATAGTAGAGTCAGAGTAGTGTTAACAGACCAGTTCCATGTTTTAGTTCTGTTACTTTCCCAACCAACTATAAATTACATGCTTTAGGCCTTATTGATTGGTGGTTTAGCTTAATACAGTAATACTGGAAATTACCTGCTTGTAGTTGTGAAAGCCATCGTAGAGAGAAGAGGGGGGTGTGTGTGAGATCTTAGAATTCTCTAAAGAGTTTATTATTTGTGGGATAACTGCGGATAATGGGTTTTATGAAGTTGAAACTTGTGCAAATGGTTTTGCTGCAGCCATAAGGGTACAATACTGCTGCAATTTGTCTGTTGGGAGCCCTTAGAGTGCAATTTCTGTGTTTCTGAATGGTATTTCATGTCATAAGTATCAATGACATGCAGGCCTGTTAGCAAATGGAACAGGCAGGTGAATTCGAAATAACATTTTTAAAGTATATGTGTTGGAATCCGTCAGCATTTTTGCTTTGTCTGCGGATGTTGCTCCCTTAATTAAGATCAGCAGCGGCATTAGATCCTTTTTATGGGAAGTGGGGAAAACTGTGGAAGTACTTGGTTCTAAAACACCCTTTTACTGATCCAGCTTCGTTAATCCTCTGTGGTTCTGTGAAGCACTTTTCTTCTTTGCTTGCCTTCTACAGTCCTCTACACTGCTATGGGGGGAGATGACTGGAGAATTGAGGAGAATTGAAACTGATGAGCTTTTTTTTTTTCTTCAGGGGATCAAGTATTCAGTAATTCTTCAGAGTGTTTTGTGATCGTTTTGATCTGAACATATAAAAGAGAGTCAAGTAGAAGCAGTGAGCAATATTGAATGACATTCTTGGGAACAAACATGAAGTGGGAATGCTGAAAACAAGCTGGCTTCATGTTTGAATCATCTTTTTTGTAGGTGCATCGCAACTATCTGCTGATATGTTTTTTCACAAATGTTTCCATTAAGTTAACTAGTCAAAAAATAGAGCTATTGCCCCTTTTTTTCATTTCCATACATGTTCTTCTAATGAGAGAAAGAAGTCCTGTCCTCTGAGTTGACAGCCTTACGGAAGGGTGGGTGGTGGGGGGAATGCATCTGGACGTCAGCATTCTGGTGCTCATCTTCTCTTTGTTTGTACTGTTTGCAGGTTCTGTCATCCGTGATGGCGTCAGCTCTACCCAGAACCCTTGGGGAATTGCAGCTGTATCGAATACTACAAAAAGCAAATCTCTTATTCTACTTCGATGCCTTTATTCAGCAGGGTGGCGATGATGTCCAGCAGCTCTGTGAAGCAGGTGAAGAGGAGTTTTTGGAGATAATGGCTCTAGTAGGCATGGCTAGCAAGCCACTTCATGTTCGAAGGCTGCAGAAGGCTTTGAGGGACTGGGTCACAAACCCTGGTCTTTTTAACCAGCCTCTCACCTCCTTACCAGTCAGCAGCATTCCAATATATAAGCTGCCGGAAGGGTCTCCTGCGTGGCTGGGGATATCCTGCAGCAGTTACGAAAGGAACAGCAACACCAGAGAGCCTCACCTGAAGATTCCAAAATGTGCTGCCACGACGTGCGTGCAAAGCGTGGGCGCGAGCAAATCTGATGTGGTGGGGAACTTATCGCTGCAGAGCGGCAGCGAACCGAGACTCTGGCAAGGACACCACACCACAGAGAGCGAACATAGTCTTTCCCCGGCTGATCTTGGCTCTCCAGCTTCACCAAAGGAAAACAGCGAGACCCTGGATGCCGCTGCTGCTCTGTCAGTTGCTGAATGCGTAGAACGTATGGTTCCCTCCCTGCCCAAAAGTGACTCCAATGAAGTCAAGGAGTTACTGAAAACAAATAAGAAACTGGCAAAGATGATTGGTCACATCTTTGAGATGAGTGACGAGGACCCTCACAAAGAGGAGGAGATCAGGAAGTACAGTGCAATATATGGCAGATTTGACTCAAAAAGAAAGGATGGCAAGCATCTCACCCTCCACGAGGTAAAGTACCTTGAGCGACAGTGGGCTTCCTCCCCTATTCCTACACCTTTTATGAGATGCTGTTCACAGGGTACACTTTTTGTACAGGCACTTCTCACTAGGTGATGAGAGTTGTGTGTATTACACGAGCTGTAGGCTGTCCTGCCATGGGATAGAAATCTCAGGTGCAGAAGTAGTACCCTTTCTTGGGTGGGTGTGTGCATGTGTGCACTGATGACTTCAACTGGTGTCATCAGACCGCTCAGTCACTGGTGCAGCCTGTCAGACAGTTGGTTTAAACAGTTTGGCACTGAAATAGCAAACCAGTATTGCACTGAGCATGGCCCTTGGGATTCTAGGCATTCGGCACATTTTTAAAGCAGTCCTATCTTGATATTCCCGTGCAGCTTTGAGAGTAGTCTGGTTGTTTGGAAGATTAGTAGCTGAAGTCGCTTGTGTCTGGTAACAGGATCACCTGGCTTGGTTACTACCCTCTGCTGTCTTCCCTTACCTTGAGACCCTGCTCTGTAGCTTGTGCATTTGAGGTAAAAAGGATTCTGCTGATGAGGTCTCTACACCCGGTGGGGTGGGATTTTTTTGTGTTTTGAGTTGTGATGAAGCTTAATTGTACAACCTGTGGGATTTTTGGGGCATGGTGGTCTTAAGCTGGTCAAGTGAAGTGCAAAGTATGTGAGGAGGAAGGGAAAGGACTGTCTCCAGTATTGATGGGTGGCTGTAACTTGGGGGTTTGTCCTTTAATACCTGCGTAGCATCTGTTCCCTCTTGTCCTTAAAAGTCCATGCGGGCCTCCTTTGCTTCTCTTCTGGCATTCTTGAGGCTCACTCTGCATATGTTGTAACGCAATAGGTGTGTCTGTGTGGGGAATAGTTCCCTAGTGCCAAAGTACAGTACAAGAGGAGAACAAACATTAATTCAAAGCAGTGCCAAAACGCTGTTGATATGAATGCTGCATCAGCATTTTCACAGTTAACAGTGATTGCGAAATTTCAGTTGGATTTCAAATTTGGCATGTAAGGCTTAGCTCCCAAAAGGAAAGGCAATGTTTATGTTACAGGAGTGCCAAAAAAATTGTACTGGCTTTAGCCTTTTTTTGCTTCAAGAAGAAGTTTTGTAGGTGTGTGATCCATAGCGTAAGACTAGGTTCTCTTTATGCTTCTGAGTAGAAGGGCAGAAAGAAACAAGGCGTTATTTCTTTACATTTGTGCTTATGTATTTACATTTATAAGGCAACTGCACATCACCAGCAGTGACTTCACTAGGGCTTTTACTACACACTGGGGAGATGCTTCCAAGGGAACTTGTCAGTAGTCAGCCGCATTTCTACCACACAGTTTTAGTTGTGCAGCTTTCACTTACGTGCTTTGTGGCTTTATGTTGAGCACTGACAATCTATGAATTCATCCAGTGTGCAAGAACAGATTTGTCTTACTCCCCTGACCTTGCGGAAGTCTCTGCTGTAACAGAGCAAGTTGCGTATGAGATGGAGGCAGGATTTGAAAGGATTAATTGTGTAGATTCCTTGTGTACATTGCTGCAGAGTTGGGGTTCAGAGAAAGGGGGTTCTCCCCACCTGAGGATGGAGGCAATCAAGGTATACAACGCGTGCAGCTGTGTGCTTTTGCAATCTGTCTCTGGGGTAGCGGCAGCAGAAAATACTCTGAAATCTGGGCAGACTTCTCATAGGATAATTTCCTGGCATCCAGCAGTGTAATGGAAGGTGGGCACCAGGGGCAGCCTTTGTGTCAGGCATGTGGTAGGCTCAGGAGTGGCTCTGTGAAGGTGGAGGAGTGAACAGTGGGGTGGTAGATTGAAGGAGCAGGGTAGCAAAGAACTGGAAGAAAGGATGACTGCTCTACCTCGTTAATTTTTTTTAGTGCTGCACTACAGATCTTTACTACATCACTGTAAAACCATGTTTAAAAATGGAATGAGAGCATGGTTTGGCTTTAGGAAATATTTCTATCGCTATTATGATTAAGGGCACAAGATCAAAGGAGTATGTGGTTGACTTATGCCTCACTTACGCATGTGGGGCCTTGCTGAACTTGATGGGAACTGCACACATGCAAGCAAGAAGAATTTGCTCATAATTGGTTGACTGTTTGCTTAAAGAGGCCGGATTTCACAAAATTTTGTCTTGAACAGTTTTCTCTCCATTTGCATTTTAAAGCAGAAAATATACAAATAGTAGCAAAGAGACCTTTTTTTTTTTTTTGTTTAAAATCTGCTAAACCAGAGTTTGCCTTTTGTAAACTCAGCTTCAGTGAGTTTTTGTTTTTGATGGCTTAAACAATTTGCTGTTCAGAAGGAATGACCTTAAACAACCAGGGAGGTAAGTTTCTGCTTGTCCAGGAGACTCTGTTTCTGCATGTGTTAATACATTCCAAGGCTGTCATTCTGCCTCACAGTTCAAGGTTTCTCCTTGCAGCTGGCAATGAACAGCTGAATAAACTTCACTATGAATTTAAAAAGCTTAAGTAGTGGTTGGCTTCTTAATGTAAAGATCAGGGTGTATCTGGCTGCTCAAGCAGAGTGGAGTTGCATGCAAATGGAACTTAAACTTGATGGAATTATTAGTGGTGAGTTAGTGAGAATATTCTCTGTTTCGGTATGAACACTAGAGTGTCTCGGAGGGCTTGAGCAGCCATTAGAGGCCAGCGAGAGCTGTAGATACTGAGCTGATTTGGAAGTGTGTGCTGTTGGTAGGATTCTCTGCATAAGGCACTGATCTAGCATAAAATCTGATGCAGAATCTTTCAAAGACATTCCAAAACTAATAAACATACTGTCCTTAATCCATCCCATTGTCTCGGTATTACACAGCTTTTCAAGCACGGAGGGCACTTCATGTTTAAAGTTAGACTGGAGGAGGGATGAGTATGAGGCATGCCCTTGAACTTGGTGACCTGTGCTTGTTTGAGTCAGATTTGTAATTTGCGTGTTAAAATTTCAGCGCTTGCCTAGGTACCTATAAAACCGAGAAAAATCCTGTTTAATAGTGAGAGAAACAGGAATAAGAAATGCAAGTAATAAATTTTGTCTAGCTCGGTCCCTTCCTTTTCTTTTGCTGACTCACCAAAACAGTAGGACTTGGTATTTAATTATGTGGTTTTTTTAGTGGGGGGAATCTATGAACCCCATCAGATGGGAATATACCCATGCCTTTCCATAGACCCTGTATGGTTATGTGCTGCTTCATACCATTAAGGCTTCCAGCAAACAGAATCTTTATTTTTAGGCATGTAATACTTTCTGTCTGCAGTATTAGGTCTCCTGAAAAGGCAGGAAGCCATGATGCACTTCAATTCAGTAAGTCTGGATGTGACCTGAAAGAAGAAACCAGGAAAAACAAACAAACATTTGGCTTTTCTCATACATTAGGATAAACAGCATTTGCCTACAGCTACCCAAAGTATTTTCAGGCGTTTCAGCTCTTCGCAACCTTTTAACACTTTATAGAGGGATAAAAAAATCTCAAATTATTTTGTAAGCATTAGTCATATTATTCATCCTCGGCAAAGTAATCACTATCACTGTTACAGAAATCAATGCCTGCTTTGGATGGTAATTCTTTTCATCAGTATTGTATTAATCTTTTATATCTCCCCCCCGTGTTTTTTGTGAAAAGATAAGACATTGTAGAACAACTGTTCCTGTCTAAGGGGTGATAGCTTGTTATTTTAGTACATTATATTGTAGGAACATAGTAACCTAGAGATGTTTCACAGATTAAACCTAAACTTCCCACCCTTGTACATCTGATCTCTGTGAGATTTTTTTTTTGTCTGTACAGAGACTAAAAGATCAGGCAACATATCTAGTTCATCTGTTAAAGACATGTTTGCACTCTGATTGGCATTCAGGTATCGCAGGAAATGCCCTACTCGGATCAGAGGCTTTTATGCTAAACACAGGAAAAAATGCTTATGAAATATTAGGAACAGCAGTTCTGTGTGAGGTTTTACTAGAAATACTGCATGGGCACAGGCTGCTGAGAGAATCTCAGCTCTTCTGATACATATTTTTGGGTTTTTTCAACCTCCCTGGAGAACAAGTGTTGCATTAGGCAAAATTTTTTTTTTTTTCCCCCTCATTTGGATGACATAAAGCACTGTGGCAAAGGACAGCATGGTTGTGTGTTGTTCATGTCTTATGACAGCTTCCATCCTTCAGGGATGGAGCGTGCGGTGTTTCAGGTGAGTTGCTGGCCTCTGATTTAATTCAGAAGTAACGTTCTGCAGTGTGGTAGACAGGGGTAAAGGAGCAAGTGTCTTAGCCTTCTCCCAAGAGACACTGTTTAACTTCAGACCTGCTGGTCTGTCCTCAGCTTCACCTTCTGTCTGCTTCCATGAAAACCACTTCTTGTACAAGCAGTGTTTTTAGTGTCTGAGGTCACATGTGTGCGGTCCTGCCCATCCTCATCCACATAACCCTCTGTGCTGAACTGCAGCTGTTCTCTGCACTGCCAGATCAAGGGTTGGGGATGGCACATCTCAGTCCGTCATGAATATGCTGACTGTGCTGTGGAAAACCTAGCTGCTTTGTAATATTCACTAGCCTGAGACCGATACAGAACATCTGTTGACAATAGCAGCAAAGCAGCTGGTGCTCATTTGTGAGAAGCCAAGCCCATTCAAAGCAGTTTAATTTCTAGAAATAAAGAGAAGAAGAGTTGTGGGCACTTTGGAAAACACACCTGTAGTATTCTGTTGGCCTCTTGCTGTTAAGCCTCATTACAAGTGCTGGCTGTTCTTCAGCTGAGGAAGAAGTGAAAATGTCTCTTCAGCCCCTGCTTACTGAGGAAGGAGCAGGGAATCTCCTCTCCAGCATCTCAGTTCCAGTGTCTCTCATTGTGTTAATAATTTTGTTGTTTGTCCGTACTGTTGGCCATAGGTCATAGGTTTTTCAGACCGCAGTATTGTTAAGCTGGTATAATTCATGACAGTATCACCACTTCCTATAGGCTTCTATTGCGAAACCATTTTGAGCCTTAACTTAAGGCTTTTTTTTTTTTTGTTCCCCTCTTTATGAAACTGTTGCCAGCAGCAGAGGCACTAGAAATGTGTCCCGACAGGCTCAGGAAAACATCCTTGAAACAAGTTACATTTGATTCATGTCTGAAGATAGTCTTCACAAACACGAGGGTGAGAAACATAGCTAAAAAAAGTTTAATCGTTTCTTAAACCATCACCTTCTACAGAATTTATGCTGTATTCACCAGGGAAAGCCATCTGTACCCACACTGTCAGGGTGTTTTTTTTTTTTTTTTTCTCCCCCAAGTCCTGGGCATATTGCTTTTATAAAAATAGTATTCCCTGTACACCAGGCTTTGGGAGCCAAACACTGTGAACATTCAGAGCTACTGTTTTATACTGAGATTTAATTAATGCTGGAATGAGGCACAAGCAGCGCACATTGAGAGACACTTACAGTAATGTTTTACTTTAAATGACATTAAATGCACCAACTACATTTGTATCTTTTCTCTTCCCAGAGGCTTACCTGGCTTAGTAAAGGTATAAATAAACTGAAGAAACCCTCCAGGGTGTAGTATACAATTATAGGTAATTTTACTTGCAATTGAAATTCTTTATTATTTCAGAAGAACGGGTAGTTTTACAAGCACAATGGGTGAAAGTGTGCAAAATCCTGAATCCCTGTTTTTGTGTTTAATTTCCAGCTAACAGTTAATGAAGCAGCCGCTCAGCTGTGTGTAAAAGATAACGCGTTGTTGACCAGGAGAGATGAACTCTTCGCACTAGCTCGGCAAATCTCTCGAGAAGTTACATACAAGTATACTTACAGGACCACCAAGTAAGGCTTTAATTAACTTAAAGGACCTTTACTTTCAGGGAACTAATCAGTCTGATAGCATTTCTTTTGAAGCACTAGAGACACTTTCCTCCTGCTCTTTAGCTAGCAAAGTGCTCTTCTGAGGAGGGTAGGAAAATGCTATTTAAGTCATGAAGCTTTCAAACTGCTAAGATTTAGCTGTCTTGAATTACCTTTTTATTTGCTCTCTAGTTTTCCAGATTTTGTCATGATAGTGCATGCTGAGAGGCATCTGAGAGGTTGGCATTTCAAATATTTGAGGCATTTGTGTATTTCAAGGTTAATGTAAATAGGCAGAGTAGCCAAAGCTGCTTAATGTATCAATTATTATTTTTCCATATACAGATTTGGTGTGTTAGTTTCCAGGGAATGAAAAAGATAAGGTCATAGGGAGTGGCTTACAAACTTGCTTTAAAGAAACTGAAGCCGAGTCCTAATTTCTGTTGTTACTGTTCTGTTAAATGAACTGCTGTTATGAAACAGTAACAAAGGCTTAACAGCTTTTAAATATAATTAAAACTTTAGGGTTAATAAATATGATTGAAAGTCTTGATACTTTCTATATATTGTTTTTAAGTGTTAACCCCCTCATGTGTAACGCAATATCCTTTCAAAATACATTTTTAGTTTAGTTTAGTCTAGTCTACCCTTGATTGGCTTAGAGTAGACTTGGTAGTGTAGGTTAATGGTTGGACTGGATGATCTTAAAGGTCTTTTCCAACCTAAACGATTCTATGATTCTATGATTTTCCTACACTTCTAGGAGCTTTTTATGATTTTCCGTTGCTCCCTTTCTTCCACAGTGATTAATGTAGATATATATCCATTCTGGGTAAGCAATGCCAAAGGCGTTTCTGTAATTCTCCGTGCTCAGGTAGCTTTCCTTTCTGTTTGGAGGAAGAGTGCATGAGTCTCTTGACACTTTTGAAAACAGCACAAGGCGCTTGTATTCCTCTATACTTGAGTGACACTTACTGCCATGTCCAAGTGAATTGGAGGCTTTTTTCTGTGCATCTCGCTTGTTCTTGTCTGATTGGTTTTTTTCCCTTGACTCTGTATTTCATTATTATTTCTGATGGTCAGTGTTAATGTGCCATTTACTGATAGTGTATGTGTATTCTCTTCTAGATCTAAATGTGGAGAAAGGGATGAGCTGTCACCAAAGAGAATCAAGATAGAGGTACAGTATTGTAACTCCTGTATTTTGACCTATGCATGCTAAAATTCACTTTTGTTTTGAAGGGTTCGGTCTCAAGGAAATTTGTCAGAAAAACATTTGACAGACAGTTGATGGGTGTGAGAGAGGGGGAGAACATCACCACTGTCTCTGCAAATGGAAATGCTTGATGGAGAAACCTGTAGGAGCAGGGGTAAAGAGTAGGATTTGCTTAACAGTAAAGTTACTCTCAGTGTTTTGCACTCTGAGTGAGTAGGAGGGGGAGGGATGGGACTGACTGACTTCCTGTGGTGGAATAAGCTCAAAAGCGCTATAGGAACCATCTTCCCATAAGGCCTCCTGCTTGTAAGTCAGTGTGAGGTGCGGTTTGCTTAATTCACTTCAGTCAGCTTTTGATCATGTCCAGAATCCAGAGTTCTGGATAAGGATTGATAGCAGAATACTAGCTGTCTCCGACTATGCTATAAATTGTAAAACTGATCATATTGAAGAGTCAAAAGGTAACTAAAAGCTATATATGTCAACGCAAATGGTTGTGCCTGTAGATATTAATTTACAGGTTTTTTTATTAGTTTTGTGTAAAAAAAACCAAAACAAAACCAAAAACCCACAAACAAACAAAAAAAAAACCCACAGGTACACATGGCTAATGCATACCCCTGCACAAGATGTTGCTTAGAGAGATGCTGGGACTTTCTTGTTAGGAGTGCAGGAGCCACGTATATGTAGGTTACCTTTTTCTTCAGTTACCACTGCTGGAAAGTAAATTTGAGGCCTTTTAAAAAGTCACTTTTAATTAGGAAAAAAAAAAAAAAAATTGTAAGTATGTATACCTATATACCTCATAAGAATAGTAGATCTTCCTTTTTAATTTTTTTTTTTTAAACAAATACTGTTTCACTGTTATGTGTGTATGTGATTCATCCTTAGTGTTGTGGGGGTTTTTTTTATTGTACTGTCTACTCCAAGAGGTGTAGGTTAAATGTGCGTTAGAATGTAAGCTAGGCCTGAGCTAGATTTGTATGTGACACGGATATGCGTTACATTCTTGAAATGTAGAGGGGAGTTGTGGCATATTCTGGAATGCGTTTCTCATATGTAACTCATTCTGTAATAAATGATGAGTAGTGCCATGCTTTGTTACCTGTACAAAGGCTTTTCCTGTGAGGCAAACCCTGGTGAGAGCAGTTAGTGTTGAAAAGGTAGTTATGAATAGGTATAGAGGAATTAATCTTTTATTTATTTATTAAGTTCATCAGTCTGTGTACAGTTGTAATTTGACTTTATATAATACAAAATACACATGTGCATTGAGGATTTACTGGTAGCTTTGATAAGTCAGTAATGCCCTTTACATGTGTTAGGATTTGCTTTGACCTATGCTTGTTCTTTGATCCACAAAAAAGAGCAGGGAAAAACTGTGTTAAATGATATTACCCACCTTCACCATTATCTGCCTTGACCAACATGTTGCAGGATGGTTGCTTGAGTCTCCCCTCTATTGTCCGGTCTAGTCCTGGAGCTGGTGCAGAGCTGCCACTCCTCTGCTTGAAATAGTATTTCACTGACTGTTGGATTTCAGCATTAGGAAGGTTTTCCTTCATTCAGTAATAATTGATGATGAGCAAGTATCTAAAATGACACACTGCAAGGGAGGTGCTTTTTTCCACAGGATCTTCATTGAAAGAAAAAGTAAAATTTAACTCCTGAAAAATACAGGCTGAAACTTTAGGTTTTTTGGAGAGCAGGAAATTTGGACAGCCTTAGGAGATGTGCATTCTCTTATTTTCTGCATGGTGAAATCTTAAGAGTCTGGAAGGCCTACTTTCTCTAGACACTTTTTAGTTCAATAATTCTGACAAAGGATGTTTACTTGGTTTTCTTTTTATTTAAAATTACCAGTTGTGTTTTAAAACGCTTGTGAAAATTTCATGTCCTAACTGTACAAATTGCTGTTTCAGAAATGGGACTTTTTTCCAAAATAAGAAATAGAAAATTAAACTAAATGAAATAATCTTTCATTTGATAGCATAGTACTACTAATTGTGAAAAGACCAGTGTTGTTATCAACATAAATGTCTTTTCCCTTACAAGTTTGGGAGCCTTCTAAGGAGTAAACCATTACTTCAGTGCATTATAATTCTGAGGTACACTGTAAATCATGGACTTCTCTCCAAAGAAATTTAAAAAAGATGCAGTATTACACAGTAGATCACTTTTACATGTAGTGTTTTGGGTTCTTGGGGCTTGCATTTTGAAAAAAAGAAAGTCCTTTTTTAGTAGTATGTTTGGGAATTTTGGGGGGGGGGTTTTGTGTTTTAGAAAGGTGGAGGTAAAAATGAACATGGTAGCAAATGCTGCAGATTTTTCCTTCTGTTCTGGATAAGAATTCCTTATCCTGCTTTTAAATTTGTAATGCTTCATTGTGGCTCTATTATCTCACTATCATGCTAATACCATGCAGAGGATCTGAACATTGGTGATATTTTTTTTTTGTTGTTCTAACTAGCTCTCTCTTTTTTTTTTTTTTTTTTGGGGGGGGGTAAAGGTCATTTTGCCTTTCTGTTTTAAGGCTGAACTCTGTATTTTGATTCATCATTCCTTTACCCATTAGTCATTAATGTCTTTGCAAAGTGTAGTCTAAAATACTAGTGCTTGAATTTGGAAAGACTTCACACCCTGTTTGCATAGTGTAAAAGATTACTTAAAAAAAAAAAAAAAAAAAAAAAGATGAGTTAATTTCCTGAAATATAATAACACTTAAAAACTCCAGAGACTCTGAAGGTCATCCTTGAGCAGAGCTAGCAGAGCTGTGTGTGCAAGCTGCAACATTGCCAGGTTACAGCCACCATTGTAAATCTATCCTCTTCACGAATATGAAACTCAGACAAGCATTACAAAGAAACAATATGCCATGAATTACATCAAATTACCTGTAAAAGCCTTTCGCTTCCCCTGCGAGCTCTCCCCCTCTTCATAGAGTGGGTGGGCGAGCTGTGGGAGTGAAGTGTAGAGAGGAGAAGGGAAAAAATTCCAGGCAAATAACAGACTAAAGGTGTGGAGGGAGTGAAAAAGGGAATGGAGTGAATTGGGATTTGGAAGCAGATTATAAAAAAGGGGTTGTAGTTCCTAAATGTGCTCTGGACAAAGAGCAGGACAGGCAAATAGGGTTGGAAATGGCGCATCCTCCTGCGGAACAAGGATCTCTCCTGCATAGGTGTTGTGGGCTGGGGGCACCCCTTGTTTTGTCATCTTCCGTGACTCAGTACCAGCACCGCTCGAAGCGATGAGCTGTTGTGGCACCAGCTTAGAAAGCAAAACAAGTCACAGGTATATCACGCAGAAGGCACGGAGGGAGAAGCTACTCATTGCTCTTGCTGCTTTGCGTTGGGGTTGACGAGGTTCCCCTTCAGAGTCAGAGTGAACAGCCAAGAAAGCAAAGAAAGAGAGTTTTAATAATATTCGTGCTGTCTGTGGTACAAAGGAATTGTTCTGTGTGTCAGTGTCTCTGCTCAGCTGAACGGGGGGGGGGGGGTGGGGAGAGCTTGCAAAAGCCGATTTCACAAAGCTCAGTGGGAATCAGGGGGCACAGGCAGGAAGACCTGAGCGGAGGCTGTGAGGAAGCGTCTTCCCTTGGTGCTGGTATGGGTGGAGGGAGAGGAGAGAAAAGGCCCACCTCCACCATTGCTGAGAAGGTTGAAAAGAAAACCAGTCGAAGTGTGGGATTTGTGTTTTTCACAAAAACGGCAAAAGCAGTAGAAGCTACTGTTTGCATAGGAAAAATGTCATTAGAGGGAGCGAAAAAGCACATGTGGGACTGAGAACATCTGCTGCACAAAGCCGCTTGAAAAACAACTGAGCAGCAGCATGGCAAAACAAAAATGCTGTGCTACATGCAGCAGGCCCTCCTGACCACAGAGGGAAAAGGAACCGCAAGGCAAACGTGGCACAGAACAGGTCGTCGCCTGGCCCAGCCTGCTCCTTGTCAGCCCTTATTGTCGGGGCGCCGAGAAGAGCCAGCGGTGGGGAAGGGCTCTGGCAAGGGGATCCAGAACTGCATCGTCATCCAAGAGTTATCTGCGTGACTGACGGGTGACAGTCACGGCAACAGGCAGCAACGGGCTCCTGGCCCCGCTTTTAGGGAGCAGCCTTTGGTTTTGTATTGGCAAATGATCACAGATATGTTATAAAGAGCCGTGTTACCTGTTTTGTTGCAAAAATAGGATCCTGAGTGACAGGTTTTTGTGTATTCAGTTTCTCATCTTCCTACACATAATCATTCTCCTCTCCCAAACAAATTCAGGTCTAACTATGAAAATGGTCAGTGTTCACGGAAATATGCTGCAAAGCCTTTGTTTCTAGAGGATGAGGTTTTGTGGCAATTTACCTGGTTATGAAATTTTGCATACTTATCATGGTTTTTTTTTTCCCTGAGGGAGTATGTTGGGTGGATAAAAGCAATCTGCAGTGTTCAGACAGATAAGTTTTTTTTTCCCGAGCATAAAGAATGGCATTATTGGCATTACGTTGCACTGAGGGTCTGGCCACCTGATGTGGGTCTGACCACCACTCTGCAGGGCAGTGGGCAGCCTGCCAACGGCGTGGACCTTGTAGTCCTTTCCCTGTGGCTTTTTTGAAAAGTTGCTTTTCTTGTTCTTGGGCTGTAACCCATTTGTCCAGCTATTGTCAAAAATATTATTATTTATGTGCACGTGCCTCTAGAAGCCGCAAGGAAAATAACCTAATTTGGTGTACTTTTGATAGCTGGGTCTGTGGATCCTCAGCGACAGATGTCACTGTTTTCAGGTTTGGGTCTGTCTTAAGATCTTTAACTTCCTCTCACATTTTAAGTCACCTTACTGTGTTTTTGTAAACAATTCTGGATGTTCCTCTATTTTACATGAGCTTTCCTTTTATAACGCTGAGCAGGATAAATTTCTCATCTTGAACCTTTGCTTCGATGATTAATTTATTTTAATGGAGTCTGGCAGGCTTTCACAGGAACTTTATTTGCTTTATTGGTACATATGCAAGCTGCAAAAGAGATTTGCATGTCATAAGCATTTGAGACTGAAAGAATTATTGAATCATGATTTCCCATAGTATATAAAGTCTTTGCTACCCTACTTTTAAAATGGTGATATTTCTGGTGATGCTTCATTTTGTGATAGTAGTGTAAGTTCTGTGTTAAATACATTGAATTTCAGGAGGCTTTGCTCAGTTTCTCAAGGCTAGTATATCCTGCTGCTGTGCCTTATTCTCAGCTACATATAAACTTGATTTCTTAAGAATCTCCAAAGCTGTTGCATGTAATGAGTGACAGAAACCATAGGCCTAAATCTGCCTGGCAAGGCTGAATGTAAACTAGTTTAATGTCAGTGACAACAGTAGTCTGGATTCACCTGAAACTGAGATAGATGAGATACGATTGTCTGTGTGTGCAATTTTAGATATATAGCAGTTGTTGTAGAGGGGCTGTGTGTGTTTTATGCACAAACTTAAATGAAGTGAATAGCACAAACATGTACATTGTAGTCCAGAATTTTCACAGAAGTTCAGGAATGTGGGGTTTTTTTTTTTTCTTTTGAGTATACAGAGAGGATGAAGAAAAATCAGTAATATGTCCCTCTTGGTGTTTGGTTTCTTCTTATGCTCAATAGGATGGTTATCCTGATTTCCAGGACACAGTCCAGACACTCTATCAGCAAGACAAAATGCCGCTTGCTTTGGCTAAAGGAAAGAGTGAAGACTCAACAGCTCTTAATTCCCAGGTAAACCAACTACACTACACTGTGAATAATACAGGCCATGTCTTTGTACATTGATTTTGATGTATTGTTTTGATGACTGATGTAATTGCCATCGATCTTCAAAGGCTACCTAGCTTAGCTGTGATTGCATCACTCTTAATTTGGGTTTACCTTCTGAAACTCTTCTGACACAGTGCTACAGCTTTACCCTTGTTATTTCCAAGGAGATAAGATCTAGTGTAGTAGGCTTGAAAATACGTGATTGCCTGTTGGGACCAAGTAGGGCACTATTGGTACAGTACGTGCTGTGTTACTTGCATTATTAGCTATAAATGGAAAGTTCAAGTTACTGAGTCTAGAGGAATAGAGTAGGCGATCTTGGAGTCCTCAGTTCTGACATTTCTTGTGAGAAGAAAAGCCAATATATTTAGGAAATAGTGAACCTCTGGATCCAAGAGGATAAATTGCCTTTCTAAATCACATCTAGCCTGGTGGAAGTGCAGTGTTTTGAGTATCCAGAAAGCTTTTTATAAATGAAGACAGCTTTCTGATTCTTTCTTTGTCTTTTCTGTAGTGTATCCCAGCCTTGAGGCAAAATACGCATTTCCTACTGCCAGTTGTTGCCAAGGAGGGATTTCATGCTAAGTTGCAACAAATTTATTTTCTATAGCTGAGTTGGGGAAATGTAATCACCAAATTTTCACGTAAGATTACATTTAGGAGTTATACTCCTGTTTTCTGAGACTAGACGTGTTACCCTGTCTTTTACCTTCTTCTATTGCAAAGTAGTGTACAGTCGTACAAATCTGTTCATTGTGATACATCAAAAAGCAATTATGCTATGTGTTCTGATGTCACATAATGATTAAAGGAACTTGATTTTTGCAAGCTTATTTTCATCTTGTACGTGCTTTAAAGTTTTCATTGGTCACTGCTGTGTAACAATGGACTAGAGATTTATTTTAAGCTTAAATGTATCTGCAATTCTGCATGTTTTTCTATGGTGATCAGAAGCATCATTGCAGCTTAAAATTCTGGTTTTATCCCAATTAAACAACAAAGACGGCATGAGTGAGAAATGTTTTGTTCTTTTTAAAAATTGTTTTGCAGTTCAAAAGTTGTAACAGGAGTGACAGAATAGCAAAGTTAAAGCACACTTGCAAGTAACCTATTTGAAAATAGTGGGTTTTTTAACCTACCTCCCAAAACCAAACTTGAGCTAACAGTGTTCTTCTGCAGAACCTGATGAGCTCTAAGCCAGAGTAAGTAAATACCAGTCATGTCGCTACCCTGCTGCCAGGGTCATCACTGTGCTGGAGAAACTCAGATTTTGCTGGTCTGTTACGCTGTCATTGTATTTGTAAATTGTTGCACTATGCTGAGTAAGCAGACTTTCATGGGAAGTCAGGGCTTTCATCATCTCCCAAGAAAAGTGAAGTGCTCTGCAATTAATAGGCCTCTGTACTAGTTGAAGCAATTATGGCATTACCTGAAAGAGAAATGAATTTTTTCCTATCAATTGTACATGTTAAGTTTGTACACTTTATGTTCTTATGTTCATTGTGGCTCTTCTAAATCAACTTTCTTGACTTGTGATTTTCTTTTTATTTTTGCAAGATGCTTATTTACATTCTCAAGAACAAGATTATATTGAAAGTTAGAATTCTCTTGGCATTAAAGTCAATGACAAACATTCAGACGCCATTTCCTCCCACGTTGCACTGCATTGTTTAGTTTCACTCTCTAGAGGTGTATAGGTCTTGTTCTTCTTCTAGACAGACATTTCACACCTTTATCCCCCACAAACATACTGTCATCCTACACTTTCAGAATGGCAGATTTTTAAGCTTGTGTAGTGCTGTTTCCTAAAATAAAGATTCCAAGATGTCTGGTGAAATCTTGGCATAAGTTTTTAGCAGATGTTGCCGTTGCTCTTGGAATACTTTGTGAAGGCATATATTTGAACAGAGCTAACTGGGTAATTAAGACATTATTTTTTGCTTTTCTTGAGATTCTCTTCACGTAACCTGCAGTCCTGAAGTGCAGAAAGTGATTTTTTTGTATGTTTTGGAAGAACAGAATTTAACATTGTATTTCTGTGTGATGAACTACAGCAGCTTGCATTTTAAGTATTCTTGAGTGACTCAGATGTACAGTATGAAAATCTTTATGGGTGCAAAAATATTTTGTTTGCTTGATAGTTTTGAAGAAACTGTAAAGCACACATCTGTACATATGAGTCAACAAAACCCTTTATCTAGGCTGTTAGTCTTATCATCTGATACTGGTTTTTTTTCCCCTGTGTTTTGACTCGCTATATGTATGTATATAGAGAGCAATTTTTTTTTGCTTCATTTGCAGTCGGAAAAGGTGATGGCAAAACAGATGGAGTTTCTTTGCAACCAGGCTGCATTAGAAAGACGTCTTTCCACAGGGTGTTACAGACAAAACTCAGAAGAGCACAGCCCCAATGGCATGTCATTAGATAATGCTGATGGACAAGGTATGGGAGCTTCCAGGCATGGTGTTGCTGCCAGCAAATACATTTGATATTATGCAACCTTTGTCAGTGGTGTTATTTATCTATTATAGAACACTGAGCACTGAATGGACAAGACAAGATCTGTGCCCTGAAGTGCTTACAGTCTAAACAATGCAATCAGATGTACAGTCAGATTCTGCTCTGTTACTCTGATGTATCTGGGCAAACTGCTCTCCCGATGGATAACGTGGGGAGGGAAGATGGTAGAGTGCACTACTGTTATTGAGGGCAGAACTTGGCTCTAGCTTTATCCTAAGTTTTGGAAATGGAGCAGAATGTTGCATTTCATTTGTGTTCTTGCTTTGTGGAGTAATATAGTTGGTACCCTTTTTTGTTTACCTGTTTCTGCAGTCTGGCAACAAAACCTGAGGAGCTGGCTATGTAAATTACTTAGAACTAAGCAGATTCTAATGATGTTCTTAGTAGCTTGTTATTCTTCAAAAAGCTTGCAGTTTTGTGGTTGTCTCTTTGATTTACCAACTAGCTATTCCTTAGCTTGAATTAATTTTGGGAGTGTTTGTTTTGTTCGAGTGCTTTCTGTTTGGATTTCTTTTTACTGTTGTGAAATGAGACAAAATGTTATAAATGCAGGAAATACAACCAGAAGTTCTTGTATCTATTTTTTGAGAGCTAGTTTGTTTAAGGGGGGAAGAGAAGCAGTAGAGGGAGAAACTAAGGGAATGATATAAGTAAGCGTTAAAACACAGGTTTTCATTTGTGTGTATTGGCAAGCAATATGGTGCACAAGTATACAGGAAGAATTAGGTGTGCACATCCAGCTCTTCTTGATAGTGCAAGCTTCTTCATACAATTTATCAATTGTGCAGTGGGAGCAGGAATTTTTAGGATCTCAAAGGGTTTTTTGAGCAGAATGAGAGGTGTTTTAAATTTTGTTTTTTTTTTTTTTTCTTTTTCTTTTTGTCTGGCTGAGTGTCCCTTTCCAGCAGTGCCTGTGGAATAGTCTGCAAAGCAGCATATTTACCTAAGCCTTGTTTTGCTAGAAATCTTCCCTGGAATTTAGGATGCACTTTTGCTGATAGAATTAGTGTGTGTTTAAGTCTCTACTTGTTTTCTAATAATGCATCAATGTTTTCACTGTGAACAACTTCCAGGTGAAAGACCGCTGAATCTCCGAATGTCAAATCTGCCAAGTAGACAGTTGCAGCACATTTCACTTGATGGAGAGCAGCATATTGGAAAACCTCTGTGCAGTGATTTGATCCGGCTTTACCCCAGTGGTGAGGCAAAGTCCCAGTCCTCGGGTTAGTGCTGTCCCTTGTAAAGTACCCACCATTTCTTACAAAGCCTGTGATGAACTTACTAGTACGTGATGTCTCTGAGTGAAGAAGCTAGTAGCTCAGCCTGGCATGCTTTGTGTGTAACCTTTTAATGAAGGCTTTGGAACAAAACTTCAAGAGGAGTGTTACTTGCTAATCTAGAATCAGATTGAGTATTATTTGGGAAAAGCTTAGAGGATGCAGTAACTAGGTTCAGATAAAAAATTCTGGCATGTGTCTGTCCTCAGAGAGCAGCATTGACCCAAACTACTGCTGTTAAATACTTACATTGCTGTCATTGTAATGCAGTTTTATTATAACATGGCTTCACTCTGTATAAAGGCATCAGACTTTCTTTATAAAGACACTTTTTATTCTGGTTTATAAGGACTTAGCACTGTTTCTGTACTGTGAACCAAATCGCGCAGTAAGTCTTCTGAACTGGGTTTCCCATTCACTGACTTCAGCGCACTGGCAATCTTGTCATTTACCTCTGGCATTGGGAGAAACTCATTCCAAGTTCGATAGAGGACAGCAAGAATCCTTTGTGAAATCTATATGGGTGGTTTCAGTTTAATACTTGGCGCACTGAGATGAAGCCAGGAATTCTTGAGACTCTTGCAACTTTAGGAATAATAATAAAATCCCACCTGAGTTTGGAAGATGCAATGGGAAAGAGGTTATTTGAAAGACAAGAAGCAAAAGTAGTTGTTTTGAAGACTGGGCAGAATTTTGTATCTTCCACTTTGGTATATTGCAATCTTAGCTCATCTTTTTTGCTGTTTGTCCCAATCCCAGTGATAATTCACTTTAACGAAATTTCTAGTTGGGGATTTTTACCAGTTCCCTTTCACAATGCAAGTGAAGAGTGCACCTCCACTAAGCCCTGCTCCCAGAGAGAATTGAAGTAAATCTGTGGTGATTACTCTCTCCTCACTGCAATGTAACTGATGTGGTTCTAACCCAGCTGGGTTAAAGCCCAGCAGGAGGAGGCAGAATTTATTGCTTCAACTGTTAGTATCTATATGGTTCATGGACCTTTTTCTTGAATTAAGAACAGAATATATGTTTCCAAGCAGTGTTTTTAACATCTTTTTTCTCTTTCTTTCTTTTCTTAATGCAGAAGGCCTTGGTATTTTAAAGGATTTTCCTCATTCGGCTTTTAACAACATAGAAAGGAAGGTCATAAAAACAGAACCGGAAGACACAAGATAGTCATTCTGCTCTGGAAAATGGTGTCATAGTAAAGAATGAAACTTCACAAGAGAAAAAAAACACCAGCCTTAATAACCAGTGTTGCCTCATTCAAATAAGAGATTTCAATAGCCAAAGCCTAAGAACTGGTACAGTAATCTGTGGAAACAGGAAAGCAAGAGACACTGCAAACTAGAACAGTAATACAGGTGGATAAACATTCCTGTAAAAGTGGTTTTATAACGTGGGAAGATTCACAAATTAATATTGTGCGTCTTCATTATTTAAGAATGTATTATGTATTTGTATAACTTATCAAAGTAAATCTAGATGTCGGGACGTGTATTGAGTCCAGTAGATGTGGCTACAGTTCATTTTACTTGAAATTTCAATGTCTACTTTAAGTGTACCTAGCGTAGATATGGTTGTTAAACATTTGAATTAAAAATCCTTGGAGAATTAGGAATGCGAACCTCGTGACACAATTAACAGCAAGTTTGCAACAATATTTGTAGAAAAAAGGAAAATGCATAAAATATTTCATGGTTTAAAATGTTATGTGAATATAGCATTTGATAGACCTAGACCCTGATTCTGTATTATAGCGGACGTACTTGACACTTAACTATTGTTACATCACTTTCAATGGTTTCAGCAGCCTTTGTGTAACACACTTAAAGCGTAATACCTACCTACAGTTCAGGAGTGTAGAAAATGCCGGTTAGAGTATGAAAGAGTCTGTGCGATTGGCTCCCATTTCGTTGGGAAAAACCGATGGTTTGGTATACTGTACAATTACTAAAATCTTATTTGGTAGGAAACCCAAGAGACCAAGTAGCATGGACAGGGCTGCAAAAATTGTGATTCAGACCATTATAACTTTTTGGACTTCTCTGTGGATCTTTTAAAAAAAAAAAAAAAAAAAAAGCATCCTACGTGTGGCAAAGATGAAATATGATGCAGGATTTATGCATCGGTGTAAAAGGTTGCACTTGATATCCAGAAACCATAAGAAGTTTTGGAGGAGGGAGACAAGGAGTTATGACTTTAGCATGTGACTCCTTATTAAGTGCTGTCCAGCCCACATGATTCTATGAATATACCGTATACTGCATACAGTATGCCAATACGTTTCTTTATATATGTGATTAACATCTGTTTCTTTATTTATTTGACAGTTTTTATTTTTTGTACATTTTCACTTTTGCAGATGTCATTTTATCTAAGGAGAAATAGTCGGCATATAACTTGGGAATTTACCATGGTGTGTTTGTGTGCATCCATTTTTCCTCCGTGCAACTCCCTCAATAAGAGTTGCTTTCCTGCAGTCAAAATAGTTATATGCCTGAGTTTCTGAATACAGTTTTTGCCTACAGTGTGTTCTGGAGGGGAAAGGGAGGGCTGAAGAAAGTAAGTTACCATGCCAGTGGGTAAACTTCCATATTCAGGTGTGCACTTCATGTCTGCAGTTTGCTCTGTGTCATAGATGTGTATTAACGATTCAGTCGCAGTCTATCTTGTACTGAAACGGTCAGCAAAATGTGAGCTGAAATGTCTACACTGCAGTCTCTTATCACTGTAAACGTATCTAATTATTTTATCACTTTCGATCTGTGGAACAAAGCTTTATAGTAGAAACACCAGTAAACAACTTTTTATACTATTAAAATGTTTGTTTTTTAAAAAAATGTTTCTTGAACTGTATGGTACTGTTTCACTTACTGAAGTATCTTACTTTAAGCGATGGAGTTTGCAGCTTTGCTGTTAGAAATAAGAGATTGAATGTGTAGTTATATTTCCTCTTTCCTGTCGTGTGAGCTAGTAATACGGATAAGATATTTCTTCAGTTTGTAATGTTAGCTGGTGCCCTGGTTAGTATCTGAGTAGCTTTCATGAGACGTGTATGGAACTTGTTAAAGGACAGCTTAAGGTTTGAACTGTACAGCTTGAGTGATAGAAGGTGCCAAGCAACAAGACTTTAGAGATGCAGGAAATGGTCTGTTTTTTCAACATCTGGCATGATCAAAAGTTGGGTGTGGATCACAGAAGAAGCTCTTAAGCTTGCTGGTCTCTTCAATTAAAGTGAGAGGAAGGAAAAAGAACTTGCGAAGCAGCACGCTGTTTCAGTTGAGTCCAGAATTTATTTTGTAAACACTAATGTATTAAATTTGCTATAAATTAAAGTATATAACAGCTATATTTTTGAGTTGTAAATACAGTACTTTGTGTCACGACCAGTTGGTTATCTCTAGAATGATATTTCAGTTTATAGTCCAACAGGCCATTTCAGTCTCAATAAGCTGAAAGCAATTTTTTTTACTGGTTTGCAGCTGTATGATTTTGGTTTTTTAAACCTGGGGGAGGGGGAGGTGGGAGGTACATTCCAAGATTGCACATACATTTGGTAATAGCAAATACTCAAGCGTTGGTCTTTCCATGACAAAGGTCTTGGTGGACTGCAGCTTGGCCAGCCTTTGGAGTCGCAGGTGAAGGCTTGCCCTCATCTACTCTTGAAGGGTTGCTAGATTCAGGGTACTCTGGATCAAAGGCCAGCCCTGCAAATGATGCCTGTTCTTATTCACATGTTTATATTGTTGCTTACAAAATAAAATTCACCGTGAGAACTCTTCAGTTTCCCCAGGGTTTTTCCTTTTTTTTTTTTTTTTTTTTTTTAATCGCCTTTTCTAAATGGAGATGTTAATTTTCTGGGGCTAGGGGAGGAGGGAGTAGCTTGCAGTGCAGCTCTCACTGGAGGAAGTCTTTTCCTGCTCTTGTGGTTGAAGCCTCGTTTATGGGTGGCCTTGTTACGTGCACAGCCTGCGGGGCTTCAGTGGGCCAAGGCAAAGAGGGAGGAACTGATGAAAGCCAGGAAGGGTCTGCAGCCTGGCGGTCTTATTTAATGCTCTCTCCACCTCCTGCACTCTTGCTTTTGTGTGTGCTTATATTTGCACAAGAATGCAAACAAAGCGGATCTGCTAGGAGGTGATACTAGGCAGTTGTAAGCGGTCTTTGGGTATTCTGGAGACAAAGCATCGCTGCCCAGCCCTGCGCTGCCCTCAGCAGTTGTCTTGGTGATCCACCGTCTTTCAGCTCGCGTTCTAAACGGCGGCCCACATCTCCATAGTCAAGTGCTAAGTATGGTTGGAGGACAGAAACTGAATGGGAGGTGGGGTATAAAAAGGGAGGAGAAACAGACCAGGGAGCAAAAATATCAAGAGAAGTTGGGGGGAACCCCACCAAAATCCATCAAAATCATGCAGGCTGCTGAGATGGCATGGAAGTCGGGTGTGATTCAAAGCAGAGGGGAGAATCCATGCAGCCTGATGGGCACAGAGTAGGGTTGTGATCCCCTGCCTTCTCCCAGCCCAAAAGAGATTAAATGTGGGAAATCGGAACCGATGGCTTAATGTTTGCTGGTTTTGGTCTGCACTTCCAGTGTGATCTTGCTCTATTCTGGGAGAGGAAATAGGAGGAGGAAGGAAGGAGCTAGGCACTGTTGTCTTGAAGATGCAAGGATGGGACAGAATATGCCGCAAGTTATTTATTGATTTTCCAGACTGCATGCAAGTATAATTGGAAAAGCTTTAGTCTTTGGGTTTTTTTGGTTTTTTTTAAACTTGATCTGGGCCTAGCAGTGACTGACTGAAGTTCAATAAAAACGCAGCGATGCTGGACAGGCATGGTCCTACGAGGACCCGCAGGCTTGTGTCAGGCCCACCGGATTCGGTGCCTCATCAAGGTGCTGTGAAGCTTAACACTGCAACGTCCGCGGTTGGAAAGCACTGTTGGATTAAACAACTGTTGCGGGAGGGTTATTAATGTTAATTTGAAACTTCAGGAGGTGCCTGTTTCTCCTGCAGCCAAGAGAACTTGTTGCCATTTAAAATTTTTATTGCTGGCTACCTGCCTTAAAGCTCCCGTGTCTTTTTCTAAATAAGCAATTTATATGAGGGTCAGCGGGGAAAGGATCTGCTCATGGCCGTGCCTTTACTCAGGGCGATGGCTTTGCCCGTGACAGCAGCAGCAGAACCCATTTCCTCCATGCTTTCTTTTTGAAATACAGAAAACTCATACACAAACACCAGGTTCAGGCGTGGTGATGAAACATCTTCCAGTGGCCCCTAGTTAAAGCACAAACGCTCGTTACTGCACTAATTGGGATTTGGTAACGCTTTGGCTTGGATCTGGGCTCCTGAGGCGGTGGGGACAGCACACCGTGCTCAGGGCACCCGGCTCTGCTCCTCCCCTTGAGCAATTTTCCAGCTGAAAAAGCAGCAGCATCCCTAGCACCTTCATGCTGGCCGCAGGCAGGCTGGGCTGTGGTTTCGGAGTGCCGGGAGAGGGGTTGTCTGCTCCCCCAGGCGTGCCTCCGCGGGGGCTAGGAGGGGTCGTGCTGCTTCCCGGCCTTGAGCTGGGGTGCAGCCGGGTCGCGCTGTGGAGCTCGCCGGCTGTCTCCTTAAGCAGGAAAATGAGGAGAAATGCCATGAGGCTCTTCTCTGCTGTACAGAAGGGTTGAAAAGATGTTGCGCTGCAGTGATTCAGTGGGGAAAGGATAAATCCCTCACATACACCTACGCACCACCACGAGAAAGAACTCCGTGGGCAGAGAAGGAGCAGAACATGAAATATGAATTTCCTCGAGCTGCTCAGGAGGGACGGCTTTCCAGAGCCCTTCCTCCGGCGGCTCTGTGCTCCCCCTGCCTGGTTGTCCAGCTGTGGCAGGATGAAGGTCTGCCCCTGCCGGGGGAAGGCCCCCAGGCAGGGCTGCTTGCCCTGCCCCATCGCTTGCACCTGCAGCCTTCGTGAAGGGCGAGTCCCCTTCTCTCGTGGTTTTGGGCTGCCGTTCCCACCCAAGGAGATGGGTCAAGGCTGGCTGCCCTCCCTGTGTAAGCTGGCAGCTCCAGCAGCCAGCAACCCCAGGGCTGAGGGAGGCAGCGGAGGTGGCTCCAGCTATGGAAAAGCTTGGGAAACCCCAAAGTAGGCTACTGCCAAGTCCTTGGGTCATCAGATGGTGCCCCAGGCAACTGCTCACCCCAAAACCACCCCCCCCCCCCCAGCCAAATCTGTGATGCTCCCGACTCCCTGTTCTTTGGGTAAGTCCACAAAGAATACTGCTCCTGGGGGGGCTGCGGTTTGAGATGCTGAAAGGGTGGATGAATGCTTTTGCCCATTTAACAAAATATTTGGAGGTCTTTAAAGTCTGCGTATCTGAGACGTGCACCATCTGCGATGGGCTCGGGTGGAGCAGGGGCCATCCCCTGGAGGAGCCGTTGCAGCGAAGGTAGTTGCTGCTGGTTAGGGGAGATTTAATTTACATTGCAAGGGGTTTTATTCAGTTTTGTTTGCTTTCTTAAATATTTTATATTACTTCTCAGTAAATTTGAATGCCTCCTATATCTTTAGAGCGTGTGTGTATGCAGTTAATTTCCTATTACCTTGGGAATTTTGAGACAGCTTCATTCTTGGAGCTATTTAGAAAATTATTTAATCACCTTGGAAAATCCTATGTAGCCAAAAAATCTTGTGTTTACTTATTACTCAGTTGTAAATTGGTGGTGCAACACATAGCAGTACTGGGTTGTAAAACTGCACATAAACCTCCGTTGAAATGCAGTGCCAAAATAATAATAATAATAATAATAATAAAAAAAATTAACTCTCTGCGTGCAGTGACACGAATGCAAATGAATTTTTTCATCACAAGGTTGGGCAGGAATTTCCGAGGTTTCTGCAGAGCCGCATAACCCCACAGATTCAGGGTAGCTCAGCGGTGACACACCGAATTAGGATGCGATCATATTTACGCATTTTGAAACCCCCAAATGACTCATCCATATGCCATTAAAAGTTTGCGCTTCGTAAATGTGTGTTTGACTGCTGAAAAGGGGCCGCGTTGAACACCCACGGGATCTCAGGAAGGCAGCCCTTCCTCCCGCCGCCGCCGCCTCCGGCGGGCAGGGCACCGGGATGCCGCTCGGCAGCGGGTGCCTGCCTGCCACCTCGGCCCTCCCCCCGCTTGTCCCCAAAAGGGGATTTGCACAGACGCAGAGCTGCTGCCCGAGGGGCCCTTAGGTTCAGCATCGCTGTGCCATAAAAAGAAGCGCGAGCTGGTCTCCCCCTTAACACAGAAATATCAGGGGACGCGTTCTGATGTTTCTCAAGGACCGGTTGAAGTCATTTGTCTCCGTGCTTGGCAGTGCAGTTTACTGGACCCAGCGCGTGTATAAGAAGCGCCTTATTTTTAAAGGACAAAATCCAGCCTTTTCCCTGTACACAAAATGAAACTCCCCGAGTGTCTGGTGAGCCCCTGGCTGAGCCCGGGAGCGGGCACGGTCCCAGCCCGGAGGTGACCTGGGGCTGAGGGCTCCCGCCGGTTTTGGCGGAGCGGTGTCAGCCTCGTGCCCGCGCCGCGGCCTCGGGATCCGCCTCACGCTCATTCAGGAGCTCCGGCTTCGCCGCCACGCATAGGCTGTTCCCAGGAGCATCCTGCTCGTATCTCCCCACCCTGGCTCACTTCCAGCCTCTCCCGCGTGCACCCAGTTATTACGGTAGCATCCAGCATGTTTTATTTCATATTCATCTCTTTTGCACATACCGGCCCACTCACATATTAGATCCGAATTTTTTTTTTTTTTTTTTTTTTTTTCATTTTTTTTGCTTGTTGCTTGACAAAGCGGTGAGGCATGACACGCCGTGTGTTGTGACACATCCTGATGGGTCTCGGCGGCATGGCACGGCACAGCACAGTACAACACGGAGCAGCCGTCTCTGCTGTGCCCTGGCTGCCTCGCCGGCCGGCCCCACCGGCTCTCAGCAGCAGCCAGCCTTTGGGGAAGCAGAGGAGAGCATTGGATGCTGTGGGTGGTGATGGCACCAAAGGCATCTTGGCTTTTAATATATACCTCTTGCCAGAGCAGGGAGGAAGGCATGGAAAACCACAGCCGTTTGGTATGCCCAAAGCCTTGCCGTGATCTTCTTAGATATTATTTTGGCTTTTCTTTCTCACGTGCAGCGGTGGCCGCACTAGCTGCAGAGAACTCCATAGGGCTGGTTGGGGCTGCATAGGATTCCCTGCTGTATTGCTAGCCTTGAAAGGTGACTAGACATTAGAAAGAAATTTTTTACAATGAGGATGGTCAAGCGCTGGAGCAGGTTGCCCAGAGAGGTGGTAGAGGCCCCATCCCTGGCAACATTCAAGGTCAGGTTGGACGGGGCTCTGAGCAACCTGATCGAGTTAAAGCTGTCCCTGCTCCCTGCAGGGGGGTTGGGCTAGGTGACCTCTGAAGGACCCTTCCAACCCAAAGCATTCTATGAGTCTATGATTCTATGAAATGGCACGAATACAGCATTTTCAAATTATTTTGGTGTGTTAAGCATGTATGTGGCCAGTTTTACAGGGCTGTCGCTGTACTTCTCGTAAAGATACGAAAAGCTGTTAAAGGTTGATAGGAACAATGAATCGGAGGGACAGTGAATCACATCTTCTTGCCGCGGGGTTGTTGTGAGTGGCTGAGGAAGGCAGTGCCAGTGCATCGCTTCAGGGGAGGTGGGATCTCTACGGCTGGGTTTTTCTCTTTCTTGTCTCCTGAAAACTCGTTTCTCTGGTTGTTGATTTTTCCTCTTCTGGAGTGACCTACTCAAAAGGCTAAAAAGGACTTCTGCTGGCTGGTGGAGCCTGGGTTTTATTTAAATTTGCAGAGGAAAAAAGTTAGAGTGATATTCAAAGTGGCCATTTTAAAGTATGCATCCATTGCAGGAGATCTCTGATGTAACTGTAGATGTTTTAATTATGAGATAGAAAAGAATTCATGTCAGTGCTTGAAACCAAGTTTAAATCTCGCCTTCATGCAAACTACTTTCTCTTGCTGTCCAAAACAATCCCCTGGGTGCCCACAGAGCAGGGTCCCATCTCATTTCCCAAAGGCTGTTTCTTTCTTCCCTCAAACAGAGATTAGGAGGCTTGAAGAGCAGCGGACACTGTGCGAATCGCCTTGCTGGCTCCCCACTTACCTGGAGCCATTTAATTTCACCCTTCGCTGTACCGAGCACCAGCTGGACGGTGCTGGGTCTCCAGGTGGATGCTTGTTGGGGTGGCTTTGGTTTTTTTCTAGCCATTTCCATGCATTTGGGGGAAATCAAAGAGGTTTGATATGAACTCCATGGCCGAGATGGAGCCGGCGAAGCAGGTGGCTAGCCTGAGTTCAGTGCAGGAAGAAAAAAAAACCTACAAGACAAACTGAAAGGCTTTTAATTAAAACAAAAGATTAGATCAATGAAGTATTGCAACAGGTGTTAAATCCTGCGGCTAAACAGCCTGTGCTTTGTTGTCTGACTGTGATGCGTGAAAAGAAATTTTCTACAGGGCAAACAAGGGATCCTGAATATGTGGCATTAAAAGTTTATTACTGGTAACACAGCAAAATTGGCACCTGCATTTCACAGGGAGAAAGCAGGGACATGTAAATGTACGGCTTCCGTCTAAGGGGCCTCTTGAACAATGTCAAAAGTTTGCATTCCCATGGGATGGAAAGAGACTTCTTTGGTTTGCTCCTCGCTGGGGCTGTGCGAGGAGCTGCTGGCACCCCTTTGCACCCAGGAGGGGTGCGCTGCTGGCAAGGGGCGCCGTGGGGACGCAGGTCTGAGTTTCCTCGTGGGCTGTCCCTGGCTGGCAGTGAGGCTGGGCACAGCCATCCAACCCCCCTGCTATACACCCTGTTTATTAAATTAGCATGAAGTATTTTGCTCTTCACGGGCTGTGATATTTGCAGAGCACTTTGAAACACGTGGCCAGGGTTTCTGGGCAGCTCTGCAGCCGTGCTGAGGAAGAGGTAGGATGCTTCACCTGCTGCTGCTTACCCTGCTCCCGACCCCACGAGGAGCTGCTAAACCACCTACCAGAGATGCCTTGTTCTTTGTGGATGAGCTACACCTTGATTTTCAGAACTGTTGAGCAATTTTTTGGTCTCCTAATCTTGGGTGCTTAACCTCATATACCTGGAGGGAGCCTGATGATGAGAGGCTGGGCACACCTGAGAGTGCGTGCATCCAGTCCTCCAACATCCCTGTAGGCATCCCCTACATCTCATTGCTTTTTAATAATCAAGATGAGAAAACTCCTGGACTGTGCTGGGCAGCACGGTCTCCATAACAGCAGACACTTGGGCCACCAGCATGCTTCCCCTTGATCATGCCGGTAGGTGGGCACCCTCCCAAAGGACCTGTCTGGACTGTGTCCTCCCCGCTCTGGAGCTGCTACAGGTCACCCCCGTGGCTCAGGGCACCGGTACCTGCCGCGGCGAGCGCAGACAGGGCAAGGGCAGGTGATCTGCGGGGTGTTGGCAGCTCCAGGGGATGAAGTCAGTGCATTGGCGACGTGCCCTCGCTGCAGCTGAGCAGCGCAGACAAGCCCGAAGGCATTCCCAACACTGCTCATGAGTCCTCCTCCAGTGGTGCCTGAGCGTCAGGACTTAGGGAAAGGGGTGAATGTTGTGCCTGCTTTCACAACCACAAACGATACCATGAAAAAGAACTACTGTTTGGAATTGTTAAAATTTTCCTTCGATTTAAGGCTGGAGGGGGAAAAAAAGAAAAAAGAGACCCACCAACGAACCATTTTGTTTGGTTGCTTTGTTCTATGGTCTGCGTTCAACAGAATTTGGGGGAAAGTCTGTCTTCCTGAAAGACAACCTTTCATCAGACAAAAGCCCAACCCAACCCCCTCTTTAAAATGTTCCAGGCGGAGGAATTGGATTAGCTATGGCTGTGCACTGGGGAAAAAAAAATGCAGAGCTATCATCTGATGCTTTTAAAGCATCTGCTGAGCCACCATTTTAGGAGGCAGGTAAGTATGGCAGGTCCCAGAGGAGGGATGCCGCTCTCCCGTAGGGCAGGTACCAGCAGGCACAGCCCTAGCTTGGAGCGGAGCTGCCAGAGCAGCAACCCCAAGAAGCGGTGCCATGCCGAGGCTTGGTGCCGCCTGCTATTTTTCACGGGATGAGGAAAGCGCTCTCGCCTGACCCAGGGGCTCCTTCCCTCCAGGAGAGGACAGATGGTCTCCCGGTGCGGGCGTGGGACTGGGAATCGGGAGCTCTGGATGCCTTTCCCGGCTACATCAGAAACTTGCTATGTGGCACCACCTACTTCTGTGCCCACGTTTCCTCCTCCTCCTTTCCTCTCACTCACCGCTTTTTCCAGACCTTTCACCTTGCTGCTCGAATGTTTTTTTTTTCTTTCACAGAGTGCTTTTCGCAGACTCGAAAGTCTCCTGGCATGCTGTCACCAGTACCTGGACCAGACGCCCACTCCTGCCCAGGCTTCTCCCCCCTCCTCCCTCTTCCCATCAATCTCTCCCTTCCCCTCACAGAGCTGCTGCCGCTCAACGTCTCCTCCAGATACTGCTTGTGGCCAAAACTTCTCCTTGCTTTACTTTTGGAGCATCGCTATCATTTTTGCCACAAGCGGTGCGCTCGGAGGCACAGGTGATTCGGATGCCCAAGGCAGAGCCGGCACCGGCTGCGGAGGGCGGTCGGCCACGGGCAGGGTTTAGCCCCTGCTCAGGCAAGCCTGCTGGCAGGAGTATCGTGACATCGGTGGATGTGTCTCACAGCAGAGCAGCCTGACTCAGCTTATGGGTTTTCTGCTCTGGACTGAACAAGCCTTCAGAGCTGGGTACTGCTTGTCCTCTTGAGTGCATTTGTCCAGAGACTCTGGGTTTTGCTGTAATTCGCTGCTTCAAGGTGATGCTCTTCATTTTTGGACAGAAGTGCGTGCTTTGTGGAGCACGCGCTGCCTAGCTAATAAGCTTAGGGCACAGTTTTTTACTCCTCAAAGATCATCTGCGTGAAACGACACTATGCCTCCCCTTCCCAAGGGCTCCTTGCAAAAGCTTCCCTTTCCGTGCTCCATCCAGGCTGTGGCTGTCAATGTCAATTGATTTTAAGTGACTAATCGCAACATTTATGTTATTTATTGCTGCCTCAAAAGGATGAGACACCCACTCCAAAGCAAACACATCTACAAGATTTCTCAAGCCGGGTCCAGTCCAGGCTGCCCAGTGCGCGTTGCTGCTCCTGGTCCCCCAGGGGACAGATCAAGGTGATGGGCCATGGCTAGCAGTGCCAAAATGTCGGCGGTGTCAAACCCTTCAGCAGCGTCCTTTGCAGCTGCTGTTACCGCTCGCTGCCCAGAGCGAGCACCGGGGACCATTTGGGGCTGCGCTGGAGACACAGCCGGTGTTTCACAGCTGTTCCCGCTTGGGGCGAGACTCGGGCTCACTCCTGCTCCAACCCACGTTCACGCAGCGCCTGCCCCTTCCGGAGCTCTGTCCTGGCAGCCCCCTCCCTTGGGGTCCCGCTCGGTGGGTTTCTACCTTGGGCACACGCAGCAGTGACTCCACATCTTCAAATCCCAGTGGGAGCCTCCCCATGACAGACTGAGCGTAGCTCTGCTTGGGCATGGCAGCCACCCAGTTAATCCTGGTTTTTTTTTTTAATGGTGAAGCATGGGGATGCAATAGATGCCGTAGTCCTTGCCTTCAGCGAGGCTTTTGGCAGGGTCCTAGCTGGCAGTCTCATGAACGAGCTGGGAGGATGTCTTCCGGATGCAGAGGCGGGCTGAAAATGCCAGAGGTCCACAACCCAAGCAGGAGTGTGCTTGGAGAGGAGACCGGTGGCATTTCCTAGGACCACCGATCCTTCCTCCAAAACACAAGGGTAAGGAAAACTGGCTCATCTAGCCTGCAGAGAAAAGCCAGAGATCAGGGAGAAGAGTGATGCCAGCAGGATAAGGGGATGCCAGCATATAAACCTTGAATCTACAGTCTGAAGCTTTAGTTTTTCAGCAGCCACCCAAGGGCGGGATGAGCCCCGCGGTGCTGAGCGCGGGGTCTGACGCTGGCGATGCCCCCGTGTACCGTGGAAGCGCACGCAGAGCAGAGCAGCTTGTGAACGTGTGGCAGAGCAAAAGGTGAACCGCAGGACTGGTTGAAAATATCTCTACTTTTCATAACCCAATAACACGTCTTGCATGTAAATTAGGTGTCTGATGTGTTCCCACCACCATCAGCAGGATTTTTATCTGCTTGCAAGAAAGGGAGCTGGGTAAGAACCTTGTGTTACTGAATAATCCTGCAAAAGAGAAGAATGTAAGAACTAATTAAATTAAATCTTATTTAATACTTGGCTCAGGGTTAAGATGGTAATAAAAGAAGAGAAACTGTTTCCTTGTTGTAATATGGTAGCACACTAATTAAAAAAAAAAAAAAAGCCCCCAAATCGTTGTGATGCCAAGTTGCATTAATATCCAGCTGTTGTGCTTCACATCTGCTGAAGTGCTGAAGCAGTCCTTTAAAATATGGGGCTTTGAGTTTGCATAAATAAGAGCACCGATCAAGGCTGAGGGGCGGCAAACGAAAGGGAAAGCAGAGATGCTCTGCAGTCCGGGGGCAGGAGACGGGGTTTCTCAAGGAGCTTTGCTCTCCAGAGGAAAACAAACCCGTGGTCCTTCCTACCTCTCCTGCTGCCACTGCGGCCTCCAGCGAGGAACTGTTTCTGCACGGTGGAGATGATGTTTTTTTTTTTTCCTTTCCCTATTCAGCAAAAGAGGTGGCCAGTAAAGCTGATGAGAAAACCAAGGGAATATTACTTCATCCCTAAGCTTGTAATCTTACAATCTAAAAATTAAGCATTCTGAAATGTCTTTTGACCATCTTAAAACTTTGTTTTATGCAATTCATATAAAAATATTTTTATGGAAATATTTTTATTTTATTTTGCTATTTTTATCTATAAAGGTATCATAAATTTAAGGAAAAATCTTAGGCTATTTATCTTGGGACCTTCTTGATGAAACTGAAACGTGTATTTGAAATATTCAAATATTCCGGATTTACTAAATCTGCTTCCCCCCCACCCCCACCCCGAGATCTGCTGGTTCAGAAAGAATTTACCAAATTCATGCGATAACACGTTGCTGAACAAATTAGGCTTTAGCAGAAGTCATTTCAAGAAGACATTTTTGAAAACCAGTAAGTGATAGAGGTATAAAGCTCACCAGATTTCAGGATTCTTATGAAATGTAACAAAGGGAAATAATCTATAACTGCTGAATTAGAACACACCCAAGTATTTTAAGTTTTCCATAAATTGGAATTTTGGAAAAAAGTAATTTTTTTTTAGAATTTTGAGGAACATTTGTTTGGGTATCTCAAAATTTGGTTAGTGCATGGGGATGTTTTGACATTCCAACTTTTCATGTCATACCTATGAAGGCAGCGCATTACGTGCCTTACAATTACTGACACATCATCATATGACATAAGAGCTTCAACAATTTTTATTTTTTATTTTTTAATTAAGAGTGGTTTGGGCTTGATACTGATTAAACTACCTTGCCTTTGTTTCTAGATCAAAGTGGTTCTTGTTCGTGTTGTTACGAAACGGTTTGACGGCTTCGCTAGGGCACAAACAGGAGCCACTTTGATCTAGAACAAAGAAAAGATGTCTCAAATAGTACCAGATAACAGCTGCTCTTTGTGACTGTAATGGAAAATAAAATGAGAATATTTCAACTATTATTCTTGTCATAATATGACATGATACAATAACTACTTCTGACATGTAATTTAATAGGTAAAAATAATATTATTAGAAGGAAACTCCATAAAATAAGAATGATCTTTTTTAAAATGGATAATCCTTCATTTATAAAGCGGCATTTTTCATCAATACGCGTGTTTCATCAACAACCGAATTCTGTTGCAAATGCCTTTGTGATGGAAAACACTTAGTTTGACCAAAAATTAAGAAACAGCTCTGGCTAGCTTGGGGTCCTTGGTGCACAGCTGCTTGGGATGCAGAGATGCTCTTGCAGATGTGCCCTGTGCCAGGGGACGATATAAGAGCTTTGCTCTGCTGGGACTAGGAGGGGGATGCTGACGACCATTAAAAAGCGGGGAGCACAGGATTTCTTCCCAAGAGAGACTTACTTGCTCAGGCTTTTTCTGAAACTGCATGCAAACAGCGTTTGTGGTCTTAATTGATGACTTTGTGGGCTTACTTTATGGCTTTGAATAACGTCTCTCCCTGCTGAAGAAAGCTGGTACAGGAGGGGAGGCTTTGTTGGCCCTCTGGAGCTGGGGTCTCGCTTTCCTTGCTCCAAACTCAAAGACTCCAGGTTGCCGACAGCCGTGGCGTCGTGTGGCCGCGCCCCGTTGAACACCCCCCCCCCCAATTCCCCTTGCAGGCTGCTGGGGCAGGCAGGGACCCGCCGTGGTCCTTCCCCACGCTCTGCAGCACCCCGTTCCTGCGGCCCCCGCCGCCAGCACGCCCGGAGGCATAGCCGGGACCAGAGGAGCTTCCTGGGATTTGGGGAAGGAGCCAAAAGTCACAGTCTGCTCCCAGCGAGCCGGTGAAGTTAGCTGAAACTTCAGGAGCTGTCAGCGGGGTTTCTGGCCAGCCTTAGCCTCAGGTGCTCCAGTGAAGAGCAGCAAATAAAACCGTAATTATTTTGTGTATGTAAATTGTCTCATGAAACAGGCGTTTGGCAACCCTAATGGTTTTCTGCATGCTGGGGTGTAGCCAGGCACTAAAATAAGTCAGTCTCTAGAAGGGATGGGAGGTGGGAGATAGGGAAAACTCTTTTTATATTACTCCCCTTGCTATATTAAGAGGCACCGTTCCCTTTCCTGGCTTGAGAAAAAGCTCTCCCTCGCCTTGCAGACGGTCTCTCGTCCTGGTTTAACTGCTCGGAAAACAGGATTTAGAAATCCTCGTTCTTGGCATGGCCAGCCGCGTCCCTGTGACCTGCAGGGACATGAGGAGGTCTTGGCTAAGTCCGGCTGCAGGGTACGGCGTGGGCAGTGCCGTCAGCTGACGCCGGCGTTCGGGGTCTGCCTCGTGTCCTGGGCCGGTGACTGGTTGCAGACGGAGAGAATATGAGGAGCTGGGCGCTATAGGGAGGTCCTGCTCCTCCCAGAGGAGGGTGTGACGGCCGAGGGGGACCTTAGGCACCGGGATTGCTTCTTGCTTTTCTCCCCTTTCCTTTTTTTCCCCCCTCGAAGCTCGCAGCTGGGTGTTGCTGGGGGTGAGGCTGCCGGGGGGCGGATAACTTTGGATGTACGTGTTTTAAATAATGGCGCCGGGCCCAGAGCTTTTTGGATGGGCGCCGCCTCAGTATTGTGGAAATCCAGGGAAATAAATAGCAAATAAGTGACTCTGACACGCCGTCTCTGCTCGCGGCCAGTTACGCCTTATAGGTGAACTTCATCCCGTAACCATTTGATGACCATTTGCAACCCCTTCAAGCACTCCCATAAAGCCCGTCCTTGGAAATGGATCAAAATCAGGAAGCTGGTTCATCTGTGACCTCCTCACGCATATAGAGGTGTACCTGCTCGGCCGACACGACTTCCCTGCCTCGCTGGAAGCCTGGCGTGCCGCTGGAAGCTGGCACAAGCGAGGAGGAGCCGAGAGCAGGCTGTTTTCTTCCTGAAGCGAGTGGGAGCAGGCAGCGGGCGATGCTGCACCCCCGCTTGTCACGGCTGTTGTTTTCCGCCAGAGCGAGAGGGAAGAGATGCAGACATCGCGAAAGCTGGATCGCACCAAACCGCTGCTTCTCCTCCACCTCACCCCCCCCCCCCCCCCCGAGAGCCGAAACCCATCCCAATCCATCACGCTGCTCACAGTAGTAATTAATGAGTGTACAGCGTTCCCAAATAGAAAAGCTCGGGTGAAAAGTGGAGCACGAGCAGCAACAGCCTCGGGTGCCCACGCGGAGCCCGGCATGTTTGGCACAGCTGGCCAGAGGCCAGGGACCCCCCGGGCCCCTCACCGCAGAGGGGCCGGGGGCAGGGGCTGCGCCCAGGGCCAGGGGATGCTGGACAACGCCTCCGCAAAACCATTCCACTGAATGCAAAGGTTTGTTGTTGTTGTTTTCCCACAAAGCCTAAATATTGAGTGGCAGTGGAGGTGACAGTACCTTTTATTTCCCAAGGGTTTAGGATAAAAAGCAAGTCAGGGGGGGTGATCCCACAGAGATGCGTGCGTGTTTATGCACCCTACTCAGGAGCATAGGTGTTTGTGGGATACAGCCTTAACGTAGCATCTGAAATTACACCGCTTGTCTAGATGTTGCTATTAACATCTACGCATAACAGCAGCGTCATCATTTCTACACAAATCTACTTCAACAGAGAAAATGCAGAGGAGACCCTGCAGTAAAGACTGCCTGGCTCATGAGCCAGCCGCTCCGCCGGAGCCAAACCCTGCACCCCAAAAATGCCCTCCTTTCCTTCAGTAGTGCAAAGGGAGAAAACGGTGAGGGTCAGGGGGCTCAGCCCCGTACTGGGACGCAGCGGGGATCCTCGCCTCTGTATTTTTGGCAGGGGTAGGGATGTCGCACGGATGACTGGGCTGTGAGGAGGAGGAGGGAGCGGGATGCTCTGACTCTTCCCCGCAGGAGTGACAGCTCTTTGCTGGGGCTGCCTACTGCAGCACATTGCACCTGGGGCTGGTAGACACCCGGTCCCTGGAATATGATGGTAACTTCCAGGAGTGCAGGAAACACATCGAAGAGCTTCTATCAAGACTAACTTGATAATGAGAAATTAACTTTGTAAAACAGGACTTTTCCAACGAGCTGATTCCTCAGTGGTGTTTGGAGAATTTCCCCCTTTTGCTCACATTGTGTAAATGCTGATTTACTCAGGAAACCCAACGTGTATGTTATAGCCTAATATAGTATTATACTGACTTGGAGTATTAATTCCAGGAAGGAGCCATTTCCGCTGTTGGAACAAAACCCCACCAATTTGCCGCCATAGGGACCATGTTCACCTTGTGCTTCGTGTAAGAACAAGATGTCCAGTAGAGCCTCCAATACTGGGAGACAACTGATCCAGTATTTTTCAACAGGCATGTTTCTACAGGTAGCATGTAAGACATTTGTTAGCTGCTACATCTACATAAGTGTCATCCTGTATTTTATTTCCTTTTTTGTCCCTCTCTCCCCAATCACTCACTTTTTCTTAAGCTCTTTAGAAAGGGCTCCCGATGCTATATGGAGCCCCGATTTGACAGTGTGAATATTGAGTACATCCAAGATTCCTTCCTACGATATCAGGTGTGCTTTGCAGATTAGACAGCAGAGTCTTCACCAGACGACTTTGCTATAAAGCCTCACAAAATCTGCTCTGACAGGGGCAGGCGATTCCCGCGCAGAACCTGCTTACAGCTCTGCCTGCCTTGTGATGCTCGGGTTTATTTTTGGAGCACTTGGAGTCTTGACTGTGTTAGGCTCTGAGATGCCATTTTGCTTTCTCCCAAAATAAATTTGCAGTCTTTGTGGTTGAGGGCAAAAACGCCAAGTTTATATTTTTCTTTCCATTGTTAAATAGAAAACAGAAGAACCATCCTTTAAAGCTATTCTTTATATGTATTTCAAAGAAGAAAGACAAAGCATGAGGCCTTTTTTGCTCTGCAGATCACCTTGGATTCCCATTTGCCATAACCACACCACCCTTTGTTTGCTTGGTGAATGGAACCAAATATATTCATTTTTTATCTTTTTTTTTTTTTTTTTTACTTTTAGCTCCCCAGCTGAAATCAAAGCAGTGGTGCTGACACAGCTGGGAGAGGGACAGCAGCTGGCCCCCATTCTCCAGGGGCTTTGCTGATTACATTTCCTCCGGGCAGCGTAAGATGCTGCCTGTCCCTCCCTGGGCTCCCACCTCAGGGTGTTTGCTAACATTTCTTTTCAGAAAAGAAGGCAAAAAGCATATTTAAGCAGTTGCTATGCTTCAACCTGTTTTCTTCTTTGCTATGTTGAGGACTTTCCTTGGGAAGGATGGAGGCTATCACACTGCCTAAGGCTTTGGTGAGATTAAAGCCTTCCTTGCTGTTACTGGCAGTCATTAGCAGAAGGTAAAGGTGGGTGAGAGTGGCTTTTGCCTTGCTGCTTGTGTGAGCTTTGCCTGTTGTCAGCTTGTCCTGTGTGAGGCTGACCTTCATGTCAGCAGGACATCAGCAGTCCTTCAATACCAACTCAGGCTCTGTTTGTGGCAGAGGGTACCCAAAAAGGGGAGTCGTTCTGCTGGCCAAGCTAAAGAGCCCCCTAATTCATTGTGACCATGGCTGGATCTTGCGTCACATCTGTAGGAGATGTTATAGGTTTTCTTGCTGTTGTAACTAGATGGGAAGAAAGAAGATACATGGCACTTAGGGACATGGTTTAGTGGTGGACTTGGCTGTGTTAGGTTTACGGTTGGACTTAATGACTGTAAGGGTCTTTTCCAACCTAAATGATTCTATGATTCTAAGATAAATAAGAAGTAGCATTCAGGTATTGAAGAGGTGGGCTAATACCCTGTAAAGTGTACACTGCCACTGGGGTTTAATCTAAAGGACTGACTCTCAGGTGTGGCTATGCACAGATTAATTGAGGTATTTAACTTAGGAGTGTTTAATCAGGCTTACTGTAATCAGGCTTACTAGTGTTGGTGCAAAAGCCTTTCTGGCTGCCTTTGTTTAGCAACCGGATTAGTCGATGTTAATTAAATAGACTAGGACCACATTCAAAGTGAAATTAGCCCTTCTCAAGCTAAATAAATGTTCAAGAAAGGGTTTGGGCTGGCTGCGGCCAGCACCACCAGATTGCTGGTGGTGGAGGGAAAATCATGATCCCCATCCCGGCATCAGGTGTCTGTGGGCTGCCTCCCCTCTGCGGAGTGATGCCGTGGCTCTTATGGCATGGATTTTCCCAACAAGCGTATTTTCACTCCTCTGAATTGATTTAATTCCTGACGCGAGTGGTGCCAGCTGTGCCCGCGCTTACGCGCCCGAGTTGTTAAAGGCCACATTGACTGGATTTTTGCATGCTGTACCGACATCGTTTCTTGACATAGAGCTTTCTCCCTGTGCCGTAGCAAGTGGGAACAAATGTTCCGCCGTTCAGACGTGGCCAAGGCGCTTTCAGCAGCTCTGAATGGAGAGGGAGGGCTCACGGTGAGAGCAGCGGCAAGCTTGAAAATAGGTGTTCAAAGACCACAGATGCGTGAGCCTCCACCAAAAAGAAACAAATATCTCGTCTTATCCCAAGAGAGGTTCAGCCCCAAACCCCAACAATATGCACCTTGATCGCAAATAAAATTTGCAAAGAAAAGATATTCTAAAAAAATTACACCTAAGTAAACAGGGAGTGTTGTGCAAGACCCTGGGAAGGCTCTGAATTTTAACATTCACGCCGGCTTGCTCCAAACCTCTGCTCCAACAGGCAAACACCCACCTCCGCGCCCGCCCACGCGTGCGGCTGTCACGTTCCTTCCACCATCCCAGCAGCCCGGGATGCAGGAGATGATTAATACCGGCAGAGCAGGCACGCGAGTAGTATTTGTCTCGATCTTAAATAAATAAGACACGTATGGAAATAATCGAATAAACAACCATGTTTTAACTGCAGATCCTCCAGGGTATCTCGTTCAGAGCTGATGTGTTAGGAATAAGAGGAGAAAATGGGCCGTTTCCCTGTGTTTTTATGATTCCTTTCAATTCTACTAATATATTGCACATCCTTTATAGACCTGGAAGACAAAAAGTGTTCCTCTTGAGCCGTGATTGCTTTACTTCTTCCCACTCAGATGTGCTGCAAGGGACCGGCAAGGGCTGCGTGCTGCTTTCTGAGCATGATGTGCTGATGGCCATCAACACGCTAAAAATATTTGAGACTGTTGAGACTTAAGCTGCCATATAATATCTTTTTCTTAAAACCCCTGGTATCATAGTTTGCAGCTCTGGCTGTTCAAACGACTCGATTCCACTTCCAGTGAAGCCGGTGAAAATTTGGGTTAGGCCCAAAGCAATATTTTTCAGGCTGGCAAAATGTGCTGTTCTTTCCGACTCGCACACATCGCTCCCATCGAGCATAAAAAAAGCACGGGGAAAGTGCAATGCAATTGAAATCAAATCATGCAGTGTTTTTTCTACCTCTTTCTCTTCCTCCTCCCCCCGTTCTCCTGAAAACAAACAAAAACAAAATGTAAGAAAATGAACAAAAACAAGCAGGGGAACAAAGGGGTTGTTCAGTACCAAAGTGCTACATAATTATAGGTTTCCTGGAAAAAACACCCAGTGTGGTGTTACCCCCAGCTGCCAAGCCCTTCTGTGCTCCCTGGGCTGCTCAGCCTATTTTTGGCACTTTTTTGGGGTGTCCAGGACTGGGGCACAGCTGTATTTTGCAGTAAGGGCTGGTCACCCTCCTGATGCGGATGTTATTCCCTCAACAAATGATCTGATTGAAATTCGTGCTTCACTAGTCCAAGATGTTTAAAATGATAACCATCCCACTCCACCCTAGCAGAGCGCTCCCCGTGATGCACCACGCAGTGCTCGCCATGATGCATGGCTTGGAGTTACCGTGCTACCTCGCTCGCCGGCTGCCGGGAAGAGCTGAGATCAGCCGTGCCGGGTGCGGTGAGCGCCCGGCCCCGCTGACTTTGTTTAAATAAACCTCCAGCTCCTGGAGCTCCTTACAACTGGGCTGCACTTTGCAGGGGGAGACGGATGTGCATGGGTACCCCCCACCCCGCTGGTGCCAGGCGTGATGGCAATGCTGAGACCCATTAGGAGGATGGATGGGTGGGGAAAATAAAAGGGTGAGCCCAAGCCTCAGCCACTAGGAAGCTTCGAATCTAGCAGTAAGATTCAGCTTTCAGTTACTAATCTGCTGTGCAGAAGAGAGTTAATGGGGATTTGTACCCAGGGAGCAAAAGGAAGCAATTTGGCCCTGGGTTTCCCCACTCTAATTGCATGCCTGCAGCCCTCTTCTTGCAGGGAGATGATGGAAGCTTTGCCACTGACTTCAGGAAGCTCAGGTGTAGGCTCCAAGTTTCGCATCTCTTTTTTTTTCTTAATATTTAGCATTTTAGGCATGTCTTGGAATGATCCTTGTGACAACTTCATGAAACCCATCTGGCTTCTCTTTCTTTTTTTTTTTTTTAAATTATTTTTCAAATGCATCTGTGCAAATCTAAATAAGCTATCGATAGTGATATAACATACACTCTGTAAAACGGTGAACTCTGTGTGCTCGGTGCTTATTACCACAGAGTGCAAATCCACTAAGAAAGGCATTTCTAACTGGGCCTCCTGTCCTCGATTATTCAGGTGGTATTTGTGCAGATAAATCAGGGCACCAAAGCATTTATTTGCTTTTAGTGACAGGCACCATCTGCTACATGCCTGCAAAGCGTTCAGGAAGGGATCCTGCCTGCCTGCCGCGCGCGGAGAGGCTGTGGCAACGGGAATAATAACAGCCGATTTAGCAGCAATATTTGCAGGCAGATGAGGACAGAGGGTGCGTCTGCAAGGTCAAGTGCAGGCATGGCCAGCAGCACTGCCGGCTGGGGGCAGAGGGGCAGGGGGGTTAGCTCAGGCACAGGCTGCCATGACCTGGCAAACAGCATCCAGGTGGGAACGAGCATCCCCTGGGCATCCACACTTACCCATGTCAGCATTCCCCCAAACCACGTCATGGCTTGAAGAGATCGCAGGCTTAGAAATGTTCCCCGATGGCTTTCATGGATTCACCCGCAAGTGCTACATGTTGATAGATCGCCAGGCAAGAATACCCACTCGGGAGAAATTTGGGTACCCCTGGGGCACAGCTCTCAGGATTTGGGATAACGAGGGACCACACATCTGCTAGATAGTCGGTGTGAAGTCTTTGATGAACACACCATCTCGGTGGTAGCCTGGATGTCGTTACCGCCTTCCTCTGCGACAACAGCCAAATCGCACAGCCCCCGAGGTGCCCGGCGCTGATCATCCCCCACCGCCTTAATTAAGCTGTGCTGCAAGTGGCAGGCTGGCTCCCGCTCCTGCTGAAACGGGCACGGTAAGGTTTGGCACCACCATGTCACCATCTGCAAAGCGAGGGAGAGGGTATTGAGCTGGTAGGGGTGGGGAAAGGCTGCGTGGTAAAGCACTGCAAGGAGACTTGATGGAAAGGGTTTCTGAGCGTCAGTGTGACCTTATATCTCAGAATAATGCTATCCCTAATATATATATATATATATATATATGGGATTTTTGTTTTTAGAGCACAATAGGACCTTTTAATAGGAAATAATTGCCCTTCTTTTTGAATAAGTAAGCAATTCACTCCTGGAAGAAGTTCCCAGGATTTTTCTGCTCTCACATGCCTGTGCATTACAGCAGGGTCAGCTCTCCGTGCAAGTCAAATTCATGCAAAACAACATACATGTAGGCTCTAGTCTCCTGGGTTTAGATCAGAGACGGATCAGATGACTCACAGGAATCTATGGAAATAGATCAAAGTAGCAGCACACGTTTGAAGAGAGCGTTCGCGTTCGGCAGGGAGCGGGGTTTTTTTGACAACGGCTCGGAGCATGAGTCAGAGCGTGGGCCGGCGTGGGTGGCTGCGTGGGCGGCTGCATCTGTGGGTGTCGGACCGAGACAGACGCAGATAGATGGCTGCAATTAAGTAGTTAGTGAAATGACTGTAATAGTAAAATGAATTTAAAGGCGCAGGTTGCAAACGTGGCGTTCCCAAGTAGCTCCTTCCTGGCAGCTCAGGGGCCGGCGGGCGTTTCCCGTTGGATGCTCCGCTCCGTGAGCCAGCTATCCCTGCTGATGTAGGAGGCGAGTCGGGCAGCTGCTTGCTGGAAACCGGCTTGTTTCCAGCTGCTGTGCACGCCCCGAGGAGGGCATGGGATGGGTGGTGGAGCCCTGCCCAGGGCCCCGGGCACTGACCCTGGCAAATTCCTGCTGGGGAAGGAAAGCTGGGAGGAGGAAGGGATGCCAAGCAGAGCTGGTAAGGGAACAAGGAGAGGAGAACAGATCTACATTTGCTGGGAATGGTTGCAAAACGCCCACGTACTTCTGTGGGACTAGGATCATGCCCAGAGCTCACAGAAAAGCTAAAGTTTGTGGGTTTTTTTTTAATTTATTTTTATAGTGCCCATTGCTATCGATTCTGGATACCGACACTGGATCCCACTTGTGACATGACGCCGGTAATCCAGTCCAGAAAGCCTGCTCTTGGGCTGTACCCCTGCCTTTGCAGTGAATGCAAGCCGCTTGCAATTAGCTGCCTCCAAAGGACCTGGATTCGGTTCCTTCGCTATTGGTCTTGGTGCTCCCACGAAGGCAATAGTGCCCGTATTACACCAGCTTGCCGACTCCATCCTGCGGTACCCCACCTCTCGGCAGCCCCGTGTGCGAGCTTCCGGGGCGGGGGGAAGTCAAGCAAGACTCTTTCTCGCTGCTATTTTTAGGTATTGCTATTTCATGCCCTGCCACTCGGATTTGGTGAGTCTGTGTGGCATGAGAGAAATCTGATTAAAATAAATAAATCAATAAAGGCTTCATTCAATACATGAGGAAGGAAACACAAAGCTTGTGGCCACAAACCTGCGTACCCAGCTAAATCTCTGCGCATGACCTGGGCGAGAGATCGGCAGTACAAGATACCTGCTTTGGATTGACCTCTGTGCTTTTGACATTTAAGCTTCATTTCTACGTAGCAGTGCCGCTGACTTAATTGATATTATCAAGTGAAGTGAGTTGTTAGTAATTTTTGAGTGGTTTGGGGCGGGGGGGGGGGGGGGGGGCAGAAATTAAAAAAGTCATCTTCCAAGCCCAGCTTTGCCATTCTGTAAAAATGAGATGAGAGGGAAATATTTCCCTATGTATTGTGCTGCCGCATTTAATGATGAATTGTAATTAGATTTGCTGCCAACAGGGGCAAATAGCTTGGGCATCTCATGAGCCATGAGAATCTCATGTGCTGAAACACAGCGCCCAGAAGAGATGTCGTCCCAGGTCCTACAAGCGGGTTCCTGCATGTTTCCAGACTGCACAGATCTGCCAGTTTGGGATTACCTCTGTGCTCCAGAAAACCTCTTAACTTCTGGTGGAAACCACCCATGTCTACCAGTGGTATTTTAATAAAGAACTTCCATGGGTCCTTTTTAAGATATTGCTTGCTAAATACCTCTTATTCCCCTGCACCCCGCCTCAGCTGGCCCTGCAAGGAGACATGTACAGTGGGGATTGCCTTCTCTGAGCAGATGGCTCTTCCATGGAAGGGAGGATTTACAATTTATTGTGTGCGTTTTTTTGGGGTTTTTTTTGAGATGCTCTGCACAGACGAGGGACCACAGGATTGCTCTTCGCTCTGATTGCTACACAGAGCACATTTTAGCAGGGAGAAAGGGTGTTATTTTCAATAATTAAAAAACCCCAAACTCTTGAAGTAGTAGATGTGTAAAATTAATGTATTTTTAAAAGTGTCGGTGTAAGTGCTTCTAAATGTGTCCACCGTAGCATATGCTGCCCACGCAGTTGCAGCGTTTCCCAGCATGCGTGAGCAACGCTGTCCTCTGCCGAGTGTCGTCAGAGCCGTGCACGGCCACCGCCAACACGGCCACCACCAGCTCCCGCGCCCGAGTCTCACTTCGTTTCTAGAGAAGTCCTGCGTGCAACAATTTGCTTTTCGTAGCTAAGCAAGGTCTCACTGAAACGATTGCCCAGCCTGATAGTTTTACAGCTGGCTATCCCTGCCAGCAGGAAGGACAGACAGCGGGTGGTGAGTTGGGAGACTTTCAGGCTGGGTGATGGATGTCCTGTACAGAGGTGAGGAACTGTATGGAGGTGAGCTGAAACTCTGGCAGTCTCAGCTACCTTGGTGCTCACCTTGCTTGCTGCAATTCCTGAGACGTTGCCAGCAAGCAATTTCATGGAATAGAAGTTACTGGAGATAGCCCAGGTTTACTTATTTAATAGCTTTTTAGTTTCCCTTTACATTTTCAACAATCTCTGGCCTACAGAAGTATCACCTGTTGTAATTTGAAATGCTTATATTTCAAACTATGCGTTAGAAAGGGAGAGAAATTAAACTGCAACATGATTTTTTTGGAGGCAAATTTCTATTCCTGTCTGTTCTCGGATCGGGGTGCAATTACGGTGTATTGGAGCTCAGGGTTTCCATTTACCATCTTTGATTGCCAGGCAGTCAGATTCACGCCTTTCCCCGACTCCCAGACCCGTAATTTAGCTGCTGTTCCGCCATGACACTTGGCTCTGTTTTAATCGCAATGATCGCTCAATCTGGAAAGCTATTTCAAGGGGGCTGAGGGCCGGGGGTTTTGAGCCCTCTCCTGCTTGGAGGCTCTCCCCGGAGCCAGGGCTGCTCCCCCAGAGCTTCATCCCGCGGGCCGGGCTGTGGTGGCCGTGCACCCGGGCAGGATGCTTTTGCGTCTCACGGGAGAAGCGCCGTAGGTTTAAAACCAGGTTGAGGTGACCGCAAAACTGCCCCAGGTCCGGGACGCAGGGTAGAGCCCAGACCCATTAACCAGCAGAGTCTTCTGCTTTCTAGTTTTGTGTAAAATCAGGTTTTCTTCTTTATTATTCTTCTGCTTCCCCGTGGTAATTGGAGCAGACGTGTTGTGCAAGGACCCTGAGCAGAGCTCGCCGGGGCGTGCCGCTGGCCCAGCCGCGCCGGCCGGCATCCTCCCTGACCCGTGGGGCTGTGCCGGCGCCGTGCCGTGCCCGCCCGCGTCCCCGCTCCCGCAGTCCCACGCACGGCCCTCGCCCCAGCCTGCTCACACTGACTCATCCTCCCGCCGCCGCGCCTTCGCACGCTGCTCTTTGCTGCTCCTCCACTCCCTGCCTCTGCCTGTCTGGGTTTTTTTCTTCTTTTCTTTTTTTTTTTCAGGCTCTTGAAGCAGTTGAAAATCGAAAACAATTTTTCTCACTGTTTCCCTTAGCCACCTGGGATGGCAGCGAACGGCGGCCTCTCGCCATGCTGGCTTTTCACCTCGTACTGCATGTGGTTCGGTCGAGATGTCGGCGGGCTTGTGGATCTGTCCAGACGCTCCAGGGGATGGTGCCAAGATCCCTGCGATCTTCAAAAATGTGGGCCCCCTTAGTACTGGGAGCCCACAGCCCAGCAGGGCCAGCAGCTCCCTTGACTTTCGTTTTCCTGAAGAAGGTGGTGGGACACCAGCTAGAAGCCCGATGGGCTCTCCAAGGCAGCAAAGCTCAATGGCAATGAGCTTTGTGTCTGTTTTTAAGCTACAAAAAAGGGCGGTGGGGAGTATCACCTCACCCTGGTGGTTCCCTGTAACGGGGTGCAGTGTGAGGGCACAGAGCCCCCCCAGTGCAGCCAAAGAGGCGGGGGGACGTCTCTCGAGGGAGCAGGGGAACATGGAGGTGGACCAGGTGCAGTCAGCAACTGCAGAGGAACAAGAAGAGAGCGTTTCCTCTGTGAACTCACACAAATTATTTTCCATTAAAAAATACACTAGTTTTTTTTTTTCCCTTGTTTCAGAAAATGTAAACAAGTATTATTTTCATGCTGCTTCTGCTAAATGTCATCATTGCATAATTGTTGAAGCATTTGACTTTTAACATCTTGGAAATCGTTGATACCAAACCATCCATCTCGTCTCTTTTCCTACGTCGAAGGGTCTCCTGTTGGGCCTTCCCTGGTGCTACCCTGCCAAGTAGCTGCAGAAGGACCTGGTGGTGCCAAAATTCTGATCACCCCTCACTACCTGTGCCGTGCAGTCAAAGGGGACTTTGGGCTAGGGAAAAAAATTAATAATTCCAATTTAAACGTTTATAATTGAAGGGAGCATTGAGATGAAGAAGGGAAGAAACAGGATGGGTGATACGCCATGGAAGCGGAACGTTATTTCATATCCACCAGACGCCGTCCCTGCTCCAGCAGAGCTCTGATACAGCCAAGCAATTTGGCTGTGCCTGCCCCGAGCTCGCAGCAAACACTGAGCGTGTGAAGAGGTCGGTGCAGCTAATGGTCTGTAAATGTGTTTAATGCACAGGGGCTTTGCTGCGCTGGGACCCAAGTGGCTGTGGGAGCAAACTGGCTGTGAGACAATTAGCTTGGCCAAGACAAGAGAAGCTCTGACACATAAGGCTAAAACCATAAGAATAACAAGGTTTTTTCATTGAACTATGCAAAAAAAAATCCCCAAACCTTTTTAATGATAACAGTTCCCCCCCCTGTAAGGGGGAAAGGGGTAAGTCATTTTATATATAGCAGCCAGGGCCACATTTCTGGCAGTTCGGGCTTTGGTCAGGGAAGACTCGTATAGAGAAAACCATGACCTGTGTGCTTGTAGTTTGGTCTTTCTGCAAGAGAAGAGAAATCTGACGAGCAAAACACAACCGTGCTCCTCCTGGTGCCTTTCCAGCCGTGATTCATAAGGATGACCGGAGTGGAGCAGAGTTCACCTGGTGCAACACCTTACCAGGGTCTGCCAGCCCTGCCGCCTGCCCTGCTGCTCCGGCTTCGGAGCAAGGGGTGCTTGAGCTGCCCTGGCCCCGCGCGCCCCTTCTCCGCCTCCCCTCCCGCCCCCTCACCCTCCGAGCAAGTGGAGAGGGGTCCTCCAGGCCCCAGGAAGGGGTAAACACTGGTCCCTTCGCTGATGGTGCTGCACTTGAAAAAAGCACGGGGAAATATTCGGTCATTGCAAAAATACGTCAGAATGCAGTGTGACAGCTCCAAGGCAAAACCTGGTTTGCTTCTCAGTATAACATTAGCCTCCATTCCATGCCCCTTAATATGCGGTTGAAAAAGATGACATTTAATTTTCTTCTGATTTTTCCTTTTTCTTCCTTCTCTTTTTTTCAGCTCCAATCACTTTTTATCTCTGCCCTGTCACAAGGCTTGGCTTTCGCTGCCCAGAGTTGTTATCTCTGAGCAAATATCCTTTACTGATATGCTTTGTACCAGCTGAGGAGCAGCTCCGTGTGCCTTGTGAGATCCGGTTTGGCCACACATAGCATTTACAGAGTGAATTTGTTTGTTTAAATACGTTTCTTGTTTTCTCCCTACTTGAGCACTGGCAGATGTTGGGGTGTCAAAGTCAGTTATCCTCTAGAGAGGAAGATGGGAACAGTTGGGTTTTTGCTCGCTGCCTGCAGCCACTGCAGCAGGCTTGCACAAGGACGCGTTCCCTGCCGTGAGCCTCCTGGAGCTGCTGGCCCCAGGATGAATGAGGGCTGGAAAGAGTTGGTGGGGAAGTAGATGGATGGTGAGATGATGCGGCCATGCAGGATTCGAGCAAAGCCACTGGGGTCATGCAAACGCTTCTGCGTGCGTGTTTTCTGGCTGCCCCTCTCCCCTGTGCGTGTGTTGCGTGTGTGCGTGGGAAATCCCACTCTGCATCCCCGGATAGAGCATCTCCATCCCAAGATGATGACTTCAGTTGTGAGCTTGCTTCTTTTCCGGCAAAAATGAATGTGAGTCATTTCAGTCCCAGTGCTGCAGAGCAGTGCTAGGGCCACGTGCATTTCTGTGCCGCTTGTGCTACTCGAGCTGGGCTGTTCGCTTGCTCAAAGCCAGCAAAGCACAAATCCCTGGTGTTTTGCTTTCCTGAGGTCTGTACTGGTAACCCACCTGCCAAATGGAGATGGGGAGGGAGGAAGGGAGGGAGCAAAAGCCGTCCTGTAGCGGAAGCGCAGAGTGAAGGACCAGCTCCTGTCAGGCTGGTCTCATGCAGAGCAGAGGCAGTGCTGGCCACAGGAGGGCTGGCAACCCAAACCTCAGCTGAAGCAAGTGCTGGGGCACACCTGAACTGGCACCGCTACTCCTGCACTGCAGAATGGTTCAATCACACGGAAGAGGTGCTATCAGCCAGCAACAAAAATGCTTGGAAAGCCCAGGTGAAGTGTTGGACACGCTTAGTGGAGATTGTGAAAGCAAAACAAATGCTGTGACCAATGAGTAGAGCATTGGCCAGAAATTTAAGTCCCCTCTTTAAAACCTTTTCCTTCCCCCCAGCTGTAGTGAGTGTGTTGGTCACTCTGTTATTTTATTCTTAAGTTTTAAAGCTTTGCTGGAACATTTCATTTCCATAAACCCCATGCTTTTCAAGTTTGAAAGCTTTGCTGGAGCATTTAATTTCAGTAAAGCTCATGCTTCTCTTGGTCTTTTTTTATTTTATTGAAAGTCTCTTCTCTTGTTCAAAGAAGGTTGATGGAAGAAACACTAGCCACCAGTTCTTATAAATGAATAATTTCTATTTCAAGGTATTTCAGATTAGCATAGGCTGATGGAGCCTGTAAGCAGTAGATGGGCCTGAGGATGCTTGAAGCTATGCAGGGGGATGTCAGACGTGTACTTCCACACTTTCACAGGGCTGTTGAAAATTTATTTCTATGAAGCATCCATGCTCCCCTTTGTATTTGTTTTAGGAGGGGAACAAAATACAAGGCTGTATGGGATCTGGAAAGGATGCCCACTTTTCTGGCAGCAAAATTAGAAGCAAAACCTATTTCCAAAGCAAGAAACATGGCATAATTCAAGAAGACTCCTGACTTTATGAACCATACATATAAAGGTTTATTCTTAATAGAGTTATAATTGTCTTGATTTTCTTCACTTCTAGTCACTCAGCAGATGAGACTTTGTGCTCCAGTGGCTGCTTACATGGAGAGTTCCTGCAGGTGATGCCTGCTTTCTGGGCATTAATGAACTAAAGCTCAGGTCTCTCTTTTCGGGCAAAGCAATGGTTGTTGCTCCCTCTTACCAGTGGTCCAGCAGAGCTGAAGGCACTTACCCAGGGCCAAATTCTCTTCATCCTGGTGATGCTGTCCAACAGAAAGTTTCCCCTGCAGAGCTCAGGTCCCACAGTGTGGCTGTCACCGAGGTGCTGCAGCTCACGGTGCACCGGGGGACACCTTTCGCAGGCTCCCTCTGCAAAGTCCTCAGGAGCAGGGGAGTCTGCAGTACAAGTGGTGGCAGAGGTTTGGGTGAGTTCCTGGCACACACCCATGAAGGTTTCCTTCCAGGAGATGATGCTCTGACAGTGGTGGGGATCAATGTAAGTGCTGTGCAAGGATGCTGAAGCCCATAGTGTTTCTGGCGGGCTGATTGAGATTTGGGCTCCATAGGATGCCATTGTGTGAGAGGAGCTGTTGAAGCGTTTTCAAAAATGACCTCGATAGCCTTTACCTGAAGCTTAGAAATTGCCATGAGATAAGAAATCATTTGCCTGTATTTTTTTGCTTACCATTCACAACTCACATCTTGGAAAGGGGCACTTTGGGAATCTCACTGCTTCCAAAAAGAAACACCACTCAAACCCTCACTCTGACATGTCCTGCTAAAATCCCCTATCCGTGTATTTACGCTGGGCTGGGCAGCCTGGCACCAGGCAGCCTGTAGGACCTGGCCGTGACCCTGCACAAACAGCAGTGCACACTGAAGTGGCACAAAATAGCAACATTTCCTGGAAAAAATTTACAAGGCATCTGTAAGGTAATGTTAATGCCCCTAATGAAGCAGCTAAGCGTCAGTTGTCAGACATCTTTGCCCTGTATCAGTAATTATTCATATGAGAAAGAAGGGTGGTGTGTCCCGATAGAGAACGGCTTAGTTGAGAGGCAGCTTCTGAAATGCTACCCAGGTCCCCTACGTGGGATGTAATACATCTCTGAGTGATCACGGTGCTTGTCCAGCTGGAAGATAACTCCATTTATCTCCTCATCAGGACCACGTACCCCAGACACCTTGGACTGGGGACAGGCTTGCTGCCCCCGGGCAGGGGCTGCAGTGTCAGCTGAGACGACAGCTTATTTCCATGTGACACCTGCTGGTAAAAAAAAGGCATGGCTGCCCTTTAGAAACAACATCTGCTTTGTGGCTTTTTATTTTTCAAAAAAGCATGCATCTCTTACCGCTTGCCCATGCAGGGTTTCTCGGTGCTCTGAGTTGGTATTGTCAGTACTCTGACTCATTTTGGCAGGTTGGAAAGTACTTGTCCGAGGCACTTATGTGTACAGGACGTATCTCTAGCCGTTAGATTGCTTTGATTCTGCAGAAGATGAACTTTCAAAAAAAACCACCCCGAAACTAATTAAACATCAAATTATTTCAGTGGCGACAGAAACTGCTCTGAATGTGAACAAATGCAACGCAGCTTAATGCCACTACCATGAAGAAAGGTGGCCGTGTTTTCACCTCGAAAAAGAGCTCTTGAACATCACCAAATTTTATTTTATGCTTTATCATTTTGCTGGAAAGATGTGATCAGCTTTGTGCAACCTCTGTCCTCCACGTCACCTTAACTGCCTGCTGCGTTTGAGGGAGGAAGGCAGGAGCGATGGGGAGTAGGAGCTTGGAGACCCCCGTGACTGCAAGCTCGCTGTCCCTGTGTCCCAGCAAAAATCTGGTGCAGGAGGGACCCACTTAGTCAAAGTGCGCTTGAACGGCATTTTGCAGAGCCTGGAAGGGCCGCAGAGCCGCAAGGCATATTTACATGCTGCTTTTCTGCTCCAGCTGGAGCAGCGAGGCTGGAGCTGAGCAGGAGTTACAGGCTGCCAGACCTGACCTGAAAGCAGTGAGCACCTGGCCCACGGAGGCTGGCTTTATGTCAGTCCGCGTTCGACGGAAAAAAAATAAATATGCTGGCTGGAAAAAATTTTTCTGTGTATAATACTCGACAATCTTTGTGGTGAGGACTGCTCTCTAGCTACGTAGCAAATACTGACTTGCTGAAGGCCTCTCTCTGCTTATGCAAATCCCCCTGAGCTTATTCTTAAATCCAGTATCACCCCCGAGTGCACTGACAGGTTTCAAACGTGGTCCAGAGTTTTGCGAAGGTTGTAAACCCTTGATTTACAGTGTCGCTAATATTCTTTGGCTGGCTGTTTAAGAAGAATATCATTCAACAAACAGTAGTTGAATGCATTCATGTCAAGTGAAATCATTCCTTTAAAAGGTTTAGTTGTCAGGTATTCATTAAAGTGGGTTTCACATCAAAATGATAGTCACTAATACAGCGAAAACATCTTTTACAGCTTTCAGGATTTTTATGTTGCATTGTATAAACGCCAGATCTCCACTGGTACAGAAATGTCTTCCTGGACCTACATGGTAGATATAAGACTGCGTTTCTCTGGTTCCCTTCAGAAGAAAATGAATACGGTATATCAGTGTGGTAGGAGCAAGGACGTTCCTGAAAGTCCTTTATGTAAATAGGGTGCAATGGACTGAAGCTGCAAATTTAGCATAGCATTCCCATCGCTTCTGCAAACCATTGTCCACCTTGTAAACACTAAAACTTGTATTTTATTATCTCCGTAAGGTGAAAATTACTATTCTAACTTCATTTTTTGGAAAGTAACTGAGCTAAAAGCTAGTTCTGACTTTAAAAAAATGGAAAGTCAGGAGCAATCTGGTCACTTCAAACTTTGTCTGGATGCTTTGGAGAATGTCACTCATCTGGGAGACTGCTAAATCAGCATTTAGCACAAACCAGTCCTTTTTCACTAGTCCCCAGGCTGGAGAAACCCAGAGGACACCGCCAAGGCTGCAGTGGCAGGGGGCACTGAATTTAGGTTCAGGTTAATGGGAGCTGCAGCACGCTCAGCTCTCCCTCACAGTCAGGCAGGTGCCTAAACACGGATCGAGGTGTCTCACTTTAGACTAGCTATTTTCGAAACTCCCGGCCCCAGTTTGTGAATTGATGGCATTTCAGTTGCAAAGAGCAGATGGTACTCGCTAGTGATCCAGGACGGCTTTTTTGCATTAGTGTCAAAAATAGATCAAATGCCAGCTGTAGCTCTTTTGGGTCAGCGGAGGTGAATTCACAGAGTGATGTGCACAATATTGCAATGTGCAGCGGCAGGGAAAAAATCAGGTGTTCCTTTTAGCAGCACAAAGTGCTTTTAAATGGCTTAAAATGCTATTTCTCGTGTCTTTTTGCACAGCTCAATTCCTTGTGCATCTCACTCAGCAGTAAACTAAATTGTCTGATACCATGAAAGTATTATTCTGTGTAGATCAGCTTTCAGTTTGCTGCAATTCAGTGTTTGAATCCAGTTCTTGAGAGGCAGCTTTGGCTGTGCTGCTGATGGGGCTCTTCACAGAGGCATGGTCCCTTCTCAACCCTGTGAGCCAAAGAACTCACTAAATTTAGTGATGTTAAGCAGGGTCTGGAGGGAGTGGGGCGGAAGAAGGAGCTGCAGTGCCCTCGTTTGCCTTCCCAGGAAATCTAGTTTTAGAGGTCCTGGTGGGAAGGCTGCCAAGCTGATCCGCCTAAGAGCAGGCAGCATAAAGAGGAGTTTGAGAGTATTTTATGTTTATTACAAAACCAGAGATGATTTCCGTTTCTCAGCTTACTGCTCATTTTATGTATTGTTGAAGTTCCGTTGTACTCTCAGTGAGAAACTACAGAAAGGCGGTGTCGTGTCAGGAAGGATGATCCTTTTTTGTTAGTTTAATTGGGTGCATAGCTTTTTTTTTTTTTTTTTTGACTGAAGAAAGCTATGATGCATAAAGAAGAGAGTTTGCATCATTTAAGACAAAAAATGAGTTGAGTACGTGTAAGAAAGCTGGTCTGCAGGCACACCCTGCTGGTTTGTAGGGAGAGTGCAAAGGAAATATATATACACATACACACACACTCTTTGTAAAAAGGATAAAAAGGCAGCATTCCTGTCTTCTTTTTATAATCTACGTAATTTTTTTTTCCCATATTAATGAGCATCTCTCTCTTGGTTTTAATTTCTGAAAATGTGAGCAGTGATGCATGAGCTGCTAAGGAGGGATCTGCAGGAGGTTGCCTGACTGGGAGGACGGCTGCAGCAGATCCCAGTGCTCTTGGAAATCTCTCTACCAGATCTGTATGCCTACCAGAACGACTTTGTAATGTGTGTAGCTGAAATGTCTTAAGATCTAAGGAAGTTGTATGTGACATCTCTCCATGCCCTAAGAGAGCTTGACCATTGTCAGGGTTTTTCCACATGAAGGAAATTACCAGAATAGCAACAGAGAAAAAAACCTGTTCTTTGATTCTGCTCTGGTATCTCTCCCAGACGCCCATGTGATGATTGCCTCCATATGACTTTCCACTCAAAAAAAAAAAAAAAAAAAAAAAGAATCAAGGAAATAATGTTCCCTTTATCCCAGAATAAAATGTCTGCCATGATTCGGAAATAGTTATTCCAGCTGATTTCTGCATACGGACCCAGCACTGTTAACAGCATGACTGAATTGCCTGGGAGCAGTAAGTATCTTCAAATTGTATCTGGCCTTCACAGGGCAAGTATTAAGGCTGATATTTTGAAGAGTCATAGGCAATCATTGGCCATCCCATTTGAAACCTCTCAAGTGGAGCCAATTTTGAAAAATTGCTATGCAGCTGAAAATCAGGCTTTTTTAAAGATGTCAGACCAGAGACACCCTTGTTCATTACTTCTGGAGTGGCTGAACGCCTGCATTTTTTGAGACACATACTGCAATTTTCCTATTTTTGGGAGTCGTAAGACTGATGGAGAGACATAGCTGCCCGGGTAGGTGGGAATTGAAAGGACCCCTTGTTTCTGGTGTATGACCCCCAGGGAACACAGCTGGGAGCACAGCTGCCTGAGCATTAGCACCTACTGGGGTCTCTCCTCTTCTTCCCCCACCCATGATTTGAATAACCACTGCAACCTGGTACCAGCATAGCCCTGCCCTTGACAGGTGGGTGCCCTACAGCCCCTGGGTCCCCTGCCTGTAGCAGCTTGCTGAGGTTATGCCCGAGCTCGCTGGCCCTGGGTATGCTGGTCAGACTGGAGGAAGCCATTGGGGTGCTCTTGGTGTTGCCTGGTACTAAAGTGAGGTCCTGGGGATGCAGGAATATGGAGTTTGGACTTTTCCCTGTGAAATCACTGTGGGATAGGGGATGAAGAGATGGAAGGGTTAGCCGGCAGGGTGAGCACGCTGCATGCGGAGCTACTCGGGAAACTCCCTGAAGATCGGAAGCCTCACGTGGAGGTAAGCCACATTGCCTTTTGCTATTTATCCTCTCTGTATCCAGTGTAAATAATTCTTGCGTGGACTCCAAGTCTTTCTGACTTGTTGGAGAGGGAGGTGATATTACAAATTACGGTGCCTAATTCACTTCAAGGAAAGAAGAACGTCAAGGAAAAATCATCATCGATATGATGATACAACCTTCATTCACCCTTTTTCCCAGTTCCCTGTGCCTGTATTCATAACTGGTTTGGAAATCCTCTTTCAGCCCCTTCCCCAGAAAGGGTAAGGGGCAGGCCTTTGCTCTTGCGAGGGTGCATTTGGATGCCCTGCGCCAGGAGCTGTGAAGCGTGTATCCCTTTCACATCCGTAACCCATTTTTTATCCTGTAAGGAGGGCTTTATTTTCATGAACAAACTGGTTTTCCATAAGCATAAGCTCGGTTTGAGCCCTGCAGCCTGAAGTGCAGTTAGCAGCTTACACCTGTAGGTTGTGCTTCTGGACAGCTTTTCTCATCAGCTCTAATTGCTCTCCTAGACTCATCCTGTAAAATGACGCACTTTCTATCTTACTTCTCGTAGATTATGTTTGTCAGGGAAATTATTAATTGCTTGCATTTGCTAGATTACTTTTGCATTGAGTGAGATAGTCACTGCATGGTAAAATAACCAGCAAATACAGCAACAGTCTTAATAATAATAATCTGTGCAGATACGTGCTTATGTATATGTCATGATACTTTTATATGATGCCAACAGTGTGCTAGGTGCTTCAAAGCCTTGGAAGACAGATCTTTGCCCTGCAGCACTTGCAAAATAAACAGCCATTCGGGGGAAGGGCAGCAAGGAAGTGCCTAATATGGTTGGGATGTTTGAGCAGTAATGTTACTGCTTGCATAATTAACGTCCGTGTCATGAGGAAAATGCTGGGGCTGATACATTTTCTATGGTTGAGGGGTTTGTTTATTTGTTTTTCACGATGAAAGATCCCTGTCAGTGGCCATGCCTTGATAATGTGCCAGCTGTGAAATGTGGTGAAAAGCCTGCACTGATTTTGCTGTTACAGTAGGGAAGGGCTATGCCTTGTGCGGCTAAATGGAGAAGTAACTTGGATATGGCAGGCGCAGGAGGAAATAGGGAGATTGGCTCAGAACAAGTTGAATTTAGTCACAACAGGTTTTATTTTGTATTAATTACTTTGTAAAAGAACCAAAATATCTCTCGTTTCTGCATATCCAGTGTGCATTGTTTTTACAGCATGTTCCTTTCTCGGTTCTCCTCCTCCTTCTCTCACGCACAAAAAAAAATGTTATTTTGGATTAAGCCGTCACTGTGGTATGCGTGGTGGTACTACTCAAGGAAGTAAACAAAAAAAAAAGTGCATCGCAACTCTTCTCCTTGCACTACAAGCCTACCAGTCAAAAATATTTTTGTTGTCCTCCAGTAGCTTTTATGATCTCCTGGCCTTCGTTCCAATTGCTGCAATAATATTTGTAAGATAACCCATGAAAGCAATGGGAGATGCTAGGCGCCCTGCCTGATAGACAAGCCTCCTGTAACACAGTAGCCCTGGCTGTTATCTACAGCGAAATGCACGCTGATGTACAAATACCTTTGATTATTATGAGATTAATTTTGGGTGGAGCGGCAAATCCCCCATTGACTCAGCACATGTCTAGGCACTCATGTCAGCAGGGCTCATGTGCCGCTGCCACTGGAGCGCACGGAGACAGCCCTTCTCTTCCAGCCCAGCATGGGCGGTGTGGCCTCCTTCCTGCACAGCTATTTTGCTGGGGAGGAAAAGGGATCACAGGACTCTGGAGGGAGAGTCTGTTATGCGCTGTTTTTGCAAAAGTGCTCATCAGTGTCCCTTCAAAAAGGAAAAGACACTCAGTAAGGCGATGTTCCACTAGGCAGGTAACAAAGAAAGCGAGCAGCAGCTGCAAGGTGACAAATTTCAGCTTGTCCCTTCAGCTAACGTGACTTTTTTTTCCCCATGACATTATTCCAACTGAATGCTCTTGGGGTTTGAGGAAACCGCCACATAACTAATGGCATTTCAGCTTTGGAAGTGAGTCATCTCCAAGCTAAGGAGCACACAATGACTCCTTTCAATTGCCTTGCAGAGCAGGGTGACTAGCTCCAGTTGTCAACCTTTAAGCAGACCAATTGCAGACCTATAGAAAAATCAATGGGGATATTGCTAATTGTTTACAAATAAATGATAAACCGTGTTAGTTTGCTATCCCAAAGCAATTGCTGTTGCTTAGGCAGAGAAGGCTGAAGGCTAAAGATATTCTTGGCCACTGGCTGCTATCCTCAGCTGCCCTGTCTGCTGCAGATTATAATCTTCTCTGTCAGCTTTCTTCAATAGTTCACTGAATCTGTGCCTGAAACGGGATCCGGGCAGTAGGTTTTCTTTAAGAACAATACATCTTTTTAGGCAAATGTATGATCCGCTTTACACAGCAGTGAGGTGTTAATTGTTAAGACTTTATGGGTTATGCTGGTTGACACAGGATAACTTTACCCAGTGCACCACAATCGTGCGCAGAGCTAAGTACAAACTCGCCTCTCTGCAGCTCCTTTGAAAACTTAGGAATCAAGAGATCTGGGCTGAGCCTTATCAGTTCAAGCACGAACACATGTGGGCTTAAACTTGGCTTCCAACTTGAGCGTAGTATAAACATGTATGTGCCCATTGTCTGAATATTCTTCCGTCCCTTCCTTTCGCTTGCCAGTATTGCTACTGCAGTAACTGAAGTGCTTGTCATTTTCAAATTGCTTTGCAGTCCCTGGATTTGAGACAATAGCTGCTTTTGGCTACGGGCTCAAAAGGGAGTTAGCTGGGCTGGTGCGCGTGTTGTTACCCGTTCTCTGGTACCCTGTGGGAGAGGGCTCCTGGGAGGGATGCGTAAGGGCCCAGCCCAGTCCCCTGGTAACTCAAGTCATCACAGGGTATTGTTTGATGGGGCTTTCCATGTTTTCTGTAACGCTTACATGACTGCAATGCCCAGGGATCAGGGATGAGGGGCAGGTCTATATGAACAGGGACAAGTCAAGCGCTGTATGAACATGTGATAGAGAGATAAGTGCTGAAGAGTTTGCAAGCTATTGTTGGTGTGCAAAGCTAATTGTACAAACATTATGACTTCTCTGCACTGGTTTTGGGGGGTGTTTTTTGTTTTTTTTAAATGGTAACGTCAGCTGGCATTTAGCAAAGGAAGAGAGAGGATTTTTCTTCTTTCCAGTTTGATACTGGTACAATGGATACCAGAGCGCAGGTCTATTTTTGCAATGAAGACTAAAGACTAAGGGAATAGCTGAGCCCAGCTGAGCCTGGAGCTTTGCCTTATAAGGGAACTGCCAGAAAGCGCAGTTCTCCGGCAAGCCTCTCCTCAGCAGAGAAATCCATAAAGCAACGCGGTGATGTGTCAGAAAGGAGGTTGCAGGGATGGCCAGAAAGCAACGCTCCTTTAAATAACCGCAAAACTTCAGCGTGAAGGAGGCCACTGGCTTCCTTCTGAAAAGCAATGTGTGCAGTTGTGCCAAAGAAACATCTACACGTTTGCTGGAACAGGAGCGTCCTTTGTAACAGCCAGTGCAGAGAATCTCTATTGCAGACTGGTACTTCAGCTGACTTTTCCTCAGCTGGAAGCTATAAACACCTTCTGGACTACCAGGCACTTTCAGCTGGATGGAGAGAGCTCCTTCCCTTGGTTTAGGAAATGTTCCTGGTTGTGGCTCCTGGTTGTCACCCCATCCCCCAGTCTGAGCTGTTCTCTCTGACTCCTGGGGCGGATCATTCCTGCTGCGGTCCTTAAGAGCCTCATCAGTCTGCATGCATGCCCAAGCAGCCCATAGGTTTCGAGAGGGGAAACTGGGCCAGTAGGTCCTCTTCTTGTGCCACAGGTCCCTTCCTGAGTTAATGTGGTGCTAGAGAGACAGCAGAGATGCTTTGCAAAGGCTGCTGGCTCAGCAACAAAGGTAATACAGCTTTTAATTAAAAGGGTAAGTGGTTATGAAATAAATGTTCCTGAAACCTTAATGAAATACACATTGACAGCACCAGTTTTGCTTTAAGTATAATCAGTCTAAGTAGATCTGCTAATGTCTGCCACACAGCCACGTGACTCCCCTGGGTTTTGGCGTCTCAGCCGCAAGGCAGTGGTTGCGGAGGGCTCGCTGGGACGAGGCAGGATGAAATGCAGCCTTGGTGGGAGAGTATAAGGTCTTCTTTGTACAGAAGGCAGTCTCCCAAAGCAGAGCATCGTGGCAATACTCCAGCCCCCAGCTCTGCTTGTGCTTCCTCCACTGCTGCAACGGCAGGCTAGTAAAACGTACTGTCAGACAGAAACTGAATTTGCAAATGAGCAGATGTGGGCAAGTTCCCTTGCTCCTTTTAGAAAAGAAGGGCCAAAGCTGAGAAACCACTGCCAGCTTGTCATGTGCAGACTGTCATCCAACAGAAGAGCTTCACCTGGTGTTGAGCCCAACTTTGAAGACCACAGCACGGGGCAGAGACCTCCCAACACTTTGGGAATTCAGCAGTTACCCTGAACGTTTCAAACACTCGATCAGCGCTTCTGCTTTGGGGTTAAACGGATCGTCCCTGAAGGGGAGAGGCACCTCTGAGGAAGGTGTTTAGTGCAGCTCATCAGAGATGCTCCAAACCTGGTTATGACTTTTGAAGGAGCAGATTCAGCTCCAGAATATGTCATGAGGGCAAGTGGTCGTATAGCATGTGAAACCTGCTTGTGAGAGCACTTGCGTACCACCTGCTGCTGTTACGAAGTATGGGTGACATTGCTGTGTCACGTAGACGTAAAGCTGGGATAATTTTTAGGTGGTAAGATAAAAAGCTGGTGTCATTGAATGAAAGCTACAGCTCCCCTCACTGAAGGATCAACAGTATAAAATGGTGAAAAAATATATATATACTGCTGTACATGGGAAAACTTTATTTGTGCAGAAACACCTGATATCCAAGAGCTCAGTTAGGTCTGATGAATGAGCTTAAAGTTACAATTCAAGAGCAGCCTTCAGAAGTGCAAGGATGTTTCCCCATGTTAAACATGCACATATGTAAGTGGCTCTGTAGAGGTCTGAAACATCACCTGGTGAGCACAGGTGCAGGAACATTACACCTTGCCAAAAACTCTTAACAGGTTTTTGCAAAACCTGAGCCCTAGGAGTAATTAGGAATAATAAATCCTTTTTCACAACACTGTTTCTATTAACACTGTAAAAATTTGAATTTAAATTAAATCAATCCCTATCTTATCTCCATGAGTACTTAGTGCCGTGTCCTTTCTCCCGGTGGGACTGCTTCACTGCGTGCTGGTATTTAACCTCCTGGCTGGGAGCAAACCACACCAGAACCTGTCAGATCTAGAAACACGATAAGGTACCTGTCCCTCAGGAAAGTTAAACCTGTACACATCCATCTCAGGCTGGAGTTAATAATTGATCTTCCTCAGATGTAAGCTACATGCTTCTGCAGAAATAAAAACAAACATACATTCCTGCCCCGAACAAACGTCCCTGTGTCTGAATGTGAACTGCACATAGTTTGGGAAATGGTGTATAAGTTCTTTTGTATAAGCCTTGGTTAAAACCCTCAGCTTTGCCTCTTGAATGTATTGCAGCATCTAGAAGAGTATTCTTGAGCATCTTTTTTCTAACCCGTGATGTTTGTGTGTGCTTTTCCTAACCACTCTTCCTCACCTGGTGTCTATCCCTAAATGCATAATGTAGCTTTTTGGAGTGGACAGAGTCGCACAGATGTCTTGTTCCAGGCGTACAGTATGACTTGCCTGTGACTCACAGGCTCGTCTGGGCTGATTTTCCACTCAACTCGTGCTCTTTCAAACAGCAGTGTCTGCCAGGGTGATGGTGGCAGCTGCTTGTGCTGTCTTCTCGAGTGTCATGGCTGCGTGGGCTGGGATCCGCTACCTGCGTTGCTGGTGGAAAGCAACAGCCGATGTGCTTCTGGCGTCCACCAGAGATGTTAAATGCCTCAGGCTGTGAGCTCCTTGGTGTGGTGGTCTCTAAATACTTGGAAAGCACTTAGCAGGTAGCGCTGCTGCTGCTTGCAGCCGGCCCAGGGCAGCCACTGCACCGGCTGCAGCACTAATGTGATAGTGAGGATGGTCAAAAGCAGCTGCTGAGGTCCTGCTGGTAGCACTGCTCCTGCAACAGGTCTCAAAACCAACCAGAGTTGGTGCAGCACGTACTGAGCATTGTGTCCAGTAGCCTCATGGCTTAGCATCTATCTTGGCTTAGCACTGCCTTCATAGGCATGCGTAACCTCTGCAATGGTATGAAACAGCCTTGGCATTTTGTAGCACTTCATCTAGCGTTATGGGATGACAGCTTTTAGCTAGAAGTTGAAATGTGATATATTTTATTTCACTGCAGAAGAAAAATCCCAGCTGTTCTTGAGCTGGTGGTCATCAGAACCTAATGCTGTGGAAAGCACCTTACCCTGACAGAGAAAACGTTAAGACTATTGCTTGCTATGTTCTTCATGAAAAAAATTGATTTTGTGCACCCATCTTAAACATGTGTCTTTATGGTCAACAGACTGCTCAACCACAGTGGCAGTTCCTCTTTGCATCTGGAAAGATGTACTGTGCATGACCTGTGTCACTGCATTCTCATTATAGCTACCTGCCCATTAGCATAATCCTTTCGTTGTCATTACTTTGACAAATTACATGCTGGGTGCTGTTGCACACTCCAGCGAGGCAGTTTTCCTTCTAGACGTGGCATTTGTTCCTCCGGGTTAACTGGCAGTGCCTGTCTGGAAGGGGTGGAGGCACGCCTGGCAAGCCGGGGGAACCCCCGTCTCACCTTGCTTCTGCTTCTTTCATCTGTCGGTTCCATGTCCTTGTTCCCGAAACAGTGTGTCTTCCCTCTAGTGTATGTGGGTTTTTTCATGTTTAAGTTTAGCCAAAATTCAGGGGGGCTCAGGCCTGACTTTAGTCCAAGGACTGTAATTTTCACATGTACTTGCATGGCTTCTTTTTTGTTGTTTTCTTCTTCCCTTGCTCATGAACCCCTCTGCTCCATCTCCTGCCAGAAGATCTACTGCATCTGAGTTTTCTGCCTGCCTTTCTCTCTGATTAATGTACCCCATCACTTTTATGTGCATCTTCAGTGCCTGCTTTCCCAGCTGACTCCAGCTACCTGCTGCAGGCTGTGGCTTTAGCTCCTGTGCCTGCCAGCCTGAGCAGAAATGGTGGTTGTGCAGGAGAGCAGTGGCTTTGACAGAACACCCATTTGATGGCGTGATGTTCGGCAATATCCTAGTGCTGTCAGGATGCCAATCATGTCTCCAATGCTTTGACTGTCTGGTTAGGGAGTAGATTCAGAGGGTGTAATGGTACACTCGGTGAATGAAATCAGTATTACCTGATGGGCCCGACTCCACAGCGCTGTGTCCATCAGGCATCTATCTTAAGTGTTTCATGAGTATGTCTGTTGTTTAAGTCTGGGTAAGACCTGCACACATTCTGGTATTTAAGCAGGGACTTCAGAGAGTGTAGGTCAGTTAGCTGGCCTGGGTTGTAAGTCTTTATTTTTAATGTAGGTAGGTGTATTTTGGCTAGACTTCTCCACCTGGACAGCTTTGCAAGTGACATTTGTGATATGAATCTTGCCTGGAGCTGCCACTCTAGGAGGTGATGACGACTAGCAAGATGGTCAAGTTGCTGTGCGTATGCCTTCTGGTGGCTTTACAGTCTTGTATGTTCTGTAGGGCAACACTGACTCTGGGCAGCAAGAAAGGAGAAGGAACCTCCCTCAGTGCTGCCAAACTACATGAGTTATGCTGGACACACGCCGTATCAGGGGATGACTCACAGGATGATATGTCAGCTATGTGACCTTCTGAGCTGGGGCTCGGAGCCAGTTGGAGAGCACGGACTAGCTCGCTCAAGATAACTCGTGCTTTCTTTGTTATTGTTGTGCAGTGTCTTTAATGCCGTGGCTGATGTTGCCTGCATGGCCCAAAGCAGCTGATGAGGCATTTGACCGCTGGTAGCCCTCTTGGCAGGGCTCAGGTAGGGAAATAAACATGCGGAGGGTGGGGGTTGTTCACCTCCAGATGAACAAAGAAGGATCTCTTCCACTTGCCCTGTGTCAGAGCTTTTGGGATGATTTAGCATATCCAAAAATGCAAGTGGTTAGTAACACCATCCATATTATTGCAAATGCTTTGCAGACACAAGACATAGCATTTGTGGTGCTATGGCTGTAGTATTATAGTCTTTTTTTTATCATGCACCTTTATCGGGGCAGGGAAAGCTTGCTTTGTATGGTTGTGGCACTATCAAACTGCCAAAAGCCTCCACTTCATTTATCTTCAGCTCCTTGGAAGTGCTGATGGCCGTCAGCCAGGGTGCAAAAGACGGCTGCAATGTGAGAGTGATGGCAGCGCTCTTTTTCCAGCAGCATCTAGGAAGGATGTTTTTGTGGTGACAAGGAGCCAGGCACAGGTATAGGGACCCTGACTGTGCACACCTGAGAACACGGAGGGGAAGCCTCGCATGGGTCTGTTTTAATCCTTAGGGTTTAGAGCCAAATAGCTGCATGGGTTTGCAACAAGTGTGTCGGTCCTGTACACGGGAAGGCCACTCAGAAGCGTGGAAACGTGCCAGTAACTCTTATTTCAAGTGCTTGGATAGGTCATGTGCGTGGCGTAACTGACTGAGCTGCGCTGCCACTCACTTGTGTATCCTCCCTGTTGTCCGACTAAACACTGCCATGGGCATCCAGGAAATCCTTTCCACTGAGTCAGAGAAGGGACCCTGTTGTGTAATACAGGGTTTGTACTCTATCATGGCTTCCAGACGGGATTAGGACAGCTGGCTTTTCCTAAATTAATCTTCAAGTATGCTAGTGGGGCTGCAGCACCCACCCTTCATGGGAGTGTCCCTGACAGTATAAAATGAATTAAAGAGACACCAAAGCTCTGCTTTGCAGGGATGAGCAATGGCCACAGAACTTGCCAGGGAGAGCCGGCAGGCTCCAGCTTACAGCTGCTTCCAATCATTTCCATTTCCTAGATAATGGTGTTCATTTCCTTCCAGATTTTACTGGCCTGGGAACGCAGTAACATCTGTTCCTCTGGGTTTCATGAAAGATGAACTTCCTCACCGCAGAAAAGGCTTTTACAGGCCTTTTTTTTTGTTTGTTTTGTTCTCAGAACAGTTGCTTTAAGTGAGGTTTAGGTCTAAAAGACAATTATAAAAATTATAAGCTTGCCTCTGTGTTTGGCTTTTTGCTAAACAATTTCTTCTCCTACTTGTTCACAACACCAGTCCCAACTCCAAAAGCCTGTCTTCGCCGATGTTCAGGGCAGCACGCGGAGCACTGACAGCTGCGCCTGTGCCAAGAGCAGTGCTCCCCTGCGCTGCCTCATGTCGCACGAAAGCTGAACAGATTGGCAGTGCCACTAAAATGTACTGTGTTGTAGCCAATTCTACTGAGGAGGCATAGAACGCTACAGAAAGAAACCTTTCCCAAGCCAAGGTACATTCAATTTGCTGCACTAATATGAGTAAAATCTGAAAATGTTACAACAGTGAGAGTAAACAGATTATTTGCTTAGTAAAAAATACCTCTTTAAATGGTTGTTCTTCTGTCTAAGGTTGCACTTAAAGAGTTCTGGATTTTTTTTAGTACAATATGGCATAGTTCATCTCTATAGGGTCACTTATGGAACATAGTGGTGGGGTTTTTTTTGTTTTTTTTTCCCCCATAAAACCAAAACTAATTAGCATTGTTAAAAATACTACACACCTCATGGTTACCAGTAACATCATTCCTCATCGCTTTTCTCCTCTTTTCACTTTATTATTATATGGTAAAGAAGTACGTAACTCTTTAGGGAGGAAGAGCGAAGTAGTTAAGCATAATTTTATTCTCATGCAGCCCAATTCTAAAGAATTTCAAGCACCTAGCTATCTCGCTGTCTTCAGTGGAAGCCTAGCATCTCCTACAGCTTCTTGACACCTTTGGGGAAGGCGTTTATACAAATGACATCTCTTTTTGGGCATCGCATGGCCTTTTGACAAACTTGCCCAGACCTTTGCACACACGCAAGCCGTGACCCAGTGGACTGACTCTTTCCTAGGGCATCCCCTTAAGCTCAAGACAGAGCGCCCTGCCATCCCTTTGCCCACTCTGCTTCGAGATAACGTGTAACAGGCTGCCAGACTGTTTGGAAATAATCTTCTCCATCCATTTGCAGATCTGATCGGAAAGCCTCTGAGAGTTGAAGGTTAAGCAGTTCAAGTTCCAGCTGGAATAAGCAGGCTGACTTTATACATGAACTCCGAAATATGCATTCAAAAGTTACACCTGTAACTTTTGCACCACAGCTGCCTATTACCCATGCCCTTGAACTCAGAAGACCAGTAGGTAGCAGAGGTACAGAGAAACTAGCTTTGTCCTGCTACGGGCAAGCTGAAGCCAGTCTGCTCTGCTGCTGCTCTTTTTGGAGCACAAAATACCCAACAGTGAGTTTCAACAGGCTCACGACTCTCTGTCTGGGTGACAGCCACCTTGTGACTACACTGCTTCTACCCTTCATCTCATGCATGCAGTGCTCTTCTGATTTTTAAGATGTAAGTCCCAACATGCTAATAAATGTTGCCTAAACATTGGAAGTGTACAGGGGATAGAAATAAGCAGGTGAGAAAGCACAGCTGTAGCACTACTAAAGGTACTCATTCTTTTTCTCCTCTTTGTAATCTTTCAAAGACGGCATTGGAGCCAATTGTGTGCAATCTACTCAGGGATGCAAAAAAATGCTAGCAATCTTTTTTTAGAACTACTGTGTGGGAAGAACACCATTCCTCGTGGTTTTCCCAAACAATCACTTAAGCTGATGGTAATCCTGAGCAGGGCTGAATGCCATTTGGCTGGGGTGCACCGGGCATCCAGAACTGGGCCAAATCCTTGGGAAATGATCAGCAGCATTCCACCGCACAGATCCCTCAGCTTTTCCCCTAAGTACAGGGTCATTGGACTGAGCTGGTGGATGTATCAGTTCATTAACTTCATAAGTTAGTGGTTCTTGTTATGCAAATTAGTACTGAGATGTAAATTAACCTTTTCCCCGTTAGCTGTTAAAATAAAGGGTATAATCTCTATATTCAGGATGTTTGTAGAAGATTATTACTCACTAGCATGTGGATTTTCATTGATTATTTCCAGTTCTAGTAATCATTAACAACTACTGGTAGTTTAAGAATTACTTTTTATTTCAAAGGGCAGAATTTATTTGACTTTACACCAAGGTAGATTAAGTACACTGAACAGTTGTTACCTTTCCCTTCAATCATACTACTGTGTGAAGAGGCAATACATTCTACTGCTTGTGTTTTATCAGCTCTGAATTTCACCTTTAATATTAATAAAATATGTTGACATATCAAACAATGTAACTAATAGGTAAAGCAGAACAAAATGAGTCGCTATTTAAACTATTATTTTAGATCTTGCTTTCTTTAATAAAGTATATCAATCAAAAGACAAAGAGGTACAATTTAGAAGATAGATAACCAGAGGAAAAACTTGCAGAAATGTACAAGGTGAGATAAACTGAAGCTGAATAAAAGAACTGCATCAGAATACATATAATGAAAGTCTAAGAAATAAACCAAATTAACTTCTTGATTAAACATGACTAATAGGGAGACGCGTGCCCTATCTTGAGAGTTTTTAATTCTGCCACAGACGTGATGCAGTAAGTCAAAGCTGGGGAGGAAATAGAAAGGTGTCTGGGTGATGTTTTCCTAACCACAGATATGTGAATAATTGCATGTGTCTGTTCTGCCTGCCTTCTGGCCCCAAATATTCTACACTGGTCATTTTTCATTTGTTCTCTTGAAGTCCTTTTAGCCCCAAATATCCTCCCTAGTACAGCTTGATTCTGGACTGGTTGCTCAGACTTTGTTTTAGCAGAGCCGATCCTCAAGTGTCTAATGAGAGTTTAGTTTAATGCAACATATCTAGCAAAGAGCCTGAAGATGGAAAAAAAATTGTATCAAATGGGCTACTGGTAGGATCTGTTAGATTTGTTCTCAAATTAGGCCCATGATGTCTTGAGTGATTACTGTAGGGTATTACAAGGTTATTTTGTGTGCAAGTATGTGACAGAATAAGGGCTGTTCTAGTAATTCCAGAACTGCTTATATTTCCTCCTAAAATCAATATAACTGTATTATCCAGACAGACAACTGTTTTGGCTTCATGCTTTATTACAGGGATATCTAATTGCCTGAAGCTCTGCTTGTTGATCGAGCTACCAAATGAAACTTTATCTAAATATTAAAAATATCCAAGCACTTGGTCATCATTTAAAAATTGCCTGTGACAGGAAGGCTGTGAAGTCCGTTGTCTGACAACATCCCTTTCCTGTGGTACAAGGCCAAGTATATAGATGGAAACAAAATTATCAAAATTTCTTGGCTACTGCTCTTCCTCTGAGCCATCCTATGGCATGTCTATTTCAAAGCTCCTCCAGACATGTTTCACGGATTTATTATGTGAAACTCCTCTTTCTCAAAGAGAATTACCACTTATCAATTTTTAACCCAGGCTGTTTTGCTCACGTAGTTTAGAGCATGACCCAATTCAACTGTTGCCTCCGAACAACTGTGAAGGGGTGACAAGCCACGGCATGTGCGTGGGAATGAGTGACTTTTGCCATCAGAGATCATGTAATGTTGGAAACGTTTGAATTTCAACAGCACAACTCAGTCAGTTGAGGCAAAAGTCCACCTAATTGGGTCTCATACTGCTATGGAAACTATGCCGAGGGCTAAAAATACTATTTAAAAAGTAGAGTTTCTTTTCTTCTGCATTTTTCCACCAGCTCCTGACTTCAGTGAGAGTTGTTTCAAACCCTGTCTGAAAAGATGGAGCATTATGGAGCAGTTAAAGATGTTGTGAAGATGTTCTGTGACAGGAGTTCACTCTAAAGAAGCACAAATCTTGTGCTTTCACAAATGTTTCAAATGCACTAAAAATACCTTGCAAGAATTTTAAGTGTTTGTCTTGTTGGAAGTTAGGATGAACATACACACATTTAAGCACTGAACTAGTTATTAGAAAAACACATGCTTAATCAGGCTAATTTACAACCTTGACTGCTCTATTTTTTTAATCTTTGAATCCAGTTTTGTGAATTTTCAGTCCCCACTGACCTACTGTTGTGGAACTGTTCAAAGGTCCTTGTCTAAATATTAAATACCCTTGAAGTGTGATGGTACATTGTGTGCTACTGGAAGTGCTGCTGGTAGCGTGTCCGCAGTCACCAACAACATGGAGGCTCACCCACTGGTACCAAGAGTATCTGCTTTGTTATGCTCCCTTAGCTCCTTCCTTTCACCTCCTGAAGAAAGTCAGGTGTTTATAAAGAGAGAATTAGACAGGGGAGGGGAAAAAAAAAAAAACATCTTTCAAGGTTACATCCTTCAAGAATTAAAAAAGCATCAGGTGTTTTCGCATTAGTCTTTATGGGACTGTTTGTTTTTCAGTCTTGCAACTTGCAAGGAGACTTGCAACTCATGGCAGTTGCAAAGGAAAGCTGAGCCCCAAGTCACCTGGAGTGTCCATTCCTCTTCCCTCCGTGCAGCAACAGATATAAGAAAGTGCTAAAAATATCCAGACAGAAAGAAATGTGTGGGTTTGCTGATCAGTTTGCCATTTCAGAGGTAGTGGGGTTTTGTTGGTGCTAGCGTTATTCCCTGCACTCGATCAGAGTGGTTTCTATGTACTCCAGGGGAGCCTTCTGGAGGGTGGAGACTTTTAAACTATTTGGATTACCACTTATGATGAGACAGTTTCCATTACAGTTTGACTGCTTGTTTTGCTTGCTTGATTTTACCTTGTTTTGTTTTCTTCCAGGATGGGTAGCCCGGCTCCTAAGCCTGGGTGTCCTTGTAAGCTTAAGCTTCTACGTGGCCACAAGTGATTTTAACCTCAGTTTGTGAAAGGGCAAAACCAGACGTGTGAGAATCATAGAACTGTTTAGGTTGGAAAAGACCTTTAAGATCATCCAGTCCAACCGTTAACGTAACATTACCAAGTCCACCACTAAACCAGTTAAGGGTAGAGTAGCAATTTCATGTTTCCTGGCTTGGTGGCTGGGTTATTTATAATGAAAGTAAAAACTAGGAATCATTAAGATTGGAAAGGACCTCTAAGATCATCAGTCCAACCACCAACCCAACACCACCATGCCCACTAAACCATGTCCCAGAAGGCCACGTCTATCTGTTTTTTGAACACTTCCAGGGATGGGGACTCCACCACCTCTCTGGGCAGCCTGTTCCAATGCTTGACTACCCTTTCCATGAAGAAATTTTTCCTAATACCCAATCTAAACCTCCCCTGGCACAGCTTGAGTACGTTTCCTCTCGTCCTATCACTAACTACTTGGGAGAAGAGACCAACACCCACCTCACTACAACCTCCTTTCAGGTAGTTGTAGAGAGTGATAAGGGCTCCCCTCAGCCTCCTCTTCTCTAGGCTAAACAACCCCAGTTCCCTCAGCCACTCCTCATAAGACTTGCTCTCCAGACACTTCAATAGCTTTGTTGCCCTTCTCTGGACACACTCCAGCACCTCAATGTCTTTCTTGTATTGAGTGGCCCAAAACTGGACACAGTATTCCAGGTGCGGCCTCACCAGCGCCAAGCACAGGGGCACAATCACCTCCCTGCTCCTGCTGGCCACACTATTCCTGATACAAGCCAGGATGCTGCTGGCCTTCTTGGCCACCTGGGCCCACTGCTGGCTCATGTTCAGCTGACTGTCAACCAGCACCCCCAGGTCCTTTTTGGCCAGGCAGCTTTCCAGCCACTCTTCCCCAAGCCTGTAGCGTTGCATGGGGTTGTTGTGACCCAAGTGCAGGACCCGGTACTTGGCCTTGTTGAACCTCATACGGCTGGCCTCGGCCCATCGGTCCAGCCTGTCCAGGTCCCTCTGCAGGGCCATCCTACCCTCCAGCAGATCGACACTCCCACCCAGTTTGGTGTCATCTGCAAACTTACTGAGGGTGCACTCAATGCCCTCATCCAGATCATCGATAAAGATATTAAACAAGACTGGCCCCAATACTGAGCCCTGGGGAACATTGCTTGTGACTGGCTGCCAGCTGGACTTAACTCCATTCACCACAACTCTCTGGGCTTGGCCACCCAGCCAGTTTTTTACCCAGCAAAGAGTATGCCTGTCCAAGCCATGAGCTGCCAGCTTCCTTAGGAGAATGCTGTGGGAGACAGTGTCAAAGGCTTTACTGAAGTCCAGGTAGATGACATCCACAGCCTTTCCTTTGTCCACCAGGTGGGTCACCAGGTCATAGAAGGAGATCAGGTTGGTCAAGCAGGACCTGCCTTTCATGAACCCATGCTGGCTGGGCCCGATCCCTTGGTTGACCTGCACATGCCTGTTGAGCGCACTCAAGATGAACTGCTCCATAATCTTCCCTGGCACCGAGGTCAGGCTGACAGGCCTGTAGTTCCCTGGATCCTCCTTCTGGCCCTTCTTGTAGATGGGCATCACATTGGCAAGCCTCCAGTCATCAGGGACCTCCCCTGTTAACCAGGACTGCTGATAGATGATGGAGAGTGGCTTGGCAAGCTCCTCTGCCAGCTCCCTCAGTACTCTCGGGTGGATCCCATCCAGTCCCATAGACTTGTGAGCGTCCAGGTGGCGTAGCAGGTCTTTAACTGCTTCCTCCTGGACTATGGGGGAAGAAGGTTTTCTTTTTTTTTTTTTTTTTTTGCAAAGATTTTCTTCTGTGAGAGAGAAGGTTTTTCCTACATGGGACCATTAAATGGGATTCACTTGTGTGTGTCTTTGCCTGAAAGACTGCATCTCTCGGAGTGCCTCCTTGTAAGGTGCTGGAATTCAGAGGTGAAACCAACCAGCTTGGGACAAGGTGTGGCTGCAGTGCACTGTCATCTCCATCACTTCAGGGCTGGGTGGCACAGGCAGATGTTAACTGTCGGCCACCGACTGCCTGGCACTGCATAGCTTTGTATGTGACGAGCCAGCTTGTGTTCAGACTAAGTGCTCTGACCTTCGCTTAAATGCAGGCAGCAATTTTATGTGTCTGTTCTCAAAAGCAGCTGGAAGTGAGTTCATGGACTCACCTGAGCTCCCAGGCGCTCGCATGCGTGCTCGGCGCAGACATCTGGGCTATGATGGAGCAGCCAGATGATGTTGTCGCTTGTTTCTATTTGCTAGCACAAGGTTACCATGGCTAATATTTGAGAATCGGGAATGTGAACGGAAGATCCAAGTTTGCTCCCACTCCCTAGCCTGCCGTAGTATCAAGACCTGGACTGCAGTTTGGCAGGTGTCATCAGAATTAAACATTAAATATGATTGTGGGTGGAATGCATGAGGCTTGTAACGTTATGATTTAGGTATACTAGAGCACAAATAATATGCAGTGTGCTGGATGCGTATTGTGGTTTAACCTGGCAGGCAGCTAAAGACCACACAGCTGTTTGCTCACTCTCCCCCTCCCCAGTGGGATGGGGGACAGGATCAGAAAAAAAGAAGTAAAATTTGTGGGTTGAGATAAAGACAGTTTAATAGGACAGAAAAGGAAGGGGAAATAATAATAATACACAAAACAGGTGATGTGCAATGCAATTGCTCACCACCTGCTGACCAATAGCCATCCATTTCCCGAGCAGTGATCACAGCTTCCCAGCCAACTCCCCCCAGCTTATATAGTGAGCATGACGTCATATGGTATAGAATATCCCTTTGGTCAGTTTGGATCAGCTATCTTGGCTGTGTCCCTTCCCAGTTTCTTGTGCACCTGGCAGAGCATGGAAAGCTGAAAAAGTCCTTGGCTGGTGTAAGCAGTACTTAGCAACAACTAAAACATCAGTGTGTTATCAACATTATTCTCAAACTAAATCCAAAACACAGCACTATGTCAGCTACCAGGAAGAAAACGAATTCTATCCCAGCCAAAACCAGGACAATGCAGCAGGGGATGCTGCTCTGGTAGGTAAGTTGTTGGCTTCCGAAGATGAATGTTCTGATGTGTAAAGAATTTTGCATCTGAAAAGTGCTATAACCGATAATGTGCATGAAGAACAATGGCACTGTCTCACTGATGAAGATGAAAGAAAACCTGTTAACAAATAGAGTAAGAGGAAAAAATTGTGACTAACAGACTGAACAATTAAGACCATAATTCAGGAATTGCAATGCAATTTGTCCATGTAGTTGTGAAAGAAGTTTTGTCCTGTTTGTCTGGTAACATGGATGTAACATATGAATGCAGAAGAATCAAGGTTACCTGTAGGTCAAATTTTAACACGAGAGCTAGAGTCACTTTATTATTTGGGCATATAGAATGCACATATTCACATGGTTTCCCTTGGGAAGTTATAGACAGAAAAGACCTAGCAATTGAGGGTTTTAGTGCATAATTGTACCCCATAGAACATAAGTGCATTGTTCTTTTGTATTTTAAATAAATCTAGTTCCTTTTCTTCTCCTTTAATACTCATCTCTCTTCGTAATTTAATTTTGAGGCAGTTAACAAAGGATGTCAATACTGAAAACCAGGCCATGGGGTAAGGAAGTGAACAGGATACCCCATTGATGCCACGAGTGGGGAATAAATGTTGCCTCCTGAGACTCTGTTCTTGTGCAGTGATTTTCAGTGGCAGACAATCTTCCCCAATATTCAGGTTAGGAAATGAGTCAAAAGAGAAGCATTTTAAATATTATCATTTTGCAAAGATTTGGTTTTGTATTTTAATCACCTCCTTTTCTGTTTATTCAAAACCAAACAGCAATTCTAAGGCTTTTATGCATTTCTTGGATTTCATCCCTTAGTGTCAGTCTTTGCATATCGTCCTCAATAAACCTACTTCTATTATTTGCTTACTCTGTCATGTACACTAAAAAACATTGTATAGTGTCTCTTAATCAAGCTAGGAATGTTCCAGGCCCTTGTAGTTTCTCTTCTTGTCGCTTTCCTTTGAATTAATTTCTCACTGCCCATATTTGCCTGGAATGAGAGTGATGAGAAATGAGCTATGGTCTTACTGCTGCACTACAAGGGGAAGATTATTTTGAATTTTTGCTATTGCTTGTCACTCGAGGTCATTCCCTCAATTATTACCTTCTAGGTGAATTATTCTTCTGAATATTTTCCTCCTTGTTGGATTTCTGAGCTATTACACCTAAACATTTAAACTTCCATTTTCTTAGATTAAATAGTAACTTCATTTACTGCTTACGCTTCTATGCTCAGAGGAAGCTGTTCCCTATCCTCTGTAGAATCGAATGGGGAATGTTTCTTGTGACTGAGCACCTTTCATTTGAATTGATACCAAAATGTTACCCAAGTGTGCAGCAAGTTAGCCTCACAAAAGAAAAATTTGTTTTTAGGGACTGCTGCTAGAATTGGTAGGAATACTCAAATAGAGTCAAAATTGCAGTGTCTGGTCCTCAGTTCTCTTTTGGAAAGCATTACCCAGCAACAAATGAAATGGAGCCAACATAACCATTTAAAATAGCAAAGTAAACAGTTCATGTCGTAGTCAAGATAATCCTTAATTTCTGCTGCTTATCTGAGATCTGCCCTGCAGATCTGATGGGAGGATTTAACCTTCCTGAAAGCTGTTATCAGTGTATGTGCTTGAACTGGGAAGACCTCTTTCCACCTGCTTTTCAGAGCCCTTTCTCCTAGAGGATTAACGCTGCTATGCCCCTTTTAGAAAGAAAAACCTCTGAAATATGGATTATTTTTAGAGGAACTAGGAATATTTTGCTACAGTACAGCTTAAGGGAAATACTTAAAAAATAATGCCTATTTAAAAGATCTACTTTTTTTTTTTAACTGAAGAACCATGTTATCAAAAATTCTCTCAATTTTTGTCTTACAAAAATACATGTATAGTTGTGGAAATTAAAAAGAGACTCATTGGCTTATGGTTACTGCCGGTTGTGTAACCAACTCAAAAGCTATAGGGAATTTTAATTTCAAATTTCTTTTCACTATGTTGGAAACCATTTTTGTAATTTTCTGTTTCTCTTGGGAGACTGTGTGAAACACAGAATGGCAGAGCAGATGGCCTGACTTCTATTTCCAAAGAGACGAGTAATATCTCTCTGTTGAAGAGGGAAGTCTAAAGGGGGTTTCACTGAGGTATGGGAAAGCCCAGTCTAACACCTGGATCAAAACAAAAATCAGTCAGTTTGACAGGTTTAATGTATAACGCTTTTCACAAGCAAATGGGCTTATTTCTGGTGTTATCTTTACTACATTTCTTATGGCTTATTTTAAAAGTAAAAAAAAAAATGCACCTTTAAATTAAGACTCTCTAATATACCTGTGCCTTTGGGAGGAGGGGAGAGAATCACTGGGTGAAACTTCTCAGGCTTAGTCATAGTAGGAGCAAGGAGTGATGGCCTGAAATATGCAGCAAAAGTTCTCAGAATAGAGAATGAGTCACAATAATGCCCTTGAACTTTGTGAACCTGAAACTATATTTACCATTTTGCATTGTTCCTGAGCTGTGTATTTGTAGTTCCACACACAGAGCAACTTGTCTTTTCTGCCATCAAGAGCTAAAACACGCACGAGGAAATTTCCAGAGAGAGAAATTGAGAATTAATTTCTTGTAGTGAGTTTTAAGAAAACTTTTATTGAAGAATACTTGTGTTGGGAGGTTACTGATGTGAAGGTGATACTAAAAGGTTAACTAAAGGCAATAGCATACAAAGTAAAAAAAAAAAAGTAAAATTAAAGAGTTCACATAGGGTCAAGAATGTGTAACACTGGGTACTGTCATGAAAGGGAAATATTTTTGTTGATGTAGTACTTTTTTTTTTTTTCTTTTCCTTCCCACAACCTTATTTGCAATGTTTTGAACAGAAACCAGAGCACTAGAAAGATCCAGATCATTCCACTTTGCATTCTTCCCCCCCCCCCCCCCCCCCCCAGTATAAGAGGTGAATTAGACAAGTTTTTGCACCAGGTCAGTTGCTAAACAGCTGGCTTGTGAAAGAGCGCAGGTGTCACACCAGAAATACCACCTTGGCACTAAAAATCAGCAGGGAATCTTGTAAGTGTCTGCAGAACTGTGTGTTCAATTAGTGACCAAATGCACATACTGGAAAGGCACTTGCTGTCTCCAGTCTTACAGCAGCAGCCCCTGCAGAGAGAATGGAAAAGGTCCTTGAGAGACTTCTATCTTTAGAGTATTTTACATAATGGAATTTAAAAAATTAGAAGTATTATTATGGGGTGGCAGGATAAAAGAGGCAGTTATTGACTTGCCAAAAAGACAGCAAATGGAAATCCAGAATGAGTTCCAGGAAATATAATAGGTAATGTAATAAGTATGTGAGAACTGTAGGTACTTTGCATTTTTGTATGCGAAGTAAGCGTAGCCGAGGATTACACATCCCACACTGATATTTCAAGTTTCCTTGTTCAGTGGGAAGGAAAACCACTGGTGCGCTGAGGCTCATTTTATAGGCGTAGATTATCAGCTAGCTTTAAATCTGCTTCCAAAAACTCTCATGGCTGTTGTGACAATTTATTAGCAGAAGGAACTCCTGTGGGCATTTGCGCTGTGGTCTAAGTGTAAGCAAAGGCTATTTGCAATGTCTATTTGTAGCGATTATCTCAAACTCAGAATGCATGGAAAACAGGCAACAAAAAACCCCTCTGTGTTTTATGTGGCTCTTTAAGAGCAATTTACTACGCCGAGACTTTCAGTCTGGGGGGTGGTGGAAAATAGGCTATCAGTATCTTCAGAGTAAAACATGTCCAATAAAGTGTGCAGCAAGATCATTTTAACTCCCAACTACAACTTCTCCACCCCCGCCTCCCCCAAACATAATAAACATACCAAAAGAAATAAACCTCATGTGCATGGGGAAATTGTTCACAAGGAAATTTAGCAGTAATAGACTCAGAACTCCAGAAGAATTTACATTTTTGCTCAGAAAATGGTGATTCCTGAAGTGAGACAGCTAGCAGCAATTTAAATACTGGTTTCCACGTTGTCATTACCGAGGAAGTAGGATGACAACAGAGCTCCTCTTCTACTGTTACCCATAATGGATACAATTTACTAATACTGACTTGTACTCATCTAGGACAAATTTAGCAATTGGTTATGCGTGCAAAGAGTTTCACTAAGTGACTGCAAAATCTGTGACTTCCAAGATGCGATATACTGGCAAGCAGCATGTCAGGATGCGGTGACAGAAGCTTACGTATGCGTGAGGCGTGACATTTGTACCTTGGGCTGAAGCCCTACGGTTACTCTCTGCTACTCTTCCCACTTTGGCCTCTAGCATCGCATTACCATGGGTCAGTGCTTCCCAAACCCAGACCTGTAGATGAGCAGTGAGCAAAATTTTCACACTCTGCTTAAATGTTTGATGATGTGAAAATGAAGAAGAGCCGCACCCAATTCTTCTAGGTGCCCAGGTGTTTTACTTCCACCCAATTCATCTAGGTGCCCAGGCGTTTTACTTCTTGCCTGTGGTTTTTTTAAGTTGTACGCTTTGGCCTCCACAGCAAGTTCTGGCAGTGAGCTACGCAATTACATTTTTATTGCAAGTGCGTGGAAACCCTTTAGTAGGTCTGCACGTTAACAGAAGCATTTGGCCCAAAGAGTTTGGGAAGTACTCTTCCCGCTGAGGGCATTTCTAGCAATCTTTTCTCCCCTGAGCCCTTTCCTACGGTGCCCGACGGGTAGGACGGGGGTGGCTGACGGAGGCCTCTGAGGCGGCTGCACCCTGCCCACACCGCTCCAGCCGCACCGGTGACCGCCCGCTCCTCTGTCCCGGCAGAGGCGGTGCACTTGATAGTTAAAAACATAAATTTAAAAAAAAAAAAAAAGCCTGTATCCATGGCAACCTAAACCTGACACCGCCGAAGCCCAGCCCGTTTCTAACCCCTTTGCAGAGGGGGGGAAGCGCCGCCGGGAGCGTTTCAACCGCCCCGGGGCCCGCGGGGCCCCCCGGGCGCGGCCGGCGCCGCCCGCTGCCCCGCAGGTGCCGGCCTCGCCCCGCACCCCCGCCGCTGGGCCGCGGCCCGGGCCCTCCCGCGCTGCCGGCGCGGGGGCGGCGATTACTCAAACTTCCCCCCCCCCCCGCTCAGGAGCCGGGGCCGAGAGAAAATGGCAGGCGGCGGGAAGGGCGGGGTGACCTCGCTGCGGACGGCGACGGCGGCCCCGGCCCGCTACGCGCCGCCGCCCCGCCGCTCCCCTCGGCGCGCCACCGCCCGGCCCTGCGGCGGGTGCGGCCGCGGGGGGGCGCTGCTCCGCCGGCGTCCCGCCGGCCGCGGCCGCTACCGGGGGGGGGGGGGGGTACCGGTGGTGGTACCGGTACCGGCCCCGCCGCCCGCGGGCCCCGCGCCGCCGGCCTCGCGTGCCGAGACCCCAGCGGCCCGCAGGCGGCTCGTCCCGCGCGGGGGCGTGGCCCGTCCGGAGTGGCGTCCCTGCCGGCCAATGAGCACGCCGCCTGCCTTGACAGTTAGGCGGCCGCAGCCAATCGGGCGAGCGGGGGCGGGCGCGGCGGGGCGCGAGCGGCGCCGCAGGCCGCCGGCTGGGGCACTCGGCCAGAGGGAAGTGGCGCAGCATGATGCGGCTGTGGCGCGCGGCGCTGCTGCGGGAGCTGCTGCTGCTCGGCCCGTCGGGGGCGGCCGGCGGCCCGGGTCCCGGCGCCGGCCCCAGGCGCCTCCCGCCGCCGCTGGCCGCCTTCGGAGTGAGCCCGCCCGCCTCCCGCCGCGGCCCGGGGCTGCCGCCGCCGCCGCCTTCGGCGCGGGGCTTGTGCACTCGCTCGGAGGGAGCCTTGGAGGAGCCGGGGAAGGGGGCGCAGGCGCCGCCGCCGAGCCCCGGCGAGCCCCCCGCCGACAGCGGCCACAACAATAACCACGGCGGCGGCAAGGAGCTGGCCGGAGGCGGCGGCGGGGGGGAGAAGTGAGTGCGAGGGGGGCGGTGGGGGCGTGTGCCGGGGCGCGGGCGGCGCTGGGCCGGGCCGGGCCGGGCCGGGCGGCGGGGGATGCGGAGGCGCCATGTGAGGGCCGCCTTCCCCTTCGCACGCGTGGTGCCTGCGGAAGGGGGCCGGGCCGGGCCGGGCGGGGCGCGGGGGCCGCCGGGCCGCTTCCCCGGCAGGTGCGAGGGCCTGGCCCGCCGCAGGGAGGGCGCTGCTCCGCGCACGCATCGCCTGTCCCGGCGGCGAGGGGGGTCCGGCGGCGGGCGGGGGTCTGGCAGGGCGGCGGGGCGGGCCGCGCTGCGCCTGTGCGGGCCCGGCTGCCGCCCAGCTCCGGGCGGGTGCTCGGGGCGCCGGCCCAGCGCCCTGCTGCGGGGCTGCGCAGCCCACTGGGGCCCCGCGGGTCGGGAAGGGCGGGCTCGGAAGGGGGAAGGAAGCGCAGACGCGTGGCGTGGGGAGCGTGCGGGCCTCTCGGGGCTGCCCTCACCGCTGCGTGGGGTCCCGTCCGCGCTCTGGCCTTCCACTTGGCTTGGGGTCCCTCCCACATACGGCTGTGAGCACATGCGGGGCGGGGGGGGGCCTTGTGTCGTGGCTCAGAGGAGGCAGCGTGCGTTAGCGTGTTTGTTCTCGCGCTGCTACCTGCATAAAATATTTTCCAAGAGAAGTGAAAGCTGTGTCATCTTACATTAATTATTAAAGGCAGCGTGCGTGGCGTGTAGTTCTGCCTTGGAAGTTTTGCAGCGCTGTCTTCTCCACATCTGTACCTGGTGCAGTTAGGGTTAGATGTTACCACCAGTTAGTGGTGCGTACGAATGTTCATAGGTGCTGCAGCGTGTGTCCCTGTGCCAGGAGGTCCTCATTTGTCCGTAGGTGACAAGGGTGCATGCAGGTAATAGAATGAGAAGACTGTATATGCGTATGAAGTTAATACTCCTTCACTTAGAACTTGAAATATTCTTAAAAGAATATGGTCAGGGACTAATCAGCTCCAGTTTGTGTCCCTGGTAATGACCAGTAATGGATACCGGGGATAGAGTAGAATGATGAGGTAAATGGATTGATGGTTCTCTTTAGCACTCTGCTTTGTTAGTCCTCAGCATTATGCAGGTCTTGAAAAAGTCTGGTTCATTTTCCACCTCCCCATCTGATAGTTTGCTTGTTGCTTGTCTGAAGCTGGGTATGCTCAGTATCTCTGATAGCCTTTTATGAGAAGTTTGACAACTTAACTGCAAGCCCCACGAAGATCCATCTCCTTTGTGTGTGTTTGGAACATGCCCTTTGGCCTTCCTGTAGGCAGCCCCTGTGTCTTTGTGCTGCTTACGGGGCAGCATAATTAAAATCTAAAACCAAGCTGCTTTCCCAGGCTTTGCCATGCTTATTACCTAGATGAAAAAAGCAAAAGACAGGAAATAAGGCCAGTAAGGAAAGGAGTACCTTGCTTTAACACTGAGCAGTCTTTGTTGGCTTAATGCTAAGAGGAGGCCTGGAAAAGATTCCACAAGGCCAGGTGGGAAGGCTTCAGCCCTTAGCTTGTTAATAGTTCTGCTTTTGAGTTGTGGTTTTGAGGTTTTTTTTTAGCATGAACTTGTACTCCTTTGACATGGCAGGCTTGTTCTTCTTGTTCTTCTCCCCTTTCTCCCACCAAATGTCTTAGCTGTTCAGCTTGGTTCAAGCCTTTTGTTCAATCAGGTATAGTCTTCTTTGACAGCAGAAACTATAAGTGATGCCTTTAAACACCTTAAAAAATGCATGCACGTCAGGTTATATAACCGCATACAATATAATACACAATCATGTATGATTATTTTTATATTTATACTATTGTTCAACATATATGAAGCTTCCTCTTTGAATTAGCTCTATACATAATGTTTTGGAACAAAATAATACTCAGCTGTGGCTCCAGTAGGTGTGGTTTATAAAGGTTGTACTTCTATTTTCAATGAGAAATATAGACAGTACCATTAAAAACTTAGGAAAAACCAGTATGCTAACTGTGAGGGGTTTTTGAGAATGCTGAAAAGGTGATTTATTAAAGAGGTAACATTTTCTTCAACTGAGCTTTTATAACAGCTTCCTACAGCCAGCATAATTTAGGGAAATCCTATAATTTCTAATAAGTCTGGTAAGTCTATGTAGCTGGAAACCAGTTACACAGTTTTAATCATTTTTGTCTTTTGACGAAAGGGTGTATTTGAAAGTCAGATGCTTGTTTGAGCCTTACTGCAAAAGGAACAAGGAACAATTATATAAAACATGCAGCATATAGTTATGAACAAGGAAAAAGCTGGAAACAAACGTTTGTTTTCAGTTCAGGCTGTGCAGGAATTCGTGGTGGCACATTAGCCAGGCTGCTGGATGCTTTCATTCTTATTTTTCTTAATGCAGAATTATGAAAATCTTCCTTAAGCATTTGTAAATGGTACATTACATGTGGAAATCATTGCTATATTAAGACAAGAGTACAGGATTCAGAAGAAAAGTGAAATTCTTCAAAAGACAGGTTTCTGGACTAAAGTGACAGCTGGCTTAAGTCAGTGTAGTCTGCGTGTGCTGCCGATTCCAGCGCTTTGCCATCCAGCAGTATGTAACATTTGAGTTGTATTTGGCAGATGATTTGTGGACCCAACTGGGAAGACAGTAGTCCTTTTTATGCTTGCTTTCTTTGTTTGTTTTGGGGGATTTTTTTTTTTTTCCTATTTGATTGTAAGGTTACGGTTCTAGGATACTGGAATAACCTATAGTGTCAAAAGACAGCACTAAGATTTTCTTGCTTGTTTCCTTGCTTAACAGTCCTTGTGTATAGAGAGTAGGAGTTGCAAGTGAAAACCTAAAATGTTTTGTGCAAAGACTGTACAGATATTTAGGACAGTTCAATTCCTCAGAGGGAATAAATTATGAGGTCTTGTGGCTGATGAAATAACTAGTATCCCATTGCATAACCAGATCCCCTTGTGCATTTTTTCCTGAACATCTTCCACCACCTCCTTATCCCTGCTGTCCAGCCTTCACTCTGTGTATCCACCTGAAACTTAATATATTTTGGAAAGGAGAAATATTTGAGCTTAAACTGAGAGTGGCCAGAGAGTGGTAATTTTGATTAATGAAGGCTGTGGATTAAAATGCAATCATATCTATGTTCATGCTTAAAATACTTAAAACACAATAACCTAGTACAGTCCTAAATTATAAACTTGTGTAATATTTAATAGTGTTTACTTCTACTTTCAGTATAACTGCATTGTTTCCTTTTACTTTCAGTATAAGTGTGTATTGTTTTTCCTACATCTTATGCTGGACAGTACTAGGTTCAAACATAGTTTATCTTAGTTTAAACTATTTCTAAATTACAGAGGCCTTGATTAAGGTGAGAGGGAGGAGCAAAACATGAGCAACCCTGATTTTTAAAGCATAGCTAAATTGCAATAGTGATGGGTACTAGTATATGGAATATAGCAAAATGGGTAATCGCTAAACCACGATACAGGGACGGGGCATCTACCACTTCTCTGGGCAACCTATTCCAGTGTTTCACCACCCTCATTGTAAAAAAGTTCTTCCTCATATCTAATCTGGATCTGCCCTCTTTTAGTTTAAAACCATTACTCCTTGTCCTATCGCAACAGGCCCTGCTAAAAAGTTTGTCCCCCTCTTTCTTATAAGTCCCCTTTAAATACTGAAAGGCTGCAATAAGGTCTCCCCGCAGCCTTCTCTTCTCCAGGCTGAACGACCCCAACTCCCTCAGCCTGTCCTTGTAGGAGAGGTGCTCCAGCCCTCGGATTGTTTTTGTGGCCCTCCTCTGGCCCTCTCCAACAGGTCCACGTCCTTCTTGTGCTGAGGGCCCCAGAGCTGGACGCGGTGCTCCAGGTGAGGTGTCACCAGAGCAGAGTAGAGGGGCAGAATCACCTCCCTTGACCTGCTGGCCACGCTTCTTTTGACGCAGCCCAGGATTCGGTTGGCTTTCTGGGCTGCAAGCGCCCATTGCTGGCTCATGTCCAGCTTTTCATCCACCAGTACCCCCACGTCCTTCTCCACAGGGCTGCTCTCAATCCCTTCATCCCCCAGCCTGTATTGATATTGGGGGTTGCCCCGTCCCAGGTGCAGGACCTTGCACTTGGCCTTGTTGAACCTCATGAGGTTCATGTGGGCCTACTTCCTGAGCTTGTCCAGGTCCCTCTGGATGGCATCCTGTCCCTCAGGCGTGTCAACCGCACCACTCAGCTTGGTGGCATCTGCAAACTTGCTGAGGGTGCACTGATCCCACTGTGTCATTGATGATGATGTCAAACAGTACTGGTCCCAATACAGACCCCCTTAGAGACTGCTGTTCATGACAGTTGTTGTGACCTCATGTTTTTATGACTGGTGTCTTATGGTTAATAATGAGCCTGAAACTATTACTAGCAGTGTCATATCTTTATATCTTTTGTTCTATAAATTCTGTTCTGCATTTTGCCAGTTACATCTTGAAGTACAAACTAGGAATTTTTCACTGTATTTGAAATTTCATCTCTTTTCTATTGTAGAAATTATAATTCAGCTTTTGTTAAAATGAAATCCTCCATGGAATGTGGTATAAGCATTGTACTGATGCAAAAGGAGGAGCTAAAGGAAGGAATGATATAGATGGCAAAGTCCCTGTGCTTGGAATTCCTGCATTCTGTTTTTCTTTATATTTAAAGAGCAGTGTGGAGCATCCACCAGTATTCTAGTCCACAGATTACCACTGAAGAAGTCTAGTTATGTAATAGTCTGGTGCTTAATTTTTTTTTTTTTTAAGAAGGGAAATAAGTATGAAAAGTCATTATTCATGAAATGGAATAAACTGGAATTTCCACTTTAATTCGACCGTGGAAATTGCAAGTTCCCTGACTTGAAAAACAGCTTTTTATGCGTGCTGAACAGCACTGTCTTGCTAAGTGTGCTCACAGTGCCAAAACATAGCTTTTAGGTTAAGCAAACATTAGTTACTGACATCACTGACCTGATAAACTGCAGAGCAAGCCTTTCCACCTCTATTTAGCTGATAAACTTTATCAAAAGGTGGACTATTTGACAAAGAGCAATTTTCTGTAAATATATTGAATGCCATCCTCTTTGCTTTGGCAGTCAGTGCAGATCCATTGTTAAATTAGGCTGACTGACCCAATATTGAACAGCAGCAGATGTGAAGGATATGGAAAGTATGTCATGAGAGAATTTATGCTGCGAAAGGTGTACATCTCTTTAATAGATTAAAATCTTATGAAGAGGCAGATAAAAATCTTGGATGAATGTCTGAAGTGTTTTTCCTGCACCCTTCCAGATAGAAATTCCACATTTGGAACAGCTGTAAAATTCTGAGTAGTGGCTCAGAAACTTGTAATTAAATAGGTTATCAGTTAAAATTTCTCAATGTGTTTGCCGGCTTCTTTTGTCAAAGTGAAATATGGAAGTTTCCTCTGTCAGACCTTCAGCAATCCAGTAATGAGTCTTGTAACAGAGATATTCTTTAAAACATGAAATCTTGACGCGTTGGGAGTTTAGTAACATGCTCTGTGTAAATGGGGACAATGTAGGGGTGTAGACTATGTAACTCAGCATAGCTTTCAAAAACAAAGTATGTAGCTGTAGAGTTAGGATGCAGATACAGGATGAAGCTTTAATTGCTGTGTTAGTAGTTTTGGTTCTGTTGGCTTGACTGGACATACTGTTCTCAAAAGATTGAAAGCACAATGTGCTGCGTGGAAGACTTGAATTTTCTTTAGGAAAAAGGGTGTTCAGTAATTTGCTTGAGGTAGTTGCAAGCATTTGTCTTGGTTGAATTGCCAGCCTGTCTGTGCATTAGTCAGCCAGCATCATTTAAAAAAAAAATCCAGACTGGAAGACAAGGAAAGTTCTGTTGGCTTACAAAGCTGTCTTCTGTTCTTAGTATGTAAGTACAGTGTTTTAAATAAATTGGAAAATGAGAAGTGAGACTTTTACTACTGGTTTTCACTGCTAGTTATGAGGAAAGGAGGGAGGCGAGTGCAGTCTAAAGGTTGTCTTAAATTTAGAAGGGTATTTGGATATAATCAGATTTTTATTAAAAATAATCATAAATCTGACCTGTTGTTGAGCTAGAGTAAGCTAGTATTGGGAGAGGAGGGAGGATTAAGCGTCAGTCTGTAAGATTGTATTGGCCTAGCTAGGGTCTGTGCTTGGTTGTAGTATTTTATTTTCATAGTTATAACTGAGTACTGATATTCAAAGAATTACTAATTTTGTGAAAACTTTTCATGGCTAGAATTCAGATCTGCTTTTTGTACACACATGCATACATGTATAACAACAGATAAATTGCCAAGGAGCATTCTAGTTTTGGGCAGTAACTTTTATATATTACAGTACAGTAACAAAGTATTACCAATATTATTAGATTATAAGATTGAACTTTAAAATTGATGGCTAAAATAATGTAAGACTGCATTTTAGTTAGTGTACGTCTACATTTACTAGAGAACTGTTTTGGTGTTATTTATTTTTGCTTATCAAACATCAGAACATTGGCTTTCTCTAAACTGACTTTGTCTAGAAACAAACCTACGCACTTCAGGGGACTGAGAGAATTGATCCAAAGCCCTTTGCTATCACTGCCTCTAGCAGTTCGGACGCGTACATTCCAGCTCTGTGCTCTGGTGCTGTACTTACTGAGTACAGACTTGTGCTCCTGCCTGCTGCAGGGTGCTTTGGAATATCGGGGAAAGGCAAAACTCTGAGGTTAAACCGAAGACTTCGAGGGAAAGCTGTCAGTGTTGCAGCTTTCTCTCTTGGAAGGAGTCTTGATGCTTAATCTGCTAGGTTTCCTTCACGTTTCACTTAAAATGGAGGTATAAGTTGCAAAAAAATGCAGGCATGCAGGAAGCATATCTCAGAGTAAAATAGTTAACACATGGAATACTTGGAAAGCCAGTGTATTTACATTGCTAAACATAGTGACCATTAAAGATGTACCTACGCTGCACGTTAACTTACTCTGCGAAGTACGCACGATGAGAGTTACTGCTTCTGGTGCCGGAGCTGGTTCAAGTTACTGTAGTGTGCTGCAGATGGCTTTGCTTGCTTTTACTGTGACTGTTGTGGCTTACGTAAGCTTCTAGAAGGACAAGGGCTTTAGGACTCCTCCTAGGAGTTCCTAAAAACAGAACTGTTTTGAAGAAAATAATAGACATTCATCATCTCTTTACTTTCTCTTGCCTGTGGAACCATTGGGTCACTCTGCTTTCACAACTTTATTATGAGGCACGTAGGACTTCGTGTCTTATAAATACTTTATCCCCTGTGCGCGTAACACGTCTGTCCTCTCTAACATCAAGAAGAGGGAAACGTGATGAATCTGCTCAAAAAAACTTCTAAATGTAATCTTAGCAATAAATGTGTGTCAGTAAAAACATGATTATGTTGCAGTTAAAAACGTTTGCAATTGTGTATGTATGCTACTTTTAATATTACTATTTTTTTCCTACTTAAAGCTGAATTAAGCTTTTTGTTCCCTGATAGAAGTGGTCTTTGAAATTAATGGTAGCAGTTATATTGGTAGTGAAAACGTGTTTCCTTGTGAATAATGCAAAAATGTGTATAAATAAAAATATGCACTAAACTAACCTATGCATGTTTGGTTTTCTTTTGTTTGGTTTTTTTTTTTTTTTCAGTAAAATGAAGCAAGGTCTCCTTCCTAGCTTAGAAGATCTGCTTTTCTATACTATTGCGGAAGGACAAGAAAAAATACCAGTTCATAAATTCATAACTGTAAGTTCACTGTTCAGAGTGCTGTATGAAAGCTAACTACTGCAAGTTGTTTTGGTTTTTTTTTTAACAGTCTAAATGCAAGAATACAAAGCAAAGAATTTCTGTTATACATGATTAGCTGCAGCAAGGAATATTCTGCCTCCCCCCCACCACTGTTTACTGTATTCTGTGTGGGTCCCCCCCCCCCCCCCCCCCCCAACACTATTTCTGTAATTAAATAAGAGAATGACTGTACTAGTTGTTATTCACTGCTTTGCTATGCAAAAGAGTATGTTTGAAAGATCTGTGTCTATGTCAGGACTGGGTAGTATTTGCACTTGCGTAAAATGTAGTTGGACCACTGTGGATTTCAAATGCCATTAATCCTTTGACATCAGATGCAGCCAAAATGGCAGAAGGAAATGGCAAAATGATCAATAAGGTGTCAGAATGTCTCTGTGTTGGTAATGCAGTGGCAGATGTCTCTTATCTTGATAAATGAGACGGAGCCATAGAGAACTTGATTGTAATAGCATATTTTTTTCATTTTGGTAATTATTGTTTTATTGTAATAGGCACTCAAATCAACAGGATTACGTACATCTGATCCACGATTGAAAGAGTGCATGGATATGTTAAGACTGACCCTTCAGACAACTTCAGATGGTGTTATGCTGGACAAAGACCTTTTTAAAAAGTAAACTTTCTGTCAATAATGTAACTGTATAATTCTGAATGAATGTTGTCTGTGTGTTACTGACTGCTGTCTTAGGAGAGACATATATAAATCAATGTGTAATTAGAAAGGGAGTCAAACACAAACTCCTACTGATGCTATTTTCATATGAGTTTGTTCTCTGGTTTCATGCAGCAGACAGATTGTGTGATCTCTGCAAGAGCTTAATGTATCAGTGTGGTTTCCATGTGTATCTGACCCCATACTGTAACTCTTGGTCAGATGCCAAATTGATGCAGCATGGAGTATTTAGTATGAGTACATAAAAATTCTCTCTTGCTGCATCATCCGTTTTTAATCTGAAGTTCAGGATGCTGCTTCTGTGTAGTGAGGTGTTCAGAGTATGTATGTAGTTAATTCTAAAAGTGAGTATATGAAAAATAGAGTGAAGTTAAATTTCAGCGTATGTAGAGATGAGAGCAGTTAGGACTGTAGACACTGCTTTGGTCTGTTTTGAAAAGATTTATGTGCCATATTTTAGTGGTACTTTTTTTTTTTTTTTTTTAAGGAAAGTTGGTGGTCAGTTAGCTGAACAATATAAACACTGTTCAGGTTGTCTTCAGTTCATTCCAAGCACACTCCTTTGCTCCCCTGCTTAGAGTTTTTGTATGCCAAAAGATTGGAAATCTTAAAGGCTCTTAAATCTTGAAATGAAATTTGTAGACTATTTTTGAGTCTATATTTTTATTCCATTTACAGGGTAAATGACAGAATATCTAAAACTTGATTCTTTCATGAAGAGTATAGTTTTGTGAAAATTGGTACATTTTTGTTGTTCTGTAGCATTTTTTGAATTTGTGAGCTAATGCTGTTTAGTGCTATTTCCTTTCAGTTGCAATTTAAAAATGTGTGTATAAAAGGTGTGTTTACATATATAATTGTGTATATATTATATATGTGTAAGTATATAAAATGTATAGTGTACAGTATATGCTTATACTGTATATTTACACAGGTTTTATAAATATAAACATTAAATATTTATGTTGTGTATTTTTTTAAATATTTATATAAACATATTTGTAAGTACCTTGAGCAAAAATGAATGTCTGTGTGTGTGGAAAAAATAACAGACCAGTCAACTCCTTAATCAAATGTGGGATACTTCTTAAAGGTGCAACATAGACTGACTTTATTCCTGTGTTTAAATTCAAGACCAGGTCTTCACTGGTTATTTGTCAGCACAGTAAAAACTGTAAATTGTTAGTCAGAAACCTTCCTGGGCATATGGTTGGGTTGGAAAGGAAATGCATTTGCTATTAAGCATTACATTTATATTAGAAAGCTTGTTTGTAATAGTAAAGTATGAATTATGTTTTAGGCAAGGGCTCTATATTAAAGAAAGGACAAGTGATTGCTAATTAGAGGGCTGAAGATTAGCCCGTGTTCTACGTCATATCTCTAGGATTTGATGCTCTGTGTTAGGGGAGTGGTTGTTACTCTGACAATTTGTGGAAAGCTGACATGGTTGCTTCTTGTGTAGGAAGAGTTTTGAACATAAAGACTATACAGAGGGTGGAGAGGTGACTCTTTTCACATGGCAGTTTTTCCTTTGCAGCAGCAGGTGTTAACCTCTTTTATAAATTAAAAAACCCCAAACTTCAGGTATCTGTTCCTCCTAGGCACACTGCATTTGCTGTGTAGACACTTCTACAAGGTTCCTGTATTTTTGGTTCTTATCCAAGTGTTTAAGGTGTGAAATATAATAATGTATCTACTCAGCTGTACTTACCTCAGGACTTTGAAGCTTCAGTTCCTTATATGTAAAAGTCAGTGGTGTAATTCTCCTGTTGAATTTTAATCCAAAGCTGCTAGATCAAATAAAGTATCAAGGATAAATGATGTGGAGTAGAGATAGCATAAGCTTGACTAAATCAATCGATTCCTGTAATAATTACCTGTAAAATATTTTAGCTTATGCACCTGTACTGTCCATCCTTGTAACAGAAGTTTCAACAGAAGAACCACCTTTTTAGTGGTTCTAAACATTAGGCTCCAATTTGACTAAAATTGCTTTATTTTGAAGATTTTTGGCTTTACAGTGCTCTCCACTTAAATAAAAATTTGGAAAAAATCTCCATGTTACAGGCAGAACAACTTGGGTTTTTAATCTTTCATCTCCAGAGTTTCTTGAATTGAGGGATTCACTTGTGTACGTTTCGGGGAGAATGCTTGTCAAATTTCTTGAATTAGCTGTTCCTGTTGCATTTATATAACATAACATGTGGTCTTTGTAGCATGAATGATACCTCACTGAGAACAGCCTGCTTACTGAAAGCAGCACAGCATGCTAGTTAGCTTGCTATGTGAATTTTTTTCTTTTCTTTTTTTGGTACCCTAGCTATGGTACTACTTAATGAAGTAGTAGTAGTACTATCTAACTATTGTTAGATAACACTTAAGCAAATTAACAAATATGGAAGATTGTACACCCTAATCTTCCCCATGAAGTGTGCACATTTTGATGTATCCTATTTTTTAGATCTGTTTCTATGCCATGGTAGCTAATTTGTAGAAAAAATTCTAATAATCTTTGTAAGAAATCCTCCTACCCCTCTTAGCTTTTCCTTTAACTCACAGCTCATTGCTAACAGAAAAATAGATGACTTGCAAAAAGCCCTATTTCTTAACTAACAATATTTTGGTCTGTGGTGGGGAGGCAGGAAGGAAACGTGTGAGGCAATCAGAATTGAGTTATTTTGAAAATGGTGTAAACTTGAATGAGATGATAGCTACTGAGTAACAGTTATAACTCAGGTTTAAACTCAATTCTTTTTCAGAATAACTTTACTTGGCTTTGTAGACTTAGCCTTTGTCACAAGGTGCTGTCTGTCCTGCTTTATCAACCTAGAACTGTGGTCTCGCTAGCCAAATCTCTGATTTGCGGGTAGGAAGCAGCAATCTGGTTATGTTATCTTCTAAGCATAAATCTGACAGTCTGTTGCTGGATCTCAAACAGGGTTACCTGTTTTCTTCCAAGCAGCAGTGGTGCTCAATCTAGGTAGCAAATCCTGAGGAAAACTTTTCATTTTAGATATGCTTAACCCAGGTATTAATAAATGTTTTCATCGTATTTGAGCAATTAGAAAGCTCTTGACAGAAGGTGTAGAGGACTTCAACTATGTTATAATACCTTCTTTCTCAAAATAATGTAACTGTTTTTTTTTTTCTACAATGTCTAAATATATTGAACACTTCTCCAGACCTAGTCTTGCTAGTTGGAAATGGAGTTTCACATTCCTTTCTGTAATGCTTATACTGCAGCTTTTTAAACAGGAAAAAAAAGGTGCCCATTCAGTTATATAGATAGCCTAACAGTTCTTCAGAATTGGTGGGAGTTCAGACTGTGTTTTTAGCAAATGTCTACGTTGTGTAGGGAAGCAATAACCAGCAAGCTGAGCCAGAACTTGAAAAAGAATGGATAAAAGTTGTATGACAAAGGAAACAACGTCATCGTAACTTTATGCTAGAGACCAAAGACTCGGTTCCCCAAAAAACCCCAAACTGTTACTTCTGCTGAAAGTTACTATAGAGCATAAGACTTGCATCCTAATCTTCCTAACCCAAATGTATCGGAAGTTTTATAGTTTAAAAAGACAGGTTTTCAAATGGGGGAAGAAGTGCTTGGATTGGGATTCGGCAAGACAGAATTTTTTAGGGTGAGATTATAAAATTTGGAGAAGTGGAAGAATTTGAGATGGGAAGTTTTTAGTGTACCTATTTTGAACACTGCTAAAGTATGTGGGGGATAAGGGCTATGTTGTTCATAAAATTTAACTGTAGAAAGATTTTTATTTGTCAATATATTCATTTACTTAAATTCCTCCCTATGATCTTTTCCTACTGATCCACTTCTCCTGAACCTCAGACCATTTGTCTCCGAAGGGTTACCTGGAACATAAACCAGTTAGAAACTCCATTGGGGAGGAGATGCCAGTTGCAGAATATCAGAGGCTGTCAAGGCTAGTGTCCTGTACTGACTGAAAATATTACTGCCCCATTAATTGGAGCTTACTAAGACCCCTGTCATTTTGTCCATGCAGTAATCGTTCCAAATACCCATCTAGATTAATTGAACCCTCATATTTAATGTCTGTGAATTCATATGATTTGCGTGGGTTAAGGAGTACAAGGATAAATATGCAGACACTGACCTTGGCAGAAGTCTGGGAACAATGACTTCTTGCAGAAATAGGTAATGTCCTTAACCCCCATAGCTATTTCTGCAGTGAGTTTCAATTTCAAGCTTAAAATGATTGAATTATTGAAGTGAACATGCTAGACTTGATGTGAATTGGCAAGTGTATAAATGCCCTTCCTGTTTCAGAGACATAATGTAGTATCAGAGGACTGTATTTCAGTGCATACTGCCTTCTTGTTGTTTTCCACACTTTGTATTCTTGAGTAATTCTAATAGGTTTAGGTGAACTTCAAATACTTTTTTTTTTCTTACAAGAGTTGTTAATGCTGTCCAGGTGATTCAGACAATGCAGAAGTGCATCTGAAGGTTAAACCTGGTGCATATATGTGTTGTTATTCCTTCAGCACATGTAGCTGCCATAACTGTTACTAATTGCTTTTGAAAAGGGGTTGTTGCACCTGCGGTAGCTAACTATTTGGAGGCTGCTGGAAACAAAAACAAACAGGATTTTTTGCAAGGTATGTAAAAAAGGAGTGGATAAGCATGACAGATTACAACAGAACCAACTCAATTGCTGTTTCAACATAGACTGTCAAAGCAGCTTATTACAGACAGAGCAATTCTTAAGATGCTAGTCTGTACAATGGAAACTTCTCTATTGTTTCTCTTTCACTTTTGGAGAGTAGTGCCTTCCAGCATTTGAAGTGGTTGTCAGCTGAATTTGCGATAAAGTCTCCTAAGTACAAAGGAGTTCAGACTGAAGCTTTAAAAAAAAGAGAGGCGGATTCAAAGGGAAGATAATTCTGTCTGTTCACTGGTCTTCAAGAAGCTTCATTTTGAACTGATAATGACTTTTAATAATAGGATTATTGGAAGTATCTATTCCAAGTGGAAGTATTTCCCTAAAAATTAGTATTTACTTTTCTGAGTTTAGTGAAAGGATACGTGTTCATTTGTACTATGGGCCTAGAAGTTCTTATTCCCATTTGTCTGAATTAACAGTTTGTTTCTGCGTAGTATGAACGTGTTAATGAAATTGTTTGTTTGATGTTTCCCTTTCTCTTCCTTGCACTGGGATAGGTCTCTTAATAGCCTTTATCAGGTCATATTTCAGCTGATGTGATAACAGCTCCCAGTCGCCACCCCTGCTCCTGCTCTCCCCCCACCCACAGGCACACCACTTTAAGCAGCATGTCTCAGCTTGTGTTTTGATCCTTCCTTTCTGTTTCACCTAGATAAGTCCTTTCCTTTTTACCTCATCAGGTTTTTAAATGTAGCAGATGGGTTGATGTTCAGAGGGTGTGGGCGATAATGTATTGTGGGTTAAAAAGCAGCAAAGATTCCTTGAAGTGATGATAGTTTGAAGCAAGAGACTTGCAGTACTGTGCACTGTTAACTTTAGTTTAGAAGATGTTATCGAGTACTTCCACAGGGTTTTGTTCTTATTAGAGTGGAAACTCATTCCAGTTTGGTCTGTTGGCAGTGTTCTTTGTCAGTTCGCGGTGAACCAAGTTGGAAGTGAGAGAAACCAACCCTGAACCTCAGAAGTCCAATCTAACTCTGAAATTAGCACTTCTTTGGACAAGGGCTGGGTTAGGTGGCTGTCACATGTCTTGATCCTAAGAAATGGGTGGCTTTTGCAAGCTTAGGTCCTACTCAAAGGCAAATTGATAGTACTTGGCAGTACAGCCTTACAGTTGAAGCTTCAAATAAGAGCTTTAAATAAAAAGGCATAAAAGCAAATGCAATGAAACAATTTTAAATATTAAAAAAAATACTTGCAACTTACAGAGTGGAAAATTGAAGTCTTTCTAGTAAAGACCTGTTCTTGTAAGCATATAACTTCTAGGCACTGATGGTTCTTATTTAAATAACATGTAATTGCTGCTTAAGTAGGCTTTTTGGCAGTACTTTGTCAAAATACTAATACATTTTTTTAAACTTTTTACAGGTGTGTACAAAGTAATATTGTGTTGCTTACTCAAGCTTTCAGGAGGAAGTTTGTCATTCCAGATTTTATGTCGTTTACTTCACATATTGATGAGTTATATGAAAGTGCTAAAAAACAATCTGGAGGAAAGGTAATCTGTTTATAAATTCAACTTCAAGCTTCTATAAATTTCTTGATATTAACCAAATATATTTGTTAAGTAGACAGATTTTTCTTCACATTTTGAGCAAAATGTTAAACTGATAACTTGATAAACTAGTTTTGGAAGTTCAGCTATGTCTGCAACTTATAAACTGTGTTAGAAATAAAGCTCCTTACTTCTAACGGTCTTTTACAATTTTGAGGTTAGAAACAGAAAATAGTGGTGTTTGTTCTTTATTTTACATAAACTGTAAAACTGCTGTATAATTTGCCAGACCAAACTTAGTCTATAAAATTATGCGAGTCTACACAGCTGCCTGGGTTGTGTGACAGAAGTAGTTGTCAACACCATACTTGTGTTAGTAATTAAAGTTTATTCTAGTGCTTATTTTCAATAAATTAAATGAAAAATGCCAAAATTTGTTACAAGCTAAAGTTTTATATGATTTGAAAAGGCTAAACATGCTGTAACAAAGAACAGAGATTCCTCTCAGAATGTGCTGAAGTTTGTAGTTTCATTGAAAAAAAAAAAATTGATAATGATGTAGTGAATATAATAATTTGTAATGAAGTTTTAGATATACTAGGTGATGATTAGTGGAATAATTCAGTTGTAACTTGTGTATCCTTTCCATTGGCATTTATTTTAATTAACATATGTTAACATATAGTTAAATATTTTGGATGTTGTAATGTCTCTTTTATTTCGTATTGTGATAGGTTGCTGACTATATTCCACAACTGGCCAAGTTCAGCCCTGATTTGTGGGGTGTGTCACTTTGCACAGTGGATGGACAGAGGTATATTCTAACTTCTAGATTTTACCGTTTCAGTTATTTAAACTAACTGACGTATTGCAAGGAGCAGGGAGTTGGACTCAATGATCCTTATGGGTCCCTTCCAACTTGAGATAATCTATCATTCTATGATATACAGCATTTCATGATATCTCATGGTTTAATAAAGAAGCAGCTTTATTGGAGTTGTTTAAGAAGTGAAATCCACTTGGTCATCTTTCTTAACATTTCTTTCAACTTCTCTGTTGAAGCTGAATTATTTTGCTGTTATTATAAAACGTGTTTAAATAGTATTTGTAAATACTATATTTAAAGCTAGCTTATATTGTGCTTATGATCGAAACACAGTAATGAAGCTGTGGGTAATTTCAGTGATTACCAAAGGACAAGATAGAGGCAATGCTTACATATCATTAATCTGTGGAAGTTGAAGAGCGTTGTCTAATCATACCCGTGCCTCGAGCTATATTATTTTCGCTGTAAGTCACGATGTACTTAAAAGTTAGTTGCTTTTCTACATTTTAATGTTCTTACTGTAGCATTATTATTATATGATCACTATACATCACTGAAAAAATTCAGATCCATATTCTTTAAAAAGAAAATGAAGATGTGGAAACTGGGCAGAACTTAACATGATTTTGCTTTTCAGGTTTATAATACTTTCTCCTGTAAGGGTGTATATAGGTCTTAAATATAGCTAGAGTGATTTTATTTTTATTGAATAGTGACTCAGTGTAGCAGAGACAGTTAATGAGCCTAGATGTAAAGGAGTATTGTACACCATCTAGCTGAGAAGTGAGGTGAACTATTCTGTGTCCGCCTTTGCAACTAGACAATGTGATACTCATCGGCTTGCATGTCTTTGCTGTCCTGCAGTTTGATATAGTCATACTACTTATTCTGAGTACCATAATTTTTGGGTATTTGGTGTGTCCCAAGTGAATGGGTCATTCTTGAGAGAGCATCAGACTTGCTTATGGTGACTGTGGATTGGGGATCATTTTAATGTGATCTGTTATGACCTGTATGTTTGTTTCTTATTAGCCATATGCTCTATAATCTCTAGAGGAAGAGCTGTATAAGGGAGTTGAAGTATTTTTCAGCTCCCTGCTTAAGTGTCTGAATTATAATTTATTCAGAGTAAAACTGTTCTCCTTTTTGAATATTTTAAATTGGCATTTTGCTTTGTTTTGGATATTATAACACGTACTTATGAAAGTTTTTATAATGCTAATTTTTTGTAGTGTTTAATGTTGTGCAGTGTTAGTTTTTATAATGCCAAAATGGTTTTGTGAGTTTCTCTGGAACCTCCTCACATTTTCTGCAAAGGAAAGAAGCAGGTACGCTTCTGATTTTGCAGTCAGACCAGTGGTTGCTTGGAGCCTTTTGCTCTAGATGTGGTATATGCTGCTTGTATGAGTCATTCTTTGATGCAGTCTGACTCTAGATGTTGAAAGTAAACTTTCCAAAAGATAGCATTTAATAATTGTAATAAAATACCTATGCCATTATCAAAGGGAATGTAAATACAGCTATTTAATTACTGCCCTCAAATTCCAAAACTGAATTGGATCTCATCTTTGTTCATGTAGACATAAATATGTATAGTGGCTGTATTCAGGTCATACCCTGTTGAGTAGGGTAATGTGATAACAGAGCTCTGAGGTGATTCCCTCCCCCCCGGTACAAATCCATTTCTGCACGTGCTTTTATTTTGTTGTATCACCAGCAAGTGACTTCGTTATGCTTAGCTTATGGAGGCAATTGTTAAAACCTTTAAATCTTTTTGTTCTGCTCTTCAAAATGAGACTCAATAATAATATGCTTTCAGTTTTTTGGGTGTTTTTGTTAATAGTCCTAATAGGTTGAAGAATTAATGAAGCATTTAACACTCTACTTGCCACAGCTGGCAAACAGGAAATTTCAAACCTCTTCATCTGTGTTTTCCCCAGGCATTCTGTTGGCGATACCAAAGTTCCGTTTTGTCTTCAGTCCTGTGTAAAGCCTTTGAAATATGCTATTGCTGTTAATGATCTTGGCACAGAGTATGTGCATAGATATGTTGGTAAAGAACCTAGCGGACTGAGATTCAACAAATTGTTCCTGAATGAAGATGGTAAGAGATATATAATACTTAATGCAAGTACTCAATTTTAGAAGATTATAAAACAAGCTACGCAGTTTTTTCAGTCTTTTCTTTTACTGTATCCTCTTTAAGTCTTATTATTAGACGGTGTCCTGAAATATTTTGCCATCAGCAAGGTAGGCTTATCCTTTGTCACTCACTTTTGCCTAATTTAGAATGCTAGTAAAAGATGCTTTATTACTTCTGTTCTATTTGCTTGTATCCAGCTGTAGGAAAAAACAAAGAATTTTGAGAATGCAGGTATTTGAAATGTATATTTATTTAGTTGAGTTGGTAGCAAGTGTTCCTTAATCATGCCTTCTGTAAAATGATGGTGAAAGAATCAAAGATGTTAAATTGATTTTAAGAAACATGTATATCATTTCCCTTCTCAGCCCTCTGAGAAGCTGGTGCCAAAGGCCAGCGCTGGCTAGTTTCCAGAAGGCAAAAGTGAACACATCTTCCCACAGATTATTCTAAACTGTAATTGGCTACTGATTTGAAACAATGTTTTTATCCACCCCCCCCCCCCCCTGTGGCAGGAGTGCTGTAGCAATAATTTCTTGTACAGTACTTAACTAGATTATTTCTTTTTCATATTATATTAATTCTCAAGCATGAAAATGTTATTTTTAAAAACAATATGGCAAAAATCTGAGAGGGATGACTCATGTACCCTTAGAGGAAATACTGGATGTTATCTCTGAAACACAAATGTTTCTTCTAGCGGATCCTTCTCAGTAAGAGAACAGACAATGTTTCTGTTGCCATGGTATTGCAATTAATATTTAATTAACAGTGTAAGGCTTGGATGATATTTTTGTCAAGGACTGTATTGAATTCTGACTTAAATATCTATATTATTAATGCCGAAATGATACATAATTATATTTAGCACATACCTTAAAATTATCATTCCAAACTTAGAAATAAAATAGATCTTGACACTTTATGTCATCTTTTTTATTATGTTAGGAAGAAGTAATGAAATACCAACATGGCATATATATCTCTAAGAGGGAATTAAGTATTTTGTCAAGCTTTGCTGTCTTGTTTTTGCTTTCCTAGTTTTTCCAAATACAGTGTCATACAGTGTAAAGAAGACTGCCTTTCATGTCCTAAAAAGGCTTTCATGTAAAAAAAGTTTTGATGGTGCTGAAAATTGCCCATTTTTTTCCCTTTGAATCAATATAGGTGCTCTGGGTTTGTTTTTTTTTTTTTTAATTTTTAATTAAATGACAGAAAGTATAGTAGTTATTTTCTTCTTTTTATTGCTGCTTTTAGAGTTGAACTATGAGAGAAGATTGTTAGACTGTGGTCTTTTATTATATTACTGTTAGACTTTAAGAGTGTTTATAAGACTGTTATCCAATAAAGCAATTGGGATTATTGAAAGTTTGACCAGTGTGCATGAAATTAATAGAGAGGACTAATTCGCATGATAGAAATTTGAAGTATGTGCTTGTGTGGCTCATATAACTGACATCAGAAAAATGCATTAGAACTACCCCGAACAGCCTTTTATCTGTACAGTCCTTAAATGAAAGACTGAAACAGGAGGTAGTCTAATAAATAGGAAGTTATAGGGAGAGAAAGGGAAGTTGAGTTTCTGTGAGTGAAGGAGGAGGAAGAGGGAAGAAGGGATTACACTTTACTTGTAGATTTAAATTGATATATGAAGTCTGAATACACAGAGTATTTGGCAGTTTGAATGTACATAACTGAAGATGAGATTTGAAAATAAATATATAATATAGATATTTAATCTATTTGCTTTCTAATTATTCTGATATAGTTGAAGTTCATGTTTGTAATCAGGATTTTATGAAGTGAGACGATGGTTTTGAAAACTGGTTAGACATGCATCTGAACGTACTTTTTATACTTACTACATTAAAGATTCCTAAAACAGGGTGTTCTTTCATTTCTTTCTTTGCTAGTATTGAGATTCAAGCTGGAAAGAATGGAGAATATTACAGGACAATTTTAAATCATAGCTAAAAATGCCAACTTCTAACAAAAAAAAGTGTGACTAAGAATCATGTACATTTTGAGTAAGATCTGTGCTGTGCAATGGAAATTTGGAAACTTCTGCAGCCTTGTGAATCTTCGATTTTAAAACTTTTTTAAAAAATCAAAGGGAACATATGGCCTATTGAACAATTCACATTTCTGGAGGACTAAAGCAATTCCCATGTTAATTAAAAACAGATTATTCCAGTTGATTGAAGTAGATCAGGACTTTTACATAGTAAAATGTGACTGAAATAGGCATCATCAAGAATAATTTTTATGACTGTTGAGCAGTTTGCAGGTTTTTTCATGCCTATTGAGTTGATGCAACATGTCTGACAATACCTGTATATATGTACAGTTAGTATCTCTCATTCATACATGGGACCTTCTCTTGATGATAATTATTTGTAGAATTAGTCCAGTAATATAATTGTTTGTAGAACTTAGTCCAGTAATAAATGTTGCATTGTCATTGAATGAGGGATTGCCAGGAAATTTTATTCTGCTGAAGGATTTTGTTAACTAAAGATGGAATTCTTTAAGTTTTTGTATTGGACAAACACATTTTGATGTCATTTCAGAACGAACTTGCCATGATTAACTGTTTTGTGTATAAAAATGCCTGTATTGTGTATGTATGGCAGCCTCTGCTTTCTGTGCTCAAAGACTGCAAGCCAGTCATACAAGAAAGGCTGAAGGCCAATGGTGGACCAAAAAGGTCAGAAGAACTGGCAGAGGAAAAGCACTGTAATTTGAGTTTATTGGGGAAAGGCTGAGTTCACATATGGCTTAATTGCATGGCAGGTTGCTGGAGTAATCGTACTTATTGTCAAGCAGTTTTGAGGTATTATAAAAATAAATATTTTTCACCATTCAATAGTGATGTCCAGTGGAGAGATTTTTAGGAAACTAAATAAATTATATTTTCTTTTATTTTGAATTTAGATATTTAACAGGTTGCAGTTCTCTATGTAAAAGGCTGTTCTAGACAAGTATCTCCTTCCCACAGGAAAAACAGAGAGCTGTATCAGAGAAGAATATATTTACTATTCAGAGGCTGTTAGGTGGGTTGTTTATCCAAGAGGCAAATTGTTGAATCAATGCTAGACTTAATCAGGGCATCGCAGTTAAAGTTGAAGCATTATTATGACTTGTTCTTCTATAATAAAAACCTGAATTTACTCCGAAGTGTAATGATGTGATACATCGCTATAAGAGACTTGCAGAGAGGCTGCAGAAAAGATTTTTTTTTTTTTCTTCCCAGTCTGAGCAGATCACTGCCTTTATTATTTGATTATATATAGAATGTATGTGTGTGTTTTTGGTTTTAGTGATGCATGTCAGTTAGCTTTGCAGAGTTTGATACCTCTTTCTAAAAATTAGTAGGTGATTTTATTCACCTCTTTAGCAAACTGTTGCAATTATAGTATCAACCTTCATTCCTTGTGGTTGTACAACATGGAGTGCCATTGCTGATGGTATCCACTGTGAGGTAAATCAGTAGTTGCTGCTGCTTTGGAAGGAGACCTATGTATGCCTTGCCTTAAAAATTAATGTAGCGTCAGAACCTATACATCCCTAAGAGGTGAAAGAATACCTGGGAATGGAAGTGTTATTGACGGGAATGGGAGACATCTCTTCTTTGAAATTAGCAGGAATTTTTCAGAATGTTAGATTTTATTTAGGCATCCCAGCCCTTAAAAAAGACCAGTATATCTTAAGTCTGTGGAGAGGTTCTTCATTGTAGAATAGAATAGAATAGTTCAGTTGGAAGGGATCTACAACAATCATCTGGTCCAACTGCCTGACCACTTCAGGGCTGACTGAAAGTTAAAGCATATTATTAAGGGCATTGTCGAAATGCTTCTTAAACACTGACAGGCTTGGAGTATCAGCCACCTCTCAAGAAGCCTGTAGCTATTGTGGCAAGATAGAAGGGTTATCTGTCAATTACAGATATCTATGTATGGGAAGTGTTTGGATAGCATTGTCTGGTGCTATCCAGATAATAGTGAAAATTGCTTTCCTGGGACCTGGATATGCTGACAGGGTTTATTCTGCTTAGAAGAGCCAGCAGTGGATTAATGGAAGGTGTCCTACTCGGCTCTGTGATGTGCTGGTGTTAGGCAGCAGTGGGAGAGAACCTCAAAGAAGAGCTTTATGTGTAAGCTGGAGTGCTGTACCTCCCCTTAGCTGTTAAGGCTCCAACAATGATTGTTCCATGTTGACTTGTCAAGGGGGGAACAAAACAGAACTTCATTTCAGAAGCACATTCAGGGAAGTCCATGTTTCCTTTCATCAGAAGGTTCTTGCCATTCTTCATGTGAGGTCAGCACATGGTGGTGTGTTGGTTGTAAAGTGGCCAGAACTAGCACATGTAGTTTGAGGTGTTAAGCAGTGGGAGAGAGGAATCTTCAGAGTAGAGGAAAAGGTAACGAAGAATGCCTTGTGACATTGAAGGTAAGTGGTGACATCTTCAAGGAAATGAGATGCAGTAGCATTTCTGAGGGTATATTCTGCTGTGTTGACTTAGCACATTGATAAGCTTTTGAGATGCTGAATGCTAAATAAACACTACACGTCCTTTTTATTCACATATATATGTGATATGGGGTTTGGGAAATTTTTTTTTTCCTTATACTGTGTGGCAGATTGAAACCATAGAGATGTGTGGAAGAATCAAGAGGAAAACATTTATAAAAATACTTTTAGAATGGGTTGCATATGATTAAGTGGTTAATGTGTTTATGGACTAGAATGATACCTGCTGTTGATGAGAAGAAGCTGGGAAACAGAGAAGTGGAGCTAGAGCAAGAAATGAGGGTGACAGTGTGTTCTCATCAAGCATGAGGCCAGTGTTGTGTTGGACTATGTGTCTGGAGTTGGGATTCCCAGTTCAAGGAGAATATTGAAAAACTGGGAAGGGCTCCAGTGGAGGGTTGCCAAGGTACTGTGGGGTCCAGGACACGTAACTCTCAAGGAGCATTTGAAAGGGGAGGTTAGGGGCTCTGCTGGGAGCCACTTAGAACACCCGAAGAGCAATTGCAAAGATAAAGATTTGTGTAACTCCTCTTGGTAGTGGCAGGTTGTATAACAAGGACCAGTGGCCCCACACTGTGGCTTGGGAGGTGCGGGTTGGATGTTAGGGTAGACTTGTCATCTGGGAGGAACAGGATGCCTAGAGAGGTAGAGGATTTGCCATGTTGGGAGGGTTTCAAGACTCAGTTAAATAACGGCACGACTGACCTCATGTAACCTTGCAATAGCCTTGCTTTGAGTGGGAGGGTGGAGGAGATGACCTCCAGATGTCCCTTCTGACCAGCAGTCTGTGATGCTGTGAATAGTCATTTGACTTGTAATGTCTTTGGTGTTTAGGTTTTTGGTCCCTAAGGAGAGACAGTTAGGAAGCTATGGAAATGCTGTGTTTTTGCTACTTAGAATCTAGTTTTAATCAAAAGTCAAATATATTTGACCCAGGTTACTTGCGTTATTGACGTGAATAGAACAGGATGTTTGATATAGGTGGATCTTAAGTACAATCGGATGAAGTAAGAGCAATTCATGAGTCTGTTGCAGAGAGATAGGGAATGGCATTAACAACTTTAAAGATAGTATATACACACTAAATTTGTTTTTTAGGGGAGCTTCACTTTTTTGGACAGAAGGTATTGGTCTTACCTTTTCACTAATAGAATAACTTGATTTTTTTTAAAAAGTTCCTTTTAATATTGACTTTCTGAAAAATACTAAAAGAAAGTTGAGATGATTAGTTTTTGGAGATTATCTGGTGGTCATAGATGGCTAGGTGCCATTGACCATGACCAGTGTAATTTGCATGGGAAAATGTGTGTGTGTGTATGTACTGTGAATATCAGGCTAATCTCCAAAAAGCAATTGTCGCAAGTTCCTTTTAGTGTGCATATGTGTGTATTATATGTAAAAATAGTGAACACTTTGTGTGGGTTTTTTAATTAATATTTTTTCAAATTTGGAGACAAAGTAACAGCAAATAAAAAGAATTCAAACCTGTCACAATGTATTGAGAATTGGTTCAGGTTTTCAGACACCAGAACCTTCAGAAATCAACATCTTAGAAGGCACAGCAAAAATATTAGTTAAAAAAACCCCAAACCTAACTGTAGGAGGTTGAATGAAAACTTGTATTTGGGAAAAGTAGACAGCTAATAAGGAAAGCTTTTTTGGAAAATGGAGGGAAAAAAAAAAAGGCGATTCATTCACATGAGCAGCCAAGAATGACTGGGAGTGCAGAAGTACTCTTAATATGGAGATTAGTGATAAAAAGAAAAGCTCAAGTGTAGCAGGTATATGCAAGTCAATTATAAAGTAAGTTAAATTCTAGTGAGGATGAGTAAATTGTTATTTGTATTTCAGCAGCTGCCAGTAGAAACCTCTGATTCTTAAAAAGAATCAGGATTTTGTATTTATGTACAGCAATAAGGAAATTAAAGAACTGGAATTCTGTTGTATTTTAAAGGACTTGTTTGAACACTTTTAAAATTGCTGAGACTTGGTAACTTGGAGAAAAATTGGAAAGTCCTTTAGGGGTTGTTCCACTTGGAAATGTTGCATTGATAAAATGTTGGAACACTGGAGAGGATTGAAAATTTTCATGAAAAGAAATTACGCCAAACTGATTAATTTACTGTACTGTTAAGTAGCATTAGGCTGAGTTGTTCTAAGCTGTAAAATACTTTGCGCAGAATTACAAAAAATTGTGTATAATGTTGGATTACAGTATTTTAAATTTAGGATTATATTCCATAATCATAGCTTTAAGTCATGCATTGATAGTTATAATTTTTCACTTGAACAATTGACTGGTTTTGTTTGACAAATGTGTCTTGGGATATATTAGTAATTGAAAACTTTATTTCACAGACAGGCCTCATAACCCTATGGTGAATGCTGGAGCAATTGTGATCACGTCTTTAATCAAGGTAAAAAGTTCATTTTTAGTTTCTCTCAAGAGTATTTTAATAGAATGTAGAAAAAGTATGTTGTACAGATTATGAACTGTTTTCATTTTATGTGTGCAATATCTAATGGCGGTTTACTCATTAGCAGGTAGACAAGCTCTGCTGTTTTGGGACGTAGTAACCCTTCCAAACAAATGCAGTATTAAACTAGCAATTTTTAAAAGTAACAGTGCAGCTGGAAGACTCTCTTTTTCCTTAGTGTTTTTGCTATTATTTCCTTTCCTCCTTTAACTGCACAACACTTGATATTCTCTTGAGCGAATTGCCTCATACTTGTTAAATACTAAGAGTATGTCCTCAGGAATATACTTTATAGCACTCAGAAATATGTTTCTGAATGTCTGATGCTCTTATATAGCGTAAAGTTACAAGAGTATTTCTTGCTGTGCAGAAGAAATGAAGGTGTTCTAATTTGTGCAGGAGCAATGCAACTACATTTGCATGTCAGTCTTAATACTGAATTTGTCCCCTATTAACAAACTGTACAACTAAATTATGTTTAACTTCTATGTTACATAGTTTCTGTTGGAGTGTTAAATGTCTTTTCTTAAATAAGTGTATTTGGAAACAGTTACCTGTATTTTGCTGAGTAAACCATAGCTGAATAATGACTTAACATCTTCAGTCCATGATCTTGCGACTTTTGGAAAGCTGTATTTTATTTTTCCTTAGAATAGCTGTATGCAGCTCTTGAAATTGTAAATGGTGTAAATTTTATGTAATGCTAATGTTTGCGAGATACTTCACTTCTATTTTCTGCCTTTTTTTTTGGTAGCCACTGGTACAAAAAACTCTCTCTCTCTCTATATAGTTGTCTTTTTTTTTTTTTTTTAAGGGTACCTGCTTATAATTGTGGGGAACGTGTCAGTCCCCTGGAGTTTCGAAGTAGAAAAATTAATACTGTTACTTCAGAGGTCTAAAAGTCGTGTTTTGGTTATGTTTCAAAGTCCATTAGCTACAGTGTGTTTCCTACCTCCTATTTCCAAATTGTTGATTTTAAAATTACATAGATCGTGATTTTCTGTTACTTTATATTTAAAGAAGGTGTAAGAACTCCTGTTTAAAGACATTTATCTTTAATAGCTGTAGGTGAAAGAAAATGGCCTTAAGTATGACAGGTAAATTTATTCACATTTAATATTTTTTTAAAGGTTGACTGAGCATTGAAATTCACTTGGATAATAGTGAATTTTAAAATCTGACTTAGCACATTTGTCTGAACTGTCAAAATGTTAGTCCTACTACAACATGCCCTACTGGTCATAAGGCAAAATGCAAGCTTGTGCCTCTTGCAGAAGGCACATAGTTCTTGATAAATTTTGTACTTCTAAATAGATAACATGGATTTGTTTACTGCATGCAACTGTTATATTTGTTAGAAGGTTGGGGAATTGTTTTTGCTGGGTGTTTTTTTATTTTTGGGGTGGTTTTTTTTTTTGCTGTAATGTTCTTATGAAGAGTATTGCATTGCACTGATGTTTTTGCATGTGGTAACTGCACGTCTAATGGACGCATATCATATTTATCACACTCCATTATTTGTTTTCAGTGTGATTAAAATGTAGATTATTTTATGTACTGCTTCCACTAAGATACCATTTATCATTTGAATAACCAAACTAAACATACTCTGAAGAAAATTACATAGAGGGTCACAGGTACAAAGTTACTTAATAGTTGTATCTTTTTGTGGAATAACTTCTTTATAATCTGCAATTTAACAATATTCCTATTAACTATTCGGTGATTTAAGTAATTCACATTTATATTTGATCTAATCTAAGACTTAGTTTTTTGTGAAAAAGGTGGCTTCATTAACCCATGTTTTGCCCTCAGTTCCTCTGCATTTATTCTGTTTTTTTAAGGTGTTACTTGCGTATCTTGAAGACTCTGTATGGCTCCTAGAATCCAAGAAAATTAAGGGATTATTAAACATGGTCGAATTCGCCATGTATGACAGATTTATCTAATGATAGTATGTTGATTGCTATAGAGAGATTATTGCGGTATTTCAGTGTTAAGAATGCTTTTACCACCTCTGATAGTCAATATTTTATCTTTCTGAGAAATTGATAAAAGAAGTCTTTCAAAATTTACATACATTGTACTGAATTTAGTAGTTGTTAGTATGCATAATCTTGCACACAACTGCCCTTAGAATCTGACATAAGTTATGATTACTAAGAGACGATGCTTGGAGTAATCTTTTTGTCCGAATATGTAATATGTTAACATTTTAGGGGGAAAAAAGGGTTCTTAGCATCACATATCCAGTTCTGACTGCCTTAAGAATTTGGTATGTGCACCTCAGAACAGAGCATAGACCAAAACTGTAATGTTATGTTTAGTCCTTGCTATTTATAATAGTAAAGTGTATGTGCATGTTAAGTTGTATGTTTAGCTTACTTAGGCATGACTATATCATGCTTTTACCAGCTTAAATGATTCTCCTACTGTCATGTGCTTGGAACTATGATGTATTTACGTTTTGGTGCCTTAACTCGCAGCTCTGTTCTAACTGTACTTGTATTACACTCCACGGACTGTTCCAGCAATTTAGAGCGTGTATCTGCAATAAAAAGGCTTTAGCAAAAGCACATCCTGTGGGCCAGTTTTAATGAAATAAAATTTTCAAAAACCCTGAGGACCTTTTCCCTTGTTTGTAATTGTACAGCCATTTGCCTGTATTACTAGTTATATAAATTACATAGGTATAACAGTTTTCAAATCCTTTTTATCAAAAGAAAATTGTAGTGGCAATTACAGGAGTTTGTGGGAAAGTGATATTACATAAAATGGTAAATTCTTCCATGTCTCCAAGGAAATACTGGTGCTTGAAAGAAGATGGTTCAGCTCCTGTACAGATTCAGTGCTCCGTAACCACACACTGTTTTTTCTGTACATCACGCTGACTGGGAAAAGTCCTCATTGGCTGTAGGATGGATAGATTTTAATGCTTTGATCTGTTGTTTTTTCTTAAATTTAAACTCAGTTCTCAAAGTGTGTCAACTCCAGGAATATGAGTGGTCGTGTCAGCAATTGCCCACTTCCACCTGTCTTTACTGACTGGGGAGGGTAGCGTGTTAGAGGTGCAGATGAGATGAAGAGGAAGAGTACAGAGTGAAATATGTAGAAGGTGGCAGATGGCTGTGGAAGGAATTGCCAGAGGACAAGGGATTAATCTTAAGTAATTTTTATTGTATGCTACAAGACTCCATCTGTAGATAAAAGCTCTGCTAGTATAACAGCAAAGGTTTGGGCAAATACACTGTATATAAATCCTGTAAGTGCTTACAACCCCAGGCAGAATCTTACGGACAGTGATGATAGACTTGAATGCTGGGTGAAGGAAGGTGTTCTATGGTGTGAATTAACATGGGAAGCTTTTAGACATGTTGGGGGGGCGTAGCAATATTTATAGTCCTTGCAAAAAATTTGGTGTACGAGAAAATGAAAATGCTGATCTTACAGACCTTGAAAAAACTTAATTCAATGAAGTCTTTTCTTTTTTGTACAAGACAGAAAGAGGTGTATTGATATACTTAAGAGCTTTCTAAATATGCTGATAAGTCATGAAATAAGAGGCAAAGAGTGGTGGAAAAACCTGTTCAGCTGTGCCAAGGGTCTGTTTGGTGTCAGGATATAGTTACTACGAAACCTTTGAAGTTACGCTCTAATACTTGAGGGGTGGGAAAATCCCTGGTTTATTGGGTTTATTTGACAGTATAGTTAGAATAAATAGTACAGATTTAGCTTAATTGCTCTATGCTACCCACTCCAGTTGTCCTTCCTGATAGACTGATGTGTAAATGTACATGCATACCACTTTAAAATGTGTTGGTGTTGTGATCTTCTCTGCCAGATACTTGTCTTTATTTTGGTGAAGGTTCCTCTCTCCCTGGGTTATTCATCTTCTTGTAGTAACTAATTTTGAATAGAACGTATGTTCACGTTATTCTGCACTTGCATTTTATTGTAACTCAGATGCATTGGATGTTGTTTGACATAGAATATGTAGTAGTGATATTTGAAATGAGATGTATTCAGTGGTCACATATGCAAGTATTTAATACCTGAAGGACACAAAGTAATTCTTACAGGTATTTGAAATAGTAATAGTATTGGTCTTAATGGGTCAAATACTGTCTGTGACAGTGTGCTCTCAAGTATTTCAGAGCTGAAAGTGGCACGCTAAGCAGTCAAGACACCAGTTCTCACAGAACAGGCCCAGATTAACAAATAAAATTAAAAACATGTGTAAGTACAGAAAACTAAAATAAAGACATTAATAGTTAAGTTAATGTAAAATGCACAAATGTAAAAAAATGTTTTCTTGCTCTCTGACATAGTGTTAAGATTTCCTTTCCCCCCACCCACCCTGGATGGTTCTGTCACAGTATAGTGTTAGGTTATGAATTTGGCTTTCAAAAATTCCAGAAATTTTTAAATAATCTTCTATTATTAGAAGATTATAAACTTCTCATGATCCAGATGTTTTTATTAGCTTGGCTTAGATTCAAAATTGAAAAATTATTTTAACAAGAGACACATGGTAAGAGCTTATGTGGCCTAATCATATAAACACTGGATGTTGATCAATGAAAAGTGGCTAATATTAACTACTTTTCTAATAAATATTACCTAATTTTGTTGTTGCAAGCTCTGGTAAGTATCCATGTGTCTCTTCTTTCCTATGTACATGTAGGCATGCAACCTGTGCAACTGCTTATATTTTTTTAGTAGAAATACAAATAATAAAAGTACTTTTTTTTTTTTTTTTTAAAAAAGGTGGGGGGAAGATCACTGAAACCTGACACAGTCAAAAAATTCAAATTTGATTGACAGCCATAGTGCCCACTGTGCTTTTAATGTTTACAAAATTGCATTGAGCTGTCTTCTGCAAGTTTGAATTTTCTGCCTATCAAACTGCTTCAATCTTAACATTTTCAATTTCATTTTGTATTGATTTAGAAGTGTTTTTTCATATGTATATACACACAAGCATGTATATAGTAAGTGTGTATATGAACATATGTTTCAGTAAATGTACTAAGTGTTTGTGGAGTTAGTGCATGGAATGTTTCCTTTGATGTTCTAGACAGATGAATTGCATCTGAACTTAAATAAAAATGCTTTCTAAGAAATATTGTCACAGTGCCCCCAACCTCATAGACTTACACAGTCAAGCTAAGAATAAGATGCACTTGTGCAAGAACAGAAGTTTTCTTGTCTCTTATATTTGTTTAAATTATTATGGAGAAGTTGCTCTGTATTCTGAATGTTAGGATTTTATGTTTGCTATTGAATTTTAATCATAGAATGTGTGTTGCCTCTGTGTCTCTTCAGCTTTTTAGGAGGAGCAGCATACCTCTGTCAGCTGCTGAAAGAGGGAAACTAATAGGTTGGGTTTTTTAGTCATCATGTGTATGGAAGCAAAGTTTTCTATTTTAGTTACACGTTATGTTAAATCCCTACTGAGGTCTTGGTCATATGATTACTTAGGCAAATATTTTAGGTATACAAGCAGTCTAATTTCAGTATCAATGCTTTTGTGTTTGATATGAAGTACCTATACAAGTGTGTGGAACATCAAGGACTAAAACCGCATCATCTGAGTTAGCATGCAGAAGATTTTCTTCCCAAAATACGAGATTAGCTGTAAATTTTAAAAATAAACCTTTTTTTTTTTTATAACAAGTTGATGTGGAAAAAGTTTGCATTGAATCTTTTGCCCATCAATTTTATATGCTGCTAGTAAAGCCACGTTTTTGTTGAAGGGCTAGGAATATTTTTTCAACTGGGAAAAAAAAAAGTGAAGTGTTATGTATTTATATTTTTGCAGAAAGCATGATCCCTTTCTCCCTCTTTCTTTTTTTAACAAAAGAACTTGTTTCAATTTATTATACATGTCTAACCATACAATTATCAATGCAGCATCCCATAACTAATGCTGACCCACTTTCCCAGAAAAAGATGTTCATTGTGCATTTGAAAGGTTGAAAAGGTTTTTGTGGTTTAAATGTTGTTACATATTTTACAGCATTAGGATCTATGGAATATTTTGACAACTGCAACAGTTCAATGAAGTTGGTAATTTCTTCTTTTAATTATTTTTCATTGAACAGATTTGGAGTAAAATTTTTAAGACTTGTGTTCTGGTATATTATACAGGAACATTTTGATGAAATGTATCATGATTTTTTTTATCTTACTGTAAATTAGCTAGATACTGCTTTTAAGAGTAAGGTTATTGGCCTTTAAACATAAGGTAACCACTGGTGCATAATTTTGACAAAACAGTGTGGTGTTCCTTTCAGCTAGTGATCGTACGTGTACGACTGCACATCCTCTTGTAGATGAGCTGATGCATGGGCTTCAAAGATTTATCTGCAACACCCTAATCCATATACAGAGACTGGCTTTACGCATTTCATTAAGTAAAATACTGGTTGATATAAAGCTTCAGTTTTTTTCCACTTCCTTCCCCATTCCCGTACTAAACACAGTGCAAGTAGTGTCTTGAATTGTTTGAGATATGTTTAAACAGAGTTTTGTTATCTAAATAGAGTATCTTTAATACTAAAATTATTTATAGAAACATCTTCTCCAGATACATCGTTTCCACTTGTGTATGTGATGCCATTGTGTTTTAAACTTCCTTAAAAAACTCTACTTGGCTACTACAAAAAATTAAAAACTCCCCCAATAGACCATGTGCTATTTTTTTACCTCCTACCCTTCTTTTAACATGTTGCTGTAGGAATTTGTGAAAGGTCGCCTGTCAGAGACCTGTAAAGAATTAATGCATCTTTAACTGGCAGCTACTAAATTTGAGAATGTTCTTAAACGGGAGGGGGGGTGGAAAAAAGCCCCAAAATAACACCCCTCGTCCTCCCTGAAAAAACAAACCAACCAACCCTAAAAATTAAGTTTTACTAGCATCCTTATTAAGTTGCATTTAGATTTTTCCTTACATTGTTAGCACAATGATGTACTCTGTGATGTGAAATTCTATTTTTCTATTTAATTTTTAATAGGTAGGACGTTAATCAGCTATTAATCAAATCAGATATTTTTTTATTAAATGCGATTATTTTCATAGTAAGGTGTAACACTTTATTTTAAGTCTTGAATCTAAATTCTTAGTATGGGTGCTAGCCATGGAAATATTTCAACTTCAGTAGCCTGAACTTTCCTATGCTCAGCTCTGTTGATAATATAAGAATACCTTTGGGTTACTAATCCATAAAAAGTTAGTGTTTTCATTATAATTATCCTGATTGTAGTTACTTTTGTATTTTTTGCTTTTACTACATTTACTTATGCTAAACACGTAAAGTTGAATAGAGAGCACTTAAAATAAAGCATACCTTTTTCAGTTTAAATTAATTTCCAACATACAGGTGTTTGATAAGACTCTTATAGGATTATTTAATTTAAACGATAATTAAAGATTTACTTATCTAACACTTTAATTTTTTCATTAATATATGAAATGATTGTAGTACCTTATTCTTAATTAGCCTCATACCTTAGTTATACGTGTTAAAAATCCTAATACTGTTAATTGAACTAACTTCTTTCTTATGTTAACAATTTTTGTAAATTATTTTTTCTTTTCTTGCAGCAAGGAGCAAATAATGCAGAAAAATTTGACTACGTAAGTTAATGTTATAACATTCCTTTTTTAACTGAATTCAGTGGTAAAAGTCAAGATGGCAAGGGAATTGCAAATGAAGTTCTAGTAATTTCAAATGTTTTGTCTTTTTATCTGTACTTGGTTGTTTAAACGTTTAGTGATTTGGATTGCATTTGTAAAATTGTGTTACAAGATTTAGGGTAAGACTGGATTGAAAGTATCAGTTATAACCTCTTCATGTCTGAAAATGTTAGCATGCTTCCCCCCTCCTCTCTGTCTCTAACAGGTGATGCAATTCATGAATAAAATGGCTGGTAATGAGTATGTTGGATTCAGTAATGCTACGTGAGTATTTTTTATTTGCGTAACAAAGTTAGATGGAAAATGCCTCAACTGACAGTTGGTTTATTGAGCTTATGGTGAAGTTTAGTTATTTACATTGAAACCATCATTTAATCCCTAATATTAGAGGGTGTCTTTGGCTTCAAATTTGCAAGAACTGAAGTTGTGCATATCTCTGACATCAGTGTGGCTAAATCTCACACAAAAGTGTCGGTTACCTCTTCGAAATTACATTATTCTTAGTGCTCTGTTGGTGCTGTGGCAGTGGGAGCTGTAAGTGTGACTCTTACCTTCCTGGCATTCGTATTAAAAATTAAATTGCATGTTGATGGCCGTGTATCAAATGTTTAGAAATCATACTTTATACAATTGGGACTTTTTATGCTTTTTTTATTTTGCATATTTAAATCATTTTGTAAAACAATTCCCCCCCATTAACTCAATGTATATCATTCCAAAAATCTTGAGAGCTTTTCAAGGCAGCACTGGGAAAATCATAAAGTTTCGATACAGCAGAGCTGCTTCCAAGTTGCTAGTTGGCATGCACGTGCGAGAAGCAGTATGAGGTAACTAGTGTTGTTCCTGAGCTTTGTTAATGTAAAGGTGTTTACCATGGAAGGAACCAGGCAGGAGAGAATTATCTACCCTTATGTCCGTACAGATTCCTCCTCTAGGTTTCATCCTGAACTTAATCATCATGATAAACAGTGCAGCCAACAGTCTGATCGCTATTTGACCTGCGACTTCATCCTCGGATTCCTCTCTAGTTTGGTCAGTGTTGTCAGTGAATGACCCTTTCACTACAGCTCGTTGTGGGATGTTTCATTCCACTCTGGCCTTTTTAGAAATGCTTCTAAGAGCAGGATCTTACACTTCTTTGCCTTATCTCCAAGTCAGCTTCTGTATGTGTAGGTAACCCCTACTGTGTGTACTTGGATGTCAAAGTTAATTCACTCGAACTGGGTGTACTGGGGTGAGTTTCTGTGGCAATTTCTGTCACGTTAGTAGAATATGTTCAGAAGTAATTTATCCTTTACATGCAGTTTTACTGAATTGCGTGTTTCTCAAGTTCAGCGTTTTTTGAAAGTTTGACATGTTGCCCTGTCTTTTTTTTTTTTTTTTTTTTAAAGGTTCCAGTCTGAAAGAGAGAGTGGAGATAGAAACTTTGCAATCGGCTATTACTTGAAAGAAAAAAAGGTTGATCTCTTGTTTATTGTATTTTGAAGGCTGTGGTGGGTTTTTCCTATAGTCTGTGAAGATTTTTAGTTTATTTAATGTGCAGTATGGCATGAATTACTCTAATACTGTATATGTTTTCATACCGTTACTCAAAATGCTGTCATTTAGAAAGTATGATACTTATGTCATTCTAATAGAATACCTGTAATCTTTTTCTGTATCATAGCCATGATAATTTGTTTTATTTGTTGTAACGTGCGTAATCTGTGCTGTACAGATGACTTTATAATACTTTTAAATGCATTTTGCAGCTTGCTGATTTAAAGATTTTCAAAGCTGTACTGAAAAATGTTTTAATACTTAGCTTATTGACCTCACTGTGCTGTTATTTTTAAATCTGATGTGATTCAATATTTCCACTTGTTACATTGAAATAAGTACTTAATTTTAAATCTGCGTAACGTGCTAACAAGAATATAGCTTAATGTATGTCTATCTAAAAGTGATGTTTAAAAAAAAAATAATGGTTTTTACCTAAAGTCTCTCTTTATTTTTCTTCCTCAGTGCTTTCCTGAAGGCACGGACATGGTTGCTATACTAGACTTCTATTTTCAGGTAACTGACTTTAAAATTGAGACTCAGTATAGACTTAGAATACTATTATATTACTGTATATATATACACTATATATTAGTATAATAAGTGGTAGAAGCTGCTTTGTTCAAGATATGAAGGCTTTAACGGCTTATAGTTAAACTTGTCAGCTTCTGTTAAACTCTGGAAATGAATGATGTACGTTTGATGTATCTAGGTTTGCTTTTGTTTAGGTGATGTACTTAGGTGTCTTTATTGCTAATGCAAACTAGCAATAGTCTTTAAAACACTAGTAGTTAGAAGCTTAAAATGTCTTGTATTACTTCAGTGAGTTTGACAAAATATTTCTGCTTCTTTGGGTTGCTCTTCTTTATTGTACTGTGAAGTACTTTAAACTCCGTGTGTAACTAAAATAGTGTGTGCATGCTCTATTGTAAGCTCAAGGGTAGTGTTATAAATGAAATAATATGAATATCTCCTCCTTTTTGTTTGACTCAATGCTTATGAGTAAAACAAAGAATCTAGTCATATATTCTCCCCTCCCACATTTTTTTTCTTTTTCACTTTCAGCAAGTTATTTGCAACTGTCACAAAATGAGAACTTGGCAAGAGTGAGGTATTTCCTCAGTAAGGGTTTCCTAATGTTAAAACATTCAGAACTCAGTCAGCTCTGCTGCATGTAGTTCTCCAGAGGCAGTTCAAGTTGTGTTGCTCATACAGTCTGTCTGGGATAGTTTAAAAAAAAAAAAACCAAGTCCAGAGTTCTCAAAATTAATTGCTTTTTGATTCATGAGACCTGCCTTTTACTTATGCAAATTATAAACAATATTTTTTAAAATGCAAATTTTATCTGAGTTTTTTGTATTGGGATGCACCTGCTCTAATCTTTAAATAGAATGACTGTTTATGAAGTAAGGTATATGTGATTAGCCTTAGCTGACCTCTTGTTGAGTTGGAAGCTAGGTACAAGCTAATAGTCTACTCTGAACTTCTGTTATTACAGAACAAAACTGATTAAATTATTTGAATTTACTGTTTAAACATGCTTTTTAAATGTTTCCTATCCCACTGCCTCAAGTCCTGATACACTTCTGAGTGCAAAGCTATTCATATGTTAAGAAATGCCAAAACTGACTTTTCTGAGGTATTTTAATTTGGCCTCATTTTCGTGCATTATGATCTCTAATTTCACGACTACGTGTCATTCTTTTTTTTTCCCTTGCAAGATCCCCTTTTCACTCCATACTTGGAAAAAGGGCAGCTCATATATGAGCGGCAATTCTGTTTTCTTCTCACTGTACAATGCTTACTTGCAAACAGTCTACTTGGATTCTACTTAAAAGGCTAGTTATCTCTTTTTGGGGGGTTTTCTGTGATGCTCCTTCCTCCCTTGTGTAATTGGGAACTTTCTGAACAGGAATAAACTTATTTTCCTATTGTCTGTGTAAAGTGAGGATGGATTATTCTCATTTTAGAGAACCAAGGTACAAAATGCAGGTGCTTAAACTGAGAACCTAGAAACACTTTTTTCAAAGTAGGTGATATTATGTAATACTTCATATGTTTAAAACACAGTTGCCATTTTAGATGCGTCTCTGACAATCTCTTGATTTGCAACTCCAGTTGATTGGACTAGGATGTATTGAGTTTGGCACCCGGAAAATAAGAATTCCAGGTAGTAACTACTCATGCAAACTTGGCTTAGGTAACTTCATGAAGTATCATGTAATGACTGTTTGGCAAAAGCAAGAATACCAGCACTAGTTTGTTTGCTTTTCAGAGTAGCATTTCAGCTTCAGGTTGAAACCAGCTTATCTTTTGGTTTCTGCAGAAATGAGGCAGCATCAGGTGATGGCATCATATCACATTTCCTGATGTGTCACCAAAGTATGTATAGTCTGTACTGAAGCAGGGATCCTGGGAGAAACTATCACATGGTCGTATCATTAATCTATCAAGAAGCATATATGAGAGAAAGGTGAAATAAGGCTGCATCAGTAGGAGGTGCTGGCATTAAGACTTGCATGTGCTAGAGTTTGCAGCTTTAAAATGTACTTTTAATAGACGTGTGTGGTCTTCTAAGGCTTAAAAAAAGCCACACAAAACAAACTCAAATTGAAAAAACCCAGTCATTCTGTGGCTTTGCCATTTAAGCAGATGCAAAATACTGAGATTGTTTCCCAGACCTCTTCCTCTCAAAGGAACATAAGGGGGGGCGGGGGGAGGAATCACGTGGAGACACTAACCTGTGTAAAATACTATCCTAAACTATTAAGAGGGCTTACAAACACTGTTGCTGGGATCTTTATCATAGGAAGATTCAGACCATATTAATTGATGCTATTAGCATCACCTGTAATAAATGTTACGCTACAGGTTATTTTACAAAACGTTATTTCTATAGAGACATATTGTTGATCCTGCTATAGTTGGCGTTATTGTGCTAGAAGTATCACTTCTTATGATCTCAATTTCTTTTTCATAAGCTTTGCTCAATAGAAGTAACGTGTGAATCGGCAAGTGTGATGGCAGCAACTCTGGCTAATGGTGGCTTTTGCCCAATCACTGGTGAAAGAGTACTGAGTCCTGAAGCAGTCCGGAATACCTTGAGTTTAATGCATTCCTGTGGCATGTATGACTTTTCAGGGCAGTTTGCCTTCCATGTAAGTAGTTTTCAGTTACTAATTAGTGCTGACCAGGAAGATTAATCTGTGTTACTGTTTTCCATGTTCCAGGGCTTGCTTGCTTGCTTCTGGGGGAGGGGGCGTTACATGAATTGTTTAGAAATTGAACACACCATATGGGAAAATCTCATCTAGAATTCATGGCACTACTAGTACCCAATACCTTACAGTACTTACTCTTCTCTGCCACTTTGCATTTGGGAATCCTTTTCACATTGAAGCATATAAATACTGTCCCTTAAGAAAGGCTGTTCATGAGGGAAACAGGTGATTGATGCAGATGTAACTGGAAACAGCATAACTGAAGAAATCCTTCTATGTGGTAGTAAAGGATAGCAGAAAGCCTCTGCAGATTGCTTTTTCTTCATTGACTCGGGCTGTCTCATGAATTACTCTTGTGTGTCATAAAAGTGGCTGTCATACACAGCATATGTACCATGCTTCTATTTTCCAGCAGTATGTTTCTTATAAGTAAGTATTTCAAGATGTAGTGCATCTTATTTGTGTTTTCAGCATCTTGTTTCAAGCATTTTTAGTTTTTCCTCATTGCATACATGTAAAACTGATTATGATGCTCTGTGTGACCTAAAAGTTACTGCTTACAGAGCTATGGGGATATGTGATATATTTTCTGTAGGAAAAAAGCAATACCTTTATCCAGATTGTAAATAAGTAGGTTATTGCATGACTTTATGGACAGAGTCTTCTGTTTTCTTAGGTTTTTGTTTTTTACCTTTTCCAATCGGGGTTTTTTTTTTTCGGTATATAGCTTTGTACTACTGCCTTGTTGCAAACTGTTCATGACAGATACGCTTATGTACTACTGCTTAGTCATAATTGCTTTTTGAAAAAGATAATTCAAATCTATTATAACTGTATCGCTGACTCTGTTTTACTGAGAGCGAGTAACTTTATGATTGTGTATCTCGGATTGCTGTGATTTGTGCTTCAGGTTATTGTCTGTCTAAAAACAGATAAGTAATAATGCTTTCCCAGCTTAAAATGCTTTCCAGATCTATGTTTTATAAATGTTGCATAACCTTCAGTAAAATGCTAATGCATTGTGTTACAATAGTGAAGAATGTTTGCAGAGGACAGTAATTCTCTAATTATTCTATAGGTTGGTCTTCCTGCAAAGTCTGGAGTTGCTGGTGGGATTCTTCTGGTTGTTCCTAATGTCATGGGCTTGATGTGCTGGTCACCTCCTTTGGACAAGATGGGCAACAGTGTTAAAGGAATTCACTTTTGTCATGTAAGCAGCATTGCCTTCAGTGGCATTTTTTTTGGTGGTGGTTTTTGGGTTTTTTTGGGGTTTTTTTTTCCACTTTTGCAGCTGATGTTTACTGAGCTTCAGTTAGTACAGCTGGGATCTAAGTCAATTAAATAGTGATTCGTTACTCTTCCATACATAGCAAGTTTCATCTGATCCAAGGGTGAAAGTCCAAGAAGAGACGTTTACATTTTAGTAATAAATAACACTAATTCTGTGAGCATTAAGAAAATATGATGCCAGAAACACTGGAGAAATTTGTTGTGGAAAAGCTTTGAAAAGGAACGCTTCATGAAGTAATGAAAGAGCTGGTCTGTTGCATGCTGCATTAGAAGCTCTAGAGCTCTGTTTATAGGCTACTTTTCCTCTCCAGTTGTAAAGCAAAGCATTTTGAAAACATTGGAAATGCAACTCTTATTTCATTACAATAAAAGAATAAGATTCTACTGAAATGTTGCTGTTCTGATGTTTTTTTTTTTTTTAACCGATTTTTGTAATCAATCTGTCATAAAACGTGTCTTCATAGATCAGACACAATTGTTGGGCAAGCTTTTCTTAGCTTTGTCTCTTGCTTTTGAAAGGGCTGTGGACAGTCTGTTGGTAGCAGCATTAGAAACAGGAGAGATTTTGTAGAGTACTTTGTAACGATTAGTAAAGATGTTTTGTGGGAGAGGAGAATGTAAAAAATGTTGTCTTCCCTTTTTTTTAATTTTCTCCCTAAAACCACCTTATAATACTGATTAAGTAATTATGAATGGGAGGAAAAAAGTTTCAAAAAAGAGAATAGTAGGCTATCTAGAGCCCCATAGGAAATGCAGGATTATTGATAATGCTTTGGAAGTTGAAGGCATAACTAGGCTCCTCCCCGCCCCCCCCCCCCCCCTTTTTTTTTTTTTTTTAAGTAGTGATGACATTTAAGCTGCAGTGATACTAGTTTAGATGGACTTCAGTTCCTGGGGTGAACGCTTGTATGACTAGTCTTCACTTAGCTTATCAACAACAGCATGGGATTTACAGTGAGCAAGGGTTTAGTTCATGTGGATGAGCAGCAGTTAAAACTTTTCATACTTCTATTTACCTAACATCTGTACAGCTGCAAATTAAGAGTACTAAGAAGTTACTACTGCCAGTTTAAATACTTTGAAGTTTCATATGAAATACTCTTGTGCTTGATAATTTAAATATAAAATCATAGAACAATAGGTACGTGAAGGATTTACTGTATTTATTCTGTATTATAATGAGATGTAAAAACTGATAGACGGTCATGGCATACAAGTAACATGAATCATTGAATCATTTAGGTTGGAAAAGACCTTTAAGATCATCCAGTCCAACCATTAACCTAACACTACCAAGTCCACACTAAACCAATTAAGGGTAGAGTAGCAATTTCAGAATGTAACATTCATTTTTAAAAATACAACAACAGGGCGAAGTTCTGTAATTACAACCTTTCATGTTGTAATTCAAATGGCATTAAAATCCATTACATCACACATTTTCTTGTTTCATCCTTTTGATTGAAGTTTTATGTACTAGACTAGCCCAGACTATTCTTCCTGTTCCTGAAGTGTTTCATACAGCTGGAGTAGAAATACATAAAAATAGATATTTTGCAAATTGCTGCTTGTTTTGTACTACTTTGAAAAGGAGTTTAAAGGTGGTGTTGGAACTTAATGATATCATCGTATTATGTTCAAAGGGCCTTACAGACATTGGTATTGATTTATTAAATAAGCTTCTCTTATTGCTGATTTAAGTTACTAGGATATGATGTAAAACATAAGTGGTAGTATTATTATAATCTGATATGCATTTGACTATCATACACAAATAATAATGTATGTTCACTAAATATTTGCAGGATCTGGTTTCTTTGTGCAATTTCCATAACTACGATAATTTGAGACACTTTGCAAAAAAGCTTGATCCTCGCAGAGAAGGTGGTGATCAGCGGGTAAGTTAACGTGTATTTAGTGTATTCCTTGTAGGCATCAGAAGAAAAACAGGAAGTTCTTCTCTAAATGCAAAACTGCTCAATGACATGTATTGCATCAAAGCTTTCAGATAAACTAGTTAGTTCACATTATTAGTGGACACTTACCTGTATACATTATTAGTGGACACTTCCCTGGGTGGACAATGCTATCACAGGGTTTTGTGTAGTAGAATTTCATATTAGATTTGTAACTCCATTTCATGCAGTTCATCTCCCTTGCTACAGTAAGTATGTGGTATCTGATAATTGCAAAGCGTTTAACTGTACTGGTTGCCTTAATAAAGATTTGACCAGCTGGTGGGCTTAGCCTTTCTGTCCTGTGCTGCAATGCATGAGATGTATGTTCAGCATTTTTTCAGTGATATGTCTGAGACCACATGACTTGCTGAGAGTTGCACAGGCAGTGAATTCAGGTGTTACAGTGATGTAGACAAGTGCCTGTTACTAAGGAAGTGGTATAAGCAATCTCTGGGAGTGAACTGAATCCACTCCAGCTACATGTACAAAAGATAAAAGTGTGAGGGTGCTTGAGATAAGGAAAAAGTCTTTGCTTTTATTACTATTGATGTTTTAACTAAGGCATGAAGATTTCAATAGGAGAAGATACAGTAGAATGATTTTTAAAGTGCTTCTATTTGCATGTATACGTCTAAAAAATACCCGATTTGGAATTTGAAATTTTTGTAACTGGAAAAGAGAAAATAACCGTTTATGTGAAGAGGTGAAAAACATGGGTCTATTAGCATTGACTGCAAGTATGGATTTTTTTCATTCAAATACACTAATAAATAATGTATGTTGCTTGAACAACTAGCATTCCTTTGGACCAATGGACTATGAGAATCTCCAGCAAGAACTTGCTTTAAAAGAAACAGTATGGAAAAAAGTGTCACCTGAATCAAACGAGGACATCTCCAGAACCGTAGTGTATAGAATGGAAGGTCGGGGAGAGCAAAACTAAACAAATGGGTTCTAGCTTCATTAAACTCTTCATTTTAAAAACCCTCAAGCATCTCCAGATTTAACTTTGATTTGAATATTGTTTGCCTGGTGTTTCATTTATATATATACATTTTGTGTACATTCTGTATGCTATACCAAAAAGACTGTCAAAGTTCAAGGGGGGGAAAAAAGCACATGCAAACAACAAAAACCAAAACTGTTAACTGACTTTTGTAGTTACAAAAGACATTTACTTTTTTAAAAAAAAAAAAAAAGGTAAATCTGAATGTTTTGAAAGATATACCACTTTTGTGTATATCTGTCTATTTTTGTTTATATCTGAGAATTTTAAGTAAATTAACTTTAGAGCTAAGCAAGAACTTACGATGTGTCATCTGATCAGGGTCAGCATGTAAAGACAAAAGAATTTTAATTAAATACAAAGTAAAATAGTGTCAGCAAAATACAGCAAATCCATGAATCTCTAAATAATTGTATATTAAGTGGAGATAGGTTCTGAGTCATGTTATTATTCTCTTTTTTTTAATATGAGCTTTCAAATTGCTTTGAACAGAAATGGATCCTTTGGATATGCCGTGCTAGTGAATTCTTTTTCTTTTTTTTGATCAGACCTTTAATAATTATTAATGCTAACATTTAAATAAAAAGAGCAAAAATGGCTGGGGAGGACTGGGAGAAGCGGGGGGGGGAAAAACCCTGCCTGTTTGCAAGTTAACTAATGCAGCAGAAAGATTTCTTACCAAACTGTTTTGAGTGTCTTTGCTAGCTGCTTGTACTGCCAGCTGGTAGTTATGACTCAGAAGTCTGCCTTACTAATAATGCTGTGCTCCACCCTAGAGAGGAATGTAAGCAATCTTGGTTTTAGAGTGGTAACCAACCGAGTAGTGAGCAGGAAATATGTTCAGAGCAAAGCAGATAGGTAGATATTATTAAAACTGTTTACAAATAACTTATTTTTCAACTGCAAATGTGTGTGCATGTTCATATATAAGATCAGAGGTTTCATTTACTTACATGTGAGCAAATTTTTTAAAAGTTATCGTTAAATTGCTACTTAAAATGATAGTGAGTTTGCACCTCTGCCAGCTTGCTAAGAAACGGGACTTGCATTCTTCTACAGGCAATCGCATCTGTTCATCTGCAGAATTTGATAATTTTGAGTATCTGGAGTAGAGTGTATCTCGAAATGGTGTATGTAAGCTTCGAATAGGCTCAGTGGGCAGTGCTGGACAGAGGGCATAGACTTGCTAAATTCTTGACACTTGTAGCTATTACATTCTTAATGGTGCTAAAAATCTCAGAAAATTGTTCTCTATTTTTAGAAAGTTTTCCCCTTTAAAAGCTTGCAGATCATTTGACATATCCTGCCCCCTGTACACATCACGCAGAATCCTGTTTATAAAACTGTTGAAAACTTGTCCAAGTAATGATGAACGGTATTATGTCGTTGAGTATTTTGAGACAATGCCAGATAATTCCTTAGTAACACCTTCACCCCTTCTGCCTGCCCCCTCCCCCAGTCCCTCTCTTTAGTTTATCTGAAACTCCAAAGTGCATTCATATGTGAGTTTTGTATAAGGGGAGAGTTAGGTTTTTCCTGCCCCTTTTCAGACCCATCTAGATGTTTGTGAATTCAGGAAGATGCATAAAGTGAAGCTGATGCTCTTTGAGAAAGCAAGCTGTTCTTAATTACTCTGTTTAGGTATTGTTAGTTTTGCATAAACATTTGATATAAGCTCTGACTAAACTCCGAATAATCTTCATCTAGCGGTGTGTTGTAAAAGGATGGGCTTCCTGTCTTTGAAGTCTAGGATTAAAATGTTTAAGCAAAACAATACAGCACATCAATTTTCAGTGAATTTGAAGTCCTACTGGGATGACGAGGTAAATATGTGGTGCACATGTCAGTAACAAATGTCAGTCGTAAACTGCTGAATAATAGCTGTTCTACAATCTTATCACTGATGATAAGGTTTGGTTTGTCAGTGCCTATCTTGAAAATAAAGTAAAATAAGTAAAGGCGAAGTCTTGAATTATAAAAATGTCTCACCTGTTCGGGGATTTTACCGTAAACTGGTAGTTCCAGAGACATAGCAAGTATTCAGATCCTGCAAAACTATGTGTCTTTACCTGAAAGGCCCTCAGTTGCAAGAGGGAACATAAGGTGTCTGTGCTGCTAATGAAAAGTATTTACAGTGATGACATGTTGCCTGTTAAATTACTGATTTAATTAAAAAAGGAAAATGTATGATGCAGGATTTGCTTGATCTAATTCTACACACATTATTTTCTGATTTTTAGTACTATTTGAAGCTACTTCTAAAAACATGGTTCAAGATGGAAAATTGTTCCATCTGGGTTTCAACTTGAAAATAAAAATCCTGACCATAGTTATGTTTGTCAGTTACATACAAAAGTTATGGTAGAGGCAAGTCCTGCATGGGAAATACAAAATTAAGGAAACTACTAGATCTGTAATATGCATAATAAGAATATTTAGGGTACAGCTTACACAATCGTGACTTTAGATTCTATATATTACAGTTCTGTAATATATGCTTTTGAAGCCTGTCTCAACTTAAGGCAGCCTCTAGTTAGGAGGGGTCAGGAGGAGACTCCTTGGACCAGTTGTTTTGTAACTTGCCTACGCTCACAGTTTCTTCTTCTGGCCTGCCATGTCTGCAGATGGCTCCTGTTTGTGGCAGGGTACACGGATCGCTGGGACCGTAGTTAGGTCTGCCATGACGACTTACCCATGCCTGCATTATGTTTGGTGAGCGGGTCTGAGAGAATGGGGTGATAGAGGCTAGTCATTGAATGTTTGAAGTCTGCAACCGTTTTAGTGTTCACCTGTGCTACAGTAATAGCAATTCTTGATATTCAAGCATTTTAGCTGTTTGTTTGTTTTTCTTTGTCAGCATCATTAACATTTCATTAGAAATGTAAATGCTTTTTAAAATTTTATTTTAGCGTTTGTGTTGTACTTTTTGGCTCAGTTGTTAAGTTACCTGTCTCGTTTTCCATTTTTCATTTGCATTGTATGTTATTTATGTATCTCGATTTCCAGCATGCTTATTTTTGTATTGTTTAATAAATTTATTTTAAGCTGATTTTTATTGTATTTTTTTTCTCTCAATGGAGAACAGATTTGTTCGAACACATTTTTGAGACTGCAGTGAGATAGTGAGCACTCCATTCTAAAAAAGATAAAATTCTGGAAAAGTAGGTGCAGTAAGCAGATTTGGTTAAACCACTCACTGAAAACCTTCCTGAGATTTCTTAAACACTTTGTACAATGATCTAATTATTTTTCTCTTTGAACTGTTATCTTAGAAAGTTGAAAGCAAAAATCAAAGTCGGGAAACTTTCTCACCGTGACTTGTCTAATAAAAATGTCATGGTGCAGTAGGATATTAACGTCACTGTGTATTTGTGTGGTTTTGAAGATACTAATTCAGTCACTTGGAAAACATGTGGTTAATGGTACCGGTGCCAGGGTAGTAACCGTTTATCTTGAGCATTATGAAGTGAAAAATATATCTTGTAATAAATCAGGCATAGCAAGGAAGGTGGTCCAAAAACCACATCCTCATAGTAGCAGCAGTGGGGTCTGAACAACGGTTAGTTGACTCTGGGTTCCTGGCAAAGCACTTGCCCTTTGTCACAGGCTTATTTTTTTTTCCATGAAAATTTATTTGCGATACTAAATAGTAGATGTATTCATAATGTGATGATTCCGAGGCAAGATTTTGTCACTAGAGACATGCCCATACTGAGGATGGCTGTAGTTACTAATTTAGCTTTTCTGTAGATTGATTTATAAACTGCAGTTACTTGTACTATGTTTTTAAAATTAACTGTATGTTCATTGTACATAAAATAACACATATCAAAAGAGTTTATTCTCTAAAATTCACAGAGACGAGGAAGGGTAGAAGAGTGGTAGATACAAAGAGAGAACTACAGGTGATTTACTGTAGAATTATTTTGGCTCTTATGTTTTGGTTTTTATTGAGCATTTGTGTCAAAAGACCGGTGGGTCGGTAAATGAATAAAAAGGCAACGGAGTCAGAAGGAGGGTGGGTGGGAGAGGGGATGGAGTATGTTGGTTTTTCATTGTTCTTTCTTCTCTTGGTCTTGATACATACATGTCATTGATGCACAGTAGTTAGCTGGGAGCAAAGTAGTTAATTATGAGCTTCATAATTTACATATAATGTTTTAGTATCCTAAAACATTTTATAGTTTGTAGGCTTTTAGTATTTTATTTTTTTAATTTTGTTTAAATACTTCTGTAGTTTTCTGGTGGGAGTTCAGAAGCGGTTATTCCAGTGAAGGAAGAATAGGCTTTTTTCAGCGGAGTTCTTACTCGGGTGACTAAATACACCAAAAAATTTGTCTTTAGTGCAGAGTCTCTTTTGAGGAATTTGAATGTCACAAATGTTTCAAGTAGTTGCAGGGATGGTAAGAGTCTTTAAATCAGGTAGCAATCTAACTAAAACTTGATTATTTTTTTTCATCATGCTAGTATCTTGTCTGTTCCACACTTCTTGTCCTGTCTAGAAAATGCATGAGTAAGTAGTGTGCATAATGACATCTTTTAAAGGATGGGTCATGCACAGCTCCATTTTCATTCAGGAATTTACGTCCTGGTATGTTGAATAGTTTGTTGCAGTCTTAATTATTAAACTACCTACTTTGAATCAAGTGTGGTTTCCAATTTACCATTTGCTCCTTCTAGAGAATATTGTGTGCAAAATAGAAATGTCCTGTTTCCTTTTGCTTTTCATGCAAGAAGAAACCGATTTCATTACTGGCTTCTAATACTGCTTTATGCAGACTTTTGAATATCACTTGAACACTTAGCATTTAAAACTTTTTGCAAGACTGAAGTGGCACAGCTCCGCACATAGTTACTTCTGAAAATGCACATGCATTTCTTCCATGCGTAGCAGGCCTTACGTAATAATGGTTACATCTGAAGCTGCAGTTTAACTAAAGCAAGCCCTACAGTAGAGTTTAGGTTTGCCAGAGTGTGGTGGTGGCAAGTTGGGTTTTTTGCATCAGGGTAAGTAGTTTAAGCAGAATTTAATTTAGGTAATGAAGCTGACACAGATGCATGATCTATACTAAGGGTGTTAAGAGTTAACTGGACCATGCAGATTTTTTAAAAAAGGAAAGACAAGCGTGTTTACACATTGGGAGAATAATAGACACTGGCACCTCGGCACTAAGGCTGATGAGGAAACAGGGTTGAGGGAAGGACAAGGGAAAAAGGAAAGAATTTTAAAATGCTTTTCTACCGTCAAAAATGTTCCAGCCAGCTGTACTTTCATGTATTTCATTTATGCAGCAGGCATGCAGGGGAGCACATCCGTTCTAAGGTAAAGCTTCCTGTTTTAACTGCTGCTGTGCTCTGATTTTGACCTAGCTGGCACATAGCTGGTGCCTTCTGTAGTGTCGTCCGCATGCTTTCCTGATACCAGTTATGCTTGCAGAAGGCAAAAGCTGTCTTCTGCATATCTTCCTTCCAGACTTCCTCTGACCCCTTTATCTGATGCGTTACAGCAGATCTTCTTCGGTTAAGTAGCACTATTACTTTGTGAATTACGGGCAGGTGGCCGTGCTTCTCCTGTTAGAGATAAGTGCACATTAATTTCATCATTATTTGGTCAGACTTGGAATAAAGTCTGGTCTTCCCCCCGCCTCCGTATTTGCGCTTCTGTTAATCTGTTTGGCATGATGATTTTTCAGTGAAATTGCTTGAATTGGATTCTTATTTTTACATTGTTGAATATTCTGGAAATTTGAAGTAATAGTTTTGATAATACAGTCAACAAATATCTGTTACTTTCTTTGGAAGGTTCTTTAACAGCTAAGTGCTATTGTTAAGTAGGCTTTTTGCTTGAGTTGCCAAACAGCTGGTATACAGAATTTGACGTATTCTTGTGCGCACTGTAAACTGGGACTTTATCTTCATACTGTATCTCTTCTTAAATCAGGTCAATTTTACTTAGCTGGGTGCAATCATCATAACCCGTTTGTATGACGTGCAGGAGATTGTAGTGACTGTAAGCAACCTAAGAATAAAACCATAAGGTCATAGAGCTTGGAAGGGATCTCTGGAGATCATCTAGTCCAGCCTCTTCTCAAAGCAGGATCTAACATCAGCTAGATCATGTTGCTCAGGGACTTTGCTGGTCAAGTTTTGAAAACCTCCAAGTAACCTCACTGAGTAACCCATCCTGGTGCTTTACCACTTCGATCATGAAGAATTTTTTCCTAACCTCCAGCTGAAATTTTCCCTTTCTGCAGCTTGGGATGGTGACTCCTGTCTTTTCACTGTGTGTGATAAGCTTACCATCATGTGGAAATCTGGCCTTTAGGGAATCCTAGAAGCAGTGTAGTTAAAAATGGCTTTTGGTCAGCAATAACTGACATTTTCACCTCCTGCTGTATTTTCCTACTGGATCCTAAATATTTTCTTTCATTGTATCATTGAAAATAAAGTGATTTAAGGATTTGAAAATGCTGTATTCCCTTTATTTTCCTATTAAAGAGCAGCAGGCTAAATGCAAACATGGCAGTATGTTATTTGCTGAGGGACAGCATGTTACTATTAGGACCCCTTGTGATCAGAGCGCTTATCAAAACAATGAACTGAGAACACAAGTGGAGTGATAGGAAGAGATAATGTTGCTTGCTTCCTGTTGATGTCATTCACTAGTCCGCTTTTTCCTTGAGGCAGGCAACTTTATTGTTTGTTCAGGAATTACTCATTCAAAATCAATTTTTTTGGCCTGGTAGACCTGGTTTTTGTTATATGCCTAGCTTTGGCTGGCTGTATGGTAAGTGCATTCACACTTCTTTTAAAGGACTGGTCTTTTAAACTTTGCCAACCTGTAATTGTTTCAAGACAACTAATTAAAACGTAATCCGGTCTGAGAATAAACTGTTCTGATCAAATATGTTTAAAAAAAAAAAAAATCAAACAGCCAAACACCCATGCCATTGCAGCAAAGGATTAAGAATTATGATTGAGGATATGGAGAAGCAGGCTGAAACAGCTGAGTATGTTTTGTCCCATGTACCAAAGGCTGATGGGGAATAATATGACTGTCCCCAGGGTTTGGAAATAAAACCATGGAGGTGGAAGATCTGTTTAAGCTAATAAAGATTTCCGATGCCAGAAAAGCAGGTACTGAATGAATAGTCTGAAAATTAGAAGAAGGTTTCTATAAACATGTCCTAATAGTTTAGAAACAATCCTCCCAACAAGAGCAGAGTAAATTTCTGGTAAGATTTCCTCTATTCTGCTTTCAGCCTGTAGGGTGTAGTCAGTCTCTTGCTTTTAAAGTTTCAGTAAGTGTCTTTTGAGAACATCCTCCTTTATTCTGGGAATAATTCCAGCTCCGAGTCCTGTAGTTAAGACTAAACTGTCATCCCTAAATTGCGAAGTACCTACAGCCCGGTAAGCGGGAGCATTACTCTACTCGGAAAGCGGGAGCGTTACTCGGTTGTGTGGATATCAGTCATAGTCAATAGGTCCTTGAAAAGGCAGGCGTTCTGTTGTCCTGTCTGCTTAATACAGCTAGCGTCACTAAAGCACCCATCAGCATTCTGCTTTATTCGTGTGGCTATCGTTGATCCCAGTCCTTTGGTCCTAAATCTTGCAGTGTTAGTAATGTCTGTATCCACTACTTCAAAGGCTCTTGTGGTTTTTTTTTTCCCTGCACCCAGAGTCATCTGGTCAGCATTCATTCCTCTTGTTAAGATTTCTGTATATTCTGTATGCTTTTTGTAGCAGAAGTGTTTGCAGGGGTTAGCCTATAAAAGGACTGAACAGGAACTACCAAAGTCTGTATCATGAGATGATGGCAACCCTAAGATTCCTGTTAATAGTTTTCTGCAAGAATTATTTTACCGTTTTGGAATTTCCAGTCATCATCATTTACTGAGAAAATGTTATTTCATTGCTGATAAGAAATGCTGAAAAACTTTGACAGCAGAGTAAGTTAAAGCCTTTGAGAGGGTCATTCTTTTTTTTTCCCACATAACTTTTATGCTTTGGACATGGCAGCAGGATTCCAGTATTCCCATCCAAAATACTGATAACAAATGTGTACCACCTAAACCTGAAAATTTGCCTGGTCTTCATCTTTGGACCTGAAGGGTAAAAGTCTTTATGCCTTAAATGTTTCACTTGATCTAGTAAACTTTTTGTTGAAGTAATTTGTCTGCCTACTATTTCTTTGTCATACCATTCATGGCAAACCACACAACAGTAGCATCTTCTGTCATGAGGACAGGAGTCAGATCGGATTTTTCTATTACTCCCTCTTGTTAAGTCACGGTTCTCTGGAACTGCCTGATTCACTATAGTTATTCTAACTTGGTTTTCCTTATTAGGTCTTCAAAAATCTTGCTGGCATGATTTATGAGTTAATGAATGTCCATGAAAGGTTTTTGGTTTTTTTTTTTTTTAAAAAAAAAAAAAAAAAGTGGAATCAGCCAACTTTAGGTCTTAAGTCTAGTGAAAGATGATTAGATTTTTCCTTCATGTTTTGGGAGTTTTGTCAGTGATACGCTTAATTCTGTTGTCTCCAAGTGTTAAAAAGTGTGTTAATTCATTGATACCAGAAGAAGTCAGAAACAGGAGGTGGAACCAAGCATGACCATGCTCATTGTAATCTAGTCAAGGCAGTTTTGGTACTCAGGTTTCTCTCCTCTTCCCAGTATTCTTACCTTTTCAAATCAACATAATCGTCCCCAAACAAAGGTCACGGGTATGAAGCGAAGGATAAGACATCTGGAAGTAATTGTAAGTGAGTAGCACTTGAGATTAGCTACTCTTCTACCAGACTCATCTATTAGTCCAGGCATGCCTGTGCACGGGGAGGGAAGCTCTCTAGTCACATCATCAGCGTCTAAGCCCTGGTGAAGCTTCAGCATTAGTTACTGAAGGCCTTCTGTGTTGAAAAATTTAGCATCATCTGTGAGTTGTTCAGGGGTATCTATGACAGAGCAAAATCGGCTGTGTCCATCCTAGTACCTGTTCTTAATACTGCGTACCATAGTTGTGTGTAAGGGAATCGTGAGGCCTTTTCACAGGCATTGTCAATGGCTCTGAATCTTGAGCTGACTTCTGCGTTCTTTTTTCTGTGTACCCCTTGAACCAGTTCATCTTTCATGGTGGTTTTCTTTGCTACAAGGGGAGAGACACAACTGATCATGCACTGCTCTTTCCCCAACTTTTCCCACCGTCATGCTGAGTACCTCCTGCCCCTAATGATGGTACAGGAAAGGAGAAACTGCCCCATCCATACACCCTGTACATTGTTATGATACTACGTACTCCTTCCTACATAAAAATGAGTTTGAATGGTCTAGGTTGGGGGGGTGGGGGTGGCGAGGCTTGTATGCAGGGATTCAACTAAACTTCGGTTTGTGTAACCCACTTTCTACCCCTGGAGTTCAAGTTCTGGAGTCAGTATTGGTGAAGGATTGAGTCCTCTGCCTCCGCTGGGGGAGGCGGTGGTGGGAGTGTGGGAGTTGAGAAACATGGCTGGCCAAAACAGTCTCGGCTCACCCCATGGGGCTTACACATCTCGGGAGTGGAATAGATGGGCATGGTCTTTCTGAAAGTGTATCAGTGACTGAAGGTAAGTAGATGTTTCGCTTCATCTAGTAAATATTTTGTTTAATTATTTAACTTCTAATTCACGTTAATTAAATAGTCTTATCTGTAATTTAAACAGAATCACTTTACTAATACTTTAGAATTAATCAATAACCAGAAGAACTGCTAAGAAGTTGTTGCAAATTGACAGTGTTTGTTGTCATGAAATAAGGTCTCTGCTTCCATAGCTTGCCATCTTCAAGCACAGCTGTCAGTGATGTTGTTACTGTCTTTCAGGCACTTCAGCAAAAACAAACATGGTATGAAGCAGACTATTACTTATGGATTTACAAACTATATTGGAAACATATAGTATTTTAAATTTCATTTACAAGATACTAAATCTCATCATTTAAAAGTTAGAATAATTAAATGTAATCTCTGAGCATGCAGTGGCTGAAGCAGTTGTAGAACTGAGCTCCTGTCTGTGACTCTTGCTTTTTCTTTGTGTGAGTTAAAGGATATTTCTTTGACTCCTTGAAGAGCTTGCACCTCCTGCCTGTTAGTATTTAAGATGAATTAGTCTTTTCACAGGTAGAGAGGTGTTATTTTGAGGAATACCAGCAAGACAGACTCTTTCCAGAATTGTGTGTCCACTTGATGATCATCTAATGAGCAAGAAGTTGGTATTGGAAGAGGTGAATTCTGGTTTAGTCTGTCTTTCATAGCTCCAAATGTGATCAGAAGAAAAGGTGACCTTCTGCTCCCAATTACTGCTTCCTGTGTCCTTGGTAGGGTTTTAAAATTTTATGCAAAATAATATGTTAACAGAGCAGAAAAGATGGACAAACAGTTACGGTATTGTATTAGCTTGTAGCAAGTATAATTTTTTGACGCTTTTAAATACCTAGATTATTTTAAAGTATTCTGATGGAAAAAGGACTTTGGGCAGAGATGGGCAAAGAAAATCAGTTTACTGTAAAATGCAATATATTGATATTCTAATTATTTGCAATTTCAGGTAGGCATACTCTGGTACGTGAGACTTTTTGACCTGTCTCTAAAAGGTTTGAATGTGAAGGAAATGTGAATGCTAGAAATCGATTCAGAACTAGTAGATGAGTAGGGGGGGGATAGAGAGAAACCATCGCTGCGTGGCCTGTACCTCCAAGGAGGCTGCCCTTTTGTGACTTTAGCCTATGCATTATCCAGTAAAGGAGATTGACAGCTGTTTTCAGGGTCAAGGAGGGGCTTTATCACCACCCCCTCCCCCAAGTCAAGAGACATCTTCAGTGTATATATTTGGTTTAATTAAGTATTTCTTATATTCAGCTACATGTGCGGCTTCTGTGACCGATACTGAGATTGAGCTACCAGTACAAGCTTGTTTGTCTTTTAGTGCTCCTGTGTCTGAACTTCAGCCAAAACTCTTTGTTCTCTTTTCAGACTTTTAACGGGACACTTTTAGGACCATAGAATTGTTTCGTCAGTATCTACCTGCCAATTTTAAAATATACGAAATCAGAAGAAGAAATGCCCAGCTTTATTCTGAAAAATTGGATTTGGATTTGAAACAGTTTTAGAAGTTGAATTGTAATAGGAAAGCACTTAAAATCATACTGGGATTTTGACCATCTTGATATACAATTACCAAAAAAAATCTCAGGATTGCTTAATTTTTTCTGCTGAATTGATCTATTTGTTAGCAAACAGTAGCACCTGTCTTAACTTCTCCCACCTTCCTCCTCACTCTGTCTGAAGTGCAGTCGGATGCTGAGGTGAGGGGCAGTAGCCGCAGTGCTAGCCCTTCAAGGGCTGCCCTTGAAATTCTCTTTCATACGCTTACTTGCTGACTGCTAACTGAGCAGCCATTCATTTCCCGTAGCCTACCCAGCTGCTCTTAGGAGCTGCTGACCGCTGTCATCCTGATCTGTAGTTAGATCGATAATTTAAAGGTCAAAAAAACCCTTTTAACTTACAAAATTATCCAGCACATTTGTATCATTTTTAATAAAGTCACGAAAAAGCAGTAATGTTGCCTAAAATAACATGTTCCTGTGTAATCAGCTCAACTATCCAGATGCAGTAAGCTCTGTATGTAGGTTACAGAGCACTGGGCCAGGTCTTTGTTGCGGTCATAAATGCGATTAACTCATCTCAGTGATTCCAGACTGAAAGCTGCTAGTACCGTATTGCCATCTGATATAGCCAAGGGGAGACGGAGAAGCTCTTCTGTGAACCTGGGTAAATAACTAACTGGCTTGCTGGCTTGCATGAGGTTTTTGTAGCTATAGCAGTGCAGCTGGTTTAAAGCTGCCTTGGGTATGTATATGTGAAAATACAGCTCCTTGTGTGGCTGCAGTCTAGACATAACTCACGGGAGAAGAAGCTTTTCGGTATAGACATGAATTGTGTTTGAACATGACTGCTAAAACCTGTAAGGCGGTTACCGAGGAATAAATAAGTGTTTTATGAGTCTGTTAGTTTTCGACCAACAGCACAAGCTACGTGAATAATTGCTGTGCAAGCTGCATTTCAAGTTCATTCCACCAGGGAGACTCCAAAAATAAACTCTGCGGTAGCAGCTTTGAAAGTTGCTGTTGCAGCTTTGCGTCCAAAAATAAATGCTGCACCCACAGCTCGTAAAACTAACGGCGCTGGGCATCATCCTCCGTCCTGAGCTGCAGGGGGGAGCTTGCACCATCTAGAGGAAAAGAAATGATAGTTGGTGTGTCAGAAAATGGACTGGAGAGAAAAATTTGTCGACAAAGTCTTGTTTCCTGGGTTAGTTTCAAAACACAGAAGAGTAAATATTTGCAGATTCTAGGTTATTTTTGCACTTTCTTCAAATTACCTGGGGAAACAAGGATCAGTAGTGCAGAAAATAGGCTAAAGGGGTGGGGGAAAAAGTCCCGAAGAAGAAACAAAAGTTTTATGGAACAGCTTGCCTTGTTTGTGTATTCAGATATTTCCATATGTCATTAATGTGTTGTAAGGGTATGCATTAATTTATTCACATGTCCTCTGATTATTTGTCGTATAATGGGAACAAAGGCTTTCCCAAGGAATTCTGATATAAACTTTTTGTGAGCCTTGTGTTCATTTCATGTCGGGCAAGAGGCTCTGTTAGACGCAGTTGGCCTTAGGCTGCTGTAGAGGTGGTCCCTTGATCACTCTTACTCGAGCCGAAAGACGCATTTTGGCATGCTTCAGAAAGTTATTTAGAAAAATCACCTTTTCTTATGTAACTGTCAGTTTGCTGTAGAATAAGGTAACTTTGTGGCTCAATCCAGAGGCTGCTTAGCGTGCCTTTATGGACTGTCCATCCCTAGAAACACTCGGGGGCAGAACCTCAGCAGGCAAGCTCTGAGACTGCTTCGGAGCCAGCCCTCACCTGGGTGGCACCTAAACTAATCTGGGATTTGGTGAATAAAACACAGCGCTTAAGTTCGGGCGTTGTATCCCGGCAGGCTGCTTGCGCCGGAGTGGGGCGGGCGGGTGAGTGCGGACGTTCACGTCTCCGCCGTGAAACGGAGGTGACGCTCGGCTTGAGTTCGGAGATCTCCGGGTGAGAGGCGTTGCACGTGCACTTCTCCAGCACTGGCGCGGTGGACATCGAAATAACCAGTTTCAGTCCTTCAAATACTCTGGATCTAACAGAGATCTGTTTGTGCCAGACTGAAAGCTAGCAGTTTTAAACGCTGTAAGAAACTTACAGCGGGAGGACAGAGTAATAGTTACGTGCTTTTGATGAACCCGTATTGTTTGCGTTGGATATTTGTTTAGGGTTCAGTCTTAGTTTTTACTTTTAAAAGTGTATGTTTTACTTACCCTTAGGTAATAACTTCGAATTCATTTCAGGGCAAACAAAGCAGAAGCTCAGTTCCAAAGATACTGACTTTCAATTGAGATTTCTTTCCTTACAAAATACAGCTTAATTTCATACTGAAGAATGGTATTTTTAAGGAAACCTATGGCTCTCTTTTAGACTTGAACAGTGATTTTTCCACGCTAGCCTTGTCAGCAGGCCCTGGAGAGCAGATTCCACTTTACTGCAAATTAATTGTAAATATAAAAATGGCCAATTTTAAAAATAAGCAGTCCTGCCTAGTGTCTGAATGTATAGGCACATGCGTTCCTCTCTGAGATTAGTCTCTGGTTTATTTTTGTCCTTTTAGGGACTACTTGCATTCTAGGTTTCATTTCAGAGTTGAGCAGTTTTTTTCTGAATTTTGTTTTGAAACCTTACATGCAGGGAAAAAGTCATCTATAGGCTATGCTTCGGCGTAGTTGAATTACCAGTTCAGTGTGTAAAAACAGGGTGACTGAATCGTTTAATCTGTGCTCTAGATTCACTTTTTCTGAATTTTTTTGTTGGTGGTGGTGTTTTGGTTGTTTTGTTCTGTGTTTTTTTTTTAAATAGGCCACCACTCCTGTTTCAGAATTTATACTGGCGCCTTTTAGATTTAAGGATTTTTTTTTTTCCACTGATAAATAAACATCTAGAAATCTGTAATTTTTCTGGAGAGTGGGAACAATGATCTGCTTTTGCTGCATACTCAGATGACCCTCATCATGGGATTGGCTTTAGGAGAAGTAGAAGAAAAGCGGTACTGTGAAGTCAAACTTGGGTTGATTTTGGAGCTTTTATGACCTTGTGCATCCCCTCGCGGCTTACGTAAACTCTTTGCTCCTGCGTTACTTGTTAGTATGTGGTCGTTTGCAAAGGTCAGGAGAATAGGTAGGCTTGATAGTAGCCAGTCTCCTCCCGGTATGAAACATTAAACCTCATTCACTAGACAAACGCTCACCTTAGCTTAAAAATCTATTTTTTGAATTTCAGAGTTAATCCAGCGCTGAGCCGGCTTAGGGAAGCCGTGTGCTGCTGCCAGCGGGTGCGAAAGCTCAGCCCGTGCGGCGGCGGGGCGAGCGCAGCGTCCCGGGGCTCCTGCGCCCGCTACGGCAGCGGCGCCCGGCCGCCAAACGGGGCTGGCTCCCGGCGGCGTGAGGAGAGACCGTGTAAGAGAAATTACCGAGCGCTTTGCGCTCTCAGCTTTCTCCTGGTCGTAACGATGCGTTGCCGGGATCCGCGGTCTTGACGTGACACCTGTCAGACTTTTTGTATAAGCAGGGAAATGGTGCTGCCGCCTCCTCGGTTGTTGGCGCAGGTGCCAAAGGAGGATCGCCGGGGTATCCTAAGTGCAGATTAACCCTGCTGCAGCGTTAGGAGGTTTTAGGGGTGTGGAGAACGGTGCCTCACAGACACTTCCAGGCAAGTCGGTCTGATTTCTCTGGTGTATTCCATACTGGCGAAGAGCCGCAGAGCTTTAGTCCCATTTCAGCGCAGCTCTCCTACATCTGGGAGCGTTTGTCAGGAGACTGGGTGGCATCATGCACCGGAGCCTGGCTTTTACCTGGGACCTGCTCTGAGACCCCAGTGCATCAGGGACCTGGGCTCGGTACGGCAGGGGCTTGTCATTAGGGAAGTCCTAAGCTGCAAGAGCTGAAGTTTAGACCCTGACTTATCTCCGCGCCTCTGTGCCGTGCAGGGCAACATTTAAAACTTTGTTCTTCAAGCCAGTTGGCCAGGAGGGCGGGGTTCCCAAAAGGAAACATTGCGTTCCATTTTAAATACAAAAAATGAGACATGAGAGGAGAGCGCAGTGGCCTTTTTTTCTCAACTAGCTCTACTATCTCTTCCCCCCCCCCCCCCCCTTGTTGTATTTGAAAGTCTCGGGTCACCACACAAGGTCTGGTGCATAGTAAAGTTCAGATATAGCAAAGGTCTTGAGAAACAATGTGCATTCAACCAACCTTTTTTTCCCCAGTATTTTGAACACCTTTTCCGAAGGCTAACCTGGGGCATTGTCCCTAAATATCATGTAAAGAGCATTGGAAAGATTAGGGGAGGGTTGTCTGTTTATCCTTGTTTGTATCGCGTTTAGCAGCACCATTTTAAACCATTGGCCTTGACTGTATTCCTCAGCCACCTGGAGAAGCAGTAAAGTTGAAAGTAATATATTTTTTTAGACTGTACATTCTGTAATGTTTCCAAAGGAGTTGGGGGACGGGGCGGTCTCAGGAAGCAGGACACAGTAGGAAATTAAAATCCAGATTCAGTGACCTTTATAGCTGAGAGCTTCTCGTGGAATTAATCCAGCTCTGAGCTAAATTAATTTTTCTCTAAAGGATTTGTTTTCTTTGCATGCACAGCTGTTTGGGTTTTCTCTGCCGAGCCAAGCGGCGTACGGGTTTGGTTCCTGCTTCAGGTTTGATTGTTTTATAATAATGCTGAAGCGTGTGAGCCAGTGGGCAGAAGGCGCCGGGTCGCTCTGCGCTCGCCACGAGACCGTAGCATTCATTTCCACCTCTGGGCCTCCATTTCCCATCTTAGTGCCGGTAAGGATAGCAGCTTCCTCTCTGCGAAGTTGTTTGGAGAGATCTTCTGTTGATAAGCATTAGAGCTAGGCAGTGATACGCATGCTGTCCTTCTATGTTAAAAAAAAAAAATCCTCTGAACTGGTGTGTGTTAAGAGAGAAGGGATTCTCATCTCAGTCTTGTATGGGGATTTGCTCTTAGCTGTCATGAGACTAAGGCTATTTAAATAGGTCTTCTCGTGTGGGCTGGATTTGGGTGTGCAGCTCAACTAGGAAAGAGTATTTTGTCACAAGTACTCCACCAAGGCTGTTCCCACAAACCAGTCAAGTCTTTCAGATCAATTAGAAGTTTCACTTGTGCTAAGTAACTTCAGCATTATTAATACTGAAGTTAAACTTACGCTTTCACTAGTCTTTTCAGGTTGGTACACTGAAATAGTGAAAAACCAACCAAAAACTGTCACGTCTCACCAAAGCGCTTCGACAGCGTGCCTTACGGCGAAGTGGTGGGCAGCAGCGTGCTTGCTGTGCGCCGGGTGCGCGCTGCCTGCAGCGCTGAGGCAGCCCTCGTGCTTTGCTGCGCATCCTCCGTTCAGGGGCCGTTGGCTTCGCCTCCGAATCCTGCTGCTCGAAGGAGACTTCTTCGAAGCTTTTAGCACAATCAGGCTTAGGAGGTATTTAAAATAACTGCAATATGAAAACTTTGGCCTAGGAGCCACTTCAACGCTCAGTTTGTCACTTTCAATGCCATGTCTCACTCGGTTAGTGCTTTTGGGGTTTTGGGTTGGTGTTTTTTTCCTTTTTTTTTTCCTTTTAGGCCCTCTGTGTTCATCTGAAATGTCTGCCGCAGCGGTGTGACTTCCTGCTACTCTGAACACCAGGTGTTTCCTTCCTTTAACTTGACCTCGGTGTAGTTCTCCAGCAGCAACAGTCTTGATTTTTTCTTTCTTGTGCTGCTCACGTCCTTACCCACAGACTCAGAGGACAGTTAGCTGGAAAGGAGCTCTGGAGGTCGTGGTCATTTGGCCACCTCCGACGTGGAGCAGGGCCGTTGCCAGCAGTAGGCTGAGTTTCATCCAGCTGAGTGCGAGACCTCCAACGCCTACTGACCTGAAGGTGAAAAGACAAGGTGCGTGGTCTGTGCCTTCTGATCTTTAATGCTGGGTGACACAAGTATTCCTGAGGAACCTTTCCGTGCAAGGTGAAAAGACAAGGTGCGTGGTCTGTGCCTTCTGATCTTTAATGCTGGGTGACACAAGTATTCCTGAGGAACCTTTCCGTGCAAGGTGAAAAGACAAGGTGCGTGGTCTGTGCCTTCTGATCTTTAATGCTGGGTGACACAAGTATTCCTGAGGAACCTTTCCGTGCAAGGTGAAAAGACAAGGTGCGTGGTCTGTGCCTTCTGATCTTTAATGCTGGGTGACACAAGTATTCCTGAGGAACCTTTCCGTGCAAGGTGAAAAGACAAGGTGCGTGGTCTGTGCCTTCTGATCTTTAATGCTGGGTGACACAAGTATTCCTGAGGAACCTTTCCGTGCAAGGTGAAAAGACAAGGTGCGTGGTCTGTGCCTTCTGATCTTTAATGCTGGGTGACACAAGTATTCCTGAGGAACCTTTCCGTGCAAGGTGAAAAGACAAGGTGTGTGGTCTGTGACTTCTGATCTTTAGTGCTGGGTGACACAAGTATTCCTGAGGAACCTTTCCGTGCTGGTTTCACCACCCAGATAAACAAGGATTATATCCAGCACTTGGGAAGAAGTGTTTTTGTACAAAGACTGTTTCATCGTAGCTAAGTGAGTAGTGCTCTGTATTTCTGGCGTAGTAACAGGAGAGCTGTGAAGTTAATCTGGTGCAGTGCATGCAGGTTTTCTCTGCCGTTTGATGTAAGGTGGAACAGTTTTTGCTCTGGGTTTGATACTGCTGTATAGCTGTAAGGTACTTGAGCCGACTCATATATAGCGAAGGGACTCTGGCCCTTCTCCTTTTATTGTATTTTCATAGTTAAGGAATTCTGTGCAGTAGAAAAAGGTAATCCTTGACTGTCGGGTTGAAGGTAAACTTTTTGTTCCTGTTTCTGAAGATGAGGGAAAAACTGTGTTCATCAGCGCAGTTAACAGAACCACCAGTACTCAGTACGGCATATAGAAGATAATGAGAAACTCACTGACAGTCTCTAAACACTTAAATTAGTTGCCTTGCCCTTTGTGCCCTACTTAGTTTGAATGGATACACCTCATCTGTCATCTTATTTTTTTTTTTTTTTCTCTCCGACAGTTAAAAACCCCACAATCATATGTTTGCTGCTCCCACTTTAAAGTTTCTTTGGCTCTTGATTTTTGCAACAGGCCTGTTGTTTCAGGCTAGTAAGCTGTGAGTTTGGGGGTAGAGAATTTTTACTTGCATGATTGTGCTTGATTTTATGGCAGCCTAAGTGAGATTTTTTTTTTGTGCAGATACAAAGCTTCTGGCAGCAAGTTATTTTCATGTTAATAACTTTTTCTCCATGTAAATGATAACCTCTTTCATGATGGTTTAATATACATATGCTACTTTGATTAATATTCTCTTGAAAACTAAGGGATGTTCCAGAAGATGCTCATGGACACTGTATATTCTTACCTTGAATTCAAAATGTATTTTGTATTGGCGGTTTCTTAAATTTTATTCTTGAATTCACTTTTTATGTCCATCTTTGTTGCTTATGGCTGCCTTTTGAGCAATTTCATTTCACACCTTAGAGAATTTGTTAATTTTTTGGCCTGGACTATGCTGCTGATAGAGTAGGGTGCAGTTAGAGAGCCAAGGTGTGTTTTGTTGTTGGAAAATCCAACCTAATTCTTCCATAAAGTTACCGAAGCCTCACTGGAAAGGGGGGAGGTGTAGCCCTAGGGGAGGGTTGTTTCAGCTATGATGGCTACACTCTGTCTACTTTTTTCCAGCTTGAGTTCATTCCTGATGAGTTTTGGATAATTATTCTGCTAATAATTGTCCTGCTAATTTGTTTGTCTCCTGGTTTGTTTTTTTTGGGGGTTTGGTGGTTTTTTTTTTGGTAAGGAAGGAATGTGTGTTATTTTATTATTTTAATAGACATTTGCATTTCCCAGAAATGTGAAGAAGCCCAGCCAAAATGATGTTACCTCTGAAATGATTTTTATTAAGGACAGAATGTCCTTTGCTCATCCTCAATCCTGAAAAAGGGAGAGTATTCAGCACCTGCAGGACCTGAAATGTCTGAGTGCAACCAGCTGGGTCTGCCTGCAGGGCACCAGCAGTAGAGCAGTGCTCAGCTTCTCTCTCAGCAAGGCAAGCTCCTGATTCATCCTGTGAAACTTAGAGATTATCAAACTAAATTCCCCTTTCACGCCTGCGTTTAAACACAGTCTGCAGCCCAGCGTCTGTAAAAGATGCACGTTCTTTTAAGAGGTTTTAGTATTTTGGTGTGACTGTGATGTTTTCTATTGAAAGCCTAATGAGAGTGCTCTTGGGTGTTTGCTGCCCTTCACAGGTCTTGGTGCTGCAAGTGATGCTGTCTCCATGACAGCTGCAGGTTTACCGCAGAAAGGATGAGACGCAGCATCCTTGCGGGGCGCTTGTAGCGGCTTATTCCCGGGGCCCTGTAATGGCTGAGCGGAGCCAGGGGTTGGAGAGAAGGCCAGCCCAGATGCGGGGCAGCCTGGGCAGGAGCTGCCTGGGGCAGGGGCAGAAAAAATGCTGGAGGGGTGGGTGGGCTCAGCCAGGGACGGCTGGCTCTGCATCCAGAGCAAAGCCTGTGCTCACGTGCTGTAGGATTCTTGGTTGCTGGGTTATTGGGGTTTGGTGGTGGTTTGTTGTGGGTTTTTGGTTTTTTTTTTGGTTTTTTTTTTTTTCCAGAAGCTTTAAACAAAAAAATTTTCATGGGAGGAACAGAATTACTTCAGGCCTGTCCTCTGTAATGCTTGTGAGGAGGTGTCCTGGTTTCAGCTGGGATAGAGTTAATTTTCTTCCTGGTAGCAGGCATAGTGCTGTGGTTTGGATTTAGTAGGAGAAGAATGTTGATAACACGCTGATGTTTTAGTTGTTGCTAAGTACTGCTTATGCTAGTCAAGGACTTTTCAGCTTCCCATGCTCTGCCAGGTGCACAAGAAACTGGGAGGGGGCACAGCCAGAAGAGTTGATCCAAACTGCCCCAAGGGCTATTCCATACCATATGACGTCATGCCGTCATGCTCAGTATATAAACTGGGGGGGGGTTGGCCAGGGGGCAGGGATCGCTGCTTGGGGATGGGCTGGGCATTGGTCAGCGGGTGGTGAGCAATTGCATTGTGCATCACTTGCTTTGTATGATGTTGTTGTTGTTGTTGTTATTATTATTATTATATTGTTACTATTATCATTCGTATTTTACTTTATCTCAATTATTAAACTGTTCTTATCTCAACCCAGGAGTGTTTCTCACTCTTACTCCTCCGATTCTCTCCCCCATCCCATCGGGGCAGGGGGAGTGAGCGAGCGGCTGCGTGGTGCTGAGTTGCTGGCTGGGGCTAAACCACGACAGGAGGGTCTGGGAAATGATCTCAGGTTTGCCACACGTAAAGGTGACCCAGGTGCTTTGGGGCGAGTGCTGTGAGAGCCCAGGGGTCCAGCCTTTGGAGCAGGTCAGGTTTAGAAGCAGCCTGGGGGATACTGAGCCTCCTTGAGAAGGGATGGAGCCCTGGAGGTCCTGCCGAGCAGGTCTCGCACTCGCTGTGCAAGGCTGCTAAGCCTGATGAGCCTCACGGTGCATATTGAAAATCAGGAGCTGTAGGGGCTTGCGGGTACTGGAGTTTCCAATCTGTTTCCAATCCCGAGTCCGTCTCCTTTTGCTCCAGTCTCTCTTTGCGTCAGTACGCATTTGAGGTGTAAAAAATAACAAGCAATTCCACCCCTTTGGTTTGTAAGAGGCGCAGATGTTGGCTCATCTGTGGCCCTGTGAAAATATGTCAGTGTTTTTGCAGAAATCTGTGGGACACTTGCTTGTGGGCGGTGATTTTTGTTTGTCTCTCCCTGTTGTGGAAGGCCAGTGCAGCATCAGTTTTCTCCTTTATCTCTGTTATTTGACTGGTAGCAGCGACAGAACTTTGTAGACTCAAAAAGCAACATAGCATTTAGAAAGTTTACTGGAAAATGCTGTGAAAGGGTGCCTAGAAGTGGCCATATGCGCTCATGAAAGAAGCTGAGGCGGGATGCTTAAAACCATCTATCTTGTGGGTTTTGGCTCTTGTTAAAACTTTTAGAGTTGTTATAGCCAGCATATGTTAAAAATGTGCAGGGGATGAAGTTGGTAGCCTCATGGTGTGGTTTCTTACTCATTAATACAGTTGAGAAAAGCACTGGCTTGCCTGAGACTTTAGCTGTGTTATTTGATCTAAAAAGATCCTACTTCTGTCTGCCTTGAAACCTTGCTTTTCTTGTAGTGGTTCATTATGTGATAAATTGCTTAAAGTTGTTTATTTGAAGAAAGCCTCTATATTAGGTGTATGCAAGGAAAATCCGTGATACCAAGCAAAACCGGTACCATTTCTTCTCTCCTGCTAACATAGGTTTCTCTTAGTATTCTCTTTTCCAGAATGAGTTTGTCTTAAAAGGTGTTTATGGTTTGTGAATTGTGCAAAGTGATGCTGTCTTTGTAATTCAATACTTGGTATCATTGGGCAAAAAGAGAAATATGGTTTGTCCATACAGCAAGGCTTGCTTTTTTTTTTTTTTTTTTTTTTTAACCCACAGTAGAATAGAAATGCACATTTTATGCTTCTTTTACTGTCCTTATGACTTCAACCTTGGAAAGACAGACATTACAAGTACTGGTAGCAAAGCAAGCTGGAACAAATACTTCCAGTGTTTTATGCTATACTGCAAAATGTGGCCAGGGAAGGGGATAAAATTAAGAGGTTCATAAGGGCTGGACCAACTGGCCACGCTGTGCTTTTCTGGGTTTTCTGTTTTTTTTTTTTTTTTTTTACTTCTTGAGGAAAGAGGCTAAACAAATTGGCCTTCATTTCTCTCTGTAGGTGAAGTCTGTGATAAATCTGCTCTTCGCTGCCTACACGGGGGATGTGTCTGCACTCCGGAGGTAAAAACCGGTGCAGGGTTGGGAATAGGAAAGCTGTTTTGTTTGGTACCTGCTGTTGTTGTTTACTTAAAAATATGCGCTGCGCCTGTGCTGGGGACATCTGAGCTGTACTGGAGATTGTATATGTTCACCCAAAAAACAACCAACCAACCAACCAAAAAAAACCCCAAACCCAAATGAAAAAAATACCCTCACACTATCCTGAGATCCTGTTGTTTTCCCTTTCTTTGGACTGTACTGAATTAAATTTCCTTAACCAGTCATTTTATAGTGATGGCAGAAAATCCTAGCTGTACTCTAGCCTGCTTTATAATTCAATTCTGAAACTGCCACAAAAAATCAGGCTGGAAAATGCACAGTGTTGTTGGAGAGGCTAGGAAATCTAGCTTTGCTTTCTAGATCTGGAGTAGAATCTGGTAATGTTTAATAATAGCAAGAGACTAAATAAATGTATTAATGTGGCTAGAATATACCTGAATATAGTTAGTGGCTGGAAAGATGCGTATTGTTTAGCTCTGCTGTCCCAGAGCACCGCAGCGTGATGAAAGATCTCTCCCCGTACCATAACTCTGTTCAGGATTTTCAGACTTGCGAGTCCTTCCTGGGTTTCCTCGGCTGGCATAAATTTACTTTGCCTTATATGACTTAGCTTGTCCCTGTTAGATTTTAAATCAGATATGCTGACTGTTACGAACCCTGCAAAGAGATTTTTATTTTATTTTTCCTTATAACAACTAGAGATCAGAAAGAAAATTAAGCCCCTACCTTATTTTTAGAGCCAAAGCAGTAAGGGCCCCTTTCATTATAACTGAAGGTGCAATGTGCGCTTGATACTGTTTATATCCTCTTGCAGCAGATGTTTCATCATTTTAGCGTAGGGGTATTGTTCCATGCTAGTTTTGTAACTTGTTTTAATTACGTAAGAATTCTCTGTAATTGTGGGGATTTTTGTTTTGTTTTGTGGTGTTGGTTTGTTTTTTTTTTTTTTAGATTTGCTCTGTCAGGAATGGATATGGAGCAAAGAGACTATGACTCACGAACAGCCCTGCATGTAGCAGCTGCAGAAGGTAATGTCTCCTCATATATGAATTGCTATCTGTTAATGGAGTGTGGTCAGTTTTCTTTACAGTATCTTCACTCTCTATATATGCATATGCGCTTTTTAAAATTTTGTATGTATATAGGTATATACATTATATGTATAGATTTATAAAAATACGTACACTCACCGTCCTGCTTTTCTTATAGGACATGTGGACGTTGTTAAATTTCTACTGGAAGCATGCAAAGTGAATCCTTTCCCCAAAGACAGGTGAGTGGGTTTATTGCCAGTTTGGAGGAGAGATGTTGTAATAGCATCTCTCTAGCCCCCATGACGAGAGGTATCAAGTAAGAGTGGAATGCGTTGAGCCAGTACACTCAAGCAGAAGGAATGGGATCCTACTGGTTCTCTGTAGGTTCTGCAGAGCAAACGGCAATAAAAAAAGATGAACCATTAAAACCATTTTTTAAAAGGTTATGCTCAGTTTATGAAGTATTTTTACAGTTACTGAACCTAGTGTGGTCTGTGTGCTTAATTATTACCACGGAATGTAAAGAACTAGATTTTCATAGAATCATAGAATTGTTTAGGTTGGAAAAGACCTTTAAGGTCATCCAGTCCAACCATTAACCTACACTACCAAGTCCACCACTAAACCAATTTAGGGTAGAGAAATAATTCATTTCATGTTTTCTGGCTTGGTGGCTGGATTATTTTTTTAATGGAAGTAAAACTAGGAATCATTAAGGTTGGAAGGGACCTCTAGGATCATCAGTCCATCCATCAACCCAACACCACCATGCCTACTAAACCACATCCCAAAGTGCCACATCTGCAGGTTTTTTGAGCACCTCCAGGCATGGTGACTCCACCACCTCTCTGGGTGGCCTGTTCCAATGCTTGACCACTCTTTCCATGAAGAAATTTTTCCTAATATCCAATCTAAACCTCCCCTGGCGCAGCTTGACACCATTTCCTCTCATCCTATCACTAACTACTTGGGAGAAGAGCCCAACACCCACCTCACTACAACCTCCTTTCAGGTAGTTGTAGAGAGCGATAAGGGCTCCCCTCGGCCTCCTCTTCTCCAGACTAATAGAATCATAGAATCGAATTTTTGGTGCTTTGGGCTCTGCATCTTACGTGCTGATCTTAGAAATACTGTGCTCCTTCCTGTAGGTGGAATAACACTCCTATGGATGAAGCTTTACATTTTGGACACCATGATGTTTTTAAAATACTTCAAGAATATCAGGTCCAATACACGCCATCAGAGGATTCCAACAATGGAAAGGAGAACCGAACGGTTCATAAAAATCTAGATGGCTTACTATAATCATCTTCAGCTAGATCCTAAGAATCAAATCACTTACCTATGTAATTGTGGTATACATAAGTAATGAAGAGCGTGTGTGTTTCTATCTGATAGTGGTATATATTTTACAGAAGTCTCTGTTACTTCAGTGTTATGTTACAGGAGTTTCTATACGCACAGGACAAATCCAATCTCTCTCAAAAGAAACAAAACCAACTAAGAATCTCCCTCCATAATGTGAGCAATATTACCTCATGCTGCATATAATTGATGTATAAAAATATTTAGCTGTTGTTGGCTTTACTGTGCACTACTTAATTTATTTTTGTGTTCTATGTGAACTCTAGTCTGTGGCCAGGAATTTTTCTGCTGATATTTTTGTTTCTATAGCCCTCTGTTTCCAGTATGGCCGAGATGAGCCAGAGTACTGTCAGGTATGAGCGTCAGTGAGGTTTTTCAAAAGCTGAGGATGCTGATGTAGATTTAGGCTGGGTGTGTTAAGTAAGGATCTGCACTTATCTTTGGGAAAAAATAATAATAAAAAAAAAACCTTCCACACAACCTTGTTTACATAATACAAATATCAACAGACTATATAGGTGACAGTTGTCAATGGTCTAGGCTTGTTCTTAGAGATAGTCTTGTCAGGGAATCTGTTTTAAGGTTTGTTTGACCAAATGGCATAGGGGAATGTGACTTGTAACATCAAACAGCGTTTAGTGGGTTTTTTGGGTTTGTTTTGGAAGCGTTGCTTTTGGTTCCCTTTGTCTCGCCTCCTTCCTCTCTCTGCATGTTCAGCTGCTAAAGTACTTCCCCGTCACTGGGGCAAGTGGGTGCTTCCACTCTGTGCAGTCGTGTTCCTTGCAGGTGTATTTGCACTACAGCAAGCCTTGACAGATGCAAAAACCCCCTTTTGGGCTGACGTGTGGCGTTCTTGGCAGTTGCACCAGGAACCAGCGAGGGGAGTGGAAGTATGTGAACGGCAAAGTACTAAACCAAATATTACATGTAAATCTGACTTTGTTTAGGCTTGTAATAAGGAACACGGATGGAGTGAAACAGCTTTAAGGAGCATAGAGCCAATCAAAGCATGAGCGGAGCAGGAGATAAGCCAAATTTTTGGGTATGTTCTCTTCTTGCACTACCATCGACCAGGGAGCAGGATATTGCATCAGTGGGATTCCGCTGGTGTAGAACAGGAGTTCAGCATCAGGAGCACAAGTAGGTGATACCTTTTGTGGTGAACGGTGGCATTTATTGTCTTGCCACTGAAGCCAGCTTGGCACGTGCCCCGTCATGGGAAACGTAGATGCAGATATTTGTTGTTTGCAGAAGTACAATGTTACGACAGATCCCTGTCCCATGTGCAACTGCTTCTGCCAATACTGTGGCATAAAACCTCAGAAGTGAGCAGTCACTTAAGAGCTCAATATTCACAAAATGCCACAGTTGTTGGACATGGGCAAGAATTTTAGCACAAGAATTTTAGGCAAGAATAGTTTTAGCACATGGAAAAGGAGATTGTGCTTGAGAATTGTATATATGGCTATTTTTATCCTAGCACATAGTGTACAAGTCGTTAGTAATCTCCAAGTTCAAATTTTCTGCGTTTAGGCACCAAAATCCTCCTGAAATATAATGCCCAAATTCTTTCTAGAATGGCCCAAGCACTTTATAAAGATGATCTGAACCACGTTATCCTCCTTTTGCAAATGGGTACGCTAAGGCATAGAGAGAAGTAACTTCTCCGGAGTGACCCAGCAGGTCAGTATAGTTGAGAATGAGTCGAGTTCCTGTACAGTCTCCTGTCGATACGCTATACTGCCTCCCTACAGGGAGGAGAAATCACATGGAAAAGTGCTTGATACTCATCACAAGCAGTGACTGTCTTCATGATGATGAAATCTTGGAAGAGTCTGGAAGTCTAAAGCCCTGAAATCACATTTCGAAGCTGGATGGCATGGTTATCAAACACTTTTTCTCAAGAATCTTACTGTTCTTAAGCTGCCTTCTCCCCCTCCCCCCCCCCCCTTTTTTTTTTCCTGAAAATCAGCTGGTTTTCTGAAGGCTTTTAACCCCTTCTTTTCACGTCCTGTGTCCCAGCCACCTTCGTTCTAATCAAGAACTAAATGAAATGGCCTCTGGCTCTCGACTGAGCCACATGGGTCACTGAGTAGCACAAGGCCTCTTCTCTGCTGCACCCTGAACTAAATTCCAACATGTTTTCTCTGGAAACAGATCTGTGAACTTCAGTGTAGAGGAATATCTTCAGATAGACTGTAGTTTAGTATTCTGTATCTCAGTGCTGATCTGACTTCTTGCGTATTTTTTTTTTCCCCATTAAAACATATCCTTTAGGTTCTCAGAAAAATACCTGATTTAGCTTTATTTAAATGAAATTTGCATTGCTCAAACTGGCATTTTAAAAAGATAAGTATAATATTACATAATGCACATCTATACAAAACACCAAAAGAAGGCATTTTAACTGAGTTAACGTTAAAGATCATGGCTGTCCCTTAACTTAACTCCTTCCTGAATCATACTGAGTGCTTTTAGCCAGCCTTAGCTTCAGTGCATTTTTGCTGGTTAGTTTTAGTATTTTTTCAGTGTGAGAGGATGCATTATTTTGTAATGTCCAATTCAGTGATGCAGCTATATTTAGACATGGCGTTATTTATAAATATAAATATATGCAGTACATTGGTTTGGCTGTTGATCATTCATGACACTGACATGTAGATTTTACCGTAAATAGCTTTTGGTTATCTTATCAAATGCTGACTTCGTTATGCTCCAAAGAGGATTCCCCCACTCCTTTGTTTTTATGTCATATATGTTTCTTTGGTATCACAACCTAAAATCGTTAAGCTAACTTAATGCTTTGTACTCAGAAATATTGTGATAGTCTTAGCATTAATTAGCCTATCTTTGTGAACAAAATGTATTGTACCGGATTTTTTTGCTTCCAAGCTGGACTATCAGTGACTGTACTTCTTGGCAGTGTACTTCTGGTCATTGTAACTGACTGGGCTGATCTTGACTTTTAGATTCTGTATTGTGGGGAATAGACAGTGATGAATGTATTTCTAGCAGTTTCCCATGAATGAATCTAAACTTGAGCTGTACTGGTTCTGAAAATGAAAGTTATTTATTTTAAGAAATAAAATCCAGATACTGTTGCTTTTTACAGCATAATAAATGGAAATACCAAGAGGATCATGATGGTGGTGGTTTTTATTGGTTATCTGTGTGACTGATGTTGAAATAAGTCTTCAGTCATGGGGAAGGCTGTCCAGGAAAACGTACTCTGGTCACTTCCATTGTGCAAAGCTTACAGGAAATGAGAATGAGTTTATCTGATCTAGCTGCCTTCCCCCCCCTCTTTAAAAAACCTAAACTTCTAGAGCTGTGTCCTTTCACTGGTTGTTTTTTCTTAATGCTAGGATTCTTAAGTGGATTGGCCACGTGCCCTCAACAGCTCCAGCTTTCTCTTGCCTACTCTGCACTCCTGCTATCCTTCATCTCACCAACAGTTTCTTTGCTTTTATTGTTCTTCTGGCTGTGTAGTTAATAAAAAAGCCTGACAAGTGTGAGACAAGGGATTGCATCACTTAATAGCTCCAGACAAAAATGATGCACCGGTGGGCCAGCTTCATAGCTCACAAAGTTTAGCTATAGATCAGTTATCCTACTGATGGACTCAAATTAGAAATTCAAGTTGAGTTTATTGAAGTTTGGTTGGAGAAGAAAAAAAAAAAATCAGTGATGTGATACAAGCAAGAATAAAAAAAATTCTAACAGCCACCTTCTAAGAACTCTGTAATGCAGACTGAACTGCAACAATGCAGTGAATTAAAAGCTTCTATATTGCCTTAAGCTTCAGAGCTGTAACTGTTTAGTTGCACAAACAAGTTTAAAATGAGATACGCAGTAAACTATTGGCAGACACATCATCTTTATAATAGAAGTAGCCACAAAACAAAAGAAAGGACAAAAGTGTCAACAGACAGTTCCATTTATTTAAAATGGCAAAAGAATATTCCATTGGGGAAAAAAAACCCATTGTTTTTAGAACTACTGGCTGTGTAAAGACAGAGTTGCTTTAAATCTCATAAGCAAATTTCACCCTGGGCAATAAAACTGAAGTATAACAGTAATGAAAACAAACTGCTGCATATAGACCATGAGTACAAGGTGTCGCTCAAGAAACAAATACTTGACTTTTGTATTACAATAAAGATACACATTCAGCTAGTTATAATAAGCTAAAAGCATTAAGTCACCAGTTGTGATATTCCCTAGCACTGTTAACCTCAGTAACCAGGGGCACCAAAAATAAGTCAGTTTAGCAGTGCTTTCCACTTACATATGTATGTTATGTGCTCTAGGTCCTTTAAATTTTCTCTCTCTTGAGCTTTTGCTGGGGCCACATCAGTCATCTTGGGCACAACACACTAAATGGAACCTGTCATTCATTTTCTAAGCAGCAGTTGATGGATCTAGCATTTTTGAATAGTAGAGAAGTAGCTCTGCAATCCCTGAGTCACACTGGCCACTGCTGCCCTCCCATGCGCTGGGATTAGATAGCAGTGGGTTGAGAAGCTGCAGTAGCAACTGTGTCACAGAGTCACAGACGGGTTGAGGTTGGAGGGACCTCTGGAGGTCGTCTTGTCCAGCCCTCCTGCTCAAGCAGGGCCACCTAGAGCTCGTTTCCCAGGTCCTGTACCTGAACATGTGGGATCCAGCACGAGTGTTCTGCAGTCCCTCTGCTCAGCTGTGCGCTAATTAGCAGTCTGGACTAATACATGCCCTTAGTCCATGAGACCAGCTGCTTAAGACAACCTTCCCTCTTAACTGTGAGTTGTTAATTGTCTTCAAACATGCGGAGAAACAAACCTGTTCCTCCTCTGATAGAAGCACAACTTCATCCTTTAAGTACTAAGGACTGCATATCCTGCAACCATTACTCAGTATAAATTTAACTTCTTCACTTCCCTGTGCCTTATCCCTCATTGCAAAAAAAAACCTTCATTGTCAAAGCCTGTAGGGTCTTCTAGCTATTCAGATCAACAGTTAAATAAATGCTCTGGTTCACGGTGCACAAGAAAATTAACTTCCATTCCACCTGTTACAACCTACATAAATCATGTATTATTGTGAAAGATACAAGTGACCAGATCCTCACCGTGGTAGATTAAACACAGTGAGTAAAATCGTACCTCAACCCCTTTGGCACTCTTTAAGAGTAGGTTCTCATTTTGTCTGATACTGCTGTTAGACAGCATGATTGCAGTCTGTAGAGGCTTAGTCTTGATTGTACACGTTGACTTGCAAGCTCAGCATGTGCCAATGAAGCTTTAAGGTGGTGTCCTAAAAAGCGCTCTTTATGAGAAAGATTGTGCTAAACATCCTACACAAAAAGACCTTGCCTTAAGAAACAAGCAAAAATGAAATGCAGATAACATTTTTGGCTTATGGTGTCTCAGTATACCATACCCTTAGAAAAGATAAAACCAGGACAAGCTTCAGCAGCACATGGATTCAGTGCGGCATATACCTGCAGAGTGGTGTTCTTCTCCTTTCTGTAATGCAGATGAAAATTCAAAGCTGTGAAAGTTCTTCAGAAGTAGTTACACAGAAAGTGCAACCTTTCTGAACAGAACCTCTGCAAAACAACTAGCTTTCCTTTGAAGCCGCCTATGTACAGTCAACTGTTTTAAATGTTGAATTTAACCAATTCCCTTAAAAAAATGCATCTTTCTCCCATCACTGTTGCTGAGGACCTCTCGTGCCTATTCTCCTCTCTTCCTTCACTCTGGCACGGTATCTCGCTAACTGGAAATTCTTTAACAAAGAACTTCTAAACAACAAAAAGAAGAGGCTACTCAGACTGCTGTTTATATTCCCAATAGTTAAAAATTGCTACTGGACCTTCAGGTTGAGAAACCAAAGAGTTGAAGTGAAGCGTGTCACCAAGTCATTGACTGCAGAGCGGAATGCATAAGCTAATTGGCTGTGTTAATGCAGTAAAAAGCTCAACCTTTAAGTTGAATACGCTGAACACATCTGCAACAAGAAAAATAAATGTCAATTAAACAAGCCAAGTAAAGCCCTAATACTCTAGTCTTTGCTAACCACGGAGCATAACCAGGTCCTCCCCAAACAGCACGAGATTTCACATCTTAAGATCAAACTACCGGGGGGGGGGGGGGGAGGGAAAGCCATGCTTTAATTTGGAATTTTTTGCTGAAGTACACCCCAAAAGGATGACACTGCTCTGTTAACAGGCGGTACCTCACCAATGTTGGCAGGGCAACGCTTCCAAGCTGCATATCTGCTCTAGCTTCCCTCCCCACCCCAGACCCCACAGGAAGGACTACAGCATTACGCCTTCCTTCCTTCCTGTCTTCCCTCCCCCTGCAAGATACACACTGGAAGCTTTGCTCTCCTGTTCTTCACCCCTATCCTCACAAACAAGTGGAACGAACAAGCGATAGCAATCCCAGTCTAACTTTGGATTCCCAGCTTTTCTAATGCATTTGGAGAGACGGATTCCAAAGCGTTAGCTTGCATTAAGTGTCTGATGTACATTTGAAGGGGGAAAAAAAAAGGAAAAAAAGCAAGTTCCAGCTCAACCATCCTGCAAAAGGCTGGTTTGTGATACATACCACAGTATCAATCTCTGCTGTGCTCACTATCCGAGACACCTCATCAAACTCTTCAGGAGACATGGGAAGCAGGTTTTCTGGAGACTGGAGCCTGGAAGGGTGGCTAAGAGAAGGAGAAAAGCAGGGAATGAAGAAGTGAGGCACAGCTGGACTACCATGTCTGGCTCTTGAGTCCCGAAGGGCCACTAATGAGGTCTCTTGTTAAGAAGACCCAGCCTGTGAGAAATACACCATGCTTTGCAAAGCCAGCATGGCTTTAAATGAAAACTGGGACTATGCAGTGATGTACATTCTAATCAAACAAGTTCCAACAAGTCTTAAAGAACTTGCTTTTCAAGAAATTACTTGCCAGTACAAGTTTCTAGTGTTTTTACCTAAAAAAAGTAAGTGTTTCAAACACAGCACTGCATGAATGTGGTGTGATCAGGTCCTCGAAGAGAGAGAGGAAAGATTTAACAGGGGCACCTACACCTTAAATATTGTGAAGGGACATGAACTACAGCTGAAGTTATGCTCAGTTCCTAGAAATCCAGCCTTTTTGTGGAAACTTACACTTCAGATACAGAGATTAATTCCGTCTTGATGTAGCCGTTTCCCTTGGGACTATCCAAATCCATAGGCTCTGGTGCTTCAAGAAGGAAAAAAAAAAAGGAGGAGCATAGGGTTTTTTAGCAAGTTTCCTTCACGTTGCCATCTTCATTGTACCAAAAATAAAGCCTGTGACCCAGATAATGTGCAAGTCTCTTTTTATTCCATTTTTTAGTCAGATTTTCCTTTTTGCTTTTCCCCTATAGAAAATGGGGAATAAAACCTCCCCTAAAGTTTGCTGTAGCTGTATCCACACATCCTGCCAGGCCCACATAGCCAGGATCAGTGCTGTGTAATAGTCAAATATAAGTCACAGTTCCAGCTGTTAGTGGGAACCTACATCTCTGAGCTATCTCATAGGCTCACATGAAAGCTGAATTAGCGGGCCAGCAACAATTATGCTTTCATTTTGTGATCTGACTAGAGCTCATGTTGTGTCTCTTTAAAAACAGACCTTTTCTTAACCTACTAAAGCTTAGGTGCCTGTTCTCACCTTTCAGCTGAGCAGCACTCAAGCATGGTTTAGGCTGCCAAGACACTCAGTCCAACTACTACCCTTTCTTTCTATGTCACAGAAATTATACAGTGCCCACACACCTCAAGAACAAACATCACCCTTATGCTGTATGAGCCATTTATAGCACTCACCCTCCTTAGGCCTGGAGTAGTATTTGCCAAAGGCATTGTCTTTGGGTATGTCTGGGTACAGAAATCTCAGTGGATTTTCAGGAATATTTTCAGCTGCCATCACTTTGTAGTTGCGAATGATATCAGGGAAAGTAACAGCAGAGAGCTCCTTCTTGGTGTATGGCTCTACCGAATGGAACTGGGGCTCTGCAGATGAGAGAAGCAGTGATTCTTAAAGGTGGTTTCAAAGCTTTTTCTAAAACTGCCCAGAAAAGCTGCAGCCACTGCCACAAATTCTGAGGTCACGTGAGCAAAAGGCTTACCTGGATGACACCTACTGTGCTGCAGGCAAATATTTGACGACTGTCAAAGTGAGCACAATTGTTTTGTGGGGTAGGAAGGCATATGGGGGGAAGTGTACAGTGATGGCTTTTGATGTATTCAGAATGACTGGGGTGACCTGTCTGTGGAAATTAACTGCAATATTTCATTAACCAGTTAAAGTTATGCTACCTTTTTAACCTTCTTCTAAATGATGTCATTCAAACTCTACTGTGTATCAGGAAGTTTGTGCGTAATACACCACTTGGGGCTCTTCTGAATTCTAAAGAGAGACGGATAAAGCCTCCCTGAATGCTCCAAATACTATCACCCTTCTTTGCTCAATTTTTGGATGCCTCAGGTATGAAGGCAGCAAAGGTAAAGAAGTCATTCAACTACATCCAGCAGTTTCTCTTCCAGATGTTATAGGCCTTGGGCTCATCCAAGTGAAATGTCAACAGCTGCAGCATCCTGGCAGGTGGGGTTGATTTAAGTACTATGAGAAGGGAAGAACCCTGATTGGATACAAGGGAGATTATATCTTTTTTGCAGCTTTTAAGTCTCTAGGCTTCCTTGAAAGAGGGTGGGAGTAGTAGCCCAGCTAACTGAAGAATCAAGCTCTTTGTCTGTTCTTCTTCTGGAAACAGGAGGAAGGAGAACTGCTAGGAAAATTAAGTAAGTGAATATGTGGGTTATCTGGGGAGAATGTGGGAAGGAACAAATGTGTTGGACCATGATTTAATGAAAGCTGTGAAAAAAGTGTTGTGCACAAGGTGAAGTCATGGGAGAGAACAATAGTACAGAGGGATGAATGTGACACTAGTGAACTCTTCCTGGGAGAGAAATCTCTGATGGGAAAGGTGATACAGGTTTGGAGGGAGATGCAGATATATATGTACTAAAGGTATCTTGCTAAGAGACCCTAAGGAGGCAGGGGAGACAGCCAAGGCAGTTTGTCTTCAACAAACTTCCAGGCCAGAAGCAGTACCTGGGAAGTGGTGTTAACCCTAACTGAAGCCTTGAACAATGCACTGTATGGCTTATGAACGACCAAAGGAAGGTGCGTGTCTGCTATAGCTTGTGGCCTGTTGCTTGTAAGAGTGGGGACTGCTAGGGTGGTGTATTGTATTGGTTCTCAGTGTCAAAGAGAAGAGCATAAAGACTTATTTTTCTGATACAAGTTTGTATTTTGAAGACAAAGATGTTCTCTGTTACTGACTTACCATTTTGAGATCCTTCCACCCAAGTAAATGTGATTGCTCCCTCTCTGCTGCTTTCACTGAACCTTAGTAAAAATGTTCCTGGACTCTGGTCCTTCAATAAAGCACGTTCTTTTTCTTTACTGATGAAACCCATGATGCAGCTGTAATGTTGAAGAAAAAAAAAAAAAGCTGAGCTTACTCCTCAACATAAAATCTAAGCTGTGCTAGGAAAACTAAAAAGCTGAAGTACTTGTAAAAGCCTTGCAGAAGGCTTTGTCCTGTGAACAGCTAGGAAGTTAGCATAGGACTGACAGGCTGGAGCTGCCCTGTGGAAGCCATCAATCACCACAGCTTCCCTCAGCTCTCTTCCTTTTGCCTGGTGGCTTATATAATAATTTTTCTGAGCTCAGAATAAAGGAGATTGTCTTTTGCTTTCAAAACTGGGCTGTGGAAGCAGAATTAAAGCTATATGTGTACAATATGGTCAGATCCCAACTAGCAGTTTTCACTAAGGAACAGCTGTTTCTCCTCTTTGGTTGATAAAACAAAGTTTGCCAGCTACTAGATTGCATCACACAGATGTGGGGTTTGTTTTATTCCTTGTGCATGTTTTCTAGATGAGCTGTCAAGCTTGTGTGACTTCAACCCCCCAAATACACCATGCTCAGGCATGTGTAGGCAAGGAGGCCAGTGTGGTAATTTTAAGAAATGGATTGGTCTGAATAGGTACTGTGGAGGGAGTTGTACAAGCCAGCACTAGGGCATAACCTGGTCAAACCCCAACTGCTTTTTTTAAAAGGTCAGAATTTCTTTGCACTGCTGCTTATTCCTCAAAATACTCCATCAATAATGAAGTTTTGAGTACTACTCAAAAAGTACTACTACTGTCTTTCCATGCATTAAGTTAGGGAAAGTGCTTTTTGTACAAAAACTACTAAATAATCATGATTTTGCTTAGAAATTTCAGGTGCTGTAAGCTGTCCTGTTTTATGGGTTTTGTGGGTGTTTTTTGTTTTGGTTTTGTTTTAAATGGCACACTTTAACAAATCTGTTTGGCGGTAAAGGTACTGTGCATAATCGTAGTCTTTAGTCCTCCTATCCCTCAAGTACTGAGGAAGTCAAGCATTCTTGAGGCTGTAATAACTAGTCTTCTGTATACAAGGGGAATCTCTATCCCAGTGAATACTGTAGATTTGTCTCTTTCCTGCTGTCCTGGTTTTGGCTGGGATAGAGTTAATTTTCTTCCTAGTAGCAGGCATAGTGCTATGTTTTGGATTTAGTAGGAGAAGAATGTTGGTAACACACTGATGTTTTTAGTTGTTGCTAAGTACTGCTTATGCTAGTCAAGGACTTTTCAGCTTCCCATGCTCTGCCAGGTGCACAAGAAACTGGGAGGGGGCACAGCCAGAAGAGTTGATCCAAACTGACCAAAGGGCTATTCCATACCATATGATGTCATGCTCAGTATATAAACTGGGGGGGGGGGGGGGGGTGGCCAGGGAGCAGGGATCGCTGCTCGGGAACTGTCTGGGTATCGGTCGTCGGGTGGTGAGCAATTGCATTGTGCATCACTTGCTTTGTATATTATTATTATTATCATTATTATATTGTTGTTGTTATTATTACTGTTTTACTTTATTTCAATTATTAAACTGTTCTTATCTCAACCCAGGAGTGTTTCTCACTCTTACTCCTCCAATTCTCTCCCCCATCCCATTGGGGTAGGGGGAGTGAGTGAGAGGCTGCATGGTGCTTAGTTGCTGGCTGGGGCTAAACCATGACACCTGCTCAAGTATCTTTGCAATTTGTAGGAGTTTTCCCTTCAGTCTCCCTTTTTGCCTTTCTAGAAAACAAAGATCTGTGACTATTCAACACAGCCAGCTAAGAGGGGAAAAACCAATATTACTAAATCTCATTTTGATTGCGTTCAGCATTTAACTTGCACTTCTTCTTTCTGTTAAACCCTAAACAGGGGATTGCTCTCATAACTGAGAGCAATGAGTAATGCTATTCAAGACTGTATACTATCAAAGCCATATGCAAAAATCCTGTAGGCATACAGCCGTACTGAGACAGAACACCAACTGGGAGAGAACTGCAACTCTGCTTCAGTAATGGTGGCAAAAGATCCTGCTGCACTGGAGTCTACTTAGCTAAGAAATATGTGGTTTTAGGCAGTGAAACAAGGCTTGTACTATAAAGGGCTTCAACAGAACTCATCTGAAACTAGGGGGTAATAATTTGAAGCCAGCTGCTGAATATAGCAAGACAGAGCAATCCTGCTGTTGTAGATCCTGCAAACTTGTAGGATGCTAGGATGCTCCACTGTAAGTGCACTATTGACAGGGTGTCTTAATGTGGCTAAACCTAAAATGCAGGATTGTAACCTTGGCTGAACCTGTTTCTGGCAGCAATTACTTCAGAGATCAGCAATACCAGCATCAAAAGTTTACTAACCAGTATTAAAGGGCAAATGGAACTGGTTTGCCATCTGGCAGAGTCTTACTAATTAATAAACTCCGTTAAAATCTGTAACTACTGTGTGAACGCACAATGCAGATACAGAAGCTGAGTCTGGCTGCTGCCACCTAGAGGAGGCTCACAATAACGCTTGCTTGTGGGAAGGTTGGTTGGCTGGTTTTTAAGATGGATGATTGCTTTATGACTTATACTTTGTTGTAGGTTAGTCTTCCCTGTCAAACACAAAAAAGGCTCTGTTCTAGGGTGCAGAAAGAACCTACTTATAGTGGGAGCAGAGGCAAAAAAAAATTAAGGTTCAAAGCCCTGCTCTGTCTTAAATAGGACAGCTTGGTTATCTGATGCTTTTGCTTCAAGCAATTGCCTCATTAGAGACTTCCTCGCTATTAGGATTCATTTGCCTCAGATTTTTCTGGTTGCAAGTTCCACTTTATTGGATCCAAGGTACCTGTAGAAACAACTTCACAACCTGAGGATGGAACTGCTAGTCTAAATGAGAGGTCTGAGGCAATAACCACATCTTTGTTAACTTCATTCAGGTCTTACCCATCATTCCAGAGACACAGGAGGTGTTTCTTAATAAGCTCCAGGATTCCCTCAATCCATAGCCAAAAGGGGAAATTCTTATCATTTATATTTTCCTGAAATTCAGAATACGGAAAGGCAGGGTGTGGGAGGGGAGAACAGGGATAATGAAACATGAGTTTTGTTAAGTGGAGAGGAAGCAAGCTCTCAATCCTGCCAGCATCTACTTGTTCTTGCATTTTTCTCCCCTTTTTCTTCTTTCCCACCATCACTGTATTCTCTTATTTCTTCCCCTTTCTGGTTCTCTGCTCCAGAAGAACGGAAACAATTGAGAATTAAGCATGTACTGAATCTTAAGGCAAGAGGCAGTGTCAGAGAAATGCCTCCCTGAGCCTACAGTACCCACAAACATGTGACCCAGTGCCTCTCATGCAACAACACTGGTCTAACAGCAGAAAAAAGGCTCTGGTTCCTGCCTGGGCATTGTCCTTATTGGAGCTCTTGGACATCCAAACCATCCCATGGGGCTTTCCACCAGGCTGGCTAGCAGGACAGCTTAGAGATGCCTTCTGTTCAGACTTGGATTTCAATTCCTTGTGAGACACTCATATTAATGAACTTGAGTGCTTGTAGGTCACCAGAGCTTTGCTCTTCCCCTGGAGTCTGCTCCTCTCTGCTGTCATCTCCTGCTTATCTATACCAGTTTAGTGTCTAAAGCCAAAGAAAGTGTGAAGAGTCCTCCTGTCTTGCTGCAGACAGGGTTATGAAATCTCATGATGTGGCTGTCTGCTATCATGCTGACCCTCTTCGCTACCCTGTGCTAATCCTCACCCTAATCCAGTTGCCCCTGTTCTGGGCAATATCCTTCACTATGACAGACTAATTGCTCATCTTACTGGTTTTTTTGACACTTTCTGTAATAGTTAAAATGGAGAACTATTTTATTAATAGCAATTACATTAATAATGATGAAGACGCTGTGTTGGAAAGATGCATTTTTCTATACAGTTTACATGGCTCAGAAGCAATCTCATAATCATCTACCCCTTGCTATTACAAGCCCTTTTTCCTCCTCCTGTTGCTACTTAACCTCACCACCAAAACTTCCCACAACTGTGTAAGCTCTAGAATAATTAGGGTATACTATTGAAAAAGAAAGCACCCTGGGAAAGAAAAACCAAACACCACCCAAAAACCAAAACAAGACAAAATGCCCCCTTCCATCTCAATTTTTAAACTGAGTTCATACCTTGCAGAATCTTGTCCAAGGAATAAGGCCATCATGAGATCCTCCACCTGTTGGCCCTAAACAGAATAAATTGACTTCAGTCATGTTCCGTAAGTTACTTGGTAAGACTGAAAGGAAAGTACTTACAGCACCAAGTTCTGAGTGTTTATTTACAACTCTGAGCTGTTGGACTTGGAGGAGGAATGTGAGGCTACGGTATTTTCATGGCTAGTGCAGGGACAGCTCACAGAGCTCCCCTCTGGAGAAGTTCACTGTGTGAGAATGATGAAATGTATATAAATAGACTGTGTGTAATGAGAATGAATTCATTCTGATGCTTTTTATGCTGTACTACACCTAACACTTGCCAGTTTCAAAATCCTTCCAGGAAGGAGACTGAAGTCTGGCATATCTCTTCTCCAGCAAAACAAGAAAACTGAAACCCATAAGCTTTTCTGTAGGAGCTCAGCAGACCCTGCGTCATCTTTCTGAGATGAAGCACTTGCCTGCCTCAATTCTGGTGACTCGTAGGCTTTTGCCCCAGAAACTCTTGGCTGCCCCAACCACAGACTCGCTCATTCCTGTGGCAATCACTTTTCCCCTGCCTTGTTTTCATGTCAACGGTATTTCATAACCACATCAAAACCACAAAGAAAATCTTATCCTGTGACTACAGTAGCCAGAGCTTTGTAGACCCTGACTGTATTCAGAGCCAAATTCTTTCCATACAGATCATGCTATGGATTTCAATAGTCAGAAATAGGCTGCTTTTCCCTTATCTCTCTAAAAATAAATTGGGTTAGGGAGCTTGTTTCTGATGCTGCTAGTGTTAGAGACCAAGATTCTGTCAACTTTCACATCACAAAAGCAGCAGCTGAGTTGTATCCTGGCATCCTGTTAGATTCTGTGTCCCCTTGTATTAAGGGATCCTGAATGCATAGTGTTTCAGCTACCTGGATTCTTTCAGTAGTGAAATGCTTCTAGCCGTAGAGGCAAGATTTAAATAGCATCCCTACTCTTATCAGAGCTTGACAAGAATTTCTTGAAGTTCTGAAATGCAAGTTGACCATAGAAATACGTCAGTGGTCACTTTGTCTTCATGATGGTTAATTAGACTAATAAAAATTTATTCTCCTTGCAGAAATCTGAAAAGTAATCTATTAAATCAGTAAGCTTTTTGTCAGATCTTATGTCTTGGGGAAATTAGAGGAAGGGAATTGGAGACTGGAATGCTGTACTTACTTACCACCTAGACCCACTAATGTCAGAAACCCTTTAAATACAAGTGCCTCCTGAAACTTAAGGATTAGTGGAATATACTGAATCAACAGTATTTTTATCTAGAGTCTACTATGCAAACTCAGTAGCCGTGTCAAGTGCCCTGCCTATCGGGCAAACACACAAGGAGTTTGGAAAATGAAACTTATGGCTGATTAGTGAAAGCCTAAGGACTCTCATCTGGGAGATGTTCAATTTGATATCCTTTAACAGTTTCATCATGTTTGCACTTTGATATTGCAACTGTGTTTATGCAGATAGAGTGAACCCCCACTGTAGTTGGTGGCATGCATGAAGTTAAAATTGATGGAGATGGATTTAAAAAAACAAAACAAAAAATCCTAAACAACCCCCAAAAATGCCAAGAAACGGCCATCTCAAAGATTGACTAAACATGTGCATAACTTCAGTAGCTCTTCAGAGGACAGAAGGAGCCCCAATCTGTGCTGCCCTAATGCATACAACTCCTAAGTTAGAACTGCAGGTTTTTTTCCATGACCTGACATTCATTTGCAAACTCCACCCTACTAAAAAACAGAAAACACTTAATTGCTATAAAGTGATACTGTATGAGGGGGGCGGGGGGGAGGGAAAGAGTGTGAGAGGAAATGAAAACTTAAAATAGATTGCAAAAAAGATGTAGAATTAGCTTCAATTCAAACAGGCCATCTACTTGTTCAGTACCAAAAGTGTTAAAGTAATGGAAGCAGACCATACCAAGTAGCTTCTCTCCCAGCATGCTCAGTTGATCTGCATTAAGTCCTCTCTTTGTTACAGAAGAAAACTGCCAACTCAGAACTTCAGAAAGTTTAGACCACTTTGCATAAGGTGGATTCAGAAAGAAGGACAAGTTCTAAAATGGAAGGGAAAAATACAATCTACAGTTAATAAACATTAATTTTGGAATACCACTTGAATTTACAAAAGTGTATTGCCAAAACAGAATGCAGATTTAAGAATCAAAGTCAGCTTGAGACAACTGTGGAATAGCAGGCTGCTATTCTGACAGGTATTCTTTACCAGGAAAAGCAATCTCTGGGACTTTGGTCTTCTCCCATTGAGTAGAATTCCTAGATTACTCAAGTGCACTGTATTTGTATTCTTGAATGTTTGTTTGGCTTCTCACTGTGTACTGTATATACCGAATACAATGTATAATATCCTTATGTGGGTTTGAAACATTGCTCTGTTTAGGATGGGGAAGTAAGTCACTGTGCCTCTACACCTGAAAGCCATTAAGTCATCTCCCTCAGGAAAAAAAGCAGCAGCCACTTGTATACAGACAATGCTTGAAAATTACATATAGTATTTCTGATACTTTTTTTGCAAATACCTTGGGATCAGTAGACAGCATGTTGAACCATAAGATAGAAGCCCATCCACTTGGAAGCTGGCTCACGTTTGAGATCACAACAATGGGAAGGGATGTGGTCTGAAAGGAACACAGAAGGAAATGTATCAGACTATCCTGTACCCCTGCTGCAGTCCTCCTCTACCCACAAACATGTTTCCATTGTAATTCCTTGCTTTTGTGGTCTTAACTCTTTCACTTGAAGTTTATATGTAGGGGAGAAAGGGTCAGTATGATGAAGTACTAGAAAGACTGATTTCTGTCTGATAAAGACCTCCATTTAGTGTCAGTTATGATAGCACTTGTAGTAACAGAGTTCATAGCATATTGCTTCTGAAATAAATGGAAACTGATACCTAAAGAGCTTAAAACACAGGGTTGGTTATGAGATACTTTGCAAAGTACATCTACTCTTATTTACCCAGAGATTTGACAGTATTCTCACTGTATGTGTATATATACAGAGATGTTGTGAAGTGTCATTCATATATTTTGAAATAACTGAAAGTGTTTGATATCCAAGTACTTTTTTTTAAAACAAAAAGTAAGTTTAGATTGTCAGCATGAGTGACATACAGGAATTTAAGTCCATCTGTTTCACCTAAGACATACCTCTAGGTCTACTACCAAGCCAGGCTGGCACAGCTGTGTCTCAAAACTCAGAGAGTGAAGTTCTTCTGTTACAATGAGAGGACCCTTTAAAGAAAAAAAAAAAAGTATGAAAAAAGAAAATGTTTCAGGGACTGAAAATTGCCGGGGGGGAAGGTAAGGAGATTTATCATGGGGAGAAACCTTTTTTGCCCAAGGTTACTTGCTCTGGACCTCAGAAACAGTTTACAGGTCCAAGTCAAGTGACATTGCTAACTTCCTAAAACTGCCTGTTAGAATGGGTACTCTCTAGCCACTATTTTTTTGGCTCCTACCCTGAAGCCACAGAAAAATCTGTCCTTACCAGAAAGTCTTGTTAAAGCTAGGTACCAAGGAGGGAGAGTCCAGAGGGACACCACTCTGGCACTAGTTCTCATTTGTAGACGCGTCCTACATGGATTGTTTCCTAGAAACACTGAACTCCTCTCCTAGAGATCTGTCATCCTGTGTGTTTCTTTATGGCACTGAGCAGAGCATTGTCTTAAATGCCTGAATGTCTTACACAATGTACTGTGTATTACACAAAGGCTTTACAAACAAGGTTAGTGCTGCTTACCTCATTTGTTCTGTTTCCTGCATTTTTCTGTTCTTTCAGTTGCTGCAAATGAACAAAAAAAACCCTGTCATTCATTTACCTTGGCCAGAAATGAAAGTGGTAGGGGATGCAAATAGTTTGCATGCTCTAGCTGCTCAACTGTACGCAAACTTGCTGCACTAGTGTCTGATCCTATTTGGTTCTAAGCTATGGAAGCCAAAAGGTTAAGCTATAGGTAACTATTACTCTGTTACAGACCATTCACCTGGGAAAATAGATATTGCACGCTTATGATCTAATGCCTTTAGGTAAGAGGCCTTATAAGAACAGAAGCAGCATGAAATCAGGAAGGATCAGATGAAATACTGGTTTATCAAAGTACCCCTCTGAACTGGACAATAAACTCCAGACAGTGTCTATTCTGGACAATGAAGGGAGGAAGGGAGAATTCCATGTTCACTGGTTCAGGACTTGCATCTTTCCTTTCCTGTTGTAATGATGAAACCCATCTGATTTATCTCACAATCTGCAGATCAAAAGTGTTGTATAGTCTGCTGAAGGCACTGAATTTCTTGTAGCTGTCCTCTCCTAGACCATTTTCCTCTTCCAGTTTCAAAGGTCTTTAGACAACTCCAAGCTTTCCTACCTATGAATCTTCATCTGAAAGGCCCAAAACAACATTTCTAGGCTTCTTTTTTTCTTTCTCCTCCAAAGAACTCATTGCAACATAAGCTGTATGGCAGCAAATACTCTTGTTTGCCTTTTTGGCCCTATTTCAGTGACAAAAGCAACAGCATTTCAATTGAAACAGGCCAAAGATTTCAAAAGGGAAGGAACAAAGAAAAAGGAGAGATGTTCACAGTTCCTCTTGTACAAACGTAAACAATGACTTCAATAACAAAAGAAACTTGTCTCCTTCCTACCACACCCTCTACCCACACTGTTACATGAATGTGTCAATAAAAGGAGAAAAAAAAAAAAACCCTACCAAGTGCCTGAATTCTGCTGCTAGACTTCCATTAGTAGATTCTTCCATGTTCATTACTTTTGTGTTTGTTCCCAAAATATTAAACTTCCTGAACCTTCAGAGAGAGAGAAAAGAATTAAGAGTCTCGGATTCATTGAAAGAACCCAATATGAAATATACCAAACTGTAATACCACATACCCTTTGACTGAGTTCTTCTCACTTACATCTCTGTCAAAAAAAAAAAAAGACAAAATAAAAATCTTCTAAAGGTTCTGCCACAGACACAGAAAATGTGGGTGTTTGTTTTAGTAGCTGACTGAGAACTGGTAAAATGCTTCTGTGAAATCTTTTGTGTAAAAGAGAAGGCAATTGGTTCAAGCAGTTGAAATAAATATTGTGGTACACAGGCTATCTTTTACTGAGGCGTAAATTTTGCGGGGCTTTATAATCAAAGCAAGTCCTTTTACTACATAGGCTTTAACTCTTGCTCTGAGGAAAAAAAACACATAGTGCTGTCATTCTAAATCTGCTTTCAAACCATACAACTTCTTGAATAAATTGCTGTATCACTTGAATTGGTTTTCCTACCACTCTGAATGTTACTAAGTTGCATTATCTGGTGTACTTCTCAAAGCCTCAGCTCTGACATCCATGTAAGAATTTCTTTTCCCTTCCCCCATGCCATGCAAGTTTCTGGACCCCAGAGCTGTTTCAAGTGAACAGAATGCTCCCTAAACACTCGAATGGAAAGACAAAACTCATCTGCTTTCTTAGCAGCACAGCCCCCTTTCATGACCTTACAGCTACCGCTGTTATTTTGGAGAGCCTGTTACTTTTCTTTCCCTGCCCTTAAAGCAAATGCTGAGGCCTTCTATACTTTTGTGACATGTCTCTAAAGGCAGAGAGAAATTTAGAGCAAGGGCACAGGTATGAAAAAGGGAGGCTGTACCTGCTGCCATGGAGAACCAGCCTGCTCCTGGCCAACTCAACCCTTAAAATATGTCTGCCTTTTGGATTTCTGAATATGGGGACTGCTTACTATTAACATATGCAAGGATGAGAAAAATGCAACGTACTTATCAAATAAAACTTTCACTTTCAAGTTGTAGTTCAACTCCTGCAATTTCACCAGCAATCTGGAAAAAGAAATTTAAAAAAAAAAATTACTCCAATTGCAAAAGATAGGTTCTCTTCTATTGCACTGCTTATCACAGGTATATTTAAGCTGCACAACTCAGGGCCACACAGGCTCCAAGCTTGCTCCGCACAAGATAGCACAGATGCAGTGACAGGATAAACTAGCAAGGTCTGTAGACACTGATTCCATGTTATCATTTAGAGAGGAAACTAGATGGGCAAATGAGTTATTCTTTTGCATGACAAAGTGGTCTGCATGTGTCTGTTCTGCTGTTTGGTTGTGTTTCTTGTACACTCAATACCCCCCACTTCTGGTAAAGGGTAAAAGCTAAATGGAAGTTAAACTTTGCTAGAAGACAACCCCCTGCCATAGGGCACTTTCTTCCTCCTTACCTCAGTACTTAGGCTATACTGTAAGATGTGCAATCCTCTCAGCTGTAGGAAGCCAATGACATTAAAAGCTTACCACAAAACAAGAAGGGGGAAGAGGAAAACATACCTCAGCTTTACTGTAAACTGGACTCCTGTCTTCAGGACTAACGGCCTCTGAGGATGTGTTGGCATGCAAGGCTGCCTCTCTACCACAAAGGAGCTATGGAAAGAACAGATTAAAGGCACTTTGATTTATCAATGTTGTCTTTAAGGAATAAGAGATTACGTAAAAAGTGAACTTTAAAAGAATGGTGATTTACCAGTAGTACTGTACACTTTATTCATTCAGTTTCAATCTGTACAGAGGTCTGTGTGTTGGTTTCTTTCACTTGTATTGATGGGGCTAGAAATATTGCAAGTATGAAGTGATTTCATAAGGTTTGGCTTTTCCTAAATACATTGATCGCTTGGGGAGGGAGAGTGCTACTTCAAACTTCCCTGAAATCAAACAGCATGTGAACACTGTGACATAACTAGCATAATCCAAGTGAGGAGTGTTGCTTTGTTTGCCATTTCCAGTGCTTGCTGAATTCTTACGGTTCAGTGCTGTGAGATGGTGCTATGTAACAACACATAGAGCCCAAGAGCTAGATAAACTAGCTGGGGATTTGATGAGGGCTAGTTAATGACATGAAGCAAACTCCTGAGGCTAGCCTGTTCTGATGCACCCCAAACTTGGCATCTTGGGCATCTTTTGTGTAGCGTTGTGCTGCGTAGGCACAAATCCTTAAGTATTTCTATTGTTACCAAATCCTAGGCAGCACAGAGACTTTTCCTTCCACTATACTCACAGGCAAGTTAACTAAACAGCAGCTGGGCTTCTGCAGCTGGGCTTCTACAGCTCTTCCTTGTTACCTTCACTTCATTAAAAAGCAGTACCTGTGTTTTCCAATTGAAGATTAGTGGTCAAAGCATCTGAATGGAACTCTGAAAATCTTGGGCTCTAGCCCCGCCATACAGGGTGTTACCTACTATATCTAAGCCCCTGCTCTTATCTGCTAGTTTCAAGCTTTCCGCAGCATGAATTTTTGTCTACTATATATTTACAGAATGGGACTCTGATCTTATGTGGGGCAACTACCAGCTACAGTAACTTCTTTCATAGAGATGGCACAGAGATAGGGTTGGCCTCTCTATGCTGGGGACAAATAGGATGTGTCCAGAGACAAAGGATTGGAGAATCTAGTGTGTATTTATCTTGGTGCAGATGGTTTCTTGCTTCCATTTACTTGAACTTTGCAGGGCTGAAGCTTAAAGCAAGAAATGGACTAACAGACTAGGAGCTTGATTCTGTAACCAATGCATACTGTAGCATAGCTCCTGCTAACTTAAATGATGACTGATCACAAACCCTTTCCATGGGCTAAACCTGTGGAAACCCTAGATAGGGTAAATCTTAAAACCAGTCATTTAGTCTAATGTTTGTGACAAACTTAGGAAAACCTCAGAAAATGGAAAGTTAGCATGCAGGAAATAGAGGGAACAGAAGCGAAGGTGCTCTCCACCCATTTATTCATACAAACACAAAAAGACCCTTCTTGCTGGTTACCTCTGGATGAGTTGTCTGAAAAGACTGTATGTTCGGTCCTGCAGAACTTGTTTATTTTTTGTGATGGGATCAGGATCATAGGTAAACTTCTGTTCCAGTTCCTCAAGTTTTTTGAGCTGCTGACGAACTTGCTGTAGACTTTCAGCGACAATGGTGAACCTACAATTACACAGTCTTATTACTTTTAGCATGTTTTTGTATTGTAATAATGCTGACACACCAGCCAGGTGACTGTCCCTAAGGACTAGGCAGTGCACAGAGAACATTTCTTGCTCACTGGAAATGTGGTGAGGTAATAAAATCAATGAAATGTAGTTATCCTGTGACAGAATGAAAAAGCATAACTTAAATAATCAGTGTACTTCACAGATCTGGTGTTTCCTCATAATACACTTCAATTTCCTGTCCAATGCAGTATTTGACTAAAGACTTACCAGTTCTGTAGCTGGTCAAGACAAGCGTTGGGTGGGCCACCAATGCATGCAGTCTGTTGCCTGTGTTTCCACTCCACCAGCTCCTCATTAATAAGAGCGCTCTGTGTGTGCTCTGTGGTGTTCAGCAGCTGTACTATCTTGTTCACCACTTCCTATAGAGAATATTAAATTACCCTGTTTATTAAAAATACTTCATACAGGAAAACTAAGTACTGTTTTAGCTAATGCTATCTGTCTTGCAAAACTCTGCCAGGACCTCAGAGTAATAGTTTCTGTCAACAGAGGGTGTTTTCTAAAAACATCTGCTTCTTTTTAGCTGGAGTATTTGCTAGATTAAGTGGAGAAACAATGGAGAAACACAGCATATTCACTATTGCTGAATTCCGAAGAGCCAGTGTCTCACAATCCATGTATGTCCCAAGTGTCTATCTGGGATGACCCAGTGCTTGCTGTAGATTTGAGCACTGCAACAAGAGTGAGCACACTTAACTTGAATATAGCTGCAAATTTTTTAATCACCGTTTTCCTCAAGAACATGACAACTGATATGACACCTTTTCCCTCTCGTTGTTCTTTTAGCTTTACCTGATAGAGGTTGCTAGAAGAGAAATAAAATTGCTTACAGAGATTCTAGATTTTCTAGATGGAAAGAATGAAATCTTAGTTCAACTGATAGTAGCAGAAAAGTTTTCTTTTACATAATTTGTATGTCAACCTAATGAAAATATGTTCAAAACAAAGCGCTGTTGCCTTCCGAAAGAAAACTTGAACACTACCTTTCTCTTGAGGTCAAGTGACAAAAACATCTTCTTGAGATTCATCTGTTCTTTCTTGTATTCCTCCTGTGACATACCATTGGACTCATGCTCTGTAAAATAAGTCGAAATTGTGAAGGTGAGGCTGAAGGAGTGCTGAAGTATGAGTGGGGGAAACACTGGGGGGAGGAGGGGACCTGTCTGGCTAATGTCAAGTATATCTTTAAAGCTTAAGGGAGAAAATACTTACTGCCTCCTAGATTGTTTTTTTGATTCCTCCTTTCCCCCTTCTGAAAGGACAGAGTCTACACTTAAAGCGCTAATGCAAGGAAAAGCCACTATCCCAGTGAAGTAATTGAGATCTGAGTTTGCTGCTTTTTAGAGCAAGAACCTGATTTAAAATAACAATTGTATTGTGTAAAGATACACACTGAGCAATTTGTTCTCGTGCTGACTTCAGACACGAATCATTCCTGTTACATGGCAACAGAAGCTAACAGTTATTTCAAGGGAGGATGTTTACAGCCTCCTGAGGGCAGCCCAGGCTGACAGATCCTATGCAGTCGCCCTAGCTACTACCTCTGCTGCCTAGTGACCTTAAGTTAGAGGTTCCTGTCTGCCTCACGGAAGCCCTACCTGTCCCCAAGCAAAAAGAGCAAGATCGTGGCTCAGTGCTCCCCTTAGTATCTTCTGAACATGTCCCCCTTCTGAGGGACAGTCAACTGCCAATTTGTGTTGGAAACAGAAGCCTCTTCTAGAACAAAGTAGTCAAAAGGAGAGACAGATCTGTATAATGAAACCAGTGTGGGCTACAGCTGCATGTGCTTCCCTCAGTACACAAGAGCCTACAAAACTCGGAGCAGGAAGGCATTTGTCAAACAGAAGATGGCAAAGAGAAGCCTAAACTTAACTATTTAGGTGTAGGGCTGAATGGTCACAGGTCTACAGGGTTTGGTATTTCTAGTAGCAAAGGGTTGTAAAAGACAAAGGAATGCTGTGTTAACAAAGAGGCTCTCTTGCCTGTAAGAACAGACAGATGCAGAGAATGCATTTTGGGGAATTTAGGTTTCAGCATAAAGCAGAATGAATGAAGGAGGAACACTATCAAAGCAGAATTAATAAAGGAGGGACATTACCAGTAACTTTGGCTGCATACTGTTAAGTTTAGTTACCTAAGACAGCAGAATTTACTCTTATAAACTATATGCAATAGGGTGTGTTCTTGATAAATTACCTCTGTTCTGCAAGGTTTTACATTTAAAGTCGTATTCATCTTGCATATCCTCTAATGTCTTGATGTCTTGCTCCACGTCCTATAAAGCACAAATGAAGGTAGCCACAATTATTCAATACTTTCATGTAATGCAAGACTACTTCTGATTAGGAACTACCTGGTACCAGCCCTTTACAGAGATGAAGCAATGCCTTTTCCTGCAACTCCCTAACAGGAAATATCCCTGAACTTAACTGCCTTCTATTCAGTCTCCCTCCCTCTTCTCAGCTAACTAAAATCTGTTTATTATAAAATATGGAAAAGTCCTCATCGTCTAGCCATATTGGTTCACAGAGTTTAGGAGAACCTCGGCTACAGTAGAAAAACTTGGAACACCACACAGCATTTCAAACAAACTTTTAAATTCTTTGGTACTGCTTGGAGAAAAGCTTTCTGTCATGACAGTATTTGTTAAGACAATAAACATCTATATGCTAAATGAAAATCTATCTTCTAGTTAACAACAAATTGGTCAGTATATGATTTCTTAAGAGTTTTTCCTCAGCTGCTAGTATTTCAGATGGGTAAAATGTTTTTGTTGCGAAAACTTAGGCACAAGAAATTTGATCTTGCTAAACCAGTCAAATCCCAAATCTGTATTACGGTGCTACTGACTAATAATTACTTTCTATTTTCAGACAATCACTGGTTATAGACTTGAAAACCAAACCATTACCTTATTTTTATTTGTCATTTTAGCAAGTCTTATGTACTGAAAGCTTTTCAATACAACAACAAACACTACTTGAAATAGTTCTATACTTACTATAACACTGTTTTTTACAGCCTTAACTTTCGCATCAAGCTCCTTCTGTTTGTCCAGCATCCCAATCACAGTGTTCTGTATGCCCCCCACTTCCATCTGAGGGAAGCAAGCAGAACAACAACAGAAGTCAAACCAGAGTGACCCATGAGACAGCAAATACTCTTTTTGTTAACATAAGCTAGTGACTTTTGTTGACAAACGACCTGATGAAGCATGACTTGTTCTGATCAATCGTACTAAGGTTTTATAATATGAAATTGAGTTCAGGTGAATTTGCAAGAAACAAAGGAGAATTAAAAATGCCTGTTGTGTAGTGATGCTGCATTTTTTTCCGTCATAGCAATATAAAGCTATAAACATATTCTGTTTTCTCTCTGCATAAATCCATTCTTTTGTTTGCTTATCTTCATGTATCTTCTAAATGTATGTCAAGAAAACAACAACCCTGAAGGTTGGATGACATCTACATCAAGTATTATACTCATCCATACAGGATATGGGGAGAAATGGGCTAAGAGCAAGAACAAGACAGGTCTTGTTTGTGTACAGGCAAATGGGGTAACTTGGCATGCAATTTCTTCCCTACAGGGCATTCAAGCACATTTTAGATCTCTGTATAGTTTCTTTGAAAGCTGACCTTAATATCATTCAGGAAGTTTATTGCATGATGTCACTCAGGGAGAGTTGCAGTAATTTGAAAGACAGGGTTTTTATTCCACACATTAACAGTACTACTGGTGTTAAAACTTGCTGTTCCTCCAATGTGGGACAGTCAGGTATGCATTGTTGCTCTGACTAATGCTTCAGCTAAGGTCATCTTAAAGTACTTATTTTGGTAAACTGCCAAAGGTCCTCCATCATAGACTTAAGTCAGACGATTAAAGCAATCTGAGCATACCCTAACATTTGGGATTCTCCTTTGGTTTTTAGGATGCTTATAATTGTGCTTGCTCTGCATTTTATCTTGTCAGCTTTGGGAAATGAGAATATTTACCAGAAAGCACAGGTAGGGAATGGTGTTGTACTTAGTGCCAACAGTATGTATAGGAGGACTTACTTCCCTTTTTGAGGACCCAGATATATTGCTGGAAAGGCAGTTGAGTGCTTTGTCATGTGCCAGAACAGAAACTGAACAGCTGTGCTGCAACTACAAGGGCTCTGTCAGAGTCACATTTTCAGAGGAGCTGTTTTGGACACAGTTGCATTAGGCCCTTTGTTGAAACCCTATGCCTGAGTACTCTTCCCACTCTACCAGCATTCAAAAACTTGCCCTAAAGGGAAGTATTTCAGTATCAGAACTTAACATGCTTGGTCACTCATCACGTTATTATGCAAATGGATTACATCTAGCTATACAGTTTGCATGCCTTTCCCAACTGCAGATTATTTTAACTGCAAAACTGTTCTCCTTGCAAAGGAAAAAACAAAAAGATGAAAAGTCAGAGAACAGATGAGGAAGTAGAAGAATACAGCTTTACCTATCGTTCAGAGGAAAAAAAATAGGCTTCACTTAAAAAACAAAAATAGAAAAATACTTGGAGATAGCTGGGAAAGAGAATGATGCATCATTTTCCCAGAGAGACAGTCCAGAGAAGCAACAAGGCTCAGCTGCTTAATACAGAGTTAATTCAGGAGTAAAACGCAGAAGAAAAAAGCTAAAATCTTGCTGGAGAAATAAGGCAAGCATTAACTATTAAATTGTAATAAAATCTGATAAGCATATCGGGCAGTACTATAGAAGCATTAAAAAAACAGCATAGGTTTTATATCACTCAAGGAATAAAAATTACTTCTTGGCCATTTCCCCTCCAAATGCTTCATATAGTACAAACAAGCCACACTGTCCAGCTGGTACATATCAGTGTTCACTCTTAAAGACAGAAGAAACATGTTGTTGGATAGGGAGAGGACAGCGTGTTTCCTCTCTGTCGTCTTCCACTCTTTCTGTCCCAAATAATAGGAAAGGGTAGATACAACTACAGTAGATGTTCCAAGACTGTTACCTGATTTGACAACTGGGCACTGCGCAGTATTTTCCTCTCTTCTTTCAGACAGTTGTAGATGATCATTGCCATGTGTATTGGGTCTTCTTGGAAGTTATCCTGGCATTAGAGACAGTCTATTGTTAAAGTTCATACCCATAATTTCCTGTCCTTCATTAAACCGATTGGCAAAAAGATTAGTGGGTGACTCTGTGTGAGCCTCGGGGTACATGTTGGTCATAGCATGCTCCAAGGCTACAGGGAGTGTGACAGCTGCAACCATCGCCAAGAATGAGTTTCTATTGCAGTTCATTAGTGTACAAAGCAACGGGCCTCAGCACAAAACAACAGGAAAGGGTCAGAGACATTACTGGAAGAAGTGAGATACTACCCTACAGTGCTAGAGAGCTCTCCTCTCTTCAGAGCCACCCTCCCACAGCTTTGAAGTATAGCTGCTGTTTTTGAGGGGTGATTGTTCTAGTTTGACGGGTACAGCTCTTGCTCAGTGATGTAAAGGAGATACGTTAGTTGCTATTTATGAATACGCAGTCAAGGCCAGATACAAATTCAACCTTACTGTTTTAAACACATACAAAGTTGAAACATGCTCTGGATTGAGTACTGCCCTGCTCTGCCCAGGATGGTGCTGCCCTGGGAGGTAACTGAGCTGTACCAGCCTTCTCGACTCATCTTTCATTGCCGATCTATAGTTACTATCGGGTAAGTACAGCCTGGTCATGCTCTCCTCAGAAAACAGTCCCCTAGTCCCCAACTGGTGGTGAGGAGAAGCTAGATTTGTGGGCAATAGGCTGCGGAGAAGGTGACTCTATGGAAGATCCTCTGGCATAGAGCCCTGCAGGGAGGAGGGGAGGACTGACTAACAAAAGTAATTAAGTCCACTAAGGATATGTTCTGCACTGCCACTCACTACCAATTGCTTTAGCCCTTTGCGATTAACTGTAGTTCTGCCATGACATGGGAAGGATTTCTTCCCCTGTGTTTCTTCTGCATCAGAAGCTTTAGTACACTGAGGAAACCGGCTGGGGAAGGTGTGGGGTAAGTGAAACTACATTTGAGTAAGCGCTCCAAATACATAAACACCTTATAAACTACAACTTTTTTCCTAGAGCTCTCAGAAACTGTAACTTTCTAACTGTAGCAAATTAAACCAAAAACAGAGCAACATTTGAATTCTGGCTTTTAAATTAGGATTCTCACACATTCTCTGCAAAAATCCCTCATGGCAGGGCAGTTTGCTTAGACGCATCCAATTGTACTACTGAAGCAATTCAAGCAAATGTATAGCCATATAGCAAATGTATAGCCCAGGCGTACCTGAAGATTACGTTTGCTTTTCCTTATGTTGTGTTGCAGCAAAAAGTTGTTTTCTATCAAGAATCTACTAAATTGATCGTCAAGCTGTGACAGCAGGTCATGGAATAACACCGTAGCAAAAGATACGTTGTTGGCTGCATGTTCCCTAGAATAATTTAAGGCATGCTTGTGTCAAATACATTTTCAATACGGCATTCAAGAAATGCATACAGGAGTACTTATTTTTAATCCCCAATTCCAGTTGTAGCATACGCAAGCAGTAAGAATTACCTTCAAGCATAAACCAGTTTCATTCTCTCAAGTTTACTTTCCTTGATACAGAAATGTTGTTTTTTCTCTGTAATATTCTTGCCACATGCACATCAAGAAGCTAAAAGTGAACCTGATGCATGTGCATGTTGTACCAGTCTTCTAAAAGAAGATACTCCACGGAAATCTTGGCAAAAGTTCAAAGTCTGTGAACAGCAAGAGACTAAGCTGCCGAGGTAGTAACTGATCGGTCTTAAATCAGCTGCTTTTCTTACAGACCAACCGAGGGAAATATGAGATAGTACACTTGTTACTCTAGGTGTCAGGCCCCTCTAGAAAGCCCTGAAGAGGGGCAGGAATACAGGCTATAGCACCCACAGAGCACTGAAGTGTGCTGCCAGCAAATGTTCACCTAGCAGCCTGCTTCCCTGGTATTCTGCCGGTAACAGCACGTATGAGAGCGTTGCTCATCACACAACCTGAAGGCCAATTTCTATGCTTACCAATCCTGGTTTTCCAGCCACTGTGCCAGGTACTGCCTGATCTCCATAGGAAAGCTGTCATCGTATAGCTGGTGAACTTGCTCCAAAAACTTGGAATCAAGTTGCTGTAGCTGATACCACTGAGTCATCCTGAGGCAGGGGGGGGAAAAAAAAAAAACCCACAGTATAAATGTTTAAGTAGTATTTGGACTGAACTGGTGAAAAGTAACCAATTTGAAATTTTCATGAACATTGGCAAAATTGGAGAGTAGGAAGGAAAAGTGTTTCCAGCAAACAAAACCATTTTATTTTCAGCTGTAACAGTTTCAGAAAGCTAGTCATTAAAACTGAATAAAAGTTCTTCTGTGCTTGTTTTAATTTGCATTTTTAAATTTTTTTTTAAATTAAGACAGTGTACTCTTTTGTGAAAAAATAACTCTAAGCTAAATCATCCTTCCCTATGAAAACTTTTTCTTTGAACCCCTTTTCACAGCATTTAGGGTACTGGTAGTGCTACCATGCTCTTGCTTAGTAGGGATGTGGGAATGAGGACCTGTGTGTTTGATACCTGTACTCTGCGGGATCAAGATCCTACCTGTGGCGTTTTACCTTTTCTTGGTGCAGATGTGTACTCCCCATCACCAAGAATGTGAGTGGGAAATCAAAGAAACCTCTGGGGGCCAATTTTTGGATGCTATCTGTGCCCCCACTTGCCTGCTCTGAAAACGTCTAGATCTTGTCACTTTAAATGGAGAAGTATTGGAAAGATGTTTTTTCTACTACATGTTTTAGTTCCCATGATCAAATTGTCAGGCTAAATTCAAGTAATCTGTGCAGCAGACACAAGTTACTTAAAATGAACTGATATGACTGAGAGAAGCTACGCTGTACAATAACATTTCTATAACAGAGTGGCTGATATATGTTCCGATATATGGTCTCTGCAGACCTGTTGCTGTCTCCTCACTGGGCTGCAGGTTACTGTTTCATAGTGGAAATGGCATGTAAAGATATGCCCAAGGAACAGTCCAGGCTGAGAACATGGGTGGTGAGATGCAAGTCCACTTGCATCTACAATTTAAAAAAAAAAAAGTGATAGTCCTTCACCCTGATGCTGCCCTGTTACTTAAGATAGGTCCTATTTTATACATGGCTTCCTGCCAAATCCTGTTATTGTTTGTATGCCAGTTCCCTCAGCTGCTGAGTGGCATATGCTGTGTGAGAAGCAAATGAGAGTTAAAAATGCTATTATGTTTGAAGTGAGGGCTTTGAGGATTTTGATGCGCGTGGGATCCAGATTACAGGTAACGCAGCATTTGAGTATCCTGTAGCGGCACCAAGAAAAACAGTTAAACGTGACACTAGTGAGGAAAGCTGGAAGAACTTTGTCTAAATGCATGAAGTGCATTTGTGTGTGTGTGTGTGTGGGGGGGGGGGGGTGTTCCCCCCTCCTGGTGCTTAAATGAAGATAAGATTTACTCAATTTTCCTGTGTCTTAAAGCAACCACACTGGGAAAATGACTTAGTTCTCTGCCACTGCTCCTAAAGAGATGGTTACAGAGCAATATAATAACCCAGCAAATGCAGTCCTTGAGGATGCAAGCAGGGAAACGCTGAAAAAGTGGGAAGTCGGCACCTTTTGCGGAAAAAGCGTTAGAGAGATGGATCCTGGGCTCAGCCTGCCACTGACGAACTGACAAGCGAAGCGGGGTAGGATGGAAAATCCCTTTTGCCGTTCTGCCTTTCCTTGGGTAAGGGCAGTTAAGATCGCAGTCTTGCGAAAGCCATTCGCAGCTGTGCGGGTCCGTGTGCCTCGGTAACACCCGTGCTGGAGGGTGTCTCCCACGGCTAGCTCCCGCTCCTCACCCCGCCGCTCCCCAACACTTCAGGGATGGCCCTGAAGGCGTTCCCGGCTGATGGCCGCCAAACCAGGCGACGGCAGTTCGGGAGCAAAGGGCGGGGGGCAGCCGTCCCTGCCGCCTGGAACGCCGCACACCTCTTCCCCCCACACCGCGGCTCGACGGGCCCGCGGGGCTGACAGCGCTTCCCCGTGTCCGTCCGTTCCCCGCCCCCCCCCCCCCCGTGCCAGCACCACCGACCGGGCAGCCCCGGCCCGCTCTCGCCGCGGCCGTTGGCGACCGGTAGCCCCGCCCGCCTGCCCGCGCGCGGCCCGCACTTACACGTGGGACGAGGCTGCGCTCCGGCTCCGAGCCGCGACCCTCGCTTGCGCCGGGAAATAACCGCGCAGCCGCGGGGCGGGGGAGCCGCCGGCAGGGCCAATGGCAGCCCGGCCCCAGCGGCCTCGGCCAATGGGCGCGCGGCGGCGCCGGCGTGCCCCGCCCACAGCCTTTTTCCCTTCCGCGTGGGGGCGGCGGGGTGTTCCCGGCGCGGCGCTCCCCCCGCCACCCCGAGGGGCTGCCCCGCGTCCCCCTCGGCCCGGCCGGCCGGCGGGCCCCTAACGACTGCGCAGGGCTCGCAGGCAGAAGCGCCGCACGTGTAACAGAGAGAGGGAGGTTGCACCTGTTAAGAAAAAGCCGCCCAGCAGCAGGCGAGGCAGAAATTAGGGTGAGCCCGGTCCCCGGGGACGGGCCTCCGTTTCTGTGGGCTTCTGGCGCTCCCAAGCAGCCTTGGGAGCAGGGCAGGCTTAGAAATCTGGAAACGCGTGAGAGAAGGAGCTACCAGGCGTTTAAGAAGTAGCATTTGCGGGCAGACGTAACAGGTGGCAGAGAAGCGGGGGCTGCTGCCCGGCGCCTGGCTGATGCGGTCGTGGTGACCCCGCAGGGAGCGCAGACCCTGCGGAGATGGCTCCCGTTGCCCCAGGAGGGAAGACACTGAAGCCAAAGCCCAGTGGGCGACCTCCAGAGAGCAGCCAGGGCCGGCACGCCGGCCAGCGGGGCCCGGCCCGAGGAAGCCATAGGTGGAATTACGCGGGGCATCCCCCCGCCGCCTTGTCCCCCCAGGGGCAGTCACCGCGCCGCCGGGCAGCTCCCCGTGCTGTTGGCGCCGTTCCCCCCCGCCTCTCCTTCGAAGCCGGCTGCCGTGCCTCCCCTCACCTCCCGGGGAAGGCTCCGGGAGCCTTTTCCAGCGAGCAGCCGCCTCGGGGAGCCCGCCGCCCCGCCCGGGCGGAGCGCGGCGGGAGGGGGAGCGCCCGGCCGCAACAGCCGCACCACCTGACTTCGGGGAAAGGGCCGACTGCGGGGAAGGCGAAAGCGAAAGCTGCGGCGGCCTGGGCCGGCCCCCCGGCTGGCCGCACGCCTGGCGGCGGCCCCGGCAGCGGCCCCTCCCCTTGCGAGCCGCTGCGGGCCCCGGGCGGTGGCTGGCACAGGGCCGCTGGCCCGGCCGGGCCCGGCTCTCCCGGCCCGGCTCTCCGTGCCTCTGGCGCGGCCTGGCCCGGCTCTCCCTGCCTCTGGCGCGGCGTGGCCCGGCTCTCCCTGCCTCTGGCGCGGCGTGGCCCGGCTCTCCGTGCCTCTGGCGCGGCCTGGCCCGGCTCTCCGTGCCTCTGGCGCGGCCTGGCCCGGCTCTCCCTGCCTCTGGCCCGGCCTGGCCCGGCTCTCCCTGCCTCTGGCGCGGCGTGGCCCGGCTCTCCCTGCCTCTGGCCCGGCCTGGCCCAGCTCTCCCTGCCTCTGGCCCGGCCTGGCCCGGCTCTCCCTGCCTCTGGCCCGGCTCTCCCTGCCTCTGGCGCGGCCTGGCCCGGCTCTCCCTGCCTCTGGCGCGGCGTAGCCCGGCTCTCCCTGCCTCTGGCCCGGCTCTCCCTGCCTCTGGCGCGGCGTGGCCCGGCTCTCCCTGCCTCTCGCCCGGCCTGGCCCGGCTCTCCCTGCCTCTCGCCCGGCCTGGCCCGCCTCTCCCTGCCTCTCGCCCGGCCTGGCCCGCCTCTCCCTGCCTCTGGCCCGGCTCTCCCTGCCTCTGGCCCGGCCTGGCCCGGCTCTCCCTGCCTCTCGCCCGGCCTGGCCCGGCTCTCCCTGCCTCTGGCCCGGCCTGGCCCGGCTCTCCCTGCCTCTCGCCCGGCCTGGCCCGGCTCTCCCTGCCTCTGGCCCGGCCTGGCCCGGCTCTCCCTGCCTCTCGCCCGGCCTGGCCCGGCTCTCCCTGCCTCTCGCCCGGCCTGGCCCGGCTCTCCCTGCCTCTCGCCCGGCCTGGCCCGGCTCTCCCTGCCTCTGGCCCGGCCTGGCCCGGCTCTCCCTGCCTCTCGCCCGGCCTGGCCCGGCTCTCCCTGCCTCTGGCCCGGCCTGGCCCGGCTCTCCCTGCCTCTCGCCCGGCCTGGCCCGGCTCTCCCTGCCTCTGGCCCGGCCTGGCCCGGCTCTCCCTGCCTCTGGCCCGGCCTGGCCCGGCTCTCCCTGCCTCTCGCCCGGCCTGGCCCGGCTCTCCCTGCCTCTGGCCCGGCCTGGCCCGGCTCTCCCTGCCTCTCGCCCGGCCTGGCCCGGCTCTCCCTGCCTCTGGCCCGGCCTGGCCCGGCTCTCCCTGCCTCTCGCCCGGCCTGGCCCGCCTCTCCCTGCCTCTCGCCCGGCCTGGCCCGCCTCTCCCTGCCTCTCGCCCGGCCTGGCCCGGCTCTCCCTGCCTCTGGCCCGGCTCTCCCTGCCTGGGCAGCCGGCCGCGTTTTCCCTATCGCCGCGACTTACGGGGGTTTAAAGCATCGGAAGTTCAAAGCAGTTCTCACCTGCAAGCACTAGAAAGCGACCTGCTGTTCACCGTTGCAGTAAGGAAAGCTGCCGGTTTTCAACTCCTGGGGGTGAAATACTCAGCCGGCGTGGTGACAGGCCGGCTCTGGAAAGCGATCGCAGGGGAATGGAAGCCTGCGAGGGTGGCCATTGTCTCAGCCGTCCGCCTTGCATGGGTGGAAGGCAGGCGGGCAAGTGCATGGAAGCGTTGTACAAACACAGCTGCAATTGTTTATGAACTAGAACCCAAATTTCCCTCCAAGTTACAGAAACTCTTAAGAAAACGCTTATAAACTGCAGGCGGCTGAATGTTGGAATCATTCCTGGCATTTGGCCAGTTGGAAATTTTCTTGCCACTAGGTATCTTTTGATAAAGAGGTTTCCTTTTCCTTCATGTCACCTTTCTTTCAACAGTCTTTCTTGCTAGGACGCCGTACTGCCACTTGGACACGCATGGTCTCGTTTGTTCTTGTTTTGTTTATGAAGTGACAACACAGACTGGAAGAATAGGAAGTCCAGGCTTTGGTCCAGGTCTCCAGGATACTTGGATCCTTTTCGGTATCCTTTGTATCCTCCTCTCTGCTCAGGTGGAGGAGACAATTCTTAGTCCACGGAAGACACAAGTATATAGAAGGTCTGTTTGGTAAACTTCATGGCATGAAAGGCTACTGAGTGACAGATATAAATGTGGCTATAAATAAAAGCTGTTTCTACATTTGCTTAATTAAAATCGTTATGGTGATGTGGCAGGACACAAAGCACAGAACAATTACGTGATTCCTCCCCCTCCCCCCCCATTATTTTTGACTTTGCTGCTGCAAAACACAGTGAAAGCACAAGCACAGTTAGTAAAAGTACCTAAAAGCAGATGTTTCGTTTCTTCTAGCAGTATCTGAGACATCCCTTTCAGCGTGTTTTTCTCCCTTCCCCTCCCCCCACCATTTTACTAGCGAACCCTATTCTTACTCATAGTGGCATAAAGACAAAATTCTCACTTTTTTTAATGGAAGGACACTTGGGCTGTATACCTTTATCTTATTCAATTAAATATTAACCCACCCCCTGCAAAATATGTTTTAAAACAACAGTAGAAACTGTAATGCCAAAACCTGATCCGCAATGCTGTTCAGTTAACACGAAATATATTGTGTTCAAGTCAAGACTTGAGAGTCTTGAAGAGTTGCATTGCACGGGGAGCAGGCAGGAAGGAGAGAGAAGATTGATTCACGTGGCACATCTGGGCCTTTTTTACAGTACTCCTCATGAAGGTCAGATGGTCAAAACTGTAGGGTACCACCCATTTTGTTTGTATTAAGATTGTGAGAACAGGCCAGATTGAAAAAGCATGCAATAGCTGATGCGAGGTGAAGTTACGTTTGCTGCTTCAGAACGCTGTGTTACTGCTTGTGGTTCAGACTTGAGATCAACAAAAAAGGATGGCAAGCCTATTTTTGTTGTACCTTGAAAAAATTCCACAACAGTCTAGGAATCCAGCTTTAAGCCCAAATCTGTTTTTATTCATACTGATCATATAAATTATAGATGTTACCAAACTATATACACAATTGCTCTTGTTGTTCTGGAAAATTATTTATACCTGATGCTTTCTGAGAGAAAATGACTTCCTATCTGCAGCTTGCTTTGAATCACTCGGGTTAATGAACAGAGACATGTTCATTTGTTTAAAATCTACTCCCATGTATCACAGAAGTATCTCATTACCCTCTTTCCGTTCACTTGCTTTCAACTAATATCAGTAGTATGGGTGAGAGTGAGTAAAAAAGGAGAAATGAAAGTAAGATCCATCCAGGTCTCACTGATTCAAGGAGGTTATGTTTTCATCCCAGATGTCTAATTTGTACCTACTCAAGAGGAGCATAAGGTGCAAATGTTCAAGTGTTCATATGTATTTTTAAGAACTTTGCATGCTTTAACCATATATTCTGCAGACAGGAATTAAATCTTGAATGAGCCAGCATACATGAAATGTAGTGGCCTTGGAATTGCCTGTTTGTTATGCTATTAACAGAGTTTTTAGGGATAATATTGGTGGGAAAAGAACCCCACACAACAGAACCAAACAACCCAAACCCAGCACTAAACAGTGTCTGAAGGAAAAAAAAGTATTTTAAAAAGGCAATTTACCACTTATATGAAAACTAGTTATTCTGCTTATTAAATGAGTCTCTGATAGGCGTGTAATACTCTGTCATGTAGCACAAGTTGTCCAGTGGTCAGCAAATGCTGCAGCTCTTCAGTAACTGTTTTTAAAAACTGTGCTTCCCAGTCCACGTTTACCAAATAGTATCAAAACTTTGTCAGATCAGGATTTTTTCTTTGTAGACTTGCTGTAGTACTACTTGCTGTAGTATTTGAGTGCTTCACGCACAAATAGATTTACTTCTGCAACTATTTGGTGAGAGGGGGAAGTTCTCCTAACCCTCTCTTCCAATGGCAAAATGGAGAGAGCCTTTTTGACACCACAAGCTTTGTGTCCATTTTCTTTCTGGACCTCCCTTCTCGTCCCAGCCTTGCCTTCTTTCCTCCCACAATTTCTGCTGTGGTAGCAGATAAAAATCTATGCTGAAGGTAGCTCATGTTCTGGAAAAAAGCAAACCCTGGACACATAGGGGACATTCAAAGTCAGGGGGATGAGAATCTTCGCTTTAAAATAGAAGCTGAACCAATGGTATACGAGAAGATGATTAAACACAAACTATTTAACATCATAAATCGTAATTTCCCCAAACACATTAATGTCCTTATATGCTGTTTTCAGAAGCAAAACATTTTGTTCTTATACCCTCATATTTACAGCAATTCTATGGATGTTAATTCTGCAAGTAAAATCAGACGACCTCCAAGCCAGAAAGGATTTGGCCTTTTATCAGCAAGGAAAGCAATTCTAACTTGCAGAAGGCTATTTGTAATCTCTAGGGAGAAGATTCCTGGTTTACGTGGTTTTGATGACAGAAAGAGGCCCAAGATTAACATCATAATGGTTTCCAGGAAATGCTGATTTACAAAGATGATGAGGAGAAAAAAACCAAACAAACAAACTGCATTTTTAACCCATCCAGTGTTCACACGATTACTAATTTTTCCAGTATGTCAACTTCAGTCAGTTGAGTAAGGAGAACTCAGCTAGAAGAAAAGAAGGAAAAGATTAGTCTCACGGCAGTTACTGCTGTGTTCATTCAAAAGTAACTGCAGATGAAACCTTCTCTGGCTCAAGGCAACTGCAGCGACATTTTGACAATCTAATGCAAACTGGTAAGGATCTGAGGATCCTGTTTCTAGTTCTTTACAAAATATAGGAATGCTCATTAGAAAACACTGTGGGAAACAGTTGCAATAAAAATTACACATTTTTATACAAATTCTTGTTGTTCTTGCAGCCTATGGATATGTATAGTGGGATTCTTACTGGAATCTTTGTTTTCCTGATGGGTAGGGGAGTCTGGAGAGGGGGCTAAATAGAAGGGAACTTAGCAAGACTGCAGAAAGTCTATCTTGCTAAGACTGAGTTACAGGATATTTTTTCCTGCTGCAGATTGCACTCCTGTTCTCTGCATCTCACACGGTGCTTTTTATTGACATCTCACGGAGGAAAAGTGTTGCTTATGTATGCAGATTGTCTGCTTACTGTACTTAGCCAGCTCTTCCCCAGGGCAGATTATGTTGTGTGAATTTGGGATGATAGAGAAAATACCACCGCATTTTCCTCATTCCCATTTAGTAAGGTAAATAGAGTGGAAAAAGGAAGGAAGGAATCCATTAAAAACCTTCCAAAACTATTTTCTCCCCTAATTTCTAGCAGAACTTGCAAACATTTGTAGCAAGAGTCTCTAGAAATCCACCTACCATCTAGCAGCACTGAACCACTTCTCTAGTACCCTTAAAAACTGCAGCATGATTGTATTTGACTCTCCCAGTTCATCACCGAACACATTCTTTTTGTGCAGTTACAACCCCAAAATATGGCAATGGCCACAGCTGGTTTGGAAGCTCTGGACAGAGCTGGTTTGAGAATTACTGTGCATGCTGAAAGTAACCAAAAACGTTTAGAGCCTAATGATAAACAAAAGTGAAGTCAACTATTCTTTTAACTGCCAAAACTTTGGGAAATGCATATGCATACGTAGTTCACAAATGCAGTTCAGAGAGTCAGAACAGTTTTCACATGTATAAATCAAACAACAAACAAGTGGGGACGTGTCTCAGATTGAGTGTCGTAGGTTTTAATGCACAATTTTCATTCAGGCTAGTATTTCAATTTTAGCTGAAGAACTAGTTTGTCATGAGCACTATCAGAGAAAAAGTTGAAGAAACAAACAAACAAAAATTTTGCTTTTGAACAGATCTTCAGCTTGCTGTATATTAAAGAACTCCTCTATTTGTATATAAAGTTTAACCGTGCTTCCAATCATTGACAGTCAGGAATCTGGCTTAGTTTTGTTCTGTTTGTGGGTGAGGAACAGTGTTTACAGAGAGGCATTTGAAGGGGAGTTGACAAGTCTTTAAATACATAACTGTTTTAAGATCATAAATTGTTGAACATACAGAAAACTCAGAGCTAGTATTAAAAATGGAGGTTTTCTTTTAAAGCTGTTAAAGCCAAACCACTGCTGTGTTTCCTGATAGAAGTCTGCTGGACAAATCCCTGGTGGGTAAAAGTTGGTGCTGTAAGTACTCTAAGCCACGATGATTCAGAACACAATTTCTAGTCAGTAAGGAAAAGAGGAAAATGTTTTCAATAGGATATGGGTACATTGTTTTAACAGTCTTTCTATATGCTTAGTGAATATTAGTTTTGTTTGCTAGAAGTGTTTTAGTTGACTTTTAATTTCTCACTTCGGTCCCCCATGTAGAAACTTGCAGCACTGAAAAGTTGTGCAAGTTTGCTGAATCAGAAATTTTTACGTTCCTTGTGCAGCTTTCCTGAGCAAGTCAAGCCCTTTGTGCTATCTACAGAATTATTGTCATGGTTATGTATTTGTCAGTGTAAAGGCTTCATTTTTGCAAGAACTCTGGGATCTTTCAATTATGATATTCATGGTTCACTGGCCAGCGTGTCAGACAATTTCATATAACACAGTGCTTCCAAGTGTGCTGTCCCATTTAGAATAGGAAATGTCCGCACCATCATTTCAGAATGTAATACAGCAAGTGATGAAGGAGCTCTAATTTTTTCATAAGTGTACAAGCAGCCTTTATATAACCAGCCTCTGTGTTGTACATGTCCTGTTTGCTTAGTATTAACTTATGAATGGAAAAGTTTACAACATACGGCAGTTTCGATCACTGTGGGACTCAGGTGTTCTCTCAGCACAGCATAAACACTTGGAGACATTGGAAGAAGATCTGATGGAGAATGTGGATCTGTAGAATCATTTAAGCTTAAAAAAACAAAAACAAAAACCACAAAAATAATCTTAAAAGCAACCTAAATCCCTCTAACTTGATGCATAGCAGTGGAGTATGGTGAATGCTTATTAAGTTAGTTAAGCCTGTATTTGGGCTTGCTGGTGCCCCTGTAAGCACATGCCAACAACCTGGTATGTGTTTAAAAATGTAGGAGATAGGACCAAAGGAAAAGAGTATAAACCTCACTCTGTAATATCAGCTGCTGGAGAGAAAAAGGAGACAGTGAAAGACGAGTAGATCAGAGTACCGTAAAGTCAGTGTTCAATTTTTACAAATGTTTTGCCACATGGGTGGGAAAAGCACTGCAGAAGTGAAGTTCTTTACTTCCCTTTCTTGTCTTTAGCAGTCCTTGGTCAAATAAAAACATGTGATGTGTTGCTATCTCAAATGATTTGAATGGGGAAAAGGAGGCAGGTAAAACTCTGAAACAGTATGTAATAAAAATAACATTTGAAGTGTAATGCATCTGTAAGGATACTTACATTTTGGAGACTGGGATAAATACAGAAGGAACATAACCTTTGCCTCCTCCATCTGAGGGCTTTGAGACTGAAAATCAATATTAGAGACATTAAGTATTACCTAGTAATTTTATTATTTATTTGAAATTGATTATCTGCTTTAAGTGCTACAGACCATACTATATTAAAAAAGAAATGTCCCTGTTTATGCTTAAAGAAGCAGCCTTAAAAATGAGGGGAATTCCTGACATTAGTCTTTGGGTTCAGGTCTTAGTCACGTAATTGACTGTGATCCCTTGATATGAATTGCCATCCCAGAATATAATACAGCAACTGATGAAAGAGATCTCGTTAGGGCTTCAAAAGCAAATATACTGTGACTCTACAAGCTTGGTGCTTCTGAGCCTCTAGATGTCAGTTCTGCAAATGCTTGCACGGAGCTCGCTCTCCTCACAATACAGCTGCAGCGATGTCTTTTTCATGAAAGTAAGCATATACATAATGTTTTAGAGGATTGGACCATTAGGGAAAGTCCACCCAATTAAAATGAAGAGGAAAAATATGTGTAGCCTCCAAATATTTTTGAGTAGTGTAGGAATTTGAATTCAAATGGAATTGTAACCTTTTATACTGAAAGTCCAGAAGAATGTGTATTATCTATTAAAAAAATCAAGGCTTTGAGGGCTTTTTTGAGAGCGAGTTTGATCTAAAAATGGCCTGACTTGTAACTTGGACAAGAAAGAGCATGGGCCTGAACATATCTGGAGCCATTCTCATCTAGCCTTTTTGTATTTTCCAGTGCAGTTGCCAGGGGTTATACTGCTAGAATAAAGCAGGTCTTCTGAGCTGTTTGGAAAATACAGCATTCCTTGAAATTAAAGAGACAGCATGCTACAGTGTTACACAATTATGAAGCTGATAAGCAGGATGACTTTTCAATTTCGTCTCCTTTGAATGCCTGAGCACTGAATTTTGTAATGCATCGGTCATGAAAAAGATCCTATTTTTTGACTCTTGCTACCATAAGATCTATTTCTTAGCATCTTTTAAATATTGTTGTCATCGCCTCTAATGTGACCTCTAAGACCAGGGATATAATTGCAAAATGAAGCGGTCTAAATGATAGACACACAATTAAAACAGTTCTCTTAAAGATGTTGATTAAAGGAGGCATCTTAATCTGTTCCCTTCCTCCTCCCCCATTGCTCAAATTGCCTCTTGACTTTGCAGCTGCTTTGCAGAAAGGGTACATACAGAAATGGAGCCCAACCTTCATTTGGCTGACAGCTGTAGTGTTTGCCAAAGGCCTTATCTTTGGGAATGTCTGGATACAGATACTTCAAAGGGTTTTCAGGAACATTGTCTGCCATAATAACTTTGTAATCGCGCAGTATGTCGGCAAAAGGCAGTGCGGATAAGCGACCTTTGTTATAGGGTTCCACCGAATGAAATGTTACGTCTCCTGTAAAAATACAAAGGCACCATAACCTGCTGATAACTGTTTATCCTGGTTTTGGCTGGGATAGAGTTAATTTCCTTCCTAGTAGCTGAAATAGTGCTGTGTTTTGGATTTAGTATGAGAACAATGTTGATAACAGGCTGATGTTTTCGTTGTTGCTAAGTACTGCTGGCTGGGGCTAAACCACGACACTGGTACATCAGCATCTGCAGTTGAAACATATTTTTGCCTTTCTTTTGCAATTTACAGTGGTGTAGGCTTTACCTGTTCATACCAATGGTAGTTTCTTTCAAGTTATACTTTCTGCACACGTGGAAACAAATTTAAAGCCTGCAGAAAGCAGGTACACCTCCTAAAGAACTTATATAGTTAATATAAAGAACTGAGAGGTAGGCTTTCAGTGTTTTGGTTTGTGTTTTAGTAAACGTGATACTTATATCTTGCCCAAAACCATACTAAGACATGATACGCATGAATTTTACTTTCAAACCAAAGAAACCGTGGCTCCTGTATTACAGGTGTATTGCAGAGTTTGAGATTTATGTTATTTTTTTAAAAATTATACTTACCATTTTCTAACTGATCCACCCAAGTAAAGGTAATTCCACCCAGATTGCTTTCACTAAACCTTAATAAAAACGTTCCCGGTGTCTTGTCTTTGAGCAAAATTCGTTCCTTCTCCTTGCTTACAAATCCCATTACATACCTGAAATGTAACAGGAAATCATGGGTTTGCTTTTGGAAAAAAATACAGACTTCAATCTGTGCAATGCATCTGGCCAAACTTTATATAGGTGTTCAAAGCCTTGTTACAAAGCTTTATAGGGTCTTGAAACTATGAGAAAAGTTTCATGTGATTTACATGTGGAGTATGGCATTGAGCTCATAGTACTATGAAGCATGATGAAATTTATCATAGCACTTGATTGAACACTTGAACACTGACAGAACTGATAAACAGATCTAAACTTGCATTTTTAAGAGATTCAATGGTGTTCCCTTTTGGCAAAAATTTAAAAAAGTTATAAATGGGGAGACAGAAGTATTAAACTCTTTGCAAGTTCTCTTCTGCATAGCTAAAACTGAGATTAGTAAAGAAAAAAGACAAAGCAGAGAGAGAGAGAGATCAATATATAGCTGTACCCTTGTTGCTCACCCATCAATCCAAAGAGGAAGAATGTGTTTTTTAATTAAGTCCAGGATGGCTTCAAGCCAAACCCAAAAGGTAAAAGACTTCCCAGGCAAATGTTCCTAATGGTTAAAAAAAAAAAAGAACACAAAACACAAACAAAACCAACACACACAAGAAGAGAATTGTGAGAGTGATGTTACCCAACATCCACATGACATGGCGATCTCAGTTTCTTGAGAATAATTTAGTTTGTTCAAGCGAGAATGACAAATTTGAACTGCTGTTTTGAATAACGTCTCTCTTTCAGCCTGACATAAAAACAATTGACTTCTAAGATAAGCATTGGGAGCCCCTCATTTTTCAAGGAAAAAAAAAAAAAATCACATTTTTTCTTCCTGTTATGAAATTACATTTTGAGAGAAATAATGATGAGAAAGTTCAGCTTCCTTCCAAGGTTCTATACTTGTTTATATAATGTAGTTAATATGAATAAAATGGGTTTACCCTTCTTTCTCAATAATTTTTCTGTTCCTTATCAAAGTTACTGAATATATCAACCGACTTGAAATAACTGAGGTCACAACTAAGCATATGAAAAAAAACTACTGTATGCTTTGATAGCACAATCTATTGATCATTTACAGAAATATATAAGGCACACTATAATGACAGTTTCTGATCTCTGTAGTAACATAACTAAGTAGATCTCTTGGCCCAAGTTTTAAACTTCTGGAAATACTCTTTTCCTAGTTAAATTTTTACAATGAACGTGATGGTGCTGGGCTACAAGTCCCACATATGGCAAGTGGGAATCTTATCAGTAGCATCAGAGAGACAGAGTTAGGCACACATGCAGGTGTTAAGAGAGATTCTAATTTTACTTTCAGAACTGTACCTTGCAGAACTTTGCCCAGGACAGTTGATAATCATTGTAACTGACTTGTTGCCCTGAGAGAAGAAAAAAAAAAAGGAAATGGTGAGTCTATTTTTCTGAAGTTTTGAAATAGATATAGCTTGATATCTGTATAGTTGCAGGGTGTGTTGGGGGAGAGAAGTACAGTACATCTGGACATGGAGAGGGATTGAGAGAGGCATGCTAAGGGACTGTAGATCAGGTTTTCTGTGTCCTTTTGAAGCAGCTGATAACGGTCATTTTGGGAAAATTTGCCTAAAGTAGTCTGGGACTTTGTCTCTGCAACACTAGGTGCTGAGTTTCAGTTTTTAGCCCAAATGTTACTTCTCTTGGCCTTCACTCTATCTTGAGCTTCCATATTTTAAGACAATTTATTTTTTCTTTCTTATGATTCTTGCTGATTTACAGTGGCACCTCTCAACTTGACTACCTCCACTAAGCAAGAAATCTCCAAGAAACCATCAGAAAAAAATGACTTACCCAGTGAAACCAGTCTTCGTTTCCCAGTTTTGAAAGCAATAAAAGATTCCCCCCAGTCTTTGACAAATGCTCCTGTTCTTGCCTGACACTAGAGGTATCGTTACACCCTCAGCTTGGAGTTTCTTACATCTCACAATAGATTTTATAATTGTTTCTTCTCCAGAAACTGATAAAGCTTTTTTTCTTCTGCCAGCTTTACCTAAGGCCTCTCCCTTCTGGGGGACAGTCAGATCAAAGTGTTCAATAGTTCATCTCTCTGAAGTTACAGGGTCTCTTTGCTACGCTGTCATTAGTGAAGGATGGGTCCCAGAACTAAACAGACGTGCAAAGACGGGCACTTAAAATGAAACAAAACCCAAACCAAACCCCATAAGCAAGCAAAAAAACTTCCTTTTGATTTCAGATGCATGAGATAATTACTTGCTAAGGAAACAAAGTAACATCACAGTTCAGTGTGACTCTGATGCCCTCTTTCTTCAGTTTAGCAGCCTGGAAGTTCAGAAGTTGAATCACTTTGTGGTAAGAATAAGCTGACGCGTGCTTTTCTTTAAAGAAAAAAATGTCATCGTGGCATTTTTTAAGTCAGCTCTGGAAGTGGAGGTCATGCTTAAAGTCATTACATGTAATTAGCAAATATAAAAGCCCAGAAGCAAATAAAATCTGTATGTTTCTACAATCTTACCCATAAGTTTCTCTGCCAGCATGTTGAGCTGCTCAGAATTGAGTCCACGACCGACATATGATGAAAATTGCCAGCTCAGTACTTCTAAGAGCTGACTTAAAGTGGCAGCAGGGGGATTGTTGAAGAAAGACAAATTCTGCAACAGAATTAGTGCTTTGTTTAGACAGGTAGCAACCATGAAATACACTACAGGCTGTGAAAGAAGGCTGCAAGTACTTGAGCAGAATCCAGAAGCATTAAAAATGAGGTGTGCGGGGTGTAAGTAAGTGCTGGACCCCCCATCTGCAGCCACCCAGCAAGGTCCACTCGGGTGCCTGAGCAGAGTTATTGGGGGAGACTCCTAGAGAGAGTGAGAGTCCGTGTGTGCAGCTGTCCTGGTTTTGGCTGGGATAGAGTTAATTTTCTTCCTAGTAGCAGGCATAGTGCTGTGTTTTGGATTTAGGATGAGAAAAATGCTGATAACACACTGATGGTTTAGTTGTTGCTGAGTACTGCTTATGCTAGTCAAGGACTTTTCAGCTTCCCATGCTCTGCCAGGTGCACAAGAAACTGGGAGGGGGCACAGCCAGAAGAGTTGATCCAAACTGCCCCAAGGGCTATTCCATACCATATGACGTCATGCTCAGTATAGAAACTGGGGGAGTTAGCCGGGGAGTAGCGATTGCTGCTCGGGAACTGTCTGGGTATTTGTTGGTGGGTGGTGGGCAATTACATTGTGCATCATTTGCTTTGTATATTATTATTATTATTACTATTATTTCTATATTGTTATTATTACTACTACTATTTTACTTTATTTCAATTATTAAACTGTTCTTATCTCAACCCAGGAGTGTTTCTCACTCTTACTCCTCTGATTCTCTCCCCCATCCCATCGGAGTAGGGGGAGTGAGTGAGTGGCTGCATGGTGCTTAGTTGCTGGCTGGGGCTAAACCACGACAGCAGCTTGCTATGCTTCTGATAGTATCGTATGTTAATACAGTGAAAAGACACTTAAACCCTGTCCAATAAATGCAGATATTCTCACTATAATATGTTTGGTGCGTGGAAATCTTAAACCGTTCCATACTCATATAGTGACATGTTGTTGTATTGTTTGGCTCATCTTAGTTTTTCATTTGGTTTCTGGACTGTATGTGTAATGAACATACTGAAGACTGTGCAAAAACTCTTTGGAGTATCTCAGAGTGATAATGAAGTCCAGGATGCTGGTCAGCTGGCCTGTCATTGTTCATAGAGGCACGCTGTGGTAAACTGTCTTACCCTTTCTCTCCTCAGAACATCTATGTGACCGTCACTAATCCCCGACTGAAAGCCTGAGAGCTATTCTATGATCTGCAAACACAGTAACAGTGACTGAATCTAAAATATGTGCTTGAGCCAGCAGGAGCCTGAGGAAGAATGATTCCGCTTTTGCTCACGGTTAGAACCACTAGAAGGTGCTACCTGACACTTATGGTCTTCTCCTTAGAAAGAATTAGCTCCTATAAAATGCATGAGGGAAAGCAGCACTTAAGTCCATTACAGACCCACCTATACACCTACTTTGACAGTTTTGAATTGTACTAGTAGGTTTATTTTGTACCATGGACAGGTTTGGTCAACCGCATCTGAAAAAAGACAAATCCAAACTAGAAAAGTTGTGGAGAAGGGCTATCACCTTGCCTTAGTTTAAGAACTACTACTTTAGCCTACAAAAAGGAAGGCTAAGCATGCATATGGTTTTATATCTGGGCAGGGAGCAAAAGACAAAGCAAACAACATTAAAGCAGAATGTTGATAACAGTGGTATGTGAAGAAAATAAGACCAGTTTAAGAGGGAAACACAGCCTTTTTATAATTAATATATTTGGTAACCAAATAATAGAGATGTGAAAATGCAGAAAGTCAGTACCTGCATACTGAAGACCTACCTGAGGATCGTTGGTTGACAGATTGTACCAAATAATAGAAGCCCACGCGTTGGGTAGTTGGCTGACATTGGAAATCATCACCACAGGCAAAGAGCTGGTCTGGTGGAAAGAATGAGTGTGATATGTAAATGCTGCTGAGGAAAGTGTTAGCGCTGTGTTATGCTTTGGTTTTTTAGCCCTCTCTTCCTTCCCGAAGTGTACACTTCTGTCCAGAAGTTCTGGAAATCTTGTGTCTGCTTATGGTTACTGCTGAAGATAGCATCTAGGATAGACGGACCTGTGGTCTGGCCCAACACGGCTGTTCTTCTATAAGCTGCTGGAAAATGCCTTTTATTCTTGCCCCAGACAATCTGGCTAGAATACTCACTTCCAAATTTATAGTCAATCCATACAGGCAGACCTGTGTTTCAAAGCTGATGGAGTGCAGTTCCTCGGTCACCATGTGAGGGCCCTGAGGGAGTAAGTAGGTTACAAAACTGTGAATGCCCAGTTGGCACTTAACACTGTTTTAGTTTTCCAGCTGCTGAGATTACACAACTTTGAAAGAAAACACATATCAAATAGATAAGTAGAACAGGAAAAGAAGGAAGTGAAGGAAATACTTTGTTTATTAATATCTGACATTAAATTAGTCCAGAAGTCTGGTGTTTTTATCTGATTAATCTAAAAAAACCCCCTTGACATTGCTAAAGCAATACTTCTAAACTTTTAACTTTTGTTTTTAACTTTTTCTAAAATGGTGCTTTTAAACACAGATTTGCACACAAAAAGTTAACAGATTATTTTTTGTGTCTGATAAAGATTTTTTCCAACTTTTCTTTTCCTAAAGTTTCTTTACTGATCAACAATTCCAATTTAAACAGAGATGTTAAACTTCAAGGAGAAACAAACTAGAAACAAAACAAAAAGCCACAGCTTTCATGACAAGTAGGCCCTCATCCGGGAACACAGGTTTGTTGTAAGTATACTTAGATGGTACTAGTTGATGGAGTAGAGGCCTAAATCATTAATCCCAAGTAAATCTGGTATTAAAAAACCCAAGCTTTTCTTGGATGGGAAAAAAAAATTCTGTTTGTCATAGTTGATTAAAGTTTGTAGTACAAGCGTTTTGTTTTGCTTACAAACCAGTATAGCTCTGTAAAGATCCAAATCTCTGCCCCTTGTGAAACAGATCTTTCAAAATACATTTCCATACCCAGAAATCAAAGTATAAAAAAACTATCTGTCCTTTTCCTAGTTTTTCTTGTTGTTGTTTTTCCCCTCCCCATCACATATTTGTTTTGTCAGACTTTTTAAAAAAGAAACAAAATAAAAAATCCCAAATCAAAATGCTTCCATTTACTGAAATACTCTGCTTTTACTCAATGTAAAATAAAACTATTCCTTGGGAAAGTGCCTCATGGCCTTATCTTTCCCATGGAGCACCTCCTCCAGGGTATGTACAGGCCACTGCAGTAAAAGATACTGTATAAATGAGGAATTAAGACCACAGGAGATCCTCAGGCATCTGAATAATAAATCTGCCTTGCAAAGGGAAAATCCAGATTAGAGCTGAAGGCTTTTACATGAAATACTCGTCCGTCAAATGAGCTCAAATGTTTTAATACAGGTAGAATCAATCCAGCTCAATCTGTATTGCTGATGCAAAGTTGAAAAGGGTTGGTGAAACTCCCCTTCTCCTCCCCCCCCATTATGATTTTGCAAAAACTTAAATTTTTCTCATGGAAAAATCATCTAGGCAAAAAAGCATATCTACATGAAAGAACAAATCTCAAATACAGAGAGCTTCCACTTTATTTTATGAGGCAAGTCATACTTAACAACTATGCTCTCAGCTTACTAACCGTCCTATAACAAACCAAGTTTTTAAATTATTATAGTCGCTGTTAATAAAAAAAAAAAAAAATTGTTCATACTAATAATGACTTCACAGACTGTGATTTGACCAAGGAGAAGCTCTGTTTGAGGAAATCAGTTAGCAGTGAACCATGTCACAGCTCAGCTGTCCTAATTCTCCACAACCCTATGTTTTATATAGTTATAAAGGCACAACGTGTGAAAGTGGGAGTAAAATGCTACCAAAAGTAGAGAACCTACATTTTTGCGTTTGCTTGTCTTGATGCAAATGACTTTGTAAGTAGCAAAGTAATTGGGAGGCGAGCCTTAAGTTTCAGTCTTGCTAATCAGGTTGCAAGTTACTCCGTTCAAAAGTAGTGTGTGAAGTGTGCACATGTATCTTCTGCGTTAGGTTTTTGGTTAAAATTCTCCATGCCGATCACACCTTTGCTTTGTACTTAAAGACTACTTGTAATAGCTTTTGTGCTTGTATAACTACATCTGTTTGGGCTGTGATGTGAGCAATTTTTTTTTTCTTTTTTAACTTGCCAATACAATTTTACCCTCAGTGCTTCTACTGTGCAAAAAAGTTACACAGGTGTGCAGATACTTTAAACCAGTATGGGTTATTTCACTTCCTAGGTAAGTAGGTGGCATTCATGGAAGCATCTTATGACTTCAGTTACCTTGGGAGACACTAATTGTTCTGGTAGTGTTGGCAGAGGCTGTATCATTGGCTGCAAGCTCCTGCCTCTTGCTTCAATCAGAGGTTTATCTGCAGATTTTTGCTGCTAAATATCAATGCTAAATTTATGGTGATGGTCCATGGCCAGCCTAGGTTTGTGTATACTCGTGCCTTTCCCCTTCCTGCCTACTGCCTCCAGGTGCTGGATGAGGACATCCTACCTTCTCCCCTGCCGGGGCGGTTCTCCTTTCTCCTCCTGCCAGGGATGCAGAAGGTGAATGAATGCAGGCAGTAACTTTCTTGCCTGTGATTCTGATTTTGACTGTGACACCTGGGGCACCCAGGAGAGTCACGGTTTGTAGGAAGCCAGAGCTGAGGAGAAGGACGTAGGGTAGAGCTGTGCAGGTGGGGAGGAGCTGGGCAGGGGAAGAAGCACGGGTTGTCTGGGTGTGAGGGGTGCTGGAGGGTAACACAGGAATGGAAGGAGCCCTCTACGACACAGGTGAACGCAGGGGCACAGTGTTGGATTAGCGCCGATGTTAATACTTCTGATTTCTGTTCTCCGCAAAGCAAGAATGTGCAGATTTTAAGCTCCTCTGCTAGGAGGCAAGCACTTGCAATACCTTTTCACCTTACGTGCCAGGTGGTGTGTGCATGAGGTGCTGGAGCGTGTTCAGGGAAAGGCAACAAAGCTGGTGAAGGGTCTGGAGCACAGGCTTTATGAGGAGCGGCTGAGGGAACTGGGGTTGTTTAGCCTAGAGAAGAGGAGGCTGAGGGGAGACCTTATCGCTCTCTACAACTACCTGAAAGGAGGTTGTAGTGAGGTGGCTGTTGGTCTCTTCTCCCAAGTAGTTAGCGATAGGACGAGAGGAAATGGGCTTAAGCTGTGCCAGGGGAGGTTTAGGTTGGAAATTAGGAAAAATTTCTTCTTGGAAAGGGTAGTCAAGCATTGGAACAGGCTGCCCAGAGAGGTGGTGGAGTCCCCATCCCTGGAAGTGTTCAAAAAACGGGTAGATGTGGCACTCTGGGACATGGTTTAGTCTAGTCTACCCTTGATTGCTTTAGTGTGGACTTGGTAGTGTTAGGTTAATGGTTGGACTGGATGATCTTAAAGGTCTTTTCCAACCTAAACGATTCTATGATTCTATGTCTGTGAAATCGGGGTGCTGCAAAGTACATGCTGGCTTGTTAGGGCTAACGTGTCATAGTGCAGTGTCACCACAAGAGGGGAACCTATGACCAGATTCGGATGAGTATCGGTAAACCAAGCACACTTTTGGTCCTGGTTGAGGCAAGCAAACGTCTTTGACGCAAATATAATTAAACCCTTACTTCAGCTGTAAACTTGGCCATCAGAATATGTATTTAAAGAACCGTATCTATAGGAAAAATTGTTTCAGCAAAAAACTCAAAAAGCTTATTTTTTTCAAAATGTAAATGACCAAAAAGGTGGCCTTAAAGAGGGATGCGTACATTCAGATGACTTCTTCCTACTTTCTGTTGTAACTTTTTTATACACAAATTTGAGGCATGTAATTAAAATTTCTGAGTACTTACTTCTGAAAAGTTTTCATTATACTTATACTATCATGTGATAATTGGTCCTATACTTAATATAAGGATAATATATTTCAAAATCTAACAGCATATGGTTGCTCTTTGATTTAACTAAGATCTGATCTGAAATACTTGTGAGAGTAATCAAAAATAATATGTAAAATAAATGCACAAACCTCATTTCCTTTGCTTCCAGCACTTGATTTCATTTCTTTGGGTTGCTGTACAAAGCAAAACAGTATTTATGTGGCAAAGAATCTACAGATAGAAGTACATATAAAGACTGTCACTTGTAACCATGATGTTCTTAGTATAATAAGGTTTGGTTTACAATATACAGATTCACTGTAATGAAGGCCCTGACACTATGCCTTGAAAAGCCTATTCAGTGAGTAGTCTTTTGATATTTTTAAAGAATTTTTAAAGAAACTAAGTCAATGTAACAAAGCGTTAATTAGGGTGCTTGCGAAGCGTATAATAGAAAAAAGCACTAAAGACTGTCAAGCTCAATCTTCTTTTGCAAAACTACACTGATGCACTGCATCTGTGGTTAAGCAAAAAAAACAAAACAAACAAAACAAACTGTAGGTGAGGGAGTCTAGTCAGAAAGCATGATTCACTGGGATATTAGAGAAATTACAGAAGCAGTACTATTGTCTCTCAAAAGACAGTTATCACAGACATTAATTTCAACCAGATCTAAAGCATTCAATTATATATTTCCCCTAGACAATGGTGGTGTGGTTTGGTTTTGTTTCTTTGTTCACTTTGGGTTTTTTAACAAAACTCAGTTTCTGAGAAGCTGTGTAATTCAGCATGATTAGTCTTTTCCTTTTCTCGCATTATTAGGATTTGCTTTGTCATTTCTGTGAAAATATATAGTCTTATTTTATGGAACGGACGAAGTAGGGAATGGGATAAAGAGGTTCTAGTAGTAAACTTCCTGTATAAGGAAAAAGAAGATGAGCGTAGACTTGACAGTAATACAGTTCTCCCTGCATAGTTTTTAAAGACTCTTTTATTTCTTTACCAGAGGTGCACGACAGGAAAAAAAGCAGTCAAACTTACCAAATGTCGAAATTCTACTGATAGGCTTCCATTTGCGGATTCATCCATGTTCATTGCTTTCACGTGTGTTCCACACAGAACGAATCTACGATTGCTGTGGAGGACATTACTCTTATGTACTCAAATAATATCATATTGGATAAATTAAGAAATCTGATATTTTATTTTCTTACCTTACAGTTGAAACATTCCTAAAATAGAAGAGGGGCAGGGGGAGGAAACAGATTGTGAATCAGTAAATGTGGAAGCCATACTTGCACTGAGAAACTTATCTTGAGACGTTAGATTTTTTCCTTGTTGAAGTTAATTCATATTACCAATACAACTGTAATTTTTAAAATAAAGAACAGAAATTTGTACTGTCCAGTTAGACTTTTGTATCTGTCCAGATGCAAGTAGTGTATTTTATCTAGCTTTTTTCCTGCCATTGGAATGATATATGGATATCAAAGTACCAAACCCCTTAGAAAGAAGGAATTTATGTAGCAGTCTTAATTTCAGGCGGGGGTAAAACACTCTAAGCTCCATAGTTACTAATTACAGCACCAGCTTTTCAGTTTCGTATACTACTAGGAGCAGGTAGGTTGCATTGAAGGTACTGGGCCTATTAACACAAGCAGAGAGAAGTGCTATTTCAAAGCTAACTATCCCATAAATGCAATACACTTTGATTTAAAGTTTTTGTGTGATGCTACTATTTCACACTGATGAATCTCAGTCTTGAAACAAATGGACTTCTTGCATCCAATTTGAAAATAACAATTAGAAACAGCAGCTTTTTTTTAAAAAAAAGACAAAGAAGTCTTTCACATTAAAAAAAGAAAAACATTACCCTGATGTTTTAACTGTTTGGGGTTTTTTGGTTTTGTTTTGTTTTGTTTTTCCTTTTTAGAGCAACTTCTAAATCAGACAGCAATTGAAAAACCTGTGTTGTCTCTGTAGGGAGAGAGAAAATCTTCACTTTAAAGTTTCTTACTTGTCAATAGTTGCTTTCACTCTGATCTGGTAGTTTAGTTCTGGCAATTTAATTAGCAACCTTCAAAACAGAAAATGTAAAAGTGAATATTAACAGAATAAGTTTCTCACCAGAAAATATTAGAGACCAGTAGCTCCACAGCAAAGTATCTGAAATGACTATAATCTGAAAACAGATTAGGCATCTAGGATTATATCATGATTTACAAGGTTGTATACTCAGAAAGAGGGGTTGAGCTGTTCCAATGGCGGGTGTTCTACCCTCCCTGCAAGTATGTGCAAAAGTTAGTATGTGTTTGAGGGAATGGCTAGAGAGACAACAAAGAGGTAATAATTAAGAGATGGATATGTATAATCTGTGACTGCACTGTAGATGTATGTGTACTGTCCTTCACGTACCCTTTCCATCCCCCAACCCTCCATGCCTTCTTTTTGCTGCAAGGTGGAAACGAGATGCGAGTTCCTCTCCCATCTTTGCTCTTTTCACAAAGTCAAGCAAGGAGCTAGTGGGAGAGAGATAGCTTGTCATTGGTTCACCAGAGCCCCCCGAAATGCAGAAGTTTTTCTTTCCTACTTGCAAAAGTGGTTCTGAGTATTCTGATGTTGGCTTATATGATGTGGATCATTATTTACTCAGTTTGCAAAGTCATTAAAATGAGAATTCAATGCATACAGAATCCTGAAGGTGCTGACTTTTGGCCACAGTCTGCCTTTCTTTCTTACACTGATTTACTCTTTATTGCCACTTATTACGAGTGACAGATTCTGTGGCCTTTATATCCCCATTCCGGAAAACTCTCCCTGGAGTCAAAACCAGTTGGTCTGCTTTGTTTTCTAGACTCTGAAACAGTCTCCTAGGATAAAATACAGTACACAAATGAAGGAATTTATATCAGATTTCCTTTCCTTACCTTAATTTAACAGTGAATTGTATTAACGTTTTAAGAACCATTGGCCTCTGGGGATGTGTTGGCATGCAGGGCTGCCTTTCAACCACGAATGAACTGTGTGAAAAGAAGTGAAACAAATAGATTGTTAGGAATATGCATAAACAAACAGCTGTATTAGGGAAAAAAAAGAGCTGTCATCTCTTAGAGATTTATTTCTCTACTGTTGCTGAAGCGGGAGGTATGTATTCCAACGCTCAGTTCTCAAAATGATCCAGGGGTCTAACTTACAGTTGAATTGTTCCCATAAGAAACAGATATTTGGAATACATTAAAAATCAAACCAAAACAAATTCCATAGTCCTAAAATATGGGGCTGATAAAAGTCTAGAAGACCACGACTTTTATCAGAACCATAAAACAGAGTAGGAAAATGCACTGAGCCTGGCTCCAATCAAATTAAACAATCTTTTTTTTTTCATTTTTAATAAAAAAACAATTGATCATGTTTTGCTTTCAGATAGTCACTTGTGGTATGTCTGCTGTATAGCCAGTACAAAGAGGAATGATGATAATAGTCGATATATTAATAGAATGTCTTGGTGGGGAAGAGGAAAGACAAGGAACGAATTAGCACCTGCCACTTTAAAAAACAAACCAAAACAAAACCAACAAAGAAACAAACAAACCAACCCCCAACCCCCCAAGCTTTTCTCAGCAGTATGTGCATGACTCTACTGAAATAAGCGGATTTTATGTGTTCACCTGGAGTCAGAACTTGGCCACAAACCCGTAACTACTACACACGAGAAGCTCCCTGGCCCCTTCAGCTTCTAGGAATTTTGGTGACAGCTGTACATACTTTTTATATTGGAAACTCTGTCTTTAAGATCCTCAGAGACCTTTTAAGATTTTTTTTCTTCTTAACAATATGGTCTCATTGTTGCCAATAAATTTGTGTCAGTTCGGGTGAATTTATGTACATTGACAATGGCTTACGCACTTCCGGAAAAGATTGTAGAGCAGAAAGTTGACTTTTTCCAGCAGCTGAGGTCTTTGCACTGGGATAGGGTCCCCATCGTAAGTCAGTCTGGTCAACAGTTCATCCAGTTTTTCTAGTTGCCTTCTAACTTGAAAAAGACTCTCTGCCAACAGTGTAAAACTACAGCAAGACCAAAGATTAGTTTGCAATCTTTCATGTAAAGGGCTGCTTAGAACATAATGGCACTGAAGTTCTTGCTTAGGGAAATCAGAATCGCTACCGATTGGTGCTTTCTAGCTTTATCCAAACTCATGGCCATTCATCTTTTGTTTACAGGAGTATATAAATATATCAGGCAAAATTTCCTACTTTATTTTCAAAGATAAATATTTTCGCAACAGGCCTCATCAACAGCAATGCAATGCTATCTGTGATGACTTAGAAGAAATATATGCACAGTTCTGATGTTTTACATGCAGGGTACTTGTGCCAATTTTATTTGTCTCCTACAGCTTAGTGGTTTTGCAAAAGGTACCCTTTAAAAGGATAATATTTATATAGAATAAAAAGGTTACAAAGACTGAGGAAGTGCATTTCTCAGAAATGTAAAAACAATAAGGAAAATCAAATCCAAACACGCTTGCTAACAGTTTAATAGGGTGTATGTGTATAAAATCACATCTTTTAGCTATTTTTAATATCTTCATTGGAAAAAAAATACTTCAGTGGAAAAAAACCCACACAAAAAAGGCAAAAAATACTTTTTCTTCAAACCTAAAAGGTTCTTTGTTGTTTTCCTTCCTTTTTTATTCTTACTCTTTACTTCACCTTCTCCAGAACAGAAGCGTGATGGGAGAGAAATGGCCAGGACAATGACATTCTCTGGCTGCATTATCTTTTTAATTTTTTTTTTTTTTTTTTTAATTTTTTATTTGCAATCACCTTTAGAGTTACCGCCAGAGACTACTGCCATTCAACTCCTGTGTAGTTTGAAGTCTGGAGGAGTGATGTACCTAGTGAGTCAAAGCATAAAGTGTCTACCCGGCTCCTGCCTAGACAAAACTCCCACTGTCCTCGGTGACAAACTCAGTCAGCATGGTTCTTACTCAAGCAAAACTCCCAAGAGGGTAAGTATCATGTATCTGGAACAACTGTCAAACCAAAAAATGACCGACTGCCACAGCTCAGGCTCAGCAGTTCACTGTAATATTATTAATTCTGAACAGCAAATGTTGTCGCCCAAAACAAATTGTATTTGTTATTTACTTGCTTAGCTGATAATGAATTTGCTGCTGTTGCAAGGTAACTGATCTAAAGGAAAGATCATTTCATGTGCAGCAGACTTCCTGTGGTTTTCAGTGGAAACACGAGCTCAAGGCAAGTTTACCAGTTCTGGAGCTGATCAAGCCCACCATGGAGAGGACCCCCAATGCAGGCAATCTGCTGCCGTCTCTTCCAGTCTAGCAGCTCTTCAGTCAGCATGTTGCTCATAAGCATATCGATTTCGTGAATCACACGCCCTATTTTGCTGAGTACTTCCTGTAAAATAGGAAAGGTGTCACAAACTGACCACAGGGAACAGCCACAAAATTCAGCAATTATCATAAAAGTGCTGATTACATTTCTTTCAATTACTTTGAAAGTAACCATATTTAGCCCCTACAGCTTTAGTCTCTTTAATTCAGAGGTGACTGGATTAATCACCCATTGTACTTGAAATTAGTCCTGAATTTCTCTGAACTCTTCCTCAGTAAAACTTTTTTTTTGGGGGTGAGAAGGAGGATTGTTGCATTCTTTGTGGGCGTAACGCCTCCAAGAAGTTGACATTTACAAATACTGTCAAGGTCAAAAAGTCCTCCTTTTGTTTTGTATCATATCCAGTGCACTTTTTTTTTGCTTGCTTGCTTTTATCTGTAAAAAGCACATGGACTTAAACAAATTGCCTGAATGTACTGTTTTCTGTGCCAGCAAAGAAGTGGTCAGGGGAATATTTGTCATATTTGCAAGTCTCAGTTGCTGAAGGTACCACTGGTGGGTTGTTGGGTTTGGTTTATTTGTTTTATTTTCTTTGCAATTATTGGATTACATTTACTTTGAATACTTTTTGTTTACTTTAAAAGCTACAGATTGCCACCTAAGTTATCCATTTAGCACAGTACATAAGAGGTCCTGCGAAGTGATGCCCTCACCTCACTTCTAAGGTGTGCAGAACCATATCCTTGATTGAGTTGTTACTTAACTGCCAATTTCTTAACTGCTAGTCAAAATCACCCATACCCACCCAAACTTTGTGTGGATTTTTAACTCCTATGTTATTTATCTGTTCTTCTGAGAGGAGAATTTAAAAAGGCACACTTACGCATTTCAGTATTCAGTGTGGGAATAAGGGGAGAAAGCAAACGAACCACAACTGACAAAACATGTCACTAACCTTTCTCTTGTAGTCTAAAGTATTGAGCATTGCCTGCAACGCCAACATTTCCTGTTTAATGAGGGCGCTGTTTTTGTCGCTCTGCTCTGCAGGGGATGAAAAAAATCAGTATAAATGTGTGCATGGGTGTGTGTGCGTGTTTATAAGGGGAAAAAACCACTACCAGACTGCAGCATGAACTAGTGAAAAAATAAACTGCAGACATCAGTAGGTTATGTAATAGTGTATTTCATTTGACTGGACTAACTTTACAAGTTTAAGATAAGGTTATATGACTCCACTCTTTAGATGTGTATGTGGAACAGGAAAAGGTAGAAAACATAGGGATGATACCTAGAAATCTATACATTTCTTATTCATGTGCATACTCGTGTGTATTATGTACATCTGGCTTGGATGAATGATTGATCTGTACGCTACTGAAATGTGCTTGTGGTGTCAGCAGTTAGACTGAAGCTCTTTGGCCTTGATGTGAATTACACGCCTGCCTGAGAGAATGGAGGTTAGGCATTTGAAACAGAGATAAAGCATTCATCGTTGTGGGGATTTCAGCTGCCAGGAGTACTGATCACTGGGTATTCCCCCGCCACACCCCGTAACGTTTTTGCTTCTTTGGATCATGCATTAGTTGCAAGCTTCCCCAAGCTTGCCCCATGCTCTTTCATATGCAGCTCTTCCCCCGCCCTCACCTTCCCCCACCTTTTGCTCTCCTTGCATCTTCCATGCTACCTTCAAAAAAGAAATTGGTGCCAACTGTGTCTCTGCTAAGCTCTGGATTGATGTCTTCCCATTATGTTAGAGTAGATGTTTCAACAGAGGCAGGCAAGTAACCGATTGTCAGCTCAGCCACAGCAATTGCTCACACACATGGTAAGGTACTGCAGGCTGGCTGTGCTGGTGAAGAGCATTTGTTGACACAGTGAAATTTTAAGCCCTGAAAGTCGTTTATATAAGCATGTTTTATTTTGCAAGTGGGGCAGGCTTCAGTCATCCGTGTGGCCAAATAATTATGATTGGCCTGACGACTAACAACTCATTAAACCATGGCAACTTGATCTCTTCCAATTGCCTGGCCATATCCAGCCTTAAACATATAGGGTTGACGTGTTTAAGAATTTGGACATTTCAAGCCCAATATCTTTGCGTTTTCAAAGGGAGGTAGTATGAAGATATCTGAGCAGACACAAGTGGACCTCAGTTTCTTTTCTGAAAGAGATCATGCAAGGACTGTTGCCATGTGCAGATCTCAACTGTCATAGGCTGGTCAAACATGCATTCAGAGTGCTTACCAGTTGGTTATCACCACTGTGATCAAAAAGAACAGAAAGCCAAGTTAGAGGCTAAAAAAAATCAGTTTTGCACAACTCTGCTCTGGGAAATAAGAGGCTCTTCCACATCCTGCCAAGGAAGGGCCATGTCAAAGGTGAGAAAATTGAAAAATAGGTTCTTTAAATTAAGAAAATTACTACTTTTCATGCCATTATGCAGCTTATCTGTAGAAAATAACTATACTTGCTTGACAAGATCATGTTTACCCTCTTAACCCCAAAAGAGTCATTAAGTTCCAAGACTATAACTTCATATAAACTAAAAATCCATTTTTATATTTACATGTATTATCTGGGTAACACACAAAAAAACCCAACACTGGGGTCTAGCTGCGGAATCAGCCATTTCCTAGAGAATCTAAATATTATTATAAAAACTCTTACCTAAGCTTTGCATTGTTTTATACCTGAAGTCAAATTCCTCTTGCAAGTCTTCCAAGTATTTGACATCTTGGTCAGTCATCTTTCCCGGGGAACAGAAAGTAAAATTATTTGGGTGTTCACAGTGACATAAAAAGGAATTTATTTTATAATGGACAAATGCATAATGTAGTATTTTCCTTTCCTACCATTCGAAAAGCCCTAAGGAGTTCTGGGAACTCTGGATTACTCTCTTATAAACTTTAAAAAATATGATTGAATTATAAATGCACATTTATAACTATAAATTTATTTTACTTCTTCAGAAAGCCAACTATTATCCTCTCTCCCACAGTCAAAAAGTAGTTGATACAGCTTAACCACTTCTTGTTTACTAGTTCTATGATGTAGTGGAAAGTATGAATGATTATATTTAGCCTGAGCTAAATTGAAATTATTATGCCGATAATGTAACTCTCTTCTTGGAACTTTAAAGCAGGGCAAATGCATAATTTTGCATTGACTTCAATGGAAATTGGAATGGGGTGTGCAAAGCCAAGAAAGTGGAGCCAGAGACAGGAGCAAAGCTCAGAGACTTTATTTAGAGGATTGTTTAAGAATTTGGATGAAGAAATGAAACATTTTTGCTGCTTTGGCTTTTTGCAAGGGTTTGTTTTCATAGGTACTGCAAAAAGTTTAGAAGGTGTTTTCTAGTAACCAAACAATGACAATTCAAAAAAACCCCCAACACATCAAAAGAAGGAAAATAAAACTGTAGGAAATAATCTGGTTTACTTCAAAGGTCTGTTTCTGTGCTGTTTATAAGAAGGCTTGATTCTGCCAACAACTCATAAACAATCCTTTTTAGTTCCCTGAGATATGCACGTTAAGTGTCTGTGAGAACACAAAAACCCGTTTGCTAAATTAGGACACACAGAATTAGCCATTTTGATTTCCTCTTTATTTTGGAGACTAAACTTTTAAATCATATGTGTAAGGTATGAAATTACATACACAAGGAGCTGGCTGATTTCTGTGTTCAACTTAATTACCTATGGAAAAACCCCTTGTATCTAGAAATCGTGCTCATTTTCACTGGTCTTTCAGGGATGGCTGCGCTTCCCCACACAGGCAGAAGGAGCAGCATGGTAGGCTGCCGGGTTGCAGCGTTGTCTGCTTTTGCTCTGCAACTCTTACAACAACTTTGTACATGGATAGAGAGCTAGTATCAGACTCTCCTAAAGCTAGCTTTGCCCTTTTAACAGTTTCATCTCTCTAACCCTTCTTCCCCATGTAGGGAGACACTGATGAGAGAATGCTACTAGGACCTCTTTCCAGTATACCAAAAGTGTTGCCCTTGAACAGCATATGGACAGGTATTTCAAATATAACTTCTACACTGAGACTGCTGCAAAGCTGAAAGTGGGGCTGGGATAACAAAAAAACCATTGGTAATCTGAATCCGTATCCTGCCTTGAACTGAACGGGCAGGTATTCTCTGACTGAGCTTTCAAGGTCTGTATGGGACATGGCTCAGCTCAGCCCTGCAATGCTATGGGAAACTCCTGGAGAATTGTTACCATCAGCTCCCAATGTTCTTCTCCCTTCATGTCTCCAAAAGATGTAATTATGTCACGTAGCCTTCAGCTTTACGAAGATCTTGATACATAGAATCATAGAATCATAGAATCGTTTAGGTTGGAAAAGATCTTTAAGATCATCCAGTCCAACCATTAACCTACTCTACCAAGTCTACTCTAAGCCAATCAAGGGTAGACTAGACTAAACCATGTCCCAGAGTGCCACATCTACCCATTTTTTGAACACTTCCAGGGATGGGGACTCCACCACCTCTCTGGGCAGCCTGTTCCAATGCTTGACTACCCTTTCCATGAAGAAATTTTTCCTAATTTCCAACCTAAACCTCCCCTGGCACAGCTTAAGCCCATTTCCTCTCGTCCTATCGCTAACTACTTGGGAGAAGAGACCAACACCCACCTCACTACAACCTCCTTTCAGGTAGTTGTAGAGAGCGATAAGGTCTCCCCTCAGCCTCCTCTTCTCCAGACTAAACAACCCCAGTTCCCTCAGCCGCTCCTCATAAGGCCTGTGCTCCAGACCCTTCACCAGCTTTGTTGCCCTTTTCTGAACACGTCTCAGAGGTCACGAAGGCTAGCTACTGCTGACCCAACTAAAAGAGGTGAAGTTGCAGAAATACATTTACTGAACCTCGCATCTTTTTAGAGACAGTAGGTACGTTCTTACGGCACTCAGTGGTCTGCCTGCAACTCGCATAGGGATGAGTGTGATAGCTTTAAAATAGGTAGCTCTCTCACTGAACCCAGAGCAGCTAGAAAAACCTAGTAGTTAGTCTGGGCTGAGGTCCTCAGCATAATGGAAAATGGTTGGCACAGCTTATTAGCTAAAGTATTTGTGCTACCCAGCTTAAAGATAGTTCAGGTATGTCTGTATGAAAAACACGGCTGCATAAACAGCAAACAGGACAAAAGAATACCTGAGCACTGTTCTTGATGGCTGACACTTTGTGTTCCACATTTCGTTGTCGTTCTGAAACCACGGAGTTCTGCAGAGACTTTTCCAGTGGCCCCTGGAACACGTTGAACAGATAAAGGGTGGGTGAGCAATAATGAGTGAGAGTAACTGTACTGCAAGTTCTAGCATAAAGAGGGAATTCAGAAGCCGGTCTTCAACCAGCTGGAGACTGGTGTAAACAGACGAATCTGTTTAGTTCCACAGATTTGGAATACATGCTGCTTTAAGTTTTGAAATCCAAAAGGTGAAAGGGTGTGGGTATACTGCAAACTTTAAACATCTAGTAAATTAAAGAAACTGAAACCTAGATTATTAAATTTCTGAAAAAGACCTATGTCACAATACTCATGTAGGAATATGTATTACATCCACAGGTGATTAAAAATAACACATTTAACTTAAAAATTCTGTCTGGGTTTTAACCATGTAACAATTTCCCCCAGATAGGTTTTATATCTAATTTTAAAGTTTCTTTCCTCAAACAACATAAAAACTATCAATGCCTTTGCAACATATCAGATGGAATGTCTTTTGCATTGCATAATTAATATGAATTAATGCATTGCATAATTTAACATACACACATCTGTTTTGCAAAGAATAATCTCTTTAAAGCATTTCCCACAGTTTAAAGCCTTTGAAGATTAGCTGTGATATAGAAGTCGCTTATAGCAATATTTGCAGCAGTAGAGCCACTAATGAAGTAAAAACATGAGTTTAAAGGGCAACATTTGGCAACCCGTAGTGCACACAAATCACTCTAGTGGAGTGAAAGGACAGGATTTGGTCCTAAAAGCATGTGAGCAGATTAATATGGAGCAGATTAATGAAATGTGACTCATTACCTGTACAGGCATGCTAGCTGCAGCCAATATTCTTCTTTCTTCTCTTAAACAGTTTGAGATGATTACTGCTATATGCATGGGATTACCATGATATTTGCCCTGCAAGCACAAGTAAATACAACTTTTAAAAATGCAGAATTCAGGGCGTCCCTCTGGAAATCACAAACAATGTGCTTCAGTGTCTATGAGCTACAGCTTGGTGCGGGTGGAAAAGACTCCCCTACTGTTCTCGACCTTTGTTAGTGCTGGTTCAGCCTTGCAGTGCAGCATCACTTAGTGCCATTGTCATAAAATATTCTTAACAATGTTCTGCAGAGATTATAAAGATATAACTCCGAGATGTACATCATTTCAAGATCAAATTGCTCCACTGCTAACACAGCTGTTTTGAAAGGGCTTTCCTGTCAGCCTATTCTGTGCATGATTTTATCATGTCTTCCATTTTCAATAGGATGTTGCTGTTAGCATGTAGCATTTCTGCCAACAAAAAATTGTAAGCATATCAATATGGTAACAATGCAAGCAGAAAAGCCTCCTCAGCATGAAACAGAAGACTTAAATTTTAATGCCTAGCAACAGTTTTTCTCCTTCAACAAAAAATGTGCCTAAGATGAAGGAAGAAGCAACTCTTGTCCCAAGCCAAAGAACCAAAAATTGTCTCTATTTTTACACCACCATAAATAAGGTGCAGAATTGCTGATGCATGACTGAGGACTAGGCACAATTTGAACAAATATTGGTTTGTGCCGTATTTATCAAATTGGAATGATTGAGGACTCTCAAGCACCATCTTTCATGGTGATGTATTTGTTCAATGTTTGTCAATATCCTTCATGCCTTTTATTCAGTATTCATGGATCATTCATTCAGATGCCCTTTATTCAGTGCTCATACAGTTTTCAGCCATTCATTAGAATTAATCCGGTTAATTTCTTTTCCTGTATGGTTTCCACTTTTGGACTTGTTCTGTTTTCACCTCTTTCTGATTAGTTTTTATTCTCATCATATTTTGCTGCCACTCAGAACCTCATTTATTCTTGCTTTCTCTGAAAGTGGCACAATAAGTTTATACATACTTAAAATGATGCTGTATTTTCCTTTGCTATCTCATGCCAATTGTTGTATTAGAACCAAGGGTGTGAACACATCTGATAGAAATGTGAACATATTGCTTCTATATTCCAACTATTACTATGACAGTGAACATATATTTCTAACACTTCTTACTATATGGACAAAACTGAGTCATTTCCTTGGTGCTTTTGCATGAAATCTAAATAATCTGAAAGATTTTTTTCATAATATGTTTTGATTTCAATTACAAGGTAAAGAAATATTATATTAAAAATGGTAATTTTAGTCGTGGAGACTTGGTTTGAGCTGCTTGGTGTTAAAAACCATGCTGTTGGTTATACTCTGGTTCCAGGTACAGACTAAGGTGAAAAACATAGGACTCTTAAAACTAAATAACTGATGTACAAAATGTTCTAGAGAAGCTTTGACTGCCATGGTATTGTTGCCAATGAAACTAAGCTTTCTAACGTTTCTAGGGTTTCTGAAGTCTTCTGAGGACAAATAAAGTACATGTCCCACAGTGCAAGCAGTGCACGCCCAAAGTAGTCCCAGTGCTGTGCCTCCCTTGATCTCTTTAAAAGCAGTTCAGGGTGGTGCTTTACTCCAGCCATCATCTGTATCAATTACCCTGAGGAATGGGAGTTATGGACTAGACTGTGATTTTGGGATTTTTGCTGGAAAAAAAGAAGAGGTGAGTAACGCTACCCCAGGACAGACTACGGCTCAGATGAAATGCTAAGCACCCCCTCCCTGCCTGCTCCTTGCTGGGCAGTGAGTGAGGGGCGGGGGGGTTAACATTAAGGAGACGCTGCTGATTTCCGTGTCAAATGACAGTGCCACAGATCTACCGTGTTACTCGTTTCTCCCTGCCAGCTTCTTGGCTATAAGGGTAATAACTATGTCCTCTCTGCACACTTCCTTCAGCACAACTGAACTTCAGGTCTGGGAATATATCTGTAGTCCCCTTTATTGAGCACATTCCCAAGCTGTCTCTGCATAGTGTCAGGATGTAACTTTGGGAAGGGAATACAGGAATGTGGGAAATGGCTATGATCTTCTGCAAAAGATGAGGAGTGGAATGGAGCTTCATGTGGAAGTAAGGTAAAGGTAGGGTCCAAAAGCAACAGCTAGAGAAAATGAATTGCAGCAAAGAATGGCCATGCTCCTGGCTGTGTGGTGCCAGCCCTTGTCTCGTGCCAGTCTGGTGCCTGTCTGACTCCTTAGGGAGCCAATCCGGATTGCTAACTGGGATGGAGACCACTCGTGCTTTTTGGCTGAACGGGTTTTCTGCTCCTCGGTGGACTGAAACTGCATGGCAAAGAATGAGTTTATTGTAAGGGACTAGTGCACGTGAAGTCAGGAGAGGTTGGCTGGGAAGGGAGGAGAACAGGCCTGCCTTGTTTCAGCTGGAGTCAGTTGTATTGCTAAGCCTGTCTCATCTATCTGCACCTGGATTAGAGGAAAAAAAGTCCTGGTTTTAATAAGGCTTGGGATGAAAGCTGTGGTGAGAAACCTGACTGGTGTAAATCCACTGATGTGCTTATTAATTCCTCAGTTAATGCCTGTTGGCTTCTGCTTGCTGCTGCTGGTTTTTTTTGCTGGTAAAACAAGGTCCCACCTTCCACATCAATAGCTAGTATATGAGGACCATAGCGCTCGCTGGTATCTACAGGCTATCTGAAGCTACAAAGCTTGAGGAGTGTTTAGTCCCAGCTTACCACTGCCCAACAGAATTCGAGAACTCTAAGGGTTGATGGTTGCCTTTTGTCTTTGCCCTGTGACAAACAGGAGTCAAACAAAAGCTATTTAACAAAGTCAAGAAGCAATAAATTCCTTTCTTGCAGCTGGAAAATGCATTTATGTAGAAGAGGCACTTCAAAAAAATCTTCTGACAGTGGGATGTTTTAAAATCCCCCACAAAAAATGCCAGGTATTAGGGACTTTCCTAGCATTTCTAGATACCATTCATATGCAAAACTTTAAAAAACTCTTTCTCTCTCTCTCTCTCTTTTTTTTTGTTTCATTAAGAGAAAACCATCTGAATCAAGAGATGAAGTGGAAATTAACTTTTTTTTTTTTTTTTCCTTTCTTCTCTAACTCATAAAGCTCTACTAATAAGCTGTAGTGATTCTTCCCATACTCGTGCCTGTCTGGTGCTTGTTCGACTCTGCTTGATTCAGTTTGAGCAGGCACCAGGCAGGTCGACAGCTTGCCCTCCCAGAGCAGCAGCCCCTCAGACAAAAGCTGGAATAATGGTGGATCTGCAGTTCGAACGCTTGTGATCAAAGGCTAGAAACGGGCCTTGCCTTTGCGATAGACAGATGCTCTGAACGCTGGACAGCTGGCACGGAGCTGAGCTGTGTGCCACAGCCTGAGCGGGCGTCCCCTTCTGTTGGTCCTGAGCTCTCTTTCCTAGAATGGCTATATTTCTATGATATATGCTATATCGATAACCTCTTTTGCAGTAATCTAGCAGATGGATTGCAACTCAACAATAATAAATTGATAAATAATAAAGAAGCTGTAACATTAAATATCTCAATAGTTGTAACTTGTTAAATAACAATAATTACTAAAAGTCACAATAACCACTGTCTTTGACTCTGTCAAAATAATACCACTGAATTTTTTCTCCCCATGTTTTATACTTCTCAGAGGTAATTACACTTCAGAACGTGCCACTCGGTATTGCCTTATTGTCCGTCTACTGCCAACTCTTGCTGTTCTGCACTTCCATTTTGTCTTTGGTTGAGAGTAGAATTTGCTCAAGGTGACCTTGGCTTCTGAATGACTAATTGAAAATTATTTCCTATCATTGGAAGAGTAGCGTAAGTTGGAAAATAAAGGAAATTTAACCAAAGAAAGGCTTGAGATGGGAGAATCCTAACTTAGTGTGACATGAGCATTGGCAGCCAGGAAAGGAGGAAGGGTATGGATTCTGTAGTTATGCAAAATTGCATTAAGTTAGATATTTATAGCAAAAAATTATAATTGTCTTTTGATAAACACCAGCAAAGAGAAATTGAGGATTCACTTTTCACCTGAAGTTTCAAATGGAAATGTTAGTCTTATCTGCTAATGTTACTGTAATTCTGTTGTTCTCAGAAATTTTCTTTCTCCTCTCTTCCATTTTGATGAGGTCTTCCATATCGTGATTTACAACAAATGATCTTATTTGGACTGGCTTCTTCTCAATAACTACCAGCATGATGCTAAATTTAAGCAAACGGGGGAAATCAAACTTTCATTCTGAACAGGTGAAAATTTTCTTTGAATGCTGGTGACATTTCCTCAGGAGAAAACCTTCCTACCACCACCCAGCATGCACTGTCTCTACTCCAGAGACATCTGTTGTGATAGTATCTTACTAGATCATGAAGAAAAACAAAGAGGCATTTCGGCAACAACGCGTTATATGTTATACTGTGCAGAGTTTAGACCCGTTAGCCAAATTTTAAACCAGCTTGAACTATTTGGGGTATGTTGAGATGCATGAAACAGTGGCTGGGGAAATGCAAGACTTGATTCTGTAAGTTGTAATATCATGGAGAACTTTAAAATACTTATTATGACACTTTAAAATACATGTGCTTTTAAAATGAACACCAAACAACTGTCAGTTTTTGTATCTGAAATTTACTGCTTTTCCTGAGGTGAATGAAGAAATCTAGACCAGAGATTCATTCTCTTACTCTTCTCTTCTTCCAATTTTTTTAAATATTCCAAAATCTAGCTTATTTTCCTGTGGACAGCTCCATCACAAAGTGGATAACTCCCAACCATGCTAATATTGGTCAGCTTTCTTCTCATGTGTCAAATGTCTCTATATACTGCACACATCTATAAATGAATACTATATATGTACTACTTGAGTATCCTGAGTCTGTTCTCAGTGGTTAGAGGATTAGGTATTAATGACTGTTGGTCTCTGCTTGTAATGTAGAAGGATGTGCTGTGCAACCTTTAGAAAGTCAGTCAGGGGTTCACCTGGTTATCTCCTGGTTTTCAAGGTGACCTAAAAAGAACTTGAGTAGGTTTTAGTGCTTTCTAATTCTGAAAAAGCGCTTCAGAATTTGTCTGGGTTTTCCCTGTTTCTCTCTTTTACTTTTTTCTTTCTTTCTTTCTTTCTTTCTTTCTTTTTTTCTTTTTTTTTTTTTTTGTAAACTATCATAAACATCAGCTGTATTTTTAATTGTTTCTGCTAGAAAAACCCCTGCTTGAGCCTTTTAATCGTATACAATAAGAGCTTTACTGGAGGCATGGAACCATTAACTAGTATGACTGTTGATGTATTTGTTGAAGTTGAATGAATATTTAAAGAAGGTGATGGAAGGGAGGTGGGACACAGAGAGATAGGAAACAAGATTACAAAACCAAGCAAAAATACATTTCCTTCCCTGTTGCTCACTTGCGATATGCTTATTTTACTAAGTCTGATACGCAGCATCTTTCTAGGTAGGCAGATATCTTTCATGTAATTAAAAAACAGGGAGAAAAAACCTTTTGTCTATAATTTTATTTTTGAAAGAAAAAAACCTTTGGTATAGTTGTGTATCTCAAAGAAATGTGTGGGTGGAAAGGCATAACCATGCACACTTATTTCCCATTTCCACCTTCAAATATGACAAACAATATTTTGCCTTGATTTGTTTTCTACCTTTCATGCATCCAGGCAGAAAGTCTAATGAAGACAGTACTAGAATACAAAGAAAGAGTTGGTCCTTGTGGCACCCTGATATAGGTAAAGTGCTTGGGAGTTTTTTGAAAGCCTGTATTTAAACAGACAGTATTCTTACTAAAAACATCTTTTTCTAATAGAAAGATGGCTCTGTTTTATCAAGGTCTTTAAGAGGAAGTACCTGTGACACTATCTAGTTAGACTGCTCTTGTTAGACTTTTATTTTTAGATTTCCCTTTCCCCCTCTCAAAATACATGAGAGAACTTAAAGGCAACCTCATTGTTTTAGACAACTCCTGTGATGTGTGGGAAGTCGTAATACATAAGTCTGCAATGTTGTAGTTCTGCATTTCTCATGTTGTATAATGTGTAACTTCCAAAAGATCATACATTTTTTTTAGGGCATGTGCAACCAAATTGCAATAGGCAAAGCTGTAAAAGCATAGTGAATAAGCTGTGAAGACAGAGATCTTTTTTTCCATCCCCCAGTTTGTCCCCAAATTCCACTGCTGAGTCCCTCCCAATAGACACTAAAACTAGTCAAGGAATGGTCTATAGAAACAGCAGATAACAGGTAGGGTGAGATACAGCTACAGAAAATATATATGGCCGTAGATCTCATCATCAGGCAGTAGAGCTGTGCTGCTACAGGGGATGAATAATGTAGCGATGCTTCTTATTTAAATGAGATTTATTTCAGAATAAATAAAAGTACAGTGTTCCCTATGAAAAAGGTTAAAACAGCAGAGGAGAGAGAGGACTGATTTTTTTTTTTTTCTTTTCTTTTTTTTCCTCCATCTTCTGAACACAAAGACCCGAGTATTACTAACTAATCTCTCAGGCAGATGTTTGACTGCGACTGGGCCCTTAATACTGCAGAATGAACAAAGCCCACAAGAGGTTTTTTAGTTTGTTTGCTTGGGTTTTTTACTTCTTTTTGTAAGCTAACTCCTTTGTTCCTTCTACAAAATAAAATTGAAATGTTTATGAATTGTTAGTTACATTCTTCAAATAATAAGTAGGAACTGAAAAATATTTTACTCCTAATAAGTAACCTTTCTTCGGTCTTGTGTCAAGCATTTTTAAAAATCTTTATTAGCTGATGTGCAGTCACCAGCCACTGATCACTGACAGTAGACAGCTAGCTGCTTTAGCATACAGACTTCTAGATGGGGTTCCCCATTTGTAAACCAATTTTTTTTGTAAACAGCTTTAATGGTTGAACTGGAAAACTCACAGGGGGCAAGATGCTAATATGAAAAACTGATCTGAATTATATTACACAGCAGGACACGTTGGTTTGAAACGCATTTCCTAGTATAATTTGTTGCTTTGTTGATCTGGCATGTTACATGAGTGCAAAATACATGTAAATAACATTTTAAAATGAATCTTCTGTGGTGTATTAGAAACTTTCTCTATTTTGTTCCATTCTCACCCTGTTGTAAGTTTTAACAGGAAACTGCAACTTAAACATCAATGGCTATGTTTCCATTCTTTGCAACTGTTTCTCAGCACAGCACTTATTAGAAATATTTGTTAAGTACCAACTGGAATGACCTATTTCAGATCTAATGCTATTTTCTCCATTTTCTTTGATGCACTGAAATAAATAATCTTAGGATCCCTCATGCACGTGCCTTTCTGGTGCAGTGACTTGCGTAAACAGTCGCTTCAACTAAAATAAAATTCTCTATATGTTCACTTTAGTTCTATCTGGAGAAGCACAAAGATGTTCAGTTCTCATTACAGATGGAAACAGGCTGTGCAGTATAACAGAAAACCTGAAACCGAATCAGGAATGCACTACTGTGTTACTGTTGTAAGTAGCATCATGTAAAGTAAGATGCTATTTGTGTGTACTGGTTAGAAACAGGGTGAATTTTATATGGAACGAAGTGCCATAATGTTAATGTATGTCGATTAGGCTGACAGAAGACACTTTCAGATGCTATTCCAGATCTTTCCATAAAAAAGTATGGCTGTGTAGGAGGACGAAATACAACTAAAATATTATTTCCCAATTTCATAGTAGAACCATAGTGCTTCCAAAAGCTTGGTTTGATATAATTGGTTGGTGTGAATTGGCAAATCTGGTGATTCTGCCTGACCTCTCCCTTTGTAAGCACACCCCAAGATGTTCATGGTGTGCACAAAGACCTGCTTGTTCAGGCACAATCCCCACTGCCTGCCCTCCCCTCATCTTAGGCTCTAGCAGGGCTGGTGAGTGGGTAAAGTTCCACCAATAATTGAGAATCTGCCACGAGTATTAAATGAATGTCATGAATATACATCGTTTACAGCAAAATGTTCACCAGAGCACACAGTATACTCATTGACTCAGGCTTCAATGGTAAATGAGCAGAGTAGCCCCTCTCCCTATTCCTGAGATATGTTATTTCACTTTTCTAAAGACAGATTTATGTAATCAGATTTTCCCCTGAATACTGTAAACAGTGATGTGACACAGATGCATGTTCCCATTAATGAGAAGGGATTGCTTTCAAAAGTTATCGTGAGACTAGAGTATAAATGAGAGCTTCAATTATGAGTAGGATGTTTCTGGGAATTTCTGCTTTTTCCTGATGTAGTTGTTGTGCACCCATTGCAGTGTGCACCACAGCCAGCAGCTCTTCAGTTCCTGGGAGCTCACCTGAGCCCACGCACGGGCCAGGTTGCATCCCACGGAGCTACACCTTGCCTAGCAGGTACCTGCTGAGTGCTCCAAACTTCCAGCTTGGAGCTGGGGGGGAAGAACATCCCTGAGGTGATCATCACTGCATTACTCAGAGACCTGCAGGTGATCACCCAGCAGTACCATTCCTAAATGGAGCTGTGGGACACGGGGATATGGTGGCCATCTCGGATTCCCAGGCTACTCTGAGCATCGGTGCCTTGGCTTCCCTGGTGCACTGCAGCCCAGCTGCTCTCCCCTAACCAAAGATTTTGGCACGTGAGCCAGGAACATGGACAGTGCCGGTCTTACATGAGTGTCTCTATATTTCACCAGTCAACTTTGTGTACTAAATCTACTCATGTATTGCACAGAGGCTTACATCAGGGACAGGTACGCTGTCATTTAAAAACATTCCTTCTCAAAACTAAGATGTAATTGTTCATGGGCTAAGGTCGTGTAGACTGTTGCATCTGCAATTTGGTTCCTAGAAGTGCTAGGCAGCTCTTCTGAGCTTAACATCTGCCCTTTACATTTTGTTGTCATAGCAACAGCACAAACCATCTCCTTGTGACTAATCTGCTTTGCTTTTCTCCATCTAGGTTTTAAGCAGGAGAAAGAACCACAGACATAGTTTCCCCCCTCTTTCCCCCACTGCCTCAAAACATTTTCTCTCCTCATCCTTTTCCAGCAGCGCTGCTGGGGGGAGCAGGAGTTCTGTAGGAAGATGGACGGAAAATTTAACCTTAGCAAGTGACTGTGCTGTACTGTCTCCCACCGAAGAGCACAGCAACAAAAGGCTGCTCTGCTATAAAAATGAATCCAATTTACTGACTAGAGAAGTAATAATAATGTAAGAAGTAAATATGAAGGATTTCAACCCAAAACGCTGACCCTGATTTTGATACAATATGTGCATTTATACCAGATTAATGTCAAGAGGCGAAGTTTCAATGAAAGCAAGAAATAGATAGAGAAGCAAATTGCTGAGAGCTAGCAGTAACCTTAGCTGCTTAGCTAAGTTTCTCAGCACTTGTCAGCAGTCTGAGCAGAAATGCCATGTTCCATAGTTATTTCTCTAATGGTGAGAGAATAGGGGTTGTCCCTGAGGCTTAAAAGCAAGGGTGCCAGGCAGACCCATCTTGACCTTCACAATGCCAAAGATTGCCCAAGGCTTTGTGTTGCAAGTATGAAGCAGTCAAGTTCCCACTTCTTCCACTACTTCCATCATTATTTTCATGGAGCGACTAAGATATTTACGTAAAGATGTTTCAGGTGAAGCTCAGAATAGAACATCATCTCCATTTTATAACAAAAAATGATTCCCAGGGAGGTCTTTCGGATGGGGTGTGCTTGGCTGCGGTGCTGGTAACTCGTAGGCATAATTATCTCTAGATTCAGTGACAGCACCAGGAATCTTGATCCTAGCGAGTCCTTTGCTGTCTAGCAAACAGCTGCACAAGCCATTTGTAAAGTGTGCATTGCTTCCTCTTCTAAGGCTGCTCTTCGTTAACGATCTAGTTGTATTTCTAATTAAACATTAGTCCCTCATTTTGCCTTTTGTCAACAACTACAGATTGCTTTTGAATGGTTTTTGTGTGTTCTCTAATATTAATTATTTTATTATTGCTATTATCATAGTATTTGGGAACCTATACCTCAACAATACTCTGCATACTTAGTGATAAATGCTGGTTTCCAGCATAACCTAGTTTAGCAAGTATTACTTAATATTGTAACACAATTTGGCTCAAAATAATGAACAAACATTGCACTCAGATCAGGTATTGAGGTTGAACAGCTTTGTCTGTGTGTACGCTGTACATGTGTCTGTACGTCTGTGTGTGTGGTACAGAGGGGAAGGAAGAGGAGTGAACTGTGAAATTTCAAAGAAGTGCTTGCGCTAGAGAGCAAAGCAGAGATAAAGGTGGGCTCATGGTAACTAACCTTCAGAGAAAGTCAAACCAACACTGTTCGCGGAGTCACCAGAAATGAAAAGGTGTTTACAAATGCAGCTTCCTCTCCTACTTGGGAACCCAGTCTTTCTTCCATCAAAGTCGGTGAAAAATCTCACTGGTTTTACAGCATAGCCTTCCAGTCTTCCTTTCCCTAGGTGGTATGTTGGGACAAAAGGGACCACGGCACTGTACTGTGTACATCAGCCACTTTTTCTGGTGGTCTTTCATGAAACTGTCACAAACTATCTCAAATTGCAAGAGCTAGGTATCTGGAAGTACATCCAGCTGTGGGTGGGAAGCCAAATGCCCAGTTCCAAACTCCTCATATATTCAACAATAAAATATAATCAGTGATGCATTAAAAAAAATCAGACCCATAATCACATAATTTGCATACTGAAATTTAAGGACAATACAGCAGATACTGTTCATACTTTGTGTCAGGTACAATTCATAGTCCATTAATAATACTTGACATTTAATAACAAGGATAGGATGTCAGCTGCTAACAACTACTATAGCATTTTTTTTCCTGATGTACTTACCTAACCAATAAAAAAATACTTTTAACAGCTGAAGCTCAGGAGACTGCCTGTGCAGCTCTATAGAACATGCAGCCCATACTTTGGCTGAAAATGCATTTATCACCTATGTTCTAAAAATTAGAAGTTGTAACATATTATTTTATGCAAAAATCAAAAATACTTGTGTCACAGATTTCTTAAGACATAGTTCAAGCTATTTGCCTTGTCCAAAATAATAATATTCATAATAAAAAAAAAAACCCCAAACAAACCACACAACCAAAACGTTGCAAGAGTCTGGTCCTACTCCAACCTATAGAAATTATTTTGGAAATCAGAATAGACTGTGGGTGATAGTGCTAAAGGTCATAAGAAATCAGGAAAAACTATAGTAGTGAAAGTGCTGCTCAGTGTCTGGTGGTTCATGTGTATTTTGAAACTGAACAAGTAGCTTTTTGTCTAAATACAGGTTATCTGCTGTCTTGATATAATGAAGAAAGGCCAACATTATTAATGATGAAGAGAGCTGTTATACTTTTGTGCTCAGCTGGAAACATTTTACTGCAAAGCTCAAGACTGAGATCCTTTTTAATAAGCTGTGTAATTCCAGCATCATGCATGTTCTCTCAAGAAGTTCATAATGCCTTAGACTGCAAACCTACAGACCTTTGCAACCCAAGGGAGCAGAGAGACCTTGCTGCTTGAGAAAGCTTGCTAAGTCAGGGCTTTGCAGTGCTGCAGAGTGATAGAAAAAATGAGTTGGTGCACGTCGCAACTTGTGTGGCATTTCTTTTCAGAGCTAGCAATCAAGTGAATGACTGGTTAGGCTACTCCACAGGGACCTTTGCTGTTGCTTTATCTAGAGAAGGAACAGACCAGCTCTGATGCTGGCTCTGCTGCTGCTGTAACTAGCATATGGTTATATGGTTTTATATATATATATATATATATATGTATTATATATATAACCTAGCTCTACTCTTGTAACGGGGATGCCTGAGTGTTTTGGCTTGTTCTGGAATCCTGACTCAGATCCTTGCCACCTGAGAAACCACTTAAAACTCCCTTTCTCTTGGTTTTCTGGAATAAGCCTCCTTTGCTTTGTGCTCTTCAGGGAACACATCATAATATCATTTCCAAACATGCCAGGACTTAAAGGAAATTGTTTTCATTCTGGCCATTTTCACACTGGCTAGGATGTAAACTCACGTGCGTGCGCCCAAGGCCTGATTACTTGTCTCAGTATGAGAAATTTCACATAGCATGCAGAGCTGCCACTTCAAGTTTTGGTAAAAATCTTAGAATAAAATAAATGGTGTGAAGAGAAGAAGGAACAGTGAGAGACTTTAACTTTGTAGAGCCTGTGTGTAAATATATACCAGTCCCTCTGCATGTGCACATTGTGCTGGTATAATCATAAATGCACAATCTTTTAAGCCAGGAATACACCAATGCAACTGCTTGTTTCTGTGCCCGAAATGCTCTTTCCATGTGTACACTGCTGTGGGAGAATACCTTATACTAAGGTGATAGAGCTCTGTCTCAGCCCTGCTGTGGTAAAGCATGCCAAGCCCATGACAGAAGTAACAGGATTAACCTTTCTGCAGTTAACTCCAAAAGCAGTTAAGTAAATTTGGTGTTTGAGCAGTACTGAAATTATGGATAGTGCTGCTACACAAACCAGAAAAGAAATAAAAAACAACTTTAGCTTCAAGTTACATGAGGCTGCTTGCATAACACCGGAAGAAAAAGTGGTAGCAATGGAAACATTGTCACATTTTTAAGAGGCTCACATTAGGAATAAAGAATAGAAAGACACGCAGCCATGAAGAGAACAAAATAACTGGCAAGGTCATGCTAAGATTTTCCAGACCAGTGTGTGTGTGTGTATATATATATGTATGTATATCTATATCAAATAAAGAAAATGTTTTGCAAGCAATATAATTTGTCATTTAAGTACCTATGGAAAACACCATCAAAGAAGAGAAAAAACCCCAAACTTTCATTAAACTCAGATGCATATCTGTTTTATGCAGAAGACAGCTAGATGTCAGGAATTAGGTGACTAATGAAGTGGAACTCTGAGAATCCTTGCCTTAGATAAACAATTATTAGAGAAACATTCAGCCAATCAAAATAAATATCATTTTGCAGAAGCCTAACGGAAAATCCTTTAAGCCATTCATAACAAATAATCCCAGCTAAGCATAAAATAGCAAACATGCTAATGATTTACAGGGGTTCCTTTTTCAGGGTGCTGCTTTAAGCCCCAAACATGCATTTTTATCCCCGAGATAACCACAGCTAATAATAGTTAACTCTCTATATGCATCTGAAAGGTGGTAATTACATTTGTAATGAGCATGAACATCCATAAGCACTATACAGTCTTATTTTTAAGAGCTGAGTGAGACACAGATACGCATAGAGCTAAAAAGTCACAGCATTGCTGTATCTGAGCAGAGTGCGTTAAAATGTGAATTATTGTTCCACAAAGTAACGGACAGTGGAATTATTACTTTGAATTATCTTGTTGAAGGCTTGGTCTTCCCGTAGCTGCTTGGAGTCTATAGCGATCAGGACAGCTCTGAGCTGTGTGCAGGAACAAACTGTGTGCAACAGAGGTTGGGCACTACCTTTAGGAACTGGTAAGAGGATGCAATTTGTCACCTGAAGTAACGACCTACCTGCAGCAGCTTCCTGATTCTTTTCAGGTTGTGTATCAAGAGAAGATTCTTCTCCTGTGAAACGCGGTCCAGCTGCTCATCCACTTGTATTAGCAAATTCTGTAAAAGGATCATTGCCATTGCTTCGTTGTTGGACGCAGCCTCCCTAAAGAATCAGTGAATGAGAACCACACCTGTTTAAAATGCTGTAAGAAGTGTCAATCTATCTGTACAGAAAATTATAATCCATTCAGATATTTAGGCAGCAAAAAAAGGCTTTAAATATACGGTGACTTGCATATAGTTAGAGGTTTGTGAATAATTGGTTTTATGATTCTTTTATTTATATTCACACCCATATGCAGCTATAAAGACAGGATGAGGATATTCTTAGCACAGGCTACGGAGTCAGCCAGAGGGGAAACAACCAGGGTTTTCTAGTCTCTGATTCAGCGAATATTTAAATATTTTTAGCCTACTTCCCAGAGGGAACGAGGCTTATGCTTACTGTCCCTCTCACTCTGTCAGTCACACAGATATAATTTCTGAATTTGCTGCCCAGTTTCAGACAAAGTTGACAATGGGCTTGAAGTCCAAAAGATCGTATGTTCTTACAAATTTCACAGAAAACTGGCAGGTTGGTAGAAGAGAGGAATCCAAATCAGTGCCTCCACTGAGGAAAATGGCAGTAATAACTTGCTCCAGGAGGCAACAGCCAGATGGCCAGTCAGCAGATATATATCTTCACACCAGGCACCAGATGAGCCTTCGCCTGGCCAAACTATTTGGGGATACAGGAAGATGCTGAAGCTACTGGTGAAGGGTATGCAGGGGACAAAGGATGCAAACACACACAAAAACCGGCTTTACTGGTTCTGGCATTTATGGAACAGCTTGGTACATGAAGGGCAATAACATTAGCCAGCTAAATAGAGGAAGATAGACTTTGGACTGCATGGCATCCTTGTCCTTGGGATATTCTCACCCTCTGCCCCCCAAATGGCAGATGCCTGTTTCAGATATGCCTGCTAAATCTGGCAAAAAGGAGATTTTAATGTTTCCCATGTTCCTACAGCCCCATAAACACTGAGCTATAAACTGTAAGGAAAGATTATATTCCTTAATAGGTTTGGTTGGTTGGTTGGTTGTTGTTGTTTTTTGTTGTTGTTTGGTTTAGGGGTTTTTGTTTGTTTGTTTTTCAATAGTGCTCCAATAGTCTTGTGGATTTAACTTGAAAAATTGAGATGTCTCTTTCTGGTATGACTAATACAAAATTTTTTTTTGGCATTTAGTTCTGAATTTTCTTAAGATAACTATCCAGTGAATTCAATCCAAATTTGTGCATAAATTCAACTTCTAGACAACAGTTCCTGCAAATAGCTGGCTTCTTCCCCAAAATTATATATCCAGCTTTAAGTGCAGTTTTGGACCAGTGAATAATTTTATGCTGCAAGAGGTAAATGTCTAACATTTCCATTGAAAACTAACTTGTGTTATTCTTTTCTATGAAAAACCTGTAATACCATTGATTTGCTAGACCTTTTTATTGGATTTTGTTTAGGAATAAGTTCAAATGAAACCTCACCTCCAGGCATTCCTTAAATTTAAAGTTTGACTGTTCAACAGGCTAAACCCATAGCTACTGGGATACTATTCTTGGAGTGCAGGTGCCTGCACAATTCACAGATGAGCACCCTAAAATCTGCCAGATAAATAAAAAATTGTTCATGACTGAAATCATAAGGGAGGGAATAAATTTAATCCTACCAATCTTGGCTTTCTATCCATTGTGCTAGTAGATGCCGGATTTCCATGGGGAAGTTATCATCATAGAACTGGTCTACCTGCTCCAAAAACTTTATTTCCAGTTGTTGAACTTGACTCCATTGGGACATACTGCAAAAGAAAAGATCAAACATGTTTGCCATTGAAAGGTGAATGTGAATTAATAATCCAAAGTGCATAAATCGCTTATTTTCATTGTAGTTCTTGTTATGCACTTAATGGTCCTGTTTATTCTGTCTTTCAAAACAGACGGCACTTGACTAAATTTAGGCAGTTAAGGGGAAGAGGGAGAAAAGTGAGCAAGACCATTAAAAGAAGTTCTAGCTCTTACGCTTGAATGGGCACCTCTGCCAATTTCCTTCCTTAATGCAAATGTTTTGGGGTACCGTATGATGTTTATAAAGCAGGGAGATTTACACAGCATCTCTTTCAAGAGAAGCAGCTTAGGATTGCACTCTTCAAAACCAGGTGTAACTTCTTATGAAAGAGTAGTAGAAAGCAACAAATTTGCTCTCTTCTTAGTGAATTCATACCACTCAAATTTTTCCTAAAGCCATAATGGTTGTATGTTACTGTGCTGTTCCTAGAGCCCCACATCTTCTGTTTGGAGAGTACTGTTTGTTTTACAACCTAAATTGTTGGTCTAGTACATCTTTTCCATTTTTAATTGCCACAGAATTCTGAGATTTGATGTTACAGAAAGAAAAAAAAAAAAACGGGAGGTGTAAAGTCATATAAAAACTCTAAGATGAGCAAGAGTAGCATCACCCAATGACAGGCTCTGAAATTCTTACTGAAATAACTTTCCCAAGTAAGTTTTGACTGTTTACTGAGATACTGGAGTTAGAAGCTTAGTTGTTCTAGGTTTTGGGTGGGCTGAATTAATATCTGCTCTTCTCCATGGACCAAAGAGGTTGTTTCAGGTGAGCAGGCTCTCCACATAGACAGGTCAGCGTGAGTGACTCCCTCCACTTGGGAGAATATTACCTCTCTGATACCTGCACTCTAGGGTGGCACTACATCATCATTAATCCCACTAGTGAAAACACCATTTTCACTGTGATTTTTTTTAGTGCAGGAAAGACTAAAGATAAAACATTGCCTCGGGGCAGGCTACGCAAGGCTGCAACTCTAGATGTGGCATGCAGATAAGAAGTCAGGGTTGAGAGCAGGCCATGGTGGATGAGCAGAGAAGAGGGATGCCCTAGGGCCTGTGCCCTGGGATCTCCATCCTCCGCTGGGTCTGCCCACACCCTGATCCCAGACTAGATGTTTTCTTCCCTTTGGTGAGGATGTTTGTTCATATTAGCAAACTACACAAAATCCAGTCATGAACTAACGATTGCGCTGAAGTAGGTCAACATATTACATCTGTTTGAACATTTTTGATAGAAATTTTTGCTGAAAAAATGATGAGATTTCATAAAAATTGATGTCGTTATGGAAAGTTGACCTTTTTATAAACAGCTTTTCTATTTTCAATCCTGAATCATAGTTTCAGAATGCCAACAGTTTGAAGTAAAGAATACATCATATTTTTGATGATGTGGTCTTTCATTTTGCATTTCCTTAAGTCAGAGGGGGGGGGAAAAAAAAAACAAAAAAAGATGATGAAGTATCTCAAGGTGTAACGGAGTCCTGAGTACTTACTCATGCAAAAATAAAAGTCACAGGTTTTAGTTTCTCCTTAACAAAGGATGGACAGGGTGATTCCACGTGTGGTATGAAGGACACTGTATAATGTCAGTGGAAACGTGCCCAGTGACATTTCCGTCCTCTTTAGTACTTCCATTCAGCGGAGGAAAAAATATTGCCCGAAAGTTTACTTTGTTTCTTTAAATTGCCGAGAAGGAGTAACGTATAGCCTGTTTCACTGTTTTTGTTGCTATGCTGATAGTTACAAAGAATCACAGACCTTGTTTCTTGAGATACATACAAGGGACCAAGTAATGATGTATTAATAAACCACATTCGGGGGGGGGGGGGGGGAATATATTTGTAAACCTGTTTGCTTTCAGTGGGACTTTTAATTGCAATTTCTGGTGAATTCTGGTGATTATGATATCCTAAAGAGATTACTAGGAAAACATTATTTTATGTAAAGGAGAAAAAAAAAAAAAAAAAAAGGCAGATTTTGTCCAGGCTGCAACCCCCTTAGGCCTTCTACGTAACGCGCAGGGATGCTCACATGCACAAACGCTTGCAAGGCACGTGGGTACGGTTTGTAAACGGGATTTTGGGAAGACGCTCGGTACAACACGCCCCGGCGTCCGTTTTCCCCTTCGCGCAGAAGGGCCCGCACAAGAAGTCAAAAAGGCGAGGCAGCTGCGGTTCACCCGGGATCGCCCCCGAAGGCGGCTGGCAGGGGGGGCGACAGGCGACAGCCAGCACCGAGGCTGCAGCATCCCTAGCGCCGCCGCTTCGCCTCCCGTGGCTTTGCCTGCGCGCCGCCGCCTCGCCGCGCCACCTCCACGGGACGCTACGCGGGTTTCCCCCCGTCCCTCCGGCAGAGAACGGCTTCCCCCTTCCCGGCGCCTGTCCCCCACGGCCCGGCCGCCACCGCTCCACCCCGCCGGCGGGGGCACGGCCCCGGCCCCGGCCCGCCGCCCCTTCCCCCGGGGCGCCCCACTTGCCTGCGCCCGCGGGTCCCGGCCGAGCCCTGCTGCCGGCGGCGGCTGCCTCCTGCCCGCCCCGCCGCCGCCGCACGCTTTATGCCGCGCCCGCCCCCGGCCCCGGCCCCGGCCCCGCCGGCAGCGGCCTTCCTGTGCGTCAGCCGCGGCCTCGGCGCCCGGCGGCGGCCCCGCGGGAGGGCTCCGCTCCGCTCCGCTCCGCACCCAGCGCTTCGAAACCCGCGGACGAGCCGCCGAGCCCGCCCTGCCTCCGCGCAGCCCCCTCGCAGGCGGTGCGAGAGCTGCGGGGCAGGCGTCAGGGAAGCAGAGGCCGCGGCGATTAGCTAGGAGACGTTCAGCGGGGGAAGGCAGCTTTTATTCCTGAAAAATAACCCAGGCACCAAGCCAGGGAGCGTGAAATCGCTGCTCTACCCTTAACCCGTTTAGCGGTGGACTTGGTAATGTCAGGTTAATGGTTGCGCTGGATGACTTTAAAGGTCTTTTCCAACCTAAACGATTCTATGATTCGATTCTCTGATTCCAAGATGATTCTATACTTGTCTTCCGCAGACCCAAAAAACGTTCAAATCTGTCCAGTCCCTGCCGTGGGGCCCGAGCCTGGGCAGAGGGCTGGGGCCCGCCGTGCTGGGGGCCGTCGCGCCCCTGGGGAGCCAGGCGCCTGCTGCTGCGCTGGCAGGCATGGAGCCACCGGCCTCCCCGAGCACGTGCTCACCGCCCGGCTTCTGCTCTAACGAACAGCAGTCGAAAGGCCAAGGGCAGTCCTTCGAGGAGTTTGGTGGTAGAACATGGAAATGACGTGTGCTGTGGCTTCCTACAGCGTTCCTCATTCCAGGCAGCACCTGGGACGCAGGAGCTTCTCTCCAAGATAAAAGATTTGGTCCCTGTCCTATGGAGTTAACGATCCAACGAGGTACCTGTAAATAATATTCTTACAGCAAGGGTTATGGCCGCAGAGACATCCTCCAAGTACTTTTTACCTAAAGAAAAAGTTTGGAAAAAGGATTTCTATAACAGCAGGCACAACGCTGCTAGAACCAAAGTGAGTGGAAAATCCTAAATTCTGACCATTTCAAATCTGTCTTACCTCAGCACAGAGCTTGACTGGTAGGACTGTGGCCCTGGTGTGATGTGAAGCAGCTGCAGTCTGCCCTAAAGAGGATGCTTTTGAGTGACTATTGTTTTATTTGACACATTTTGCCTTACCAGAAACCCCAGACATGAGCAAGGCTTTTCTGCACCAGGCTGGGCAAACCTGGAGTAAGAGGCATGCTCACAGGACTGCCAGGGAGCTGACCAAGTGGTATTACACTCTCTCTGCACTGGGAGGAACATGAAACCCTGTGCAAGTGAAAAAGCCAGGTGCTGGAGATGCAGTTAAGAGGAAGGTGCGTGTCCCTATCGTGGTGTAATTATTTTCCCGATAGAGCAGAGGGAGACTTGAAAGTGAGGTGAGAAGCTTTGATATATAGGCAACTTCTAGAAGATCGTATACAGCTGTCAGCAGCTGACCCGTGTCTGAAAATCGGCTGGGTAGACATCGTATTCACTGTACACATGCTTGAAATGATATTTGGCGTTATCTTTAATAGCATTTAGTGATTTTTCAGGTGCATTTGTATACAGAGAGCCAGGATCGTAACAGAAGTCTGCAAAATCCTGATTTATAGAATTGTGTGGTCCAGTGCATATTTCAGTAGACTCTTCATTTATTTCTGTTATTCTTTTATATTGTAGCATTGCATATTTGTTCATTACCTTTTTCAAGTGAGATGAGGATATAATTTACTAGAGGATTTTCTTCAGCTTCTTATTTTTTTTTGCTAAATGACCAGAGTGCAAAATCGCATCAGCTTTACAACCCAGAAATGAAAGCTAGGCATATAAGGCCGGAGGAACACTGCTGTTGCTGTTCATGACCAGACACACATCTAGTCGCAAATTGCATTTTGACTTCTGTAAGCAGCTGTTCTTGGTTCTGGCTTAACTCAGCTGCCGCTGGCTCAAAAGAGCTGACACTAGAGCAGAATGACAATATTTTCACTGCCTTTTGTTGGGAACTGGGGACCAGACTGAATGTCAGATTTGCTCTTTGTCCGAAGAGGTCAGTCCCCAAATACAGCCAGAGCTTGGCAACTCTCTGCTCAGACCTGCCATCTGCCCTTTAGATGTCAGCAAGCATAGGAAGCTATACAGCTGCACTTTACTTACATTTCTGGTTTTGCTGATGGATATCCTAGAATTTTGTTCAGAATGCATACGCTCACACACATTTTATAATCTTTCCATAGGACTGCAAAATGTCATTTTGTATATGTGATAAATAATCTTAGGGATCAACTGGAGTTTTGCCAAATTTTGTTCTCTACCATTTGGCGAATCTTCATCGTTTTCTAAGGTAGCTGATTTTCACACGGTTTACTGTGTACCGGTAAGCTCGTGTAGGTACCATGTCGGGACATTGAATTAGTAATTTGAGGACCACTCAGAAGATAACATTGATTAGTAAATTGATTTTGTGCTGTCAGTAGGGGGAACTATTGCACTGTACTTTTTTCTTTAGCCTTTAAATAAATGTTGGTAACTATTTATTTTTCTTTTTAGATTAAGTACTCATTCTCTGAGCATCCTTACATAACCGCTATCAGTAATGATAAGAAGACAGGTAGTTCATACCATCCCAAGAAAATAAGACAGTAACAGGTTTCCATTCCCCTTTTTGCTTGCCGTTTCTCCGCTTAACCTAGAAAAGAAGCTATATGGTGGAGTGGTTGCTATTAAGGTGATAATATGCTTCCTATTATCTGATGCAAATATCTATCCAGGCTTGCTTCAAGTGGCCATGAGAAAAAAGTTGTTAGGTGTCATTCCCAAAATTAATCAGAGGTCATTCTTCAAGTGAGGTTGAGACATCAGTTTCTGGGAAGATGGTTCCAATTCCCCTCTTCCCTCCTTCCTCCCCCCACTTTCTGGCAGGTACAGCAGTGAAAGGAGGTCACTTGCTGAGATGGAGAGCAGCTGTGGAACCAGCTGTTGGGGGTGCAGGATGCTGGATATGAGCTATGGCTGTGGAGGCAGGAGAACAGGGGTGTGATCCTCACAGCAAGGGGTGCAGGAAAATGAGTGGAGTCACTTGGGACATTACAGTGAGTCAGGGGGAGCCCTGGGACTTTACAGAAGCTTGCTGGAGACTGTGGAAGGGAAGTGCACTTTATCTGGAGGAGGGGAATCAAGAGGCTTGTGGTTTTAGGGTGTTAGAGTTGGATGGTCAAAGGGGTTGAGGTACAGCTCGGGGTGAAATGGCCTGAGATGTGCATGGGAAGATGAGGCAGCCTGAGTGGGGGGGTCTGTTTGAGGAGCACAGGTGGGAGAGAGGAAGGTGTGGAGCAGCAGAGCGTGCTGTCAGGGTGGTGAGGGCTAAGAGGTTCCCTTCTGAGGCTGAGGGACGGCTCAGCTCTATGCTCTTGGAAGAAGGGTCAGTGGGGTCTGTTAGCGCACTATAAAGGATGTGATGATGCTTGGGGATGTGAGGAAAACTGCTGTGGAGCAGGACTGAGATGAGAAGAAAGAGATGGTCTAGGTCAGTTCAAGGAAGCTCTGGAGCAGAGCTAGGTGAATAGGATCCTGGAGGAGATAGCTCGAGGCATACAGTGATTACTGCTGAGCTAACATGTCAGGAGGGTGAGAAGGAGGCAGCTATGTGGGTTGAAAGGAGAAGTTCAGGGGCAAGGAGTTGTGGCTCACACTCAGTGGAGGAGTTCAGTGAGGCACGCTCGCAAGGCAGGACAGGCTGAAACGATGCTTGCGAAGCTGGGGGCAAGGAAGTAAAGAGCGTAGGGCAGCCCACGGAAGGGAAGGAGTTTCTTCAGCTGCGCTGAGTCACAGTGGTACGGTGAGGGTGCAGGTTGCAGCCCTGGAGAGTATGGATAGGCACGGGCCAGGAAAGGTTCAAGCTGCTGTTGAGTTTGGCAGGTCAAGGTTAATCTTCACCGCGTAACATTTCATTCCACTTCACTGGTGTTTCAGCGCCAGTCAAAGCAGGAGAATAAGAAGCAAATATCTAAATTGTGTGGGCTATTTAAAGGGAAGAAAAAGTCTCAAGTGATGGAGAAGGAATTCAGGACATGGTAATCTTCTCATCAAAAGTTCACAAAGTTGTTTCTAGGAACACTGAGCCAAGTTATTACTTTGATCTGTCTGACCAACCTGTAATCAAGATTATCATCTCTTATGTTTGGCCTCTAGTCATTATACTCCTTGACTAACCTTTAATTAGAGTATGTGTCATCTCTCTTTTACATAAAGGAGACATTTAGCTTGTACATGCTATACATGCATTATGTCTTTTATCTGAACTGTTCATAGCTTTTCTTCTTACGTTCCGAATATGGACTTCTGGTCTCAGTGAGACTAGTAAACACTGTAATCATGAGAAATTGTCTTGCTGACAGTGTAGTTCCTCCTAGTCAGCACAGCATAAATCAGCAGTTGTGCGTGCAGGTCACATCCCTTACTGTCCTGTATTTGGAGAAAAAGACAGGGACAGCAATGTTGTCCTGAAGTTACAAGTTGTAACAAGCTGTTTATGAATACTGGAAAGAACTCTTAGCTCTGTTTGTGTGTAGCTAAAAGAATGATTGTTAAGCTCAGAAAATATGGGCTTTTTGGCTGTTTGGTTGTTCTCAATTGCTGAAACACTTACTGTTTTCGTCCTTCCAGTAATGAATGAACCATATGTTCAGATGTAGAAATCTGTATGAAGTAAAGATACATATCTCACCCAAATTCAAGATGATATCGGCTAGAAAAAAGTAATTAACTTGCCACATAGAGAATAACGAGAAATCAGGAATTATAGAAAATGAAAGTTTCTCTCACTGAGTTGGACTCAGGTCTCTGCTTTTGTAGCGGTATGGCCTTTCAATACTGCAGTATCTAGCTTTGCTTTTTCGGCAGGTGCAGGTAAAGCGACCACTGAGCAACACAGGAGCAGGTCAGAACGAGTGCCCTGTAGGTAGAGGACTTCCCTCCTGAGGCTTTTTCCTGTGGCTTGTGCCTGTGCCCAGACCTCTTTGGACCTCATGGAGGGTCTATGCCCATCCCTACTGCTGGGGAGAGGATCCTCTGCACTGGTTCATAGCAATATCAAAGTGAGAAGTTATTCTGTCAAGCTGGGACATCTGGAGTTCTCTTCTTTGAACAACAGGTATGTTGCTTTGATGCATGCCTTATTTATCATTTTACCTCTTGATGTCATATTCGCAATTTTGTACTGGGTGGTTTAATGTATATCCTGGGAAAACTTGGAGATATTGGCTCTCAGGAGAAAAGATTTGGATATTCTGGTGAGTTTTTTCTGGGAAGGATATACTCTAAGGAGAAAGAAGCCTGTGCATCTCTCTTGTAGAAGTTAAGGCCAATGCCACTTGAGGTCCTACAGTCACCATGAAAACTTATACACTGACAAAATTAAGGTAGGAAGAAATTATCTGAAAGACCTCAATTCTACCTGAATGCCAGTCTGTCATTGCTTATGGAGAGAGCATGGTGGAGAAATGGAGGAAGCATGGAAAGAAGTGAGGGCAAGGAAAGTAGTTTAGAAGAGCAAGGAGAAGGAAAGGAACTCTGGGGGCCTTGTATTGATTACCTTGTAGTGTAAATGAAACTTCCTTTTGATAATGAAAAATTGCCTATGTGGAATATCATTGTAAATCTTCTTTGCCTTGTATCCCTCCTCCGGTAATTGTGTTTTCAGCAGTTTTCATCGCTTGATAGATATGATTGCTTTAACCCTTCCTCTTCCTAAATTATGTCATGCAAATTTCAGGTTTACTTTTCCTGAATTACTTTAGAGTCAGGTTTCCTTTTTTGTTTGCAGTTATGTAGATTGTTAGGAATGCTAGTAGTGCTGTTTTAATAGGTTTTTTTCCACTCAGTGTAGTCTGTGGGTGCTCAGGAAGCTTTTTTCTTATTTTATACAACAGCTTCCCTGTCAATTGGTAATGGTCACTTTTTGTTTGCACAGAAGCTGAAGACTTTGTCATTAGTGGTTTCCAAAGCAGAGTCTGAGAAAGGAATACAAAGTCAGTGTGATTTGGGGAATGCTGTGGTTTTGTATGTATGTTCTGCAAGGTACAGCTTGGAGGGCAAAATGGAGACCCTAGGTGATGCAACTTGATTAGTATGTAAGTCAATGTTGGCTGGACAAGAGAAAAGAGAATTTTTTCATAGTAAGCGCACTTGGGATTTGTGCTGTCAATAGTTACTTAAGTTCTTACTGCCTTCCTTGCCTGGGATCAAGATGACTATGCATAATGGTAATTTCTGAGCATACTTAGGAATATTTTCATTTTGCAGTCTCTTAGGTCCTTAGAGGAGTCCTTGAGTTTTATTAAGCTTGCTAGTATATGCTAATTGCAAAAACCAGTTTGATGCTGAACAATAACTTCCAAATGAAAAGATCAATAATTTTAGAATTAGTAATGGATCGTGCTCTGAGAAGAGAACTTGGTTAATTAATTTAATAAAGTCTTTTCACAAAGGGAGCAATTAAACCAAAGTCTGATTATCTCTGCTTGAGAATGCTTGAAATATTCTATATTAAAGTTACAGGTTTTAACTCTGATGGTACCAAAAGAACCTCTTGATTTGTGTTACTCTCTGAAACTCCTAATCTTTTTATATTATTTGTATAACAAAGCAGACATCTTCAGAAATAATGCCAGCTTTTTCCCTGCCTAGGCAATAAGATATCAACAAATCTGAAGCAGTCGTACAGTTGACTGTAGCTGTATTGTTGGATATCACAAGGAGGATGGCAATCCTATGCCCATTATGAACTCACTGTCTTCCTTCTAGAATGCACAAAAATGGTATTTTCTTGGATCCTTCTATTCCTCTCCAGCCTCCTATAACAAGTCCCAGTGAGATGGGGTTTTATTTTTCCTTTGTAAACCTGCTTTTTCCTGGATCTCAGCCCCTCAGCATGCTGTAGGCGAGGGCCCTTGTGATGGGAAGGTTAGCTGCAAACTGGCATGTCCCTCACTCAGTGCAATTCCCATGGCAGGGGAGAAGGAGGAGCAGTATGGATGAGTATAATGATCCTGTATTTATTTTGAAAATCATCATTGTTTCTGAATTTTCCAAGTGGCTTTTTATAGTATGTTTCAAAATTTTCAGTATGAATCAATTTTTAGTATGATCAGTTCATACCAGAAACAAAAATGAGCTTGTTTTCACTGGGAGACAATTGGAGTGTCTGCAGGTGTAGGATGGCACGAAGAACTAAGATTGTATGTGAAAATCTAGCATTGGAAGTTGTTCTAATGGTGTGAACAAAAGTTGTATTGTTCTCTTGTCTTCACAAGGAGCAAAAAGTGATTTCTAGAGCCGGCTAACATGAGGAGAAATGCCACTAGGGAAGGAAGCAGCTTGTGGCCACAAAAGGACAGGTAAAACCAAAGCTCAATTCTTTTGTTGGTCTGCGGTCATTCCAGCTCACATCTTGCACTGTCCCTGAAGCTGCTTTGGTCATCAGGCTGCTGTAGGGTGGGAATGCGTGTTCTCTTATTTCTCCTAGAGAAACAGATTTGAGATTCAAGGAGAGAGCTTGCTGATTTACTGTAGCCTGGTCATTCAGGCAGTCCAGCATCAGAGTCCAAGGACTTTACTCTTCATATGAAGAAGTTATGATGTCTGGAGTACATGCAGCGGGAATCAAAGCCCAGCCTTATTCCCAGTAAGACCCGAGGGCCTTTGTGGTTAGGCATAATGATGCTTTCATTCCTGGTCTGGATGAAGTAGCCCAGCTTCAGCTGTGGGAGAAAGCACTCCTCATCCTCCCTCTGTAATACTCTGAAGCAGCCTGCAGTTTCAGGATCGCAGGAGTCTGTTGGGAGAGGAAAAGAGAGAGTATGTCTGGGTTCCCTCAGTCTGGTAAGGAAATCACACCAGGACTCAAAAGACCTGCTGAATGCTTTAAATATTGACTTACTGGTTATTTGCAGAACAATGCATAGATTTGAAGGGGAGGGTGATGTTTGCAGCAGGAATTCCTCCCTGAAACTGGTGCATGTCATGTGTTGTTTGAGCTTGTGCTCTGGGTTAGAGCGTGCCGAGGCTCTTGCCAAATTGGAGAACCCTGAATCAGAACTGGGTTAGGGCTCAAGTGGGCAGCAAGCTGTTGAACAAACCTGGGTATAGGCGGCACAACTTCAATGACATCACTCAGACACCCACAAATTCTAGGTGTGTAAAAGACTGGGCAGCAATTCTGAGGATTACATTCCTCAGCTTGCCTCCTAAATGCCACCCAGATTTCATTTTAAGTGCATTTAGGATCTTGTCTTTAATTAAAAATGAGACTAAGGTTTGCTTTGATATGCTGCCTTGTGTTAGACGACAAGCTGCTGCATTGTTGCGGTTCTGTGCACGTGGCCAAGTTGGGTGGACGGGTCACAGTAAAGAACTACTTGGGTATATCTGCATCTGTCCTTGTCAGGCCTTTGTGTGCTGGGGGAGCATCCCTGCCAGCAGTCTGGTGTTAGACTCACACTGGTTAACAGGAATTAAACAAGGGCTTTTTCTCTTCCATCCTAAGTATTGAATAATGTAAATGTTGCCAAGATATGAAAATGGTAGGTACTATGAAGGTACTTTTTTTAAAACACAAGCCATAGATCACATTTTTTCTGATGTTCTTTGACTCATCATTTCTAATATTTAATGATACGTAATTCTCACATTTCTCAATACTTTGAACACAGAATAGAGAGTTCCACTTTGTACAGTTTGTATGATGATACCTATGATGTATGTATGATGATACAGTTTGTATGATGATCCTAAAACCAACAAGAGTGGAAATCTATGATCTCAATTTTCCTCTTCTCTCCTCTAGTTCAGGTTCCCCAGCATCTGCCTGGTGAGAATCCATGAATCTTAGATTTTCAGACAAGGAACCCTGATGCTGAGGCCATCTAGACCAGTGTTTTTCAAGTTTTTTTTATTCATATGGCCTCCTAAATGTCTTAGAAAAAAATCTGAGAATTTCCTAACTTCTTTGGGGGGAAAAAATGAATCACAAATGCATTGTGGAGTGCTGCCACGGTAGTTATCATTTGCAATCAAAAAAATGAGGCAAAGCTTTTGAATTATTATAATTTTTCCAGTGCTGATTTTGTTTAGTTCTTTCCATACCTAGAAATGTATGCATATCTTTAAAAAAAAAAATACACAAATCTTACTTTGTGTATTGTTGTTTTGCAAACTGCTGCATGAAGGTTTATGACCTACTTGTGACCCAGAGACTGAGAAGTGCTGCTCCAATAGCTATGGCGCTGCAGATAACTGACACCACTAACATTATCTTTTGTCAAAAAAGAAACCACTGAGTTCTCTGAACTCCTGAGAACTGAGCAAGAGGTTCTCAGTTAAACCGATGCTAGTAACTCTTGTGGTTTTTTTTTTTTTTTAAACTTTGCTTTACAAGACATATGTTGTTGTTTTTTAAAGTGCTTTTACTGGGAAGGAAATAACATCACACTGTATTTGAATGCACAGGGTGGCCATAGCACTGGGAGGTGCAAGCCACTGAATGATGCCAAAGGTATGGTATTATTGAAGGCTGTAGTATTTTCTAGTATATGGCCTGGTTTGTAACTTCTTTCCTTGAAGCCCTTGAAAGAAAATGGACAGCTGAGGGGTTTTGCCCAACCTGCTTGTCATATCTCCCTTTGGTGGGAGGGGTGGCTGTGCAATGGCTTGATGACTGAGCCCCGGGGGCACCTTGGGAGGGACCTGAACAAACACTTGAGGGAGGGAAGTACAGCCAGAGTCAAACTGTATAGTTTGAAGACTACATCTTGTAAAGTACCAACCCCTTGTACAAAAACTTCTTTTTTTTCTTGAGATTGTTGGAGCCAGGAGTGTAAGTGCACATCTGGAAGGATGGGAGTGCCCTGTCTGAGGAAGCAAGTGATCTCCACCCCTTGGCAGCTCCTATGTCATCAGCAACGACTACAAGCCATACATATGAAAATACAAAAATATATTTCTTAGCATTAAAAGAATATTTAGCAGTAGGAATTAGCTATATATGCAAACATAAATGACCATACTCAGCTGATGAGAAGAATGATCTTGATGTGTGGTGCTAGATTTTGCATACTTCTGCAGCTAGATTTGAATCTTCTGCCTTGAGCTCACTACCAGTGTTGTGTAAATCATACCATATGTTAAGCGTCTTCAAAAGAGAACTAAGCAAACCACACAGTAATTAAAGTGGTTTTTTTGAAAAATCAGACTTTTTTTGCTTATTTGAAGATTTATTGTTTTGTAGTTCTGCTGAGAACAAGTATCTTTACATTGCTTTGTGAACTGCATACTTTTTTCTCAAACAGAGGATCCTATTTCTGAATAAATGCAGGAATCTGTGGTCTTTGTGCCATGTCCATTAGCATTAAGAGGGGAAACAACTATGAAGGGAATTCCCAAATTCAGCAGATTATAGCTAGGGGACAGCAAAACCTACTGCTGCCTCGAAACTTTTCCTGTTTCATCAGTCTAAAGAGATAGAAGTGTTGATAGGTTTAATGAGGTTCTCAAATGACAGGAGGTTGTGTGCTGATGTGGGAGTTGTGTGGTGACTCAGAGGCGGCCACATTCGAGTTGCACGGATGCATTTCTTTTCAGGCAATGTGGTTATATTGCCTGAGTTCACTAAGGTAGAGACTGTGTTTTCCATGTGCCTTTCTTTACCAAAAGCTAATGTTGTGCTAGGTAGCAAGTAATTAGCAAGAATGAGACTATGAAGAGATATCCTGATGAAAGCACCAAAATTAAAAGGACTGTGTTGCCATTCAAAAAGATCCTGTTCAGGAAGACAGTACATAAAATTAGGCTCTACCTCATGTTACGGAAAGATAATACTGGTAAGATATGGAATCAGAATCATAGGATGGTTTGAGTTTGAAAGGACCTTAAACGCCATCTAGTTCCAACCTCCCTGCCATGGGCAGGGACGTCTTCCACTAGACCAGGTTGCTCAAAGCCTCATCCAACCTAGCCTTGAACACTTCCAGGGAGGGGGCATCCACAACTTCTCTGGGCAACCTGTTCCAGTGTCTCACCACCTTCAAAGTGGAGAATTTCTTCCTAATATCTAATAAAAATCTACCCTCTTTCAGTTTAAAACTGTTACCCCTCAATCCTATCACTACACTCCTTGACAAAGAGTCCCTCCGCATCTTTCGTGTAGGCCACCTTTAAGTACTGGCAGGCTGCTATAAGGTCTCCCTGGAGCCTTCTCTTCTCTAGGCTAAACAACCCCAACTCTCTCAGCCTGTTCTCATAGCAGGGAGATGCTCCAGCCCCGTGATCATCTTCATGGCCCTCCTTTGGACCTGCTCGATATAGCTTGTGTCCAAACCAGATCTTGCTCCCATAGGTAGATTTACTGGCCTAAACATTGGCTTGGCTTCATAGTCTGCCAGCTGGGTGGGACATGGAGAACCTCTTGAAACTAAGCCAAAGTAATGGGTGTTATGAGGTGTGTTTAATTCCGGTATATTGGAAAGCAAGTCATGTCTCACACTGAGGTTTAGACTGTCCAAGGAGCTGTTATCCATTAAGACATGAGATCAGTATTTTCTTCCATGAGTTGTAAATATTCTTTCTGAATATGGAAAACAGGCTAAAGAGAGTGCTGGTTGGAAAAGGCACTTCAAGCAGTCCAGGAGCAAAGTTCGGATTCAAATTGTAGAAGCCCATTTGCTCTTCCATCAGCGTTCAGGTTTGTGTATGTCGCGGTATCTGTCAGATCACAGCAGTAAGCATTTCTTCACTGTAGTAAAATGTTTTGTGTGTTCTAGTATCTGCTTTACTATTTTGGTATTGTCTTCAAAGAGTTTTTTCTAATTATGGTTCCTTTTTTGTTCCTTCTTTTTTAGTGTTTATATCTTAACCTCTAATAGATATGCTTGTTTGACCTGGAGGAAAAAAAACACATGATGATGACCACAGAGATGCTTCAGAGTGGTGAGGTTGTGCATCATTTATGCAAAATAGAAGTATCAGATTAATATGTAATGAGCTTTATTACAATAAAAATTCCCTTTTGCAATCATTCCTTCCCATCCAGCCTTTAGCCAGGCTGAGGACTGTTACCACTCTGATTGTGTGTGTAGTGATGGTGCTTAGAGGCCCTGACTCAATTTTGCTAAACATTGTATGCATCTCTCACCCAAAGTGCTTTTGATTTCAAGGTAAACGGGTGTGCAGTTGAATGAGCACTAGAAAAGTAGAAGGGGGAATAAAAGGTGACAGTGGAGTAATGATCAGCATTCAAAGCAGTAGTCACGTTGCTCAGCTGCCTCTCTGACCCAAACTTTGAGGCAAAGCCCTTTAGGGTAACATGTTTGGCTTTCAGTGCCTCTGTTTCCCCATTTGTAAAATGCAAATAGCTATATCCGTCTGGCGAGTGTATTGTCCCGCTTGTAAAGTTCTTGTTGTTTTTGCACAAGAATGCTATTGTGATGGCACAGGCATTATTTTTGTTAATAGGGGCTTGTGGTATAATTAGAACTGCCGTATCTAACTTTTTTCAAGTAGTTGGTGTTATTAAAATCATCATGATATAGATAAATAGGGATGTTCAGGAACAGTATAGGTCACTTTAAAGATGGCTTCAGTCATTATCTGTCAACTTTTGTTCTTTCCTTCTTCATTTTGTTGTTTGTTTCCCTGTTACTCTTTTTTTTTGGGGGGGGGGGGGGGGAGGGGGCTGTGCATTTATGTATGAGGGTCCCCTGACACATGGATCCCAAACAGCCAGTGTTCCTGTTGAAATTCACATGTAGCATTGTGATATGTAACAAACCAAGGAAATACTGCTGAGATCACACCAAGAAGTGCCTATTAGGTGTAATTTGGCAGTTTTAGTACTAGAAATGTTTACAGGCATCTTGTTAACTAGGGCACAACTTTCCACATTATTTATTATTGTTTTAGTGTTCACACTGTAGTTTCTACTCTGTGATTCTGTCTCTCACAGATTCCAAGATTTCAAGCCTTAAAAAATTTTAACATACAAAAAATATGGATTTAAATCCTGCTAAGATTAGCATTGAAACAAACTCTTTTCTTGTACATAACTTTCTTAATCCTTCTGTGAAATTTTAACAATTCATTTTTTCCTGCTTCCTCCCCATTGACCTTGACTATATGGAAAGTATCTTTGGAACACATATTTAAAACAGGAGTTCAGAGTCATGAGCAGACACCCACATATGCTCATCGCCTGGAATTAAGTACTTTCATGACAAAACAGGGTGTAGTGTAAATCTGTTTGGGATATCATCTTAATTGAGCAAGAGTTGCTTGTAGAAACACTGGTCAAGTTGTGTTGGTGGGTTTTTTTTTTTTTTAATAAGGGAAAAGATGATGCAAGTGCAAATTGTTGTAATGCTAAAATACTGTAGGTGTAGTTTCAGTGGAAGAATAATACAGTCAGGACAAATGTCTCTGATATCTCATCCTGCTGGTTATTTGAAGGTAATAAAATACCATTTCAGTGCACATGCTAAAACTTGCCACTATATTGTTTAAGTGTAGCTACTATCATATGAATATTTAATTTAAAGGAAGTATTAAAAAAAACAAAGGTGTATTTTTCAGAGCTTCATCAAACTATGCTCACCTACAAATGGTGCCTGAGTTCCCTTTAAATTCTGTTGAAGTTAAATAAGGGAAAGCTTGTCAGGATTTTGAGGCTTGCTATGTGTTTAGACAGTTCAGTTCCTAACTTTCTGGCTTTGAGATATCCTGAAGTCCATTACCTTTGTGTTGTTCCTCAGCAAGAATTGATCTAGCCTGATATAGTGGCAAAGCGAAACTTTAATTGTCTTTCAGTACTGCACTTGAATGTACATGCCTTTTTATGAGAAGGTAGTCTTATTTGCAGTAAAACCACTTCTTTTTACAAAGCTGTGCAGTGGAATAATGATAATGTCACAAATCTGTGAGTATGTCTAAATGAGAGTAGTAGCTAGCCCTCTACTATAGGCATGTTTCCTGTATAATATTGAACTTATCAGTAGGGATTTCCAAACTGGGAAAATCAACATGTACAGTACTGTATTTATAAATCTAGGTGATGTCAAACTTTCTGTTGCAGAAGGGGAACTGCTGGATTTACTAAACCACGTTATTTCTATGAAGCCTGCTAATCTCTTCTTCTTGTTTCTTTGCTTTCATCAGAACACTAAATGTCCTGAGCTATCTGTATAATGATTTCAGGCAGCAATCCACATTGTTAGTTTATTTCCCCTGGGTATATTTGGTGTAGTTTTGAAAGTAAATTTAAAAATTGCGTGGAACCATTTGAAAGGAAAGCAGTTTCCATTCAGTTTTGCTTTATGAGTGCCTCTAGCAGGCTGAATTACCGGAGGCAGGAAGCTTCTTGGAAACCTAGTGTGGAATGGGAGAGCACAGCTCAACAGGAAAGGTGGTGTTAACGCATCATGGCTCTGGTATTTGATGCTCTGGGTGAAGACTTGCAAGAGCGGGAAGAGAAAATCACGTAGAAGTAATATCTGCACTTAGTCACAAAGTCCATATAGGCAGATACCACTGCTTCCACTTAATGCATTTGCAGGTAATTGGGCAAGGCAATAAACACAGCTAGCTTTAGTCACGTATTTTCAGTTGCACCTTGAACTTTGAAGAGGTGAACTCACTGAAACCTTAGTTGAGACTGAACCTCTGATTTTTCTTGCCATTCAATAAAACCACCTGGAGATTAACAAGCTAGGTAAAAGCAAATTTACTAATTTTGTATTTTCCAAATTTTCACCTCAAATCTGCAAGGGGCAAGGCTGCTTAAGACACTGAGCTCTGCAAATGGCAACTAAATGGTAGCGACAAATGGTGAGCACCCTCCCAGCCCTAGCTGTCCCTCTGCAGTGTGACCGCTCTTTCTGCTGAGCAGGCAGCATGACTTCTAGCCACAACGAAGATCTTGTACGCTGCATCTGAACTGGTACATTGTGCCCAGTGGCTTGTGTCATGGCAGCACAGCTCTTTGGTCACATCTCACCCAAAGACTTGGCCAGCAATTTGCTAAACCCTGTGAGCACCTGTGTTCAGCCTTGCTGACTCTTACAGCTACTGAGCTGAGTGACAGCTGAGCTGCTTCCCTCTCACCCAACTTTCTTCCTTCCCCAGCTAAGCAGCTGCGAGCTTTGAATCCAAAAACGTGGCAGCATTAGAGATGGTCCTGACCGAGTTACTGTCCCTTGAAGCTGTGCATTCTGTAAGGACAAGTCCTGTGCCGCTCAGGATTCAGAGGGAGAAGTCCTCTGAAAAGCTGACCTCAGCTAACCCATGCCCAAACATTTCTCCCAGTATTAACTGCTTACCCGAAAGCCCCCCCACAAGATGCTCTTGTATGCATTCCTGTTCTGGTTTCAGCTGGGATAGGGTTAATTTTCTTCCTAGTAGCTGGTATAGTGCTGTGTTTTGGATTCAGCATGAGAATAACGTTGATAACACACTGATGCTATAGTTGTTGCTAAGCAGTGTTTATACTAAGTCAAGGACTCTTCAGCTTCCCATGCTCTGCCAGGTGCACAAGAAGCTGGGAGGGGGCACAGCCAGGATAGCTGACCCAAACTGACCAAAGGGCTATTCCATACCATATGACATCCTGCTCAGTATATAAACTGGGGGGAGTTTGTAGTGGGGCAGTGATCACTGCTTGGGGATGGGCTGGGCATCAGGCAGCAGGTGGTGAGCAATTGCATTGTGCATCACTTGTTTTGTATATTCTTTTATCATTATTATTATTTTCTCTTCCTCTGCTGTCCTATTAAACTGCCTTTATCTCAACCCAAGGGTTTTACTTTTTTTTCTGATTCTCTCCCCCATCCTGCCAGGGGGGGCAATGGGGAGGGCAAGTGAGCGGCTGTGTGGTGTTTAGTTGCCGACTGGGGTTAAACCACTACAGTTTCCATTTCAAATTGCCGTTCCCCAGAGCTTGCTGCTCATATCGTGCGTCACGCCTTGCTAGGGAACGTGTGCTGGTTTCTTTCTTGCCTCTCAATTCCACATGCGCTTGTGCCTAAAGGCCACCGCAGTGGTACCGTTCAGGTGCTCTCTTCTGTCTGAAATGTCACTACAGCTTGTCGATGATCTGCATTTCCGTACCTAGATTTCTAAAAGATTTTGCATATCTTTTTTGCCATGGCCTTAGTATTTAGTTCAGGTCTTACTCCATACTAAAAACAGAAGGAGTTTTTGTCATTTTCTACCAGGGAGAAGTGATTGAGTATCAGGCTTTCCATTTGTTAATAACTCTTCTTGTGATAGCTGTGGAAATGCTGTTATGACTGAGCAGAAAAAGTAGATAAATAGGTTTGCAATCCAGAGATGTGTGCTTTGTTGTTCTGCTGGTATTTTTAGAAGACTTGTTCTTGTTCTGATTGAGTTCCTTGTTCAATTTTAGAAGAAAATGTTTTACTGTGTTCTGCGATATAATTGTTAAAATAAGAAATTGCCTCACTCAATAAGCAAGAGGAAGAATTCAGGGGCTCAGCCCACCATGTGTGTTGCAATATGCTAAATGCAAGAAATTGTCCTCTTTGAGTTTTACGTTTCATGCAGAGACTTGAAGTACAAACCAGCTCACCAGTTTATGAAATCAAGGGTAAAGCTGAAGTGCGCTTGCCTTGCTTAAGGAAAGAGATAATAATTATGAGATGGTACTTTAAAAAAAGGTGGTGGTCAGTTCATCTTATAAAAGAATATAAACAAGCCTCCTGCTGTCCAAGTGTGAAGAACCCTATAGAAATGTTGGCTTTGTTCGTGTGTGTGTGTGTAGAAGGTGTTTCTGCTAAAACTGACCTCCAGCTTTCTGCTAAGTTCCTGCACAGCTCTGGAAAAAGCTGCCCATACAGAGTCAGAGCTAATGGATTTTACAATTAAATACTTTTGCTGACTTACAGGACTCTAACTCTTGATCAAGACGCATGACATCTCAGTTAATGCCATACGGCTTGCTGATTGACAGTTGGATAAACACAGACTTCATAAGGATTATTGCTTGGTTTTCATAGTGTTTGACAGGCATGTAATCTATGGACCTTAGGATGCTTTTGAAATTTGCCTCTTTAGTGGCCTGGGTTGATTTTGAGCTTTGCAGAAACAAGGTTTCCTTTGTGTTCAGGTGATGTAAAGATTTCACTGTTTGGTCCAATTGGAGGCTCGAATGTTTAGTGAAAAATGTAAGTTCTTCAGTTCTATGAGGATATCTATTTTTAAGCCAGAATCAAGAAAAATTTTGTGGGAAATTTAGTTTAATTGCAGTGGCTATGTTGAGGGTGGACTGACTCATGAATGATAAAATTTTGGCTGTGTTTGATGAAGCGTAATTCAGTTGTAATCCTCTTGGGACAGAGGTGATGTGATTTCTCCTAGTAAATGAGACATCTAAATGGAGTCCCTTTCTAAGGAATACATAGCACCAGAGGATACTGCAGGTGTGAAGCGCACACTCTTGCAGCTCATGCCAAGTAATGATTCTTAAATGATACACTGGGGCACTATTTTATGTAACTTGCCATCAGATGACATAATTTCTCTGACAACTCTTAACTACACTGAAGCAAGCATTCTTGGAATAGGTTGTAGTACTGGAGCCAAGCAGTTAATCAGGTGTAACATGAGGCTTTGACATGATTTACTGCCTGCTGGTAGCTTGTACTGGGACTGTATTGTCCTTCTGTATGTACTGTGTAATAGTTTTAAGCTGTCCTTGGACAGGGCCCTATTGTAAACAAGCTGTCTGGCTTAACTGGGATATCCTGTAAAAATATGTTAATAAAAACTGAAGCCATTGTAAAGGATCCTACTCCTACTATTTCTGCTTCCCAAACTATTCCCACCAGTGAAGTACAGCACATGCTCTTAACTCTTGCTGCGCTGATGCTTTGCGGATGCCTGCTAGTGTTGTAATACTTGTTTCAAAACTGATCAGTCATCATGTGCCATCTCAGCTGGCTGCTGGTGTGCGTGAATTCTCTCCTGCCTCAGCTAACACAATGCAGAAATTACCACCGAAATAAAGCTTATTGTCAAGGTGTCACATAATTTCATTAGCACTTATTTTATTTCATGTCCCTTCATGTCTCAGCTTAGTCAGGTCTATGGAGTGAATTCTGAGGTAGTACTTTAAATTAAAGGAGTTTTTAAAATGAGGTAACTTGTGTTTGGTATTAGAATATTATGTCAGTTCCTTGTAGCCTGGAGCTAGTAGGTCAAGATACAACAGTAAAGCCTTACATGGGGTGTAATTTTCAGAAGGAGATTCTGAAAGACATCGTCAAACGTCATTCACTGAGGGCAACCTCTACTAGACTTTCTGGCTAGGGACAGATGCTGAAAATGTGGGTTCTTGCAAAATGAGGTGTCGTTCCTTTAAACGGAGAGGTGTGCTCCAGTGGGCTTAGACATGCAAAATTTCTTGAGGAAACAGAGGCTGAAAAGAGCATGCTGAGAGTCTTCTCACAGAAATCACTGAATTTTATAGGCAGGGTGAGACGTTTAGGAGACCCTCAGAGGAGACAGTGACCTGCACGAAGGGCCCTTGTTGTACTAACCTGCCTATGGTTCCCGGAGGATCAATGCCTCAGTTAGAGGGACTGGCCTCAGTCTGCAAAGAGTAGCACTAAGCAGTAAGCAGAGAGTGATGCTTTGAAGAGGTTTCTGGTTCCTCCCTCTATCCTGCTGAGTACTCTGCAGAGTACAAATCCCCTGGAATATGGGCACCAGGATTTTAGCAGGACCTCAAAGGGACCCACTGGTGGCTCTAGAGAAGTGCATCAATCCCAGCTTGAAACACCTCCCTCCCACCCCACTCATCTTTTTGTTGAAAACAAGCTTGTGATATGCTTCCTTTTGTAAATTAACATGTAATTTTCACGTAAAGCATGCATCAAATCTTTTTAGTAAGGATTTGGATTATCCCCATAGATGGAAACAACACATGTGGGTTGCGTGGTGGTTTGAGGAGGGAAGGGTTGTGTGTGTGCAGCTGTTAAAGGCCATTAAAAAGTGACCTGAGCCCTCCTGAGAGCAAGCCTGGGATTAACTGTAAATCGATATCACAGATCTCCACAGTTTTCATCTCAAACACTAATTTCAGATTTCTACCTGGCAGAGTTTTGCTAAATGTTCTTATTCCAGGGATTCTGGTTACACTAATCTTTCGTGTACTTTTAAAAATAGGCTGCACAGCAAGTCATTGGCTGTGGATACAATTTAATAATTGAAGAGTTAATCTTTCAAATCTGAATGAGAAGAATGAATCCCCCTCAATGTATTTCCAGCATAGAAGTCAATTTAAATCTTATCCTAAAAAATAAGAGAGAAAAAAAGAAAAATGTGACAGTTTTGATTTTATATTACAAAAGGAGATCTGAAAAATTATTTTTCTTGATTGGTTTTTAAATTTATAGCTGTATGTTGTCTTTGTTCTGGAAAATGTTTTTCACTGAATGTTAGAGGACTTGCTGTTGTGATTGTGCTGCTTTAAAGGCTCAGCAGAGCTTGGAAAAACTTTTGGCGGTGTTGGAAAGAACAAGATAGCGGGTGCTAAACTAGGTTTGAAAGAAGCTTGCAAGCAAACCTTCCGTGGTGCAAACACCGCTTCCTTAGGTGTGATGTCTTCTTTTTTTTTTTCCCCTTCTTTTTTTTTTCCTTGATGTGATTAATTTAAAGTTACTGTGGTAAACTCTAAAAGATGGACATGGTGGTTGTTTTCTAGGTGTCAGTGACAAAAGTGAAATTACTTGATCAAGGCGGTGGGATTGGGCATCTGAGGCAACATGTTTGCCAGAGAAGCAAGGAGTGCCTTCTGGTGGAGTAGTTACCCGCAGAGAGATGCTTCCCTGTAAAACCCCGCAGCTAACGGAATCCAGTTATTGTACTTCAGGATTGCAGTGGAGCCAAAGCAGCGGTCTTTACCTTGGCTAACAGCTTGAGACCCAAATGGTGCTTGCATGGGGCTTAGAGGCCAGCGGCAGAGACCCAGCAGGGATGCCGGCCTCGAGTGTTTCTGCTGAGGCGAAAGCCTTGCGTGACCCCTCTCTGCGAGGCTTTGACAAAATAGCGGCTGCATGAGTTGTCTTGCTGTGGAATGGTTTGATGATGGTGGTGAAGGTAGAGTTGCAGAAAGGGCAGGGTGCCTAGCCAGGCTGGTTAACCCTTTGCAGGTGGCAGTGTGGCCCAGCCCCAGTGAGCCCAGAGCAGCTGCCCCAGCTACGTCGCTTCAGCAGATTTCCTACGTGCTCGTGTTGATGGACAACTCTTCCCCCAGAAGCTCCTGGGTATTTTGGAGACCTTTGGGTAAGCCTATGAAGCACTTCATCAGGTAAGAGTGAACGATATTGAGGTGGCAGAGAGCTAGAAGCGAGCGAACTTTTCAAACAGCCTGAAAATGGTGGCAGTTGGCTACCAGCTGGGGACGGCTCTATGGCTTACCTCCATTTGCAGTCGCCTGATTGCTGCTACTTGAAAGGAAATATCCTTAAGTTCACAGAAGTGTTTCATTTTTAAAAGACTGGATTTTATTATTTCTCTTGATTCCTGTGAGTAGAACCAGTTCCAACAGCTCTGGAAGCAGCTATTGCAGGACAGCGATCACTGCTTTTCAGTGGGAATACAGAGCTGGTGAGTTAGTGCGTACCTTTGTTGTCTGCTTGTGTGATTTTTTTTTTTTTCTTTTTGTTTTTGTTAACTGCTAGCTTAATGAAAACACAAGGAATGGAACCTAATTTTTTTGTCTTCAGGGCAACAACAACAAAAGCAATCATGTAACATCGCATGTAAATGAACATCAATGGCTGTTGGGGGGGAAATACAGACAAATTGCTCATTTTTAATAAAACAAACGGTTGCCCTCCCCTAACGTACTTCTTTTTATTTTTGTTCCTCAGCTCCTCTCCGCACCAGTTTGTATGGGGGTTGCACAACCTATTTGCAGCAAGGTAAAGCTGAATGCTTTCCCATTCATATAAAAAGGTGATGAACCGTGGCCCTCGGAATACCATTTATTCACTCAGATGTGATAGTCATGACAGTCATGTCTTGCAAAACATTTTGCCCTAACTTGTCTCTCAATTTTTCATTGACGTAGTTCAAATTCATGATTTGTTTCCCTCCCTAAGCCAACGAGGCTCAGGAGGGAGTCACGGCAGAAGGTTAAAGCCTATGTATAATTTGGTATTTAAGCTGCATGCCTTTTGCATACAGTAAAAGCATCAGGGATTAATGAAAGCATTTTAATGGATTTCTATATTCATGAATCATAGCAGAAGCATGAGATCACTAGAGATAGCCTAACTACCAGATTTTCAGACTGGATAGGGGTACTCTATATTATCAAGTATAGTTTTTATACGCATGTGAAAAATTACCTGGTGAATGAATGGTGGGTTTTTTTCCCCATTGTATTTTCATACTGTGTAAGATGCATGATAAGGCAAATGAAAATAATCTTTACAGATAGAGAGCTGATATCTTAAATTTGAGCACCAGACCAATTCTTTGCCTTCCAAACTAATGTGCCTTCTATCCTTTCTCTGAAAAACTGAAGCCACACTAGAATGTCATTTTACAACACATATAAGATACTTGCTGGATTCACATTCACTCCTAATTAGTGATAAAATAAGTGATATTTTCCTACAAATACATTCAACAAAAAGCACCACAGGAAAATAATCATCTGTTTATTCAAAGTTAGGGTAAGAAGACAAGTTAGATCTGCCTGTGACACGTAGGATATCTCTTGGCATATGGAACAATATCTCTGTGTAATGCCTAGAAAACAGACTGCTCAGTACACTGAAATGGTGATATAAAGAATGGCTGGAAGTGTACAGCAGAGAATGGTCTTGCCCATGAGAAGTTTTTGATGCCTCTAGGTTCTGCAACTAGTAGAGCAGAGCTCAGGTTGCAGCCTGGAAGTGTTTCAGTAAAGCAATTTAGAATAGCCTGGATCTGAAATAAGCTAATACTTCTATTCATTCTTTTAACAACCTTAACATACTGACCTGATTTATGATCCTCCTCAGATTTCTCTAAGGAGAGGCCGTAGGAAGCTGCTTCTGCCATTCATCTTGGGGAGTGCAGGAACCATGCTGTAGGCTGGATAAAGGGAGTTTCTTTTACCCTATATCTTGGACGCCGTACCTGTATCTTATCTACATGGACTTGCATAGGGTGATTGTAAAAATGCTGTGGTCTGAATTACCATCATTCTGCCACCAAATTGCCAATGTCTAAACCTTGGAAGTCAGGGATTCTTGTAACTTCCCTGCCACAAGTCCACTATAGCATTCTGAGGACAACAGTAAGCGCCAATTTGGAATACATGACTAGAAAGCTATTACTTAATATTGCTAACAAATACAGACTTCATAGATGAAATGCCACCATATGGATGGCATCCATGAAGAAAATAGAATTGGTGCATATGGCTTGTAGCTCACTTTTTTTTTTTTTCCCTTTAAATGCTAGGGAGCCTAACTTCTTTGTAATGAGACCACTTTACTTCATTGTGGCATTGCCACTGGGCCTTAGTCAGGCTGAGTTTCATACTATTCCTTGAAGGTCCTCTAAACTGCTGGAGGGAGTCATAAGAAGTATTTAATACAGATGGAAATCAGACATAGTGCTCTATCCAGGAGACAAGAGTCCTGTTCGTAGCTCTGTTTATAAAGTCATTAAAAATGAGGAGAGCGTATTCAAAATAGCAGAATGAACAGACATGTCCAAAATCCATTAGAAACTGAACAAGCTGGACAGAAACTCACATTTTCTTATAGTGATAATTGTTTCCTATAGAGACCATACAGATCTTGACAAGAATAGCTGAGATGACCCTAATGATTTCAGACACCAGCTTTCCTTAACCAGTCATTAAATTGGTTAATGGCTTTTTTCCCCCCACCACAACCAAGATAAAGCAGCTACAGTGAAGCACATATAGTGGATAATGCTATGAACACTTTCCATGTAGATATGTTTGCCCATCTGAGCAATGACATCAAAGTGTCTAACGCTGTTCTAGAGAAAATGGCAAAACATGCATTTAGGCAGACCTTAGTTGATGGCTTACAATTCTTTGTAAAATCTTTGTATGTTTGCAAATGATGCATGGCTTGCAAAAATTAAGACCTATAGAATACAAGATTTAATACATAGCACTAGTCCAAATTGACTGTTTTAGGGCATGGGAGAGAATTCTCATCTAATTACTACTATGCATATTTTTTTTCAGTTTTCCTGATTTAGTTTCAAAGCATAGAAATACCATTTTCCTCCTCTCCTGTGATTGCTCAAGACATTTGATTACTAAAATACATTTTGTATAATTTCTTCACAGCATCTGTTTTAATTATACTGAAGCAAGCTATGATTTCGCTGGCTTAAAATTTCCAAGACTGGATGCCAGTAGCAATGTGTTTGGCTGCTGCCTTACTCTAGTCCTGCCAAAGCAGAAAATCCCCAGGCTATTCACTTCTGATTTTTTAATTTTTTTTTTTTTTTTTTTTTTAAGGGGGTGTCAAACCTTAAAACAAGAGATGCGTGAACCAGTGTTAGTTTTGATTGTCTTTCAGACTCATTTATCAACTGGGGTGGGTTGGCCCTGGCTGGATGCCAGGTGCCCACCAAAGCCACTCTATCACTCCCCTCCTCAGCTGGATGGGGGAGAGAAAATATAAAGAAAGGCTCGTGGGTTGAAGTAAGGACAGGGAGAGATCACTCACCAGTTACTGTCATGGGCAAAACAGACTCGACTTGGGGAAATCAGTTTAATTTATTGCCAATCAAATCAGAGTAGAGTAATGAGAAATAAAAACCAAATCTTAAAACACCTTGCCCCCACCCCTCCCTTCTTCCCAGGCTCAACTTCACTCCTGATTTTCTCTACCTCCTCCTCCTGAGCGGTGCAGGGGGACAGGGAATGGGGGTTGTGGTCAGTTCATCACATGTTGTCTCTGCTGCTCCTTCCTCCTCAGGGGAGGACTCCTCACACTCTTCCCCTGCTCCAGTGTGGGGTCCCTCCCACGGGAGACAGTCCTCCACAAACTTCACCAACATGAGTCCTTCCCACGGGCTACAGTTCTTCATGAACTGCTCCAGCGTGGGTCCCTTCCACAAAGTGCAGTCCCTCAGGAGCAGACTGCTCCAGCGTGGGTCCCCCGTGGGGTCACAAGTCCTGCCAGCAAACCTGCTCCAGCCTGGGCTCCTCTCTCTCCACGGGGCCACAGGTCCTGCCAGGAGCCTGCTCCAGCGTGGGCTTCCCACGGGGTCACAACCTCCTTCAGGCACATCCACCTGCTCTGGCATGGGATCCTCCATGGGCTGCAGGTGGATATCTGCTCCACCATGGACCTCCATGGGCTGCAGGGGGACAGCCTGCCTCACCATGGTCTTCACCACGGGCTGCAGGGGAATCTCTGCTCTGGTGCCTGGAGCACCTCCTGCCCCTCCTTCTTCACCGGCCTTGGTGTCTGCAGAGTCACTCCTCTCGCATATTCTCACTCCAGCTGCAGTTGCTTGGGTTTTTTTGTTTTTTTTTTTTTCCCTTCTTAAATACGTTATGATGGGGGGCTACCACTGTCACTGACGGGCTCAGCCTTGGCCAGCGGCAGGTCTGTCTTGGAGCTGGCTGGCATTGTCTCTATCGGACGTGGGGGAAGCTTCTAGCAGCTTCTCACAGAAGCCACCCCTGTAGTCCCCCCACTACCAAAACCTTGCTATGCAAACCCAGTACATCAACACATGTCCCTTCCTCTCTGCAAAAATAGTACATAGGAGTTCCATAATAATGGAAGAAAATTCTGCTTGCTTTAGCAATGAGAGGAGAAAGGATCAGAATGGGCCCAGCATGAAAATGTTATGGTGGTGAATATTAAGCCTTGCAGCTAGTGTTTACAGCTGTAGAGGGTGTTTTCTTGTAATCTTATTCTTGTCTTTATAGTTATTATACTGAGTAACTTATACTGTTTGCTCAGGAGATGTCTATGTTTGGCATCCTGTGGAGCTGGAATATGTAATACTTTCTTCTTTTTTAGGAAAAGTACACTGAAGAAAGAGAGTAAGACAATGTTTAACACATCCCTTGTGCACATAAAATGAGTTACCATAGATTACTGTTTTGTTTGAAATCAGCTATAGCTAACTGGTTCACAAGGAAAGGGGGGCAGGGGGAAGATACGCTGCTCAAGACTTCTTAACGCAGATCATGGAAGGACACAAGCAGATGGGCAGGAATTCCTTTTTTTTTAAAAAAAAAAAAACCCAACTTATTTTTTGTTTACTTTTTAAGTGCCAACTGAAAAAATGTGACATCTAACATCAGTGTTTAGCCTTTTTAAATTTTTTTTTTAAGAGAAAACTACAGGTATACATGGTATCCCTAGTTAAAATTAGAAACTGCTTAATATTAAATTAAATGAGCGATTATGCCTCAAAACACCAACTCTAAGGGAACACCTGCAGTGACCAGCTCACGCAAGCAGTCCTTGTTACGCTCCATTCTGCCATGGCTACACCCTTGGCCATATCAAAGGTGGATCAGAGGCAGTCTGGGGGCTCCCATCCATGTGTTGCAGCTGCTGTAGCTGATAGGTATTCTCCTAAGTTTAAGAGGTCAGCTGGCATCTGGAGGCAGCCTGTTTTGCTTTTCCTTTCTCTTATTCACCTTAGATTTCTGTGGATGCTTTAGGAAAATGTAAGCTGAGAGGAGCAGTTTCCTCAGCTGTGTCATAGTCTTCTGTCCATGAGGACAGGCAAGCTGTGTGTCCTAAAGTAAAAATTTGCTATTTAAGTGATAATTGGGTGTTCTCGTGTTAGATATTGGTGTGGTGGTGAATTTAAGCCTGTGTGAAGCAGTGGTGCTACCCTACCCTGTGCTTGGGCTTCTGAAAGTTTGTCTTGCTATATGCTTTTTCTTAAGTACAGAGATAAAATTATTCTAAACAAAATTCCCTGAAATGGGCCTGTGTTTTGAAATATCCGTATAATGTGGACAAGGGATGATTATGTCGACAATGACATTTCCATCACATCTTTATGTAAATAGCTTTGAATCTGAGCTTCATGATGTGTTGTATTTGGAGTGGCATGATATGTTGTATTTGGAGCGGTGGCAGATAAGTGCTTTGGAACAAAACCAGACCTTCCTGAGGACATGTTAATGCAGTTGCAGGATCAAGCTAAACGTTGAAGACCTTCACCACTTGATATCTGCAAAGCAGTCTTAGAGCACGATTGTCATAAAACAGTTTATTTGCTGAATATGAATTTCACTAAATTTCCTAAAAGTCTGGTTGCAGTGAGGGCTGAAAAAGCAAGAAGGATAAGAGGCTGCAGAAGTATCTGCAACCCTTCTTCCACTCCAGTTGGAAAGGATGTAGAGGACTAAATGAGTATCACTGGCAAGTAAGAGGGCACTTGCCCCTTAATTAGTTGAACCTTGCTTGCAGAGGATAGGGCTTTGTTTCTGTAGGTGGCTGAACATATTAATAGGTATTTCATATCCCTTTCTATGTACATCTTTCTGTTGCAAATGCTTTCTTCAAAACCTTCAAAGATAAAACTGCAGTATTACTGAAAAAGTCAATAAATAATAGAGATGCTGAGTGAGCCAGAGCAATAAGAAAGGAGTCTACCCTGAGGGAAGGAGTGGGAAGCCCCAGTGTAACATATTGAATGTTTCAACAGCGATATGTCCGTGATTAATAAATTCATGAGAAGCTGTTGTGCAACAGTACACAGGACAGATCAGTGAGTAAGCATTTGAAAAGCCTTGTTTTAGTAGATTAGTAATTATGCAGGGCTATTTTAATTTCACAGGAGGTATTTTAGTGTATGATCTGAACCACTATATATGAAATGCGTAAGTTCAAAAGGCTTCATAAAAATCTGGTGTTAGTAGAAACAGTTTCATGATTAAAAAAATTGCACAAAAGCCTTTTTATTTTAAATTAAACACCTGTATGGTTTTTGCAACACTATTGCAGACTACTGGCATAATCAAAAAACAATAAAAAACTAATCAAAGGATAAAATGAACCGATATAAATTCACCTCATAAATGAGGTGAAGAGACTAGTTTTCTGAAGGGTTTGTTTTTAAAACCGATGTGGTATTTAGTTTCTGGCTTTCAGTATGGCTTTTAATTTGGAATGCGCAAGGAATAGCAAACCCATAGCTAACATTAATACATCCAGTTGTGTTTGTATTGTTACCTTTGGCACAAAGATTCAGCACCTCTTTTTAGCTTTTAGATACAGAAACACAAAGTGAGAGCCTTTTAGAGTGAGAATGTGCCGTTCTGTTTTCCAGTAAGGCTCCAGGACAGTTTCCTTTACTCTCTGGGTTTACAAGGACAGCCCAAAACTCGGCATAGGTGGCTGAGGCAAAATTGCATCAAATCCTGAACGTTTTGCTATCTAAAGTCCAGACTTCAAGTCCAACCACTGCCACTCAGGATAAGGTCATTCTTTTTGGCCTGACCAATGCTTAGCAAATAAAATCTGGCTGTTCAAACGATTGAGGACATGATAAACTCAGATACTTGCCCATATCACAATCTGGATGTTTAAGCAAGACCGAGTTGTTCATTAACATTGATAGCCTTTAAAGAAATCCTTCCTTACATCTGAGCTTGATTAAGGCCTCATGCCTCTCAGACTGCACTGTCAGGAGGTAAGCGACTGCAGACTAATCAGGGTTGATATCCTAGTTTCTGCTCTGAAAAAGAAAAAAAAGCCAAACCCAATGCATTTTCCTCACAAGCTTTGAAATCTCAAAGTGGCAACAGTTGGTGAGTGTTTGTATGAAATGTGCAGTGGTGTCTGCAGCGCTTGTTCATTCCTCTGAGCCCATGCCTGTTGGAATTTCTCACATGGAGAAAGTTATCTATTCTTTAAACAAGAAAATGTAAATTAATGTATTTTATAGGAAACATGCTGAATAAGGATCTCCTACAGACCTAGTTCTGTATGTAGGCAGAGACAGTTTCTGGACTCAAGCCATTAATTTTTCTCCCTACAGTCAAAACCATTCATTATAGCCTACGTACGTAGTTTTACTTGAAGTCTACCAGCTTGGTTTGCAGTAAAGAATCCAGCCTTTTGGAGACTTTTCTATCTTTTCTGGTATGCTATCTTGATAAAGTTACCAGCCCTAATTCTTGCACCACAGCAAATGTGTTTTATCTATCTTTTCATCAGATTACAGAAACTCCCTCACCATGAGTGTTCTTTTGAAGGGCTTGAATAGCATACGTATCCTCAGTATCTGCTTCTCCATTGCCTTTTCATGTTGCTTGTTGTCCTGTGTTTCAACAGCCTGCTCAGTTCTGTGGCCTTGCTGACACATCATTGACTTTGACAGCATGCTTAGTAAGACGCTAAACCATTACACAGAATGGTTCCCTGTAAAGTACAGTGTGGTAACCCTCATCATGCATCCTATGGTGAATTTTTTCTGGCATTGTCCCTTTTGAGGTAACTGCTAGATATAAGAGGCAGCACAGCGAGTAACTTTGACCAATCTGGACTCTTCTCATTCTTTTTGTATAGGCATAAGAAGCAAATGTGATGGAGAAGAGGGGCAGGCACCCTTTTCCCTCGTCTGTTTCCCAGTATTTATAAGATGTATGGCAGGAATAATCCTTGTGCTCTAGTAAGTACAACGCATCTAACTCTCACTGGCTCCTGGGATGGGTGATATGCTGGAGGAAATGTTCCTTTTTTATCTTTTTCTCTCAGGACACCCTCTCTCGTTAATTTTTTAAGGCAAAAATTCATCCCTTAAGCAGGTGCTTCAGGGCTCACAGACAATTTATACAGATGAAACAGCAGATTTCTAGCTATTTTCTCTCTCTCTGCTGTGCTTTCCTAAAGAGAATAATCATAGAAACCATAGGGTCATGTGTGAGCCCTTTCTAGTTGCGTGTTATATTAAAACAGTAAATCACTTTCTTTCATGAATGTGCTTTTTCCGTGTGGAAGCTCTTGGGTAATTTAGTCCAAAGTCAACTGAATGTCTTTAGTTACTTCAGAGATAACGTGTCCTACAGATGGTTTCAATTAATATTTGTTCAGGGCTGTCTAAAGCAAGCAGCCAGTCTGCTTGTTTAGTAAGTATCAGTTAGAAATATCTCTCCTTATGCATGTGAAATGTGACCTTCAGACTTGTTGTGGTCTGCTGGGTAAAACCCCCAAAATGGCTTGGCACAGGATTTTAATTTATGTCCTTCTCTCTTTACCTTTTTTTACCTGGTGTTGGAAGTAGGCATGTTACCCAGGGCTTGTGGGACAGTCAGCCCCAAGCCTCTGCATCTGTGAAGAACAAAAATAGTGATCTTTTTCAAGCAGTTACTATGGATTTTGCAGAGTTTATTTTCAAAGTTCAACATCTGGTTCAGCCCAGGTCTTTTGCTTCAAATAAGCACGCATTTAGGAGTAGTACTTAAACATGAACATGGTTTATGCACTTCACTGGCTGCAGTCCTTCAAAAAAACAGCAGGGCCTTTTTAGTTAAACCAGAATTGGAGATAAGGGTGGTTTATTACTTGCACAATAAGAGTGTTTCTTTATGAGTGAATATGAAATAACAAAATGGAAGTTTCGAAGAAAAGACAGACTGTGACCATCTATTGATGAGATCTATGAAAGCAAATGGTTTGTAATACATATTATAGGACAACATATGCATAGGACCAAACACCGTAAATGTATACAATTTGATTATAATGTGTATATTTTTTGTTTTTGTAAAAATGAGAATCTATATACTACACAGAATAACAATCACAGAGAATACCTAAATCATACACAATCAGTGAATGGTGGAAGTGTTCATGTAACTTACATTTTGACCGACTATACATTTAATAAAGCATATTCTTGGGTTCAAACAGGTAGTGGAACAGCTTGAGTAAGGGCATTGACGAGGAGTTAATAGGGCAATGCAGAGGGAAGTTGCATTGACGTATTTGCTCTGTTCTGTTTGCAGGAAGTTAAAAGTTTAGCTGAGGCATCAGTTACATCGCTATTGCCTTGTTTCTTCCAGTAGAATTGCAGTTGGTTCACGCTGGTGTAGCTGGGGCTGGATTCAAGATCCTTGCTTCAAGAAGGTTGCAGATAGCATCCCTTACAAGCACTGCATTCACCTGTGATGGAAGCAGAAACACACCATATACATATGTTATTAATTTGCTTCTTGTTGGCAAAAATTTGCACTCCTAAAGGGTTCGCTATGTTGAAATAAAGCTGGAGAACAAAGAAATTGCTATTTCCCTGCATATAAGATGCGAATAATCTCCAGTGAGAAGTTAACATTTGGGGAACATAGGAAGAACTCTGCTGCTGGCAACGTCTGTCTGGCATGTACAGTCATATCCATCCCAGTTGAGTTACCTTCCACAGGCTTGTCTTGGAATTAAGTTGGAAGAAAAAATTGACCTTATGTGGCCTAGATAAGTTGATCTCTTTTCTTTAGCTAGCAGGGGAAGTGGAAGGCTCTCAGATTTACAAAATTATTAAGATGGAACTTCCAGAAATATCTTATTTCTGAGTTCTTTAGCCATTGATTTTTCTATGCTGCACTTCTCTTTATTATTTATACTGCTTTCGTTGTTGCTGCCATTCATAGACTGGTGGATAGCCAGCAAAGAGTTTGGCTGAATTGTCCATCTGTCTGCACTTTTGCTTGGAGTCAAAAAGATTTTGAGTCTGCAGCCTAAAACGTGTAGTCAGTTCCCGTTTAAACTCTTCTTTAAGGAAATCACAAAGGTCAGAGAATCATACATAATTAAATAGATGCAAAATAACTTTTTCATTTTTCAAATTCTACTGTAAATTGCAGACCAGTTTTAAATAGTGGAAAAATAATAACAAAGCAAAACTCCTCACTAGAAGTCTTGGTAAATATATTGTAGAAATTCCACATCTTTTCATACTACCATGTAGGAACGGACATTCCAAGTCTGCAGAAACTTGTTAAGCCTTCAATATGTGACATGTGGGATTTATTATTATAATATACTTGGTTTATTCTGAAAATAAGCTTGCATATACCTACAGTTCAATTCCAGCGCTTTTGTATTGGGTAATTTTGTTTGCAAGAATAGTCGTAGTCCAATATCCTTAATCCAAGTACAAGTTTTCCTTCTGAGCAGAGTGCTCGATAACAGAGGACCGTAAAAAGCACAAGAACGTGTCATCACTATGTTCATATGCCTGTGGGAAGGAGGATCCCCACAAACAGATATTTGTTACGTGTGGTTAGAAATCTCAGTATAAGTGCAACTCTATCTTTAACACATCACATATTGTGCTTGGGAATCCACAAAAACACATACATTACAAAATCAGAGAGTTCTGTGAGAAGTATATAAAATAGGAAAAGAATATCCATAACTACCCTGCTGCAAAGATTTTCAGTCTGTATATCCCTGTATGCCGGAGATTGCAGCAGGAATACTTTACCGGTGATTGTCTTTTGGCGCACAAAGACACTCTTCTCCCTAGCGCTCCCTAGGTTTCAAACAGAAGATTTTTCCCTTGCCACTTAATGTGAAGACTGATCTGACATGAACTTTTGAATCTCACAGGACACTGGGCCTTCCCCTTGCTTAAATATGCTTCTTATGATTTTGCTTGAGGGGGTGTTTGTGAAGGGATGCATGTGGCCGTGTCTCCAAAAAGTTTCTTTTTCAGAGGGAGGAAAGATTAATTTGTTATACTAGGAAAAATGGGACCTTCTCCTGTTCCGTAACATCAACAGTACAATCCTTTAGGTGTGTGTGGAAATATTATTTAGGAAGTCTGAAATTGCAAGTGTTACCTCTGAGCAAACTCTTCCTTAAGCTCTTGAAATACATTCCATATTTGCAGAATTATGGGGTGACAGTTCAGAAGGTTCTCATAGCTTGCTTATGTTTTTAATTTTTTTTTCTGCATTTTTTCTTAATTTTAATGGATGCACTTACTCTTGAACTAAAAAGCAGAGATGTTTGGGTAGCTTGACTGAGGAATCCATACCGGGAAGAGTTACTAAGGCAGATTACTAGGGAAAGTTGTATATGGTTTGTTTAAAAAATAGGAAGAGAAGAAAACCTGTTTAGGGACTCCTGGTTTCATGACTCAGTGTGCTGATCCAGCAACTAGTGAGTCCATTGGACCGTGTAGTACCTGATTGCCTGGGGAGTCCATTCTTCTATGCACTGCATGCCAGAAAACGGTCACCCAAGTATGTAACAGGGAGGTGCTCAGCCCTTCAGAGCAGATGAACCTCACGGAGGTTCATTCTGCCTAGTGGTGATTGGGTCCAGCTGCTGAGACCACTGGATCAGACTGGGGGTGTGCCCTTGTACGATGGGCTCACAGAGCTGCGGAGTCTGCCAGTGTTGCATTCTCCAAGAGTTTTTCCATCCTTCCTCCCTGCTGGCTGCTGAGGACGCCCAAACCCATTTCCAGGGACATTCTGTTGAATTGAATCAGCTGCCCCCAGATTTACACCCAGTTAGTTTTCAAATGTATTTTCAAAGGAAAGAACTGTGGAAATGAAACTTCTAACATGTCCCCATTGTAACTTGGTTGTGCTAATGTAAAGATCTCACCAGTGTTAGCACAGATGGGTGGACTTTTCCTTTTGAGAGGCCCAAATATGCCGATGTCTCCAGGGAAGCACTCAGCTGCTAGATAGAGCCTGGTGTGTGACGGCAGGAGGTGGGGGCAGCGCCACCTCCATACCGGGGGTTTCTTGGCTATCACCATTAGCGTGAAACATACAAGTTAGGTTTGGGGACTCTGGTAGCTTGCATCATGTACCAAACTGATTTCAAGCCTGAATTAGCCAGAAAAAAGTGAATGCTGCCTCTCAGATCCTGTCCTGTGCTTAACGCCAACACACAGGGTGAAACCTCTGCTGGGGTGACCTCTTCTCTTGAATTGTAAGTCTAGACCCTCGGGCTGTCTTAAGCAGGTCTTCACTGCAAAGGACAAAAATACCATGCGAACTGAAGGCATATTTAGAATCATAGAATCGTTTAGGTTGGAAAAGACCTTTAAGATCATCCAGTCCAACCGTTAACCTACACTACCAAGTCCACACTAAACCAATCAAGGGTAGACTAGACTAAATTTCTGCCTCTCGACAAAAAGGGAAAGTCCCTATTTGGCAAAATCAGGAGACATTGTGGCAAAACGGAAAGTTGACAGTGTTTTGACAGGTGGGAACACAAGTCCTGTGTAAGATCCGCAGTTGGAGAAGGCAGATGATCTCTCTCAGTACTGAATTAGCTGATGCTTTCCAAAGCACCTGAGGAACGTTCCAGCATGTGGCTGTACAGAGCCACTGCTTGTTCATTCTAAATTGCATGCAATTTAATTTGCCACAGGTGGGTGAAGGATGAGCTGTGTTCATGTACAGTTTTTGCTTTCTGGTTTTCCAGTCATAAAACTGGAATTCTCTGGACCACTGGCAGCTTGTTTGTTGAATCATTCACTTGTGTGCAGGCAGAGTTCAAACCTGTGACCATTTTCCATGACAAAGAAGCCAGAGACTATTATTGTTAAATCCCTGTGCTCAGTCTTAGAGCAAGATTTCCTGTCATCGTCTTATGAATACTGGGGTTTTTTTGCTTGAAGTGGAAAAGTATTATAACTAGTGTAGGGTATATTTCCACAGCTTCTGGTATGCACTCAGTCCAGTTGATTTAAAACAAAGGTATAGCTGCAACATTTTATAAGTGCGCAGAATTTTCTCACTGAGTATAGGAAAAATGGCTAAGCCTGGTCTGTGGCTAAGCATGACATTAGAAACACAGACATCTAAATTCTGTTTTCAGTTTTATTTCTTGGCAAGGTTGGCTCGGAAGTACTTCTAGCCATCAACTAGTGCTCTTCTAATTGCCAGGGTTTGTCACAGGCAGATCTAAGGACTGTTGTGCGTTTGATTCATGGTTTGTCAGTCAAAATGGGTCCCTGAATCTCCACAGTTTTGCCCTTGCAATCTTAGCAACAGCTAGTTTTACAGTTGGTTTACTTGCTTGGCTTGTGAAGCTGTAGACCTTAAGGCTGTAATCAAGAGACTATAATCCGCCCTGTGGAAATGTCCAAAAAAAAGAAAAGGGGAGGAAAAAAAAAAAACGGTTATATGTAAATAAGCAGCTTCTAAACTGCTCTGATGTACATGGATGTCTGCCACAGCTTCTGGTCAGTCCATGATTCGGGAGCTGCAAAACAGGGGTGCAGCCACATTCCCATTTTCTCTCTGAAATTGCTGTAGGCTGTTGCCAAACGAAGCCTCTGCCTATGCCCTTTCAGAATGACGTGTGCGTGCTAAAGAAAGCATATTTAATGATTCAGTAGTTGGAAATTCCCCTTAAATATCCTCTAGGTTATATCTAACATTCAAAAGAGACCCGAGTGTGTGTTGAATACTGATTATCCCTGATCTCTTACATGGTCCAGGATATACCACTTGACTTTAAGAAATGAGCCACTTCTTAAAGAAAAGAATTCTGTGTATCTGCCTGATCATCTGTGACCAGGCATATCTTTTAGTTTATTTTGGAATTTTTTTTTTTTTTTTTCATTTACTGCAGATTGTGTCAGTGGTAATTATGGTAGTCCAGTAGATGTAGTAAAAAGAAAAAAACCCAAAAATCTAGATTGAATTGTGTTACCTTTTGTATTGTACTAACTTGCTTTAGGGAAAGAACACAGGCTTCAGGACCAATGTTTCTTATTAAGACAGGACAAAGCAAAGAGTGTAAGATAATAGTGATAGACTCCTAATTCACATTTTATAAAGTGTGAAAATAGAAAATTGCCCCAGATTAAGGATGGGTTCTTTCACACCGATCTGAAACAAGGGGGGAATAGAATTCTGGAAGGCTAGGGGAAAACTGGATATTTTTGGTTCATTTCCTGGAGGACAAGGCAGCCTCACGAGGATGCTTAATATTATCTGTGTTATAAATGCTACCAAATATCACTAGCTGTTACAGATGGACATTCTTATTTACAGGAATCTAAGCATCAAATGGGCATGAAGAATGCATCTGAGAAGTAGCCACTGTTAACCCTTTTGAAGCACAGCATTTTTTTTCCTGTGTTGAAGATTCTCTTTGGATGAAATGGAGAATTTTAACTTCTGAGGTAGAAAATTTTGTATTTTCATGCCAATGCAATGACTTACGATAACTTTCATGTGTGAAGTTGAAATAGGTATTTTCTCTGTGAAATGTTTGCAGTCACTGTGTTGTGATGCTACTTACTGTTCTGGGTGTGTTGTTGATAAATAGTGTTGGCTGGACAGTTAACTGCTTTCCTCACAAAAACTTGAATTTAGTTTTCATTTAGATTTGGAGTAAAAGGAAATTACTTTTTTTTTTAACCTTCATTAATTGGGAAAGAATGCAGTAACTATATCCCAGAACAGCAAGCTGAGTCATGAGCAAAGCACTTACCTGAATGGAGAACGGGGCAAAAGGAGGGGGTCATGGTGCTGCTCGGGAACGGTTCTTGCCTGTATCTCTTTCAGACCACGCCAAACCTAAATTGTCTTCCTGAGAATACCTGCATGAGAACTGTCATTGTTTCCGTAGAACGCAGTTTTGACCAAGCCTTCAATTTTTCAGTGGGAAAAATATTTTGTTGAAACAGTTTTGACCACTTCTGATGAAAGCAGTCATTATTTTTACAGTTACAAAAACTTAAGGGCAACCCAAATCTTAGGAGCTAAGCATCTGCTCAGAAAATCTACAGATAATAAAATAGTGATGAGTCTCTGAATTAGTAGGGCTGTAGGGCTCTAGCTCCTAGGATTCATCTCTAACATTCATATAGTTACGGATTTGGAAAATTGTGTGCGAATACAATCTCTTTCTATATGCAGAAGGACTACCAAGGAAGAGCATATATAGATGAAAATATAGTAGTGACTTTGAAATAACTGAAGTCTTTTAATGAGAAAGGCTTTTAAAACACATTTTGCATCTTTACTGCATGGTTCTGATCATATTGACCTGGTGATGTAAGCTGGATTTTGCCCACATATGAAGAGTTTTGGTGGTGTGTCTGCAGTTCAGGTCCTCTTCACTGTTATCTGTCAAACGAAGGGTTAGCTTGTAGCTGAAGCGAAGCTTATTGCTGTTTTAAAACAACGCAGCTTGGAAACAGTGCAACGGTTCAGCCCTTTTCAACTCTCTCGGAAGTGGAGTATGTAGGTATAAAGACCAGGAATAAAGCCAAATTTACCTTTTACTCCTCCTTTTACATCAGTGTATTACTGCAACCTTACTAACTGCTGGACTACGTAGAGAATTCAAATCAGGTTTTTTCTGGGTTGGTTTTTTTTTTCTTTTTTAAATATAATAGTTCTTTTTATACGTAGTTTGGTTAGCTTAAAAAGCTTACTTGCAACCATGAAAAATAACAAAAAGACAATGTGGTGGTTGGTTTCTTAGGAAAAAGTACATGTAGTGAAACTTTTCACATGGGGTATTTTGCCAGGAAGTGTGTGAGTGTAACATGTAGACCTCAATACTCCCCTGCCTCGCCTGTGCATTGGGGAGTTTTTATGGGGGTGGGGAGAAGTGTCCGCTTATTTTCCTTCAGACTCAGTTTCAGGCCAGCGAATGGCTGAGGCACAGTATGAATGCAGCCCTTAGGGTTTTTTCTTTTTTTTTTTTTTTTTTTTTTTTTTTCCCTTCTTTTCATACAATGGGGTAGTTGCCCTACATTGTTGATGGCTTACATGCCTATCAGGGGCAGGATCGGGCAGATAAGATACGTTATGTTAAAGCTTGCTGTAAATACTTTTGGGTGCTCACATTTAAAATGCTGGTATGTTTCGAGGAGGCGCTGAAAACATTATTGCAGGAATCTAGTCGGGGTTGTTGGGTTTCACGCTAAAATAGGTCAGCTTGTTGCTTAGTTTTTGAAGGCGAAAGGTGAAATATACGGGGGGGCGGGGGGGAAGAATTACGGCGGGGTGGTACTGGAGAACTGCAGATGCTTAGGGGTTTGAGTCGTGCAGCGAACAGGACGGGTGAAACGCACCCACCCTCGCTCCCTCCCACCCACCCACCCACCCTTCGCGGCGCACGGGGGACAGCCGGCGAGGGGGACCCCGGCGCGGAGCCCCCGCCTTGGCTCAGCCCCCGCGGGCTCACCCGGGGGCCCTGCCACCGCCCGCGGTGGGGGGCGGCCGGAGGCGGGCCGCGGCGGAGCGGAGCGGCGGGCGGGCCGGGGAGCCCCCGCCGCGGGAGCGGCGCCCGCCGGGCGGCGCTGCGGGGCCGGGGCGGGCGGGCGCGGCCGGGGGCCGGCGGGCGGCGGCGCCTCCGCCCCTCGCAGGCGCGGGCGGGGAGGGGCCGGGGCCGAGCCCCGCTCCGCTCCGCTCCGCTCCGCCGCGGCTTCGGCGGGGCAGCGTCCGCCGCCGGCTCGGGGCGGGAGGCGTCGGGCTGCCGCGGGACGGCGGGCAGCGCGCTTCGGCGGCAGAGGTACGGCTGTCCCCCCGGGAACCCCCTGCCCGCACGGCCGGCACCGGCTCCCTTTGTGTGCGGGACCGGGGGGCGGCGGTGGAGCGCGGAGCCCCGGCGGGACGGGACGGGACGGGACGGGACGGGACGGGACGGGACGGGACGGGACCCGCCGCGCCCCCCGCGGGGCTGGGGTCGGAGCGGCTGCTGCGGAGGCCTGGGGTGGGAGCGGGGGGTGGGCGCCGGGTCCTTTGGGAGCAGGGAGCGGCGGTGCCGGCGTCCGGGTGCCGAGCACGGGAACCCCGGCGCCTCCCGGGCGCCCCTTCCCCGGGCAAAACTGCGGCTTTGGGCAGATTTACGGGCGCTGTGGCTTTCGTTAGCATCTGGCGGATGGTTGCGGGCTTCAGGCGGCTTAACTTAGGCACGAACGCTGGTGTGAACACACGCAGAGATGGTCCGGATCTTACCCTTTATAATAAGAATGTGTGTGCGCGCTTTTTCTGGAAAGAGACCGTGGCATCTGTTTCTTCTTGTCTGAAATAATTGCCGTGTGTGCGCGGCTTCGCTGAACTCAAAAGAGCGGGCTGGGGCGTGGGGAGAGGGGAGGACCGCGGGAAGACTGGCGGTGACTTGGAGCGGGATCATAAATTCAGCCGTCGGGGAACTTTCGGAGAAGAGACTTAGGGAAGGGCTTTCCAGGGCAGGGTCGTTGTCCCGAAAAACTTGCCTGAGGGGGATGGCTTGGTGTAGCCTCCCAGCTGAGACCGTCTGTCTGCGCCTGTGGAGGCCGAGGCTGTCGGGATTCGGTGTAGGACATCTGCTGCCGCCGTGTTTTGGGAAGGGCATCCCTTTGTTCCCCGGAGTGGCCAGACTGCGCCGTGCAAAACGGTGGCCATCCTAGCAGGGCCTGCCTGGAGCAGGGCTGGCGGGGCAGTCACGAAGCGTGTAGGTGCAGCGCTCGCTTGCCTTGCCCGCAGCACCTATGTGCACGTCGCTTTTTCGAGTAATTTACACCTTTGCCATTGCAGACGACGTTTTGCTATGTATTCAACCAGGACCACTATCCTAAAGGACAAACGTAACAGCAATGAAATAAAAGCTAAGCGCTCTTAAAGTTGGAGAAACTATTTAAAACACATCCAGGTTAGAAATTACCGCTGGAAAATGTAAAGGTCAGGTAAAACGGCTGACTCTGCAATTTTTGTGTTGAATCATGAGTTTCCCATATCCGGCCGTCCTATTGTTAATTGTGAATTAAGGCTGGCAACAGGCTGCCCATCCTTCCCTGGATGAATCATCACTTTGTCAAGCCCTGTGTCAAAAACAAGGCTTTCCCCAAAAGCGCACAGTGTTAGGGAACAGAAGTAGTCCAACCCATCTGTTAAAGTTGAGTTCAGTGCTTGGCCGCTTTTAAACATATTAAAGGTAATGACGTTCTTCTCTTCATGTATTTTTATTTCCAGTTGTCCCAGGCCTGAGTTGAAGAATGTCTTTAATTTAGTGCTTAGTGCAACGTGCTGCCTCTGGCTTGATTCTGTGTGAAGGTGTAGTAGTTGTAGCTTTCCCGTTATTCCCGGAGTCGTATACAGTGGTCACCACTCATGTCGGTGTTCACCATTGTGTAGTAATTACCGACGTGTTAGGTTACCACAAGTTCCCCCTGTCCTTAGGAAAGAAGATGTTTCTGAAAACACCTATGGAGTGTTAGATGGCGTATTTGATGGACATCTTGAAAGCTTCTGGCTCCATGTGGGCACTGCAAACAGACTGAGTGCTGCACAAGGCGAAGGTGAAGGAACTCATGAAAGCATCACAGATCACAGAAACTTGCCTTTTTTTCTTTCCTTTTTTTGTAAGAGACCTTGTTAAATCACGTCTGTGGGGAGGAACTCCGTGAGGAAACGATGCCAGGGGACGGTAGTTTTAATTTAGCTATGTGTGTTAGCGCTTTCAAACATTGTGCAAGACTTGATGTAATTCCCTTTAGGAGGGCAAATGTACATTGCAAACCTACTAGCGCTTCTGGGGGAAGGGAAAATAAAAGTCTGGCAAATGAGAGGAGGAAGTGGGAGAGAGAAATTGGAAACATAAGCAAAGCCATTAATTTTTCCCACTGTGCACTCTTAAGAAACTGCTGGCGATACTCTGCCTCATGGAAGTGTCATGGACTTGCTTCACATGATCCTCTGAGATCATCCGGTTTCTCTGAGCTCTGTGGGAACAGAAATTCCTCGTGTTGGAGTCTGATCTCATCTTCCTTCGGCAGCAGTAATAGCAGTGGCTTGGGAATCGGAGAGGAAGGTGAAGAAAGCGCAAGTGGGACGGTTTGGAGAACAGCTTAGCGCTCGTGCAGGCCAATCTGGACACTCTGCATTTCCTCCTTTTGCTTAGCCTGTGTGGTCAGAAGTGGGACAAATGCTAACATACTGGCCAAAGTTAAGCACTCTTCTGGTGTGCTAAACTTATTTAGTCCAGCTCACTTGTCAGACCATCCTATAAATCTTACCTTACATTTCATTTATCCTTTTTATTGTGCTAATGAAGAACAAACTGAAATGGAAAATGGTGACTTGAGCGATTGCATCAAGCTTAGGGAATTTCTTGAGTTTGATGAAAGGCAAAAATAAAGGCGCTTTTTTTTTTTTCTTCCCTAACAGCTATGTACTTAGTCTTTTAAATTCGCAGAGCCTTCTTACTTTGAAATAAGGGTATCTAAGTAGCTTCTCCTCTTTGTTGGGGGACTACTGGCAAAAATCTTGGGAAGGCTGCAGTAGTGATGACCAGCCCTTGAGTCTGTAACCTGATCCACAGCTTTTTCTCTTCAACTGGGAAAGGAAGTAACAGCTCCTATTACACCCTTATGTAACCTCTCCATTCATATCCTCCAAAAAGAAGGAAACCAGAGCTTGATTTCTGATGTATAAACTAACATCAAGGCATGCTTTGCCATAAAGAAGCAATAAAGAATAACATTAATTTGCTTTTGTTTTGCCGTTTCTAGAATAAAAAAAAAAAGGTAAAAGTAAAGATTTTTCTTTGGTGCTGATGTGGTAGTAGAAAGGGTTGCAACTCCTGGTCCTATGCTGTGAAGTAGCTGTTAAAGAGAATATTGGACCTGCAACAAGGGTCTTTGTGAATCTTTCCTGGTGGGTTTGAGCATTAGTCTCAAAACATTCACCTTTTACAGTTGTGCCCCGATTTGCTTGTAGATTGTGAAAGCTGTGCTCTTTTGGTTTTTATGACTCCAGATTTTGGTGTCTTGAACCAAGTGTGAAGACCAGGATCTCCTCTTTTTTTCTGTTGGCCTAAGCCTCGTCTTCGGGGGGAGTGATGGGGGAAGAGGAAGGTGAGGTTCTCAAAACCTTCCCCTGTGCTTTCACATGTATAAAAACATATGAAAAAAGTATAGTAGGTGTTTCTCCCTTTGTATCGGAGAACTACCTCTGCTCATCGAGCAAGTAAAGGAAGTCTTTCTGTTACTCCCTCTGGGGTTCCCAGCTTCCATACCTCAGTAGGGACATTAACTCTTTTCCACACTTCCTCATCATTTTTGTCTTTGATCTCCTGCCAAGCTGTTTTTTCTCTAACCAAGTGGCCTCTACTTCTTTCCTTACTGGTGCCTGTCTCTCATTCTCCCGAAGCCACTGGTGTTATTGTGCTTGTGGCAATTATATCCTGTATCTGGAAGGCGGTAACTCTGAAATGTGTGACTTGATCCTCGGGGACCAGCCTGGCCTGTGACAGGCTCTTCTTTCAGTAGAGCTGGAGTGTGCTTTTGTGGTATGCATGGCCATTTTCAGTGACTCCTGCCATTTTTGATCCTTTGCTCTGTGTTTCAAGAAACTTGTAAAACCAAGCAGTTTATCTCACCTTGTGCTTACCTTGGTTTAAGTAACTGTAGAGTCTTTGGAGTTGCCTGCAGATTCAAGGTTTTAGACTAATGTATCATCCAGCGCAAGGCTAGAACCATCCAAATTGTCTTTTTGCATGTGAAGAGCTAGTGGCATAGCTTTTGGAGAAAAACCATGCAGACACTTAATCTTTTTGTCTCTCCCAACTCCTTGTTACTGGGGAATTTCCCATGTGGTATCAGCAAGTAAACTTGTGTCCTGTTTCTTGATATATTTTAATTCCACTACCAAAGTCACTGTGGTGATGAAAGTGTTTCAAAGAGAGAGACTGAAGTTTCAGAGATGAAGCAAACTTGTGAAGTCCCCTTTTCAGATGCAAACTGGTTGCGGAATCATTCTGTGCACACAGTATAGCTGGAGTAATGGACCCCAGAGACACGAGCAGTATCCTTTCTCTCCAGTGGAAAACATACGCACTCACATATACACGCACACTAATGCTCGAGCCTTTGGGATGAAAGCAATTGAGACATGGCCTCTAGCCTAAGCAGCCAGACTTAACATTTTAGCAAACGAGCTGAATGCCCAGGATAAGGAATTCAAATATCCAGAGTCCCAAGAAGCGAGGGTGAGAAATGTTTACTGTCACAAAGATTTTCTCCTTTGCAGGGGTGGGGAGTGAGCGTATCTTGGGCTTTAGGTAATTGCTTTGTCCCTGACTTTGTGCAGTGTTGCCTCTGAATTGCTTTGGTGTGGGTGTACTAATTATGTTCATAAACTTTGCCTTGTTCTCCCTCTCTTGTAAAGGCAGCAGTCCTTACAAGGGTCTTATATTAGCAGAAATCCTTACACTGTGGGGCAAGAGGACCATGAAAAGCAGAGACAGTAGGAAGAAAGAAAAAGCCTGTAGGAAGGAGAAAAAGAGGAGATAATTATGAGGAATAGGTGCTGAGTAACAGAAGGGTTGGTGGGTACGGTACTATCAGAATTGTTTGCTGTAGATTTTTTATTTTCTAAACACAGGCAACAAGGAGAGACTCATTTTTCCCTACTGTCAGCAGAAAGCAGTTTTTAAAAGTTTGCGACCACAGCCTGGTCAGCATTGGTACAAGTTTCCTGGGCTCACAAATATGCTCTGTATGCGAGCTTACTTGCTTTTCTCTTTCTGCTCCTTTTTCCTGTAATTTTCCATAATTTTCATAGTTTGTGTGCTCTAAAGTGTTAGTGGGGGTACTTTGAATTAGAAATAAGATTAATTTAAACTGCAAGACTTACTACAATGGAAGTAAAAACAGGCACAGAGCAGTCACATCCTGAAATGTTTCTACTCTTTCATACGCATTTTCTTTATGGAGTCTGTTTTTCCTCGTGTCTGCAAGAGCACACTGGTGTTTGAATATCTTTGTAAAGGCTTAACCTTAAGGTAACCGGTTTTTGTGCACAATAGAGCATATGTAATGGCCTGATACTGTGCTTTAACTTTTCCACTGACCTGTGAAAAACCTGCACCTCAGAAATAAAACAAGGAAGCTACTGGATGTTGAATTGTGTATCTTGGGAAAGCACGAGCAAAGGAAGTTGCACCTACTCTCTGTATTTTAATGCCATTGTGTTCAAACGATTTGTAGGACAGTTAATGGTGTCTTTTTAGATCAAAGAGGTATCCTTGAAGTCCTTATTGCATAAGGACTCTTTCAATGGCACTGTAATAAGAAGTTAGTTCTGCTTTTAGGAGAGCTGTTGAAGGGAGTGAAGTTGGTATTAATCCTCTCCATTGTTCCTCTGCAGAAGCAAATAAGCAGCTTAACAGGGAGGCGCTGGTGATGCTGGCTGAGAGATGAAGAGGTGCCGTTTTTTCTGGGACTCCAGGGACCAGTTAATCGTCTGCCAAGTAGCTTTGCTAGAGCTTCTTGTTCGAGGGTGGAGAAAAAAGCTTTTTCTAGTGGGGCTTATGCTCAGATGAGAAAGAAGGAATACCTGGGATGTCTAACTTGCAGCAGGAATACTGGCTGCTCTTCCTTCTCATCAAGAGAGGTGTGGGGAAAGGTCAGAAGGAAGATGGTAGGGGTTGAGAGGCAGATCGGTTTTGGGAGTAGTTAAACCTACAAGATAAACAAGTTAAACCTTACAGCTAAACCAGTAACCAGTTTGTTACTGAGTGTCTGGAGACCCTTCCTAGTTTTTACCTGTGAGAGTAGGTCTGTGACTGACGGAGCAGTTGAGCTTAGTTGCACAGGGTAAGCTAGGGAAGTGGTGATTCCAGGTGAAACTTTGGAGAAGGCAAAAGAGTAGTGAGGAGGGTGAAAATGAACCCCCCTCTCTTGGAAGGAATATTCCTGGTTGTGGTGAGGAAATATTGCTGCCGCAATGTACCAGGAATCCTCTGTACAGCCTTGGTTAACGCTGCCCAGCAAAGATGGGCTCAAATAGGAGTGGGAGTGGAAAAGGGCTACTGGGATGGTCAGGGGGATGGAGAAGCTGCTGAGAGGAAAATGAGCAATCCTGGCTATGCTTTCTTCAGAATGAGGACCGTGAGAAGTTCCTCTCTAAATATTTTCCTGGGAGGAAGAAAACACATTTAAATTTAAAACCAAAACAACAACAAAAAAAATCCCCTACAGCATTAGCCCAAGCAAGAAGTGGGTATTAGCCGACCATGAATAAATGTAGGGTAGAAATTAGGCCCGCTGTAGGAACTATCTCTCATGAAACATTAGAAGGCTGAAAAATCGCACTCTGGAGTAGTGCAGTATAGTAGTCATGATTGCATGATACAGTGGTTTTGGCACCGGCCTTGAACGTGCAGAAGAGATATAGCTACTATTGCCATTGTTCAGTTCACAGACTGTCAGGCTGTGGGAGTTAAAAAGGCTCTGGAGATTACCTTCAGTGATCAAAGAGCACAAGGCTGTGTTAAAACAAAGTTCACTCCGGGAGAAACCCTGGAAAATCTTTTGCCGAGGAAGGGTAGAGCCAGAGCTCCTCGTACCTTGTAACAGATTTCTGCCACAGGGGAAGTTTGCATGTATGCCATGTGAACAGATCTCGTTGCTTCCTAAAACTGCCAGATGATAGTTCTCCCCGAAACAAAGCAAGGGAAAACTCAGTACCTGTGGGTATATGTTGAATTTCTCTGCTGTGACATGGGCTGTTTTCCTTCTGTGGGAGGGAGGTGCTGTCTATTGATGTTTTAGGAAGGTGTCCTTCTCTAAATCTGCAAAGTGTTACATTTTGTTTGGAAATGCCTTTGTTTATCATGCTAGATGTTAATAAAAACACTGTGTGCTGGCTTCTAACTTCACGGCTGTCTGGACAAGAGTGATTACTGTGTGTTGAAATGCAGCTTCTTGAACTGCTCCCATTGTCCAAGATATCTCTTGATAAGAGATACACAGGAATAGCTGGAGATACCTTGATTTAAAAATTGATGACTTGTATCCTGTGATTTCAGGTGCTCACTGAAAATTACTCTTCAGAATAAAAATGACAAAACTGTGGATATTGTTTAACACTTGAGACAAGCAAACACGTCTAACAGTACATGTCATGTGTCTAAGCTTCCTCTGTCCTTAAATAGATGCTTTTTTAGCTTGGGTTTAGGCAAATATTGCTTCCTCTTCCTGCACCACTTGCAACCAATTTTTTTTTATTTTCTTCCCCCCTGCTTTTCATTAAAAATAGCAGTGTTTTGCTGAAGAGAAATTGATGTGCAGAATAGACAGTGACAGCAAGTTGTAGGGTGAAACCCTGCACTATTCTGTTACCTTGGCAGCTAGTCCTGGGAGAAATGGGACTAATCGAGTCTGACTTCCTGCAGGTTTTTCTCTTGTGACGGATTGACTTGCAAAGAAGCAATAATTTCCATTTGAAGCTTTTATGCAGCTAGGGAATCTTGTGAAATGCTTCTGCAATGGCTCAGTGGTACTTAACAAGGTGTTTGTTCTCCGTGCAGCCCATGTCTCTGATGGCATGCTTATGCTCAAATCTCCTCTCTTGCCTGCTTTTGCAAACATGTAGAAAATTAGCTGTTCTGTTGTCCTTTACTCCTCTCTCCTTTGAATGAAATTCAAGATTAGGCGTGTATGACAGAGTAGATGCATAGACCAAGATGTATACAGCTAGCATGATTTGTCTTACTTTTATAAAATACTAGGTTAAAAACATTCCAAATATTATTCATAAATATTACAAGGAGCCTGTCAGGTGAGGTTTCCAGGAGGGGGAAATTGCAGCGGGCAAGAATAAGATCTCTGGGGTGGTGTTTGGGTGACTTCTTTTCCTTGATTTAGGAAAGTGGATGGTGTGGAAATACACAGTGCTTTCAGCCATGTAAATTTTAGCTTTACTCAGACTTTAACGCTTGGAAGGGAATATGGGTGCATGGAAACTTGGATCTTGGTCTGTGGGTAACTCTGTGAGCGTGATGGTGTCTGCCAGCTGCTCTAGGATTTACGGGTATGGTTAGTTATCGTGAGTGGTTTGGTGATGGGTAGATAGGGGCACCAATGCCTCTTCTGGGATCTGGGTTTCCTGAAGCTCCTGATTAGTTTTGTGTTTGTCCGTGTCCAGTTTTAAGTTTGGTTCAGTGACTGCCGTGATGACTTTCTGTGGCTGATTTTCCTTCCGCTCTTGGCAGCTGAGTGAAGCTGCGGTGTTACCTGTTCTGTTATTTCATATTCTGCATATCTTCGAGGCTTATCACAGACTGCTTAACAGGGAACACACACAAGCATTTGAGGAGAAGATTAGCATGTACTCTTGGTATGTTAACCCTGTAGTACTAAGACATCCCTTAATATCCGCCTTACCGACGTGACGTAATTTGTGTTCACTCCACTTGCCCCACCGTGAGTAGATATCTTTTGCCTGTTTCAGGGGTGTATGATTCATGTGCCTACTGGAGGAAAGCAAGGCTTGCCCTTTGCCCATGTGCTTGCATGGAAGGAAAAGTAAAAACCCTATTATAATAAAAGTATAAATGAAAGATAGAGATTACAGTTGATTGCTGGATCGCTCCCAAGCGACTTCTTCAGCTGGAAGAAGTGTTTTGACTTTGTGAGGGCTGGTTGTTTTTAAGTAGTATTTTGTGAGGATCTGCTACTGGAGGAGCTTTTGAACGCAAACTCTGGTGTGGTAGCAAGCTACTGGTGTGTCACATACAACAAACAAAGAAGATCCCCCAAAATAAATAAGTGCTACCTTGGTTTTCGTGCCCCTGTTCTGCAACAGCTATGCAAATGTAACCTTTGGATTGGGCAGGATCCCAAAAAATTGGCAGAAAACTTGAAGCGGCAGCTTGAAAGATGAAGATAATCAGTTTAAAAGGGCACTCCCTACTTAGTGGAGTTCAGATAACCGGTAGTAAAAGCTAATTTTTGTGGATTTTTTTTTTTTTGAAAGAATGAGGGCGTTTTCTTTGTGTTCGTGTTCTGTACTGACAACTTATGAAAAATCATGTTGTCCAAAGAACACTGTTAATCTGAAATCTAGTCTTTGGTTTAGGGGAAGAAAGCAGGACCTTTGGCAACTTTTGGTTTTGCAGTCACATTTTGCTTCTTATTTTGGAAAAGATTCAAGAGAATCTTAGCAAGGTGTGTGCCAAAAAAAGACCCCCTCTATTCCTTGAATATTTTCTCCTTTTCTGCAGATGTGGACCTGGAATGATTATAAAACTCTGTGGTTAGACAATGACTAAGAAAAGCCTAAATGTAAGAAACCACCGTGGATCCTGTTTCTGCTGAAGTCAGTGGGAATTTAACCAGAATTTTGGACTGCAAACAGCCTTGTTAGTGAAGACCTATTTCCAGATGCATTATGCATTGGAAATGCCCAAGGTGTTCTCCCTGTCAAACAAAAGTAATTAGAAAAAAAAAATATTCAGGGTCTGGAATACCCATTCATGGAAAAGGCTACTCTACACCTATAATCTTTGAAACCTGTCAATATAATCCAAAATGTAAAGGAACTTTTGCAGGGTGAAAATGGAGCACCAAACATCTTTTGATTATTTTAAGACTATATTTTAGCAGGTGCTAAAGAAGGATGCCTTAGCAATGTTGAAGGACCAAATATTTTTCCCAAAACTTAGTGTGAGTGTATGACTGACCCAGATAAGTTAAAGCGAGGCTGCAAGTTGACAGAGGAAATAGATCGACCCCTGAGTGCAATTACTGGTGGCGGTTATTTTGCTGTGGTTGCAAAAAAATTATTAGAAGTAATTTGAAAACCTGTACTGCTGGGAGTATAACGTAGAAATAGTAGAACAGATATACCCCACGGTCTCTTACAGCAGGTAATATCTGTACTGATGTTATTCAAACTAGTATGCAAAAGTAACAGAAAGTAGCCTTAGAGAAATGCAAACACACGCCCTGACTCCTTCCTCATCAATTAGTCTTTTATTAGGGAAGGGAAGGAGGGCAAAGCTGTATCTTCTGCATACATGGCTCAGGTTTTTTTGGTTTTGTGGTGAGATACTGTGCACCTTTTACGTGATACAAGTGTGGTGTGTAGTCTTGCGACGAAGGATATGATGAGAGGCACGCAAGAGGCATCTCTCACTTTTGGGGGATTGATAACAACTAATTACTGCTTACTGTACATTGTAACTAAGCTGATGTAAAAATAAAAAAAAACCACCCCAAACCCCCAACAAAACAAAAAAACCCCAGCAAATTACAAAGAACTCCAGCAACAACAACCAAACCTCTCCCCTCTGCATTTATAAAGGACCCGAGTCCTGTTAGCGAAGAAAGTTTCAGCCACTGTTTGTATCAGTAGGAGATAATGTCCCAGCGAACATTGTGTACGCTTCCTAATGAACTCTAATTGTTACACTGTCAGTTTTTCTAAACTGCAGTTAAGCCTCCACTGTTTTAACTACTAAAAGATGACATTGCTTCACATGGTTGCAGCTGTTTGTTCAGCAGTACTTTAAGTGGCCTGTTTCTTTCTTGAAAATTGCCCAATCTTTAGCTAAATGCGTGGCATTTGGTAGCAGGAGCCAGTGAAGCATTCGTTCCTGTGGAATTCTGCTGGGCAAATCTTCTGTCATCTAAATTGCAGTCACTGGCGCGCAACTCGCTCCTAATCTGATGTTGCTAAAGAGATGTTCCCATTTAGCTGATGCTGAATGCAAACATTCCTGCAGTCCTAATACAAATATACCCCGTAATGCCTCATTTTACTTTTGTAATTTACTGGAGCTGTTTGTTGTTAACTACTCAAGGAATCTGGTACACATGCGTAATGTTCAGTGCCTACGGAAAATAAAGAGAAGTTGCACAAGGATTTCAAATAATAGCTCTTGCTTGGTAGGTAAGATGTGAGAAACATTAGCTAATTCAAAAGCCCCAGATCATAAACTTTTTCAGGTTGGAGAACACTGATTTGTTCAGTAGGGCTGTGGGAGGAAAAGGAATTCATAAGACAGTCAGACATTGGCCAAACCAGAAGGAAAGACGGAGAATCAGAGGAAGCATTTTAGTTCTTTAAGAGTGCTTTTATTGCTGTTGCGATATCTATTAACATTCCTGCCTGCAATCTGTCTGTCAGGTTTCTTAAGTCCATTTTCTTGCAGGAAGAAATCACGGGCTGCAACGTCGTGCTGTTTTCTGCATGCTCTTTTCTTCAGCACATCGATGGTGACAGAGCAACATCTGTGAGCAGTCACAGGTGGGCAGGAGGATGCAGGTTTTCCTAGCACACAGCAGCCAGGCAGCAGATACTGTGCGCACTGATCCCCTGCAACCTCCAGAGTCTAAAAAGTGAGGGGATCTGGAGGCAAAGCAAATGTTTTCTTTGGATGGTATCAACGTTTTCCTACATGCTGATGTTGGGAAATCTAGCTTTGAGTGAAGAGGGCGCTATAACAGTTCATGTGCAGAGCCTGCCTCAGTTTACCTGGTGAACCAGCACGAGGTGTTTCCAATGAACTTGCACCTTCTGGGCATCAGTCAGAGGTCAGAGATACGTGGGGTTTGTTGGGCAGCAGAACAGGATGAATTTAAATCCTGCCTCTTGCTAAATTGGTACTTACGTGTGTTGTGAGTAGTACAAGATGGCTGTAGTTCCTTTTGGTTTTGTTTTGTTTAGGTAGTGACATTGTGTCCCTAGCCGTTCTTTGCAGCAGTGGCCTGTCACTGTCCCTGCTCTGTGTGGGCCAATTGCTCCCTGACAGAGAAAAAAAGGAACGAGTGGGCAAGCATAATTACAGCCTGACGGGAGCTCAGGATCAGACCTGGAACCCAAAGTCAGTTTGAACTCTGCTATTGAATTACTGATGTTGCAGGTTGTTCTGTTAACTCTTGTAAAAGAAAAATGTGGTTATTTTCTACAGTGAGTTGGTGGTAGTGAAAGCAAAGGCTTTTTATTTTCTAATAGTCAGAGCTTGAAGCATATGTGAGTACATCTATTGTGACAATTGTGATGGTAGGGAAATTGTCCTTTTGCTACAATGCCACAAAAGAAGAAGAGAAGAAAAACAAGCCACCTCTGCAAGCCAGTGATAATTCCAGTGCAGCAAATGCAAATGTGTGCTAAGGACTGCACATCTGTAGGAAGCTGCTGAAAATTGTTGCTGTTTTACTGTAGGAGGGTGATGTGGAAAACCTTGGACAATTCTGTAACATGCTGGATGCTAATAATGGGGCATTGCTTCATTTCCTCCTTGGAGGATGTGTGAACTTAATTGAACAAGGCTTTGGGGGTTTTGCCTATTCTCTGTATCATCTTCTGTTTATAGTTTTCATTAGCCCTCCTTTCAGACTGGCTGATGATAGGACTGCTGCGGCTGTGGAATAGTGTAATTTTTAATTTGCCATCCTTGCGGCCAGAAGGGACAAGCATGTTTTAGATTCAACTGGCCTAGCCGGCTGGCAATCCCAGGCATTGTAAGTAGTAGATACGACAGTCTGTGTTTTAAAAGGCGACATGTAATGTGCAAGCGTGTGGGTAAAAGCATTTTACAGACGTCGCATGCCCAGCACTTCTCCTCCCAAGCATGTTGTCCAACATAAAACAGATCAAGCTGTGAAGGATTACTGAATAATCTTTTTTATTTTTCTGAGGATGGAAACATGTTGAAAGTGTTCTCGCTCCCTTGAATTAAGGCCTAGATATGAGACCAAAGTGAGGAAGAACAGCTTTGACAAATGACTAGAGAAAAGGGAGATGTTCTGAAATGCTGCCGATATTTGCTTTAGGGATAAGCAAGGTAAATTTGGGAGAAGATTCAAGTGGTAAGTGGGTGTGGGAGAGATCAGGGAATGTTTGAGGAAGAATCTGATTTGCAGACTGCAAGTGTTAGAAGAATTCTGGTTTTTTTTTTTTCTGAGCTAATTTCTTGCTATATTAATAATTTGCAGCTGTAATCTTTATACAACACTGTTGTTTTTCTTGGTGTCAACAGAATGAGATGTTGCAGTCACAAAAGCAATGTATTAGGTAAATCGAGGGAGTACCACTTACAACACAGTTCAAATAGAGCCTCACAGCAGTACCTCCATCCACCTTCCCCCATTCAGCAATCTTCATTTGAAAATAACTAAAGGTGTCCTTGTTTTAAAGGACACAACCCATTCTGGTTCTTTCCTCCAACCTAATTTCCTGTTTGCTGGTGCTCTCTCACCAGCACAGCTGCGGTTTCAATCATTACTGATCTCTCAGACACTGGGAGCGTGTTTTGGTCCTGTCCCTCTCATAGTTCTGGTTCTTGAAAATGGTTCTTGAGAAACGTTCATCTTTAAAGGTGCATGAATACATATATAGGTAGAAGCCGCTTACTTTTATGTACTGTTCTCCACATTGTGGTGAGCACACTGTCACCAGCACTGATGGGAAAAGACTTCCAGCTGCAAGGCATTTTTGAATATATGGCAAATACAAATACTTGGACAGGGATTTGGATTGAGTTTCTGAGCTGAGTAACGTATTGCTAAAAATCTTGACTGAAGTTTAGTCTTGCAAATAGCAAGGGTTTGATTTTTTTTTTGTGTGTGTGTAGTGTGCTGATTTTTGAAGTTTTTTTAAAAGCTATTTTTAAAATTAGTATTTGGTATTTTGAAAGTGCTGTATATATTGATCTTCTATTAAATTATTCTAGTGGATTAAATTATAGATTAAATTAAATCTGATTATTTAATGTATGTTTAAACATTGTTGGCTTTTCTTCACAGTGCTTTTTCCCCCACTTGTTACCTCAGATAGGCAACCAAATTATCCCACAAGCTTGCCAGATTTTCCTTTGTTGTTAGCTAAACCAGAGCAGGGATTATGATTGGATTCCACCAAAGTGGGGGCTAACAACATTGGTATGGCAGAATACTCTTGAATCATACATCTGTGTATGAGGGAATCTTTAACAATATTTTGCAAAGGCAAAGCTATTGCAAATGATTTTGAGAATTCAGTGTTAAACAAGATATCTAGGCATATTGTCCAATTTTTCATCACCTATGTTTCAAATACTTTCTAGCTCTCAAGTTAGTGGAAATATTTTAACCACAATATGATGTTAAATTATTCTGGAAAAAACTAAGCTGCAAATTAACCTTTGACCATAAAATAGGACTTTTCAAATATATTGATAAATTAATATTTGTAGAAAGCTTTCTGATCCAGCTTTTAGTAGTAGATATGGTGTCTTTGTGCACCTCTTCTGCAAAACGTGCCTCTGAGCTTGGGAATACATGAATGTTCTTGATGGGTTTGGCTGCTCTTGGTCTTGAAATTCCTGAGCAGTGATGCATGAAGTGTGGTAGGTGGTATGTAATTTCACAATGGTAGATGAGGTATACTACTTAGAACCTAAATTTTAAGTTGAAATTGCCCATATTAGGATTTTTATGTTGGCTTTTTTTTTGGCTACAAACCCAATATTTAATAAGTTCCATACTTGAGAAGGATTTTTTTTTTTTTTCCCCCCAGCTTTCAAAAATTATTTGAGCATTAGTTGATGTATGGGAAGTAATTAGGTCATTGAAACAAGACTGGTAGTTTAAAGTATTTGTCTTAATGGGATGCAGAAGTTGAAGTGAATCTGAAAAGATTTGGTGAATATTTAAAACTTTTTGTGGTGATTCACAGAGGTGAACTTTTAAGAATAAAAGTATCTTTCTCTACAAAAATATTTGTCCAGTGTTTTTGTTTAAAGTAAATGCTCTTTTGTTTGTTTAGCAAAGTTGACTCAGCTTTGGTTGGTTACCATAGTTCAGCACTGTTTTTGCATTTCCATGTGAATTTCCAGTAATTCCCAGGCTTGGTTCAGGTTTTGGGGATCTTGTTCTATCACTTCCGCTAGCTGCCTGTGGAGCTGTCCTTCTCTTCGTTGAATTTGGAAAAACATCAAACACGACTTAAGTCTTGATCTAATATCCCTCAAATGTCACTCACTGCTCAAAAATCAAATAGCATGTAGTAACGCAGTGGCCGTGGACAGAAGCGAGATAAAAGGCTTCTCTTGTTTTAAATTAGTTATCTGATAGATAGCTACTATGGCAAGTTAATGCTGATTGTATAAGCTAATAGCTGTTCGAAGATGTTTTGAAAAATGAGAAAAAATACTTAAAATTAAAATATGCTGCAGTGGTAGGGGGAGCAAGGACAGCCTGATAGCATTTTGTAGCTGAGAGGTTACAGCTGACTGGTGAAGTTCAACTGTTGTTTTGTGTAGCTGTAGCTGTGCAGTAGTTGATTCTTAGTTTGTGTTGTCAGCAAAGTTGTTCTCTCACCTCTGGTTCCCCATTTCTAGGCTGCCACTGCTAATGCATTCATTTTTCAGTCTTGTCATGAAAGCTGAAAGCAGTAACTGTGTGCCTGGAGTTCTTGAGGAGCTTGGTTAATCTTCTATAGCATTTGGATTGGAAGGATAAAAGGCTGGGACAATGAAATAGGTGTTGAGTTTTGGCCTGACCTTGACTACTTTGAATTACTTTGTTTATCAGACTTGGTTACTTTGGTGCTGGTGCCTTGTTTAAGCCCAGCTTCTGCCTTTTGCCTCTCCAGTTATATAGATGCAGAGTCTCCCCTTGTCAGCTGGATAGTTTCTGCCCAATGACAATGCTCTCTTAAGCCATAAAATTACAAATAAATCCAAATGAGTCTGGGTAGGAAATGAAGTAATTTGGTAGCCTCATGTAACCAAGAGCCATACTGTACTGGAATATAGGCACTCTAGAGTACAGGGTTCATGAATTAAGATAAGAGTGTGGGTTTTGTCTCTGCATGAGTTCACTTAGTTGGTTTCTATTTAAAAGTTGATGGGGTTGGAGAAATGTGAGTAAGGGTGAGAAAGAAATTAAGGTTAGGTTATTGACAAATGTAAACCCTAATTTGATACACTGGCAATGTTGGTGAAGCTTTTGATAAAACTTGGGTTTGCGTACACTTGAACACTGTTGAAGTCATCCAAAAAATCTGGATCTGGTACCCACAGGAATCTTAATTCCTGTTTCTTGCAGTTTCATATTTAATGTGAAAAAGTGAACCCGAAGGCATTTTTGACTGTTAGAAGTTAATTTTTTGGAATTGTGCGGACTACCTGCGTAGATAGAATGACTTTGAGCATTTTTCTTGGAAAAATATTTTAAAGAAGTGTCATTTGATGGGTTTTTAACTTCTATTCCTTAAATAGTGTTACTGGATAATGCCTGTGAATAATTAGAATAATTTTGATCTAACTTTGCTCTTCTTTGTTTTTTTTTTTTCTTGTTTGTTTCTTTGCAGGAAAAAATGGCCAAAATGGAGGTCAAGACGTCACTTTTAGACAACATGATAGGGGTGGGAGATATGGTTCTTTTAGAGCCACTTGATGAAGATTCATTCATCAATAATCTGAAAAAGCGCTATGATCACAATGAAGTATATGTAAGTATATGTCAACAACTAACATCCTATGAGGAGCTGTGTTGTTATTCTTAAAATATGTGTTTATTTATAAGGATACACATAGACTGAATGCCTGAACGTAATCTATTGTATTAGGGATATTTTAAATCTTACTTGTGCTGTGTCTTTCCTGTACTGCATTGTTTGCATTTGATCTTTTCCATCTGGGATATTTTTCCTTTTTCTTTTTCCCTGTTGCACAATGTGGTGGACCTCTGATTTTCATAAAAAACAGTTCCAGAACTGATGATGACAATTACTTTGATACTCTTGTTGTCAGAGGGTGTTTCAGTTATAAATAATTCACTTCCACAGAAGGCACTTCCAGGATGTTGGAGCAGGTTGATGTAGAAACAGTATATGCTTGGAATATGCTAGGGCTAGCTTAAATGTTGCCTGCTATCTTTGATTTGCAAAAAAGTTATATTTATTAGAATGGTTGGATTTTAAACTAGAAGCAATGAGCTTGGATATATGTGGAAGTAATCAAAATCTTCAGGCCTATTAATCTCTGAGTGATGATCAATAGGAGAGATGTGAACTGACAGTTGAAACACAGGCTGGGAATGAAGAGGCAAATCGTGATTCCAGCTAAGCCTTTCATTTCCTGCTTCATCTCTCTTTAGTCCATTTTTGTTAAAATGTGCACAGTATTCTATCTGTTGTACTGCTGAGGCTGTGTGAACTTAAGGAGTTGTAGAGACTTTCCAAGACCGCTGGTGAAAGATAAGTCTTTTAAGAGTAAAGCTGAAATATTTAAGCCAAATTATAGCTATGATCTGCAAGCAATTGTGTCTGCGGCTTATTACAACGAAATAGATGTGTTCTGTACTTAATTATAACTTAGCCCTCCCCCACTTTTAATTTTTAATGTGACTATATTTTTCCTTCTTGCTAAGCATTTGAACCTTCGTGGTTTCATTATACTTTTTCCTTTCCATCCTCCAGTATGGGAGTATCTGTTTTATTTTTTGTTTGCTTCTGCTATCCCTTAGTTATAGTCTGTGCTTTTGTACCTCTGCTATTCATTGTCTGCTGCATCTTTCTTCTGGAGTAATTTGCCTACTCAACTATGCCTATTTGCTTTTCTGTAGGTGTTTACTTGGCAATACACAGTTGCACCTATCTGCTATGGTATCACCTCCACCTATTTACTCCTTAAGTTTGGACTGACAATTTAAGTTAACTAGGAGATTAAAGTGAGACAAGGACTCTCAGTATCCATTAAAACCTTGTTGGAGAAGAAACCAAAACGATCTGTATTTGTGGAAAGATATCTTCCAAAATGGTTAAAAAAATCTTCGTGATACATTTGAGAGTTACATTTCCAAAAATTTATGTCTTAAATTTTCCTTGTTCCTTGAAGATGTAGTCTGTTCCCTCTTCATAACCCTTAGATGTTGATACAGGCAGGGAGATATCAGACTCTTCTTCACTGCTCTTTCATCCTGCTTCTGGCAAGTCCTCCATATTCAACAGCTGCAGCGGCTGCCTCTTCTGGGATTCAGAGGGGGTTTTTTCAGTCAGTGGCTTGTATAATTAGCCTGTTTCACATCAGTTTTAGGGTTAACTCTATATTCCCGATACCTACAGTGAAAGTGGGTGATACTGAATCATCTCATTCCACTTTACCTCAAGAAAATATGAAGGAGAACAGAAGGAAAGGGAGATATTTGCCTAGAGATTGAAGAAGACAGTACTACCTTGCACAACCTTTGGGTCATATTTGAAAGTTTTATTTAAATCATTAAGGATAGAAACCTGTTCTGTGAGGGTATCCTAGACTACGCAGTCTCTTAAGAAGGATTGCTATAAGTCATATGGGAGTGGATTTCTCAAGTTTTTTTTTTTTTTTTTTTACTGTAAACTACTATGGATTGCAAAGTATTTAATTACATGTTTCTACTTAATTTAGACTGGATAGCTTTTTCTTGAAAGAAATCACTTTGAATGACAAATGGGTAATCTGTTTTATTTTTATCTGCTATTACATGCTAGCTGACAACTATGTTCAAACACACAGTTCTTTGAGACAGCGATAGAGGAGCATGTATTTCCCCCAGTCTCTGATTTGGCTGGGCCTGGCGCTGATGTGCAATGTAATTAGCTGTATTATGTGCTTTGGCAGGTGATACAAGGTGTCACTTTTCTCTAGCAATGTGGGATCCTTTGCCTTGCAGGTGGAAAAGCCTAATACTTAAACATACTCTGTTGAGAAGTGTGAACTGCTGCCAAAACCAAAGGATTTTTTTGTTGGTTTTTTTTTTGTTGGTGGTGTGGTGTTTTCTTGGTTTTTTTTCCCTTCTTCCTGAACCATTCCCTTGTAGTTTGTTGCACTATCATTTACCCTTTTTATCTCCAGGTTTGTTTGATCAATCGTGATTTTTTTTTTTTTTTAAGGTTTTACAACTACTGTTTGTGAATCCACACTATGAAGGCAAAATGTTGCAGATCTTTGCAAGTATTAAAGCATTCACTGCATCGGTGGTGGAAAGAATAGATGTTTATGTCTGTGCCATGTGCTGCTACCAAGTGTACAAGCTACTTAGTTTGTGATGCTGCATTGGTTTTTTACCAAATCACTCAAGGAATAATATCTGATTTCCATATCATTTGAGTTCTGCTGCCCTGCAAATTCCATGCCACTGTTGCGTATTTTAGAAAACTTTTAAAACAGTAACAGTTGGAATGGTGCTTACAGTAACAACCACATTAATTTTCAAGTGCAAACTCTTGTCTCCCTTCTCCTTATTGCCATCCACCCTCTTCTCCCCAAACTTCACTCATGAAAACTACACTTTGCGGTTCTGTTTTTAGACTCCGATGAGCACAATGAAGCCTTTGTTACATCTGGAAGTAATGTTTGTTTTACCATGTAAAATCTGTAGTTTGCATGCTATCCTGGGGAAACAAAATTGGACTATTAAAGAGCTACTGTTGGCGCTTAACAAAGACTGCAGATTTCGTCAGCTCCAACAAGCTGCGCAAGCTGACCTCTCAGGATCCTTTCAGAGGGCAATAGTAATGGATTTGTCCTTTCATGGCTCAGTTGTGGGGTTAAGTTCACCCCTCATGTCAGTGCTTCATTGTAGGCATTACCAGAAGTTGTGGCCAAGTTTAAAAAACTAAGTCAAACTGAAGCCATATGAACAGATTGAAATGTTTCTACAGCAGTACACCAGGGCTACTCAACATCCGTTTCTAAGCAGTTTTCTGTAGACTGACGGCTGTGTCTGTGCTACGTATGTTAGTTTTAAAATGGAGTTGCAGTTATAACCTTCAAAAAGGTTTGTTGTGAGGAATGAGACCTGTAGCACAGATAGCTTTGAAAATGCTGTAAAGTTGGCCAGACGTTGCATAGTCGTGTTAGCCAGTCTTGATAGGTAAATGTGAATGTCAGATCGAGCCATCGGTGAACAGTGCCAAATCTCTCCCCGTAGCCAAAGATGACAAGATAAATGGGCTCATTCCACTGGAAGAGAATACAATTTTTGTCTTTTCTAGTCTTTTCACAGTAGTTATGTTTGATGCTGAATGGTTGATGATGGAGATGCTAGTGCCAGCTCCATTTATCCCTTTGAAATTCCAGATCCTGTCCATAAGAGCTCCCCTTGCAAGAGCATTCAGACCTGGATCCCCTGGCAGTCCTTTTGTGCCATCCTGGGCATGGTCACTGTACGCCCTTCAAGAAAATTAGCGAAGTTTCATGCCATGGTGCAAACAGGGCAATAAACTCCTAACAGTTAGAGAACAGACTACAGCTTGATTACCTGTTGTTCAATTTTATGTGTATTTGATGGAAAGTTTAATGGACTTGGGTGTTAGATTGCATACCAGAGCGCAAAGCTGGAGGCTGTGCCTATAAAAATAAGCATGAAGGCTGGTGGAGCTGGAGTTTGGCCAAATACTCTACTAAAGACCATCAGATTCTGCAGTAATCTCATGCTGAGTGGCTTTGGGGGGAAGGGCTCATTGGGTAACACACATGTGTTAATTGGAAATGGGAATCTTGGAGTTTAGTCATGTCTGGAAATGTCTGGGGTATGTCTGACCAAGAAAAATCTCATTAAAAAGCTGTAATTGTTTGTTATGTTCTTTTTGCAACTTTTAAACTTTTCATTGATAAAATTTGCATTGCTTTTTTGCAGAAGTTCTTTTCTGTAAATATCAGTAACAAAAGCCTGTGAGAGTTTTTCTTTAACTTTACAGAGTAAAATGTGGCTCATGGGCAATGCAGTTAGCAAGCAGAAGAAAGTCACAATATTGATTATTTGAAGGTTCCAGGGGGTGGTTTGTGCGGTTAAAATGTGTGACCTAGGGACCGCATGGAAAACTTAAACATTCATAAAATTCAGTTTGTTTGTCACTGATGAATTTTGACTCATTCTGTTGAACTCCCTCCGTGGACTACTTTTTTTTTTTAAGTTGGCTGAAATTTGCTCAGCCAATCCAGCTCAGCAATTGTTTTTCCTTTGTATTTTGGGATGCTGACAAATGTGGGGGGAGTGCATCTGTCTATATGTGTATTTGCAGCGACTCACGAATAGTAGAGATTTGTGATAAATTGTACTATATGTATCAGTCTGAAATTTATTTTTGTACTGGGCTTGTTGTTTTGTGAGGCGTGTGGAAGGGGCAAGGGAGATGTGAGGAGTCTGGAGGGGAGCAGTACTGCGTAGGCATTTAGAGGCCAGATACCGCTTTATTCTGCTGCCCTGCACATTTTTCCCTGCAGTTATGTTGTTTCTTGAAGTCTTCCCAAATTTTCAGAGGTCAACATTTTGTTCCTTACAACAAAATGTTTGTTTGCTTTTTGTTCTTACAACAAAACAGAATCTTTCTCTGATGTCAGCGTTTAATTTGTATTTTCTGTGCGTGGAGTTTGTGGGCTGCTTTGGGCAGGAACAGTCTTATGGTACTGAACACATGTTGTTTTATCACTGCAATATTAAATATTTGGCATTCCAGTATAATAACTCAAGTGTTAGCTGCTTGAGGTAGCATCATTGTGGCTGCCTTCTGGTGGCGTGGCTATTGCGGTGTGCTTGTTTCACAGACTGAGCTGCTTCCTGTTGATCTCTATTGTTTTGATGTTTTAGGGGTAACCTTTTTGTGTCTGACTTGACTTTACTCCGCTATGTCTGTCTGTATTATTGATTCGCTCCTTTTTCAGCTACCTTACAGTATTTAGGAGTTTACTGAATTGCTGTCAAGCATGGTGCCTTTGTTCCTGCTGCACTCATACCTGGTATTCCAGATGCTATATTTGGAAGAAGAGAGTGGAGGACAGAATTATGTGAATGAGACCAATCGTCTTGGTCTGCATCAGCCTTGTGTGACCATCCCTCTATATAACTCTGTTGTGAAGAACAGAGGTTTGTGGTGTTGGGATATGTAAATGCACATTGCTGGGAAAATCTTCATTGCAATATGATCAAGTGATTATTGAAGTTCAATTTTACTCTCAATTTCATTACCTTCTGATATCAGCATGATCGCGTTGGTCTTTAGTATGTTGTTTTTGAGACCACATTGAGTCCTTTGTTGGGTTTTGAAGAGGTTTGTTGTCCTCTGTGGTTTCAGGTACGTCCTAGCTGCGTGCATGCCTGTCAGTAGCAGGTCTGTGCCTTTGCTGCTCCTGCAGCAACATGCAGAAGAGTCTGTCACCCCGCCAGACCCGGCCCTGCTCTCTGGTACCTTGATGTATTTACTTGTGTCTACCTAGTGAGTCCAGTCTGGACTGCTGGTCTTCCTTTGGGAGTTTGAGGAGTGGCAGGTGTGGTGACTGAGTTGTTTCTTAAAGGCAGGATGGTTTGAGAGCCAGAGCAGAGCAGCCATCCATCCGCCTGTGATGGGACCCCAGGGGACCCGAGCTTCCTCAGATCTCCTTCTCTTCCTCCCTTGGGGGATGCCTGTGTCGGTTTGAGTGATTTTCCCAGCAGTGCCTCAATAGTTTCCCTCTTTGAGGGAAGCTACTGAGTTGTAGTAATAATATTGTTGCAGCTGCCACAGGCTAGGAGCTTGAAGCCTGCTGCTTCTCCTTCACATGTGAAGAAGGGTTTGTGTGCCCAAGGCACATCTTTTCCTGTGATAGCTTGTGGTCTGAGAAGAAGTATTGTGCCTCCCTGTAAATCTTGCTTTGCTTGTTACCTAGATAGAAATCCTGTTGGTCCTCTGGCGCTTCTCATCAGCCTGCTCTGGTAAAACAAACTTTATAGCTTGCCCGCAGTCAGGAGTAAAGATTTTCACAGCCAGCAGGTTGGTTGCTTTTTACCTTGAAGTGCTTCGTGGGAGGAGAGTTACTTATCTCAAGGCAGTGCTTTGTTTAATTTCCTTTTTGTACGGCTCCCACGATGCTGAGCATAGCATTTGAGGCACTTGTTTGTAGGGCTGTATGCAATATCTGCATAAAGGAGTAAGAAAACATTAATAAGAATCACAGAAAATTATATGCAGATTGTGGGCTGTGTGTAGGGGTCTTCTCCTTCCCTACACACTCTTTCTTTTTTGCTTCTGATGTGACACTTTGAAAAAAGAGAGGAGGTGGGGTAGGAAATACCTCCTGTAGGGCCCCGGGGACTGTTACAGTGTTGGCTCTGGCCCAAAATGCCGTGTAGTTCTTCATTGAGGTGATGATGACATTTTGGGCATTTACTAGTGGTTTCAGTGCATGTTATATGAAATAAAAACACAAAAGGAAGATTAATGAAAGATTGGCAAATAACAAAAATAGAAGCAAAAGCATCCCAGTACTGTAAAAACATGGTTTTCACCCTGAAGAAGATAGGTTAGCCTTGGCTGCAGCATGGCAGGAGACTTCCACCACCATCTCCCCCCTCCCTGTTTTATTCATACAGAAGTAATAAAACATTTTGGAATGAGTGCTATCGCTAATGTTTTCACCAATGGTTTCTTGGCACAGACACTATCCAATCTCCAGCTACTATTTGCTTATGAAAACAAGTCTTTATCTTTCAAAAGTGAGCAAGGACTGATGTTTTGGGGTATTTAAATGCTTCCCTTAAAATTTCTTGTGTCTGCTTTGGGTTGACTTCCTCATCGCTTACTTTACAGGTTTCATCTGTAATTGCATCCTGTGTAGGAATTCTGTTTGTTTGTACAAAAACATCCCAATGTAGTCAGAGAGGCAGATGGCTGAGATGATTAATCTACTTCATTAATAATAACATTAGAGTCTGCCATAATGATCATGAGGTTAGCAGCAATATTCACGGAGCAGTGGAGAGATTTCTGTGCCCTCAAGAAACTCAGAAGAGAAAGCTGAAAATCTGTGCACATGCATCCTCTTTAAGTACTTGCTTCAACTTGCCATGTGGGTGTCTCTCTGGCAAACACTCTGCTCTTACTTCAGGGCTCGGATCTAAACCAGGTTGCAGTATGAAAAAGGGCTTGATCCTGATCAGTGTGGGTTACCCATAGCTTGTTCAGGCTGCTGCTGTTTGCACAGTGACTTGCAGGATCAAGCCTATATTGCAGAATATTTTAGCAGTGTTGTTATCCTTTTTGACACAGGTGGGTCTGTGTCATGATTGTTTGCTTTGGGAGGATAGAGATATGCTCTCCCACCTTTGTGTTACCTGTTTGAGCTTTGTTTCTTGAGTCATTGTATCAGCCATCAAAATATTTGGTACATGACTGTGATACATACTAATGCTGAATTTTGTCTACTCTAGCAATAAGATGGTTTTGCTTGAACTGTGAATACTCTGGCCTCAGTTTCTTCTTTTGCTTGATTCCCAGCCCCATCCCCCCACCCCCCTTCCCAGTTTCAGGAAATCATCCTGTGCTCTTCTACGTAGTTTTCTTTTGTTAAGTCTCTACTGTCCTGTCCAGGTTTTACAAGGCTGCCTATCGTGATTAATAACTGCATTAAGCACTTGTAATAGTTTACCAGGATTGTTTTGTTCTGTTTTGGTTTTTTCTCTGTTACAACATACAGACTCTGTCCACTGTATTTCTGGGGTGAAAATACAATGTCCGGAGGGAGGGTGGTCTTGAGCAATGGAGTTTTAATCATTATGGGGAATAGGCTGTGTTTGTTCAGAAATCCAGTATTATATTTCTTCACTTGGAGTCCTTTCTAATTGTGTTTGTACATCTAAACTACAGTGAAAAATATTCGGTAGTATCAAGGAGAAGGGGAGGTTTCTTCTTTTTTTTATGGGGGGCGGGGAGAGAGAGAGAGAGAGTAAAGCTGAGAGTCTGGATTGTATTTTCAGTTTACTGCACGCTAGCCTTTGGAAAAGTAAATTTTTAGCATTGGCTTCCCTTCCAGTGAGGGAGGTGGAAACAGGCGTTCTTATCTGTAGGATCTCATGGATTATTGCGGCCTCTTTAGAGCTGATCAGGAGCTTTGGAGAGATGCTGTATTTGCTGGGAAATGCTAATGAGAGGTCTCAAAGCATCAAAGTTTCTTTTGCTAACTAAGGATTAGTGCTGTGTGATGCTGCGTGAGTCCAGCCCTTAGTGGATATGGGAGAATCCACACAGAAGCTCCTGTTTGAGGAAATCAAACTTTGTTAGTTCCTGTTCTTTCCATTTGATCATTGCTCTTTGGGGTCCTGGGGTTGTGCTTGCATAGTTGCTTGCAGATGGTACCTGGAAGCTCTGCTTATGCTCCAAGCTCACTGAAGCACAAGGCATTGGCTCAGTGCAAAGTGCAGCTGCACGGCTTGGATCACAGGTAGAGTTTATTTTGTATGTGCTATCATGAAACAGTGCAGGCAAACCCTGGAGTGTTACAAGATGAAATCCTAGTTTAGTTTTTTATGTGTTTTTCAAGTACCCAGCCCATCCCGCTCCACCAAACAATGCAATCACCTACATTGCAATACACAGCAATACAGTGAATCAAAGCCCCAGAAATAGTAATAATGGTCTGAGGTGTTTTTGGTTTTAGTCTTGAAGTTACTCTTTTCCTTATTTTTTTCAAACATAGTGTCTTGCAACTTTGCAAGCATTTTCAACCTGAAAAACCACAATGGACTAGAAGCAGGGTGCCATTAGTTTTTTATTGTGGCCAGCCACAATGAAAAACACTCTTGAGCACACAGCATGATTGTTCAAATAAGAGATGATATTTTAATAAGTTGCTAATGTTTATTAAAATGAGAAACTTCATTATGGAGTAACATTGCAGTGTTAAATTTACCATGTTCTGTTTGAGTTTGAGACAGTTCAGAAAACTGAGAACGTGTAAGTACAGGCTTCCTCTGCGTCTGCCGTCTCCTTGGCCTCAGCTATTCTGAGCATGCAGCAGCACATATGCTTATGAGCTGGCAAGATCCAGAACCTCAGTAGTTCAGTCAAATACAAATGAAAATGAGTATTATATTAGAAATATAATTTTGCATATGTCACATTAAAAAAACCCCACAACACGAAAACATAGCCCTCCCCCCTGCAAAGAAAACAGTGCTGCACAAGCCTTGGTTCTGGATTTGTTCCAATAAAATCCAGTCACACTTCTCTTTGATCTTGCCTCAATGTCTCTCATTTCAATGAATTGTTTTGGTGGTGTGATCTGAAACTGTTCAAAATGATAGGAACCCAGTGCACTCGAGCATAATCAATGCTAAAGAAATGTGCATTGTGCAAATCTGGAGTGTTAAAATTGGTCTGCATAAATGGAAGAATCAGTATCCACACAAGCAATCTTTTTTTACTAGAATTTTTTTATTTTCTATTTTTATGCTCCAGTGTTTAAGTAAATAGGGCAACCTTATTGGGCCCTGGGAATTTAGCACACTTGCAGGGTACATTAGCAATTCAACACTTTACAGCAGGAGTGACTTGTGTGGAGCAGTGATTTTTCTAGACTGTTACAGGCTACTATGGGTAAGAAGCAGTGGGTTTGTTTTTAACAGAGCTGCCAAAAGTGATGTAGACTAGACTTCCAGAAGGTTTGCAGCAAATCTCTGTAGCTGCTTAATGATTTTTAAAGTCTGCAGAAGGTTGCTTTGCAGAGGATGCCAGAGATCCAGAAAAGCTTTTAAAGATACGGAGCAGGCTGTTACGATAGTCCCAGCTCTGCAGCTCTGGTAGTGCAGCCTCAACTGCTCTTGATAACATTCCCTGGCTTCTGCAACTGCAATCTTCTCTCTTCTGGGCCCTTGGGGTATTGCAAGGCTAACTTTACCAGGAGGAAAAATAGTTTTCTTAATATACTGTATCCCAGAGTGTGAAATATTCTCCCATAAGCTCTACTAGTGGTCTTCTAAAAGCTTCCCTTCTTGAGTTGGCCTGTACTGCCTCTTCCCTCTGTATCAGATTTCACCGCAGTGCTTGTGCATCCTGGCTCCAGAGGTGTTTGGGGAGCTTTTGTTGGGCTCATAAGATTTTTGCAACCTCTCAGCTGAAAAGGTCCACAGGCGTTTCAGGCAGTTTGCCAGTTTCTAGCAATAGCTTTCCTTAGCCCTTGGCTGGTAAGAGGCTGCTGCCTGTGGGTTTCTCCCAAGCAACGGGAGTCTTGCGTTGTCTTGCTCTTTCAGGCCTCTTCTTAAGCCAGTCTAAAAGCTGCTTGGGTTAGAAAGGCACAGAAGGCCTTGCAAGGTGGATACAAGCTTGAAGTAGTAGTAACATCTTGCCCCAAGTGGTTATGTTTGCTTTCAGCCCTAGGGGGAGAAAATCAGAGAATCCTAAAATCATAGAATGCTTTGGGTTGGAAGGGACCTTTAGAGGTCATCTAGCCCAACCCCCCCTGCAGTGAGCAGGGACAGCTTTTAACTAGATCAGGTTGCTCAGAGCCCCATCCAACCTGACCTTGAATGTTGCCAGGGATGGGGCCTCCGCTACCTCTCTGGGCAACCTGTTCCAGTGCTTGACCACCCTCATTGTAAAAAAATGTCTTTCTTATGTCTAGTCTAAATCTATTCTTCTTGAGTTTAAATCCATTATTCCTTGTTCTGCCACAACAGGCCTTGCTAAAAAGATTCTCCCCATCTTTCCTATAGGCCCCCTTTAAGTACTGGAAGGCTGCAATAAGGTCTCCTCGCAGCCTTCTCTTCTCCAGGCTGAACAACCCCAACTCTCTCAGCCTGGCCTCATAGGAGAGGTGCTCCAGCCCTCGGATCATTTTGGTGGCCCTCTTCTGGACCCGCTCCAACAGGTCCATGTCCTTTTTGTGCTGAGGGCCCCAGAGCTGGATGCAGTACTCCAGGTGAGGCATCGAAGTGTCTTGGATGGTGCATCTCCAACAGTACTTAGAAGTGATGTAACAAATATTATTGGCTTTTCCAGCTGAGTTGTGATTTAGAATTTTCTTCCTACTCAGGCTCTTAAACCCTTTACTGAACAGGAATGAGTTGTCTGTGTTGTTTTGGTGGAGAATGCAGAATGTGTTGTCATTTGACCCGATGGAAATTTGAATGCTCTTTTCCGCAGATGAAATGTTAGCACATTACAGTGCTGCCATGCTACATGACAGATGCACTGATAAACAACGAGTGAGAGTCCTTTTGGTTTGAGATCTGGACAAACACGCCGAGGAGGTAGAATTTACCTTTGTGAGTTATTGCAATAAAGTAGAAATTTGGAGGAAGGAGTATTATCAAGAGTCTCTAGTTGGCAAAACTTGAGGAGACAGTGGATCTTATGCAAACTCACATAACAAGACTATGTCAAAGCCAAGAAAAAAATCAAATCTCCTGACTGCATTCTGTGTGTTCATCATCATGAGGCCATTCCTCAGGGGTTTCTTTTTTTTCCTTAAACAGGGAAACTGAAGGATCTCTTTAGTCCCTGGGGTGCCACAGTACGGTGTCCCACTACTCTTGGGCATTCTGCTTTCAGCACTGGAATGTTTCTGTGCTTGTGGCTTGCTCAAGGATTTAAGCCATTTATTCTGTTTGTTTATAGTAGAGTTCTGGTGGGAAGGCAGATGTTATGTGGGAAAGCTATTTTCCAGATCTGTTTATCCCCATTATGTGGAATCTCACAGACCACCAGTAGCAAGTAGCTATTAGGCATCAGCTTTGAGATATTGGCATTTGTAGAAGAGGAAATGTATTAGTTCTTGTAAGCAGCTTTGCAGCAAAACCAATGATTTCTTGGCACGCTTTGACTTGGTGTTTAAAATGGACATGAGTATGTCTTTGTTTCTATATAGTCATTTGACCTTTTGAAATATTGGTATTTTAGGAAATGGTCTGTATTTGTTCATGTCTGACAATAAACAGCTGACTTGAATTCCCAAAATACATTATCTAGGCAATACTTAGCTAGGAAGAGATGGTTCTAAATAAATCTCATTTGAATGCCTGTCTTCAAAATTAAAAAGAAAGGTTTTCACTTTCACTCATCTTTCTTTACCTTGGCATGTCAGGGTACTTCAAGGAACTTAGCAATTAAATTTTGTGCTATTATGGTAGCAGAACAGCTGAAAAGGGCAGGTCTTCGAGTTCCAAAGAATTCCTGTTTCAAAATATAATCTTCAAGATCTGGCCTTCATCTGTCTTCTACTGATACTTTCCAGCACTGATTTCACAACAGGCTGAATTTACAAATTCTTAAGATTTAGGAGGAAACAAGTTAATATATTAATGTTTTATCAGGAAAGAGTCCTAACTGGGGTATCCATGCACTTGTGAAGACTAGAAAGCTTCTTACTCCTGGGTATCTGTTATTCTTGCCAAGAATCTGTAGGCTTGCAAATTGCCAAAGCTGCATGTGTTGAGAGAGCAAAACAAATGCTGTAGAAAGGCAATTTTTGCATTTTCCTCTTGTTCAGCCAAAGAGATTGGACACAGATGGAAAACAGTTTCCTCCTTAGGGGGAGGATGACCACAAAACTAGAATTTTTTTTTTTTATAAGCACGCATTGCGGTGTGTCTTTGAAAGAAGCAAAAATTGTAATTATTTTTGGATTTTCTCAACAGTCTGTATCTGAATGCCTTGGGTGCACTTCCCTCCTGGGTTGCGGTGGCAGACAGATTGGAGTAGTCCCTCTTTTGAGTTGCAGCCTGGCTGCCAAGATGTGAGGCACCTTCAGGCTTGCTCCCCCTCACAGCACTCTTCATGGGCTCTTGGTGTGAAACCAGCCTTTTTCTAGGGTATTTGGTCTGTTCTGGGCTCAGATGTGCGGGTGGAAATGTTTTACAGAAGGTTTCTGGCCAGTTCCAAAGGAGAGGAGAAACTATGCATTGTTCAGAAATGGTGAGTCTTGAGCCCAATTAGTGAAGTATTGTGTTTAATCATAGCAGCAGTTGTACGATGAATTGTCAGCAGTGGCTGCTTCTGTTTCATCCTGTGGGTAGTAAACACTACAAGGATGAACTATGAGAGTCTCTGGAAGCCTCATGCTACTTGTTTTATCACTGCAGTCTAGTTTGTTCAACTCTGTTTTAAATGGGACAGAAAATGCCATGTGAGTTCACAGCTTGCCTGTGCATATACGTGCTGTGGAAAATGGGAAATCTTGCACTCCCAGCTTTCTACTTAGGACCAAATTTGTTTAGCATTTAGCAGAAAATTGCTTGAGACATGAAAGTTAGATAGGGAAGGGTTGCAGCAATTAATATTTTTAATTTGTGACTGCAGCTCTGGAAGTAATTCAGTGCTCTGCTGAACCTGTCGGTAAGTAACTCGGGCTCCTTGTGCCTCTGTTCCCATTGAAAAATGCATATTACAGCACTTCCCTGTAAGAAAAATTGTGGGTAGAAGTCCACACTGTGATTGCAAGGTGCTAAGGTATCACTGCAAAGAACCCATTTAAAATCATAGATCTATGTAAAACCCATTGTTTTTCTTCTGTAGTTACTAGCAAATGTAATCCAAATAACGGGAACCTGTGGCTTTTGTGTACAGCCTTTACACCTCCCAGGGAGTCTCTGGTTAAAAAATCGTGTTTCACCAGGTGTTATTTATTTATTTCATGGTTGTGGAAAGAGATACCAAGCACTTGGGGTTTAATTAATCTTTGATCAGTATCTGCAGGCAGAGTGGAATGGGGTGTTGGCATTTTTTGCCACTTTGGTGTATTTGAATGCAGCCCTTGCAGCTGGAGGGGAGGTGTAGAGAGCTGCAAGGCACCCGGCAATAGGCTTGATGAAGGCAGGTTAATTGTGTCGTGTGCTGACGTGGTAATCATCGTGTACGGTATTGGTCTTCACTCAGCTTGGTGGTGAACGGGACCCAACAGAGTAAAACAATGCATTATTCCGTCTGCTTTCCAAGGGTAATGGCAAGTATGTTTACAAACTGGAAACAAAAATTACGCTTCGTGTCTGCTGAGGAACCGCGGCAGGACTTCGACTGACTTGAATCCTGACAGTAAATCTCTCCTTTGACAGAAACCTGTCAGAGGCTATTAGCCGCCAGGTTTCTTCCCTGTGAAGCTCTTCTGTGCCCAAGGCTTTGAAGAGATGGCATGAAGCCCCTCCTCAGGTGAGGGAGCGCAGTCCAACTCTGGCCTTGCCTTTACATGGTTTTCTATAAGTGCCCAAGGGCTGCAGCAAAGCTCGTATGACATTTGCCATGCAGATGGAGTTGGTTCTTCACGAACATCTGTGTCCTTTTCCCTTTCCCTCCCCCAACTGAATTAGTCACAGAAATATTGTATGATTGGGCTTTCTTCTAAAAAAAGTTCATAAGAGGCTTTCAGTTCTGTAGAAATTGCTACTTGGTAACCAACAGTGATTCTTGATAAAGATCTAAAAGGTGTTTCAGAGTGTATGTACATATTTATTCATTGCTACAATTAAGCTTCTTGTTTGTTTGTTTGTTTGTTTTTGCATAAGTATTAAATGGGAGAATAATATATAAGCAGCAAAAGTATGTTAAAAAGAAAAATCCATGATAATTTTTTTTTTTTCATTCAACAGACATACATTGGCAGTGTGGTGATATCAATAAACCCCTACAGATCTCTACCCATTTATACTCCAGAGAAAGTGGAAGAATACAGAAACCGAAACTTTTACGAACTCAGTCCTCACATGTAAGTACAGTGAAGAAGTTTTAGTTTTCATTCTGTCCTGAAACAGATGGTACCAGCTGTCTCTCTCATCAAAAGGTCTGTGTTGATTAAAACAAACAAAACAAAAAGTGCACCACCACTCCCCTGAAACGAATTCTTATTAGTTCATCTTTATTTTAAAGAGAAGTCAAGAAGAGTTACTCTTTCTGTTTCATGTAATTAGATCCTGGTATGTGCATTTCAGAACATTTTCCTGTAACTGTTAACAGTAGCTTTTATTACTTACTTTATTGTAAAGTAGTCTGTTTTCGAGGAAATCTGTTTCTTTCAAAGTCCAGATTGCCTTGTGAAAGCCTCTAGTTGTTAAAAATGTTTGAGTCATATAGTGTTAGTTTTGATATCTGAAACTTTTAATTTCTCTTTGCACAATGCAAAAAATGAAAAAACCCTCATGATGAATGCAGAAACATATTGGATATGTCTGAATGGTAACTGTAGGCAAATAAAAGCTTGGTCTCGTCTCCTCTGTGCTGGGTGGAAATGAGCCCATTCTAAGAGGGCAGCCAGAGTGCCATAAATATATAATGCAAATTTGAAGCCTGAAATATATAGTGTATGTATACAGACATACAATATTGCAAAATATGATTTGCATATGATGTAAATTCCAAGTCTAAATTTAGGAATAGAAGGCTGGGAAGTAGGTATAATCTCTTATTCTGACTTCCATTCACCTTCTGTAATTCCTCTACGGGGGTGCATGTTGCAAAGAAGTCAAAGGCCTTGCCTTGTGGTTATAGAGAACTGACACGACACATATTATTTGGGCCTGGTCAGAATTATTGAGAGTAATGGACCATGGTTAAGCCCTGTCCATAATAGGACAAGACTTTGATCACAGGTGTGAGTGGTATGGCTGAAAATGAGGTACCTTGTCTTCAAGGTCTGTGTGTTGCAGTAATCATTTTATCTTGTTAGACATCGTAGTGGTGAGATTAAAGCCAGCTGTTCCTCTCCTCTTCATCTGTAGCTTTTCCAGATACATTGGCTGAAATGCAGACAGCCAATTAATTGGATCGAATAAACTTCTGGTAGTTCTTGGCCCTCTAGGATCTGAACTCTGGCTATGTTCAGGTTTTCTTTCTTCACAGTTTTGTTTAGCAAGCACAATTGCTTGCTAAATTAACACAGTTGCTTGCTAAAAGAACTTTCTGCTCTGCTAACTTTGTTCAGCTGCATAAAATTTGCTGTCATATGATGGAGGATTTTCAAAATAAAATCTGGGAGTTACAGTTTATCTGACATTCTGAAAGTCAGTACTACATACTTGGTTACATGTTGAATCAAATACATAGGAATATATTGATCTCCACATTTTTCTGTCTCTCTTGAGGGATAGTTTTCCAGAATAGAAATGGTCAACAGTCATCCTTGTATGTGTTATGACAGCCTTAACTTGGTAGAAAAATGTTTCATAAACATTGTTCATCACTAATGACAATAATTGTATGGTCAGGCTGCCATCTCAGAGCAAGAACTTCTCGAGTCCAAACACTAGAAATCCGCTTTAAGAGCAGTAGTTTGAAGTGAGAAAATGTTGAATTTTAACTTATGTCAGGAGATCTCAACTGTGTGATAGTAGTGGATTTTTCTTGAAAGTTTGGATAGAGTGCCAAGTCACGAAAAGTGTAAGACAAATTAGTCTTGGACAGATATGATCTCTCCATAAGTTTTCTTTATTTGGTATTGCTTCTGTATGAAAATTCTGTCTTCCGACACCTGCTAAATAGACAACATATCTTTAAAAATACAAGATTACGAAATAATCTTGGTTATGGTTTCTTTCACAGATACAGTGTTTTCTTTTCAAACTGTAGAAACATCAGATGATCTTTCTTTATGGTGATCTTGCTTTCCTTCCTACCTGTCTACAGATGCTTATGAGAACTGCAGGGTCGAGAGAGTCACTTTTGCCTTTGCTAAAATTGGTAAACTTCTCATCATCCTTAAGATACTTTTAAAATATTGTAGGTGTATAAACTAAGTGCTATGTAGGCTGCCTTACACGATCTCTGACAAGCCTAAACAACTTTTCATCCCCTTTAATGTATAGTGCCTTGTGCTGTAGCCTAAGAATTGACGCCAGTCCAGTTGTTCACACTGTGAACATAGAGCTGGTACTTGAATGCTGGTTAATAGACCATGAGGTGAACTTACAGGGTGACCGTGTGGTCCTGCTGCAGCCAAGCCTAGGCTGATCACCAACAGCATGCTTGCCTACCATGCTGGTCAGTACAGGCCAAGAACTGAGTTTGGGACAGAGCCGGCATCATCCCAGCCCTGGAGCTTGCAGCTAATTCTAGGGTTGACTAATCTTGGGAGCAGCAGGCCACTGTTAAAAGCAGCATTCAGACATATCTGGGGAGATTGCTACACTTCCACAGAGACCTTGCAATCTTCAAGGTGTTTTTTTTTTTTTTTTTTTTTTTTAGCTGCTCAGGAATTTTAATGAAGAGGTGCTGTGAGACAAATTGCAATTTGTGGTATTTCTTCTGACGTGGGGGTAAAAAAACCCCACATTGATTTGTGGGGATGTACATCCTTATTTTTCTTTGATGTGTAAATCTCTGTTGAGCCATGGCCTCTTCAGAAGAACTGATTGTGGGTAAGCCCACTGTACTATTTAAGTGTGCTTTGGGAAAAGACTTTTGGTTCCTATTGTGTAATCCTGAGCAAAGCAAAACTCTTGACAGTTTATAAGGAAACAAATGCATGTGACCTAGAAAGTGTGTCTAGAAATAAAGATTATATATAATGTGTTTCTTATTTCAGCATCTCCTTTGTAGAAATAATCAATCTAATTTTGTTAATAGTGCTAGCTAGAAAAATGCAAACAATTTATTGCAAAAAATTTCTAGCAGTGGTTTGGTTTGAGATTCCTATAGAAACCAGGTCTGTATAGTGCCAAAAGTCTTCCATCAGAAATAAACGTGCTGTCACCTGTTGGCATGACAGCTCATATTCTCCAAGGTCTGTCATCTTGGAGAGAACCTTCAGATTTTAAGCGTTTCTGGAGCAGACTGCCATGGGACGTTCCCAGAGCTCCGTCTCTGTGTGGGAGCTCCTGGGAAATGAGGAATCTAAATCATGTTTTGCTTATTTTCCAGCAGTTTCATGTGACCTTCTGTCTATGCTCGAGGTACGTGCAAGTGTTTTGATGTGATGGATTCATATATGGAGGATGTGCTTGGGAATGCCAACTGTCCCAGTAGAATAGCAGGCTTGGTGAGCAAATTAAAATGGAAGGAAAAAGAGAGAGAAGTATATAATGGCATGGAAGAAATCCATACCTAGAGGTTTTTTTCCATATACAGTCATTGAAGGAAACATATATTCATGGGAGTGAAAGATCTGTTCACATGTTTTCTTAGCCCTAATCTGAAAGAGGAGGGGAGTGAACACCTAGTCATCTGCTCTGTGTTTCCTCAAGAGCATCTGTGAAAGTGACTGATGCTTTCAGTGATGCTAGTTAATACTTAATTGCAGGATTTGGGCAGCGTTGGGGTTGTTTGGTTGTTTGTTTGTTAGTTTTTTAAATGATCTTTGGAAACGAGAGTAAGGCCATGGACACATTTTGAATGGGCAGCCAAACTGAATTTCTGGGAGAAAGTTTCTGGTCAGGTGATTTTGGGTAGCGTTATACCTGGTAAAATGTGATCAAAGAGACTTTATTTTAATAGTTCATTCCTCTCTAAATACACCACTGTTGTTGTGGCACCATGTAATAAAGTGTTACTTTTCTAGGTCTCCTGGAATTGTTGTTGTCATAGTCTGTAGCTATTTGCATAGCTGTAATAGGAAGTTTACCAAGCTTTTTAATTGTTTTTTTTTCCTTTTTTTTTTTTTAATCTTGCTGGTTTTGTCTTCATCTGCAAGGCAGGATCAAGCTTGTCTCTGACTTGACAGGGCAGAGTGTGACATTTCAGTGTCCAAACAGTTTGCTGCTTGATTTGTGCAGTCCTTGCACTTCTGTTCTGCTCTATCAGTCGATGTAATGGCTGTTTTACTTACCTTGTGAGTAAGCTAGACATGAGAGGGAACCAAGTTGTCTATCTTGCTATTGACTTCCACCAGTGACAAAGGCAGCTGCTGGCATCTTTGAAGTGAAGGCAATAAGAAATAAATAGCTTATCGTACCATTTATTTTGAACCATCATGCTATATCACTTTCCTACTAGTACCAGATTTGCTTTAAGGGAATGCAGAGTAGGTGCTTTCTTGCATTTCCTATCTTAATGTCAGCTCCTGGCTACTAGCAGCTCTCTATCTCTGGGAGGTAGGGTGGCATGTGGCTTTTTGCTCCCCTTCATGTTCCGAAATGTCTTACCTGCTTGCTTTGGAAGAATCACGCATTATTTTAAGTTGAGGGACAAATAGAAAGTGGCAACTGTACTGCTAACGGCAAGCTACAAGCAACCAAGAGTTCAGAGTCAACGTGCATTTTTTTTAGGTACGCACTGGAGTATTTACGGTGAATAACTGGGACAGCAGGCAACCATGTGGAGAAGGCTTTTATCAGACATCTATTGCATTCCGCTTAGGCAATTTTGCTGTATATTTTATTCACTTGTTATTAGTTCTTTTAAGTCAAATATTTCTGAAGAGACAATAGTTTTGCATTAAAAGTTTTCAAATTTAGAGAGACTTAAACTTTTGCAGGCAACTCCTGAAAACCGGCTTGCCTTTATATAGGCTACAAGCACAAAGATATCAACCTGATGCCTATTAAAATGCAAGAATGAGGAACTTGTTAATGTTCCCCATTTCAATGATAATCATATTAATAATTATCAGGACATATCATTATTCTGTGGATATCTGCAATTACTCTGACAATAGATACAATTTGCTGTTTCCTTTTCAAGTTTTGAGCCAAGGTAAGCAGTGAATATAGAAGTTACATTTTTGCTTCTGGCTTTTTTTGCTGGTATTCTAGGATTGCACGTCTTTGGAAACACCAAGGTTACAGTAACTCTTTTTCCTCCTTGATTTAAAGCAAGTATTTTTGTCTGAATGCATGATAAAGACCCAGCTGTGAAGGATAGTTTTTGCGTATATGTAAAACTTAGCTTTTCTCCACAGGTAGCACAGTTTTAAGATACACAGTAGCTATATTTATTTGTTCAAGAAGGGGATGGTGGGGTGAGAGCCTGTGCCATAGTTTAGTGTCCTTCATTGCCCCAGTATATTTATTTTAACATTTCCTTTTCAGTTTGTCCTTTCCACGTCTTCATTTGCTTTCATTTTGGTTTTTTTTTTTTTTTTTTTTGGGCGGGGGGGGGGTGTTTTGTTTAAAATCTCCCCCTCCCGCCCCCAGTTTTGTTCACCTTGCAATATCGCCTTTTTACAGACCTCTTGTTCTTATTCTGAATAATAACTGACTTCTCCAGAGACTGTCTTTGGACTTGTTCATGTGGCTCAGCAGAGTGCCTCTTTCAGAAGAGATTTACAGTTGAGGGAAGATGATCACTTCAGAGGTTAGTTGGCAAAATTAAGTGTTGGGCAGGGAGGGGAACATCTATAGCTGACAGAAATAATAAATAGCAATTAGGGAGGATTGCCAGTACCTAATTGTTAAACCCATGCTCAGAATAAGTTGAAAGAAAGGCAGGGAGGGGGGAAAACCTACAGAGAATATTGAAGTCTTATTTTGGAAGAGGTCAGGCTTATTACTCTCTTAACCTCTACAGTGAGGCAGTACTGGATATGGTGTATCCATGAATGTAAATCCCTCAAGCGTATAGATGAAAAGACGATGAAGCATCACACTTGGTTCAGGAGTCAGAAGGACTTCATGCCTGAGAATAGCCTCTTCTATTGCAGGCTGCTGGCATATCACCCATGGGATGCAGTTTCCTAAATTTTACGCTTGGTAGGAGACCTCAGAAGTCCTTCTGAGAAAACAGAGTTTTGAGGAAGACAGTTGAGATGTGGCCATATTGAAATGGCCATCTGATTCTCTGAAGAGCATTTGGGAAGTGATTTGTGAACTTGAAAGCGTAGGGTATAAAGCAAGGTTTCTCTCACATGCAACAATAAATTTAGCTTTTTCCTGAAATTTGAGCAGGGCTATTTTAGTTGGTTTGGATAGCACATAATGCAGTCATCTCACCCTAGTGCTTCAGAGGTGAATATAGTCTTACTGACAAGAACAGTAGTTGCTTGTTTGCTGCCGGTATTAGATTGCATGAAATTTTGTAATAATGCATAATAATACAGGAACTGATATATAGCAGGACATGCAGTTGTAAGGAGGCTCAAAAAAATGCACCCAACACCCAAGAAGTATAAAAATCCTGGAAAAGGGGTGTATAGATGAATGTTGTGCTTTATTTTAATTTTTAAAATGGTCTGGAGTGACATTTAGGCTGGATTCCAAAGTTCACTGGAATGAGCCTTTCCGTCGGTCCTCTAAGTAGCGCTGACTAAATTAAGAAATGCGAAGGCCCTTTAAATTCTTTGTGTATGACACTGGTGCTGTCATTCTTCTGCAAGTGTCCAGGACATGGGATTCCCAGCATGAAAACGTACGATACTGTGTGTAGCCGCAGAGCTGTAACACAGGTGGGGTGGAGCTGCCTGTACACAGGCTCACCCAGACATCAGGTGGTGGGGTGGGGTGGAGTCCAGGTGGATTTTTGTGCTGTTGTGGCAGCTAAACACTTCCTAGGCTAGGAATATAAAGTATATAAAGACTACGGGGGATATAAAAAACATCAAGATAAAACCGTCTCCCAAAATACCCCAGGAGGCAGAGAGGAATCTGCCTCTGGTTTCACCCTCCAGCATCTTTCTGTCTCTCAGAAGCTACAGCAGCATATACTGCCACGACAAAATTATTCAAAAGCACCGAATCCACTGGCTCACAAACAATTTTGGTCTCCGCAGCCATCCCAGCTGGCAGTACTGTCAGTCACAGCTCCTGAAGTCCTGCTGCCAGAGGCCTCCCTCTCTGGGCAGGACCCACCTGCCTCCAGTAGAGCCTGCTCATCCATCAGTTTCTCATTTGGAGAGCTGTGTGTGGCCCTGGAGGATTAAAAAAAAAAAAAAAAAAAAAATTCACGTGTCCAGTGAACGTTTTGAAGCAGCTTGCAAAAAACGCAAGAATCGGGTACCTTTAAAACGTAGTGAGCTTGTAAGGGAAACACTTAACTTGAGATCTGTTCCAGATGCTTCTGTAACTCTGTAATTGTCGTCATGGTGTATGAAGGAAAATAATCTTGGGACATCCTTCATGAATTAACTGCTGGCTTAGAGCCGCAACAAAATAACTTTGTTTTCAGAACTGTTTTCAAATATTTACTCATACCTCTGTACACAGCATACTTCAACATTTTACTTCAGTCATATTGGGGATTGAGAATCAAATGTTTTTAGTTATCTGTAACAATCTCTTTCTCTTCTTTTTTTTGCCCGTGAGTCTATTTGTTAATGTCTGTGCTTATTTGTAAGCACAAAAAGTTTAGGATTTGGCTAGATTCTTAGAGCAAAGATAATTTAAAAATAAAAAAAAGGGGGGGAAAAGAAAGCTTTAATACGTTGGATAGTTGGAGATGTGTGTTAATGCTCCAGTAGTCTAAACTAATGGTAACTTTTTTGCCAGATCCCATTTCTCTCATTTTCCTGGAACTGGAATGTTCTGGCTAGCATTCAAATTATGCCATTGATCTTTTTATGACACAAAATGCTGAGAATTTTCTTTAATTAATTCACATTGTCACATAAAGTAGAATCCCTCTAATTCACACAAGGCTTGGGAATCCATTCAGTTTGACTGAATTTTTGTGAATGAAGTGAGCACTTAACTAAATAAAGGAAAGGACCTGCAGTAATTTTTCAGTTTTGTAATGTACTTCTCCAAATTTGTCAATACATAACTGCTCTTGGTCTATTCTCAACGTTTCAAATAGTTCTTCCAGCTCTTCATTTGTACATCTAGGATCTAGGCTAGAAATAAGATTAGCCTCTTTGTGCTGCTTAACAAAATAAGGTTCTTCTGATTAGAAAATTGACTGTGTTATGAGAAGACTGGGAAATAAAAGCTTTTTTAAACACTTCATGTGGCTTTAAATATTACTTTATTTTTAGAAAAGGATCCGATAGCTTAATTTTTCTTTTCATTAGAATTTTGGGACTTTTTGCACACTGGGAAGTACTTAAAAGGAGACACTGCTGTGTTAGGCTTCTTAAATGCAGACTGAAAACTAAGGGCAGGTAGAGACCCTGTCAGAAATGACAGCAATCCCATTTTATACATTGTGTGTACGTGGACCAGAATTTCATTATGCCTTTCCTGAATTGGCAGCATGGTTCTCTCTTAAGAACTGGGATTTCAAATTGCAATTAAGAACAGCTGTCGTCCTTTCATTGGAAGTGTCTCATTGTGTTTAATGGTCGTCTTTTTTTTTCTTTTTATAGCAATTTATAACACACCAGGAAATGCCCATCTGCTATGCTAGAAGCCTTTGTCATGATTTTAGGTATAGCATAAACAAGGCTAATGTTTAAAGCCTTAAAGAAGCTTCAGTAAAATTCCAGCTCTTGTACCACCTTTAGAGGCAGAACATTTTCCACTGAATTTCTTTTTATTGGCAACTGAATTCTTCAACTCTGGGTACATCATAGTTAATTTAGTTTGGGTTATGAAAGATAAACTTTTTCATGTTATGAATCAGGAAATACTCAGTCTTAATATTTACTGTCTAGCACACTGAATAATCTTTTACTTATGTTTTGAATAGATAAGAGAGCTGGGACTGGGGTTTACAAACAAAGGTCTGAACTACAAAGACAGTTTAATTGTGGTCATTTCAGTAAATTAGTTAAAATCTGCATTTTTCTTGTATACACAGTTTCCTTTTATATAACACAAAAATTATTTTTTAGTTGCTAAACCTTGTGGAGTTCAAACTGCAACTGATCGTAATTACTCCAAGATGATTCTTAGTGAGCATGTATCCACAGGACCAAAAAAAATGTGTGCAGTTGACATCCTCCTTGAGTATCAGCAGACAAACCAAGGACGTAGATGAAATACATTGTCCCTGGAAATAGTCCATGTGGGTTGAACTAAAGCCTAGTGTTTGAGCAATCTGAAGAAGGCTTTTCATTTCTTGCTTTGACTATTCATGGAAAGAAAATTTTGGATATATATCCACAAATCTCATGCACAAACTTGAGCAAATGCCATTTTATAGAAGAAGCTGAGAAGCTTCTTCTGAGAAGCTATAGAGAAGCTGAGATAAGCTTTAGTGCCTACTTTGTCCAGGGGTTCATGAGAGGTACTTTATTTGGAAAAGAGAGCTGGGAGGCAAAGAATAAGTTATGTAAGGCTTCTTAACTTCTTAACAAACTACTTGGTTTGTTAAGAGGGCTTAAGAGTTACTTGCAAAATTAAAAAATTCAGTGACTCCTCCAGTAAAGTAGCAACATACCTATCTAATTACATAGTGTTGACATTGCCCATCAGATGTTTTCCAGATAATTGAATTACTTTTATGTGCAGTTTTGCCACTCTTGTCTCTGATAAACTTGCAGGCAGCTGCACGCTAGCTTTTGTGTTACAGAGCCTAGATTTCAAATCTGGTGATTAACAACTTTAGCTTACAAATAGCTATAAGGATGTGATAATACACCTATTTCTCCAGCATTGTAATATGAATTTGGTGGGGTGCTCGGCACTTTTTCTGGTGGCACACTGTTGCCTTCCATTGCAGTCTATTGCACTAACGTGTGGCTGACATTTCTTTACCCATCTCACCAGGCAGAGCTATAAAGTCACTCCAAGATTCATCTTTTTATGTGAGATGTTGTAGCTCTTAGGTACATGCAGCATACTAGAGTTTAGTTGTGCTACAGTATGCTATTGTCCTGTGAGATGAGACCTTTGAATGTGTGTCCCTTTCTATGAAATGAGTATGTGAAACTGGGCGCCTCACTTCACTGTTCCTCTTCCCCTGAGTACTGGAACATGTTTAATTACTTTAGAATAAAGGAATAAATTTATTTTTCATTTTCCAGTTAGCAGAGTGGAGCAAGCTTGTCTGAGAGAATTGCTACTTTTGCAATAAAATTATTTGCAACGAGAGAAGTCCCCGCATGAGCATGTGGTAGCAATGCAGACTTATTGTGGAAGCCAAAACTTGACTTGCTGTATCTCTGTTCTCACTGCATCAGGTGGAAATTACTTATTTCCACCTTCTGACTTCAGGGTGATGCTTCTTAGGGCTGCAGATAAAAGCAGGGTTTTCTTTTTGCGAAGCGAGAGCACATTTTTTGGCAACAACATGGAACACTGCCTGTTTGCTCAGTATTTTCCCATGTGAAATCATAAGAGCAGCTCTCCCCAGTCTGCCTCAGGAAAACCCCGCACCCAGTATAGCCCTATTGTGGTTTCATTTGCTAGATCTGTTTTGGTTTCATTTGCTAGATCAAGAAGTCGGTGGCATTTTTACATGGAGCATCTGTGCTCTGCTGCTGATTTGGACAAGCTCAAACTATAAGGCCCAAGGATACATCCTACTTCAAAAATAAATTAAAAAAGAAAAGGAAAAAAAGCAACTAACAGTATATTCCCATCTGTACAGGAAAAGCCAAGCTGTAGTGATCATCGCTCCTCTAACAGGATTATAGTCTTAAGTATTTCACTTAACTGTGTTCTGGGCGTGTTTCTTCTGAAATAGCTATGGATAATTGTAAGGACCGTGTGTTTAGCCACGATCAGTGTTTTAAAAATGGGAAATAATTGTTTCTCAGTGTTTTATTTTGATGGAATATGTATTATACTTAGCCACCTAAGTCAACGTGAATCACAGTTTTATTGGAGGAGTTCACTTTTAGCATGCTATTCACATGGTGAAGCAGCATACTCAAAGCATGTCTTGTTCTGCAGAAAAAGATTTCTTTTATGTAAAATTCAGTTGAAGCTGACATGATCTGAACAGGTGTGTTTGACTAGTAAACTTCCCTAATTTTCAGACACATGCTGTATTAGGTACAGAAACTAATTCAATTTTCTGTAAAATATTGAGAGTCTGAATATTTCACCGCAGAAAGGGAATGACTGTTTTTTCTTGCTCCCCCTTTTCCTCCCTGTCTCACCAGCCCTTCATTTCCAAATATATGCAAGAGTTCAGAGGTGCAATTCAGACCTGTTAGTATGTAGATGAAATAGTAAACTGGGATTTTAAAAAAGTTTGTGTCCTCTAGTTAAACTCTGACAGAAGCCAAGCATGGAAAATCAGTTTGTACCTCTCTTTCCTTACCGTCCCCTTCAGCTGTCTGACCCCTTGATATTCCATTTAAACTGGGGAACACGCTTGTTAATGGAATTAATCCTAAGTTTTACAAAGCCAACCTCAGGGACTGCAATGCTTCAGAAGGTCCACGGAGAAATGTGGGTCTCTTGCCACCAGCATTTCTGGTGTGCCATGGAACTGCTTCCCTTGCAGGTGACCACGTGCTTTTTTAGTGCAGTCAGGCTGGCAGTTCAAGGAAAAGTCTGGAGCTTCTTACAGAAAATATGGCTACCAAAAAGGTTCAGCATATACTTTTGCAGTAAACCCACTGAGTGTAAGGAGTTGGCTGGTTTTGGCAGTCATTAAATCAAACGTGCAAGTGCTGATTTATCCTATGAAATAAACTACATCTAATTAAATAAGTTTTTAAATAAATGAATAGAAAACACTTCTTGTACTTCCCTTCAAGGATATCATGGCCCAGTAAAATTATTTTTTTTTGTAAACAGAAATGCCTTTTCCCCCAGGAAACACAAAATCCTTGCAGTGCACGTTACAGCAAACTGACTTGCTGTAGGTCTGCAAGAGGCCAACCTGTGTCCTCCTGTGTGAGCATGTGGAAGGTGGTTGGCTGCCTTGGGTAGCGCAGCCCGGTATGTGGGGTGAGAGATTGTTTGGGTTACAAATTCATCTTGTTAATGCTGTGCCATGGAAATGGGAGTTACTCGTTCATGCTGGACCCACGGGCTGAGTATTAGTATGGGTGAGGAGGTGATGGTTACGTGGCATCCAGCTGGCTGATGTAATTTCAAGGAATGGGACTAGACAAGGGGGAATCCAAGCCAAGATGCTCTTCTGAAAAGCTCATGACATGGACATCCCCCGCCTTGGCTTATGTGCATATTCACTTCAGCTGACAACAAGAACCTGCTCCAAATAAGAGTTCACTGTTTTAATTCCCTTCTTTCGGCAAACCAAGTCACGAGTTATACCTGTTGTTTGTCTGCAGCTGCAGGTGTTTATGGTGTGTACAGCTGGTGCTGGTCCACATTAGTTCAATTTGGTATGCCCTAGTGGGCTTTCCATGGTTAACATGTTATCAGGACAGGAGATGGACCTGTTGGCTTGGTTATCTGCAGCACCAAAGCTCTGCCCACTGCTGCACTCTTCCATCATATTACATTACTTTGGAGGACCCAACCTTGAACCCATGCCCAGGTCACTCTCCTGACAGTCTGCGGGGCATATTTCACTGCCAGCTTACAGGACCGAGCTGTTGAATGTGATGTGGACATACTTACTGGGGCTGATAGTGTTTGCTAAAATTTAGAGAGAGAATTTATTTTGTAGTCTAGATTAGAAAGTGGCACGGTCATCCTCAGCTTCAGAGATCCTGTCTTCCACCGGCTGAGGGAAAATAATGCAACAGCTGGGTCATAGGCTCCTGGTAAAAGGCGTTTCTTGTTTTCCGTCGTACTAATGTGCAGCTCTAAACGGATGCTTTAGATGTTGAAACAGGCAGAAAATCATAGGCTGCGTTTTTGGCTTTTGTGTACAGTGCTGGGGAAAGACCACTGTTGGTTTTCAAAAAATTACATTTTTTTTTGACTGTCAGTCAGTAAAAAGGAAGTGATCAAAATCGATAAAGCCTCCCGCTCTTTGCTTGGAGGGGAGCTGTGTGCTGTCGTGAGAGAGGGAAAAGGATTGGGGATGGATTGGGCTGCGGTGAGCTGAGAGGTTGTGCAGGCATGGTATTTGGGCAAGGAGCATTGGCTGGACCTCTCTGTAGGAAGGTTTTGAGGCGAAGTCCATTGGACACATGTGAAATCTGCTTCATCCTGAGAAAGACAAGGTTTTCAGAAAGAACATTTTCTTCTTTTTGTCCAGACCTCAGAATATTGGCCTGAATCAACTCTTCTGCTAAACCTGCAGTGTGTATATGAGCATCAGAGGGTATATGATATTCCCAGCCTACTGGAACAGAAAATAAATCTCTGGCTTAATATTAGGCTGTGTTTTAAAGTATTTTACTCGTGAAAATCAAGAGTGGCTTTGTCTGTCCTCTTTGCCCTCCCTTCCCCTCTATCCCTTTCCTTCCATAAATTATGGCTGCTTCTTACAAATCAAATGGGTTGATTTACGCCGCTTTGGGCTTCATTCTGCATCTAATAACGTCACAGTTGCTAATGTGAATAACAAAGTAGGGAAGCGTATGCAGGAGGTACCCTTCTGCTGTGTATATTAGCCACATAGTATTGTTGATAAAACAGGTTTCTGTGCTCACCAGGAAAATAAAATTGGAGAATATGAATAGGAGAAAAGACTTTCCATCTGTCTTAGCACACCTCTTTATCCTGGTGTTTAAACTTGTTTTATTTTGTTCCTGATTGGTGTTTTTCAAAGAACAGCTGCTTGCCTGTGAAGGTCTGTCCTAGCTGATGCTCCATCAATTTAGCTGTTACTTTATTCACTCCAATGGCAGGCTAATCAAGCTTTTCTTTTCAAGTGTGTCAAAGTGCTGAACATGAGACAGTTTGTAATTATGGAAAATGGGAGTTCACTTTTTATCCTTAGGGCAATTAGATTAAATGATTCTGCACTATGAGCTAATACTATAAATAATCTCTTATGGTTGTTTTTCCTGAATGGTGAATTTTCCACTGAGTTTCAATGGGTGGGGGGAACGTATATAGCAAATAGTGATGATTTACGATGTAAAGCCTCAAAGCACTGTATCAAATGTGCTTCTGCTGTTCCTAGCTCAGTTTGTTAAGAATTTTTATACCCAAGCAAACTGTGATTCTGATGTTTTCCCACTGCACGTTGTGAGAGGAGGAAATAATTTTTTTTTGCTGTTACCCTGTTACTGAGCACTTCTATGCATTCAGAAAGAAAAGGAAGGAACTGAAGTGATGCTCTCAATTAAACTTGAAAGAAATAATATAAATTACATTTTTATGCAAAATTTACATTAAAAATGTATGTACAATTTACATTTTACTGCTGTTCTTTTTAGTCTAGCATAGTGTATAGTCTTTGATAAGCACTGACTTCTCGTATGCTGCCGGTGTGTTTAGACACAGTTGAGCTGAAAGCAGGGCTCTGCTTCACGAGGAATTGGGACGGTCAAGAAGAGAGGTTTTCTTAATTTACTTTGAAAGTAGCAAATGAGTTGGCAGTTGCAAGCCAAGATTAAGCAACAGATGTTTTAAAATGGGGACTGAGACACTCAGAATCAAAGCAACAGCCAGTGAAGATGGGGTGAAGGGAATTGACTCAGTGCATGAGAAAAGCAATTGGAGGGAGTTTAAGATAGTGTTAACTAATTACTGTTAATTGAGAATGCTAAGGGAAATAAGAGGAGGAAAGAAGTACTGACAGCTGGCGAATACTGATCCTTATGATTTTGGCTTAAAGGAAAAAGATGGTAGAAGAGAAGAGCTGCTCCTGTGAGCTGAATTTAATGACAATAAGAGCAAGGTTTTTACCCCGGTGTAATTGTGGGTGCAATCTTGAGTGTTGAAATGAAGCGCTAGCCATTGATGCTTGTTTTGGGGTGAGTGAGTGGGAACCTTGGGCCTGTCTCTTCCTGACCCTGGTGTTTTGTTAGAGCATAGAGATGCTGTTGTGCTGCTGAAAATTACCAGAGCCCTTTGGAAACCCCCCTTGGAGGCCTATTTGCTGTATCCCTTTGTTAGAAGTTTTGGGTTAGGACTTTGTGACAGATCTGGCCATCTGGAGCTGTGTGGCTGAAAAAGCTATGCTATAAAAAAGCAGAGCCTTCTTACTGAGCTAGGTGTGGGTGGCGTTTCAATTTCAAATTGTTTCTATACTTAAGTCTTAGCTAAAAGAGAACTCCAGTAAATATTTCTGTGTTTGTTGTGGTAGGCAGATGTCGTCTTCTTTCATGAAAACCTAAAAATCAAAGGCGAGCTTATTATAAGGTATGGTAAATGACACTGCTGACACACTCACCAGCTAATTGAAAACACATGGTTTATAACTGCTTTTTATACTACAAACTATTCTAAAATTTTACTTAGGCTCTGTAATTGTGAGGTGGCGCAAAGAGTGGTATGTGGTTTAAATCTATAGTTGCAAATGTTGACTTTACAGAGCCATGTTTCTTAATGTTGCTAAAAGGACAAGCATAGAAGGATTCTTTGTGGTCTACGTATCATTAAAATGTGTTAAACTAAAATGACCTTAAATGAAATTATTTAATCTGTTTGTAACAAATAGGGAATAGCATGAAATTATATTTTTGGAACAAATAGAGTTTGAACCAAAAGACTCAAAGTTGGGGTTGTTTTTTATTACAAAGGTAAAAGGCAGTAATAGATAGGAAGGACTCTGAGGTGTAATAGTGTGCCATCAAAGTCGACACGACAAATTAATAGATCTGTCCTTTTCTTTGAGCTAAAGATCTTTGTTCAGGCTCTGACATAAATGTGTCTAATGCTGTTTATGCAATGCCAGAAAGACAAAGAAATCTTATTTAAACAAATTCTTGGTTATGGCCCCTCCAATTGAATTGTTGGAGCAGCGGTTGAAATGTCAGAGGTAAATTTTAGAACACTTCTACTAGGTAAGTTTTGATAAGTATGTATGCAAAACTTCTTTTGAAATGAGTCAATTTTTTTTTTTCTTTCGTCTGTAGTAGATAATAACTGATATACTTGTGAAGCATCAGGCTTTGCTGGGTTGAGTAGAAGGTTGGAGGAAAAGATAATGTATGCCAAGCATCTCTGATTAGATTGGATAAAACCAGAACTGGATGGAATCCCACTCTCTTCTCCAACTTCAGAGGTCTCGTTGCAGTATTAGGCTCTCTGTTTCTCTGCTGAGGGAGGAGAAAAAGCATGATTTGGTGTTTTTAGCTATGTGGTGCAGGCAGCATTAATAAATACATCAGGCAGTAAAATATATTTTGACAGAGGCTGTTGGAAAACTAAAATTCAGTGTATTAGAAAAGATGAATGGTTCCTAAGCTGATTAACTCATAACTCAGTATATCAACAGAGAGAATACTTTCTCTGTGCTTGATGCTGACTTCATTTTCCGGTGTGAAACTACTGCCAAGAAAGTTGTTTCAACAGTGAAATACTTGTTGATGGCTGAGATTGTCTGAAGGACAAAAGGCACAGAATGAGCCATACAATCTGTAAGTTTGAAAACCGTCTCAGAGTCTTACCTTCCTGCTGAAAGCCAGTTTCCTGAATCAAACGCATGGAAACCATGGCATTAGTATTGATGTTCTCTCACATGGCCCCTGAATGGTCAATGCAGTTTTCTCTTTCCTCTTCATTCTCCTGCTTCACCGCCCCCCACCCCCCCCCCACCCCACCCCTTGCAAAAAGGAATGTAATGTGTGCTGGTATAAGCTTTTCTGAGTGCCGTGCATTGTACTCTTCAATTTACAAGTATATCTGCAGCAGCGTTCAACAATTATTCATTTCCTAAATATGTCCTGTAAGAGAGTCTGGTAAAGTGTTATTGCTACTGTAGTTTGGATTCTGGAGAGTAAAGTGGATGCCAGAAATTGTGTCATGGTCTCTGAGCAGCAGCAGAATTTTTTTTTTTTTTTTTTTTTCTCCAGCATGTTGGCCACATCACAAATTGACTTTGTTGTAATGCTAAAAACATTACAGCCTGCTGCTTTCTCATAAACACATTTTCACCTCCAGTTGAACTACTGAGTTCAAATGGTTCAATCATCATAGCAGTATAAAGTTTTGAGGGATCAGTCTTAATTTGGGTTCAATGGTATATGTATCAAAAGGAGTTAATGACCTTTGATCATGGTTGTTAAGTGGATGGCCCAAGCATCTGTGCAGAGAGAAGAGTTGTAATTTAGTGCCTTAGACAATGCAAGTTGGTGAGAAAAGCAGTGAGAGAGATGGGGCCCTGGATTGGTCATACAACTAGACAGGCAGATGTGCTGCAGGAGAGAAGAGGACAGGAGGGACACAGAGGGGGGAATCAGTGACATGAGCATCATTGGCGAGAACTAGGGAGGGAGGGGAAGGTGTGATTATTTAAGTAGTAAAGGAGCCATAAGGTATTTCATTTACCTATTTTCCAATCTTTTCAGAATACCACTCGCGTGGTATGCTGGTCTCTTGCAGGATGGCTGAGCTGATAACATGATGCAACCATAAAAACAAACAAGCAAACAAAACCAAAACCCAAATAAGCAAATATGAGTCTTATACTCATGAGGGATGAGGAAATATAAATGGTGTTATACAGGCATGTGATGATTAAACTGGGGACAATATGACATGTTCTCCATAAACTTTTTGGGGCAGAGAAGCCAGAAGGAAGAACTGCCTGAGCTAAGGGACAGTGGTAGCAAAAAAGAAATAAGTGTGAACTGTTTTCAGTATATGTAGGTTTAATGTTTGACGCTTTCAAGCTGCAGCAATAGCAGTCTCTAGAAAAGGCTCTGCGTGGCTCTCACTACTTGCCTTGTGTTGTCCATGCTACCCCTAACTAGTTTCATTACAAAGAGCTTGCTTACCTACAAAGGGGCTGTGGTTGCCTGTGAAAGCACTATATGGCTACGTTATTCAAAACAAATACTTGATCTATTTGTAGTTATCAGCTGAATGCAAAGCTCCTGAACTGTCATAGAATAAAGAATCAAGTTTCTAAAAGGTGCATCGAACCTGCAACGATTATGCATTTTATATTGATCTGAGAGTTCGTTTCTGTTTTTCATACATGGTTTGTTTACTGTAAAAAATAAACAGTACCCACTTTTAAGTACATACAAACACTAAGTATTTTACTAGGTGCAGTAATCTAACAAAGCTCTTGGTCTGTTGAATGGATGTTTATTTCATGTAAAAATATGCCATGTTTGGCTAACAGATTTTTTCTTTAAGTTGTGTAATGCAAGTGTGCCTTTCTATTTGGATTTTGCTTTTACGTCCTTTTTCAGATACTACTTGCTTAAGTTTTTCCAAGGGATTCTGATGCTCAGTTTCAGGAGTCCTTTACTCCATGAACTGAAAAATGCAGTTGAAACAAAATCAATACTACTCTTTCTCTGTGTCAAAATGACTACTAAAGAAAACTAAATATAAGTAACACATCTGCATTTCTCCAAAATATATGTTGCTGCATGGCAACAAAGCACCTCTGGATTCAAACTGCAGCCCAGTAGTTTCAGGGTCATGGTGTTCTGAACTCCATGGAAAGACATTTTTGGTACAGGAAAGCTGTTGGTTCTTACTATGTGCTTTAATTTCACTACATGACATCACCCTTGCTGGGTTAAGAACACACTTACTGGGAAACACTGCTGCATATTTATGCAAAAGTCCAGCAATACCCGAATGCTTAAAATGCTCAATATTTTATAAGGTTCTGAGATGTCTTCATACTTTCTGGAGTAGAAATTGCAGCTTATAGTATTGTTAGTGCTCAGGATTCTCCTGTTCCCTTTTTCTTAAATGTCTTCAGACAAAACACGCCCTGTTGATGCATTGACATTTTGTTCAATGAAGATTGCTACCTAAGTTTGCCTGAAATTTTGTGAATTTGTTTTGAGCTTGCAATCTTTAGAATAACTTATAGATTGTGCTTGCTTGTCGCTGGAGAAAGTCTAAATAAGCCACTGAGAAAAAGTATCCATTTTGCTTCTGTGGGTCTTTATATTCTGAAGAGTGAATGCTTCACCACTTACAGAACATTAGGACTTGGGGTTTTTTTGTTTGTGTGGTTTGGGTTTTTTTGTTGTTGCTGTGTGTGCTGTCCCCCCCTGCCCTGGGATGTGAAGGACAGATTGTAATTATTGTTGGTATTTGTTTTATCTAATTCTCAGTTGACTCTTTCTTACTTTGCAGCTTTGCTCTGTCAGATGAAGCATACAGATCTTTAAGGGACCAGGACAAAGACCAGTGTATCCTTATTACAGGAGAGAGTGGAGCTGGAAAAACAGGTAATAAGCAGTTTTGGTCTTATTCAAAAACATTCAGACTTATTCAGAGTCTTGCAAAGTGATGCTAGCATCTGTAAGAGTTGAGAGATACTGGTATCTTTTTGTGCCTGGCAATTGCAGAAAATGAGTGCTGTCACACTTGTTGCTGTAGGTGTGAACTTACATAAACTAGTGTTTTTTCACATTGTCACCATGATGCAGTCCTATCGTGTTTTAATACCGTATCCTCATCAGTATGCAAAGTCATACTAAAATAATGCCGGTTTGTGATAAGATTACTGCAAGGGCTAGAAAACTTTTAGGCTCTCCCTGTGGGAAACATGAAGATGGAGAAAACTGAATGCTCTTGGTCTTCTAGACTGGAAGACAATCCTTTGATACTTTTGCATGTCTCTTAATAATATACATTTAAACTGGATTATGCCATTTATCCAAGGAAAATAAATAATAGTAGCTGATTACTTTGGAAATTTCATCAGTCTTTTGCATGCTGTGCTCAGCTGCAATTCTAAGATTGGCTTGTGTACCAGAACTCTGTGTTTCTCAGGCAAAGCTGAAATTACTTTGAAAATGACTGCTAATTTTTAAACTGGAATGGTAGAAATCAAGTGAAGATTGCATAACTGCAGAACATTTTAGGTAGACCTTAAAAAAGAGAGAAGCCAGTTATTTTCTGAAATAATTTAAAACTGAGGTGACTTCCAAAAGACACAGTGGGTAGGAACGCATACATCTGTTTCCATGTAATTTAAGGGATTTTTTCCTTTGAATCTGAGAAAATGTGGAGCTTTGTATGCTTATACTGAGCAAGACTTAAAGTGGGTAACAAGAAGCTGCTTTCCAAGCCTTTTGTGAAAAAGTGTAAAGCGTAGCCTTCATCTTTTTTTTTTTCTTTGTCTGATTTGTGACGTCCAATTGAGAGGTCTTGAAATCTTGTAATATATCTTTTTTTCATTTCAATAACATGAAAACACATGTGTGTTCAGTAAAAGTGTATATTAAAATAATCAAGTCTTGATTGTTAGGGATTCTGTCTAGGAGTTCAAACTTTAGAAAGGAGTTCTGTAGTGATGTAGTTTAATGCCTTGATTTCCTCAGGAACTGTGAATTATCAAGCACCTCATACAACTGAGGTCCACCTTTTATTCATTTATTTATTCAGCTGAAAGGTGTAGCAGTGGTTGAGTTTCTGAACTGCTCTATTTGTAGAGAATATTCTGGTAGATTCAGATTTGTATAGAGATTTTGACTGTTCTGTAATTTTCATAGCCATATGGGACATAATATGAATTATTCCTTTATAAAGGTAAGTACAGAATAATACAGGGTTTGAAATTCAACTCAATAATCGACTCGGAATCTGTGCTATTCTCTCTCTAACATTTGATGTAAATACTGTTGCTGAAATGGGGCTATTAGCTGAGAATTCAGGTTTCCATTGAAAAAAAAAAAAAAAAAAAGCGGGGGGGACAGGGAGGAAGCTCCTGGAGTTGAGGAAACAAACTTATTAGTACAGATCTTATATAACTCTGCTTTAGAGTTTTGGTAGCCAGAACACTTGACATGTTTAGGCTGGAAGAATTGAAACTGAATTGCTGTCAGTTGGGTTTTCTTATTTACGTCCAATTTTGTTCTTTTTTCACTGCACATTTATATTGCTAATCGATAGTAACATTGTGGAAATCTTTTTAGATGACAAGGTGATGATTCCCTTCCTGGTGTCTTTATTGGACCAAACAGAGTTCCTAATAAAAGAAAGGGCCTTCATTTTCTTTCAGGGATGTTCAAAGCCTATCTTGAAGTCATTGTGTGTTGTCTTAAGGCATATTATTTTATAATACCTTATTTGCGGCTTCAGTGCTTTCTTGTCTCAGTGATTGAGTAGCTCTACTTAAAGATGTTGGCAGTTTTAGGACATATTTCAAATCAAATAACTTGGTAATTCCAAGCTCTGAAGGGAATGGTTTCTTAAAAATGAAAGCTGGGTTTGAGATGTGATTAAAGGAGATGGGAGGCCTTATGGACACACCTATAGTTCTTGCTCCTTACTTGCCTCCTGTGTTGCAGGTTTGCTCAGTTTTCTCTATGATATGGGATAGTAACTTAATTCTAGCGAACAAAGTTGATTAAATAGGAAAGAATCAAAATCCAAGGGGTAGCTTCTTGCTAGTCAGTTCTTTCCTGAAATGAAACCCTTAAACTTGTAACAGATCTCTGAAGAACAAGTAATGGGGTTTTTATGACCACTGCGTTGAGTTGATAGGGATTCCAGCTGTTAGTAATTACATTGTATATCAGTTGATATTGCCTCAAATTTCACTATCTTGCATCATCCTAAACATCACAGACTCTGTTTATAAACAGAATCTTCTTTCAGCTGCTCTTTGTCCTGACCAGCAAAAACATAAGGGTTGGATGGATTATTTAATATTTGTTTCTGTCTGTATATGGGTGATTGACACCCATATGAACCCAGCTTTAAGAGTCCAAAAATTGTTCCAGACTTTGTTAAAAGTTTGTACCTTCAAATTAGTTTAATTGTTTAAATGAATGCTTCACTTTCTCTATTGATTATACTTTGAAACAGACTGCATAATGTTGTGTGATTTTTGAATTGCAGTTACTCATTTACTTGTAGTGTACTTTGCAGTTGTAATTACATGTGTATAGTGTTGTATGTTTACACTTGTGTTATTGTGTATCTGCTGTTAGAAACTGATTGCATTTTCTGTCTTGAAACTGCTTATTTTTTCAGGCTATATAAAAACATTTCCAACATGTCAGCTAGGGAGAATGTTCTTTCCTTACTGAATGCTTCTTACTGAGGCTAAATGAAAAAGTAGCAGTTAATGTGCCATATCCACTGGTGGCGGCTTTAGCTTGGGAGGGCTTTAGGTATTTAAGTCAATAGGACTGCTGATATAGTGGCATGGGTCTCATAGCAGGATATGCTCCTTTGTCATTTCCAGATGGTACAACAATGTAGAAGAAAACTGAAATGAAATGTGGTTACAGTTCCTGTCTGGCATGGTGAAAATGTGATGGAGATTGATTCTACAAATCATTTTATAACCTATTTGCCAATACTTATCACTGTTTTATTTTGCTCTTCCCCCACAGAGGCGAGCAAACTTGTCATGTCATATGTAGCTGCTGTGTGTGGAAAAGGGGCAGAGGTTAATCAAGTAAAAGAACAACTTTTGCAGTCAAATCCAGTTCTTGAAGGTAAGAATCTCATAGAGCATGTATGAGTGTATTACTTTTGTGTGTACCGGCTTTCCTGCTGAGCTGGTTTGGAAAACTGTATCTGTTGTTGTTCCGTTGTTATTTGGTGTCCAAAAGCATAGGAGATGCTTTCTCTGAAGACAGCTACAAGATTTTGTTCGGTTACGGAGGGGTTTTCTTGATAATACGAGGAACTACAGGCCTGTCAGCCTGACCTCAGTGCCGGGGAAGGTTATGGAGCAGATCACCTTGAGTGCCATCACGTGGCACGTACAGGACAACCACATCATCAGGCCCAGTCAGTGTGGGTTTGTGAAAGACAGCAGGTCCTGCTTGACTAAGCTGATCTCCTTCTATGGCAAGGTGACCCACTTAGTGGATGAGGCAAAGGCTGTGGATGCTGTTTACCTGGACTTTAGTAATGCCTTTGACACCATTTCCCACAGCATTTTTCTGGAGAAACTGGCTGCTCGTGGCTTGGATGGGTATAGTCTTTGCTAGGTTAAAAACTGGCTGGCTGGCCAGGCCCAAAGGATTGTGGTGAACAGAGTTAAATCCAGTTGGCGGCCGGTCACAAGCAGTGTTCCCCAGGGCTCAGTATTGGGGCCAGTTCTGTTTAATATCTTTGTCAATGATCTGGATGAGGGGATTGAGTGCACCCTCAGCAAGTTTGCAGATGACACCAAGTTGGGCGAGAATATTGATCTGCTTGAGGGTAGGAAAGTCCTACAGAGGGATCTGGACAGGCTGGATTGATGGGCCAAGGCCAATTGTATGAGGTTCACCAAGGCCAAGTGCTGGGTCCTGCACTTGGGTCACAACAACCCCATGCAATGCTACAGGCTTGGGGAAGCGTGGCTGGAAAGCTGCCTGGCCAAAAAGGACCTGGGAGTGTTGGTCAACAGCCGGTTGAATGTGAGCCAGCAGTGTGCTCAGGTGGCCAAGAAAGCCAACATCATCCTGACTTGTATCAGAAATAGTGGGGCCAGCAGGGAGGTGATTGTGCCCCTGTACTTGGCACTGGTGAGGCTGCACCTCGAATGCTGGAGCGTGTCCAGAGAAGGGCAACAAAGCTGATGAAGGGTCCAGAGCACAGGTCTTATGAGGAGCAGCTGAGGGAACTGGAGTTGTTTAGCCTGGAGAAAAGGAGGCTGAGGGGAGACCTTATTGCTCTCTACAACTACCTGAAAGGAGGTCATAGCAAGGTGGGTGTCAGTCTTTTTTTCCCCAAGTAATGAGTGATAGGACAAGAGGAAATGGCCTCAAGTTGTGCCAGGGGAGGTTTAGATTGGGTACTAGGAAAAATTTCTTTACAGAAATGGTTGTCGGGCATTGGAAGAGGCTGCCCAGGGAAGTGGTTGAGTCCCCATCCCTGGAGGTATCTGAAAGATGTGTGGATGTGGTGCTTAGGGACATGGTTTAGTGGTGGACGTGGCAGTGCTAGGTTAATGGTTGGACTTGATGATCTTAAAGGTCTTTTCCAACCTAAATGATTCCATGATTCTATGAGAAGAAAATTGTTTCCCTTATGAAGCGAGAGCTTAGGAAGTTAGGTCATATTTCCCAGACTCCTCATGCTGCTCTCTGAGGGCATACCCTTTCTTAGCCCTGCCTTGATGATGCTTGGCTCTATCAAAAGACTTAACTTCAGTTCAGTCCCTCTGATTCATTTCCTTCCAAATTATATTATTATAGTCTCTAGTAAACAAACAAGCCCTCTAAAGCATTATTTTTCTTTTAGGAAAAAAAGCAAGTGAAGAAACAGATCTTAGAAGAAACTAAGCCAATCCATATGCATGCATGTTGTTCCCTGAGACTTATTGTTCCCTGGGTCTGCTGACTCTGTTGGCCTGTCTTCCTGACCACTGCCTTTCCTGCTCTCCTGCTCTCCCATGAAAGACTTTTTATTTTTTAATTAGTCATTTTAATTTAAAGATGTTGGCTGCCAGAAACAGGATCTTCATTTTTCCTGGAGATAGGATATATGATCCTCAAAGCTTGCAGTTTTGTCCCATTGTCTAATAATGGCCTTCAGAAGTGCCTTGGTTAGCACTGACTTATTTAGGTCTATTGTGTTGATTCCTGGCTCAGCCTTTCCCACAGTTCTCTAAGCTATTGTGGTGCCGAGACGAATTCACATGACTGCTGTACAATAATTTTGCATTATGGACAGATGATATGCAGTGTTTGTAAGACTGTTGAGTGTCAACGTTTTATTTGTTACCTAGCTATCTATACATATATGTGAGGATTTTGAGTCTATAGGGAGCAAGCACTCTACTTATTATACAAGTGAGAACAGAGCGGGGAAATAAAAAAAAAAAGAAGGGGAAGGGAATGCAAAAGTGGGCTGAGAGCAGTGGTGAACTGGATGGGTAAAATGTGGTCATTGACTGTACACAGACCAAAAATTGTAAGCAAACATTTGTAAAGAAAGGGTGAAATGTTAAATTTTAAGAATAATAAAAAAGCTGGATAAGCCTTTCTTTGGTGATCAGATATGTTCCACTTAAAGCTGAATTGGGGGGATTGCAATCTTCCATTGTTTTGGATTCACAGTGAAGAGCTGTGTTGCTTTTATCACTGTCCCTGGAAGGCAGATTTCAGATGTAGACAGAAATAGCATGGGAATTATGGAGGCTTTTCTTGCCAAAGCTAGGTTTCTGCTCAGGGACTGCCAAATTGATTGGATTGCTTTTCCTTTGTGAATCTTTGTTTTAATGCAAGAGGAATAGAGTAAGCTTACAGAAGAGTGCCTTATTATTTTAAGGTATTATTTATTCTACATGGTGCAGTGGTAACTGCTTTTTGGAAGGTAGGCCACTGGATTACTCCACGAGGCTGCTGAGCAAGCCTGGCTGCTTATATACATTTTAGACAGAAATTAAGCATTTGTGGTTAGTTTTGTTTTTCTTTGGTTACGTAGTTCTGTTTCAGTCGAGCTGCAGTGCAAGAAAATGACATAAACGTTACATATGCATAATTTATCTTATGGGCATTATTTTTTTTTTTTTAAGTACAGTTGCTACTGTAAATTAACTTTTAGAAACAATGAACTTAAGGGAAAACTGAGGAATGTGTCTTGTGCTTTATAATAGAACGTTTGTGCTTGATTCTGTGCAGTTATAAATGACTCTACTGTTCAGCGCTGTGTTTAAGAAAATGCAGCTCAGAGATTTGGTTGTTGAAAAGATGATTTATTGCAGGGCATAAAGATTTTAAAAACAATTCTTTCACTTATCCTTGGCCTTCAAGAGCAACAAACTTTCCCTTTTGGCTTCAGTTCTTTGATCAAGAATAAGTCTACTCATGCAAGTTTGTTGAAGCCTAAAAGCATGTACTTATTTCTGTCCAAAAAACATTGACTTGACTTGATCTTTGAAAATATATATTCTGTATAAATAGATGCTAGGATAAATAAAGTCTCCTGTTGGAGTAGGAGTGCCATACTTAATAATGCAGGGGACACTCCTGTTTGACTCGGGGTGCTTTGACCTTGTGTGATGTTAAGAGCTTGAATTGTCCTCCAGCCTAAGTTCTTGTCCTGCCTATATTCTAAGCTGGTGGCTGCCCATCTGAACATGGCCCTGGGAAGTCCTCTCTTGGAGAGCTTTCATTGTCAGAAAACTTGAGCTAAAGAAATTAAAACCAAACTAGTTTAGTTCAAGCTGAAGAGAGTGTTTTAAACTTTCTTTGTAAATCAGACATTTCAGCTGATTAATATTCAGCTTAAGCTAGGATAAATGTGTTGGAATGGTGTAAATAAATCGGTTTCAAAGCATTGATTAAACTGTCCTATGCAAACAATTTTTAAGTGTCATTCTGTAATTTCTTCAGTGCTGGCCTCCATCTTTTACCATCTTCAGTTCTGGGAACTAAGATTCATTTCTTCCTCTGAGTTGAAAAGAAAGAAGTATTTCCTATATTTAAAGTTATTTGGGTAATAAAAATTTAAATTTGATGATTCAAACCCCAAGGTTATATGCTCAATCCAGGTGCAGTTTTGTCCTTGAATCATCTCCCCTTGTATGTTTTTCTTTGACTTCTGTAAATAAAGGAAGTGTTGAGACAAAGCTGCTTTGGACTTCCATAGGTGTTTTCTCATTTGTGATCTTGTCTGTCACACTGTGTCTATCCCCAGTGACTGATACCCATGCAATGAATAGGGTACTGTTTCTCAGAAGTCTATGATTCCTTTAAATATATAAACAGTCAGAGATAATTTAGCATTTAAATATTTTTTACTGATAGATTTGGTTGTTATATTTGTTTTTCTCTTTCCCCAGCTTTTGGAAATGCCAAAACTGTGAGGAATGACAACTCCTCTAGATTTGTAAGTATTTGCTTCAAGGCTGAATTTTAATTTATTTTAGGGGAGCATGTTATATTGTTGGCTGTTTCTGTTTTACCTGGTATCAGCCATCAAGGCATCTGTAAGGAGGGAATGACTAATTTGGAGAGAGAACTTTCTTGTAGTTGCCTGAGGACCGTGATGTTTGGAGAAGGCAAACACCTTCAGTAGCAATGATTATTTCATTTTGTACACTTGAGCATGTTCTCCTTCCCCAATGTGTTAGTAGTGCATTATTAGCAGGCACTCCTGTTTTTAAAAGATGTTTCACCACCTTGTCAGAAATCTTGTTTTCTGATGTGGGCGTAGAGTTCTATGCAGAATCAAAGTAGAGGTTAAAAAAAATTAGGATGTGACAGTGTGTGACCGGATGAAAACATAATTACAGTGCAGCTGGATTCTTTAATTTTCTGGCACTGGTGGCTTTAAAGTCGGTGACCGTGTGCCTAGCAACTGGTCTGCTTAGCAAGTTGATCTTTCTGTGTGATCTCATTTTCCGTCTATATGTATGCTTTTTTTGTTTGTTTGTTAAAATTCCGACTTCAGGTTCTCATTTTCTCTCTGTGATGTTTCAACCTGTGTTTACAACTTTAGTTTTAATGTAAGCATTTGTAATGTTACTTTTTTGCTTGTATTCTTTATAAACAACTGATTGAGTTTTGGGGTTTTTAGCATGAAACTGAATTTGAAATTACAGGCATTGATTGCAAAAAAAAACCAAACCCACCCAAAAAAAACACAAACCAAACCAAAAAAACCCCAGAAACGAGAGTTGGGAGATTCAGAAGTGTGAGTATTCACCATAGTTTCTCCTGCTAAAATCAGAAGACTGAATGCAACTTTGTAATTTGCTCACTTGCGTGCAGAAGAGTAATATAGAGGGAAATGTGGAAAGTAGACAACGGAAGACAAATTAGTACGCTGGAAAAATGGTGCATTGCAAATAAAAGTGCATGGGTAAAAGCCTGAGATATGGTGACACTGAAGAGTGGCTTTTTTTCCACATGGGTGACTTCTCTCCCCTTCCCGTCTGATCCTCGAGGGTTGCCGATGTCGTTTCCACACGGCTATGAATGCTCTTTCTGTGGCTGTCATTGCCCCTACGTGTGAACAGAGCGAAGGGTCTTCATTGCAGGCCTTGCAGGCTTCACAAATGTCCATGCAAGCAAGGTCAGGGCCAAAATTTGAGGCACTGTAGAAAATTTTTTTGGATAGAAAGGGTAGAAAAACTGCAGCTGTCAGAGATGACGTACTACAGAAAGGAGGAGGAGACAGAGACGAGGAGAGGTGCCATTTGCAAACAGAAGTCTTTCCAGGACAAAGTGCAACCAACTAGTATTTTGCCTTTCAAGTCCTTCCTTATAAACACAAAGCTAAAAATACTTTTGGAACCATCCAGCTGGCCCAGTCCTTGGGAAATTAAAGTTTCATTATCTGATTTAATTCTTTATCTCTGAAATTTGAATCAGCTCAGAATTAACTTCAAACAAGAAAGCACAAATACTGTCCTGTCTAGCCTGCCTCAGCTGCCAGCAAGGAGAAGAATAGAGTTTAAGTAGAGTCAAGCCAATCTGGACAAAATACCCAGTAAATGAAAAAATATCTTTGAGGGAGTCAAGGTAAAGTGCTTGGTTTTTATGTTCTGTAATTAAAATCAAAAGAGAAAGAAAAAAAGAAAACTCTTGCTAACTGCAGTGAATAAGGAAGTATAAACACAAGGTTTCTCTTTTCAATAGGTTGTTTTTGTCCTCTGTTAAGTAAGCACCAGAGGGTGGTGAGATCATTTCTGTGCGTGGCTTGTGGAATTTGGTTGAATTACTACCAGCAGTTTTTATCTTTCTGAACTTCCTTGCCAATGTGAGCTGCGCTGCTTTTGCCTTTTCTGCACAGTATGGGTCTGTCCATTTTGTCACTGTTAAAACGTAGCTGTTACTACATTAAACACTTGTCATATAAATTAAAATAATGCAAAGACCAGAGAGATCTTCTGCGATGTTGAAAAGTCAAACAGAAGTCAAGGAAACACACTGTGCCAGCACAGCTAAAAATGAAATCGCTTTTGCGGTGACAGTCTGTTAATTGTTGCCTCTGGTCTCCTGAGTTACGAGGCAAAGAGTTCAGTGGGAAAAATCCATCACTTTTACAAGGCAGGCACACGCTTAGGGACAGACACCCCACGATTACTAACAGTAATCGTTGCCAGCCAGTCCTTCAAGCCAAACTAAATGGCTATCCTTCAACTGCCTTGATTCACGCTCCAAGATTTGACACTGAGAAAATAAGTCTGTGTGGAAGAAAATTTCTTCCTGCATTCTTCCGTTAATAAGCATGGTAATACCTACATGGCCGCAAGTATTGTTTGGTGTTCTTGGCGTTCTGGTGAAAGTTTGTATAACGTGCTTTTTCTTCATAGAACCTTAGAAACTGAGCAAATTACTGGGTTGCATTACAAACTTGATTAATGCTATTCTCATGAAAATCTCTGGCCGTGATAATGCAATTGTCTTAGAAGCCTTGAATCATTTTCTGTTTTTCAGAATTTGACTTGAGTATACAGGAGGTTGCCAGATTGCTCTTTTAGCCTGTAAAAATAACCAACTAATTTCTTAAAAAAAATGTCTTGAGCAGTTTTTCTTAAACAGAACTTACAGTCTTAAAATATGTTGCTTTCACAGGGAAAATACATGGATATTGAGTTTGATTTCAAGGGTGACCCACTTGGAGGAGTTATAAGCAACTGTGAGTATTACTTTTGGTATCAGCATATTAACAGCTTAAAATGTTTTGTTCAAAAAGGAAGGTGGTTAAATTATTGAAAAGGTCAGCTGCATTTGTCTAATCAAATCTCTCCATTATGTGATAAATTCTGTTTTTTAATTTTATTGTTGTTTTGGTGCTGAATAGTGTACCTTAGAGTAAGGGAAAACAGACTTGAAGTAGTCGTGAATAATAAATGTACTGTACTGTTTAAAAGGTACTGAGCAATGTGCGTGTGTTTGTATATTGTCTCTGAAGCTGGTAGCAGATGGATGAGAGTATCTGAGGCTCCTTTTATACTTGAATCCCTGGGATCAGTTGTGTTACTTGAGTTGATGGGTCTTGTATTTATGGTAGTTGATGTTTGACGTACACTGTTTTGTAATTGGTAAGAGTGCTCCAGAGTATGCTGGAGAACACCACGAGGTGGATACGTTTATTTGGAATCAAAGTGTTCTGTACTAATTTTAACACACCTCACAGTGTAGGAAAAGGCTTATCATGAGAGAGGATGAGCAGCTGTTGAGTTTAGGGAGAGAAAGGTGGCCTCAGAGGTTGTTACTTGATGTGAGGATGCTGCTAGGAAATCTATAGCAATGCAGAAATTTTAACCAGCGCTCTGTTGGGAAGAAAGAGGCTGGGAACTGAATGCCAGCCCAGGATGCTTTGACTTGCCTTCGAGAATTTAAACGCAGCTTTTAAAAGAAATTGCTCTTCTGTGCTATATATAAAGCTATGTTTGTTTGTTTTACTTATTTTTGCAAAGGGATGGAGGAGGGCAGTGAGTGACTATACTAGGTGTCACTGACCTAGCCTTGACCTCTCTTCCCACTCAGCCAAATTCGTCGCTGTTTCTAGAGACTGACTTTTGACTCCATTGGAATTTTACTGGTTGTGAAATAATGAGAATCATCCAAGGTGAACTGAACTCTCCATATATAATATAAGTATTTTAAAACATTGTGAAGAATTTTATGCATAAATATAGGTTTGGGTTTTTTTCATAGGGCAAACATTTTTTCTGGACCAGGTCACCTTTTGGAACTGTGCCTGAAAGAGCATGATTTTTGTGAAAGAGTACGTCTTGAAACTCAAAGCAGTCACTGTTTAAGTGTTTACGAGTATCTATTAACTTTGACATTTGGCAGTCAACGAAATTAGAGGCCAAACGTACTGAGTGTATTCATCAATAATTAAATACGAACAAAAAGGTTCTAGCAGGCTAGCTGTGTTGTTTGTTTCTTTTTATTTCACATTCAAAACAGGTACATAAAAATGAACCCTGCTTTGTAGAGTGGTCATTCAACAGTTTGTATTTGAAAGTACTGTGCTGAGTCATCTAATTAAAACATTGTGTCATATCAAAAGGCGATCTAAATAATCTGCCTTATAAATCTTTGCATGTTGTAATTAGAACATTACATGTAATTACAAAGATGTGATGACATATGTAATCAAGGGCAGACATATTTTTAGATCTTCCTACAAGATGCCTATTTTAGGCATTTTCCCTGTCTTCTCATGTTTAGTAAATATCTAATAGCAAGAAGATGAATTTAAATTTAAAAATAAAGACCTTATGTGTAAGCCCTGTTGTGGAAAAGATGTTATTTGTTGAACTATGAAACACCCCATTCTTGGCAGGGTATGTCACAGGTAAATACTGAGTTCCTGTAGCTGTGTGTTAATATACCTCATCTTTGATTTAATGTTTGCAGAATTTGACAGTCCATCCACCTCTCTTTAAAAGAGATTTTCTGTACAGTTTTAAAGCAAGTTTGTTGCCTGCCTTAGTTCTTTTCCACACATCTGCAGCATTGCATTGCAACAGAAATGTTTCTGTTGTGAGGTATCACTATTCTGGAGATATCAGGGGCTTAAATTCTGCTTAAACTGCTTACAATTTACTCTGGTTTCAGTCAAATTTAGGATTTGTCTTCTTAATTCATCAAATAGGAAGTCAAGTAGTGCTGAAGTTTCCTATCCTTAAGAGGAAAAGTATGATTAGTTTGTTCATAAATTTTCTTTGCTTTCTGTCCATCTGTTGGTTTGGTGTTAGTGTGATGTGAAGATGGTGTCATAATATTTTGATTAAACTTTAATAGTTGTATCTGATGAGCTTGGTTTCCAAACATCAATGAAGTTAGCGGGCTTTTTGCATCGCAGCCTATGTCACCAAGCTGTATTTCATATTGTGAGTGGCTGGAAGCAGACACGGTGAACATCTAGTTTATTTTGGTGGCAAGAAGGGTAATGAAGATAAGCTACTAATTTTATCAGACTGGTAAAGATAAGCAGAGACCCATTAGGCTAAAAGGTCTTGTTTGAAATGGTCTGGTCTGCCCTACTCTGAAATGCTGTGAATCTCTGTGAAAGGCTAGCCAATCTGCCCGTGACCCTTCTTGGAGAGGCCGATGCTATTGTGACCTTCCCTTGCGCCATTCTCCTGGTGCCCTTCAGTGAGCGCTTACTTCTTAATGACAGGGGTTCACCTACAAGTGAGCCTCTCACGGGATGGAGCTAGAGGGTGAAATTATCATGACAATGCATATTGCATGTCTGTCCTGTCCAGTCTGCAGTGAATGGAAATGTCCATGGGCTTTAGCAGGAGGTGATAGATCTGAAATGTTTAATGTGCTGCAAATGGAAGGGTAAATCTTTTGAGTAAAATTAGAATGGGAATAATAAGATGGAAGGGATTGTAATGGAAGAGGTTTGTAACAACTATTAAGTCAGAATGGTATGTTCCCAAACTGAAGATATTTTTATGTTTGAACAGTGTAAAATACATACAGACTCATTACATGTACATTATATGGCTGCTCAGAGCTTCTGAGTGCACTGATTTGTAAGGCATTTGGCATATTGCTATATCATGGTGTACAGTCATAAAAAGGAACTTGAGAGTGGAAAATTTGAGATTAATGTGATTTATGCAATCTTTAAGTATATTACTTCAGTCAGGAATTTTTTCCCCTTAGACAACAAAAGAAATTATTTCATGTAGCATGTGTTGTACTTGTTTTGATCCTATGTCGGCAGCAGCTGAGGCATGCGGGTGAGTAGGAGAGTGAAGGCAGCTGAGTAAGCTGAGGTATATGGTAAGCCTGAGTTGTTTGAATCCTCCCTTTTTGATAGTTTTCTGTGAAAGTCCCAGCTTGTTTTCCTAATGGGTGGGAGATGCTGGAATCTGTGTAAAGTGAGGTGCACAGCCCTGGTGCTAGCTAACAGCCAGCCCATCCATTCATGGGCTGACCTGTTTCACGTGCATGGGCTTAGGAAGCCCAAATTACTCTTGTGAGCTCTCCTGAACACTAAACCCTTGCTGTAGTCACCTGTGACTGTAGGTATCCCATCACTGTTTTGTCACAAACGCCAGTCCCTGGTTAAAGGTATGCTGCTGCTCTAAAATGCATTTACAAACAGGTAAATTGCATTTACATTTTCTGTCACTGAATTGAGTGTGAGGTGTATCTGCTCTTTCTGTCCTCCCACGGGATGTTTCGGTTACTGCTGTTGCAGCGAACACTTGTCAGTGTTTATGTGCTCAGAGGCTTTTTCCCAGAGCACTTGTGAAGAAAGATGGTTGGAGTGTTGGGTAAGTAACTTGCTTTCACCAGAGTGTAATACTGTGGAAGTAAATTACAGAAACCATCAATACTATTCTTAGTTTTCCATTTCTTATAACTACCATGTTAGCGGGGATGGGAACAGGATAAAGGAGAAGAGTAGTTTCTTTTCCACCTGTAATTACAGAATAAAATATATTTTATGTAAAACCGGGTATGTTTGCTTTCAAAGTAATAGGTGCTAATTGCAATAGTTTGTACAGCTCTAAAATATGACTCTGTCCACAGATGCTCTGTCTGTTTTGTACTCCAGGCGATGTTTGTGTGCACACTTGGTTTATTACTTTTGTGACTGGTTTTGTGTACACTTCATTTTATGGTTGAAATAGTTTTGCGTGGTACAGTCCGAAATGTTTCCCACTTGCAGTTGTTCAGACCTTTTGAAAAGTAGGGATCTTGTGATATCTTTCCCAGAATATTTGTGAGTCTTAGATTTTCATCTGGGATTTCCTGCTGAAAGATACCTAGCTTTTTAGCTTTAGGTGATCTTTCCTAATCGGCCTAAGCCCTTCAGTGATTTAATGATTAGCTAGAAGATAACAGTAGTGCTAGAAGATAAGTGGGACAGGTGAAGTACAGTACAAGTAATGCCTGCTTTTGAAAAAGCCATTTTTAACGAGCACAGTGTACTTAAAAGTCCAAATAACAAGTGATTAAGAAAGGGCTCTGTTTTGCCATTTTTCCAACAACAACATGAAAGAAACCCATGATGTTTATCTAAAGCAACGACTTTTTAAAGTTAGCACAGTAATAGTGATAACTTTACAACTTATTCTTCTTTACAACTTGTTTGTTCTTTTAAAAGACAAAAGTAATTACGCACTTACTGGGAAACCAACAGCTCAGGCTGTTGATTTTAGTTATGTGATTGCTGTTAGTAATCTGCTTTGCTCAGGGAAATACAGTACCAATTTTACAACTAGACATTTTAGAAAGAGACACTCATTCTTGTTGATTTTTTTTTTTTTTTTTTATCTTAACGTGTTCCAACATCTCCCTTGGTGTTTCAGTTAGCACAGTTGCCACTTTTAGGCAATTGTCTTGCCTAAATTAGGAAGTGTATTAAAAAAAAAAAACAACCCACAACCAACAACAAACAACACTAAACATTTTGATTAACTCATTTTTAAATACTGCTTATCACTGGAGTAATCAGGATTTAAGACTCCTAAAATTGTGCAATAGTAATTTTTTCACTGTACATACTGCCCAGATAGTAGGTTTTGTTTGATACCATTATGGATCATTTCATTCAAGAGAATATTATTATAAACTTGGTGGGAATAATATGAAAAAGTTCCTGAGAAACCACTACTATATTTTCTTTTTAATCAGTGACTTTTTTTTGATGACAACTGAAGAATGGAGGTAGGAAAACAGAAAATATAATTTAACATAATCTGGGTGTAAAGATAAGCTTCTGTGGCTAGAAAATGTTCTGTAACTTTGGCTGAATAGCTAAAAATGTCCTTGGTTGTGGCTGGCTGAAGAGAATATGACTAAAATAAACTTTTCCTGGATTATTCAGAATGTACCAAGGTAGTGTAGTTTTTTTGTTTGTAGTGTTTACTTAGTGCTTTCTTGAATGTTGATTCAATTTCTAGTATATTTAGAGAAATACAAATATCCTAAATTTCTCTGCATCAGTCAAGTTCATGGGTCAAGTAACTGAAAAGAAATCATGTAAATTTGTACGTGTGGTGGGTTGACCCTGGCTGGATGTCAAGTGCACACCAAAGCCGCTCTATCACTCCCCTTCTCAACTAGGCAGAGGAGAGAAAATACAACGAAAAAGCTCGAGATAAGGGCAGGGAGATCACTCAGCAATTACCATGATGGGCAAAACAGAGTCAACTCGGGGAAAATCAGTTTAATTTATTACCAATCAAAAAAGTAGGATAATGAGAAATAAAACCAAATCTTAAAACACCTTCCCCCCACCCCTCCCTTCTTCCCGGGCTCAACTTCACTCCTGATTTTTCTCTACTCCACCCCCCGAGCAGCGCAGGGGGACAGGGAATGGGGGTTGTGGTCAGTTCATCACACGTTGTCTCTGCTGCTCCTTCCCTTCTCAGGGGAGGACTCCTCACACTCTTCCCCTGCTCCAGTGTGGGGTCCCTCCCACGGGAGACAGTCCTCCATGAACTTCTCCAACGTGGGTCCTTCCCACGGGCTACAGTTCTTCACGAACTGCTCCAGCGTGGGTCCCTTCCACAGGGTGCAGTCCTTCAGGAGCAGACTGCTCCCGCGTGGGTCCCCCGTGGGGTCACAAGCCCTGCCAGCAAACCTGCTCCAGCGTGGGCTCCTCTCTCTCCGCGGGGCCACAGGTCCTGCCAGGAGCCTGCTCCAGCGTGGGCTTCCCACGGGGTCACAGCCTCCTTCGGGCACATCCACCTGCTCCTGCGTGGGGTCCTCCCCAGGCTGCAGGTGGATATCTGCTCCACCATGGACCTCCATGGGCTGCAGGGGCACAGCCTGCCTCACCATGGTCTGCACCAGGGGCTGCAAGGGAATCTCTGCTCCGGTGCCTGGAGCACCTCCTGCCCCTCCTTCTTCACTGGCCTTGGTGTCTGCAGAGTCGTTCCTCTCACATATTCTCACTCCTCTCTCCAGCTGCAGTTTGTGTCCCATTGTGTTTTTGGTTTGTTTGGTTCCCCCCCCGCCCCTTCTTAAATATATTATCACAGAAGGGCTACCACTGTCACTGATGGGCTTGGCCTTGGCCAGCGGCGGGTCTGTCTTGGAGCTGGCTGGCCATGTGCTCTATCGGACGTGGGGGAAGCTTCTAGCAGCTTCTCACAGAAGCCACCCCTGTAGCCCCCCCACTACCAAAAGCTTGCCATGTAAACCCAGTACAGTACATTAGTGTTTCCAGAGGTAGTCGGCATCGATTTCTTTTTTTTCTTCTGTGTTGAGTTCGGTTGAATGGTTTAGCAGGATGCTTACACAGATCTCTCGCATTCAAACCAGCATTATCTCGGAATAACAACCAATCTTCAGAACCTGAGGGATGTAGCTGGATTCAGTCATCTGAACCAATGGATATTCAAACAATATAAGAACAATATAAGAAGTGTAAGGAAAGTATATTTGGTTTATTTATTGAAATGCTAATTACGGCAGACAAAGGGAAGAAGTTTTCTTAAGAGTAGGGCAGATGGTCTGGATCTTTTCTACCAGTCTGATTTCAGTCTGCATGTGGGCATAAAAGAAAAAAAGCAGAGAATAAATACAGCTTTAAAACGAATTGGTAACAGCTGCTTTGTTAAGGTAAACACCTGATTTTCTGTCAGTAACTACTTTCTGGAGTCTTTTCCTCAATTATGAAAGCTGTCACAATATGGAATATTGGGATTTTGGAAAGCTGACTGTTAGTTAGCCTCCTTGCTTCTAAAAACATATAAATAAGATAAACTACGGTGGAAAAGTCCAGGACAGTTATCCTTCTAACATAACTCATTTGACATATGCTCAAGAAACTGTTTGTTAAATCTGCTGAAGGCGTGCATGTAATTAGAAGGCGGCTTACATGTAATATTTTGCCAAGATATGTAGCTGAGCTTTTATAACAGCATTTGGGTAAATTTATATATAGAATGTTTTTAAACCCAAATAAGCCAAACCGCTTCACAAGCTGCATTGCTTCAACATCCTTTGAAAATACAGCTATTTCCTGAAGTGTGTGTATCCACTGCGGGAGCTGAAGTTGTTTATTTCTTTGAGATTAAATCTGGCTGTGATCCGTTCCAACACTTCACTGGAGAACCTTCACAGCCAGCGTGACTCTGAACTGCCTGGCGCTCACCTTGCCTTTCTCAGCCCAAGTGTTAACACTTGGATGGTGGACCAGCCTCTGCCTTTCAGTTATGAATTAAAAACTAGGGAGGATCCGGTATCCAGTAGTTAGGCTAATCAGCTGGATAGTTAGGATGAACCACAGCTCAAGGAGGGGAGCCCCACACTTAGGTGAAGTCAGAGGTATTGAGGTTGCACATGAGGCTGCTGGTGAGAACTACACCTTCTGATCTATGCCTTTCCAACATAGCATCAACCATCAGATGTTAGTTATCTGTGATTTAAAAAAAAAAAAGCCAATAAAATGGAAAAAGCAAAAGCGGAAATCTGTAACCTGCCCCATCCTAATGTAAAGATGAGCTGCTGGTAACATGGGGTAGCCACTTGTTTGGGTGTATCTTGGGTGTACTTTGTCATCAGGATGTACAAAACTTCCAGGTGCTGAAACAGGGCCACCTTTGGAAGGAAAGAGACTGTAGGGTTATTCAGTTATAGAAGCACAAATGTCTATTCAAAGAAGGTTAAAGTTCTGACGTGGTCACACAATGCATTCAACAGTGAAGAGGTATTTGTCTTCATACAGTCACATGCTCTGGTTGTTGGGAGCTATGTTCAGTCACCTACTCTGGTGGCTGCACTTCTCTTGAGCAATTGCATGTTTATGGAATAACATCATTCAGCTGGTCTGTAAAATATTTGAAACTTGTCCTACTATAAGCCAACCAGAAGATTAATAACGCTGTCTGAATTTTGCCATTGTTGTCACTTGCTAATTATTAGAGCAGAAATTAGTTTTTCAATCTGTCTTGCTGTAGTTTATTTGGAGGAGGGCCTCCTAAGGCTTGTATAATTTTGTGGGTTGAAGTTTGGTCTTTGGTTCCCATTCCATGAGAAAGGGTGTAAGCTTACATAATTTCAGTGGGCAACACAAGCACAACAGGCTGCCTGTAGCTAGCGAAAATATGAATACCCTCTATGGCACACCTCCTTGCTCCTCCATTTATGGAGCGAACTCCAGGGCAGGCGCTCCCTCTCTGGCTAATCCCTGGCGTGCCTTGCATGGGCACAGCTTAGAGAGAACTTAACCCCAGTCAGAGCGAGCTGTGGTGGGTTCGCTATCTGGAAGAATGGTCTGGAGCCCTCGTGTGCCAGTGAGAAAAGAAGGACAACCCCCCCCCCCCCCCCCCTTTTTTTTTTTTTTTTTTTTGTACAAAACCAGCAAGTGACACAGATACCTGTCCAGGGGTTCTCTTATCGCATCCCTCTCCCGGTGCTCTGGGGACCACAGCCTTTCAGTGCATTGTATTTGTCACCTCCATGGTAAATATGAACTAGAGTCTGAAGTGTTTGCAATGTGTTACAAGTCATTCTACTTCTGCTGTCTGCCTGGATTCCTACCCTTATTGGTAAGGCTTAGAAATGCGCCTGTCACTAACGGCGGTGGACAAAGCAATCTTCTTGTCAAACTACTCAATCAGTGCAGTGATGCTTTTCAAAGTGCTGCTTTTCCACTTCCCTTTAAGTGTCTTATGATGGATCTTCTGTCAGTTCCATTGGTAATTATTTCATAGTCTGATGCACCTGAGGATCACAGTGCTACATGATTATTCAGTTTAAAAATCTTTCTTTATTTGGCTTCCCCCTTTCATTTCCTATCTTCCATGTGCTTAGCCTGTTAATATTTCAGTTCTTTTCAAACTTTCACACATACAATCATTCTCACCAAATCTTAATTTTGTGATGGTACTGTAAATCAGTTGATGTCTTTTGAGCACAGTGCCTCCCTGACCTGAGTTTTCTTTGCAGCTTCTAGACTGCAGCATTTAGAAGTGTAGTGGGCTTACAGCTTGCTCAAATAACTTTCTTGTGAAATACGTACTAATGTGATACATTGTGATAAGGTTTGTGCCTACCATTTGTCATCATCTAATTTGCTGCTGCTGATATCAAGCAATGAAGTAGAAAACAATGGGGGATTATATTCATATTAAGGGGGTTTGCTCCAACAATCTTTCCCTGACCTGTGAGATTTTATTTGTTTGTTTAGATCTGCTAGAGAAGTCTCGTGTTGTTAAGCAGCCAAGAGGTGAAAGAAACTTTCACATTTTCTATCAGATACTGTCCGGTGCATCGGAAGACTTCCTCTGTAAGTGTTGCCCTTGTGCCATTTTCAGATATGAGTCTTCTTTATATTTAATGTGCTGTTCCACACACATCTTCTTTTGTGGGAAATGTGATATTGATTCATTTTTCAAATTATTGGTGGTAGTGGCAATAGTAATGCCTGAAGTAAATATATGGTTTGGTATTATCCAGACATCTGAGTCAGAATTGGATTTGCAATGTATTATAAACAAAGAAGAAAGCCTATTCTTATTCAGAAAGTTTGTAATTAAAAGATCCTTAAAGAAAACTTAATCCTACTAATAACAGCAGTTCTTGACAATACTGGTTCTGGAATAAAAGAGCTACTAGCAGGAATGCTGTTACTAATGATATTTTTATCTGATTTATTAGGCAAACTCAAACTGGAGCGGGACTTCAGCAGATACAACTACCTGGGCCTTGATTCTGCCAAAGTGAATGGCGTGGATGATGCTGCAAACTTCAGAACAGTTAGGGTAAGAAGCAAGAGGGGCCGGGTGTAAACCCCAAAGGGCTCAACACTAATGCAGAGTTCTTATGCCCTTGGTCTGGCTGTTGGCGCTGGGCTGGGCTGGGAGGGTCGTCTTTTCTGAGTGCCAGGACTTTTCATGCAAGGTGTAGTGTGTTTGCACAGGAAAGCTACAACTAGAAAATACAAAGAACCAAGTTTCTGGAGTATTCTAGTGGGGATATGAAAAAGGCCAAAAAATAGAGGGGGGAAAAAAAAAGAAAGGAAAAAAAAAAAAAAGGAAGGGGGGAAAAAAAAGCCCAGACCCCTTGATCAGATCATGGGAAAGGTTATATTGTGTACTTGCTTATGATGGCAGTGACTGAGCTTCATGAACCAGGTGATGCTGACCCAGTTGAAAGAAAAACAGGGCTGGGATGATTCTAAAGATGATTTATTGTGGTGTTTTTGCTTGATTGTACTCCGGGACAAGAAGAATACAGGACCCTGTTACTCAGTGTATGCAAATTTAGATTCTCAAAGTTCCTGGCTTTTACACCAACAGAGTGGACTGAGAAGACAGCAGTACCTGTTCATTTGACTGTGAAAAATTGGGTTGGGTTATAAACTAAATTAAGTGGCTAAAAAAATGTACTGCATTTTAGAAACCCCAAAACTGAATGAATCCTAGAAGTGGGCTGGACTGACATGCCAGCTTGATTACCAGATCTTCCTTAACCTGTCTTTTATATTAAAAACTTACTTATCTAAGTGTAGTAATTATATCACGTTCTTTTTGTAGCAAAAGTGTTCATAAAACATTTCTAATTTATGCTAATACAGGTAAATGGTGAATTTTGCAAGTATGATCTGTTTAAATGTTGATACTTTTATCTCATAATTTTATCTGTCCCCTTTCCAGAATGCAATGCAGATTGTTGGTTTTATGGATCATGAAACACAGTCTGTTTTTGAAGTGGTGGCAGCCGTTCTGAAATTGGGAAATATTGAATTTAAGCCTGAATCTCGCGTGAATGGCCTGGATGAAAGTAAAATCAAAGATAAAAACGGTAAGATGAGATTAGCGATGGGAGGAAAACCACTAATTTGTCTGATGTTATTATTAATTTTGTAGTTTCTGTAGACTTACAATATCCTTATAGATTAATTAAATTAGATTTCTTCCAAAACTCACCCGCAGGCAAATATGGGTTGAGTTCTGTGCAATTTCAATCACGCTGTTTGCAATTCCAAATATTATTATTTTCTTTTTTTCCACTTTATTAACACTTTCTTCTGAAATGTTAAATGGTGCTATGCATTTCTGCAACTGCTTGGTTATTCTGCAGTGGAGGCTTTTTGTTCTTTTGTAATAGGGTATCTGTGCCTGTAGTGTCAGATTCATTTGGTCATGTTTTGCAGTCGATACATTTTGAAAGTTCATTTATTTTCATTTGAAAGCTTTTCATCATGAAAAGTAGTCTGTGGTAAATGGAAGACAAGTTTCTTCACAAAAATAACGAGATAGAAAGTGCTTTCAAAACCAGTAACTCTGTTTCCTCATGCTGTGCATATTTTTAAAAACTTTGCTTTGCTAGGGGGGAGAGAGTGTGGATGGAGAACACTTTTGTTCAAGAAAACCTGTTTTGAGAAAATACCGAACTACTTAAAAGCTAATAGTTTGGGGGAAGAAAAAGCAATGATACGAAAGGATTCATTATAATTACACTCTCTTTTTTCATGCTAGAACTGAAGGAAATCTGCGAGTTGACGGGTATAGACCAGTCTGTATTGGAAAGAGCTTTCAGCTTCCGGACAGTTGAAGCCAAGCAAGAGAAAGTCTCAACAACGCTAAATGTGGCTCAGGTAAAAAGAGGTCTTGATTTTAAAGAAAAGAATCATTTTAAATGGCAATTTATTCTACATGACTAAACTGTAACTGCCCAAATAAAAACTACAACTAATAGGCTGTACTGAATAAAACATATCACAGCCTAAGTGTGTTTTTTCTTCAGCAGTTCAAATAAGTGTTCAAATAGACTGGTTGTTTTGGTTTTGTGTGAATTACCTCAAAAAGATGAGGGATAGGAAAGTGTTGCAGAGAATGAAAAAATGAAACAGTCCTGCACAAAACGCATGTTGAAAGTATTGTGGCAGACTGTTTTCATTTAGAGCAACTGGTGTGATTTCATGTGAGTTGTACGCCCTGGGCTGCCAAAAAACTTTTGCTGCCAGTGTGAATTTATCTTTCTGTGACGCTGTAGAGCCAGTGTGATTGCCACCTGTGTCTCATCAGCTCAGGCTAGCAGGAATGTCGTTTCCCCGACCGCAGCTGCTCAAGTCCCTTTTCTTAGGATTAGGATGGGGGAAGTGAGTCTTTAGGGGATATCCGGATGAGCAGGAAGGGAGCTGAAGTGCCCTGATTGTGGCTGCTTTTCCAGCCAGCCCGCAGCCAGGAAGGCAGAGGGGTGCACCGGCAAGCCGCCGATGTTGCCAAAGTGTCCTGGCACCCCTGGTCTGGCTCTAGCGCCTGCTTAAGGCAGAGGCACTGCTGCCCGAGCCATTCTCACCCTGTTCATAGCGCTTTTGAGATACGTCAGTAACATAAAAAGTTTGGGATTAGCCCAGCATTTATAACATTTTTCTTCTTTCTTCTGTTCAGGCTTACTATGCCCGTGATGCTCTGGCTAAGAATTTATACAGTCGACTGTTCTCTTGGCTTGTTACCAGAATCAATGAGAGCATTAAGGTATTGTTGTTTTGTGCCTGTAAAAAAAAAAAAATCAATAGGAATCCTTTAAAGCAGACAGTAAAACTGTATTTGCCAATTTCATTTTTCCTGGTTGTACACTGTTGCACATGGTGCAGGTGAATAACTGTATCACAGCTCAACAAATTGCTGTCTACTCTGTTTTTAAGCTTATGAAAATATTCACATTAAGTGTATTTTGGGAAACCATACTTAACAATTTACAGAATTTGACAGCCTGCTTAGGAGAATCATTAGTTTTTTGATTCCCAAGTAAGAAACGTACAGATGATTGACTCAATGTTTAATTTTTTTTTTTTTAAGGCACAAACAAAAGTGCGAAAGAAGGTAATGGGGGTGCTGGACATCTATGGCTTTGAAATTTTTGAGGTAAGACCTTTGTAATGGTAAATGTTTAACATGAGAGCTGTTATTAAAGCTTAATAGAGTAGTTCATTAATTTGTAATCAGAATACATGTAATTTGAATCAAGTGTGTCATTCCTGACCAAAAAAACCCACTAGAAAAGTAAGTCAAAGAGAGATGTCTTAGCATGTCTGGCAACTCAAACAAAAATTTATGAAAGCCAAACTTGCGTTTTTACACCATAGGTAAATAAATATTTATGATGGGTAAACTAAATATATTTTGTTGTGGCATACATTCTGGGCATAAGAGAAATTCTGGCAGTGTCATTTCTGCCCTGAGGCATTTTGTGGATATCTTTGAACAAGTTTTGTATTCTTAAAAAAACACAACAAAAACTATATGTGTTTTTCCTGTCAAAATTAAACAAGGAATTCTATTCCATTTCATCTTGATTCACTTAGATAACTATTCTGTACCTATTCCTAGCTAATGATCTGTGACTCACTGCTCTTTGTTTATGATACTATTTTTAGACTGGTGGTATTTTGAAAAAAAACAATCAACGAGGAGTTTTTAATTGGGTTAGAGAACACCAGGGAGAGGGAGTTTTCATAAATCTCATTCTGACAGTTTATTTTAAGAGATTTATAGATCTTGGTTGGAATCTGTATAGTGTTTAAACTAGAAACTCAGTTGGGGAGAAAAATCAGTAGAAAACATGCAAGCCTTACCCACTTCCCTCTCTCCCTCTTGAAAATCCAGGGAGCGTGCTTAAACTGTGTAGAAGATGGGAATAATCCAGCAAAGAGTAATTATGCATGGGGGGGTGGTGTAAGTTTTACGTCACAAGCAGAACATCAAAGTATGTGCAAATCAAAATACCTCTACGAAGAGGAAAAACAAAGCTGATACTTGCTTCAAGGGTTTACTAAGCTAGGTTGTATTTTGCATTAAACATGAGAGCATATTTGTGAAAATATATTGCAAGTGGTCAGGTGGCTGAACAGAGATCTCAGTGCCAGATCTCTTTGGAGCTGGTCCTTGGTGTACCTTTAGAAAGCTGGACACCGGAATGGTACTGCTGGCATCTTTGGGCAGGACTCATGTTTTCACTAGCCCTTTCTTTTATGTTTGATTAAGGATAAACATGTAGGGTGAGGTTGGGAGACAGAAGCTTGCGCTAGCACACAAGCCAACTGAGTAATTGTGTTTGTGGGATGGTGTTCCAGAGACCAGATTGTTTCTCACATGTAATTTTCTTTTTTGGTAGGAGTTCAACGTCTTAGACGGTCATGAGTAATTAGTTGAGTACAGGAGATGTAGTTTTGCAGAAGAAAAATGAAAAAACAAGGCCCTTTTCACTTACCTTTCGTACTGAATTACAATGTAGCTTTCCCAATTCATACAAACTCAAAAGCTTTAAAATAATATGGGTAGTTATTGTTCACTCCTTTAAATGCTGAGTATTGGTTCTACTGGAAAAGGTGGGAAAGGTTTACCTTGTGACTTGAGGATCAAATTCATCAGTACGTTCATACAAGACAGGACTCTTCCTCTCACGAGTTAAGACCTGTGGTGAGAGCACTAGCCAAGCAGCTTGGTTCGGCGTCACAGAGACAATGGAATTATTTCTGAACATTCAAAATGGGAGTCAGGTAGTATGCCAGAAACATACATGGCTTGTACTATACCAGATTTTAATTTAAAGATGTTTGAAAATGAAACTTGATGGGTTGTGGTTTCTAAAGGTAACTAGTATAGTTACTGGTATTGGGACTGTGTGGCAGTGCTGTAATTCAAAGCGTGAATAACAGAAAAGAAATCTGTTACAGAATCCCGAATCAGCTGTTTTTCCAGTACCTCCCACTTAGCCATCTCTATATTTCCAGACAGGTTAATTTTATAATCAGAAACTGTTGACTTATTCTCAATTGAATCAAAAGCAAAGATATTCTTTCAAGGCAAAACAAAATTAATTTTCTACGCAGCTCTAGTTGGAACAAAAGATGATGTTATGTCATAATCGTTAAATTGAGTAAAATAATTCTGTAATGAACACTGTATAGGCAAAGTGTAACTGGTCTTGCAGTTGCTTCAATGGATGTCATGTAGTAAGGTCAATTAAGAGGATGCCTGTCAAATATTTTTATGTCGAGTTTTGTGACAAATGATCAAATCTCACAAAAATTATTAAAGATCCTGAGAAAATGCTTGCAAAACCAATTATTGTTGAGAATTTAAGTAACCACTTCACAGAAAGTATATTGTTTAAAGTTAATTATACTAAAACAATCAATAAATGAATGAAATTTTAACACTGTACAATACCGTAACTCAAGGAAAATTCAATAATGTCTTAAGATTTATAGCATAAAAAGTATAGTGCAATTTGAAGTGTTTTGCTGTGTGGTACATTTGTAAACATGATGGCTAAACATTCAAAATACTAGCTGAGGTGTAGGTAGTGGCAGTAATGATATCCATCTAATTATAAATTACTTAAAACCTCTGACTAAAAATGTGCAGTTCCCTTTTGAACCTAATTCTTAAGTCAGATTTTGACTTTCATGTCTGTTCTTGAAGTTTAGAACTAACATGATCTCTACAAAGAATGCTTTTTGGCAAAAATGTATTTGAAAGACTTCATCTGTAAACTTGTAAGCTATTTGATATGCTGAAGGTAAAAAGGACTACTTTAATGATGTTTTTACTCTGGAAGCAGATAGCTTTATCATTAGTGCATGTTCTTTGTCCTAAAGTGTCCTTGTACCTTGGAGACGAAACGTATCAAAAAACATAGGTGGTGTAGTAGGAGTTTTTTATATACATGCTAAATATTTACACATGAAGCTAAATACCATTGAAATGAGTAGCAAGATATGTGTTTACTGAAGGGTGATTCCCCTCCTCCCCTGCTTTAGTATTACACTTACTCATCGGGATTGCTGAAAGAATAAACTAATGATATTGCAGTTTTGCTGGTTTGTCCTGAGATTCTCACTTAAAAGTTATTGGAATACATGATAGAATAGTCTGCTTCCACTGCAAAAACATTGGTTTGCTACAGATTTTTCAGGGCTTTGTTTTGTTTCATAATGGGCAGGGCAGACAATATTTCTTGGGCCTTATTCTTGTTTAGGATGATTCCTTAGATTGTCCTACATTTCCTCCTGTAAGAAGAGTAAAGAAATCCAGATTTACCATTCTGAAAGATCCTACGCTTCACCTTTTGATGACAATAGCAGTCTTGTTCTATTATATGCAAACTGAGGTTTATATAAATGAGATTTTTTTCATCTGTTTTTGAAAGATAACTTTTTTTACCGTCCACTGTAATTTCTACTATTTTCTGTAATTTAAGGTGAAGTTAACTTACAAAGTAACTAGAGGTTTCCTGAAACTTAACAAAGGAAAGATACTGGAGTATTGATAATGCTGACATGTACTCTTTGGGATTTGATTTCCGCTAGTATTTTTATCAAGCACAAACCCCTTTTTTCAGACAAACCCAAAAGCTATCCAAGAAAGCAGATTTAAGAACTTGGCTGTCCAAAAATTCAGATTAGGGAATTTAAATCTATCGATAATCCTCAGCCTCTGTGGGTTTGGCAGATGTCTACAGTAAAGCTTGGCTAAACAATCTACAAAATAGGTGCTGTAAAGCTGTGTTTATTTTTGAATCCTGCCATGCCCTTTGTGGTAAGCCGTATGCTGGGACTGAATGTTTTGAAAGTGAAATGCTGAGATTCTGTGTGTGTCTGTGTGAATTGTCTATGGGCAAGGATTTAGGGACTAGGATTGGTGTGAAAATGCAGGCTACAGGACTGGGTTGGTTGTGTAGCGCTGCTGGAGCTTGAGCAATGGATTGAAGCCTGACACTAAGTGCTCCAAGTATGTCTATCCACATTTTTGAGTGGCTGCGTGCGTAGTCAGCCTGCAGTCTAGCCTGTGATTTGAGATGGGGTAGAGATGATGGTTGGTGGCACTGGGAATTTCAGAACCAGCTCAATTGCAGACTTCCTGGGGTAGGTTTAGGGCTGGTCCCGTTTTATTCCATGTTTGATTCTGTATTTTTGGGCAGAAGCGGTTTCTGCATCTCTACAAAATGTTGGGGTAGGATTGTGGAAGGGGTGGGGTTTATGAAAAAGAAATGAAGGCTGTAGAAGGCAGATGACTGAGGGCCTGGCAGGTTTCAACAGGGACGAGCAGAAGACTCATTCTGTTTGCTTTGGATGTTTAATTTTCTATCGTGTACATTTCCTGTGTAGACGAGGGCTAGGGTATGTAAAAATGAATGTCATGGAGCCAGTGTGAATATTTCATCCTGCCTAGCCTTCAGAGATAAAAATGTCTGTCTGTGCTAGTTGGCTTAAAGGCTTTATTCTGAATTTTCGGGCACCACTATGTAGCTGGTCCGTATGATGAAGCTAATGATTTGGAGTGCAGTTTTATGAAAGCTAAGGCTGCCAAACAAGGCTTATTCTTGAAATTTGCCAGGCCCTGAGAAGACAGTTTGAGAGTGTGAATGTTTTCTGCTCAATCAAGTTTATTGCACGTAGTTTAGCCTGACAAGAAGTGGGGACGCGCAGGGGATAGAGCTGCAAAAGTAAAGGCTGCAGAAAGAGAGGAACTGTTTCCATATGGCCCTCAGACATCTGCTGAAGGTTGACCTGAGGAGATGTGAATGCCTTGTCTTTGGGGTCAGCATCTGACCCACTCCTTTTGCTCCAGGTACACAAGAACATGCAAAGACATGGCAGCATCCATCCCATTCTGCATAAACCCAGCAGTAAATAAAAATGCTACCAACAAAAGAGCCAAACAAGCCACCCAGTGGTAAAACCGGGTCCATTTCTCACAGTCTGTGATGCACTGTGATAGTGCTTCTATTTATTTACAGCAATTAGCTTGTTTCTTGTGTGTAGAAGTCTCTTGCGGTGATAGAAAGAAGCTTGGTCATACTGCATGTACTATGTAAACTGTCATCGGGACATTGATAAAATGCCAATATCTTTATTGACGGAATTCATTAGAAATATGAAGAACGCAGTTTCATTATATTAATATGCTCATAGTTGTGGTAATTATCTGTTTTTTGAGGGAGGTAACCAAATAAGGAGGGGGTAAACATTGAAAATACATTTTTGAGATGTTTAAGGCATGAAAAAATATTTCCAATTTTACCGTAAACCTATACGACAGCTTGGCCCAGTTGCTGAATAGTTGCTTTGCCTTTTTCTATCCTGTTCATTACATGAAGGAAATTACAGTTGTAGAGCATGCTGAGCTCTGACAGATTGCTGCTGGCCCAGAGACTTTCTCCCCCCTCCCCCCAAGGATGATTTCACTGGAGAAGGGTCTAGTTATTTGCTAGAAAGACGACTTATTAGAGAGAAAAAAGCATACAGAGAAAACTGGCTTATCAGGATCTTCTTTTCATCTTTTTTTTTTTTTTTTTTTTCCTTCATTCTTTTAGGCTCTGGGGACCCTTGCTTCATGTCTTGACTTTGGCTCTAACTCAGCCATGGATATCTCTTATTTTGGTAGTTGCCTTAATCTCCAGACTGTAATTTCCAGCCACCTTTTCTAGGCACTCTACCTTGCAACAGATTTCCTTTTTGAAATCGTTCAACCCTTTTCTGATGCCCTTCAGCATATCATATACTGGCAAGCGGCAGTGCCAAAATGTGTGTACCCAGCCCTCTATTCGATCTGATCTCACAGGGCAAAGCCCAGTCTAGTGTGAAAGAGGAGAACTGAATTTTTAATCTATAATTGATCAACTACATCTGCTGGCAAGTGTTATGAAAGAGGGGAGCTTTACAGAGAGGAACCTTTGGTTGGACTCCTAGGTGCTGTGGAGATTTTAAAATAAATACAGTTAAAGCAATAATTTCCTTAAGTGCTAGAATGCTCAGAAGCAGAGGTGCATCCCAGGAAGTTAATCACCATGTAATTAATCACATTATATTTTAAGTATTTAGAGAGGCTTAGTTTGCAAAACATAGGTTTATGAAGTAAATCCTATTGGCTGGCTGTTTTCAACAGAGGAAATATTTGAAATGCTGGAACAAATATACACAAATGCCCTGCTTCAGGTTGTGAGAATAACGTTTTGCCGTACAGCAGCTATTCTGTCTTAGTAGAGGAATGGATATGATTATATAGTAGGTTCTTGCCTATTTGTAATCCCTTTTGTTCCAGGACTGTAATTTATCAGGTTGAGGGTGCTGAAGTGATTGTACCTGGGTTTCCCCACAGATCACACATGCGTTCTGTGCACTGGATTCACTGTAGTTTCTTGCCCTTTTAACTCCAAATTTGGTTTAGCCCTGTGTGTCTGAACACCACAGCTGAGAGCAAGATGGATTTCTGAGCGCCTGGTTCTCCACCAGTGCCAGTGACATCAATAAGGACTGAAGTTCGTTGTGCAAATATGGAAAATGGATAATCCCTGAAGCTTCGGCATATATCTTTCTTTCTTCCATTAGATACACTGAAACATAATTTGATTACATATACGTGGAATATTTATAGTTAAATGATATGCTTCTCTGGTTCTTTGCCTGTAGAGGTATTTACACAAAAGTACAGAGCTTATTCTAGTTTACATTAGATATTTTCCAATTAAGTTTGATTCCTCAAATGTTTGTATATGTAAACAGAAAAGTAAGGGATAAATATTGATGAATCTTCGCTAACTTTGAAAAAAAAAATTAAAAATTTGTTATAACCGGCTCACATGTAGTTCATTGCTTTCTAAGATAAAAATAGTGCCTTTTTCATTTTCTTTAAATGCACTTTCCCCATTTTGCTGATTTTTCATTTTCTAGCATTTATGTTTCTTAGTTTCATCTCATAAACTCGTATGCTTCTGTGGTCATACATAAAAATCCCTATCCCCAGACACCACAGTAGGATATAAATTAAATTTGCTGGTTGGTTTCACCATTCATTCCACCATTCATCTCAGTGAAGCGAATATGTTAGTCTTTTATCATCGTTACTTTTGCCATCTGGCTTTTTCTCTAGGAGCCTCAGTAGTAGTCTAGGGGCCTGATGGAACTACCTGGAATCACCTGCTTATGTTAGGAGGAGGTCAGAGACTTCTGATGCCAGGAGCTACTTTGGTGTTGAAAAAAGTTACTTTCTGGGCTGTATGTGTTAGAGCAAAAGCATCAGTCTCTGTATGTCTTCCTGCCCCGCCCCCACTCCCTTCCACCACCCCATACTGATCAAAAAGTTCATTTTAATGGCATTAGTCCTATTGATTTCAACAGACAGTCTCATGACTTGAAATGTTTAAGTTTTGTTTTAAATTACACTTTTCCTTTAAATACTTCTTATGTATTTTTTTAGCTGTATGTGTTCATATAAGGTATTTGAAAAGGTGTTTGTGAACACCTTTTTGTCAGTGTAGTTGTAGACAGCAATATGTAGATTTTTGAATTGGCTCTCAACAAGAACTGGTGTGATGAAAGATTAAGAAGGAAGAGGAAATACTGAGAAACACCTTGCATAGCTGAGTCTGTAGATTTGGATCAACAACATATGCTTGATTTGGGGGAAACAGTGGAGAGGACACAAGAAAATGGAAAACTTAAACTAGGACTTTATTAGTCAGGTGGAAGATAAGAATTTATTCCTACCTGCTAGTATGGAAAAGTACCCAGTCTCAGTTTTAAGTAGGTATCTTAGTTGCCTCAGTGTCTCTGGAAATCACTGGAATCCGGGTACTCAAAAGTGAATTTGAATTCTCTATGGGGAGAGAAGGTTAGAAGGTAGCTGGTTTTCATAGGAAAATGTCCTGCTTTAGATATTTTATGACACTCAGCATCGGCATATGGAGACATTTCTGCCTGAGACCAGTGAGTGACTTTTAGCCTCTTTTTTTTTTTTTTTTTTTTTTTTTTTTTTTTTACAAAAATATTTTTATTTTGTCTGTTTGCTATTGGTATTTTACTGGTATAATAATGTATATGGTCAGGAATATCCATATAGGTTTTTTCAGATGATTCCATGATGTGCATGACTGGAATGTTCCAAAGAAGAAATTAGGTAAAATATTAAGCAACAAAAAACACTTTCCAACTTTCAAGCTGCTGTATGCAATTCATGTAATAGCAGTGGTTCAAAACTAGAACTTTTTATCTTTTCATGGTTGACTCTACCAACCTGAGCGAGTACAACATCGTGATCTGCTTGTGTATATAAGCACTGTATTTTTGCATGGAGCAGAATTTTTTTGAGTTCAAAAACTTGCTATTCATGAAATGCCACCCTGATGCCCAGTAGTTTGAAGGTTGATAAAGAATAAAGCTGTATGAGCAAGATACCATTATTTGTGAAGTGAAAAACATGGTGAAGTAGGCTTTGATATTTGTCAGTGAATTTTTCTACTTGTCTAAATTTATTGTTGCCCTGATAAAAGATTGAGAGGATAAGCTGAGGGTAGTTGGTTGATTTGTATCTATAAATTTGACATGACTTTAAGCCTATCTCAGGTGACATCCTGTTTCTCAGCACCTTTAATTTAATTCGAGAGACAGTGAGGTTTTTTCTTCCCCAAATGTTATATTTTGTTTTCCACAGTGATTTCAAATGGATAGTTTGAAATGCTGCTATAAAAATGCAGAGATTGAAGTGATGCTGTCAACATTAAAGTAGCAGAATTACAGCCTGGAAGAGAAGCTGACACTTTGAGAAATGCTGGTCTTAAATACGTTTTTTTCCTATAATTTCCTAAGAATATTTGAATTTACTAACTCTTCCTGGAATTTTGGGTCCGATTGTGCTGCTTCTGTGTTGGTCAAAACCCTTTCTGTTGCTTAATGCGAATGGTCAGCGTGAGGAGCCAAGTAACAGTCTGATGGCTGTGTCCTTCCACCCAATTTCTCCTGAATGGATTTAGTGATGTGCTAGCACTGATTTTAACCATTCTCTGTTGCTTTCTAAAAAACAATGTCAGAAGTCCTTTAAATCACTTCTAGTTCTGTCATATTAATTTCTAGGAGCCTTCATTAAAATATTGGGGGACAATTAATTTGTGAGCATTCGTCTATGCTTTGTGAAGCCCTCACGTAATTAAAAATTACAGATATATATTAAGGGAGAATAAATTCACAATCTCTGTTGCCTTACTCAGATTTGCCCAGAGATAAACACTGTAATTGGTTTTTCATACAGTGTTTCTTAAAACCTGTAAAAGGAAATGCTGCTTTCTGAAGTGTATTTAATTTACCAAATGTCTTCTCTGTTCAGAGTTAAGTGTTTTGAGAATTTCAGTAATTCCAAACATTTTTCCTCATTTTCTTTGCTGTAATTAACTGTTAGTCTTTTGCTCTGTATCATACATAAAGAACAAAATTGCTACTGCTCTTCAACGACTTTTTTTCCTGGAATAGCAATTTTCAGTGGCTTGGCAATGTCAAATAGAATTTCATAGCTTAAAGTGAGTGATTTGTGAAGAACTCTGTGGATTTTGGTTTGCCTTTCTTTGGCAACCCATAAATATCGCAGATACTTAGCAAATCAGGAAAGCATCTAGCGATTAATATATTGTTAATGACCTTTTAGTTAGATGGTTTAGCTGGATTTGCAGTTCAGTTTCCATCCTCTTCTGAAGATCAAAGACTGTGTGTAATGTGTGAGCAAAAAGTCCTGCAGTCCTTGTAATGGGAACAACATGGTCTTTTGGAGAAACAGCCTTTCTGTGTTGGGTGGCATGTGCCTGGCAGGACGATGCAGAGTGTGTTTTACCCTTCCTCTTTGCCAAGGTGATGTGTCCTTGGCACAGCTGGGGTCCTTTTACTTCCATCTCGGTATATCTAAAGTGCTGGCCTTATCCGAATGTGTCAAATAACCTTTTACTCATTCTTCCTCCAGTACTCTCTCTTCCCTCCTCCATTCTCCTTTCCCTTTACTGAAATGTGTCTACCAAAGGTTGTATATGTGGCTTTTTGAGACAAAAGATACATGGTGATTTAGAGATGTGACAATGCAAGAATGCTGTTTTGTGTTACACTCTGATGTGCCTCAATCCCTTGGTTTATTTGATAATCTTTGGATAGTACCTAAAGATACACTCATCTACAAAGAAGTAATGCATAACATTTATGAAGTACTTCACATTTTCAGTGACATACAAATATGAGTCTGCTAAAGACTGATCTACTTGGTACGCCAAATCTATTACCATTTGATAATAGATATATTGTGTTGTTATGGAAGTAGTATAAGTACTGACTGCAGTTTATGTAATTTCTTTTTGCAACAGAATGCAGTAAGTATGACTTGTTTGCAGTGCTGATTTTGATGCATGCCAAATTTTAACTTTCTCATCTAGAGCTATGCAAGTTTTGCAATCTCTGATTGATAATTGCAATTGGTGTGAGGGGCAGTTTGATGTGGCTGAGAAAGTTTGGTAATCAGCTATGATTTTGCTTTACCTAAAACTAAAATGATAAAAGTAATCTGTGCTACCTCAATATTTTCTAATCTGCTTGTGTGTTCTTAATCTCATTTTAGCAACCAGATCCTTAATTTAAAACATTTAAATGATTGCAGTTGCCCTTAGTCATAAAAATTGTATCACTGTAACTTGAGCTTCACGGGTATTGTGTAGCAGACTTGATAGTGTCAAAAGGCATAGTGGTTTATTCTGCAAATTTTCAGGCTTCCTAAATAACTGAAGTGTTTGTGATGACTAGTAATTAAGAAAGAAAGGAAAAAAAAAAAAAAAAAAGGATGAGGGGGAGGGAACCCCACAACCACAAAGCTGAGAAGACCAGCAGCAGATATCCAAAATTACTCTTGATTGCAGTTATTTCTGCAGATTTGGAATTCTTACAATATTAATGACTCTCTCAAGCACGGGGAAAAAAACCAAAGAGACTGCTGTTCCCTTTTTCTTTGAAAGTGGCATTTTAAGCTGGTCCTCAGAACGGGCACCTGGCCTCCAAACTGCACTCGTTTAAGATAACGGAGATGAAGTGGTGAGCCACTGCTTTTATGCTGCAGTCCTGGCCCTGGTGGTGTTAGCCGTAAAACTTCAGTTGAGTGGAGTGCGAGGGCTGTTACCTGTGGTATTTAGGGGCTTGCAGTGGCCATCGTTCCCCATGCTGACGTGTGTCCTGGAAGCGTGCTGCTGTGATGGAGTAGGCTGCCGTGGCTGCCGTCCCTGAGCAGCCTCCCCACTGCCCACCCCTCCTTCCAGGCTCTGCTCCATTCCCTGGTCCCTTCCGCAAAGGGTCACACGCGTGCTTGCTCCCTAACCCAGTTTTATACGAGTTGGCCTTTAAAGGATTTTTGGTTGATAAAGTTCTTTTAATTCCCATCGTTTCATAGGGCGCGTTTGCATGAGCAGTTTGTTGCAGGGAGGAGGAAGGTTGACCTCTGGAGCCAATAATCTCTTAACCCAGGCTCAGCCGCAACCAGAATAGCAGCTTAGGCCTCGGTCTGTAGTGAAATAGGATAATTTATTTGCTACGAAGTGATCCTGGCTGGAAAAGAGCTAATGCTACCATCACAATTTTATTTATCAGAACCTGCAGCAGACTGCATTTTACACACGGGGACAGATTAGCGCAGGCAAAACTATTGTTGTTTATTCCCTGATACCACAGGCCTCCTTATCACTGGTGCCAAGGAATCGATACACAGGCATCCCAAATACAGACCTGCAGAGTTTTTTTGCCCCTCCCAATGGAGGAAGCCTCAGGGAAGGATTTGGTCTAAAATTTCCAAACTAATCTCATTCTCAATAAAATGTTACTCAAACCATCACATCGCAAAACTGGAAGGAGTAGTTAATAAAGCAGCTTGTTGACTTGCAGCTGCTGCAGTAACTTACTCCAGCTGAGTTCCAGGGTGTTTACACAACAGCAAATGCAAACATGTTTTATCTGACAGGACAACAGCTTCGAGCAATTCATTATCAACTACTGTAATGAGAAGTTGCAGCAGATCTTCATTGAACTTACCCTCAAAGAAGAGCAGGAGGAATACATCCGAGAGGTAATACTAGAACGGATCTTTCCTTATCCTCTCGTCTTCCCGTAGTCCCTGTAAAGACATTTAGGCATGCATACTGGATCCTCTTTTTGGGGAACAGAGTCACTCTTTGACCACAGGCCTGGCATGGAGCATGTTTGTGTAGGACTGCGCGGCAGTTACATTAAGCAAAGAAAGTCGGTTTTGGTTTTGTTTCACATTATGAGTTGCCCAGGTATAAACCAGACCCAACTCTCATTCATTGGCAACAATGACTGGCAGTTCTGAACAAGGGCTAATTAATTTATTAGAAGACTAATGTTGCTTTCTGGTATTAGTGCCATTACCCTACAGCCTGTGTTTTGGATTACACAGTAGCATCTGGGATACACCCCAACAGTGGCCACAGCTAATCCTGTTTCAAAAGGGAACTGGATGGGTAAAACAATAGCGTGCATGATGAAAGAAACTACAAATAGCTCTTTGGTTCTAGTTTTCTTTCAGTTAAGTATTGAAGGGAGCTGTTTGAGCTCTATGGGTAAATTTAAGATGTGCTTTGGAGCCCAGACTCTGGTGTTTGATGTTATTCAGTGAGTGAACATCAAGTTAAAGTTTTAATAGGTGTTAGCAGTACTCCCCATGACATACAGAGCTCAGACAAAATAGCAGCTCACAGCTGTAGAAACTGGCATACACTGTCTGTACTCAAATTGGATGATACCATTTTGCTGTATAAACATTTTTAAAAATTAAAGTATAATCCTGCAGTATAATCCTGAGGATAAGAAGCTTGGGCATGTCCTTTCCTTTTGCATTCAGTGGTGAAACTCTTGAAACATCATTGCTGCAGTTTGGTTCTGGAATGACATTTCAAATGCTCTGAAAAACTCAACTGTAAGAAGTACCGCAGAATGCAAATTAAGAATGAAATTAATATTTTCTTTTTTCAGTCGTTTGCCCTACCAGTGTTACGTCCTGATGCATTGGCATCTTATCCTGGAAATTTTATCACTGATACTTGAAAAAATTAGGATATTAGCAATATCCGAACAACAGCCAGACTCTGGATTTTTCAGATGGTCTCATCTAAATTTATCCCTCTTTCTTCCTCCCGTTTAAAAAAAAAAAAAAAAAACCAAACCCAAACAACTAAGAGCCTAGAAATTTTGATCTTGGATGCTTGCAGTGAAATGGGCTTATTTCCTTATAACCAGTGGGAGCGTGGGCAGGGCGGTGCTGGGGTGGGTGGGTGGCGGGAGCAGCCTGGCCGGGCGCCAGGGGAGTGCATGGGAAGCTGACATGGGTGGGGGAAAGGAATGGAGAGCGGGTTTGGCAGCTGCTCAAGGACAGTCATTTTGCACAGATAATGTTAGTAGTAGTTGATTGCATTTCTTTCTTAATAAGTAAAATGTTGGTAAGCACATAGAATTAAATTTGAAAGTAGTATCTTAGTTAACTGGAATATAATTTATATTGCCTAGAGGAAAAGCTCCCTCCGCTATTTTCCTGTTCATACATTTTTTTTTTTTCTTCTTATAGGGGATTGAATGGACTCATATTGAGTATTTCAACAATGCTATAATTTGTGACCTAATAGAAAATGTAAGTTTTATATTGAAGAATATCTCTGAATAATTTTTTAATGCATGGATTGAATTTAGCTGTAAAGCCTGTACGCATCCTCACACACTTTGATTTTATAAAAGAAGCCACTCATTATATTAGTCATCTTATTTTGTGTGGTAAAAGTTTTATTTTGCAAAAAAAATATTTTTTTTTTAATAAAGCTATATGTTACTTTGTTAGAAATGTTCAGCAGGACCTCTGCAAAAAAAAAAAACAAACCAACAACAAACAAGCTTTAAATGTTTACATTTAGTGCTGTTTTCAGTACCCGATATCACATGTTGTATTGTAAATAACATTTTTTATATGGAAACTAGAAAACTCAATGACTTGTTACTGAGTGCTTTAGGTATAGAAAGTACTTGTATCTAATAAGAGGACTTCCTATGGACTTAGCGCAGCAAGAAAGATAAAATTCCTCAACAATAGGAAAAGAACAGTTTTTAACCATTAACATAGAATGTATGCTGGTTTTACCCATAAACTGGCTACTTTCAGTGAAGTTGGAGTTTCTACGTCTGAGTAAATGACACGAAATTCCAACATGACGTTCAAGATTCACATCTCAGAAGCAGTCTTTCAAAAATTCAGATACTAAAAATTTGTTGGAAATGGGGATGAGAAAAAGAACCAAACTTCGAGATGGCTTGAAGAACGTTTTTCTGGGTAGCAGAAGTCAAACAGGAGAGAGCGGTCTCCTTTTTATGCCTTGGTGGAAATACAGTGGAAACAAACACTAAAGCTCTTGTCTTGAAACTTCAGAACCAAACTGGAATCCTGGCCATGCTAGATGAAGAATGCCTGAGACCAGGAACTGTTACTGATGACACCTTTTTAGAAAAACTGAACCAAGTCTGTGCCACTCACCAGCATTTTGAGAGCAGGATGAGCAAGTGCTCCCGGTTCCTCAATGACACCACCTTGCCTCACAGCTGCTTCAGGATTCAGCATTACGCTGGCAAGGTACCTGGTGAAGTGGGGAGTACGTGGTGTTTGGAGGGTGTTGCACCTGTGTGAAGCCTACATTTGGTACAATGGGGAGGCTCTTCGCCCATTAAATGATGTTACAGTAATGAAGGAGAATTGCTTGAGTCAGTAGCTGATCAAAAAATCCAGACCTGTCTTAATCTTTTCTGTCTTAAGCCTAAGATTCGTGATTTGGGCTGGAAGGCTTTCAGAGATCATCCTGCTTTAGTTGAAACCAAGGGCAGCGCTTCCTTCAGCAAAGGACAAAGATGTCCCATGTGCTTTGCTGGTGAATTGCTTGTGCTGCTAGGTCTCTGGAAATAAAAATGTCATTTAGAATGACAAAAATTCACACGCATCCGAAGGCAAGATATTTTGGAAAACGTTCTTTGTCACTAAACTAGCTGAAGTTTTTAGTCATGTTGATGAGAAGGTGGAGTTTTTGTACATTTGAAGGAACTGAGTTTATTTTGACAGCCTGTGTCTTTAAAACAGATGGAAGAGGAAGCTATACAGAGGGCTTGCAAATGTATTTGCTTTTTACAACATAAGCAGTATGAATAAATACAAGTCTGAGAGTTTTTGGTGTATAATTAAGTATGATTTTTTTATTAATGAAATTAAAAATAATTATATCATTTTAAATATAACACCTTATTTTTAAAAAAAATTAAAAGTAAGCATAGGGGTTGAAACTATACCTCTTATTTGAATCTGCTGAGCTGTTAGTTTCACAGAGTCATGAATATTTGGAAAGTGTTTAATTTTGCTAGGACTGTTTAATACCTACCTATTTTTTAACATTTTCTCAATCTTACAATTCTGAATAGCTCGATAATGTGCTTATTCAAAATAGTGCTGGAAATGGCATACTTTCAGCCTTTGAGGCAGCCGTTCATTAACTTTACATTATGTATTTGCTAAGAATATTTTGTAATTGCATGTAATCTGTCAGGGATTAATATTTAGATACTTCTTTCATTGTCCAAACTCAAAGTGAATTGAAAATACTCCAGTGCTTTGAGAAGGACTGCAAACAGACTGTGTCTTAGCAGGCAGCGAGGGTCTTCGATTGTTACTGGCATTCACTTACCCAGTGGAGCTGTCAGTGAATTCCTCCTATTTTGGGAGGAATGTTGTTTTTCCATCCTCAGCTGAGGACATTTTGATCTAGTCACTGTACAACAAAAGTTTGCTTCTCCTTTTATAAAATATAAGCAATTTCATATGAACAGGTTTTTTTCAGTAGTGGCATTTACCACACCTGTCAGAAACAGCAACATGTATTCCAAAGGAAAATGCTGCCTGAGTTCCCAGTCACTTGCTGTTATGTAAAATATGGCTATGTCAGTATTAGTTTTATTTAGTATTCTGTGTACATAGTACCTATCTGCATATAGAACTGAGAAATCACGAAGCTGAAGAATCTGTATTACCAGCTGGATGACTTGTCACAATTAATCAAACTAAATTCCCTACCCTCAAAAATTAGAAAAGCTGGTAGCAATCTGAGATCTACATGAAGTTCCCCTGGACACCTTCTGGGTCTCCAGTTGCAGGTCAGAGCTTTGCATTCATGCTTGTTGCAGTCGGACTGTTTTCCTAGTAAGAGGTCCTTTAAAATAACAGTCCCCTGAGGATTGCACAGATAGCTGCTTGCTGCTGCAATATCAAGAGGTGATATTTCATATCTTGTTTTGGTTAGGTAAATAATGTAAGCATTAGTACTTGGAAGGGAAAGCATATTTTTGCTGTTTTGATAAAAAAGAGAGGGAGAAAACCTTTTGTTAGCTAAAAAAAAGATTGGTTTGAAGTATTGACAAGTGGTGTTGTATGAGAGTTGTTATGGAAGAAGGTTTTTTTCCATTTCTGAAACCAGAATTGATCAGCACAAGGAACTGTTAGTAGTGTGAGAAAATGCATCTTCTTAGGAAGTGCATTAACAGAAATTTTATTCAACAAAAAATCTTGCAGATGTCAAATTTAAAATGAAAGCTGAAATGTCTTTTGCTTCTTTTGGATAGTGAGAAAGAAGGAGAAATCAATTTCTTGGTTCAGTTTTGAACTGGCCTATGTTATAGTTCAAAACATGCTCTGATGAGACTCTTCTGTATTATTCAGGTTATGTACCAGGTGGAAGGATTTGTTGACAAAAATAATGATCTTCTGTACCGTGACCTCTCCCAGGCCATGTGGAAGGCCAGTCACTCTCTTATCAAAGCATTGTTCCCAGAAGGTAACCCCGCTAAGATCAATCTAAAGAGACCGCCGACGGCAGGTTCACAGTTCAAGGCTTCGGTTGCTACCCTGATGAAAAATCTTCAGACAAAAAATCCAAACTACATTAGGTAAATTACCCTGTGGCAAAGCTTTGGTGAATTCATGTTTGGTGAAGTTAAAAAAAAAAAAAAAAAAAAAAAAAAAAAAAAAAAAAGAACAAAACCCAACAAACCAAAAAGCCCCAAACTTGATATCCGAGGGCAAACTGTTGAAATCTGTGGTTTAAGCTCACAATAATAGTTGTTTATACACTGTTTGTACAGTGCTGCAAACCAGCGTCCCTGTTTGTTTCCTTTTCCAGGTGCATCAAACCCAATGACAAAAAGGCTGCACACATTTTCAATGACGCCCTGGTGTGCCACCAGATCCGCTACCTCGGTCTTCTGGAGAATGTCCGGGTCAGAAGGGCAGGTTATGCATTCAGGCAGATGTACGAGCCTTGCCTGGAAAGGTACAAAATGCTGTGTAAGCAGACATGGCCCCACTGGAGAGGGCCAGCCAGGTAGGAAAGCATCAGTATTCTTACCTGGCCTGTTCCAATGACTGAAATCACTATCTTCCACATGTTCCATTTTTTTTTTTTTTTTTTTTTTAATTTAATGAACTTTCAAGTATTTTAAAAGTAAATTAAAAACTAAGCCAGTGTGGCTCAAGTGTTTTATTTGCATGTTGTTTCTTAGCATCTTGTTCCAGATTTTGGATAAGTTCATTCACTGGGAAACCTATACTTTTCAGTAGGCTAAAAATGACAGTTCCTTGGCAAAGGCGGTGATTTTAGTGATGAACTAATCTACTAACGGAAAAGGTTTTGCATGTGAGCGAGGAGAGCATGTTGTTTTTTAGAATTTATTGGGCCTGAAAGAAAGGGAGGGAAGAGAGAGATATTGGAGTGGAATCAAAATAATGAGGAGGTCTGGAATGATCAAAAGGACACTTATCTCTAATAACCAACTTTTAAAGTGTAGGAATACCCATTTCTTTGAAGACGGTCATGCAATCTTCCTCTGTCCTTTCAAGAATAATTCTACATAATGATGATTGAACAACTATGAGATAATACCTCTTGCAAATCAGTTGTATTAAATATGTAATTTTAAATTGCATAGTATGTATTTTTACAGATGACGTCTTGGGTAGGCAAATGAGTGTCTCAATTATTTTTACACGTGGCCACGAATAGCATGATTTAAATTTCTTTCATAATAATTAATATCTTTAGCTACAGTTTAAATCTTTAGGTTACCAAGATAATGGTGGAAGTGCAGTATGGATAACAGTAACATTGTTACAATCCTCACAAAGTTCTGTGCAATTCCTCTCTCTTCTTTTTTGTTGACATTCATAAAATGCAGTTGGTAGAGTGTGGAACATTAGCATTTGTCAAACTTGTCAATCTTTGTTTCACACTTTGACGTTAATGTGAGAGCCTTTCCTTTTTTCTTTCTTTTTTTTTTTTAAAGTAAAATCATTATAGATGTAAGAGGAAAAAATAGGCCATTGCTGATGAAGTTAAATGAAAATTGCTCTTTTTTCATGAAATTATTCTGAATCTTTACAGTGATTATTCTTGCCTTTAGTTAAATAACCAGTGAGTAAATGAGTTAGGTTTTCAATCTTCTTATGTCAAGCACTATTTAAGAATTTAAAATACGCTTTCATATACTTTCCATAAATTAATCTGTGAATATGTAAACTAAGAAGTTTTAGAGCTGGGGGTCATGTTTGTTAAGCTCATTTACTTCTTATTAGGGCTGGAGTAGAGGTACTGTTCAATGAATTGGAAATCCCTGAAGAAGAATTTTCGTTTGGTAGATCAAAGATATTCATCCGCAACCCAAGAACGGTAAGTGAAAAATGTCTTCCACTGCAAAATCAAGCTGTCTTTCACAAGGACAGCCTGTTATGAACTGCATAATTTACTAGCTGATTACTACAGATTTTTCTAGATACAGTGCTTTGATATATTGCTGTGGAATATAGCATTAAAAAAGGCACTTTTTAATGTTAGACCCATTAAAATTGATGTGAATCAAGACTTTATAATAGCTGTCAGCCTGAATTTAATGTAACTTCCGTGCACTGACTTGTGGCAATGTATCTGCCACAAACCCTATTGATATACCTGCCTACAGCTCTGAAGATGAATGAGCCAAAAGGTGTCTGAAGGGGGACTTGAAGAAAGGAGAGATTTCTCTTACACTTGCTGTGCTTATGGGTTTTTTGATCTTCTCTCCCCTACTGTTTTTCTTCCAATGTAAAACAAAACACTAAAAAACCCCACAAAAAACCCACATCCAGCTCTTCAAACTAGAAGATCTGAGAAAGCAGCGGTTGGAGGACTTAGCTACTCTAATTGAGAAGATTTATAGAGGTTGGAAGTGCCGCACCCGCTTCTTGTTAATGAAAAAAAGCCAGATTGTCATTGCTTCCTGGTACAGAAGATACGCAGTAAGATAATATCCTTACTAAATGGGGGGTTCTTTCTATTGTTTAATATGTTTTTTTTGTATAACCTTGATACGATATTTCATATAAACCTCATATGATATTTTTCCTTGATGTGAATGGAGAAGTGTTGAAAGAACTTCATTTTATGTTAGTATTTAAGTACCAAAAATCTGAATAAAAGAAAATTTAGTTTCTAGAGACCACTATTACGTATTTACTTTGTGCTTGTGCTTAAATAATTAAAAAGCTCACCAGAGTCCTTTACCTCTGGGAGGGCAGGGCTTTGTGGCCCAGCTGGGAAGAGTCTTTTTCATTCAGCTAAAATGCTGTGCTGCCTAGCACTTAGAGCGCTCTCAAAACATATGGTTCATGTGTAAAAAACGTTTGGTAATATACATGTGCAATTCTGTGGAATTCAGTCATTCATAAGACTTTTTGTATTTTTGCTTTATTTGGAACCTTTGCATTTGAGGCTCAAGAATGGTGCTTGGGAGGATCCCAGGGATTTATTTTAATTATAGCTCATAAGACTTGTAGTTCAGTGGTTGTTATTGATACGGTTCTAAACCAGTTTCAAATCCATTTGTAGACTGGGTATTCTGTGTCATGAACTGTACTGTTATATGACTCTTTCATGTCTTCTTGTCAGTTACTATATAACATTGACTTAAGTGATAAAAAAAGATTTGTTGTTTTTAAGTTTTAAAACAATTCTTAAACATCTCAGCTGCATTTTGTTATTGTGTGCATATTGGAAAGCTTGGTAAAATGTATGATGTGGAAAGAAAGCATCTTAAACTGCAAGTTGCAGAATTGACAATCACTTTTTCAGTTGATGAGTACTTCTGTTTATCATCTTGAGACCCATTAGTGTTTGGTTCGCTTATCTTGGATAATTAGAGAAAAGTATAGATAATTCTGAAAAAGTATGAATAAATGCTTTTTCACTGTAAAAACTCTTCTCTCTGAACTCCTGTGATTGAATGCTCCGTTTCTACAAACAGCTTCTTTACAGAATTACATTGTGCCCATATGGCTTCATTATGATCTCATACAATCTTAATGAGTTAAAAATAGAGTTACCACAGCTAGATTGGCACAACTTTTAATATAAAGAAATCAAAACAAATACATGACCAAGTACGCGTCACTGTTGATTTCTTAACTGTAGACCTTTCTTGGTTCACTGGTGAAACATAGGAGCAATTGTCTTTGAATGCAGGATGAAGTCATAGCAAGACCCTCAGAATTACTTACGGGTGACGATAGCGATATTTTCTCAGCCTCTTCATGTAGATGGAGGGCACTATTCTCCTGACCCAACATGACTGTTAAGCACTGTGATTTGGAAGGTTTCATAGGGAATCCTTTGCATGAACAAAGCTTTTTGACAACTCCTTGTGCTGGAGGCTTGGCTAAAGGATCTGCAGACACTTGTCTGTCTGTTCCCTTGCAAGGCACGACAGATGTCAGTTATGGCATGAATGTGGCCTAGAGGGGAGTCTTTCTAGCTTACTCGCAGAGATGTTCACTGTAATTGAGTGGGCTGGGTGTGAAGTCTAAAAGCCTTGTTGCAAAGTCTGCCAACTGTTGTTCACTTAGCATTATACTAGCCACTGATCTACTGGAGAACTGAGCTTTTTAGAAGGAAAATGCTCAGCTGCCCAGGAAATTTATTGTTCAAACTGCCATACTTGGATAATATTCCAGCATGTCATTCAGGAATCCATGGGTTTTCTTTTTTCCTGTTCCTAAGTTATCATCAGCATTTGGTATTATAAAGGGACTGTGGGTAACAGGAACAGCACAAGTCTTATGAGAAGATGGTAAAAAGCTTAGCCGACAAACCTGAGCGTTTGTGATGGTTTGTATGCTACTCTGTTGGTGGGAAAGACAAATAAAGCTGTTGCTGTTAGTATTTAATCCATGTCACTTTTGTGCTGCTGACCATGAACTTAGTGTTTCTGTAAACAGAGTGACATTGTCCACGCAGCATTGTTGATGTGCTTTGTTTCCCCTCGAGTTGAACACAGAATCTATGCTCTGATCTGCTTGGTCAAAAATTGTTCACTTCTTGCATTTAGTACTTGCATCCTTAATCATATTTTCAAATGTTAGTAACGAAAGTTTTATTATACAATATTTTACAATTGCAATATTCTGTTCTAAGCATCCCATATTTATTTCCAATACAGCAACAAAAAAAGTATCAGAAGATAAAGAGTTCGGCTATTATAGTACAGTCGTACATCCGAGGATGGAAGGTGAGTTTTCTGTTACTGTGGCTATGTCTGCACGGTGAGGTAAGGAGCAGGTCAGAAAACACAGGTCCTCTGTCCACTGAGCTGTGGCTGTGCCGTAGCCGTTGTTAAACACTTGGGTTTGCCATAAAAGAGGTGAGTTTGGGATATCGGCTTGTAGCCTGGGCTCTAAATCCCTGCAAACGGCGTGAGTGGAAGGCTGGGACGGAACTACTGGGTTATCCTTGGGGCATCTTCTGCCAGAGGATTTGGAGAGAGGTGTCCTTTTTACACGGGCCCCCCTCTTTACATGGGCTTCAGGCCTGGAGCGTGAATGAGTGAGTCTGGCGTTCAGAGCAGTTCTAGGTACACGCTAACCAGGCAGCCCAGCAGCTCTAGAGCAGGATGGCCCGGGACTTGGCCACTGGGCTGATGAAAACTGTAACTCTGGACTGATTTGGAAGAAATAAGTTGTGTTTGGCTGTTATTTTATGGTTAACGGGACTCCCAAAAAAATGAACAAAATTGAAAGCAGGCTTAAAATAGAGTTTGGGTCACCTGGGCAGTGCGTTGCTTGGGTTGTCTTCAATTCTTCTCTGTGTTCTAAGCGAAGGGGTGAAAGTGTGCTGTACTCAACTTGTTTTGAGCAAGTACTTTATTGCTGTTTGCTTGTCCTCTGCCTCAATTTGCTACCACTTTGCTGCTTCTCTGAGAGGTTTGTACTTCGTGAAGGGATAATCCTGCAGCCATGGTAGAGACTTAAGGAGTGATGCTGTAATAAGAGACAAAAATGAAGTTAACAGCTCACATGAAAGCAGCCACAGTGCTTAAAGCAACTGCTGCTGTCCAGCTTCAGAAAAAATGTCCCTGGGCTCCTCTGTTTTCTTATTAACCTTTCTCCACCCCACTAAATGTGGCTTTCCCCTCTACTTAGGGAAGAGAGAACTGCCTTTAATTCTGGAGTCAGTTCCACTCCTGTCAGACAGGGTGTAAACAGCCCTCTCCTGCCCAGAAGGTTTTAAAGTTTGCCAACAATAAGCTACAGTAAATTGATTTTACTATTTTTCTCGATTTTTACTTTGTCTTTATTATTTTGTTTAAATGAGTTAAAAATATCCTTTCAGACTAACTATTGACATGCTGTCTTTTCCCTGAGCATTATTTGAAGAAAATTGGGTAAAAGTATCATCTCATCTTGAGTTATGGTTCTCTGTTTGTCATTGGAGAACACGCTCTTTTGCGGTAGCACTGCCATGGATAAAACACTGGTATGACCACAGCCTTAGTGTGACCTAAAGCCAGGCAAATTTACTTGTCATTTATTCTTTATTGCAGTCTAAATGGATAAGATATATACTGTGTGGAGGAAAAGTATTGTTGCCATTGTACAGACGGACAGCTAGACATCTCAGGTGATGCAGCAAATCTGGGAGAAAACTAAACATTGAACTAAGATTCACTGAACTGCCAGTCCCAAGCTCTCATTTGTGCACAGAATCCTCCCTGGAACAGCGAATGTTAGGTTGCATAGCATTAATTAATTTATTTACTTGGGGACTTGGAGGCATTGTGTTTTGGTTTTGCCTAGATTTACAGGTTGCAGTGCCTTAGTGCAAATCATTAAGAAATTATAGTTATTTATTTGAATAAAATGATGTTTTCAATTGTTTACAGGCGCGGAAGCTTCTTCGGGAACTTAAGCATCAGAAGCGTTGTAATGAGGCTGCCACAATAATTGCCGCTTATTGGCATGGTACCCAGGTAAGAAAATGGCAACAAATTGTGCACTTAATTGTCTCTACGTAGAATGAGGAAGGCCCTTCAGGATAAAGTTATCTGGGGATATTTTCAGTGGCTTAAACTGCTGATTTTTATGTTTCTCTTTGCTGCTAACATGTTTTAGCTGGTGCAATCTGGGAAGCTGGGACATGCTTTAGTATTTGCTGTTTACAGTGAATGGTTTCTTTCTTTCTTTCTTGCACCATTGTGAACTTGCAGTAACCTTTTCTTTCCTAAGCTTTTCTATATCCCATTTTCAAATGCATCACAGGCGCGAAGGGAACTGAGACGACTGAAGGAGGAGGCTAGAAATAAACATGCTATTGCTGTTATTTGGGCTTACTGGCTTGGATATAAGGTACTTCATGCACATAGCACGTGCCCCCCTTCACTACCCAACAATATCAACATTTAGTGAGTAGTAAATAGTGAGAATTAATGACTAATACAATTGACTTCAAAATAATAGAGCATGATCATTGACTCCTTCCATTCCCATTCATGCCACACTTAATAAATCTGACAACATTCTGTATGTCAGTTTTTTGTAGAGTAGGAAATTCTTTGCATGGCAGCCAAGTAGTGATTTGCACTAACAAGACATTAGGCTAGATTAAAAATGACTAGACTACAGTATTCTCAAATTAGGAAATGCATTTAACTACATGTAAAATATGCAAAGCATGGTTTGCGGGGGGAGAGAAGGTTGGGGTTTTTTGGTGTGGGTTTTTTTCCGCCCCCTAACAAGTGCTTTCAGTGACACTGTAGTAGTGATCCAATTGAGATTTTCACCAGGCTGTATGTTCTGCACCCTGGACAGTCTTCATTTACAAGTTCAAACCAACGCTATTAAGTTTTGTTAAATTTTAGTTTGAATTGGTTTAATTGATTATCTGGCTGTGATTTGAACCAGTAAGAAAATTTCAGTAAGTACAAGTAAATCCCAGTTTTATGACCTGATCTTTTAGCAGAAAATGATGTTAGTTTGCAATTCTAAACTTACAGCCCTAGAAAAATCCTAGGAATTCCAGCATCAGCTATTTGTTTTCAGAAGCAAAGTCCCACTGAAAGATTCTTGCTAATCCCCAGCCTGCAGTTGTGGGTTATGTGAACATAACATGTTACGCTGTTAGAGGTCAAAAATGTATTGGTTTCAATTAATAAACTTATAACTTAATTGAAAACCACATCCAGTAAACACATTAAGTTTAAAGTACCTTCCAGTTATTATTTAGGCTGGAGTGGGGGGCGGGGGTATTGTCAGAAGACCTTGCCAACTAGATGGAGAAATGTGCTCAAATTACATTTGGAGTATAATGCTGAGTTTGACCCTTGCTATTTTGATATCAATGTATTAGATTTCTAATGAAATGGCAGCCCTGGGGATCCAAACACACATGTACAGAATTTCCCTCATACTAGAGAGACTTTGCATCTTTTCAGTTCTAGCTTAATATTTAGGTAGCTATGTAATTTGACAGACACACTGCTTCCTCTACATTTGTTTAAATGCAATACATCGACAATTTATTTTACTTTTAACAGTTCCTTTCACAAAAAAAATTGCTCAGTACTGCAGAAGTGACACTTCCTTTCCTAGGTTTGAAATGTTCTTTAGAATTAAAAAGAACACATCCAGAAAGCAATGCAATAGTGTTAACTGTGTTAGAGCTCCTCAATTAAATATTCAGTAGATTTGGATAATTTTTAACATGCTTTAGTAGTGATTTTTATCAATTGGCTCACAGGAATTTAATGAAAAATTGCCTCCTTATTCCTTAAATATAAATGATCTAAAAACATATATATAAAAAAAGATAATAATCTAAACTGAATTAAGATTAGAAAAAGAATTACAGTATCTGATAAAAGATAAAACTTGTTATTGGTGTGATGTTTTATCTTTTCTCAGGGGAATATTTGAAACAAAATTTCTGGAAGTTACCTTCAGAGATAGCTTGCTTTATCACCAAAAAAAAAAAAAAAAGACTTCAGTTACTCAAGTACTCAGTTTCCTTCCTTTTCACAAGACAGACAAATACTTAGCTTTGCAGAGTCCTTGTTTTTACAGTGCTGTATAGTAGGAGCTTTTGTTCCAAGCAGATGAGTGAAAACATATTCTTTATGAGAGCCTACATCTAACACAAATCAACCTTTCTATCTACATCAGAGAAGTGTAACTGGCGCAGGCTGGAACTGCTGTTGCACAAGTCTGACAACATATAACTTGACAGCTGCAGATAGATGGCTAGAGCTGCTGTGACTGATCCTGTAATACTGGAACTCTTCATTTTGCTTAAGTTTTTATCACCAGATAGCTGAATAACAAATGTACTGGCATCTCCTAAAATGTGAGATTTTCTTAAGTTGCCCACACATGCCTTTGTGTTTAGAATACTTTGCAAATTGCTTTCCTAAAATGGGAATGCTTGATTAAAAGTAAGTAGGTGCCTATCTCTTTGTAGGTGAGGAAGGCACTATGTTTGGGGGGTTTACCCCTTCATTCCATAAAGACAGACAAAATTTACCAGGCTGGAGGATTTTTTTTGCAGTACACAAAGATCAAAATAAAAAATAATCTACAGAATAAAAGCCCTCAATATAGTGCTGGTAATTCATCATTATGTATGTAGTTTCAGAGTTGATTCTGTTCTGCCCAGGCACTTGCCAGTGGAAGAAGTGACTAGATAGAGAGATTTTAGTAAGTCTTGATTTTCTTACACGTCATTTTGATCATGCAACTGCAGGCAAAGTTGTCCATTAGAATCAAGTTACAAGATACTTAACCACTGATTGTGAGGTGTGCATGGAAGAGATGATGGAAACACTGGTAGAGAATAATGGAGCTGACAAAATTCTTACCTGTACGTGCCACGTAAGCAGCAGTGGAGGCTTTTTTGACCTCCTATGTGGCTTCACACCGATTCACAGTGACACCTGTTGGGTTTTAAAGGTTAAACGCTGTTCTTCCATCTTTCTATATCTTGATTGTAAGTTGGCTGTTCTATTTGGGAGAAGCCTTTTCCTGGTGGTTGTGCTATCTGCATCGGGCTGTCTCTTTTGTTCACTATCTAAACCTTTTAGGCTCGAAGGGAATTGAAACGCTTGAAGGAGGAGGCTAGGCGTAAGCATGCTGTTGCAGTCATTTGGGCTTACTGGCTTGGACTGAAGGTACTTTCTCAAACACTCCTGTCTGTCAACATGAACTCAATAAAGCGTGGCATCTTACTAACACTTAATAAACAAGCAGTTATATGGGCTCACTAGTAGGGATGATTTTTACACAGAACTGCATTGCTTAATTTTGTCAGGGACTTTACTGAAAAATTCATAAGCTGAAAACGCCTCATTTACAGCAATATTTAGGTATGAGGTGTTTTTTATCATATGAGGAATATCAGTTTTCAAGTGCAAGACTAACGTCAGATTAAAGGGACTCTCTTATGGTTGTTGACTTAAAAACCTGACCTACGTTGGCAAAGATCCTATCCAGAAAGATTACAAGGATGTATTTTCTTATTGTGACCTCTGCTTGTTTGAATGGGGAGTAGGGTGGGGCTGTCTGACTCTCACTGCTGCTCACGTTAGACCCCTGACCCCAGGGTCGGGGGCATGGTGTAAAGCTAATGATAATCTCCTGTTGCTTCCATCAGCCTTTTTAGGGCATAGCATTGCATGCAGTTACCTATGGCTTGTGGCAGCCATGAATTCCCAGGAAAATTGAGATGTACAAGAGTCTTTTGTTTTCTGTCCCTTGCTTTCCAAGGACTGGCTGGCAAAAGAAAACACATTTGTAATCTGGAAAAATGTAGTTCTGCTCTGTAAATAGACTATGAAAATGGCATCTTGAGATGTTCCAAGTCTGTGCCCGAATGATTTACATAATACAGTTTTCAAACATAGTTTTACAGATGCAATCCTGAAGAACTGCAGAAATCTAAATTTGTTTTGTTTGGCTGGGTGTTACGTTTGCTAATAGGGATATTGTAGACTACCGAAGTATAAAAGGGACCAATTTACTTCATAATGCATAGTAAAGTCCAGCTCTCATATTCTCATTCTTATTCTAACAATGATGAAATGGGAAAAGTAGTTACAAAACATATAATTATGTATAATATATGTATATAAAAAATCCATTACAATACATGCATGGAAACCAGAGCTGGAATTACAAAGGAGCCATTTTAAGAAGTCGTTCTGCAGATCAGAATCACACTTGAGGTACTACTGCCAAAGTGGGTCTGTTTTTATGGTTTTAAAACAAGAATATGTCCCTCCTGAGAACTCAGAGGCTGTTTTATATCAAACAGCGGCATTTAAATGAAAACTGATGAATCCAAAACCTTTAAGGCACAGTACAGCAGGGATATGTTTCTGCCGTCTATGGTGTGGTTTTTCAATGTATTTTTTTTAAATAGTCTAAGTGGCACTTCTCTCTCACCTGAAACATGCAGATTTTTCTGAATAAGAATATAGTCTGTAGTTCCAATATACCACTGTTGCCACAGGCAATTCTGATTTGTCTGATGGCAAAGTATGTTCACCTGTGACATATGGAGGTGAGGATTTAAAATTGATACAAGTGATCAAGATTAAGCCATTAATTCTTGAGTCTTTTGGGTTTTGTTTTTTGGGTTTTGGGTTGGTTTTTTTTTTTTTTCCCCCCAATTGTATCATAAGTAGATTTTAATAGCATTTGTGGTACTTTCCAGATTTAGGCTTTTCTGGAACAGCTTGCATTTCTCAGTGCTTGCTTTGCAGCTTCCCTGCAGCACCAATAGGATGTGTGGGTGTTTATTAGTCCCTTTGTTCCAAATTAATTTGCACACCTTGCAGCTCATGAAGAATAATATAAAGCACCATCATTAAAGAGAGTCTATGAGAACAGGGTGAGATTTGGGATGATTGTGGTTGGAGTGGCTTTGAGTGTGTTAATTTCCATCCCTGAATAATAAATAAAGGATGTACACTAATTACAGAGCACTAAACCTTACAGAAAATCAGTGAATAAGAACTCTAATAATTTTTCTTACAAAGTGAGGAGGAAAAAAATATATGCTCTATTTGCATAGAATGAAGACAGCTGAATGCTGTCACTTTTGTGGATGCATCTTAATGTGTAATTAAGTAAAACCCATTTGTCTGTGGAGGGTTTTTTAATCCCAGCATGGTGACAGATTCTTGCTTTCAAAATGCTGGCTTACCTTAAAATGCATGACACTCAGTATGGGGCAGGTGGTGTGCCAGGGTAAGCCAAGTGAACTGTTTTTTATAAGTTGATGTGGGTTTTTCCTCTATGGGTTTCTCTTTATTTTCTGGTTACAGTGAACTCAGAAACACATAGCAAGTTAGCTAAAACCACTAAATTTTCTCTGGGGTAAATTATGCAAAGCCATGATGTTTTCCCTGGTTTTTGCTCAAAACTTTTTAACAGGTGTGTTGCAGGCTATGCCAAAACTTGAGAAAAATTAGGGGATGTTTCAGCTAACTTGATGTGAGCCTGGGCTTCTCATAAAACTGCAAACTGGTTGTGCGCTCTCTCAGATTGGGTTTTCTGAGGGGGGGTGGGATTTAGATACTATGCTAATTAGCACTGATAGAAATACCAAGGGCAAAACAAGTACTCTGAAACTTGCATTTACAAGCATGTATAAAAAACTAGTATCACCTGCAAAAATGGTTCTCAGTGATCACTTTTTTGATTTTTTTTTTTTCTTTTTTAATAAATTTTAGGAGCAAATATCAAGCTTGCTGACATTAAGCAACCTTTGTGTTGATTCTCTGCTCTTATCAGGCACCAAAACCTTATTTTCCTTTAGGAATGAAGACTGCTTGTGTGAAAAGAGTTTTTTCATGCATAAGTCTGTTCTGGAAAAAAAAAAAAAATCCTTTTTTTATTATAGAAAACTGTGTATTAAGAATCTTAAAGGAGAAAAATCAGAAACAGTTAATCAGTTAACTATGTAATTAACATCAGTACAGTGTCACTTCAGACACAATAAAATATGTATCACTGGTGATACCTTGCTTTTTCCAGTCCAACTTTATGCAAAAACCTATGAAAAGAGATTCGTGCTGTGAATTCAACAATATTTGAATAGCTTGCCTCCTCAGAGGAAAGTGTTTCAAATTTTCTGTTAAACTTGGAAATTACTGTACTCGGGTCATCCGAGGTAACTTTCTGACCTCTTGGTCCACGGTCTGGTTCATGTATTTTAAGTGTACCCTCCTATTTCAGGGAACACTTTGCATGTTTATATGCTTTTTTACTATTTTCTGCCATAGAGCTTTATAAAAAAGTACCTGTGCAAACAAATTAATTCTTTGTATTCACTTTGATGGTTTGTTTAACTTTTCAGGTCCGTAGAGAGTACAGGAAATTCTTCAGAGCCAATGCTGGAAGAAAAATTTATGAATTTACCCTTCAGAGGCTTGTATGTATATATCCGTACAAAGCACATGTACATTTTCTGTGTTTTAGATTTTGGTTTTCTAGCAAAAGTAACGGCTGTATTACGGCCTTGATAGTCTTTGTAAGGAAATGCCTGAGCTAAGCATGTGGAAAATTGATGACTTAAATATTCTGATGTTATAAAGGAAGGATAGTGATAGTGTTTTAAAGGTGTGGGAATGGTACTAACTAAGCATTTGCCACACCTGTGTGATACCTAAATCTGCATTTCTCAATATACCTGGCTTTTTAAATCCATATTAATATTTATGAAAACTGAGAGTTGCAGTTTGGTAACTGTGCTTTTAATCACAGAGCATCTGCTTTTCCTTGCTTATTTCAGTAACTCTGGTATTTGAACGTTAATAAAACATCTTGCTTCAATTTTATCACAGATGCAAAAATACTTCCTGGAAATGAAGAATAAGATGCCTTCTTTATCACCAATAGATAAAAACTGGCCCGCGAGACCTTACCTTTTCTTGGATTCAACTCACAAGGAACTAAAGAGGATTTTCCATTTGTGGAGGGTAGGACGCATTCTGGTCCAGTCTGTACAGAACTTCATCACATGGTTTTCAGCATTTTTTGGTCGTTCATGAAAATACTATTTTTAGGATGTATTTCTTCCTGTTCCAGACAGGATATTTTATTTCTTTGCAAGAAGCGTGTCTTTTGATCATTGCCTTTGGCCCGCAAGGGGTATAACTATCCTGCCTACTCCTTTCTGGGGCTAGGGAGAGAGGATTGCTTCCTGCCACCAGCTTTTCACTTAATAGTAAAGCAGTATGCCTGTTGCCTCTTAATTGGTAGCTTATAATACTTGTGTCCGTGGCCAGGACTGGGACTAGCTCTTAGACCAACATTGGAAGTACTGGGTGGAATTTTTTACTTATGAACTGTGGTTAGCTGAAATTTGTTTTGGATCTTTGGATGGAGAGAATGGCGAGAATCTGTGTAAGTGCTGATGAGACGTTTTACTGATCTTGTGGGCTATGGTTTCTGTGAATGGACACAGAACAGATTTTCTTTCTGCAAAACTCATCCTCTCAGCTATGTTTTGTTCTTTCTGTCTGTTTACATAAACTTCCGCAATCGTGGAACTATATATGTTTCTGAGAACCTTTTTAGCACAGTCTTCCAGTGACTGGTATCTGAGAGATTAAGCTCATGTTCAAATGCAGCATGCTTAAATTATGTGTTTTAGAGATTGTTTTTGGTGTAATTCAGAAGTGTCTAGAATGGCTGAGGAGAAAAGCACCTCTACTGTGTGTTACTGTGCTGCAGTGGCATGCAGGGTGGAGCTGAGTCACTTCAGAAGTATACAAAGAATGTGCATATTGGGCAATAAGCAAACATTAGTCTGTGGTGCTGCTGCTTCAAATCAGATTTGGAAGGATAATTTGTTGGTTTGTTATGATATATCATGTTTTGTAGTGTAAAAAGTACAGAGACCAGTTCACAGATCAGCAGAAGCTTATATATGAAGAAAAACTGGAAGCAAGTGAACTTTTCAAGGACAAGAAGGCTTTATATCCAGCCAGGTAATGACTTATTGTGCTGCTTTTAGTGTACAATAAATTCAATAGCCTTACATAGATTTAGGAAACTAAGCAAGATTTTGCTTTTTCTCTTAAGCGGGGAAGTGCGTTTTCCTTGTTTGACAATGTCCCTCCATCATTTTACTTTACAATCCTGGAAACTGACCTCAGTTTGCTTCTAACTTAGATGTTGTTGCAGCCCACTGATCCTGTGATACCGAGCACTTCTGTCCAGAAGCCATGATTTTTTGTTGTTCTAACCCCCATGACCTGTTCACATCGTAAAAGTTTGGAGAGCTTGTAGAACAGAGTAACTCTCACCCTTTCACCTAGTTTCCATCACACCGGTTCCTGCAAGCAATAAATGTAGAGTCAACTGAAAGGCTGTAAGTGACAATGTCACTCCCAGATGAGGTGTGCCAGGGAGCTCTCCTGTGTTCAAATTTAGGACATTCAGCATAATGGTCTAATGTAAAGACTAGGTAATTTGAGTGTTAGATACATTGGTATGTATCTTTTTGAAAGGATTCTTCTAAAAAATTGCTTAGAAGTTAATTTCCATTTTAGAATCTTTTTTTTTCTTTAATTGGAGAGTTTTTAAAAATGTGAAATCTCTGCAAATAAGTTTTTTCGTTTCTCAGATTATTGAGTTCTTAAAAAATGGTAAATTCTTGTCATCACTATATGCAGAGCTAGCATTACTCAAGAAAGTGCAGTAGTATCTGATTTTACTTAAGGAATGCACTTCTTTTTTTGCATGCAATAAAACTGACAAAATGGAGATCTGATGTCCTTGAAAGAAGTTGAATTGAACTTTTAAAGTGAATATGAGCTTAGAAATTGTGTTTCTCTTGAAAACAAAGGTCTCTTCAATCTCAGGAGAGTTTTCATTTAGAAGCCATAGTTTGAGCTGAGCAGGAACAAGGCACTGTAAAGCAAGAGGCAAGCTTCAGTAGAGGGAAGCACAGGAATCTGCAAGAGTTGATGAGAGCACTTCCATGCATGGACAAGCTCTGCTTGGATGTTTGTGTGTTTTATTGGTTTTGTTTTGTTTCATTTTTATTGAGACATTTCCTTTTTTCCTGTAATAGCCTCAGTGTGTGTTTCTTTTTCTTCCCTTCAGTAGGTCCCTTATTTAAAGGCTGTATATGTTAGCATGCGGTTTGTTCCTTTGTTTGCTTTGGGGTGTCTTTTTACGCTGCTGGGAAGAGAGAAGGATGCTGCCTTTGGACTTTAATAGGAGCAAGCAGGTTTTTTTGCTTTCAGTCAGTATACATCTGATCAGTATAGAGCTCCTTGGGAAGGAAGGAATTTTATTTATATCCCTGATTTGGTACCTTTTACACCAAGACTGAACAATGAAATATTACACAGCAAAATGTATATCTGAGTTACTTTTATCCAAGACATTCTTAAGTGGTATATGTGATAGAGGGTAACTGTTGATTCATTTCAGTTTTAGCTTGTAAGTCATTACTGTTTGATTAGGGACAAAGTCCCCAGGGAATCTACAGTTTTGCTGATGATGGTTTCATAATGCTAATTAATAAAAACAAACAAAACCCCAAACTCCAATATGGTAGCAAGTTAGAATGGTTTCCCCTCCCCGCACTCATTTAGAAACATTTCCATGTTTTTTTGTTTCGTGTTCAGAGCTGATTAGCTCCTGTTGGGTTTTTTAATTGGCCTAAGGATGGAGGAAATTACTGTATAATAAAGTTTCTGATTAGTTAGTATGATAATGATTCATAGGTTGTGGCTAATTTTCTCTGTGTAATACAACTTTAAGAACAGAGAGGGACTTCTTGTGCGTACTAAAATACCAGTACCCTTCCTTTTCTCTCCCATCTCCCTGTGCGCTAGAGATGCAATTACAAAGGTATTGCTATTCCACATAGTGTATTGGTTCCTCTTGGCAAAGCTTTGCATTTAGTGCTTTGACTGTAATTTAATCGAAGTGATTAGTTAAAGGGACTTCCAAACAAAGCAAGCAGCAACTTTATTCACCAGTTCTTAACTGATAGCGAAGCTGTTACTGTATAACCCTGAGGTGGATAAAGACAGGGCGATTTGCAAGCGCAACAAGCCTTGACGAAGAGCTGGTACACATTTAACAAACAACAGCAGATCTTGAAGGGAAGTTCTTGTCTGTCACTCTGAAATACTGTGGCAGAGTTGTCGGTCCTACTGAAGTTTTATTTCCTCTGTTTTCACAGAGACTGTTATTGGGTGATTTTAAATCAAAATTGATTGCATATGCAAGGACGTACTTGTGTCTGATACCCATAGCAATTTAGTCCATTTAATTGGACTTTTCAGAGCAAGGAAAAAAAAAATCCTATTACTGTCTTTGGTGATAAATTTCTTTATTCACCATCACTGTGCTTTTAATGTGTACAAGATTCTGTGTCTAATACACATACCGTTTCTTACCCCTCCTCCTCCTTTCCTCTTTCCCCTGGGATAAGGTGCTGGGAGATGCATCGACACTACTCTGTAGCAATTCCCAAGTTATCTTCAGCTGGTGTAGTATGCACAGATTGATGCCGACACCACTGCATTGAGTGAACGGTAGTACCGACCTGAATGAGAGGCTCAGGGCAGCGCCGGGGCAGCTGCAGTTTTCCGCTTCTCAGCAGGATTGAGGACACTTGCGCTGCATAAATGAACACCATGTCAAGAGCCCTGTTTGCATTCAATTATGTATTTCTCTAATTATTCTGTTATACAAGTGCAAATTATTCTGCGTTGCCGTTGTTTAAAACAGGTATAATTGTGAGTAGGGGTTTCTGGGTTGATCGGAGTATTATTTCGCTAAAAATGAGACAGCAAATGACTTTCCCTGGCAGGGAGTGTATCAAAGTTTAAGGAAGCTTCTGGCAGTGTAGAGTCATTGAAAATGGTATTTGGTGCATCTCCTGGCTCCACAAAGCCCGAAGCAGAATGCGACGGTTTCAGGAGTTTTACTTCTTCCCTGCGATTTGTATTTAACTCTTATCTTTTCTCTTATCTTTTTGTTGGGCAGTGTTGGGCAGCCGTTCCAAGGGGCTTACTTGGAAATCAGCAAGAACCCCAAGTACAAAAAACTTAAAGATGCTGTGGATGAAAAGATCATAATTGCAGAAGTTGTGAATAAGATCAATAGAGCTAATGGGAAGGTAATGAAATGACATTGCTTTATCCGGAAGGGTGGATCATTTTTGTGATAAACTGAGAGGGAGACTTCGTTTCTGTCATGTAGTAGGCTGAAGATTTAAAGAAATGCCTTTTTTTTAAGGGCAAGACTAGAAATGTTGGATTTACGTAAACTGGTGATTTTAAGCGCTCATTTTAAATTTACATAAAGATTACCAAAATCTTGTTTGGGTTTGTAGTTTCAGCTACTTTTCCAAATAAAAATGGCATCTCATCAACTGGTAACAGGCTGTATTGATTCACAACTAAATGTAGTCTCTGTACCAAACTTAGATCTTCTATTTGCCAATTGAAGAAAATAAATATTTAGAGAATATTGCTCTTGTTCAAGTATTTAGAAAACTTAACCTTTAAGGGTTCACACTGTCATTCAAGGATCACATTTTATTATGTTTTAAAATTGTGAGTGGCATACTCTGCTAGCTTTGCTTGTCTTCTGATTGTTACCAGCTTTTTGGAATGAAGAGTCAAGTTTGTTGTATCATTTGAATAAAGCTGTTAAATATGCTGGGTACTTTTTTATTCTGCTAACACAGACTTGTTTTGCATGTAAATTATACTTATTAAAACAGGAAGTATTATCCTCCCTTAGTAAATGTAATTCTTTTTGCCATATCTGTCTAAATAGTAGAAGTAGTAGATCTCAACGTCTCAGATGTAGATGTCATTTATGCATTAGTAGGAGTGAAATTAGGTTGCCTGTTCTTGATGCCAAGTTAATTTCCTGGTTTAGAAGAAACTAATTAAATGAAGGCAAAATCTTTCCCTTACTTACATAGGCTACAGCTCTCAAGATTTAAAAAAAAAAAAAAAATAATGAGCTATGGTTCTACGAGCTTAAGACAGCTACTTCTTAATTATAATAGTTAAGACTTTATTATTTAAAATTTTACAGGAGAAAAAGCTATATGTAGATTAAGTTCTCATTTCTCTTATTTTCTAAGACAAATTTAAGAACATATATTCATGCTTTAAAAATATTTGTCATTTGAAAATTTAATTAATTAATTTGATTTTTAAAAATTTAATTAAATATGAATGTGTGTCCTCCTAAAGAATAATTCCAATAGATAAAGGGAAGAGAACATAACATCAAAAATACATACGTGATTTGTGGTGTTCTGCAACACAGTTTTGGTGAATAACAGTAAATAGTGAGGCTTAGTCCTGAAATAGCTATCACTGAAGAGGTACGTTGCTTTTCCTGGGGATTGACAGAGCATGAGAAATGAGGTTATCCGGATTTGCATAGTTTCTGAGTTTCAGTTTCTGAATTCTATAACTGTAAGCTAGTAATTAAAGGAACTGTTTATATCTAAGCATATGTGCCAAAATGAGCTAAGCTTCCCAATCTATAATTAGACACATAAATAAATTTGACCTGATTTTAACTGATCTGCAGCTTTTACTGAACATCAGATGTTAATGTTTACTAATGTGGGCCAAGCTTATTAACTCTGTGAACTGCTTGTAGTCTTAGCAGGTGCTCAATAATGACCAGTTCTCTCTTTGTGTAGATAATGGTTTGCATTTTTGTATTTTCACAGGCTACATCCAGGATTTTCTTATTAACCAAAAATAATGTTCTTCTTGCGGATCAAAAATCTGGGAATATCAAGTCAGAGGTTCCACTGGGAGATGTTGCCAAAGTGTCCATGAGCTCCCAAAATGATGGCTTCTTTGCAGTGCACCTCAAGGAGGTTGGTTACAACTTCATACTACAATAATATGACTGTTTTACATGCAGTGATATAAAAATTGTTTATTAATTATCTTGTGGCATTAAACCGTAGTGGTTAGCCTGTAGGTTTAGAAGTTTATTGAACTTTGCCATATCTGCAAAAACTTTGATTTAAAACTACTGAAGTCAAATAAGAACAGTTATTACATTATGAGCGATCATTTACTTGTGCAAATCAGACTTCATATTTCACTGTAGCATCTTCAGGATTGGAGTTCTCCATTTGTAATATGGGCCTTTAATCTGGTTCAGATACCTTGTGGCAGTGTTTTCCCTTTTAGCTGCTCATATAATTCTTCCTGACACACTGGCAGAATATTTCTCTCTTCTTTATGAGATGCCAAGAAATTATGGGGCAGCTAATTTGGTTACTCAGTTCTAAATAACTTATTTCAGTGCTATATTTGCTTCAGTGCACTGTCAGCATTGCTCCACTAAAATCATTAAGCTGGCATTTGTATTCTAGCTTAAATGGATTTGAAGAACATCATATATAGTGTCTTTTCACACCGACTACCTTCATCCCAATACTGGTGTCGGCAATTTGTTCCTGTTCCTTTCTAAAAATACTGTGAACTTGCTGTGGTGTAGCCAGAAGAGGGATACAGAAACACTACGGTTTTGTAGGACAAATGAAGGTGACTCTCCTTTGGGGTCAGGAGGGCGTTTTAACTTTCTCTACAGGTTTATTGTTTATTTGAGAGTGAATTGCATTTTGATCCTATACACTGCACTGCATCCCTATTTAATTTACAAGACTTTTAAAAGACTGTTCTTTCATTGTACTGGGAAGAGAAGACTCCTTGTAAAACCTCCTGCTTGGCTGGCATTTAATTTTTTTCATATTCTAGGTTTTGGTAGTCTTAACTACTTCCCTTTCTGTTTCAGGGTTCAGGAGCAGCTGGTAAAGGAGATTTCCTGCTCAGCAGCGATCACCTTATTGAAATGGCCACTAAACTTTACCGCACTACTCTCAGCCAAACCAAACAGAAGCTCAACATTGAGATATCTGATGAGTATGTTTCTTGTTTGCTTACAAGTGCATTTCCTTCAATGCAACATGCTAAGAAGTCGCGTATCTAATCTTAGAAAAACACAAAACACTGTTGTGTAACTAGTACTTCTTTTCTCTTGAGAGAATACTTGTAAATAAGGATGCAATTTTCCGTGTGTGCTCATTTCTGGTATTCATTTTGGCTCTTACTTCCTTGAAAGTTATTAGAGAAAATGTGCTTTTCTTAAGGTAGTTTCAAATAGGGCTATGAAGCAGAATTGCTGCTGTAGAAATAATTAAGAGATACTACATTTGAGAGAATCAATTTGTGTGTGACTGAAAAGTTCACATACCCCTGTGAGATGTTTATCAATTAGCGTGGGCACCAGGTACCAAGTTCCAGTGAAAACAACCAGAATAGAATGAAAAGCTCCTCCCCAAGCACACGTAATGATGGTGCTAGTAATACAGGCCCATAAAGCTCTACCTTCTTTTTTGTGAAGGTGAAAAATATATTGTTAAAATTCCTGCTGATGGTGTTTGAACCACCTGTTGTTGTTTGGGGTTTTTTGGTTGTTAAAAAGCTTTGTTTGATAAAAAGCTGGCATCTCAAATTAGCATTTCTTTCTGCTTGGTTCAGTTTCATATTTTGGCCTTAAGTAAGGACTGTGCTTGCAGTGTTTATAGCCATGGAATAAAAACGTTTGTGTGTGTGTGAACTCCTAAAGCCTCCTGAGTGAGAGTCCACCACTGTTATACACTCAGTTTGTTGTGGGAGGTGCCCCGTGATTTCAGCAGTGTCGATGTGGTAGTTTTACTCATTTTGAATAAAGACGAAAATTTGGAACCCTGTAACAATAGTGAAATAAAATCCCTGTAGGCAAAAATTGAACCTTTTATGTGGCTGCACAGCACTGCTTGTATTCTAGGGTCATGGTGAGTACTGTTTGTTCAGATTTCAGGGTTTATTTAAAGGCTAATTTTGCTGTTTCGTTGAAAATGACATCTGCCATTTTCCTTTGTTCTGTTACCAGATGCGATTCAATTTCAATCATAGAATCATAGAATCGTTTAGGTTGGAAAAGACCTTTAAGATCATCCAGTCCAACCATTAACCTACACTACCAAGTCCACTCTAAGCCAATCAAGGGTAGACTAGACTAAACCATGTCCCCAAGTGCCACATCTACCCGTTTTTTGAACACTTCCAGGGATGGTGATTCCACCACCTCTCTGGGCAGCCTGTTCCAATGCTTGACCACCCTTTCCGTAAAGAAATTTTTCCTAATTTCCAACCTAAACCTCCCCTGGCGCAGCTTGAGCCCATTGCCTCTCGTCCTATCACTAACTACTTGGGAGAAGAGCCCAACACCCACCTCACTACATCCTCCTTTCAGGTAGTTGTAGAGAGCGATAAGGTCTCCCCTCAGCCTCCTCTTCTCTAGGCTAAACAGCCCCAGTTCCCTCAGCCGCTCCTCATAAGGCCTGTGCTCCAGACCCTTCACCAGCCTTGTTGCCCTTCTCTGAACACGCTCCAGCACCTCAATGTCTTTCTTGTATTGAGGGGCCCAAAACTGGACACAGTATTCCAGGTGCGGCCTCACCAGCGCCGAGTACAGGGGGACAATCACCTCCCTGCTCCTACTGGCCACACTATTCCTGATACAAGCCAGGATGCTGTTGGCCTTCTTGGCCACCTGGGCACACTGCTGGCTCATGTTCAGCCGGCAAAGGGTGTGCGTTTTTAGCCTCTAAAAACAGTGTGGCTGTCCCCCTTAAGAGTCTAGTTTAACGATGGCTACAAAGGAATAAACTACTAAACCAATGTTTAAGCGTGCGTTGCACTAGTCTGGACTGCCTGCCTGCCTTAGGTCTGGAAAACAGTCTGCTTTCTGGGAGTCTTGCATTTTGGGATATGGTTTTGTTTCTTGTCTTGCAGGTTAAAAACATTCAAGTGTGTATTGCTATTGAATTTATCCAGACTAAATAATTTTAAGTCGTTTGCTTCTTTGGTGGTGAAGCAGTACTCTCTACTCTCTGCTAGAGTTTAGATACCAGCACAACTAGGAATTGAGGAGAAAATGTGGCCTTGCTTTTGACTACTGTACACTATTTTTTGGGAAGAGAGCTTATATGAGCAAAAATGCTGTTGATCCAGGGATATGTCTAGTAAGAGACATACCATTTATATATATAATATTGGAGCGATGGTAACAAGAGATGATGGCCGTAAGACCTACTTGCGTCTTCCGGCTGCTTGCATGGCTGGAAGCGCCGAACAAGTTAATCCTTGAGTGTCTTGGGCTGTTCAGCAGGAAAGTGGGACCGAAGGGCAGCTCGGCGCAGCAGAGGCCACTTCCTCCCCTGAGCTCTGCCGTCAGCTTGATTTGTGGTTTCCGGCTGGAGAGCAAATTCTTTGAAGTTTTTGGCCTCTGCTGGAGGACTTTTTAAGGATGCTAAAAGGGAAAATCTGCTGTATTACAAAGGACTTTTTAGGTCAGCAACCGCTGCATGTGAGCCAAAAGGCAGCGCTGCCCTGTTCATTGCCTTTAATCTTGCTATCCAGATCAGTGAGAAGTTTGAGGCTCCTCAGGAGCCTGTTGGGTTTTTAAAGCAATTCTCCACACTCAATGAAATTTCTCTTCCAGTAAAAAGTGAAGAGTCAAATCCAGATTAATTTATCCTGGACCGTAGGAAATACCTAAATTTGGCGATTGCTGGGAAGGAAGTGAATTTTCCCAATTGCTGAGCAAGGGGCTGTAAAGGCTAACTAAGGATTAGAAATATGAGAGCTGCTAAAATACCAGATATACTAAATTAAGCATAAACCAGAAGAGGAGTGCTCCTGATGTTGCTATAGGAGTATTTAGCTTCCTTCCATGAAAACAGAAAAGTCCCTTTGGATGACGGTGAAACAGACAGAAATAAGTCTTTGCTGCATTTCTGGTACATTAGAAATTCTGCTTTAAACTGCCTTCTTTCTAAAGGAATAGCAAACTAACTATTGTACAAGGTCCAGAGTTACAGGCAAAAGGCAATAATTAAAAGAGACTACCTGAAGGAGACTCAAGCCGTACCATAGCCTATGGCTTTTTTTTATTCCCCAACTCTTATTATTAATACAGACCTGAAAATGACATCTTTTGGAATGATGCTCAGAACCAACAGGAAAAGGCTTCTGCTCCTCATGTGGTTTTTTTCCACCTTTAACTAATATGTATCTTATTCCCTCTCCTAGGTTTCTGGTCCAGTTCAGACAAGACAAAGTGTGTGTGAAGTTCATACAAGGCAGCCAGAAAAATGGCAACATCCCAACTTGCAAGCGAAAAAACAATCGGCTTCTTGAAGTGGCTGTCCCTTAACTGCAGCTGGTGACTCTCCCTTTCACGGACTTGTTTCTTTGTAATAGTGCAATTTTAATTGTTTGGTTTTGCTGTTTTTATCCCTTTCTGGAGCTGTTGATAGCTAATAGCTTTAGAAACCATTGGCAAAACATTTGATCAATCGACTTTTTAATCTTTTTGTTCATGCCAGAGTTTTAACCCTCAAAATGCAGATTTTTACCCAATGAGGCATTTTTACCACCTGGCACATATCTGTCATACATGAATCATTCTCTTTGTTTAGCGGTCATATTTTAGTGCAGCGTACCGTAAACTCACATATTAATGATAAATTACTCATATTCCTTAGTCTAGAAATTCCCGCTTAACAGGAACTATACATGGCCTTGATGCTTGATGGCCACTTGTGCCTGGTGTCTTTTTATACCGACCTGTTCTGGTGTTCTGACGGGCTCCTTGCTTGCCACCGCTGGGGAGAGCGGCAGAACGGAGACTGACACACTAACTCCTATAGTTAACACTAGGACCTATGTAACTCGACCTTTTAATCGTCAGTACAGCACAGGAACACCTAATTCTGCAAAACAGAAGGAATATATGATTATATAAGCAGCTATATGCATAATTTTATAGTAAAAAACGCAGAAATTTTGAAACAGGATTGTTAATTAGGTCAGATGTTTTTAATGACTTTATACAGTAGAAATCAGTAAAATTAAAAAAGCTTGTTTCTTTCATAAAAGCTATACAGTTCAAGGCGTATTTTCGGTTCTGCTTTTTTTCTTTTAAATTATCAGTTAAGATTAGAGCCTGAAAAATGCAATAGTATTCATAACACAAGTAAATGCTAGGTATTTAAACAGTTAGTTATCAAGCAAAAGGTTTGAGGCTTTCTTTTAGGTATTGGCATGTACAATGTGCAATAAAACATACATGGCATTTTGTGAAAAATTATTTATAATACATTTTTGTGTGCAAGAGAGAGGATTGGTGCAGACTGCATAGACAATGTAGGGGTTAAAATAGATTTGTGTTGTTAATTTGCAGTTTCTTAGAGTGTACACTACAGTTGTCAATTTGGGAAGAATACTTAGAAATGAAAAATCCTTAATTTGGGGGTCTGTATATAAATTGGTATTACAGTAATAAAACTGTTCTAATTCTGTGCTGTTGGGTACTCCTATGTTATAACCATATTTTTGTACTCCAGACTATTTTATATAACTTGTGTGCCTGGTGTAAATGCGTGCACAGAAAATACAATCAAGAGCTGCATTATAAACTTTCAGTGTAACTGATTGCACTTAATCTTTTATAAGCCAGAAGCAGTAGTTGAAATCCTTAAGAGGAGAGATGCATTTTTAGATAGAAGCAACTGCTCAAGTGAAGGGTTTGTTGGATGTGACTGTTTGATTTGTTGATGCAAGGACAGTTGAGAAAGCATTGTATTTTTGCAGTCTGATATAGGACAGATTAAGACCCTGGGTATCTGATGTGCAGTGTGCAGTGCTGGAAGTCCAAGCATAAATAAAGAAAAGATAAAGAAAAGTTCAGAGTCTCGTTACTCTCCCGGTGGTAAAGTTACATAGTGCTCCTGGCAGCGAAGGCTCCTCTGGGTAGTTCAACATTAACGTTGGCTCTCCGCATTAAAATGGCATTTACTGCAGTTGATGTTCTAGTGCTAATGGTTATCAGTTTGAAAAAAACAGCTGGTTTGGGTTATATCACATTTTGCTTTGGGATTAAAGTCAATGGATTTGCTATGATTTGGATACAAAACAATTGTTTTAACTCGTTGCTTTGACGTTGCTGTTAAAAGTCCATGCACGTGACCTTGAAAGGTGGGAGTAACCAAAAGATACGTTTCCCAAACTATGACGAAAAGTTGCCTCTTCCTTATGATCTTAGTTTGAACCCTTCTTTTAATAACTGAGGCAGGTTAATAGTTTAATAAAATTTAAGTAATTTTACATGTATTGTAATTAGAGATGCTTATGAAGGAAATCTTAGTATCGATTTGTAATGCAAAATTAGGATACTTCAAAGGAATTATTCCATTGCCTTAAGAAGACAGCACCTAATAACATGGCATTTAAAACTCCTAAACCCAGAATTCCTGCTTGGTAAAGATTGGAGGGTTTGTACAACTGTTCACTATCTTGAAAAACTTATAGTAAGAACAACAAGGAGCAAATTTTTAAAATGAATACAAAAGTAAGGAAAACAAACATTTGAAGTCTGATGTAATCCTGTTGTTGCTTGCAGGTAGGAAATGGGAGGGTTTAGATAAAGTACATCTGGATATTTGGTCCATGAAATTAGGGTATTACAGGATAATGTTAGGATATTTGACCCATCCCAGCCAGACCCAGTACACATCTGTTTTATTTTTTTGATCTTTGCAGCAAGTCATGATAGCCATACCTGCGAAAGACTGGAAGAGGGACAAATTCCTCACTTTGATGTCTGTTGTTTCATTTCTTCTGCTCAACCTTTACAATTTTTACCTTGCATGTTAGCTGGTACTTTGTGGTAGTTACCATTTGACACTTAAATATTTCTCAATGTACAGAGCAAGTTTTGTTGAACATGAATTATTTAGATATGCTAGGAGAGTCATGGTATCTTGATGTTTAGATTTAAGTATCTAGGATGTTGAAAATAAAAATGCAAGGTCACCTAGTTTTTTTTTTTTTCTTTTCCTCTTTTTTCTTTTATAAGTGTCTATCAAATGGAGTTGTAAAGAGAAGACTATTCCTCTTATGGTGCTAAACTTAAACATCCTTTTACTTGTAAATTTTAATTTGTCATCTGAAAGCTGGGCAAGGCTCACTAAAAAAAATGAACTTTGTTGAATGATACTTTCCACAATCAAATAAAATTCTCTTCCTAGACCTATACTTTCTCTATATCTGTATCTTCCTTACTGCCAGCAAATCTAAAAAGAGCAGGTGACTGGGTTTTAGGTTAAATATACACAACACTGCTGTGTCACTTGGAGAGAGAAGAAATTTTTATTTTTTTGTATGTGATTCCTTAAGAGGCAGCATGTCTTCCTTAGTGATTCACAGCAACCTTTTCCAGTGCAATTATTCAATGCAAGTCCTTTCCTCGACATTGTTTTCTCTGAAATTTCTGCAAATTCAACTTTCCTAATGTTAGGATTTGGACCAATTCCCTAAGAACAGTATTAATAGCCCCATTAACCAGATTTAAAAAAAAATGGCTTTGAGCCCCAAACCTATCATATTCCACATTTTGTCTTATGATCTTTTTCTCTTTTTATCCTTTTTATCCTGATGTATGTATATTTTTGTTCATCGTACAAATTATGGAAGAAAAACTAAAATGCAAAATCAGAAAAAGCATCTTCAGTTTTAATCCGGGTTTGTTTTCATTGCCAAAATGAGAGCCTTTTTCTAAACAGTTCTGGGAAAAAAATTGAAGAATTAATTCAAAATTTTGACATGAAATGAGATCATTTTCCCCAGTTGGCATAAATTCTTAAGCTTTTAGATCCTTAATCTTGAAGAACAACATATGTTCCATATTCTATAGGAAATGGTCATGGTTATTTTGGAAGATTCCACTGTAGTGTGATGGCAATGGGCAGGAGGGAGATGCACATGTCTATGCTTCTTTGGACATTAGAACTTCCCAACAAACACGCATTTCAAAGACAGAACTGGAAGTGTTTTATTTATAACAATACAGACAAGCTCATATGCATGATGTTTCAGCAGAAGCAAGTGCTGCTCTGCAAACAAACTCTGGCAATGAAGTTGTTTTTGTTTTTTCTTATGCTATTTTAAGTAGTGTATTTAAGTGAATTTTAAGTAATCTTTAGCACCACTAACAGATGAGTTCTGGCTATCCTCCTATCTAGCTTCCATCCTTATTGGAGTATTTTGTAGCTTACACAGACATACGACTGTGAGTGGGGGGGACCATTCTTTACCAATGTTTGTAAAACCCCTCAAAGTGATCAAAATTCTCTGGATACTGCTTTTAATCATGTGGTTTAAAATAATTACGTGTTATGTCACTGTCCCATGACCTTCCAGTTCAATGTAACTACAGGTTGTTGGCACGTAGCACGATCTTGTAGCCATTCCAGCACAGTATTTGCTAATTTGAACTGCAGAGCTGTCTGTCTGAAATTGTGTGACCTGTTAAGTAGTTTCAGAAGACTTAAATTGGGCAGTGGCAACTTCCCTCAAAGAGAACGGCATTCACGTGTCAGTCCCAGTTACAGTGAGACTTTCCATTTTACGACTGCACTGGAGTGTTTCCTCCTACAGGTGTAGGTAAGGGGAGGTTTAGTGTATGGAAAAAAAAACCCCTTCGTTGCCAGAGTTTGTTTGCAGAGCAACACTTGCTTCTGCTGAAACATCATACGTACGAGTGGTCACTCCTTTAAGCACACACTATATATACACTGCATGGAAAAGCCACGTTCTTTCCTGCAGGGTAACACTGGCAGCAGTACTTGCTCATTCAGCAGCACTGAATCTTGCCGTTCTTCTGCGCTTTTGATGTGGAGTATATAGAATGGAGGATTGTGGTGGATTTACAGTTGCTGTTAATTCTTGTAAAAATGTATTTACATAAATTTGGGCAGATTGGTTTGGCCAATCTCAAAAAAATTAACTAGAATGCAAAGAGGAAAAAGCTGCTCCTACGAATTTGTTGTTTTTAAGGAAACACATCGCTAATTCATGTGTGGCTGTATTTGTCTACAGTAAGCTAGGGCTATTTAAAGGATTGGGGCTGTGAGAGGAATATCAACCTTAATCCCAACGGGTTATCAGCTAGAACCAGTTCTGCTCCTGTTCCCTTGCGCACATGAATGAGTTGGGTATTCAGGCTTTAACTTAAAATGAAAGTTAGGAAAGTTTGAGGGCATTGCAGTTCACTTTGATTATAATCAATTGATGAAATAGTGTCCTAAAAGATTTTTAGAAACACATTCCCTCTCTCCTTCATCCTAAACTTTTAAGATGTTGACATCTGATTGTCAACTGGCTAGGCAAAATTTTGAAGTATGAAGCACAAAAGCCTTTTTCATGAATGAAGAGAAAATTTGAAGAATCTGAATATCTCTTCTTAATAAGTCAGCTGATTTCCAGTGCTGCACCCTGCGCTTAACCCAAGGTAAGGATCTCTTTGCTGTATAATATTCCACTATTTATGATATTTAATTATTAGAGAAAAGATAAAAACTAAATATTCCTCTGGCCAGGAAGTCGTCTTCCCTGGAAACATGGCAAAGCACTGGGGATCTGCAGGGAGTTCTCCTGTAGGAGTCCTTGCCCAAGCCCCTGGGATTTTACTGCCCAGTCTCACCTTTACCCTCTGAAAAACATTGAATGCGTTTTTGGCTGTTGTTCTGTGAAAGTGGGAGAAGATTCTTTTTGCCACAATGAATGGTGATTTTTACTGGCCTGGCAATGTCCCTTCTGGACATTACAAATCCTTTCCCCACCAGTATCTTGACGATGGGTGGTCTCAGAGATGCTGGGTGCTGTTTCCCACCCTGGCTCTCATCACGTTCTGATTTCCTCCTGCCCCCATTCCTTCCTGCCTCTGATGTTCTCTGCAGTGATAAAGGGAGGAATATGTCTCCAGGGTAAAGCAGCAATGTATTCTTTTAGGTTATTTTCTTCCATTATCTACCACTGCATCTTGGCACCTCTATTTCAGCTGAACATGCAGGAAATGTTTTATTTCCCTTCTAACCAGGACCTGCTTTTAATGAAAGATCGTTTGTTCCCTTTCGAGTTAACTTGCTAGCTGTATCGGTATCACCAGTGTTTCCCAAAACTCTTGACAAAAAGCAAAACTGAAGCCTGAAACATGAAAAGCTGCTGCTGCTATGCACTCTGTCTCTTCCTGTTAGAAGAGAAATCCACTTGAAGTGATGCGATGAAGTCCCTGCTGGCTTGATTCACTGCACGCAGTCTTCAAGGCTGCTGTACGTGTTTCTTGTAGCCTGAAAAAAGGAATCCATCGGGATATGAAATAGGTAGTTTCTAACCGTGGTGCCAAAAGGAGGGAACTCATTTATATTTGGATGCAAAGGAGCATTAAATAGCTGTGAATGCACTTCTGTGTGATTTTATTTGCCTGTATGCTGCTATAGCTATGGAAAGGGACCTTGGCATAACTTTGACCATGAAAAGTCCAACTGCAGGCATTCAAAGCAATGTTGTCTGATCAAAATCACCATAAGCTATTGATTAACACTTAATTTTTAAAAATAATGTCCAGAAATTGTGGGTAAGCTTGCAGTGGAAGATCCTAAATGTTGATTGCATCCCAAACTTCTAAATATTATATGGAGATCGTGGCCTTGTGATGGCAGTTTCCTGAGTTTTCACGAGCTGTTCTGGGTATAATAGAAAACTTAAAGAATAAAAAATTTCAGCTAGTTCTGATATAGGAAAAAGGCGTTTGTGTTTAAAACAACAGCAAACTCATTGCAACATAAATGTATGATTGTTTTCAGCTCACAGTCAGCCTGTTACTGGCACAGAGATGTTCTTCCTGACCATCCTTTATTCGAACGCTATTATTTAGAAAGCATTGCTGTATTGACATCATTTGATGCCCTGCATGTGCTTGGCTTCTGAGCACCATGTGGTTCTGGGATGTGGGTTTTGATCCTACCTGTGTGGTTTTTTTCCCTTCTGTTGAGGTGGAGATAGGATTTCTCAGAGCAAAACACCCAATGAAACGAACAGAATGGAAGAGGAAGGGGGACTGTGAGCCAGATCCATGCTTCAAGTTTCAGTCACATCTTCAGGCTCTTCTGTACAAAGGTGGTGAGGAAACCCTTTCCAAAGAGAGGAGAGTGTCTTCTCCAGCTGCCAGGCCCTGGGATGCCATGGGTGGGGGCCTGTGTCTTCCTCCAGCCAGGGTGGAGCAAAGCCTGTTGTAGAGTTGATCTATTTTTGTGTTACTGTGCTAATCCTGGTCCGTGGTGTTATTTAGAGGCTTCCCTTGGTGTGGCTTTCTCCTCGCGCTTGGTTTTGCACTGCCACCAGATATTCCCTTCTCTCACATTACCCCAACGTGTCCTACAGCCCCCTTTTGCCTGAGACCTCTCTGCTCACCTCTGCTAGGGCTCAGTCATGCTTGCAGGGGAAGTTCTAGAAACCGGTGGGATGTAAGGGGGAGTGGGAAATCTTTTCTGAAGGGAGACCAAATCAAAAGCAGGGTATGGGTAAGAGGCATCTAGAAAAGGTGCTTGAGCTGCAAGGCATCAGGAGTTTGTCAGTGACTGCTAAACCACAGGCACATACCTCAGGGTTTAGCTGCTTTGCCTCTTCAGTCTTGAAGACCTGGGCTCCAAAACCAGAGTATCGGTCAAAATGGCAGACATCTTACTCGTGCTTCACGGGTAGCTTGTGAGATTCAGCATGTGGCTTTTGGAGTTTGTAGTTGCTTCGTTCAATACCGATGACAATTTTAATTGGTGAGAAATGCATTTGCTAGGACATGGCAGGGCAGCACTGAGGAAGTGTTCTCACTGTGGCGCTTGGAAAGCTGCTTTTGGTGTCCTCAACCAGGGTGTGTGAACGTACATCCTTCAAGGAAATGAAAATGCGCACAGTGTGTGAACGGCTTCGGCCTGGCACGTCCACTGGATGCAATTCCTCATTATCTAAGGCATTTGGCCACTTTGCTCCTTGGAGATAGTGCCTGGTCTCTTGTGGAAGCTTTAGTTCAGCGTTTTGGGGTTTTTTGTTGTTGTTGTTGTTGTTTGTTTTTTCTTTTTTTGGATTGTTGCACTTGCAATGTGACATGTAGGTCACTGTGGCTTTAAGGATATGTCTTTTTCCTTATGAAAAAAATGTAATTTCACACAAAGGGACAAATGTTCTTTTTTTTTTTGAGTGAACTGACTACTAATGGATTTGAAAAGAGTTCTCAGTATTGAAAAAAAAGAAAGAAAATGGATCCTAGCAACTACAAATGAGACCTGTATTTAGAGCTATTTCTTTCCTAAAAATGGCTGGAAAAGTAAAACTTGAGGATTTCAGCATGAGCCGAACCAGCGCGTTTGCTGCCACCGCAGCAGCGTGGTCTGGTCGTTCCTGGCCGTGCCACCCTGACCCTGCGGTGAGCCGGGGCTGCGTGCTAGAAGGGCGGAGAAGTCGCCCCGCGACAGGGAGTCCCTGGGGGGGCGCAGGTCCCTGCATGACCCCATGGGGCTGGATGGGGCAAGAGGACATGGGGAGCTGTGAATTCGGCTCAGGCGTGATGTGAAACCATGCGCTGGGATAGCACTTGTGCTTTCTGCATTCGCAACAGGTTTCAAGGGCTTTGTAAGCTCTCTTAAAAGACACTGGGTGCCAAAATCCCAGGTTTTCTACCTTTAAGAGAGAAAGCCAGCCCCAAATTTTACCAGCTGTTCTTTGAAAACATATAAAGGAGAATAAGAAGCAGATAGAGATCCTGCTGCCATGTCACCAGCTCTTTACAAAACACAGTTCAAGATTTCTCTCTCCCCCTGGGCTGACTTTATTGTTACAAACCAGAATTTGTATGGGATTTGGTTGGGGAGCACTGATAGCAACACAGCATACATCCTAATGAGCACAGCTTTTGGAAGCCACGTGGGGAAGCCAGACGTGCAAGGCAGAAGGTGGCGTGAATGCAGACTACTGTATGATTGCACCACATCCATGTGGATTAGTGGGAGAAATTAAAGATGAATGCAAAATTAATAGCTGTGTGAAACCTTCACCCCCCTCTAGCTGATGATAAAATTCTCATCGGCTCCGTGGAGGCCTGAACCTCTCCTTGTTCTCATGCAGGTTCCTGCACATACACCAAGCAGATCATTACAGAGCTTCCAGCTGGGATCATAATGTCATTTCCTCTGCTATTTGCTTGGATTCCTTTTTCATATCTTCCCATTCCCTCCTCAGCCTTACTGAAGAAGTGCTTTGTGAATTTACAATTTACTTACCAGAGCTCTCTGGTGAAAAGTTTCCCCAGGTTGTCAGAGAAATCCGTCCACCAAATACAGAGCTAGTGCCGACAGCAGGAATGGAGCAAAGCATGCACCTCCTTTTCGGGTCTGTGGATCTGATATGCAGCATGCACGCTTTGGCATGAGTCCTCATGCTGGCCCGCCTCCAGGCCAAGAATCACATCTCCCATCCTTAGGGGACGTGATGTATAAATCACTGCAGCTCAGCGATGCAGGGAATGTGCCACCAGCAATCCCCGGCCGCGTTCCTTCAAAGCAGGCGGTGTCCGCTCTCCCTGTGTGCTTACAGCAAATACAGAGTGCCGGGTGTATTGTCAGGGCCTCTGCGCTTGGCTTCTCGGGCCCATTTTCTACACACAGTCTGACAATGGATGTGAAGATGGAAGGAAGAAAAAGAAGAAATGTGGGGAGGCAGCACAGTGCTGGCATGCTTTGAAAGCCAACTCCTTTGCTCCAGATGTTCTAAATCACATGTGGAGAAGTGTTTGTGGTCAGATGCTGCTTGAAACCGATGGTTGATAGTCTCCTGAGACGGCTCGTGACGAATTGTATAATAAAAATGCTAAAAATAGCATAGTTATTCCCTGGAAAAGCAAAGTTCCCACAATCCAATGAGCTGGGAAAATTGTTGAACTTTCTTTGGACACAACGTGCTCCCTTTTTTTGTGTGTGTTCTTCAACCTTCCATGGGTCTCTGGGCTTTTTTCTTATGACCCTTCCTCCTCCTACCAGCTCCAAGCAACCATGTTTCCAGCCTCCTCAGCCCCAGTAGCAGCTGAACTGACCACTAGCCATTGACGTGAAAAACAGTCTCCCACTCTTCTTCAATCTCATAGTTTGTTCCCCGGTGTCACTGGTTGTCGCGACTTTGTCTTGGTAGGACACTTTTTTTTAAACTGTGGGGAAAGCTAGCTCACAAGACATGTAGTGATAACATCAAGAGATCTTTACCGCAATGGGCCATCCTTGACAGCAGCGGTCCTCTACCGACCATGCCTAACCTACGGCACCATTGATTTCTTTCCAACGTTGTCTGCTTGCGGCTCTGCAAGGCGCAGTACTGCCCACCCTTCCTCAGCGCATGGACAACTGGGTGTTAACCACCCAGGGTTTGGTACTGTGTGTGTCCCCTAGGCAGAAGGGTTGAGGCCAGCGAGCATCCCAGGACTCTCCTCCACAGCAGCACTTGGTGAGGTCAGGTTCCCACCTGAGAACTTCATAGTTCAATGAGTGGAAGTGGGTTTTCTGCTGATGAGAGGAGAAGGTTTGCTATGGTCTGCTTATGCTGCAGTAACAAATTGCAAATCTGGTGGCAGAAATGATAAAAGCTTTGGGTAATGACAAGCTATGGAAATGTTTGGCGTGCCCATAATGAGATCGCATGTGCTTTGCTTGCTGGCAATGGCCCTCATCATTTGACAGATGCTAAATACGTACAAGTGACCTGAATCTATCTACTACTGGAAAAATGTTCCTGTTACAAAACCTACCCTTCTGTGTGCTGGTTTTTGTATTTTTCTGATACTGGAATTAGCTATAGATTATGTCCTATTCCGGCATGAATTGCAGCTCTGCAGTCATGTATACTTATTTAAAATTCTCTTGCCAATAAATTTAGGGGAAGATCTTGGAAACATGAGCTCAACTTAAGCAATGAATTGCGATGATCTTTTTGTGGGTGATGATTTCAACCATTAGTCAGTATAGCGATTTGTTTTATCTGACCATTCATTTTGGAGACTAGTGATACTTAAACTTTCAACAGAGTGAATAATTGAAGTAGTCAGCATTTTAACATATGCGTTTCAGTAAAGTCCCAGTCTTACATGCCAAAGTCTCCTCCAACACTTTTTGCTCAATGGAAAATTCCACACATCCACGAAGCCGGTTACCAAAACCTCTGTCACTCCCCTGCTGTCAGGTAGGTCATCAGCTGATGCCCATTTTTGTGTCCTCCCTGACTGCTCTGGGGCTGTGTGGCTGTGGAGTTTTGCTAGCGAAGCATCTGAGGTGCAGCTGTTCCTTGCCCATGCATAAATCTGAGGCATGCAGCAAATTTAGGGGTAGAGTAAAACCAAAGAAATGGAGCAGGGTGCAATAAAGAACACAAATGTTTTAGAAGTGTTATAGACGAAATCTGAAAAGGCTCCAGTTTCGTAATGAAATCAAGTTTGTGCTGAGCTGTTGGTCTGAAGCTTAGTTCCTGCATGATGTCTTGAGAGTAACATTTGTAATAGATTTAATCTGCTGACAGACTGATGCTCCATCCCAAAACCACCAGCACAGTTGTCTCCATGAATGTTTTCCTGCCAGGCGCTGCTTGAAATAGAGTCTAACAAAAGATAGAAAACTGAAGTTGCTTTTTCTGCCACGAAGATGAAATGAAATACATGATGACGTACACGAGCAACTGTTCTGCTTACCCAGGCTGGCTGCACTCTGCATCCCTGCCCCCAGCGAGCTGCCTGTGCTACCGCCGCTCTCCTGCCCACTGCCATGCTGCTTCCCCGGGCACATCATTCCTCATCCTCCCTTCTTGGACTCGGGAGGTCCACCACCCCTTGGTGGTGCACGGCAGGTGCTTCCTTCACCAGTAGTAGTTTCCTTCTACTCTGACAACAGTGGTTTGAAAACTGGTTGTTTACAAGGCCTTGCTTTTGATATTTCTTCCCCTACTTATAAGAATATGTGTATTTACTTGAAGGCTGTGTGGATTTATTTGAAGGCTGCTAGTAGGTCCAACCCTCCCATGGGTCCTTCTTCCAGCAATTCCCTGGATCCATTGCTAGTAAATAAACACAGCTCTCTGTGTCGGAAAAGATAATTGGCTATGTAATTCACAGAAAGTAAAATTGCTTTCCCTGAGATTTATTCATTAATTATGGTTTGCCCTGGATGCTGCAGTTTGAACCATTTTCTGGACAGGGGAGAAATATGTCAAATAGAGAAGAAGCTATTGTTATAGTAAATGACTGGGTGCATATGTGCATGACTGTATTTTAGGTGTTCCATAAAGGGTATCCTGTTAACAAGCTAATGAACATGCAAATGAGGAGCCAAGGATTATCATTATATTTGGGACAATAATGCATATTTTGGTTTTTTGCTTGTAATTAATGAGAATGTTGTCTGCTGCCTTGGTGTCCCCTGGGTGAGGTTATTTTTTCGCTGTGCTCTGCTAGGAGGATGCAGCAGCAAGCATGCTGTGCAAATCTTGCCTCTCCTTTTTGCAAACTCCCTTGTGTCTCTGCCCGCTGAGCCCTACCTCATACTTGTGGTGGAACTCCAACATCTTACCAGCCTTCAGGCTGGGGATGCCAACATCTGAGTTAAATCTAAAGCCAAGCCTGCTGCAGTAAATGCTCAAGCTGCATATTTAATTAAGGTTTTAATGGAAATGGCACATTTGTCCTTCTCTGGAGAACATACTGATATGACAGTGCTGTGCAGAGTATTATGAAAACAATGATGTTGCCAGTAACACATCCAGTGGGTCAATATGGTAGATGGAGAATAAGCAAAGTGACCATATGGAGAAGGAGGGGTCTGTTATTTCTTAAGGGCTTGTCTGGCGGTGCTCACTTCCCTCGGCTACTGTTTACTTTAAAACCATTTAGTAGGACTTGAGAGCTCTCAGCATCTGGTGGGATCCAGCCCCTTTGTAAATACACTCCTATGAGGGTGCAAGGTGATCTGTGAACCTGTCAGCTACCATGCTGACTCTGACGCTGGTGCTACTGACCTTGTCCCATTATCGGTGTTAAATTAGTTTGCTAAGAGGCATTTAATTAGTTTCCTATTTGTTAGCAGGAATCACTCGTATTTTAAAGCACACTGTGAGCTGTGCTGCCCAGAAATGCTTCTCTAATGCTAGGTAATACACAAGGCAAACAGATTACCAAGGTGTCCTACCATCTGTTCTTTGTGAGGCCACCTACAGATTGCATGGTCCAGGAGAAGGTCCTCTCCTGCAGCCAAGGTGTGCCTCATTTAAGAGGTGAGATCTTCCTAGGCAGGGATGATCAAAAACAACATTTGTACACAGGACCTCTCCCAGTAGAGCTCCTGTGACATTTAGGTGCTACCTGAATGTAATGAACATCTGTCAGCTGAGAGAAAGAAATAACAGCATGTATGCCTTTCAAGGAATCTGTTGGTTGCTGCTGTGGCTGATAATAATGTGAGAAGGAAGGAAAGAGAACACACACCCCACCCATCCTTGTGCAGCTCTTTAACTTCAAAGAGAAACACCTAACAACCATGCTCACCTGTCTTTTTTAGGTGCTTATGTCATGTTGCCACCTATAAGAGAAGTCAACAATAGCCAAAAATGTAATTGGCAGATGCAGGCATCGCTGTCCCACATTTTCATGAGTCTAGAAAATACAGTTATTTCCTTTGCAGTCAAAATCATTGAGAAATCTGTGCATCTGTGAGAGAAAGAATAGCTGTCACCTCATAGCAGAACTCTGGGTTCGTAGATCACAGGGTAACTCAGGTGGGAGAGGACCTCGGAGGTCTCCAGTCCAATGTCCTGCTCCAGGCAGGGTCAGCTCTGAGATCAGACCAGGCTGCTCAGGACTTTGTCTGGTCAGCCTTTGAAAACCTCCAAGGATGGAGGTGGCACAACCTCTCTGGGCAACCTGGGCTCACGTTGCATCCCGCAGTGTGGGTGCCTTCTCGGCTGTTGAAAAGGGGTGTTAAATGGAGTTAAGAAATTTGAATCCCTTATTCAGAGCATGGAAAAGAAGCTCCAGCCATCTACTTTTGTAGTATATTCCCTTTCATTCATTTATGAGATAAAATGAGATTGATTTGGAAGCAGTTTTGGGAGAGGGAATTCAAATGTCTTTCCAGGCCATCAAATATTGTTGAATTTATTATCGTTTCAAGACAGAGTCACGAACTTACCAGAAGCCTGGAGGCCAGGGAAGTTTTAAACTATAATGTAAAATGAAATCCTCTTGGCTTGAGGTAAGCCACTTAGTCTGCTCACTATAACACGGGGAGAATAATATTTACCACTTGGTGCTAGTGCAAAGATTAATGTTTGCTAGGTGCTGTGAAAATGAAAATATTCTTCACAGAAAGCTTCTTGTCTGCAAGGAAAATTATGCACAAAAAAAGCCTTTGGATCCTGTCCTTTGGCAAGAACCTCTTGTTAGCTTTTTTAAAATTATACTTAATATAATCAAATGGCTCAAGACAGGAAAATGTTTGCCCCCTTTCTCCCTCCGTATGTCTTCCAACAGTGTAAACAACAACAAGTGTAAAGACCCGCAGAGCAATGGACTATGAAAAGAGAAGAAGAGGAGATCTTAAACTGAAGAAGGGTTAAGATGCACACAAGAGCATGGGAGAGCCATGATTTGGTACAGCGTGGGGTTTGAAAAGAGAGGAGGACGCTACGTAGCTGGATAAAAGGCTGCTAGCACTAAAGACCGTAATTATGGAAAGGTTAATGTATTCAAGCAGAGTGAGGTATAGTTCTTTGCTAAATTGCCTGTTGAAAGCTTTGCCTTGCCAGCGAGGCAGGGTCACTCAGGTATGTCTCTCACCCAACCTGCCCATGCTGGCTCGGCCAAGGGTAACTGAAACAGGTCATTAGCTGCAGGCTGGGCAGCCCAGCTTCGCTGTTGGCAGAAACGGACGGCCCTGAGAGAGCCAGCTCGAGAGTTAATGCAGGAATACATGAGGTGTTTGATTACCCAGAAGTGTTTTCCCACAATTCATGAGTATACTTATCTCCAGAGTTTTGTAACATGTAGACTTTTAAATAGCTGGGTCCTAAAGCTTATCAGACGCATCAGCTATGACCTGAAATCTTGAAAGCAAATTTTGCTTAGCTGAAAAGGGAGCTTTAATGTCAACGTGCAGTGAATTACCTCCCTTCCTTTCATTTGCCTGAAATACACTTTATTTCAGGCAAGGTGATGCTGAATTTGGACAAAGGAGCAGTGGGAGGAAGGCTATAGTAAAAGTCTGGAAGATGTCTTTGAAATGATTAGATTAAATGGGGTAAAATTGCTTCAAGATGCTTAGAAAATACCTCGAGAAAATACTAAACAATTTATTCCACTGAGAACCCTTCTGAGAGTCCCTCTAACTGATTTCAAGATATGGGTTTAAAAATCTGGAAGACAGAGTAAGGCCATTAGGTGACACAGGGCATGACAACAGCCAACGACAGGGCTATGAACGGGTAACGCCCTTGACCATGTCAAGCCAACATGAGCTAGATGGTGGCATACTGCAGAGCTGCCTTATACAGTCTCTGAATGTTTCCCTTCTTGTCCTTGAAGAAGGATTAAATAAAATATATTTATTGTGTATCTTGCATGGTGATCAGCTCTCCCATAGAAAGTTATTTATTTGGTGCTAGTATTAGACAGCAGCCTTCATTTCCAGATTGTACTGCACCAGTACATTACAAACAGCCTGAGGAGGACAGAGTCACATTGCAGAATGACTCCGGCGGGACTGATCGGGATATTGATAACCCAGCGTAACTGTTTATGCCTCCCACGGGCGCTTGTTCAAAGTTCAAGGGCTCTCCCATAAATGCAGGGTGCTGTGATTCATGGCCAGGATAGTGGGGCTCATCTGCCAGAAGTCAGGGAAGGGGCACTTCCATCAACTGTGTGCCTCCCAGGAAGGTTAAAAAGCATTTCTATCCTCCTGAGGGGGAAATAAGACCAGGGAAGCAGCAGGCTTAGCATGCACAGAGACCTCAGGAGTCCCTCCGGTGCGGAGCGAGGATGCTCACAGAGCGTGCCCCCGGCCCCGCTGCTGGGGCACGGCCGAGGAGCCTCCCCCCCCAGCCTGCTCAACGCCTCTGGCTCTGGTCTCCTTCAAAACTGGTGTAATTACACCATGGGTGTAAATTAGATAAGAACTGGTTCAGAGTCTTTAATTGTGATTTTTATTTTTAATCTGCATAATTAGATTTGTAATGGACTATTTTCACAGTCTCAGGACTGCTCCAAGATCGTTAGTGCTGGGCCCTGTGAGATTGCCATCTGCATGGAGAAGGCGAGGGCTGCAGGGCAGCCTTACGGGCCTCCTGTGGCTCATTCAAATCACTTGCCGCTTGAACCCCGGCTGCTTTCCCAAGCCACTCAAGGGGGTACATCCTTGCAAAACATTAGTCATCTGTCCCAACTCATGTCCTCAACAAATGCGATTGCTTAGGAGAACGTGGTGCTGAGGGGAGATTAATAGGGTCTGGGTTTTAGAACAACTCATTTTATATTAGCTTTGTCTTTAATGAAAGAAAATTAAAAGAAAGCAAAAGGAGAGGCAATACAGCAGCATCAGGTCTGGCACCAGGTTTCTGCTTCCCAGGTTGTGGAGAGGTACTTGGAGGTAAGCAAGGGCTGGAGTGAGGCAGGGGATGGAGATGAGAAGGTACCTGGATATCCTGGGTATGGATTGGGGAGCTCTCCCAAAGGAAGGTGGTGGCTTTGGAGAGGGATGAGGCTGACAGGGTGGTTGGAAGGCAAGTAGGAAAAAGAGAGCTGAGCCTTGTTGAAAATCTCACTACCCTGGAATCTGCCTCCTTGCTTCCCACATCCTTATGACTTCTCTCCTTCTTTTCCACCCCCAGCACCCTCCTGATCCTTCCCAAGCCTGTTTCCCTAGCCATGGATGGCCCCAAGACACCCTTCGTACCCCTTACTCTGTCTACTTTGGACTTTGCTGCTGCTATGAAGTTTTATTTTGCAGCTGCAAGGAGGAGAACAAAATAAATCTTCATTCTGGGAGTGGCAAAATTCACTGTAGCCCATGTGCTGAAAAGCCTTGGGCTGGCTCTGCTGCCACATCTTGTTCTACTTAAACTGCTGCTTTTAATAGGCCTGAAAGCTTTGCTTTACCAAAGATGTTTCCTTCTGTTCCAGCAGAACCATGTGCACTGGTTTGTTCATGTAAGATGTAGCCTGGCCGCAGGAGCTGCTGCCAGGGCTGCGTTGTGTCAGCTCACATGGCACCAGCAACACGAAGACTGGCCGGCCACCCAACTGGAAATGTTCAGTTTGACTTCAGTTTCGGTGGAAGCTAGATTGGAGATTGTTTAAAAGGGATTTGAAATGTCTCATGAAAGCATGTTTCAGATGCCAGCTCCTACCTTTATTTAACCCTTTGAAGGTAGGACTTGCCAGCAGGGATCTGTAGTAGATTTTGGGGGTTGCATTCAGAATAATTGGTAACTTTCTAGCTGGACAGCAGGTGTTAGCAAAGCAGTTCCCCTTTATATCTTTATCTCTTTCCCATTTCAGGTTCTCCATGGCCAGTGGCCATGGCCATCTCCCATCAAATATCTTTCAGCCGAGATTTCAAATGTTGGCAAGAATCGGTATCTGAAAGACGTAGTTGAACATAAGGTGGGGATCTCAAACCCACACCAAAACTTTTGGCTCGGTAATGCTGTCCAGTTTCCTGCAAAGATCCTGCTGTGAATTTGGGCTATGAATAGCTCTGTGCAATCTAAACGGCGGTATACAAAAAATGTGAAATTTTCTCTGCAGTAGTGATTTGCAGGACCGCTACTTCTCCCCGCCCCCCAGCTCAGACACAGTTTGGCGGCGAACAAGGTTGAGGACAAGCCAGGACCCATGTGACAACAGCCTCCCTCCTGCAGCCCTGGGCAGTGCCCTGTGCATATGGGGGCAGAGGGTGGGGAGCAGCAGAGAGGGGTAGTTGCGCAGGAGTTTTGGTGTTCATTACGTGTACTAGGGAGCAGGCAACATAAAGGACTGTGCTGCTGCACACTGCACCTTGCCACCCTGCCCTGACCACACTGGCTCTGTGGGAGAGCCCTGACCTGCCTAATTGGGGGTGCAGGTCACCCCTGTGGCCAGGCGGCCACCGCGGGTATAAGCAGCGCCACGATTTGCTTTTACTGCTAGCTCAGCATGGTCATTGTGCCTTGAAACCCAACCCGCAGCAGGCTCACGTGTCTCCTTTGTGGAGGGATCTGACCACCTTCTGAGAGCACATGGTCTTGCTGGTGCTTGAAGTTCAATCAGCTCCACATACAGGCACCCCAGGGCTCAAAATGATCAATAAACCACAGAAATGCTTTTCCGTTACAGCATTGATTGTACCAAAGTGCTACTGCTCTCCCAGGATCTCTGGGGAGGGCTTCCTCATTCAGATGTCCCCCTTCAGCCACCTGTTCTTGGCCACCTGTCCCACGCCGGGCCGGGAGGCTGGGCTAAACTGGAGCAGTTGGGCGATGAGGGCTTGGCAGGGCTCCGGCAGTGGGGGCAGCCCCTCCGGGTACACCACGCCTTTCTTCTGCTGCTGGGGCATGCTGCGGATGTGGGTATCGTCAAAGGGCATGTAGCCTGTCACCATCACATAGAGCATCACCCCCAGGCTCCACATGTCGTACTTCTTGGCATTGTAGGGGATGCCCATCAGCACCTCTGGGGAAGCATAGGCTGCTGACCCACAGAACGTGGTGCTCAGGTCCGGGTAGCTGTTGGCCTCCTTGCTGAAACTAAAGTCACTGAGTTTGGCCCGGCGGCCATCCGCGGTGAGCAGCACGTTCTCACACTTGAGATCCCGGTGCACCAAGTTGCGGTCATGCAGGTAGCGCACGGCCCCCACGACCTGCGCAAAGATGTCCCGGGCCTTGGGGACGCAGGGCAGCTTCCCCAGCTGCTGCACCAGCTGCAGCAGGTCGGTGGCTGCTGCCTCCATCACGATGTAGAGCTTCCCATTGCAGACCTCGATAAGGTCGAAGATGCGCACGATGTTGGGGTGCCGGATCTTGCGCACGATGGAGAGCTCCCGGGGCAGAAACTTGTACACAAAAGCTGGGGCTGCTTGTTGCCGGTCCACGACCTTGATGGCTAAGGGGCCCTTGTGTTTGTTGGATGTGGCCGCTTTCACCTTGGAGAAGCTGCCCTCCCCTAATGTGTGACCCAGCCTGTAGCCCAGCTCATGAAGTAGCTTCTCTCCTGCGTCAGTTTTTGGCATGATGTGTGATCCCGATGGGCTTAACTGAAGCTGATGTTTTGCTCCAGGATTTGAAAGCTTTAATATATGGTGTGTGGCAGCTGTTGACTTTTGCTGTCCCCCATGGTCCCACGGGTGCCTCTGTGGGCTCCAGGGCTCACCCAGGTATTGTGGTGGGGTGGAGTGTTGTGTGGCAGCGCCTTTGTGAGGTGGCAAGGGTGTCTGGTGGACCCCCTCCATGCAGGGGTGTCCCAGGCAAGCCCACACACACGCCGGGGGGAACTCACACAGGTGGATATTGGAGAGTCTTTACCGTTTCCGCTTATTCACTTGAGTTTTCAAAATAGGGCTTTTTGGATGGTAGGAGTTTAAATGTCAGCTTTCTGGGATAAGGAACCCATTTGGGGACTTATAGTGGTTTTCTGCAGGGTATTAGTTACATGAAAATCAGAACTGCACAGAGTGGTACAATGGTGTTATTTCTACTGTCCCTAACTGCAAACTACCTTGGCTGGCTGTAAATATTTACTTTTTTAATGATGATGGTGCAGGGAGCTATTTTTCTAGGTAGGCTTTCTGACTTTATGTGGTGTGGACGGGGAACTTTACATGCATCTTTCAGAAGAAACAGCTTTTCAGTTTCTTGAGCTTGGAATTGCTCTCCCTGTATTTTTATGAAAATGATATTTTAGAGACTTACAGAGAAGCAAGACCAGAGATCCTTTGGAGAACTTCTGTAATTTAGATTTTAAATGCTTTTAGTCAGTTTTAGTTGCCATCAGGTGACAGTTGACTTAAGCACAGGGCAGGAGCAGAGGGCAGCTGGGCTGGGTTGCAACATCCACTCCGGAGCAAAGCGTCCCTCCCGTTGCACGCTGCATCTCAGGCCAGTGTTGGCTCCTTCCTCCGGGTGCTGCGTCCTTGGCTCTCATGAACAGTTGTTTCTGGTTTGTGCTGTTTTTTTAAGCTGCTCAAGGATCGTGTCCTCCCTGTGGAGCCCACGTTTCCTTTCCAGCTGTACAAAGGAGCCTAGGACCACAAAACATCCGTCTTCCTAAATACCAACCCAAATGCTATTTTTAATTTTTGAATATATGTTTCATTCTGCAAATCAGTTCTAAAGAGGAATAAGACTCAGCTGAAGACGGAAGAAAATCTTTCCCATGAGTCCATCTTGTCAGTGTTCTGAAGTCACTTTAATTAATTAAAAACTGCAAACATAGGTCTGTATGTGCTGTGGGCGAGCTTTGCCCTGACTCCTAAGGGCGAGTAATTGTCACATCGAGCTTCATCTGCTGTGGAAGTTGCAGGTCAAAACCAAATTACTTTCCCACTTCAGATGCTACTTCTACAAGCAAGTTGAAGTATGGGAATCCAATGTGCTGTGGTTGAGTGCAAGTTGCCAGGCATGTATCAGGCATGTATCACCAGGCATGCTGCCAAAAGGCCAGGCAAGCAGCGTGTACGTTGCACCATGGAGGATTTGGTCCTGCACAGGGCTTACCCTGCTGACCCCTGAGGAAAGTCCTCGGTCCATCCTTATCTCCTCCAAAGAGAGTGGAAGCCCCCCCCATGTGATGGCAAGGACCCTGCCTGGGGCTGATGTCTCTAGGGAGATTAAGTGGAGGGAATGCCGCACACACGCAGAGGTGCTGGACGTGACCCAGCCAACACTCCCCTTCTGTTTGGGCCATCAAATAAATGGCTCCAGATTTTTTACCTCTGAAGCAGTTCAGAAAGTAGCCATTTCCAGGAGTTCCTGTTCATAAACTGCTGTTACTTAAACACACAAAAAAAATCCCACCTAGCAATCAGTAGGCCAGATGCAGAAAACCATTTTGCTGGATACTTGTGATTTCCTGGCACTTCTGTTCAGCCCGTGAGTCATAACCACAGTGACTTAGCAGAGATCTGAGATGGACTTTTCATAGAAGCTGGGAACTCTGAGGTGGCTAAACGTAACTGAACCAAAGTGGGCATTTTTACAAGGGGAAATATTTAGACCAGGCGTCCCTTCCCTGCTTACTGCTGGAGCACCTCTAGAAACTGGATAGAAAGATGTACATGTAGCTAGCTATAGGGCTATGCTCATTTTATCTTTTGAAACAGGAACAGAAGTTCACATTATAGACATGTTCCCAAAGCCTACAGGTAAAATTCTCATTTAAGGGAAACCTCTCTGAAGCCTCCTGTAATAACATAACCAGAAGAGGTGTTGTCCAAACTGCGGTGGAAAAACCGAAGTGGCGGCTACGAACCACATTGAGATGGTAAGGAGTAATGTTGTGGAGTCCCGCCTTGCTGGTAACTCCCTATCTGCTTGAGGGAGCTTGCCACTTTTGGGAGGTTTTCAGCAAGCTTGGCCGAGGTGGACAGTTTCAGACTCAGAAATTATTCAGTAAGTCTTTCTCTAAGTCCAGAAAATGCACTGCACAGTTAGATGCTGCAGGAGCATCCCAGGGGCAGAAGGGCTTGTGCAGTGCCTTGAAGGAGACAGGGAAGAAAGCTCTGGTGAATACAGGGATGGAGCAGCTGTCGTAGCAAACGCTCCCCCTCCTGTACACTCCAGGCTAAACCCCTGCGAGCCGGGTTTGCTGCCAGGGCTGCAGACATCGCTACTGTACATCTCCGTGCTCCTGACCCACAGCTCACAGCACGGCCTGGGACTGCTGCAAAAAGCTCCGAAGACAGACAGCAAGAGGCATGAATGAGGGGTTTCGGTTTGGCAGGACACTGTCAGGCAGAGGAGGAGGAAAGATATCTGAGCTCAGCTTTTTGTGCTGTGCTTAGATCACAGAGAAAGAGATTTTTGCCTTGTTAGCTACTGACTCAACATTTATTGCTACAAAAATGCACCAAAAATCTCTTTTGCTTTCCATCTCTCCAGCTCAAGTACTGCTACTTGTGGAATAAATATTTAGGTCACATCAATATACTTAAAAGTAAGGTACTCAGTACTAACGTATAAAAGGATGCTGAACTTCTGAGCTTTCTGGTACATTTTTTACATCAGAGCTGTGTTTGTAGAACTGACTTGTTCCATTGCTTTTGTAAATGAGAGCAATTAGAAATTAGGCAGAAACTACTGGTTTGTTCAATCTGGTATATGAGCAGGAGGAGCTGGTCTGAAGAAGTATATATTATTGGAGCTCACCATCAGGGCTTTCATTATGGGGATGTCTTCCGACTCCAGGGGCATGGTCGTGCATCAGCCTGACACACAGCCAGTTCCTCTGCCAAAGGGCTGATAAACTCCTGAAGGACCATTCACACTGCTGTGCAGTGCAGGGTCACTGGAGACCTACCAGAAGCAACTCAACTGTTTCAAACTCAGCGTAAGCTAATGCACCTTCCTGGGTAAATTCACCCAGGGTAAGTCCTGCATTGCCCAGGGCTGGACTGCTCACCAGAGACCAAGCTGTGCTGGGCATCACTTTACACCAAAACCAGGAGGAGCTCTGAGTTAACCTTGCCCAGGTCCTGGGTGCAGTACAATTACACAGGATGGTGTTCCCCAGGGGGTAACTCACCTTGCTGAGATGCTACTGCAGCTGAAGGTCTCCAAACTTCTGCTCTGTACACAGCTACCAGAGAAGAGCAAACAAGCCATGAGATGTAACAGAGGAGGATATCTTTCTTTCTGCATCATCCCATAGATTTTTTTCACTAATAATTAGGTCTTCTCTTAAAAATGCTAGCTGTGCTGGAGTTGATAGCTGGGAAATCACTAGTCTGCTATCTGACCATCATGGTTAATCAACATGCCTGTGCTGGGCCTTTTTGGGTAGCTGCCTTCTTGCCGAACCTCAACAAGGCAGTACTACATCAATATAATTACTGGACTGAGATATCAGCTGTCGTGCAGTATGGCAAACAACTGAGCTAACAGGAGGGTCATTAGAGCATGTATGCTTCGGAAACTTCTCCCTGTCCCCCGTGATCCCATCGTCCCCGAGGTCCCCCATCCTGTGACCTGATCCATCAGGGCAGGGCTGCAGGGAGTCCCGCTGGCAGGGGTCAGAAGGGGCAGAGCAGCCACATGGGCTCAGAGTGCTGGTCATTGATCTGATGACAGATTGACACCTCTGGGGCAGGGATTTCTCATGTGAGCGAAAGCTGTTGAGCGTAATGTGGCTCCTGCTGGAACAAGTGTACCGAAATATAACTCCTGTTAATGCAGATGGTCTAGAAGCCAAAACAAACCATAGTTTTATACCTTATGCCATAAGGCTGTAAGTTACAATGTGTAGAATGACCTCTGTACTTGCACAGAGCCCTTGAGATTTCTTTAAATACCTCTATTTCCATACAAGCAGAGATATTTTGCCCAGGGGTTGTAACTTTCAAGACGGGTGAAGTAATTCCTAGATGCCCCACTTTCTGGCCAGCCTATGCCCAGATCTTATTGCTTAGCACCCTCTGAATGTGGGAATGGACAAACAGCTGCACAAGAAGTAAAAATAACTAATGTTATTATTTTTGCTTGACTACCTCATTATAGATAGTGCAAAGGGTAATCACAATTCTTCCTAGCAGATACTGAAGTTACCAGCCATTGCCTTGCCAGCAATGGGTAAAAAGAGGTCTTTAAACAAAAGCTTTCTATGTTTTAACCTGTATTTGACTGCATTTTTTTTTTTAAATACAGTCGGTTTACTTTTACAGAGAACACTGGACTGAAAGAAACCCACTGCTTGTAGCACTGTTTTCCATCCCCTTGGATGCTGTAGGGAGTTCCCGCAGGTGCTGAAGGCTGGAGAAAATTTTGCAGGCAAGAAATGCTCTGTAGTCCCGTGTGTGAGACTGAAAGAGTTGATGTATGTTGACGTCTCAAACATTGTGGCAGAAACAAGTTAAGGTCTGCACAGAGATGAGTTAAGGTCTCCATAGTGACAATTTAGGGTCTGCATAGCACCACTGAGCCACAGGTGAGAAGCCAACTGGCACACAGCTGGGACAGCATGTTGGAGGATGCGCAGTTCTGCCTTCTGATGTGCCTTGCAACTCCCCATATGTGGCTGGAGGTCGTACAGAGTTCCTTTGAGGAAGGTGCTCGTGACCACCTCTCACAATGGCGCCTGTGCGGAAGATGAAGAACATTCTGGAACAAGAACCATGTAAGTTCTCAAGGGGGGTGAGACTAGAGGCAGGGACTAGCTTATAAAAGATGCAACTCCAAGGAGCCACGTGTGCACCCACCACTGGAGGATTGCCACGTTTGCCATCAACATTGTGGAATCCAAGGGTGGTCATCTCTCTCCCCCCACCCACCCCTTTTCCGCATTTTCCTTTCTTCTTGTAAGTATTCCAATTAGAACCCACGTTGCCTACCATTATGTTTTCCTAGTTCAGGCTGCCTACTGTTATGCTTTCCTAGTTCAGGTTGTTTTTTACCATCAATAAAGTGTTTAATCGATCATTTGGTGTTGTTTCCCCTTAATTTAGCCCAAGGGGATCACAGAACCACCATGGTCCTCCCTGGGCAGCACAGTTTGGATTGTGACACCATGGAGCTATACTACACTCTCTAGGTATCAGTACCAAAGGGAACAAGCAAAGGTGAGGCTAATTTGTAACAGATACTCATTAGATAGGGCACAGCCAGCAAAGAAAATTATGCTGTTGGCAAGTACTCTCATTTTTTTTAGTGACGCTATTTGCCCCTTACTTGCCAAGTACTATTCAGTGAGCTATTGAAAGGTAATCGATCGCTGGCCTCTGTGATGTCTAAGCAGTTGGAAAAATGGGGCAGATCCCATGAAAAGTATACCAAATCCAAGCTGCCTCAGGACCTGAATGCTGTCTTTGCCCTAGATCCTTTCCTGCAAAGTCAAGCTGCCTGTGAGGTTATTTCAGGCACTGGTATTAAAAAGACCTGGAAAGTTGAACAACAAAACTGACTCTAAAGCCTTGTCTCTGAATGCTTTATGAAAGCTGTGTGTATGCCTAAAGCTGCAGCCTGAATTTCACCACGATCTCATGGCTCCTTACTGGCAGCAACAGCAGCATTGGCAATGGAGAAAACCAAAGTCACAGGTGGTCAGCAAGATGTGCCTGGTAACATGCTGCTTTTTCTTTTCTTTCTTTATCTACTCTCATGTCTCAAGGATTGGTGTTTGTTTAAAATACTCTGGCTATGTTGGGTTCTTTATCCCTTTGGTAGATAAGGAGATCTGGGACCTCACATTCCTGGTGTTCAGAAGCAGCTGTGATCCTCACAGCTGTTTGCCATCTGATCTTGCCCTTAGCCTCTTGTTCAAACAGAATAAACTAGCAAAGCTGGCTGTGGGACTAGCAAGACGTCTCCTACAAATTTGGCAGGATGAGAGAAACACAAAACAGAAAAATCTGTGGATGACGATTTGATTAACCAAGGTTGTTCAGACACCAAAGAGAAACCTGAGGCTGGCATGCCTTGTGTGCCAGAAACATCTTTTCATGTAAATGAGAATTTAAACTGTGTGAAGGACATAAAATGGGCTTGTAAGCCATCTGAGGGAATAGATATTTGGTAATAGGCCACACCACCACCTCTTGGGCAGCTTGTGAGTGCCTCAGTAGGTGCCAAAGGAGATGAAGGATAGAAAGGGCTAATGGGCTGGTCTGCAAACATGATTTTGTAGCTGGCATCACCAGGCTGCACCTGACAAGAATCTCAAACCTGAAGGCAATAAGCTAGAGTAGAGTGGGAGACAAAAGGAACTAAGCAGGCTTTGGCAAGCTGGTTACTTAGGAAGCAGGAGGACTCCTCTGGCATGTCTGCTATTTAGAGGCTTTGCACCAAAAACCCTTTTGGCAAGAGGGAGGAAGAAGTGTCAGATCTTATGCCTCCACCCTTGTGGTAAGTGGAAAATCATGCCTGGCTCATCAGAGCTGAGGAAAACCAGCTGCATAGGGAGGCAAGGTTTTCCTTTCTGGTGCTGGAACACCTGCTGAGTGGGGGGAGGCATGGCTGGGGGAGAGCTGGGAGCAGAGGGGAGACTCAACCTCAGGAGCTCCCCACACCCCTTTCCTAGCCAGAGGCGTTGATCTCCTGATGTCTTCATTCAGATAGTTCCTTCATACTACTTTCTGAGAGCTGGGAAGCTTTTTCTTCCTTTGCCGGTGCTGCAGATGCTTGGCTTGGCCTTCAAGTGGCCGATTCCTGCACACTTAACCAGGGAGATCCCCCAAATGTCCTTGCAAGCCAAAGGGAATGGATGTGCAGCATTGACAGGTTGCTGGGTCAAGACAAGTGTCTATGCTTGCTCTTCCTGCCCCTCCTTGAGGCCAGGGAAAGAGCCAGCAGGCCTGCTGAAACACCCCCTCGGCACTGGGCAGCCAGTAAGGAAGGTGTGGGTAGGAACTGGGGCTCAGTGCTGCACGTCTCCTGAGACCAGGGAACATTGCTCTGCTCTCCTTGTTGCTTCAGCATCAACAAATCTCTTTTCGTAGCTGAAAGATCAAATGCCTACCACAGCTGTTGACTTGCTTACTGTATTTGTGTGCCTGCTATCTCTCTCCCTAGGCAGAGCTAGCCAGCACTTTGTCATGGTTGGCTGTCAAACAGGAGGGAGAGGGCTTCAGGTGAGGCTTTAAGCAAGGCAGAGATTTCAAAAGCCACAGCAAGTGCCTCTTGGGTCAGTGGAAATGGAGTTGGAATCGGGTGGTGACAAGGGTCAAGAGGAAAAGTTAGGAAATGAGAAGCTTTTCTTACCACATCAGGTTATAACCATTAAATCCAAATATAAATAAGTTAGAAAAGCAGGTAAGTGTTTTGTGGTTAACCATCCCAAATGAATGATACTTAAATTTCTTCCTCACACTGATTTACTTAGTTGCCTGTGGAGAACCTCATCACAGAACAATATCTATTCAGCAAGAATTGTCTGGCACCTATTGTAATTAATTTGTGGCCAATAAAGGACTGCAGAATTTGGCCTGTAATTAGGATATGACAGTCTATGGCACACAGAGCTGGAAAGTTGATGGCAAAGTGTCATGGCTATGGAGCAGGTGTTTAAATACCTTTAAATGGAAGTTGTCAGAGGCTGATTTCATGAGTTGCTCCGAACTCACATGTTAAAACGCTTCCTGAAGGTGCTCAGATAACCACTGAGATGGCTTCTCCCACGGTTTGGTTAGCCCTGGATGAGCCAGTTCTGTACAAGAGTCTGGCAGGGCTGGAGTTAAAGGAGAGAACGGGCTGGACATGCAAACCAAAAAGCTCCAGAGCTGTCAAGACTGATGAGAAAGCTTAGGCTGATACTTGGAAGATCAGTAAAGACAAACTCTAAGTAGCAGAAGGAAGTAATCTTGGACCAGAAAGTTGGTGTGGGTATGCGTGTATCAAAGAGGGAGGGAGGGAGGCAGGCAGGCAGGCACTTTGGGAACACGGCTAGAGGCAGCTACGGGGACTATCCTGAAGGTCTGTTTGCTGAAGTCTGCTCCATCCAACATCTAACTGGATAGGGGTTTGTGGGATTTGAAGAAACTGCCTGAGAAACCAAGCAAGAAACTAGTTGTGACCCTGAGAGGAAAACAGCCAAAGCAGGCTGAGGCTTATCACGTGCAGTGACAAAAGGACGGGCGGTTTGGGTGGGCAGTGAATACAGATCTGCTCACACGAGTAGCAGAAGACCTTGCATTACAAATGTTGCTTTGCTTTCCAGAAAATTGAGCTTTTTGCCGCTTTCTAGCTTGCGTGTTTCCTTAAAAGGGAAATAAATCCATTGAAAGCAGAAACCAGGCATTCCCCTCGATTTACTGACAGTCACTGCAGAGCATGGAGGCCAGCCTGGGGTGCGATGGGAGGACGGGCATGCCTGTGCCCCACTGCTCAGGCGGTGGGTGCTCACAAGCCATGAGGTATATATAATATCACAGTGCCCTCTTGGGGGCAGGTGTTCCTTGGAAATAGACCTTTATGATGTGTGCTGCAGATCTCATTGCTCACCACCGTTGTTTATTCTAGGAGCTCATGCTGCCTAGCTAAAGCACAGATTTTCCCACTGACCACTGCTCTTTCTAAGGGATAGTCCAGAGTTTTGGCCTCAGATTTTTTTTTTTATTATCATTATTTCAATATGAATCCTTTCTCTGCTGCTGATCTGTACTTTAAAATAACAGAAGCGAGGAGGGTGAGGAGCTCCCGAGTGAAGATGGCAGTCTCCTCTCAGAAATGAAACCTGTCTTGTTTAAACAGTTTCAGATGACTCAGCCCCAGCAAGAAACAAATTGTTTTAACAATAGATTTAATTAGCTGGTGTTTGTATTCCTTCACAGTGCGCTTGAGTCCCAGTGCACCTGCTGGTAGACCTGTCTCAAAGCCCTGGCGTCTCCCGCAAAGGAGTGTGAAGAATGGCTGAAGCGTTAAATAAGGACGTGGGTAAGTATGGCAATTCCTTGCCGGCTGTGGGAACAGCCTGGAGAGGAGGGAAGTGTGACCGGTCTCTCTTCTTCTCTAGATTTTGCAGCACTGTCTTTTGGTCAACGTTAAAAAGAATAAAATGTGAATAAAAACACACCTTCCAGCAAATACTTGGGGCGGTCCTATGGAACTGTAACTGTATCACAGCTAATATGGCTCTTGACGCCCTACTGTCGCCCTTAATGCGCTGAATGTATGCTGCTTCAGACCAAACATTTTGCCTGTCTTTCAGTAGCCACTGACTCATGAAAACAGGCAAACAAACTAACAGAAACTTTTGTTCTAGCGTAGACTTACCGTTTCGCTAATTCCTATGTTTGTAGGATTATGAAAGAACCTCTATTTTAAGGAAGATATGAACTGACAAGCCTTTGACATTTGTGACAGTTTTTCCTGCATGTATGCGTATGCGACTGTGCATATGGTTTTGAGGTTTGGGTTTTTTGAGGGTTTTTTGAACAAATTCAGGTAAATACCCATCTGTGGTAAGGATTCAGTTGAAAAAGATGTGCCACCTGGCAGATGAGTCCATGACCCTGAAAGCTAGCTTCTCTGAAAAGCCAGTCTCTAAGACTGATGATGAGGGCCTCCATATCTTTTCTTTTTCTATTCCTAGATCTAGTTTACTTCACATCAGAAATAGGGTTTTCCTAAATGCCAGGCCTGAAAACTTGTTCTGGACTCTGACAGTCAGTCTTTCATGTTGCTGCTTCTCCCCTTCCCTCTTCCCGTGTCAATTATCTCCCCAAAGACAATGACACTGTTATGGGGCAGCAGCCCTTGGACGTCATCTGGCTATACCAGGCAGCATGATCAGTTGGGAAGACAGAGCATGGGCAAAAAAATCATGGTGTGAGGAACACTTACCCAACTAGGTGCAGCTGGGAAATGCTAGGATAGATCTCCTGTTTTCCTTGATCTGGCACCCCTTTGTTAAACTGGGAGAGGGGAGAAATCCCTGTATTTCTGAGCGCACCTTGCTTTGTGTGCTGAAGGTTTTTTCCTTGCAGAGACAACTGTGGGCTCTCCAGCTTCCTGCTTTGCTTTCCTAAGCTCCCACAAGATAGGACCCAGCATCTCTGCTGTACTGTCTTCATTTCCTCGGTTCTTGCTTGTCCTCAGCCTGTATAAAGGCGTCGGCTGCTTTCGTTTTGCTATTTAGTGGCCCTGTTTTAAGGGGGCAAGTTGTTTGATTGCTACTTACTGGATCCTGCCCTCAGTTTGTTGTAAATTTGGCAAGATTTAACTGCGTGGCCTGAGCTAGTTTGTGCCAGGCAGGACTAAAGCTGAGTATTTTAGGACAGTATCCGTATTTTAGGAAAGTATCATTTCTGCGGACAAGGAAAGAGGAGGAAAAACCTATTATTTGAGAAGCTGTGATAGTCTTACAGGGCAAGGCCTTGGCATCTGGAGGAATGATAGCTTCTGCTAAGGACGTGGCTTAAATCTGTTCAGTTTTGGCCAGCCTATGAGTCTGAAGAGCATGTGATTTAGCAGAGCCCAGCTAATGCCCTGCCGGCAGCGGTTCCAGGTGCAGGGACTGGGGCCAGTGCAAGCGGGATCTCCTCCTGCAGCGCTGGCCCTGGCCAGCCGGCCACTGCCACAGCACTTGGAGAGCAAAGCAGGGAGGCTGGCTGCTGCTCAGGGTGGCTCTGCCGCTGGTACGCAGGCCCTCCATCTCAGGAGCAAGCTTTGAATTTTGAGCAGATAAGAGCCTCTCTTGTGCATCTTTTTTTTCTTTCTTTCTTTTTTCCCCTCAGTTGGTTTATGTAAACAGCTGGACAGGTGTATTAAAGTTTGTTTTGGGGGGATGACACAAAATACTTGCATGTTCCACCTTCCAGTTTGCAGCTTCCAGAGAAAACAACTGATTTGTTTTTCTTTTTTTTCCCTTCTCTCTCTCTCTCTCTTTTTTTTTTTTTTTTTTTTTTTTTTTTTTTTTTAGAAGATAGTTTCAAAACCCATTTTGCTGTCCTATCACCAAGCCTATCACCACGTTGTAATGGTAGCATGGTAAATGGGAGTGCAATGATGGCATCTCTGGGTTCTTAGGGACTGCTGTAATTCTGGCTGTATGAATCAGGCCCAGTCGGTATGGCAAGACAGTAAATGTTTTATTCCTCCCAGATACTTGGGTGGCAGGTAGGTGTGATAGAGAGAGACATCAGTGTAATCATTAAGATGGTAATGTCTCCTGCATGCTCTTCCTTCTCTCAGAGTCACTCCAGTGTCCTGAATGCACTGGGGGCATGGAGGAATAATGAGGCAAGGTTTCATCAGTAGCTGTCAAATGCAGAAATAAATAACTTCAAGCAATATAACTTCACTCAATTTGTATCTGCTTGTGCTGGCCATACCTTGTATTTACATGGTGCCATGGGAAACTATTTTTAAATGTTAAAATTTAAATTAACACACGGTCCTGCAGGCTAAATCTGTTACAAATGATAACGTTTCCACTGTCGTTTGTTTTGTAGCACCTCAAGAAAAGCAGCTGATTGGAGTGATTTATTTTCATTCCTAAGGGAAAAAATAGCCTCAGAGCCTTTGTGAGCTCTAGAGGAAAAGCAACCACAGCGCTGGGCAAGCAGTATCTGCAGTCATGGAAACAACTGATAAAAACTTTCTCATCTTATCACTTCCCAGATAGGTCTTTGCTATAGGATGCAGACATGAAAGAGTCTCTAGGGTCCTTCTGCCCTACATGGGAACACTATCAACAATCCTGGCACAGTTTAAGAAACTGGTCGTCTTGGTCACTGTGTAAGTCTCTGACTGATGAGGTTGCAGGGAAGCACAAGGGCATGGCAATGGGGGGTGAGGAGAGCCTGGGACTTGGAAGGGGTAGTACGTGGGGTGACTTAGACTCATGGCATGAAGGGATACAGGTCCCCAGGCTGTCCACAGGGCTCCCCTGCATTTCATTTCACCCAAGTAAGTGTGAAATGAATTGTTACCCTATGCACATATGAGCATAACTCGTACTTCTGGACCATGGGCCATGACTGTGGTGATCCCAGAATTCTCCATGGTATAGGACCGAGCCAGGCATGGGTGTCCACGCCCCAAGGTGATCTGGAGGCAGCTGTCTTAATGACCCTTGGGACTCTTTCTCCATCCAGACTGGGATTTGGATCACCCCATGGTAGCCTAGTCACGCTGGTCACTATGGCATGAAGACCCTGGAGAGGACCAGACTTCAACTAATCACCAGCCGCACAGCTTATACGCCTCAGACAGCATCTTGCAATAAGCAAAAGGGCATTTGGGAGAGTGGTGAAAAAGGTCCACAAAAAGGACAAGCATGATGTGTTTGTGATGTATGTAGAGCATGGGAATTTTCTGCAAATATTGACTTGCACTCTTGGAGGAGCAGGCTTATGTGCAGCAGTGTTTCCAGGGCCACATTTCTCTGATGTTTCTATTCCACCGTAATCAAACGAATAACCTGCTTGTCCCTCTGTCTTCCCAGATCCATATTCTGCCTGGCTATGGTATATTTATTTTCTTCAATTGTCCATTTTTTTGGTGGATCCAAATAGAAATGGTGGTAGCAAAAGGAAGCAGTAAGGCCTAAAACAAGCCTCTGTCAAAATGACCCTTGTGTCTCCCTCCAGTGCTTTTTTATTAGATTTGCACCCATGGCCAGTAGATGCGGGCCTGTGCCAAGACAGGCTGGTTGGTCACAAAGGATATACGGCAGTAGCAGTGCAGAGACGCTTCAGATCTTAGTCATTTACCAGTTCCTTGAGTGGCTTCCCACGTATGTTGCACAGCAGCAATGACAAAATTAGACCACTGATACAGTCAGATTACTTTGCCGTGTGACATACATATGAGAAAGCCCCTGAGGGCCAGTGAGTAAGTAGACACCACCAGTGACTAAGCCCTTTCCAAAAGGTGTGGTCAGACTGGTGGTGGAGCAGCACTCCACACCTCTGGGACAGGCAGCCGGGATCAACAGTGTGAGCCACTGGTGATGGATCCGGCCCCAGCAGGGAGAAAATGCCGCTCGCGGTGTGCATTCATTGCACACTGGCAAAGTGTGTATTGGAAGTGGGCTCATGCCTCTCTGACTCTTTTTTTTTTTTTTTTTTTTTTTTTTTAATATTCAAGCAAGACTCTATGTTTTTGGTGTGTGGTGGCCAATTTTTCCTGAGGTGTAGATCTAATTCAAAATTAACCACTTACTTAACTGCATAGCTATTACCTGAACAGATCAACATGGCCATGTGCGAGGTGGGATTCTGTGCAAGCAGCTTTACAACAGGGAGGCACCTGGTGATGGCACAAATGGCCTGTGCAGTCTCTCTTTCCTCCCAGAATCCCTCTCCATAGGCTTCTTGCATTCCTAGGTGAGATGCATCATTCCTCTGCAGATTTTAAAGCTCCAGTTTCTGAGAGGGAATATTTGAAGGGGAGTTTCTGGGTCTGAATTGCTGAGAAAAAAGTCTGTTTAGGAGGAGATGAGGATTTACTTTTTGTATCTCCTTTTCCTGCTAGGAAAATGCTCTTTATGCTTATAATGAGGGGAATTTCCCACCTAGCTGCCTTTGTTTTCAGCTTGGCTGTTCTTTCATAATCTCAGTACCGGCAGAGACAGCCTCTGGCTAGGGAGAAACCACTGTTTCTCCAGCCCCTCTGAAATTCCTCCTCACCTCTCAGAATACCAACCATATCTGATACGTCAGGCTTGCAGGCTTGCTTGCAAGGTGCTGATCAAATATTTTGTCCTCAGGCATGGGAAAAGGCTCTGGATTAAGAAATCTTCAATTATTCTGCTGCCAAAGCTTGTGGATTCTCTCTGCTGTGACACCCATATGCAAGATGTCCCCCCAGCAGTGGTCAGGAGAGGGTGGCAAGCCATCGTTAAGCACTTTCCAGGCAGTGCATTCACTCTCTGTGGCCCCTCTCCTCACTCTCTCCTAAGAGAATGTGATTTTTAGGCACTCTTGCTGCGTTTTCCCAACTCCAAAAATAGGCGGCTCTGTCTAATTATGCTTAATGCTTCTGGGTGCGTAATTGCAGGAGCCAGGTGAGAGTGCACTGTTCTGCTTCCTCATCTCTTTTATCCAGGACTTCATTAATGACAGCTGATTGTCCTGTCATCATTTTGCTTGCATGCATGATTTAGTCTCTTTCATCGCAAATTGATCAACTTTTTCCTGCTCCATTTGAGCTTTCTTGCATTAACCAGGGAGAGATCCTGGTGTCTGGGCTGGGCTTCCTGAGGTAGACATGGGAATAGGAGCGGCGTGTCCTGCAGGCTCCCTCTCCTGTGCCTACTCCCTGAGCCATGCAGTACTCGACTGCATCAGCCATAGCCAGGAGACTTGCTGAGCAAAGCACTGGGTGGGCAGCGATTACACTTGCTTCAGTGCCTGCCTCTTCTGCACACCCCCCAGAGGCACTCCTTGCCACAGGGCCATTTCACAAGGCTTCGTCATAGCCATGAACCTCAGCTTTTCCTCTCAGATCGGCCTCAAAGGGCATTTTACTTCTATGCTTCCTAGCACAGGACTTGTGTGGGCACACTGGCATTTCTAGTCCTCCACTATGTCTCAGAGGGAGGCTTCAGTTCCTCAAACCCTCAGATAAAATACTCTGGGGAAGTTTTGCTACATGCTTTCCCAATCTCTACAAGGTGGCTAATGTCAGGGACAGGAACAGTACTGGAAAGACCTCTCCTCTCACCCAGCCTGGCTGCTCTTGCATTCATCTTGTCCTGAAAAAAAAAAATTGGCTGCTGGGTGTTGTCATGGTGCTGCCTCCTGCTTCCCATTTCATTTTGCTCTGTGTGGGCAGATGTCACTTATTTTCTTCTTTCTAAGATGACTGCAGCTAGTCCTGTGATTCTCTGTTTAATGCACGAGACCCTAAATGTTTCCATTTGTGAAGCCTAGTGACTTACACCTGATGCAAATGCAATCCCCAGCAGTGCTGCACCAGTCTGGGAAACTACATCTTGTAGATTCCCTTTGCTTTTCTGCCTCTACCCTTCACAGAAACAAGTATTAAAGGTCCGAGCATTTGACTGAGACCTGGCAGAAATTATTACGTCTGCTCCCCTCTGCCTGCCCAAGCGTGCTTGTGCTGGTGCCTCCCTGGAGACCTGCATCCAGCACTGGTGCAGCACAGGGGCTCTGCGGAGGTCGGATGTACCCACCTGCTTCTAGCCAAGCATTTCTACCTCTTTGGAGCCTCTGGCCAGGCAAAAACTTGACTGCCACAGGAGATTTCAGCTCGGTTGCCTATCCAGGGGCTTGGGAGCCGCTCTTCTCTAAACAGTTAGCGAAGAGCAGTTTTCCAGCGGAGGACATCCTAGCTGTTGCAGGATGGGCTAAGGGAGGACTCATCCCTGTGTGGCAGCAGAAATGAAAGCTAGCTGAGCTGAGGCAGCAGCAAAGGCAATGGAAGGGGCTGTGACAGGAGTAAGAGCGCTGTTGAGAAAGGGTGCTCGTGGCCGTGTTTCATGCTGGGAGCCTGCATGGAGAGTTATTGTTTATCATCTGTCTTTAAGAGCCTGCTCTAAACCCCTCCTTTGGGGAATCAAAGCCACTTCACAATTCACAGGTGTTGCCCTTTATAAGATTTTTCTACCAAACTCTTGTAGGAAGGGGAAATCTAGGGCAGGTGGGTACCTTTAGCAAGTATCAACCTCCTGAACTGAAAGCAAGTTCAGCTCTCTTTATCTCCTGTTCTACATCTCTGTAACTTCTCCAGTGACCCCTCTGACAGATTCCCAGGAAGCAAAATAAACTCTGGATTTGGTCTGGTTTATTCTGCAGAACAACTACTTGCAAAATCAATGGTGGGTTGTTTTTCTTCTCCTTTGCTGAAGTCAGAAATAGGTCAAGCAGCAAACCAGCATTTCTGAGGCAGCCGTGACTGACTGGTGTATGTAGGTGTATTTCAGAGGTGGCCTCTCTCTGAGGTTAAAGTTCTCCTGCCTAAAATCCCCGCAGCTTCCTTCTACTAGAAGAAGGAGGAAGCAAATTGTTTGCAGCAGAGAAATGAAACCACTTAGATTTCCTTGAACAAAGAGGGTAGGCTTTTCAATAGAAAATATACCTAGTACACCCTCCTAAGATGCATTGCGCCCATGACACCCAGCTTTGCTTTTTCACATCTGATGTCTGTGGTTGGGAGGCTCAGCTCGCTCTCATTAGCATCGTACCTTGCCTGCGGTTAGGCTGCATAAGGCAGAAAACCTTCTTAATGGAACTGAATGAGAGTGTCTTGCATTCTATGAAGCTATTTTGGATCACATAGGGAGTTGTCAGGTCTGTTCTAAGTCACACAAAAGTTAATTTGCTCACAGCAAGACAGCACTATTCATGGTTTTTTAGGTCCCACTCTTCTTGTTCAGTAAGGTTGTCCCACTTAATTTCCCTCGGAAAACCCCAGCCCCGGTGACTGGCTTTATTTTTCTGCAGATCTTTCAGATCTTTGCTTGTCTCTTTTGAATGTTTGGCAGCATTTTCAGTGACACAGGCTGTAACAAACTGCTGCAAGGACTTTCACAAGCAGTCACTATCTTGGAAAAAAAATAGGGGTCTTTGTTTTCTCATGTGCCAGTTGCCCCTCTGAGTGTGAGATCAACCCTTCAGAACACGCAGTCAGGGCGTGAGGGTGACAGCCCATGGGTAATTTAGTATTGCTCTTAATTGTTAGGGCAGCAGAGGAACAGTAATTAGACACATGTGATGTTCTATTTCTTATCTATACTGTGGTTTTTCATATCAAACTGGCTTGCTTGAAAGGCTTAGTTCTTGGAGCTGACACCTGGGAGACACTGGGCAGCTGCCACTGATGTGCATGGGCTGAGAACTGCTGAAATGTTCCTATCTCTGTTTCCTATGAGTGGTCAAATCAAATAACAGAAGACATTTGTGGGCCTTCTCCAGCCAAAGCCATAGGAAAGAATTTTTAAAAAGCAAACAAACCATCAGCCTGTTTTGGAAAATGCAAATGAGAAACCTGCTTTGTTGCAGCATCTGAATGGCAGCCGCTCGCAGAGGAAAGCAAAGAAAGCCGGAGATGGGAAACGACCTTCCAGAGCTTTCACCCTTCACACGTGGCTCTGCATCACTGGGGACTACTCACTAGCGTAGCTGCTGCAACAAGCCCAGCGGAGTCCGTCCGTCCTCAGCTTCCTCACAAGTTCTTCGGAAACGATGAGAACAGCCCCACCCAGGTGCCACCTATCGCACTCACATTTGTTTTCACTCCTTCCACCTAAAGGTCTCTTTCAACATCTCTTTTGTTGGTTGCTGCAGCCTCTTTCCCTCTTGCATCTTAGTATGCACAAAATCTCCCTCCAATCCAGAGAATACATAGCTAACTTGAGCCTTCTCTAGTGTGACCTCCTCATTTCTCCTCTCTGAATTCCTGTATGACCAAGGTTACGCTTCTTTTCAATTTCAAGGTCTGTTGTGAGTCTACTCCTCTTTGGGTTTTGCTCCTATGTGATCTCCTGTGATCCAACATTGTCTCTCTTTCTAGTCCTACACAGTCTCTCTGATTTTTTTTTAAACTTTTATTGCCCCGTTTCCCCCTCCCCCCCCCCCCCCCCCCCCTTTGCACTGTACCTGCTCTACTACTCTGTCCTTCAGTAGTCTCTTACAACCTCCACCATCTGGAAGTGTCTCTGGCCATCCTCAAATAGGGCAGCTGATGGTATCTTCAACACTTTTAGGGATTTCAAGCCAGTCCAGCATTAAAGTAGAAGCTAGTCTGGGTAAAATAAAAATGGACTTGCATTTTTGCAAGCCAAACTAACTTATGGACTCATGGAACTGCGTTTAACTCTGGAACCTTGGAAAAAAACGTGCTCTACCTGGGAGCTGAAAGTACTGGAAGCCTTGTGATGGAGCATCTTCAAAACTAATTTGATTTATACACAAGTCTGACATTTATCCAGGTTGAATTGTCTGTGATGCTTTTGGAATTCACTGATCAAATTCAGTGTCAGAGAGAAGCTCATTTCTTAGCACCATTCATGTTTGGTATGGTCAGTGTTAATATCACTTTCTCTTTATGAACCCGTAGGCTGACTTTGTATAGTATATGCAAAGAAAAAAGCTTTTACCCACTCTCGTTGTTAATGATGGTTATTAGGGCAGGCACAAGGAACAGGCAACCAAGACTGAGATCCTGTTGTGATGCACAGTGTACGAACACAGAGCATTATGCTGGCCCTGCTTTCTATTACAGTCTAATTACAGCCTGTCACAGTCAACAAACCATTTTTTCCATAATGGAAACCACACAAACTGTGTATTATACAGTATGCTAAAAGATATTGTGAGAGCTGGAGAAAAAAGCCCCTGACTTTTCATTTATGATGAATTTTGATTGGTATGTATAATTTATCTATTCAGTAAAGGGTAGTTATTCCCATATTGACCTACAGGATTTTAATAAAGGGTTACTGTGGACTGACAACCTTCTTCAAACTCCTACTTAAAAAGTAACAGATGTTAGGCTATCATGAATAACATTCTGTGAACAGGGTTTTTTGGGTTTTTGTTGGTTTTTTTTTTTAAATGAGAGGGTTTTTTTAAAAAAAAAAAAAAGTGTTAATTTACACCATTTTTCCTACCTCTATTATGTGTATTTTGGAGGCATGGTCCAGCACTTGTGCAGAACAAGGTGTTAGGGCACAAAGGGACAACTGTAAGGCAGCAGGTTACTGCAACTTGATGGGTTACCACACACGAGCTGAGCAAAACAGGCTGTGTGTACCTCCTTAGCCCATCCCAGCAGTGAAGGAGAGCCCCTTCACTTAAATAATTGTTAGAATTTGGATGATAAAAGTCCTTGCCCTGCACAGCCTCAGTGTCTTTACAGTGTGGGATGTTCTGCTTTGCTGTTCTCTGCCCTCCGTGCAGTACTGATCACCAGCATGCTTGGGGCCCTGGTTCCTCAGTTGAGGACTGCAAAAATAACACAGCTAACAAAGCCTGGGAAGGTGCGGGGTGGGTAAGAAACACATCGTGTTGTTTTGTCCCTGGGCTTTCCTGTGGAAACTCCTATATGAAGGGTTTTGCTCCTGTTTGTTGTTGCTAATTTGATACAAGTATCAGCACTGTGGTTTGCCCTTTATATCCTGGTATTCTAGGGGGGAACAACAAAAGATGCTGTTTGGAAAGGGTCTGACAAGAAAGCTTTGATAGCAGTGGAGTGGCTGGGGATAGAAGGAGGGGAATGCGCAAATATTAGCAAGGAGAGTATAGATGAGCACAGGGATGCTCTGAAACGCCAAGAGTTTGTGTGAATTTGTAATTTGTTTGTTAACTAAATTAAGTCACTCTGAAGCACAAACACTTGGGCAAAATCAGCTCAGCACAGGAGCCTCCCTGTAACAGCAGCTTTCAGCAAAAGCAAAACAACAAAAAACCCTGGGAGGCCTGGACCTCATGATCATCTTTCTTGTAGCATCTGCAGCATCAGGGGACTTGCTTGTAACTTGATGCACCAAAGAGATTTGTGCTACAGCTCCCTTTCTCAGCCTGTGCTGCGAGGCAAGCAGGTCAGCTATCAACTCGCTCTTCCCTTGGGACTCCATCCCTCTGAAGTCAAGGGGAGTCTTTGCGTTACCACCAGCTTCACAGACTTCGGAGCAGGCTCTGAAGCTTGTCTTCAGCCAGCTGAGCTCTGTTCAAGTTCTGAAGCATAATGTTTCGTGTTGGTTTCTTGTTTTCTGAGGCTGTGAACAGTCTTATGTGAAAGACAGAGTTCAGGGACTTGAGTCTGAGTCTACTCCCCGAAGTCCACAGGGGCTAAGAACAGAGGGGGGCTGCAGAAATGGCAATAGTGGCTCTGGACATACCTGCCTGCCCCTAACCCTGTGCTGGCCCCCTGCGGGGAGCTGGTAAATGAGGTCCAGTGATGCCTCTCACCAGAGACAGGGCTAAGTGGCAGCAGCAGCACAGTAGGAGCTTATCGTCATCACCTCCTCAGCTGTCACCCACCAGAACAGGAGAGGGTGAGGTGCCGCTGTGACAATGCTGTCAGGCTGGCGTGGGCAGAACACAGAAGGCAGCGTGAAGGTACATATGTGGTGCTCTGCTCCATCCCCACAAAACCCCACGGACCGCGCTTGTTCCAGATGAGCGTTTCCTCCTCTCCCTACTGGGGAAATTATGTTAGCCTTTTACGTATGCCCAAGCTGGCTTTTAATTCATGTCTCACTGAGGAGAAAAGAGGAAGCCGAGGTATCACTTCTAAGCACTGCTGTTGCTTTTTGTGAAATTATTTTTAAGGCAGTAATCATTTTATACAGAACTAAATCCAGCTGAGCAACATTAAAAGGAAGACAGTATTTAACAGGAAAGCACAACCTCTGCAGAAAACAAAGATACAAAAGACAGACACAATGGCTGTTCTAGATCAGCATCCTTCTGCTCTGACCCTAGTGTCAACAGCACAGGCTGTTCTCTGCAAATAACCAAGTAAAACCAAACTAATTGAGAACGTTTGATGAATGTGACCATGTAGTAAGAATGATTTCATCTTTTTGGATGGGTAGCATGAAATGGGAGTTGATGACTGTGCAGCTCTCACAACCATAGCATTCAGCGTACAGATTGATGGTTTAGGTGCTAATTACTCTTCCACTGAGGCAAAAAAGGAGATGATTGTTCTGGGTGGCCTTTAAAAGGAATGGTAGGGCTGTTAAGAAGCTAATAGTCATCACTGTAAGTCACGTCTGATTCAGCTTTAGTATCACTTGGAAGAAATGCTGGAGAACAGCCTCTCTGAGCAAAGCTTGGAGGTTAGAAAGAGCCTCCAAGGGAGGTGGGAGCCACTCACCTCAGCAGGGCCAGAATTTTTCTCCAGGCAGCTTTTAGTAAGAAAGGTGTTGCGAAGGAGGTCCTTGGCCGAGGCTGGTGGGGCTGCTCCTCGGCACGTGTAACCACTGCAGATGTACTGAAGACCTTGCTTGGTGGCAGCCACCTGTATGTAGTGCTCTGGGGAGCCATACGGGTAGGAGAGTTACACGGGGATAGAGCAGAACTGAATATATGCGTAAAAGTATGCATAATGCAGAACTGAGTATAGGTATATGCTGCAACGCAGCTGTACACAAGCACAGCATGAGCTGAGGTGAGCGGTAATTGTGCACCGCACAGCTGTCCCAGGCACTCAGACCAGAGTGCTGGCTGCCTCTCTTGGCCCCTTTGGGGCTGCTGTCCCCCTCAGGTGAGATGCACGCTGCTAGCAGGCATACAGGCAGCGAGGCAGGTCCATGCTGAGACCCCCAGGACCTTCTCGCTTTTAGGATCTGGTTCTGCTGCGTGGCAGATGCCCCGTGAGCTCTGTGCTCATCCTGGCTAACACAAGGGGGAAAACTGCTGCCCCAAACTCCAGCCTAGCTGCCTGAAAGCCACCAGTCTTGTTTTCATCAGAGGGTTGCGTTTCCATCGCTGCCCAAGTGAGCCAGCTCAGCCTCTCTGGGCGGCGGCGGAGGGGAGAGGCCAGGAAGCCTGGCCAGCTCCTGGCCCCTGAGGTCCACCATGACCTCACTCCAGGTTTTGGTGGCACCAAGATCCTACACCACCCTGCAGCTTCTGTTTTTTCCAGGTTGCCCTGGTGCCTGCTCTCCATGTCCTGATGTCAGACAGATTAAGACATCTTCAGTGTGTTTAGCCCTAGTTGAATGCTTTCCTTGTAGCTATTTGGTGAGTGTATTTGCCTCAGTGTATTTACATCAGTGATACGGCTGTTCTGGAAATGGCTACCATGTTTGCTCTTGGATGTAAAATACAAGAGCTACTGACCAAAAAAGCTTGATGGGAAGAAAAAATGATTGTTCTTCATTTAATTCAAATAGGTCCCTTTCCCCTTGTTCTGATTCCCCCTTTTTGTGCTTTACAGTCGCTGTCATATTTATGTTATTGTAGATACATTTGAAAGTCTAGTATTTTGGCACAGTTCACACAGGAAGATTAATCTGTCACGGGAAGGCTTTGGCACACACTGCAGCCAGTGAAAACCTTTGTGTGCACCCTCTTTGGGTCACCGTCTCTGCATGAAACCGGCTCCTGACGGGCAAGTCCCTTCTTTCTCCAGTGTCAGGCTGCCAGGAGAGGGCAGGCACCCCAAGCCTGGCCCTGAGCAGGCAGCTGCCTGCAGCCCGCTGGAAAATGAGAAACCCTTCACGCAGGTAAGAAACGTAAATCCACCAAATAAGAGCTGAAGAGCATAACGTCAAACGACCTTGCAGCACGTCTAACGTTTGCTCATTGAAATTACAGAAGCAGAAAAGTAATGCAAATTTGCTGCGTTTCCAGGTGTGGACATGAACTAACAACCGCTATCCAGATCCCTGCCATGCTTACGGAGTCTTAAAAAATGAATCCAGCATCACAGCTTGAGCCTCTTTTTAATTGTTCCTAAGTGGTGTTTCTTTGCTTGCTCCTGGAGCTGACCTGCAGGCTTTCTAGCGTGCGCAGGCATCCAGAGACGACTGATGAAGAAAATCAGGTGGAGATTTACCTTTTTCTCTGACTTCTCGGAGCACCGCAGGCAGGTGAGCTGGTACTTCTTGCAGGTGGCCAAGCAGCCGAGCAGACTGTGGCAGTCAGGTTCTGCAGCCCTGATACTGCTTCCTAAAATCAGCAGTGCTTTCCCTCATGCTTTCTCTTGCCGAGCTGCAGCCTGCCAGATAGTTTGCTGCGGCAGAGGGCAGATCTGGTCAAGGGCTTGTGAGTCTTTCATGTCCCTGCTAGAGTTAAGGGTGCGTGGAGCAGGAGGCTCAGTCAGTCCAGCGCGTGTTTTAAGTCCTTTCCCAGATTTTCTGTATTCGGACTTGAGGCATGTTCTTATCAGGCTGATTATTCAACCTACCTGAATGTGTTTTCAAATGAACATACCTATTTTTGTGCTGGCACATGCATACAGGCACTTTGAATGTTTAGCCCACAAATGTCAGGCTAGAGCTGCTGCAGACTCCTTCAGTGTGCCTTGCAGTGAACCTTCGGTGGCTGTCTATCTGCTCCTGCAAGCCAGTGTTAGCAGGGGATCTGTTGATTGCACCCAGATATTTATATTCAGGGGAAGACTGCTTCTGTCAAAGTACATCAGTGAATCTCCTTCTGAGAAACTAATACAGCAAATCCTACAAAACCAGTGTTCTCTGTTATTTTTGACATTCCATAGTTCAGTGGCTTCTAAGTATATACAGTATGCTGCTACAGGGTCTTCTGCTTCACAGAGGGTAGTTGCTAATAGGGCTTCAGCGTTTCCCCTTGCGTCCCTAGGAACTGAAATAGGAATAAAACTATAACCTTATATCAGGATAAGCTTGATTAATAAGGTAGGCCCCCCTACCTGCTGCAAGGCAATGACAGTCACTTGGGAGCCTCTGGGTATGATGCCTTGCTGCACCTGCTTTCAGGATGAAAGTGTCTCTAGCTCCTGGCAGAGCTTTCAGTGGGGCTGAAGTGACTTCAGAAGGTGAGCAGTGCCTTGCTCCTTTGCAGTCAAGTCTTCTTTGCTCTGCTGCAGCCTAAGGTGGGCGTCTGATGCAGATTATTGACGACAGGGCAAGAAAAAGGGTTTGAAGGTCCCCAGAGCTGTGGGACGCCGGCTGCAGGGGTGTACTGAATTGTTGCGCTGTCCTGTAGGTATGGACCTGTATTAACCCTGTGGTGTGACTCTGCTAAGGCAAGTCCAGATCTAAGCGAGTTATCAAATGTCCCGGTTAGGTGCAGAGGGTGGGAGGCAGAAGAAATTAGATGTTTCATGGGTTTTCAGGAGCAGCTTTGGAAACTGAGGATCTAGCGGAGAAAGTGAGCAGCAGTGAAGTGCAAATCTACTTAATAATAAATATTATTAATACTAAGACATTGTTCCAGTGCTTTGTGATAGAAAAAAATAATTAGCTTATAGCACAAACAGATGGAAGATCATGGACGATTAAAATTACAATTAAAGCACGGGAATGATGCTGGCACCACAGATATCTCTGCAGACTATTTGAACAGTGTGTGAAACAAGGTCAATCATTTCTTCATAATAATGGTATGTACAGTAACACAATGGGAATGCAAGGCATTTCTCTGCAGGCAGCCTGGTGTTTTAAAAATGTACTTACAGCATTAGCATCCAGAAAGAACAGGTATGGTCTGTGTTGAAAAAATGGTTAATGCTACAGTTCAATTTGCAGATGCCTGGCTTTAGTATAATAAGCAGCAGCAAAGAAAATTAAAATGAGGGAGGACGTTAAACAAGGGCTTTAAAAAGAGGATTTGCTATAGAGAGTTCAGAGCAGGATGATTTTGATTATGTTACTGTAATAGATAAAAGGAAGCTGGGGGGATTCACAATTATAAACGTCTGTAATCCATGAAAAACAATTTAAAGATAAGGTGATAGAATATTATTAGCAACTTCAGGCAAAGCTTTCCTATCTGTGGTCATTATTAGTCGCCTTCTTTGGATCTAATTAAACAAAATGACAAGATATAGCTCTGTTTCAGCACACAGCAGGAAAGGAAAAACTGAGATTTTCTTTTGATCTCAAGGGCTAAACTCCCTTCTGACTGGATGATTTTTTTTTTTTTTTCCCCAAAAAAGGAGGTTTCAAAATTGGGCTACAAATGTGTTAGAAGCCCTGGGAAACTTTAAAAGGTAGTAGAAAAGAATAAGAAGTGCCATCACAGCCATGCCACGCTGCAATATTGTGAGGAGGTAATCCGGTACTCTGTTTCTATTTTCTCTTTTAGGGATAAACAGGGGATGCTCAAAGATATGAAAACCAAGAAGAGTTAAATCAGTCAAAGAAACATTCAGAATTAATTTGTGTAAATCCTTGCCACAAAATACCACTTTATCGAAGAGGTTGGTATGGTGCAGGAGAGACCATAAAGTGAAGTTCTTAGTCCTTGCCATTGAGTCGTACAAGCCCCATGACATGGGGCTGCCTCTTCTCTAATAGGTTTAAGAATTGCATTTGCTGTTTGGTATTTTTCTGGAAGAACCTGTTACCACTCCTTTTTTGTTTTATTCCAAGCACTTGGTACTGTTCGCTTACAATTTTGGGTTGTTCGTCTGCTCTGTGACTAGAGTTCCCATACTCCAGTTACCTGATTTTAACAAAAAAAAACGCCCAACACACCAAATATGTAGATCTTTTCATCTGCTTTTCATTCACAGGTACAGATCCAACTGATAGTGAGGCTGAGCTAGCAAAGCTTCATTGTTTGTTTGGAAAAACCATGTCTCCGCTCTTCTAGTCTGCTGGGGCTCTTCCCGGTTTCCAAGTCAAGCTCTGCGAGAGCCTCGGCACACAGCCGAGAGCTTCCACCACAGGGCAGAGGTTTGAAATCAGCAGCCTCTTCTGAAAAAAGTACTGGAGCACTGCAAGGCTAATTCAGACAGTGCTGACAGGTGTGGAACAATGCCAGGATCAGTCCACTTCACTGGTCACAGGAACAAATTTACTCCAATATCTACTATTCATCTCTCATTAGCAAGGCATAGAGCTGCTTGAGCCCTATCCAACAATGTCATCAGTCAGTATGTCTGTGATCCCCCATGCAAAGGGAACCATGAGTACTTTGTTGACACCACAGGAAGGCTAAAATTCTCGGTTTTGGGTGATCAAACATTGCTTTGGGCAGGTTGTGGGGCCAGATGCTGATTTCCATTATACCAGTGGAATGTTGATTTCAGTTGAGTTACTCCAAGCTAGAACAGCAGGAACAGACCAGAGGTCTGGTGAGGTTTTGGCCATGTTTCCAGGCACATCTACCGGAAAACATAAACAAACCCACAACTAATAGGTCGTTTGCCTTGCATGCAAAGTTATCAGAAAAATACTGGCCATACAGAAAACAAGGGCAAGGGACCTTAAGGAGGTTCCTTAACAACGCTGGTACCTCCTATAAATGTTTTGTTTGTGCCTTCAGAAGGCAGAACTTCCTTGGGGAAAAGAAAAAATGCATCATGGAATCCAGCTGGTTTTAATGTCTTTGAAATCTTTTAGCTGGATTTTTTAAAGACTAAAGCAATGGAAAAAAGTAGGTATGGTGCTGTACACAGAAAATGGGGAAGACAGCATGAAAGTGCTTCTAGGAGAGTGTTGTTCTCTGTAGAATAGCAGTGAAAGAAAATATAGGCAGGAGGAATCTTAAATTAAGATAGTATAAGGAAGCAAATATTTGAGGAACCAGTAAATCAACTAGATAAGGGTAGAATAAATGTAATTCAAAGACCAATTTCTTGTTGTAGTATGTTACAAACATCAGAGCGCAGGGCTGCATTTGATTATGGACTATAGAGTACAAAGTTGGAAAAGAGGCAGTAGCTCTCTTTAAAGCTCACTGAAAGATAAATAAATCACAAAGGTTATTGTATCATACTGTCAGTGAAGTTTTTAATAAGCAGGTACAATTATTTTAGAAAATATAAGAAGTATCTGCCCGCAAGGGCTGATTTTTTCTCACAAATGTGCTGGCAGAGAAAGTCAAGAAGAGACATAAATATAATAGGATGGGAAACTATGTGCTGGGTAAAAAAGGAGTCTGTGATACTGTTAAAAGGGCCCAGTCCAGAGAAGCAGATCCCAGTGGAACACTTTCATAGCGGGGAACCCCCTGACAAGTTCTACATATGACAATGAAAATGGGATACAAGACATAAAGCTAGGCATCAGTACAAACATCAGACAAAACATCAGACCTACCTGGCATGAGAAATATGCTTAGGATGATCTCTGCAGTTGATCAGTGCTGGGGTGGGAGGTGTGAAGCCCCACTTCCATATGTGAGGGCCAGTTTAGAAAGCCTTTGCTCTTATTGGCGAGCGTTTAATGCTCATCATGCCATTGAAACCAGTGCTGTATCTGGGGTGAATAAAGGCTCCATCAGCTCAGTTTCAGGCCAAGTCTGATGATTCAAAAGAAGTTTTTCCCAAGTAATGACTCCCCGAATAAGGACTGGAGGATTAGAAGCATTAGAGAATATCCCTATCAGCAATATGAGTACCAATAGAGCGGGTTTTAGTAGATAACCAAGGGAAGAATAACATTTATTTCTCTGTTAGGGAAAGTAACTGTAAAGCAATGGAGAAATGTCTAAAGTAAAGAAAGATAAATGTGGCAGATCAAGCTTTCACACTTAGATTCAAATGGTATGGGTAAGTGGGATGATAAATTAAATGTACAACTTGAATTTTAAAATAGCCCTAGTGACTTAGGAACATGCCAACTAAGTGCAGTCTAATGATACACTGTAGAGGGCAGTCCATGTATCTTATTTACAGGGTGCACAGCAATTTCCAGTGTCACACCAAGTTTGCTCTGAGAACCCTAAAGTCTCTTGATTATTAGTGCTCTCCACTTCTGTAGCTATTTCAGTTAGTTTTTAATTTGGAATTTTTTAAACCGAGCATTGTATCTGAAAGGAGGAAATTTGTGGAGGTGGTTTTTTTTTTAAGTTCTTGAGAGAGCGGTGCTAACTCTGTAGCAGCCCTGCGATGTCAGGTGTGGGTACTGGGGGGTACCACTGCTGCCCGTGCATGGACCAACATTGCCATTACTCTTTGTTTCAGGGCTAGTTTGTAGAGCCTGGTGGCGGCAGGCATTTAAGCATGTGAGTTGAACAGACTTAGAGTTTGAGAAAAAAAACTCCTCTGTCTAACCCTTAGAAAAGAAAATTGCTGTGGTTACTGTAGTAACCGTGATCTCATCTGCCAGCAGACACCAACTTCTGGCTAGTCAGTACTGCAGTTGTGAAGTGTTGCACATGTATGACTGTAGCAAATAGGGCTTGGATAACATTTTCAAAGTCATCTAGGCTACCCCTTTGCCCCAGGGCATGACTGGCTTTACCTTCACCAGGCAGGTGTTTGTCTAACTCTGTTTTTAAAATCTCCAGTGATGGGGAAGGGAATGTTTTTCCTTGTCACAGCTGTTGCCTGTTTCATAGCCTGCAGCATGAAATGGATGGCATTTCCATACAATTTTTACATTCACTGGTGTAATTGTAGCTCAGGACTCTGGTTGTTTAATAGATTGCGCTAATGACCAGCCATTTGGGTAGTGATCTTTGTCGTCTTCCTTTTAATGTTGTGGGAGTCGGAATATAATCATGTAATGCTTAGGAGGCGGTGAAGAGCAGAGCTGTCCTCTGTCTTTCCATGGATGGAGAGCACCTGGGCAGACTCAAAATAAGCCTTTTTCTATCTAGTCTATTGGGCTGTATTCCTTATTTATAGAATTGACTCTCTCCCAAGCTTGAAGTAGTATCAAGTTGTTCTTGTTTGTGACTCAGTTCCTTTATTTTGGCTTTTAAATTTGCTGTCATCATGAAATAATAAATCTAGGATAACACCAGGTTGTGAGAATGTCTAGGTCTTGAGGAAGAAAGAAATGGCCACCTAAGTAACTGCTGACCAGAAGGTGTAACATGTTTATCAGATGCAACAAGTCAGAGGCCATAGTGTCTGAAGAAGAAAAGAGGACGGTTGTTTTAACTAAATTGATACACTCAGCACGAGCAAGCCACTCATTTGTTCAAAGAATTTAGCTTCCCATTAACGGCATGCTTTATTTTCAACTAAGGCACTCCCAATTTTCAGGCATAATAGTAAGCAAACTAGTAATAGCAGAAGAAATACCATTTCAATGAAAGCCCTCCAGTCCTGTGATAATTTTTTTTCTATTTTATTTATCAGTCTGAGCTTGTGCATCCTCCTTTCACATCCCACTCTTGACAGTACCTCGGTCCACTGCCCCGAGGAGCAGGTCAGATGCAGATGCTGCCCTATTGCACCCTGCAGCAGGACAGAGACAAGGAGATTATTTAGGTGTGTTGCAGTGCTTTTCTATCTCATAGTTCGCTCCATTCACCACCCCTCTGTGAGTAGGGCAGTTACAAATGCTTTTGCAGACTTTCAGCTTTTAATACATTAATAAAAAGTACAGAGTTTTTTACATTTCTTTAGCCGTTAAAAGTTCTTTTTTGGTTTTGTCGATTTCCACTTTGAGTTTTTCGCAGGTGTTATGGTTTAACCCCAGCCAGCAACTAAGCACCACACAGCTGCTCCCTCACTCCCTCCTGGTGGGATGGGGGAAGAGAATCGGAGGAGTAAAAATGAGAAAACTTGTGGGTTGAGATAAAGACAGTTTAATAGGTAAAGCAATGCAAGCAAAATGAAACAAGGAATTCATTCACTACTTCCCATGGGCAGGCAGGTGTTCAGCCACCTCCAAGAAAGCAGGGTTCCATCACGCATAATGGTTACTTGGGAAGACAAACGCCATCACTCCGAATGTCCACCTCTTCCTTCTTCTTCCCCCAGCTTTATATGCTGAGCATGACGTCATATGGTGTGGGATATCCCTTGGGTCAGTTGGGGTCAGCTGTCTCAGCTGTGTCCCCTCCCGACTCCTTGTACACCCCCAGCCTGCTCGCTGGTGGGGTGGGGTGAGGAGCAGGAAAGGCTTTGACGCTGTGTAAGCACTGCTCAGCAGTAATGAAAACATCCCTGTGTTATCAACACTGTGTTCAGCACAAATCCAAAACATAGCCCCACACCAGCTAGTATGAAGAAAATTAGCTCTATCCCAGCCAAAACCAGCACATCAGGTAAGCTTTGTTGTGTTTGTGTTTCCTGGGCTGTGCTCTTGTTTCCTGAAGGGCAGGTATAAAGTTCAAAGTTATGCGTGAACGCCATTTGGCCATAAGGCTTGTCTCTCCCCTGCCTCCTGTTCCTCTCCCTCCACTCCACTCTTGTTTCTGGATAGAAATGAGATCGGCTTCAAGGCTGGGTACAATTTCTTATGCAGCCTCCATGCTGAGTTTAAGGACTTTAATGGTTGCATGGATGCCACTAAGAGCTCCCTTCCTAGTCCCCCAAAACTCTGCTTCTCCTCCCATCCTGCCTATTTCTCTAGTCCTTATGGAAATTTTTGCGTCAGAAGCTAAGCTAATTCCTTCTTGAAGATATGGAAATTTAATGATCGCTTAGAATCATAGAATCATAGAATCGTTTAGGTTGGAAAAGACCTTTAAGATCATCCAGTCCAACCATTAACCTACACTACCAAGTCTACTCTAAGCCAATCAAGGGTAGACTGGACTAAACCATGTCCCAAAGTGCCACATCTACCCGTTTTTTGAACACAAAAAACGCTTAGTGAGGGTAACTGCATTTCTTTATGGACGCATTTCGATCCACCAAGCTGGATGCCATGTGAGACCTGCGGCTTGCAGGCAGTGCTTGGAGGAGCCCAAAGAGGCTGAAGGCCCCGTCAGAAGGTATCGAAATGAGATTCACTCATGAAAAGGCAGACAGGGAAAACAGCTGAAGCCATCATCCTTCACGGCAGGGGGACTCCTAGACCTCCGCAATGGAGTGGAAGGGACGGGAGTAGGGAGGGAGGCAAGGAGGTAAGGCCCAGGTCAGGCACCGCATTATGAAATCAGCAGCCTGGCCAAGGAAGTCTGGAACAAGGAAAGGCGTTTGAGTGCAAAGCCCTTCAGCCCCACACCGAGCCACTGCTCCCACCAGACAACCTAGCAGAGTAGGAGGGTCGTCCTTCCAAGTGAAAGGGTGGCCAGGGGAACACAAGGCTTGACCTGCTGAAGCCTCCTTCCCATGGTGTCATGGGCCCTTTGCAAGGAAAGATCCCCACCTGCAGATCAGACTCCCTCAGTCGTTCGGCTGAGTGACTGTAAAATGCCAGGCTTAATTTAATTTTTGACAGGTCAAGATTTGAGTGATTTGATCAGTGCAAGTCTCCAGAGATAGAAAAAAAGCCATTATTCCCACCTCCCACTGTATTTGATAAAACAATGGACTAGTTATCTCTGAGGTAAACGCATCAGCTGACCACAGTTTTCAGCTGGAGTATTGTGTGTTTAAATGATAATAGGGCTACGTGAACACACAGCACCTTTTTGTTAAAGGTGCCTCCTACTTAATGAAGTGTTACATAAAAACTAAATTGTCCCCAGATAGTTTTAGTCGGGAGTATTTGGGTAATACACAGAGCAACAGCCTATTAAAATGGAAGAAGCAAACAAAAATAATAATGATGAAAGGGATTCTTGATTTAAAATGATATTGCTTGCCTTACAGCCCTGACATTTGTGTCAATACAGCATTAGTGGTAATCAAATTTCTCATTGTCTGCTGCAATGTAACCAACTCCTCAGGTATAAAACTCCATTAATCATGGAGGTGTGCTCTCTCTGTCTGTGTTGGTGGGAAGATAAATTAGGTGGTGCTTTGCAGATCTGCGGAAAGAGAGGAGGGCGTGCACTGAGTATAGATGGAGAAGGATAAGCAAAATCTACTCCTAGATGATTTTCCTTGAGATTTTCTCTGTACCAAGCCAAAGAATGGTTCAGAGACTGTAATTTTATTAACTGTCCTGCATCATTTTGTATCATAGATTTCATTTTAGAGCAAATGAAAGTGTATTTCTATGCTTAAGGCAACAGGTTGCGGCAGGTGAGTTTCTGTAACTCTGCGGATCGTACAGGTATTTTCACCAGCTTAAAATGGGAGTACACTACTAAATTTCATAGTTGTCTTGGTCCTGATAGAAACTGCAATGCTGTCATCAGACTCCAGAGACCTAAGTCTGCCACAGACCTCTTGCACAATGTTGGGTAGGCCACTTCATTTTGCTCTACCTCATTTTGCCTGTCTGAAATGGAGGTAACGGTACTCCCTCCATCCAGAAGGCACAGCGTTAACAACACCATGTTAATGTTCATGAGACAGATCCAAAGAAAGAACCTGTGGGCGACGTTTTTTTTAAATATTCGGGTTTCTGAAGCTGTGTGAGATGAGGATGCGCTGCACAGAGCGGATGCCGGCTGGCCGGATGGTGGGGTGTTGAGGCTCTGCACCCTGTCCCTGGCTTTCTCTTCACAGCTCTATGTATGCCCTTGGAGATGCCACTCGCTGTGTGTGCAGTCAGGAGGCTGCTTTGTAAATAAATGTGTAGCTTCACTTTAGCCTGGATTATACGCATGGGGAAACTTCACTCCAGGGACCTTTCTTCCCAGTAATCTCTCTGTCGTTTTCTAGAGCCTGTTCTTCTTATCCCAGCGACTCGCTTCCACATAGTTTGCCCGTCCTTCAGCCCCAGACATTGTGTGGGTTATCTGAAGGGGCTCTATGTTTGAGGAGGTGATTTCAGGTACTAGAACATTTAAATGGGTGGGGTTTACCTGAGGGATTGCTGTTATTTTAAAATGATCATACCTTCAGTACCTTCAGCTGCAAGGTGTTGACAGTACTTCTTACCTTCTGACATACAGCTCTTGGTAATAAAAATGCCATGTGTTGTTACTGTGTATAGTGTGACAGGGCTCTGCTCTGTAAGACAGTTTAGAAATCTTTGGTTGTCCATAGCAACCTGAAGGCACCGAAATATCGGCTTGCACGTACGTCGGGGGGTTGAAATGCTGCTGTTACTGGAGGCTGCTAGGAAAGGCTCTCTGCTTTGTCCCTGTGTTGACATTCTCTTCGCTCCTTCCCATCCCATAGAGATTGCTGCTTTTGTCAGCACAGCGGTTTTTACCAGACTGCTAGTCATCCTCCCTAGGAGGTGTGCGTTGCGTACAGTTAGGGAGAAACTAGTATCAAGATGACGTGTGCAGGGAAGTCCTAACCAGAGTTAGCCCCTATCCTGCAAAGATGTCAGTGCTGTCATGTCCACCACTATAGAGCGTGTGACAGAGCTGGAGCCATCACAGAAGACCGCTGCCTTCACTGGTGGTGGATCCATTGTAAAAGGCAAACTTTCTTTTAGTTGAAAGTAGGAGAGAAAGAGACCAGAGCCATTTTGTCTCACACTCTCGGGCCACAATCTGGGCAAAACCCCTCTTCCCTGTGCCACAGCTAACAAGTGGGAGGCAGGGCAGCATCCCAGGCTGTAGCCAAGTCATTGGCCCAAAGTAGTGGCTGTGTGACATGACTCAATGTCGCAGGGCTCCCCCTCCGCTGCAAAAGCCTCAAATTAACACATTGGGTCACCCTACAGCTGCCACTGACCTTGTCAAAGGTTGTACCCCTCAGGTACTTTAGAAGACCCACATGCCAGCCAGCTAGCACATGCTCTGTCGTGGTGCAGGGTGTTGTGACAGCCCTGAAAGGGTCACTGCCATGGGTGCTTCATCACTTCCTGTCACCACCTCGCTCCTTAATACACTGCTCTGCTGGGAGTCAGAGCCTGGACTGGCTGCTCAGCTTCACCGAGCCATTTTTGCAATAGTAGGATATGAAGATATTTAAAGCAGCTTCTGTGCTTTTGGCAGCACAGTGCCCCTTTCACTGCTGTAATTATGCTTGGGTGTCCTCCAGAATGGTAGAAACCTCAAAAGCCCCAAACCTAATCTTGGGGGAATGTAGGTGGGCCTGTGATCTCCAGGCAACGTCATCCTGGGAGTCTTTCAGCTCCAGTGACCAGTTTACATATTCAAGGCCTGACACAGCAAAAAAGTGACTTACGGTCTGATGGCTTCAGCCTTCTAATCCCTATTTCTACCAGTAATCCTTCCCCTATGAGTAGGCCCTACTCATGCAAGTCGTGCTCTTGGCTTCAGTGGAGTGTCTTTGACCTGCCTGCTTTTAATGTAAACTAAGATTACTTTTGGCATCTGTGGAATCCTAAAAAACTAACGCAGTGGAGCATGATCCAGGGCAACAGGCTTTATAGACCCAGGAGGTCATGCTGGAGTTTACATTTGCTGCTGGCAATTCCAGGGGGTCACTAGCACAGGCACGGCAGATGAATTTCCTTTCTGACTGCAGAATAAACACTGCATGGGGGGTAAATATTAAAGGAATTACTGTAACAGGAGTGGAAAAAGAGGAGGGCTCCTTTGTCAAAGGCAGCGTCAAAGGATGTCTGTTTACCTGATGTCCCCACGTAGCAGACAGTGCTTACTGGAGTGTTTTGGAACTCAAGAGATAAAGCCTTAAATAGGGACAGCCAACGCACAAAGACCACGAGCGCTCTTCCAGCTTTTCGAGTTTTGTGTAATTGTGGCCATTGCTAATTTTCATACCGTGATGATTTAACAGTTCTGTGCCTGTGATTGCGCAGCCCGATTCACATGGGAAATGCTTCTTGGAGCCTAATAAGCACTAAGGTGCACATCCTCCGCGCTGCCATGGCAACAGTGGGATGCAGGAGAGCTGGGAGCTCTGTCTGCCAGGAGCTGCTGCACCTTGGCAAGAGAACTGCCCTTTGGATGTCTGAATTGCTTTAATTACCAGCTGTGGAAACTATCCGGCGTCCAGTGACCCAGTCTTCAAATGAGTGATACTTCCCTGAGCAGAATTAACCCTTTGGGTTGCTGGCTTCAGCTGTGTGCTGGGCCAGCTAGCGCAGCTGCGTGCAGCGCGGGGGAGGCAGTCCTGGGGGGACTGCGGTGCTGTGCACAGTCTGGCAGTGTTCATGCAAAACTGTCAGTCTTGGTAAGGAAGCCTGGGGAAGCTTCTCTGGTGGTGTTCTGGCATTCGATGTCAGATTGTGTTTTGGGTTTTTGTTTTTGCCCCGCTTTCCCAGTCACTGCTGATGCTTGTCCCTTTCACTGCTAGCAGGGCACACACAGGGCAGCCTTTGCACCTTGCTGACCTCCGGGCAGGGCCGAGCAGCCCCAGGCTTGTGGCAGCAGAGTTGATAACCAAAATTTTGTCCCATGGATAACTCCGGTTCTTTGACACTTATTTTCCCTTAGGGGAGGGGCAAAGACAGTAATTTTCCTTGCTGAAGATCGTGACTCTGAAATGCTGAAGCCGTGTTTGCCAGGTCAGCCTGGCAGAGAAGTCCCCTGCCTGAGCAGCAGCAGTGCCCATGGGAACTGCGGCTTGGATGCCCCGTGTTCTTGATTCTCCTCTGTGGCCCAGATTTTTGGCAGAGCAGCATCTCCTGTGCTGCGTCCTGGCCAGGGAAACCACACGAGGCCTCTGCCGCTGCTGAGAGGGGACAGTGGGATGGAAAATTAAATAGGGGAACATGGTCCGTGTTGGAGAATGGGGGCATGAAACAATTTAACTGTAGTTGCTATGAAGTACTCTGGCAACTTGGGTATATACCTGTTAATACCAAGCTGACCCAAAAGCAACTGGGTTTTTTAAATTCCATTTGACAAACTGAAGCAGTTTGATTAAACTCCCGTAGACCTGAAACTGTTTTGCCATGTCTTTACTCATGTTCTGGTAAAAGTGAGTATTTCCCCCTCTTACGTCTTGACATGAAAGCAAGCGTTTTGCACTAGCCACCACTGCTGATTTCAGTTGCTTGATGCATCTTTAGCAATGGGGTTCCTGCCACTGTTATACCTCTTGCTACTGGGATGAGGGCAGTGGTGGTTGACAGAAAGCCTGGGGCTATTTATAAAGCCCTTAACCTGGTCTGCAATTTGCACACCAGATACCTCCATGCCAAATCAACCCCATGAAAGCACAGGGTGGCTATCAAAATTATGCTCTTACATCATTCTTACACTTCTCTGCTGAGGTGTTGGGTAACCTGTACCTCATGAGCTCTCCCAAGAAAAGAACCTGTGTGACCATCATGCCAGCACAGCGTGGCTTGCATGACATCTGCTCCACGTGAGCTCTCTGCATCCTCCCCTAGTGCATCCTTTGGCTGAAAACAGCCAACACTTACTGCTAATTATGTGTTGTTCTGCTACCTGCTAATTAAGGAGAGCTGCAAATTTGAGATGCGTGTTATCTGGGGTAGTGACCACCAAATTCAGTAAATGCAGAGGTGGAGGATAAAAATTTTAATAAAGAGAGAGAACCTGGAATGGCTAATACAACAGTGGGATTTGTCTTTTATTATCTTCTTCAGGATTTACTGATATTCCTGTTCAGAAATACCACAGAATTGATTGGGATAAATGTATGTAAATGTCACGGTTCCTAACTCTAGGGAAGCGAACACACTGTGGTAAGAAAAGCCATTTCTTCCTATCTGGTTGGAAAAGAAAGCCAGTCGTGTTGGCACAGATGCATTTTGGAAAAATAAACAGCGGGGATTGGGACGCCGCCGTGGCTCTGCAAGCTTATAGAAAGGCCATCAGAGGAGGGAGTTCCCTTGATCTGCAGGCTTCAGAGAGGCCAGGGGAACTGCAGGAGTGGCTGGCTCCCAGCGCTGGGAATTCAGCGTCGTTTCCTGCGGGTGAGCAGCCACGGCAGGGGCTGAGCTGAGAGAAGGTTTCTGTCAGGCTAAACAAACCCCTTCGTCTCAGCGATGTGTCCTTGGTATTGCTCGATGGTCCCTGCGCATTACAGATGGGCAGGGACTATCAGACACACATCTCTGTTACGCTGGACTGGCCATGATTTCACCTTGGTAGCTGGGCTGACAAATGTCATGAGGAGTTTTCTTTAAAATAGCATGTGTGCATTGCAGAGTTTCGTTATAGTTCCAATATAGGGCTGGCTTTCAAAACCAGAAAGGTGCCAACAAGCTTCTGAAATTAACATCTGGTTAAAGGCCAGCTTATATGAATGTTTTAAGAACTCTTGTTGTATCACAAGATAAAACTGAGCATGAATATGGAAAGCCTGAACCCCAAAATATTCACAATGTGTGTCATTATGTACCTTCTTTAGCGTGGCATCTGATGACAATCAGGATCTAACTAATTTAGGGGATTATTGAACCGTGTTACTGAGGTGTTCGTGTCTCTCAATTCTGCATCGCGCCAGCTGAAGCTCAGTCAGAAAGGACTGATGACTAAATGAGTGTATAGACAATGAGCAGATGATGTGCCTCCTAATGATCCTACAGGAAGTAAAGAAACTGGACAAAATGGAAGACTTTTCATGGACAAACATATGTCCCAGTAACTACTTTCTCAGTCGGAATCTCTGTGTGTGAGCTGACATGGGAGGGAGAGGCAGACTGACTTTACCCAGACCTGTAAAACACGTTGAGGATGTCACAGGAAAATACTTTGCATGAGGGAATGAAGTACTACTCCTACTTATGTCAGTGGTGAGATCATTTTGATAGTTTGCTGTTTGCTTCCTTTGGAAAGAAATAGCAGACATTGCAATACAGCTGGACAAATACAGATTTTTACTCCCAAATCTAGCAAGTCCCAAACTGAGAAGGTACCCACTTTCCTTAATATCTCCTCATCTGTTAACCAAATATAATAGTCATTAATTTACAATCATTTCAAGAGGTTAAGTTAATATACCATAGATAACATGCCTGGATTCTAACCAATGGAAGATGCTACACAAGTATAAAATTTTATTTGTTTCATCACTATTGCAAGGTAAGTGGGTTGTTTTTCTAGGATTTTGTTTTAGTTTACCTAACAATATTTTAACAGTGTATGAAACAGTAGTCTAACAAATCTGTAGTGTAGCTTACTGGAAAAACTCCCTCTTGGTATAGGAAAAATCAGAGAACCCAGCAGGACCTAAAATACTGCTGCTGCAGGAGTAAGACAAAACTTTGATAATAAACATGTATTGGCTTTAATCTTTCACACTGAAGTCCAGGGTACAGACAAGCTGAATAGATGAAAGACTTTGATTACACTAAAGCCTTCATCATACGAAGTAAATCAACACAGCAAGAACCATACTCTAGGCTCACGGTCATCTGCCCAGCAAAGGCTCTGCCAGTTAACCATCACCTGGAGTCTTTTATGAGTTGCCTTCAGGTGGTTGCCACTTTAGGAACATCCATTTTTTCCCTGTTGCCATTGACACTACTTGCTCGTTAGTATAAACGTTCTGGAGATGTGAGAGAAAAAGCAGACCAACTTTCAAATTTGAAGTAGGGTCATTCAGATTTTTCTTACGATCATATTCTGCCTTTGGTGCAGAGGCTAAGGGTATTTTTCTGCAATGGCTGGGTGGAATTTTTAAGGATCGGCTTCTCCTGGAGTTCAAGATGCCAGACACAAACCTCGGATTGTACCAGGTGGAGGTCAATATCCACATACAGTAAAGATGACTTACAGAAAACAGTCGGACTGATGCTTTTCTACTTCTTTATAAATTACAAGAGAAGCTTGAAATATCTGTAATACAAAATAATTTTCTTGTATGCTAAGGTGTCAAAATTGTCTAGCTTGACTGGAGAACCTAATGATACTGCATCAATAGATAATACAACGGCAAACTGAACAACCTGGAGGAATTTTTGGTCCTCCAGCTATATAAGACTTTTTTTATATTTATGTTTGCTTGTTAAGCTTAATTCCAATAATTAATTACCCTTTTGCAGAAAATATATTTTAAGTTTTATCTAATACCATCCTGCAGCAAAGATGAGACTCTTAGAAATGCTTTAAATATAACCTCAACAGGAAGAAGTATAATTGGCAGTACCAGTGTCTTCATGGTTAAAACCACAGAAAAAAATTAGTCCATACAAGAATCAAATTTTTAGCTCTCCTTTATATATATCCAGAAGTAACAGGAAGGGAACGGAATGACTTGCTACATCACATGAAGCCAGTATCTGATATTTTACTTTTAGTAAAGTCTTTTATTGGTCAAGGAGACCCAGCAAAACAGAAACAACAGTTATTTCATGGTAGTACACGTTTCACAATAGCAGAAATGCACCCAATTGGCAAACCCCTTTAAATAAAAGCAGTGAAGGCATTGGTGCCTTGGGATAACCATTTCCCCAGCAGTGCCAGTGATGAATAGTGATTTTCCTCTTTCCTGAAGTGAAGCTGCACTCACTGAGACATCTGATAAGTTTTTTTTTAAGCACGGGTAAAATCCCCTTTGACTACGTGGTGCCTACTCCACTGGCATTGCCGCCTTGGAGGAGTTCCCAGGGACTGCACTGAGAACTAAATCAGGCCTCTAAAGGTTAACTTGCTGGTAGGTGTAAGACGCCAGGAGGAGGGAACGATCGCCCAGCTGGTTTGCGGCTGATGACGTGAGGCTCATAACCTGATAGCCTGTTGCACAGCTTTCATGCCTGGAGTTTCTGTGGGATCATAAGGAGCTGGATGGCTCCGTCCTCCTTTGTGTCCTCGTTTGTGCAATGCTGGAGCAGCTTGGCCGTGTTGCCCTCCTGAGTGCATGCCTTTAAGTTGAGTCTGAATTCAAAGTGCAACACCTGTTTCCAAGTAACTTGCCGTGTGGATGGTCCTATTCTGAGCTGCCGTGCCTGGATTATTCATGAATATCCAGGAACCTGTGTTCCTGAACGACATGTCAGTCATCAGCAAGTCCAAGAGCTGGGAACCCCTAGGAAGTTTTCACTGTACTCCATTTATTTTTCCATTCCCTCCCACACCCTAACACAACACTGGGCAACAACGTAGACTGCGGTAAAATGCTTCTTACAAACACGTTATCACTATGAGTTAGGCTTTTTTTTTTTCTGTTTTAAAATATCCCAAACTACAAATTGGTTTGTTTCAAGCAGCATCTTCCCAGACGTGCTCATCAGAAGGACCACTTGGAGTACCCATTTGATTTCACATACATCGGTGGCTTTCAGAAGGAACAGTTTCCTTCGTTATCCCATCTGGACAGGAATGTCCATGTTACATATGGTCAGAAAATGTAAGTAGAAATGCAAAAGCTGTGGTACAAAGCCCTTCATGTTGCCAGTGGCACTTGAAATGTGCCGCAGTGCCAGGCTTGATGTTCTGAAAGAACATTTTTTATCTGCTGACCCTTTTTGGCCCAGGTGGATGGTTCTTGTTGTTGTAAATGGGAGTGATAATGTGCAGCCTATGGAAATCTGCAGCAACTGTTAGGTAGTCATTAGTCACTGACACAAAGCTTTGCACATCAGAATATATCTACAGGTGCCACAGGGAGAGGGCGAAAAAGAAAAATGTGTCGTACTCTGAGGTAAACATCTTGATTCCCTATTAGTCTGCAAGAGGCTGAATTAGTAATTTATGAAGCACTTTGCCACGATGAGATTTGTTTAGTCCGTTTAGGATTTGTTTTTCACTGTTAACACGGAGCTAAACAACTGACACTGTGTCTACATGCTCTTCTGCAGATACCAGCTTGCTCCGTGCCCTGCGCCTGCCAGCTATAAGCCACATCACCAGCAGCACGGCCGCGTTGTTTGCACAGCATGGAGGGTAGGGCTAATATTCCCACAGTTACTCATCCCAGCACCGCACCCCGCTTTTTCCACCAGCTGTTGCAGCCTCTTCTGACCTGTTAGTGAAGCTGTCTGCCTAACAGGAATGCAGCGGTCACCCATGGAGCAGTGTTGGGAGGTCAGGGAGGAGGGGTGGTGACTACCTGGGGCAGGGTGGGGGTCATCACATCTTCATCCAGCTCTGTGGCAGTGCGAACAAAACATGGTTCCTCTGCCTAGGGAACAGACCTGCCGGAGGATTGGGTTTTTTCCATCTTTAACACACTGTATTGCTTGCTGAGAAAGGTAGAAGTCCATATTGTTAAGACCACCAACAAACTTTCAGGAAAAAGCAGACACTGCTACAGGAAAGAAGGAAAGAAGGAAAGAAGGAAAGAAGGAAAGAAGGAAAGAAAGAAAGAAAGAAAAGAAAGAAAGAAAGAAAGAAAGAAGAAAAGAAACCCAAATCCCCATTACAAAAAATAAATCCAAACCAAATTAAATCTTCAAAGCCTCCTTCGTGGACATAAATCCCTTATTCTTCTTTTGAAGGTCAGCATTAGGTGATGCAAGACCAACACTGAACTTCCAGCCCATTAGCCTCTGTGGAGCCAGGCGGCAGACAGGGTGATGTGGTCTGTCTGCATACCTCCTCCAGGCACTGGAGAAGAGGTGAGAAGCAAAACCGTTCCTGGGTGGAAAGAGTTAAGAGATCCTCCTCATCTCTAAGGGCATGTGTTGCTGCCATGGGTGTGTCATGGGACAATCTGGTGGGCTAGCCTGCAGGAATCATCCTGGCGGAGACAAGGCTGGCAAAAGAAGGCATTTGCAAAGCGTTTTGAAACGTTGCCTCCCTTGGCTACAACGGATAGGAAAGGGCTCGACTTGCTGTATTTTAAGGGTTTCCGAGCCACTTCAGACAACTCCCTAGCACTGACTGCCCTGAGCTGAGCCAGGTGCATGTGTGAAACAAGTGACTCGGCTCACTCGGGGAAAGGCAGAGGTCCGTACCGAGCTCTGTGTCGCACTGGAACTGCCTTCTTCCTCTGACTTGAAGCATTTGTCTCTTGTAGCAGCCAACCAACCGTGGCAGCCGGGCTAAAGGGATCACTCCACGTTTTTGTTAGTGCAAAGCTGGTATCTATTTTCCCTGTGTGAAAAAGAGGTTACTGTACTGGTTTAGGTGACTGTGACTGGTTGGTGTCCTCGTGAACAGAGTGGGGGTTATTCTGGCATGGCTACAGTGGGAAAGTGCTAATCCCCCCCATCGGCACTTGTTACACCTTTTAAGTAAAGACCAGACTGATGAAGGAGCAAGGCTGTGAGGTCTGGTTTTTGCTATAGCACTCGCTGGAGACCCAAGAAACAGCAGTTGTGAATGTTAGTGGGCTTTAAGCCCACAAGTCTTTGAGGCTTGCTGTGCACAGTCCTTCGGACCTCTAATTGAAAAGCTGAGGAGGCACTAGCTCCTATGCTTCCCATCTGGATAGGGCAAATTTAGACTCAAATTCCTCTGGTCCAAGTCCAGATTCACAGCTGAGCAGGAAAGTTGCCCTAGAATTGCCCCACATCAGCGATTTCATGTGTCATCCTACTGATGTGTGTGGGATTAACTGAAAGAGGCAAGTAAAGACGTTCCATAAACACCCTGCAGGACTGAGTCCTCAGATGAAAACATCTGCTAAAATGTGTGGAGCCCAGGAAGAAAAGGCTACATTAGTGCTGCAGGACATGCATGTGGCTCCTTTGGAAAAAGTGCTGCAAATTCAGAATGTTAACTTTGCAATTTATATTTTTTTTTCTGTGGTAGATTAGAGTGTCGTGGTACTCAGTCTTACAGTCGGCCTTCTTAGCTAACAGCTAGGTAGGCAGACAAAGCTGCCTGAAATTCCAGCGTCAGACACCTGGCAGTCCTTCCTGCTTCAGGCATGATGCAGGTACACTGCCCTGAGGCAGGCAGGGGGGGGCAGCAGGCAGCGCGGATCTGCGTTCCTGAGCCGGGAGCAGGACTAAATGCGTGGAACTACCCCTCGACCCAAACAGAGTGGGGATTCCCCACTGCATCTGTCCCACTGACTTCTGGCTGAAGTTCTTCTCAAGCCTGTGTGGCTTCCCCTGGAGTCACTCATATTTCTTTAGGGAAATCTTGACCCCAATGGCTGAATATGGTGCGCTCAAGAGACGCTGAAGGCACTGAACCACTGTTTTCTGTGGTCTCCAGAATGCCAGACTGGCTGCCAGCATGCTAAATGGACGCTGAAATGTCATCAATGTTAAAAAACAGCTGACCAAACCCATAGCTTAATTTAGGAGCTTGTCAGATGTATGGTAATGGTCTGGTAAAGCTTGGTTAAAGGTGACGTTTGCAGGCTTCTGTACATTTTTAATCTCTGTGTATGATAAAATATTAAACATCAGCTCTTGCTTTTGCTGGCAGAGTTCTTGCAGGAAGATCTACTCTGGGATTCCAGTAGCACTGAATACTGAGCAACTGACAGAAAAAGGGGCGTTTGGACCAATGTCTCTGCTGGCGTAACTCCATTACAGCCAGAGGGTGAAATCCCAGCCCTGCTGAGATGCATGAGATGTTTGCCAGACTTCTGACTACTGAGAACTCTTTTAACAACTCAACCCTGATTTTGTTTTGGACTGAAACCTCCCCATGAGTCTTAGCCTACACTTACATCTTGCACACAGAAGAAAAATATTCTGCAGCAAGCAAATGAGCTTGGAAATGGATTTAACTTCATCAGTGGAACCCCTGCTGTAGACATTCACTGCGGGCTAAATTTGGCTTCTGTGGTAAGACACTGACTGAGCGGCACACAGACATTCAACTCCCTCAGTGATGGAAAGGCTCCTGCTTTGGCTGTGGTCACAGTTTATTCAACATGTTCCCTATTCCTCCTGTGAACTGCACAAGGAAAGTTTTGGCGCTGTCTCTCAGTGTGACCCGCTCACGCTGTCAGTGCTCATTAACATATTTTAAGACCAGGTTATTGAAGGAACCCTACTGACAATGCATCTCTCTCTTCTCTGTTTCCATTGCGTATTGCTGTTGTGGCTTCCGGATTTCTTTTTAGGCCTACCTGTTGTTACAGGGTATTTGCAAGTCTTCTAGAAGCTCTTGTGGCTGAAGATACACCTGCATCAAAGCCCTCTGCACTCCTTCTGGTTGTGAAAGACTGACTATGCCTCCAGTGAGGAGGTCAGAAAGCTGGCGCTTCCATCACCCACAGCTGCAACCCGACAGCCTTATGGTTCTGAGGTTAAAAAAGAAGCAGGAAAGAAGACACTAGAAAAACAAAATAAATAAATTCTGGTTTCTTTATACATTATAAAGAGGCACGGGAGAAAAAAATGGTTTGCTTTGCAGGTCACCTTCACAGCAAACAGGAATCGTTCAATCACTGCTGGATAATACCAAGGGCGCTCTCAGGGGATGACAATTGGAATGACAATTAGAAAAGTGTAAGCAAGATTTTAAGTGTCTCTTTGTGAAACAAACAGAGTAAAATTGTTCATCAATGGTGGAACAGACAATGCAAAAACTGTCTTAAAACAAATCTGGAAGGAACGCATATGTCCCCAACAATAACAGAGAAGATGACCAGCTCTGTCTTCCCAGCAGAGTCCCAGCCCCCTACGGATACAGAGGGAGTTTGTGACCTTGCGACCTTGCCTTCCTACTCCACACATCAAGCTTTCTGGAGCTCTGTGTCTCTTTTTGCATTTGAGAAGACAGATAGGAAATATTTCACAGAATCACAGAACTGATGAAGTTGGCTGGGACCTCTTGTGATCATCTAGTCCAACCTCTGTCAAGCAGGGTGAGCTACAGCAGGTTGCTAAGGACAGTGTCCAGTTGGGTTTTGAGTATGTCCATGAATGGAGACTCCACAACCTCTCTGGGCAACCTACTCCAGTTTTTGAGCACCCTCACAGTAAAAAAAAAAAAAGTTTTCTTATGGTCACATGGAATCTGAGGTGTTTCCATTTGTGCCTCTTATCCTGTCAGTGAGTACTACTGAAAAGAGTCTGCCTTTCTCCTGCCACCTGTACTTGATTTCTTACTTGTTGGGATGGACCTTCCCTGAGCTTGGAGGAAGTGATCTTTGGAAGACAGCCAGCTCTTCTGGACACCTATGCTGTCCAGGACCATATCACAAGCAGATCTCTAAAGAGGCCAAAGTCTGCTCTTCAAAATCAGAGTTGTGGGCCTGCCTTTTGCCCCACTCTCCCCTCTTAGGATCCTGAACCCCACCATTTCACGGTCACTGCAACCAATGCTGACCCTGCCCTCATGTCCCCAACCAGTTCTTCCTTGTTTATGATGTCCAGGAGAACACCCTTCCTTGTTAGCTCCTCAAACACCTGTGCCAGAGAGTTGTCGTCAGTGTGCTCTTGAATGCTGCTAGGTTGCTTGGGTCCTGCTGTACTGTCATTTCTCGTTTAAACCTCTTCCTACCAGCTTTAAACTTAACCTCAGCATAAAACAAATCCACCTCCTCCTGTGCTCACTGTTGGTCCCTGCACTCCCTGCTGCAGGCCTGGTGGCTCCATGCTGGCTGATGAGCACCAGCCAGCCTGGGCATGATGTGTTTGAGAAGTGGTCACACTCACTGATGCAAAGGTAGCCTGACTGCCTATTTGCAAGTATACTGACTACCACAGCAAGGTAGCTTGGTAGCCCACATCTGGCATCCTTTGCACCTCTCCCAGCTGTCTTCCTGGACAGATGTTCACTTGAAACTATCTTACTGGGGACACATGACTAGAAGCGTGTCCTTGGTGAAGTGTTTTTTAGTGTTTTCTGCTTTTGAGCTAACCACCCTCGTGACTTCCTCTCTGCCCGAGACTTGCCATAAGGTGTATATTCTTTTCTTTTTAACTGTTTTTTTTCTTGCAAAATGAAGGATTCTCCTCAAATCTCCAATGAGATTTGCTGTATGATCCACTTTTTCTTTTTTCCCTCCTCCTAGTAAGTCAGAATGCAAGAGTTGGGACTGGTTATGGAGGTTTTCCATAGGGTTGCTCTCCATGAGGCAGAGCAGCATATGGCCTTTGGCTGCCCTGTCCCGTACGTTTTAGTACCGAGAGTCATGTTATGTTTTGTTTTGGTAGGGCCCAGTGAGTGATCTAGGACAGGGTCCTACTGTGCTTGGGACTGAAAACACAGGATACAAAATGATTCTTTCCCACGGGCTCTAAATAGATGGGGCAGACAAAAGGTGGAGAGGAAGGCAGAAAAACCCCATCTGTATGTAAAAATTTTACCAGTTGTACGGGTAAAAGTATTTTTGTCCAACCTTTGCCAGGGACACTGTCATTCCTGGAGTTTGGTTTGAACTCTTTCCCAAGTGACTAAATCAAAGCCATTCATCTGCTTACATACAGTTGATCACTCTGAAGGTTTTAGCACTACCAGATTAAAGTTACAGAGCCAGTCAGGAGAGAGGCCACTGAGCGAGTCTGTCATCCCCCTCAATTGCACCAACTGAAGGATTTGGGACAGAAGTGGATTAAGCTCTGGGAGGCTTTAAGCAAATTCTCCTGTGGCTCATGTTGCCTTCCTCTGATATTCTTGCAAGCAGCACGTTTTATTCCGGGCACTGAGTTGCACCCAGCAGGGCTGCTCCACTGCCTACAGATAAACATTGCACAACATTTGTTGGACCAGAGCTCGTGTGGCAGAATGCATGGCCAAGCATTTCACAACCGCTGTCATCTATGGATTTCTGCTTACAGAAATAGAAAGGGAAAGCCCAGCTAGCTAAGCCTGGCTCCGAAAAGGAGAAGCAAAGTGCACATACACTGCTCTGCTACCTTTCCTAAGGGGGGAAAGCCAAATTACAGAAGCATCTGCACGTCTTTGGGCTGTTCTGTGGCAGGGAGCTATTTCCTCAGAACTCTCCAGCCAAGCATGTCACAAGGCTGAGGGGGCTTGTCATCAGTCCGCCACCTTGACGGCTTTCCCTGTGGAGAAGCTGCCCTCCCTGCCTTTGACCCAGACTGTAGCCAAGCTCAGAGAGTGATCTGTCTCTGCAGGTGGCTCCTGGCAAAGTTCAGGGCGAATGATGGCCTTTTTAGGGCTCAACAGGATTTAGGCTCACATTTTTGGCAGAGAAAGGTTCAAAGCATGGTACTGCATAACCCTAGACTCCCTATATCCGCTGAACATTTGGTTCCAGGAGCATTACGATGTGGTGCAGCCCTGCAAAGTCACGGGGTGCCACGCAGCACCACTGCCTTCCTGCTCCTCCCTTCAGCCCCCGCATAGGCCATTTCTGCTTGGCGGAAACCAAAAGCAGTCTTCCCCTGTATGACATCACAATATCCCCCGGCCGGTGTCCCAATGGATGCATACTTCTCCTAAACGTGTGCTTTTTTTCTCAATGAAGGATACCGGAGCTGCTCGGGAACCGCCCTCCAGGCAATCCCTTAAGACAGGACCCCTCTCGGTGTTAAAACCGTGCCCTTAAAATGGCGCGGGACGGAGGCGAATCGCTTCCTAACTCCCCCCTGCCCCACCGGCCGCGCCCGGGGCGCTGCAGGGCTCTTTCCCGGGAGAGAAACGAGTGTGCGAGCCGAGCCAGAGCACTCGGTGAGGCGGCCGGAGCCCGCCGCTGCCCCTCCCGGCCCGCCCCGCCAGCAGCGGCCTCTGGCCCGCCCGCGCCCCGAGAAGGAGAAGATGGCCGCGGCGCGGCCCAATCAGCGCGCGGCGCCGGCTCGCGCCCGCCTCTTGCCCAGTCCCGGCGCTCCGCGTGCCCCGGACGGTTCCATTCGGCACCGGCGTCCCCCCCCCGCCCGGCGCCTGGGGTGGGCCCGCCCGGTTGCTATAAAGGGAGGCGCGGCGCACATGTGCTCCTCAGTGCCGGCCAGGGCGGGAGGGCGGGCGGGGGCTGCGTCGGTGGTGTCGGGCGGGAGAGGGGGCGGTGGGGGTCGGGCGTGCCGCACAGTCACCGCGCAGCCCCTCGGTGTTCGTGTCCCCCGTCCCCTGTGAGGGCTGCCGGTGCTCCCCCGCCGGGCCCTGCGCTGCTGCCGCCGCTCCCCCGCGGGATGCGGGCTCGGCCCGCCCCGCCAGCCCTGCCCCCCGCGCCGGCCGCAGCATGAGCGCGGCGAGCGATACGTACCACCTCATAAAAGACATAAAACCCGGACTGAAAAACTTAAATGTCATCTTTATTGTGCTGGAGATCGGTAAGTGGCGCCCGGCACGCCCCACCCCCGGGCCGCCCACGCGCGCCCCGCGTGGCGGGGGGTGGCAGGGCCGGGCCCCCCCCGGCCCCCCTGAGCCGCGCTTCTCCCCGCAGGCCGGGTCACCAAGACGAAGGACGGGCACGAGGTGAGGTCCTGCAAAGTGGCGGACAAGACGGGCAGCATCACCATCTCCGTGTGGGACGAGATCGGCGGCCTCATCCAGCCGGGGGACATCATCCGCCTGACCAAAGGGTGCGTATGGGGCCGGGGCCGGGCCCCCGCCTCGCCCGCCGCCCCGCTCCCCGGCCCGGCCAGGCGCTCCGGGGCAGCGCCGGGGCGGGGGCAGCCGGAGCCCTTTGTCACCGAGGCGGAGGTGCGGGGGTTGTGAGCAGGCTCGGCCGCCTTTTGGGAGGCACGGATGACACAGCTTCGCCCCCCTTCGGACTGGCTCCTTGTTGCCGAGGCGGCACCCTGAGATCACTTGCCAAATGAAAGCCTCCGCCACCCCAGCACATGCCTAGCGTGAACATACGATCCCGTAGATGGCTAGGAAGGGCTTGTGTTTTTCATGAGGAGGTGGTGTTTAAGGGATTTGGTCTGGCTTTAAAAAAAGCTCCTTAGGAAAATACTTCGGGGAGGGGGGACGCGGGGGGGGGGAAGAAATGCAACAGTCAGCCCTGGTCTGTAAATCAAGCAGGGAAGTCAAAAGCATGTTCTTAGTTTTACAGCCAATTCTTTACTCTCGCAGTCAGCTCCTTAATGAAAGGAGGGGATGATTAACGTCTCTCAAGCAGAAAAGTTGCTTTTCATTGCAGTGGATTTAACAGAAATGACAGGCAGAGGAGGAGAACGTTTTCATGTGAGTGTAATTCTTGGTTTTGGAGTGAAATTGGATGACCCCTGCCACCAAAACTACAGCTGCTTCCTCCTATGCAAATGTCCTTTTACACGAAATAGGCTGACTCCTCAGCAGAGGTGGTTCTGGGGAAGCCAGATTGTGTGGAGAGCACGTGGAGTGCTGGGGTGCCGAGATGGGTGGAACTAAACCGGAGCTCTGGGCCAGCACAAAGCCCTGTGCGTAGATGACATTGAAACCAATTAATAGCGATATGGTTCAGCACTGTTACTGCACTCCGCTCTGTGACTGGCTTACTGTAGCTGCTCTGGTGTGTCAGTGCAACAAATGGGAGGGTCACTGCATCCCTTCATGTCAAAAAGTGAGTTTGGCTTGTATGAATTTAAATTTATGAACTGACGTCACTATTCCTGGTGGATGACTAAGTCATGCACCTCGAATATTGTGTCCAGTTTTGGCCCCCTCAGTACAAGACAGACATTGAGGTGCTGGAGCATGTTCAGAGAAGGGCAGCAAAGCTGGTGAAGGGTCTGGAGCACAGGCCTTATGAGGAGCTGCTGAGGGAACTGGGGTTGTTTAGCCTGGAGAAGAGGAGGCTGAGGGGAGACCTTATCGCTCTCTACAACCACCTGAAAGGAGGTTGTAGCAAGGTGGGTGTTGGTCTCTTCTCCCAAGTAGCTAGCAATAGGACAAGAGGAGAAATGGGCTCAAGCTGCATCAGGGGAGGTTTAGATTGGATATTAGGAAAAATTTCTTCATGGAAAGAGTAGTCAAGCATTGGAACAGGCTGCCCAGAGAGGTGGTGGAGTCACCATCCCTGGAAGAGTTCAAAAAAAACAGGTAGATGTGGCACTTTGGGACATGGTTTAGTGGATACGGTGGTGTTGGGTTGATGGTTGGACTGGATGATCTTAGAGGTCCTTTCCAATCTTAATGATTCCTAGTTTTTACTTTCATTAAAAATAACCCAGCCACCAAGCAAGGAAACATGAAATTGCCATTCTACTCTTAACTGTTTTAGTGGTGGACTTGGTAATGTTAGGTTAATGGTTGGACTAGATGATCTTAAAGGTCTTTTCCAACCTAAACAATTCTATGATTCTATGCCTTCATTTACATGAATTGCATGCTCACTTAGGACTGTGTAGTCAGTGAAATGGCAAAAGCTAAATACATTCTGGTTTGGCTCTCATATTAAGAAAAATGCCCTCATGTTGGCATACAAGGTTCTCCAAACACAGTTTTATACTGAAAATTTGAGTGTGTGATGTTGCCATTGCAAGGCAGGTAAATTTCAGCTCTATGGGCTAATCTGACTTTTCAGTGCAGGATGCTCACTGCTACAAGCAGAAAAGCTTAGCTAGGCCCCACATGTAAATGGTTTGGTTTTTTTTCCTGCTGAATTTCAAGCTGTAGATGCATTCCTCTGCAAAAGCAGACACTTGCTGATTTTTGTCATTGGCTGATTAACTCATTTACAGGAAACTGCTGCTGTTAATATTTCTAAATTTGAAGTTAGTTTTGGAATGTAGTGCCTTATGGCCAGCCCTTTCTGAGACAAAAACAAATGCTTGCATAAATGGAATAACTTTGTGCTGGAGGTTATCAGTCCCATGATTTGCTGGCTCTTGTCCCAGTGAATGTATGTTTGACTTACATTTATTATTTGGTAGCTCTTTTCCTTTCTGTCACAAGACTGTCCATCTAGCTGGTTATTAAAGGTTAAGCATAGAGGGAATCTTTAAAGTGAAAGGTAGCATTATCAAGTGAAGAGCATTAATCCTGCTTCTGGATGGAAAACTCCTGAGACAGGCACCGTAACTGTAGATACTATGCTTTACTGGTCATGCTGAAGTACAGAGAAAGTTATCATTGCATTGGCATTATGGTCCTGTTCTGCCAACCTGGCTCCTCCCTGCTGCCTCTGTTTGAGGCCCTGTGTGCACCCGGATGGCTCCCAGTCTCAGCAGATAAGGCAAAGGGCAAGAGGGAGGTTTGATATCTATGTTCCAGAGATAGACCCAGAGCATAAGGAAGTGGTGACTTGTCCAGATTATCTGACTCCTGACAGTGCAATTGCTGGGGCTCCCTATTCCTCTGCTAGCAGACACCCATGTTCCTGTTAATTCCCTTGTGCTGCACTTGGGTTTCTGGTCTGCGTTTTCATTATTTTCTTGATATACATGATGCCCCTTGCTGAAAGGAACAATTATACAGAAAGTTTTGCATAACTCAAATTCCAGTGCTTGAAGTCGTGCCACTATAAAGACTAGAGTGTGCTCATGCTGTCTTGTAAGTGAATGTTTCCGCAATCAAAAAGTGATTTCATTGCATTTCTATATGTCACTTGGAACATGATGGTCAGACTTATGCCTTTAAAAAAAAATACCTGGTAAGGACCTATACTAAAAAAGTAAGCACTTCCTATTATACATATTCAGTAGCAGTATTTATATTCTGCAGTGAACAAAGGTAATTCTTCTTGGCTCCTGCTGAAAGCAGAACTGAGAGTTGTTAGTGAATGGTAACACAGATACTGCTTTTGGCAAGATGCCTTTTGTCTGCAGGAACAGTCATAAGGGCTGCTCCAGCCAAGGAAGGAGCATCCAGTCTCAAAATAATTGCCTGCTTTCCTGAAAGTGCCAACGGAGTCAGCTGAGCTTCCAGCACCTTTTGCTAGAAGTAAAACGTGGGGATCTATAAAATTTTAGCGTGGTAAAGTTGGGGTCTCTGGGAATTGTTTTTTTGAGCCCATTCATGTTGGTATGTAATACTTATTAACACTTGGAAGATAGCATGCTTCCACTTTCTTTTTCAACAGTGGTATTTCTCATTCACTAAGAGACACTGCTTTGCTGCTTCTTTATTTGGGCAGGTACGCATCTCTGTGGAAAGGATGCCTGACACTTTACACAGGACGAGGAGGCGAGCTGCATAAAATTGGGGAGTAAGTATTGCATGTTTATACTTGCCATGTTACATCCTGTTCTCAGCAGAGTGTCATGGTAAATATAAAACATGATGGCTTGTAGTAAATGGAAGCTAGGGCAGCAAAAGCCTGTTGATTTGTCATGGATAGGTACAGTGCAGGCAACTGTGGTGTGAGTTTTTACATGCTGTTGTGGTGATGAGCTCCAGCCCTCTCTGGATTCTAGGTATATTGAGGAAAATTGTCCTTCGTCATGAGGTCTGGGTTTTACCTAGAGGGGGGGAATTGTATAAATGGCAAGGGACTTAATCCGCATTGCTTACCTAGGCCTCAGCTTGAATAACCACTTTATGTTGGTGGAAGCCTTGTGTGTATCATGCTTTAGATACAAGCAGTGTGAAGAAGGAAGACAAAGGTAACTCCAGTGAATCATACCTAAACAGAAGCAAGCCTCATTAAACCTTCTTTAAACCGCCCACAAATTGAGGTGGCGACTCCTCCTGACTAAGAACAAACATGAGTAACGTATATGACTAGCAACAGGAAAAACAGCGACATTTGCTAACCAGAATAGTACTTCCGCTGTTGCACAAAGTGCTGTGGGAGGCCTTGTAGTCATCAGGGAAGTAGGGCTGTGGGGTGGCCACCTCTCTTCTCGGATGGTTCAAAAATGCCCAGCGCTCAGCTGGATTTTGTGAGGGATGACCTGCAGATCTTCTTTGGCGCAAAGCCATTGCCTCAGAAGTGTCATCCAGTTGGCTTACTCTCCAGCAGGCTGGAGTGAGGTGAGTCCTCATCTGGGTTGTGCCTCCCAGTAGGAGGTGGGAGCTCCACTTCTGCTTAACCAGCCCAAGCTGTGTAATGATGCAAATCTTTCTTCCCCTCTGCTATAATTTCCATGTTGTGAGTTGGTGGGCCTGTTCCTCCATAGTCCCCTTGAGTGGAAAAAGGATGCTTTGAATTTCACTCCCTGTTTTGGACTCCTCTGTGCTATTATGTTAATGGGGCACTCCATAGCATGGGAGAGTGTGGCAGTGTTTAAGTTTTCCCTAGAGATCTAATGCAGTCCACAGTCTGGGAGTAGGCTGGGTGACTCTCTGCCTCAGGTCACCTTCTGAGTGGGTGCTGGACAAGATTGTGCAGCTGGAAGAGAGGCAAAGGGAGACCTTTCATCACCTTTTGTTTTCTTAAGGCCATTTCACCTCCTAGGGTAAGTGTGTACTTGCCTCTGCTTGACTGAAACACCCTCACCAGGAAGATGTGACAGCTTTGCCACAGGCCTATAGAGGGATCAGAGAGCCTTTTAATACCTATGGATACTCTCTGAACAGTGGGGTCTGGGTTAGTTACTTCTGGGTGATGGGATATGTCAAGAACGTATGCTCTTTGAGTTGTGGAGTTGTTAAAAAATGGCTTTAGAACTTCCTCAGAATCCTAATTTCTCCCCAGGTTCTGCATGGTGTACTCAGAAGTGCCAAACTTCAGTGAGCCCAACTCTGAACACGTCGGGCAGAACAAACTGGTATGTTAAACTTGTCTGAGGCTTCTGGCATAAAGCGCTCTTTGTTCTGAATACTTCACACTAGGCTGTGATCGGATGTGACTCTTCTGGAAAAATGGTCTTGAAGTGATATATAGGCAAAAATGAGCCAATAATTAGAGTAGCAGATAAATTCCATGTGGAGCTACTATAAGAACTCAGGAAAAAAAAAATCAGCCCTTTTCTGTAAAAATGTGTAATTTCTCTCTCTGATCCATGTCTTTTTTTTTATATTTCTCTGAAGGCACAGGGTGAACAGAATAATAGTTCTGCATCAAGTAATACGGGTTCTTGTACTTTCGGGCCACTGGGTAAGTGTTTTCATTTTGTGAAAGTGAAAGGATGAGAAACAGTTAATGGGAATAAAAAGAAATTTATCTTGCTAAGGGTTCTTCACTCTGGGGCAAAAATGTACTATGCTCTAAAAAGTGTTTTAGACTGGACCGTGAACCTGCAAGCACATATGCATGAACACTTCCTGAATAAGTTTCAGGATTTCTTCCCTGGAAGAGATCAGAATATTCAATGTGCCTGTATCATTTAAAAGGACTTGACTAATCTTAAATTGTTCTGATGCTTTCAAAGAGTTTTTGCAGCACTTGAAATTCTGTTTTTTAAACCAACTGAGACCTTGGCTTTAAAAATTACTTACTTTAATCTTGCCAGTCACCTTGGCTTTCCTGCCAGGTTAGCTCCTCAGAACAGAAGTGGTAGCAATCTGAATTCCAGTATTTGACCTGGTTGGATCGTTTTGTGATGTATTTAAACATTAAATCTTAAATAAGAAAATGCTGCAAAGACTTGAGTGGGTGTAAGCTGAGAGGGAACCTTAGTTACGGCCTGCCTACATGATGCCCAGGCTCGGGTACCTGGTGTTGTATAGCTAAGCTCTGCTGGTGGATGACAGCAAACTGATGCATAACTTGCTGTTAAAAAGCTCTGTGTCACTTCAATTCAGTGACTGACTGCTTCCTCTTTAGCAACATGATTTTAATTTCTCTTACTTCTCTTATGAGCCCTTTCTGTTCCTTTTGAAAATAAATGATTCTGAGCAAAGAAGAGCAGTGCTTTCAGGCCAGTCTCTCCTCTGTGCCAGGGCAAGGCGAGTAGGCTTTCAGCCCAGTTAGTGTGTAGGTACTTCCTTGGTGTCCCTGCTTTGGGCGGTGGACAGCTGTTTTCACTGAGCTTTTGTATATCTTCTGAAACTTCTTTTTTTTCCTCTTCCTGCTTCTTGTGTGGTCTTTAAATGCGATGATTTCCTTTTGTCTCTTCCTTGTCTCCCCATGCTTCTTGTCATCATTCTGCCTTTTCACCTCTGTCCCTCTTCCTACCAGCAAAACATGAGCAGTGATGCTTATGAGGCTGAAGCTCATGAGAACTTGGTGCTGCTGAGTTGCTTCTGTGGCCAGACTTCACCAGGCAGCTTTCTATTCGTGTGTGTCTGGTAGTGGGGAATGATCATAGAATCATAGAATCGTTTAGGTTGGAAAAGACCTTTAAGATCATCAAGTCCAACCATTAATGATGCAAGATGCTTTGTGTAGCCTGCTTTTCTTTTGCTGGTTTCTTCTTGACTTCTGCTGCCCTGCTGTCCCTCTGGAACATCTTGGGGTGTGACCTACAAGCCAATGCATTTTTTGAAAGCAACAGTCTAGTTTCATGCAATTCCGGTCTCTCTCCTGGGCAAAGAATCAGCATGCAACTCTGTGACCCTTCTTGCTTTAGTTGAGAGTGGGAGGTAGGGATGGAGGGGAGGGCGAAAAAGGTAAGCTGTGGTTTGGGGTCTTGCAGTGCCAGAGGGGCTTTTCTTTCCAGTGCTCAGGGTTTGCTGGTTGCTGCAAACTCCATGCATTCCCTGTTGCTAAACTTATGTAAGGGAGCAGTGATTTCAGTCCATGGAACTTGTGATAACCTTTTTTCTGTCTTTTTAGGAAATGGTTTACAAACTGGACCTGAATCAAGTGGATTTCCATTTACGTATAATCATGGCCACACTTATGCAGGTTGTGGGAGAGGCAATGGACGAGGACCTGTAAATCCAGCACCAGCTAATAGCGTTCAGCCTCTTCTCCCTGCTGTCAGTAACGGGAGGGACCCACGCAGAGCCTTTAAAAGATGACTATGCCAAATGTGGTTGTACAGCTTGCTTAAACTCTACACTCTACTTGAACACTTATTGCACTTTTATTTATAGTTAACTGTGAACCAGTTTGTCCTTTATTGTTGTTTTTTTACCTTTTGGTCTATGGAGCAAACTTGACATGATCTATTTCTTGGTTTGCTTAGGGAAGCACAGTGAGTCTTCCCCATAAATTAAGGGGGTAGAGGGATAAGGTGGATATAAGAAAGTAAGGGTAACGGGTTGAAGAGTCTGAATTAAAACTCAGTACCCTTTGCTAAATGGAAGAAAATTTCAGTTACATGTATGTATTTTTCTGTTTCTGTTGGTCAGCCGTATAGCCTTAAAAGGTCTATTATGTCCTCTCTGCGCATACGTTGACTTCCATTAGGGTTAGTGGGAGTTCTTCGTACTGGAAGAGAAATGAGGGGGAAGAGCAAAGATGCTCTAGTGAACCATGTGTCCTTGGAATGAATATAGCTTGTAAAAGCAATAAGTATTAGGAAGTGGTGGTGCCAGCACCTAGTGGTGTCTCCTGAATCAGAGAATGGATAACTCAGATGAAAGTTGAAGACATGGTGAGTGTCTTGAAGCTTGACTTCTGATTCCAAACAGGTGTACACTACTTAAATTCTCCATAAACACCTTTATCCCTGTCAAGGAAAGTGACACTGATTTTTGCTTTGGATAGAAGCTTGGATATTCATTCTTGCTTTGCATGAAACGGCTGGAGAGGAGGATATAAATTCAGACAGTATTGGGGAATATACACTGTTTGTAGCCACTCCTTGTGTAAAAGCCCAAGGTTACTTTGCAGGAGTCTGAATTTCCAGGAAAGAACTGTTTTCAAATGCTGCATTACCCATCTCTTCAATGAGGCTGCCTACTACTCCTTCCTTCATTCACTTTTCCAAATGAATTATGTATTAGATGAAGCTGTATGTGTGGATTGCAGAAGTACTGGCCAAGCACACAGCTGCACTTCTGATGCTGTTAAGCTGCTAAGCTTTCTTTCCTCTTGTTTTATATGAAATACGAATTATTCCTTAAAGAACTTAACCCTTCCACCACCTCCCTGGGGAAAAATAGCTGTGGTTTTATTTCTGAGATCACAAATGCCTTGACTCTATTTAGAGTCCAGTGCCATATTTCAGATCAGGTTCAAAAACAACTTGGAAGCTGAGGTGTCATACTGGATTCATCTGTTTAACTCTTCTGATAGCTGACCTCTCAAATAAAAAAATTGCACTAACCATTTCAAAAACAAATCTAACTTTCTTTCTGTCAAGCCATAAAGACTTCATGACAAAAGGCTATTTCTGAATTGTGAGTTGTCTGTGTGGTTGTTCATGTTAATTGAATCTGATACTATGTTACTAATGTTTACAAGTTACAGTTGATACTTCTGCTTTTGGTACTCTATCATGATCATTTGTTGAAAATTGCTTCTAATGGGCAAAAGTTCCTTGCTTAGTCTCAAATACTGAACTTGCTTTTAAATGCAAGCGGTAGCAATGACAAACTTCTGAAGGGAGGTTTAGAGAGACCTGTGTGCTCGGACATGTGAGGGCTGTTTGCCTCTGGTCTGGTAAAGTGCTATCCTGATACCTGCTTCCAGGTGGAACTAGTGGAACCTGTCTTGGACACAAGAGGGTGGCATGCCTCATGAGATCACCCACGGGTGCTGTTACAGAACAACAGTGCTAACTGGTGAACCAGAAAGCACGCAATGACTTCTGGGGAAATGGTGTAAGGAGGTGATGTGTGTGTAACTCAGGGACTTTAAATTGCTTATTTAAATAAGTCATGTATAGTCTAGATGCATGGACAACCTCTTATGCAGTGCTGCATTAAGACATTTGATATGCTTGTGAGAAGGAAGCCAAGAGGACTTCTAAACCTGTGAACCATATATGACATGTTACAGAGGTAAATGAGATGTAAGTATGGGGTGAGCGCCGTGCTTTCCAGTAGTAGCTGTAAAGGTAGCACATGAACACTGCAAGCAATGGCATGGTGGGGACTTGATACTCTTTGGGGTATCTCCACCATGGATCTCAAATCCTGGTGGTCTTGACTTCTCTACAGCATAAAGAAGGTTGAAATGGGGGGGAACCCTGTGTTAGTGTGTGCTGAGGTGCCTGATGTTTGTAGCTCTATGCATTTGAGCCTTTATTAAGCTAATAAACAGAATACTTGTTCACAAATTCCAAATAAAAAGTGAGATGATTACTGCTGATAAGTGGCATAAGATTAAAAGCTTGCTGTCAAGTGGATGATTGATTTGCAGTTGGGAGGAAAAAAGCAAGAGGCTGGTCTTCATGTTCTCAAGGTTAGTAGCATTCCTGCCTCGCTGTTTCTTATGTGAAACTATTTCAGTTTATTAATAAATTTTTACTTCTTTGCAGGGGAAATCTGTGCCCTGAAAAGTCGCATGGACTTAAAGTAAATACAATCATAGTAACTTTCAAGGTCTTCTGATCTTCCAGTGAACCCAAGACAAAGTTGTTTCCCTCAGAGGTATGGGTGTCAAGATAGCAAGTTCTCAGCTTGCAGAGGAAACTGGGAGCCTGCCTTAACATCTGTTTGGATCATACCACCTCGGTGTATGGAGAGAGAGACACGCATTTCTCTGTGTAAACCAGCCAGTTGTCATGAATTACTCTGACACTATAAGGCAGTTCATGGGTGCCCAGTGGTTAGGTCATTAGGGAGTCTCTTTACAGATGTCTTCCCAACATACTAAAGGTAAGGCTGTGCTTAGGCTAGTGTCATTCTAGATAATACAGATTGCCAAAGGAAAAATACTGTGGAAGGTGTTCATGTGTCCAGACACAAACTGCACGGTGCTGAAGTGCAGCTGAGTAGTCCCAATACACTTGAGTCACAAGACACCCAGCTCTTATCACCCCACAGCAGCTCCTCTCCTCTTACCCGCCCTAACGAAAGGACTGATGGCAGACTGCAGCAGTGTGGCAGTGGAGAGAGTTTAGCAGTATGTCTGCTGCAGTCCTCCATGTGTTCCTTCTGTCCATCCTCAGCATGAATCTTTCTCCTTGATCCCAAAAGTGGAAAAGCAGTTCTGTCCTGTGAGATACTGTCCTAACCTTGGATGCGTGGTAGAGTCACACAGTCCCTGTCCACTAATGGAAATGGGAATGCGCTGTAAGAACAAATACAAATGCTGGACCAAGGCATGTGATATATAATCTGCTTTCAGAACTCATTTTAATTAGCTTTGGCCTTAACTTGAAACTGGCAGGTTGCAGTCCTGTGCACACCAATAATGGTGCTCTTCAGCATCACGCAAATTCTAGTAAGGGTATCTGCAGCTAGTGCTGCTTATGCAAAGCTGCTACAGGTTGTATGAAACATCTTCTCTACATCAATGCAGTCTCTGCACAGATGACACCCAGTGCGTGCGTTTCTCTGGACACAGGGGAGCGTTTAGTAGACAAATACTGTTCCCTGTAGCCCATTGGGGCCTTATGTTTTCCATAGGTGTTAAAGCTTGTGTTTTGCTAATGACCTGACCGTGGTACGGTCATCCTCTGCAACTCATGTCCATACCCCCAAAACAAAGGGTACTTTCCTGTTCTATAAGGCAGTTTTCACCAGCAGCTCTCTAAGTGCTTTGTTAGGACTAGGAATTAGTAAAAGCAATGGGGTTTTGGGTGTTTCTGGGGAACTTTCCTGGGTTGCTTCATGGCCCATGCGTTCTCAGCTGTCAGGTTGTTCCCCTGCTTCTCTCAAATGTCCGTAGATTTGCCCCTTCAGACACACTGTTTATTCTTCACCCTCAAGCCAAGCAATTATTCGTGCTGCTGAGTGTGGTCTCTGGCAGTGCTCTTTTGAGGGGGATTCCAGGGAGGTGCACTGCTTTCTTCCTGCACTTTGGAAGTTTCCCCTTAAGTCCAGCACCAGTGCATGTTACTGAGGAGGATGTTGCAGGGCCGTGACACCCTGTCCTGGCTCTGATGAGGCTCTGTTAATGATTGCAGTAGACAGAGCAAATGGTTGCTGTGCCTGAGCCAGATGCTCCCCCTGCCCTGTGATGCTGCGGGGTGAGCCTGGCCCTCGCTGCTGGGGAGCACAGGGATCCCAGGGGACCGCTGGCCAGCCTGGGCTGGGTGCCCTGCTTGGGGTGGCCTGGAGCCACCCCCCAAGGGTGCCTCCCCCCCCCAGCAACCCCTCTGCACTGCGGGTGGAGCGAGGGGCATGGCGGTGCCGCCTGAGGCTGATCATGGGCTGTGCATGGGTGCTGGAGGTGCCTGCAAGGCCCCTGCCCCAGGCCACTGCATTTGCTTGGCCATTTGCAGGGGCTTGCGGCCCCTACCAGAGCAGGAGCTCCAGGTGCTGTGCTTGGGGAGCTCAGAGGGGCTCTGCCTGCCTCAGCAGCTTGGGTGGTACTTCAGCCGCTGCTGGTAATGCTCCATGTCCCCAGTGCCTGCTCTGTGTTGTGTGTGGGGAGATGGTTGCTTAGGTCCATGGGAACACCCAGACCTCACAGGGCTGTATGCCTGGCTGCTGGAGTGCTTTTGTTTGCTTCTGCATAATTAGGGAGATTGGAGCTGGCTGAAGGGAGGAACAACTCATGGGGACGTGGCTTCAATTAGAACAACAACAAAAAAAAAGCTGTTGTGTTCCCAGTGGAAGACACATACCAAACCAGGGGCAATTGCCTGAAAACTGAGATTGAAGTTTTTAACAAAGCCCTTCAGGAATTAATTCAGAGATGCACTTTCTGACTTCAGCCTTAATCGTGCTACTAATTCCTTTATTCTTGATTCCAGATAATTTGAAATTATTATGGCTCTTTATAAGGATTATGCTTTTTAATTTGTTCTGTGATGGACATTTGTATGTGTATATAATATGTATAAACATACACAGTGTCTTGTAATTGGGATGGAAAAAATTAATCCTAAACAAGCTGTTGACTCATTTCTACAAGAACTACTGAGGATGGAGTTCAAAGGGATTAGAAAAACAGTTTGGAAGTGACTAAGGGGAACACTTAAGGACTTCATTTAGCTTTTTAATTTCTCTAAATTGCTGATGTTTTTTCTCAGGAAGAAAGCAATACAGTTATAAGAGCTTCATTTAAAACTGCCTTCCCACACCCCTGGCTGATAAAGACTGTCCGGATTTGTACGTTTCCTAGGGAGCAAGATTAAGGAAGGAGTAAAACATCAGGATTTAGCTCAGAAAAGAAAATTCTTGTGCTGTACATGTACCTTCAGAGCTAAATGCTTCATTACTATACAAGTTTAAATGGGATGGTATCTGCTCTGCAGAGTGGAGAACCTGAAGAAGTGCAGTCACTGCAGGACTGACTAGCTGCTATGTGTTAGATAAATTGGCATATAAAAGACAAAATTGGCTTACAATGTCATTAACTGAGACTCCACAGGAGTGTAGTTGTAGTGCATTAGCAGAGCCCTCTAGCAAGCTTTCTTCGGGTTCATGGCCAGAGGGTGAAATGGTCTTGCAAAGTACTAGACAACTATTTGGGAAATTTGGAACCACGCTTGCCCAGCTCTGCTGTATGCCCTGTGGGGATGGCCGGGAGATCCCACCGACTTCGAGCATGATTTGGATTGGTTCCTGTGTGGGCAGTAGGTTCTCATCTGTAAAACCAGGATAAGGTGGTAGGGCAGATCTATCAGATGCTAAATTCATAATTTATGAAGATGCTGAATGCTGTGGAAAAGCTGAAAGCCACAGCCAACGTGTAGTTTTTTCTTTCCAAATCGAGAGACGTTTAAGAATATATATTCCTAAGTTTGGATTCTTTATAGTTAGGTATTTGGGTTTGCTCTTTTTCCAGAGGTGCCAAGCGCTGCAGTTCTGTGCCCAAAATTGCGAGCGACCCGCCAGCTGTGGAGAGCTCGCCCGTGCGACCAGGAGAGGCTGCAGCTTCCCTGGGGTCTGCCCACCGGTGCGCCTTTGAGGGGTGCTTTGGTGCTGTGGTCGCACAGCTCGGGCTCTCATGGTGCCAGTTCCCGGTGCGGGGTCTGTGAGTACCTTTATGGTCCTATAGGAGGTAGGGCGAGGCTGTCCCTTCCACCTCAGCACGGGTTACTGGTGCCGCTGAGCCTGTGGGTGGAAAGCTGTAGGCTCCGGGCACAGCAATGCTGGCTGCCTGCCAGGCACAGCAATCAAGCAGTGTAGAAACTGCTTCTGCAGGACCTGTTGGTGAAGCTTGCTTTTTTTTTTTTTTTTTGCTGAAGAAAAGGGAAAAACACATACCCTACTGTGTGGGAAGTGCAGCCATTAGCAACTCCTCTGTTAGAGCTGGTACTTCTGCTTCCGTCAAGTCCTGCTGCTGCATTCCCACCAGGGCAGCCGTGGGGGGATACCCCAAATCAGGATAGCTGGAGGATGCCAGGGAAAGGTCTGTAGCAGAAGGGCCGGTGGGGCCCTGGAGGGCTCTGGCTAGTAGCTTCTGGTACCTGGGTCGTGGGTAGATTTTTAAAACAGTTGGAAAAATACCTGTCATGAGTGGATTGGGGAGGAGGAGAGTTGATTCTGGTGTGGGACAAGCATGAAGATGCATTAAATGATCTCCTGTAGCCGTTTCCACCATTATTTTCTATGATTTATGCATTAGCTTAATTTTTGTAATTTCCTCCTTCCTAGGTTGATTAATACTAAATTTAATTTTCCGTAATCAGCTTGAGCATGTAACTTGGAGAGATGAGGTTTAGGCTGATTGCGGTAAAAATCTACCTATCCTGTCTAGCTTGAATAAAGCAAAACTATTTTTATCGCTAAATTATGCAATATTTTCATGGAGCTCTGCAACCTACTTATATTTAACCTTTGAATGGAGTGCTCTATTTTTTCAGATCACCTAGTGCAAACTTTGCAAATGGGTTTTTTAATTATGAGAAACCCACCTGCATACTATCAACCAAATTATTAGCGAGGCAGAGAAGGATAACCAATAGTGCTGTCAGACTTCAGCTGAATATGAAAAATGTTTAAATGCCAAGAACAGAAGTTGCCAAGAAATAATTTAAACACCAGGTGCTGGAGGAACAAATTAATAGGACTTATTTTATTTTTAGAAATAGTGAGTCGAGGCCTGATGCAGATAGACATTTCGATGTGCAGCAGCAGCGCTTGGCTATGCAATAGGACTGACAAAATCAACGCAACCTTCTCTTAAAAGAAAAAGAAAAGATCTAATTTAGTTTTAAAGAGCCCTAGGTAGGGAGAAAAAGAGAACTTGATCTACTCTCTACTAGTTGTAAGACTCTGGTGAGCTGTTCTTGTGCTGTTGCTTATCAGAGCTGTCTGTGATGTGGTTTGGAATGACCTTGAGGCAAGAAACCCCTGTGCAAAAGCCACTCTTGAAAGCCTTTCCCTGGCACATGCAATCTAGTTTCATTTTGGCTGTGCTTTACTGCTCGCAGGGCCCATTGCTAGGGACAGTGAGTCTAAATGTTCTTGCTGAGCTTATTTTCCCCAGTAGTGCAGGGAATCAGAGGTAATTTCTAGAGGAAGTGGGACCCAAAACATCAGTAAGTCAGTATCATGAAGCCAATGAGAAGGATGTCAACTCGGGAAAATTGCTGCAATAAGCTTCCTGTAGCTTTTTTAGCAAAGTGGATTTGCAGAAGCTTTCTGTGCAACTTCATCAGTGTTGTAGCTGAAGGTGTGAGTTACAAAAATGTGTCTTTCTAGTAGTAGATGCAAATGGCTGGAAGCCACGTTGGAAAAGAGAGGTGCATTGATAATGGTTGCTCTATTGGAGGTCTGGTGATCATCAAGCAAAAACTGATAGTAGATCCGCAATTACCTTGTGTTTTTGTGGACGTACTTCAGCAGTCTGTTTCCACTGGGCTAATTTTGATTTTTTGGGGGTGTTATGAGCAGATAGCTCATTCTGTGGCTGTTTTGATGTCCAAAGCTGGTGAGCTGCAGTTGTTATCACAGGCTACTTCTTCAGTCCAGGCATGAATGTGGCCGCTTAGGAATTAACTTAAGGGTGATGTGTGCAGCGATTTGGGCGATGTGCATAGCCAGTGATCACAAGTAACAGCCTGTCAGAGGGCCTTGGCTGTCAGCAGGGTGCTCTGTTGGTGACGCACAGGAGGACGTCTCCCTGGACTGTATTTTTAGCTACTGCAGGTGTTTCCTCTTCCTCCAAAAATGTTTGGTTCACTCCGCCCAGGATGTGTGGACTTTGGGTTGGTTCTTTTTTTTCCTCTTGTTTCAGGTAAACTTGAAAGATCCCTGCTGCGCAGCTCTGTGTTTTCTCTGACTGCCCTCTCTTTTACCTGTCCTGAGAAAGGCTTCGCTAGCAGCCGCGGAGGGGCCTCACCTGCTGTCCTGCCGAACCTTCCCCTGCCTGTTGCTCACCTTGCCGTGTGATCGCTTGCACAATACTCAGCTTCTTGAATATAATTCTGATTTCTCTCTAAGATGTTATTACTCATTGGGTGTCTGACGGGTCTGTCTCTTATTATTTTTGCTTGTTCCAGCTCATTTCTGTATTACCAAAGTAATTTGCAGGCCTGCCCGGTTACAGCCCCCGTTTCCCTCCCCACGTAGATATGACATTGCTTGCCCTCCAGGATAACAGCCAATCCTCCTGCAATCCCATTGATCGAATCCTCTGAGTCTGGAGAAGGCATTTCATGCATCATCGTAACAAGTTGTTCACAAGTCCCTGTGTGCCGGGCTTCAAATTCAGCCGTTCAAAAGACTTTGCTAAAGAAGAAAGGATCGTTTTTTTCCTGACTGCTGCAAATGAAAAAGCTTTTCACTTGGGACTCATGGGTCATATTTATGGAAATGCGGAGAGCACTTGCAATATTTATAGCGGTTACAGAATCGATTGGATCTATCCTTTATTGATATGTATTTACATGCCCACAAAAATCTTATTGCACAGTAGTTGAGAGAACTTCATTTAGATTTAGTATTTTGAAGTAATTTTTTAGTGCTTCTTTATTATCCATTGAGTGCGAGATTCAATATTTCAAGTAGGACTGTCACCAAACAGCCGGAGGTTTTTAAAAGATTTTTATTTTACATAAAGATAAATGTTGAAGCCACATTTTTCAGAGGCACCATCTGTTCCGTGTTGACCTTAATTTTCTGGATGAGTGCTTTTCTTCAAACGTTTTAAGTCTTGTCTACATTTCATTTGGTTGGGAGTGTTTAGGTTATTTGTTGAACAGGAAATCAGATATTCAGAATGCAAACACACCATTACATTGCAAATTATTCCCTTTGTATAATTTAGCAAACTGCTTTGTAAATACTCTGCAGACTTGCTGGGGTAGCAATGTGTCTCTGACATCTGGTGGGTCGGCCCTGTGTGGAACTGGATTTCTTTTGAATGTCACCGTCATGCCTTGCACTGGGAGATGGGGCGCAGGACACCGAGTAGAACTGTGGAATACCCTTTTAATGGGTAGTTTCTGGGGACAAAGGTAGGATAAGGGTTTGTTGGTTGGCTTCATGGCCTTGGAAGGATTTGCTGTTCAGGCTGTCTAAACAACAATACCTGATCCTACTAAAAGGGGTCACTAAAATAGCTGTATGTCTACATATGCATCGCTCCCACAGGGCAATACCCCCCTTTCTTCCTTGAAATTCTTCTTGCTCCCAGGTCTGCAGCTGAAATAGGCTTACAGATGATTTTTGCCTTCCTTTGCCTCCAACCTTGCTTCATGGCTTCTCCAAACTCTTGTGGCTCCAGCGAACTCCTGTTTGTTACCCTGCCACCGTCAAGGGCTTTCAGGACCCTGCCTGTATCTCTGCTCCTTCTGCCCTGTATCAGCTTTGCAGGCTTGGCACCTTGCCCCATCCTAAGCTCATCCCTTGTCAGCTCCATAGAAGCTTCTCGGCACCGTCTGCCACTGTCCCTTCCGGGGGGAGACCCTGCTAAGACCTGTATAGGTGTATGTTAGATGTTCTCTATTGATATGCGGTCAATCTGGGCTAACGCTGGCCTGCAGCAGCAACTATTTTAGTGACAAAATGTACTCTTGGCAGGGACAGTAGGATCTTTGTGGCTTTGGATTGCAAGTGGGACTGTAATCCTGCTGTTACATTTCTTTTCATAATGTAGTAGCTCCTTTTGCCCCTGCAAGGTTTGTAGCTTAGGATAGGGATATTGAGACTTTTTTCCCCCCCAGAATATGGATTTGGAAATAAAACTAATGATGTGCTAGAAAGTGATACAAATTAATTTTTTTTGTGTGTGCTTCAAGAAAATCCCAGAGGGGAATGCTGTAAGGACTGCACTCTTTTAAATTAACCAGCTGGTTTCTTTACAGCTCTACTATGTAAGTGCCTAGTAAAGCCCATTTCAATGAGATACCAAGATGTGGGGGAAAATAGCTGAACAAATAACAAAGTATCTGCTTAAACCAAGACTGCGGTGTTTCTGAATACCAAAGCCCAGAGTCTGTCTCACCAGGCTGTCTCAGTTTGGAAATACCTATTGCTACACCAATTTTTGAGGGAAGTGATGGAGGGGGAGGCGGTGGGGGGGAGAGGCTGCTGGACTTGTGGGTCGCATTCGTGGCTGTTTGCCATCCAGAAAACCATGTAGTGCTCTGCTGCTGGATATTTAGAGGGTTCTTGGATGTTCGTATGGTACGTATCGCAGCCAAGGGCCTGTGGAATGAAGGCAGCGTGCAGGTGGGGCAGAGGAGGCAGTGGGTCGGGTTGCCTGCTGTCCTTCCTCCCCATCGTGCCCAGGGGACCAGGACTCTCTGCTGGGAAGTGGGGACATCGGTCTCTTGTTTTAACTCCAGGCTAGCTCAAGCTATTTTAAAGGGATCTTTTTCTAATCTGTGCTATAAAATAAATTAAATCTAGAGTGGGTAAGTTTTGTCCCTCCTGGCTATCTCTAGCATCTGGATTTATATATCTGCATGCAAGGACAGGAGTGATTAGTACTGGAGAAAACAAGGCCTGCTGTCCCTCTACCACTGAAATAAATGTTTTTCTGGTTTCTGAAAAAGCACCAAGTCTTGCAAATGGAAGATGAGAGTGGTTTGGATTGTTTTGGTCTTGTTTTGAGGCAGTGATTTATAAAATAATTCAAATTGCACATCTGGAAACAGGTGAAGAGTAACTCAGCGGGAAGAACTACAGCATCAAAACTGTCCCTTGCACCTGCAGGATGGGCTCTTTCAGAAGGCAAGATGTCTGGCTTAACTGCCAGAAGGTCAGCTTTTAGTTATTACTGTAATTAATCTCAGTTTGATCCTTTTTTTAATCTACTCAGCAGGAACAGAAGGAACTGTTGAAGAAACCCATCAAAAGCAGGACTCTTCAGCAGAGCAGGGAGCTGTTCCTGGGCTCTCCCAGGGGTGGGCAGGTGGGCAAGGGCTCAAAAATAGCACATTGGGCTGACAACAGCATTTAGGATCTCAAATACCACTCTAAGACAGCCTGAAACCTCCGAAATATCAAAAGTCAGACTGTGCATTTGATGTGGAAGTCTTGGGCGAGAGAGTGACACCCCAGCATGCTAACCACCCTGGTGGCATGAAGCCTGCTTCATGGGGTTTCCCATTCAAGGATCTCAAACAAAATCTGAACATCCCAAGACTGAACCTGAATTTGCAGTAAAAAGCTGTTGGAGACTACAGCAGCAGTGGGGTAAGTGAATGAGCAACAGCTGTGTCCTTTTCAAAACAGATCCACATTAAAAACAGTATGTCTTTCTCTTCAGCAGAAAAATGTTTAGTTTTATGAGATAAAAACATGTTTGTTTCCATGCATCTGCCCTTCTACAATTGCTTATGAGAACACCTAACTTTGGTAGCAACATTGTAGAGTAAGTGTTTTAAAATCATAGAATCACAGAATGCTTTGGGTTGGAAGGGACCTTTAGAGATCATCTAGCCATCGCTTGGTGTATGTTCATTGTGTTTCTGTGGATAGTTCCATAGCATGAAGTTTGTTAGGGCTTGAACAAATAACGTTTTTTTCAGACAAAACAACTAACTTCTATGTAATTTAAAGAAGGCGTTCTGCAAATACTGCCTTTGCTTTGATATGGTCATATCAGCACTGCATGAGTAAGTGTATTAAAGATGACCAAAAGTATTCTGAACTGCTGAGCTGCAAGTTAAATATGAAATCACTGTAAAACTATTTGCAAGACTGCAACTTTGTTTCTTAAGTTGAAAAGAGAGGGTTGAAAGCTGAGTGCTTATCCATGGGAATGCCTCAGCCACCACCACATGGCTTTAGATGTAAGAAAATAAATGTTGCGAATCTGTGGGGCTAAGGGGATAATCTGCTTTCCGCTGGCACGCTGGATAGGTCGCCTCTTACAGTAACAAAAGGAACCCCATCCACCAAAACCTTCAAACCTGGCATCACCCTCCCCAAAATCTGTACTCACTTTTCATTGCTACTACTTTTATGTTTGTATCGTGGTGAAATCCAATGCCCTGCTGCCTGCTTAATTTTTGAGGGACACTGCTGTGCAGTCTGTCTCATGTGGTGAGACTCTGATGTTGAAAAATGTAGCAGAAAACTGGCAGGTCAAATGGGGAAGCAGTACAGATGTTGCTTTTGTTTGTCAGGGTGCAACAAGGTGCTAAATAATGGGAGGTTTTGTGTATTGCTTGATTTTGTGTATATGACCAGGCATAAGTACACTGTGCAGATCAGGATGATGAATTGATAGGCAAGTGGGCAGCTGGTGGCAATCGGTGCGGGGGTTCATAAGGGAGGTTATTAAGGGCTGTAGAGAAGGGGAATGCAAGCTAATTGTTTTGATTCTCCTGGTCTACAGCAAGAAAGGAAACCTTCACTTCTGCTGATCCAGTCACGGCCCTGCCGCCTTACTTGCTGCGCTCCTGGTGAGAAAATGAACCCTCTAACCACAATGTGCCATACAGCGCTGGCTGGCCAGGTCTCATGGGTGTGCTATAAAAGGCCTGCCTTGGCAAGTGCTCTGGGCTCTCCCGAAGGGCCGTAGCCACTGTCCTCGCTGGGCTGGGGCCGCGCGGGGCTCCTGGGGCTTCCACTACTCAGTAAAAATCCAAGCTTCAAAATAACTACCCAACGTTTGGAAGAGGGTGGCCAAAGAAACAGCAAGGTTGGTTTCCTGGCTTCTGAGAACTGTTTCCATATTCACTTCTCACAGTAAAGAATTAAAATTGTTATTTTGTTTGAATCTATAGTCTTTGTAAAGCATGCTCCCCTCTGAGGAAATTGCCACAAACCCACATGTTCAAAAGCCGAACATCATTTTTCTGTATTAGAATACGCTATTATCCCATGTAATCTCTGGATTATAACTCATTCATGTAGCTACAACTAATTATTGAGTTAGCTACAGGTGAGAAGGAGCTTATTTTTAATGAGATTTTTGTTTGATGGAAATTAATGGATTCTCCAAATGGCATGTCCTTTCATCCAGAATTATTTACCAAGAGTTGGATAGCATGGTAAAGTAGGTTGTGTTTTGTTTTGTTTCTTCCAAATATAATGCAAAATGTAATGTGTGGTAACTTGGTTGACTGCTCAGGAGCAAAGAGTGCTATTTGAGAAGAGGCTTTGAGTGACGACTTGTGTTTTTATTAGGATTCTCAAATGTAAGAAACTGGGACTGCAGACAATAGTGCAGAGGTATTTATGCTTTGGTAGCAGTGATGTGACCGAGGGTGCCAATAAAGTCACTGCTTGGAACTGGGCATCTGGGAGCGATGCACTGTATCAATCTAGTGCATTAAAAATCCCTAGAATAGTGTACAGGTACAGCTTGTGAGCAGCCCCCAGATGACATTTATTCACTGCACAGGTGATTCTGATCTCAAGCAGGCTGGTGCTGCTGTGCCATAAACCATTTTCTCTCTTGCCTGGCTGTCATTAGTACTTGGGATATTGTAACCAAAATCTGAAAAAGAAAAGGATGTCCCTTTTGCTGGCCTCAGATCAAAGAGTACACTCTCACCATAACATTGGTGTCACAACTCGAAGCCAAATGTAGCCCTAAACATTATTTATTGGCTCATCCAAACGCAGACAAATAGTTTTCCCACTTATTATGGAAATAACATTGTTTACTTGTCATCTGGTTATTATACATTATTTCCTTTTTCTTTCCCCCCCAAGTTAAAATGAAGATCCTTTGATTAGCAGCAGCGGTAAAATTTGACTGATTTATTTGTGAGAATTGCTGTTTGCCAAGTACATCGCTGTAGCAAAAGTACTGTTTGTTATGACATTGTACTGAGTCACTTGTTGATGCTATTTGAGGGAGAGAATTTAGTTAAAGAAACTGGAACAGGATGTTCATTTTATTTCAGTACTTGTAATCCTGAGTCATCTCTGATAGCTGATGAAATACAGCAACTCAGATTTTAGACAGGGCTTCTCTTAACATAATTTGGGGATGCTGTAATTTGATAGAGGGTAGAAAAATACACAGAGCTGATTTTATGCAGAGAGGTTTATTTCAGTTGTCACTCTCTGTTGAAGCACTCTCAAACTTTGCACATCTGCAGCACTTTACCATGTCTTTAAATATTTTGTAGTTAGGGTGAAACAAGAGCCAATGTGTAGACAGCACATGGCTGTGCAGGTATTGGGATTTGGAGGACCCTGTCTCAAGTATGTGGGTTCTGACTGTGGAGATCAGTTAGGCTGCTTCTTGGTAGATCATGTTGGCTGCCTCACGGTTTGCTTCCCCTGCAAAAATAGGAAGTCCAGAGGCGTTTGGTTGTGTGCATGGGCAGTAAGGAAGCAAAGGGAAAGTTATTGCTCATGTATAAGGTTGAATTCAAATTTTAAGTGAGATTTTGGATATAATGTTATGCAAGCCTGTTCATCCAGCCACCAAGCCAAGAGGCGTGAGGTTGCTACTCTACCCTTAATTGGTTTAGTGGTGGACTTGGTAATGCTAGGTTAATGGTTGGACTGGATGATCTTAAAGGTCTTTTCCAACCTAAATGATTCTATGATTCTATGATCTGTGGGAATGTGATTATTAAGGTGACTATCAGAGTAGTATGAACCATTAAATGTGTATTATTGTTATTTCCTGTATGAATTTGTTAATGATGGTAAGATCTGAAATTGAGCATTATTTCCTCTTAGGAGCACAGAGACTTTTCAAAATAATTTGCATGTATCTCTTCAGCTTCACTTTGGGGTAGCAGGCAGCAAATCTTTAAAAGCACACAGTACTTATGGGCAGAAAATAAAGAATATTGACTCCATTTAAAGATGTGGGAAGAATTTATGTAGGAAGAATGTAATTATTAGATTTGGAATTTGACCAGGGTGCACGATACTGCTTTAAGTGAGGGAAAATACTGTAGCGTGAACCTTGATCAGAGGATATAAGGATGTAGTTTCTCTTTTAATTTGGATGCATGCATGTTCAGTAGTGCAGTTAATGTTCTTGGTACCAAGGTGGCAAGCTGGCTGGGAAAGCAAAATGATACCACTCATCTCGTGCAGTTGTTGGTTTTCTTTTGGGATCCCGCTGATCCAGGATAGCCAGGTTTCATCTGGCACTGGTATGGCAGTGTGCCTGTCCAAAGGCTTCTCCCTTCACCCCCTGACATTCCCAGGAAATGTGTGTGAACCAGGCAGCAGAGCAGCTAAGAAGGCTCCTTCACCCCTTCATAGGAAAGTACAATGAATACAGGGAATGTAGGTAAAACTGTACATTTAAATTATCTGCAGTCAAGTAGTGAAATACACTCATCCCTTCTGGCACTGTTGCTAATTTATATTTAAAGCAATATGAATTTCATGAACATTTTAAAAAATCATATTTTAAACTCAATTTGCTGTCAAGTCATTTGATGTTTTGTGTAAAGTCATTTGCTGTAAACAGGTTATTGAATATCAAAAGACTTGTCTCATACATAATTTTTGGAAAGAAATAATATTATAACAAAGATGAGAATCTGGCCCTCGTGAGTCAGCAAGCACCTTCTGGATCACTGCAGTTTTTTGGTGCTTGCTTTATCGTAGTCAAGGGAGTGTTCTGGGCAAGGAACATTCAAGAAACAGTCAACAATAATAACATTGTTTTCTAGGCTACAGCAGGTTATTCTGCAATTAACTACTGATATATAATATATGAAGAAAGACATCAGTGTATTTTTTTCCAAATATAAAAAGAGAGTTGGAAGAAAATGGATTAAAATACTTCGAATCTGACAGACTTTTCAAGTTGTAGAGCTCATGCAGAGTAATGGACTGGGTAATAGTAATAGATATGTTGAAAAGCTAAGACAAGTTTGTTAAAAAATGTTGAAGAAATCACTGCTGTATTTTCTTGGCATGGGATTCTTACCTGTGCTTGGAGATTGCTGTCATTTGGCAGACACTGCGCTATGTAAAACTGAGCATCAAAGCTGGTATGAAGCTGAATCCTTTGCAAATAAATTGGCCTCTGGATGCCACCAATTTCTCTTCCAAGTGCTGAGTAATGTATGCTGGGTGTAAGCATATAACATACAAGTAAGCTACTTGGGCCCTCTCAAAGATTTGATGGATTCCTGTCATAGTAGATCAGGCCAGTAAGGTTGAAATAGCTTTTTATTTATTCATTTATTTGAACAAGCTGTGTTGTGAAACTGGGCTTCTCCCTCTGTCTTTGAAAACTGCCAGGAAAAGTAGATTCCAAATTTTGAATCCCTTGTGTTGTAGTTGCATGTGGTTCATCAATATAATATAAACACTGAAATAATTTCTGTTATATTAAAGGTCATTAGGGGCAACTGGACATTGCACTGAGTAGAACTGAATTGTACTTTTGGCTTCCTCCAGCAAACTGCCTCCTTATTGATGAAGTAGTTTTACACCTTAATAAAATTTGAAGCTAAACTTTGAAATCCCAAGCTCCCAAATTTTCCCAAATCAATGTTTTTTTCCCAGCTGCTGATTGCCCTGGAAGGATTTGTGTTATTTCAATTAGGGAAGGAAGCTCCCCCTAATTGCTAAGTGTCAAAATGCCCTAAAAAGTAGAATTTCTGAGCTTGAGGCCACTCAGCTGAAGCCACTGAAGCATTTCTGAAACAGCACCTTCACATCCCAGCTCTGAACCCATCCTGGGGCCCCTCTCTGGTTGTCTCTGAGGTTTGCTGTGCATGTCTTGTGGCACTCAGAGACGTGAAGACTCTGATATAGGGCTCGGACGAAAGAGTTGTCCAGCATTTTCCCTTCCCCATCATTTTCTGGGCTGGCTCTAGATGTGGTACCTGTGGCCAGAGCTTTCTCCTCTGAGCCAGAAGTTTTGAGCTGGGTCCTGCCTGCTGCAAGCCCAATGGCTGAGCTGCCGGCAGCGGTCCCCACATATATATTTAGCCTCCGTCAGCTATGTGTGTTTCAGTATATTGTTAATGAGGTTAGAAAAGACTTGGGAGCCAAAGGGTTTGTAGGCAAGGAGATCAAAGCAGACCCATGCTGCAGGGGCAGAAGAGCTGGATGATCCCTGGCAGGGGCTGAAGGAAAATCCTGTTACTGCAGAAGGTGGAGGGTGGTGGTCGGCACCAAAAGGAGAAAACAGCAGCTTGTCTTTGCACTCTGCACCATGCATTTTATAGTTGTTGGGCAAGTTCACACCTGGTGGGTATTGGCTCTGTTTCTTTATCTTCGGTGGAACTGATCTGACTTAAAACTTGGTAGAGACGTGACTTAATGCGTGTGTCTGAGAAAGACTCATTACAAGGGATGGGGAGGTGCTGTACACACCCTGGGTGTTAATGTGGTAGCACTTTCCCCTGTGTTCCTTTAATGAAGAAAATGAAATTAATCCCTGAGGGTCACAGACAACTGGGCCTAGTCTGAAAATGATGGTGCCATTGCCTTGATTTGATTCTTGGAAAAAAATCCAGACCAGGTAGAAAGTGGAGCATGGACCAGGCAGAATGTGGAAAATGGGAATAAAACCAGATTTCCCCAGCAAGTACATGGCTTTGAAGGAGTACGAGTGTAATGTGTGCTGGTAATGCTGAAGCCTGCAAGTTAAAATTGTTATAATATGAAGCAAATCCACAATAGCCACAGCAGGAAGCTCGGTGCATTACAGTGAAATTAATACACTACTTCTGTGGTCAAAATGTGGGGCATGCTGAACAGCAGCTAAATCGTCTGGGCAGAGCCTAGCCATAAACCCCATATTCCTTTTGAGCTCTTGTTCTGAGAGCGTTTGACATCTCCTTTCCCACTCTGGGGAAAAGCAAAAGAAAAGCTTCCCAGCGCCTGTGTGTGGGGCAGGGCTGATATCCATCTCAGTCACACCAGCCCTGTACTTTGAGAGGCTGCTGTGTCCTCAGGGTCACCGAGATGCCTCCTCCGCAGACCATGGCCTGAGGGCAGTGAGTGGTGGCCAAAGGTGAGGAAATAGCATCCTTTGCTTGTTGGCAGGCGTTGTGCTGACTCTCCATCATGTTCAGTGCTCATAGCTGCAACTGGTATTCAGAGAACTCACCACAGATGTCATCACCTGGGACAGCCTCCCAAAGTGTTCGTAGCTCTCTGCTGCACACAGAGGAGAGATGATGCTGGGAGAAAGTTTTATATAACGTCGTATTTGTGATGATACTGATGTCTGAGTGCCTGCTGTGAAGTGTGCAGAAAAGGCTCAGCAGTGCGGAGGTGTCAGGGATGGGCATCCCTTTGCTGCAGGACCAGTGGGGTAGGGATAAGCTGAGAGCTTTCTATACGGTAAGAATAAATTAAATTGGAGAAGATGTCGTCTTTGAGTTCTTGAAATACATGGGAAGGAGAAAGAAAGTTAATTTCAAGTGAAGTTCTCTGTGGCCAGGGCTCTTTGTGACAAGGAATGCAGAAATGCCTGAGCCAGAGGTGAGGAGGCACAGGACCTCCTCTGCAAAGCGCAGTCGCTCACGCAGGGGCAGCAGCACAGCTTGGCTGCCCCAGCGCCTCCAGGCTCAGCCACCATGCTGGGATGGGTGGACGTGTAAGAGGGCAGAAGATAGAGTCAGGTCAGGTGCACCCTGGTGTCTGGTAAGATCAAACGCTGCTTTTTCAGGCATATTATAATGCAAGATGCTGGAAGTACAATGATGAGTTTCCGTACTTAGGAGTACTGCCGAATTGCTGTGTCGGGTTTCTGGCCCTAAACCAATGGCTCTGTCGTGTCGATAGGTGGTGCAAGTTTGCTACAGTTTCTGGAAAGCTGGAGCATTTTTTCAAAGATTGCAGTACGCATGTTAGGCTAATAGTGGGATTGGAGAAGGAAAGGCTAAACACTGTGCCAGCTGTAAGTAAAAGCTGAATCTTAAATATAGCCACTCTTAATGGTCTGGGCAGTACCAAAACAGCAGAGGCAATGTCACGTCATGTGCGTTACCTCCGTAGGTGCTTGGGGTGTCCCGTAGGCGGCATTTAGACAGGTCTTGCAGCAGAGGCACAAGACAGACAGCAGTGAACTGCCAAGGGTAGCGACCAGGTTGGTGGGAGCCCCGAGTCTGCTGCTGGGGGCTCCTCCAGCCTCGCTGCACAGCCCGGCTACTGCAGCTAAGAGGGGTAAGCCCTGCTAACTCAGAATGAGCTCCTGGAGAGAAAAGACTGCAGCAGGGAGGACAGTGAAGCAATTAGAGTGTTAGTCTCCATGTTCTGTGTAGCATTAAGCGGTTATGACGGAAAGTGGAAACCTTGCTGATGATGAGCAGAAGTGACAAAGCCCCTGGTGTCAGCTAAAGCAGCTACAACTGCTAAAAAAAGAAAAAAGAGTATCTAAACCAAAGCTGGGTGTCTAACAAGTCCTTGCACACTAAATGTGCAATTGTGTAGTTTGCTGATCAGACTGTAAACGTGTCCTGTGAGGTTTGCAAATGGTTGTGTTGCAGGTCTGGGAAATCTGGTATAAATCAGAGAGGCAGAGTTAGCAGTTTGCAGGAGCACAAGGCCATCAGGACTTCCACTGCCAGAGGAGCTCTGTCCTAGTGTTTCCAGTGGTTAACTGTGGGGTTGTGCAGTCTAAATTTATTGTATGGAAATATTTGGTTCAGGTTTTTCTTCAAAATAGATCCCTATGGATAGCTGTTTGCAGGTCCACCCAACAGCAAAGAAATTAATGCTCAGGCCCTCCAATGTTTAATGTAAGGACACTATCAAGTCGAGGAGAGACAAATGTAAGCGGTGCAGTCTGTCTGCAGGAATGTTTTCTAAAAGTGTTTGTTTCCATGCCCTGTAGCTGGCAGTCATCCTGCTCACAGCTGTCCAGGGAATGATGATTTCTCTTTGCTGTGGCTTTCAAGGTTTTTAACTGTGTCTGTTTCATATTGAAACAAAAACCCATTCTTTTGGACCGTTTTCATCAAAATGGAAACATCTGGTTTGGGTGTAAAAATAGCGGGTGTGTTCTCAATGCAATGCACATTTTGCTTCTGCTTGTCCTGATGTGCAAGGGCATTAGGTGTGCAACTACTGCGAGACTCAGGTGTCCCCTTGTCACTGTGGCACCAACCTGCAAAACCCCTTGGGGGGCGGTGTGTGTGTGTGCCTGCCTGCACCCTGTCCAGCCTCCCTGCCTGCTTTCCCGAACAGCTTTAATTGAAAGCAGTATATCTCCAAGCTGAAAGGTTTTCTGGAAAAGCAGTACGTTTCAGGAAAATGTTGCTTGGTTAAAAATGTCTCAAACAGCAAGAATGCTCCTGGCAATAGGAGTAGTGGCGATAACAGGGTTTAGACAGCTTTTCTACTACGTTGTTGCTTTGCTACATTTGTGGATTAATCAAGGCCTTTGCCAGATAGGATGGAAGAGCAAAGTTAAGGCAGGGCATGCTCTCATATCTCTGTCATTCGTTCTCTCCCTCCCCTTCCCAGCTGCCTCTCCTGACACAGCAGAGTTTTGAACAGGACGACAGCTTTGTCCTGCTGCTGTTGAAGTCAAGCCACAGGAAAAAGCTGCAGTGATCTCTGGTCACGCAGCCGAGGAGCAGACCTCGCTGTCGTCCCCAGCTTCCCTGCCGGGTGGGCAGGCCCTGCTCCGGACCAACGCGCGACCCGCTCTGCCAAGCGGGATAGGTCACCTCACTTAATAGCATGCAATTCTCCCATCGATGAATTCGGGGATGATGGCACTCTCCAGTGAAACGTAAAGTGCATCTGAGATGGATGGGTGAAAATGCTGCATTAAGATCTCTTGCTAATAATCCTTGATTAATGTGGTTATATTGTTGTTGTTAAAGGCTGTTGCTGGACAGGATTAAGGAAGAAAGACCTATGAGAAGCAGGATTGGTTGTGAGTTATCTCCCTGTATCTTTTAATCTCCCATGTGGTACAGCCTGATGTTTTCAAGTCTTCCTTTTGAAATGGCAGATAGAAACATATTGCTGCTGTCTGGAACCTCTAATCTTCAAATGGAAATAAGCTTTTCTTGCAGAAGTAGGCTGCTTTTTCAGATGCTTTCAGAAATGCTGATGTTGTGCCTTCGTTGATCCGGCTAATTAAAAATGAGCTCCTGTCAATCAAAACCATTACTTTAATGGTAATGGAAAAAATGCAAAGTGCAGCTCTCGTAAATCAGTGTTAGGGAGAAATGTACCTCATTTCCTCCATCTGATTCACTCAGGAAGAATTTAGGTTTTTATTGTGAGTTTTGACATTCACAGACTTTCTTACCTCTTTGATTCCTGTTGGCTGCCCAGATGGCCTGTGCGAGATTATTCAAAATACTTCATTACTTGCCCAAAGTTTGGGAAGGCCATTGTGAGGTCTCTCCTCAAGGTGTCTGCGGGGCTGAGTCCAGCTGGGTTCAAGACACCTCCTCTTCTTTCTCCTCATACTGTCTGCATTCCTGGCCCCTTGGAAACACCTGGTTTTAGCAGGTACTTCATTTTGCTCCCTGTAAAAATGGGCAGAACTGAACCTGTAGCCCCAGGTTTTCTACCCTGCTGTCAGTCCCTTGAGCTGTGCCATTCCCCAGGGTCTGTTTGCTGTCCTAAATGTTCAGACAGCTGACCCTGATGAGGCTGAATCCTTCTCTGGAGAGGCCCATCTCACTGGCTATGACTGGCTGAGAAGGCACCTAACTCAGGCCCCTGGCTAAGCACATATAGACAGGGAAGTATTTTTACTCCCTCCCTTACACCCTTTGTGTGTATTTGGCTTTTTAAAATCTATTTCTGCACCAAATAGATCAGTTGGAGCAATGAAAGATATTCCTAGTATAGAGTTTGACTTAGAAGTGTACACAAGAAATGTTTTTAAAGATACCTGATGGTCAGGGTTTGAAGGTTGTAAGTGTGCAGCGTTAGGGTGGTGTCAGCTCTGTCCCTGGCTAGCAAGCCTGTTTTCAACAAAGACACAAACCAAAGCAAACCTGCCTTTATATATGGAATTTCTCAAATGTTGGTACAAAGACTCCAGGTGCCTTAATGATTAATTAGACTCAAAATGGCAAATATGACCGCCTAGCAGCAAAAACTAATTATATGCAAATAGTGAATTAACTCAGCCGGAGTAAACTCAAAAGACCTGAAAGCAGCTCAAGGATTTTAAAAAATATTTCTTATCCCGCCCCCCCTACCCAAAGCAAGAATCAAACCCTGACCTTCCTCAGAACACTTCTTTGTAGAGAGACTCTCTGACTTCTTCCTCTTTTCCTGTATTTGCTAACCCCCAGTATCACTCTTTGTCACTTAAACTTTTCAGTGGCAGTGTCCCCCCCAGCTTCTGTCTGCACCAAGCTCCTTCTCCTGCCGACTCCTGTTTTCTCTGTCTGCCATTCCTGTCCCTCCCTTCTTTTTGAATTAATACTCTTCTGTTCTGCCCGCATGCACGTTCTTGCATCCCGCAGTCCAGTAGCACTTCCCTGGTTCTTCAGTTGCTGCCTTATCCCTTCTTTCCATTCTTGCCTTAAGCACAATGGTGCATCCCATTTCTCCTGCCTGTCTGCAGCCCCACTGCAACTGTGAGCTAAAAATCCTCGCCTGGGAAGGTGTAACTGGGGCAATTTAATAGCAGACCTCAATGCATCAAGACGGGCTACTGCAGGCTCAATACCTTTTCCCAAGTGCTGTAAAATTCAGTCTTCCTTATTACTTAACTGTTCTTCAGACTTAACTTGACACAAGCATGGTGGCACCAATTTCTTTCACAAGGTCCTACTTTAGCCTCTCTCCTTGCAGGAGCCCTGGAAGTTTAGCAGGGATCTGTGTTGAAGAAGGGCTGACATAAATCCAGCACACCTTTACAGCAGAGCATCTTGCCTTCCCAAGGTGGAGGCCTCAAAGAAAGTATCTGCTAGGGTATTCCAGTGCTCTTACACCCCTAATTACATTCTCATGACTTAATCATAAGCTGCCTTTTGCTCAGGTCTGCTTGTAACATCTTCCTCTCTTCTGCTTCTGACGCGTGGGCTTTCCCTTTAATGTAGCAGCTGTTCAGTTCCTGCCTGAGTGATGGGATTGAAATACCTGCAGACAAGCGGAGGATCTTTCAAATTCCTTTTGAAATACACCTGGAAATTGCAAATTCAGTTCTCAGATGGAAAGCTCAACTGCCTGCCACCCAAGGGAAGAAACCAGGCACGAGCTTCCTGCACAAACAGGCAAATGGCACAGATATGAAACACAGCTCTATTTTTAAAGACCTCTGCATTTCACAATTCAGCCCTGTTCTTTTACTAGGGAGTCTCATGATAGTCGGTATTTTCCTTAAGGCTCAAGCTTCCAGTCTTGTGATCAGACTGCTTTCATTAAATAAAATCAGCCTGAAACCCTGAGGGCACTCAACAGGGTGACACAACTGGCTTGAAAACCTCAAGACAAACATATATAACCCCCCATTTTAAAGCTTTTTGGCTTTAGAGGTCACGATTTCTTTGGAGGAAATCAGGGTGATAATTTTGGTGTGCTACTGGCAACTATTCACAGCTGGCTTTTATTTTTAAGGTGGCACCTGAAAGAATGTTTTCCCCTGGTTTTGCTTCTTTGGGATATATCTCAGGGTGGAAAGGATAATTTTGAAAAGTCTTTTTGTTTTGTATGACTTTTACATTTGAAATTTTGTTTTTTTCTTAGACTGGGAGACAGGGATTTTTAGTTGAGCTGTTTTGGACATGGCTGTTGACATGTGCACTTTGAGGAGAGCGCACCTTGGTTAAAGATCCCTCACTACCAGTGAAGGTCGAGGCAGCCTTTTGTCTTTTTCTGGTCATGTCTCCAACACGTCTGTGTTGAAGTAATTTTCCTTTGGATGATGTGAACACACAATGAACAAATTAAATTCTTGAGCATCCTTCATGCTCAGTTGGGTCCCCTCCCCCAGACTTGATTTTTTGATAGTGAGAAAAAAGAATGTATCCAAGTGGGGAAGAAAACAAACCTGTATATAACAGCTCTAAGCTAGGATGAAAAATGCGTAAAATAAGCACCCTTTATTTCCCACAGGTCCTGCAGCAAAGCTGGGAAAGGTCTGCCTTATCTTTCTAAGGAAAAAACAGGATTTACTTTTTAAAATTTTTCTTGAGTGTTTAAGTTAAAAAACATTTGAATTGAGTTACAAAAAATCATATACAGGTTACCTTTGTCATCTGTTTAATGAAAACTAAAGCAAATCTGTGGACAAAGTAAAAGGTTGAGCTCTAGCAGAAACTTGGCAATGGGTTTGGGAAGTCAAAAACCTTGAGAACTGTGTATTTGGATCATGCTGTCATCCAGTGATGAAAAATCTCCAGAGTCACCTTCTCAGCCCTTCACTGTATGTGATACATTTGTCATTTTACTGCATATTGTGAATTCACCTGGCTCAGATTTATGCACATATAAACATTATAATGAGAAGGAATTACTGCTGCCACCAGTGGATGTGTCTGGCCGGCTGCCAGGGAGTTCACCGATTGCTGGGGAGATGCCAGTGTTTATGAAAAACGAGTATTCTTTCAAATCACAAAATTGTTTTTGATTGAGGGGGAAATATGAATAGCCGCAGTGTCTGTGATGGCCAAATAAGTTTACTCTGAAATCAGTGCTCGGCGCTCTGATTGTCAAACTGCTCGACCACTGTTGAGGTTTTTGGGCCTGATTTTCTGGTGCGCAGAGTGCTGCTGGTTGGGACTCGGCTTGCGTGAAGGGGGTCTGGTGCCTGGGAGACTCTTTGCTGGTGACCGGCAGCCCCGCTGGGCTGCTCCCCTCTGCGCTGTCTGCCGCTCATTCCTGAGCTGGCTGCTGCTGCTAATGAGTAGTGGAAAAAAACTGTGGTCTGGAGGAGGTCTAGAAATATCCTGTATTTCCTTTAGTTGGTCCTGACACCTTCTCCCCTTTACCACGTGTGATCCTGCCTTGGTTTGACTGCTTTACTTTGGTTTCTTCAGTTTGGCTGGGCTCGCTTTGCCCTCCTGTGGCTGACAGCGGATATTCAAGAGGTCTGTGCGGTGGCCGCCCCGGCCTGATCGATCCCTGACATCAGTGTCCTCCAGGGCTGGAGCTGCCCACAAGCCCAACTCTTCTGCTCAAAACAACTCCTTGATGGTTGCGCTCAGTGTATAGTACTTGCTTTTAAGGGTAAACACAAATGTCTTGTCTTACCATTTAATGAAGAGTTGTAAACTCGCGATTAGTTATTGCCTATATTGTTTCTAACATCACTAACTGGAGTAGCTAACAGATATAATTGGTTTAGGATATATTTCCTCACTGAATTCTTATGATGAAGAGAAAACCACCGAGAGTTCTTTCTCTGAACACAAATAATTATACCTTCAGACAAAGAAATTCACAATAACAAAAGCTTCCTTGGTAAAAGATGAAGCATTCAAATTCACTTCTTGAAATACGTGTAATTCTAACCCAAAATAACGTTAATATTGTTAACCTCCTGCAGAACTGTTGCATCCTCAGCTCTTCAGATCTGTAGCTACTTCAGATGCCTGTTGTTGATGATGGTTCAGCTGTTGGTTTGTTTTCAGTTGCCAATTTGTTTTCACAAGGTGATGAAATACACTGAGAGGGATAAGGCTGAGGAATTGCTCGCTGGCTCTGCGGGCTGTTTGCTTTCTTGGATGCTGCAGAAGTGAGTTGTGTTGGCAGTGTGCAGGATGGCTTGAGCAGATGCATGGAAACACACCACCTCGCATGGCCCCCGTGATGGTGGCACGTGGCTTTCTCCATCTGTCTCATGCAGGCGTGGGGATGCCATCTCCTTGTCACTCTGATTAAGCAGTTGGGACTGCAGGGTGATGTTAGATTGACTTTCTCCTGAGAAACTGGAGGTGTCGCATGTGAGAGAGGGGAACAGCTTCCAAATTTATAGCTGCTGCATGTCAGGGTGACTTACTGGAAGTGGGAGGTGTTTTTTTTTTTTTCATTGGCAGGTATGATTTTTAATGTGAAGATAAGAAAATTCTCATGTTTTAATAGTGATGAAGAGAAAATTACTGAAATAAGGGAAGGTGATGATCTTCACATTTGACCCAACTGGGGTCAGCAGGTACTTGTTGGCTGTGTTTCCAATTTCAGCAAGGTTCAAGGATGTCATTGGGATATTTTGATTTCTAGGTGGGGAAATGAGAGGATAGCATGAACGCACATTTAAAAAAAAAAAAAAAAGCCTTCTTAAGAAATACGTCTTTAAAATACAGTAAATGGATTAGTAATTAACTGGTACTTCATTTAAGATCGCTGAAATCTAAGCAGCTTAGGTCAGGTAAGGGTTCTTATTCTCTGGTATGTCTGTAGTTCCCTATAAATCTCTTAACTGTAGGGTTTGTGGAGAGGAAAAAGGGAAGGATAAGGAGAGCAAACTTTGAGATGTATGAATTGCAACACTTTCAAATAAATAAAAGCAACCCCTTAAGATAAAGGCAATAGACTAAAGAAAGCCAACTGCTAATGCAAGGAAAAACAGTTATTAAAGCAAGTAGGAGCTCTTCCTTTCCCCGCTGTGCAAACGCTGCTGCCCCAGGTAAGCTGATTTCATTTGGTACCACATGCTCGTTTCTCTGGCTATGGTGCCAGCCAAGGGTGACTATTTTCCATGCAGAAGCCTGCCTTGTAGATATCTGAAGTTAGGTGAGAGTAATCCCACCACGTCATATGCTCCATGGTATTAGGATAAGATCTTTAGTGCATCCTTTTCTCCTATTTCTGAGCTTTAATTACCGTTGCAAGCATCTGCTATTGGCTATGCATCCTTCCTGGCAAAATTCCTGAAACATGTTCTTGCAGTTTGTTGAAGATGAATTCTGGGAAAAGTTGGGAATTTCTGTTCAAAGCTTACCCCAAAATCATGTGTTTGATGCATTTTGCATAAAATACTCAGAGTTTGGGGGTAAAATTGGTTTTTCCTGTTCTACTGTAATCATAGGTAACCATAACTTCTTGTCCCTCCTACAGATACAGAATACTTTGCTAAGCTCCAAAAAACCCAAGCACTATAACTTCTTTGAGAGTGACAGTAACAAAATCTCTCCATTTAATGCTGGAGCCGTGTTCCTTTTTTGCATCTCTTTAATAATGAGGGTGTTGAGGATTCTGCACAATATGGCTTTTGCAGCCAAAAGTCCAGATGCAGTAACTGGTGCATTCAAATGGTGAAGAACCAGTTTCTTGGCTGTGGCAATAATGATTGCATATGGCTTAACTGAAGATGGGTGCTGTGCATTGGAAGATACGTCCCTGCCTGCAGCCATGAAATTTCCAATGCAGGACTGGGACCCAAATGTGATTATAATGCGAGTCAGAATGTAATTATGAATGCAGGAGGGGATGTGGGAGTGCAAACTGTGTTTGATATGGTAAAATCTTCAGTGTGCTGTAGTTCTCAGCCTGAAGTTCTGCACCCATTGAAGATTTCCAAAGTTGGAGCTTTGGAGTTGCTTTAATGTGAAATATTTATTTTTACATTACAAAGAAAATAATGGCCTAGGAAAAAAAAAAAAAAACAACCACAACTAGGGAAAGTGTTCACAAAACACCAGGATTAGGACTGTGAAAAATCGCATAGAAAATTGCTTTCAGGTCCACATTTCAGAGCCAAAGTGGCACGACTTCTCAGATGTGACAAGCAATCACCAGCTCCTCTTAGACTCTACAGGAGCTGCTGAGTGCTCAGTGTGTGTTTGAAAATGAGGCCACTGATTTAGGCTTCTGTGTAGGGACTTAATGGCCTGATCTGAGGCATCCACTTCAGAAAGTTTTGACTGGATTCACATAAACCCTTCAAGTCAGAGTATATCATTTCATATTTCCTGTGGCCAGTCAGAGACTTAACTCTAGTTTTGCATTTCATATGCAGAGATTGTTTATAGCCCTGGGAGGAAGGAAGGTATTTAAGCAGTGTTGTTCTGAGGACTGGTCAACCTCTTAAAACTCAGTGGGTGTTTCTGCTCCTGCAGGCTTAGGGTAGCAGCATCTTGGCTCCCACCCTTGCCAGCGAACAGAACTGGAGGCTCAGTGCTGCAAAGGGTCTTCAGAGGGTCTAGGCCCACCACCTTGTCCAGCTACTGGCATGTCATTCCTGGCAGGGATTTGTCCAACCTGCTCTTACGAGCATCTGATGACAGAGACTCCTCAGCCCCCCCTGAGCAATCTTGCTAGTGCTTCATGGTGGCTACTGTTAAAAAGCATCCCGTCTCCCCTTCTGATGTTCACTCTAACTCTCTTTGCTGATATCATAGATCATTACTTTTCTCCCTTCCTTTAGGGAGATAATAACTAGATGATCCCTTCCTAGTTTTGTAAAGTCCTTCTCATAACTGACCGCTAGTAAGTTTTCCTCTGATCTTCGTACAGGAAGGTCGAAAGAATTAGGACAAACATATCATGAATTTTCTGTTCCTTTGACACTCTTAGCTCTCTCCAGTTGGCCTGTAGCTTTCTAAATGCAGTATTTCAGCTGAGGTCTAAGGACTGCTGGGTTTGCTGTCATTGTTACTCACGAGGATTACTTATAGATACTGCATTTTATGATGCTAAGTCTTTTTGCAGCAGCATCACTTTGACTCATATGCATTTTATGAATCCTTACAAACATCCCAGAAGCGTTCCTGCACCACTGCCTTGCCCTTCCCTGTTTCATACAGGTGCTTATTCCAACTAAGTGTAGGCCACCGCATTTTTTTCACTAGATTACAAGCTGGGTTACATTTTTAAGTCTTACATTTTTAAGACTGACTGTTCTTCTGATTTGCCAAGATCATGTTCATTCTAGCTCTGTCTTCGAACTTCCTTAAAGCTTTTGTCATCTGCAGAATTAGTAAGCATGTTCTTTTCCATCATACAAATTATTTATGAAAGCGTTCAAGTCACCCAAGACTGGAAAATTTTCCATCACAGGAAATATCCTTTCAATTTGACAGTGAACTACTGATACTGCTCTCTGAGAACAGAGTATCTTCTGCACTCTAGGTCATATTTCCTTCTTTTTTTTTATGGTTATATCTGCAAAGAAAGCCTTGCAGAAGGCAAGATATGAATCATAGAATCATAGAATCATTTAGGTTGGAAAAGACCTTTAAGATCATCCAGTCCAACCATTAACCTACTCTACCAAGTCTACTCTAAGCCAATCAAGGGTAGACTAGACTAAACCATGTCCCCAAGTGCCACATCTACCCGTTTTTTGAACACTTCCAGGGATGGTGACTCCACCACCTCTCTGGGCAGCCTGTTCCAATTCTTGACCACCCTTTCCGTAAAGAAATTTTTCCTAATTTCCAACCTAAACCTCCCCTGGCGCAGCTTAAGCCCATTTCCTCTCGTCCTATCACTAAATACTTGGGAGAAGAGCCCAACACCCACCTCACTACAACCTCCTTTCAGGTAGTTGTAGAGAGCGATAAGGTCTCCCCTCAGCCTCCTCTTCTCCAGACTAAACAACCCCAGGTCCCTCAGCCACTTCTCCGCTCCTCATAAGGCCTGTGCTCCAGACCCTTCACCAGCCTTGTTGCCCTTTTCTGAACATCATCGCTCCTTTTTTAATAAGAAGGGGAGCACAACATGGTCATGGATGGTCATGCAACTTTTGTGCTGTCCTACTATCTGACCCCATTAAGCCAGGGACAAACTTGATGGACAGGCCAAGGGGGAAGGAATGGGCACAGGGGATTTTCCTTTCCACATTTCTTTTCCTCTGAGCCCTATGGGATCTGGATGACCAAGGCTAAGAGAGAAGAATACATTCTCACGTTAGCCAGCGTGTAGGTGAGTCCGTTTCTCGTGGTTCCTTAAGTGTAACCCTGTACCATGTCCTGACCAGGCTGCCTTTACACAAACTCAAGGCACTATTGCATTGACTGGACATGCTCTCTTGTTACCCTGACAGCCTCGACCTACGAAACAAGGCCCGGGACCTTGGGAGCTCAGCACCACGCTAGCACTTTTAATTGCTTTCAGCCAGGACTTGAAACGCAGCCAGCAAACGCACCAGCTCTGAAAGTTGCTGTCTCAGCAGGGCTGTATTAAAAGATTTAATGAGGGGAACACGGATGGAAAGCCACCAGAGAACTGCTGCCAGAGTGCTGGTGGGTTTTAGCCCTTTTTGCTGCTGGTGCCCCACACGGTAAGATGGGCCTTTGCCCCTGCCAGCCTGCAGTCCGTAGAGACACAGAGGGGTCTGAGGAGGACAACCTGGAGCAGGGGGGAGCCAGGTTATCTGCCCTGTCCCCTCTCCAGGGTCACTCCAGCCTGCGGGGCACCTTTGTCAGAGAGGGCTCTGGCGATGGGAGCCAGCAGCCCGGCGGCGCGGAGGGGCCATGGTTGGGCTCCCATTGCCGCGGGGCGACGGAGGGAGCACCCGGCAGGCCTCAGCGGGAGCCCCCCCAGCCCCGGGGCCGGAGGAGGCCGAGAGGAAACACCCCGCCAGGGTAGCCGGCTTCCGGGAGAGGCGTCCGACCGCCCGCATGGACAGCGGCCGGGGCCGGGGCGGGCGCGGGGGCGGGGGGGGCCGCCGTGGGCTGGACGCCGCCCGTTTGCAGCCGGCCCTGAGGACGAGCGGGCGCGGCCTCCCCCGCGCAAGCCGCCGGCGAGGCGGCAGGGGGCGCCGCAGGGTGGCCCTGGGCTTTCCGCCGCCTCAGAGCGGCCGCCGCCGCCCCTCGGGCCCGCGTCGGGGCGGTGCCCGGTGCGGTCTGACGGGGCCGAAAGCCAGCTGGAGGGCTGCCGGGGCTCTCGGTCGGCCAGCCCGCGGGGAGGTGGCGCGGAGGGTGGAGGCTTCGGCCCGCCGGGCTGTCGCACCTCGGTTTCCCCCGTGGAAAGGCAGCCCGGGAACACCCGTGGCCTGTACGCCGCGGATGGCCTTGACGCGGCAGTGTGGGGAGCTCGTCTGGCAGGGGGGCTGCGTTTCTGCCCGAGGGGCAGGCGCCCAGGAGGAGGGGAGGCTGCGGGCCACCCTGGAGCTGGGTGAGGAGGGAGCTCATGGGGGTCGGGCCGGGCTTTTCCAGCTGCGGGAGCTGGGTGCAGTTTCTTGACCACCCTTTTCCAGCTTTTCCAGCTGCGGGAGCTGGGTGCAGTTTCCCTGCGAGACGGCTGCTCCGTGACTTTGTGCTACCAGATGCGCAATAAATACTATTCTTAGAAAACATTCATGTGCTCAACGTGCTGTAATGCTGAGCACAAGATCTGTGGAAGGAAGGTATAGCCTTTACATGAACAGGTACTGACTCACTCCAAATTTTGCAGGTCCAAAAAAAAATTGCTGTCCTGAGGCGTTAGCAGCCTGAACTGTCCTGAGGGTATAGCACTGACCTGCCCTTAGCTGGGGTGAAACCTGGGTTTTCTCAAGGCGTTTCCAACCCGTGGTCCCTGTTGGGTAAGCGACCTTGAATATCTGTTAACGGTAGAGGAAGGGGAAATCCTGTGAACTGAGCCCCACCTATAAGCAGAAAAGAATGCAGAGGGTGAACTTCAATATGTCCTTGGATTTTGCCTGTGCTACACAGCATCCCACATAAATTAGTGGTGAATCATAACACAGTGACAAATTCCAGTCCCTGCGACTACCCCTCTTCCCTTACTTATCTGCTGGCTGCCGCCTTGCTTGGTGCTAAGCGGGTCACCAGACCATAATAGTTCAGTGGTTTTTGCATAGACAACTTGAAAGTACAGGCTGGGGAAGGAAAAAAAGGAATAGTGCTGCTGATTATTAAAAGCGTGGCATAACTCTAGTGATGTACTAAGAAGAGCTTTCATACCAGGAACATTAGTCGCCGCTAACAGGAAGCATCACGTATAAATAACGTTCCCATGTGGTTAAACATTTGCCACTGAAAGGTAATTCCCAACTACATGCTTTTTCCTGAAGCAGACGCTGTCTCCTGCTTTGGCCCAATGCTTTGCTGCGCAGGCACGCAAGTCTGTTGATAGCACATAGTGAGGCATGTTAAGCATTTTGCACCATATTCTTATCTTAATTGATATTCATAACCCTCCGACTCTTTGGGGGGGGTAGAGAAGGCAGAGCTATGAATTAAAAGCACCTCCATATGTCAGGAATACAAAGAATGTTGATTTCTAATAGTTTCATCTTGCAAGGTGTAATATAAGCTAAGCTGGAGAGTAATGCTAGTTGTTTCATCTCCTGAGGCACTTGACTCACCTTTGTGCTATCAGAGGGCAGATTTTCAGTTGAATGGAAGTGCAATAGTGGAACTAGCAATAATAATAATTCTTACTTTTGTATTGTTTCAGTAAGTGGTGCTAAGGACCTGTTCCTCGGTTCCCTCTCCTGTACTTTCAGGGTGAGTTAGATGGATCTGACATTCACAGCTTGTTAATCACCAGAACCCCAGGTAAAAATAACTGGATACTTCAAGTGCCGTAAGATTTTCTACTGACACTTAATAACACCCTGGATGTTTTTCTTAGCTTTTGTACTGTGTGTGCATTGTAGTAGTTTCATCATTGCAGCATAAACGTGTCTTCAGCCACCTTGAGATGGAGCAGGAAATGGGGTGGATGTTTGAAGCAGCAACAATGGCCCTGCAAGTTTTTGTTACGTTTGGCAATTTTGTTCCAACCCATTTTATTTGGCTTATTGTGAGTGGGGAAAAATACAGTCCTTGAAAGTGCAGTGTTTCAAGCCACACAAAAAGGAGCTATGCAGTAAGGAGCATTATGGACCTCAGTGCGTCATACTACTCTTTTGCAGGGAAGGACAAATGGCATGTAAATTTTATTTGTTTACTCTTAGATTCTGTTCCTGTTTTGACATCAGGGACACTGTTCCATTCACTTGATATTTTCACTTTTGAGTCACTGTTCTCATAGCAAAAAGAAAGATGTAGTTTGGAAATGGTGAATTTCAGATGGCAGGATTGTTATAGATCAAAGGACTACAATGGTGAAGAAGAGGAAGATGGTCTTTAAGGGTTTTTTCATTTACATATGCATTTTGACACTAAAATCAGAAATTGCATAATCTGATTTCTGCCATGTGTATTCAGGGTACTCTTGTCTCTAACTATAACAAAGCTAAGATAAAATAGCTAGGCTCTGTGGTCTGCCTTCTGGGGAGCTGCTAAGAAATCTTGATGGCTGTTATATTATCAGATTCTTCAATATTACTTGGTGTTACAGGGCACTGCTTGTCAGGTGATATTCTCATTGTTATAGATGTGATAAGCCTCTGCCAGAATTTGGCTGGCGTGTAGCTGCATGCACCCAGCTCAAATTGAGAGGGATTGCTAGTTAGATGCTGGTTGAAGTTCCCACCTGGAAATTCAGAAAAATTAAACCAAACTACCTGGTGCCTAATAAGCTAATTTTCCTCACTTGCAAATGCAAATCAATTGGTTAAACAAGCAATTGGTTTAACAAGCAAAACTTTATTAAAGGGAATTAAGTTCCCCTAGCTGGTACTGCTCTCATCTGCCCACATGATCCCAGAGAGCAGATGCTTGGCTTCAGTTTTCCCATAGATGTAGTATTTTTGCTTGCCTGAAGCTCACAGAGTACCCATAAATGCTGATCTTCATCCAGTGGGAGATCCTGCCACTTCAGGTGCTCACCAGTGTGGGCAAGGGCTGCCTGACCAGAGCCCTGTGTTGTCTGGGTTGGGGAAATTCATGATCTCATGACCTTTTTTGGGTCTCTCTACTAGGGATCACTTCCATATTGCATAGCTTCATTTACACAAAGTGTTTGGCCAGTGTCCCTGGTGAGAGCTGACTTGTAACTCTAAAGCATTGGAAAACACTGCAGGCCTTGTCTGTGCACTGTTTATTGCATTATTTATATTGACACTGCATGACATAAATTCATTCCTGGATATGCAAACTCTGCTGTAGTTGTACTTGTTTTAGTTCTAGGGAATGCATATATTGGAGGAAAAGATTTACACATCAGGCATGTCTTTGAATCACAGAGCACTCCCATATTAATAGTTCTAGGTTTTAATATTGCTGTGACAGTGTGCTGAAAAACAGATGTATACATCCTCAGAAACACTGATACGTGAAAATTTCCCTCTAAGCTGAGGGAAGAAGCTAATTTATTTTTGCTCTACGTTCATGCCTTTCAGCATCATGAGCGGCAGTGCTAGCCACAACTGATGTCACAGAGTCCATGGCTAACAAGCAGGAAAGAAAATCAGTGTTTTCACAGCCTTGTAATGCCCTATTTATTTATGTAATATATTGAATGTCATGTACAGTTTGAAATTGCACTTAGCTTTTCTCAGGTCCCTTGATCTGTCTCGCAGCTGCAGTAGATGGTTCTCTCAGCTGCTGTTGCTGCCTCTCTAATCTGCACTTTGATTTTGTAGGCATTTCTTATCTGCTGGTTGTGGTCTGTTTGACATGTCCAGCTATGAAAGGAAAAACAGACTGTTGAGAACTCGTGTGATAATACTTTTGCCCCGGTATAAAGGAACTTTATGTTCCTTGGAAACTTGCCATATGTGTGCAAAACTGTGTGTCTTAAAAAAAAAAAAATCTTATAAGCACCAAGTTATTAAATGCCAGTGTTACCCTAATGTATTTTGCACTTGATTTTCAGTGGGTATGAGCTGATGTATCTCTGTTGGTATTGGTGGAGCTATATGTGTTGTCAGAGAAAACCTCAGACCTGTGTTGTTCCTGGAGTTTTGCAAAGACCTGGTTTTACTAAACTTGTTCATGATGATTAATATTTTTGCCTGGATGTCTGTATCATGAGGGTTGAGCCTGGGTTCCCTAAAGCTCAGGCTGACCCTGGAGACAAAACCCTGGAATTGGAAGCTGCACTGGACCATGTGGGATCCAGATGCCTGAGCACAGCCAGCACCGCCCAGGTTGCTGCTCCCTGCCCGCAGGTGGTATACAGGCTGCCCCTGCAGCTGAACTGGGGTGGGTTACAGAGTGTGCTGTGTCATGGGCAGTGTAAAGTTCACGGCACGATAGCTGTTGGTGTAGGTGTGCTGTTCATCCTAAGCAGCGATGCTGGCCATGTGATGTGGCCCCAGCACTGGAGCAACGTGTAACTGCATGGGAAGCTCATCATGATCAGATGAGGCACAGTCTCTCCCTGCCTGCAGCAGCCCTCCGTCTTCAGCACAGAATCTGTTTTATCTAGGCTTGTGCAGTTTTTTAGTATATAAATTTATCTTTTTGTGCGTGCAAATTATAATTACTGTCATGTTCATAAACAGGTTTAAAATTTGGCTTCTTTGGTTTGCTTCTAGCTCCATTTGGGAAGCCAACTACCAAAGCCTGCTCTGACTACCATTTTGTCTTCTGACCTGAAAAAGCTGGTGCAAAAGAAAACACGTTGCTTCTGCTTTGCCTCCTGCTTTCCTGCGGTCTCAATGACAGAAACCTGCTACTTCAGTGGCATAAGGCTATGGGTAAGTGTTTTACCAGAGCTGTGATATACGTAACCAGCTGTTCATCTTCTCTAAGTGGGGAAGAAAATCACCCAGAGGAGCAATGGCTCTCCCTGAGGCAGCAGCTGACATGGATTTATGAGGCTGTAGCAGACATAATCAACCTATTTAGTTTTCCCAAAGCAGGAAGCAAACTTCTCCTGTGAGAACAGACCTTCTTTACCCTTAAGCAAAATAAATCTTGCTTCCTGGGTGATTCTACTAGACGGGAGCCAAAAGCTGGGTGTCGTGCTGCTTTGGCTGCAGGAAGTTTATTTACCTGCTTGTGGAACAAGATCTGCTGAGGATGCTCAGGGCTTTATTTTACCTGGCAGGTATCACAGTCTATCCTAAACCTTTGGAAATAGCTTTCTAATGGATACTTGCCTGCCTGAGGAAAAGACAGTACTCATCCTTTCTTTCTTGCTACCTTAGGCTCTAAGCTAGCGCTAGTTTTTCTGAAATAGAGTGCTGCTTTTCCCTGAGAGGTGACCCTCATCAGCAATGACCCATCTCAGCAATGCTCCCTGCATAGATGGTAGTGTTCAGGTACAACCAATGCTGTTGAACCTGGGGGCTGGTTAGAGAGCACACTAAATCTGTGGCAAATAGTGTGCAAGTGAGCTGTGCTGTTCCCGATTCTGGTGTTTTCTCATTTGAATTGTTTGGAGAGCAGGGCAGGCTGAGCAGCGAGTGCCATGGGTGAACCAGGGTGCAGGAAAATGTGTGTGCGTGCATAGCAGTGGCCCTTGAGAGGAAAATCTTGTCCTTCACCTCTCATGAGACTTGGGAACACAGGAACTATTCTGAGAGCAATGATGTCTGTGCCTCTGATTGTTTGGATGCTCGCTTATCGCTGTGAGGCAAGTGCCTGGATGCAATCCTCTCGGGTGGAAACCTGTTGTTGTTTCCACTATTTACTCTTTATTGTGGTAGTATCTGAGAGCCACAGTCACAGTTCAGAGCCCCCTTGTGCAGGGAATTGATTATGAGTGGGACTGGGATGAAAAGGGACAGTTCCTCAGGGATGGGCTGAAGTTTGGTATTTTTTCTCAAGTTTTATGGAAAAATACATTAGCTTCTAAATGAGTGACAGAGCTGTTGGTATTTATGGCCAACGTGAGCGATATAACGCCTTTCAGCATTTTATTTCAGATGTGATTAGTGTAAAGCTGAGTCCTGGGAAGAGGAGCTAGTAAGCTGAGCTCCGAAAGCATTACTACATTGAGACAGGACATTTCAGTGGCAAATTTCAGTTTCAGAAAATACTGAGGTAAAAAACAGGTTTGAGAAGGAGTGGAAGTCATCTTCAAGGGGCAAAACATTCACCATCTGTTGGAAGATCTAGTAAGAGTGAATTTAAACATTTGCATGGTGCAGGGTAAGGAAGTTGGTAAATGCCTGTGGAAACTTTCATTGTTTTCTGTTAAGTGTGACCTTTTCTTACTCCTCTTTTTCTATTTTATTTTGTTGGTTGCTTTGTTGTCGTTTCTTTCGTTTCTTTTTTTTTTTAAATAAGAAGCAGCTCCTTGGGAATTACTGTAGATCTACTTCAAAATCTCTTTGTAAAGCACTGGGATTTTTTGCTTGTCTAATTCATGCTGAGAAGCAGTGTAGTCCACAGGAAGTACCATTAATTTCAAGGAACCATTCAGCTTTAGTAAGACTGATTAGTTGAGAGTTTTTGCAATATTGAAAGTGTCAAGCTATTACCAAATTTTACATTGATTTTACTGATTGTCACGTTTTTTGATAAGTGTTTTAATAGTTGACTGGAAAAGGAAATGAGTATTCATGTTCCTTCTTTTGCTGCCTTTCTACATTAGAGAGAGGAGTAATTCATTATCTCGTAGATAGAAAACAATTAAAGTGTTGTTTCTTTCATCACTGCATGACAATGGAGTAGCAAAATGGTGTCTCAGACCCGAAGTTCTTACCAGAGTTCTCGGGAGGGAGAGGAGTACTGCGTGCAGTTGAGTTGGCATAAGAAATGTCTCATTTGTCATGTGCTAGGGGGTAATTGAAATCTCCCTGTAAGCTACTCTGTTAGATATGCTTATGTACTACTGAAAAAAATGCAGGCTGTAGAAGAAAATACCACTGCAAGCAAAGCCTGAATACAGTAATGCTTAACTTGAGGGCAGTGCTCCACTTATCTGGCTGAGAGCCAGCTTTTTTATGATACAGGCATCAGCGTTTGTTTAATGTGTCCCTTATCAAATCCAAAAGCTAATATTTGAGTTAGTCCTCCATGAAGATAAACAGGAACTGTTTGAGTGAGAATTAAGATACTGTGTATCAACTCCTCAGAACAGTATCTAGGTACTTTACCTGAATCCAAAGAAATGTCTTGCAGATGTGTGTTCAATCTGTGTTCAGAGAAAGTTCTCTTAAAAGCTAGTTTATGTAGTGAAAGTATTTAGGGAAGTTATAGCAAAGAGGGGGATCTTGCTTTTGGAGTTGATTTGACTCCATCAGTTGGCTCTCAGGTCAGGCTTTTAGTCCTGCAGGTAGTAAAGAGACTGTTTTTTGAAGAAGCTCAAATAGACCTTCTGTATTCCTACAAACAAGAATTCTGAAATCCCAGCCTAGCTGTGCAAGGGAGGCCAGTCCACAATCATCTTTTCTGCTACACAGCATAGCTTACACAGCTCCGCTGGCTTCAGTGCATTCGTTCCAAAACTGCATCCACATATACAAGAGTAGAATTAAGCTGCCCATACTTACCTCTCACTCAGTTTAACCATTGATGATTTTGTTTCTGAAAATGGCACTTTTGAGTACCTTATGTACAAACTCAGTCAGATTTGAAGGCAAGCAGCAACATAAGGACTCTTACTGTATGGTTGGGATAAATGTAATTAAATGGATGGTGCAACAAATGATTCCAGGATGCCACTGCTGATGGATGTCAGGACCCCACCTCCCCCATCACCACCACCACCACCACCAAAAAAAAAAACCCCAAACCAAAGTATAGTTAGGTGGCTGCAAAATTTAACATGGGCTAATAGAAGCCTGGTGAAAAACAATCTGATAATGCAAATCATGGTGGTAATGGTAGTGAAATACAGATGGAAAACAAGTAAGAAACTTAGAAGGCAGCAGCCACAGCAAGGCAACTTGGGAAAGGAACAACAACAAATGATCACTGTACTAAATCCAGTTAAGAATTAAACTATAATATATATTAAATGTAGCAGGCTTTTCCTCACCAGGCAGTATTCACGTAGCATTCAAAGCTGAACATGAAAATCTGAAAATATCATGATGCTATGTAAAGAGGATTATTGTACAAAAGAAATTTCTAGTAGTCAGGAAAAAAGAACCATTTCTTACTAAGGGCAAGCTTGAACTATTGATATAAGAACAATAACAACTGTTAATGCTGATAATCATGAACATTGACATCTTCAGGTTCTTGCCAGGCTCACCACATGCTTTGTCAAGTTAAATGCTGGGAGGAAGCAATGTAGCTGGAACTTGCTGGAATGCATTAGGTGGAGAAGAGGAAACCCTGTTTCCTGACAATTTTTTCAGCTAATGCTTTTTTGCAGTATTTGGCCAGCTGCATTGTTGAGTGAAAATAATACTTGGAGAGAGATGGCAGAACTCACTGAATAATATATAATCTTAAAGAATAAAATGTCTACATCACAGTGGGGGTATGGAAGTAGGCTAAAGCCTCATCTTTACCTACACAAAGTAATTATTCTGTGTAAGCTTCTTGAATTCCATGGATCTCAGGAATGTCAGAAAAGCATCTTGCTGCTTCTTGTACTTCAAGTCCCTGTGGTCATCTGGACAATGGAGCCATGGCAGGAGAACTGCTGCTGGTGACAAATCTGACTGTGAGCTTTGCCCAGGGCCCCAGTGGATGGGCCCCTGCATCATGGAGGGGCAGCCACATGCCTCGCTGCTGATTCCACAGGCAGTATTTCATGCCACTTTCCCCAGAGGATTTAGACCAGAAGAAAACCACTGCAGAGTTTAGCTGATCCCTTCTTTACTCTCATATTGGAGCCTTGTACAAAGAAAATGAGAGCAGACACCAAGCACTGTATTGTAGTGTGATGATTAAGATATAGAGAGCCAAAATACTCTTTGAGATTCCTCCAGTAGGATGGCATCAAAGAGGAATTTTTGCCACGCTTTCTGCTATAACAAGCAAATCAGATGAATTCTGAGTAGACGATTTTTTCTCCAACTTCAGATCTTACTACAGATAAAACATTTACCAGATGTATTTTTTTAAAAAGTTATAGTCTGAAGATCTATTTTGTTCTATTATTTGGGGTAGGTTAGACATTAACAGAGCAACAGTGGAGTAATACCCCCTGCAACTGCATTGTTCATGCAGGCAAAACTCTCTGGCTGCATTGCCTAACAGTATTGTACAGGCAAAGATGATCTCACCCTGTCTGCATTTTGAGCTGACCAGGCGTCATATGGATGCAGTTAGTGCAGTGCCCCGTCTGAGCTAACAAGAGACGTGGCATATTAACTTGGGGCAACGGCTGACATTTAACATGTCTTCCAGTTGGCTTGAAGCATGGGCAGAGCGAGCTTGCATCTGTCTCAGAGTGAACATTGCCTCTGCCTGAAAAATATTGCACAAAACTGTGTGTGAAAGACTTGCAAAGTGATTTTGTGAAATCCTTGTAAAGTGAAACACTCTCTGTAATATGAAATTACTCCTATTAGAGCTGCAGCTTGAGTAACTCTCATATATGATCAAGAACCACCAATTCAAGTTCTCTTCTCCCTAACTTTCTCTAAACACATTTGGATTTTGTTAGTCTCTCACAGCTGGCCTAGGTTTTGACTACTGTGATATCATGCGAAAGGGGACTGCTTGAATTTGTTTAGTTTTTCAGGATGGATGCAGAATACTGTGGTAGCGTAGGCATTATAAGAAATGTCAGGAGGAAAACTTTTGAGGAACGTTGTCTTTATTAGTTTATAGAATGAGTTATAGGTGTGCAGATGTCTTCAAAATTAATGGGACTTGGATGCCAAATATTTTTTTAGGGTTTAGCACATTAATCCTTGTCCTAAATAGCAAGGATGGATATACAAGTGCGCATATAGAGATACATATGTCTCACGTGTACATATGTGCATGCATATATACATCCACATGTATGAAATACATATATGTCACTATAGAGTTGTGTGGCAAAGAAGCGATACGATTCCTGAGTTTCCACCCTCATCTTCATCTCTCAATACATATCCCCCTTCCTCTTTTCTGTAGGAGATCTTCTTTTCAAGCACTGAAATTTGACAGCAGCAGACAAGTAGGCAAGGAAACATTTCCCTTTTGAGGAGTCCTAATCCAGGTTTTCCTTCCATTGGCTCCAAAGCTCTTCATCATTTTGTCCCTGTGTTTCCTTCTTCTGCATAGAAAACGATCCAAGTATGGTAGATATGAAAAAGCCTGTTCCTGTGAGACATTAACAGGAATTCATAGTAGAGCCTTTCATTTTATGAGAGTTATATAGGGAACTGTAGAGCTTCTGGAAAAGTACAAGAAAATGCCAGGAAACAACCTAGGAGTTGTTAGGAGTGGAGCAGGAGAAAGCTGCTCCTGATCTGAGGGGTGTGTGTTAAGAATGGGACTCAGGCAGGTTCGTGCTGGCGTCAGAGCAGAACCTGGCCTCTGCTGCGCAAAGTGGCAGAAAGGCACCACTAAAAAAAGAAACTGAGGAAAGCCAGAAAGAACAAGCTGTTTCTCAGCAGATATGTGAGAATGGAGCAACTCCCACGGGAGGCCAAGCACGAAGGAGAAGTGGCCCAGCCAGCATGGCTGCCTCGTATCTTAATATAGCAGACTTCTTGGCAAAGCAAGGGGGTGAGGCCCGGTGGAGGAGGAGAGCTGGGTTTGCTTTCCCAAAAACCTGTTTGCAATAGCAAAGAAATCCCACTGGCTCTGATCCAGCAAACCGTTAGGATTCAGTGATCTGGCAGTGAAATCCAGCTGTTGGAGGTGCATTTCTCAGTGCTTCTAGCAGATCCTGCCTGCCCCTTGTCCACAGGTGGTCCGTACTCAGTGGGGGATTAGCTACATGTCTGGACAAGAGGAGACCCCATCCCACTGCTAGCAGCGTCTGTCCTCTTCCCCCCCTTCCCCACCCCCTCCCCTCAAGCCTTTTTGGAAACAAGTAGGCATGGCAAATGTGTGGTGTTGCGTCAGCATACACTGAGGAGCAGGATTCAGCCCAGAATTGTTTTCCTCATAAGTGCTGCAGACCTGGGAAGGGGCTATTTCCAGCGTGGGCTTCTGCAGGCTCAGGCTGAGCTCATTTGATGTGTGTGAATAAGGTGTTGCTTTTGCCCATTCCTGACCAACTCTGCTCTGTCAAAACAAACAAAGAAATCCAAGCAAAACAAAATAATTCAAGCAAAACAAAAAGCATTGACAACATTGCACAATAAAAATCATGTCTAGACCTAAATCCTGGGTACTGCCTCTGCGATATAGATTGGCAGGTAGGGAAATGATAAAATAAATATTGTGCTCTTTCCTCACTGTTTGTCTCTTACATGGCAGCTATCCCACAATCTTTTCTGATTCCCTACTCTCATTTCCGTGCTTTTGAACCCTAGACCTTATTAACTCTTGTTTTTCTTTGTTTTCCCTGTTTTGTTGGTGCCTCTTGGTTCAGTCCCACCTTTTGATTTGAGGTCTTCGCCTCCGTTCTGGGCACTCTGCCCATGTTTCTTTCTCAGTAGCCTTTCAGCTCCTTCCTCCCCATTCCCCAACCTTCCCACTAACTCCTTCCTTCCCTCACATGCTCCCTCTCATGCACATCCCACCATTCCATTTCTTACCCACATTTTCCTATTTGTTTTCTCTTCCCACACACTTCTTCCTGCCTTAATTCCTCTCTCCATTCCCAGCTGAATGTCAGCTATTGTATCATTAAGAAGTAATGGGAACTGATAAAAAAACAATCTGATGGCTTGTTTTTTAGGATTGGATTTATAGATTCCTGTCAGTCTATTTCCTTTTTAGTGAAAGAATTTAAAACAATTCCAAAATCCATAAAAACTTTTCCAGGTTCTCACCTTATTTGAAACTGGATGTTATGTATATTATGTATATATGTCATACATAGTGTTTTAGAGCTACTGCCTAACATGATCTTGTTTTAATTGAGATCTCTATGCTGTTAAACCTAACCCAGAACTGCATACTTCCATGTACTGCAGGCTTGTCTTTTATTTGAAGGGGTATGCAGTGGCATGCAAAGGATGCAGCCATTCTTCCAAAGAGCTTACACCTGGACATGCAAAGAGAAAACCCCTTCTTTTCAAATTTATCTAGGACCTAATTACACAGGTCTTACATGACATATCACCTCTTAATGTTTTCAGTCGTAACCTGCTCACTGACTTTCAATCTCCAGCAATTGTGAACAGTAAAATGGTAAACCTTGCAGGAAAATGAAGGCTATTTAAAAGAAGTCACAGTGCATATAGCTTTCAGTGTGATAGTGTGGAAGTGACAATTGACTCTGCAAATGCAGACAACTTCTGCGTGTTCATAATTTGTTTACTGCTAGTCAGACATTCTCACTGTCCCTTTTTCCATGTCTCTCACAGTGCTGTGTTGAGTTGTAATGATTCAGGGACCAGGCGGCTGGTTAATGCAGCTCATGTTGTCACCCTCACGGGGCTCATTTGCCTACAGGCATGTCAGAAGGAACAAGTAGTATAAGGGCATATATAACTGTAGTTGGCAGTGTACTGAAAAGATGCTGAAGCTCACTTTAAATGAATAGCGTAGGACATCAGGAGCTAAGTAGCTGAGAAATAAGATAAATTTCCTTGAATGGAGCGTTGTGTTTCTGTAGTTAGGCTGTGCCTGGTACTTGATCTAAATGAGGTATGTGTACATGGTGTGCAGTGTAGACATCCCCTGTGTGCTATTTGTTCCTAGCACTGTCTTGCACATTTTCAGTATCCAGCACAGTTCACATCACCCGCACTTCTACACAGCTTAAGCCTGTAATGGGAGGGAGTAGTAAAGAAGAGAGAGCCAGACTCTCCTCGCTGGAGTTAATAGCATAGAGCACTGCAATGACCTTCTGCTCCCTGTGTTCAGGAATTTGAAGGTTTGGGGCTTTTCCCTCAACCTTTAGGGAGGAGTACACAAGTCTGTAGAGTGATTTATACTGTGTTACTTGGTGTTCTGGTCTTCAGCTGTGCGCTTGCACAAGCCCGAGCCTGTGCCTGCTGCTTCATACTGGCAAGGCAAGAACGAACCCTGTATCCTTTGTGTTGGTGCAATCTGGGTTTGGTTTAGCGGTTGCAGACCATTGTTAGCATTGCAGAGCAGTGGGAGATGCAAGCTTGTTCTGTCTGTCCATTTTGGATCGTGACTGTTGACTGACTGTGGGTGTCCTTGGTTTTGCTAATAATTTTTTCCTAATTCTGCTCCTGCAACAGACTTTATGGGTTTTCTGAGTGCTTCGCACCAGCTTGCAGCAGACTATGTTGTAAGGGAAATGTAGGAGACAGCCACACACGAAACAAGTCTTACAATCTCTTGTGATGATCTGGTGTGATTATCTGTTGAGATATTCCAAGTTGCTGTATGGGTAAGTTGTTCCAAGGCCAACTTTTCACTGAAGGGAGTAAAGAGAATCATGATTATTACTGAATTTGGGCTGCGTATTGCAGCTGTGCTCTGTAGGAGAGGAAATGCTGGAGAGTTTAAAGCTATTGACTGGCAGAAGAGCAATGCTAGTTTGCAACCTTGATGCCACCCAGCATTAATAAGGTTTCTAGTTTGGATCAGTTCCAGCTGTCAGACCCCAATTTACTAACCCTGTTGGGAAGGACACGAGTTTTCTTTTAGAAGGTCAGTATCATTTAAGGTTATTGAAAGCAAGGAAACCTGTTCCACCTTTATAAGGAAAACATTGCCACGGAGTTTTTAGGAGCCACATGGTTATAATGAGTAACGAATGTATGGTACTTTGTGTAGTGTTTAGCTCAGCCTGAGAAAGAGAAAATAATGGAAGTCTCTTCTTTCTGCCTGTGTGTTCAAACGAAGGAAAATCAAAGCTGTTATACCAGAGCTATATATCAGCTAATATATTTTAGGAACTGTGGAATGATCATAATTACAAAAAAGTCCTCCAGAGAGAAATTATGACTCATAGTTTATGTTCTCTTTAGTGTTGCTATGGAAAAAGAGGTTAGTGCCAATGGTCATACAGCAATATTAATCTCTGATCTGAAAGAAAAATAAATAACAATCTCTAGCTTAACCCAAAGCAGATTTATTCTCAGTTACTGCAGCACACTCCACTAAAGGGGATAACCGTGTAAGAAAAATTAAAGATGACATTGATTATCAGTTCTCAACATGCAGTTAGGGAGAGTTCCTTATTTGAATTAGTGTGCACTTCAGACTCCCGCAAACAACTTGGTGGAGTGAGAGGAAGGGAAAAAAGGCATTTTGATCAAAAGGAGGGCAGGAAAGATCAGCCACCACCGACAGCTGCAAGTATGCTGATTAAAATTTCTTTATGCATGCAGTTAGACTCAGCCTGGGGTTGATGCTGGTTGAAATGCAGATCCTGAAACAAAAGCCTGGCAATGGGCAGTTTAAAGTGGTGGAAAGTGGCTATCAGCCTTTTTCCATTTGTTTGGGAAAGCAAGGGCCGTGAGTCAGAGAGTGGTGGATACTTAGGTGCTGAGTCAGCACCCTTTGGGCTGCTCCGGCAGTTGTTTCCTGCCAGTTGTTTAGTTGCCTAGGCAAAACCCTAACCAGGACTGGGGCCAAACAGCTGTGTGCTTGCTTTGCTCAAGCGGTGAATCTTTTTCTTTGCATGCAGGAAAACTACCTGACACCTTCCTCTTGACACCCACAGTGAGTATGCGTGTCTTAGTGGGTCACAGTAAAACTTTTCTACCTGCGTCCTTGCCTCTGTTTTCAGGAGTTGGAGCTACACTTGCTCCGTTGTATGCAGTTACTGACAGCAAAGATCTTGCAGTCAGAACTTGCTTGAAATTTTGCTCAGGATGCACCCTGCAAAGCAGGCTATAGCCTTCCTTCCTGCCACACTGTTGCATCTGCTCTGCTGATGGCAGTAAACCTTTTTATTCTGTTGATGAGCTGAGCAGATTGGATTGGGGAGATACACAGATCTCATGTCCTGCACCTATGCACACAGCTTTTACTGCGGGTCACAGGGGTTGTACGTGTTGCCCAAAAATATTGCATGGCTCAGGGAGCACTCTGAGCCAGCTGAAGGCTTGTCATGGACTTTCAGGGTTGGACTGGTCCCTTGGTGAACAGTTTGCCCTCTAACAAATTGCCATCACTTCACTAATTCTTCTGAGTTTACCTCTTTTTTAAGTGTGTGACTATCAGTTCATCAGTCACGTAACTGTTTGGCCTTACAGCCTATAACAACAATTGGTTTTCATTGCATCAGCTTAAAGGGCATACAGGTGTATTTTACCTTCTGATCCTTTTCTTCTTCTTCCCTTTCTTCTGTCTCTTTAATCATCAAACATGCTTCAGTCAGGCCTGTATGAGGGCTTCCACCGCACTGTCTTACTTGACAGTTAAATGGTCCAGAAAGCCCGTATCTGTGCCTTTTCACAGAGGAGCCGGCTCATAGATTAGCACGTGGGGGTCAACAGGATGCTCTTTGCCCTTTCCCCTGAAAGGGGACAGAAATGTCGGCTGGTTTTCTGGCACTGAAAATGGAAGTATCAGCAGCTGCTGAGTGCTGCTAGTTTAAATATTTATACCCTAAGGACTTTATCACACCCTCTTGCTTTGTGCAAAGCTCCCGCCGATTTCAGTGGAGGTCAAACTCTGAATCCATGCAGCAGCTAACAAGTCAGGTCTTCCAAGGAATAATGGTACAAGTGGAGCTCACAGGCAGGTGCTGTACCTGTGTTATTGTGTCAATAAGGGTAAACAAGTAGGGTTTTTTTTAAAAAGTAATTATGTAGACAAACCTGTCAGCACAAGCTTGGAATACCCATGCATATGCTTGACATCTGTCAGCCTGACAAGATCCAGGCACATACTTCAGATACTTGAAAGAATACAGCGCTGCTGGTGCTGCAGTCTGTCTCCTCCCTGAAACACTAAGTTTTGCAGGCTAATGTTTTTAGTCAGGACTCGAGAATGGAAGGAGAGGGGAAGAAACAGCTTGGAGGACATCTTGGGATCCTGAGCTTGCTTTGTCCTCTGGTTTATAAGATAGCGCAAAAGCAGACATTTGCGAGTTGCGTAAAAATTTTTCTCTCTTGCAAAGCATGCCTTCTAATGTTTGTTAGGATTACAGGCCCGCTCGTCCTTGTAAATGTGTGATTGTGATGGAAAAAATGTTTAATTCTAGTCCTGCAACTGATGGCTGCGTGTATAGTGTATCCTGAAGTGGGTATTTGAATTAATTCTCACAGATGCTCAGTATCTGCATTTCCAATAGTTTTACTGGATGGCATTGAAATGCTCTTTAAAACACTGTGCATGGGATTTGTTTCAGCATCTCTAAAACTGGATAAAGCATGGCCAGGGGTATTGTTTGAATTAAAGCTTAGCAGGACAAACAAACCAGGCATATCTGAAAGCAAAGCGTAAACATGATGCTGGGGTTCCTGGTTAGTGCTTGGTGGCTGCAGGAAGTTGACAGCTGTTACATAAAGGTTAAATGTGCATTCTTTCATCTGTCAGTAAAATTAAGCCTCCTAAAGACTATGTGGCACTCTGGAAGACATGAATTTTTTCTGTGTGCATAACCAGAATATACACTTCAATATAAATATGCTTTCAGGACTATTAAAGTATTAGAAGTATGCTGCAGTCCAATAAAAAAATGCAGATGGAGCTAGCAGATTTTGGAAAGTGCCTGACTACATTCAGATGTGCTAGAGATCTGATGAGTGTCTGGAAAGCAAAGTCTGAGCACTGGTGTTTGCGTTGCTAAATAACAGCAGAGGGTGAGAAAGAAAATGGTATAGGTACAACAGGGATATAATAAATGCTTGACCTTTAAATTTCATCTTTGCCAACTTCTCAGACTGCTTCTCCCAAAGACTGACATGACTGTGCTTTATGTTATGCTTTTATTTGCCATATTTGTAGTTAGTTACAAGTAAAAATGATTGAAATCCATTGTAGTTAATACAAAATAAAAATATAGCTGCATGGGTTATGCCATGATTTTTCTTACAAACAGTATCTCCTATATTATGCCATACACTTAAGAGCTTAACTCTTAATAGCACTCACCTACACTAAGCTCTTATTGACTAGCTTCCAGTGTGAGTTACTGGTTACAGATATTACCCCTGTGGAGTAGTATCTGTTGATCATTTCATAATGGTATTTTTGCTGTAGTTTTTATTTCCCCTGTAATTTGTGATTCTAAATGCAAGTTGAAGGAAGCAACCTTTTAGTGCAATGTTAAGTATCAGTAGAATTTTTTTTTATATATATATATATATATATAAACACCCCCCCCATAAAAATAATGCACTGCATAAACAAACAAGGATGTAAGGTAACTGTTGTGGGTATTGTGCTTCCCTTTCCTACCCTCCCCTTTACCTTTGTTAAGTGACAGGAATGAACATTCATAGTGAACAAACTATCCTGTAACCTCTCATTTTCAATGAATTTTTAAAAATTACAGACTTGTAATTTTGAGAGCAGGTAGGTGGCTTTGATGAAAGTTATTAGTGGAGAATCAAATCCTGTGGCTTTGCAGACTCATCCTTACGTAAACTCATCCCTGCCATGAAGTTCAATCCATAACACATTGTTCCCTTTAGGCATGCCTAAAAGAGTATTTCACCTTTTTGAAAAAATTGTCCTTACATCCCTGTAATTATCTAACTCTTCTGTGTAGATATATCTCTATATATGAAATAATTTGTAAAAAGATAAATTATGCTGTTTTCAAAATACTCTGAGATACAAAGTTGTGCAGGTGCAAGTTTGATAGTATATTGCTATAAAGACTAAGAATTAATTAGTGTTATCTGAGTATATATTCTTTAAGCTGGGAGTACAGATTTAATATTGCGGGCTTTTATTTTTGCTTTTTTCACATTTCATAGCACTTCATACTTTCTTCAGACCATCTCCATGTTTCTATCAAATTCCTTTTTTTTTTTCCAATTTCTGATCCCTTAAAGGTACAGTAGCTGATCACACATTCATGCTTGTCACTAATGTATTTCCATAACTCTGGTAGACTGAAAAACATCTTTTTATTTCCACCTAAATGCAGTCATTTCTTCTAATTGAATAGCGAGAGGCTTGTGGCAAAAATCTTTCCCCCACTGAAATTGATGGTACCAACTTTTCAGCTTTGCCCTTTATGTACTCTGCTCTTCTGGGCTTACAACGCTGTGGAGCAAAGCCCCAACAAACTACGTGTATGCACAGTGACTGAGGCTGTTAGTATTCACGGAGCATAGCACGGAAACCGAAATCAAATGTTCTCATTGGTATTTCTACATTTACATACAAAACTACTCACAGTGCTGTGAAATACTGACAGAGAAGAAAACAGAACAGAAATGTTTGGTTTTTGACTACTCTCCATGCACTCCTCTGGCCTAACTATAAGAAAGCCAGCTGACCAGCTTGCTTCTACTAGACATACTCTTCTCCTGCTAGTCTCTTATGCCAGCTGACAGCATCTCTAAATTAATAAACACCAGTGACTTGGCCTAAAACAGAGCATGTTGCAGCCTATGTCATGGACCTTGTTCACTCTGTGTTCCAACACGATGCAATAAATTACCACTGCAGAGAAAAGGATGGAAGAAACTGAATCGCTACTACCACCCATGTAGCAGAGACCAGTTACTCGCCTAGGTAAAACCGTGCGTATTTGGAAGGCGAAGGCAGGCTCAGGTTGATTACGCTGTTTGGTCTATCTGCAGGACAGCTGCTTGGGTTGTTTCTTCATCAGATTGTTCTGTTTCCCCGCCGACTGGCTTGTTTCTTTCATCATACCATTTCTGGCTAGAAACTTCCAGAGGCATCCCATACTCTTCATCATCTTCAACGATGGAGAGCTCGATGTTGTTGTTCATCATCGAGTTCCCTTCCATTCTGGCTTCCTTCTCTAGAGAATCGGCTACTCCTTTGCCCTCCTCGGTCAGCGAGGCGGTAGGTGTCATATCTGAGTGCATGTCGGTGAATGACGTTTCATCCTCATTCTCAGCTTGGTCGTTGCTTGTAGCTTCTGTTGGTCTGTCCTCAGCTTCAGCAGGGCTTTCTCCTTCACGGGCTTTCTTCACATTGAATGCGAGGGGAGATACTTTGAAAGCTGAACTCTTTGAAGAGGAGGATTTCTGATGATGTACAGTAAGTGATTTCTTGATCTTTTCTCTCCGTTCAGGCGAGACAATCTTTGTGCTGATCTTGTTCATCTTCTTCTCGATGTTTTGGCGGGAAAATGCTTTCTTGAGGCTGTCTACCTTCTTGAGGCTGGATCTTTTAATTTTCTCAGCTCTTGATTCTTCTGTTTTCTCCTCTGCACTGTCATCCGCATCATCTTCCTCATGAAACATTTCATCATCTGAACACAACTCCACTGTGTGCAAGGTTTCTTCCAGTGTTTTGTTCTCATCTACAGGCTCTTCTTTTCCTTCTGTAATGCTGGGAACAGGTTCTTTTGCAAAAACACTGGCAGGGATCTCATTTTCCTCCTGAAAGAATTGACAATATTTGAGTTTCATAGTTCACAGGGCACAAATTTAATAAACAAAGCACAACCCTGAACAATTACTTCCCCCCCCCCCCCCCCCCATGAGATGAAGGATGCTGAATATTTCTTGTTGTTTCAGTATATTTAACCAGTTACAAACCACTCAAAGCCCACTGAACCATTATCTGATACAGTTTAAGACTAATGAGCTGTCAGCTGTAAGATTTCTCTTTCAGAGTGACTTAGAATGTATACAGAATGGAAATCCTGTTCTTTGTTATTTAAATTAGATACTCCTATTAAAGAGTTTAGCTGTAAAGTTGTATACCTATCCCTGGGGAGAAGGGATGGTATGGTGGCTAAGGAGGTCATACTACAGACTCCTGCATAGACCTACAGAAGTCACATAACCCCTAGAGCTTTCAGTTTCTTTAGCCAAAGATTAGGAGTATCTCTGCAGAGACGTTGGGTGCATCTGAGAGGTACCTTAGATGGCAAATGCAGTTAGCGCTCCCACTGTATTTCAGAGAAATGTATGTTGCTGTTAAAACTGGATTGTTGGTACTGAGAAGCCGTGCAGTCTATGATGTTTAGAGTATGTGCTATTTCCCATCTATTTATAACACAGAAAAGAAAACTGGTAAATTTGGTTGGTAAATTGGTAAATATTACAAATTTGGACAGGGCAACTCGTTGAAAAATAATAAAAAGAAAAGTTTATGGCATACAAAAATAAACAGACATTATACCTGTCTGTATATATAGAGGAAAATTACTGCTTTTTAGAAACAAAACCAAGAAAGGGCATGGAAAGAAAGAAGGTATCTGAAAACAAAACAGGGTGAACAAGGGCAGAAGCTGGGACTCGTAACGAAGGACCTCTGAGACTACCAAGCACAGCAGCTCTGCCACACTGAGCAGTTCAGAGGCAACACAATGAACACTCTGTTCTGTGGTGGGTTTTGCAGGCATCTGCTTATGCAAAGAAAACGAGGCTCCTCGCACACTCCCTTTTCTTTTCAGAATCGTTATGCCTTAGATCTGCATATTCTCTATTTATTACCTTTTTTTATCACCTTCAGACAGAGTGCATGCAATATCACCTACTGTTATGGATTGGAAAGATTTTTTTTATTCCCCCCCCACCCCCATATTTATCTTTAGATAGGAAAAGCAGTAAGTGCTGAGTGAAATGGTTGTAATAGTCTCAGATCTGTCCCTAGTGGGCCTGAGTGTACAGTTAAGGGGAAAAAAGGCCACATACACTTCAAAGTTCATGCTCATTATTTCAGGACTGAGCATACAGTTGTGATCACTAGAGAGAATAGTGTCTCAAGTTAAATTTGCTGTCAAGACTGTATACGGATGTCTTTATGAATATACCACAGTACTTCGTACATGGTTGTTTTTAAAAACAAAATACTCCCAACTACCTTGGAGCTTCTGGAACTCAAGAATGTGCACGCAGACAGGCAGAATCATTTTATACCATATATACACAGTATATAATCATATATATTGTGATTCAAGTGTGTTGATGAATATCTCTCAGGGATATAAAAATGAAAAGTATCAAAAAATTGATGGCTATTTGACAGTTAGTGTGTGATTTGCTTCTACGGTTTCCGCACACCTTCCTGGACTAGTGGCCTCAGTTGGATGCACTGGCACAGATGAAGCTTTCCAAGCCCTTTGCCTGCAGTGGAACATCTAATAAAGCCAGTGTTCTTCTCCCAACACCTATAATGTTGTTGCAACTATCGGCAACAGTGACCAAGATAACAAAACAAAGAAAACCTGCACCAGCTTTAAGTGAAAACAGCTGTAACTGCAGTACAAATATTTATATTTTTTCTCCACTGCAGTTAATGAAATGTGGATTACATGAGTGGGTGCAGTGTTAAATTATTCCCCAGAGCACGAGAACTCAGTATAAAAAGTAATTTATGTGTCTTGTGCATTCTTTTCAAACCTAGGTAATTGCATACAGTTTTAAGCATCTCAACATTCAGGTGTAAGTGCCTGAATGGCATAGAAAACTCTGATTTTAATGAGTAAAGATGGGTTGTAAATTTTAAAGTATTTAGTCTAGGAAATTGGTGTCGGATGAGATTGATCACAGTGCAGTCTGAGCCAGAGATTGGCCTGTGTGGCTCATCTCAAGGTCAGTTTAGCTCTGTGTCTGCAGTATTCATGTTAAACTGAAGTACTGCATGCGGTCTCTAGAAGAATATGGACATAGATTTTATTTCAATTTTTATCAAATTTGTGACCGAGTAGAAGCGAGACTGTCAAACTATCCATATTTATAAAGAAAAAAAAAGCAAACAAAAATATACTACAGAATAATGAGCTAATGATTCAATTAAAAGCAGATCCTAGGTGGTCTTTGGCTATCAGACAGTGCTGGCATTCAAGAAATCACCTCCATGTCTAAGCTTCCTGCATGGCCCTGGAAAACATCAGGCTCTGGGCATCTATTACTCTGCTTGTAAAATGGGAATGACACGCTTTCCTGTCTTGCAGTTCTAAAAGACCTTAGGATCACAGGAACTATTAAAATGCAAATGAAAATAAATTTAGTAAAATGCTTTGGAAATACAAAAGTGGTATAGTAGGAATGATCTGTGGTGGAACAGACTTTTCTGTTTCAAATACAGTTACTGGTAACATTGCAAGCCGGCTATTGGTAACTTTTAGGTCTAACAAGTTTATGAGACACGTATATTTTGTTTTGATACATTTTTCAAGCAGCCTAGTATTTCGTTTAGGAAGACTAGAACAATACACTGAAAAATGTCAACTGTTACAAACTGCGTAACTATTTTCCATGCCAAAAAAAGTAGAACTTTGATCTTTTCTTCTTGATCTAATCTAAAATTCTGAGAAAGCAATACATCTTTTTATTTTCCACATCCAAGTTCAAAAACAGCACTTGCATTTTCTCAGATGAGCTTGACTGTAGGTAGTTAGCTCCTCTGAATTTTATTTTTCCATGTAGGAGCCGAATAGACTTGTGCAGGTTCTCTGTGTAAAACAACTCTTGCTAATACTAGTAATACTTGCAAAGTTAAAATCAGTGCCGCCTTTGTGGCTTTGTTCAGCCATTCTCAAGAACTTTCTATAGGTCACAATCTCAACCCTATCTTTTACCAAAAAGGAAGATAAGATCCATAATGGTGTACTACAAAACCGGACAGCCTGAGTGAACAGGTAGTTAATTTACTCAGGAGTGCCAAATCTCTGATGCTGCATAAGGGGAATCAGTGTGCTTTGGTTTGGATTTTTGTTAGATTTGTGGTAAGAGGCCATGGCCTTCAAGAAGGGGAGATGACATTTTCCCATACTTAACAGCCATCCAGGCTCCCCTGTGCTTTGTAGATGCTGTTATATGCCTAAATGATTACTAGTCTAAAACTTGTTTTGCTACACAAAACAGGTCGAAAGATGACAAATCCCTCTTAAAATAGCTATAGCTCCACCTACTTTCCTTCAGACAAATAAGTGCTCTTCTGACCTGGATGTCACGGGGAGGGAGGAGGGCAGGGAGCAGGCTGGGACCAGGCGCAAGGCAGAGGAAATTGCCAGCTGCCCATTTGCACATCCTGTGCAGCCTGGGGTGTTTTGGGAGTGCGTTGTGGATTTGGCTGCACCGCCCCCCTGACCTCCCACAGCACAAGTCCTAAGATCCACACCACACAGGATCAAGTCCTAAGAGCCACATGAGATGTTTTTGTCATTAATCAATGTAAAAGTATTCTCCCTGCAAGGCGCCAGTGGGAAATTTGGTAGTTAGATAATAGCATTGTCAGTTTGTAATTCTTCTGTTTCCCTCACTTGTTCATTTTTGAGTTAGAAGTTGCTTTTTCAACAGATTATTATTCAAACTACAAGATACAACCACATGGATAATTTCCTTTGCCCTCTTCTTGCCTCATTTCAGGATGAAGCATTTACCAACAGCAGCATCTGAAATGGGCTTGAATATAAGTGTGCTTGATCCCAAGCTGTAATTTTGACTTATTTTATCTGTCCTATTCACTAGTAAACATGACATTTAATTGAAAAATTAAACATGAGCCTTTTTTATCTTGTATTTTGCTTCTGCAGCTAAAATAGCAAACAAAACCCCCACCAAACCAGAATCAAAAAGCTGGTCACATGGCAAGAACAAAATAGAGGGGAACAATGCCAAAGCTTAACAAGGATTTTTAAAACAGTCACTTCAGTGTTTTGCTAAATTGCTGTTTCACTTGTGGCATTTGTAATAATTTTTGCATCCCCAAATGCTTGGAATAGAGCTCCATTAAAATACGTCACTGATTAAAGAAGTATATGCAAACTAGGAACAATGCAGACTGTCTAGGGAGAGAAAACTAAGAGCGTTTTAATGGCAAATATGTAAATAGCTGAACTTTTCTAAACGCAGTTCATTCTCAGCGTGTATGCTGAGGGAAAGCTGATGCTGGCGAGTGGCAGCACAGTTTCATAAAATGCAGAGCTGGAGCTCAGTCATGTGTTTTGGCTATGCTCAGTGCTCCCACCAAGTATCAGGGAGTTTGAGGTATACAGTGAATGCAGAACTGAATCACAAAAGCCTATTTTTATTTTCATACTGAGCTGTCTTCTTAAGCTGTGAAAGCGGGTCCTAATGAGAAACATGCTGTGTGAAGTTTAGGATTTCCCCCCCCCCCCCCCCAGTGGAAAAGAAGAATCCCCCAACTGAAGAGAAGTCTCATATATCCAGATTTCCCTTTTGTTTTTACAGAAATCTGGCATCAATATGGCTTCATTGCTGTGACTTCTCCTTCCTGCAATTGTTTTTCCATGGATTCCTGCTCGGGACAGTACAGAAACACAGCCAGCCTTCTGGTCTTTTCCCTCGGTATGATTATCCTAGCAAGGCAGTGGCCCTGCTTACTACCAGGTTATCCCACCTCCACCTTGTAAGGAGACCCCGCAGGCAGATTTTGAGGAGGTGGGCATGCAGGTAAGGCACCTGCCTAGGCCAGCAGCAGGCATACAGGCACAGCCTCCTGAGCACCCGCCATCCCTTTGGGTGCAGCCGCTTCCCCAGTGGAAAATCCCAGCTCCTCCCAGGCTCTGCCGGAGAAAGCCCCAGGCGCTGCCACCCTCCCACACCCCGGGAGGCTCTGCTGGCTGCCCTGGTTTGCCAGACAGCCACGCTGCCTTTTAGCAACAGGCCAGTGCCAGGAACAATTCCCAGTTGACAGCTGATTTTTTTTTACTGAATTTAACTGCACTGTTTCTTTTCTAAGGCTTATGCTCCTGATCTGCATCGGCTTGGGATCAGTCAAGTTCATCTCCCCCGCTACCATGGAACATACTTTCCAGTGAGAGATGGGAACACAGTCAACTAAATCCTTGTAAAAGCAATGAAGAGCAGACCTCCTGTTCAAAGGTACCACCCCAGCGATGGGTGGTGGAGAAGCAGTGGATTTTCTTTGGCTGTTGTTCTGGGACGTGGACCTGTGTTGTTTGGTTTGCGTTTGTGCCCTTCAGGACCCAGTATTAAGGAAAGGCTCGAAGGTTTACATAGGCCTTAACTTTGCAATACTATTTGGTGTCAGGAAACAAGCCAAGCCAGCCCCCTCCTGTCGGGATGCCACTTTACCCTTCAAAACTTTCTTAGTGAGCTTTACCAGTACTATGTCATCTTAAATCACTATGTCATCTTAAAATGCTAAAATTTGGGTTCTCTGGAGGAAGATGCTGTAATTGCAATAGCAAGGCCTTAATTGTCACCCTTGCAGGTAGCAGAAATGCCACAAAATTACCTTCCCACAGGCCAAGCTGGTGCACCCTCCCCATGGGAAACGTCCAAGGTCTAGGTCTGAACCTGGAGGTGGGAGCCAGCCATTAGCTAACACCACCTGGGAGATGGCAACGTTTTGACTTACAGCTACGGATCTTAAATTACCTGGAGAAGTCCAGAGAACATGTGTCTTTTAATTTACCCAGTCCCTGGAATAATTTCCACATTCCTTCTAGGGTGGAAACCACCATGCTCAGTACATGCTGCAGCTCCTCCTCTTCTGGCTTGACAAGCCTGGGCCGTAATTTGGGAGAACAATAAGCAGGGAGGTGGGGGCTTCCTTCCTGGGGGGAGCGCCTGTGCACTAACTGGGCCTGCCAGATTTTAAAATCAAGTTCTGATCTGTTGTTTTGGGTTTGTTTAAATAGAGAAAACCACCAACAACCCAAGAAATAGAGTTAGCTACTGGCAGATGTAACATGCAGCCGACAAAATTAGCCTGCGGAGCTGGTGATGTGCCCAACCTGTGGCTGCTCCAACCCCATGCTCACTCTCCTTCCTTCCCCCAGTGGGTTGTGGAGGTCTGTCTTTTTTTTTTTTTAAAGATGTAAAAGTCACATCCTGTGTTTAGTTAAAGTTCACGCCATGTTCTGTCCAGACCATTGCTTAAAAAGGGGAAAATATGCAAACTGCTGCTATCACTGGATGGACTCCCAGGAAGCCGAGTTTTTAGTGGAATTTTTAACTCATCCCTGAATGGGCCGGAACAGCCTGCAGGGCGAAGTAGGATGTGAGGCTGAGTGTGACAGGGAGCTGCAGCGCTGCCCCTCTCCTGCTTCTGAGGGCAGATGCAAGGGCAGTTTTTAGGGGCACTACTACAAGTTAGGAAAATGGGCTCTTCTCAAGTTTGCTAAGAGTTTACTAAAAAAAAAAAAAAAAAAAAAAAAGGCCCTTTCTTCAAGTTTGCTAAAAAAAAAACCCCAAACCCCAAATCTGCAACAAAACAACTCTTTCCCCATGTATGCCAAGAGTTAGTAAAAGATGCCTCTTTCCCCAAGTTCGCTGAGAATAAAAGGTGTCTCTTTCCCCAAGTTAGCTAAGAGTTAGCAAAACAGTCTCTTTCCTCAGGTTTGCTAAGAGTTAGCAAAAGACAGCTCTTTCTCCAAGTTTGCCAAGAGTAAAAGAGGGCTCCTTCCCCACAGTTAGCTAAAAGTTAGCAAAAAAAGGGCTCTTTCCCCATGTTTACCAACAGCTGGCAAAAAACCAAAGGGCATTTTCCCCAAGTTTGCCACGAGTTAGCAAAAAAGACTTTCCCCAAGTTTGCTGAGATTGCAGGAAGGTTTTTCTCCCACCTTTGCTAAGTTAGCAGGAAGACAGCCTGTTTTCCAAGTTTGCTAAGGGCGAGTAGGAAGTCAGCTCTTTCCCCAGTTTCGCTAGGGCTTAGCAGAAACGGGCTCTTCCCCCAAGTTCGGGAGGAAGGTGCGGGGCGCGGCGGCAGGGGGGCATGGGGTGGCTGCAAGGCCTCTCACCTGGAAGATGAGCACCTTGAAGCGGTCCCGCCGGAGCAGCTGTGCGTGATGCTGCTCCAGGCGTCGCACCTGGTCGCATTGCCTCTCCAGCCGCTCCCTCACGGCGCGGGTGTGGGCGCACACCTTCCGCGACTTCTCCAGCAGCTTCTCCACCGCTTCCCCCGTCGCCCCGTGGCTGCGGCACAATTTCCCCAGGTCTCCCTGAATACCCCGCACCGCCCCTTCCAAACCCCGCTGCCTCTGCTCCATCTGCCGCTGTTGCCCTTCCACCGCTTCCAACATGGATACCAGTTTCTCCAGCAAGGCCAGGACGGTCAGGGCATTCACCTGCCCCCCGACAGCCTCCGACGGCGGGAGCGGAGGGACCGCGCTGCCTCCCGCCGCCTCCCCCATGGCTGCGCCGGGATGGGACGGCGGATGCCGGGGCCGCTCTTAAGGGCTGCGATTCCCCCTCCCCCGGGGAGGTTTCGGGCAGAGCCCGGCCCCGGCCGCGGCCCCGACCCGCCCCGGGCGGCCGCCGGCCGCCCGGGGCGGGTCGGGGCCGCAGCCGGGCCCCCGGTGCTCCCCCTCCATCCCATATCACTCCCCTTTTTTAAAAAGCGAGGGGTGTATTCTCGCCCCACAGAGCGAAATGCAGCAGTCGCCTCCTCGCAAAGCATCAGTAGGTGGCAGGAGATACCGCGAAATGCGGTCGGGGACCGGAGTCAAAACCAGCGGCTGCTGGAGAAAAGGGATTGGGAACAGAGGGGAAGAGGGGGGTGGTGGGCCAGGAGAGTTTGTGGGTGTAGACTGGAGTTAAAGCCTGGGGTTTAATCCGAAGGAGTTAAACTAATAATAAAAAATCATTACTGTAATCAATACAGCAACCATTATAATAACCATATTAATATGAATGCGCTAAGCAATATATAATAATAGAATATTAGTATAGTTGTTCTTCTATAGTATTAATATAATGATAATTATCTGCAACAGTCATAATAATTAACATACTTACAATATAGTCACACATGGCGAATCAAATCTCCCGGCACTCCTTCCACCAAGCATGCACCCCATGCAACACCAGACAGTTGTTGTTTTTTTTTAATAATAATTTAAATCATCCTCCTCATCATCATTATCATTGTTGTTGTTACTACTACTACTACTATGGTTTTTAATAATAATTTAGATTATGATTTTCCCATTCTATCCTTATTTTTATTGGTTTTTTTAAGAAACAAACAAACAAACAAACAAAACCCCCAAACAAACATTCCGGTGTTGCATGGGGTGCTTGCTTGCTAGGAGTGCCAGGAGATTTGGTTCACTGCCCACTCTGGCTGCCCTGACTAGATTCTCCAGCATCTCTCTGGTAAAAAAAATCATAGGGTTAGAATGGCTGTTTCGGGGGAATAGCACTAAACTGGGTGTGGTGGCAGAGGGACGGTGTTTTCAAGCTTTTGTGAAGCACCAAAAGGAGCTACTTGGCATGAAGAAATACCAAGCTGTTTGTTTAGAATAATACATAGCTGTTCCCAGGTCTGATCCAAAGCTGTTATTGTCAGGGAAAATATTACAAAGTTTCGTGGACTTGGGTTGCTCATCCGTATGCTGACGTTCTCAAGCACAGTCAATTTCTTTTTATCTTCTGTTCTTGACATTTGCCTGGTAACAGGACTCCTTGCTGCAACGCAGATGTTTCTAATACTTGGGTATATAGAATTCTAATACTTGGGTAGCTGAAATATAGTATTTTCTGATACTTGGGTATATATAATTCCTCCACAATTTTCCTGCATCCTGTAGATTAAAAACATCTATTTGGAGTCCAAATGGCCATGATCCTCACCTTTTTTTTTTTGTACACAGAAAACAAAATTTTAATTATTTTACCATGAAAAGAAATAAAAATTAATGACTTAAGAATAATGCAAATGAGTTAGCCATTTCAATCACTGCATGTTCGAGCCCCTGAATGTTCTGCAATGTTACCGTTAGTATCTGACTTCTGCTTTTTTTCAGGCTGCGACTTCTGTTTGTCAAGTTGTGGGAGCTTAAAAAATGCATTTGGTGAGTGAGTTCACGTAGGAAAAAAATCACCGAGTCTGCCAGAGTTGTCAACAAGGAAAGTATGCCGAGACTGTAAAATATGCAGGCTCAGAGGGGAGTGGACATGTTTTAAAGGGAGCGACCTAAACAAACCCCTTCTGTTTCTGCTTGCTCTCCCTGGCAGCACTACCTGATACGCCCTTCCTAAGACATTTGTGTTTCCAAAGGGCCGCCAGTGTCTGTCCCTCTCGGTACAGGATCCTACCCAGTTTGCTTGCTCGTGCTCTCCCTTTTTCTTGGCTGGGACCTTGGAGCCCGGGCAGGGAGGAGGTGTTTTTGCAGAGAGAATCAGCTCACGTTTCCCTGGCAGGGTCTAACGCGCTGTCGGTGGGCGGGTGGGAGAAGGGCAGGAGTTTAAACCGGTCGCAGTTTATAGCAGAGGCGGCGCACGCTGCTGCCGGCAGCAGAGGCGTGGGAAGCCGGGCCTCGGCCGTGGTGGCGGAGGGGAGGGATGGAGAGAGGCCGCTGCCTCCAGCAGTACCACTCATGGCTTTTGCTCTCCCGGCAGCCTTCTTCCTTGCAAAGCCAGAGGGGTGGCAAGCCCAGCTCTCCCAGTCTCCATCTCAGCTCCAGTCCTCCCTGTTCCTCTTTCCCCATGGAAGGAGCAACCCAACTCTGTCCATGCCTAGCTACATATCTTTCCTGTAGCAAAATCACTCACCCACTCCTCCTCCCCCCAAATTAATTTTTTCTTTGGTTTTGATGAGCTGTGGTGAAGCCCTGGCCTGGCTGTGGTCCCAGCTGCTGGACAAGCTGGCTTTCCAGCCCGTCTCTGGTTTGCACTTTGGAGCCTGTCTCCCCGAGCCTTTCTGCATCAACCCTCTACTGTACGTGGCACATATGCATGCTGGAGAAGATAGGCTCGCTGTCTTTGCAACCTAAATAAACACTCTCCTGACTCCTGTTATGAGCCTTCTGCAAAGGTTCTGCAAGTTTTTGAGTGTTTAAAACTCCCAGCCCTGTGTGCGTCCCAGCGAAAAGCTGCAATGCCCTGGCACAAAAATACAAAGTATGGTTTCCAGGTTAGTCCTCTGCCCCAGTAAAGCAAAGCCAGGGACAGCAGCGTTGATGTAGCTGCAAGGCCCGTCAGCACCCGCTGCCGGGGATTCCTCGGGGTGCCCGTGGCTTGGGAGGTGCTGCATTGCCCCTATGCTCCCTGCACAGCCTTGCCACTCGGCTCACCGGCCCTGAGGTGATGCCGTGGGGAAAGGAGGGGTGATGAGACCAGAAATAAGATGCCCCAAACTGGTACCTCTTCCAGCCAGCCGCTAAATTCCAGCTGCGGGTTTTGACACCAGCTGTCAGCTCTGATTACCTGTCGCATTTGTAACAACGCTGCCAGGCTGGCTGAGCTGCCAGTGTTTGGAGGAACCAGCGACTTTTTATGCAGGTTTGGGGTTTTTTTAGTTTTATTGATTAATTCAGCAGGATAGTGGAGGAGGTTTTTTTAGCCAAGTTACAATGCAGGTTTTACCGGTGAGAAACTTTCTAGAGGAAAACATTTTATGTTTATTTAGGAAAAAGAAGCATTAAGGAGATTAAATTTATCAGGCCCATCCAATGTAAGTCAAGAGTTCTTTTCATGTAAAATCAATGTGCGTGAATTATACGGACAGAAATTGGAGGTTAACTCACTCATTAGTCACATGATCCTCAGGATAATAAATGTTTGATGCTGGAGCATTACTGATAATTTATTAGGCATGGAGTAATAGGCAAACCAATATGACAGGAAAGGATGGAGAGGGGAATTAGTAGGGGAAGGAAGAATGGCAGGGACCATACAGGTCATCCTCAGCTTATTGAATTTCATGTCCAAGCTCCCACTGACTTTAAAGGTATGGCACGAGGCCATCTAACTGTGTGAACGCGGGTAGGTGAAGAGCTGGTTAATGAGACGAGCTGTGGGAGGCATGGGAGGAGAGCCCAGCGAGGGAGGGCGGGTGCCTCGAGGAGGCTGATATCTGCTCCTGGGGGGCCAGGGGAGAAAAAGAGAATACACACGGGATGAGGCGAAGTGATGCTGTGTCTACTGGCGCAGGGACCAGCAGCGTCTGCAGCCAGCGAGCAGCTGAAGACAGGAAACTTGCTTGCCTCTTGCTGGAGGGTTTCGCTGAGGGCTGGTCCTGGGTCACAGTAACATTTCCCTCCCGTCAGTCTGCTCCTTCTGTCGCGGTGACGTTTGTCATACCGTTGGAGCCTCTGCATTTCGGCCAGGGTTGGGTGAAACTGGCCAAAAGCTTCTGGGGAAATGGAGGCCAGCCTGGCCGGTTCGTTAAACATGCATGGTGATTGAGTGAGTTTTGTGTTATTAGGCAGTGAGGCTAAACATGCTGATGGGATTTGTCCCAGCAGAAGTCATTTACCCCCCTCGGTCACAGGCTGCTCCTTCCCGTGGCACAGTGCAGAGAAATTAGCCCATCAATCCTTAACATTGCCTTTTGACGTTTTTTAAAATAAAATTGTATGTCTGTTATGAGCCAGTTTCACTGAGAGCACCCAGTTTGTGTTGTGCTGTAGAAGCGTTAGTGAAGAAACGTAACAGGTTAGAGAAAAAGTGGCAGCTTTACTGCATTGCCTTTGGCACTGAGCAACCAGTTTGGACTTGTGCAACTAACCCAAACTTGGTGATAGATGCGGGAAATGCAGTGGATTATGAATGGCCTCTCCTTTAGCAACAGTTACTAGTACTTACACTTTGAGAAGGTATCAGCATCTCAGCTGTGATGTGGCATTCTGCATGTAGGAGCAAGTGCTGGGTCAGGGAGAAGAAGTCTCTTACCACTTTACAGCTCCTGGGGCGAGGGAGACAACGCAGGAGGCTGCATGCACCATGGCGAGCACGCAGAATATTTAGCATGAGGCGAGCAAGTGGAAAGCCACCACCTGTCTATGAGGTGGATTGGGATCTGGGCAGCATGGGGGCCCTAGGACTTCTGCTTGGAGAGGGGGAGGTTGGCCAAAAGGAAGCTGTAGAAGGAAGATGCAGCAGCAGCATCCTCGATTCTCGCTACACTGGCAGCATGAGCCTTTGTGAAGCGGGGAGAGGCTGTGGGTGAGGCCCTGGCTGGAAGAGGCTCCGGGCAGAGACCATCCCCTCCTGCTGCACCGTCCCTGGGGCGTGCAGGGGAGCAAGGCATCGCACCCTCCCTGCAAGGGCTCTGCTTGTCCCGACGGCCATCCAGCCTGCTCCCTGAAAGAGGGACACCCCCCCAGGGCCTGGCTTCTAGCTGCCAGCTCCATGCAAACAAGAGTAACTGTCTTTGGAGAGCCAATATGTGAGAGTGGGAACTTTGGAGAGTCACTGCTGGGAGAAATTTTAATATTTGGGGAAAGAGAGAGATGAGGCTGTCTGATGGGAAATATATCATCATAAAGGAACATGAAACTGCAATTTTGCTCTCTTGTGCAAATGGTATCCAGCGGAACTTAATATGCAACGAAGAAATCCACTTCCACTTTATCGGCCAGACTAAATCATGTTATGCACAGGAGACTTCCTTTTGCTGTGTGCCAAATAGTAATAATTCTGTGCAGACTTGTAGACAAGGAAAAAAAAATAAGCCACATAAAATTACCATATGTGCCAGGCATTTTCTGTGTATTTCCTCTGACATTTGAGGAGCACAATAATAAACTACATTTTTTTTTTCTTTGAAAAGCAAATTAAGTTTATGTGAAAGGGGAAAGAATAGTTTCCTTAGCTTCAGATAAAGGAGAATATTTCAGCCGCTCAGTTGGACTTTTTAGCAGCTCGGACAAAAGCGAGGTCAGGACACCAGCAGATACAAATTGAACAGCATATGGCCAGTCAGACCAGACTTGCCAATTTATTGTATTCATCTAGCGAATATGTGGGGCACAGAGCAGGACAAGCGAGTCCATTAATATCAGAATAAAAAAAGATGTGGAGGTGATATTAAAAGGACATGAAAAATGGCAGGATCTGCAGGATGGGCCATGATTACCTACAGGGAAGTAGCTCTGCCTTTGGAGCAGAGAACCAGCTTCATCCTTGAAACCTGCTCCCGTGGACAAGCCTTTGTGATGGGTGTGAGGATCTGCAAGGTCACAGGGACCAGGGAACCGGAGCTTGAGGGAGGGGTTTTTTGTTGTTGTTTTTGGTGAAAGTCAAAGATGGGCTTTTAGAAAGTGCGATTAAAATGCTCACCAATGTTTTAAATTTCCTCCAAAGGTGCCAGGTTCTTTGGAAGAAAATGTTGGGTTTTTTTCCCCAATTTCAGATCAGAAACTATATATGGAAATGGATCTACTTTTCCCTTTCATTTTTGGATATTTCTGGAAAAAGGGGAGGTAGTTTTCAGTGAAAAGCAGAGATAACCTGTCTGCTTTCTCTTTCCTCCTCCAGTAAAGGAGACTAAAAATTAGAAAGCTTTTAATAATTTGAAGCTGAATACACATGGATGCTTTTTCTTCTAGGATACTTTTTATTACAATACGTTCTCAATGATTTATTGTCTTTTGAAATTTCTCAAGGAACATTTAAAGGAGCAACCTTCTCAGAAAGGACGAGGACACTCTGCTCCTGTGAAGGCTGGCAGAGTGTTCTTATGTTGCTCTGTGGAGATTGCTCGAGGTGATTCCTCTTCCTAGTGGAGGGGAGATTTTCTGTCGGTAAATCAGGGTTTATTGTGCTAAAAGGTATTGTGCTAAAAAGGAGTCTGGCTCTATCTGGCACATTCCTCGGGATTGTTATTGTTGGTAAAAAGGTGAAAGAAGAGCTTTTTGTACTTTGTGACCAGGTTGTTTGGAAGAAGGTGACAATGAAATCACGTTTAATGGAACCAAATAGAACATTAATTATGTGAAAAGCAGGTGAATTGAGGAGATCTGTTTTCTGCAGATACTTGGGGAGACTCAAGTCACTTTCTGTCTGCAGACACACTGTCGTTCGCATCCCTTGAATCTTTTATTTGGGATGAGCTATAATGGACCTGGAATCTAGAGAGTGTATTTCCCTCATTGCTGAGGCATCTGTCATGTTGTGCCATGTGACTTCACGTTGTTCAAATGACATCGCAGGAGATAACAGTGCAATGCAAAGCCAAGTGTGATAAATATGACATGGCATGTCCAAAACAATACTTGCTTTTAGTAGATCAGTTATCCTTTAAAAGCTGGTATTTAGGTTTGTCCTTAGATAATTTAATAGCTCCTGTCTCTGGTAGGAATGATGTCAGCCTGAGTTACCATTTCTGATGAACAGCGATGATGGGACAAGATGGCATGAAAAGGATGAAAGAACAGCAGACTCCGGGTGCGCATCCCAGAGCTCTTTTCCAAGTACCTATTCAAGGTGAGGTTCATGGGGCTGAGCACGATAATGATGTGAGAAAGAGTCGAACGGGATCTGTCATGGGCCAGCTGGCCTCAGTGATAGTATTTGCCCACCGCAGCGCTCTTGATTTTTCTCTATCTTTTTCATCCTCAGGTCACCACTAGCATGTCTGTGTTAAGGTAGTGGAAGAAGAAGGAAAGAAAAACAAACCCCCAAACATATGGTCAGGTGTGTGAATTGGGTAAATGAGGAACTGTTGAAATCAAATTATTAAAAAACAAACTGGAACTTAAACCTTGACCAGCCACTTTGTCATGAAAACTGCATCTGGTGTGACCTGGCAGAGCTCTGGGGAGAAGCCAGTCCCTCAGCCCTTCAGGAGAGCCGGGGTCGGAAAGCCTCCAAAATTAGGGGTGCATCCTGGGCCTCCATAGTTACTTCCTCTTCACAGAGGAAAAAAAAAACCCTGTTTATTCTTGTACATGAAAAACAGAAATCTAGGCTGGAAGGATCTTGGGTATTTGACAGTATCTTCTCTCCTTCTCTCTTGTTCTCTCTCTCTCTCTTCCCCCCCTGCCCCTGCTCCCCTTGCTGTTGTATATATGCCCTATGCATACTGCTAACTGTCTGTTCTTGATAATAATTATTTTCAGCAACTGAAAACACTTATTAACTTCGTTATAAAAAAAGTTGCATATTTTTCAGAGCCCTTGTTAAGGTTAGAATCAAAAAAGAAGGTTAAATCAGGTACCAAGCATCCACAGTGCGTAGTATTAATACCTTATTTATTATTGCACAACTATTAAGTGTTTTTATTCAGAAGTATCGAATAAGCAGAAAGTCATCTACATAGGACACAGCTAAAATGTCAGGCTGCAAATTAGTTTGTTTATGCAGCAAGCACCGAGGATTTTAGACCCGCTCTCTTGTGTGCTGTCATGCTCTAGGTTACAGGCCGTGAACCTACATTCAAATCAAAGCCATGAGCAGGGTGAACTTGGTTTTTAACCTGAGCACAGTTCACCAAGAGTTATTTACATGTATTGGCTGCAGAACTGCATCTGTGATGCTGTTCAGTGTTTCAGACGACCCCTTGCTTGTGCCCTGCAGCGGCCTGTAACTCACCCCGGTGCTGCATACCTCCTCCAGCTGTCATCTGAGAGTTTCCCATTTGTCCTGCTTTTGGCTGGGATAGAGTTAATTTTCTTCCTAGTAGCAGGCATAGTGCTGTGGTTTGGATTTAGTAGGAGAAGAATGTTGATAACACACTGATGTTGATAACACACAATTAGTTGTTGCCAAGTACTGCTTATGCTAGTCAAGGACTTTTCAGCTTCCCATGCTCTGCCAGGTGCACAAGAAACTGGGAGGGGGCACAGCCAGGACAGTTGATCCAAACTGCCCAAAGGGCTATTCCAGACCATATGACATCATGCTCAGTATATAAACTGGGGGGGGTTGGCCGGGGAGCAGCGATCGCTGCTCGGGAACTGTCTGGGTATCACTCGGCGGGTGGTGAGCAATTGCATTGTGCATCACTTGCTTTGTATATTATTATTGTTATTATCATTATTATATTGTTATTATTATCATTTCTATTTTACTTTATTTCAATTATTAAACTGTTCTTATCTCAACCCAGGAGTGTTTCTCACTCTTACTCCTCCGATTCTCTCCCCGATCTGATCGGGGTAGGGGGAGTGAGCGAGCGGCTGCATGGTGCTTAGTTGCTGGCTGGGGCTAAACCATGACACCATTGCCTATTCCAGATGCACTGAGGGGCTGCTGCAGCTGTGAAGAGGGTGTATGTCTTTCCCTGAAAAGATTTTATTTTTGTTTTAGGTCATGGATCTTTAACAACTAAGGCCTGACTCTGTCCACAGGCTCCAGGCTGTGTTGCCAGGCTTTCTGGAGATCTCTCGGATGGTAACCGCAATTCAGGATTGCAGCCACTTAGAGGTTACTCCTGCTGTGAGAAAGGATGGTGAAGCGGTTGCACTGGGTGCACTCTGCCACTAATGATCCTTTGCCGAAGCCTGTTTTGTTTTGCCATGTCGAATGTGTTTGAACAAGATTGTGGAAGAATTTTCTGTTCTCTGGGTGGCTGCAGAGGCGGTGTGGCAGAGAAGCTGGTGGGATAGCCTTCTACCAGGCTGGCCTCTTGTTGTGTGTCAAATCTGGTTGGTGTTCCCGAGCAGATCAGCCCTGAGATCTCTCCTCATGCTGCCAATACAAAGATCAATTAGTCCCTGTCATGCAGGGTACTCTAAGGAGGAGACCAGTGCACTACAAACTGGTCTGGACCTGCAGAGCCATTTCGTGTCTATCACCAAGGAACTATCAAAGAGTAATGACCTTGTCGCTAGTATGCAACTGAGATGGATGTGAAGCGATGACCCAGATGTGTAAGACTCCATCCCATAATTACTCCTCCAAACCAACCAGCTGCTATGCCATTGCTTTTCAACTGGCTCTCGCCCCGACTGCATACCCACATGGTGCTGCTTGAATAATTTCACAAAAATTTCTCATAAGTGGCATATAAATCAGTGGCAACTGTACCTATTCCCGTCTGCACAATGCCAGCTGTAGGCAGGTCTCCAGGTCCCATGGCTTCCCCTGTGAATGGAGATTCATCTCTTCTGCTCTTCATCACTTAGAAGAGGAGGATGGGGGGAGCTCGCAGATTTAGGGCACAGGAGGAGTACTTACAGTTTTCCTCAGCGTAGGATTTTTTGGTAGTGCAGACCTATTAAAGGGACAACATCCCTCCAAAAAAAAAAAACCCAAACCCAAAGCATTTTCCCCTCCAAATCTTCTGACAGCATTGCAGATTGCTGAAAGAAGGGTTGAGAAAATTAATCTTCATCTGGGGAGGTGTATTGGGTTTGTGTGGCAAGGTTTTGGTAGTGGGGGGCTACAGGGGTAGCTTCTGTGAGAAGCTTCTCCCATGTCCCACAGAGCCAATGCCAGTTGGCTCCAAGATGGAGCCACCACTGGCCAGGGCTGAGCCCATCAGCAATGGTGGTAGCCCCTCTGTGATAGCGTATTTAAGAAGTGTGGGGGGGCGGGGGGACGACGGACACACACACAACACTGTGCGCAATTGCAGCTGGAGAGAGGAGTGAGAATACTTGAGAGGAACCACTCTGCAGACACCAAAGTCAGTGAAGGAGGGGGAGGAGGTGCTCCAGGCACCAGAGCAGAGATTCCCCTGCAGCCCATGGTGAAGACCATGGTGAGGCAGGCTGTGCCCCTGCAGCCCATGGAGGTCCACGGTGGAGCAGATATCCACCTGCAGCCCGTGGAGGACCCCATGCCAGAGCAGGTGGATGTGCCCGAAGGAGGCTGTGACCCCGTGGGAAGCCCACGCTGGAGCAGGCTCCTGGCAGGACCTGTGGCCCCGTGGAGAGAGAGGAGCCCAGGCTGGAGCAGGTTTGCTGGCAGGGCTTGTGACCCCGTGGGGGACTCACGCTGGAGCAGTCTGCTCCTGAGGGACTGCACTTTGTGGAAGGGACCCACGCTGGAGCAGTTCATGAAGAACTGCAGCCCGTGGGAAGGACTCATGCTGGTGAAGTTTGTGGAGGACTGTCTCCCGTGGGAGGGACCCCACACTGGAGCAGGGGAAGAGTGTGAGGAGTCCTCCCCTGAGGAGGAAGAAGCAGTAGAGACAGCGTGTGATGAACTGACTGCAACCCCCATTCCCTGTCCCCCAGCGCTGCTCGGGGGGAGGAGGTAGAGAAAATTGGGAGTGAAGTTGAGCTTGGGAAGAAGGAAGGGGTGGGGGGAAGGTGTTTTAAGATCTAGTTTTTATTTCTCATTACCCTACTCTGATTTGATTGGCAGTAAATTAAACTGATTTCCCCAAGTTGAGTCTGTTTTGCCCGTGACAGTAATTGGTGAGTGACCTCTCCCTGCCCTTAGCTTGACCCACGAGCCTTTCGTTATATTTTCTCTCCCCCATCCATCTGAGGAGGGGAGTGACAGAGCAGCTTTGGTGGGCACCTGGTGTCCAGCCAGGGCCAACCCACCACAGAAGGGCTTTTTCTCCTAACTTGCTTTCTCCACAGAATCTCTCTTTCCAGCTTCTTCGTTGCTTGCCAGGAGCAGTAGCCACAAATCCAGTATTGAATGGGAGCAAAGAAGACTATGGAAGGGGAAAGTTGTGATTGACGAAATGGAGCATCAGGATTTTGGTTTTTTTCTCCAGATAAACTCCCTTTTATAGAACCTATAGGGCCAAAAAAAAAAAAAAAAAAAAAATTCAATTGCCGTTGTGCTTTAGTAAAGTGTATCCTAAAAAGTAGTACATTTAAAAGAACAAAAAAAGCCTGGTTTAGCCTGACTGCTAAACGTTTGCCCAACCTCAGAGCTTCACTAATAACTCTGCTGTGTTTCCTAGCACTAGGCATCATAGCAACTATTCTGCAGTATATTGCTTTACAGTGCTACAGCGGGGTTTTTTGTTTGTTTGTTTCTGAATGATCTCTAGGCATCTGAGGATACCCCAGTGGTTTAAGGCAGCAAGATGCTCTAGTGTTATTCTTGATGCTATTTAGCTTTTAACCCTCATGCACAGAAAGCAGAAAAAGCTGGCTGTTGTAAATTAGCTGCATGTAACTCTGAGAACTAATATGAATGGAAATACTGGCTTCTTTAGCTGACTTGTGATGAAAAATATCATTCAAGGGACTCAGAAAAATATCTTCTGCTCTTGGACAACAACCAGCTGAAAGGTTTAGCTGAAAGCTAAATTCTGCATTAAAACCTAGCACTCTTTCCATCTTCTCTTTCTCTTTTTTTTTTTTTTTTAAATGCTGGTAAACATTTTCTCCCTGTTTATTGTCATGTTGGTCCACAGTTTTGTGCAGTGCAGCAGCATGTAATTCAAGGTAGCACAATCTAAAGAAGCAGTGTGCTTTAAAGCTGTATATTTTCCCAGATTCAACATTATTGGGCCAAACAGCAGGTCTGCACCTTCTGTGGCTTTAGTGAGGTTCAAGAGGACCAGGCAGACAGAGCATAGTATCGCTCTCCACCTGAATCCTCTCTATGTCATTTGCCATATCTGCATTCGTGAGAATCCTGCATCCATGAGAGCTCTCCATCTTGAGATGTAAGCCTGTGGGTGTTAATAAAAATGAAGTGGTTTTAGGGGAAAAAAGCACACAAAAAAAGCTTCTGGCCAAGTTGCACTCAAGGTATTTGCCATAGGAATGATGCAGGATGTTTGTGATGAGTTGAGAAGTTAAGATCCAGACTAAAGAGAAAATAATCAAATTTTCTGCACCAGATACCTCCAGCAAATATTTCCACATCTTCTCCAGGTACTAAATATGGTAATATTTAAAGAATTAAGAGCTGAATGTAGGAGCATATGAAATGTCAGGTTGTAGGAGGTTAAAGAAGTCTTTTGAAGTCCAACTTCCCGAATAATTTTCCTCTTGCAAAAATTTGATTGCCTTTTGACTAACCCTGTTTAGAATGCATTTACTGATCGTTATCTTTTGGGCTTACATCCTGTAATGAAATCTTCCCCACCGTCATTCAGAGCGCGGTCCTTCCGGAGCTGGCGGGCTCGTCCGTGGCTGTGGCTGGCTTGCTGGGGTGGTATCGCAGAGCCATCTCACCCTCCTTTCCTGACACCAGCCGCTTCCCCTTCCTCTCCTGCTTTTAAAGGACAACCAAAGAGTTTCAAGTGTTGAAATCCCTGTCACACTGAAATTGCTCTCGACTGGCTGATTTCCTTTGCCTTACAACTCGTAATTAATTAGGAAAAGGTTAATTCCGCACCTTCCAGTACCTTTTCTCCAATATTATTCAGACTATGGTTATCTTTCCCTGTGTCCCTCTTTCCTCTGTCTCTCCCGTAAAAATGGCTTTTCAGGATTAGTTGGTTTCTGATCTCAGTATTTTTCTCTGTTGCCTTGTACATCTCTATTTAAAAGCATATTATCAGTGTCAGTTCATGTGACATCCATGTAATTATTTTTCAGGTTTGAAGGGTTTTTGCTTTTAAAGGGCAAGCAACAGCTTTTGGCAGTCTTTCCAAGTGCATTAAAACGCGTGGGAATTTCCAGGCACAGCAGGAGGAGAGGTTTCACCATCAGCAGTGCGGAGCGTCTAGAAGAGCTAGCTGGTGTCCCTTGACACTTCCTTTGTGGAGGATGATGGTTGTCTGCAGAGGCTTTTCAGAGCCTAATTTTAAGAGCATTTTAAAGAAATCTCTCCTTTGGTTATAAAGAGACACTGCCCAGGTAAGGATGGATGACTGAAATCTATTGTGTGTGCCCTTCTAAGAAAATTCAAGGCAAGAAAATAAAGTTTTAGAAAATGTCAAAACCCTTTTCAAAGTATTTGTTTATTTCTGGATTCAGGGTTTTGTTTTCTCATCAAAAGTATTAATCAAATTCAGCATGGCTTCACCAGTCGACCAGGTCAGTCTTAGTTGTCACCAAAGGTTATTCAGTGTCCCCAGATTCTGCTGGGTATGTCCAGCAAAGTCAGGGGCCATGATGTGTTCTTCTTTTACAGATCCTTGCCCTACAGTAGCTTAATTTTCTGTGTGCCAGGAGTGCCAGGGAGCGGTGTGGTGCAGCCAGTAAGTGGTGCTCAGTTAGGGGCAAGCCACCAGCTCCTGGCTGATAGCCAGCGCATCATTGCAGCTTGCTCTCAAGAAAGATCTTCTGGTGTGGGATATTTGCTCTTTGTGACTGCTGCTCAGTGAGCCGGTGCCTTTCGGATGTTCCCTTCAGGGAATGACTACAAAAAGTGGTACAGGGGCAGGGATAACCCATGTTTGAGACTCTTCTGATGGGACCAGAGATTTAGTATGGGATGGTATTTCTTAGTTTGGTGAAGGACAGTGTTGTGTAACATTGTTGGTATTGTTACTCCACCATGCTATGATTAACATGTTTTGTCATCCGAGAATGTCAATATGCCCAGAAAAAAAAATCTCATGTAGAAACACTAAAAAAAGTATATAGAGCAGCCAAAGGTACAGGGATATGGAAGGGCAGGCCAAGCCAACGAGAGGACAATATCTAGCACTTGTTGGGGCTTTATGGGTCCTAGTACTTCATGGGGAGGCAATACTGTTTTCACTGATGTGGATGAATATTGGTGAGGCCCTGGCAATGTAATGTAGGGCACCTACACAATAGGCAATATACAAATATATCCTGCATCCATTGAACCGACCTTTAATATTCTCACAATCATCTGGTGTGTAAAGCACACGAAGCTCCATCAACCTTCTAGTCCCTTGAGTTCTCACAAGAGTGAGATAAGGACATGGTCAACAGGTTCCTTCACTGTCTTTCTATTTTTGATAGGAGAGGCTTGGAAGTACTTGAGCTGTGCTGCTGAACTCCTGTTTTTTGAGACATCTTAGTATTTCTTAGCATGCTGGTTTTTTGCTTACTTTATTCAAGTACTAATTACAGTAAAATTAATATAGATCAATTTTTATACTGAACAAGCATACACCAACATTTGTGAAGACATACTGCCAAGTGACTTTACAGCCATCCTTGATGGAGGACAGGTGTACAAGGAAGAGGATTGGGAAGGGCTCTAGGGAAAGCCTTGAGTCTGAAATTTGTACTAGTTAGACAGGGAGAAGCAAGAGAACTATTGGCAGGAGCAGCAGGTGCAGAAGGGAGAAGTTCCCTCTCTAGTGAATCCCTGGTTACAGGTGACCAGAAGTCAGGAGGACATGGGAGAACCAGAGGGGGAAGACAAGGTCCCTGCACTTGCTGTTACTGCTCAAAGCAGCAGTGGGTCATTCACCACAGCATCTCCCCACCCTGAAGACCCCAGGCTGCCTTTCCCCAGCATCAACCCAGTAGCATTGGTGGAAGAGGGCCTGCCGGTGACTGCTAGAAGCCAGCAGCAGTAAGTGTTCCTCAGGGGAGCCCTGGTGAGGGACCCAACATGCTTACCTGCTATTGACCGAAGTCAGAGGCAAGGCGCTGGGCTGGCTGGACCTTTGGTATGCCCTGGCTGGGGTGGGTCCTGTGTTCTCCGTGGAGCCTCTGGCATAGCAGCTGTGACTGCCTCAGCAGGTGACGTCAGGATGAGGCAATTCAGTTCCCTGGGGGAGACATGACAACAGTGATTTGTAGCCAGGCTTTTAAGTGCCATTTGGTAGAACAAATGCATTTAGAAAATAATATTGTTGGAACAACAGAGCTGTATATGTTGTATTGTCCTCTGAGGATCGTCTTTCTCCCAGCTTTGAGGAGAGCAGGGCCAGCTCATCAGGCTGTCCTGTGGGCATGACCCCAGCCCCGCATACCTCTCTGAGCAGCCCATCCTGAATGTCACTCACCCTCTTCTGAAATGACTTCTTCACTCCCAGGCCTTGGTTTTTGACCTTCAGGCTTCCACCTCCAGCACAACAACACTTGTCAGCTTCTTGGGCACAGGTTGTAGACAACTCCAAACTGAAAGGTTTCCTACTTGTCTTTTGAGCTTGTGTCAGGCTGTACTTCAGGTCAGGGCTAGGCTCCGGCAAGTGCAGCATGGGAAAATCAAACAATTGCTGGTGTTTGCAGAGACCATGGGTGGTGATGGGCAGACTCTTCAGGAGTGGTCCTACACAAGCCTGAAAGACAAGGGGACAAAATTAGCCTTCAAGGGGGTTAATTTATTGAGGTTATTTTCAACCAACTTCACCATTTTCTCACTTTCTTCATGCTACTTGTGGTTTTAATGCTGTCTGCAGGCACAGGGAGAATCGCCCAGGAGGAGAGGGGGTATGAAATAGGGGGGAATGGGGTGATTTGAGACCTCTAGCCTTTGGTGGTGGAGGGGACAGGGGTCAGTGTATGTGAGTTATGAAAAAGCACTGCAGGTAAGCATTGCACACGCTTGCCCTCCTGACCATGCTGTTCTTCTGTGCAGGTTTCTTCCACAGCAGCTTTTGTGACGACCGCTAGTGTTGTTTTTAATATCGGCGGGATCTCTGTCATTGTGACAGTCCCGCATGGGCCCAGCTCCTCTAAATTGCCGGGGCAGGCTGGCCCCCCGCTGGCCTGGCGAGCTCCATCAGCGTAATTGGGGCTCCCGGCAGGGCTCTGCCGCGTGGAGCAGCTGGTGCAACCGGGGCACCCTCGGCAGCAATTGCTGCTCTTAATGAGTTTGTTGCTGTTTCATTAATGAGTGAGTGGCTGGGATTTCATTTTCCCCCTCTACTGGTTTTCCAGACCCCTTCTTGAGAAAGCAGACCCAATTCAGATGAAAGCAATACTACGGTATTCTAGATAAAATTACTTCAATTTTTTTTATTTTTAATTTCCTTTTAACCAGAGCAGAGTCTCTGAAGGCATCAAAATTGATATTTTTTTTGCATATACAGTGCTACTGCATTTGAAACTCTTTGCCCTTATTAACTAACATAGACATTTCCCTAAAAGATATTGCTATTCCTGGCTGAGTAGCATCACATATTGCCAGGGAGAATTAGGATTTTGAGGAGGAGAGGGCTTTATGTTACCAAAACCTGACAAACACACACAAAACCTACCACCTGAACCACGCGTGTTTCTTTGAATGCATTTTCCGTAGATTTCTGCAAGGTCTTTTGTGAAGGGAGCAGCAGCCAGAGGCCAGCTTCATGTACCACAAATGTCAGTGAGTGAACGAACTGCAGCAAAATATTTCCCTCTTTGGAAAGTGGGACGCTTTCCTCCCCAGCCCTGGAGAAGCACACACCGACACAGTCAAGATAGGGACGAGCAAACTGCTGAGCTGGTCTGCAGAGCAAGGACTCAACCTGCAGTCCAAGAGAGCCCAGGGTCTGGCGGGCTGGAGGATTAGCCTGCTTATCTCGTTTTCTGGCTTTCAGTTAGGATTTAGTTAAGAATTTCCTGCATCTGCATCAGCAAGAAGAAATGGCTGTTCCCGGGATTCGGAAAGGTCAGCAATAGGCCAAAGGTTTTTAAGCACACAGTTTGACACTTTTAACGTGTTGGAAATGCATAGGCTGGAGTCAAATCCTGAAAGTAGGTCCTTGGCATCAGAAAAGTATGGGAGAAACTTCTAGCTAGGACTGCCTGACTCTATATATGTGCATTTGTAAGCAGCGGGAGGTGTATGCGTGCTATTTTGTGCCGGCTGTTCGTTCCTCCATGCCAAACCCACCCCGTTTGCTGCTCCCTTTCAAACCAGCAGCAAAACTCCCATGGGCTCAGGTGCCGTGGGGTCTTGCTGGGTACATGGCATTTGGGAGACCATCCTCCTGGGCTGGAGCTCCCCTTGCCATGATGCCGCTGGCTGCCAGGGCAGCCCCTGGCTCCCAACCCTGGCGAGGGCTGCAGGAGCACACCCTGCTGCCCCTCTGGCAGCACCCCATCTCTGTGAAGGAGGGGGTTCAGCCGGCTGCATTCACTCACAGCCCCCTGAGTTTTTCAACCCCAGCTGCGCTTTGCCCACCAGCAGGCATCTGGTAGGTGCCTGCTTTGAAGTGTTACTCTTCTGCAGGCAGAACAAGCCCCTCAGATTAATGGTCTGCCTAAAAGCTAAAAAGAAAAAAAAAGAAAAAAAAAAGAAATAATTTAAAACATCACATTAAAATGCCACTCCACATCTGAAAGGATCCATTAAAACTTTTATAGAGCTTTTTACATTTGTTTCCCCTGTTTTACATTTTGTTCTGGATTCAGGCGCTCCTCTCTTATAATTCTCCTTTGTAATAAACATTTTCACCTTGGATGGTTCTGCGCTAACAGGGGCTATTTGCTGTGCAGAAGGAAACATGGGGCTTTTGCCTAGAATAGAGCTTTTCTTTCTGAAACCAATCATTTGCAGGGATCCAGCCTAGGCGGGAGCCACGGGCACCGTGGGCTCTCCCCAGGAGGTGGTCCTGCACCATCATTCTGAGAGATTTCATGGGTTTTTGAGGGACTCAGAGAAGTGCATCTAGGCTTCACGCTCCTGTTTTCTGCCTCCAGCTCCTTCACCAAAAGCCCGGTGGTGGCAGGGGCGGAGGGAAGGGCTGGCGCTGGGAAAGCTGCAGCATCCCGTGGCCAGGGCTGTTTCCCTCTCCCCCATTCCACCACGCCGCTCCTGGTCCTGCTGCCTCTGCGCATGTCCCCACTGCTCTGCCTTTCTCCACCTCCCAGTCCTCACACGTGTTCTTACTTTTCATGGTCTTTCCATTAAAAAAGATTAATTATAAAGTCCACTGTGGGTGAGAGAAGGAAAAGCCTCTAAGGTTCAGCAGGAATTGGGCAGTTGCCTCCCTCCTCCTGCAGACCATGGGCAGGGAGAGGGTCACCAGGCAGTGACTCAAGCAAGCCTCTGAAGCTCGATGAATTACTGCAGAGTAAAAGCTGCATAACCTGCTCTGTCTGGCCATCTTGTCCTTGGTCCAGGCCTGGGTTTGCATTACTCTGCTCAAAGGTGTTCCTTTTTATTAAAAAAAAAAAAAAAAAAAAAAAAAAAAAAAAAAAAATATAAATACCCTTCACCTGTTCAGCATTTTTTTTTTTAAAAGATTTTAACTCACAAGTATTGGAAGAGTATCACACAAGCCCTGCTGCCTGCGGTGGAAGTCTGGGAGCAGTGGGACGTGTCCTGCATCCCTCTCAGCTCGTCCCCTCCGGTGGGGTGGGGGGGGGGGTGGGGGGGGGTGCTCGCCCACCCGCCCGCCTGCTTGGGGAGCGAGAGGCAATCTGCTGCTGGTGCAGCTTTAACCCCGGGCCTCTCTAAATGAAACCCGCTCATCATGGCACATTGTGCATGGGGGATTGGTGATGCCAACTGTTACGTTGTTGCTTTGAAAATAATTTTGTTTAAGATCTCAAATTTAGACTGGAGTCAAGTGTCCTGATAGGAAAATGCCATCAGCTTACCCAGTTAGGCACAAGTGACCCAAGGGAACGTGTTGTGCCATGTATTACCGCTTCCTTGCCTTGCCTTTTCCTTCTTCTTGTGCGTACATGCTATTGCAGAGCCCATCAGAAATCCTACTCAGTGCTCACCTGTGGTTCCCGACTATGAGAATTGACAGTGCATTATTTCATCCTTCCCCTTGTCTTTAGTCCCTTGCTCTACCCCTTAAACTGATATGTGTTTCTGAGAGTTAAATATTTGCAGTGAAGCCTCTGTCTGTGGATCAGTACACTGGGTACCGTATGGCTGCCTGGATGGGCATTTCTCAGGAGCAGTAAAGGTTTAACACCAGCATTGCCGGGGCGGTGCTGCCCTGCAGTGCTGCTCCTTGCGCGGCTCCTCTTCTTGCTGCATTGCCTTGCTGCTCTATGCGCTGCTGGGCTTTCCTGCCCGTTCTCTGGCTGCTTGGCATCGGTACACCTGAGCATTGCAAACCAAGGGCTGACTTCAGGAACGCAAATAATGTCCCCTGTGCACCCACACCATGTCTCTAAAAACCTTTTCATCTTGTTCCTTGTTGCCCTGGAGGATAATTACTTCAAAAAGCAGCCCCGTTGCCTGGTATTTCAGTTTATCTCATTACTATTGTGTTTGCCAAGCCAGCCAGCTTTGCCAAAAACAGAATCAAGGTTGCTGGCAGTGCTGGCTGGCTCGCATGTTCACCCTCTCTGCTGGCTGAGATGCTAATTTTCCCTTGATTGCAAACCCTGTATTCATCTTCTGTGTATTAGCTGTGCCTACAGATACAGCATAATGGCTTTAAAACCCGGGCCTGAGCCTGCTGGCCCCTCTCCACGGGCCGCCAAAGGCAGGGCTAATGGATGCTGTTAGAATATTTACTTGCCACTTTTTTGGCCAAGGGGAGCAGCTGGCTGGCACCCGTGGTTGGCAAAGGGCAGGCAGGAGCATCACGTCAGAGAGCTGCTTGGCAGGCAGCATGCTGATGGGGGTGGAGCTGGAGGAGGAGATGTGGATGGACAGACGGACGGACAGGCGCAGGGGTATATGCACCATTGCAGAGGTCATTTGTCGCAGTGCTGGCTAGTTGCAAGAATAGAGATGAGAGCTGACAGCTTCTGGCTGTAGGGGCTTCCCCGGGCTTCAGAAAGACTGGAACAGCCTCAGGATACCCTCAGGACGGTCTTAATATAATCTGATTTTCCCCTTCTAATCTTGGGTTGATTGCAACAAACTCTGTGTAAATTTTTTAAAAGTCTTCAGTGCAAAATGCTGAGCTAGCAGTAGTGTAGTTACAGCCTGAACAGGCATTCATGTTCACGTTGACTTGCGTTGGCATTGCCATCACGGTCAGAACAGGGCACCAAGCTTTGGATTGCTGCTAAAAATTGGTTTAATGGCCAAGGATTATTGTGTTATTTTTAAGATTCCCTAAAACTGGACAACACCCAACCCCCTCACAAAAAGAAAAAAATCAGCAAAGTCTCAAGCTATTAACCCAGGGCTGAGCAGCACTTGCAGAGAGGGATGACATGGGGTGGACAGCCACATCCCTGAGTTTTACATTGCTGTTTAGGATAAACCTGCCGTAAGTGATGCTATGGCTGTTGCTAAGCAACAAGTGATGATTGCTGTAGCCAATATGCCCCTCTTAAAGGTACATTTGCAAAGAGTAATCTTTTGTGTGCATGAAATTAATTTGCAGATGTATGGATTTATATTAGTTAATGGCAATAAACTTTGGAAATGCTTCAGTGTGGTGTTAAAATGGAATACAATGTGGCATGAGGATATTGTGTAGCGAAAACATTAAGCCCTCCCCTTTAATTAATTGGAACTTAAAGCTGGGATATCTTGCTCACCAAAATAAATTAACAGTAAATCAGGTTACAGAATAAATTAACAAATTAAATCGGGTTACTTGGAAAGTTTAAAAGAAAGAGCGCCTGTGAGCTGCCTGAATTGCAAATACAGTTAGAAAGTCTTGAGCTGGAAGGGAAGGCTCACATAGAAAAGTGTAACTGTTGGGCTCTGCTTAGAAGTGACTGATTCTCGGTCTTTAGCATCCAAGACTGGACCTGCTCTAAACATGGATTAAAACTCAGCCATGGTGTACTGCCCACTGAAGTCGAAGCAGCCACACCACAGAAGAGACTTTGGCTGCTTGTTTTCTTCTGGTTTTGTGAATAGCTGCCATAGGTTTGCAGAGGATAATACTCCTTTCACAGGGCATCATAAATCTCCCTTTAATTTTTTTTAAAGCTTCTTTTCCTTCTCTTGCTTTTCTCCACCAGCAAGGACTCCACTTTGTCTCCTGTGCTTGCAGAAGGTGCTCCCACTCCTCACTTGCTCCCCAGCATGGTACCCCCGGTCCAACCTGCGGAAGCAGTGGATCTCATCACCCATTAACCTTGACCGACACGGTGGCTTTGGAGAAGCGTGGAACCATTGGCAGGCCAGTGCTGCTGGGTCTTAGGGTCCCTAGGAGGGACTGGCGTGATGATTCTGCCATGCTGCAAAACTTCCCTGCGCCCCTTTGGTCACCCTGGGCTCGCATTGCTGCTGTGGCACAGCTGGAGAAACACTCATGTGCTGGCAGCAGGAAGAAGGGGAACCGTGGCAAGGTATTTTAACAGTGTTACTTTCAGGTGGTTGCTACATCTTTTCTAATTAAAATAAAATCATCTTAGGACTCCTGAAATGAATATTTGGTATAATAGATTCAGAAAGTGATGAAAATGTTTTCATTAAATAGTGAGAGAGGGAGAGAGACCCTGCAAGGCATAGCATTTTATCTCAACTCTCTAATAACATTAATAAACTCTTTAATCTTTGTCACGTTTATGACTTAATGGCAATCCTTAAAGACATGACAGACAAGTAAGAGCTGCCAGTTTCCTTTAACCTATGAACATTCATATTCTTCACAGGATTTTGATTAAGTGGAAAATTCCTCTGCGACCGGCTTTATTCCCCGTGTAAAGCTGCGCTCCACAGTCGGCGTGAGTGGCGGAGGATGCTCAGCCCTGGCCGGGATCCGGTGGTGCCAGGGGATGGTGGTGGCATCTCCCTCCTCCGTGGCCAGGAGCTAGGTGGGTGCTTGCGCCATCCCCACCACCAGCTGGGGGTATTTAGTGTCGGCCCCAGTGTGACCAGCCTGTGCCATTTCCCTTGTCCCACTTGTGCTGCCGGGTACGGACCTGACCCTGCTGACGGGCTTCGCTTTGTCCGTCACCTGGGGCACTTCATCCCGCCTTTCTGTGAAAAGTGTGTTTAAAGTGGTTGATGGCAAGCTTTATGTTGTGTTCTCCACTTTCTCTGGGCTACAGAGCACTGGATAATACCCACCCATGGCTCTGTGGTGGTCTGTAATTTCAAACACTTAATATTTGCTAAGCAGCAGCATTAGAAGAGTGTCCTTTGGTTGCGTGGTCAAGCACGCCAGTTGCGGATGCCAGACTGAGAGTTGCCAAGCCCAAACTTCGCTCTCCTCCTATATGCTGTTGTCCTGTGGTCCGAAAAAAGCAGGCGTCCAGGGGAAAAATAGTATGTGATCATGTAATTAGGGGGCTGCACGACAAGACAGGCACAGCTAGGAGCTGAACCCAGCCTTTGTATTTTCTTTCTTTTTTTGTTTAATTTTTTTTCAGACTCCCAGCAATCTGGCATGTTCTAATCTTCGAGTCCTTGACTATAAAACCTAATTAATGCTCTTTTAATCCAGGGTTTTTTGCATTTAATCTCCCAGGGCTTTTTATTTTAATGTTACATGCAAGTGCAGCCTTTTTTCCTCTATTGACGGGGTTTGGACCCAGAATATTCATTACTGCAGCCGCCATCCTAGCGTTTCCCAGTTGGAAGCAGAAGATTGCTCCACTGACAGGGTAAGTCCAGAACATGGTTGCCAGTGGCAGCTTGGCCCTTTCGGTCCCCGTGGTACCCCCTGGGTACTCTGCGCCCCGGGGTGGCCGCATCCCTTCCCTGCCTGACGTGGGGGTGCGGGGGCATCTAGTGTGCCCAAACAGAAAGAACTCCACATGGTACAGATGGTATTTCATACGGATTTGGTTTGGTATCATCTGCTGCAAAAACAAATACCAGCTTGATAACTTTACTGTTGTAAATGATAAGCTGAAACCTCTGTGGTTGTTTTTCAGTCAAATGCCAGTAACAAAATGAAAAATCACCATTAACCCCTCCTTTATTTGCGTAGTTCTGAAGCTGTCAAAAAAAGACAATATTCATGTAGCATAAGGAGAATTTTTAAATAGAAGCATTGCATTTTAAAGCCCTAATAAAGATAAAAGCAAAATAAACATGGAAATTTGAATTTCGAGAATGAGGGAAGAAAGATTAGTCTGTGCTGGTGAAGTAATGAAGGTAGTGGCTGGTAACAATTTTTAATAGCACATTAATGCTGAATTACTTTGGAATTTCTGCAGGAGTCAAGATGACATCCACATAAACACCAAATGAATTCCAAATGATTGGTGTTATCATAAAGAGCACCAAATGAATTAATAATGATGGAACACTTAAACTAAAATGTTATTGTCTCTAATCTGTTGTCTCTTTTATGCACTGCTCAATTCATTTTTAGCCAACTATGACCCTTTCTTTCGTTTGTCTTTTAATTTAAAAATATATATATATATTTATTTGGGCATGAACGTTCTGCTCCCGTACCGTGTGAAGCAGGACTTGGACCAGTCTGTCTTCATAACAGTTTTGCGCTGGCATTGCAAAATTTAAGAGATAGATGGGAAGACATCTGGACGTGAGATGTATCGCTGGGAAAATGACTATGACTAATAAGAACCATAATAATAACGATTTTGCCTTGATGGTCCCACATGTGCAGAGACCTCAGGGCACCCTTAACAGTGTTTAATAAACTAAATGGCTCACTTTACAGCAACACAATATGTCTCCCCCTCCCACAGAGAAGCCCAACAGGAGAGGAAGCCTGAGCTCACAGTCTGTGTAACTCAGCCGAAAAAGATGAGTAAATCGGAGGCCGGGGCAGTGATGCCTCACGATGTGCCAGGGAGGAGCCAAGCACGAGCACTTGCGCCTACCCGTGTGGGGGCTCATACTCCTGCCAAATGTGGGCTCCTTGGGGTGGCGGGTGGGCACAGCCTGGGGAGGGGACACCACCAGCAGCAGCATCGCTTTCCCGGGGGCGGCGGTGCCCCGGGCCACGCCGGGTCCCTTCCCGGGGCCGGGCTGGGTGCGCTCGCTGACATATTAGCAGTCAAATGACATTTAGGGAGCACAAGTCTCACTCCCTCCTGCAGGCCAAGTAAATATCATTAGTAATGATATTAAATCTCAAATTGTGCTGCTGCACTATGGCAACCACTCAGCAAGCATTTGCTATTGCTGCTTGTTTCTAACAATTACTTTCACGGACTTTATTTCTTAGAAAACTATTACTGACCATAATTGTCTACATGGCATGCCATGAAAATAAAAAATAATAAAAAGAGAAAAGTCAGCCCAGCTTTCAGAGTGAGGTCTGGAGCTGGCAGGGTTTGTTTTTGTTAGGAAGGTGGCAGCACTGGGTGCTGCACTGGGGTGCCGGGCAGGGCAAAGCTTTTCTGGCCAGTTACCTGGGTGGCTTTAAAGCAGCACACGCTGTGAGGCAATCAGCTGGCTCTCCTGTACTTTATCTCTCACACAAATACATATATACACACACATATAAAAAAAAAAATATATTTTTTTAATATACATGTGTGTATATATTATCTATATATGTGTGTGTGTGTGTATATGTATATACATGTGTTTATATGTGTTTGTGTGTATATATATGTGCATGCGTGTGTATGTATATATATGTATATAGACACACAACACACCTCTTAGCTGTTGGCTTTTCTTCACTGCAGAAGTGTTCGCTGGGCTGTCGCAGGCTGCCAGTGGCAGTGGCAGGCTGCTGGCCCATCACACGTGCTTTGCTTCTGTGACAGAAGCAACATATAATTATATTACAAATTAACTTGCAAATGCTGGTAGAGATGTACTCCACAGGAAAAAAAAAAAATCTGTTTCATCTTCTCTTGTGTCTCGTAGCTGGTCTCTCCAGCACAGCCTGCATCTTCAGGATCCGTGCCCTGGGAGCACTAATCATTTTTATTAACCATTAAACAAGAAGATCCTTTTTATTTGAAAATGTAAAACATGCAGGAAGCACTAGCTATAGCCGCTAATTCAGGTCACATTAAACGGCTTTTCCTCACCTCTCAGCTCATCCCTGTTCTGCTGAAAGCTCCTCGCCGTAAAACCTGCCGCTGCCCCTCTTCCCAGTCAGGGGTGATGGTCTGTTGCGTGCATTTGCATTTAGAAGCCAGATTTTTATCCTGAATAATTACACTTCATTTCTGAGTGACCCGATGTAAAGCAAGCCCCTTTTAAAGTGTTGCTTCCGGCAAGTTTATGAGGCGTTACTACATTTTCTTAACATTTTTCACCTTCCAATCATTTTTATTTTGTGTTGGGGTGGCGACAGGTGAAGGTGCTGTGACCCCAGAAAAGCGAGCTGGAGGACGGCAGTGGCTGGGGTCACATCTGTGTCCGTGGGGCTCGGTCACCGGTGGGACGAAGCTCCGTTCCTGCCCCCCTTGCCCCTGGTGGGGAACAGCCACATGGGGCTGATGGCTCCCACGGCCCAGGGAAACTCAAACAGGAGAGGGACTGAAACCAAGGCTCCTACCTGGGGTCTGCTCTTCCGAAGCTGAGCAAAACGCGCCTCACGTTTTATTTACAAAGCCGTGGCTGATGCCACCTAGTTAGCATTATAGAACAGATTCCTCACGTGCTTTTTTTATTATGCAGCTTGGCGGCTGCTGTGTGAGACTGCGGAATATTTTACTGCTTTGTGGCTCGCATTCAATACGGCAAAAAAAGAACGAAAAGTTGACAAAAATCCTGCTTTTTTTTTTTTTTTAAACAGGTTTTCAACAGGCCTCCTGCTGCGTCAAAACTGTTAATTAAACTGAAACTAAAATAAATTAAGCCCACCTAATATGAAAAGCATTTGAAAGCAAAGCGTCAGCCTAAAGACTGGCTGGGTAGGAGCTGGTCGTGCCTGTGCCTTCTGCCCGCAGGTGCCGGCAGAGGTTGCTTTGGTGGCCCTGGCAGGGCGCAGTGTCTCGGGGCAAAAAATTAGACTTTTGGCACCTGTGGCAAAGAGAGCACAATTTAACAGCCAGGTTGTGGCCCATCCAGACCAAAACTATAGATAAAATATTATTATTATTAATAAAATGGCTCTAAAGACCTACTTGTAACTGCCAGCATATCTCCATCTACCTTTCAGTCCGCTGAGGTTACTGGTTGCCCACCGGCACCACCAACCGTGGGCATTCCCACCTCCAGCTTGCCTTAAGAACCTGCGGGTTTGTCTGTAAATACCTTGCAACTACCCTCCCCAGCCCCGCCGCCCGGCCACATACCTATAAATAAAAGAAAGGGCAGGCCTGGCCGAGGCGCAGTGCCTACTTTGATGTGCGGTAATGGACTTCGCTTTTAATTTGGGGTTGTAACTTCCATCCCGACGTAAAACTGGGAGCTGTGGAAAAGCTGCATGCATAATCAAGGGTGAAAGCAAGGATGTGGCACGAGATGCGTCTGATGTTGGATGGGAGGGAAGATAGCCTTTAATCATTTTGTTTTCAAAGAAGCTTTAGAGAGCTCTTTGAAGATGAGGCTGTTTGAGAGCTGCTTCGGGAAAATCGGAGGCAGCGATACACGGCGCCCACCTTCTGCTCGTGTCCACCCGCCCCCTTGGTTAACCTGTGCGTGGGACGTACAGATGCCCACGCATGCGTCCCTGCCTTCAGCACGCGGCCCTCCAGGCTGGCACCCAGTAAACTTCTGCAAAGCTGAGCAGATCTCGTGCTGCCCGGAGAGGTGAGACCTTGATGGCTACAGCAGCAAGGAAAAACTGCCCCAGTGTCTTTTCATTTGAGGTAATCACGGGTCCTCAGCGTGCGGAGGCAGGCAAGTAAAGGCACCAGTGGCTAGAATAGGATGTCCAGCCTCCCTTTAATAATAATAGTATTTTTGCAATGAGAATGTTCTGTAAATCAAGTCTTACTATCCTTGAATGAAAGGGAATGATAATGAACGTCTGATCATACTTTATTTTAAGGAAAAGCATCGTGATGGAGAGGCGTGGAAGCTGTGCCTGTCCTGTAGCGCAGCATTTTGGGCGGGGAGAAGGCGAGAGTCGTGTGTCACCCACCCGCTGCAGTCAGGCCGTATGGTACCTACACAGGTGGCTTCTTTATGGGCTGGGATCCAGCACAGCAGGCTTGTTTGCCTGCATCTGAAGGCACTGAGGGGTTGAACATCATCTGAATATCCCAGGCTGGGCAGGGTGGGTGAGCTCTGCTCACCAGCCCTCAGTGTGTGCCAGTAGCGCCTGGCTTTATTTTGAGGACTGAGGTCAGGACGCTGTTTTGTTAAATGCATCACATACAAAATAAACATGCGGCTTCTTGCTCCAAAAATGTTACAGGCTGAGAGGAAGAGCCTTGGGGAACGGGTGTGCCAGCAAGTCCTATTTTTACCAAGCAGCTTGGCCTTGGTAAAACAACAGCCAGGCCAGCAGGTGACCGCAGGCTGTTGGGACGTCAGTGGCGTGCGTTGCCCCCAGGCAATCACACTGAGCGTGGTATTACTGGTCTTGTCAGTGGTTTTGTACGTCTAGGTCTTCTCTCGTCTCGTTTGTAAAGTGTGTGTGCTGGTATTTGAGGTTATTTACAGATGCCACTGTGCCATGACAAAAAAAGCCTATGAAACAGCCAAAATGAATTAATTACTGCCCGCCGCCCTGGGTAAGGAACAAGCCCATGTCCATTGGCATTGCCTTGTTCTGGCTGGTGTAAGAGCACACTGAGAAGTGGACAAACAGCGAGACATCGGCACCCCTCCAAGTGACTCCGGGTGGAGGAGCTGGGCTCTGCCTCCGTACGTGGCACCGTCCCCACCCACCGCTTCACCCGGCCAGGTCCTCCTGTGCCCAGCCCACCTCCCTTCATTTAGTGAAGTTAAACCGCACAAAGATTTTTCACGTCTCGAGTTCTGGTCAGCTTATGGCCCTAACAAATGCACTTTCCAGTCCCTTCAGAAAAGGAAAAAGCAGCCCCAAATCCACATCTCCACAGTTGCTGCTGTGGTTGGGGTCAAGTTCTGCAGATGTTTTCTGTAGGCTCTCCATTCCTGTACATACAACCCCAAGTCCTATTATTTTCAGACTGTGTGCCCATACCAGCATGTTGAAGGTTAAATCTGAAAGGCCCAAAGAGGTCTAATGTTTGGTGGGACCTGCCCTCTGTGCATTAAAACCAAAATCACTTTCCCCTTTCTGCCCTCTTGTCTGCAGCAGGTACTTAAAAACTGGCCTCATTTTTGGAGGTGTGAAGGCTTTATGACAGGCACTGCAGCTGGGGATGCAGCTAATGACACCTCGCAAACGCAGGCTGCTTAGGGATTAAATGTGGTGTTGCATGGTAAAAGCACAGCAAATAACTTTGGGAAGTTTAGAGATAGTGTGTCAGACTCCTATTTTCACTTCTAAGCGATGCGATGCTATTTTAGGCCAGGCCAAGCCTTGCCTTTTTTTAATTAGGTTTATTGCTATAGCTACATGGTGGTGTGTATGTGTTAACATTTGATTTTTGTATCTAATGTAAGTGACTGAAATAAACAATCCAGATCTGATAGTCCCAGTGGGGGGACTGACATTTGGATTTGGCTCAAAATCTATGCTTTTGACAGTTGCTAGACTCCAACACCTCACTCAGAAAGCACAAAGCACGGCAGGGGGGGGCGGGGGTGGGCTGCAGGGTAGAGCTACGTTTGCCACCTCCAACCTAATCGTCAACTCACGCTGGAGTGCTCCTTGGAGGTGATCGCTACGTCGGGTTTGGCTGATGGAGAGATCTGAAGAGGGGTGTTCTAATGCCACTTAGGTATCAGCTTAATTAAGAGAGCTTGCAACGTCTCCCTAGAAGGGATCTTGTGCCACCAAATCTGTACAGCCCAGCGCTGCTGTGCCTGGGTTCCCCTCCATGTCACACCATGCCTGCTGAGCCTGTGCGTGGGAGACAAAACCAGCATGGACTGGGACAAAGAGGAGTATTTTGCAGTGGGTTTGAGCATGGAAGTGTCCCTGTGGTCCAGCAGGCCATGATCACGCCTGCTCGCTACGTCTCTGCTGCTCACTCCTACCCTGAACGCTCACTCTCCTAATTCGAGAACAAGCCTTGATGATTGGAGAGCTGGGGGCGAGGGCTGAGGAGCAGGGAGCGGCTGTACAGCTCCCCTCGCTGTTTCCCTTGCCCCCGCCCACGACTCTGCGAAGCAGGTGGTCCCTGCAGGGCCGGCAGCCCAGCGCCGGAGAGCTGCCGTGTGCCGCCGTCGGCCCCGCTGCCTGCGAAAGCACCGCACTCCCACTCCAATCAATCAGCACAGACCAGGTGCCTGGAAGCATCTCTTGCCAATTGCCTTTTATTACCTTTAAAAAGCCAAGAAACCCAGAACAAGACAAAAACTGAGACCGTGTGAACATCATGCAATGGATTCACTTCAAAGCAGGCTGGGGTGGGGGGGGGTGACAACCAAAAGCCGTGTTAGAGTAGAAGTATTGCTTCACCCGTGCCTGAAGGCCAGATCGGGTGGACTGTCACTGGTGGGGTTGGTGGCGACCGTGGCGAGTGATCAGACCGATGCTGAAGCAGGAAATGGAAACACGCTCATGAGCCATCATCCCGGGGAACCCCAGATCTGATTCGGACCCAAACGCAATTTCTTACGTGGTGGTGAGAGTGAGAAATACTCTTGTCATGGGTACTTTCTGCCTAGCTAAAGCCTCTTTGGAAAGGAGCAGCACAATGAATACTGGTACAAGGGTTTTTTTAGTTAAATTCTGTTACTTAGTGTGACTAGTACTCCAGCAGTCAATTAGTGGAGTGGATGTTATCCAGCAGGAGTGAAGTTACTGCACTCTGCCCTTCAGTCTCACTCGTTTGTCTTCAAAATTCGTAGCACAGACTAGAGTAATATTAGCTTCTCAAAAGAATGTGTTTTGGAGAGTTTCAGCTACCATGGAAATAACTTTGCATCTTGTCCATCATGTGGATGTGACAAAACACATGCCCTTATTTTCCTGAGGTATAGGCAACATTTGAGTTCATTACATTTAATGGAGTAGGGTCACCCATAAAGTTATTCATAAGGTATTTTCTGAGTGGTTTTCACCTTCTCTTTGAAAAAATAAATTATATCAGCATGTTCACGAGGTACAAATGGTGCTGGCATTTCAGCTGTTATTATGTTATTAACTTTTTTAACCTAATAATTTTCAATCAACAGTAAGAAGCAATTTTCACTCACTCCAGTGACCAGAGTTGGAGATTTTGCAAAGCGTCCTTGTAGGGTTCACCTTGACAGACACCTAATTCCCTCCTAAATCGAAACATTACCCCCGACACTCCCATTGCGGTTACCGAGAATTTCCATTTCCCCTTCGGTTAGGATTTAATTTAGAAGGCAAAGACTTCCTAAGCTATGGGAGAGTAAAGATAGATGGTATGGGAGAAGAAGACTGATGAAATGTAGTTGACTCCGGATCTGAAATATTTTATCCCTCCTCAATGTAGGTTAAATTATTCTTCACCTTTCCCACATCCATAATTGTCGCTGATCTTGGACCAACTCAAAACCCTACTACTGAGTTCAGTAGACTCAAAATTGCCACTAGAACTGGAAAAAGAAAAAAAAAAAAGAAGAGATTTGTTAGTGTCCATATACAATATCCCAAGACTATACACAGCTATGAGATACAGCAAATTTAAGAAAGGCAATTTTTTTCTCATCACTGAGTATTTATTATATATAACAAATACATGAAAAAGAAAAAACTATATTGTGTGATATAAATAGTTTATTTACATTACAGAAAAACATCAAGACAATGTATACTATTTCAAATATATCCATACATAATCAAATATAGCTGTAGTACATGTTCTCATTGGTGTAGATTACCACAAATGCAAGGCAACATGTGTAGATCTTGTCTTAATCTTTTGTCTATAATACTGTATTTTGTAGTCCAAGCTCTCTGCAGTTAGTTTTGCCATTGTGGAAACATGCGCTCTTTAAATTAACCTTGTCGATGCTCTTGTTGTGTTGTCTGAACTGTAGTGCCCTGTGTTTTGCTTCTGTCTGTGGATTCTGTTGCTCCTGGGACATTTCCTGGAAAAGAGAGTTGTGAGAATACATGGCTCTTAACAACGCATCTGCTCGAGAGGCGGCGTGGGCAGCAGTGGACGTGAGGGCGGGAGAGGGATCCTCTGGCCCTCCGCATGTTTCCTCCTCAACGAAATGAAATGGGCTGGCTAATGGCAACGGTACCACAAAAAAACCCCAACCACAAAACCCACAAAATATAGTGTAAACAAAAATACGGCAAGGGAAATTTTAAGATTCCTGCTCCTTACTGGTAAGCAGTGGTGACCTTGCTGCGTTGCGACAGCCCCAACTGCACCCCATCTCTCATCTTCAAGTAACGGATTTATTTTCAGCAAGGTGCAGGTGGAAGATTTAGGATGGCCTCACGCTCACCTGCTCAGCGTCCCAGGTCTGTGAAGTATTTACAAAGTGGATGTGGCGGTGCCTTTCTGAGGAGCTAAGCATCTGCAATCCCTGTGAGTCTCCATGGAAATGCTCCATGCTCAGGTCATCAGCAAGCAGCTACTTTACTTACGGGTGCCTGCACCGTGCTATACTCTTCACACGGCTGCTTGGCTTAGTGCAGAAAGCACTTGCACTGGAAAGACCAAAATCTTATTTTCCTTTGGATGGTTGCAAAAGCAAATCTATTCTGCCTCAGGACCTCACAGTGCTCCTCAGCAAGTGCACGTTTCAACCTTTTACCTGCAAGCAGCATTGGCTATGGGAGCTGCTGCGAAGCATTTCCTGCTAATGGAAATATAATAGTGTGTTTCTGGTTTCCTCCCATGGAAAGGCACCCTTAGACAGAAAGCAGGGAAGAAGTTTAGCCCCAGGGGGTGTCTGCGGGAAGTTCTAAGTGGCTGAAAGCCAAGGGGGTTACAGCAGAAATTGTTGGGCAAGCAGAACCACAGCAGGGTGACCAACACCCTCTAAAAATGCTCACACTTTTTGCATTTGTTGTACCAGTCGGAAAATGGTGAACTACAGACAAACAACCAGCAATAAAAATGGTCCTTTACCCAGGGTGACCTAGTTAACATTTTGCACAGGAGGAGGAAGAAGCTATTCCTAATTTGGCCATGCGTTTGTCCTTTTTCTTCACCTGAAGCCCCAGTACGAGTTTTTAGCCTGGGTGCGCCTCTTTCTGCTCTCTGCCTGGGCAGCTACACAAGAAAGACTGAAATACCCGCTTGGAGTGGTACAACAGAAAGCCCCACGATACTCCAGACCATACTCACATGGAAAAAAAAAAAACAAAAAAATCCCTTTGTATTGGGCTAACTTGTTTTTCTGTTACAGCAAGGTGTTCAGTGGCACCTTGTGAAACCCTATGGATTATGCACCGGGGAGAGCCCACCCTCTCAGTGCAGTGAGAACTCAAAGCACTTGCTTTCGGCTCTGTGTCAAATAACTAACAGCAAAATAGAGTGAAATAAATTTTTACTGACCCCTTAAAATCAAAAAGGCCATTTTTTTTTTTCCCTATTGAATGGGAGTGATGCTTATAGTTTTGTGACGCCAACTGTAAGGCTAAACAAGAACAAGAGCGGAAGGATTTATGAAGCATTTCAAAATGCTGAAATACAATTATATAAGTGTCTAACAAAATATGGGGCAGATTGTCCTGGCTTGCCTCACTTTTAAGCCGACAGGACCACCCCCTCATGAGAAACTGTATGGCTGTGTGCTATATTTTGCCTTGTTCCTTTCTTGGAAGCAGTAAAGTAGGCTGCTATCATTACTCCAGGAAAAATAAGCCTGCATCTCCAGTGCTCTCAGAGGTCATGGCAGAGCTTTCATTATGAAACTAATGCAGACCTTAGCTGGTTTGCGATTTCATGACAAACTCATTCTTCACTGCGTGTTCCTAAAAAGGCGATCAAACTTTCTGAGTGAGTCAGGGAGCCCTTGTTAGCAAACACAGGGCTGATTCATTGAGCTGCATGTCATGTGCACGCTGACAGCCTTCCAGCCCCGACCGTCCCCAGGCGTCCTCTCCTGCCCGTTCAGCCGGAGATTGCACAGCAGGACCTTGCAGTGCTCCACGGGAGACAGCACCGACACCTCGACACGCTGAGAGACAGCACTGCTAAATCCTGCTGCAGTGGCCAGCAGCCACACGGGCTGACCAAGCTGCCAGGGATTCCTCCCGAATCCCAGAGCATGAGGATTTACACCAGAAGGCGCAGCCCTGCTTTGCCCCAGTGCTCAGCCATGCGAAGCAGGGTTGGGGAACCAGGCGTGGGAAGCCACAGTGGGCACAGCTGGACTGCATTTTGTAAGAAACATGGAGGTACCAGGTGGCTGGGGGATGACCAGGATGGTCAGCAATCCCAGGGGATGCAGCTGTTCATTCCCAGAGAATGGTGGATACTGACTGCTCCGGCCAGAAGCAAGGAGATGAGCATCTCACAGGCACTTTCCCAAAACTGACACTGACAGTATCTATATGGTCACTTAGTCCGAGGTTGAGAGAAATCAATTCAAATCCAGAGCTTACACCAATTAAGGTGATGATAAAGCATATTTTAACCAAAAATGCCCATGTTTTAATTGCATAATACACTACGCTACCAATTGATGGAAGCCGGGGAAGGCCCCAGGGCCAAGTACTGACACCATGACTGCTTAAATGCAATGCTATTGCATTTACAGGTAGGGGTGTCTGAAGTGCATCTGGGTTTCCTAAGAGGGGCGTTGGCATTTAACCAGCTTTTTAGACTTAATCATCTGCTAAAATTGAGTGACAGTTTTTCCTTGGTCCTTAACTCTTTCATTGGAAGTTCTTTGTTGTGCTCTGCGTGGGGGATGCTTTCATTTGTGAACACAGCAGTTTTATCAATGTAAACTAGGTACCGGAGCACAGGCTGCCTGCCCTCCCTCCATTGAAGCTTGCTCGCAAGCTTGAGTTGCTCACAATGTGATTCATAGCAGGTAAAACACATTATGCATTCATTTTTAATCAAGTTATTTCTTCACATAAATAACACTGCTGTGACTAAACATTAGGGAAGCACTAAAAATGCAAAGCTGTAAAGAAAACTGCTGAGAATCATTATGACACTAGGCTATACTTATATTATTTACCATCCTCCTTCACTTTTATCATTGCTTCTCTTTTGCCTTACCTCTGAGCTAAAAGTCCTCGGGTGTAGGGATTGTGCCTTGCTGCTCTACCTCCTTCCCTCCATACCTCTGGGCCTCTGGTCCCCTACTCCTCCACCCCAGCTGCTTATACCCATGGCTGGCACTAGCGATGAGTAGCCAGGAGGCCAACCTCATCAAGGAATCGAGCTGCTTAAAAACAAATAATCAGTCCTGCTGATGGAGTTTTCAGCTGAATCCATCCCCTGACCGGCTGTTGTGTGGCTACACAAATGCTAATGGTGGCACAAGAGCACTAGCAGGACCAAGTGCCCAGGAGCCAGGGGAGGGGGCAAGGGCAGACCGCCCCTGTCAGCAGCACAGCTCATTTATCCAGATTAAAGTGTCTGTGCAACAATGGCCCTAAATGTGCCTGGGAACAGAGCCTTCCAGCAATGGAGGACACCCCGTAGCTTTGCACCACTGTACAGGTATGATTTTAAGAGCAACAACAGTAACGACAGCTAAAAGATTTACAATGGTAGTCTTATGCAGCTCAAATACAGGGTTTGGACACAGTGCACCAAACTAATTTGATAAATTAATTAGGTGAAGCTGCACTGAAATGAGCAGCAAACAATTTGGCCGCAGCAGCCTCTGAGTGAGTGAAGTTTCCCTTCTTTTTCCCAGGAACCTGGTAGGGTGGTTTTAGCACTTTCAAGAGTTCAGGGTGTGGAGTTCAAACCAGTACAGTCAGGTTCTCCCAAGCAGATGACTTCAAAAACTCAATTACTTATGCATATGCTGCCACAACACTCTCTTGTCATGTGGATTTCTCTTAGGCCACTTAAGAGTACACTTTTGCAAATGTATCTCGAATCATTATGCTGGGATGGAGAATGCTCTGCAGTAATTACATGCATTACAGAAAAAAGTCAAAAGATCATAAATTAACTTGGTTACAAAGTGTGCAGGAAAAGGTACCATCTATGTATGAAAACAGTGTGATGGGTAATTTGCATTACAGTACCAGATTGCTCAGAGCACACTGTCTTCATTCTTCAATATAAAGTACTCCGCATTACTGCATCAAGGTGACAAAACTAGAGTCACTCGACAAAATGATACAGAGCATTTGTTCCATTATCCATTACTACACCACCTTCTTTTTCTTACTACACACTACATTTTTGGTTGTTTGAATTACTTCTGTGAATATCACCACAATATAATCTATTGCCTCATTCAGCATTTACTGTGGAGTTGAGGGACTCAGCCCGGCCAAAAAGGTAGCTACGTTTCATCAGACAGTTTTGTTTTATGCCCTTAGGCCAGAGAAGGACAGGATTTTTTTTTTTGGTGTCTTTTCTAGAAACAAATGTTACACTTGTCTTCCAGCCAGGTAGTGCAACATAGGGATTAAGATATATTAGAGATTTTATTTTCTACAGAGGCATGATACCTGGTTTTATTCTTTTGTCTTTTTAAAATAAATTTATTTCTAAAAGAGTGATTTATCAGTGCTGCTAGCTAAGTTCTGAACTTACCCCAAACCCTCCCAGAGACAGTAACACAGTTCAGTGGGGAAACAGAGCAGCAGGAGTAGGAGGGGAAGGATTGTATTTACCCCTCTTGTTCTGAACCACTCTGGGGCCGCCGTTTCCATTCAAACAAACCCTTCCTCCTCATTAAAGAAAAAATAAATCATATATGGCTTGGTGTACCACCATCTAGTGAAGACCTTAAAACATGTGCACTACCTTTGAACATGTATACAAGCCTAATGAAATCATTTAATCAATGGTATTGCAAACAGGCTTAAAAGTTTGTATGCTTTACCTGATTAGGACTAAGGGAATGGGCCCTTGAGGAAACCAGATAGAGGTATGATTAGTTTTATTAAGTGTTGATCCAACTGCTGTATTTATATTCTCCTTATTTATATGAACAATATTTGTCCAAGCATCTGAATACAAAAGAGGAAACTTCATTTGCTGTAGGCACCTACCTAAGTTTGATTAAGATGGAAGGAAAAATTCAGTTATAATAATAAAGCAACACTGGCTGGCTGGACCACACAATATCTTCTGATTGTTGGTGAATTAAATAGCATTTGTTATCAGTAGTGTCACTGCAGAAATCTGTATAATCAGTGCACAAAGTAGGAAAAACCAAAGTCCCTTCTTTTTCTATTGCAAAATATCAGAGATACTGACCTTGTAATACAGAGGACTACAACACAGATGATAGCAATCTGGATGGTTCCAATCACAGCTGCTATTAAGACATACTGAAATCGTACTGGACCTGGAACCACATATAAAACGCTGTAGTCCTTTTTTTCACAGTGTTGTCCAGTATAGCCGGCATCACATCTGAAACGAAAAATATTTCTTCCAGTTATACCTGCTGCTTTTGAAGAATGCTGAAACAAATTATGTCTGAAAAAAAAATAGTATCAGTCACTTAAACACATGCTTCTGTGGGTTTTTTTGCAGGATGGGTGCCCCAGAGAGAGCACCGGTGCCTCCTCGGACCTCTCAGAGGGAAGGTTTCAGGTCCTCAGCATCACCGAGGTCTGCGAGAATGAACGACACTGCAATAGTGCCAGGAGGTGCTCAGGGGACAAGGACTTGTCTAGCATCAAGTGGAACTACTTGCATGTGGTGAAGAGAATCCATTTAGTTCCTTGCACAACATATTTTAGATTTCTCCCCTTCTTTGGGGAGGTGGGGGAGGGTGAAAAGCCATCTAGTTGTGGCTCCTTATGCAGATTACCCCTAAGGAAGTGATAAGCAATCATCCAAGCTCCATATGAAATGTGATTAGATGTTCCTGCAAGTGGATACATCATTTACATTTTGTCTGGTTGCTATAAAAAAACCCCTCTGTTGATGCTGCAACCATCCACCCCAATGCCGCCTGCTGTGCCGTTCACCAGTTCCCATCTTGCAGCCTGACATCTCCCCTCTGTGATTTTGGGGAGCAGACGGTGTTTTTCCCGTGATAGCTCTTGCCCTCTTTCCCCTAAAAAGCCCAAGCAGGAAGATGCGAAAATCCAGGTCAATGGCAGCAGCAACCATAAGAGGCTAAGCCAGACTGCTTGGGCTCCTCTCAGAAGTGTTAGTGGGGCACTGACAGACCTGATGGGTTAAGCCTTGAGCTTCTGCCCTTTTCTTCTCCTGCATTCCCACAGCAGCCAGCAGCTTCAGGAAAGGACATTTTCCTGCTGAATGGAGAACCTGGAGCTGCAGCAGCTGCAAAGAGCAAAATGTGCCCTTGGTGTTTGCGGGAGCTGGGAGAAGCTGGCGTGAAGATCTGCACTGGGCAATGAGCCTGGTCTGTATCTTTGCTCTCCCAGTCCAATGTCCCAGGAAAATGCCCCTTCGTGCATAATAGCCGTTTTCTTTGCCACCAGGCTGCCGGATGGACTCCAGAAGTAATATCCCCACCTCTGCAGGGAGGCATTCGCTGCAGAAACACATGCTTTCACCTGTACTCCTCCCTGCCCTAACCTCCTCCAAAGCCACCTCCTGCATGAAGGAGCCACCTTCGCCCCAGCGTGCTGCCCCACGAGCATCACTCCTGCTACAGTGGGGACATATCCCTGGTGGCACTCCTCTCCTTCAGACTGAGGAGGCTACCTAGTGGCTGGCTGAGCACTTTGTGAAGTGCTTTTTAAATATATCTAAATATAACTGAGGGTTACTGAATGTTTTTACAATCAATTAACATTGTGCATAACTCAATACACTTTTGCCACATAAAACGGGGACTTTGTTGAATAATTAAAGTCTAATGGGTTTTGTAGTATAAAGGGCCATGGTTACCATTATTTTCCATAGTTTATCTAGATTAAGTGGCTTTGTAAGTCAATATTTTCATGTGCGTAGCCTTTCATACTTGGTAGGAGAAGGGTTACCTGCAAGACGGTTCCAGCATGTTAGTGGAGTGCTCACACTTGCCGTGCATGCAGAAGCCATTGTAATGCTCTGGACAAGGGATGTAGATCCCTCTTGCACTTTCTTCCAGTTTATTTGCATTCTCTGTGAACACAGGTGAAGGGAACATTAACCTGACCACGCAGGAAAAGGTAAAACGATGGAAAGAACTCAATGTATAAAAAGAAAGGAAAATCAGAAGAACAAGATGTGAAAGATCTTGTTTATAGGCAGCAAGAGCAAGGGTTTGCAGATCTAATTCCTGTCAAGTTACAGCAAATGAGACACCAGAAAAAATAATTGACTATTCAAAAACTGATTACAGAACAGCACATGAAAAATGCCTAATCATTTCTGTCATCCTCTACAGGCTGTCTCCTCACACCCAGGCAAGGCTAGGAGGAAGACTCAGGACATTTGCCTGTTTGGTCATTCAATACAACATATTGAGAAAGATAATTTTATGGCTGAAGTAGAGGAGCTGGAGTCCAGAGCTAAAGTTTCTCATCAGTGCTGCACGCCCATGCCCCAGAGCCTGCTGACCTCCTCCCCACCCCACAGCACGGGCACCTTTAAACTAGTTTGACTTTCTGTGACTACTTCTGCAGCTGTTAAATAGTCACTGAGACTGCAAATCCTGGAAAACGCTTCCTTCCACATAGCCAGGAAAATGGAGGCTTCATTTAGTTTTCAAACAGGTATGTGCTCAACACTTACAACGTGGGCTGAAATGAAGAGTGTTACTTGCAATAAACTCACATGAATTTTGTAGGCCACCAAGGTGTTAATTAATCTGGGTAATTTTGGTAAATTCTTCCATTTAACCAATACTTATGATATCTCAAATGGTAAAAATCTTTTCTCTGTGATAGTATCATCTAGGCACAATTAATTAAAAAACAGAAGGAAAAGATCTCATGATAGATGTCTGAGGAAATGTAGTTTGCACACAAATAAATTGAAGCATTTGTATCTTCCAAAGGAAGTCCCCCAGTGTTATGAAACAATTGCAATTTGTGTTCTGCCTCCAAGCCAGTCACGCCAGCAGTAGGTATGCTTGGGTATTATCCCACCTTTGAGAAGAGCGTGTGCAGCAGGTCCAAGATTCAGATTTTCATAATGAATTTCTTTCCTATCACGGCTGTCCAAGGGGAGTTTCAAGAGTCTCTGACAACTTGCACTAATAAAGTTGGTTATATTGTCCTTATGTTAAAACAGGCAAGGACAAGCTCCCAGCAAATGAGAATGACAGGGAACCTCTGCATCCCTGTAGACAGCACTAACTTTGCTTTTGTCATTAGGACTTTCAGGACCTCTGCACTATGGACCATTATTGCATCTTTTTAAATGCACATATGTTGAACACAAACCTGTCTGCCTCTCTTGGTTCCCTGCTTACATGGGGATATCTGTGCGAGGCTGCCATGAAGGCTGTTAATGCCAACGCAGCACAGAAGTGGGCTTCACGGTGCAGTGATGATTCCTGGGCTTGGGACTGACAGCTGTCTCTGGGATGGCACAGACAGGACAGGATGACAGGAGGCAAGCTATAGGCATGGCATAACCTCCTTCCAGAGCTTGCCCAGGAATTTCTGCTATTTGAAAGAGGTGGGAGTAGAAGGTCCATTTGGTCTGGCACTAAACATTCTTGGCTACCTATCACCCTCTAGGTGAGGTACTGGCTACCAGCATGTGAAACATATACATATAGAGAGTTATTATTCCACCAGGATTTCATGTATGCTCCTTTCTTCCACCTGGAAATCTTCCTGGAACAGAAAAAATGTGTGCGACATATGCCAACTATCAACGGACTTGCCCAGCGCACACAGGTCGATCCTGATGTGCTCGGGACTTGTTGGATTCCATGCGTATATAATGATCATCTGTGCACCATGCCCAATGGCTTCTGGGTGTGCTGGACCTCTGCTATGGTCCACATTCAAATATAGGTCTGTCCTGAAAACTGCAGCAAGAAATATAGGATCCTTATTGATACACATTTTTTCTATTGTGGAAAACATTATGCTCTTTCCTTCAAATCTTCCGTTAGTGAGAGTTTGCTCCCTTTCTGAACAACAGGAGACTGCTCTGTGTGTGCGTGTGCTTGTGCGTGTAACTCCAGTCCTTCCTCCTCAGGTACCAAGACATCTCTGTCACGTCCATGCGCCACCATGGGTAGGATACCATTTGGTTTCTTTTTTTTTAAAGGCACGCTTCAAGATGGTGAGGGAAATTGTTACTTTCAGGGCAGACTAATCCGCTAGGACTTGAAAGGGTGACAAGGACCTCTCCCAGACTTGTAGATGCTCTCACTGTGTGTCGGCTGTAGGGCTGGTAAAAAAAGGAATGATTTCTCCTCCTCCTGCAATCATGCGGGTAGAAATCATGTTTTCTTTAAAAAGGTCTCTAGCAAACTTTGAAGTAAATCTAGGATCCTGCAGAACTTGTAATTACACCTCTAAGAGTAATGTTATGATGGAAAATGCTTTACTGAATCAAAAATGAGATGGCCCAAGCTTTGCTAGCACTTCATCGGATAAACAGTTCATACAGGAACACGTGTCATCTGGCTAGGAAAAAACCACAAAACTTAGACACAAATTGTCTGTAGTCCCTCATTTTGACTGATGACTCCTCTAAAAGAGTTAGGGATTGAACATAAAGGCAGAAAGGGGGAAAAAACTTGTATTTATTTTCATCTGCCATTTTGGTCATTCAAAAGACAGACCACAAGGAAAGCATCATTTACTTCAGACAAAGAAGTTCCCCTCCTTTTCTGGCACATTTTGAATTCACCCCAAATAATTCCCCTGCCCCCAAAACAGGTGATTTTTCTCATTACACAAAACATCTTTTCAGATTCAAAATAGAGACCCAAACATATGCTTTAAAAGTTCCTTCATGTTAAAAGTGACCACTCTCATTCCTGAAGGATCTGAGCACTTTTCAGTAATCCAGCCATCAATGAGATTCTACCTCTCATGAATGCATCACAGGGTTTCCATCACTATGAAACAAGAACTATAAATCATTTCTAAAAGGAGAGGATACGAATAAAAACACATTTAAATTATGAATCAAATAAGAACTGTACAAAGTTCAAAAAAAGTAAAAGTAAATGAAATAAATTAACACTTGCCCCCTTATTATAATTTTGGATTATTTATAAATTCAGTACTGAAGGCAATCCTCACTAATCAGATTATAGTACCACCAAACTAGGGAGCCCCACTACCACACCAGGCTTACACCTACAAAAGAGCAAAGCTTAAATACAAAGTTACCCACTGTTTTCCAAGCAGAGCAGATCTGTATTCACAGAGCAACAATACAGACCAAATTCAAAGTTAGCCAGGTTTCAGTAAAGTTAAATTCAGTAGATCCTCTTCAAATATTAGACTTGCTGCATTGTTATTAGCAACTATGTGTGAAAGTTTTATTTGCACCAAGACGACAGATTTGTACCTTTTTGTGATGGCTAGAATTTGAGAGAGAAGCTGTAAAGCCTAAAGATAGAAATTGGACCGACTGGGTCAGTCTCTCCTACCTCTGGACAAATTCCTGCCACATTTCTCAAAATGCTTCCCCTTTTTATTTTAAAAAGAAATACACCCTCACCCTCCAGATCAGCTGCATTCAGAAACCTTTTTCTTGAAGCATTTTTCTGATAGGAAATGTCACTTTGATGAAGCCAACATCTTTTGCATTTCTGCAACATTTTTTGCATCTTTAGCCTAACATGACATTTCATATTGTTCACATCTTTTGTTAGTGCCAGAACATGACATGATAGCCTATCATATAAGATATACTAGTCAAAACAGATTATTTTTAAATCCACTGAGGCCAGATGCTACTTTGTGTAGACTGAAACAGCTTATCATCTTGCTTACTAGAAGTCTCCCAGTTGAACACTTGCTCTCCAGCCTTTCTGTGGATGGCAGGGAGATGCCAAGATGATGAACTATTTTGCTGGGGTAAGAAATTGGATCCTGAAAAGTTATCCAGTGTGACTAACCAGCCACTCAGTGATCTTGCTTTTGCTGATGGATTATCTTCTGAAATGTTAAATAAATTATTTAAGGCTACCTTGTCTAAATTCATTAATACCTATGGCTGTTCCTGTCCTCCATTAAGAAGCATTATGGAAGAATGATTTCAAATATATTTTGTATTCTTTTTATTTTAATTTCCAGTTTAGCTGTGTGCACCATTATGATTCTCAGGTAAATGTCTTGGTGAAGGCTGAAATTCAAAAGCTGAAACAGTCTGCCCGGTTGCAGGACCCGACTCTGCAAGTGATGAGAACAATGCAGCCAGATTCTTCTCTGGGAAGCCCTCACCGGTCCCCAGCTCCCATCTGAGCTAGTGTGGAGCTTCTGCTACACAACTGAACATGTGGAGCAGCTCCGCTGACAAACGAATGAATCCATTAGTGCCCTTGATGAGGATTATATGAAGTACCGCCTGGAGTGCCCAGAAAATTCTTTCCAGACATAAGTTCCTGCAATCCACTTTGGAGAAATTAGATAAAAATCTAGGCAAAAATAGGATTCTTATGTCCAAAAATTGACTGCCAGGCACTCAACAATCAGTTCTGCAGGGCTGATAATTCTGTCATTCTTTACGTTTGAATCAGTGAGACTTTCTAGGTCATTTCAGGCAAGCAAAGTAGAGGGCCGCAGCCTGTAAATACACATGTTAGCATTTTCACTGTTGTACAGCATGTAATGTTGGAGCTTATGGAAATAATAACTGCCCATATGAGAAAATATTGGCTCACGTACAGTGTTAATGCATTGTGTACAGTCATCACTGGACCAAGGGAGGTCCTGCAAATACATATACATACACATACACATATATTTCATCAAATAAGGGATGGGATGGTGAATGATGTGCAGCGAAAGCTATTTTGACACCTAACTCATTGGAAACAGTGGTTAAGGAGAATTGACTTACATAATAATTTAATCTTTTAATACTGCTGAGGTCAGTCAAATTTGCAGCCGAAAGCTCTCACTGATATTGAGGTAGTGACTCCTTACACATCACATTTTCGGAGGATTTATGATGGGGGAAAGGGATTCTTGGGTCAAATGTATGCCTTAACCTTCTCAACCCTTTTTTGAAGTGTGTCCCCCCCCCGACTCCTTTTACCTCCTTGGCAGCTCTCCCAAAGATATGCTGCAGAGCATAGCATTGGGAACTTACTTAACAAAGCTCTTCTGCTCTGCACGATAGAGACTTGGTGTGGAAATTTTTACTTGAAATCAAAATAAAGGTCCAGAGTGTATCAACCAGTGGAACAAAGGTAGAGGATGCCCTGAGTTTTGTGGAAGAGCTTCAGTGACTGAGTAGGGGTGGGAATCTGAACCCTGTGGATGAGCCTAGGGACAGTTTACATTACTCATCTGCAGCCTTCACAGAGCCAGCAACTGCTGCTCTTTTGGAGGAAGAGGGAACTTCCTCAGCCCAGCAACATTTGCAGCATCTGCAGAGGTTTGAACATCCCTCTGCAAAGTCAGGAGGAACAGGGTGGTAATGGTGTTGCTCCCTCTGAAAGTGCAGAATTGCTTTAACAGGTTTTCTGGTACTTCCCCCTCTCTAACAGCACCTAACAAGAATTGAGGTCCCACAGCAACTTAGGAGGATGAAGTCCTTAAGCAGGCTTCCTGCTTACTTGTAATGAAGAAACGTGCTGACAAATCCCAGCTTAGACCCAGCTCTGATGAGAGAAAAGAGATTTCTCCCGAGTCTTTGCTCAACAGCTCCAGACACCCTGCCCTTGACAAAACTGCCAGCCGCCACGCTGCCATCCACCACCACAGCCATACCTCCTTATTAACAGCTGCCCAGATCTGACCTATTAATTATCTTGACAGAGTATGTTCCCTTCTTTTAAAACCTTTAAAACCTTGCTCTTGATCTTACGAATAGTGAGTGTCTCTTTACAATGAAGAAAATGTGCACAAGCAACTCGCCTGAAAATCACTGTTTAGGTGGGCGTTGGAGTGAAAATTCAGAAGGAAGTGCTTGCTGCCGCTCAAGGGGGAGCTCGCCAGCCCACTCTCCCTGAGAGCTAGTGGAAAGTGAGATACCAAATGTCAGCTGAAAACGTCTGGCACCACTATGCTGCAGACCTAGCCTAAATTCATCCTGCAGCCACTCCAAGTACGATCTTCAAGCTAGTCTTTCCTCATAAACTGCACAAAAAATACCATCCCCAGATTAGCTACTTCTCCAAGAGGAAAAAAAGAGATGGAACTTTGTGAATTAAATTACATTCACTTCTTTTCTCAGGCACAAAATAGGCTCGCTCAACACAGTAATTTATTAATTTTAAATGTCCCTATGCAAATGAGTTCCATGGAATAAGATAATATCCACTTTCCTTTTTAAAAATAATCTAGTGCTTTTTGTGTTTGAGATGATGGCAAGATGTCCTCGTACACTTGGAAAAAAAATATCGTGCTCTGTCTTTTGCAGCAATGTATCATAATTATTCATCCTGTTGCCATAATTAATAATAGAAACCAATGAATTAAGACACTAATAATCCCCAGATGTTCAAATGGAGAACAAAATACTTTTGGCTTGTCAGCATATACATGTGGGCTATACTATGTATGTTAAAGCTATCTCTGAACTTTTGAAATTGAGAAGTACTTTTGTTTACATAATCTGTGAATGTATCTTCCTTATTTGAAAATGCTGCTTGAAATTAGGCAAAATGTCAATCATTTTCCTGTACATAAAAAGACCATTTGTCTACTAAAAACTGAACATAACCTTTTTTTTCAACCCTCATTTGTTTTTTTTCAGTGGCCATAGTCCACCTGTATTCACTGGCTAGACACAGATGCCTTACCCTAGAGACTGTATAGACCCCTAGCAGCTGAAGCTCCTACACACACAAGTAGGTGCCACCAGGTAGCTACTGCAATACAAGGTGCAATACAACCCCAAAGTAGCACAGCGATACAAGTACACGCTAGCAACCAGTGCTCGCTCTTCTGCACAGGAGCACCTGGCAATATTAGCCAAGCTGAAAGAGAAAAGAAAGAAATACCATGTGGGCTAACATGTTGCTCCAAATCAGCATTTTCTCAGTGTTCAGGTGCTCTCATTAGACACAATGCCTTCCTGGGGCGACCATTTCATTCAGGGAGGTACAGCAGGCTGTTGTCTCACCTTGTCTGACCTCCTCTGCTTCCCCACCACCACATTTCATCCACTGACCCTTACCGAGGTCGTCAGCAAAAGCAGTGGTCACTGCTGTTTAAAGCGGAAGCTGTACAAGTGCCTCCACACATGATTTGAGGACATCAAGAGGTGATGCACTGACCTCTTCCTTCAGCAGCTTCATGGACCAGTGCAGCGCTGCATGTGAATGGCACCTGCCTGCTTTCCAGTCCAGTAAACTGGAAAGGTCTTCAGCTCCCCATATTGTCTCTGTGTTAGCTGTCACCAAGTCACATCTCAATACTTTTGTGGATAAACTACACAGACGGAGCTCTTTAAGAGTGCCGCCACAGGGGCCGGTCTCGAGGCCTGTGATCATTGCTATGGATGTGATTTAATGATGTGGGGCTATATTGTGGATTTATCAAAGTCCTGGGTAAAGGGGCCCTTAGAGTTTGTGCTTCCTTCTTTTATGCCAGGATTGAATAAATCTGCGATAACCCCATTCCTAGAATAGATTAAATCCCTCTTTGTGCTAACTCAGCTAGTCTTTGTTTTTGCCATGCTGCTGATGTTCCCTTCACTCAGATCCCCCTGTCTAAGAGACACGCCGCTGGCCCCATGGGAGTGGCTTCCTCCCCCTTCAGAAACCAGCCATGTCGCAGTTTTTCTCCTTGTATATGATCCCCTTAGGCAGCTCATGACAGAGCCCTTAGAGGATGAGTTAACCTTATTATTATTGTAATTCTGTGTTGAAAAAGAGTTGGTGTCAGTTTAGAGATTTGTGAGGTTCCCTCCAATTAGGCTGCATGCCTGAAGGCAGAGGGGCGAACACCGTATCCATCACATGTGATGCAGCATGAGCAGAGTGGGTTTCACCCCACTGTGAGAAATTCCTCCCAACAGCTCAGCCAATGGCTCACTTTCCCTCCCATCTGCCTCTCCTCGAGCTACTCATTAGTGCCAATGCTGGAGGTGGCCAAAAACGGAGAGTGGGAACCAGACCAAGGCTCCTCTCTATATCCTCCCCTCTGAAAAAGTACATCTGAGAGTTGCAATTTACTCTTTAATACCAGATTAAACAGAGACGGAAATACCATCCCAGTACGTGGATGTTAGCAGCAGAAGATGCTTCTCTATATGACCAAATTGTGCCTCCTTCAGAGCAAGCAGGCATGGATCTACAGAACGAGGCAGAGGGTGGCTAGGAGGGATGCTGACATAGGAAGCATCTCTATGTTCAGCGCTGTCTTCTGGGGCACAGGAGCCAGACCATCAGCCCTACCACACAAGCCCCATGGAGCATGTACAAACACACACTTCTCCCTAGCAGCAAAACCAAACAGCAGCTATTCACAACCAGTCCCGGTCTAACACGCAGCGACACAGCAATATTAGTTAACTTAGTTAAGCGGTGATTGAGGAACAAAACTCCCCAAACTTGACCGAGTGGCGTCCTGCTGTTTCTGCTTTGTGTGCTACTATGCAATTTCTATATCAAAGCAGCCTTGCTAGGGCAGCACTCAGAGAGTGGCTTATTTATATGTAGATGCAGCTATATGACATTTCCAAATGCCATACATTTGCATATGAAGGTTCCACTTTTTTTCCCCCCTTCGAGTAAACAGAGTCTGCTGCGACTCCAAAGCAGTGCTTTCACTCAATGGGAGCTTTCTGAGAACCATCCTCCTTAAGAAGCTTAAAAAAAACCTGAAACACCTCATTTTCATAACCTGGCAACCTTGGCTATCAACAGTGTCTATAGGCAGGTCTTTTGATTTATAGCTGCATCTTTGATACCAGACTGAGCATGGAGAGCAAAACTGCAAGACCTTAAGATTTCGTATGAAATGGTTACAGATAATCTGCAATACAAATCAATATTTGCAAATAGGCCTCAGACATATGATGGAAGCTTGTGGTCATCCTAAAAAAGGCTGTGGGTCACATTCATTATAGGTATGAAGACGGTATTGATTTTTGTCACTGCTCTTTCACTTGAAAACAAGAGCAGGAGCTTGTTGCAAGAGCTGCTGGGGAGCTCTGAAACTGCAAATCTAACATGAAACCACAACCTTATGTAACACCGGGAAAGCCAAGTGGACATTATATATTCAGCTTTCTTGTCAAAGAAAGATAAGGCTGAAGCAGATGGTATGTGGGCAAAGTTTCAACCTGAATACATTGCCTTCTAAAAACCAACAGCGCTAAGAAAACATCCCAATTCTGTGGCACGAGGCGGATGAACACATTACCTGCACATTAAAGAGCCGCCCGATGCGGGGCCTTGAGGTACGTGTTACGGAGGAGCTGGAAGAGCTTCCCGTTGGCAACGAGTGTATGGAAAAACAAGAATCTCAACACCTCTCACGTACCACCTAGCGTGAGCAGTATGAATTATGTATAATACACAGATTGAGCCCCATCCTCGTACATATTTGCATTGGGATGTGCAGCCAAGGGTGTAAGCTGAAGGAAGCGGTCTTTCGGCATCACCAGGCGGCGTGGGAGCGCTGATGGCATGCAGAGCGGATGGCGGAGTCACCAGACATCAGCTGTCCCCCTCTCTTGTAGCTCAGCCCTGCTGCACGGCTGCAAGCAGACCTCCTCCACATCCCTGCTACCCTGTGGGCGGGCAAATGCTGAGGTGAGGACGAGCCACCTCCTCAAGCCTCTGCTCTGCCTGCTGTTGGGGAACAGTGACAGGCACTTCCCGACTGTGACAACAGGCACAACAACCCCCAGGTAGTTGCCTTTAACCATCACTGTGGTCTTAGCTTATGGAGTTTCACCCATCCACCACTGCATTTCTAAAGGACTTCATCCTCCTCCCCCACCGACTGGTAGACAATATCAAATATGACAAATGGGATGAGGTGCCAGAAAGCTGATAAATACTTTTGATACAGCCCTAAAAATAGTGAAGGGATATTTGTACCCTTCTGACGCTTTTCCAAGAGTAGATGGATATGCATGACCTAAGTTTTAAGACAGGTGTCAAGAATATTGATGTGTGGAGGGAGCCAGATCGTTTCGCTGGCACCCCCCCGGGGGACAGTCGCATGACTAATGACGTCTCCCAGCTGTGGGTGTGCAGGGAGGGGGCTCAGGGAGGGCTGGGCCTTCAGTGCCCTTCCAGAGAAAGAGGATTCTGGTTGCCAGCGCAGCTCTGCCCACCTAGAATGTACCTTTTCCTCCGTAGGGATGATGAAATGGGAGAAGAGGGTGCAAGTGCTCCCAGTGCCTGGTGGGACTCTGCATGGCTGACTGGCACAGGGCTCACACTAGGGCAGGGTGCGACCAGCTGCAACTGCTGTAGGGCTCTGAAGGACTATACAGGAATTAAATTGTCTGAGGGCTTATTTCATAAACACAATGAGATAAAATATGCAGCACGGTTCTGATGGAAGAAAGTGATAGACTGGGTAAGAGTTATAGACAACAATTTTGGTGCAGATTTGTTCTGAAGGACTAGTAAAACAGGGCGTTGTAATACCCTAAGTTATGGCCTTGCAATTGCCATCAGGCTAACTCACGCTTAAGGCTGGTGTGTTTCTGGGGGCACACTCTGTATATTGAATTTAGGATTCCTGAACCATGTCTGGAAATGCGGAAGTCAAACTCTTTCTTTTCCTCTCCCTTCCAATCCCTACAATAATGTAGACTCCAAAGGTCTCCAACCCACACAGGCAATCCCAGCATCCTGAATTTAGTCCCTCTTTGGCACCTACGCAGGCGGCTGGCAGGAATTTAAGTGTTCATGCAACTAGTGGCTTTTCCATTTTTTAAGGACTACATTGATTAAAATTGCTTTTAAGCAATTTAAGTGCGGATTAACAAAGCATGTTTCCATGTTTGTGTGTGTCCTGGTTTTGGCTGGGATAGAGTTAATTTTCTTCCTAGTAGCAGGCATAGTGCTGTGGTTTGGATTTAGTAGGAGAAGAATGTTGATAACACGCTGATGTTTTTAGTTGTTGCTGAGCACTGCTTATGCTAGTCAAGGACTTTTCAGCTTCCCATGCTCTGCCAGGTGCACAAGAAACTGGGAGGGGGCACAGCCAGAAGAGTTGATCCAAACTGACCAAAGGGCTATTCCATACCATATGCCATCATGCTCAGTATAGAAACTGGGGGGGGTTGGCTGGGGAGCAGCGATCGCTGCTCGGGAACTGTCTGGGTATCGGTCGGCGGGTGGTGAGCAATTACATTGTGCATCACCTGCATTGTATATTGCTATTATTACTATCATTATTATATTGTTATTATTATCATTACTATTTTACTTTATTTCAATTATTAAACTGTTCTTATCTCAACCCAGGAGTGTTTCTCACTCTTTCTCCTCCAATTGTCTCCCCCATCCCATTGGGGTAGGGGGAGTGAGCGAGCGGCTGCATGGTGCTGAGTTGCTGGCTGGGGCTAAACCACGACAGTATGGCGATGCACTGTATTCACCCGACTATATTCAGAGGAACACGCACATCTTATGTAACATGAAGCTGCATTTTCCAACAATCCTCGCCCTATCTCTTCAGCTATGTGAGTGGCTTTTCCTGGCAGAAAGATTGGGCAGGTGATCAATGAAACAAAACAAGAGCTTCGTTTGGAGAAACTGCTGCAAATAAAAGTGCACCCTAATCCAATTACCAGGCTGTCCCCTAATTTCCAATAGGAGCTCCGGGTCTGAATGTATTGTTTTCTGTGGAGATCAATGGATGGCAAGAAGCAGAATTTGAAAAGGTCTCCGACTTATTTTTAGGCCTGCCAGCATGACGTTATGAGACTTTACATCTTGGTTGCACACTTCAAACAAACTCAAAAAATTACAACTGAAAGCAAGTACGAATGGCAAAACTGTCAGAGAGGTTTGATGGAAGGCATGGAGACGGAAAGGTTACCCAGGTACGTGACAGCACAGACAAGTAGGTCAGGGACGTCATTTTGGCCACAAGGCGTTTCCTTCAGTCCTTTTGACAACCTGAAGGTTCCACAACCCTAGTTTTGCACTAATTTTATATTCAGTTTTGATTACTAAAAGCAGCCTTTTTTTTTTTTTTTTTCCTTTTTTTGGGGGGTGCATGTCAGTAAGGTGCTGCAAAGCTGGAGTGTGACACCCATTTGGCTCCCTTCCCTCCTTTCTTTTTTAACAAGATAGCATCTGTGCTTGTAAAAACATGCTGCCCAAGAGAATTCATCCAGGAAACTGAAGAAAGAGCTGCCGAATTTGGGGGAACTGTGTGTAAGAAAATAGGAGACTGAAATAAAAATACATAAATCCTATATATGGTACTTTGAATGCTTCTTGAATCACATGGCAAATCCCTTGTGCAAATCTTGGTTATTTTACTTACCAGAACATGACCCTGAATGGCCTGTGACTACTCAGAGATATGTCCATTGTTGGCTAAAAGCATCATTTCAGCCATGCTTTTCACTGCTTTTGTTCGGGCTTTTCAGAAAAATAAATACAATTTATTGGCATGTTGCAAAACTGTGATCACTCCTCCATACAAAGCAAAGCCCCACACTTGCTGAGGGAGGAATCTGTTCAGTTTGCCTCTATTTTTACTCACCTGTCTCCCCTGAGTGCTGCATTGTAAAACCGTGATGGTAATGGGTCCACACAGTCTGCAACTTTGCTTTCTGTATCTGCCCAGTTCTACTGTTAAAATCTTTTGTGGCTGCTCAGAGGATCAGTTTTTAGCAGACTATATGTTAGAAATTCCTACTTGGTAATCAGGAGTTCAGTATGTTTCCCTTCCCATGCCTGAAGCTGGAAAGACATCCCTTGCTCTTCCCAATTTTACGTGCAGAAGAAAATGGTAAAACAATATAAAATGCCACTGCAGCAAAACCTGCTATATTCTTTTACCTAATTTACCAAAGATATACTTTGTTTTCCATCTGTAATGTAACTGTGCAATGGCAGGACAAAGCCGAAACCTCTGCATGTTCTTGTTTTGCAACAAAAGGGTCCAATCCTGCTGTACAAATTTAAGCTTTTTGTCTATTACTTAAATGCCTGAGGTCTATCGGCCAGTAACGGGTCTCTGAGATGCGGAGAGGAGACCACCCAATGTTGCAGATCATACTTTGTGCCTATCAGTAGCCTCAGGAGCCGAAAGAGACCCCTCCAGGGTGCATATCGCACTGAAGACACTGTTATGGAGCTGTCACCTCTCCTTGTCTGATGACTGCAAACTCTTCCAGAAGCACAATGTCCTTGAAGTGACTTCTCTGTGGCCACAGTTCAGACTCTGCCTCCTGAAATAAGCCAACTGCAGATGGGCTCTGGTTGCCTTATCCATCTCCCATCAAACGCTTCAGACCCCATGGCTCCCCCCGCCTCTACACGTCGATGTAATTTGGCCTGACAGGACACAATGCGAGCGTAGAGCTTGCCCTACTATTTCTTTCCATAAAGAGCAGAATAGCTTCTCTACACCACAGAGGTCCTGAGATTCACCACTGGTCACACAGCCCATTTTGAAGCACAGCCAGAAAAGCCTATTAAGAACATCTTTTTTATAAACGAATACCTGCATTTACTATTTTTATACACCCGCACCCATTATTATTATTGTCTTACAGAAGTGCTACAGAAGTGAGCTGTAGAGATGGCATTTTTGTAAATAAAGGGTTTAGTATTTCAGCTCAGCGCTCACTTCTAGAGCTAATATTCAAAGTGGGAGAAGCTGAATGGAAAAGAAAGGGCAATTTTGGGAAATGGAAAATTTACTAAGAATAAAAATGGATGAAAAAGCCATACAGAGAAATCACAAAGCCATTAAACTCAATGGGCATTCTCCCACTAGCTTCAGCGAGGCCAGAATTTTACCTACTGTCTCTTTAAATCTTACTCACTCTTATAACAGTATTTTAAACCAAACAGCTGACATCTTTCTGCCCAGCCAAGGCCCTTTAAATCACTGAAATGCACGATGGAAAAAAATCCGCAGTGCCAGATGTGTCTAAAAACAGTCACAGTTCTTGTTGAGGCAATCTGCAGAGGAAAATGTTTAGCATATATTATGCCTGACAAAACACTAATAGTTCATCAGTTTTGATGTTATAGACTAATAACAAGCGCTTCCATGGCTACTTCATTTGCAGAGCACAGAGACAGGCTAGACGTATGCTACTTGATTTTAGAACAGTGGTTTTTATTTAATCCTCTCCCATCCGAGCTAGATGGAAGCACACTTCCATTATCAAATGAAATTGTAAATGAAATACCCTGGGGAAGGGGTGCTTTTGATATACCTCTGACACAGCTTTAAACCATAGACAAAATAAAAAGAGGGAGATTAAAACCATAGGGAGGGTTTTAATTGTTTTTTTCTTCTGAAAAATATTTTGCCGTTATGTAATGCTGTCTAAAATGGCTAAGGCTGGTGATAGCAGCAGTAGGCAAAGAAGTGCATTTTGATTCGGTGCTGATAACATTCTGAAATGCACTGCCACTGCTTCTGTAATAGCACATTTCATTTACAGCTGTTGTATTTACGGTAAGAGAGTTTCACGCTAACTTAATGCTCATGGGTACATGGTAAAATGACAGCCCAAGTGTGTAAGAAGTCACCTTGCTAAGCAGGTAAATGCTGCATTTCAAATCTGAGTTTTTATGAGCGCTTCCACTTGTTTGGCGGTACAGGTGTGTGCCTCAAACTGCTGAGGTTGGGTTTCTCCCAAATGCAGAGAAATGCTTCTATGGAAAGAAGCAGTGGAGATGGTATAGCTGATACTCAAAATGCTGCATCTCCCACAGCATTTCCTACTGCCTATAAACCATTTCCACTTTTCTTAAAAACAATTTTCTGTCACTAGTGGTTTCAGTGTCTCATACACTGAATGTTAAGAAATACATAAAGAATAGGTATGTCGCATTTCTTGAGCAATCAGTGCAAGATACGGGTTTTAGCAGATGTATTCAAAGAAAAGAAGTGTAACCATCACCAAAGTGAAAATGACGCAGCAAGATATTTGTCTGTCTTTGCTTTCTTTACTCAAATCTATTAAACAAGGCAAAAATTGCTACTTGTCTCCATGTAGTCTAATTCTGAAGGTCTATTAAACATAAATACACCAGCTCCTTCTTTTCTTCCCCAACCATATTTCTTTTCATTCTACCAGATGCATTTATACTTCCTGAGTCTAGGTGAAAGCCTTTGTTATCTTAAGGCTCAGGTTACCATTTCATGTGTCTAAATGATCAAATTATCTTGTGTTTGTATTGCGATTTGACACGATGATACTCCTTCTAGAAAAGATGATGTTTCAGTCAGTTCTAAGTAGCAACTTTCCTTACTATACAACTTATTTATTACAACTGTCATATGCTTTCATCTCATGATATTTTGATATCTAACATTTCATAAAGAATGCCAAAACATCCCATGAAACAAAATTCTGAAGAAATTCAGTTCTATGAATATTTCAAAATATTTTTTTTTTTACATTTCAGACTAGATCAAACACAAATATTTAAATGCTGATGTTTCCTGAAAATGGATATTCTAGCATCTCATTATAACTTTAACTCTCAAATCCTTGGGAAAGTTCTGTAATGCCTAATAGCAGATTTACAGAAACTAGGCCTAAAATAGAGCTGGTAGGCATAAAAATACACTGTGGTACTCCTTAATATCCATTAGCTAATTCAAACTAGTGTTGTGGATGGCCAACAGCTGCTGTGCACCATCTCAAACAACATCCTTCAAGGACAACTCTTGAGCTAATCAAAGTGCCTGGAGCCTAGAGGAAGGGTGAAACTGAGGGTGAGCAAAATTCCTCCCCAAATCCAGACAACAGGATTAATTTTCCCAACCTATTCCTTGGGGAAGATTGACAGAGGCTTGTCTCAAATATTTTTTAAGATTTCCTTTCTTGTAGTGGAGGCAGGTGGATTGAGAAGGGAAAGATGCTGCTATCAAGAGGCAAATGCCTTCACCAAGATGTCAAAAGGCCAAAGACAGTTGGTATCTACCATCTTCCTGGCACGTGGATGAAGTGCTAGGAGTTACAGACTGATACCTAAAACAGGACCACAGCTGACACAGGGTGAAACCCAGCCATCGTAGCAGAGTATCAGAAGAGTCACACGTGCCACTACCCTGCGTGACAGTACATCTCAGACTGTAACCTACACGCTTTTGTTGGTCCTACAGAAGAACCAGGCTGCATGGTTTTTCTAGGCTCGAAAGGGAGAAGAATCTAAGCTTCTCTGTGACTTCTGATATGAAGTGGGTTTGGGGCTGTCTGCAGTAAATTTAAATACAGATCTGTGAAAGCCACTTCGTGGCTGGACTCTTCATGCATTGCTAGATGGAGTTAGTATAGAGACCTGTTATATCTCAAAGGAAGGGCCTGTGAGTATCTCATCTAAGAAGTGGCAAAGATACAGTATTAACTAGGTGACACAATGTGATTTAGTCAGATATAAAATGACCTTTTTTTGATAACTGTAAATCCTTTCACAATGGCGGAGCCCGCATTCTCCACAGGGCCAAATATTATGGTGCATATTCCATATGTTCAAGGCAGCTGAACAGTGGTTGTAGATCATGTTGCTGGATCTTCATTTCCACAAACCTCTGAAAACAAAGGTTGGGAAAAACAAACTCTGGGAGTGGCTTTAACTAGAACATTACAACTAGCATGACTGCAAACCATGAAAGTGTTTCTACGAGGGTCCCTTCCTGCATTCAGGGCACCCCTTGCCATTAGACGTCCTATTTAGAAAGAAGGTATCTGGTTAAAGACAACTTGAGAAATCAGGCACAATTCAAGTTGTGTTGAGTTTTAAGGATCACATTTCTATGTGTAAACAGGAAAGTGTCTTTTTTTTTTTCTGCAAGCTCTGTCTCCCTTTGAGCTTATTCATTCTTCTGATCAAAACACAGATACTGAGCGGAGGACAAAAAGATCAGTGGGTACTGAAAGGCTCAGATTTGCTCAAGAAAATGGATTTCTATGCTCTAAATAAGACAAAACATATGTAAACGATACATAATGTGTTTATGGACTGGGACACAAACCAAAGAACTTAAGTCCGCTCATCTCTATTGCACATACAATTTCTGTTTTTATCTATAACCTTTAACAGACCAAAATGTTACAGAGGACTGCTTACATGATACTGTATGGGAAAAAATCACCAGTAAGGTACACAGTCTTGGGGAAGCAGAAGAAGTGAGAGCCAGTGTTTCGAGCAAGCTTTATGAATTTTGCACAGTTCTGATGTAAACCCCAGATGGAAAAATACACTTGCATTACAAACTCCACCCTCACACCAAATCTTGACACCTGAATTAATTTCTAGGACTTAAATATTTCAGGGATGCTGCCAACAGTAAAATAGCCTGGTCTGACTTTGTATTTTTTAGGCTGCCCATGCCAATATCGGTGTTACAAGTTGGTACTTGCTTTGCCTGTTTATTTCCTGCAGATCAAGTTCTTTACCTGGACATACTGAATTTTCAGGCTACCAAGCTTCTACGCAAATCAAGTAGCTTTCTTTATAATGCTCACTCACAACATTACTGAATTTTTTTTATTATCGGAAGAAAGCACAAATGAATTCTGCAACTTTTGATTCACATTCATTAGTGACTAAATTAAGGGCTAAGCTTTAAAGGCACAAATGGAAATGCTCTTTTTCCTTGAGCTACATCAGTCTAGGTAAAGAGATGTCTAGCAGTTCACCTGAGACCTAATTTAAGTTTTAATGCTAACAATTACAGGTTCCATGAGCATGACACTGGGAAATCGTAAGTAATGAAAAGGCACAATTTCTCTCATTATTAAACCACAAAAAACCAGAAATCCGAAAAAACAAGGCACATTTTACCAAGCTTAGCATATGTGATTCAAAGTTAAAGGAGAACTCTCATAAAAAGTGAGGTATTCTCTTGAGGCTGGCAGATTAAATGAGCAATATTTCTCTCTCCCTACTGCTTGTTTATAAAACCTCCATAAGCCTGTTTTCATTTTGCATGCTTCTCAGGAAAAGACTGTTAGGAGTAAGTGCTGTTAAATCACGTCGTGGCACTCCGGAGTGCTGCAGCTTCTTTCCTGGCATGGAACTCATTTGTGAGGCTCTTCTGTGACCTCTGCCTCCATGCGTCCATCTCCTCTTCCAAAAAATATGACATAGATTTTAGTAAGATTGAGCCTAGCAGGGCTGAGAATGCTCTATAGAAGAAAAACATTTAGGGTAGCCTACGCTGCAGTGCCCACTGCTAGACAATTGCATTAATGCCCCAGTTTTTCATATTTTAGAAATAAAGCATCCAGTCCTCCTGATGACACAGAAAAATGCTGGAGTGGGACTTTCCACACTCCACCTTTTGAAAACCAGTAGTTAAATTACAAAAAGAAGCAGCTGCAATTTTTCATTTTAAAAAAGCACCCAGGACAAGTGAAAGTTTGGGGGCCAAGTGAGTAGTTGGGACTGACACTGCTGGCGACTCAGACTTTAGTTCAGAAGTAGCTGACAGTAAGATTTATTAATGTACCAGTTGGTCTCTATCTCTACTTTTTAAATTTTCTTCTGGATATCAACAACAGTGGAGGAGCTGCAAGACAGCAGAAGGGCTGAAGACCACCATGCTATCAGAATACGATCATCTCTCTCTCACCTTTGAAAATCGCTCAGAAGAACCACAGAACAGGAACAGCTTTCTTATCTGCATTTTATGTACTGCATAAATTAAACTAAACTAGACATGGCTATTATTCCTGAGTAAACACTATACTACTTTCTGCAATGGTAAATTTGAGCTTGATTTTGGAAACCTCCAGGTTTCACACAATGAGCTGAGACATTTCCTCTGTTCTACTTTTTGAAAACTTTTCTATCAGGAGTGTCTGGATTAGGTAGGCAAAACAAGACCAAAATGCCTTCTCCACCTGCCTTTATTAGGACATTATTTTATAAGTGGAGACTGGCTCTGTTCTTACATCATCTTGAGTTTATGTGCCCCAGACTTCAGCTGTTTGTAGATATCTACGCTTCTAATGATCAGACATCTTAAAAGGACATTCAGGCATGTGGGGTGTAATATGGTCACATCTCCTGGAGGGAGATGCTCTCATTGCTTTCCTCAAGTCACAGGCTGAAAAACCCTAAATTGTATGCCCTGAAATACCATCTACACTGTTTTTTCTTCTTTGTTTTGTAGAACTTATCTACCACCTTTTGTGAACTACCACTGCGCATAAAACTTGCATGTATTTTCATAAAACCTTGCACTTGTAAATGCAACTAACAACTGCAGCAATATTTAAAATCTTCACATTTTTAAGGAATGTATAAATTGTATTCTTCTTGTACTCCCAAACGCCAGGAGTGTGCGTGCCTATATGTGTGAGCGCAGGCAGAGGCCGCAGCTAGACAGCATTCATGCTGCCACACAGCTGTCAAAATATTAAAATGTGGGGTTTTTTTTCAATTTTAAGTGATTTGATGGAAAAGCAGGAATGCTTCCTAAATAGTCTATTTGTTTAGTGTGACAACCTCTGACTTGGAGTCTGTGGAATTGAAAGCCAAGCAAATCTGCATATGCAAGGGGATGCAATTTCTCCAGCGTTTTTACAAAGCTGCAGATGAGAAATGGTTTCTCTCTAGCTGTGATGGATGCACGGTGCTCAGCTCTATGTCTCACTTGCTAATTCCATTAAGAAGAAAGGAAAGCCTGGTTCACAAAGGCAGAGCAAAACTGCATGATAGTTTATATCCCATAGCTAAGCTCTGGGGCTTTATTACTCTTCACCAGTTTAGGAAATGGCTGACATGGTAATAGACACAAAATTTAATTTAAAGGGACAATGTCAAGTGGTTTACACTCAAAACTTAACCTACTTTGAAAATGTTATAATCTGGAGAAGTAATCTAGTCTGAAGTTCTTATATTTTATTCCGGGGGCGGGGTGGGGAAGGGGAACAGTCACTCTCTATAGAAATCCTGCTGTTCTTCTGTTTCCTGGCCCTTCTGCAGGCCTATTACAGACAATGAAGATGACTATGACTGAATTCAGCTGGCTCTGTATCAAGCCTGTGAGGAAAGGGATGCATCACACCCCAGTGCCTCTCACATGTGCTGGGTCAGCGCACTGCTGCCAGTTCTCCACATTTTCTTTGATAGGCACGGCTTGTTCTCCCATTCAAAGGGATTAGAAGTTAATGATGCAGAGTGGTGGGTTTTGGTAAAGTTTTAGGATAGTTTTCTTTTCTCAAACATAAATATTATGTTGCATTTATTTTGGAGTCCAAGACTCTTAGACTTTTGAAGAGACTCTTTGAAGAGTCCAAGACTCTTCTTTATCCTTGGAGTGGGGAATCTGTGGTGGCTCCCCTGGCCTTCATCCCACAGCCCCAGCCCAGCCAAGGGAAGATGATGTGTTGACACAGATGGATTTTGCCCTTTTTGGTGGAGCATTCAGTTTGCTTGGGCAACACAGCCATCTGCCAGATTACTTGCCCGAGCACCTCCAGTAGTGCCAGGAAGGCCCCAGTGCCAGAAAGCGGTCTGAAAAAGATCCAAGACTGTCGCATAGATTTGAAATCCCATGGGAAACCGGGGGGGAGAGCAGGGAACAGAGCAGCCATGAGCAGACGTGCAGCATTTTGTGCTTGTTAGCGTTTCCCTGGCACAACAACAGCATCAGCAAGAGGGGCCACGGCACTGTCTGCAAGAGAGTCCCCTGACTAACCAAGACCGCAGAAGGCACCACCTGAGGCTGCTGCCAAGGGAGGGCTTACTGCCGTCAAGGAACCCAGAAATACAGCTCAAACTCACCATTTGCGGATGTGCATTTTTCACCAAAGGAGACTATTGGGGCTGAAAATGCCTTCTTCCCCTTTCTATCAGCTTTGCTGTGCTGCTGGTGTTCGGCTGCTGAGACTTGATCTAATCAATGCTCATATAGGGAGGTTTGTCTGGCCTGGAAGATGATATTGTTGAATAGGTCTATCAGATTTGTCAGTGTCTTCGCTGACAATTTTCATGAATATATAACATTGAAATATGGCTCATCCATACTGACTTATTCTTTATAGTGCTCAAAATGGCTTGAAAAAAATCTCTGTAATTTGATAATGAGAAAGGATAAAATCAGTTAGGGGGATAATTGCTAATATCCAGATCTTAAGAAGGGAATATAAATATTGAAGAATAAAAATAAATAGGCAAATGAATAAACAAGATGAAAACTCCTTGATTGCCTAGACTCTGAATGCAAAAATGCCACTGAAACAGCCAACTTCTTTACGCATATAATGGAGAAATTCAAGAAAACATCAATCACAGGACTTTCAGCTTAGACACTACATTCCAAAACACACATTACACTTAAAATGTTTAAAAATGCTCTTTCATGGAAATTGCAAGATAAAGTGTATTTCTATTGGATTTGAGGGAAAAATCCCACCCATTCCTTTATTGACTAAAACCAAATCTTATTTCACAAACTTGATCAACGTCAACAATCCACCATTTGTTGAAAAGAGTGAAAGCCCCCCCAAGTCCGATAAATACTTTCGGGTTTCAGAAAAATGAGAGGCCAGAGAGACACAAAGAGAGACAGAAACACACACACGCACAGATGCTGTGCTGACATGTATTGCATATGCAGCCATGGCAAGAGTAGACTGGTAAACCTGGAGAGGTGGACACTGTCAGAGAAGGGCCACCTATGGCTCGCTCTCCCCATGTTTGCTTTGCTGAAAAAGGGGACACTGCTTTTTGGGTGTCTCTGACATTAGTCAGGCATTTCCAATACTAAAGTAAATCTTGCCTGTGTAAAGAGCCCTTAAAAAACCAAGGCGATGTAAACTTAATGCAAAGGTTTATGCTTGAAAGGAACGAGTACTCTTGGTTTTGCAAACTGAGAGATTTGTGCATTATTTGCAAGGATCAACGGGCTTGAAAGAACAGGAGGGAGCAAAGACACTGATTGAACGGACGGTTTGAATAGTTCAATATGAAAAAAATCAGCTGGGTGTTGGGACTTGTGGTTGTTCACAAAGCTGCTGCCTTCCTGGGACCCCACATGGAGCATGCGGGGGTGTTTATGGAAAAACCCGCACCACTTAGCTACCACAATCTCTACAAAGAGCATTTGGCACTGCTGCATTAGCATAATTGACAACATCAGTTATGCCCACTGCTATTTTCTCCCCTGGGAAAGTCAGTCCATACGAGTCAGTGTTTTTAAAAGCATGTAGTGCTCATGGTCTCGGTGATTTTTAGTGCCATTAAATGGTAGGCACAGTACAAAGGTATTCTCTGGAAAGGTGCAGTCTCAGGGAAATTGCTTCAGAGGCACAACGGCTGAGGAACTGCTGCTTTTTCACACAAAGCTCCCCATGGTTAGGGCAGCATTTCCCTTCTGAGGAGATATGAAGGTGGGAAAAAAGTAGCACATACCACATTCCTATAATAGCTATCATCAAATATTTCTGCACTTGAAAGAACATGAGGATGGCATGGAGCTTTCTGCCAGGCTAATGCTGAAGCCTGAATGTTCCTGAACCTCAGTTTTATATTGCTGTCTTCCTTTTCACCAACTATTTCTGAAAGGCTGGGGTTGTTACAGCTTTTTGATATGGTGGTGCCTTTCCCCTAGGGTCTCCTGGCAGGGTTATGCCACAGATATTTGGGGACACTGGAGACAAGAGGACTGCCCTGCACGAACTTGCAACTTTCACCGTACATGTTGTTACCATATGTAAAAATGAAAAATTTAAGCAAGAATAATAGTTAGGTGCACAAAAAGAAGACATCAGCTGGTGCAAGTGACTGTGGTTCAGGTGAAATCAATGGATGGTACTTGATGAGACAGGGGTGGGGGGTGTGTTGATGTGTCCCAGGGGACACAGCTGTTGCCCTCAAGAAGCCCACTGAGGCCTGAGCCATACCAGAAGCCTCGAGGAGCTGCTTGCTAAGGCGCAATCATGGTGCCTTTCTGTGCCAAAGAGGTACCTACTGGACCTCACTGCTGATTCACGATGTCTCCATCCCTCCCACGGCTCTAGGGGAGTGAGATGCCCTGTCTCCTCTCCATAGGCCCCTGTCACCTCTCACTGGATCATCTGTTCTCCCACTCTTTCTGACCTCTCAGCACTTGGAGACCACCTCTAATACAGACCCTCTCCTCTTCGCCGTAGCTCTGCCGTCTTTCTTTTTCTGCCCAGTTTCCTCCTGTGTTCCCTGCTCTACTCCCAACCCCTGCCAACGTTTTGCTGCCATCAATTTCCTTCTACCCACCATCCTTCTTCTCAAGCGTGGGCTGAAATATCATCTCTCTCCCAAGCAAGAGCTGTTCTCTTCCTCCTGCCCACTTGAGCTGAAGGTGCCTTCTGTGCGCCTCTTCCTCTCTGACCCATGACTTGGCTTTCTCTTGTCATCACTACGATCTCCTCCTCCTCTCTAATCCTCAACCTGTCTTTCTTCCCTTCTTGTTACCACTGAGTTGCCTCATGCTTAAATGTGTTGTCTCCTCTCTCGGTGATGTGGGTCACTGCCATCCTGAAGCTAAACCACCAGGCAGTAGGACAGGTTGCACAACATTTAAAAAGGGGCTGCAGGCCTTCATTTTGACTTGGGGATGCCAGTGCTCTCCTCAGTTCTCCAGCAAGGAAGATAAAGAATTTAACACAACAGTATTACTTGCCCTTATTTCCAGCTTAAAATAAATCATTTTGGCCTACTTGGCCATATCTCCTGCTGACCACAGGATACAACCTCAGCCCTTCCAGCCTTTTAAGAAAACTGACTGAAAAAAGCTGAGAGTAATCAAGGGTTTGGGGGAAAGAGACTGAAGACTTTTCTCTCTTTGCATGACTCTCTCTTCACCCATGGAAGGGCTCCTTGGCAGTAGGAAATATCTGGACCATGGCTCATCTTTGATCTTTTGGAAATTAATCCCAGCATTTACTTTCTGTAGAAATTTCTACCCTCACTGCTTCGTGCTGCAGCCACCCTCAACACCTAGCACTCCTCTGCCTCACTGAGACATCATTTATTCATAGCTCTGTGCTTTAATCATCACTCACCATTTTTAAGTAGAAACAGAACAATCATTTCTAATGGCTGGGTACCCTATTAATGCAGGGACGTCATGCACAAAGCACCCTCACAAGAGATGACCAGCCAAATTAACTAATGTCAAAGGACTCTCCCGGTAAGAAAAGTTACGACCTGTGAAACCATGAGCTAGATTTCACCTAAGCCAGGCAGTAAGCTGCTCAGGTAACCACAGCGATCTGCACCCTACTCTCTCTAAATACTTTCAAACCACAAAAATATCACAAACTTAAGCAATGAATGTATCACCTGACCCATTTACACAATACCTTCTCAAAGGCTTGAGTTTTCAGTGAGAGCTGTGAATATTTGCATACATGTGCGTGTGCACCCACACATTCAATTTCTAAATCAATCTTCCCAGGCAAAGGGTATAAAAAATGTCTCCCAAACCTTGCTAGTATTTACATGTTTTTAATTTCAAATGCCATATAAGGCTATTCAGCCATTATATTTTATTGCAGGTTCTAAATAAATTAAAACCATTTATCACTTAAAAAACCATTTTAAGAACCTTATTAACTTCATAGTTAAACATCGACAGGTAATATTATCTATTATGGCAACATTTCATGGTATCACAGTTGTGCTATGCTCAGGATTTTCACGTTCTTAAACCTGTATATCGTGACAAAAATATGCATAATTCAGTGCACTTATTCAATAATTTTCAATGATGTCTGCTAATTCTGGCAAATAGTTTACAATACTTATTTCCACTGTCAGAACAGGTGTTTTATAGCCAGAATATCTGTACCTTGACAAAAATGAAAGAAGATGATTTATTAAGAAGAAAGAGAGATTCTAGCAAAAGAAAGAGTAACGCGAAGACAGTGTTTTCTTAAAGTAAACCAAGAAAACCATGCTAGAAGATAAGGACACCTCACCTTAGCAAACGGAGGAGAAAAGAGACTTACACAGTTCCTGCGAATTGTGATTCTCACAGAATAGGAACCGTACCTGCATAATCTGTTCTTGCGTAATGCCCATCTTCAGATTTTGTAGTTGTTGTAGTATTATCTGCATGAAAAGAAATATGTTGAGTTGCTTGGGGAGCCTGTACTTGATACAGACTATGCCCCAGCAGCCCGTGCCCAGGCAAACATAGCTTCACTTGCATGCACAGCATCGCTGCTGGCTGCAAGGCTCCCCTGGGCCTGCCAGGTGAAAACAGCAGGATCTGGCTTTTTGGAATGAAACATGAAACATCTTCCATTAAGAAAACACTTTTTTTTCCTAACAATATGTGATAACAGATTGCAGCTGGGATAAATATAGCAGTATGAAGCAGGAGTTGTCATTTCTGCTCTATTTGAAGTAATTGGGGAGTTTTAATATGTACCCTGAAATGAACTGCCACATAAGGTGGTTAATTTTAAAGAGAGAGAAATAAACTAGAATGTGTTTAATACACCTGTATACTATGGCCTCAGATGTACTGAGGATTTATAGGTCAGAAGCTACGGGGAAAAAAGCTATTAAGAGTCTGAGCCTCAGTAGACAGTTTATTTACGGGAACTACTTAAAGGCAAATTTTCCTCATTTTTATTTAGAACAAAATTGAGATTTTAAAGTCAACTCAAGGGTTACAGGTGATGTAGTGGCCCATGAGCTGGGCATGGAGAAGCATGGCATTCATGGAGAAACACAGAGAGTCTTGAGCTGCTATTTGCAAAACTTCCTTCTACGCACTTTTGGCACCTCCTGGGCCCAGTGCAGGTCAGATGAGAAACAAGGACCAGCACCATGTCTGGGAGCACGTCTCTGGCCTCCTGAGATTGCTTCGTGCTGCTCCAGTTAAGGGAGCAACAGAGCATCCATCCTGGGTGGCAAAATGTATCTGAGGGGCTCTCCTGCTGTCCTGCTCTGACTCCTACCCGGTGGGCAGAGCTCTAGGCAAGCTGCTCTGGACAAAATCCAGGTGCCTGATTTTGACACCAGTGCAGGGCTGGACAGTCCCTGGCTGCAGCGGGCAGGGTTGTAGGAAGGGTTATGCACACCACTTCTTGCGCCTCGCTTGGCATCTGTACCACGGCAGGCTCTGCCCTCTCCCCCAGCCTGTGCTCTACAATATAAATTGCAAGAGTCTAATGGAAAAGTAAGAAGTGTCAAATGAGAAGCCAGCCCTGGTTCTTTTTTTTTTTCTGGAACAAAAATTGAAAACATTCTTTGAAATGAGTTTTGTTATGAGAGTTACCTTGACATCGACCCAAAGACATGACTTCAATTTTCTCCTGTTTCTGGCATGATGCCTCTTTGATTTGACATGCATTATCATAAGATTTCCCATCGGAAGCACAAAGAGGATTGAAGTTGGTTTGAGAACAGTCAATGTTGCACACACACCTGAAATGATAAAGAAAGAGAAAAAAGAAGAGGCTAATATGAGAAAGTTTTTTCATGACATCATAAATAGATCTCAGAAATAAAAGTGTTTGTATTTTCCTGACTGCACAATGCAAATCAACAGAATGAAAGTGGAAAGTTCCATCAAGAGGTCATTTGTATTTCTGGATGGAAATGAAATGCGGGGAGAGGGAAGAGACATAGAAAAGAAAAACAAGCCAAAGGAAAGATAAAAAAGTGTTACACATGGAAAACTATGCCACAGCATTACCACTTGTAATTTCTCGTAAATCAAAGAACACCCAAGCAGATATGCAGATAATTCAAGATGCTGCGCCCTCTTGCAATTAAAGAAGCCACAAAATTCACCTCTGTTGAGGTGCTGCCCATTGAATGTAACACTGCATAAGTGTCGTTTTATATTGATTTATGATTTAATTCTGATAATAATTACAGCACCTATAGGCACTCTGATCATAATAAAAGATGTGATGCTGAAGCCTCACCTCACCCTACTGGGATAAAACCACCTGCCAAGACTGAGACTGACACTAGTGATGCGACTGTACCCTGCTCTGTGCCTAGGGGTGGTGGGATCTCCCCCAGCTCCTGGATGCGGTGGGCCTACTCAGTATTAAAACTAGGGGAACACAGTTTTTAGGAGAGACTTTGTGCACAAGCACTTTCTGAAGCATCTGAATAACTCAGCAACCAAAAAGCCTTACCCCCATGTCACACAGGAAGGTCAGTGCCCACTCCTGACCTGGCAATGTGCTCTGTGCAGGGAGAAGGGTCCCACGGCCGAGAGCAGAGTGTGGGCAAGCGCAGACAGGGCAGCAGTGGCCCTGTCCTCAGAGAGCTTAGGGGCATCTCCAGAGCCACAACGACCCAGCTCGTGAGGTCCTGGGCTGCCCTGAGATGTGAACCAAAGCACAGTGGGGGATTCACTTCAAAAGGCCGGTCCAGATCTGAACTAACACACTAGCATGGACACGTCCTGACCCTAGCAAGCCTCACTATTGCTCAGAAGATGGAGAAACCTAATTACTTTTACCACCAGCAGGCTGCAGTCTTTTTCCTTTAGGTTTCTCCTTTTTCATTATCATTAGCGATGTCAGACACCCTTGGCCATTGGCAAGGGAAAGGCATGCTAATCATCCGTCTCCCCCAACCGTGCCATGCAATAGACAGCTCAGCCTCAGCAACGCTTACATTAACACTGATGCAATCCTGCTCGGGACAAAGCCAGAGGTCTAACCTGGCTCTTCCGAGCACGTAATTGTGCACATGCTGCTATCTAAACTCTTCCTGGCTCCTTCTGGCATTTAAGGCAAAGTAATGCGACTGATGCTCTATCTCCAGCCCACTGGTTGCGCTGAACCTCACAGTGCTGACTCCACAGCTCTCCCTTTGGAAAGTTAAGTAATGGAAATGTCAGCCTCTAGCCTTGCTGCTTGATTTAAGAAAGTGTTTAAAAGTCAGTTCACCTCCCATTCTGGACACCTTCAACAACTGGAAGCATACAGGGATATACACAAGAGAAAAACTTTGGTGGAAAGAGGAAGCACAGGAACTTAGACAGTGTGGGTCAGATCTCTCCATCATCCCCTTTGGCCTCTGCAAATGTGCCCAGGGTGACGAAAATCAGTGGAACCAGTACTCATCTTCTTTTAGACCTTCTCTACATTGGGTAGATCTGTTTTCCCCAAATGTTCACAAAATACAGAAAACTTCAGCTCAGAAAGATGCCAAAGGTGAAAAGCTCTGGTTATAAATTAAATTACATGATTTCACAACTAGTGGAAGAAAAGAGTCTGGCTCCCTGTGTAACAATTTCCCTGCACTGATGAACATACAGAATATAAGAAAAAAATCCAGTCAATTTCCTAAGAACCTCCTTATCAGCAGAATAAGTATGTTCTGCTCCACCGAAATGTTAACCGTCGTCATTTCTTCCTGCAGCCGTTTCCAGCTTCCCACCTTAGTCAAACTCACTTCATTAGGAAACATTTACTGCTCAAGTAATAGTAATTCTTTCCACGTAGCGCCACCATTTGCATTTCAGATGGGACACAATCAGCCATATGCTCCTTTTTTGTAATAAACCAGCTCAGAAACAGCTTCACTTCTCTATGTTTTGGTACAAAAAATGAGTGTAGGTTAATATATATTATGTCTCAAGTCAAGAGAAAATTAAGTCAATGAGAAAATTAAAACAAAAGGATGCTCTTTAGGGGAAATCTACACAACTTTGGATGCAATTTCAAAAATGCGTAGGGGATGTAGGAAGCTATGCTCAGAGTTAGAAACTTAAGAGACATATTTTTAAAGGTGTTTAGATGCTTAAAGATGCATGCAAACACTTTGTGAGGGATTTCTGAAATCTCAGAGACCTGTCTCCCACTGATTTCAAAGACCATTTCAGAGCCCATTAGGCATTTATTTGCATCTTTTGATACCTTCCAAAAAACCAAAGTTCCAAAATGACTCTTCTGACCTCCTTCAGTAAAAGTGAGAAGAGAACCAAGATTCTTCTCAATTCTGTTCTAAAACTTTAACTGTGAGACCAGCCTTTCTTTCCAGGTGAGATCTCTGTAGCCTCATGCTGCATTAAGAGGATGCACCATAGGAGCACCATGAACCACGCGCTACTTGTGCTGATGTCAGATTGCTCATGTGCAAGGAGAGCAGAAAGCGACAACCTTGGGATGACACTATATGCCCAAGTCTTATAGGATCTCCTGCATGAAGGCTCATTTTCAGGGTTGACCAGATGGGTGGTAAAAACCCACTACAACAAACTTGTCACCCCAATCTCCTTGCTGCAAGGACCTGTGCATCACCCACCCCTTGCACAGTTTTCAGCAGACAGCTTCTAGCTTGCATCTGCAGTTTCTTACTGCTTTTGCACTTATATACTCAAATCCTACTTTAAGGCTGCACAATTAAGTCAACATCAAATATATGTCAGGAAATGCTAAAGGTAGGATTGCATCAGGAAGATTAATGTACCTGGGCTGCTGACTCTGTTTAATTTATAGTGCTCTCTTATCAGGGATAATGACACTATATTCAAACATGTTTTTTCGAACTAGAGAAACAAGCAGTCTGCCATTTCAACCATACCCCCGAAGTCCAGAAGAGTAAATTACAGAGAAAAAGGTGGGACATTTACTCCAAACGTGCATGCCCAGGCACATGTGGCCACAGAGCATACATCACCCTTAAGCAGGATCCACTGGCGATGCAATAAATACAAAATGAATGGCACTTAACATATTTGATTAAATAAAATCTTATAGCCACAGGGAAAGGTGCCTTCACTTCTTGAAGTATTATGAAATGCAGAAGTGGGACTGTTTCCTATTAAACAAACAGAACCAAACTGTGACATCCCCGTTTGGACCCAAGGTCATACATTAGGTGAGAGTCCTAACGGCGTTCAAGACTCCAGATCCTGTGGGACACAGGAATCCCCTACCCCAAAGAGATACTCGCCCCAACTCGCCCCATGCCCAGAAATCTCATCCTGCTCCTAGCTAGTACGCAGCGCTGGTGCTTGCCCTCTCACACTCAACCTGCACCTGGCCATGTCCAGGCTCTGCCCTGCTACCTTCTCATTCTTTCACAAGTGACAAAACTGGAGTAGCCTCATCTCTTTCGGTTGTTGGCCGTAAGGGTCCCAGGGTCCCCCCAGGTCCCCCTGCCTGTGTGGGGCTGGAAACACACATGCTGCTGCTACAGAGCTGACCGGCAGGCCGGCTGCCTGCCTGCAGCTTCTCAGTCCCCAAGGCACTTCAGTACGCCTCTAATTTTAAGTAATTTGATCATTTGACCATTTTATCATCCTGGCTATGACTTCTGATTATAGTTATATCAATAAATCTATTTGGTTTCTGTGTTCCTAAGTGTAGAACTGAAGAAAGCTTGGCAATATAAAGGCTGACTGAGCTTTCCTCAGGCTCAAGAAGCTGTGAGAAGGTCAATGAGGTCTCCTAGGGGGTCACAGGATGAAACTGTACCCGAAAGCATACACAAAATACATGTGTAAAGCTTAACTATGACTTCTGCAGTCAGAAAAGCAGCAGCTTTAAAAGCATCTGTGAGGAAGGAGTCCTTCCAAGATGTCAGCTGATACCCTGCAGCTCCCCTAAGAACGGAAGAAATACTGAATGTTGTCCCACAGGCCCATCACATCTTTCAAGTAATGGGCTTATATATATTAATTGATTAAAATTTGGGCTGTCACTGTAAACCATCATTAAACAAGGCTCACTTTCTTATGTTTATTCTTCCAGGTCATTATGATAGTCTCTGATGAATTCCATTTCTTTCATATGCTTTATTTTATTCCATTTCATTTCATATGATGAAAATCTTGGAGGAGCTGAACATCCAGCAATCCACTTAGTTATTTTGGTGATCATGAAAGCAAAAAAATCAAAACAAACTAAAAAGACAACAGGCAAACCTGGGCACCTCCTTGGGGGATTTTGAGCTAACTCCCCCAGGCGCGCCCTGCAGCACAGCCTGGTGACATTGCTGGACCCTCTGATGAGAAGATCGCGTCAAGGCAGAACTGGAAGGTCTCTGCAGACAGAGGTGATATTAGCTAACACGCTGGAGAAGACCATGAGGCTGCCTATGGGAGGGGTGCCAGAGCTGTGGCAGGCAAGATGCTGATGGGCACCTCCTTGTGCCTCACTACTGACTTGTAGGGTGCAAGTCACCGCACTTCTGTCTCTGAGCTTCTGTCAAGGCAGTAAGTGCAATAAATGTACTGAACAGCACAGGGGAACCCATGCACATTTTGGGAGTGGTTGTCACTATTTCACCTGAGTAACATGCTTCTCCTCTTCCCAGGGAAACGAGAGAAGAGCGCAGAAGTAGACCAGTAGTTATTTCCTGTACAGACTTTCACCATGGAAAAAAACAAGCTGCCCAGACCTCAGAGGTCTGTGTCCCAGCAGTGATGGCAATGAGCTGCACCAGGCTGCTTGGCCAAGCTGGAGCAGCCAACTTGGCTTTCTGTTGAATCAGTCTTTGTAAAAATTAATGGGGTCAAATAAACCAGGCACGGGTGAGTACATCGATGAGCGCACAGGCTTCTAACTCCCCCCTCTTCTGCAAATAACATATGGTATTATTTTCTGGGCACAGAGAGTACCTTTGCCTGCAGAGAGCATGCCACTGAAGACAGGATTCATGGCTGTGAAGGACTGTCCCTGGAAGGAGGAACAGCGTTTTAAGGAGGCGTCTCAATAACACGAGAGCATGGTTCTTCACCCATAAAGTGTAGGGGAATGCTATAATTATATTTCCTTAGTTCATGAATAAAGTGTAATCATTAGTGACACAGCGATGATAAAAAGAACACCACTCCACACTTTATCTCTACTCCTAAGTCAACTATTCAGTCTTTGTTTTCAGCAATGCATTACTGAAAAATAATCTAAAAAAATTACTAAGCAATATCTGCGTGTAGCACAAGGAAGGTTTCTTATGTAGCTCTGATGGGAAGGAAGAAGAATAAATGAGACAATGCTTCTAAAAGAGCGGTTTTACTGGGAACAGATGCAGGCACATTTTTGTCAGAGCGAGATGGCAATGGCAGTTCTTCTCTATTCAACATCTTTTAATTAGCCCTCTGCAGTTTGGAAACCTGAGAGCATTGTTGGTACTACCTCTGTTCATTAAAGATTCATATTCAGACTTTGCTAGCCATGGGTCATTTGCTTTTTGGAACCAGAGCAACAGAAAATTGTGTCTGAGATATCTGCAAAAAAGTACTTAATGAAATGACTAACGTCTTCAGCCAAGTGTCTAGTTGATTACAGGGTCCAAACAGCAGAACAGCAATAAATCTGCCACAAAGAGAATTGTCAGTCAAGAAAAAAGGCATAAAACCAAACAGACAGGGAAGCGAGAGCTAAAAATGTGAAAATGCAAATCTAGTGTTATTTTTACTAGTCAGAGCTCTGATATTTGAGCACATATGCTAATTTGGTCAAGTGTGAGATCCCACCATGTCTCAGTGAGCACTATTTTACAGGGAAAGTGATGTTCCATTCTGCAATCATTTTAAACATGTTGTATATTTTCTCCAGGCAAAAATAAAAAAGCAAGGAGAAAACCAACAACATTTTGCAGCATAAAAAAGCCCAAAGCCGTCCCTTTGCCATAAAACAGTGTATAAATAAAACCACAGTTGTTGTACATTTATGATATTTCCACCAGAGACATTTCTTATCTGCCTCTGTTCTGACTAGAAAACAATGATCAGAAACTCAAAATTTCTGGTTGGATGTCCGTATGGTCCTCTCCAAGCCCCCTGCCCCTCCAAGTAGGACATTAAATGCCCATTTAAAGCTAACCTGGCAGTATACGCCTCCATAAAGAGCCTGGCAATCAGTCCCAAATGCCTTCTCTATCATTTGGATTCCTGCAAGGTTTTTCTTTCTGGTACACGGGGCACCTTTGTTGACATTACCAGCAGGCAAGTTGAAATGAAGCCAGGCTTAACATTACGCCTCAACATTCGAACGCGCATTGTACCGTGGTTCAGCCGTGTGTCAGGAGGCTGGTGGGAGCGCTCGTTTACCCAGGCACCTTTGGGTATGTTTAATATGTCTCAACACACCGCCATGCAGAGATACTTGAACTAGCTCTAAGCAGGGACTGGCAAGGTTAACCAGGCTGGGCAGACCTGTGCTCACACACATCCACTGCCTCCGGGAGCTCAGCTAGCCCGTTCAGACCGTCTGCGTGCTGCTGCATTGCACCTTGCTAAAACACACTGCCTGTGATACCCCTTCACTGGGGAGTAGCGACAGCTCGCCTCTGCTACCCACCTCGGCACCACATCAGTCATCCTCAAAGCTGCCCACACACACAGGCAGCTAAATTGGATTGCCGCAGGGGGCTTGCATGCACCTCCACTTCGACATCAGTCTCTCAAAAGGGCCACATAAATACCAGCTTCCTTCTCTGACCCTCAGTCCATTTACATGTACACCATTACGTTTTACAGTATCTCATACAGCCCTAGAGCAGCATGACTTGGTACTATTATACCCATTTTACAGAAAGGTAAGTTTTACTGTAAAGTCCTGGCATCCTTAATAGAGATTCACCAGGGACTTTTGGTAGCTTGGCCAAGCTCAGGCACGCTACAGCGGTCTCTGCAGCGTGTGGAGCACAGCCCAAGAGGAAGGCACCAAAAGATGCCTCCAGCCAGGAGACAAAACTGCCTGACATCATTGCCTGGTTTCACATACAGCTGAACATCAGGTACACAGGCATACTTACATATAAAGCAGTACATATAAAATATATTCATAAAGCACACAGACACACAATTTTTTACACTTTCTATAAATCATACCCTACAACCTGCCTGTGCTTGCCAGGCAATTGAAATCTGATCACCACACTCCTAAGAACATCATTAAGAGGCTTAAAGAATAGAGATGCTGCATGTCTCCTTCAAAACAAACTTCTCTGTATTTCTGAGGCTGATGTAAAACTTTAGCTGCAGTGCAGAACAATAAACAATACATATTTTATAATGGCAGCACAAAAATAGCATGTGATATTTCTTTCCTGGGTCTGATAGTGCTTCTCTTTTGCTTTAAGATCACAAGAGAAGAAAAAGCAATGTTGTTTATTTATTTATTTATCTAATTTATTTTTCCTTCTTTTCCTTTGCAGCCCAGCTTCTGCACTAAGGGCTTTAGCATGTCTACTTTTCACAGTGGCTTCCCTGGGATATTTTACCTATTTTGACTGTTCAAATGTTTATCTACACCAGGAGTAAAAGGAGAAAAGCTTGATTCCCTCAGGGCGACGCAATGTTTCTGCATGGCATTTCAATAGCATCCTGTTACTCAAACAATTAGAAATCACAGACACCATGCACGGAATTATCAGCGTACTGCATAGAGATTTTTATTATTATGCAGTGCATAATGAAAATGATTTGAAGGACCCCAAAGCATCATAACAGAAGGAAGCGCTGAATAATCAGGTGATTTTTTTTTTTTTTTTTTGACTGCAAGAGACCAAAATATTGTTTACTGGACATATGTCAAGCTAAAATGCACTAAAGTGTTGAATATATTTATTGCTGCCCGTCCTTGCATACCAAATGCAACATAATCTGGGAGTCTAGCTGGAGTGCAGAGCCAGGAGCTAGGGCAATCGCCGTACAGCTGCCACGCTGCTGCTGCTGCTTAATAGCAGGGAGTGACTGGCAATGCTTAAAAATACGTATGGATTTTTCAGAGCACATTTGTTATGACAGGAGGTTGTTTCAAAATGGTTTTGTGGACCACTCCCGGAGGCACCTCGCCTTACAGTTGTGAGGATACAGCTGTGCTGGCTCCTTCCCGGAGCCGGACCAGCTTGGTGAGGAGGTGGTCCCATGCTCCACCAGTTTTCAAGGCTTCATCCTGGAGACTGCAGATCATGAAAACTGCTTTAATCTGCTGCGCAAGACACTGCAACCTGATTCCTAATTGTCCTTTCATTTTTTTCCCCATAACTTTCTTTACTAAGTTTTCGACAAAAAACATCACAAACTTCACCTTTGCTTCCCTCTTACAATTCAAAGCACCAATTATAACATGACCTTCATCTGGCTTCCCGGTGCCTCTAGTGCCCTCAACAGTACATTGAATTGTATGCTAACACCTTTAGGGCAAAATAAATGTCTCCCTTTATTTTTTTTTTTAAATATCATTCCTATTTAAAAGGAACTAAGTTATGTAAAGCAGCCTTTGCTAGACTGGATGCTTTAAACCCAAATGGACAAACTAGAGAATTACAAGGCTGACGACTGGGTTTCAATAGCAATGGAAAAATCCTCACGCTAGCTGTGTGACTAGACAAGAAAATTCTAATTCTGTTCACATGCCAATTCAAGTGTCTGCAGGTATGTACCGTGTGAAGTTTATTTAAAGCCCATAGAATAAAATAAATGCCTTTTTATGGTTTGCCTACACTTGGTGTCCTTCACGTCTCCATAGTCTGTGTTAAAACAAAGCTTTGCTGACTGTTTCTCTCCCTCTGTAAACATTTGAGGCTGTCCTTCACGAACGTTTTATCGCTGTGTGCCTCAGACTGCTGATATTGTTCGCTCCTATCTCGAAGCCAGCAGAATAATGAGAATCGTTCCCACGAATCCCAGCATTTCACCCAGGCCTGCAACAGCCAGTGGGAATATTGCAAGGTCTGGTGGGAAGCATGGGACAACCATCTCTCTGCAGGTCCTGGCATGGACCTTGCCATGCAGCAAGGCTCGGTCTGCTCACAAACTATGGTACCAACTGGGATGAGAGCAACGGCAAATTTCTGGTAACAGCTTTGGTAACTATACCAGAAGTTACTTCTGACAGCAGATTCTGATTTACCAGCGAGACTAAAGGGATGACAGCCCTTCTGCCAGCAGAGACCAGTGCAGTGCAAGCCCCGTCCCACACAGCATGAGCGCTCCACTGCCGGTGGGGAAGACAAGGCTTAGAGGCAACCTTCCTAAAACTAGTGAGAAGAAAACAATGGTAAAATAATTCCTCCTTGTAAAGACTCCCTCCACATGTGAAAAATCACACTAACTCTCACCATAAACTGCTCTGCATCCTCAAACACGTGTGCCTCCTGCTAGGAGACCTGCCTGAGGCAGCGCCATCTGAATTGGCTGTGTACTCCAGGCTACCCTGCTTGGTAGGCTGACTTAATTACAAAACAAAACCCAGTCTAGCTATTTAATGAAATTTTAGGAGGATACTCCAGGCTTTCCTTCAGGCTTTGTTTGCACGCCCTGCACAGACAGAAATAAGGCAAGATAACCTCATGTCATCCCACACAGTGATGAAATGAGATCTCAGCCCATAGGTATGAGACTGGGAGCGATGCAACCCCAAGCAAATCGCTGCACATGCAAGAAGGAGAGAGCAGCAGTAACCTTCTTTTTCCTCAGAGCATTCAGGTCTATAGGTGAAAGCTGCTGTACAAAACTTGGTATTACTACTGGCTGGGGATGCAGCCTCTTCTCTTGCTGTCTCATGATGACCACCGCTGTAGGTGCCTTTGGGAACAAGCCCCAGGGGAAAGTACCGCTGCCAGGGAAAGGAGGATGAACAAATGAATGAAATGTGCTGTCTCAAGGACATGTCCTTGCCAGCCAACTAATGACGTGAGAGTAACCCTCTTCAGGTCTGGGACAGGGATCGGTGGAATCCACCTGCAGCTCCTGAAAGGGACACACTGCAAGCACTGTGCCCTGGCTGGGATGGGCATCCCTGGGGCACCCGTACTCCTCTTTGTCACAAAATGGGCAGGCTGAGAGACAGCAATTAAGTCTGTACATCTGGGCACATCTCACACAGGCTTTTAGCTGCAACTTGCATGTGGGAAGGGACTGGAGCAGGACATGGATGCCGTGGGGAAGGGACACCTGCCACCCCATGGGGGCTGTGAGAGCCGAGGGTAGCCCTGCACATCAGCTCCTATTGAGTTCTCCTCAGCCTCATATTTAATGCATGGGATGTATTTTTAATGGCTTAGATGTGTGAACAAACCGTGGCCTTGTTGTTCCAACATGGGTGTGTGAAGGAGCCTCCGACCTTCTGCAATGGATGCAGTTTTAATTTAATAGTTAACATAAAGTGGGATGGAAGAGAAGCATTCTATTAAGACATTTGAAAATAAATTGGAAAGTGCTTTCCCAGTGCTCTACATAGTTATTCTCTCTGCTGATCTATTTAGCCAACACATGTAATTCTGAGCTACAAAGTTGTATTCCTGCTTTCGTAAACATACTTACATAAAACTCAATAACAACACAGTCTATTTATTGCTAAAATGCTAGTAGGAAATTGGAAAAGGTATAAATACAATTCATTGCTGGTGATCTCCTGCCCCCTGAAGGCACTGTAAGGTTCCAAATCTTGCTCAGTTCACAGCGTCATAAAACCAAAGCAATAAATGTCACTCCTTTCTTGATTGTGCATTAGGCCAATCGGCTTTTTATTGCGACTAAATAGGCCGTCATGAAGGCACCGCTCAGCTTACTACTAGGGTATGACTTTGGCTAAATGGGGGGCCAGGGAGGGAGGAAAGCTTGTTTTTAAATAACAAAAAGGGGAAAAGAAAACAGGAAAAAAGAGGTGTAAAAGCGCATTGCTCTCCAAGGTCTCTGCACTTGCTCTTTCATGCTGTAATGCCTTGATGTACGCAGACGATTATGTGTCAATGCACATTAATATTTGATGTGCATTATCATATTATCCCTTATGTGCACTTTCACAACCTGGTGAGCCCATGCTCTCCCAGCCATGGGGTTACACAACCAAGTGGTGGCTTTGCCTCGGAGCACCCACGCGCAGCTCTGTCCTTGCAGAGCAGAAAGGGATCCTTTTGATTACCTCCCACAAAGCAGCAGGAGCCAGGCGTGATCTTTACAACACCCTGTATTACAGAAAGAGCACAAACCAGACTGCCAAAACCATTCCCTCAAACGCAAATAAAGGTGTGTGCTTGGAAGGCCGCTATATTTTCCTACGTAGGACTGAAAACCGCAGTCACAGCTGGTGTCAGAGGAGCAAAAAAAGAACTCCTGGGTTCATTTGCTCCCCCATTAAACTGGGCACATAAAGCGGTTGCTCTCTGCCATGCTGTCACGTGTATGTGTTGTATGCGGAAATTTCCTGAAAATAGAGCAGGGTGCTGTTGCTGTCTCGCACAATGCCCAGCCACGCACGTGCGCCCTTGTAACACACACAGATCAGTGTTAACACAGCCCACAGCCACAGCGTCGATGCCAGCCGAGCCACTACCCCATACATCCTCCAGCTGTCCCTGCCATATAAATGTTTAATTCACCTGCTCCATGCTGGGTGTGCCATTTCAGCCTTCAAGCCAGGCAGAGGGAAGGCAGGTGAGGAGGACCTCCCTGCCGCCTTCAGGTAGTGTCCCCAAAACCCTCCCTGAGCCCCTGCGTGTGGGCAGCCACTGCGTCTCCTCCCCACTCTCCAGCAAACAGCAAAATGGACTAGCTGCAAGTCAGCTTTAGGTTTTCTCCCTGCTTCCATAGTCCTCTGTCCTTTCCCAGTCCATCTCTCCAGCTTTCTCTGCCATGACCACCCACCCCTCTGTGCCTCCGTGCCTCCCATCCACACACCACATGCTGAACATAGGGGAAGGCATCTTGGCCATGGAAACCTAACAGGAATATTTGGCTATTTTGAGCCATGCTTTTAAAATTTTTGCAGCTTTTTTTTTCTTTTTTTTTAGCTCCAATGTTGACAGACTAATAATTGTGAAGACAAATGACAGTTCTATATGTCTTACAAGCCTTCCCTCCCTTAAATTTCAGAAGAATTTGTGTCTTGCTCCTACAGGAGCATGGCACCATGATAAGACAAGAAAACTCCCCAAAATCGCAGAAGTTATGTTTGGCTTTTCACAAATCAGCATTTCCTCTGAAGCAATTGAAGGAGTCAATAAGCCAACTTCTGATTTTATCACCACAATTTCCAAGTTATTCCTTTGACTCTGTGAATAACTGCGGATTTACACTCCGACAGAGTCCATTCTCCTTTCTGCCAGTGAAAGGCTCCACTGGCTACTGAGAAGTTACTCCACAGTTATGACACTGGGAGAGAACTTTTGTTTCATTGAAGTCAGTGGAATAACTGTCATTGACTTCCATAAGCTGGAAGTTCATCTTCTGAAACTGAAAACCAAGTCTGAATCAGCATCTGAAAAGAGGAGCACAAAGAAAAAAAATCTATGAGCTTTATAACTGTGTAGGGTATTATCCCCTGGACACACAGCAAGTTTTGCTGTAATTGCAAAAGATCTTTTTTTATTACAAAACTAAATGTTAGGGATTCTAGTTTTTGGATAAGAGATGTATGTGTTGCATAGGGTCCCTAAAAGAGTTGGGTGAGTAGTACAGATTGAACACAATGTGGGTTTGCATTTATCTGAGGACATTTAGAGCTGTGATATATAGTCTACATGACAGACTTCCTCGATGTATAGAGAAAATATAGCTGATTTCTTTGTGTAGGCTGAATTATTTACCAGAGTGTTCCAAAGTGTATTGGTAATAAAACACTATGAAGTATAAGTAACTCCAGACAATCTTGGCTTATGTTAAAACCAGGTTTTTTTTTTTAAGAATGTTATTAAGAAAATAAATCTGGAGAATCTGGAAAGGCAGGAGTTTGTCAAATGAACATAAGCCTCTGAAGGATTGTGTTGACTCAATGGATGGAAAGGTCAAATTCTCCAAACCACCACCCTAAGGGAGTTGGGAATCAGTCTCACTTCAAAATTAAATAGGCTATTTTGGCACAGGATGAAGGATGCAAAGATGGTAAGGTGATTTTGTGAAACTTACCTGACTAGGAAAAAATGGCTGTTTTTAAGTAAAACCAAATAAAATGTATGTAGAATAAAACAATTTCACCAGATGGCCAAACAAGCCATCATTTTTCCAAGCATTAACTTTCCAGCCAAGAACTTTCTAGTACTGCATTCAGTTGAGAAATACAATGTGTTTATTCCTGCCTCCTACTCCTCAAGAAGACTGGACCATAAGCTGCTCTTAGAGAAACATCCTCTGAAGATAAAGCTAACTTCTTGTTCCCATATCTTTCCTTGCTCTTTCTGTGGACTCATTACTGAGAAAGAGGAAATCATGTGGTTTTGGCTTGATTTAAGGTCTTTTAGAAGTCAGTGGGGATCTTTCTCTGGCTATGGTTGGGCACAAAGTCACTTTTTCACTTGGGCTAGTTTTAAGTTGAAACTGCCTGCTGAAAGAGTCCTACAATATCTCAGTAGCTTGCCAGTGAGAAACCTGATAGGAACTGTGGCGTGCATGCAGTGCTCACCTGGGGACCTTATTTTCTGACTCTTATATGATGTCTAGACAGTGGTCGCTAGTAGCTTGAAGCTTTCACCTAAGCTGGAACTGCTGAAGCTTTCTTCTTGTTTGTACTGTGGACAACTCAAGCTACAATTTCGTATTTTGCTAGTTTTCCTGCTTTTGTGCCAGTTCACATGGCATTTCTTTCCACAGCCCAAATGAAGCAACATGTCCAGGTTCTCTATTCAGCTCTCATGCCCCGGACAGCAGGTCTGGCTGACCAGCCTCCTATGAAAGCCACCAACCTGACCCTTCCTCTAGGCAGGTTTAATAATTAAAATATCATGTATGGACAGGTAGGTGTCATCTTGCTTTTTCTAATGTTCCCAATGTTTTGTCTTTCATTGCAAATCCTTCATTGACCAATTTCCAGTTCAAAGTTCAAATCTTGTTGCTTGGGCTACTTTTTTACGGTATTGCTGGCTCTTAGCCCATTTTATGGTATCTCTACAGTTACCTCAACACGGTGTCTCAGCAGTTACACTGTAAGTCAGCTGCTCTGGTTTTATTTCAAAATCTTTTAACCATAGAACGTGCACCAAATGAAACATTTAGAGCTAACTGGGCTAATTTCTGGGCAGACACTGGAGGTAGCTCTGTTATTAGTCCAGGGCTAAGATAAGTGACAACAGTGTAGGAGGGTGTAAGTCACTTGGCCGTCTCCTGCTGTGCAATGCAGAGATTGCATGCTGCAGTCCCTTTACTTTCCTCCATAAACCCTTGCCTGGACTGTTATTAGACATGACTACTAAGCAACACGTGAAGATTTATGCAGCAGCAGCTTCACTTTGTGCCTTAGGTATGATCTCAAGTTAAGCAGAAATTTAAGTCTTTGCAGAGTTGCTTTTTTTAATGATATGATTCAATTTCTGTGTTTATTTGAACCACAAGTCCAATGAGTATGTTGAAGTGTTATATGTAGCCATGAACAAAGATCTACTTTCTCTCTAAAAGAGAAAGGAAAGTAGCAGAAAATGGCAATATATCTACTGTATAATGCACAGGACATTGCAGATGTTAAAGTAGCTCGTTGTTTCTGCATCTGGAACAAGTAGGTCACACACAGTTATTATACACACTGCTGAACACGAAGCAGCCAATACCCGTGTAATGTATGTGAGTTTTCAAGCTACCTTTTAGTACTTCATAGTAGTACAGCATCTTGTTTGCAGATGGTCTGGTTGAGAGCAACTGATTGAAGGGGGAAGGGACCCAAAGCTGACTGACCTAATTGCTGTGTGGATTGAGAAGCTGGCAAAATCATTAGTTTCTTTTATATGTTTTCTTTCTATACTATAATAAAGATAAATATTGATTGCTAGAGCAATATTGATTGTAGGGGTCACTGCTGATGGCAGCTGCATGATTTGCACAAATATCTCCTGTGTACAGCGCTGCTTATTTGCATGAGAATGCAGCTTCACCATCCTCATGTGTTGCAGGCTGTTCACTTCCCTTATAGGAGCATTTACCCAAACTATATATATCAGTGATTAGCAGTAAAATATGAAACAAAGGACTGAAACAGTTCATCTTCTTAATATGTTTTGTGTGTGTGACTGTCTGCTGTGGGTAAGTGGAGTTTATTGTCCCAGCCATGCAGAAAGAAGTGCAGGACACAAGGGACCTGCTGTAATTATGCTGCAACATCACCACCTCACTTGGGAATACCACCCAGCTGCACAGCACGCCTGAGACCGATGATCCTTCCTTCACCCACTGACCTAGACACTGAACACGCCAAGGCCCTTCACTCAGGCCTGGATGCCTTCCTCCAAGCTCCCAGCTTTGGGTCATCAGGGACCCAGTGTCCCCACAGAATGGCTTCGGCACCTTCTCCTGAGCAGAACCTGCCCGATAGGATCCTTATCCACTTGCAAGAGATGGAAAAGGCCCCTCCGGCGTGGGCCAGGCTCGTGAGGAGGGAGGAAAGCTGCCTACCACAAGCATGGTGCCTATGGCAGAACACAAAACCCTACACTCAGCCAAGGAGGAGTCCTTGGGGTGTGCGGGACCGAGTTGTGGGAAACAGCAGGGGAATTTAACACCCCTTTTTATCACCGGTGCAAACCCCTGAGCGGCCCATTCAAGGTCAGGCACCTCCTGCCAGGGATACTGCTGCGTCTCTCCTCCACCCGCAACCTCTAGGAGGGAGGAAGAGGAAGGCAGAGGAGCAATCTGCGGAGACGGCCTCTTCACCTCCTCGGACACTGCCAGGCTGCAGGGAAAGCACTCTCTCCCGAGCATGTTATACATCTCTGCGTGTCTGTCTTATAGCTAGCAAACTGCATCTTATTCTGGGCAATCCTGCACTGTGAGGCTGCTACTGGCTGACCTGCTGATATTGAAATTCAAAGGAAAAGCATGCATATTTAACCCCAATTCATCATTTTGATTTTGATTAACTCTACAAGTCAGGGGCTTGCAGGCTTTAATCTTGTTTTAAGAAAATACTCCTGTCCTCTCTCCTCGGCGTTTTCCAACAGGAAATTCAACAGAAGGGTTTTTCCTATTATTTATCTCCTTCCACTTACTTGGACACATCGTGGACCTCTGAAATAGCTGCCCAGTATCTATCCAAACCATGGCTTGTTCAGTGCAGAGAGTGCTCTTATTTCCTCAGTGGCCCATAAGGAGGAGATTAATACTGGAATCCAGGTTTCTGACATGGTTATGCACTGACACTAAGCCACTTTAGCAGATGAGCAGGCACTCCATTTGGTGAGTACTATTTATATACAGTGAGTGAGTATTTCATAGATGTTTTTTGGAAGATCTTAGAAATACACCACGGTTCACAATGTTACGCTTCATTCTTCATTTCCTTTTAAGTATATCTCTCGGGGTGTTATGTTGTGTAGCCCTGTCTTACAAAATCAATTATTCCTTAGCCAGCTCAGAAATAAAACCCAAAGTAAGCAACACCAAATGTCTGATTTACCAATAGATTGCAATCCAGTGCTAAGGAGCATAGCCACTGCCCTGCTTTAAATATTCATGAAGCCCACTGGTGCAAAATGCATTGAAGGTGGGAATAATGCCAGTAATACACGATCCTCTTAGTGACAAGAAGCTTTCACATATTAAAGTAGCAAGATGTTAAAGACTTTCAACTGAACAGTCTTTGTTTTTAACCTAGAGAAAGAGATTCACTAATGGAATGCCAAATTGCATTCACTCTCATGATATTAGACTGCAGAATAGGATAATAATACATGTGTGCTTTACCATGCTGCAGAAAACCTGTTATTACAGTGGGTTCTTTTCTGCGTTTTCTTTGTACTTTCCAGAAAATGTTCACACACATGTCTTACCCCTGCGAGTAGCCTTCTACGTGCCAACCACCCTATCAGAATCCCAGGAATCTAGCCATTAACAAATTGATTTTATGCAAATAAAAAGGTTTTAAAATAATGGTGACACAGTACAATAGTACAATTTAACTGAGTGACAACTGGCAATGAATAACCAAAAAAAAAAAAAAAAAAAAAAAAGAGTTAAACCAGAGACAAGGGACTGCAGAATAACAGACTGTGGCAATGCAGAATAATGTTAATTGTCGCTTTAAATCATCAGCAGCCCAGCCACATCTGCTATCACACCTGTGCTCTCTTCTCTGATCTACTCTGGCACCTAGAAATATTAGGCAAACAGCCAGCCTCAAATCTCCAGCTCTCTGCGGTCTGGCTCTGCTACCAGCTTGCATCCCTCTTACCTGGAATGGATCAGGCACTGACCCTGCACCCTCAAACTGTTTCTGATTGATAGGGGACACCACCGGTGCTGGGCTTGTTGCACTGTAACAACAGGTCCCAGGGCCACTGGGACCCACTGACCCCATTTGGATTTTACAAACCTCATCAGTCAGGTGAGATAGCTAAAGGAGCCCTGCTTACATCTGAAATTTGATCCGCATAAAAATAGTGATCAAATAATAAACTGACATTTCTTTTTGCACTTAATCTAAAGACATTTCCTGCACACCAAATCTTGGCAGGGGAAGTGGGGGAATATGTCTATCTGGTGCCAAACATGGAAATTCAATTAACGTACATTGGAAAGAGGGATCTGGGTCCCCCATACATAGTCCGCTTTTATTCTAGAAATAAGAATAACAAAGAGCTAACACCCAGAAGGCTCATTTTTTAGAAAGACTTTTATCCAAGACTAATCAGGGGGCAGGGATAGGAAAACAGGGCTCTGTTACGGCATATGAAGTTGTTTACTTCAAAGCAAACCTTTAACAGGCTTTACATGGTCTTTGTACTTCTGGTTGGAAATCTGCTTTCCTGCCTTTTAACAGTTTGTCTGGTAGCAACTTCCTAGTAAATGCCCTTCCCCGCTTACCACCCCAGGAAGCGTCTTCCCCTGCAGAAAGACCGGCTGTCAATAAAGACTGAGAACTTCAGCTTCTGCAGTCATTATGCTGCTCCATATACGCCAAGTTATTTCAAAGGGGAGGAATTAGATAGTGCAAAAGCTGCAGTGGGAACATTACTGGGGTAAGTTGGATCAGGCTATTTTATCGAGCTATTTCTGGAAAAAAATAAACACTGCTACTCAGTGCTTATGATTAATAATGTTATCTTGTAGCTAATTTTATTCCTTGCCCCTCTCTTCTCCTGCCTTCCAATTTGGAAGTGCACTTAATTATGAAAACATGAGCACTAGACTGTGAATTTTGATATATTAATTTTACCATGGTTTTTTTTCTACACCGCACCACCAAAACTCTCAAGGACAACCAGTCAAGGAGACAATGAAAATCCTGACACCCAGGGTAATTTCCTTAAGCAATGTCAGAATTAAGCAATTTTTTCCACACAAATCTCATTACATTATTGCAAACCTATAACCATGATACATCTTGCTCCTGTTTTTCAACACCACAATTTCTTTTGATGACTGGAGCCAGAGCAAGGCCTCTGTGGTTTGTTTACTTGGTGTTTTTTAAAGACTAGAACCAGAGGTTACTAAAAGCCTGGCAAGACAAAACCAAAATGAGCACAAATGGATGACCCTATTCCTAAGCTTCTTCACTGAATAGCAGAAATGTTCATAATTTCATGCCTGACCAACAGTGCATGAATGCCTTGCCTGGATGAGGTCAGCTGCCCAACACTGGGCCAAATTATCATGTTCACCATTCATTCATTCATTGACTCCTCCCTCTGCTCCATTCCTACCGTCCAAGTTAGAGTTCAGGCAATGTTGCTTTACTGACGTCTCACTACCCAGTCTCTGTATCCATCCTTTAGCTACCACCAGCCCACAGCTTCAGAAGCACCATCCAGGCAACAGCTCAAACATTTGTATGATTATTTTCTTGTCTCTCTAAATTTGTATTAATTACTTAGATAGAATATGAGGATTAGCATTAAGGCAGTGTTAGAAGTACAGCTCTGTGAATAGCAGCTTTTTTGATCTGTTGACTGTTCCAAAATCACAATGAAATTACTAGTTTAAAGTTGACTTAATATATGCTTGCATAGTTTCTAGGCAAAATGAAAAATTAAAAAAAAAATTCTCAGTAGATAGAATTATTTTCCTTTAGCTTATGTGGTTAAGGTTTAAAATAATAATAATAAAACCAGAATAATTTTGAAAACTCTTTTAAAAAATAGAAAATAAAAAAATTTCCATTGAGAAAATGTCTAAATGTACGCTCTAATTATTTCAAACATTTGAGGGTTAGGTCTTCAACGCCAGCAACTAGGAAAAAATGAGACAGATATCCCAGTGTTTCTAATACCACACATGAATTAACATGATGATAATACTAATGATACTTTTTAACTGGAAAAGCTTTAGGTCAATTATTTTTCCCAATTCTATTTTTATCGAAGTATAAAGCTGTAAAACCCCAGATGGAATAACATAAGTTATAACAGCAACAAAATGGATAACTGTGTTTCTAGACTTTGTCTAAATTGTGCATGCTCCAGAATTATAAACCAGACTGTTTTATACATTTTTTCAGAGTAATAACCACCTCAATCACTGTGTGATGAATCTCTGGGTGCAGAAAATTTAATATGTAATATTTTTAATGCTTTCTAAACCACAGCGCCTTTAAATAATAAAACATTCATTAAAATAGAAGAGTAGACCAAATTACTGTACCAAACATCCTCTGCATCTTCGTCACACTCTGCCCCAAACTGGCAAATGTCACAGGTCGATGTCTCTTTTTGATTGGTTTCACCTGAGCCTTCATTGACTGTTTGATGGAAAGCAGAAGAATATACATTAGTAAAGACAGCACTGTAGCAAAGCACTTCTCTCTCTAGAAAAATCTATTCACCGCATCAGCTTAATGCGCGGCTCACAGAGCCGATACTTGGCCAACAGACAGTGTTTTTGAACGGTGCCAACCCGGAGATTTCCATGTTGGTCTGTGATAAATTCCCTGAATTATGGAGTTAAAAGGAAAACTGGAGAAAGACCCTTCTTCTTCATTTTCCACTTAAACAATGATTCCTTCAAGCTGCTGCTCGGGCAGGCTGTGTCACCACCGAGCCTCACCGCTTTGCTCCCTGGGAAAATAGTGGAGGTGTATTGATAGCATCACATGCTGCCTTGTGTCCTTTACGGGCGAAGGCCTTGAGATGGGCCCAAGGGGATGTTTTCCTCGAAAACGTTTTGAAATTACCTGCCATGTGGTGCAATCTAGTCCATTCCAAAAGGCAAAACATTTTTCTCTTCAGAAGTACAGCTATGAGCCCCAAGGACTAGTTATCTCTGGCACGAAAGATTTAGTGCTGTCCAGAGGAGAGGACGATCTCCAGCACAGGTTAAATTTGAAACCCAGGAAAGTCAGCACCCTTGTCTGCAATTGTGTAAGGTTTGTAACTGGCCCCTAAGTCAAAAACGTGAAGGGACTGAGGGGAAAATAAAAGCATGGGTATAAGAGGACTGCGAAAAAATGTTGACTGCTGAGTACTGAAATAGAGAGAGACACCACTAAGGTAGGCACCAAGAAGAGGGTTTTCTAAAAGATCCAAAAGAAACACCATCTATGTTTATATTAAAGTATATAAACACCTTTTGACATCTTTCAATAGGTGCTGCTTTCTAGCAAGACACAGTACCCAGTGATATCCTTCTGCTGGTTACAGAATAATTAAACCAATCCAGACTCTAAGTATCAATCAGCTTTCACTGATGTTATCTGCACAAACAACTTCTGCAGCGTTGTCTTTTCATTTGGAGTCCTCACTGTGGTGCAGGCTTCCTGCACATTCGGGTCCAACCTACCAAGGCTGGTGGACACGCTGAAGCATGTCGGTAGCCCCACTGACACTCATGAGATAAATCACTTGCCTGATGTCAAGCATCCACTGCATGAGACCCTGTTAACCTGGGTGTTACTGGAGGCTCTCGGGTTGGAGTGCTCTGACTTGGAATATGCAGCTTTTGTTATTTACTCAGGAAAGAAGAAGAGTCCCAAGCTTTCACAGAGCTGTCGGAGGAGAAAGGGCTTTTGCCCCTGAAAGAGACAGTGTGACCCTGATGCCTGCTTTCTTACCCTGGACAAGTTATTTAACCCCTGTCCTATTTCCCACTGTGTAAAATGGGAATAATACCACTTTCTACCAACAAAGAATATGGAAACAAGTTTATTATAGATCGTGATATGCTTAGATACTACAGTGATATAGACCACAGAAATACCTAAGGTAGATGGTTTGTCTCAGTAGCTTTCTCCTGAGGCTTAATATAGTCAAAGGAAGTGTTGGTATGTTTAGGTGTTGAGCTATACCGCAGCAATTTCTTATCAGTCTTGCTTGAATTTAGACTATATTAAAATGAAAAAAAATTACCTATGATAAGCATTCTGATCATCCTAAAAGGAAAAAAACAGAGGGGTTTGCCCTATTTGTAGAACTTTGCTCACCTTTATATCCACAAAGTTAATGTACAAAAAACCGAAGGGGAAACTCAGAAAACATAGTCTGGATTCCTGTTCTACTGCATTGTCAGGTTTTGTAGGGACAGTCGGAGCTGTGGTTTTTCTGTTTCATTAAATGACTGAGGAACTCTTTAGGCTCATATTTTATAAGAGCCAATATATGAAGGTGGTCAGGGTGTCCAAGGGCTGTGTCCTCACACCATTAGGATCTCCATGTGCCACCTGTGTGATCCTGACCCAACAGCACCGGGAGACTCACGCTGCTCTCTGTACAGCTCCTCCCCGCTTCTCTGCAGCTGCATCCAGGCCTGGGTTTTTCACTGAGTTTCATTTATATTTTAAATTTAGAAATCTTTTTTTTCCTGAGGAGATAACTTTGACAGCCAATCTTGGCAGGGAATTTGCAGTGGTTAAGGTATTAGACAGGACGCATGATCTGGATTTATCAAGTCATGCTGCTTTGCTGTGCCACAGTTTCACCATCTGTGAAAGGGGAACAGAATATTTGGCAGATACTTTGGGTGCTGTAACGAATGACTGTATGCAAAGTACAATGGGATATATGGGCAGAAGACTTCTTATGACAGCCGAGCACTCCACGCCTACCAGGAATATAACAATTGCTCCAGTTCAGGAGGGTGAAAACGTATTTTTTTATGGAAAAGAGCTATAATTTTAAAAATTCTGTTATTCTGCAAATCACTTTCCTTGTATTCCCCTTTAATTAAAACCATATACGCTATTTTTTTTTTTTCCTCCTTGTAGTGTTTCTATTTACAACTGTCCAGCAAGTGTGGTTTGACTAGGGACTTCACACAGTTCCACATCACAAGCTGAGTAAAACAACTACTTAAGTCATTAAAGGCAGGCATTGGAAAGGTTGAGCATTCTGAAGAGAACTAACTGATTTAGAGAGGAACATCCACATTAAGGCACAATGCAGTTCTTAATTTCTACCAGAAAATAATAGGTCACTCCTTCATATTTTTGTGAAGAAGCTCTGCATCCAGTATTCCATAATGAATGTACACATTGTCATTAAACGTCCAAGCATGCAGCGGTCTTGATTAAAAAAGACAGCTGTTTATCTCTCTCTCTCTCTTCTTCTGTTTTGAGTAACCACAGATAATATTATTCTTTACATTTCCTTAAGGTGTGTTTCCTTTCCCTACACAAACACACACACTGGCATATGCACCCACACCCAGGACTGACACACACAGGGGCTTGTTTTCTCCGTGCTGTGCAGATAAGTGCTTTGATAAATCTGGACATCTTAGAACAGTTATTTTCCCAATATTTCCTGCTGGTTTTTAGCTTGAGGACTAGTGAATGCTCATTTTCTAAGGTGACTCTTTTTCCTTTTTTTTCCTCACTGCACTTGCTGATTTGCACTCGCTTTCATATCTAAACTGGAAAAAAAAAGTTAGCAAAAATAATCTAGTTTCTGGATTCCTCTTCTAAAAATAAAAGGAGTATGATTCTCTTTTCCTCACACAAGTTACACAGTTCTCATATTAGCAACTGTTGAGGTTTAACACCAAGACCCTGTAGGAACATAGTAGGGCTCCAGGGAGGCTAATCACTGAAGCCCACCACTTATTACTCACACAACTGAGAAATGTTAAGCTGCAAGTTCCTATTTGTATTAGTAAGATTAGCAAATTCCAGAGTTCAAGGAAATGTGCTAACATGGGTTAGAAGGTCACTAACATTATCTGAAAGTCACTTCAGAGACTATCTCAATCTCCTAAGCAGTATAAATTCTTTAGCTGGGAAGGCACTACACACAATTTACAGAGTCAATGGACTGCGGTAACCACAACAGCTCCTGTTTTAATCATTTGGTCCTTTTCTGGTGTTCTCAGTGCACTCAGATCAGATAGTTGTGATTTCAAGAATATCTGTATTGCTTGCTGTCCTGGTTTCGGCTGGAATAGAGTTAATTTTCTTCCTACTAGCTGGCACAGTGCTGTGTTTTGGATTTAGTAGGAGAAGAATGTTGATAACACACTGATGTTGATAACACACAATTAGTTGTTGCCAAGTACTGCTTATGCTAGTCAAGGACTTTTCAGCTTCCCATGCTCTGCCAGGTACACAAGAAACTGGGAGGGGACACAGCCAGGAGATCTGACCCAAACTGGCCAAAGGGCTATTCCATACCACATATGTGACATCGTGCTCAGTATATAAACTGGGGAGAGTTGGCCAGGGAGCAGCGATCGCTGCTTGGGAACTGTCTGGGTATCGGTCGGCGGGTGGTGAGCAATTGCATTGTGCATCACTTGCTTTGTATATTGTTATTGTTATTACTATCATTATTATATTGTTATTATTATCATTACTATTTTACTTTATTTCAATTATTAAACTGTTCTTATCTCAACCCAGGAGTGTTTCTCACTCTTACTCCTCCGATTCTCTCCCCGATCCGATCGGGGTAGGGGGAGTGAGCGAGCGGCTGCGTGGTGCTTAGTTGCTGGCTGGGGCTAAACCTCTACACTTGCAAGTCCCACAAGAAAGAAACCATTTTGGAGGCATTTTACTTGGTTTCCATAGCTAAAAAACCAGACTGAAAGTATCATCAGTAGATTGGTCTGACTCTGTGTTTACCTCCTGTAATATCAGGAGAAAACAAAAGGCCTAAACTGTCCCTCCGCCATACACACCTCTACTTTCTCTTTACACTTCAATCTCTTTGAGTCAAGAGTCTTCTGTAGGCGCTACAACCCCAACAAATCGTGCTACAATTTTATCCACACAGCTTCCCAGACTCATGCTCTACTGAGCTGATGACTGGAGGTTTAGCTGTTTTAAAAAATGGACACCAAAATCCCTGTGCTCGAAATTCTTGCTCTGTGTCTTCCAAAGATGCTTGATGACTATCAAAGGCAGGATGGAAGTAAACTCTTTGCAATTTCCAGAAAAGCAGCTCCAATGGGATGGTTAGGAATATGCACAGCAGCTCACAGTCTTGATCTGATATACAAAGTGCCACCTATTTCCTAAGTGACACAAGGGATGTGCACATAACTTGCCTGACAGAGCGTACTGTGAGGAGTAAATGGAAGTGGGAAGAGGAGCTGGTGAGCCATGAGGGAGAGAGAGGGTTAGGTGGCAACATTGGCTAAACACAAATGTCTCAATCACTCTTCGCTAACACGCCTCAGAAGGCAACAGGGCAAACTCAGGAGAGTCTCAGTTCAGTTTTCATGTGGCTTTGTAGGAATACTAACATTATTATAATAATCCTTCTTCAATATATTTTAACTATAGCGGAGAACACAACAAAGAAACAGCATAAAACGTCATCACCACATACTTGAATATACAGAAATATGACTATAATGATTTGTTAGGGTTTTTTTTGTAATATGCAGTCTTCCTTTGATTGATGTGATCAGATGCGTGCTCATCACAATCTCTGATTCTGACTTGACTCCTCATGGTGGGACATCTTTACTATTGTTGAAAGAAGAACTTCAAACAAAGTTTGCTCTAGCTCATCCTAACAGGAAATCCACTTGGTTTTAGCTATAAAATCTAGGTAATAATGAGAAATCACATGGAGATAAGGGTTGATAGCCATTTTTGTATTTTGGAATGAAAGACAATGTGCAAATTAAAATGTGGAGGAGGAGGAGATGGAGAAGAATGCCCTTCAGAGCAGCTGAGGTGATCTTGCCACAAGTCCTAATTGTCTGGGCAGGTGATAAGGCAAGTGGACAAAATGAGAAAGCTCTGAGAAACCAGGGCAGAGAGGCCAGCAGAATTTACTAAATGTGTTAGAACAAACACTACCTGCACCTCTACCAAATGGCTAAAAACACCTCACAAACTTGACCAATAAAAGTCCAGATGCTGCAAGCAACTTCACTCTAATCAATAAGTCTTTTTTCCTGAAAGCATTAGCTCAGTCAAAACCTGCAAAGTGAGAAAAATGAAGGGTGCGAAGCAGGGGGTCGACTCATGAATGACTCTGCTCTCAAAGTCTGGCAGAGCCTCAGAACAGCATTATGGTCAAAATGAAAAGAAAATGGCTTACTGTATGGGTAATAAATCCAAACTCTGACATGCCTTGTTCTGCTTTACTCCTGCTGTCTGGCTCCATCTCAATAAATACAAATTTGCTCTCTCTCACATACACAAACATGCTGGGGAAATTACTTATTGCATGAGAACACAGTGTCTCTACCCATCTCAGGACCCGACTCAGAACTTAAGGATACCTGAAATATTCTCCTTCATGCCAATGGGCCTTTGATCGGTTTCTCCATACCACTAAGGGTCAGTCCTTGAAACCACATCTCCACTATCGACGGGAAGGTTATTTGAACAGTGCCAGGGTTCTGCCATACCTGAGCTGGCTGCCCAGGAAACCAGACCTCCTTTCCCAGCGTTTATATTGCTTCAGGTCCCATCTTGGGTACCTCCATGTTGCCATTCTCAGGCAAGTGCTGGAAAAGGTTAATGGGACGCCTTCAGTGTGATGCAAATACCTAACAGGGTTTTCAGGGAGGAACTAGATGTATCCAGCCAGCTCAGATTGCTGATAAAATGTGCTCTTATCTTCTCGGTAAAGACCATGTAGATACAGCCTGGCACTACTTTGATCTCAGTCAGATTCAATTTGCAGTATTTTCCAGCTCTCATATTTCTACTGTGACTCTCAGGTTATATTTTTTCTTAAAATCACAGCTGGTGGATTATCTCAATGTATAAGGATCTCAGTTTCTATGTATATTTGTTTTGAAAGGTACATCTACGCTTTAGGGCTGTGGACAAAAATCTTGTGCGTATAATAAATACCAGAAACTATTGAGTTTATAATTTTTAAAAACTAATTATTTTTGTAGGGTTGATTCATGATTTTTCAGTCCTGTGCAATGCTGAGTTTATGTTGGACAGGAAAGAAGCACTTCTGAAACAGCTCACTCTTGTGCAAGGCCCTGGGCTGAGCTCACCCGAACCTCGTGCTGAAGGCTCTGATTCTGCCCTGGATACAGTCTAATTAGTGCAAGAAAACAGTGTCTGGGAAGTGCCCCGAGTTCAGTAAATAACTAGTATAAAAATTGTTTCACATTATTACTAAGTGCTCTCTCTAGTTCCGTCTTTATTTTTTTAACTCCTGTCATGCCTTCCTTCCCATTCTCTTTTGGCTTCTTTTCTTTCCCCACCACCCCCAATTTTCTGTTGCAATTACCCTAACACAGGGCCCAGCATGGAGTAGCTGTGGCAGCCCTTCTCTGAGCTACCAGCTCTGGTAGCCCTGCAGACAAGGTGTTATGGCTGTGAGGAGAGGCATGGGCCCATGCAAAGCCACGTGCCTCTCACTTTGCACAGCTCAACGTCTTAGAAACCTTAGAAGCCTTCTCCAGCTGTCATCCAGTCCGGGGGCTTGGAGGCCTCCCCTAGCGAGATGGGCAGCCCTCACACCCTCTGAACCTCATCTATCGTGGCTAAAAGTGGATGGGACAGGAATAGTTTCACAGGAACAGCATCACTCCTCTGCATCTATCTGATTGCACTTCTCTCCTTTCAGCAGGCGCAACTGGAGGTCTCCAAGAGCATCCGGGTCTGAAGTCAGGACATGACCCCCTACAGACCTCTGTAGGGACTTGCCTATATTTGTACAACTGTGGCCAGGAGGGAGCGGATTCAATTCTTACTCAATGTTTATTTATTCTAAATAAAACACCATTTGCTTGTTTCTGTCTCATGCATATCCCTGCTGCTCCTACAGTGCATTTGATAAAAAATTAAATATGATTAGTCGAGGCCAGTTTCTCCTAGCAAATATCTCTAATGGCATTTCAAAAGGAATGGCTCATTGAATAAAACCCTATTGTAAGCTTTCTGAATGTTGACATGAAACAGCTGTGATTATTGCACCCTTGCGTGGTCCCCCTACAAAATTTGATGTTTGCCTGGTGTATGTGGGATGCCAACACTGCAGATTTATGAAGGTGTACGATGACCAGCATTGACAGTATTTGCCAGCTTGAGGAAGAGGAGGCTCATTTAAATTTTGCCAAGAGCTTCTCCTCATAAACAGCTTTGAGTAAAAAGCCAAATAGCATGTGGGGACTATTCATCTCTGCCTTGCATTAATTTAATTTTAAAGAGAAATCACTTCCTTGCAGGAGAATTTTCAAGGAATAGATACAGCTTGTTGTAAAAACAGGCCTGTGATGCTGCCAAAGCTTTTGTGGCATCAATCCCTGCTCTCATGTATTTCAATATGTCCAACAGCATGAACAAAACAACCAAGTGGACATGCCCACAGCTGGATGGATGCAATGTGACGGGTCACCAATCAAGGCCATTATTAAAAAAGCCTGGAAGGAGATCACTGTAGTCCTAACTGCAAGGACCAGAAGATTTTTCAGGATCAAGGAGAAACAGAAAAAGATGATATCTGATTCCACCCTCAGGTTGACTTGCCTGACCACGCAGATCATTAAACCTCAGTACTGTGCCAAGGGAGATGGGAAACTGCAGTCCAGGAAAGTACCCAGTATCATAACGCTTTTCTTATTTGTCAGAAAAATGGCTATCAACAGTTACTCAGGAGAAGAGCCAAGTATGAGCCGCTCGTGGCTGGCTGGCCCTATGTGCCAGGAGGAAGGGGAGCAGGCCAGGCTCGAAACCCTCTTCGTCCCTTCTGTAGGCCGCCAAACACCCTCTCCCTGCGGACCTGCAAAGAGCCCCAGCATCTTCAGGCTCTGCTGAAAAGCAGGGACTCGTTCTGGCCCCTCCTCTTCTTCTTGTGTGTCTGGGCCAAAGCTGCATCCCATACTGCCTGAAACAGGGGCTTACTGCTGGATACCTTATGCTTGATGAACTAAACATATGATGCAAAGATAATCTGACGGACGGAACATATGCACTCTATACATGCTGTAACATTGCATTTACAGCAAACTCTATCAAGCAAATACTGCATTAGATACAGGTTCAGTTGGAGGAATATGAGTCAGCAGTGCCTTCCTCTGCAGGGGAAGATGCTACAGTTGGATGTAAACCACAGAAATTACCCGTCTGTTCTTTCCCTGACCTCTGTCAAGAATTCACATCCCACCTGAGGTTCTAAGCACTTTTATTCATTCTAGGCAGAGGGGAACCTGGATCACCAAATTTAGAGAAATTCAGTGAAAAAAAATAAGGAAGGATCCAAGCCATGGTTTCACAAAGCCGACAATAAGGAAGTCCCAAATGGGTGATGTGACTTTCCAGGGCTTCCTGCACTGAAAGGGTGCTTTGGCCAGCTTCCCACCTGGTGGAAATATTAACAGAAGACTTGAATGTGAACCTTTACAGCTACTCATCTTTCAACAAGCAGAATGAAAGGAACAAAGATAAAACCTAAAAGAGCTGTCTAGCATCCACTTGGTGACTACTTCAGTTTTAAGGTCTTTGTCACTTTGCTATTGATTTAAGTCTGTGTATCCTTTTGAATATTAGTATGGCTAGCAAGATAGCAACATCATACATAAAAATGTTCTTTATTCCAGAACAGATGAAACTCCCAGTGGTAAAAGAAGATTTAGGTATCTCTGAAGATTTCTTATCGCTGTGCAACATAACTCTCTAATGGTTCAGTGCCTTGGAGGGTCATCTGAGATCACCTATCACATAAATCAAATAGGTGGCAGGCTACAAGAGTGGAAGCCTATAGCAATTTCATGTCTTTGCTCGCAGACATCAAATCTATCTTTTAGGCAGACTGTAGAGGAGATAATACGCCACTCCATTTAAGCCACTGAAGAAACCCAAATCTGGGTAGTAACCAATTTTAGGAAGCTGCTCCTAGTCTTCACTGCACCACAATTATCTTGGGAAATGACTGGTTTTAAATCCTAAAATGTGGACCACAGACGCTGGTCCTGGTTGTAATTTATGCTAAGACTTCTGTAAATCACTCTGGCACTGGAAGGGAGTGTCAGAGCAAGTGCAAGTCCAATTTACTTTATGTCCCATTTACATAATCAGGGTGGTGTAAAGTAGCTCTACACTGTAAAAATGACTTGGGTCTACCTTTCACTGAACTCAACAAGAGGAGTGCAGTTTTCTTCTCCCACTCCAATTTTCTTCCATGTTATGCTCCTTTCTGTTTATTTCTGTGGTGCTAATGCAGGTTACACACATGTAACTGAGAGCAGGGGCAGCCCCGGAGCTCAGAAGTCGAGAAGACGTGTGCCAAGCTCATGCTCTGCAATGGGGTCTCAGAAGGGGGCAGCTCAGTCAGGTGCCAAAACTGGCAGTCAAAAACCATGTTCAGCCAGGCTGTACCCTCGTGGTTGGGAGCCATGATAGATGGTTCCTTATCTGCCTCTTCCTTCACCAGCTCAGTGGTCAGCCTGTATGCAAAGGGCGATCCCCAATCCCCCTTCACAGCTCCTGCCCCAGAAGAATTTAATATTTCCGCAGTAGCACTCCCTGATCTGCAATTGTCACTGCTGAGCTGATCCTCTAAACTTGCACAACCAGGGCACATCCCTGTGTTTGCTTCTTTCTCTATAAGTGAGAATTTCCACGTAAAGAAAAAAGAAAATCCAGCTCAGAGCTAGTTGTAAAAACATCCCTCCTGACATTGTAAAGGTATTTCTGCCTTCCCAAGCCTGTAGCTAGGCAGTCCTTGGGCCTCTGCTGTAGCTCAGGCTGCAGAGGAGTGCAGGCACCTAAGGAACTTCCTAGAAGCTAAGATGAGGGCAACTGCAAAGTTTCTAAGTCCTGCAGGAGGAGATACAATATTTATGCAACATAGATCCTATATTTTACATAACCCTATTCTTCAATAAATGTGAAAGTATACTGCATCAGTTAATTGCATGAAAATGTCCAGCAATAAGATGACCTTTCAGAACAAATGGGAAAAAATCAGTTGAACCATGGTTTTCCCTTTTATTTCCATTATTAGTGAGAAGTTGAGACACTGCGTGAGTAGCACCATTACTTGCTTATTGTACATCTTGGTTTGTGATTTATGCAGTGGAATAGTTGTGTCCACAGCACAAAAGCCCTCACAAATACTGGCAGCACTGCTGAAAGCCTTAGCAGAAAAGTAAGGGAGCTCATGAGTAGCACAGCGACTCCTGGAAGGGTGGCAAAGATTTAGGAGAAGGAGCCTCCACGGGCCAGATCTGTGGATAAACTGGGGATCTATTTTTGTGCTGTTGCCCAGAATTTACGTGACTGTAGGGAAAAACCTTCCAGACCTCCACTAACAGCGTAAACAGGTTGAGTGCAACACGTCAAACTCAGCCTTGATATGAGCAGCAGAGAAGCATGGATTTGAATCCATTTACACCAGAACGATGTTGCCCTTCTGAGTATAATTTTACAGATGTGTTTATGATATAGGGGGAGCCATATGGCATGAAAGGTTTAAACATTTAATCTCACTTAGCTTCAATACACTGCATATACAGAAAATTGGAAGCCCAGCAGGAAAATGCCAGATTTCATTCTCACTTAGTCGTGATTAACCTTTATGAGCTCGCTCAGAGTTTTGTCACCTGTGAAGTCAGTCAGGGCAGGCAGGCTGTGAAAGTCCTGACTTTCTGCTCTGGCCAAGGCACTGCAGCCCCTGAGCTCAAGCTCTCCGAGGGCTGTGCTGCCTGAAATGTGGGCCTGTCCCAGCTAAACAGCAGGGCACCCTGTTCCATACCTTCCCCCAGGTATGGAAAGTGTAGAAGGGACTATAGGGAGTGAACGACCTGGAGGGACTCTCCCCCTTCTCTTCCTGCAACTTAGGTGGGTCAAGTTGAGAGCAGCTGTACACTAGCAGACGGATGCAAAGCAAATAGCTGATACGCATCTCACTTAGCAAATATTCTCTTTCTCATTAATATTGATCCCCACACACAAACACTTTAGTTATATTCACTGATTGCATTACCATGCAGAAGTGTAATTAACAAATTAAAAGGGAGGATTGTGATTCAGTTTAATTTGGGGAAAATGTTAAAAAAAAAAAAAAAGAGTCTGATGTTCGAGGATCATTCCCCTCTGCGATTCATTTTGATGCCTTGGACATGCCCTAAGAGACATGCTTTCATCAAAATAAACATGTCCTGAGTATGCTGCAGTACTGGCATACACAGGTACTTGAAGAAGCATCAACGAGACAAAAAACAAACAAATGAAAGAAATCCTAACAGATGCTAAACAAGATACTAGATTGCAAATAAAGGTGTATCATCATGGAGAGAGGAAGGGGGAAAATACCAGTTGGAAGCTGCTCAGACTGATCTGAGACTGCCAACTTATTCACAAAAGCTTATGAAAAGCAACACAGAACACGCACATCATCAGCCCAGGCGAAAGCCAACGCCACAAATATTTGTGGAAGGAGCGAAGGTAGAAAATCTCCCATACTTGCTGTCCTTCCAGATGCTTGTATGATAAAATAAACCAGCTCCGCTAAGTAAATCAGTGTTTGCAAGAACAGTCAAAACTCCTGAGCCAAGGTTTGACTGCTTTTCTCTCCAAAAACCAACTGAGCACACCTGGAAGAACGGCTGCAAAATAATATCTACTTTCCCTCCCATCTACTATGAAAAACACCTTTCAGGTGATCTAATATTATGAGAAACCATAATCATTAAGGATTGATCATGTTAATATAATTTTCTGGATGGCTTATTAACCTACTAAGACATGTTTTTCTCTACTTCCCTTCATTAGCGACAGCAATAATTAGGTAAGGACAGAGTAGCAAAATTGATCACATGCTACTGCCGAAGGGGACAGAGAATGTATCATGGACATTTAGCGTAATGTTCTCCAAACTCTAGATGCATTAATTATATTTAGTAACACAGCTATTTTCTGCCTTTGATAGAAAGAATCCATTAATGTAGATATTGTATAACAGAAGCTATATTCTCCTATACCAAAATGGAATTTTCTTTTTTCTTTAAAGTTCATAATACAAAATGAGATGAGACAAGAAAACATCACGGTCTCAAGTATCTACCGACACCATGTCCTTTTCTTATTTCAGTTTTGACTACCAGTCTCCTCATGAAAGCGGTGCTTTAAAAGCAGAGCAGCCGCAGAGCTCCGGCTAGGAAGCAAAGAAGTGAGTTATACTGTCACCTCCCGGACAATAATTCCCAGAGACACTTCCCTCATTTTTTTGGGTCAGCTTCAGACATCCTTCCTGCTGCTTGCCACCCCTGGTCACCAGAACAAAGCATCTGTAGCTTACGCTTAGGCAGGACTACTCAGAATATGCGTATACTTATATATACTTATATACTTATATATACTTATATACTTTATATACTTATATATACTTACATACTTATATATACTTATATACCTATATATACTTATATACTTATATACAAATTTTATGAATTTACGGAGGCGATTGGGTAGCAGCTGCTCTCTGAGCCCACGTTAAGGTCCCGCTTCCCTGTCTGTAGCATCGAAAGCAGAAGCACCGCCAACGTGCGGGCTGGGGGATGAAGGAGCAGTCATATGAAGCGCCGGTGCCTGCGTGCTACCCCCCGCCTTCCTGACCTGCGACCCCAGTGCCGCGGCCCCAAACCCCGCAGCAGCTGCCCTGACCCTTGAAAGAGAAACTGCCAGTTAAGCAATCACCCCGGTCACAGCTGTGATGATGTGCGCAGATAGGGACCGGTGTCAACCCATGATGGGGGCTGCTGGCTCGACCTCGCAGCTGCATGAGACCTGCAGCATTAACTTCCCTGCATCACCCTGCTAGCGCGGGAAGCGCGTGTAAGCATGAGTGCGACAAAGGGATCGCAGCGATGATGAATTTTTACATATTTTTTAAAATGCCAGCGACCGACTTTCCCTGAGCTCTCCCCCCATGTGAGCAGTAGGCAGCTTTCTGTAGATAAAAGCATTACAGGGAGCTGAAAAGAGTTGACATTACAAACTTGGCACTCCGATGGCATGCTGCACAAACAGGGAAAGGGAGGATCTGCCAAAGCGAGAGCCAGAGATAATATGAAAAGCATAAACCCAACATATTGACCTTATTTAAGTCCAAACAGCATAACACTAGGATACTTAACACAAAAATGTCGAAAACATTCTTTATTCCACACACACATGAATGTTTTCTTTAAATATGCAATTCACTTGATATCTGCAATCCCCCCTCTTCAGATGCAAAATCCAAAATAATGATTATATCAGTCATTGCTTAATACATCCAACTGTGGCCCTGATTTTCATGCATGAATGGTCATTTACATATCATTACCCATTATGCCATCCACTCAGATTTTTCTTTCTAAATAGAGTAATACATTTAAAGTTGTCATTTTAAAACAAAAATGCTTAAAAAGGGGACTTTCATTTCTCGGTATCTTAGCGGCTTATCTCTGTGCTCTTAGTGGCTAATAGACCAGAATATTAAAATGGAAAATTCTCAGTGTGTGTGACAACTGCCACAGTGAGAAGATCTTAGAGAAGAGGCAATTATCAAGGGATTTTTCTCAACTTCGGAAACATAGATAAATATGAACAGAAAAGCCGAAGCAAACCAACCAAAAGCAAAACAGTAATTATAGTACGTTCTTCTATTTTCCTAACACAAGTGCTTGTTGGGGGCAAAGCTAGTTCCATGTTAGGAAAATCACTGCAAGCATGAGGTGCAGTTAGAAGCTTTGCATGAATAAATTACAATTTTTCAATTAATATTGCCCATGCCCACAATAGAGGAAGGATTTTTTTTTTCCTCCTCCTGCTACTTTTAAAGTAATTTTCTGCTATGTTTAATTAGGAAATTTGTCTACAGAAGGGAATGTGATAGAAGATTAATTCTCTATTTCCTCACCCACTGTGTCAGTAGACTCAAGTGGACACTATAAACCCCAGTTAAATACGACGAGGATGATCAAGCACGGAGATCCTTTCAAGAGGTCGTGTCCGTAGACTGTAGATCTCATTTCAAAACAATAGAAATGAGTTAGAAAATGGTATCTCTCCATGGCGCAGCGCCACAGAGGAACGATTACAAGTGCTTCATGGTGCGAGGGTTCACCATGCCGGCTGAGAGGGTTCGCTATCACGGCTAATGATACCGAACGCCGATGACTGAGAAATAGCATTTCCACAACCACTGATGTTTTGGGTCTTTTTCTCCTATTCACCACTAATAATTATTGCTCTAGAAGTCACATCCTATTTTACATCTTTTATGCCAAGTATGAAACAGCAATTAAACAATAAATAATGAAATGTTCGCTGGTGGGCAATATAATAAAGTTGTTTTTTTTTTTTTTAAGGGAATAGACAAAGGGCACAAACTGTATTTGTTTTTAATGAACAATGAAGGGAACAAGCTATTTACCCTCAGGACATAAAATCCTATGAATGGTCTATTGCTGCCAATGCTGAGTAAATATTGGGTTACTGCTTTTTTAAATTGAAATCCAAGACAGAGTAAGAACAATTATTTAGGGGAAACTCAGACCTACAAGATACTGGACACGCAACATGCTATCCTTTGACAGAGAGGGTAAGCAATTTTCTCAGAAGTTTTATTAATGGAGTGGCTAAACATCAAAACAGAAAAAGCATGAACGATTTAGGGGATGAAACGCAGACAGGTAGCCTAGTAGAGACGGCGAGCCTTGCTCATTGATTAATTAGGACCAGACTGTTTTAATACAATAGAAGTTGTCAGTACATACCTCCTGGGGACAGGAAAGGTCAAAACAGGACAACTAGCAGAAAAAATTTGTAATGCAGAAGAAACTTCACTCCGAATTTTATTCTGGGCTTAAAAAAATAAATCAACATTTTGGCTAGTCTGATGCCTATTTATTCCCTCCCCCCCCCTCCCCCCCCCTTGACTTTTGACATGTTTATAAGACTTTCTTATCCCACTCTGCTTGATGTTGTTCTGGTTTCACACAGAGAAATGCTCCAGCAGAGCATTTAAGAAGGGGCAGCCACCTTTGCAGAGTCCAAATGAGAGCTGCAAGGATGACATGATTCAGAAAACATGACTTCTGCAGTAAGTTTAGGAGAACGGAAATTTTTTACTTTGGAAAGGAGAAGACTGAAAAGAGACTAGTCATCTGATATAAAAAGGAATGTTAAAAAGGCTGCTATAAAAAGAAGGATAATCAATTGTTCTCCACATCCACTATTTCTGAGACAAGAAATAATTGATATAATTTACAGCGAAGGAGATTTAAGTTAGATATTAGGAATTTTTTTTTCCCCAACTTCTAAGAATTACCATGCGCTGGAACAGGCTGCACCGGAACGAAGCAGGTGTGCTCAGAAGTGGCTTCTGAGACCGGTCCATGAAAATCTCAGCAAGGGACAGTCTAACTATAGTTGTTCCCATCAGACTTGAGAAGTATGGATGAGATGATCGGCTGAAGCTACTTCCAGAACTATATGTCTACAACTGTATCCCTTTTCTGCAGGTTAGGCAATGGCTGGACTCCATATTATGCATGACTCAATCTTTACTTGTACAAATTCCCACTGAAATCATGGAGCATTTTTTGGTAACGTAATTAAAACGTCTTCATGTCAGCTGGGTGTGTGAAGTCTGCTCATGTATGGGGCCAGTATATATTTTTGCATGATCTCTAAAAGTTCCTGACTCCTGCAGATTAGGAGGATTTGGTTACACCTAGGACCTTGTGGACAAGACTTCAGCTCTTCTTCTGATCCTGAAGGGGTAGGGGAGCCAACCACATCTTCCTCCTCCTTCAGGAGAGAAGTTTCTTTTTTTAGACACAGTGGTTTGAAAATATCTGTTCCAGTTGACCAAGTTTTTGCTCCATTACAATAAAATACCTTTTAGAGAAAAGGCATAGATCTCTTTAAAGGGAAAACATTTTTAAAAAATTTGTTAAATGGGTTGCAAAATCTATGTTAATACAGAAATACAGGTAATGCACTGCATTTTACAGAGCAGTCAGCACTGAGTTTCCAGTGTTATCACTCAGCTCATTGCTATGTAGATAGAACCTGGGGGGCCACTGCTGCTCAGGGTTGGGGTCCTGCCCAGCAGCCTGCCACCCTCACGCCAAATCAATGCTAACCATCACAGACCCTGTGGCGGCTGCACCCCTGATGCAAAGGGCAGAAGGTGGCGGAGGGAATGAAGCTCCTCATGCCAGCTCCAAATCTGAGGATGGCAAAGCTATGCGTCTTGGGGAGCCCTACTTTCAACCAGAGCAGACTGCGACTGCCCAAATGTGTGTCAGGAGCCTCAGTGGCCCATGCAACAGCCGAGAGTCATGCAGCGCAGAGGGCTTGCAGCCACCTTTGTTCTGCATCCCCTGGAGCTGCGCTTTCTATGTCGCATCTGCCGGAGGCACAGAACAAAATCTGTCCCCTCTGTTCCCATTTCCAAGGAGTGAGCAGCCCTTTTACAGCAAAGCCAGTCTTCAGAGGTTCCTCAGCCGCCGGTGTTTGCAGCTAGAGCCCACGCTACGTAGCTGCCTAGGTGCACACAGGGTGTGCTTTTTTCCTCTCCTTTTTCCTTTGTGAGCTGTCGGGCCCGGGGCAGAATTACAGTTTATTTGCACAGTGATAACATAGCCTTTCAGAAAGGAAATACAAAATGATGAATCAGAGATCTGGACATATCCATCTGTCATATCCGATAAGCATGCATGTGCCATGTGAATGCCTGGTCGCTCTTGTAATTAGCTGTTAAAGCTGAATGAGCAATTTTCAGCCAGAAGTGCATGAAATGCATGAGCATTTTAACGATGCACAGGACAATTAAGAATATTACATGCACAGTTCCTGATCACCTTGAGATTTTCTCTCTACTTAGCGTTGTGGGAACTCAACCTCTTCAACCCTATTAGAGCAAGAGGGCACAGCTGGAGTCAGGAAATGGTGAGCTGAATAAATTGCAGCAAGGCAGGCTCTTTTTAAAATGCAACTTTTCCTTCCAAAAACTCTTAGATAATGATGGAAAAAATGTCTGCAGTGAATTCTGATGAAAAAAAGAAAGAAAGGCCAGAATAATAAATGTGTCCCATGTGACAGCCAGGAAAAATGAAGGGTCTGATTCAGGTCCTGTTCTAATCAACGGGACTCTCTCCATTACCTCTGCTAACAATCACATTAAACCCTTTATGTTTGGTTGAGTAGATACAGCACAGAGGTAAGAATCAAGAAAGCCTAGTCCCTGAAATGGCAGCTAAGCATCAGGTAAGCCACCTGAACTCACCCTGATGCAGTAAATCTGTATGCATGAATACATACAGAATGCACACCGATGGTATGGATGCTATTTCAGCAGAGAGCAAACTCCTTCTGTCTTCCCCCCAAACATGGGAAGAGGGGATCTGGACCAAAAAAAAATCACACAGAAGGCGGCCAGACCGTATAAGCGTAACGAGGCAATGTAAACATAGCTAAGCAGTGCAACCCCATGTCTATGTACACAGAGACAGAAAAAAAGGACGTGGCCCAGTGTGGTGGGGAAAATTCTGAACATTATCACATGTTAAGTATTAGCAATAGAAGATGCAATGTTGTTCTTGCTCAAAACACTGTGTAAGTTTGGCTTCAGGAAAACCCCCGGGATAAATTCCATCCAGCATGTGCCGGTCTAAAATGCAAGAAATGTTGTGGCCTCAGACGTACAGCACAGTGAGGGAAGAGGAAATGCCTCCTAGCTCACGGAGGGGAGGTCAGGTCTCAGGTGGGTGCCCACTTGACTTCAGCAGAGCAGAGCTGCCTCCTAAGGGACTCCTAAGGGTTGGGACTAAGCCCTGGGTGTTCACCATGAAATTTCTTAGGAAAAGTTAATTGGCATACGGTAGATGTGGGTACGTTGCTTTGCAAAAGCCCGTTCAGAGTGGAAGAAGTGTAAACATTGCCTAATCTAACCGCTGCTTTCATGTACCTTATTTTTACACTGAGTTGCTATAAACTATCCCTGTAGTATTTTGTTGTAATTACATGCAGTAAAAGGAACAACCGGGTAATTACCTCAGACTCCGCAATAATATTTCCACATTAAAATGTAAGTGCAAGGTGCATAACTCGTGTCCATGTTTTAACCATAGGAAGAACAGAAGACTACTCATCTGAGGGGAAAACCACACATTAAAAAGCTCTCTGCCAGCTACCAGCGGTCCGAGGCTGTCCCAATTCAGGCTGGGCGCCTGCCTCTGCTTATAACCCTGTTTGACAGCAACGCGTGGTTTTAAAAAAAACCACGCGTGTCTCCAAGGGGCGTTAATCCTCCCTGGGAGCCTGGCACCCCCTGAAGCGTGCACAGGCGAGCTTAAAAGAGACCATTTACAAGTGGAGAGCGGTACTGGAGAAACCGGCTTTCTAACCCCAGTCCCCGGGCACGCCATGGGCTGGGATTAACAGGGGCTGCCGACCCCTTGTGCCGCTCCCAGGCAGCAACTGCAAACGCTGTGGGGGCAGGTGGCGTTGGATTAGCTGTACTTCACCTCCAGAGGGTTGTCTTCCACATTGAAGGATTTTCTGTCTTTCACGAGCTTTTGCGCTTCATTTAAGCCCTAAATAAAGCACAAATAGCCCACGGGAGTAAACTTTACTCTCTACCTGTCAGAATAATTTCCTACCTGAATTAACTTGTGAATACACCTTAAAAAAAACCAGGCGCATCTTCTCTGTAGCCTGATTATTTGCCTGCTTTATTTTCCAAACTTTTTTTTATGCTGCTTTTCTATTTTGGGTGCAGGTGGAATCATGTTAATGGACTGCAGGGTGAAGAGCAAACACAGGCTCGGACTTTCTGTGGCTTATGCGATCTGGTTTATACAGCCCCCCCCAGGCATGACTCTTCACTTAATAGTACTTACATGGGCTCTGTGCCTGCCTAATTTCTTAGCACCTGCATGCTTTGCAGACATAGTTGCAATGAGTTTTTGCCATGGGAGTTGTGAATCCTCTCATCATTTTGCATCAGGAAGGGCTACGCAAGCCCCTCAGCCTTGCCTGGCTGAGCAGGAGGAGGAACTTTCGGGATACCCCATCACAAACCTCAGAAAGAAACTTCAAACAGCAGAAATGAAAGAAAAAAAGAAGAAGAAGAAAAGAGAAGCAAAATGTTGGTTACATATCACTACTCAAGATGCGGATAGTAAAAAATTACAATGGGATAACACTGAACAGACACGGTTCATTCAGGCTTTATGCTGAGAGGCAGGGACAGCGTCAGCCCCTTTCTGAGGGATGGGCCCATCCCTGCCTGTGTCCCCAGCAGCCCCGCTGAGCTGCAGCCCTCCAGAGAGAGGTGATTAATCAAACCCACCCAAATCTCCGACCCACCATCTGAGAAGGCTACTTTCAGCTTAACAAAGCTTGGCATCTGCGTCACATGTCTCATCCTGGGATTTCAAATAAAAAGCTCTTGGTGCTGGCTCCTCCTGCCTCCCGTTCCACGGCGGGAGCGGCAGCGCGCTGCCTGCGGTGCCATGGGAAGGCGGCAGCAAGCCCCCATTGCCACCGCCGCCTGCCATCGTCTCAGGCTGCACTCTCAGCTCCAGGCAGCATCACCTTTCTGATCATGCTGGCCAAACAAAACAGAAGCAATTACCAGTTTTGATTTACGCTTTCAAGTTTCTTTTTAGTCTGAACACCCATGGGGGACCAGTTCAAGGAGGATGGCATGGGTTTTTGCATTGCTGCCTGAGATCTGGACAGGCCACGAAATCCTGGCCACCCAATCAGAGCTGACAGCTCATTTCGAAAATAACTGTGGATGTATGAAGTTTGCAGATGGCCTTGCTTTTGGGTAGAGCAGAACTTTTCCTCTGCCCTCCAATGTTTTGGTGAGAGCATCAATAGCATGACACGGATGGCTGCATAAGTTGGGAGAGGGCTGGTGGGCAGCAGGAGGCCATCTGAGAGGATCCCAGCTGCACCACGCAACCAGCATCTACCAGATGCTCTGCCTAGCTCCGTGTTACCGCTTTATTAATGAAAACAGAAATCCTCTCCTCCAGCCTTACTATCACAGGTAGTTTAATCAAAGAGCTAACGAAGCAAGTGGGGAAAACACAGCCACACGTTGCGCTAGTAAAACTACAAAGATGCTTTAGAGGAACAGAAGCCTCCAGTGCCCTGACGGTGGTTGAGCTGGATGCAAAATGGGTGATCCGACCGAACACGATGGGCCACTTCCAGGAGCTAAGCCCGCAAGCAGCTCCAAGTCCCCTCCAGCGTATCCAAAACCCTGTAGCGGAGCACAAAATGTGGCACACTCTTCTCTCAAAGAACCTGGTATTTATCACTCTTAAATCAGCCACAGCCTATTTTCATCACATCCCACCTTCTTGCCTGGATCTGGGATCACTTTCTCCACTGTTTCCCACCTCAGGGACTGCGCTGACAAAGGCACAACGCCTGCCACTGTAGGGTTTGGGTCTGTGTGTAGGGAAAGGTTCTTCTCAAAGACCTCCTCCCAACTTGCAAATTCCCACGGTGGTATTTCTTTCTTAGTTATTTCTAAAACTGGACTTTTTTTTTTATGGGGAGCATCTCCCTAACATCTGAGCAGCTTCACGGTCTTACACTGTGCCTGTCTGTTTCACTAATGCTGCTGTTTTCCTAACAATATTTCTGTGCTAAAATGAAATTCACACACTTTGCATCCCCAGAACAGTAAAAGACTTTTCAGGGGATAAAATATAATTGCTCAGTGCATCAAGCATGATTGATCCCTCTGCATTTCCTGGTAATTACCCTCAAGAACAGTGTGCATTAGACACTCTCTGCTATCAGAAGTAGTGTCTAGGGTCTTGTGGTCAGGTTCACTAAAATACCCCCTGCAGTATGTGACCTACAAGACATATATGCATATCCTACTTAAGTGGATTCTATTTTGCTCTTGAATTTGCATCTGATCAAAGCAAAAATGCTCATAAAGCTATTCTACCACACTACCATTATTTAGAAAAAGCAAAAAAAAAACCCCAAAAAACCCAAACCCAGCATCATGTTTTCTATTGGCTTCTATGGGGTTTTTTTTCTTACTCATTTTATTCTTGCCCTTTACAAAACATTTTTACAAACAAAAGTCCATATTTAGGCTTGATTCTGGATATGAACCTTTACAGAACATCTATTTTCACCCTGGAAGCAGTTTTTTAATAGTTACTTTTCATTTACAACATAAATAGATTAACAGAAGTTACGCAGTATCAGAAAGCTTCATCTCAGCTTTGGGTCACGCATGCCTGTGGGATAGGTACCTATCTTTTCCCCATTTTGTACAGCACCATCTATACCTACTGATGGCCACTGTCTCTCTGATAGGTCCAGAATAGGTTATTCTTGCTCTGAACTGATCGCTACTCAAATACAGGATCTGATGCCGAAATATACTACTACTTACCCAGGAGTACTATTACTTTAACTTTTGCTTTGAATCACATTATTTCTGATCCTTCCAAAACAGTGGCAAACTTAAGCATCTGAGCAAATGCCATCCCGAATCACTTCTGCTCTTTTACCATTACCAAAGTAAAACAGTGCACCTGCTTCACGCTGGCATCTCTAATATTTGGTTCAGAAACCTTTCAAAGCCAACAAGGACATTAAGCAGTTGAAAAATGTTATAATCAGCTGCAAAAATCCTTGCCAGGCCATAAACAGCATGTCTTTGTGAGCTACTCTTCCCTCTTGCTACCAGTATCCGAATGGATGGATCTAAACAGTCCAACCAGCTGAGCTCTAAATCACATCAAAGGTATCATTAACAAATGGAAAAAATGATCCAGGTCCTTCTAGGAGACATCAGATTTCCTGTAGCCTATCCACATTCTTTCTTTGCACTATTTTGGCTTGAGATCCCTGAGACTTGACCAGAGTTCAGTGATTTATTCCCAGAGAGACTTTGGTCACATTGTTCTGTTTTTTATTTATGTTTTGCAACTGGCCTCATGCCAGCAGACATTCCCCAGCACCTATATAATGTTTCAGTGCACCGTTCACCGGTGCACACTGTGCAAAAGGCCAAAACTTCTTGATATTCACCCCTTCCATGCTGCTGTGGCTAAGCAGCTGCCAGCCTCCCTGTCTGCCCACGCTTTCCAGCAGGCCCATAAACTAGTCCCACAATCCTGAATAAGCCTCATGACACCACAGCTTCTTCCTTAATTGCTTCCACAAATTTTAAACATCACTATTGCCTCTTACTTTGAAGTTAGATGGGAAGGAGCGAACCACAGCCTCCACCAGCTACTCAGAACACAGCATTTGGTGAAGATCTATTTTTTCAGACCTCTTAAGTACACTTGTAATTCATAGGAATTTTGTATCCTGCCTGCACAGAACAGGCTAAGGGGTGCAGATAATGCCTTCATGCTATTGCTAATATATTTTTCTTCTCTCTATGTATTCTAACACCCATCCCCATGCCTTAATTGGGTTTGGGATTTTAGGTGCTGAAATTATTGTTCCTAGGACTAGGCAGCCATTTGTAAGCTTTAAAGGTAGCCCCTCCATTACCAGATGAAGAATCTGCTAGAAAAGCTCAAAAAAGACATAAAGATGTCACCTGTTGATAACATGGTAGCAGATCCCACCATTATCACACAATGGCTAAGTGCCATGGACCCACACCAAAGAGCTCATCCGCCAATGGGGTGACACTGAAGGTGTCCCTTGAGCCCAAAGACATTTATTCTGGCAGGATGACTATGGTAACCAACACATAGCTACCACATTCTCATTTACCTGTCATCTGCTCTCAAAGCTGTTGAATGCCAGAGGAGAACTCAGCAATAGCATCACGGAAACACCTACTCCCATGCACACGTTAACCACCAGGGGCAGCCAGCTGAGTCCTGAGCTAGAGGAAAGGGGTGTCTTTGCACAGAACAGTGGTTGCTGGATGCTGAAGGCAATGGAAAGGGACAGAGGATGATTTTGATGGCCATTCACAGAGTCTTGCTGGCTCTTAGTTGCCTTTTTGGTGCCTAGCTTTCCATTGCAACATATCTTGTAGCTACACAGTCCCACTGAGCATCTTAAATATTTGTATCTATCTATATGGAACATCTCCTAGAGAGAAAAGTATCATTGTCCACATTTCACATGAAGAGACCTAAGCAGGGAGGCTATGCCAAGGTTGCCTGCTGCATGGGCACTGCAGTGCTGTGTGCTCCCACTGCCCAGCCATGGCTTGATGGACTTGGCTTCTTTCTGGGGCCACAAACCTGGATTTTCTCACTTTGCACATACTGAGGGTAGGGGCTCAGATTATGCACCATATGCCATCCTTACATAGGGACAGGACATGGCCAATCTCACCACAGTCTTTGGGAGTAAGACTCTGAACGCAACTTTGCAAAAGTCCAGGCTAATGCTCTCACTGCCAGCCAGTGTTCCTCTTGAAGATTAGCATCCCAGTGTGGAGCAGAAGGCTTTGTAGAAGATACGGTTTACGGTGGTGAAACAGGGTAAACGTGTTGCAGGCAGGTAAGAAGATGTTACTATGGCAACACCACACAACTTCATTAGAGGTGGAAGAGTTCATTTCAGTAGAGCAGCATGTTCTGTAAGGGCCTAATGCAAACTTATCTTCATGGCTACAGTTGGAGAATACCTGAGAAAAATAGGTGGGTGTGTAGATAACTAGAAAATTAGCCTATACTGCCAGAGCACACAGAAAGCACAGTATAACATGACAAACAATACCAGCGCCTCCTTCATCATGTTTTGGAGGAACAATGGTAGCTACACCAAGACTTGTGCCTTGCCCACCTAAATAAGACCATGTATCTTCACCTGTTAAAAATACCAACTTACTAAGTTCAACTGTAAGTTCATATTTCTATGAATTTTGCATTTCTAAGGCAATCCAGGATACTGCCGGCAATTTAATAAATTTATAGCAAATACATCCAGGCCTACTGCAGCAACACTGGGTAGCAGTTTTGTATGCTCTGAATACAAGTGGCTATTAAGAGGGCCAAGAGCGAGAGTTAATTATGGTATTTAAAAAAAAAAAAAGCCACCTCTGCCTATGATTCATTTCATAGACTTTAGCATTTCATGCAGCTAGGCACGTAGTTGAGTAAATAAGCCTTGTGGGCTCAATTTGAACCATTTGTAGAAATGAAGAAGGGTGGGTACTGTATTTCCTTGGGTAGGGAAGGAAAGTCATCGCATTAAGGAAGGGGGTTTGGCTGTGTGTGAATAAAACCTGGCTGCCACTGCAAATATTGGAACATGATCTGAAATCAGATTTGCAGTCGTGCTGCCAGGAGACTGAAGAGGTTGGCTGTTTGTTTTATAAATCGCCAATGTTTTCCCCTCTCCCTGCCTGCTCCAGTCTCACCAGAAAGCAGCATGATGGATGGGAGACAGTCTCCTTGCTCCCAAAAACCCCTGCAATGGAGGCTGAGGGCAGGCTGTCACCTCTGTCTGTCACTCCTGATAGGGCAAAGCACTCCGAAATACCCTCTGTGCCAAGGGTCCCTGATTAGCCCCACATTCACCACAAAGCCATCGTTATCCTTGCTCCTTGGGCTATGATTGTTACACCCGATGATCCTCTAAAGACATTTATAAGCTATGTCTCAGATAATATAATACTGCTTGTTGAGTGGCAATGCTCTGCAAGACAGGAGACAGCACTGCCTGGAAAATGCCTACACCCCTGCAGAAGCAGGCAGCAGATCTGCTGGGCTCCACATAAGCCCTACAGAAAGATACGCCGCTTGGACACATCAAATACTGAACAGGTTATGCGCCTATGAAGAGGGGCCACAGGCTCACAGTAGAAAAAGGTAAAAAAACTTCCTTAGTCTGCACACATGAAAGTCTGAAAACTTTCAGACTTTTTGGATGAAAGGCGTTTTTAAGCATCTTCTCTCTGAAGAGACTGGCAGGATAAAGACACTCTTGGAGCACTCGAGCTTTCTACTCTCAAACTCCTCGAAGCCCACAGGGAGCACCATGGTGCCTTTGGTCAGCTTTGGATCAAGCCACAGAAGCCTGCAAAAGCCATCCCCAGAGTAGCATTGCTTTTGCTGGCACAGTCTGCCTGCATCCCACAAGGAAGAATCGAGGAGAAGTACAGAGAATTATCTGAAGGGAAAATAAACCTGAATTTACACTTGGGCAAAGCACAAAGCTTTGTCTTTATTACCCCTCTCCCTAGGCAGATCTTTTCTTTCCTCTTTCACATTCACCCTTGAATTCTCTGTTTGTTTTTTGGGGACGTGGGCAGGTTTTGACTCTTGTGGTAGATATTACTTGGAGAACAATAAACAGGTGATTTTCTCCTTCAGGTGCCTGAAACTTTCCTCAATGTTTCATTACAAGCACATACAGTGGGCTTCCAGTGCACACGGTACAATTTGAAAAGAACTGCGGGTCGAAGTATCTCACAGCAGAATATTACTGTGGATTTAGCACTAATTCCAGCTTTATTCCTTTCCTAATTCCTGTATCACATAGCCTTATCTACACAGATAAAGCCCCTTGAAGTGCACTTGCTTTGATGCATAGATGGAAGACTTCTGCCAAAAAAAAGGTAAGATTTGCTTAGAAAACAAACACCGCTATATTTAGACTACAGTCCACTCCAAACTCCCCTGACAGGTTTCAGTGCAAACAAGCAAAGGCTTCCCTTGGCTGACTACAAAAGTTACATTTCAGACAAGCCAGTAGTGTACCAGGGTGATGAATTTCAACCTCTTGCAGTATTTTGAGCATGGCCATGGTCTCTTAAAGCTAACACCACCATTACCAGCACAGTATTTACACACTGTGTAGCTAATTCCCTGACTGCCTCATAGTATCAGTGTCCCTGAAGGGCATACTATTGATCCACAGGTAGGTTATGTTAGTGCTTGGCTTTGGGAGATATGCAGTCTCTCTCTGGCATCCTTGCAGAAAATGGCTGTGTTTAATGCACACTCTGCTTCGGTTTTCAGGAGCACTTCAAGCCAAATAATCATAATGGTGCAAGGCATAGATCTTTTGATGTCAAATCCTGTATGATTTTACAGCTGGCAACAAAGAAAATTTACATTTATAGTAGACAGCAACTTTGAGCCAGGAGGATTTCAAAGCACTTTATGAACTATCATTCAAAACAAATAATGCTGAATGAAGACATTTCTGGGTTGAAATACAGAAAATATTGAACAGAACTACTCAGCAGCTCAGGGTAAAAGGTGAAGAATACCCCATCCAATTGAATGCGTGCAATGCAATTTTAGTTAGACAGGATGCAATTACAAAAGCTGGAGTCTGGCCAAGCCACCAAGGTTAACTACTCTACTTTTTCAAAAAGTATCATGGGATTTTTCTAATGACCACAAGTTAATGATGTTGTGTCTGAAAGTCAGCACCTCTCCCCTTACGGTGGCCTTTACAATCATTTAATAGCAACGTCCTGATAAGAGATCCAATGAGAAAATCCCCAATCACCATTCCCACCACCTCAGAAATTCGCTTCTTTTAGAAAAATGGGTTTGGAAGGGATCAAGTGAGTCACTAGCTCCAGTTCTCTAGAATCACAAGAAAGATCACACGTATAATCACATCACTGATATTGATTCTAGAAAGCTTGATACACCTTCTTCGAGACTGACTTCAAAGTTATGAACACCATAAACTTAGTACCTTTCACAAAAGGAGCTACACAGACCTGTTATAAATTCAGCTTAGTAGCATCCTTCAATACTTTAAAGTATAATATATAACACAAACTTTTTGGTAACTTGCAATACGTATATTCTTGGACTATCCAATAGAAGCATCTAAGACTAAATACACAATTACCACATCGTACTGCTATGGACTATAGTAGGAATAGTTACACGGATTACGTAAGTAATAAAGGGACTCTGGCAACATATTCTTTATTAATCCATCAAATCAGAAAGACTGCTAATAATTATAATTAGTAAGAACATATCCATGTGTGACACAATGAAAAAAATCTCTTGTAAGTCAAACAGGACTATTAGAAAATCATGCATGGTGAGCCAACTTAATACAGTCATTAACACAACAGATACTGTGTGTTCTTTGCACCAATTCTCCTATTTTCAGACATTAATATTGAGGTACAAATCTTCAGTTGAAAAAATGACAAATCATGTGCAATTTCTATTTTGCCACATGAGCCTTTGAATTTATCTTAGCCAATCCATTTCTTTTAAATGGACTTCTAGACCATTCACTCAGACAAGTGGTGACCTGTGTTTTCAATTATTTGCTAGACAAATCATTGCAAATAAAATGCAGAATTTAATTTTCATAACAAATGGTACTTTAAAAAAGAGGAATGGAAAAACTAGAAATCCCAAAGGTCTTTATAATTTTCCATTCAGATCTTGATTATTGCTCATGCAGACCAAACCATCAGGTATTACTTGCTGGCGAACATATATAACATTCTTTGCTACCAGATATAAAAACTGCATGTGTCAGTAAACCTTAGAAACCAAGGGTATGATCTACCAAAACCAACAGAGGTTTTTACGTTGATCTCTGTGTGCTTTGATCTTCACATACCAGATTATAACAGCTTACCATCCACAGAACAGCATTTGCACAGTTCATTGTCTCATGTCTCTTTGCTGAGTGTTGATCTGATTAGGTAAATAAGATACTATGACTGACCTTTTAGGAAGTTTTGTTTTATGCTTTTCTTGTGCAGGGTATTAGATAAAGAAATCGTAATAGCTTGTGGTAGCCTGACCTCAAAAAATCTAGTATTCTAAAACAAAGGCAAAATAAATCAGGCTCAGAGAAGTCAGGGCAATTTCTCAGGTGGAATAAATCAGAGAGCTCCTCTGCCGGCCATGAAGATCTCAACTACCATCAATGAACAGAGCACCTAGCCTACAGGATGTATCTTGTGTTAATTCATTAAATTCTAAGCAAACTGTACAATAGCTTCACTGTTACTTTTAACACTCAGGACATTGTACCGTCATTTGCCAACATTTACTTTTTCTTGGTGCCAACATTAAACTTGCAGCCCTAATGAGAACTTAATGGGATTGAGAGTCACATCAAGTTTGCCAGAAATTTCAGGTTTTGACACATTTTAAGGTCATTGGTAGATGGTTCTTCAAGTTCTCACTTGTTTCATTGTTTACAGATAAGATGGTAAATCTGATCTTTGCTCTTATGTTAGCTGGAAGTGAGCATACATTTGTGAGTATCTGTCAAGAATTTTTCATCTGGGAATTCATTTCCTCTAGATGAAAAAGCTATCTTCTGGTCCTAATACTCTGATCTTTATTTGATTAAAAGGATTCATTCAGATTTATTTCCCTGTGATATTGCATAATATCACGGTGCCCTGTCTGTTTCGTGAGGTCTCTTCAGAGGTCAGTTCTTGGCTGTCTTCTGAGTCCCCCACCTCAAAAGTACCACTGTGGGCACATGGCTGATTTTGCTCATGGTCTTGAAATACGTGAAGATGTTTAAGTATGCAGGCAAAGCAGCCAAGCTATATTCAAAGGTCTTTTCTGTCATCCAAAATGAGAATCTAAAACCTGATGTTAATATTAATCAAAAATAGTTCATGAATGTAAGTTCCCACTGAAAACAGAAGGATGTGCATATTCTCTAAGTTTGGATCAAATCTTTGGTGACTGAAATATTTTTCAGCTAGAGGGACCAAACAGAAACAAAAAGAAATTGAAGAAAACGTAGTTGTTAGGACTGCCTTTTCTCCCAGCCAAGGAGGGGTTTACAGCTGTGCACTTGGAGAAGGAAAAAAAAACCCACAACGTTTATGTACCTTGGTATGAGTACAATAACTCAGCAATAACCCAGCACATACAAAAGGAACACACAAAAGGCTTCAGGTGAAACTCTCTGCTGTGCAGATTGCTTGTCTGCTTTGCTGGTTCACCCTCCAGCTCTCCGCAAAGACAGTTTTAGGCCTGGGAGATGAAATGGATCACACTCAGACTTTGCCCATTAAAAGCAGCACTGACAGCTGCCTTCAGACATTCGGCTCTCTATACTCAAACCCAAACTTGAACACAGCAACCAAAGGCAGCATAAGCACAGCTGATGTGCTTGATGAATAGATGGATGGATGGATGGATGGATGGGTGGATGGATGAAAAATGAAAGCATAAGAAACTAAATTTGACTGAAAATTTAACATGTTTCTTCAATAAAAAATGTCCTTTTTAACGAAAATGCGGCTTTCAATGCAAAAGTTTCTGCTTTAAATGAAAATCTGAAAGTTTTCAAACTTATTTTCTTATTTAGGTGACTCTAACTGTACATTTTTACAATGGTGTGAGGCTCACTGCAAATAACTGATGTCTTCAGGGTTTCTTCTTAATGGCAACACCCCTACCATCCCCAGCCATGACAACATTCTACTGCTGTGCTAAGAGTAAGTGAACAGGCATAAGCAGCAATTCAGTTGGCATTTTTCTTGTATTAGAAATATCTGTGATCCAACTCTGTGCTACATATTTTCTTAGTGAGGTGACACCAGTAGGACTTGCACTTGCGCATCTCTACAGACAATGAAGAAGTATTTATTCTCTTGAAAGACAATCATTACAGAACTGTAACTAGAGCAAAGCAGAAGAATAAAGGTCTCTATATTAAAAAACTAAAACTATCCGGGGTTGACTGAGAATCCATGTTCGTTAAGACCCTCAAACTTAAAACCAGATTTTTTGTGATCAAGCCACTGGAAGAATTTTTAAAAAAGGAAAACAGTAACAGAAGTCAAAATATAAGTGCAACCTCACATATGGAAAATGTTGTTCCTTTTTCCTCTATTTCTAAGCAATAGCCTCTCATGTTTGTGGAAACCTTGCTTAGCTGAGCTTTCTAGGAATCACAGACCGTTCTGCTTCTGATTGTATCGGAAACATTCTTTTTTTTTTAAATTTTTTTGGCATGAAAGCAGATGATCTAAACACTGAAGTGGTTTTGGCAGCATGAGTTTTAAACCTCATAGCAAACAAAACATTTTTGTCACTGCACCGCCTTTCAGACATGTGGCTGGAATTAACATGGCCAATCACCTCACATCTCTGAACAGTCATTTGAAGAGGGTGAAGTGTGTGCACCATATATTCTTGTGTATAAAGTGAGAGCAACATGCCAAAATGTCAACAGAGCTTCCACATAAATGAAGACCATGCAAAAAAGAGCTGTCAGTCTGTTAAACAGTTCTTCAGATACCAACTTTACAAAAATAATAATATTCCAGAGAATGGAATAAATCCCAGAGACCTCTCACTTCCCCAGGAGGAAAGAAACCACTTGCCTAAACCCACCAGTGATCAGAACCTTTTGGAGCTCCTGCTGCCTTGCATCACACAGTGGGGATCTTCCTCCACCTGCCATTTCTTACTTCTAGAAGTCTACCTTATTTGGGATTTCATTTTCCATGCAGTCTTACAACCTATCTCTCGAACGTTGCAAACAGAAACAAGAATCTCTGCCAGTGAGCACATTCTCAAACCAGTGTTTTGACCAGCCCTCCCCTTTTCCAGGGTAAAATATTGCTTTTACATTACACTTCCTTCAGCAGCATGACACTTTCCCCACTCCCCCCATGAGTTTAAATCCCTGGCACCTTCCTGGTCATCTCTGGTGTCCATCCCATTCCCTTCTCATCCCTCTGGCTCTTACAAACATTACACACCCATACATCCATTGCTTTGTTCTTTTCATAGAAGACCTTTAAAGTCAATAAACCTTCATGACACCTCCCCTGAACATAATTTTCTGACGTGAAGCATACTTCAAAAGAGAAACAAAATCAGCAATACGGTAAGAGGGAAGTTACTACGTTAAGGTGTGACCATGAACAATTTTTACAGCTTTGCTTGCATCCTGCAGCCTTTCTGTAATGACAGTCTCCACTCACCTTTCTGCTTTAAGAATTTGAACTCTGGGTCTTCTTTTTCAGCCAGAAGGAGCTTAACACAGTATGGATATTATCATAATAAATAATGAAATATTCATATAATATAGTCATCTGGATAAGTAGACAAGCACGGATCTCTTCTAGGTGCTCCTACAGAGCATTTCTTCTTTAACTCTGAACTGGGATTTATACAGTAACGCAAACTCCGATCCACAGATGTATTAGACACCGCGGTTTTAATGGGAATTTAACAGTCTGATGCATTATTTGATTTCCAAATGCAGTCAGTGCCAGCCCATCATTAGACATCAAGGCAATAATGTGGCCCCAGGGAATGCTTCCCCCTAGGCCCTAGTAATCACAACTGGCCCTTAAATTTCATGCCAAAGTGTTAGTTCATTCAACATTTTGTTCTTTTTTGTTACAGCTTAAAGAAAAGGACAGAGGGTAATTTCATACACAAATGTACAAGAGATTTGGTGTTCATCTGGTGTGAAGAAGGTAATTTAAAAGCTCTTTTATTTAGAAAATCTAAATATAAGAAACTTTGGCCTTCGTTTATTGGGATTCAGAATCAGGTCTGGAGACCAATAACAGTTCAGCTCACAAACCATAGAGAGATGTAAGCCCCACTAATTTTATGCTCCTTTAATCTGCTTTCATCAACTGTGTGGATTTTGTAAAAGCACTCAAAAATTAAATGTTACCATTTAGTAAAAGCATTGACTGATTTCTAAAGGGTTAGCTTGCAGCACTGCTGAAAACATTAGTGACATGGCAAATAATCCAGTGCCATGAGCTTCCCAGCACTACATGATTTCTATTCTGGCAACATAAATATTACTGTATGAAAGTTATTCCATTCTCTTAATAAAGGGAGAGAAAAAAAGCTTGGCCTGGATGTTGATCTGCTTCCGATGAGGTTATAAATAAACTGTTACTTATAGTCTCCAAGACAAACCAGTTTGGATGTGCTCAGATATCATATTCATTAGCATAGATTGTATTTACACAAATAGAAAAAAAGATGATAGTGAACAAGGCCATTGATTTCAATGTAATGAACAATGCAAAGCAATTGAATGCTGTTAAGCAACAATGCGAGTAATATTGCTTTTACCAGTTTTATAATAAATTTTTTCAACATGTGTTTTCTTCATTTCTATGATCATTGTTATCATGAATAATTGCATTAAGAGTGCCATTTCATCAAATTAACTTACAACTGCAGTAACCTTACATGAAGATTTTTAGGATAATATTTACTGTGAATATCTAGAGAGCTGAGTTCTGAGAAAAAACACCAAACAGCTTAGCACAAATGAAAACATATTGTGTGCAGCAGATCCTGGCACTATGCAGTACAGTTGCAAAGAGCATTAATGGAGAACAAGCCTGATGCCATCCAGCTCATCAACTATCATCAGTTTCTTGACTAGAAAAACCAACATCATCTCCATCCTTCTACTCCAACTCAGTAAAATGCTGAAAAAGCTTCTATGAGCAACAGCCACAGCACATGTCAAAGCACAGCCCACTGTTCAAGTTATCCATCAGGAAGTATCTGTGACAAAATTAAGACACCCCCATGTGCAATCCTATGCCTGACCTGCATTCCTTCCCTCCTTGGAGATGAGTGACACAGGAGAACAACTTGCCACCAGTTGAAGTGGTAGATGGACAAATTTGCTACACGCTGTCTGGGCACAAAACCTCCCCATGAAGTCAACAGGAACGTTACTTCCAGCATCAAGAGTTCCAGTGACATCCGAGCATCCAGACTTTACAGTCAAATTTAGATGGCGGCAGCAATAACCACAATTCCCTGGTCACAAGAAACACTGCAGATATAGTAAAACCACAGGGGTAATGACGCAGTGATGGACAGACCATGAGACATCTGGCTGTGATGTCACCGTGAGAAAGGTGACAAAATCTTAGGATTTCTGAGATGATGTATTTTCACCATCAGGAAAAACAGAAAAGTATTAATACTATTGGATTGCTGTGCTAAGCTCTCGTTAGCCATGCTCAAGGAATCCGCATTTCTGAATCCAACTGACTATGGATAAGGGGAAATAGAGAAATTATATGAGACTGTGGCCTGTTTGACCTAAGACAGAGGTTGAGAGGAAGTGTGATGGCTATCATGGGATACTGTGGGAGCAGAGGCAGAGGACATGTGTCAGGAACTGTAAAGAACTGGGATCAATGACCCATTTGGTCTCTGCCACCTCTGTATGTAGCTGCTCAGCTGGCTCTCATCGGAGGAGATCTGGAGGGTGACCTTGGCCAACTTCTTTGATAGAAGATCCACACCGAGGAATTCCCAGGAGATTCAACTTTTCTGTTTGAATCTTTACATTAAACTTTTCACCCCTCTGGAAAAACTTACAGCATTTCTGTAATATTTTAAAACCTGCTAGAGAATCTTCCAAAGTGGAGGAAAAAAAGAGAGTGCAAGAGAGAAGGAAATGCACATGGAAATATTATTCCTTGCCGAAATCAGTGGATATTGTTTCTGATAACATTACACTGTATTTGTCATGACCCCTTCCCTCCCTCTGAATGGGGCCAGTGAAATTCTGACATTCTGAATTCAGCTGAAACCCTGCTCTGGTTATTGTACAATCTCTGCAATAATGAGATCCAAGCTGGGTTAATGTTTTTGAAGGAATGGAAGGTGTTTAATAATTTTAACTTGAAGAGTGCTGCTAAAATTAGTAGTATGTTCAATTTTGATTGCTTCGGTGTTCAGAACAGACGGGCTCCAGTGATTTTATCACAGTCCCAGTATGGCTGAAACTCACTGGAAAGAAAAAGCATTTCACAGTTGCTTCGAGAATCAGCTGGTAAAGCCCTTTACAAACAGAAAGCAGGGGAGGTGAGCAAAAGCGCTACATATATTTGTTCAAAGTACAAAATGTGCAAGTCAGATCTAAGGAAATATTACATGACGACTGGGTTGGAATTACGCAAGGCCAACCTTTTCTATACTGTCTAGAGATGCCTTGTTCATAACCTCGGGCTACTGTCAGCACTGTGATGCCTGCAACAAAGTACTATGTGTATATCAGTACTTGATGAACTGAATGAATAAATGTTAAATCCCAAAACAAGATGTTCCTTGTGATCTCCATTAAAAGTCTGCAACCCTTTAAAACAAGAGCCTTAACATCATAATCTCCATGGCATCTAAATCATCATGAGAAACGAGTTCATTTTCCATACACCGTGTTCTGCCAAGCAAAGTTATTTTTCTGAATACTTATTATGTAACTGTTCAACGGGAAAGGCAAGGCTGGAGCTAACCCCACGCGTGCTCAGTGCTCAGCTCAGCCTGATGAGATGCCTTCTGCTAACTGGAGCAAGATCCTGTTCAGGTCCCACCCTCCTCTGGCCCTTCATCTTCTTTGTACTCTCTCAGTCAAAGCACTGGCAGAGGCCGTGAGCGGTAAGCAGCTCCCCCAATACTCGGCCAGTGCTGGGACAACTGCCGTGTACTGGGAACCTGCTGTTTATTTCCCGAAATGTATCCATGTCAAAGTACTTTATTAAGGTTCAGACTCGGAGAAAGAGAACAGGACATCTGTGTTCAGGGTCTGATCTGCAATTAAAAGATTTCTGTTGAGCTAGATGTTTGGACTGCATCCCTGAAGCTGCCTTTCCACAGCTACTTTTCTCCATTTTAAACAGAGGCTTCATTTAGGCCTTTCTGTGTTTCCACTCTTTGTAGTTACCTTGGATGACCGTAAACTGGGTGAACACAGGATAAAATGTGTTAATACCCAGCACTGTTAAGAGGAGTGAGAAAGCAAAGCAGCATGGCTGCAGAGCAAAGGTTCAACAAACAAGGACAAGAATTCAAGACTGACGAGGGAGGTACTGTGAGACTCACTCAAAAAAAGTCTTTCATCAAAAATATTAAATCTGAGGGCCACCTTTTTCCCCCTGGGTTTCCAGATTGCATTGCCAGCTTGCTTTCTACCACAGAGGGGCAAGAGAATCTCCTTAACAATCGAAGAAAGCTCAGATCTTCAATAAATCACATGTAGAGGATCCTAAGCTTGTGTATAAATTCAAAATACCACAGAGCCCATGATGAAACCACAGAACTTGGCAGCAAGTGCCACCCCTTGCTACCCACAGCTGGGAAAGAAGCCATCTTCCCAAAGCATTTATTTACAGCTCTTTTGACAATATATACCTACGCCTGAACCCACTAAGCCAGTATCAGTATTCCCAGTGCTTTTAATGATCTCTGGAGCAGGCCTCTGAAGAAAGCCAGTCTCTGAGCCATGGAAGAGAAAAACCAGAGGTGCTGAGATGGAGAGTTTCTCAGACCCCAGAGGCAAGATGTGATGCATCTCCCAAAAGGTTTGATTTGTCTGACATGGACCCAAAAGTGAGCCTGTACTCGGACTAGACCGGTCAGACTGAAAGCAAGCTCTGATTCTGGCATAAATCAAGAGGAGACAGTACGAGGCCTAAGGGGAGCAAAGAAAAGACGGAATCAGGAACCCACAATTCATCATCTATCTTCTTGGTATCCTGCTAACAATGAAAACTTCCAAACTAATGATTATTTGAATGCAGCCTTACACACAATGTATCATCACCGAACAGAGTATTAAAACATCACATAAAGAGTTCTGAGATTAACAGGATGTTTACAAATAATTATTAGGAGGTGATTGACTAATTTTGGACTTTGGTTTGGTGTATTTACTTTCTTATATTCAAATATATCCGTACTTTGTAATATTTACATATATCTAATTTGTGGCTTCACATAGCATTGCTATAAAAATGCTGATTTACTATTTATGCAGACACAGTACACATTTTACTGTGCTGCAAATGCAATTTGCCAAGCTGTTTCATTCCTCTTTTGTAGTTGTGTGATTAATTATTTTGATTTTCCCTTATTTATTTTGCTTAACAAACTTTCATGCATTTTGTTCAACAAATAATACAAAGTTTCGTTCTGGTTAAAAAAATATAATTTCTGAAAGGAAAAAGGGTCTTTCCTATCGGTCTTTAGGTTTATCTCTTGGCCTAAATATTACTCCTCTGTGTCTCACTGGTCTCACTACTGTGAGAACTATTGTGTGGAACACTCATAAGATGCCATACTTAATACCTGAACCACATTATTTTCTGTCCAGCTTTGGTTATGAACAGTTGCAAGAAAAAGGGAACTGCTATATGAACAACCCAATATTGCTCAATCCGATTTACAGGCTGATACTTCACTACTAAATAAGGCTGGAACGTGCCCTCCACAGGCATAAGAGGGGCACAGGTGATGTGGGAGGTTCTTGCTATGCTTTGAGGACATGGCTCAGTTGTGCCAGACACTGTACAAATAGGTACGTTCTAGCTACTGCAGTCATATTCAATTTCCCTGGGTATACACTATTTTCCCTACGGATATACGCTAATTCTTACCAGATACAGTAAATTTATGGTTAAATGACTTTAATTCAATGCATATTTCCCCGCCCATCAGATCCCATGGGTAACCCCAGATGCATCACAGAGTCCTTGAGCATCATTTCCACATGGACCTCCTGATAACAGCACCAAGAAGGTCAAAACTTCCCCCACACCATAATATAGGCGACCAATGTAGGACAAACTACCCCTTCTGCCTGCCCCAGATTACGGCTTTCCGCACAGGGGAGGAGAGGGCACTGCTTGCTCTGGGTAGGTAGGTCCGGCGTGGTGGAGAGGGGCCAGGCCTTGATGCCATCTCCCCATGGGGCTGCCGGCAGAGACGAAGCAGTAGGTGCTCACAAACACTCCTCTCCTTCAGGCACCCTAGCTTTGGTACCTGTTATCTCTAAGGTCCATATATATCAACAGGCAGAGAGACAAAGAGACTTTGGAGGGCGTATAGCAGTTCAGAGGATGACCCTAATTTGAGTGCTCTGAACGTCCCCTGGCCCAGCCTGTCCCACTTGCCATTGTGCACAGGGGTAACCGCAGAGGCTGAGCTTCGCCTGCAGGCACCTACATTTAGAGGCAAGTGGACAATACGACTGCCGCCCTTTGCCCTGTGACGAGCGAAGGAGGCGGGGATCGTAACAGGTCGTCTCCCTTGCACGAGTATTATATCAAAAGCAACACATTATCAAGGGAGAAGCAGGCAAGGAGCTGTGATTCTGCGTGCTTTTTGGTTAACGATACACCGTCCCTTCAAAAGGCAAAATACAATTCTGCCACTATGCCTATGTGAAAATGTACACACATACCACTGTTTATGGTGATCACAAACCAGTAATACTTCTTACTACATAATTCTGATCAAGGAAGAGTATTAATAAACACAAACACTTTCTACTCCACGGTAGGAAATGTTTAGAAACCAAATTCCAGGTACAAAGAACGATGCTTCTGAAAGCACCAATCTGGGGCAGTTATGGATGTTTTCTTACACACATCCAGTGATTTCCATTTTCTCTATTCTTGCATAAATCTTTTTCCTCCATTAGCTCATTTAGTCAGGGTCAGATTTATGAGGGCTGAACTGGCTCTCTCAAAGCTCCTTCTACAATCTCAGGAAAACTATTATACTTATCTATATCTCAATTGCTTATTTGTAAAATGAAAATAACTGTACTCTTCTCATAGAGGAACTTAACTTCATTGCAAGAAGACATACACTCTGACTGCTAACACTGTAATATTCTTCTTGAAGCCATAATAATGCTGACATTTTACTAGTGTTTCACTCTTTCCCTCTCAGAATTGTTAGAGCTAAAACCCAATGCTTCACACCATGTACTGAAATGCCAAGGAAAAGACTATGATATAAATATACAGATATGAAATAGCATCTAAAAATGATGATTTTGATCTTTCAAAAGACAAATCACTAATCTCTGGCTCTAATGAGATATGGGATGATAAAGGTCATGCTGAGTAAAGGACTAAGCTGATGGATCAGTCCAAAAGTTTCAAAACTGATATTGCTGCTCTTGTCCCATCGGGGAGAAAAAAGCGATCCTTTGTATGTATTGCAGCAGACTGTTACAGGCACATTAAAGAGACCCATTACCTGTGCTTAACGCAAGGACAATTCTAAACTCACCCAAGGATGTGCAGACTGAAGCATGCTACTGTGGTATTTTAAATGCCGCAAAATCATTCCATTTATTCTTTCAAAATACATTTTCAGTCTGAAACCGGTAAAAGCTCTTTCACCTCTGCACATCTTTATGAGGATTATTAATGTGATACAGTAGAAGTTGCCAGGTGACTGTGAAAGGACCTTTGGTCAACAGTAACTTGAATTAGCTGCTGACATGAAAAAAGAAATGCAGAGTAACACGGCTTTATTCAATTTGGGACTTGCTAGTTTAGGACTTGTAAATCTGACACAGAATTGCCAACAGATAAAAGCACCTCGACAGAGCACTACCATAATCCTTGACTTATACCTTTCATCCTCAACATTTTTAGCATTTCACCATCATTCCCACTGGGTTGCCAACTGGTGTTTGGCACTCTTTGCAGAGCTCTGCAAAGAGTGGATCTCTTTGTTTCACTGGCTGATGTTTCTTAGGCATTTCCTTTGCTCGGGTGAGCTGGGTGCTGTCTTATGAAACCCAGCCCATGGTGCTTTCCTCTACAGTAAGAGCAATAAAGATCTGTGATCTCTCACACTGACAGAAGCTGGTACAGAATTTGCTGGAATTTACCTGCTGCTCCTTTGTACTTAGCCTCTACTGAACCAGCTTGTCCATTGCTTTTAAGATCTTTGATGAAAGCTAATGTTCTAACACTAAATAAGCAAAAAGTCTGAGAAAACAGCCAAACTTTTTCTTTTGAAGAGTGTTTTTCCTCTATGTCCCTGACTGAACAAATGCTGTAAGGTGTACCTGAAAAAGCGTCTTGCTCTCTGCTTTTCTTTCAGGAGCTACTTTAAGCTTACTCTGGGTTAAATTTGCAACTATGCTTAGGTAAAGACCAGTTTGCAATACACTAATCGGGTTCAGCAGACTGCACAGACAAAGAGCAAGGGAAGCTGCTCTGCAAACCAGAGAAGGCAGAGAGAGGAAGAAGCAGAGAAGAGAAAATGAGGGCACATTTTTGGGGATGCTGTGAAATGAGGCAGTTTTACCCTTCTGTTTTCTCTGCTGTCCAAGTGAGCTCATTATTGCATGCAGAATTTGAGGGAGATTGATTAATTGCAAAAGGGCCTAGAATGGACACGGTTATTGTCATTTAATTCTAAATAAATGCAGTATCATACCAATTGCATCTAAGGGGACAAAAAAATCTTTTGTCCCTCTCAGCAGTAAGGAAAATACTAAGTAAACAGTGTTAATAATAGAAACAAAGGGATGGACTCTAGCAGAGCTTTTAGGTCCCTGACTCCATTCATAGAAGGGGGAAAGAAAGGAGAGTAAGGTACAATCTAACCTAATTATGGCTTTGTAAAAATTATTTTCAAGCCATTAACTGAGATTTGGCCTACTCAGATTGTAAACTTCTGGGGGCAAAGACTGGTTCTTCTCTGTACTTGTGTGCTTTGCAAAATGCGGTCTGTGTCCCTGACAAGAGTTCCTGGGCCCCAGTATATTAACCCAGCACACCATGAAGGTGAGCCAGCCTCAGCTAGCCATGTGCCAGCAGCTGTGCCCACTGCCGGAGGACCTCTGAAGCTCTCACTTGGCATTAACAGCTGGCAAGGCAGAATGCGGTTTAAGATTTATGAGGCATAGTGGGAAGAATTAAACTCTTCAGTTTAATAATCGGTCCTTCCATGAAATCCCAGTATCCCTGGCCTTACAATAGGTAACCCTCCTCTCTGTGCAGAGATCAGCATGAGTCAGGTGCCAGGCCAGGAAAAACTTTTCCTGAGAACTCAGGGGTATACACGTGGTCCTACCCAAAATCAGTCATCCAGAATCTGGGTCAGTGTAAAAAAAAAATTGGAAGAGTTACAAAGTTGAGGGGGGGAAGACCTCTTGGGGAATGATCCCAACTATCTCTCAGGCTGAAAGTGCTATTCACTGAGAATGAGCACATTCTTTTTGATTTTCTATTTCTTCCAGGTCAGCTGCCCGCATAACCTGCCATATGCAGAGAACCACTTATTGTCATGGTTCTGTTGTGGTATGTATTACTAGACATACCTGTATATATATACTATATGTACCTACTGGTTTTGTGCGGCTTCGGGTGCTGGAACCAAAAAACCACACAAGTGATTTTGTGGAGTGGGTGGGGGGACTGGGGAGGAGTCCTGCCCAACTCTATGACTGCAGAGAAAAAATAACTTGAATATTTAAATGCACCCTTAAAGATCCTGAAACTGAAAGGGAATAACAGAACTGAAACACATTATTTTAAAACAAGCTGATTTAGAGTCATTCCTGATTTTGAAATGTGCTGTGAGGGACTGCGCAGTGTAGAAATTCAGTGTTCTTAAATGGCCCACACCTCCCAGCACCACGGCGATTACATTTCAATTGCAGGTGAAAGAAGTTCCATGGTGTAATTTATAAGTCATCTCCAATCTGTGGAAAGCTCTGGTATATTACAGGTAAAAGCGCCTCACTTCTTACATGGCAATCATCAGATGTCAGGAGTACAAGTGCTTGTTCTACTGGTATCCAGCCTCATGCATACGTTTGAAAAACACGTGCAGAAGATTTGGCCAGGAGCATTATTTTTTAATTAAGAGGGTGGGGGGGGAAATCTTTAGAAAGCATCTTAAACTGACAAGGTGAGGTGTGTAGAATGACCTAAGACAGACAGGCACTGATTGAAAGCCATTGAGGTAATTCCAGAAGTAATTAGATCTTTGGACAACAAAGTGATGAAACAGGACAAATGACCTTTTCTCATTCGCACACTACCAGCTTATTTTTCTGATTTGTTTCACACTCCAGGAACAGTATTTCTTTTAAATACTAGCAGAAAAAAAATATGGCTATAGTACTGAGCTGGGATGCAGAGTACCTGGATTCAGTGCCTGGCGGTGCTGCAGATTTCCGATATGACCTTGGGCACACCCATTAATCTCTTGCATCTCAGTTCTTTAGCAGTAAAATGGAAGGAGAGCTACTACTTTTTCCTTGCCCCCTTGCTTGTCTTCTCTGCGGAGCCCGTAAGCATTTTTGGAGCAGAGAGTTTCCTAGTATAACCACATCTATAAATTTAGCAGAGGCCATGTAAGTCAAACGCTGTGCTAAAAGTCAAGCATGGAGAGGCCAAAGGCAGCATTTGGAAGCACTCCCTGGTCCCCGTACTACCTGTACCTGGGTCTTTGCTCCAGCCTGGGACCAGGTCCCCAGGCTGTCCTCTGCCCAGCGCAGTGCTGGAGGGAGCAGCGCTGCCTGCAAGCGTGGGAGATGACACCCTGCCACCCGCCTCCCTGCCCACTGCACGTAACCCAGTGGCGGTGTGTTTGTGAGGCAGTTCCCATGACCTCAAAACCCCACTTGAAATACTTGAAACACAGAATTTACCAAATCTTTAGAGCAGAGGATGGAGGCAGGATTTAGGCCTAAGCCACATGGTAACTTTTATGTAAGATACAGTATCAGATAATTACAGATTGGCCTTACAAAGTGTCCTGGTTTTGGCTGGAATAGAGTTAATTTTCTTCCTAGTAGCAGGCATAGTGCTGTGGTTTGGATTTAGTAGGAGAAGAATGTTGATAACACACTGATGTTTTAGTTGTTGCTGAGTACTGCTTACGCTAGTCAAGGAGTCTGCAGCTTCCCATGCTCCGCCAGGTGCACAAGAAACTGGGAGGGGGCACAGCCAGAAGAGTTGACCCAAACTGACCAAAGGGCTATTCCATACCATATGCCATCATGCTCAGTATAGAAACTGGGGGGAGTTGGCCGGGGAGCAGCGATCGCTGCTCGGGAACTGTCTGGGTATCGGTCGGCAGGTGGTGAGCAATTGCATTGTGCATCACTTGCTTTGTATATTATTATTATTACTGTCATTATTATATTGTTATTATTATCATTACCATTTTACTTTATTTCAATTATTAAACTGTTCTTATCTCAACCCAGGAGTGTTTCTCACTCTTACTCCTCTGATTTTCTCTCCCCGATCCGATCGGGGTAGGGGGAGTGAGCGAGCGGCTGCGTGGTGCTTAGTTGCTGGCTGGGGCTAAACCACGACACAAAGTTATTGTGAAAATTTACCATCCTTGGCATCTAGTCACCACTTTGCTGCATCTGTGAGAAAGCAAATATATAAATATGCACCCAGACCTTGACATACACATTCTGTCTGTATATAATATACAGAGATACCTATGTGTGTATGCATACATATCATTACACACCCACACATGATCACATTTCAACAGAGAGGAATGTCAGAGTTGGTTTACCATCAGAATAAACATCCAACTTGACACATTCTTCTCAAGACCTCTGTGAATTCAGTATAATTACATTTTTGAGGATGTATTTTGCAAATGTGCCAGATAATGCCAGAAGCACAGCTTTGAGTTGTCTGCATTCTTACTCCCACCAGTGTCCTTGCTATGACAGTTTTGATACAAACAGTGTGTATTAGATCATTAGTACAGAGACAACCCTCTCTCCCTGCCATGCTTTTGAAGCTCAGTCTGATGAATTGGAACTTGCTCATTTTGCGTTGAGCTTGGCCAATATATCAGAAAGCTGTGCCCAGGGAATGGCATCTAGATTGCATCTGACCACACTTCTGGGGTGTTCCCTATCAGCAGAAACAAACAAACAAAAACACACAACATGCCTACAATTGATCAAGGTATAATTTTCTAGAAGCATACAGATGATCATTTATTGACTAATAAGCCAGCCAATTATCCAGGGTCCATTAAGCAGTATGAGCACTCAAACCTCTACCTGCATCTGTAAGATTTCTCAGTGCCCGATGCAGACAGGAGCGTGTTCGCATGCCTCACTGTGTCTGTTGCTGTCCCTCTTGAAAAGGAGCATGATATTTAACTTATGGAAGTGTGCAGAGAATATGGAGTCAAAGATTTCTGTGCACGAACCAGGAATGAAGGTGGGTTTTTTTTTGTTTTGTTTGTTTGTTTTTTAAATTTTAAACATTTCCAGAATATTTCAAAAGGCAAAACTTGTAAAATCTCTCCCTTTCCATGAAACAACCTGGACTAGGTGACAGTAATTACAATCAGAAGCTGTCCAACGATGCAGCCTTACTCTCTGCATCACCCTTTTGCTAATCAAGTCACTGTATTGATCACCTCTCCTTGGATGTTTTCCTTTTTACCCCAGGGCCCATGCAGTGCTCTCCATGTGGGTTGTAGCTTGAGCTTTCACAACTCCATTACAGTAAGGCACGGAATTTGATTTGGAACAGAGTGGGGCAGCCCTGCACCACAAATATCACAGATACAAAAATCTTTTAGTTCTTCTATAGTTAAATTTGCTCTCCGGAGATCACACGTCGTTTCTATCACTATTGGAGAAGCACAATAACTTTTTGATTTTCTCTTTCTGTCAGTCTCTGCATGATTCCCACAACTTTTGGATCAGATTTTAAAAGAATACTAATTCCCTACAAGCCTCATGAGAATAAGCTGCTTCAGTCAGATGAGATACCCCAACCGGAGCTCCTACTGATGGAAAGGCTGTATTAAAATTGTGCTGTACTTGCAACATTAAGGAGCTTTGGAGGAGACAGCTGATGTGAATCCAAACCACAGGAACTGGCTTATATATTCTTCTGACCATGAAACCATTGGGGAATCTGAATTTTGGCTATTTTTGCAAAAAGCGAAAAAGAAGGCCTCCTTACATCTGTATTTAGCGACTTCGCTATTTTTCATTTTTGTTCGAGATCAAATTCTGGCATAAACTGGCTCTTCTCTGTTGACTTTGCAACTACACACAACACTTACACTGGCTCCACATTGACCCTGCTGATCCTCCTTGTCATTTCTTCCTGACTTGCTCCTCTGCAATCTCTGCTCTGAATACGGCAACGATGATCAGCTACCTCTTAGAATCAGTGACTGGTTTAAAATGATTTATCCCAACTTTAATTAAAAAGACAGTTATTACAGTCACATTTGAAATTCAGTCGTTCTTTTAAAAAGAAAAAACCCCAAATAACTCAGTTTCTTTTCTGCTATGCTAATAAAATTGGAAAAATTCTGCTGGAAAGTTCTAATGATAGCGCCGTATATTTAAATTTCAAGACACACTAAGTTTAGAACAAGATAATGTGGCATTTTAATTATGGTTTTTCTATTTATATATTTCCTATGTGGCACAAGACCCCTTTAACGAAAGCACGTTTTAAAGTAGCTTCAACACCCAGCATTATTGCAAGTTTTTGAATGTGCCAGAAGCTTATCAGCTAAAATATGTTAATTTCTCTAATGGGGTAATGAAGTCTAAATGCTTTCAGGAAGACATTGCTATGATAATGGGTCTACTTAAAACACAACATTAGGAAAACCTTGATTACAGGTTGCTCAGTAGTTTCTGACTTCCTTAGGAACCAGAGTTTGTTCCATACCTAATTTGCTGCAAGAGCTGCTGGGAAGAAAGCTCATTTCCATTTACTTAGTCAATCACCTTTGATAACATAACCAAAACAGTTAGCTGCTTGGAAAAAAATCTGTTAACACAATTGCCTGACCCAGACTTAGAGACCAACTTAGAGCTGCAAAGGCTTTGAGGATGAAGCAAATCCAAGCCACGTGCAGGGGAGCACATGGACAGTGAGGTGGTGGCACTTACATAAGAAGCAGATGGACAGTCAAAATGAAGTGACAGGTTTGATGAGAGGAGAAAAAGGCAGGGCAAGAGTTATGTAAAGCAATGAAGATGGCATGTCCGCTACGGAAACCACCTGGCCAATGTCTGTGCACATCTCTGGACCAAGACTCTCCATTTCTACTTGTGCAATACTGGGTAACTGGGAGACTCCCCCATCAGAGCCTCAACACACTTGTATTTTCTAATGTGGGAGCTCCTCTTGACTTTACAAACCTGTTGACTTCCCAAGACTTGAACCTTATCAACAAGTGTTTCTTTCACCTTCAACACACGCATGCAGCCCTCAGTGCTAGCATTTTAATTCTCCCGTGTTTCGGTCCCACACGAAGCAGGGTAACCTCACGCTACTTCTGATCAGAAAGGTGCAGAAGCAGAGCTGTGGTATCTGCTTTGTGTCCCCCACCAACATCTTCACACAAAACACTACCCAGCAAAGCCCTCCAGGCCTTAATCCTGCACCCACCTGTGCTGAGGGATGCAATGCACCTACGTATTTTACCATCTTGCAACGTCAGTATAAGGCCTTTTCCACCGACTGCTCACCACCATGCCCACTGCAGAACCAGTGACCACTGCCCCATGCCTTGGTTTTCCTGGCTGTCAGCTGCCCGGCCTGATCACATAAACAGGCTTCCTCATTTCTCCATGTATCCTACCAGCTGCAGAATCAGGCCACAACTGGATCAGTCAAGCCAGCAATGATTCAGCACGTAGCTGAAAGGGAGAAAATGTACGTGGTGTGTAGAGAAGCCTCTTGTCAAGCAGCACCCTGTGTACAAGCTAGCAAGCTTGTACTAAAAATTAGATAAAAACCTACCAAAAAGAAAAAAGATAATTCTCTACTTCCCAATGCATCACACCAAGTTCTGACCTCAGACATCACATCTGATTTCCATTATAAGAAAATCAAGAAAGTCTGACCCTGCCATACAGATACACTCTTTGAAAGGAAAAGAGCTTGATATTTGTCTCGATATGTTCAGCTGGGACTATGCTTTCCCTCATTTTGGAAACAAATGGCTCTGTAAATCCAGCAGTATCGAGCTCAGCGTGATCTAAGTGAACTAAATATTCTAGCTCGGTATTTGCATTTTCTCTTTTATCAAAACAAATAGTAATCCACTCATTAAATCCAGTATTTCTGTAATTAATTTGCAGTCATTACAAATCACCTTTAATTGGATTAGCTATAATTACAATAAAATAATTCCCTGAAATCATAACTTATTTTTGGTGGATATTTTGTGTTTTGGATTTTTAGGGCTATGAACTTTAGGTGAACATATGAGACATGAGAAACACTTCAGAGGTAAATATTAAACCCCCCTCACTCTTATTTTCACTGAGCTTGTCTGTGTATTGCCTTCTTTTGTCCCCAGTGATCCTGTCTTGTACTCGGACTTGACAGACCCCAATTAGCCAAAACAGTGATTCATTGCTGCTCCTCTGCCACCTGACCTGGCCCACGCTGCAGCGAGCGGTGGCAGCTGGTGCAGGCCTGCAGGAGTCTGATGGCCATCGTGACTCTCATTTCCTCAAGTGTCAGTCTGTCACTGGCATTAATCGCCTCGTTCTGACAAAGGCGGATCAAAGCCATGCCTACGTTTTTGTACTGGGTTTGCGTGGCAAGGTTTTGCTAGTGGCGGGGGCTACAGGGGTGGCTTCTGTGAGAAGCTGCTAGAAGCTTCCCCTATGTCTGACAGAGCCAATGCCAGCCGGCTCCAAGATGGACCCACTGCTGGCCAAGGCTGAGCCCATCAGTGACAGTGGTAGCACCTACATGATAACATATTTAAGAAGGTGAAAAAAAAATCTGCACAACTGCAGCCGGAGAGAGGAGTGAGAATATGTGAGAGGAATGACTCTGCAGACACCAAGGCCAGTGAAGAAGGAGGGGCAGGAGGTGCTCCAGGCACCAGAGCAGAGATTCCCTTGCAGCCCATGGTGAAGACCATGGTGAAGACCATGGTGAGGCAGGCTGTCCCCCTGCAGCCCACGGAGGTCCACAGTGGAGCAGATATCCACCTGCAGCCTGTGGAGGACCCCACGCAGGAGCAGGGGGATGTGTCCGAAGGAGGCTGTGACCCCGTGGGAAGCCCACGCTGGAGCAGGCTCCTGGCAGGACCTGTGGATCCATGGAGAGAGAGGAGCCCAGGCTGGAGCAGGTTTGCTGGCAGGGCTTGTGACCCCACGGGGGACCCACGCTGGAGCAGTCTGCTCCTGAAGGACTGCACCCTGTGGAAGGGACCCACGCTGGAGCAGTTCATGAAGAACTGTAGCCCGTGGGAAGGACCCACATTGGAGAAGTTCGTGGAGGACTGTCTCCTGTGGGAGGGACCCCACGCTGGAGCAGGGCAAGAGTGTGAGGAGTCCTCCCCTGAGAAGGGAAGGAGCAGCAGAGACAACGCGTGATGAACTGACCACAACCCCCATTCCCTGTCCCTCTGCGCCACTTGTGGGGAGGAGGTAGAGAAAAACAGGAGTGAAGCTGAGCCTGGGAAGAAGGGAGGGGTGGGGGGAAGGTGTTTTAAGATTTGGTTTTTATTTCTCATTACCATACTCTGATTTGATTGGTAATAAACTGATTTCCCCAAGTCGAGTCTGTTTTGCCTGTGATGGTAGTGTGATAGAGCAGCTTTGGTGGGCATCTGGCATCCAGCCAGCGTCAACCCACCACGGTTTCAAAAACAGAGTGGCATTTTTCTTGGCACAGCATGACGTGACTTTGAGGAGCTGATTCCTCTGAAATCTCAAGTTTTTCTGGCAAAACAGGTCCCTTCACAATGGCTCAAAGTTAGGCACCCACAAACTACTTACCACGCTCTGGGACTAATCATATTAACAACGCACCCCTGGCCCAGGCCTGCAGTGTAGATAGTATCATGATTTTTGACATGAATTCCAACCCAACTCACACTCTGCTTTTGGGAGGGATTATTTCATAGCCAAGGGTGCCACCAACTAAATATGTCTCTTGGGTTAGGCTCTTCCTCTGCTTACATATGACAACACAGCTCCAGCTACTTCAGTCAACACTGGCTGAAGCTGTGGAGCACACTGTTCAAAAGGGACATTCGCTTGCGCTGTACATGATTTTACAGCTTCAGAAGTCAGCTAGGTTTCTCTGCTCATATTCTGAGATGAAATCAAATGTCGTGTAAGGAAGAAATCAAACAAAAAGAGGGCAATGACCTATGGGCATAGCTGACCCTAGACAAATGGAATAAATTTGCTGGAAATACAGGGTTCTCATTCAAGACCTTTCATTCTTAAAATAAAATTACATGGCACATTGGCAGGAGTTCTGGCACTGCTCTGCCTAACACCAGTCACAATTTCACATTTAATACATGCCGTAAAAATAGCACATTTGATTCACATGAGCATGTCATGTCACGTAAACGTAACACTGCGTTGCAAGTTACATTTTCTACCACGTGTATGAATGTGATGCCTTCCTTTCCACTCACTCCAGCTCTCACAGCTCCTTGCAAACAAACGTACAGCAAGATTTAATCAGGCTGAGCAATCTGAAAACTAATTTTTTAAATAGGTGGAGTCAAATTAGATATTAAGAAGTATAAAGCACCAAAGTTCTCTGGAAAAAAACAGGAAGTTGAACCAGGCATTATATTTTAAAACAAACAAACAAACAAACAAACAACCAAACTCCTCATGAATGATGCACTTTTTATGCAACCTGACTTTATCTAAGGTTCTAGTGCTTCTATTTAACTAACCCCTTAAACCCAACGCATCTCTAGGGCTTTCAATGGTATCTCCTCTTCCACCTCCGTTGCTAATGCGTATCCCTCTGGCCTGATCCATCTCCTGTTCCCCATTTTCCACAACAGTTCAGGGTTGATGGGCGCAACACTAGCCCTGATTAAAAAGCAAATTCTTCCATAAGGAAGAGAGCGAAGCGGGTCTGACAGCCATGATGCCTGCAGACCACTCTCTTAACTGAGCAGCATAGCATCAGACACAGGTTCACTCATCCTCTCCAGCTCCGCTGCCATCCCTCTGGGGAAAGTGGGCAGCTGCCCTTCCTCGGCCCCGTCCCCGAGGTGCTTTTGGCCCGTACCCAGCCCTGTGCTGAGCCATTTCACTGCAACAGTCAGCAGAGGACAAAGCTACAGATGCACGAGCTGTTTTCTGCTCTGGGTGGTGTACTGAAACCACGCGGCGAGGGGCCGCGAAAACAGCAAGGCCAGCAAAATGCAGGGCAGGACCTCGGCAGCCCGTGGTGAGATGAGCCGAGATTGCTGCGCCTGACAAAACAGCCAGATCAATATGTAAAGGAGAAAGAGGGTAGAGAAAAAGTAATTAGAAAGAAACGTTCCTTTCCTCAGTTTCTCTTCATGTTCCATGGCCAATCATGGCATAAATGATGTGGAGCACATATATTTAGCATCTTTGTTCACAAAATTGCGTGGCCCAATTAATTTTGCTTACAGTGTGTATATTGCTTGAAAATACAGCCTCTGACTTGATGCTCAGACATTAGGCAGACATTAAGTATGTTAATATTGCAGTTGTAATTACATGTTTTTTTCTTCTAATTTTGGAAGGATAATTCTTTGGAATAATTACATAGAGGGTAACTAAGTTCTGGGAAACGTTTGACTCACCAAAAATCACATCTGCACTCCAGCAAAAAGGCTTGTTCAAATCTTGAGCATTTTTATCCCTGCTAATTATAAGAACTGAGAAAAGCAAAAAGTTGGTTTATGCCTTTTAGGAGAAACACACGGAGTCTATTTAGAAGATGCTATAGGGATTTCCTCTAATGGAAATAGTATAGCTGCTATGACAAGTTTCTTAAAATTTGCTGAAGACTTTCCACTTCACAATTAGAACAGTATTTTATGTTTATCCACTACCTTCACACTTAAAAAGCACATAGGCACATTACAAACAACAACATCTCTCAAATCTTACAAGCTTCCCACACAGAACTCCTGCCTAGAGCCAGGGACAGAACGCAGGAGGACACGCAATCCACGGTATGCAGACAACTTTAGTCTGTAGTACAGTCACTGTGTAATAGGACACTAAAATACTCCCAAAAGAACTGAAGAAGAAAATTGCATACAACTGAAACTGCCATTTAAATGTCAGGCTTGCAGAATTCCAACTCTGAAGCTGCTTATTTCAGAGCAGCCAAGGACCTCTGAACAAACAAACAAATGAAAAACAAATGGAACTTTTCAATGTTCAAAAATGTGATTTTAAAACCTGAAGGTCTAACATTTTAACAAATTCATCAGCAGCCAAAATAAGTTCAAGTGGAGCTGCTGTACCTTATTCTCTTCCTTCCCTGCCCAGTTGTAATGCAAATTTATTTCAGCAGCCCAGGGTCTCTTGGTAGCATTTGTGTGCTACCCGCAGGTCTGGAGTCCTCTATTCATTCGCATTATTTAAATAATAATACATATGTATAATCCTCCTTCCTCCTGTAACTGTTCTACTTGAAGAACCAATTAATTCCATTTGTTACTTCCTGGTGTATTATTTCCTCTCTACAAGCTGGAATCCCTTTAGGATCCCTGTCTGCCCTTGACTACTGATGATTTCCTTGGCTTTTCAATCATCAGAGCCTCTTCCTATGGATTTTAGAGCATTATTGTGATTGTCAATTTTAATAATGCGGGTTTTCATAGTCTGTGCATACTGCAGGCCTTAAAAAAAAGAAAGAAAAAAGAACAATCCTGCTTTCCATGACTTTAAAATAAACTAACCAATTATTTTGATTTTTTTTTTTAAAATACAAGTAACCCAGTCTTATATATTGTATGTCCATATACTGCGTGCTACATATAGAAACACTGACACTCCTACAGCTCTTCTTCTGTTACTGGTCTAAGCAATAGCCACAAAGTGCCTCAATCTTTACCCTTAAATTTAAAGGAAGAGAGCTTCCAGAAGAACAAAGCAGGAAAAGCATCAGTCATTTAAATGCCTTTAAACAGAAGGCACTGAGCACTAGTCATCTTTGAGTCCAGAACCTGCTGAGGAATGGTACAAGCCATTGTATCTGACGAGGCTACCTCACAGTTTTTTTCAAGACCTTATGGATGAAAAACATTTAGCATATTTTCAGGAATTCAATTGTTGTGTAAACACTTGACCAAATGGCCCTTAAGCACTTGAATAAATACTTAGAGGCACACAATTCAGAAACAAAGGCATTTCCTGAGCCATCAGACTTCAGGGATCCAAGTTTCAGATTGCTTGTACTGCCTTTTGCACTATTACATGATTAGGGAAAGCATTAAATTCCTACATACCCCCGCGGCTAGGTAGATGGATTGATTTAGTTCAGGTTCCAGGCAGAGCTATGCAACCAGATTCGCTCCTAGAGCTGCAGCCTTGGAAGTGTCACTGGTCCTGTCTATTACCCTGCACCCAAACCCCTCTAGCATGGAGTGGATGAAGGTGATTAAGAATCTTCCCTACTCTTCTGCTTAGGTGAACAGCACAGTAACACCTTTAGTTTCAGCAAGGGCTTCTATAGATGTTTTTGATAGCTGAAGAAACAATATAAATGCAAGCAGAAACAACACTTTCTCTTAATACTCTGCCCCGTATTGCTACCACCACTTGAAGTGCTGCTCTGGAGCTGAGAACAGGAGAGAAGTCAACGGGAAGTTTCTTCTTTCCTTTCTGTTACTTTGGCATCACTGGCCAAGGGAGACCAAGCTCCACAGGGCATGTCTCCTGTCCTGCTGCTGCCTGAGTGATGCCAAGGTGCCCAGTGATGCCAAGGTGCCCACACAGTTTTTTTAAAACTGTTGATTATGGCAGTGCAATATGAGGTGTAGATCTGAGATTCCAGTTACATCTGTCTGTAAATAAACATCTGCTATCAGAGATGCAGAGACACTGATGTTTGTGAAATTATTCAGGACCAGCTGAGATTCAGCTCTGCCCCAGTTTTGTCCAAATACTTATTTCCAAATTAAACCCACCATAAGGCTGCTGATCAGACCAAGAGAGAGCTCATGGGCGTACTGTATCTATGAGCTTTCAAATGCTGCCTTAGTTTCTTCCTTTTAGTTACTAATCAACACAAGCATATGGGTTCATCTGTTTTGAAGGAAGCGTTATTAAAAAATACAGCAAACTGCAGCCAGTTATATCAGGCTATGGGAATGCACCACAGTCAATCACTTAACAATTAGTAACAGTACTCCTTATAAATAAAACTAATAATGTCCCATTAGCATATAAAACAGTGTACAAAAAGCTCAGAGAGGAACTGGACAAGTTGAAATGCTGGGAAAGAAAATGTTCTCAAGCACAGAAGTGTTTCCCTAAAATGACATGTACCTTTTACAAGGCAGCTGAAGCTGAAAGGAGTAGAGACAAACAAAACAAGGACCAGCACAGAGAAGGGTTCTCCATGTCCTGAAGGGTCTCATGTTCAGCTTTCAGAATCCCAGGAAAAGAGGACATCCAGGGAAATAGGTTTCATTCCAGCAGAAGGATCACTATTAAGCTCATTATCATATCACCAGACGCCAGCATTTAGGCATATTCACAGCTGATTCTCACATACAAACACATTTTTTTATACGAGACCATTCATGTTCACATTTACACTCCCATCCCGACGCACAAGCTAAGCATGGTAGGTTTTAGCAAGTGATTTCCCACTAGGGTAGCTCAAGGATAAAGCTTCTTTCACCTTCTTTGGAAACAGATGCTCCTGGCTATCACCAGTGACATGATTTGGAAATACACTGACCCTGGTCTGATTCGTGATGAATATGTACATAGGAACATAAAAATTGTGGGCATGCATTTATGCACAATAATGCACACAAAATATGCAGTAGGCTCCCTTGTAATGCTCATACCTACAAAAGGTTAAATAGCCCTAGGTGACAGAGCGCTATTTAAATGGACCTTTTTATAATGGCAAACAATAATGCATTCTGGTTACCTTCTGACATGGCTTACTTCCAGTCAGCATTAAGGAGAATTACTACCTGATTTTAATACATCTTGGTTCAATTTCATGCAGGCTTATTGTCTTCTAATTATCAACACAACAATTTGATCTGCATCCAGATTAAGGCACTGCCCTGACTTCTAACACCAGAGCAACGCCTGTGGTGGTGTGCTGATTTCTCAAGCAGTAAGCAGTTCGCTGTTGTCTCACATCCCCAAGGCACAAATAAGCAGATGCTGCATTAAAGGTTGTTCTACAAAACTGCTTCAGTTGTGATATACATTTTTAATATAATATACTGAGTGCATTACAGTGAAAACTGCCAGGGCCAGTAAACTCATACAAATTCATTAGCAAGACCAGCTTCTCAATTAAGCCCAGCTGAAGACTAGATGTAGTTGAAAAGAATTGTCCAGAAGCAGCTGAAATGAGTGAAAAGCTTGGTCGTGTTTGCCACATGTGAGCACGGCTTAGTTTACCATTTCAGTTTTCTAAGCACCAGTTGGGACTGTTTCTCATCAAGGACAAGCTTCACTGACCTTTCTCTTCTTTCCGTCACAAGGATACTGTGGTTGGCTTGAAAGCTTGAATTTTTTACAGTATTACTATGCTGAGCGTAAAAGCAGAGGTGCAGCTTTTCATATGCAGAATGCATTCTACCTAGGAGACACTAGTAGCCAAATGTTTTGGAGCACTCACTGATATGCTTTCATTCATGGGAAGGTTTAAAGGATCAGAAATTATATCCTGTGTTTTTCAAACACAAGCCAAAGGAGAAAGCAACATTTTCACTCTCTTCAGCTTATTTGCATTTCTTACCTACACTCTTCTCCCTCAATTGACATTGTCAGCTGTAGGATGACAAGTGAAGAGCACCTCTGGAGTACTCTGTAGCTAATCCTCTACAATGCCTGTAAACTATATGGTGAATTGGCAATTACAACAGGAGCTCTTAAAAAGCACAAATTTCGCCCTTCCTTCAGAGGGGAATGTTTGTTGCGTGCTTTCAAGAAACCCAAGCTAGCAGAGGATTATTATTCTAAATATATTTGTTTAAAGACAATGCAATGTAAGATATACCAAAACTTAATCTGGCTAGCAGCAGACTAAGGTTTACACAAGGCATCTGCTGGCTGTCTCTGTAAAACATTACATTTGTCTTGACTGTGTTTATGGCATAACGGGCTGCTACTGCTAAGAGCCGCGTTACAGCAGCCTCGTGCGACAGCTTACCTTAAAGGAAGAGAAGTTCTGTAACACAACCTTCTCCACTCCATTTTCAGCATTGCTGTCTTTTATGAAGCCCTCTGGCACTAAATCTTTCCAGACAATAACAATGCAACCATAGTCAGGGGGAAGAGCTTTCCCCTCTCACTGCTGGTTCTTTCTTCTGTGCTTCAGTGTATTCCTTCACTGCCTCTCTTGGACATATCCAACATGCCTCCCTGAGCAGCATTTCCAAAGGCTGCTCCCCTGGCCACCGTGCTCTGTGATGTCTTCTCCCTCTCTTCGTTACATACATACATGATCATGAGAGTATGCTTACTTTTGTCTCCATGAGATGATGGCCCCTTAATCACAACTTATCCTCATGAGAGTTAACAAAGATGAGGGTTGTTGGAACTTTCAGCACATTTATAAGCTCAGCTGAGACATCAAGCTGAACCAGTCTAACCCCTTATGAATGATGCTAAAAGTGACACCAAGTGCTAAAAAACATGAAGAATTTTCATTGCCTGCCCCACTCCAAGACGCTGCCATTTGACAAGTGACATGGCTAAATGACTTCTCTGTGCCATTAATTTAAGACTGGAATTTGCAGGGATTTACACAGTGACATTTGTATCATACGTGCTAGCACTTACTACCACTGTACAAGTAGCTGGGCACTAATTTAACCTGACCTTAGCAACTTGTGCAACCTGACATCTCCCTATGCTGTTCACCTGCTGTCAGATCAGAGTCTGCTGAGGATCTTATGTTCCCTCTACATCCCTTCAAATTAATAGCATATCATCAGTTAGTTCTACAATGCCATTAAACACAGAAACAGCAGAGATGTCTTTCTGAGGCCCCGATCTTGCCATCACAGCATTTTCATGGGAAGGGAGAAAATGCGGATTATATGCCTCAGCACCATGTATCTCCTAAGACAAACAGGGGCGCATATTTCTAATTACTGATTGCATGAGTAATCTCTTCTAGAAAGAAGAGACTTCTGAAGTCTCATGAAATAGGATGGAAAGATTGTGCCACCATTTTTCCTGCCCCTAGGAGCTGTTCAATTCCTTAGTTAAGACAAAGCAAAATCTCTTCTCCCTATGAATTAAGTTGAAAAGGAATGAAGCAGGAAGACCTAAAGATGAAGACAGGAAAATATGCTGAAGCAGTCTGGGGAATTTCCAGGCTACTATGTGTAGAGGCTTCTCCCCATTTGCTTATCAACTTTGAATCTTCTTGTGCTCTATGTTTATAATTGTTTTTAAATAACTACAATACGCTAGAAAATTACTTCAGATATTCTTCCCAATACATAAATTACTAATAGATTTTCTCAGCATTACCTCCAAATTAAGGGTACTTCGTTGTGTGCCCTGGCACTGGCTTGAGACTGTAACAAAATGTAGATTATTCTCAATCTAGTTAACCTCTGTAAACAGGCCTAGCTTAACACAACTGCCTGACTTCCCAGTGAAATCAAGAGGATCTCTTTTAACCAACCAATGTTATAGCACAGGAGCTGAGAGGGAAAGGAGGTACTTTAACCTCAGCTAGAGGGTAGATGGAAATATAGAAAATAGAAAAATCCTGTTGAAGACTGCCCAGCACTAGCTCATGCCTGTTGAAACTGCTGTTTTCAAGTAGTAAGAACAAACGTCTTAAAAACAAAACCTTTCACTCCATAGGTACTATTGTCAGTTCAAAAATGGCTCATGGTATTGTTTTCAAATGAAAAAAGAATCCAAGAAAATCCTTCTGAACAATATAAGGAAAATTTCAGCCTAAAAGCACCTGTCATCCAGCTAAAGACATCCAGAAAAGAGTACCTTATAGCAGAGGAGCTAGGCCACGCTGCTGCTTTCCGAGCTGAATCCGTAATACTAACAGGTTCAGATACAGATTTACTCTACTGGTTAGAAGAGTTCCTCTCCATGTGAAATGCTCTCTCTTTGAAAAAAAAAAAAACCCACATTATTGCTGCTGCTTATAGATACTGCTTAGGCATTTGCCACCCTCACCTTCGGGAGAATGCTGAATTGTTGAGATCGAGGGCCTCAGATTTGATCCACCCCACAGGACGCAGCCTGACAGAGCAGACCGTGTGAACGGTAAATGAAAAATCCAAGGAAAATACCCAAGCGCGTTTGCCCAGGACCCACAGCACAGGCAAGATGCGAGCTCCCCCTGCTGACACCAGGGAACCGTGCCCGGCCCAGCCACCGCTGCCACAGCGCGGGGACGGTCACCGCCACCCGGGCAGGAGCGGAGAAACCCCAGGATGAAGCCAGAAAGAGCGCGGGCAGCAACGATGGAGCCAAGCTGGGCACGGCCCTGACACCTGAGATCTCACAGTTTGGCCTTGTAACTCACTGAGTCCCCTCGGCTCCTTGCGGGAAGCATACGGGCCATGAAACAGCTACGGGCAGTACCTGAGGGAGCTGGGTCAGAAGCAGTTGTGATGACAAAGGTGCCTGGGCATGGCATCACTGGCCTTTTCACTGCTGTTGTCTAGGTAGAAGCTCCCAGCCCAATTCCCACACACGGATGGCTCAGCCAGGCCATCTTTGCCATGAGCTGTGCTGGCACCGAGTTGCCCGCTGAGCCTCTCCAGTGCTGCCTGCAAAGGCTTCATTTCATAGGGCAATCCTCCCACTGGCTTTTAGAGGTCCACTTCTGCGGCACCTGACTGAATGGCAGGACCGTGCCCCTGAAGCCCTGAACCACCAAATGCCATCCCGTCCCACTGAACTGAGCTTTCATTTCCAGCACAGATACTCAGGTGCATCACCACTGATCCTGCTGCATCAGGTCATAGGAAAAGAGGTGGGACACCAAGGAGGGGGGCCATGGCCCCACTGAAGCTCCTTGCACAAATGGGGCAGGGGAACCTGCCCTTACTTCATGACAACCTGTGCTACGGGGCCGAGTGGCCAGCTAAGAGGGGACAACACTGCTGTGCCGGCATGGGAAACGCATAGAATCATAGAATTGTTTAGGTTGGAAAAGACCTTTAAGATCATCCAGTACAACCATTAACCTACACTACTAAGTCCACACTAAACCAGTCAAGGGTAGACTAGACTAAACCATTTTCCGAAGTGCCACATCTACCTGTTTTTTGAACACTTCCAGGGATAGTGACTCCACCACCTCTCTGGGCAGCCTGTTCCAATGCTTGACTACCCTTTCTGTGAAGAAATTTCTCCTAATATCCAACCTAAACCTCCCCTGATGCAGCTTGAGCCCATTTCCTCTCGTCCTATCACTAACTACTTGGGAGAAGAGCCCAACACCCACCTCACTACAACCTCCTTTCAGGTAGTTGTAGAGAGCGATAAGGTCTCCCCTCAGCCTCCTCTTTTCCAGGCTAAACAACCCCAGTTCCCTCAGCTGCTCCTCATAAGGCTCCAGACCCTTCATCAGCTTCATTGCCCTTCTCCGAACATGCTCCAGCACCTCAATGTCTTTCTTGTATTGAGGGGCCCAAAACTTGGACACAGTATTCCAGGTGCGGCCTCACCAGCGCCGAGTACAGGGGGACAATCACCTCCCTGCTCCTGCTGGCCACACTATTCCTGATACAAGCCAGGATGCTGTTGGCCTTCTTGGCCACCTGGGCACACTGCTGGCTCATATTTAGCTGGCTGTTGACCAACACCCCCAGGTCCTTTTCGGCCAGGCAGCTTTCCAGCCACTCTTCCCCAAGCCTGTAGTGTTGCATGGGGTTGTTGTGACCCAAGTGCAGGACCCGGCACTTGGCCTTGTTGAATCTCACACAGTTGGCCTTGGCCCATCGGTCCAGCCTGTCCAGGTCCCTCTGCAGGGCCATCCTACCCTCTAGCAGATTGATACTCCCACCCAACTTGGTGTGCCATGCTGTAGGGAGCTGGAGGCAGGAGCCAGGTTACAGCCCCTTACACTCACCATGGGAAAGCTCACAGTTTGACAAATACTCAAATCCCGTAAGTCTCAGGGATTGTTACACAAGGGCAGGTGAGTGCTCTGCACATTGCTAGCAAAAGCCTTTGGAGAGCCAAGGAAGAAAGAAAAGACTAACAAAAACTTTGAAAAATATTTGAGAAAACCTGTGCCAAAATCTCCTTAGACATGTATCCATGACTAAGCATGAGAACAAAATTGCTGCTGCTGTAGTGAGGGTGCTGCTTGCTGGTCATGGTCTAAAAGCACTGATGCAGCAATAAGCACAGCTTAATTGCTGAGAAGCTTATGTATTAATAGCAGAATTTTCGGTCAGAAACATGTGAAAGCCTGTAGTCTTTGGAGCAGTAATATAGAACTGGGGCCGTATGGTGGCAGAACAAAGTCTGCTGAAGAGTGTTGTATTTTCTGCCTTTGATAGGGACTTTCCGAAGCTGTCAGCTGAGCTGCAGAATTAGAAACCTGACATTGCAGCAGTCAGTTTTTAGATTTCAAGCTGTTCAAATTACTTGTCTCCAGGGGGGAATATCTAGCATGCAGGAATCAATACCGAAACAGGTAAAGATGCCAGTGTACGGGGGCAGCCACCCCAACACCATGCTGCAGCCAGCCAGGCAAATCTACTGAAAAGGAGTCGTGGGAGAGGATGATGGAAAAACTTGCTCCCTCTTTGAATCAGAACAAGACATATGCTATAGACTATTCACTACATTTGTGAGACTGCAGCTTGATTATATTTGATTCCATGTTACAGATTGATCTTCCATACGCCCTCAGTTCATGCTATGCCAGTGCTCCAAGCCACTTGCTGAAGAGATTATAAAAGAGCCTATTTTATCGTATCTTCACCTCTGAATGCATTACAAGTGACATCGCTTAATTTTAGCCAATCTGAACAGCTAATTAGATGTAAACAGATTGAAAAATTGTACACACAGGACAACTCATTTTTCAAAAGGCCACTAATCTAAACAAACCTGAGTCCATCAATTTACTTCAACATTTGTCTAAATGAATTACAGCATAGCCTTGTCCTGCACTGGCCTCGTGATTCATATAACTGGCTCCCTCCTCTTTTGATGAAAATCTCAGGCACCATACAAAAGAATAAGTTATTTGTTTATCAAGGCTCTGTTATAACAAAGATGAAGACGCCTCTTTGTCTGAGTCTAGTGGACGATGTATATGAGCCAAAGCAATTACAGCCTACTCTGGTATCTTCTCTCTCACCTCCCAAACCCGTCACGTACACTAATACATCAAAGCTGGGGAGGCTCTTTGTAATAACAGATAAAAATCAAGTTATATTTAATCATGATCAATATGGTTACAACTTCAGAGCTCTTTGGGTGCAATCCTCCCCTCTGCTCTTGCCCCCTTATGCCAGGAGAAATGGGAAGGAAAAGGATCCTGGACAGATTTTCCAGAGCGAGCCGGTGATCCTCCTCCTCAGGACCCCCTCCAAGCACCAGCTGGGGGTAGACCAGTAATGACACTTGGGCTTCTTGCTGCTCTGATTCCCAAGGAGCCTTGTCATGACTTGGATAAGATCGGGAGCTGCTGAAGTTATCCAATGCCAGACAACATAAAGAAGTCTTAGGATGAAATGCAGTGTAGTGTGGCCTATTTTTAAATACAGAGCAATTAGCAGACAATTATGCATGAAGTTTTCCACTTGCTACTAAAGCCCACATCTCTTCCATTACCTGCATATGTAAATGTACACAATGACATGGGAGAGGGCAGAGAGAAAAACACTTGTGTGGATTTTGAAATGAACAAACATATCCACATAATCAATCCCTTTCCGGACTGCTTAACACAGAAATCTTGCTGAAAGAAATAGGCTAAACTCAGTGTATTTCACACACAAACTAATTTATGGTACCTAGAATTAAGGGTCCACTGAGCATCTGTTGTGACCTCTCACACGACAGACTTTCAAATTCATCCTTGTCTGAGCAGAGCAATCTAGACATCCAAGTGTCGAAACCTCAAGTGACACAGAATCCTACATAACTTTTAATCACTCACTTCTATATGCTATTGCCTTCATTTGCAAACATGCATCTAAACTTTACTCTGAGTTTGTCTAGCTTTAATTGCCAGTCTGGCATCTCATTAGACCTTCGTCTGTCAGCATAAAGAGCCCTGCTGCTCATTTGTGTTCCTCACACTGGTACTTACTGATCATGACCTTCACAACTCTGTCCTTCCCCTTGACAAAGCTAAGGGCATCAAAGCTTTCACAGCAAAGCTTGCCAGTGAGCCACCGTCCTTGGCTGTGCACAGCTTTCTCCCCTGCTTCTCAGTACCTCTGGAGCTTCAGGCACCACCTCCTCTAAAGGTGGCGGTGATTTGACATCCTTACCCCTGCTCAAGAGTCTGCTTCTTAAATATACCAGGATAACGGTGGTCCTTTGGCCTGTTGTGTTCAGAAGACTCTCACAATGAGCCCCCTAACTACTAAGGCTCCAGCTTTCTCTGTAGCATTGCCGCTTCCAGAAGGGTTTCCCCACCTCACTCCTCTGGTTTCTCATCTTTGTTCTATGGTTGTGGCTTTGCATTTGGCCACATCAGAAGGCCTGCTCTTGCACCAGTGTATCTAGTAAATCAGATTGGGTTGAGTCAGTGAACTGCTCGTTTCTTACTTCCCCAGTTATATCTACCGAGAACTTGATCAATGAGGAAAGTATATGCCCACCTAGGTCACTGGTAAAACAACTAAATAAATAGCACGAGGCTGATCCCTGTGCTGTCCATCTAATAATGATAAATCCACTTATAATTACATCGTGAAAAGCAGTTTTTACTCCACTAATTGTGTACCATGTTAATTTTGCATGATTCTTGTTCCTTAATCATAGTGTCATATAGTGGCATGCCAAATGCTTCACTGACATCCACGTACACTACGTCAATATTGTTGTCTTTATCAAGCAAACTTGTAGCTTCATAAAAAACATTTCAGTTAGTTGACAAAATCTATTACATCAGCCCATATTGCTCAGCGTTAGTTCTCATTTATTACATTATTAAGCAGGTCCGGGTCTGCATGTCCTGCTTTACCTCAATCAATGTCAGATTGACAGGCCTATAAATATCTGGATTTTTTTTTCCCCTACCCTTTTTAATACCCACACACCTACATTCTCTCAGACCTTTCAAACTTTCCCATGTTCTCAGACTTATCAAAAACCAACATTAAAGTCCCTTAACTAGCTCTCTTTAAACTCCTGCCTGCAAGACATTTGGAGCTGCTGAGGTAAAAAGGGTCCTGCTTCAGTAGCTGCTTCTTTAATGGGTTTAAATAGACACCATCATTATCTAACTCCCATGCAGCTAGAACAAATGAGATCAAGAAGTCCAAGGCATTAAAAAATTCATGTGAAATATCATGGAAGAGTTCTGACCTCTTCTTCCCCAAATCATGATATTTTCAAAATGCAATTTGGAATTCTCCCTGTTGTTGAGCATTTTGGGCTTCTATTGAAGTGTTCTCCTGAACAACGAGGACTAAAACCATTTTATGTGTTTGTTTTAAATGAAAAACTAAGCATCTGCTACAACACTATTCAAAGACCTGGGCTGAAAGATCTGTGGCAACATCTTAAGAACTGGTAGCGCTGTACCATAAAATTTTAACTTGTCTGGATTTGATCATGAATTGTTCTGGATTCTTGGGCTTACACCACGCTCATTAAACTTGTCCTGTATGTGCATTTACATAAAGTAGGTGGCAACCTCCAGTTTGCTAAGTGTCTGGGAATCAGTCATGCCCTTCCTGAAGATAAACTCCCATTGACTTCAAACACAGCAGGCAAAATTTCTGGTTTTATTACCCAATCTCTGAAAGGAAAGAAAGCCTCTTAGACAAAAGGGAATTTAAACATCCAATGCAGAATATATTAAATTTGCCAGATGCAGCTGAGGTCTGAAACATAAGAGTTAAAGAAAAGCGAGTACATGAACCTTGAGAGAAACTTGGCAGTTTTCATCCCGTTTGTTCTTTTTAAGATCTCATGAGAGCATCTAACAAAATCCTATGTCACGCCAAAAACAGTCCAAAGCAAGCGCATAGCGAATCAGCTTCTTCAATCACTAAACTACAGACTATATAACCAAGAGATGCACAAGGATCTGAAGAAGTTCTGGTCACTCCAAGACTTCCTCAGGTCCCACTTGTGCAAGACATCCACATTCAGAAAAAACTTTGAAGTCAATGGCATTTAAGCATATGATAAGCATGTACTTGAACACATGCTCTTACCCCATGAAGTAAGGTGTTCACAGTAAGCATGATAGAGCCTTTTGAAAGCTGGGGAAGCATTTTTCTTCCCTATGGAAGAACCCCCTGCATAGGAAAGCAAAACAGTGGGTGTGCTGGTTTTGGCTGGGGTAGAGTTAATTTTCTTCACAGTAGCTAGTATGGGCCTATGCTTTGGATTTGTGCTGGAAATAGTGCTGATAATACAGGGATGTTTTAGTTACCGCTGAGCGGTGCTTACACAGAGTCAAGGACTTTTCTGCTTCTCCCACCACTCCAGCAGCGAGTAGGCTGGGGATGCACAAAAAGTTGGGAGGAGACTCAGCCAGGACAGCTGACCCCAACTGACCAAAGGGATATTCCATACCATATGACATCATGCTCAGCAATAAAACTATGGGGAAGGTTGGCTGTGGGGGGCCATGGCTCAGGGACTGGCTGGGCATCGGTCGGTTGGTGGTGAGCAATTGTTCTCATTTGCGTCACTTGTCTTTCTTGGGTTTTATTTCTCTTTCTTTGTTATTTTCCTTTTCACTGAAATTTGTTATTATTATTATTTTATTTCAATTATTAAACTGTTCTTACCTCAACCTACAAGTTTTCTCACTTTTACCCTTCTAATTCTCTTCCCCCCAATCCTGCTGGGGGGACAGTGAGTGAGCAGCCATGTGCTGCTCAGTTGCCGGCTGGGGTTAAACCACAACTGTGGGCTAGATTTGCCTCTCACTGTCATCACGGCTAATCTCCAGTGACTCCACAGTCGTCACAGGAAAATTAATCCAGGTTTACAGAGATGTAGCAGACAAATCTAGTCCACTACATCTCTCTCTTGCTGTGTTTACAATAACAGACCAATAAATGAGTATTTGTGATCAGATGCCCCCTTTTTAATCTGTTTGCTAGAGTATCATAGGATTTGTTTGCTGGTTTGATGACTTAGTTATTTGTGGATTTACAGATTGCACATGATTAGACAGCACATTTCAGATTTTTTTTTTCTCCATTTTGACATGGACAGGCAATTTTGACTCTTAAAGCCAAAACCAGAAAATCCTCAGTATTTTTTGAGGTAGGCGAGCGTCTTCCATTCACAGTCTCCTTGTGTAGCTCTGAACTACTTAAAAGAAGTGCTAAAACCCATAAAAGACTGGATAGGAAAGAGGTTATGAATGGATGTCATTCCTACTTCTCACCCACAAAATTCTGTGGATCTTTATGGCATCTTCTATTAATTTTCTTGAGTTTTGCATGAATGGCTGAAAATGGACAACAAAATATTCACTACAGGTCAACTCTTTTCCATGGTATTTCTCAGTGTTGATAGTCTGCTTTAGGGGAGCTGTGCATTCACACCAAGAACACAGCAAGGACTTTGGCCCATTAATAACAAAGCAAGCACAGGGATAAAACGCGTAATTTTTCATGGGATTTTTGCATTCTAACTTCAGAAGCAGCAGAAGGAGCAAGAAAAACATAGGCAGAACCCAGGCAACTAAATCCAAAACCAGTGTCTCCCAGACCGGTACTTTATATATAACCCTGGAGAGTTTCAAGTCCACAGGAGCTGTGGGGATTTGCTGGAACGTCTCAGGCAAGCAAGGTCAATTAGCTCAGTACTTAGCTCAAATGAGAGCCTGAGAGGAATCCAAATGCTGGTGTTCCTATCATTCCCATACCTTCCTAGGATTTCCAAAATCACTAATGCTTCCCACCCAGCACAAAATGCCTGCAGCGGAGGCCTAAAAGTTCAGCACATGTGAATGCCCAAGTGCTTCTCATCTAGTCAACAAAAACATAGGAACTTTATCCTTTCCTAATTTTTAAAGGCCACGAAGAGACATTAACTGCATTTTCCCGACCTAACTGTTATATAGGTCAGATGTGCACCAGCCCTGAACTAGAAGTCATGTAATCATGTTAGGACAGTGAAGAGCCTGAGCTAATAAACCCAGCCTTTCAAAGAGCTTATTGGTTTGGGCTTGGTGCCATGCTGAGGTTAACAAGGTAAAAACCTGTTTAACAAAGGAGATGTATATTTGACCATCCACAGTCAGGTCAATCATTTAAGATTTAAACATTCCCTCCAGAGGTATTTACCCAGTCAGTGCACGTTGCTTATAGTTGATTCTGTACCTTCTGATGCTGCTTTAAATTATACTTCCCAAATGAAATTAGAGTAGAAGAAGCTTTCCTATTGCCTTATTGCAGTTGATGATAGCACGTGGGGTCAGCAGATATTCTAAATTCACAAGAGAAGCCTGTATCACCCGTTACACCCAGGCAAAGAAAGGACAGGATCTGTAGCTCAAAATATAAATTCCCTTTCTTTATGAGGTTAAACTAGAACATTCCCAGTATTTTCCCATATATTGAGAATACATGTATATGTGTGTGTCTCTTAGCACTGCATATTATACACTGTTTCATTCAAACCAATATACGCTCCAGATTTTACGGTGTATTTTGGCTCAAGTATTATTGCTAGGAGAGTGTTTACAGCAATATTCATTGTGTTCTGCATAGCCCTGCCCATCAATCAACCTTGTAATAAAGCAGAAAGGGAAATCGGTGCAAAAGCAGCAGAGCTGCTGAATTCAAGTTAGTCATACAAAACCAGCATGGAGACAAGTACAAATGCAATTGGGTGAAAGTAGCTATTTGCCTGTTGATTAAAGAGAAAAAGATACACGTGCTGCATTACAGTTTGCCTTAAAAAACAATTTAGGCTTCGAAGTGTTAATTTTTTCCTCCCTATTTTCTCTGGGTTAGTGTTTCAAGATGACTGCTGCTCCATACAGATTTATAATATGTATGTGTTTACTCACATGTCTAAGACAACAGGAAAGGCAGAGCAGAACTCCAAATCTATCATTAAATCTACATCTTGGCACCTACAAAGACCTGCAGGACTTCAATTTTTCTGGATAAGACTGAAGGGATAAACCAAAAGAACAAACAAACAAGCAGGCAAGCCATTCTCATCCTTAAAATGCACATGCAAAAAGAAAGAGACAGAGGGGGGAAAAAAGACGGCTTGTAAGGTTGTTGATTTCCAGGTGTGTCTACCAGTGGCAAATTAGGAATAACTTTAAGAATGGTACAATCTCCAATTCTTTCTGGATTACATATGGGTCTGCTGACAAACAGCATGGTTCAAAAGCCACAGCACTAGTTTGGCTCTGAAGTGGCATCTGCTATTCCCAATTCAGCCACTGAATTGTGATGCAACTTCCAGCCTTTGCCCAACTTGGATATCCAGACTCTGCTTCACAGATTTTATTCTCTCCCTCACTGTGAAGAAGTGCCTCACAGTATCAGGGTTTACCACACTGGAGTCCTAATCTTATAATTAGCGCCTCTAGATGCTACTGTAAAACAAATGGTGACAATGATATTGATGAATGATGACTTGTTTTTTCATTCTGTTTTAGTCTAGATCATAAAGAATTAACATAAAAATCAAACTAGGATAAGATCTGTCTACCCAGGGGCCCCATACAATTCCCACTGAAGTCAGTAGGACTTCAAGGGAAATTGAATGAGGCTGTGAAATTAATTCACTGTAGGTGCTCACGCACTGCCGTGCTGGGGATCACAGAAACACCTAGTGCGATAGTCACCCACAGTAAATCCACTGGACTATGAATGTAAGCCAATCAACAGAGCTAAGAATACAGATAATGCAAGGAGGGAAAAGAAGTGTTCAATGTAAAAGAAACCAAGGAGGGATGTTCTTAGCACATTAAGAGCTATAATGAAATACTGCATCTTGAGTTTGTCGCTGTTTGAAGGAAGCTAGGAAACGAGCAAGAATTCATTATGAAGCTGCTCAAGACCAAAACATGAATCACTGGTTTCTAAAAAAACCCAGTTGTCTAGAGAACGGCGTAGATGAAAATGAATGGAAACTCTTTAAATTACTCTCTGTATAAACTCTTTCACATTCATTCTTTCTGCCATTGATTAGTATCTTTCTGGGATACGGGTTTTTAAATAATTCCACACCATACTCCCAGCTTCTGCAATCAAAACACAGAAACAGCTCTTGATTCTGCATTTTTAGTCTTCACTTACAGGGAAAAATGTCTTCTGCAGTAAGAAACTTGAGCACCTACTGTTCTTACCCATTTACTGGATATCACCAAAAGCACATGCTGAAGGCTCAGTAATCAAATCAGATTAAGATTCTCCCATCACTTTACAAATAAGAGGACTTCTGTAGGCAATTGCTGCATAAAGGAGGATTAAATCACCTCTGGAAAGCCCTCAAGATCATTAAAGTGCTAAGAAGCTGGGACGTCTCTGATCCCAGCATCCCTGACAGTAAAGCAGAAAACCCCAAATCCTAAATAATAAATTGAGAAGACTTCTCTGCAAACCCAGGTAGGAACACGCAGAAGGGAAATGTGGCAGGCAAAACATGGCCTCTGGCTATACTGTTCCTGCTCTACCCAATTTCCTGAGAAAACAAGGCTTCTGTGACCACATGGTGTGTTTGTGTACATCTGTCCATTGCACCAACCCCTTTCCAGCAATTTCTGAAGCATCAACCAGTTGGTAGTGTGAATCTTACAGCTGGACTTGATGATCTTAAAGGTCTTTTCCAACCTAAGTGATTCTATGATTCAATAATTTCACTTGACAAGACCTCCATTGAGGGAGAAGCAGTGAGCTGAACTGCTATCACTCATGGGGGAAACCACCTCAGAGAAGAAACTTGCTATGTTGCAAGAACCGCAAAAACACGATGTCCTCTACTAGTTTGTAATTTGAGTTAATTTCCTATTAGATGTGTACCTTATCAGACCGAAGAAACCCAACCATGAGATACAACTCTGTTGAAAAGCTGGTCCCCTCATCTCACAGCTTGTGGAGTGATATACAAAAACACTAAGGGAGTCCATGGGAATAATATGGAGGGGCTCCGGAAAGAAGCAACATCCTTTTCTACCTACAAGTGCTGAGAGTCAGAGATTCCTGCTGCTAAGGGCAGTCTTCAGCAATTCAGACTGAAGGATCGGCCCTTATAGGTGCCATCAAGTAGAAGTCCATCCACTCTTTGTCTTTTAACCAGTCCTAATCCATGCACCGGAGGCATCGCTCAGCCTGCCCATGCCCACAGCGGTCCCCCAGGGCTCCCAGCCTGGGTCTCCCTGGCTGCAAGGAACCTCCCAAAGACAGACCGCAACAGTTGCACAAACCTGAACCCTACCAGAAGGTCTGCCAGCTCTGAAAAATACAACATATATGAAGGCAACATAGAGTAAACAGCAACGCCAAAGCGTTGTGCTAGCCTGTGTCCTGCCAGCACTCCGACAGCAACAAGAAATGGGGAAAATCAGCAAGAGAATGGCTGTTCCTAAAGGCTCCCAGCATCTGAGATATCTCAGGTACCTCACTGCAGACATACCCAGCACCTCTGATGCCTACAGCATCCAGCACAGCACCGTTCTGCTGATTTAGGCAGAGGTATGGCCAGCTGGGAGGGTGCCTATTGCTGTAGTTTTGCAAAAAAAATGATGCTGTATTGGTTAGCAGTTTGCTAAACAAGACTGCTTGAAGAAGCATAAGAAAGGAAAACTTTCATAAAAAGAGAAAACACACAAGATTGCCTAAGAGCTCAAGCTTCTCATAGAAAAACATCCCACTCATGATCGTTGAAGTGCATTTTACAAGACTTACTGTGATGACATCCAAAATTTATTACAGCTTTTACAAGATGACCGTGTCTAGTAAAGAGTGATGTAGTGACAACATTTACTTGGCTGGATTTAGCTTCTTAGGGCAGATAAATATACTTTTGTACTTTAAGAACAGCCGTAGCTGCCTACTAAATCTTGAATAATACAAGGCAGCTTTGTAGACCTTTAAACACATGCACCAACTTGGTTCTGTCTCCTTCACAAATCTACTTCCTTACTATCTGCCCAGTCAGTCCTCAAGGTGCTGTTCTGCTCATCTTTTATCAACCTCAGCTTTTAAAATGAAACTGTTTGGAAATCATGCTTTTAAATTCCTATGCTTTTTCAGTATGGAATTCATTACATTTAGAAAGTGGCCAAGTTTATTTCCCTACCTCCCCCAGTTATAAAACAAACTGGAAGTCTTACCTGTTTTCCTTGGTACATACATTATGAATTTTGCGTGACTTTTTTTAATTTGAAAACTGATTTATTAACCTTATGTGCAAAAACGCTATCATAAATATAAACTAAATTGTAGATTTCTGTTAAGCACCGAATAAGGAATTTCTTTGGTCTAACAGTTTAAAAAGACAATTTAAAAAGACATTAGAGTAAAATAGGAATAGCTAGTTTTGAAAACTAATGGCAGTATTTTAGGTTGTGGTTTTTTGGGAGCCAGATTTGAAGCATCTTAAAGTGTCCTGGTTTCCAGAAAACAGCCTGAGACCAATATCGGAAAATTAGGTCCCTTGCAAGTGCCTCATGCTCACGTTGACCACTTCATAGGTAGAAATAATACTTTACCTACACATTGTGCTCTTTAATACACTGGTTACCAAAACTACATGAGGACTAAGTGATATTTTGCCAAATAACGTGGCTGTATTTGAAAAACCTGAATGCAGCCAGGACCAGCCATAAAACTGGGTAAGAGCCCACAGACCTACTGTCTGTGTCTTATGCAGAAAGCTGGCTCAGCTCCTGGTGGCTGCCCCAGCCGGAGGAGCACAGCAGCACCCCAGCCTGATGCTGACCTTGCCCTTCCCCTGCCATGGGGCTCCTCGAGCTTACTCAGCGGGCTTGGGCAGAAATGAGCGTAACTCTTAAGGACAACGTTCTGTAGTCACCCAAACTAGCCCTGGCCCTCCCAGCTCCCAGAGAAGCCTGACCCACCAGCCCCACCATGTAAGCAGTTCCCAAAAGTCACATTCCCTGCCCTGAGGCAGGGCACTACCCAGACCCAACACCTATACTTCCAAGAAGGATCGGTCACAAACCCTAGGACCAGTGTTAAACAAGCAAACCCATAAATGACTGCACCTAAGAAATAAAAAAAAAACAACCCCCAACTTAAGTGTAAGTTTGCCTGCGTTTTACAGCATCCCCTGTATGCAGCAAAGGGTTTGGACTATTTCCACGTTCATTTTTGCTGCTGCTGTTTGTATAAAAACACATTGTTCTTTCCCTGTGACATTTCTTCCTATCTTTGAAAGAATGCTCTCCGTTACCACAAAATATTTGGCTTGAATCCTCCAGCGAGGAGGAGCCAAGGGTTTGGCTCATGTTTTAAAAACAAAAGAAATATTACTCTAAATATAAAACAAATGAGTGCAACTGTAACAGTAGATGGAGATAGAGCTCCTAGCACAACCTGTGAATAATTCCAAGCCCTATTAGAAGTAACACAGCTTTCTGAATTTCCCTAGAAAACAGCATGTCATTATTAGGTTCCAGCTTGACTAAAATGCAAAATGTCACTTTTTTTCAGAGAAAAAGCTAAACAAGAGACAATATGTAGTGTAACAACTAAATTGCAAAGCATATCCACTTACAGTCTGAAATTGTGAAAGACAATGCATGTACATATAAACACAAAGATATTAAAAGATGGCTCTTACCTCCATCCCCAGATCCTGAGCCAGCATCTGAGAAAAGAACAGAAAGAAATTTATATTCATGTGCTACAGTGTGTCCTGTAAGCATGCAAAGCAAGGCTGTTCAGTTAAGTGTATTACAGTGTACCTTACTTTTGATGTCATCCCTGGGTAAATTATAGAGATTTAATCTGAACGTAGTTCACTCAAGCCATCTTTCTTATGTCTCAACTCTTTTTCTTTAAAGTCTCTATATCAGACTAAAATAACGTAAGCCCTGGAGTGCTGTAACATCCTCATAAGCCTCTGCCTCGTTTTGTTGTACTGAGACTGATAAAGCTTTGTTCCCAACAGTTGTGCAAAGTTACTTCACTTGGCTACTGCTAAACCCTCACCATCAAAGAGAATTTTTTAAACCCATTTGTTTGAGGCCAGATGAATTGTAAATTCATGTCATTATCTTTACAAAACAGTGACATCTCATCAGATCATAACTAGTTGGAATAAACCATTGAAATTACTAGTATTCAAAGTCTTTAGATAAATGAGTAAAATCCCATTTTTCTCAAGGTTGTTGCTGTGTTTCGAAACTGAGTGCTTTATCTTTATTTTTCCTCTGCTCAATGTTTTGTTGGCTGGAAAGATGAGAGTCACAAATTTAGAAAGTGCAACATCACGAATTTGCCAAGCCTGGAGCTTCATTACGAAACTTTCTAAGCAATGCAAAGCACAGAAATGCACACACATGTAGGGTTACCAAAAATAATCCATAAGAGGAGTTTCTTTTTCAGGGAAGGGAGGGAGGTTGCCATCCCATCCTCCCCCTTAGTGGAGGGGTTATCCATTTATCAGCATCAAGATTAACAGAAAGAGTTTGGAAAGGCTGCTTTGGGATCCAATTACCCTATGAACTGTTAGATCTAATTTACTGACAGCAAGGTCTGGTGGATCTGAACTGGCTTGCACATGCCATCATTGCTCAAAGTTAAAAACCAAAAACATTTATTAAATAAACCTGTCACAAGAATGGCTTAAAATGGTAGATTTACAGAGTAAGACTGCATAGGACAGATGCAAAAGGGGGCTGGAAAAGAGAACAGAAAATGATGGTGTTTTCCCAGTGACCATCTCCTGCGTTTTCCTGATCTGATCTTCTGTCCTGATGCTCTTTCCCAAATGAGCTACCGAGGACAGAGGAAGGAAAGGTGTCTTCATTACACCCTCATGGCTCTGGGAAGCTCTACCTTCCAGGTGTGCCAGGTATCCCCAGCACAGAGAAAGAAATGAACACCTGCTATCACCTGCCTCCTGCAATGAACTACCATATTCTCTGGCTCTTTGGAGGAAAAGGACCTCGTGTCTCTCCTCCTGCCCCTACACTTTGATGCCCAGACCCCAGCTGGTCGTGGCCAGGAGGGCTGCTCGCTGCCAGACCTCCCAGCAGCCCAGGTCTCTGCTGCGGGTCCTGCGCATCCTCTCTCTGCCCCATCTCACGGGGAAAACCTGAGGTACACGGCGGCTCCCTTCTCTGCTGAGCCTCCTCCTTGGGAGAAGGAAAAAGAGGCCAAATGATCAAGACTTCAGGAAAGCCTTTTTTTTTTTTTTTTCTTTTTCCTTCTCCATTTCTGAAATCCACAATGTGTTTCAGAGAGAATGCTTCCAACATGCCATTGCCAGTAGACAAACAAGTTTAAGAAAAGATGTAGCAATGCACTAGAATTATCCCTTTAATCAAAAAGTTTGAACCAAAAAAGACCAGTTGCCATGCCGAGAGAATTTACTAAGTTGAACAAATCCTACACCACAATAGGCTTTGTCAGCCTGAGCTCCATTTAATACCAATATATAGACAAAAAAATTGCAGCATATGTTTTTTTCCTTTTGAAAATTGTCAGGTAACAGCTTCAGAGAAGAACAACATTTCCAGGGAAATAAGTTTATTTTCTCTCAGGTGTACGAAACACAAAATTACGGCACTGCAAAAAGTTTGTCTAATGCACTTTTTATTGACTCCTCCATCCTCAGCCAAGAAAAAATTCTGCTTTAAGTTTAAACAACTCTCTCAAGAACAAAGACTTACTCCTCCTGCTCTTTTCAAGTTAACTTCACTGCCCACCTCTAACAGATACTGAGCACAAAAGAAAAACATCAAGAACTCCTGCACATAAGCAACTCAGTTTTCCTGACTGATTTTGCTCATTCACCTTTCTCGCTGTTTCATAAAAGCAGAGATACAAATAGCTCACAATGCTCAGAGTTAAGCAAAGATGTCACAAATGCCAGTCAGTTTTCACATATGTTCTTTAATGAATTCTTCCAACAAGTCCAGAAAAAAAACCCTGTTGCACAGACTTGTTTGTTAAGTGTGTTTTGGGCCAAACCTTCAGCTGGTATAAATTGGCAGGGTTCATTACAACCAGTGGTCTGTTGAATCATACCAGCTGGGAATCCGGCCCTACATACATAAGGAAAAACCTAAGAAACTGGATTGCAGGCAATAATGCTCCCGTTCTATCTCTCCAGATTACGGAGAGGTTTGTGGTAATCCAGACGCCCATTCAGCAGACATCTGCTCATTTAATCTGTTTGCAGTTACTTGTCGTAACAGCTCAGAAGTGTACGCAGAGCACGGGATGATCAGGAGCACAAGATACGTATTAAAAAAAGAAATCAACTTCTGTGCTGCACTCTTCAAAACAGTGTCAAGGGTATACTGCATCATAGACTGTGAGCCTATACTAAGTTAGTTACTTAAAGGGAAGGACGGCAGCCACTTCTCATGCCTAAGACTGCAAAGAATTAACCTGTCATGAATTCAAAGCAGGGATTCAAACGGCTTTTGCCATCCACGGGCTATTTTGTTCAGGGGCACGGCAAGGTCCGCAGGCAGCCTGGAGCGCGTTGTACGTACCGGTTGCACATGATCCTTCGGACACCAGGAGTATTTCGCTCTGCTGCTTGCAGGCAGCCTGTTTCAAGTAGCATTCGTTCTGGTAGGTGTCACCGTTGGAGCCGCACACGGGCACGTAGTCATTGTTACACTGATGGGAAAGGACAGAGAACAGCGGTGTTAGTCACACAAGCTGGGTGGCACAGCACCCATTTGGGTGCCCCCCTGCCCCCTTCCAGTATTAAACCCCTGGGAAAACAACAGAGAGGGAGACACTGACCCTCCTCTTCACCTTTACAGCTGCCAGGGGAGAGGGACGGGGGATTTTTAAAAAGACAAAAGGCAGAGGAGCATAAACCAGACTTGAACAGGTTAGGAAAAAGATTATCTGAATGGGCGAAGTGTTCAATAAGTGTAAGTGCCCCCAGAGAGGCCTCTCCCTGTGCGAACGAAGTGGGGGCATTCCTGCGGAAGGAATATGGGCAAGGCAAACAGCTCCTCGCATCTGCAATAGCGGCTCATGCTTTTCCATTGGATGGCTATAGATAAATTGTAACGAACAGGCTCGCTTTTCCCCTCCTCCTGCACCACCCCCCCCCCCCCCCCCCACTGCTACAGTCGTTTGCATACACAGAAGTGTCCGCCTGTGCGTGTATAACTCTCTATTTAAGTTCTTAGCTATAATTAGAACTGATTGGACAGAGGAAAATTATTTCTGAGAGACCTATGGTCAAAACCCACCCCTCTTTCTGCAGAGACATTTCTGTTCCAGGCGAGCTGCGGCTGGGATGCTCTGTGAAGGTCCAAGCTCTCCCCGCGGCGGCCAGCGGGCAGGAGCGGCAGCACCGCAGCGAGCTCAGCCAGCGCGCTGAAGAGCGCAGAAGTTACTCGCACCACGCACCCCTCCTTCGGCTCAAACTCCTCTCAGCTCTGCAAACTACCTGCTTTGTTCCCTCTACCTCTGAAAGACAGCTTTGCCCTCTCTTCTTTGTTTTAATAAAAATAATTCCATTTTATATTGAAAATTGGGCAACCTACCGGGTGCAGTTATCGTAAGATAATCACACTCCGAGGCTTAGAAATACTTGGATGTACCCTGTACGTGGTAATTATACCAGGGATATGATTATCTCATGATTATCGTACTCCTGGTATGCCTCATTGTTTAATTATAACAAATGGAATGATCACAATTATTATTTACAAATGCTCACCTCTGCTTAAATCCAAGTAAAAATTAAAAAGAAATCATACTTCCTATTTAGCTGTATTATGCCACAAAGTGTCTGAGGTGTGTTCATCAGGCAAAATGTAAAATGCAAAACTGAAATTCCAGGGATATAAACACCAAATATGTTTCAAAGTGAATGACTACAGAAGTGATTAACACAAACAATTGCATAGATTGCATTAATTGCAGGCCTCCACACAAAGCAGCTGCCAAGAAATTATTCATAGTTGGTCAGAGTGACATTTTGATTGGGCCAAATCAAATGACATTTTCCTCATGCATTGTATTTTCTTAAATCTTCCCAAGCTGCTGCCCACCCCCAGCGCTCTCTTCCCTTAGAACAATAAAGAAAACCAGCAGCCACAACAGTAGAAATTCTCTCCTTCCACCCCTAACGAAGGGCTCCTCCACACAGAGATTTTAAACAGTTGATTAAAAAGTGTTTCTATGCTATTTTCACCATTCAGTTCCAAATCTCAGCAATGTTTCAAGCAGAAAATGCCAACTTCATCCAGAAGCTCAACAGCAATTGCTGGAGGCTGATCTGGAATACTTAACAGGACAATTACCACAATCATGCAAATTTTTTAAAGCATGAAGGATCAAATCACGCTTGCTTTAGACATACTATCTGCTTGTCACCCATGGGACTTTTTGCCAGAGCACTCTGTGCAGAGTTTGGCCCAAAGTATCTCAACAGTCTCTGTTACATGTAGAAACAATGTTGGATCCTGTTCCCAAGAAACACAGTGGGAAACTCTCTGCTGGTTTTGCCCAGAGCAAGAGACGATCTTTCATACTGACTCAGCTGCAAATCTGAAAGGCCAGGCAGCCCTACGTTAACAGCATACAGCATCAAGAGTGAAATCCTGATCCACAGAAACGAGCAACAGAGCTGCTAGGAGCTAGGCTGGAACTTCTTCCAAAGCTTGGCAATTTTAAAACGCATTTGAGAGACACCAGGGCTTCAGGAAAGATTAACTCTCCTGGCAGAAGTTCCCCCCCCTCTCCTGTGGCTCCTGCTACACTCAAGCTTGGCTTCAGCCAGCAAAGGTAGAGGGGACTCCATGATGAACACAGGTGATGCAGTCTTTCCTTTCTCAAACTGTGCTGGTCAAAGATGTATATCTTTATCTGCTGCTCACTCTTCCCACCACCGCCTTTGGACAACTAGTATTCAGATGGAAAAGGCAGGAGCCACAAGGAACAAAAGAAGTGGGATCTTCTAGATGGATCCTGCCTTGGCTTTGAGCTGGGATGGCTCTGAAAGCCACCAGGAAACCATAGCGGAAGTTACCCAGGGAAGAAAACAAGACCACTGAGGAGAAGGTTGTGATGCTAGTCACCAGGTTACTCCAAACTTCCTAGAGCTAGACTCTTGTACTTGACCACACTGAATCCAGTACTCGCAGTACTTCACCGTCATAAAATACTTCTTGACAGTGCTGGAGAATATTAGACCTTGACTGCCACTTTCCTCAGCCTAGCATCACATTTTTGGCATTGGTTTAGGGCTCAGTAGACCAAGCCCTAGATGTGGGAATGATCCCTCAAGTAAGGACTGATCAAGTACTCGGGGAAATCCATGTCAAAACACCCACTAAACCCAGCAGCATAGCGCCATACTGTCCACTTCTCTCTTATACATGCACGTTTTTACAATATAGCTGTAGAGCAGGGAAACGGACGGATCCAATTCAGCCAAGTATCAGTCAAAGGCTGCCTTCCTCAGCACTAGCAGCCTTGAGTGCCCACTGTCACAGCCAGGGACAAACCAGCTTTGCAAGCGTTGGGGTCAGTGCTGGGCACGCAAAGCATAAGGTTTGTTTTCTAAAGAACATGGTAACTTGTATAACTCCTCCTCCTGGTAACACTGTTAAGAGTTTGACCTCCTCCTACTCTCACGGATTAACTACTCCCAAAATGCCACCTACATCTTGAACCAAGTAGCATGAAAATACATTCTGGAAATATAATATAAACCTGCAAATTGGCCAGGTGATGTTCCAGCTCCACAAACACTGAAGCATGGGAGGGATTCAACACGTATGAAAACAGGACTGCTTCCTCACATAAAAAACAGTGAATGTCCGCAGCATTGGTGACTAAAGAGAAAAGACGTGATGGAAATACCCTGGTATGTTCTGGGGTATGTTCATTAAATCGAAGAGGGAAGAGAAGCCAGACTGCCCAGCGAGCCCTCCAACCACATTCCTGCTGGCACAGCTCTGCACCTTCTGGTGGACCTGTTGAATTTGCCCTGTGCAGAGAGGGAAGGGGTGGTGGTTTACCCCACGCTCAGCCCCACTGCTGGAGCCAGCACTGGCCCAGGGCCTTCCCTCCCTGCCAGCACCAAGGTCTGGGCTTGCCCTGAGCAGGGGACAGGTCTGCATTTACTGATCAGAGCAGGACATGGTGTTTTCCGACGCAATACGTGTCTCACCGTGAGGAGTCAGTGAATGGGCTATCATTCTGCAGTAGAGTACAAGAGAGCCAACCAATATGAAACCCTTTCTTAGCACATGCCTGTTGGCTCTCCAGGGATGGAAGCCTAACACAGGTGTTCCAGGGCAGTCTGATCATATTCACCCTTTCAAATAAAAATAAATTAATTTTAACTCCACTTGGACAGACATGATGCATCTGTGATTCTGCTTTGAAAAAACCCAAACCAAGATTGCAGCAGTCCTGCTCTCTACTTCTGCCTCCTCCAGCCCCTCAAGACACAGGCTGGCCAGCCCAGGACTTTTCAACAGTACGGAAGCAAAATTAGCTTTCCGTCCTTGACTATTCTCTCAAGCTGCAGTTAAAGCCCCTGGCAAATTCTGAAGAAAACATAAAAAGTAATTATAGTGATGAGGAGTCTGCTATTGATTTGCTCACTATCACCCCAGAGAGCTGTCGCTGAAACTGGGGACCTGAATTCTGATGGAGGACCCCCTTACTCGTGACATAAATTACCTGGCTGGCTCTGCCTTACTTGGTCAGCCTCAGACACCGCACTAGAAATTAATTTTCTACTCTGGTGGCATATCTTTTTGGCTTGTCACATCGTCCACTGATGTTACAAGAGAAGCTAACATCCCCCCAAGCTCTGCCTGTATCAAAGCGGACGCATTTGACTACAGAAGCCCCCGGCACTGCACCGCCCTTGGCAGCGCTGGCACAGGATCAGCCACAGGTAATTTGCCCTCCAAGGTCACAGTCAGCCCCGTGGCTCCATGGAGGGCCCAAATCAAGACAAAGAGCTCCAAGTGTTTACAGGGCCTGATCCAAAGGCCACTGAAACCAAAGATTACTGCCGATTTCAACCCATTTACTAGTCACCAGGCCCACAATTGCCCAACTCATTCTTTCGATCTCATTTACATATTGATACACCAATTATCTGATTTCCTTAAATCTGTTTCAACTGCCCCCTACAGAACTGCTCAACTCGGCATATATATAGCATTCACCTCTCAAAGAGGAGACAACACAGCCCAGAGAGGTTTACTTAGCTTCATTTACCCTGAATCACCAGGGACCAGCATCCTGCCTTGGAAAAACAGCGCTCCCAATGCCGCCTTCTTTGCCGATAGCAACATCTGAGTTTGCTCCTTCTAGGCTGGGAGTCCACTGCTTTATGCCAAATGGCAACACCAAACCAGGACCAAAGACAAGACCCAAGTGCTCTCTGTGGCTGCTCTAAGTTCCCAATGCTCATGGCACAACATCTGTCCTAGCTTACCACCAGGCAATGGGACAAGTCACAGGCGTTTCACTGCACTACAGATTTTTCTTAGAAAAACAGACCAGCCCTTAAATCATACTGTACATACTGAGCCAAGGCAAATGCTCAAAACAGCATTCTCACACTGGAGTTTTGATTGCATGCAAACTAGAAATGGAATAAAAAAAAAAAAAACAACCACAAACATGGTCAATATGAATTCTCTCCCAACATGGGAAACACAAGCACTTCAGCAAACAACTGCCTTGTTCTTATTACAGAAAATTCCTTCTTTGTTTTAAATGAAGGAATTTATCACTTGGGTTTTTTTCTCAGAAGACACATTTGGCTCTGTAAATATAAACGATACTTGTCATGCTTCAAAGCGAATAGTCTATCAAAGCTTAATAATAAATTAATCATTACAGATGTGCACGATCTTGAACTGTGCACTATTTGGCCTGCTCTACTGTAAACACTCAAATCAGCATTACAAGTTCCACAACTTCACAGATCCACATTAAAATGCAAGATACCACAGGGGCATAAACGTACATACAACACGTGCTGGTACATGCTTAAAACTCCTTTAATTTGTTCAGTATTTATTCAGGTCATTATGTAAAGCATAGCAGTTTTGTGAGTTGGCTAAAACATATTAAATGGAATCCTTCATAATGAAATCGGCTGACTGAGAATGCCTGAGGTGTAGATGTAGCTGCAAGAGGGAGAGAGAAGAAATAGAAGGAAAAAATCCTACTACTCAGCAATAGCCCCCCTAAAACTATATAAAACCTAAAGGAAGTTCATGATTTTGGAACAGAGGGATTGCTCCTTAATCTGATCAGCTGGGCAGATAAACAGGCAGAAGCATTGTCACTCTGCAGCCCTTCCTGAAAATATTGCATAAGCACATTACAGATCCATTTCTTTAACTAGATCAGAACTCCGAATACAATAAGCCATGATATGTATCAGAAATGAATTTAGAAAGGACTCTAAATCCTTGTTAAAAGGGCAGAGACAAAAAATCAGAAATGCACAACCCAAAACTGCAGACCTGAAGGGACATTTAAAGCCACAGCGTCTGCATTTTCCCAGAGAAACTTAGGTCTTCTTGACACCAGTTGGTTCTCCTGCCAGCTTTTATACACGCTGCCGGGTTTTCCCTCTAACTTCTCTGCACGTAGAGAAATAAATTGCCAAGTGATAGGTTATAAAGGAAGATCCTTGATTTGTACTCTCATTAGCGAATTAGAGAACAAAATTTCAATCTTCTTACCTTGAACTGACAGACACAAGTCACACTGTCTCCAATCCTTAAACACTCCCCATCAAATTTACAGGTATTGGTGTCGCAGAGAAAGAGATCATTTTCTCTGTCATCGTAACCTCAAATATAAAGAGAGAAGGGGAAAAAAAAAAAAAAAAAAAGAAGATGTCAGCTTTGGTCTAGCAAGAGGAACAATACGGGATGATTGCATTTTAATGCACACAGCACAATAACCTTGTTGATGAAACGACAGAGTCCAGATTTTCTTTTGTCCTTCCCTCTCCTCAGTTTTCCACTTTTTCTCTTGCTTCTCCCTCGGTCTTTCTCTTGGTCCTTATTCCCCACTACATCACACACTTTTTTTCTCTTTCACAGACTCTGTTTCCTCAAAAGTCACCCGGTAATTATGCTATTTCATGGCTCTGGGTTGGAAATGTCATCAACTTATCCCCCATTCGATCACAAATCTGTTGGACAAAAGTCCAAATTGGAATTTCTCCAGCCCATGATGCAACAAAGCCCCCAATAATAAAGACAAACAGGCTGTATGTTTTCCGTGATGGTCTGCCTGATCCCAATGAAGATTGATCACCTCTAAGTTAACAGGAGAAGTGCCAGGTTCCCCACAAGCCGCTGAGTGAACCTAGCCCTCTGCCTTCATTTTCTCCAGGAAAAACTAACAGATCTGACTGAAGATTCGGTTCACGAATCCAAGCATGAATTTGAGATTTCGCTAGCTGGCTTCCCACTCCCCCAGCGTGCAGCAAGGTATTAAACAAAACAGCTATATCAGACTCCAAACCCATTAAGGTCTAAATCCATCGATTTTTTTTTTTTAAAAACATCCGAGCGCTCTTAACCATATTGCTGCATGTTTAAAGATGAAGGGCTTACAGTGGACATTCCACCCACCCCCCCGCCCCGATCTAACATGTTACGTGCGATCCACACATTACCCCAAACAACGCTCTTTCCCTTAGAGGGCTATTGCAGGCTAATTTCAGAATTACTTTAAATATGAGAGAAGGACCGGCTGCTGACCTACATAGGCAACTCATTATAAAGGTCAGCCCGACTTTAAGGAACAGGCACCGGGTTGCCGTCCCCCGATCCGCCCTCGGTTCGTGCGCACGGGAAGAGCCGCCCGCGGGATGCGCACCCACGGCCCGTCTCCCCGCCACCCCTCTCTCCCGCAGCCGCACGCCGAGCCGCCCCGTCGAAGCGCGGAGCTGCGCTCCGGCGGGGCCGGGGAGCCCTGCCGCCGGGGAGCGCTGCCGCCGGGGAGCCCTGCCGCCGGGGAGCCCTGCCGCCGGGGAGCCGCGGCGCTGCGCACCGGCGGAGGGCGCGGCTGCCGCGCCCGGCCCCGCGGAGCGGGGGGCAGCGGGGCGCCCGGCGGCTGCGGCCGCGCCGGCAACGGCGGCGAGCCCCGACGCCCGGGACTTTTCGCCGTCTCTCTCGCCGCGTATTCAGCGGGACGCGGCGCCGCTCGCCGAAGTTGCCTCCCCCGGGCTCGCCCGCGCAACTCGTGGAGTGCCCGGCGGGGCTGCCGCGGCCGGGCGCGGGGCGCGCTCCGGTGCTTACCGGAGCAGTTCCAGCCGGTGGGCGTCTGGCAGTCGCTTAAGGAGGTAGGGAAGGCCGCCAGCTTGTCGGGGCGGGCGAGGACGAGCAGCACGGCGGGCAGCAGCAGCCAGCAGCAGCAGTCGCAGAGCGTCCAGCCGCCGCCGCACTGCCGGGGCGGGGAGGGCTCCCCGGGCACCATGACTTCCTAACTCAACTCTCCGGCGGCGGCGGGCCCCCCGGGCGGCGCGGCGGGCGGCAGGGACGGGCGGCGGGGCCGCTGGGCATCCCGGGGCCCCGGCCGGCGGCGGCAGCGGGTCAGCGAGCGGCGGCCGGGCGCGGGCGCGACGCTGGGGCGAGCGGCGGAGCCCGGCGGGGCGGCGCGGGGGTGCGGGCGGCGGCGGGGCGGGGAGCGGCTGCCATAGGGGCCGGGCGGCGGGGAGCGGGGGGAGGGCGCGGAGGGGCCGCCGCCGCGCAGCCGCCGCCGCCGCCGCCTGCCCCGCTCTGCCGCCCGCATCCCTCTGCGCGGGGGAAGCAGCAGGTCCCGGCCCGCCGCGTCACGTGCCGCCGCCGCGCCGCCCCCATTGGCCGAGCGGGATGCGGGGCCCGGCGGGCGGGGCCGCTGCGCCCCGCGGCAGCGCCCGGGGCAGGGCCGGGCCGGGCCGCGCTGCGCTGCCGGCGGGCGGGGCAGCAGAGGGGGCCGGGGGCGCCGCGCCCGACCGCCCGCGGCCCCGGGGCGACCCCCGCGCCGCGCCGCTGGCTGCGGGCACCCCCGACGGGGCGGGGGCCGCGCCGCTCCCCTCCCTGCGCGCCCATGCATGTGCGCGCAGCGGCCCCGGGCCGGCGCAGGGCCGCAGGTGGCAGGCTCACCTGGGTGCGGGGCATGCACGTACGCGACCCCCCCCCCCCCCCCCCCCCCCCGCCCCGCCATCCCGCACACGCACGCCCGGTTGCCGCTGAAGTTGCTGGCCGCGGTCCCTGCTGCCGGTGTTTAATCACGCGCGGATGCGACGTTAGGGAAAAATAAAGCACCCTCGCGGCTGGCGGGGGCCGAGCGGGCACACGGCCGCCGAGGTGACGGAACGAGCAGAGCGGGGAAAGCAGGGAGAAGAGAGAGCGGGAGATCCTGCCCAGCCTCGGCAGGCAGCGGCCAAGGGCTTGCCGGGCTGCAGCACCATCCCCGCGACGGAGCCGGAGGAAAAATGCACCATCACCGCGGCGCGGAGGGCTGCGCTGCCCCGCAACGCCTCACGCACGCTCGGAGACCGCCGAGCGCGGAAGCCCCGCAGCAGCCTCCCGCCGGCGCCGTGCCGCGGGGCTGCGGGAGCCGCCTCTCCCCGCTGCGCCCTTCGCCGCGGATCCTCCCCGCTCCGGGGCTTTAGTTCGGGGAGGCGGCGGCCGGGACGGGCGGTGGGGACTCCCCCACCCTCCTGGGGGCGGCGGGAGCACGGCAGCAGCGCCCCGTCCCCCCCCCCCCCCCCCGCCGCTCGGTGCTTTCCCCTTTGCGGGCGGTGCTCGGAGCCGCTCGCCCCGGCCCCTGCCCCGGCTCCGCCGCAGGGGTGGGGGCGGCTCAGCCTCGCCCCCTCCTCCACGCCTCTCCGGGCCCGCTCGGGGCCGGCGCCCGGGCGTAGCGAAGCCGACAGACACCTGCCAGGTAACCGGCACCCCCTCGCCCCCCGCCCGGCACTTAACGTGCGGCCCTGCCGGCGGTGGCATGGGGCGGCCGGCGGCTGTCGCGAAAAATTAGAAAAAAAAAAAAAAAAAAACCCACAAAAAAACCGGATCGGTTTGTCCAGACGGCAGCAGGGTAGCGCTTTCTAGACACGGGCGCTCAATCCCCGCGGACGGGGGCTGCCCGTGGTCGGGCCGCTGCCCGGTGCGCGGGGAGGCGGCAGCCGCCCGCCGAGCGGCCGGGCCGGGGCGGCGGGGCTCGGGGCGGGCGCCCGGCGGGCGGGCAGGAGGCGAGCAGGCAGGAGGCGAGCCCTGCCCCTCCGCTGCCCCCGCCTCTCCCTGCGGGGAGCAGCTCGGGACCCCCGAGGGCAGGGGCGAGCCCCGAGGGCGGCCGCTGAGGGCGGGAGGAGGCACGGGTTCCCCGCGGGCCCGGAGGCCCCCGAATGAGTGCGAGGAGGCCCTGCTGGAAGTTCACCGTTCCCAAAAGTATGATCTCCTTTTCGACCCCTGAGCTGAAGATTTAGGACCCGCTTTTCAAAAATACTGGCTGACATATTTGATGCAACCACGCTTTGAGGGGTCTATACAAATCCATACAACAGTACTACTGCTTAGTACCCCTTCACATGGGGGCTCTGTACGTGGGAGCCAAGGAATATTTTATGCTCATATAATTCTTGTCTAGCTTCTCCGTAAGCCGTACGACAGGTTTTCTTCTATCTCTTTTCTGCCCCGTACATCTACATTTGCTCCCTGCTCTGCCCACCCGCTGCTATCCGTATTGACCTCATCCACCCACCTGGAGTCCAAAAGCCTTTGCTACAATCGAAAGGGTATCATTTTGCACATTCCAATATGTGCTAAGGCTCTGATGAAGATCCACACAAATCCCTGTGCCTACTGTTTCCTATTGACTAATCAAGCCCTAAGCAGCACCTAGCAGAAAGGAAATACTAATTTTTACTGCCTGCTAGTGGTTGCACTGAATCTTATTCTTCATCTTCTGTGGGCTTACAGAGCATCTGCCAGCTGAGCACCTGGCGCCAGATCAATTTTTTTTCTTTGGCTTTATCTCTTTATTTTACTTTTTCGTGCCATTCCGTTATTCCATTTACTATCACATTCTTTCCATGTACCCTCTCACCTCTTCCTTTTTGTTTTTAACTTGTTTCTTCTCTCTCGTATTCATTTTTTGTTGCCTGCTGAAACTCAGCTCTCTGCTTGGCTGATCACTGAGGTGCTTAAAAATAAAAAATGTCCTGGCTAGCCAGGTACCACAGTCACACAGCCTCACCAGGGGAATGTCCTGCTCTCTCTTGCTTTCTTCCTGCTTCCCCCCTTGTTTCTTCTTCCCACTTCCCTGGTTCCTCTGTGTGGTCTCACTGCTCTATTTTCCCCTGGCTGCAATTACCATGGCCCACAGTTTCTATTCTCATTCTCTTTTTCTTCTTTTCCTCCACCATCTGCCCTTCTTCCAGCCCAAATCCCCTTCATTTCCACATAGCTACAGATCATAAAGGCACCACTGGCCTCCTTATTTAGAGACCAGTTTAACCAGACCACATACAGGAAATGAAACTCTTAGGCCAGTCTTTCCCAGTCTTGCAGCCAGGCCCTCTCTGATCAGTCTCTCCTGTCACTATAACTCACGCCCAAGATGATACCGCAAGTGTATCCGGCATTCACAGAGTATCATTAAATACAGCAGCAGAAAGTCCGGCTATGGCCCGTGTTCTCCCCAGAGTGCCGTATAACATCGCAGCGACCGAGTCTCAGGCACACGGTTCTGACTTACATTTACCCTGCTTTATTTTCAGCCAGTCAGACAACAGGCACTGCCTGGGGAGACAAAGGAGCCCCTCTATTTTTATACTTGTTTTCCAACTCTGGAATATGGAAGCTCCACCAGAGGTCCTGTAATTGTCACAACACGATGCTTGAACTATGAACTTGAAACTGTCTGAAGGGCAATCTGCTTAAGGCACACTATTACAGTTTTTGCTGTGACTAGCACTAGTATTTTCTTTAAAAAGGTTTTCCTTGTTGATATGAAAACTTTACTTATAAAAACATCTTTATGATAAAAATACATCTCTGTCAGTGTTCCAAAAGGGACAGCTAGACCCACGAGCCCCATTTCTCCATTACCCTCTCTAGCAATTTCTTTTGAATTATAGAGACGGAGATACAATCATTTTTTCATGTAGTTCCTAGCTCCAAAGCATACATTCTTCTGCCCCATTAATCCAACACTCTCAGTAACACATTATTCCCAGCTATACTTCAACACTTAGGCTAGCTGACACCTGCGTTCTTGTACTCCCTGATTCCCATCCCATCTCACTGCTACACAAACACTTCTACGTGTAAACCATGCGATGGGTTCACTACCACACAGGCGGCATTATGCTAGTGTGACGCACAAATTGCGACCAGCATCTTCCCAGTGAGATAATGAGGTCACAACACGTGTGCCCTGGCTCCCTATTCTCCGTGTCCAAACGAACTACCAAAGACCAACAACCATTTGTACTGTTCCTTGTGGTTTTGTGTTTGGCTCCAGTGCCAGAGAAGCAGCAAAAGCGATGTGAAGCCTTCTTGAGAGGGCCCTTCTAGTACACGACGAGGGGAGACTACATCTTGAGTATTAAACCCATTACTTGTGGAGCTTTTCTGAGGTGTGCTCAGTTTTGAGATGCTTATACCACATGAAACAGGCAGATGAGAGGCCTCACAGGTAGCTGATACTGACACAGTTTTATCCAAAACACATGGTCATGCCATATGTACCAGTGCTTGGAGAAGATCAGCTCCCAGGTGAAAAGCAGCTGGCTGAGATGTTTCAAGTGCTCTGGAGATCTCAAAGCAAGGGCAGGGTCTGCCCTGGCTGTGCACTGCACTCCTTTGGCTAGAACTGGGCAGCAGTAGCCGGCAGCTGAAGCCTGGGGCCAGGCTGCACCTGATCCCAGTCCCACGTAGCCACGTCTGTGAGTAATGCCTTCTGTCGCTGTGCTTGGCTAGGAGATGGTGTACTAGCGACAAATTATGCAACCTCAGTTATTCACACTTGTATTATATCTTGGCTGTGCTGCTCTTGGAAGCCTGCAGCTTCCCAAAAGTTTCCCAGAACTTGGGAGAAGCCAACTGGTACAGATGAGTGTAGCAAAAGCTCCTCAGCAAGACAAGCCACGGGTACCGAACACCTGTTCTCTTTCTGCTCAGTCTACCCAAAGACTATAAAGCTGAGTTTGTGGATCCTTATCTCTGAAACACTTTATGGCCTGCATCTGATGTCTCTAAAGGCCCTAGGAAGATGACCTTGGTCAAGAATACCATAGAAAAAAGGCTTCTTACAGTCCAGCTAATATTCATCAACATTTTCCTTGAGTCAGCACCAAAAGTACAGTATAACGTTCCACAGCTGCTAAGAAAAAAACCCCACCAAATGTACAGGGGACATCTGAGTTAGCCTCTTCACCGCTTACACCATACTGCCACATGTTTGTGAAACACACATGTACAGAATTAAAAAAAAGAAACCACTCTGCACAATTCTTGAGAGAATGAAAGCCACACAGCATGTGTGGGCTACTGCAAGATACCACCACTAGTGTTAGTTCCTAGAAAAAGAGTGAAAAAATCTATTTTATCTACAAGAGAGTTGACCAAATAAGGTCCTATCCAGTACTAAAAAGAAAGGAGCGTAGGGGTCACCTACTTTCAATGGCAATTCCTCTTGACAAAAGAGTGGGTCTGATTCCAAAGACGCCACCAGAAAAGGCTTGGGAGCCCAGTTGCTGGTTGGAGGACCCAGCCCAGAAGGAAAGAATGCTGCCTGTTCCGACAAAGGACCAGCAATGGACACACAACCTGTATGGACTTGCTGCGTGTGAAGCTGGAGTTTCCCCCGCCATGGAAGAACAGTGCTTATTCAGGCCTGTGTATTTTCTGGCCTGGTTTGACCGAAAGTTGGCTGACTTAGCCTACGCACATGTTCCTGTCAGAAGTTTGTGAATCTCAAGCAGATTTTATTATCATCGATTTTTCATGTGTGCAGGAAAAGTACATGTGGCTTCACTCAAACACACAGGCAGTAGGATACTCGTTGACTAGATGCAATTTTACAGATTTTATACAGCTTTCAGCTGAATCACATATCTCAATGCAAAGTATATCACTCTTGGATATCACATGGATTTTGAATGCTCTGAGGGATCCTTTAGGTCTATAAACAACAAGCAGATTACATTCATCTACATACTGTCAGACTTTTTTTTCCCCCCTTACTTGTGAGAGAAATATGGCTCTTATTCTTCACTTGAACTAGTGTGTAATCCAAGTACAATTCATGGCCAGTTATGAGAAAAGTGTGCCATATTTTTCATTGTAATTAACTGCTTCAGAGCAAGCCTCTTCATGTATAAAGATGAAGAAAGGTCTCAGCTTTTCCTGAAAGACTATTTGCCTTTCAGCAATGTCTCACACTTTGAGTTTTGACTGAAACATTCCACTACTTTGGTGACCTGTTATGCCAAAAAAGCTGTCTTGTGTTACACTTTACTTTCAACTGAATGTGCTGGCACATGCCAAGAAACAGAACGAAGTATTGCGATGTACACTGGAACGCTATTTTGTGCTGCTCCACACATGAAATTGATGTCAGAAAAAATGCACAAAGGGCATGGAAAATGCAAATAAATACTGTGATCCTTTTTAAATAGATGGATTGAAATGCATGGATCCTAAAGATTTATGCATCCGTTTATAGTCCATTCTGGAGCTTTAACATTTCATGCAGCTTGTAGGAGGGAGTGTATTATTTATATAAAGTCATGGTTATTCAGCAGTGTTTATTCCTGAAGAGCAACGAAACGTCTTCAAGGGAAAAGAAGAAATTCATAACTCCGGTGTACTACCAGTCTTAAGACTTAACAGTCTTATTTTTTGATTGATTTACAAAGAGCTTGCTCCTACAAGCACCTTTGTAGCACTGGACATTTTGCTACCAGCAGTAGAAATCACCTCCGTCTCTGAGGACAGACAGCACTACAACGGATTAAGTGGCTTGACAGCTCTTCAAAGAGTTAGATACAGAAAGAGGGGTAGGGGGGGACACCTTTACCATTGTAGAGATATTTGAGCTTTATTTTTGCAGCTCTCTTCCCAGCACGGTACTGAATAGAGATGCACAACTGGGGCCTGCAAGGAGAAAACCCACAGCAGCTATTCACTGATGTCATTTCTGTGTGACATCAGTTTCTTGGCCATGTGAGCTATTTCTTCTGTCTGATGCAGTGTAACATCCATCCCTTATTTCCTATTATTTTCCTTCTCTATCTTTGGGCTCTTTTGCCCAGAGTTGTTTTTAAGACAAAGAGCATGAAAGTGTTATAACGTGAAAGAGTAAGTGCAGCCTTAGCATACCATTGGTCTTTCTAGCTACCCTTTCTAGCTACTTTACCTCATTGGAATTGTAGTGGTTGCTTTTTTTCCTAGCAGGCAATAAAACTGTTTAAATGAAAAACAACCTGGAGACACACAACAGCATTTCCAAATAGCATTTCTCAGTCAGCTTTTAGGTTCACCTTCTGTGAAGGTGGATGTTGCAGAAGTTACATTCAGCTCACCCCATCTGATTGCACGGTCATATGATTCCTGCAAACAAACGAGAGGAATTAATAGTTTAACTGAACAAATCCCAAGTAGATTGACTTACCCACTCCTGTTTCCACGTAGCAATGCTGTCAGCAGAAACACCTGAGCTGTGTCTATCTGTAGAGCAGAGAGAGCTCAACCGCAGACAGATGTAGTACTGCTCAACGTACAGATGTATGAGCCACTTCTGCTTGTTTTCAGTAGACCCTTGAGGACAGGTAGATAGTACCACTCAGCTGTTTAACAGATGCAGTGAAGGAGGAGTGCTGTTTCCTGCAAGAGAGGCAGCACTGCTGAAGGCCCACAGAAGACACTACACACTCTGCTGAAATACCTCATAGGGGTCCTCTGACATGTAGCCAGGAGTAGGAGATCAGAGCAAGGTTACAGGGGTGTTTTCCTTGTACTCTCGCAGGCAGCTGGAGGCTGGGACTGCTCAGGGACAAGAGTTAGTGTCTCTGTGGTTAATAGCTCCTGATAGATTTTCTTTCCATGAATTTCCCATGAACCACACAGACACATGGCAGCCAGGAGGACCTGTGGTCATGAGCTTCATGTACTGTGTGAGAAGATAGCTTTCTTAAACTTGGCACCTGCTAACATCATTTGATACTCCTACTTCATGCATTATGAAACAATAAACAATCATTTTGTATTCAGCACCTTGTGCCAGCCCATATCTGTAAACCCTGCTTCATGTCTCCTGATATATTGCTAAATCGTTCTAACAGAGAACAACCTGTCCATGCTTTCCTTTTTGTGTATGGATGGAGATCTAGCATCTGTGTCCCTACTTACGAGAAGCATCTATGGGTGGTGTCTGACCATTGAGTGCACTGCCAGTATGAACGTCCCTGCCATAGTAACTGAGCACACGGTGTGGGCACCAGAGCATGCACCCAAAGACACTGTTACCTGTCACACATGAGGCTTTTGGGAAAAAAGGGCACTTGTATGCCCAGGTGAATATCAAGATATGCATGAAGGTGGACTTCAGTTCAGCTACTCTGTCATGGTACTGTGCCAAAGTGACTATGCCAGAGTGCTGGTGCGGTCCCATGCACTACACAGTGAAAGGCTGATGGGCAGCCTTCATGTGGCCTGTCTCAGGTCAGAGGACAAAGGGTCACAGGAGCATTTCTGATTGTTCTTGGGAATGGGGCATCAATGAGAGTTAAGTATAATAGAAAAAGTGCTAAGACTCTGAAGGATTTGCATAAGGATTCTCACAAGGATCAGAAGTCAATATCCTTAGAAATTTTTTATACGCACACACACACACGTGCATAAAAATTCATGATTTAGGTATTGTAAAGCTAGATTCCATATCTGAGAAGGGAGTGACCCAGAAGAGCTATAGTTCTGAAAAACAGATCATTTGGCTTTTTCTATCTAAGGATCTGAAAGGGATGTTTTATCAATACTGACACTGTACACAAAAGACTACCAACAGCTAACACAGAGATGATGTTCTAAGGAAAATTAATATAATTTCCCATTTAATGTATAGCACCAATACTTAGCCAGGTATAGTAATTTATCAAGCCACACTAATCTCCTATCTGATTTGCAAGCTATCATGCATGTTATCTTAAATGAAACAAAACAGCAATACAAAGAAGCATTGTTGAAACCTGAAAACATTTCACTCCCTATCATGTAATTAATTTTTTATTCAACATGTCATTGCTTGTATATGATAGAAACATTTTTTATGATCAGTCAGGCAAAAGTAACTATTATTTAGAAATTATTTGAAGGCATACCAACTCAAAACAGTAAAAAATACAAATGAATCATAGAATCATAGAATGCTTTGGGTTGGAAGGGAATGAAGGTGCTTGACTAGCTAAAACATTGATGTCAAATGATACATATAAATGGTAACTTTAAAAAAAAAAAAAGACACTTGTAAAGTACATCAAGTAAAGCTCTGGAATAATAAAGAGACCCTTGCTGCCTTAAATGGAAAGTTTAATAGCTTCCATTTAAAGAAAGGGGAATTAAAGGCAGAGTGCAGTCCTAAATACCATTCCTATCTACTCTGAAAATGGTGGCACAGAGTCATTTTTCATAGGTCTGTGACACATATAAACAGAATGTATCCCGGGTACTCATTGCCTGACACATGAAAATAAAACTGCCTTTTGCATCTACTAATATTGGGAGACCCAAACCGAAGGTGAATGAGATGTCTTTGCACTTGTGATATCCAGGAAGTTACTCATCCCTCTCCGCAACCTCTCAGCTGATTTTTTTTTTTTCCTTTGCTGATAATCCATGTCTTTGCTGACCCCACTCCACTCGCAGCCCCTGTCCTACAAGGTTTTGAGGCACAGCGTGCACCCTGCTATCCAATGGTCCCATGCTTCCGGGAGAAGCAGGACCTTCTGGCACAACAAGCCGGCTCCGTCGAGTGTCCACCCCCCTCCTGCCACAGCCCTAGGGGAGGGTCTCAATCCCAGCTGGGTGGGCTGGGAGGAAGCAGGATACGACCGACCGACAAAGGCTGTTGCTTCCTATGGAAATGGCACGCTCTCTGCCCAGAATACAGCCTCACCACTTGTTTTTCCTTTGCTTCATAAAGTGTACTATGACTTCAGAACAAGGTAGCTACTATTACTGTTATATTGATTGCGGCAAAGGAGAAACACACAGCAGTTATGAAAAGTTCTCTGCAGTCCCATGTCCTGCATTAGCCACTGCCTTGCTGTGTGGCTGCGGACAGGGCGTGGAGGAGTCCAGTGGTATAAGGGCTCCGAGAGGTCCCCCGCAGATGATTTATGAGCTTAGTCTGCTTTAAATAGTTCTTATTCATATCATAGCAGGAAGATGTAAAATCTGCTACATGTCAGCTCTGTAACTGAGAAGGCTGTGTGGATATATAATATGTGGATAACAGATAAGGTGCCAGTAGATGGCTCTCAAGATATGAGGCCTATGGCTTTCATAGGACTGAGGCAACTTCTTGGTTATTGAGTAATAGCTGCTTTTGCTGCATGCTGGGAAGAAAATAACCACTCAAGGTGTATTTTGGGAAGGTGAGAGGACAAAGATTGCATGAAACTGGGGCACCTTCTCTGCAGACCTGTCCAAAAATATCAAAGTTCTTAGCTTAGTTATTTTTGATAATTGAAAGCAAAATGCAACTCCCTTTCAGTAAAGCATGCTTGCAGTTCCCTTTAATTCTTTAAGTGAGATTTAAGGGCTGTTTAAGCAGACTGGAAAAAGCTGAGAGAATACTTCTGCAGTACCCCTGTTTCTGTGCAAGAAGAGGTATTGCCAGTCCCAGCAGGGTTATGTAGTTAATAAGTTAGATTTTTTAAACTAAACAGTTGAGCTATGTCTATTTGGAGTTGATTTTCTCAAGCATATGAACTAACACCCCTAAGGGGAGGGGGTCCAGGAGGGAAGCTCACAGTTAGTAATTCTACAGAGGATTGAAATGAATTTTTAGTACTGTATGAGTGAAGTAGATAATATTTAATTGCCATTTTTGCTTTCTTTTAAAAGGAGCAGAGAAGAGAAGATCTCATTCTCAATCTAGGCAGCGATTTATATTCCAAGCCTAAATTTTGTGAATTGAGCAAAGATAGACAACAAAAGCAAAAGCAATCAAATTCTTTCAGCTATTTAATCACTCCTAAAGCAAGGGAGAGGATTTGTACAGCAAACTTTATTCAGACAGCTGGCCATGTAGTGTATGAACTAGAAATTTTGCTTGAAAATGTATTCAAATTTTAATTAAATTTGTTTCTGTCTATGCTTTAAGTGCAGTTTTTTCACATAGCATGTCCTGAGGCCTATGCCACCCAACTGTGATATATTTTCTTGGTCAGCGACCCCAGTCTATATTTATTATAATCCTTCTGTTTCTTGGTTTCATGGCAGGGACAACTGGAGTGATTGCTGACTAAATAATTAGCCAAGGGAACACTTTCTCTGTATGTATTAGGCTAGTGAGAAAATGTACCTTACTTTCATAATCTCTTTCCCTATAGGTACCTGGCACTTTCCCGGAGCAAAGTAGGGAGAAAATGTAATTGCTAAAAGCTCACACACTCATTATTAGACTAACGATACCTTTCCCTCTCAATCTTGCCTGATAAAAGCAGCTATAGAAGTGAAGGTGTAGAGCTGCTGCTTCCCGTTTTAAGAAAAAGGAGAAATGCAGGCTTGTAGTATTTTTCCCCCCATCAAGCAATAGTGGGAGTACATAGAATATTACAGTATTATATAATATAGTAGAATAATAAAATAATGTAGTATTATTGTCATACACAGCGTGCCAAATCCATGTACGCAGCCACAAGCAAAATAAGGGTGAAGGCACAGGGCATGTATTGACACTGTCCAACGTTAGGAGTCTCCTGAGCGACCTGCCTTCCTTCTGCATCCCCCAGAGGGATAATACTTCCTAATTTCATGTCCTGCTCATGTGTGTCTGTCTGTCTGTCTCTCTTTCCTCTTGCTCTCTACTACTCTACTCCTACCACAGGCTACAGAGGGAATTTAAGGAAAGTAGTTGGGTTAGTTTTGTCAGGTAAGTTAGGTGTCCCACCTGCTTTGCATGAAGGTACTTCTCATATTTCAGCCTATTTTAAAAAAAAGTATTAACTTTAGCTGAGAAGTTCGGCTGAGTTGAGCTAGGAGCAAATTGCTTTGTTTTGGTTTCTGCACTTGTGCTTTTTACAGAAGATGAATGTCACTCAACCCATGATATTCTTCAAAACCTTGCATGAAACTCTGCTCTCAGGTTTAAGAACTGTTGAACTTAAACTACGTCAATGTAAATTACATCCCTGAACTGCAGCCTTTAACATATTAATAGGGGTACCATAAGCTTTGGGAGTCATGTAAAAAAGTTTCCATTCTTCCACAAGATCATAATTCCTCTTTTTTTCCAAAATTCCTCCCATATAAGGAGGCAGAAACTGGTGTTAGCATTGGTAGAAAGTTGGATGACATTCTGATCCCACTGAAATCAATGCAAGTTAGTTGATATTTTAGTTAGCCAGGATTTTTTTCCATCAGCTTTCATGACTAATATAGTTACTCCTTGATTTACATACTATTATCTCCCTATGAACTTTGGAGAATCTCATGCTCATTTCTTTTTATTACAGCACTAGAAAGTATAAAAGAAAAACTCACCTTGAAGTGTAGAAGACAAGGTGGTTCTTCTGCAAATATGGGCTATCTAATGAATTCATGGCTTCCCCTACAGAACTGTTCTGGTAGTGGTAAGGGATGATGGGAATTTTTGAACAGTAATTTGATAAAAAGGAAATGCAGAGTTTCACTTATTATGCTTCTTATTTTATGGATCTGTGCCCTGATTCAATCTCCCATTCTGAACATCTGGTGTGCCTTAAAAAGAAGATTCTTCCACATGGAGTCTGGTTCCCGATTTCCTCAGCTATTATTTATTGCATCATTTGGGCTTTAGAAGGGATTGCTGTACCAGTATGGATAATCTAAAAAATAAACTTAATCTAAAACTAATGCAAACTGTACAGCATAGGAGATTTAGAAAAGCCTACTTAGCAGTCAAGTAAAACCCTTTCATTTATCTTGGTACTTCCCAAATCCAGGTCTGAACAGATATGGGACCATGAGGAAAAAAAAAAAAATACTTTCTAAGTGACCTGAAGGCAGCAATTCTGCACACAAGACTGCTTGAAAAAGATTGTCTGAGCAATGTTTAGGGATCAGAGTGGTTTGAACTCCCTGAGATTATTCAGTGCCTGCCTTCTTCAGTCTACTGACCCTTTCGAAGTCAGCACATCCCAGTTACACCCAACACCAATGTGGATGGGAAACGTGGGCGAGGGAAATTTAAGCAGTAGGAAAAGCTCATTGTGTGAGCGCATGGACTGTGTTTCAGTTGGAGGGTGGCATCAGGAAGTTTCAGCCCTTGTTTTGAGAGCAGTGTCTATTACCCACACTTAAGCCAAAGCAGCTTTTTTAATTTAAATGATGGCTGCCTTAATAGCTTACTGCCTGAAATGTTCTTTGATACTGAGGCATAACGCTTTCCAACAGTGCACAATCAAATATAAGGGGCCTGTTAATGCTGCGTGCTGGCACAAACTGTATTTGGGAGATAGAAAGGTGATTAGCACCTTCTAAGCTCTATCCAAATAGAAAGCTAAAACAATCTGGATTGGATATGACCATTGCATACAAAATTCTTTAGCATCACATGTCTTCAGAGTCGAGGTTAGTGCCAATGGCTTCAGCAAATGAAGCAAAATAATCACAGATTCAAGGCTTTCAGGAGTGTGAAAGGCAGAGCTACTGGTAACAGCAGTACCGGTCTTACACCGCTCGTTAAATGCGGTGTCATAACATGAATCCTCAAGAGCTTGTGAACCCAGACGGAGCATTTTTTTCTGTAGTCTTGCCGTAATGGATGCTGACTTTAAGCAGGGACAGGTGACCCTTGTACTAGGTGTTGTACAACAGACCTTCTGGCAGCGTTGGGGATTTTCTACACGTCAAGCAGCAAGTTTTATTTAGAACTATTAACTTTTTTTTTTTTTCAGAGTAAGAAAGTTTCCCTTTTTTATGTCAATAACATTTATTTCAAGTATAGATTATTTGAATGTAATAAAGTACTTGTTTCTTTTTTCTTAGGCTTAACCATTGTGAAGAGTTTGCATTGCCGTAACAGTGTATTCTTTTGTAATAGTAATGGGGAAGATCCAGTCCAAACCCTCTTCCCAATCATATTCATCTGTTCTACATATACCCATGACTTTTGCATGCATCATTTCAGAGAACGTAAAATGGCCCAAAAGGTGTGGGAAGCGAGGTCTGGATTGCCTAGCCAGATCTTCTTTACTATTGTTATAAGGACATTTGGGTTATTTTGCTGAACCAAAATTAACTATTTTCTTGTTTGACCTTCAAGAGCACTTTTAACCAACTTGGAACCTTGAAAGATAAAGAAAACACTTTCTTAAAAGCAACAGTGTGTCTGCACCACTACATCTCTATACAATACCTAAAGACAGCATACAAGCACTTTATTGCAGAAATTTGTTCTGTGCTAGAAAGCGGCTCCAGTACAGATTTAAAAGACAATGTCTCCCTGCCTCATTAGAAAAGCTGTACAGGGCAGACCTGAGCTGCCCACCGTCACTCACCCGAGTTACATCCGCTAGCTACAGCTGACCCAAAGACATTGGAAACCATGGATCTAAACTCAGGAATGCTTCCCAAATCTGGGTTCAGAAGTACCTTCTGATTTCACACCACAGGAAGACTTGAGCACGTGGCCTGTCCCTCCCCTGTGCCAGGCGGTTCTGCAGCAAGCAAGGTGTGAAGGCCACGAGGGCTGGTGCTGTGGTCTGGCTGGGTTCCCAGCCCAGATCAGCAGCGACCAAGGGCATGCATGAGCCTGTAGAGGAGCGACAGAGCCAAGACTACTTATCTAAACATCCCTACCCGCGAGAGATGGTGCTCCAGAGGCAGACGCTCTATTGCATTCTGTAAACGATATGTTTGTTAAAGACCATCAAACAGCTTAGAAGTAAGATTTCTGGAAAATGTACAAAATGAAAGCAAAATTACAGCACTGCTGTAGATAGTGACAAAGCATGAAGATACATCAGCATTAAGTAAATAGCTAGCTTGGGGTTTTCAATTGCAATTACCACACACTCTCTCTGTTTGTAATACCTAGGAGACCCATAGCACATTACAGAATTTTGTTAATTACTAAGTAAGTGAAGAAAGAGAGAAAAAATACTGTGACCAAAATACATGTTGTGTATTGATTTAGAGAACTGTAATTTAGGTTTAATAATTTATCATTCCTCTTAACGGGCTATGCTGTATTTTATAAAAAGTAATGAAACCTTAGGAATACAGAGGAAATCACTTCAACCTCTGTCACTTGATCCATGCTGAGGAATGGGAAGGAGTGGTTTGTCTTCCCCTTGCCCTATTTATAAAATGTGCAGCTTGGTAAAGAGTAGATTAGCAAGATTACAGACTTTTCTTTGTTGTTATTTATCATGCAACAGTGGACAAAATAGTGACTGGTGTTTGATGTTAAGAGAGTCTTCCCAGGTAATACCCTCAGGAAGTAATCAGAGGAGCACTCGAAACGATGACAATCATTGTCCCATCAATTTGAGCAGTTCAAACCAGCAGAAGTTGCTTGGCTCATTGAATGATAATGAGATCATCTCTCTGTTGCTAGAAAAGCTAAGACACTCAAATTGGTACTTCCACTAGTACTAGAACACTGCAAGCTATTAATGAAATCACTGCTGGGTCATGTCTAACTGGAGGAATAACCACAAGACAACTAACTTGTCATAAGAAATTATTTATCCTTGTTACAACACACATATACATCTGCAGCCTTAGACTGCTTTGAGTGTACGTGCCCATTTGGGCTAAATAATTTCATTAAAGTGCACTGTGAAAACTTCAGGGGAAAAAGCTTCACACAGAACTTCAACCAACCAACAAGTATTAAGTTCTTATGTGTGCTTTCTTTGTAAAAGCATTAATTGTTTTCAGTTATTGCTCATTTTTAGCACAGATAACTACTGCCACATCATCGCTGTTGAAATCAGAGATGTCAAACAGCTTCATGGTACAGCGAGGAGGTCAGGTTTCAGCGTTGTTTCCAGTGGAAACAGGGCTTATGTGATTACATTTATTATGAACATGCAACTCTTTCCTCCCTCATCCAATTTTTATTTAATTGTCTGCATTCAACCAAACTACAGAATCACAGATTTCTCAAAAGTAATTAAATTCTTGCAAGTTTCATTGAAGTAGACAAATAGGAAAAGGACAGAGACCCTAGACATGCTCTGAACTAAGCTAATTTTTAATAGACAAAAGACCTCAAGAGGAGATCCTTGAATGATCGCGACTATAGGTAAAATCCATGAGAACCTCTGACCTTTGTCAAACATCATTAGACGCAAATTAGACACCAGTAGACACAAATCTAGGTCTGATGCTCTTAGAGCTTCTTGTACACAGAAAAACCTCAAAAAGCTGAGCCGTATTCAGCATCTTGTGAGTCCAAGACATACTACCAGACTGCTCTGAACTGGATTCAATCAGCAGCATAGGAATGGTAAAGGCATAACATCCTCCAGCCATGCAAACCCCACTGTTCCTCATGAGTGCCCTGAGGCATCAGGAAGCCACAGAAGAGATCTGCTTTGGTGAATCTGTAGCAGCTGCCATCAGGTGCTGCATACACCTTGGATTTTGTAGGAATGCCTGATATGTTGAAAGGGTAATTCAAAGTTAGGACACTGTCCTAAGATTTAGAGAGACATTAGTTCTCTACCACATACTTCTGGGTGATATTATCATCCTCATACAAATCCTCATCCATAAAATGAGGATGACTGCATTGGCTTGTATAAAGAAACGTTACAGATGGTAACGTATACTCACACAGCGTGGGGACATAAAGAAGGCACCTCAAAGACAAAGATAAGATGCTTAAGCCTGGAGAAAACTGGCAAATTATCATACAGACCTTCTCTTCTCCCACTTTTGCATAACCTGTCTTCCAGATTTTGGCTGCATTATTTCTACATATCTCATTTCTCATCTTTTTTTGACCAGATATCCTCTGTCACCAATTATTTCCTGCCAGGTGATTCAATAGATGTAATTGGCCTGGAAGCACTAGAGGAAAAGCTCGTAGCTGCAGAATGAGACTTACAGAAAAAATTCCAGCGCATCTGAAGAGGTGGCATCCCAGGATGGCTGATATACTTCTGGAGGCAACCTATATTTCAGAGAACCACTGAAGCCTGCAGTTTGATTTACATCCACTGTTGATTGCTATGGTATACAAACAGTAACTTTTTCTCTTGAGACCTACTCATTATAAAATTAACTTTCCAAATTTTAAAAATCCGAACAGGTATCCAAATAAAAGCATCACAAGTACAAAAAAATACATATGTGGCAATCACCTATTAAGAACCATAGACATAGGCCATGGCATCTAATCCACTAATCCCCAACAGCTGGAGAAAAGTCATTACTTGTAGACAAGCACAGATCTTCCTAAGCCCTGGTGTCCTTTCATAGCTACACTCACTTTTCATGTACTGTGTTTTCAGGGATGGGATGCAATAGCAGCACAGAGGTAGCTTTTCTGATTGGGCACACACACACTACAAATATATATCCTCAAAAGTATAGTGCATATTTCCCCCCCCCCCCCCCCCAATTCATTAATTTCTCTTTAAAGCTCAACATTTGTTAATTGGTGGAAATTCTGCTCTACTTAGGATCACCTTTTTCATTTTCTCTTCACCTTTTGCTATTCTCAAACCATTGCCTTCTGGGGAAAAAAAAAAACAAAACAAAACCCACCCAAACCCTGAAATGTCAAATGCTTAAGTGAGGTGACTTCTATTTATTTCATCTAGATGAAATGAAAGAATTACCCATTTCATATACAGTAGGCAGTCCAGGATAAAGACAGAAACTAAGTGGCTCCCCACAGATCCCTTTATATCTAGTCATAGATCATCTTACTGTTGTGCAGAGGATAATGAAAAGTAACAAATGCACTCTCATATTGCCGGATCACCTGTTTTCCGCTTAAAAGGCATACTTAATGATATAACCATCCACAATTTTTCATATCTAAGCAGATCAACAGATTATACAGCTTGCAAGTAGATAAGTGGATCTTAAAAGAGCAGAACATTCCTGGTGTTATCCTGGGTAACACTGTCCATTACACTGCCAAACTAATGAAGCCCAAACCAGCAAAAAATTCTGGGTAGCGAAACAAGGTATATCTACTAGCTCTAGACGGACCACTGAATTATCATTCATCTGCTCACAAAGTTTGGTTCCAATTACACTTCTGAATTGCTCATTCCTTGAGGACATCTGCTGTAAGTTGCTTTCTGAAAGGTAGCCACATCTTTCACAAAGTTATGCAGACATAACAGCTGTTGTATATATGGTCACCCAAAAGCGAGAAGTGACATTCTGTTTTTCCCCCATCTGGGAACATAAACTCACTTCTTTGCATCTACTGTGCAAGCAGAGTTTGACTTTTTGTTGTTCTTGGGTTTTGTGGGGTGGGTTTTTTTTTCCCTTCTTTCCTGCTGGCTCCATTTCCTTTCACATAAACCTATGCCTGCAAATTACAGATGCTGTGTTGCTAAGTTCTGGCTTTATACCTAGAAGGCACTTCAAAAAACCTGGCTGCGGTTATGCTGAATGCTACACGACTGTTTTGGTAGCAGCTGTTTTCTCTGAGTCAGCTGGAAAACAGCTGTTAGCTAGCTACCTTCTCCTTGGTCCGAGGGTGCTCACTAGAGGCAATTTTTGGCTTTGTGATACAGGTTCGTTTGCAGGAGATTGCTGGACAGATACTGCTTTTCCCATATGCTGGAAGGCCACCTCTGCAAGCAGCTGTCATGGAATTTGGAAGGTGTTAAAATGTTCCTGCTTTTGAGAGTTTGATTAATCAATATAATGCAAATTTTGTTCAAAACTGTATGGGTCCAACCTAAAACTCATAGATATCAACAGCAATGTCTCTACACACTTCACTGCACTTTGAGTTAGATTGTGCTAAATACAGCATCTCTATTTTCCCAGCAGATGACTATTGGAAACGAAATTCATCTGTGTGCAGAGAGATCAGAAAAAAATCTATACCCAACTAAAGCAATGCATAAACTTTGTCTGAGTTAGCTATGTGGTTTGATTCATCTGTCATTTAGACTGGCTTAGTATCAGTATAACTCCCCTGACCTCAGTCAAATGACTCTGGATTTAGCCTGAAGAATGGGGACAAAACAAAGGGCAACATCCTGAAATAGCATAAGATGGGCTATTGGGATGGATCCTTTAAAAATATACAAGACACATACAGTATCACTGTTTATTAGTAAAGGACATTTTTAGAGAAAAAGAAGGATGCTCTTTGCCTTTCCTGACCTACTGTGAAGTAGAAGGGGTGGCTTGGGTCTTGCCCCTACAACAGTGAATGGAAAAAAAAAAAAAAAAAACTGTCAATATTTTTTAAACTGCAATCTTACTTGGATTTTTCCCTGTGACAGATGAGGAGGTATCTTTGCTCACATTAGTTGAAGGCCTGTTTAATAAATCTGCATGAATTGGCATAATATACATTGGCAGTATATTTACCTGATTTGATTTTACATGATGGGAAAAAGGGAAATAAATGTATTTAACAGAGGAAACCAAGCACACCTAAATGATGAGATTTGTCCCAGCCTTTACTGTGATCATTCGGTTCTACGTGCTCTCCCCTCCCATTTTGTGTTTCTGTGTCTACATCCTTTCTAGATTTTATCTCACTCAGAGTCTAAGCGTCTGTCTCTGGAACGTAGATAGCACAGCTGAGTTACTGCAGCCTAAATAATGAAAAATGACTATTAGTAGGGTAATTGTTGCAGGAAGAGAAAATTGTGAAATGTTCTAGCTGTATACTAAATGGCATAGTGTGCTACATGCAACACAAACAATATGCCTAGAAATGTACAAAACCCCATGGACCTCTTCAGTTTTCCCCAATTTCTTGGCATTATGGATTTTTTCAAAATCCTCATCAGCCTGTACCACAAGAGGCAGGCAAAAATATAATCATACAATAAGCTATCTAAATATTTATAGTACCAGGGGATGAGAAGATATTTTAAACACTTAATTGGAGTACGAAGCTGAATACAGAAGCCAATGCACATACCATTCCTCAGTCCCCCTCTGTTAGAGAGAAGAACGACTATTAAAATAACATAGTGCAAGAACAACATGTATCAGAACTAGATCAGCCCTTTTCCCAGGGCGCCGACCATCAGCTACCCTTGATGAAAGGTGTTAAACAGGAAAGTATTTCCAAGAGGTTTTACATGGCCTTATGGACAGGTCTGCCCCTTTCCTGGGCTCAGCCTCCACGCCTGAGAAATGGGCTGGTGACCCACTGTCCTTGCAGCCTGCCTGACAGTCCATCCGTTCTCCCCTGGTGTGGCACTTTAAAGCACTGCTCCTGGTAAGGAGGTGGGTGCAGAAGGAAGGGTTTTTTTTCTTAAGGAGAAATGATTTTTCCAATGACTGAAACCCATGTGTTACAGATGTGTGCTCAGCTCCTGCCTGCTTTCAGATTGGTTTCTACTTTCTGACACATACTGTTCTTTTTCCTCTACGTCATCACCAAGGATCAATTCTCCTAAACAGGCATTTATTTTAGGGGAAAACCAGAAGCTGGAGTCCTTGCAAAGAGCAGAAAAACTGCTTTTGAATAAATTGCCACTGTGTCCACGATCTGGTATCACACAAATACTGAACTACTACCACTCCTGTAAAGGTTACGGGATTTGTCTCATCTTTGACGAACCTTAGGCTGCCGCTTCATATTCTAATAGAAATTAAAGAGCTAATTACATACAGTTTAGACTACACATGAGGGACACAGGCTCAGCTTCCAGCTGAGCTGGGAAAATTTTAATTGTTTAGTTAGAAGAGCTATCTATTCTGAGACATGCAAAAGCAGCTTCTGATTCTAGGTTAAAAGTCATTAGAGCAAGTTATGATCTTACAACTATTAGTTTCCTAATTTAGATCGAGGAATAACAACTGTAAGGAAAAGGCAGTGACTGTGCAGATTAGATCATTAGACCCACAGTCAGCAGAACTAATGTCCATTAACCTAAGTGGCAGCATTAACACCCTTCTTCCTGGCACGGACCCACCGCCCCCCCTGTAATCTGTGTTTCTGGAAGAACACCTGGCTGCAGCAAAGTGAGCCAATTCCAGGAGAAAATTAAGCAGGAAACCAGCAAACAGATTTGTTTGGCTGTGGGATTTTTCATGGTAACCTGGAGTACACAAGCAGCCAGTGGCAAGGGGAGTGGGTCCCTTCCTTCCCGCGCAGACCCCTTAGGACACTAAGGATCCCAGAGCTGTTTCATTGGGAAATGACTGTGTGAAACTGCAGGCCAGAAGGAAGGAAAGCATCATTTCTCTGGCCAGCATCAATGTCACCTGAGTAACCGCCTCTCCTCTCCTGCCCGGTCAGGCCACCCGAAAACCTGACAGACGGCTTCCAGCAGAGACAGGCTGCTGTGCTGCCACCTCCGGCTGGGGGCTCATTGCTTGGATCCTGGGAATCACAGGACATTAATATGCCAAAAAAAAAAAAAAAAAAAGGAAGCAGGAGAAATTCAAAGGCATTTTATTTTTATTGTGATGAAAAAATGTCTCCATGTTTCAGCAGTGAATTGAAACACATGGATTTTAGGAAACTTTTAATATTGGTTACTTCTTTAGTTGTTCTCTTTTATCAAAAGCACACCCCTCCATTCCTCCTCCCTTTCTGCGTCTGCCACCATCAGCTGCATATAGTCCACAGTTAGCAAGAGACGTTATTTAAAAACTGCTAATGTGTCGGATTTAAATAGCATCTTTGTGTTGACAGATTCTGTGTTACTGTGCAGAAGGGGGAGGTAACAAAAAACAACAGTAAATTAGAAACTTGCAACAACAGTGAGATTTAACGAGAGAGCATCCACATAGAGCTGCTGAGGGCAAATTAAATGAACCAGGATGGATTACCATCTGTTTTGGGCAGTCTTACTTGGCAAGGGTCTAAGACCAGAAGGGACTGGTGTATCTTTGCTGTCTAGGTCACCACACCATGCTGCTTAGAACAGGCTCGAGCCCTGGATTGAAACGAAATAGTCTCCTTCAACTTTCCCTCATGCCAAAGCACCACAAAGCAAATACCTTTTTGCATAACCCTTGACAATTTATCTGCCATATTAATCTCATGATTTGCTCTGTTGAGTCTCCGGATTTATCTGTTCTATTTTAATTGTGGCCATGATTCAGTCATCACATCCATTTTTGGTGGTATCAGTGAAACGGTACCACATTTATTCAGTAATATGCTCACTTTATTAAAAAGATAAGGAAGCAAATATAAAATGAAAGCTATTAATAAACATAGGACTGACTTAGTACATCAAACCACCATGTGAGTACTCATAATTTAAAAGAAACTAATCACATCAGTCACTGAATTAGTGCATCTGAGGATCTGGGCTCCATTTTCTAGAGACTACACAAATCTGTTATAAAAAAGAAATACACAGCCTCTGCTTTCAGGCAAAAATATTGGGTAACTGTTTCAACACCAATCATTAGTTAGATTGCCTGATATGTTGGTGGAAAGTGCTCAATACTATAGGTCCAAGAACAGCATAAACCATGTAAACCAAAATAAAACGGGCTGCCCCCCTTAACCCTTGCACAATACTGGCTGAATTGCCACTGAGCTTCACTTCTAGGCTGAAGATCCTGGTGGTGTGAAGGGACCTGTGCAGGTCTAGAGCACTGTGCTTTTGCCATTCTGCAAGAAACTGCTGGAGCACATGAAGGTAAGATATACAGTGTGTCCCCTCTCCACCTGAATGACCTGGGAACAAACTATATTTTAGCTACGAGTGGACTGAGTCTATGGACTAGCAGTCACTGCTCAGGCAAAGCAGTGGTGACTGCAGTCTCTCAGCTGGTGCAGTGGGATAGTAAATCCAGATCTTTCTTTTTTTTTCCTGAGCTTAGGTACACGGAACAGACTTTGCCTAGAGATTTCCATTTCTCACCCATCACAAACAGGGCAGAGACATGCAAGGTTTCAGGATGATGTTACATGACCTCTGAAGAAATACAGGTTAGAATCTATAAACACAGCACCATCAGTGAGCTCTCTTTGGAGAGAAACTGCTAGAGTATGCGATAACACTGCCTAATATGTACTCATATAGTCCACTGACAGAGAACTGTTGGGGGAATGAAAATAAGAATACTCTCTTTACTCTTTTCAAAGTTTCCCCAGCACAAGTGTCATGACCCACCATATTCTTGCTTCTCTCTTAAATAGCAGAAAGCTTGTTGTTTTAGGTGAGCAGAGCTTTCATTTCTTACCAGAGAAATAAAATTATTATATTAGGGCAGTTACATTCTCTCAGTCCTCGTTACTATAGAGTTAATGCATTGCTACGAGAAGGGAATATCGCTAATGGGAATATTTTATTTTTGGCCTCTTCTGGGTTTTGGCACAGATAAGCGAACATGTGCTGTCCCTCAGTTCACCTGGGCCTGATGAGACTTACAGCAAGGAGTTCCTGCTCCCTCACCCCTTGCTCCCCAGCCAGGCAATTATTCCCCATAGGGAGTAGTTTCCCTTTCCTAGTGCTGGCACAGGCGCCTCCTTCAGCTATTCAAGCACAGCGAAAGCAGCTGATGTCTAGGAGAGCCTGGGCTTTGCAAAGCTCTGCTGTTCAGCAGTGATCAGAGACAGTGTGAACCAGGGAGTCTCTCCGTGTCAGCAAGGAGCATTGCTTACACTTGCCACTGCTCCCGTGAGACAGGAGAGCGCAGCTCCGCTTGCAAGGGTCATCAGTCCACTTGCATCGTCAGTTGCCAGCAGCATTAAGGGAGAGAGCACGAGCCCTGCCATCGTTTGCACTGCGGATGCATTCATCAGACCTGCATGCTTCATATGGGATCATTTTGCTGAAGCCTTAACTAGATGCATATTTTCTAAGGGACATCTGTGTGGTACCTCAGACCACATAGGTAACCAAGGTGAGAGGTGACTCTGCACAGGAAAGTGAATCCACATCTAAGTCCAGGGTGTTTGGATGTAATGTCTTGATTTTGCTCTTTGTAGATGGAGAGAACAGCCCCTGCACTCAGCTTTGCTAACCTCCAGCTGTAAAACAATATGTGTCATGTTGCCTAAAACCACCAGGCTGGTCAAACCCCAAGATATTAATAAGCAGCGAATTGCCCCCTTGCTGCCTTTTGAGCCTGTAGAGAACATTTATGTTATTTTGCAAACTTTTCTTCATATTCAAAGAGCTCAGAAAAATGCTGTCTTTAAATAAAACCAGCTTTTCATATAACCCCGGGATTCTTGAGCTCTGGCTAGAAAAAACCATCCAAGTATTGAAAGTGTCTGAAGGAAAGAAAATATGAGAAGTCGAAGCCAGCAATACTAGCATTTTAAATGAGAATGTGAATTCCTCCAACATGTGGGGATAGTCAAAGAAAAAAGAAGTTGAGGATCGTGCTCAGGGCAGACAAGGGCATCGCTGGAAAGTGAGATGAACAAAGAATTTGGCAGAATTCAATTCACAGGCTGCCTCAGCTGAAGCAGGTAAAACTTGCCCTTTTCTTAGAGACCTGTTGTTGTTATGGTTTTAAAACTTTTTTTTCCCAGCCTTCTGCCTAACTTCCTGCTGCAGATTTAAAGAAATAGAAGGCAGGTGCATTGTGAGATGAAGAATGCAAAAAAAAAAAAAAAAAAAGCAGCCCTTATCATTCTCTGATCTCTTCCCCAAAGCTATGAAGCAGGCTGCAAAATAGCTGCTCTTCAGCCACCCAAAGAGAAAGCACCTGATGCACCCTGTGTCGTGCCTCACCCCTCGCAGGAGGAAGCGTCCCATTTCACAGGACCACTGTGGTGACCGAGTCCCTTCCTGCGCTCTATGGCAGAGCGGGTACAGGGGAAGGCTGGCAAGGGAGCCAGGGAGCAGAGAGCCAAGAGTGGGGAAAAGGAAGCAGAAAAACTACCAAGACAGACAGAGTGGAGGAGGCTGGATGAGAATTCAAACAGTCACAGCCAAAAGGAAAGGCTAAAGCGGAGTGCTATATTTAACAGAACTGCTCAATTGAGTGTTGCTGGAGAGCTTAAGTTTTAAAGGATCATAGACTTATGGAGTAACTTTAACTTTAGTGCTTCTTCCCTACTCTGTTCATGACCTTCACTGCTCACATCACATTTGAATTTAGTGGTAACTTCTCCAGACTGCATCTTTGCACCTGGCATTTCTTTGAGCAGTCTTACATACCTAATAAGCCTTTCCAAATATTATGTATTGCTTAATTTAACACCATTGTCCTGAAGTAATTGCACACTATGGAACACATTTAAAAAATAAGATTATAAATTTGGCTTCAATAAGAGCTGGGTAGCACTGAGAGTTTAGTAGCAATCTAAACTAATTTTTAAGACACTGCTTGCAGAACCAAGTAGGATGGAGAAAGATCTTGAAGAAAAGTTAGTAAAGGGCAGTTATGTGGAATTCCACTATTTTTGCTCACAATTTTCTGATTTATGATCCTTTTCAACAATTGTAAAATAAGCTAAATAATGAATATTACAACACAGAATGTTACACCATTAACACATTCTGGTGGAGCTGCATGTAAGTTGAGCCAAATACTCCATGTTGCTAGCTTCATTTAATTCTAGAGAACATCCTTAGCTTTGATAGCAATACACTGATCAAACCCTATTTGGTACCAATACACTGATTATCCTGGTGAAATTTATGTTGTTGAATATGTATCTGCTGGGTCATATTAGATCACATATAAGACAGCATTAAAAATTTCTGACAAAGTTACACAAGGTTATATCAAAAAACTATCAAAACAAACCAGCACAATAGCAAATACAACAGTTTAGACAATTGTTTGATATTTGATGCTGTATTCAAAGGCATCTTTTGTATTTTAAGAGGCAGGCAAGGGTTGAGCTTGAAGAATCTGAAATAATTTATTTGGAATGTCTTTATTCAATCCACACAGTAAAAAGCACTGTCCAGAGTGGGCTCAAAACTGTGACACAGATTAATTGCCTCATTCTGTTTCTACCCAAGGAGTGAACTGGATATTGTTTAATTAGGGAGAGATATTTTAAGATGTGATGAGATTGACTGGAATATTTCAGAGACCTTTCTAGTTTGCTGTTAGAACTGAAACACGACAGTGGATGTAATAAAAACAGAACAACTTGTTTCTCCCCCAGGAATCTGCTGTTATGGAAATTACTATGTGTTACAGAACCATGTTCTTGTAGACATATGGCCTAAGCCAAAGTCCGCTGAAGCTGGCGGATTCAGGAGCAGACTTGTAATGACCTGTCTAAAAGTCAGAATGTGGTTGGATGTATATCACCATATTCTACTTGCTTTGGTGGAGCTAAGCCAGCTACATGAGCTCAGGATATAGCCTTATTCATCTCAGGCAACAAGGCGGCACGTTCAGAGCACAGACCATCTCCATGGCAGATGAGTAACCAGGAGTTTCTGAGATATGGCAGAACTGTATTTAATGACAATCTTCTCCAAGACTTAGTTATGCTTAATGCTCTCCTGTGACAGAGTGAGGTGATAAGAGAGACTCTCTCATGCCTGTTTGTCAACAGAAATACCAGAGCTAATAACAGCAGTCTCTAATAAATTCCAACCTGAACTTCAGAACGTGACCAGCTGTCTTCTCCTCCCGTCCCTGCTGGGAGACAGGGACAAGCCAAGGAGTATGTCCCACTCTTAATTATTGGACAAGGAAGTTGCCATGACATGATTGCTTCTCCCATTATGTCAGGCTTTACCAACATTTTCAGAATACCAGGATCCACTTTCCCTCACCACAACAAAGGTCTAGACCCAAACTCCTGCAGTAAGCGCAACCCTGCTGCCAAGCTGCAAGAGACAGTACTGGCACTGCACGTGTTTCAGGGTGTGTGTGCATGTGAGAGAGGATGAGCACACAATTCAATTCATGCTGCTTGGTTTCCATCCTGAAACACAAGGAAATGTGTCCGTGACGACTTCAGCTGTCACTCAGCAGAATGCCAGACCCCATCTGTTCTTTAAATAACAAAACAGAGCCCTTCACTTAATGTTGGAAGATACAGAAGGGTTTGACTGTAAAGCTAGATAAGACTCCTTTATTTGCAACTTCCACTGGATAGTCAAGAATAAAGCTATTCTGAAACATTGTGGAAAATGCTTTGGATCTGCTTTGTATCGGCTATATGAAAGAACCAGAGAGAGGAACCCAGGCATGAATCTGTGTATAAACACCGAACTGCTCAGACCCACCCAGCACAGTGGCAGCAACATCCTAAAGACTGTTGGGGTGCCAAAAAACAAGTGCCATAGAAATAGCAGGAAGTATTTCAACTGTAAAACAGTATGTGTATTCGAAGGAAAAAAGCATTTATTTAAAGGAAAGAAGCAGTTACTTGATGGTTTGTGACCTGGATATAAACATAGGCTAAGACTAATAGAGGAAGACCATGTCCATGGACTTGTCTGACCTTCTCCCCTCCAAACAGTCCCCTCAGCTCTTCTCTCAACCCTTCCTTGAACTGTTACCTCTTCCCAGAGCTGAAAGGCTGCAGGATTTACCAGCTGATCTCTTAGCCTGTTCTTCCCAACACAGGGAAGAGAGCCACCTTTGACCCTCACACCAGGATAAAAGGAGAGCACCGGAGAGCTATCACAAACAACTCGGTCGAGCTCAGCTGAGCCTAATATGGAGCACAGCCAGAAAAGCAGCTGGGGAGAAAGCTCAGAGCAGCACATCCCTAACAGTCCTCTTAAGTGTATGTGTCCAGCAGATCCTCACCTTGTTCCCACACTGAAGCTTGAACTGCACAACCCTAAGAGACACCTTCGGAAGCTGGAGGCACTGATGGAAATACAGGAGCACTGCGGCCCCCACCAATCAGGGTGCAGCCCTCCTGGAGGAGGCAGCAGCTTGCAGCCAGTGTAGTTTTGACAAACTGATCTTGGTGCATACGGTAACGCAATGAATCACCACGCTTTTCCCCGCTAATGGGAATTTACTGAGAGATCTCGGAAGAATCACATGAAGCTTTGACAATTACAACCAGTGCTTTGAAGCAACCTCCCAGCAGGAACTCCTGCCCGCTTGCCAGGTGTCTGCCACAGCATAAGACTGGATGAGCTCCCATTTCCTTGCAGGTAGGGCTTAGTCATGCTTGCTGGCAGCACTCCTCCCTGATTCCCCTTTCTTCCCCACAATACAGGCTCCAACCCAGCAGAGGAGGCACTGGGCAAGAGAAACCTCTTCGCTCTTTCAGGTTGCAATGGTGAGGCTGGGGGCCGCAGTCTGCGCATAACCAGGCACACAGAGAAGACCTGCAATCTCTTGCCTTAGCCAGGAGTTTGTCCCACCACTCCATGTACAGCACCTGATGGGCATCTCAGGAGAAGACGCCTGTGAGAGCTGCTCCTGGACAGCCACAAAGACCTCAAGAAGTGATGGGAATGCCCAGAGGTGTGGGATTTCCTGACAATTCCCACTGCAGGACCAAGGAGGGTGCCTGAATTCCCCCAATGTAGAAGACTGGAGGCCCTAAAATGCAAGCCCACAGAAAGATACTCAAGCTGGAGATGACCAGCACTTCTTACAAAAGAAGTCAGAAATCACAGACTTCCAGCCACATAGAGGCTGCAGGCTGTGTGCTCCACATACAGAGGGAGGAAGAGAGAAATGCAGTATCAATAATTTTTCTACTGCCTTTTTTTTTTTTTTTTTTTTTTTTTTTTAGGAGATCTGCAAAGGTGCTAGAAAAACTGCTTTCCTCATTCCAGTTAAATAAGACTAGCATTTTCTTCCAGTAATTTCTAGTAGGGTGCACATTTGGTTTCCTGTAAACTATAGATTCACAAAGACAAGCCCCCACAAACCAGTATGAGTAGGAATCATCTCAAGATTTGTGTGCATGTCATTTTCAAAAAATTCCCACAAATCATTTATACAGCAGGATGCATATATGCTGTCTGTGAGCAATTAATCAGGAAACAACATTTCACAGCCCTGGGCTGGCATTTGAGGTGGGGCCTGAAATACAGTAGGGTGGAGAAAATGGAACTGAAACATCTTGTAAATATAGGAGAGTTTTCCATATAAGACTAGACAGGAGAATTATGGAGGAAATAAGACTTGCATGTGCATTTGCTGGGGATGCGAGGAAGAGCTGCTAGCATTTGCTGAGATTCCTCTCCAGGCAGCTCCCCAGGTCTGCGTCTATTTTGATTATGAGCTATACCAGTGATGGAGGAGAATGCTGCAGCTACTTGAGCCTCGACATGTCCTCACTGATCTCTTCCAAAATGTTTGAGCTGCATTCCTGGATCTCCTTACTCATGGATCCAGGAGAATTCTCCAGTTATTCCTCATTCCTCTCCCATAAAACTTATTACACATCCCTTACAGTATGTAAGAAAAGAGTGGCTCCTGCTGGAAGTAACTGACAGACAACTATTTAAGGATGCTCAAGTACCACGAGGAGAACTGAGATTTGAAGGGAATCCATGCAATGCTGTTGCTTACGTTTCACGAGAGCAAGTGCAGCTCATGGCTGTTCATTTGAATAACAAGTTGATTGTAAATTCATGATTCTTGTCATTTCAGGAAATTGTCATCACATACTCCAAAGCTGAGAATCTTTAAATGCTTTTTTAGTGAGCATGGAGGGAATTACAAACCGTAACTTTGTGACAAGAGTAACTAAAGGCCGATTATCATTCCAGTTTAACTACTAGTGGAAGGAGTCAGGGGAGCGTGAATGCAACGATCAGCCTGGAGTCAGTCTGCTGAGAAGGGAGGAGGAAATGTTCCTTCTTTTGCTTTAGAAGGCCAGCCTTCAAAAGCAACTTGAGTAGAAGCAAATCTCCAACCACACAGTGGAAAAACATACAGTTGAAAAGCCAGCCACTAGCCCAAATAAACAGTGCAAAGGCTGATTGTGGTTTCTCTACCTGTGGTTGCAAAGTCACCTTTTTAAACTGAAGAGGCTTTGCACCCACTTCACAACACCCCATCCAGTGGTGGCAAGCTGGCCGCAGTGGCCACGATTTAAACCCAGGATTTTCAAAAACAAAAATCAGCTTCTCCAAGCACAAGGTCTGTCTGATCTGTTTCAAGCTAGGATGAATAATACAGATATGTTTAAATTTGAAATATTCTTCTTGTGAGCTTTCTCTTCCAGCAGTAGCAGATTCCTATCCTCCTTTCCCAGCTGAGCCAAGATATTCCTGAATATTTTATAACTAAAAATCTTTTTCTTTTTGCTGTCCTATGTAGATTCCTACACCCTGCAGCCCAGCATGACAAGTTCTTTTCTTTGAAGTATTCAGCCACTTTCAGTGGGTCTTGTCAATCCTTTACACCTATTTTAATTGAGTATTTCAAAGCAGAGTGAGATCAGAGCACTCTGCCTGGGTGGGCACTCACTGATGATGTCAGGCTCTCCCTCTTCACCTCTAGCTGAAGCGATCAGATATCTCACTTCTTTGCGCTAAGGGTATGATGGATGTCATGGCCTAATGGGTGAAAAGGGGTGATGAGGGAGCTTGACAAAGACTAGATAAACCATGCTAAATTTAGAAGCTGTTTTCAAGAATTGGTTTGAACTTTAACTCACACAAAAAACGCATCTTGCAATTCTGCAGTTCCATGGCATCTCTGTTCTAGCTAGGACCAGGAAATGAAAAAATCAGCCTATTTTTAGTAGTACGTTTCACTGTTTTTTTTCCTCCACATCTCCAAGTTTGGATGCCTGGATCATATAGGTAGATAGAGCACCCAGGTCTGCTCTCGATGCAGTGTAGTAGCTCTCATTGTGGTAGCTGCATCCAGCCTGAATTCTTTCCAAAGAAAATCAATAGGAAACACTAGAGACTTGATACTATTTACACCAGAGTCAAACCAATGGATACATAAGTTTCCATTCTGGTGTAACATTTAAATCTTTTAAAATAGAATCTGAACAACTGCTACCGGCACTGGTGAGGGCCTTACCTCAAGTATTGTGTTCAGTTTTGGACCCCTCACTACAAGAAGAACACTGAGGTGCTGGAGCATGTCCAGAGAAGGGCAATGAAGTTGGTGAAGGGTCTAGAGAGCAACTCTTATGAGGAGTGGCTCAGGGAACTGGGGTTGTTTAGCCTAGAGAAGAGGAGGCTGAGGGGAGACCTTATCGCTCTCTACAACTACATGAATGGAGGTTGTAGTGAGGTGGGTGTTGATCTCTTCTCCCAAGTAGTTAGTGATAGGACGAGAGGAAATGGGCTCAAGCTACGCCAGGGGAGGTTTAGGTTGGAAATTAGGAAAAATTTCTTTACGGAAAGGGTGGTCAAGAATTGGAACAGGCTGCCCAGAGAGGTGGTAGAGTCACCATCCCTGGTGGTGTTCAAAAAAAGGTGTAGACATGGCACTTTGGGATATGGTTTAGTAGGCATGGTGGTTGGGTTGACAGTTGGACTGATGATCTTAGAGATCCTTTCCAACCTTAATGATTCCTAGTATTTACTTTCATCAAAAATAATCCAGCCACCAGCAGGCAACATGAAATTAATTATTACTCTACCCTTAATTGGTTTAGTGGTGGACTTGGTAGTGTTAGGTTAATGGTTGGACTTGATGCTCTTAAAGGTCTTTTCCAACCTACATGATTCTATGATTTCACTCTGTGATTCTAAATAACTATTAAGTTTCTCAACCAGCTTGTAAAACTTCTGGATAAACAAGAAGGTAGCATAAAATGGAATCCCCTGTACCTCAATTGCATTTCTTTGCTTAGAAGAAAAGCAGCTATTTGGAGTGAAGGATTGCAGAGGGTATGGCCGTCTGAGCCCAAAAACTCTTGTCAGGACATTCTGAATATTGGCAACCATCAGCATCAGGCCACAGGCAGAAAACTAGAAGAGGCTGCCATGAGAAAAGTCCTGAAATCAAGTGCAAGCGAAAGGAGGACAGTATTTTCTTGAAAGCAATACAGCCGAGGAAATACTGCTAAGACATTCTGATGTAAGAGTTTTTGTTGGGTTTTTTTTTCTTCTTTTTTCTTTCTTTAAATCATCAGTTTGTTCTAGCTGGCAATGATACTGTGAAATTAATTATTTCTATGTGTTGTCCCAGGCAGAATCCCCTGCAATTTCTTTATAAACTCCTATCTCATGCTCATGTCTTCATCAATTTAGAGCCTTTACTTCCCATTAGAATTAGTTGTTTACAGTTGACAAATATTATCTGTATTTTCCTTGCAAAAATGATCATGGGGATGAAACTTCCATTTTTATATTCTCAAATGAAGCTGAACAATTATATGGCTTTTGGCACAAACAGGAACACAACAAGATTTCTTTTCAAATATTTTTCCTCCCTTAAATTCTCTATTGTGGTATTTTGGATCCAATGCCTGAACATTCAGTGCAATTAATTAAGCTTTTTATTCTCAAGAGTATTTTAGTGGGTTTTGCCAAAAAAAATGTTTGGAAAATGGCTGTGCATTTAATAATATGGGCATTGGCTACTGTGGATAGGAATGGATAGCCACAATAAGCATAAAACATTAGTTATGTCTGGGAACTGTGGCCCCGTTATTTGAACATGGCTTAAAAAGTAGAGGTGAATGCCTGGCTTTTCTGTTATCCTCAGTGATAAATAACGTGTCAGACTGAGAACCCAATTACAGGTGAAATGGGTAAATTTGCCCAGACTGTGAAGGGTAGGGTGCTAGTCATGTTGGTCATCAAAAGGTTGGGGCAATAGATGGAAAAGCAAAGAGTTAACATGTAGTGTAGATGACTGAGGCAGCCTGAGCACTAAAAGAACTGGCTACCAAGACCAGAAGTGGACTGCAGAAGATGTCCAGTGCTTAAGTAGCCTCTAGCAGGTCTCTACTGTTCATAATGATCTAGGTGCAACCGCTGTCTTGTTAAGTCTTATATTCATTTTCATATTTGCTTTCTTCCTTACATGTTTATTCTGCTGTCAGAGTCACTGGAAAATAGGCTAATGAAATAGGCTTCAAACCCAAACAGAAAATGCTACATGACTTCACACTATGGTCACTAAACCTTTTTTTTTTTTTTTTTTTTAATTTTTTGGTACTCAGGTTATCTAGCTCAGGAATCACAATGCTACAGTGCACTCCGCAACAGAAAAAGCCTTCACTCATCGTCACAAAGAGCTTGGTCTGCCTCCAAGCATCTGTTTACACAGGATCTGACATGTTGTAGCCTTACTACTACTGTAATATCAATAGCAATGAAAAAATAATAAATCTAGTCACTCTGTTTACAGAGGTTTTCAGTCAATGAAGACATTTGTGTTACTGGTTTCCCAGTCCTTGAGCCGATTTAAGGTTTCATTTCATTGGCCCCAGAAGAGAATAAATCAGTGCTAGCAGTGTAATAACATTGTCTGAAGTTGCTCCAAAAGGAAAACCAAGATGCATACAGCTCTGTCCACAACTTTTTTTATAAGGTATAATAAACAAATAATTAAAAATCTGAAATCCCTCAAGTGCCATATGCGTTTTTTCAAACAGCTTCACTTTATATAATTCTTTAATCAAATATGTAGGAAAGAAGCACAATGAAGACTGACATATGTTTCTGCACTAGTAAAGAAGCAATCATATTTAGCTTTGATGCAAGCATATGCAGCCCTTACAGACTGCAGCCTGCTACTGATAATTGTTTTGCCCCATGTGTGTAGAAGTGTTGGGATAGACTCTACTAGTAAGATACCCTACAAAACATGGGCCTGACCCAACACTTTTACTGAAGTTAATCGGATTTTTTCCATGACAGTAGCAGAGATGATTTTAAGCCCCTAGAGCAGAAGCTGGCTTGCAATTGTCCATTTTCTCTCTTGTCATTCACAGAAAATAAATTCTACAGTGCCTTTTCAAAGATGATAGCCGAGTTTTAAATTCATGCTCTTATTTTGCTTTAAGAGAACCAATTTCTTTCAAATAAAATGGTCTTTTTAGCAGAGTTTTGGCACATGTTTCCAGGGTCAACTTCTAATAATAGGCCGTACAAAAAAACCCAGTCGTGACATTCATTATTTGGTGCAGCAAACAATAAGACTGTAATGGTGATAATAATTGTGTTTATTTTTGCTTCTGGACAAATGTCGTCCATTCTCCATCCAGTTGTGTTGTGCAGTGGGCCTGAGTCATGGACTCCACGAGGATCAGCCGGCACAGTTCCACCTGGCCCAAATTCACAATCTGCTGAAATATGGCAATTTACATTTTTTTTCCTATGCTTTCTTACTGCTGAATAGATCTCCTGTAAGAACCATTGCCTTTAATTTATGTTAAAATATTTCAGCTAAAGGTAAGCTGAAATAATGGGTGCTAATGAGGCATTTAAGATCCTCCTGCTGCATAGTATCACCTTGTGCCTGTTACAGAGGTCCTTCCCTACTCAGTGGAGAATTACCTTCAAAAAGTAAACACACCTTTGTCTGCCAGCACCTTCCCCTCCTCCAGCTGCCCTACTGCCCCATTTTAAGGGAGTGCCCAATGCAATTCTTACTACTGAAGTCAGGTTTTTTTTTTTATTTTATTTTTAACTGTTGAGTGTTTAGAAGACATTCTGGCTCAAACAACAACTTTTCAGGGTTTGCATTTTGCAATTCAGCAGCACACACGAACATCCCTTTGCGATACTCTTTCTGAAAAGCTTTGTTCTTCTATAACGAACCCTATGTGGGAAGTTATGTCTAGGCTCGTGAACTCCTTGTGGCCCAAATGGTCACTAATAGTGATCCATTGTATATTTTTGACAAACATGAAACAAAACTGGACCTTTGAATTAAGAACTGATTAGACAACCCTAGGTCTCAGGCATTGGTTTAAGCTCAAAATATTTATGATCAATTTCCATCACATCACTTAATCTCTCTGGTTCACTCAAGAAATATTTGACATTCATATCTTGCGTTGTGCGGGGCAGCAGCTGTCTTGTGTGCAAGTGTATGGTAGAAAAATGGGATCACCAGAATTGTCTGGGGATTCCTGTATGCCAACACCTTATATGCAAGTGTCCTGCTACAGAAATTCATATTTTTCAGGAGGCTTTTCCACTGAATTTCATGGTAACCAATGAAGTGGGTTAGACATGTGTCCTGGTTTCGGCTGGGATAGAGTTAATTTTCTTCCTAGTAGCAGGCATAGTGCTGTGGTTTGGATTTAGTAGGAGAAGAATGTTGATAACATACTGATGTTTTAGTTGTTGCCAAGTACTGCTCATGCTAGTCAAGGAGTTTGCAGCTTCCCATGCTCTGCCAGGTGCACAAGAAACTGGGAGGGGGCACAGCCAGAAGAGTTGACCCAAACTGACCAAAGGGCTATTCCATACCATATGCCATCATGCTCAGTATAGAAACTGGGGGGGGTTGGCCAGGGAGCAGCGGTCGCTGCTCGGGAACTGTCTGGGTATCGGTCGGCGGGTAGTGAGCAATTGCATTGTGCATCACTTGCTTTGTATATTATTATTGTTATTATTATTATATTATCATCATTAGTATTTTACTTTATTTCAATTATTAAACTGTTCTTATCTCAACCCAGGAGTGTTTCTCACTCTTACTCCTCCGATTCCTCCCCCATCCGATCGGGGTAGGGGGAGTGAGTGAGCGGCTGCATGGTGCTTAGTTGCTGGCTGGGGCTAAACCACGACAACATGTTACTTAGGAGTGTGCCAGATGATCTGTCAGTAAGTAATTTATCCCAGAAGACAATGGGAAATACTTAGCAGTGAGAGAAGTTTTTTTAAAAATTATTTTTCATTTATTTTAAACTTCTTACAAGCTGCAGATGGTCACTATTTATGCCTGGCATGTGTGTGCCTGGTGCTCAAGGATACAAAAGAAATCAGTTTAAAGAGATGGTTTTCTTATCGCTGCTTTGAGTGATCTGACATCTATCCCAAAATTCTTCTGGGAATTTTACACCATTTTAATACCAAAAGGAGAGGAAAAAAAGAAAAAAGAAAACAGGATGTTTCTGGAAGAGCTATATGTATTATATATGGACTGCAGCAGCTAGGTATAGGTTTCAAAGATAATTTACAGACATGGGAGAAATGCAAGCAATAAATATATATTCAGAAATGGGCATTTTAGAATACTTGGTATTACCTCACTCATTACTCCCCTCACAATACCCCACCTGTGGTCACTTTACCTTCATGAACACTAACATAAGATTTCACAAGATTTGCTTTCACAATATTTTTCAAATAGTTAGTGTGCAGTGATGATCATTATATACACTTTCTTTTCTTTTGAGATGAATACGTGCTATTACCTCTGATTGACATGGTCCTGTAGATGTCACATCTACATTTCAAATAAACATGTTAGTGTGATTAAGTGTTAGACATAGGTAACACATCAAGACCTCACCAGTTGACTTAAAATCCACTTTGGTCACTACTGCCATGAAATTTCTTCTCACAAGTAGTGCACTGGGCTGATACAGCAGGAACCTGACAATTAATTTCAGCTCCCCCTTTGCTATAATGAACCAAAACCAATTTCTTTTCCCACTGAGAACAAAAACTCTTCCCCTCAACACACGAAACCCTGGATTTTTTATTTATTTTTTTTTTTTAAATAAAGGTGGTTTCTTCCACCAATTGTTTTTTAATGCAACTGAAGAATCCAACCACAATTGCCACTTTCCATCTACCATCTCCACTGCTTGTCAGACAAATTACCAGGACAAAATGCAGTGCAAATATTCAGTGAGTTTATTTTTCCCACATCCCTGCAAATTGCATTGCTTTCAGCTCTGCTTGTATAGGACAGGTAATTTTTATGATCCTTAAAACAGAAAACAGAAAATAAAGACTTTTCTGTCTAAATCTGCATGAAGAAAAAGAATTTCTAACATGCTGTAAAACAATGAAACCGCGCAATTTCTATTGTAAAATAATAGTTTCTTTTAAAAAGGTATGGAAGACCATCTGCATCTAGGGTCTAAAGAGGTTGTTTTGGCTTCTTCTGGAACATATTTCCCTGCTGCCACCAAGCTGGGGCTACACTGCATACTGGGGTTGGAAACAAGAGGAAGGACGAGAGTAGGAGGGAGGAAGGGAGGTGAGGGTGAGAAAGGAGGGACTGATGGAAATCTTATCTATGTGATAGATTTCTTTCAGTTAATTCTAAATTTGTAAAAAAACCAGACTATTTGAATATCTTATTGATTATAGTTCAATATATTTTGAATATATAGTTGCACATATATTTTGAATGTTGTTGTATTAAAAAAAAACTAAAGAATTAGTGGCTGCCTACTGCCAATAGAATGCCTTGGAAGTGTATTACCTGCACACAAATTATTTGAAACAAATATCTGAATATTTACCTTTTGCAAAAGAGTTTAAAAACTGTTTTGCAGATCAGCAGCCCAGCAGAACAATTCTTTATAACAGTCCATATTCTCTGTATGTTTACTTTTAAGAGAATTGAAGTGATTCTCTTCCTTACCTAATTTCTTGTTTTCCCCTTCTGCTTTCATTAACAGACTTTGATTTAATAGTTTTTGTTGGAGACATAGTTCATCATTGTACCAAAGATGGTAGCATCCAGCAATTTACCTGTCAACCTCTTCTCAATACACAAGCAATTTTTCATATAAAAGAGGAACTTACTGGAGCAGTGGTTTATTGTTATGGCATATGGACCTATTAGTGTAGTACATTTATCATTATACATGACATAAAAGATGCATTATCATCCATTAAGTTCAGGTAGAAGCAAACCATTGGATGCCTACCACTGGATCTCTCTCACACCACAATATCCTTTCCAGTAATGTGTGTGTGGTCTTTGAAGAGAGTTTCCCTTCTAAATGGTACCTTACAATTAAATGTGCACGGCTTTAAAACATAAGCCAACTGTAAGATACTAGCATCAACATTTACTACTATGTAATGAGGCCTAGCCCAGTTAAAAGTCCATAAATTATTACTTGTTTTACATGGACCAGAAACCTGTTTTTGCATTTAGCCTCCACCCCCCACACCAAAAAAAGATCTTTCATTATCTTTTTACCCTTTTTGTTTTAATGCAGCAGGGCCAGGCAGGGAGGGGGAATCTGCACAGCCTAGGCTTCTAAAGCAGAGGAACAGGTCCTCCAGGCAAAAAGCCACTGTGCCCCAGAAGCGCAAAGGGATCCCCAAGGCTTTGCTTAATCATAGTCTCAAAAACCCTTCTACTTTCAATAAAAAGATCTAGATAGCAAAATTATTTTTACACTGTTGCACACTATGGTGCTACCCTTAGAAAAGCGTGATTTGATCTAAATTTACACCTGTAGCTGACTAGTTACAGGAAGATAATTTGTCTATTGAGTTTTGCCTATTTTAATTCTAATAATGCTCTTTGGCAAACCTGGATGTCTGTCTTTTTTTGTGTTCTGTCTCCAAGAAGTAAAGCCCAAGATACGACTGGAAAGGTCATTCTCCCTTTTCTTTTCTCTTCTCCTCCACGGTGAGAAATGTTCCGACATAAACACACCCCTCTACCTGCTGTAGCTGGCCTGACCTTCACCCATTGAGGTCTGTTGGAGTTTCACACCAAAACTTTAACAAGAGCAGGAATCACTCAAAAGCACAGAACATTTTCATTTAAAGGGTGATTAAATCTATCTCAATTTCTCAGGACTGATCTATAAAGATTAACATCTTCCTTCATGTAGTTTCTACTGTTCAGTCATTTTACAAATTTTGCCACTGCCTTAAAAAAAAAGGGGGGGGGGGGGGGGGGAGAGAAAAAAAAATGGAAGGGGGGTAGAGGAGGACAAATTATACAATGCCAAACCTTGATTTTTAAGTAAGCAGGACTCAAAGTCTAACTGCCAGAGGCAAGAGCCTCACACATCATGCATGCTGCTTTCCAAGTAACCTCATGAAGTATTTTGTCACCAGGAAGCTGATGAACTGAGAGCGTCGGTGTCCTGTTGAAGGGAGTAATTTGTCCTATTACTGCTGAGCGGAGATGAAATTGAGGACACCAAGAACAACCACCCAAATCTTACACTACTTTTGATGAAACTTCTGCCTCCCTCCTTCTCCACTCATGAAAACCAGAAAGAAACAGTTAGATACCACCCCGCTAATGATGGTAAAGTCCTAGGAAGTAGCATACGCAGCAGTGGGCAGTTTTCTTTAAATAGTTGTTAGATTAAAAGGCAAAAATTATATCTAAATATGTCACCTCAAAGTTTACTGGAGAAAAGATACACTTTTACTTAGTAACGTAAGAAAGCAAGGAGGCAGAAGGTAACCAGCATTATTTAAAACATTCACATTGAGAAAAGATGATGTTTGGTGGACTTTTCCATTTGAACAATCATTGAAGAAAACATCCAACAATATTAATAATTAAGAATCCCTTGACAATCCCCCGGTCAGTGCAGAAGAGATGCACAGATCACAGGCACAAGTGTGGACATACTTCACATATCTGCAGTGCTGCTGCTTTAGAAGTGACAATGTTTTTTCTAGCAGTAGTATGGTCTCATCTAGCTTGAACGGAGCACAGGCAGAGGGGGTGCCATAAAGGAGTAGGAAGCTGCCCCAGGTGTGTTCAGAATCAGTAAAGAAGGTCCCATGGAGTCATCACTTAGCTGAGAACCACACAACAGCCCTCTCACAGTGTTTGCACTGTTGGCAACCATTGCAAACCAGTTATTTCCTTTGGTCTGTTAAAAGGGATAGGAAGATGGGTTTCCAAAGGACTCCCATCACCCCAGGATGGCACCACATCATTGCTTCAAAGGGAACGGCTCACGAACATGAAGAGACACTGTCTGACTTATCCTCCCACCACTGATCAAGCCCACAAGGTATGGCTAGAGGAATGAAAAGCGCTCCCCAGGTGCTTTCTGTTATAAACTGGTGAAGGGAGGAGAAAATTCTCTGAAATCTCAAACACCTCAATTCAAATGTGCTTGCAGAAGCATCTTTTTATCTATCAAATGCTTTTGGAGTCCAATTAAGCAAAGTACAGAAAGGGATGGAGTGGCCCTGAATAACCTTTGCACAAGATAATGCTTGTACACCAAGAGCGCAAAAAGCCATATAAGTTATTTAAACCTATATTTTTTTGTCCATTTGCGGTAACAGCTATCACTGCATGCTGTGTATCAATGGACTGACTTGTCAGTGGATGAAGCCTGCTATTAGCCAATGAGTAACATGGTTTCACACCCCTCAGACCTTAAGCAAGGCTTGCTTTCACTGTGAAATATGGACACATTGGCAACACATGCATTTTGGAACATTACTGGAACATCTGGTACACTTTGAAAGTATAGATTCTTTACATTTTACCACAGTGCCAAGCCCTGTAATGAATACTTAACATTAAGTGTAATTATTTTGTTTTATTGAGTCTGTCCCAAGCTCTAGATGTCTGTATACGATTTCTGTTTTAAGAACAATACATACAGATTCCAATAGGTATTGATGCACACTCAAGTTCCAAAGTGTTATCACTCCAGACAACCTTTCCAAAGCATCCACATCACAAACAGTGTCTCTGCTGGGGAGGACGGGGTTTTAAGCCTGGTGTACCCAAGTTCACCTGAATGACAGAGGGAATAACGAGCAAGCATTTTGGAATAAGGAAAACTTGAACACTAGGATGCCTTGAAATTAGTCTGAAATAAATGGAACATAAAAATAATAATGCTAAAAAAGAGCAAAATGTAATGCCTGGATATAATTCATTGCACTAATCACAAGACTGCATTTACTGACTCTAGGAGTACATGTCCTTCCATGGCAGCTACACTAAGTTTTACCACCAGTGAGCTCACAGGGAAACGTTCCTAAAGTCAGACCCTAGTGCAATGAGCTGGTATTGTTCATCCTTGAAACAATCCACCAAGCACGGGCGTACCCTTTATTCTGCATTACCTACTGTTGTTCAGGCCCTCACAACTGTTAATTTCCTTTTATTATGAAAGCAAATTATATCACCCTGAAGAGACTGTTGGTCTTCTGTGTTTGGCTGCTCCACTCAAGATATTGGATCGAAAGCTGCTTTGCACGCAGGGATGCAAAGGGTGAGCTCTCAGAGCCAGTGTGGCTGCATGGTCCTGCTGGGGAGCAGGACCCTGGGGGTGAAAAGACCCTGCTCCCGCTACACATCCTGCTGAGTTCTGCGCACCTGAAAACACAACCTGGCCCCAGGCACATCTGCTCACACCTACAAGCCATGAAAGCAGTGGTAGCATCACAGGGAAGGAGGACTATGACTCTTTCATCCAGTGAAACAGAAAACCCTCCAAGCTTCTCCTGAGTCTCTGGATGCTCCTGCCATGCTCTTTCCCCCATCTTCACCCGCCTCTTGCTGGCAGCAATTTGCATTCCTTGCCCATCTCACTGCTATGGGAGACGTTTCTTGGGCTATCACGAGCAAGTCACTTCAGCCGAGGTCTTAACACCCTTCTCTCCACTTAATATATTTAGGTACTTAGAGGTATGATGAGACAGTTGGATTTTCAGCTCCACACCTTTGACTAAACTCTGCAATCCAGCTAGGTATTTACCTGTAATTTCTGGCACAATCTTCTTTAAATATGTAAAAGTATGTTTGTGTAAAAATACTCCCATTCACCATTCTGTGTTTCATTTTTCCAACTGTGTGTTAAGAACAGTGTTGTCCCTCAACAGGGCATGTGCGAGGCATGTGGGTACAGCAGCAGGAAGGTCAACAAGAAGGTTGCCAGAAATCCTACCAGAGGACACAATGCAATAATCTTTTAGGCCAGAGGGCTGTGTATGTTTTTGTAATGACTGTATTTTTCTTCTACTGCTATGAAGTGTCTTAGATGGCAGTCTCTGGTATTTCTTACCATACTGTGTCTCACCAGGACATTTCCATCTTAGACAGTAAAGCACTTTGGAGTGAAACCTTATTTTTAAAAAAAACCAAAATACTTTAAATTCACCATCATATGTTTCTCCAAATAAGAAACCAACATGAGTGCTATGCACCTCACACAGGAGGGAGTCAGAAGGGCACTTTACCCATTTAATTGTTTACAGCATTAAAAAAAAAAATCACTTAATGTTAAGGATTTATGATTGTGTCCATCACAGTCAGTTTTAGCAGGTAGTGTTTTTCTTTGTTTGACCAAGAAGACCCGACTATTGTAACAAGGATTGACCCTGTCAGCACTGCTCAAGCCAGTTAAACGTGAGATGTTATCATTGGAAATAAATAGCTGGCCCTTTATTTTTATGGATGGTAGAAGCAGCTTGTTACCATGGCAATGTTGCATTTTTGTATTTCGAGGCTACAGTTGAAAGGGGCAAGCAACCTCTAAACTTTACCAGTGATGCTTGTGGGACAAAATAGAAGGCAAAAATATTAGCCTTTTTGTTGAAAATACATTTGCAGTTTGGGGGGAAAAGTGCTTAGGGTATCGGGCACATGGTTACGCTGTTGTGTAACCTTACCCCTACAAGCATACAGCTCATCTTGGTGTTGATTAGACAGAAATTTTAGTGCTGCTCACATCACCTGTCTTCATTATCCACAATGATAAGTGGACACGGGTGAGAAAATTAACATTTTAAATTTATTATTGTGAATTGATTAGGAGAGGTTTTCACATTTATTTAAAAACAGATATTTAAAAGCTTCCCTCTGGGAGAAAGGAAAACATTCCCTAGAGTGGGATTGCATTTTAAGATCTAACAAGCAGTACGTATACGTGCATGCAAGCAGATACTGAACATGCACATGAGAACTCGTCATCAGCTTCACAGTCATTTAAGCATCAGGTGAAGCACCTTACTTTAGGAAGGCTCATTTGCCCAATTACAAGAAAAGCCAGAATAAAATGAGGGAAGCATTGTCAAGCACACTAAGGTAGAATCTTCCTAGCCAGATGGCTGCTGTAAGTCAGTGCAATGGATTTGACCAAAAGCATCCCCACCAACATGCCACTTTCACTGTCTGCTAAATAAACAGAAATCAGGAAGTGGAAGGGTGGACGCCTACGGAACATTAACTCATAGCTCATTGTATGGCAAATGTGGAGTAATACTTGAACATTGTCTCATGAGCAATGCGTTTGAAACCGTTGTTCATGACTGAGCAGGCTCAGTTTGTCCAAAATGGAAAAAACACATTACTTTGATTTAGAGTTTTGTGTTTGAGTATGCGAGCTGGACACAGATGGAAGGAAGAAAGGAAGGAGAGAGAGAAGCGAGGGTGACACACGGAGGAGTTCTCTCACTATGGTCTAGTACTGAGCTTATACCACAAAGCCTTAGATGTCTTTTAAGGCTTTCTTTTTTTAAGTAAGTATTCCAAATTTATTACTACTTCAGCCACTTTCCTAGCTCTTACTAAATTTCTAGCTAGGATGACATCTTGTGGCATTGACTTCCATAGCTTAGCACACATTTTATGAAAGAAGCACTCCCATCCAACCTTCAGTTGCCACCTTCCAGTTTAACCAAAGATTCCTGTGTTGTCTTGCTCCCTTAAGGGGTGGTGGTGGCGGCAAAATCCTCAGGCAGCTTTTTTCTTTGGTTCCTCTCTTTACACTCTATCCAAAAGAAATAAAAACTTCCTGGTACAAAAAGTTAAGATTTTTCTCTTTTTAAAGAAAGCTGGACCAAGGCAAATAGGATGGCTTGAAATGTTGGCCATGAAAACCTCTTGCATAGTGAATTACCCATCTGTGGGCTTGGAACAGAAACAATGCAGACCTCATATTTGGACTGATGTTACCATTTAACACTCTTTCCAACAAACCATTCATAAAATTCATGGCTACAGCTGATCCCAGTTACTCTGTTTCTTTCTGCACGTTTGTCTTGGAAAGACTATTCCACATCTTTACAAGGCTGCGTGCAGAAGAGTAATGTTTGACCTACAGCAAGCTAAAGGGCCAATGCTCTTGTCTGCAACTATCATGAAGCAGTGGTCAAATAGTCAATTATACAATCACTGATGGTGTATTTGATGGTTTTCCATTTCTGTCCATCTCCAAAACATGTATCCTCAGAAAACAGACAGCTCTGTAGGTTCAGCATTTATTCCCATCCCTTTGGCAGGAAATGGGAGCCATGCCACTGATTTCCGTAAGAACAGAGATGGACCCAAATGCAGAACTGGATGAACCTAAGCTGCCACATTTCTGTGGACTCTAATTTCTAGCTATTCCCTCATTGTTACTAGCCCCCTTCTCCACCCCCTGCCCCCCTCATTTTTCTTCCTAGAGACATGATAACTGAGCTTTTGATAAAAGGATCTAATAATAGCAAGGCTGGTCTCATTGGGATTTTAAACAAGAGATTGTTTCTTTTTTGAGGGAAAACGTCCAGCTAATGGCTCTTTCTCTTCCCCACCAAATAAACAGAAGCTGATGCTTCTCTCTAATATGCTTCTATTCAAAATAGAGTAAGACAGGGAAAATGTAGGAGAAAGTTCCAATGGCTTCAGGAAAGAACAAGCCAGGTCTCAACTCAGTTTCTAGATGCATCTCAGCATGCCCATGACATGAGAAAATACCCTTATGGGTGCACAGGGCACTTTAGTACCTAGCAAACGACAGTCTTTCTGATGACTCTAGGCAGAGTATTTTAGCACAAAGACACATTATGTTTCTGTGCCCACGTCTATTGAATTTAGTTGCTGTTGGGAATGACGTTGATAGATCTCTACTGAAGAGAACAAGACCACCAGAAGCCACTTTTGATAATCCATAGCATTCATATAAAGTAGCAGCTGTACTCTCACTAAAGGGTATCTCTTGCCTCTGCACTGCTTTCACTGCCTTAGAAAACAGCTTATTTAAAAACATCACACTTTGGGCACCAATTAATCTGAAGCAAAAGAAGATGCCATTGAAATCAAGTTGGCAGAAAATTTAATTTCTCAACTTTCCTTGAAGCCTTAAATAAATGGGTTGTATGATGGACATGGGAGGATAAATGGGAGATGAGAAGAATGTGTTGGTAGCATTGTTTGATCCACTTTTGAAAAGACAGTTTTGCCACACATCTGCTGTAGAGAGACAGAGATAAAGGATGTTCTCATAAATAAAGTGCTGGAGGCTATTCCATTGTCCTCCTACACAGTACACCTGCTTTTCATCACATACCCCATCACATAGTTCTCATGGCTTAGCCTGTTTTGCATTTCCATATGTCTTCAGAATACTTTTCTACTACTTAAAAACAACCAAACAACAGCCATAACAAAGCCATCAAGAGTTTTGCTATTTGCCATGCTTTATACATGACCAAAAAAAAAAAAAAGGCTCAGACCCTTAGACCCTTTTTCCTCCACTCAGAGCACAGCAGATAAATTTTGTTTGCCTCTGTATCTGCAGAAGAGCATTTCCATGATGAAAATTCAGATGTCAGGGAGAATTCAGTACTTTATTAGGAAATGAGACATCTGTTATGGTAGGCTCTGGCAAGAAATGATGTTCTGTAATTGAAATGCCCAACCTCTAGCGGGTATCTACTCAATAAACATCCTCATTGTTGGTGAAATTGTTACAGACAGAAGCTTCTTAGCTAGTGAAGCCAGCAACAAGCCTTGCTTCTCTGCACAGAAAAAAAATCTGGCCTTCATACATATAGTTCATAGGATGAGAGCAATGAGGGAGACAAGCAAAGACAAATGTATGTATTCAGAGAGAACTGATGAACCTCATTCCCCTCCTGAAAACTGTTTTCAGATGTTCATTCCCAATGTAAGTATTGGCTGAGTGGCTAGATCAACATCTGGTTTGCAGTTATGCACAGCTGCTTGAGCTTTATAAAACCATCAATGTTTTGTTTTCTATCTATAGCATGTTTTGGCCGCAAATCTAGTCCTCAGCACTAATATTCTTTAATGTCTTAAAATCTAAAAAAAAAAAAAAGTTTTCCTTCAAAATATGGTCCACAACTTCTACGTTTGATATGTTATCAATGGGAAAGCTTTCTGTGGTCATTTTCTAGAGCTTGAATGAAGTAAAATAAATGTTATCTGACATCAGTAGCTTGGTTCTGATAAAAAAATCACCCGTGAAAGGAGGCAACAGCAGTGGAACAAGTTATTCTCTGTATATACTTCAAAAAAGGGAGACAAACCAAAAAGGGAAAGTCACTTTACATACAAATTCAGTTTTACCACCCTACTTAAAGATCCCAATAGCAGAATCAGATCATCACTGACACTTCAATATCCCTTTATTTATCTGTAATCTCTTTCCAAATAGTGTTCGCCTCGCACTGACAGACAAGAAGGGAAACTTGCTACTACATCCTGAGTATTTAAAGATCTGCCTGCCTTACAAGTGAAGAACTGCTTTTGGAGTACAAGCTATGAGATACAGATCTCAGATTAGAGAACCTGTTTGTTACTCTGATATAAAACTTGTTTCTCAGTGGTTTAATGCTCCTAATATCACCTTCTGCTCAGTTTAATGATCTTTTTATTCACTCAATTATTTATTTTTACTACTTAATTTGCACTTAATCACATATCATTTTAAGATTAGCAATATTACTATAATAAGAATGGTTTGAGTTTCTGTGGCACTGTTAACTCCAGAATGTTTTGAAAACCAAATGAACACTCTGAGTGACCCAGTTTTTGCTGATGAAGCAACTAAACCACAAAAGGGTGGAAAAGAAAGTGAAGAAAATCTGAGTTTCTTGGTGTGAGCGCTGCAATTACTACAGGATTATTCCCACTTCAGTTACACCGTCTTGTCCTGCAGCATCTATGAATGCATTTAATTACCTATCACATTCCTGTTGAGGGTAAGGGGCTGTGGCTTATAACGGAAGAAAAAAAAGCACAGAAATACTTTTAACTGAAGTTGTTTCACATGCAACTTCAGTAGCAGTTCACACCATTTTTTAGACGTTAGATTTTAATAGCCAGATATGTCCTTCTGATTTAACTTAAAAGGAAGATACACAGAGCAACAGTAATGCTTCCAACATGCTGGCTGCACAAAAGATGCTGTTAAGCAATTGCCCATCACTTAGGAAGCTGTGACAAGGTGAGTGCCCCTCCACAACCTAAAACAGCACTAAGAAGTTCTAGGTCTGAAACTCCTTCTACTTTGCAAAATCCCTGACAACCCATGGCAGAGATTCAAATTCAGGAAGAGAGAGAAGCAGCACGTTAATGGATGTTATCAGGTACTTTAAACCAGTGTATTTTAAAGCATGAGCAAGGGCATCGAACTGAGGGGGCACAAAGAACTTTAGAATGTCCAAACCAATTAGACCTTGACTTTGTCATCTTTAAGTTCTTCAAACATCACCTTCTGAATTACACTCAATGTAAGACCACACTGGACATACAGATTTTCAAAGCTGTCATTTCCCATGATTTGCAGGCAGTAATAAGGAATGTAAGTTACTCATGCTTTCACAAAGCCAGAGAAGAGCAAACTTCAAAATTCAGACCAACTACTTCCTGGCTTTTAGAAATTCTTCACTTAAGGATAAGCTTGGTCTTCTGGTTATTTGCCGTTAATAATCTTGGTTATAACCAGTTATCATTAGGAAATGAGACAAGACTTCTTTTAACTACATGGTATCTGCAAAGCACCATAACTTGTCATTTTATGAGACTACATACTTCTGCTTCTATTTGCTTTTAGGTGAAATAAGGCCTGCAAGGAACTTATAAATTGCTCCCATCCAACCTAGGCTTAAGGATTCTCCATCTTTTTATGCTTGTTTCCTATTGCTACCTGACCTCATCACAGCAATTCTCCCTGTGTGTTGGTCTCCACAGCTATGACTATTAGCATTTGGTTGGTTGCTGTCCCTGGGATGTAGGGCTTTTCCACCTATTTCCTTCTTTCAAGGTTTCCCAAGTTATCTACTAGACCTTTACTGGATTTGATTTCTGAGAAAACTAGGGTTTTGGCTAAAATTCTATAAGTATATTGCTTTTGTGGTGCTCCAATTGACCACCCTTAAAGAACATATAAGTGTATAGCTGGGTATACAGTAATTATTTTAATATATAGGCATACATAGGAAAGAACAGATATAAAGAGATGGTTAAAATAAGAGGTGTGCTTGGAGGTGAGAACTGTAGGATCTAGACAACATGAATATAAAATGTAAGCACAGGGATAATAGAGAAAAATATCAAGACCTACAGAGACGTCTTTGTAAATGTCAGTGCAGAATTTGACCTTTTGGTATCTATCATACATTCACCTGTCTTTGGGACTGGTATCTCCAATGTCATTTTGCATTGCCTTGCAAATCCTGTAGTGTCTGTTCAGAAATACTGCAGTGGGAGGATCCAAGAAATAAGGCAGACAACTTCAGAGACCATAGGGACAAAAGTCTCTTCTTAAAGTGTCCCAGAACCTTAAAATTGCTGTTCTTCTGTATCCAAGATACTCTGTAAGCATTAGTTGCAACTGTATTTCGTGCCTGTGAACACAGGGCTCCACATTTTTTGGGTGCAGGTGGAAAGGAATACAAACTTTGCAAACTGATTTTCTTCATCTGGGCACATTGTCTGAACCAATGCTTTTTGAGGGTGCACAAAGGCTGCTATCAGCTACTCAGAAAATATCCCCCTCCCCCTCACTTTCCCATTTTGATTTAATTTTTTTGAACCAGCAATACACCATGAGAGAAAATGAGGGACTGATGCTAATCTTGGGCCAAATATGGGCACTGAATCCTGCCACTGGCCTCCATCACTGTTCCCATTAAAACAGCAACCGACAGAAAACAGTGAGGTCTACCACAAAAAGGGATGCTACATGAGCCTTGCAGCTTGGTCTTTACTTTTCACCTGGTAACTGGAGAAAAGGGATGTGGGAAGAAGATTAAAGGTGGAGAGAACTTATTCTATTAACTAAAATGGGACCTACAGGACCTGGAGGTGACATAATGTTCTTATGATAGAGTACTGAAACACTGGTGTCACCAAAAAACAGCCAGATTTTACATGACACACTTCACACAGCAGATGTTATTCCAACAAGCACTCAGATGACATCATGTTCTCATTGAAAATTACTAGGCTTGTACCATCAAATAGAGGTTGAGGTTGCCATCCAAAGCACGCAGTTGGGACTATGTGTCAATCACTGCAACAGCAGCGCACATTACAGAGCGCTGAGGTTCTCCGCACAGCAACAGAGCCATAGTTCAGCTGTGTTTCTGGACTGAAAAGATGTCATCATCTCATTTTTTGGTTTTGCACTAGAGTTTTACAGGGGTATACCGGATTGTATAATAAAGCACTGACTGGTAGGTATTTCATAAAGCAGATTTTTTTTTAGTTATTAACAGTTTTTTAAAGAGACATATAATTCCTTCCCCCCCCGCCCCCCTTTTTAATAAAGAGGAAAGAAGAATATGACCTTCTGACACTGATGACTAGAATAGCACAAATGAAGACACTTTTGATTAACTCAGCTGCTAGCAGATCTTGTCTAAATGGGAGGGTAACATTTCCAGAGAAACCCAAATCCATTTCTCAGAGGTGTAAACACACGTTCTTTTTGTTTACTGTTCAAAGGAGTGGAGAAAGGTATAAAGGAGACAGAAGCTGCTAAAGATACGATCAACTGAAGCTAATCTTGCCTCTGATGTGCGAGTTGCTTAATCAGTGCTCTAAGTGCTTTGGTATTGATGCTGAAAGATGTACTACTCATGGAAACCAAGCATGTGCCGAACCAGTTCACTCAGCTGGGGCCTCCGAGCACATGCTTTCCCGAATCCCTCTGCAGAGAGCTAAGAGCACACTCAGATTTTAGCCCCTACTTACATGTTCTGCAAAATCAGGATTCTTAAGGCACTGACCAGATCTTGATTCCTATTCAGCCATGCATTTAGCTAGCTACTTAGCAAATAAGCCCCCAAAGCAAGCATTGTGGAATAAAGACAAAGCATGAGGCATGTGTGCAATGCATATGTGAGGCAGTAGAAATAAGGCTGTCATGCTAACCTGACTTAACAGGGTAGTTTCCCCAACTCTTGACAAATCACAACTTGGTTTAGAATAAAAACCTTCCTGTATCATACATTAATAGTACCAATACACCGATAATTTACTGATACATTATATGGAACTGGATACCTACTGCAAGAATACCATTTGTGGTATTATTTTAGCACACGTTTGTTATTTTGCAGATGTGTGTTCACAAAACAACTGGTAATTCATTCCAGTATAAATATTTGGAGGTGGGTTTTCTGTTTGTGGTGGTTTTTTGGTTTTTTTGGTTTTTTTTTTTTTAATTTCCCTTTGTCTAAACAAGATATTCCTCCTAGAAGTTGTTTATGTGGAAAGTGGAAATCTTTTCTCTTTTCAAGCAACCTGTAATTCAGATTAATATTTGCAATTTGAATGTTCCATTTAGTTAACAAACAATGAAAAGATGCCAAGAAAAGTTACTGATTTTAAATTACAGCATCCTGCTAGCAAAAACACTGCAATACCAAAAAACCCAATAATATTTGCATTTCCTTTCATTTTAACAAATCCCAGGCTTTTCATTTTGAAGATAGCCTTAAAAGAAAATGAATGCAAAGCTCCAATAAAATACCTATGTCCAAAGACCAGCAGACACTACAAATGCAGAGGGAGAGCGGCCGTGGACAGATAGCATCCTTTGGTTCATTCAATCTGCTCAACATCTGCAGCCCTTACTCCTTTCTGGTTTCCACTAACTTCTTTGCTAAGTTTAGTTTCATTGCTCACATTTCCCTTTCAATGAAGCCTGAATATTTTTTACCTGCACATCCCTTTCTCAGCAGGTGATTCCCACAAGCTGTGGCTCAAGACTCATGGCTGGCTGTGAATTGTCCCTCAGGATCACAATTATTGATTTATCTACTACTGAAAGGCTGAAAAAATTAACCTGGGGAAAAAAAAAAAAAAGATCTGAACACCACATTTTCAGGAATCTGGGGCTGTCTGAGGAAAGGGGGGAGGGAGATGATCAAACATGTCAGCTTATTTATTAGCAGTTAATAATTTTGATCAGCTCCAGTCACTGGTATGTTCTTAAGAGAACCATATTTTGACTGATAACTTCTCCTTTTTCCTGCAACAATCCATCTGCAATCAATAGACTACCTGACAGGAGATACTCCTGGGATGTGCTGGTCAATTCACACATGGAAAGACAGTTTTCTTTCTGAGCTAACTGAGGATAAATTCCAGCTGTCTGCATCCACCTGTGCACTCTTTAACAACTACTTTTCATTCAGAGCTGCTAGGCCTGGATATTTGGAGAGAGCTATTTATGACACACAGGCACAAATCCTTCACCCCTCAGAAAGACCCCACATGTGCTTGCTTGTATCATTTGGAGATAAGCAAACAATTCAGAGAAAATAAAGTGCGTTCAAATACATTTAGGTTATTTTCCTACTTGTAGAAACATGCAGGATGTGTTCAGTCTTTGAAATTATTCATGTTTAGAACAGAAATTTCCCTCACTCTCCACAGGGATGAAGCTGTTCAGTATCTGTTCACTCTGCATCCTCAATACCAACATTTGGATTAAAAACTGTTAGTGGTCACCTGTCACTTGATACCATTTCCATTACTTTATGGTAAAAAAATGATATGATAAAATTTGAAGTTACAAGTATTGCAGGCCAGATCCTTCTCTGCTTGTACAATTACCTTCCTCTAGGACTTTGGTAAGGGACCTCCTAGCCTCCTGTGTGGCATCTTTCCATCATGGGTTTGCACAGACTTGTCTGCGGGACTAAGGATATTTGATTAGATTTCTCTGTTAAGCAATAGCTGCTTTTTAAAAAAATAGCTATGTGAACTTTATTCTTGGTTCAGACCCCATTTCCTTTGTTCCTACATGCATGGACCATCTTTGGTTACCAATATCCAGAACATGTGGCTCTACATCCTCCCAAATGACACAGAAGTGGTTTTATAAGAAGAGTTTTCTGAGGTTATAAATAGAAACACAGATGAAGCCACAATAAGTCATTTTGGGAATTTAAGTCTGTGCTCTAGCCAAAACATGAATGGCTCAGGCAAACAGACATGGAAGAGATGATTGTTCCCCACGTGCAATGACCTTCCTACTTTTTAAATCAATTCAGTTTAGCCACTGTCACTCTTCTAGTCCACGCAAGCCAACACGCATAGCTATTTAGTTTGCGCTGACAACCTCCACTGTCGCACGCTTTATTCTACACCATTTTTGGACCTCCAAAAGAGAAGACAATGCTCAGGCTCTAGCTCCTGCCTGAGATTTCCTGCTGGTAATTTGTCAAGTAAAATGAGCAAATTCTTGCTTCCTGCTATCCAGCCTCAGGACGCCCTCCCTCCCCCAGACTCAGAGACATCCTCCAGCAGAGTGGGCATTTCAGAGTGTTTTGCACAAATCATTGCACCTGCTTTCCTGACTCCCTCCGATTTCTCCCCTCTGCCCCTCCCTTCCCTGCACTGCAAGGCAGAGAAAAGCATCTGCCTCTAGGATAGCACAGGACCTAACAGAAGCTCCATTCTTGTCTTTCTGGCAAGGAAATAGGGTTAGGTGCTTCAATAACACATCATGCATGGAGAGTGGGAGGGGGAAGGGATGAATGAAGCCAGCAATTTCTGTCAATATGTGCCATTTGGGTGCCTGTCTCATACTAATTTCAAGATAAAGTAAAAACAATTTATCACTAACACAATTTATTACCTATTTGCATTTCAGGATCTTAAAAATAGAGCAGGCAAATCATAATGCATGATGCCCCTAGTGATTTCTATTCCCTAATTACACTGATAACTTGCTTGATTAGTGCTATGCTTTGTACAACAGGATGAGCTGGAACAGAGAGAGTCTTTATTTACTTCAGAAGGGCTCTGGATATGATTAGCAGGAGTGCATAAATGTACATTAGTGCACATTAATGCAGCAACTAATCTAGACTGTGGACAGAAACAATATGTATTGTATTTTTCCACCCAGAATGTTTCTATTTGAAAATTCCTTCCACAACAAGTGCCTCTGAGGTACTTACTTTAATTTTCATGTTGCAATTTGTAATTACCTTAGATTGATATGTCTGTTTTTCTAAATAAATTGCTTTACTGGCAAAAATATGCCCTCTTTGTAAGCAGATTATATTTACTGCCACACAGCACACTTAACTTCTTTCTCATTGGGAAAGGAGAGTTTGAACTCCTTGCTGTGAGGGCTTTTTTGTTTTGTTTTTAAATACATCAAGGACATTTTCTGTCCAGAAACACAGCTGCCCTGTAAATGATGTGGATGGTTCTGACATCCACCTTCTTACTAAGGATATTTGCATTTTATGAACTTCCACTGGGATCTCTGCGTCAGTGAGAAGTAGCTTTTGTACACAAAAACTGGCACCCTGGGAAAGAGATGGTTTATATCTCTGTTTTCTAAAGATACCTTTGTTGTGGCCTTTGCTGTGACATACATGCTAATTACTCATCATGACATATATTTCCTATATAATATAGGAAATACAATAATTCTTATTTCCAATACAATGGCAAAGTCCTTAAGTACCAGGAAATGGAAAGGAAGTTCATCCCTTTTGTCCGTGGTGTCTCCAGGCCCCTCCACACCACTGCAGCTGAACAACAATCCAAAGGACACCTGCCACTGCTCTGCAGAAGAGGGACAAGTAACACCCTGCTAACAAATTCATGTTCCTAAGCCACAGAGAGCACGATCCTTTCAAGAGGGACAGGAACTATACATCACCTCAGGACCTAATTTGCAGAGATAAGCTGATTTCAGTAGCATGCTTCACGTCACATTTGAAAGAGCACACCCCCATGCCCACCCTCCCCCCCAAGTCTCTGAAAGAAATGCCCTCTTCCCCAAGTTCCTTTCACCACTATCCATTTTCAATAGAGGAGTCAATGGTTGTTTTAAAGTTATTTAATTCTTTAATGCAAGACCCTGAAAGTGTTTTCATGTTTGTTCTACTGTCCAGAAAGCTCTTGGCTATGCTATCATGACATTCAGTCATTGATTGTTAGCATTGTGATCATCTTCAATAGAGTTTTCTATGCAAAGATACAGGGATTGAACAATCTTCTGTTCAAAACCCCCAAAAGATGGCTTTAAAAAAAGAAATATAAATCCCAAGAAAATGACAAGATGTACTTGGTAGTTGCTGCCTATACAAACCAGATTGGTAAGTTTTCTCTTCCTTCCTTACCTCGGAAGCCATACGCTTACCTTCCTTACACTTACATGCAAGCATACACTTAGCAAAACCACTTGCATTCCTCCTAATTTGGCTTTAGTGAGACACATTGTACTCTCACTTCTCAGATACATTCTGCTTGTCTCTTGCTAATCAGGTTTCATTGCTGGCAGCAAAATGGATGATGCCCAGATTTCATGAGATTTGGAGCGTTGCAAATTCCTGTTCTGCTGGGTATCTGACCATGTCAATCTGCAGTCTTCCTGACACTTAGCTGAGTCATTTCACGAAGGTAAACGCCAATACCAAATCACTAGAAGTGGTTTACAAAGACCGTGCTTCTCGTGCATTGTGTATCACTATGCTAGAGCAATACAAAGAAATGATGGTCACAGTAGCTGAAAGAAAGGAGGACACAGCAGAATGGCATTGTCTTTAAAACAGCACAGCTGGTCATACTGGTGCTTTGGAGGCTGCAAAACACTTCAGATGAGCCTACAGCTCAGCATGCAAAGAGCAAGTTGGAAAAAGAAATACCTGGCACTTTGTTTAACTGTAACCAGACAAAAAAGTCTCACCCTCTGTCTTCAGAACTGGGTAGTTAGATTAGAGACTATGAAATTGCATAGCTTTTCTGATGGGATGCTACTCTGCAGTATCTATCATTTAGCTTTCAATTTCTTTCCAAGAGTTACGGGTCAATGGCTAGAGTCAAGTATAACCACTTCCTCATGCTTATGGTAATTACTAACTCCCACTTTATCACAGTGCCTTTTATCTGAAGTATCCCAAAGCATTTTACAAATTCAGCAACACATCTACGTTGGACCTGATTCAAAGCGCATTAGGGTCAATGAAGTTAATATACAATGTATTATATGCATGTAAACATTGGATAAATTGCTTGCAATTGCATAATTACAGTTGCGGGCATCCATACAGCCTTAACTCTGCCCTATAATGATGGAAACAATAAAAAAAGAACAATTGGATGAGTCTTCCAAAAACAAGCTGCACTTTTTTCAGCCAAGCCAAACTATGACCATATTAAAAAACTTAAATCATAGTCATAATTAATGTGTACTGTTGGCAAAGGACTGAGTTTAGGTTATGTGTGTGCCTTAGCTGAACGTTCCCATGCTTGAGATTTTTTACAGTTTAACTATCACTTTGAATTTCCCAGACTGAATGCAGTTTCTCTGATAAACTTAAAAAGAAGTTATAAGGGTAGAAGAGATGACAAACACTAGTTCTATTTTAACTCTGTATTTTTCTGTAACTAGTGATCAAAATGGGCCTATACACATCAGGATGCCATCTTGCCACTTTCCAGAGCACTGAAAAATGCATACTGCCCCAGGAAGTCCTTAAATTGGATACATACCAGGGAATTGATCATCCTCTGCTTTACACCTTTTTTAATGCTTTTTCCTTAAGTATCTTCAAGTGGCTGCTGTTAGAAATAATACACACGTTGGCTGGACATTTCACCCGACCTAGTGCAACAACAGTGCTTTTAATCAAACTTCTTAGAATATAGGCTTTGGGCTTTATACCAAGACTTTTTAAAGCGTTCAAGCTAGCAAATCTATGGACCCATTTCAGCCATCGTCCATGACTTCATATATCCTAACAAAAGCCTACACTGAAGAACTAACACTGATTTCTACCATAGAGCGGGGCTGATATTTTATTTTAAAGTTACAGTAAAAAGCAAATGTAATTTTGTCATCAAGACAGCTTGAAGTCCATCATTATGAACATTTATATGCTGTTCTGAATTTGTCTCCCCTTCTTTTACTGACGTTGGACTTTTACTGAGTAAATGACCTACTAAGTATTTTCCTGTGTAGGTTTCTGTTTTCCACAGCACTGGAAGGAAGAGGAGATTGAGAAGAACTAAAGAAAGAGCTAGGGGACAAATGAAGTTTAATAAACCAAACAAAGCATTCCCTTAATCTGCTATGGGAGACAAAGGGACAGCACTTTAGAACAGAGCAAGTGTCATGATCAGTGCAGGTATCATCGCCTGCACTCAATATCTGCTCCTAAAGTGCTTCCACTAGAACAACGCAATTCCCATCTTTCTTCCCAGTAATTTGCACAGAGGGTGTACCTCAACTCACATGGGAGGGATTACAGCAAAATTGCAGTGCTTCTGAGGTACGCTGGTTTGGCAGACTCGGACGCCAACGCAGTAGACTATTCAGCAGAGACACTCAGAACAGGTATAACACAATACAAGCAGATGTCATTTCCTCTACTGGAAAGAGCTCAGCTCTGGAAAAGCTTTCCTTCTGCCTTGGATCAGGCTCCCCAGGGACAGCACAGCTTTTCTGCCAACTGAAGCACAAACCGATGCTGTCGAGCCCAACGCACTTCTTGCGATAACTAGATTTGGAGCATCTACTCATTACACAGTGACAACAGCGTTCAGCAGTAGCAACCTTCAGCCATTCAGATTTCTGTTCTGAAGATATAGAACATTATATTGTTACAGAACAATGTATTATTTTTCAGACAAATGAAATGTTATGTCACAGTTCTTCAGCTTTGAACGGAAACTGCTTTCACAACAAAACCCTTTTCTGCGTCAAAGCAGAAAGCTTAGATGAAACCCTTCCAGTTCAGGTTTGCAAGAGTATCCCGCATGGCTTTAATAACTATGTGTTGTCCCATCACTTCCTAACATTTATAAACTAATAAGCTAGGCCAGCTTAACAAAGAGTATGAAAAAACTCCCATAACTTCAAGCACTACAGATATTCATAAAAACTGTGTGAAGGCCAGAGGAGAAATCTTTTCACCATGAAGACAGTTAAGCAGGGGAATGGGGACCCAGACAGGCTGTGCAGTCTCCACACTTGAAAGTTTTCAAGGTCTGACTGGTTAACGCCCTGAGCAGCCTTGCCTCACAACTAGCACTGCTTGGATGAGGTTGGAATAGAGGTCCCTTTGAACCTGAATTATCCCATGATCCTGTGAAAGTAATTGACTGACACAAACGCAAGACAAAGTAACTTCAAAGTTAGTATTGGATTATCAAAATATTTGATAACAAATACATTTGAGTTGGAAAAATTCCCCCTCTGCTTTTAAAGCACAAAAGGCCAAAGACCTGACTGATAAGGGCAGCAGTGATGATACAAGCTAGCATTTTACCACTGTATTACTGCGACTTAGACGTTCACAACATAATTAAAAATCTTTATAACGCACATATTAATGAACTACATAACAGCCTAAATAGTTCCTTTCTAAATTTCAAGACTTACAGTTGTACAGCCACTACCAGACATAGTTGACATCAGCAAACCAGATGTTACTTGAGTCCTGAAGGGATCAGGTTTGATATAATTCAATAACAAAGCACGTATAGTTAGAAAAACTTGTGAAAGTGCAGAGGGCACAAAGATTATTTTGGCAGTAAGATGAAAAAGTGAGTAGGTAAACTGGTGACAGTCCAGTGACCTGGTGAACTGGCAATAATCCAAGACTGTGTTTAATACAGCCATATGGAAAAAGACATTGGCTGTAACTATAAAATGAGAAAAATCTTGGGAAGTCAGAGAGTATTTAAGGATCAGAGTAAAGTTGTTCAAGAGTAGCTCTTAGCTAACATTAAGTTAGCAGAGCTAATGTCATCCTGAGTTGCATACCAAGGGAAATAAATTTCTAAATATTGCATCCCAGTTCAGGAACCCATATTTTTAGGAATATGGAAGTAACAGCAAGTCATAAAAATTAGTGGCAAAAAAAAGATATGACTGTGATATTTTAATTACATTGCCCAGTCTATTTAATTAATCCAGTGTAAATTTTAGAGTTAAAATTATAGCGGTTTTATGTTTGCTGTTCCCAAAAGCCACAAATAAAGAGCTCTTAAAGCACACCACAGAGCAAGGGCCTTCCAATCATGCAGACAAAGAAATAACAAGAGCCGGTGATTGGCTAAACAGCAGCTTCAATTCCTGGGAACCACATTACAACAAAAACCTCCAAATCCCTAGAACACTCCAAAACCAAACAAAAAACCCAGTGGACAGGTGACATGATGCTCATTCAAAAATAATTTTCTAAGAGGCAACTGGTGCAATTCTGAATGCAGATACCAAAGGTGTGTATGTTTAGGACTCACTACAGTGGTGCACCCACTACTGCATGAACCAGCAACTCTTATATTTAAAGTGATACATATATTACCAGTCTTCAACTGGCTGTCAGGTTCTTCCCTACCTTCCTTCTGCTAGCATCTGTTGTAATCTTTTTGAGAGCCTAACTAAAAAACTCAGAAGCTATAACATTGTCACCCTCACTTCAATGGGGCTGTGGACATACAGCACATAGGATATAAGTGTTAGGGGTAAGCATCTAATTCCCTTTGCCAAAGGCAGGAAAATTTGGATCGCCTTGAATACTTGGCATTGTGAGCGCGCACAAACCTGAAAGAGAATAATTAAGATGAACATTGGCCTGTTAGGTCTTTTTTAAATGGTGCTAGTCATGAAGGGAAAAAAAGAACCTTAGAAGAAAAAAGTGATTAGAAGCATTAAATCTGGTCATTTGGCTTAAATCCCATCCTGAGTCACAGTCTAGGAGGAAATACAGACACTTGATCTCTTTTCCCTCCTGTGTCCTTTCCTTTCCCAGTGAACTAAGTGTTATGATACCCTATGTCACCCTTCCTGTTGTGCCGCTTTTATGCGGACCTGCTTTTTCTACTCTAGTTATGTCATTATCCTCATTTTAGATCATACTAGCATACCTACCAGAAAAAAAATTCTATTTACCAATGGACTTGTCCTTTGAGTAGGCATTTTGAGTAGATGACTTTACATCTACCTTTGCTCTATTGTAGCTTAACATAGCTAAGAGCAACAAGGTGTAAAACAGCTTTAGAAAGTGACTGATCTCCAGAATATTTGCTCCATAACAGAAGCAACTTGGTGTCTTTTTTTGTCTGGTTGTTTTTCTGTTTTGTTTTGGTGGTTTTGTTGTTCAAAGGGAGCTGTTCTTTGTCAGTATGCTCATTACAAAGTTTTCAAAACAAAGCCTTGTTTAAATTAACAAAACTATTAGTTATATATACTGTATAAGTTTTATATCAGGGAGAGCAGTCAGTACAACACAATTTCTCTTCCTGTTCCAGTTTAGCCAAGATTAGAGTTGAAAAGATCTATTTGCTGAAACTCACCTTATTTAAATTTTTCAAAAAAAAAAAAGAACTTTCAGGGTGTTGCTAACAATCAAAACTCTGCGATGCATCCTTCCCTTTTCAGCAGCTCTATAGACAACAAAATTAAACATAGACCTAACTTCTTTGCTAAATGGCTACCAGAAATCTCCACAGAACTGCTGGGGCGGGGTGGGGGGGGAGACACGACACACGGACAGGACTCACACCAGCATGATTCTTTTAGTAATGAAGGAGAGAGAGAGCACCTCCTTGCTAACAGCTGGGTCAAAACAACCATCCACAAGGGCACTGCAAGAGGCTGAACAGGTTGTCCTATACCGTATACTTCTCTCACTTATACAGCAACTGAAAGCTCAATACTTACAACACAACCCGAATAACAAAACATTGCAGCAAAAAGCCCATCCTAGCCACCCTTTGACAGCTACTTATAAAGAGTAAAATTTTACTGGTGTTTGAGACAGGTGGTACCAGTCCATCTTTGTGGGCAGTGGTGTGACCTGGCTTTGCCCGTCCTGGCATGCCAGGGGAGGAAGATTCATCTTGCCATCTCCCAGGTATAATGAAGGCTGAGCAGTTCAGCAGGTGTTTTTGTTCACATTAAAGGCTTGCAAATGGTGCTGCTAATTGAATTACAAATTAACTCATTATCAGATACAGTAAGTAATTTCTTTAAATTAAGTGGAGATTAATTAGAATAGCTGGGCAGAATAACTGAAGCAAAATAGTCCCACCCCCCCCATCAACATCTAAACCTGTCAAATTACTCTAATCTGACAGAAATTGATTTAGGATTACCAGGTGCATCTGTCAAACTAGCACCAAGGTCTTCAAAACCTCAGTGATTCTCCTAATATTAAAACTTACATATTTGATATCTACAACACTTGAGAATATCCTTAAAAATAGGGAGTTATTTAGCTGTTTTTCTTGAAATAATGGATTCCATCATGCATTTAAGTGCTTATGAAGGGCACACTTGTTTGTTGTTTTAGCAGATTAGAAATCCCAATAGCTCCTATTATCCTTCAAAACTTTATTATTTATGAAATTGTTATGAGTAATATTCCCTGATAGCTAATAATTACACTGAGGTTTCCTCAGGTTATACAAATATATTCATGGTCACCAGTGACACTGGAGCAATCAAGGTTATCCCTCATATCATGTCACTGTGTCTATCTGTAGAACAGAACAAGACAATAAAAATGCTAAAAAACCCCCAAACAACAGCTTTTGGGAAAGAAGATTCAAAATACAGCAATTTTAAAAATCTGTTCCTAAAGAAGGAGAAAATGGTCAAGCATTATAAATCATTATTAGCAACTGTAACATTAAGGACAAAGACAATTTAGAAATAATCCATCAACTGATCAAGAATTTTCTTTCTCCTCCCATATGTGTAAGCAGTGCCACATGAAATCATCCAAAGGCTTACAAATAGCATTTTCACTGCTGAAAAATAATACACTGATGTTTTTTCATGTAAGTCACAATACAGTATATCATGATAAACTATATTTTAATTGGAGGCTATGAGAAGGAAATTAATTTCACCAACCACCTTCTGTGATAAGGAGAGATGCAGGTATTTGATGCCAGTATTGGTCTTGGAAACAACTCTAACATTCCCAAAGAAAACCGTGATTCAGAACACCATCTTTTTAATCCCAGAAAGGGGCTAGGTAGGGTGGACCTGAAACATGTTATAAGTGTGTAAAATATCAATTAACACCTCAAAATACCACCTCTCTAGCAACAATGTATAGCCCAAAGGACTGGGAGGGGCAAGAGGGTTATAAGAGGCAACCACCCTTCCAACAGGAAGGGCTTCATTTTCTGTTCAGTGACTGATACACAGCTGACAGCAAAATTTATGATGGACACCATCAAATAATTATTGGAAAAATTCCATTCGGAGACATCATGGATAGATACGTTTGTATGTGGATGCTTGAGATGGAAAGGTAACAGATCCAGATTTTGTCTATCAAAGCAGATTATGACAGAAGAAAAAGCAGTGGAAAAAAATTTCTATTTTAAACTGCCTGCTTGAAAAAATTCAGTTCATTTTACAAAGTTTTTTCTTTTCTTTCAGCGATAGTATGTAGATGTCTTGTTTGAGTTTAAAAAAACCTAGAAAGCACACCTATGCCAAGAACTGAATGAAAGCCAGTGAAAGGCTAAATATATCACTCTTCTTTAAAAGTTGAAGCTGGGAACAGTTAAAACAAACCAATGCTGGAAGATTGTCATTTTACACTAAGAAACAGCAGGAACACGGGTCAAATTCTTGGGGGGGAACCCGAAACCTACAAAAAACAACCAGGCCACCATAACTACCTTTGAAGAAATACTGAGAGGACTTACCCAGAAATGAGACAATCAGGTTAGATAGACTCTGTCAGAAGTACTAAATACAGAAGTAAAACACACCACCAAAAAAATTCCTAACCACAGAAGCCATAGAAGCAGACAGTTTGGGTCATTTGCTGAATATGAGCTGGCAGTGTGCTCAGGTGGCCAAGAAGGCCAACAGCATCCTGGCTTGTATCAGGAATAGTGTGGCCAGCAGGAGCAGGGAAGTGATTGTCCCCCTGTACTCGGCACCAGTGAGGCCGCACCTGGAATACTGCTTTCAGTTTTGGGCCCCTCACTACAAGAAGGACATTGAGGTGCTGGAGCATGTCCAAAGAAGGGCAATGAAGTTGGTGAAGGGTCTAGAGCCCAAATCTAATGAGGAGCAGCTGAGGGAACTGCAGTTGTTTAGCCTGTAGAAGAGGAAGCTCAGGGGAGACCTTATCACTCTCCACAACTACCTGAAAGGAGGTTGTAGTGAGGTGGGTGTTGGTCTCTTCTCTAAAGTAGTTAGAGATAGGATGAGAGGAAATGGCCTCAAGCTGCGCCAGGGGAGGTTTGGATTGGATATTAGGAGAAATTTCTTCACAGAAAGAGTGGTCAAGCATTGGAACAGACTGCCCAGGGAAGTGGTTGAGTCCCCATCCCTGGAGGTTTTGAAAAGATGTGTAGATGTGGTGCTTAGGGACATGGTTTAGTGGTGGACTTGGCAGTGTTAGGTTTACAGTTGGACTTGATGATCTTAATGGTCTTTTCCAAACTGAACGATTCTATGATTTTCTGCAAGCTACACCAACATAGTCTAACTGTGCTGAGCAAAGAAAAAAGGCTTTAGACAGTGATGTTGGTTTGTGTTAATAGTGACTAACGTCATAGTTCTATTGAATTATAAGGTTCAGTTTCCTAAGCTCAGGTTCTCAACAGACATGAAGTTCTAGACATTGTGCCCCCTACAAGAACTTTCACACACCACCACCACCACCCCTTCCCACCCCCCCCCCCTCCCCGCCCCCGTTACAAACCCAGAACTCCCCACGGGAGCTGAGCACCCAAGAAGGCTATTTTGAGAAATTACAGGAGAAGGAAGACAGTTTAGGATTTTGATATCCTCCAGTGTCTCATGCCAGATTATACAACCTTCATGGAATAATTCAAAAGACATACTCAGAGGCTGAAAACCATTTAAACCACATCTTAGATTTAACAATCATCACAGAAGAACAATTTTGACTGAAGAACTATTGTGATAAATGAAGAAAAGCTTGTTTCTTTCCTTTTTCTCTTAATGCAAATTAAAATGGTATGAAAACGTGACAACTGCCATGTGTATGTGGACAAGCAACATCTTGGCAAGTACTCTATGGCCTCCTTATCATTATGGTACTGGAGACATTTGAGGAAGGAAGACATTTGCCATTACTCTGACAAACCTGCTTGTTCCCATCCACATCTAAAATGTATGTGTGTTACAATGAAGAACAGGAGTAAGGAGAAAGTAGATATACCAGAGGCGATCGGCTGGAGCCCTCACTTCTGGAAAGAACGAAGAAGGGAGTTAGAAGAGAGTTAAAAACGCTAACTGTAAAGCAATTAAAATTCCCTATAAAACTATCAGTGGTACCACATTAGAAAGCAGACCATTTCCACAGCCACTAAAAGAGGTACCATAAATTAACCAAATGACACACTAAAAAGCTTAAACTTAAAATCTGCTAATCCCTTTAGACTCAGCCTCTAACAATTTTGCAAGAGGAACTGCAGCTCCTTTTGACAGAAACAGTAAATCATCCCCTCAAGCAGCATATCTTACTGCAAATAGGTATGTAAGAAACTAAATCTGTCCCTGTCGGTTCAGAACAGTGTTTTAGAGAGGCTTATGATTATATTTTAGAAGAACTTTTTCCTCATTTAAAAATTCCATCAGTTTTAAAGTTAAATCCAGAGATAAATTGGGCACTTACAGATATTAGAGGCTTTTTCAATAGATGTTCTGGACATTGTACTACCTTTCATGTTATTCTAGAGGCTAGTTAAGCTCATTGTTTGAAGCCCAAAAGCTTTTGGAAATTGATGTCTAGGGCTAAGCTTAAATCTTTAAACACTTTTCAAAAGGAAGATTCATTCTGAGAGCCAAACAGTCTTAGCAGTCAGCCTTTTCAACAGAACCTATTTGCAAAGATGGATCTAAAATAAATTACTTTATCTGGCTGTACCAATGAAAGCCATTTTCAGAAAAAAATTCTTAATACATCAGTCTGTTGTATCTACAGAAAGTAGCAGTTTCTAATTTGTCCTTCATACAGCTGCAAGTGAAGTGAAGATCTTAAATTCTTTTTCTTGGCGGGGGGGGGGGGGGGGGGGAGATGTAAAGAAGGGAAATGTAGATATAAAATACTGAACTCATTTATTTGGACAGTAGATGAAGCAACAGTGATACGTTTATTGATTTGCTGCTCTACTAATTAACATACTGTTTTCAGCCTTAGAGTTTTCGTCAAAAGATTGAACTGTTTAAGACAGTCTTTGGGAAGTCACTTCTCAGAGATGCCACCTTAAAACAAGGCAAAAGCACTATCATTTCTGGTTTTAATTGGTAATAAACAAGCCAATTCTACGAAGACTCTGATCCACGTGCTCTGACATGCAGAGTTGTGCACAACAATGTAAAAAGCAAACCAAAACAACATGTTGCATACTTTCTTCTAAGTAGCAAATATGTTGGAATAGGATACTAGCATGGAAAACAATCCACATTATAAACATGGAGATGTCAGATCTGCGTCCTTCATCAGACATCTCACTCCCCTTCTATGATGCACACCTGCACGACTAGCAAGTTAACAAACAATTGCTTAAGAACTATGAGAGGAAATAAAAGACAGGGTCCCAGAAATTAAGAACACATTTCCATTGAATTCTACCATGCTTAACAAGACAGTAGCTCATTCATTTTCTACTCACTTACAGCCACAACAAACGATTGCAGCTCAAACAGTAGGAAGGGAAAGATGATGTTCTCTATGTCCTACGGTCTTTCCATGTCTCCTGACATCAAGGAGACTGTGCTTATTAATATTAGCTTATTTTTTTATGACCTTTATACAAGTGGCATCTCACAAGGCAGGAAAGGAGCGATTATGGTCTGCATGAGCCCAAAGTCCAGTTTGTTTTCTTAACTCCTGACTTTTCTCAGCAATTACTTAGAAAATTCACTTTTATTCAGAATATCAGCACAGATCCCTGACCTTTGTTCCTTGCTACATGCAGATAATTAACCCCTGAAAACAGTACTTTCACACCATGAAAGGAAGAAAACAAGACCACTGTCTGGGAATTAATCTGCTCTCTGGACAGCAGAACACACAGTCTCAGTTAATAGTCACAAAAAAGGCTTCTGATAATATTGTCTCATTGGCAGTATTAAGTCACAATAGAGGTCTTGCCGTTAAAAATGCATCTACAGAGGCAGAGCCTGGGGCCTGTGCAAAACTTGGAGGATGAGGACAAAGGCAAAGAGTTTTTCTTCCCCTTCCCCTTCCCCCAAGTTTCAAAGGAATAAAGAGGCTACAAGGATAATAAACACAATGGGCCCTGAGGAACCTGCTGCCCATAAAGTGGTATGAAGCCCAAATACATACAGGGCTTTCCAAATTAGACACCTGCTTAAAACAAACAGAGCTTAAAACAGCTCTTAAACATACAGCCATGGGACCAGACCCTTAGCTCACAGACTGCTGGGTGCAGGGGAGGCCCCCCATGTGGAAAACTGTTCCTCCATTTTGTGTGTGTCTTTTTTGCCAGCATTTCTGGCAACTGATAGAGCTAGAATACTGGGACATAGACAGATACTTTTATACTTCAGTGGATAACCACCTGTTACTGCTGTTTGGATACAAACCTGAGTAACAAAACCGTTCACCCCAGGCTACGTAACAGTTTACTTCAGAAGATGCTACAGAAAATGCTTCAGAGCCACGTGTTAAGGTGCACTTTTTAAATTCCAGGTAAGCGTCTTCCACAGAAGAAGTGTGAAACTGCTATTCATACCCAACACAGTTCAAATGAACCGTGGAAGCTTTTCTCTCTGATGCATTTTAATCACATCCTCAGTATATTAACGTCAAAATGAAAACCTTTCCTTATGTGCCAAGAAGCTCATTTGTAATTAATTACTTCTCAGTGTTTTTATGCTGGTCTTTCTGCTTATGATTTTACAGTTCCAAGGAATAAAATACACCCTTTTTTAATTAAAAAAATATCCAAAGCCTTTTCATTGAAAGTAGCAATACGTTGATGTTGTGACAAGATGGACTATAATTGTGTTTAATAAAGCTGCAAGCTCAGGTAGAGCGAACATGTGACAATGTTATAAGAAGGAAATAAAGCAAAAAGGATGTGGCAGGGAAAAAAAGCACAGGGATGAAACAAAATAGCTGTTGCCACATGTTGAGATTCTACAGTAACCTCAAATACAACAACCACATGGGAATTCATCATCAAAATAATGAGTACTTTTGTCTTCCATTTAAGTGTAGCTACACTGTAATTAGAAAAATTCTTGCACGTTTTACCTAGAAAGAATTCAAGTAATCCCCTTGTCCCTCCTCCTGCTGGATTTAGTATATTTTCAAGGGAGTGAAGGGGAGAGGGAGATGCAACTACTTTTATAAACATCAAGGTTTCTTAAAAGATGAGCAGTGAAACTGGTGGGATTTTTTCTGTCCATTTCCCACAAGATTTTACTTTGCAGATAGCAGATGTCAAAGCAGCACCAAAAATCTCCAGGCACTTGAGCATTACAGAGGCTGGTCCAGCCTCTGAATACACTGGTTTAGGAAGAGGTGTCTGCTGTTGCAAGCAGCAGCTGTGGAGCAACATGCCTGAAGATCTCAGTGGCTGCAGAGGAGTGGTGTCCCAGTGCTAGCTCAGAAACAGAAGCTCTGCTCAGTCCACCAAAACTTTGGTAAACATGGGTTCAAGTTTGTACCCTGGGATAGACTTACTTTGACCCATCTCCCCTTTAGATCAACTTTAATCCATGAAGCAGGCAACTGTGTCCAAAAGGCCACTCACCAAAACCTTTGCAGATGCTTGGATGACCAATTGTCCTCCAGGGAGCAAATCTTCTGCCCCAGGTGCCTCAGACTTGTTTGCCTCAGTAACATACATCTCACACTAGAACCCACCAGAATTTTGGTACTTGGGTGTTCACCATGCCTATCTACACAATACTCACCAAACGGAAGCAGTTATACAGAACAGCTCTGGTCTGTGAAGCAGCTCTACACTCTAATTCCCTTCCTTTTGTTTGGGAATTAGGGAATGACTCCATGCTACAGCCTCCCAGAAGCAGTGAAAGATTTTGTCCTAAACTTTACCTGTAGAAGCTGGTAAGAACACAATCAGCTGTCTCATTCAAAAGAATTTATTTTCCTGGCTAGAAGCACACTTGCTTTTCAGGATATGACTATGTGAAGATGTCAACCTCTTGTTTGTCTGTCTAGCATACCTGTTCCTCAAGTGTAAACATACTGGTGACCACAATAAAAAGAAAAGTGATTTTCCCCCTTCATAAGTCCTGTTGGCTCTGTAAAACTAACATGACAGCAGGCAAGCCAGATTTGAGTTCCCTCTTATAATAAGGGGAACTGGTTGCTAAGCTGTATTTTGTCACACCTGCACAACCCCACTGAAAAGGCAGGTGTAAACAGAAGCTGTAATTTGCTCTGCTGTTGCTGATGCATGGGAAGGCAAAAAACCCAGCTTGAGCCAGAGCCCCATTTGAATGCACAAGGCTGCCAGGCAGAAAAACAAAAACATCTTTTTACTACCAAACTGAGCGTATTTGATCTGAAAAATCACTAAGGCACAATAAATATGGAACCCCACAAAGAAGATTTTTTACAGTCAATTTGCAGAGGAGACCTGCAATTTCTGTAATGAACATGCATTAAACCCTCAATAAAAAAAGTTAATTAATGAGAATTTTTTTTACTCAAAATAAGTATTCTGCTGCTGAAAAATACAGTATGTACAGTAAATATGGTTTAGCAGGTGTCGTGGTTTAGCCCCAGCCAGCAACTCAGCACCATGCAGCTCCTTGCTCACTCCCCCTACCCCGATGGGATGGGGGAGAGAATCAGAGGAGTAAGAGTGAGAAACACTCCTGGGTTGAGATAAGAACAGTTTAATAATTGAAATAAAGTAAAATAGTAATGATAACAATAACAATATAATAATGATAATAATAATGATATACAAAGCAAGTGATGCAAAACGCAATTGCTCACCACCTGCTGACCAATACCTAGACAGTTCCCGAGCAGCGACCGCTGTTCCCCAGCCAACCCCCCCCAGTTTATATGCTGAGCATGACGTCATATGATATGGAATAGCCCTTTGGTCAGTTTGGATCAACTATTCTGGCTGTGCCCCCTCCCAGTGTCTTGTGCACCTGGCAGAGCATGGGAAGCTGCAAAGTCCTTGACTAGCATAAGCAGTACTTAGCAACAACTAAAAACATCAGCGTGTTATCAACATTCTTCTCCTACTAAATCCAAACCACAGCACTATGCCTGCTACTAGGAAGAAAATTAACATTATCCCAGCCGAAACCAGGACAGCAGGAAAGGTTTGTTGCAGGGCTCTATTGGTACAGATAACAGAGTACAACTTAAAACAAATTCAGACACTCTATGTAGGGAAATAAAATATGAAAAAAAAAAAAAGTGTAGCACATAAAACACCACAAGATCATAAAAAAAAGCAGAACACAGATGTGTAGAAATGGCACAAAACCCAGAGGAAAAAGAAAGGTCAGATATTTGCTATTAAAATGGATAACTAAAGCATATTCTTTCCCCCATCTCACATCACAGCAAGTTTCAGTAGGAGTACCACACAACTTCTTCCATCAGTAATTTCGAAAAAAAAGTCTGTAAAGAACAGAAGGTTTCCTTTTTTGGTCACACAGATGAAGAGGGAGATTTTGAAACCACATTCAAACATTCCTGTATCGATAGTTTCCAAATTTTCTCTTTAACTCATCCAAGAAAGAAATAATGACAGTGCCCTGAAACAGGAGGCAGTAAATAAGGATATCAGAGAGATGACAAGAAAGATACTGAAGAAGGTTCAGAGAAAAACATATGTGTATGGTGTGACACAGACACAACCTGTATGGAAGGAAAGCGGCAGATTAAAAGAGTCTGTTAGTCACAAGCAGAGAAACATAAAAGGAGGAAGAAATCAAAGAAAAAGGTCTACTTGTATCATTAAGTGAGGAGAAATACAGAGTAAACCTCTAAAAATGAAAAAATCCTAACCTTTACAGTGGCTCATAGTTATAAGAAAGAAAGTGTAAGTTTTGCCAAAGCAAACAGAAAGCAAGCTAGTGGGGTACCGCAGACTCAATGCTTAAAGAAATGTTAGGTTCATGTTCTAAGGAGGAGACCTCAATACTTTCACTGTGAGCAGCCTACACTTCCTCACTAACCCCAGTGGAGCATAAAAAAGAATTGTTTTGTGGGTATTCAGCTTTGTTTTTCCCATGCCAAGGCAAGAAAAGGAAAGCAGGCCATGGCCCATCACTGAGGCTCCTGGTCACCAGCAGGAGCAGATAACTTCCTGGGGGCTGACTGAGAAAACCCTCACCCCTGGACAACCAGTGCTTGTGCTCTGCAGCACAAGTAACAGGATTCGTGAAAATATGGTCGCTTCAATGTTTATCAATATGTCATTGCCAATCTGTAAATAAAACTGACCAAGATCTGTAGCCTACTCAACAGCTAAAGATTAAGCTTCCCTTGGGTATGGTAACAGTGGGGTGGATCCACTAGGGTGGAGTGCAGGGCATGAGTCTGTTGAGAACAACATTCTGTTCCCAAAACTAAATTTCATTTTTCTATGATCACCAGAGGAAACAAGATGAGCCAACAGCCTGCAAACATCACAAACTAAGAGTATGGAAAGACATTTATTTTTATAGCACACAGAAAATGTGATATCCTCACCTGTAGCTAACAAGCCCCATTGACTAACACACCCAAGACAGACACCATACAAATGGCCAAACACCAACCTGCTACCTGAGACCACATGCTATGCTCAGAAGCTAACATCACAGAGGACCTTCAAGAGCAGCACTCCACTCTGACAGAACTCAGAGTAAACCCCTTTCCTTCAGAGCTCATTCTTTACACCAGAAACACCATCTTCACCAAAAACCTATCATACAGGCAGCACACAGATACTCACTTGCTCCTCTTCCCTTTGTCTAAATGTGTAATGCTGCAAACAAACAAGGGTGAGCAAGAGAAGCAGGACATCAGTTAAATCCAGGAGTGGAGACACACACTCCCACTAAACTGGAAATATTCATGTGACTTGTTTTGGCCATGTCATTTCATAAAGCACAAGGTTTCTTACTTGTCTGCAGGTGGAGAAGAAGGAGCTCTTGTCTGCTCTTATTCAGCATCTTTTTCTTGCATAGAGAAGAAACCAAGCCTGCTGGCTACTCCCTAAGACCTGCCTGCTACTAGGGTCCAGCCAGCCCCCCTGTGGCTAATTTATAGCCCCCACCATGGCACAAAGCCTATGGGGAGGGGGAAGGTTGCATGGGTAACTCAGCTCTGAAAGGAAACTTTGCAGGCAGAAAATTTAGTGCTCATTTTAAGGTGGAAGGGGAAAAAGATTCTTTCTAATTTAGCTGTTTTCTTTTCCTTCCCCTCACTCTTGTTCCTTTCTTTATGGTTCCACCCTTCCAACTTTCTTCATCTCTTAGCCTGCCTTTCATTTTACGTCAAGCATTTATATAGCTTCAATTTCCTGAAAAGGAAAACCTAAAGGCATATTTTAGACCTAAGTGAAAAATGCACGGTTTATTCTGATAATTTAAAACCCCTATCCAAGAGCTGTCGGTGTTTTACCAGGGAGTATTTTTGCAATTGTCTTTCACTGAAATGAGTATTTGCTTATGAGCTAGCAGGAAAATCTTCTCGTCAGTGTGCTCCCATGTCACAAATCACAGCAGCTCCTGCTGCAGCAGAGCAGTAGTCTGACTCGGCCCACATCATTAGCCTTGCTCAGCAACAGGCATTATTAGGTGCTTTGGGGAACAAGCCTGGGAATAAGCACTTACAAAATTGCCTTTCCCTATTTAGAGGTTGCAATCCTTACCTGTAAGAAGAGCATGCTCCATGGTGTTGGTTTCTCACAAAAGTATTTTAGGATGTTTGTGGGAGCCTTTGAATGCTAAGGCTTCTTCAGATATGTGTTTATTTGAGTTTTTAGATATGTTTAGGTTCTAAAAGAAATGTCCCTACAAACAATATATTTCTTATGCAGATGTTCACAGAAAGTTGTAAGTAAAGTAAATTTGAATTAAAAAAATTCTTGTGTTTTGGTATTTCTGCATGTTGTTGCTTTGTAAATGCAGGCTGTTTGACTCCTCTGCAGAGAGGCAGCCCACAGCTGATGCATCACTGAAGTCTTCTGGCTTCACTGAAGTAACAGAAAAATCTTAGGCTGACTTTCAAACAGGTGAGCTCAGTCCACAGACTGGGTGCGCCTGAAGCCTTCCCACTGGAATCCTCCCCTCTCACACATGCCTGATCTCAAGGGTGGGTGTAATTAATTCTCATGTCCTCTCACACATCTTCCCTCTCATTACCAAGATTGTGATTATACTGGATAGCGTCGTCTAGTCTATTAAAATGCATATTACATGACAAAAAGACCTTCAGCATCCAGAACTGTCAGTCAGCACATTTCAGCTCCCGCTGACACTAGTGGGAGTCTCCCACGTGTAGGGAGCTGAATATCTGAGCACAGATCTGTGGTGTGGATATGAGGACAATATTGCTTTTAGTCACTGCTAGCCCACAAGCAAGTAGAGAAAGATTTTTCTTCAGTCTGTTCTTTGGTACCCTGAAGACAAAGCGTCTTTACTCTCTCTTCAAGAAACTCACCACGTGCTGCACTGGAGAAAAAAAGTCAGGAATAATTAAAGATGACATCTGTTGTCCAAACTTCTGACAGAAGGATCTTTGATAAATAATTCCTCTTAAAAATCTTGAGAGGTATGAATGAGATGGTAAACGAGGTGCTCCTCTTCAGCACGCAGGCCTTCCTGGGTGACCTCCTACGGCCCAAGCAGCTTATAATATCCTGGAGGGGGCACAAAGAGAAAATAGTTTTAACAAATTTGTCAATGAAGCTGTCAAGTACAGGTGTATGCCACAATTAGGTACCTGCATACTTCACAGCAGACACTATTATGCAATTCAAGAAGTATCAGATAGCTTCCCATAATGAATTCAGAGAAGAAAAGGGAAAATATCAGACTCAACTCACCAACCACAACTGAAAAGCAATGTAACACATTAATAACAGTTTGCACAGTGTGTGTCCTTCATGCAGGATTGCAGCGACAAATATCCATGCAGTTACAAACTACATGACATTATACTGTCTAAACCTCAGGGAGCATCCTGCCAATTTTCTGTCTATCATTTATTTTTAGATCTGGTGGTACACACACTTTGAGTGCTCTTAGCAGAAGGTCACATCCAGTGAAGTTTCAGCACCAAACCATTTTCCATCTTTCGTTTTGAACAGTTTGATTTTAAGTATTTTGTTATACTTCTTTTCAGGGGACTTGTCCGTAAGAGTCAGGAGGTCAGGGAGCTGAGTCTTCAAGCAATGAAATTCTTTTACTTTCTCCAGCATTTACTCTTATACACATCAACTGAAACATTTGCAGTAAAAATTTTGCTCTTTTTCACCTTACATTATTCTTCCTAGATCTCTCCTGATCCCTATACTGGGGAAGCCTATGACAAACAACTGTATGAAGAAACACTTTATCCCTTCTCACAGTTAACAAGTAACAATGAACCTTCTCCATAAAGGAAAATCATATAACTAAAATTTTAACAGAACCAACCTTTGTAAATCAGGGCTCTTAACTGAAGGGCAGTTTGGGATAAGAAGATACGGATCAAATATGTGCATATAAAATACATGAAGATTATATACATATATTTACTGCTTTGGACTAGATTAGCTGATATGAAAATTCTTTATATGAGAGGATTGAAAAGGTACATTTCTTTGCTGCAGGTACTTGAGCTGATCTCAAGTAAAAAAAAGAGGTATTGTTATGTGATAGGCAATGCATTAACGTGGAAGTGAAAAGCGCTCTGTGCTGAGTCGGAGCTCCCACATGGTTTGATTTGACAAATTCAAAACGGTAGTAGGATGGTTCATCAGGAAAGGTGAGAAAGATATGCAGAAAGACATTTGAGTATGGCCTGCAGCTAGGTACTCCTTGCTCATACTTTGAGACCCTGAAAAATAGTTTTCACAGTTCTGGTTTTTTCCATTTGTGTGTTATATGGGTCAATTACATTAAACTTTGGACGTTTTCCCACCTACTTGCCAACCACCATTTACTTAACATAAATATTGATTTTTTTTTGTCTCGGTTAATCAGAGATCATCTGACAGACTCTTACAATGTCTAGACAACTCTGCCAAAAGAAAGCTCCACACAGATCCTATTAGATTGTTGTTACTTTACTGAGGGGGAAATATTTTTATAACTGATTTTGGTTTCCTTACACTTCTGACAGAAGAAAAGTTATGAGTTGAATCATGCTTACCTGAATCCACCCTACAGAAGGAGAAACAAGGGTGCCTAAGATTACTCACAACCAGATTTAATTAGGACCCATTTTGGATGACCAAACTGTCTTAAAAGAAGGGAGAGGAAAAAAGAAAATCCTACTCAGTTCCACACAGAAGATGTTATGTACATGTGTATGTGTCAAAGTAAAATTTCTAAGGACTGTTTTTGACTTGGAAATAGGTGGTGCTTAACAGAAACTCTACAGTTTATTAAAAAAAAAACTATGTAGAGACATTCACAGACATTTTCTTGTCTTGTGTTTGTACTCTTGTGGTATTTAGGCAGAGAAAACAAGCACAACGTTTGTGCTATGAAAGTATTTAATACTTTACACATTGCTAAGGGTGCACAAAGTTTTATAAGTTATTTTGTAAGAGCCTCCAGCACAGCCACTCTTGCCTGCCCTCAGTAACGTCCCATGAATCCTGTTTAAATGAGTGTTAAGCCTGGAAACTCCTGAGGTGCACCTGGACAGCAACTCTTTTGCTGCTTTAATCTTTTGATTGCATGTAGTGCACCTTATCCTTAAAAGTCTAAACACAATTGTGCATTTTGATAGAAGACCACAATCCAGTTTCAATTTGCTTTTATTTATTGGCTGACCTGGCCCATCACTAAGGTTGCATTATACCAAGATGAGAACCTACTGTGCCCCCTGCTAAATAGCTAGGTGATTACACACAGTCAATGATCAAAATTAATGTCAAGGAAAAGTTCAAGGCTATTAACAAAGAGGACAGAAATAAGAAGCCTTTCATTGAACACCTTCTAATATTTTGATTTTTTTTTTTAATGAGATCAGCTAACCAAACTTATCAGGGCAACACAAAACTCTTACTGGGTACCATTTAAATTGCGTCATTTTGCTGACACTTGTCCTTTGAAGAAAGAATGGCTAAATTTGGTTACACGAAGTACAAGCAGGCTCAGATTTTTGTTTATAAGTCAATCCACTGAAGACCTGAGAAAAGAATTTAAAAACCTTTTAAAGACTGACATGTCACAGCTACTCTTCCACAAAAATAACTTCTGGAATTTGTGTTCTCCCAACACTATATTGTGTCTGTGATTCGGACAGGAAGAAGTCTAATTTAAATCGACATCCACATCTAGAAATACTAATTTTGAAAAGAAGAAGGAAATGTATTTTCTCAAAATAAATTAAATGAGAAAAGGTCCACTTCTCTTATGACCATGATGAGACTGCTTTTATGCCGTTTTATATAGTTTTCATGTTTACTGAAAGAGGGTATTCTAAATTAAAATACAATTATTTTACCAAGAAACATACCCTTCTGCCCTTACAAGAATGTCCCATCAGCTGAACAGCTGAATGTTGTGGACATTATTGAGCAAATAATTGCTTCCTCCAGAGAATGTCATATTATGTCTCCTATACAATGCAATACAATTTATTTTATAATGCATTTTCACAGAAATACCTCGCTATTCGCAGAAGTTATGTAATACCAAAGCACTCTATTGTGGAGTGCTTCAATGAAAGGGCAGTGGTATAAATGCAGACAGATGAAAAAGTGAGCTAAAAAAGTTGGCATGTTAGTATTGAGGGTACGGGTCTCAAGCCGGGAGTTGGCAATGAACAGAAACTTTCCTACTGCTGACAACACAAGAAATCTAATCTTTCCTAATGCATCATTAAAGCGGATGTGAGGCAGAGAAGTGTGGAGGCCAGTGGGGTGAGATGGGGAACTACAGCAAACAGCAGAGAGGAGAGAACCACAGGACAAATTTTAAACAGAAGAGGAGCCAATGCTGGATGGATAGAAGGCTGTAATTAGGAGACTAAGAATGATGCAGGGAGAAAGCAGAGTGCTGTGTAGGATGTGAAAAGTCCTGAAGACAAGAAGACTGTTTTATAACTAGAAGAATTCAGACTACAAATAAACGGACCATGGTTATTTGACCTGGTGTGTAGTAGTATTATTGAAAACTTGATAGACAAAATGCCCTGTTAGAAAATGAAAGTTTGTAGGAGCCTTCTTTGCTGGCTGGTGAGTCCTCATTGAACCCACAGACATTGGGAGCACAGAAAGTTACAAAAATATTAATTCCACTAAGCACCTGCAATGGTAACCTCAAAGATGCTTCTGGTTCCTGGACAAAACTGGTTTGGGGCTTAGGGTGAATGTCTTTATGTCTTTTTTTTTTTTTTTTCCCCTTGACCTTTTTTTATCTGAACAGAAACTAAAGCAATATTTCCTGAAAAACTGAAGCTCTGACTTTTGCCCATCTCCAGAGACAGTGTTGAGGCTCAAGAATCAATTGCAGGAACTAAGGCGTGGAATAATGTATCAACAACTCGGAGGAGCAGGATGTGTTGCTTTACAGCTGATCTTGAACGATGGGACACCCATTGATTCTCCAAAATTGTTCTAAAGACAAATGAACTGTAATAGTACATCATGCCATGATTGCAAGTTGATGCCATTTCCTGAAGTGATGTGATGACACTGTGGTAGGACCATTAACCCATCTGTCACTTTCTGCATTTGTCTCAATCAAACTGACAAAAGGATTGTGTAAATGTGACTTTGGGCAATGCAAACCCAGTGTTATGGACCTGACACATAAAAGAGCAGTTGGTATTGAAAAGAGGGACTGACATGACATAGACATATGTTTGAAAGTAGGACCCTTGCTAGAGAGCATTTAAATAAAAGATTTGTCATTCCTCTCCAGCAATTTGAGATTATTGTTAAGACACCCCAAAGATCAGTGTAATTTTTTGACAATTGGCCTACACATATTATACAGAGCATCATCAAGCATCAGAAAAAAAAAATTCCTCTAAGGTCTCATCTTCCTAAAATAGAGACATCCAGTTTTCAGTAGGCACATCTGAAAATACTGCCACTGCACTGACAGTTTTAGAAACTGTTCAGGACTGTTAGGAACAATGTTTTGATAATACTGTTGCCTACATCTCAGCCAAAACTTCCATTTCCATTAACTGAAATTCTGGTGGATTGAGGACTGTAAGGCTTGGTTGAACACAGCTATATAGATCAGAACCATCCTTCCCTTTCTTATTGATTCAAAAAGATAAAAGTATGATTTACATGTGTCTTGTCCCTTTTCTTTAAGATATGATATGTCTTTACCATATAACTGAATCTCCAAAGATGCAATAACTGCTACTGTAACTTTATCTTCTTCTTTCCGTACCTAAAGAAAGATATAAATATCCAATTCCTGTGCACAGATTACTGTAGCCCAAGGAAATAATAAATAAATATCTCCCTGCAAAGTTTTTTCCTTCTTTCTTTCCTTTTTATTCCTAATTCATTGAAGTACACATGGAACACAAGTTTCTGCTGCCTTTTAATAGACTTTGGTCTGCTGAAGTGTCATCCATCTTGCAATGTAAATAATGAGTAATTACAGATCAGCTTCTAGAAGTGAAAAAAAAAAAAAATAGAGAACATTTTCTGGAGCCCAGGAAAAAATCTGCAAAATGCCTACTAGGACATCGATATTTAGAACTAATATGGAGAAGTAAATAGCAATGAGAACTAGTATTCAGAAAAGCTGAAGACCGGTGACAGACTTAAGACAGAGAAAAAAAAAAATCATATTGCAATGTCTTCCGTAAGCATTGCTCTGCTTGGCAAATGTTGTTTCACTGATAAAAGGACAAAAACTGTTAAATTCTAGAACGTTTCAGGATAAGCAGATGAAAAAGCCAGCAGCTCTTTCAGAAATAGTAACTAGAGGCTAGAAATGGAAACTAAAAGTCACAGGGTCCACAAAGATACTAGTTTGGTGACACATTTTCCTCCCAGCCTCTATCTAATGTCCCTCAGTGTCCCCCAGCTACCTCCCTCCCTGAGAAAACCCCACTATCCATCTTTTTATTCCAAACACTGAGTCTCTGTTGATTTTGTTGCCTGAGTAACATTTCAGCAGGATCGGTTCCATGATCCGGATGACAATGAGTACACCCCGAACCCCAGCGCTAGCATGAAAAAGAGAGCAGCAGCTCAAGCCATCACTGACACCGCACTCAGCTCTGCCAGCTTATTTATTCCCAGACCCAGACAGCTGCCTTGTCACAGCTGAAGGAGCAGGACAAGGAGGGGACAAGCCGGTGAAGCAGGAGCAAGTGGAAGGACATGGGCAGAAGGAATCTCCAGCTAGCACTGCCACCAAACAGCGCACCTCGACCGGGGCCTTTGGTGTTACTGCTCTCTGAAGTGCAACCAGAGCAGAAAGAACAAATTGAGGAGGGCTTGTGAAAGCTTGCCTGCTTTTCGTACTATATCAGTTGTCTAAAAAAAAGTTATTACCTCCCTCTAAAACCCTGTCTAACAAATAATACGTTCCATCTGCCAAGTTATCTTTTTTTCTCTTTTTTAAAATGCCTCAATCATCCAGGGATAAAGGAACGACAACTGTATTTATTTTATTTCCCTAAGTGTAATTTCTCTCCACAGCAGATGTGACAATTTACTGCCAAAGTAAGTTCATCACACAATTAGCGGTGTGAAAGGAAAGCCTATTGTGTACCAAAATGGTTTTTCTCGCCATTAGCAGTTAATAATTACCGACACAGGCTTCAGGGCGAGCTGAGCCCTCCCTGCCCAGGCCCGGGCTCTGCATCCCCACTTCTCCCCAGCACGGACAGTGCTGTTCTGCAACCACGGGGGATGGGGGAAGGAGAAGATGCTTCCTAATGAATCCTGATAAAGCCATTGCTATTTCGCCCAGACCCACGGAGCCCCATCTTCTCAGGTGGCGTGCATGGCTGTGTCTGGATTGGCATCAGGCCCCTAAAGTCACTTGACCCATCTGATACAGGTTGATTCCTTTTCCACTGGTAGTATTTTGGACAAGCTATTGCTTTATGGTTAGAGTAATGACTTTCCTATAAACTTTTATTGCATTTTCTAATACCATTTCATAAATACTACTAGCACAATCCTAAGTAAGTTCAACATTTTATGTAAAACCTCGTAAAGTAATAATAAAGATTATCAAAACTGGACCTTTAAACTACACAACACATTTTCATGCAAATCACATTCTAGTAACTGACCCTGCCTTGCTTTTTTGGTGCTATCAGCATTTCCTATGACAGGTACACTGGGTCCCCTGTGAACACCTGTCTCTGCTACCATTGCTAACTTTTTTGCCTAGTAGGCTTTAAAAACAAAATCTATTTTGGGGCTATTTTTTTGGAATGGGGGTGAGGGTTAGTTTTTCACTGAGAAATCACAGAGATTGTTGTTTTCTGGTAAAACTACAACAAAGAACTAAAATAAACCCAACAGAACTCCCAACAGAGTCAATACATCAGAAATTTATGAAGAGCCAACTAAGAGCGTAAAGTTAATGAGCATATATTGAAGCCTGTTAAACCACCATGTACATGCTTCTCATCTGGGAGTAAGGCAACCTTCAAACTACATTAACCTAAGAGTACTTTACCCCAAACAAGGGCATGCACATTGTAGTTTAAAGGCTTTTATTTATGCCCATTAACTTTCCTTCAGCTGTTTGCATTCGCCTGCTCCTCTCTAGGCCAACCCTGAAGTTGCTGTCTGTCTCTCCGCTGCTCTGTACCAACTTCCACCCAAAGCAGCAAGCTTGTTCTTCCAACCAGAGGGCCGCAGTTATCCCTAAGCCCTAATCACCAATTCTCTCTGCCCATTGATCACTGCTTGCAATAGGGGATGGGGCAGTCACTCTGAGGTGTCTGCCACAACGAGGTCCCTATTCTGTATTCTGCTGTGGAATGGGCTCTCTCTTTCCATTCACTGTAGTGAGAAATAAGACACATGGCTTTGATATCTAATTCAGATGTGTAAAGTAGGCGTACAAATAACATGTCATATCTCTCGGGACATACTGGGGAACCGAAAGAAAAAGAAAGCAATAATGTATTGTTCAGTGAGATGGGTTGAGTGCCCTGGTTTATATTCCAGGATAGTTGATAAGAACTCTATATTAGCCAGTTTAGAAATGAGTAATACTTATTCAAGCAGCATTACTGACATAATGGGAAGCTGTTTCTCTAGTTAGATCAGGAAATGGAAAGTAGTTTTTTAATGCTTGAAAATATATGGGCAGTATAAACCAGATGCTGGATACAAAGCAATCTGAATTCACAACAAGCAGCTTGTCACAACCATGTAACTGGCAAACCTCCAGGCATCTTTTACTCGTATTAGTGTCAGATGCGTCATTCCTCAGACCAGGTTTGGCTACATCGTGGTTATCTATGAACTTCTTTGCTGGCTCTCCTGCTGCCTTCCCACACCACTTTGCTCTGCTGGTGCCTCTGCTCCTCGCTGGGCTCTCAGCCTAGGTGACTACGTGTCACCTTCCCTTGGAAGTGTTGTTGCAGAGCTCAATCCTGCCCCTTTTCACTTACACCTTCCATGAACCAGCACACCTGCCAAGCACATCTGGCATATTTATCTAGCTGTTATACCTCCACCTGAACTCTGCTGAGACCTTGGACTGTGTTACCAGCCAGGGAGGGGCAGCATGTAAGCAATGTGGTCCAAATTATGCACGCACGCTTATGCACATCCCAGGCCTAAATCCTCACTGCTAGCAAGCCTTCCCTTTGAGAACATTTCATGGCCTGCCAAGAGAGATTGCAGAGAACGTTCGTAAGAATTGCTGTATTTGCTGTCATAATAATGGGATTGTGTGATATCACAGGTGACTGATGATTTTCCTTTGATCCAGACAACTGTTGTGCTGAGTGGAGACTAGAAAAAAGCCTCCCAAATTCTGTCCCCCTTTCTTTCAACTCCCAGTCATCTTCTGTGTGCTCAGAAAGCAGACTGCAGCTGGTGAGAAGGGAACAGTTAATCCCCTCACTTTGTAGTGGTTCAGACCAAATCCACTCTTTTGCCCCATATCACTTCCCGTAAGAAGTTGCACCCACAACATAGCTGTCTTCACCAGCTGTCTCTCTGGCCCCTGTGCTTTGCCTGCCAAGCTGGTAATATGCTGTGTTCACAGAAAAGGCTGGAAGACATGGAGCAGGACTGAGGAATAACATTTCATCAAGAAGATTCATTCATTGTAGGCTATTTAGGATTTAAAATTGGCACCAGCTATTCCTCAAAAGATAGATCGCAGAGCTGCAGAAAACAGGGTGAAAAGAAATTTGAGAGGTCATCTAATCTACCCCATCTCAAAACGGCCATCTGTGGCACATTTGTCTGACCTGTTCTCAAAAGCCTTCAAAGACGAAGTGCCCATGATCTATCTCTCGGGGGGGTGGGGGTTAGAGCGACAGTCCCTGGGATGTGAAAACAGGCGTCTCTAGCTCCTTTCAGCAGGCAGCTGGCTAGCAGCACAGTTGCAGTGCACAGCTCCCACCTGTGTTTCCACATGCTGGGAAGCACTATCTGACGGTATGGGAAAGTTGGCTGCTACATTTCTCAACACCGGGTTGCATGAAGCAGTTACAGCAAAGAATCCCCCTTCAGAGCAAATCCTCTCACACACGCAAGCCCTCAGAAGATTTTTTTTTTCCTGGCTCACAAGAGAGTCACTGCCGAGCCTGGAGCATATTGCATCATGTGGGAGGATTTCACCCCATTCTAAGCTTCCTCATAATTTCTATATCAATTTCAATGCATCAAATTAGGCATTTCTAGCAAAGCCAGATGAAAGAAAAAGTGCTAATTTTTACTTTTCAGAACAGGGAGTTACTGGCCAAAAGTTATGCATTCAGTATTATCTTTTAAAAAATCTATTTTGTAGGTTCTTTCTTCCTCACACCAAACCACCAATGCCTGTGCAAGGAGCCTTCCATACTTTTTCCAACCTTTGTATGCTGCATTGTTATCTGCACATCTCATCTATTTGGGTGTTTAAAAACAAGGCTGCAGCCACTTTCAACTGATTTTTCCATAAAAGCAAATTGCTGCTTAATGTTTTCAGTTTTCTCACTTTGCAGTGCATCAGCTGAGGACCAGGCTGCATTTTGCTAGGCTGAGCACTAAACTTAATTGTCACTCAGAATTAAGTTCTTCTGTAACACTTCTGTCCCCTTCTGTCATTCTGGGTTTCTCATCAAACTGAATTAGCTCGTACATGGTGATTTGTTTCCTTTTAAATGGCATTGATTAAAAAGAAATCACAATCTGATACCATGCCACTTGGCAATGGCAAACAAAGAGTAGCTATGTTCTTCTGAACATGGACATTAACAGAAGTGAGAAACAGAAGCATTTTTCCCCTTCACTGCTCTGCCTCATTTTTTTTTATTATATATATAACAGGCTGCTCAGTACCCTTCCTGCACAGCCTCTTCACTTCTAAAGAAAGAGAATGAATCTCCTTGCAGACTCTTCACTATTAATTGTTTATAATGCATTTATCTGAAGGAAACACTTACAATGATATCTCAGCAAACATTTCGTATTACTTGTAGCAGTAAGTGCTCTAGGAAGTTTGTATGAGCTGTTCCCTCATGGCTGAAATAAGCCTACTTCATACTTTTCGATACTGTACTGCCTTGGGACTTAGTGCAGTAGACATACATTTTGAAGTTACATAAGATTAATTTTTTATGCCATTGAAGCAAATTGGCTTTGTAATTAAATTTATTTTCAGTTGTCTTTTTTTTTTCTTATTTATTTATTTTTAAGCCAGAATGCTACTTAGCTCACATTCGCATTTGGAAGCTGAAGTATGAAAAAGCATTATAATATGGTATGTGAGAGCTATGTTAAAATTTATTTTCAAAGAAAATGAAATTCTTATAATTTATTGGTAATTATGCAAAATGTTTTATAATCAAGAGAACTTGAGAGAGGAGGAATTCCCTGTCTCCTGAATTTTTATCTGTTGACGGAAAGAGAATTCATTAACGTAGGAATAATATCCATAAGTAAGGAATAGATATGCCTCTACCTCTTCTGAGTTAAGTGTTGAATATCATATGAATTCAGTAATATTAAAAGAACAGAAGATGTGATGGCTACATTATGCATGAACCTGATGTAGTTTGCTCCTTCAGACTTTGTCAGCTTACTTGTGCTTTTTCATTCCTTTTACAGCAGAGATCAGAGAGCAAAAGATTCCCTTGGCAGGGGAGCTAAATTGGATAATAATATATTAAGGGTAATAGAAAGGGGGAAGGGACGAGGGAGGGTTTCACTCAACAGCCTTCAAAGATCATTAGTGAAAAGTTCACACTGAAATAGCAGTGAGTTCATGTTTCTGCAAATTCCAGTTTGCTTTCCCAATTTTATTTTTTAAGTGTACCAATGGCACAAACAACACAAGAAAATCTCTGGGGTCAATGAATTGATTTCCCTGCCAGGCTGGAATTATTCCCCAGAAAATGTTTACTACTATCATGTTTTGTTACCTTAGAACATCCTAAGAAATGTTGCACTTGAAATAGCAAAAATCCTATTCTGGATAGATGAAATTTAACTTTTTAGTATTTACGTCTTCCCAAGCCATTCCTTCCCTACATCAGGGAAAGGATGCTAGATACTTAGATTGCTACCAGTTCCTTTGCTTTTCAAATCAGGACAGCATTCTTATTCAGAGCAGCACTTAAGTAACACGTTTAAGTGCTTTCTTGAATCAGAACCAAAATTGTCACTCTCTAGGTGATATATATTTGGCTATTTTAAACTTTACCTTTTTTCCTTCAAACTCTTCCAATTTGGGTTGGGTCCCGTCCGTCCATCCCCCCCACCCCCGTTACACTCCTCTCTGAGATGTCTCAATTTTTTTATTATCAGCCTTCCGTTGAATGCATTCTCAGAACCAAATGAACTGTGGTCACCACTCTCATATCTACCCCCTTTATTAAAAAATAGGAGCTATTTAATTTTGCACTTTTATCTGCTTCATTATGAGAACATTACTGTGTGAAGCTGGATCAGATCTCTCAGCAGTCACCATTCACGTCAGCGCAGCCCATGCTGACCCTCCTTCCTGCTCCATCAGACAAACCACAATGAAACGGGGAGGAACACAGGACTTTCAGAAACATCATCCAGGTGCTCTCACAAGTGCTGAAAGAGACTTCAGAGCCTTTGGTGTGAGAATAAGTGGAATGATAAAGAAGATTGCCTCTTGCTTACGGAAAGCACACAGCAGAGTAACAAAACACCCACCAACTCTCCCTCCCACCACATAAATTAACTGAGGCTGAATTTTATTCACAGAACAAACTCAAACCCATTCATTTCTACCACATAGCTTACATGAAGGGTAAACCTGGTCTTTGTCACCTCTTACTCTGTGTCTCTAATCCATCACTGGATTCTGTTCTTCTCCACAATTTCAAGTATCCATTTTGTATTTGAGTTAGGATCATGTGGATAACAACTCTGTTGCACACTCTTTTATTTTTATAAGAGCCGAATAAGCTTTTTACCTGAGCGGGTGCTCCCACAACCATGATCTCATAATTCTGTTTTCTAATGATATTCTACTATTTGGTTTGCAAGGCACAAAGTGATTGCAGAGTTAGCTTAAAATAATGAGTGTGAGAAGGTGGAGCAGGTCTTCAGTCTTATGACTCACCACCTTATAATTATTTAAAAGTTCTTGACTTACTTTATGTATTGATATGCAATGCTAAACTACTGAAAAATTAAAATTTTAGAAGGAGGATGATTTCACATTATATTACTGCTTAATGAAATGACAGAACCTTCAAATTCAATTAGATAGCTTCGTGCTTTTAGCCAAAAATCAGGCCAGTAAGAGAAACAGCATGAATTTGGAACATCACTTAATGACGCATTTCATCCTCTAAAACTATACAAATTAAAAGAATGAGAATCTCTTTTGTCCTTAAGGTTACGTCAAGATATGGAGAGATGAAGCAAGGACAACTTTTGCAAACCTTTTTCTTGGGCACTTAGAGTTCTGAAATTCTGACTTCCAGCATCCAGACAAGCTTTCCCAAGCACGTTCCTCAGCAGGAGTGAGAATCTCAAAAACGTCCAGCATTCAAAAGATATAGTTTACAAGGATACAGCATTAGATCCTCAAAAGAAGGAAGTCACTAGCACACTTAACAGTTTGGAAAACCTGTCTCAAGCAGCATACATAACAGACTAATGGTGCACCATTCATTTTCAACCTGGAACCAGGCTCCATGTATGTTATTACCTGCTATGTTTCTCTGACTGCAGCATTAGAAAGAACAGTGTAATTATAGTACACATATATCTTCAATAACATGGATTATCCACCAGCCTCCAACACATAGCTTGTACAAACAGTATATGGAAATTGTTAAGGACTATATAAAAAGATACTAATTACTAACCATGCCTCCTGAGGTCCTATGACAAAACCTCAGTTGCAATCACTCAGAAACAAGGCTTTAGAAAAGGTTTCTCCATCTCATTATGTACAGGCTTCTGTTAGTGGAAGCTGGGTATTAAACAAAAACATTAATCCTTGCCGAGAAAAGGAGATGAGGATTCTGCATTGGCTTCCCAAATGCTGCTCCTGGTGCCGAGCAGAAGGTTTGCAGCAACAGACCCGAAGTCATCTATGCAACAGTGAATCAAAGTTAAATGTAACACAAAAATAACCCCAACTATCACTTCAGAAATAATACCTTTGAAATGAGAAGTGGATACTCCAAATCAATTTGGCCTGCATGAGTCAGTGTCTTTTTAGATAGTAATAGGGTGTCTAGAAACTCATTTCAGCTATGGAAGTTCTGGAGTACAGCGAGTTCGTAAATCTATAACATGCATGCAGACTTCATTCCAAGCTCCAGGGACAAAAAAAGAAATGACCTAATTGTGTATTTTCTTGTTTCAAAAAAAGCCAAAGCATGTATCTGCTATACATTTCTGCATAGCTAGGGACAGCTTATCATCATATACCAGATAATAAGCTAGTATACTCACTATAGCACATTTAGCTCCCTATCCAGTAAAAACCTTCATATGTGGTATTTTTAGGGAGGAACTCAACATTTTCAGTGATGCTTCTGGTTACCTTAAGAATCAGGGGGCATTTCCTCGTCAGCTGTGGTGTTCAGACCCTGAGTGTGTCACCCGCAGCACGCACTGCATGTGACTGGTGTCACAGCTCATGCTGGAAACTTGAAGCAATTACAGGTTATATGAACAGGGCAAAAGACCAAAAAGTCTGGGTTTGCGTAGTATGAAGTGCAGAGTCTGTGCCTCTACCTCATCTTCTGCTCCAAGGGTTTCACACATGGCCTTATGCTCTATCTGCACACCAGCCTGAGACCCCAAGTCTCATCAGTTGGGGTCAATTGTCCCGGCTGTGTCCCCTCCCAACTTCTTGGGCACCCCCAGCCGACTCGCTGGTGGGGTGGTGTGAGGAGCAGAAAAGGCCTTGATGCTGTGTAAGCACTGCTCAGCAGCAACTGAAACATCCCTGTATTATCAACACTGTTTCCAGCACAAATCCAAAACATAGCCCCATGCTAGCTACTATGAAGAAAATTAACTCTACCCCAGCCAAAACCAGCACAGGTGTCCACCCATCGCAGCTGGAAGCCTGGGGCAGAAACCCAAACAGAAGCACTGCAGCTTACCTGTGCCGACACCTCCACCCAAACAGGCCTCCCAAGACTGAAATAGCTGTCCAGACCTTGGGCTGCATGGACGACCAGCACCTGGAAGTCCCCCTAGCACCTGAAGGCTGTGGTGGATATCATAGCTGCAAGTGTGCCCAGCTAGAATAACTCTTCAGACAAGTAGCCATGTTATGAGAGGAGCTCAACAGGCAGTGCAGTATCTGGGAATGTGAGCGGGAGATTGATAACGTGGCATTGTGCGCGGTCCCAGCCCTGCCTTAGGGCTGTGCAAGGGGAATGTAAGCCTGAATTCAGCCTGGAGCTGGCTGACACAAGTAACTCATGAGGTGAAGGGAACTGGACCCTTGTCTCTGCTCGGGGCAGAAGGAAGAACCTTCCCCTAAAGTGCCCTTGTGTAACACATAGGGCACTCTGGGGTTAGGGAATGAAGAGCGTGTGATTAACGGACAGGATCCAGGACAAGCCCACCATGCAAAGCTGATCCAGCGGCCCACCCACGTTAGAACCAGTGTCATCAGAAAAGCACATAAACTATCAGTAATTGGATATTCCCTACGGAGAGGTACCAAAGCACCCATTTACTGGCCAGACAGTTTAGAAAAGTTTGCTGCCTACCAGGAGCTTGCATTCACGACGTCACTGAGAGGCCACTGAGCCTGGTGAACCCTACAGACTATCTGCTCCTACTATTCCACCTAGGGTCTAGTGACACTGTGACAAGGCAGCTCAGAACCATCAAAAGAGACTACGTGTTCCTCGGAGCAATGTTAAAAGGATTGGGAGCACAGGTGGTGGTTTCCTCTATCCTCCCAGTCAAGCCAAGTGGTGCAGTTGATTCTCTAGAGGGAAGGGATGCCATTCAGAGGGACCTGGACAGGCCTGAGGAGTGGGCCCATGCAAACCTCCTTAAGTTCAACAAGGCCAAGTGCAAGGTTCTGCATCTGGGGCCTGCACTGGGGGCAATCCCCAATATCAGTACAGACTGGGGGATAAAGGGATTGAGAGCTTTGGTTTAAATCTTGTTTAAATCTTAATAAGAAGTGGTAAGATCTTATTTAGTAGGGGTTGCCCAATAAATTGCTTACAGTGTAACTGAAAAAAAAAAAAAAAAGCAGCATGAAGCATTTGCTATGTCTAAGTAAAAATAGTGGCTCAGAGTAGGATCCATTCATAATGAATAAGAACCATAAGATTTTCAAGCTTTGTTAAAACAGTGGTACACAATTCCTAATTACAATGATTATACAAAATAGTATAATAAATCCTATTAGACAAAAAAGTCAGGGTGTTCTGTTTTTAAAATCCAATTTAGTCTAGAGAATGAGAAAAGTGGTCTTTTGTCTTTAACAACTTGGGGAAAATAAACTGGATTTTAATTAGGAAAGAAGTATGATGAAATTAAAGTTAAAGGAAGAACAATGCCTTAACAAAACTAGCTGAGGAGTGTTTAAAAAAAAAAAGTGTTTCCACTTTTTTTATTGTAAATTGAATTAAGGAGCCCACAGTTATTATATAAGAAAGATAATTACAGAAAAATGTTCAATTGGAGAAGTGCTTTAGGAGTCAACTGGGATATATTTTTCAAGTTTTATTTTATTCTATGGAAAGCATCCACGGTTGCCTGTGTGCATACACAGGAACGATCCACGCTTTGGCTCTAGCATGGGCAGCTCCTGCCAAACTTCTCCTGCATTGTCTCTGCCACAGCTCACGGTGCTCAGCCTCCTTCCCCTGAAGGAGGGGTGAGTGTTTTCAACAGGAGATATGACAAGAGGGGTTGGGTGGCACAGGAGGAAGTTCAACAGGTTGGAACAGAGTTAGACATGGTGCGACATTTTGGCAAAGAGCTTCAGCAAGAGAAGATGAAAGGAAGGAAAGCCATTATGAGAGATCACAGTGCCTGATCAGCAGCGCAGGCTGATAAGGAGGGTGGCAGCCAGACAGGCATGTTTATTTGTGCATGTGCATATGCATGCCTGCAAAGCACAAATTCATGTAGAGCAAATCTCAGCCTCTTTCCCCAGTAGCATTTCTGCTAACACTAGTGCCTTGATCTGACCAGAACAGGACAAGGCAGGGTTGGAGTCAGGCATATAAATCTCCCTCTGCCTTTGGAGGCCTGGGGGGGATGAGAAAAAAAAAAAAATTAAAGAGGAGAGAGACAGACAAAAGAAAAAAACACAGGAAGCAGAAATATTTCTGGCTAGAAAGATGGAAAACTCCTTGCTGAGATGCAATTCCTCTATTTCTGTGTCACCTCTTCCCCTACCACAAAAATTGTGGACCACAAGTACTCTCCAGCTGGCTGTCAGATCTCCTCTTTCTTAGTTTGAATACTTTCATTAGCCACAAAAGCAGGTTCTCTAATGTCATAATTCACAAATGCTTTAACAAGCCAGGCACACGGAGGAAAGGAAAGCAGGGAGGATATCTTCTTGGGCTTACCAGGCTGAGGGTGTGCAGTCCACTCACTCATCCTTTCCCAGTTCTATGTTCCTCTCTATCTGATAAACTTTGTATGCTTTGTGGAAGAGATAAGAAAATCAGAGAAATAAATCTCTCCAAAGAGTAGCTGAGCACACCATCTTCAGCAGGCACCAACTTGTAGGTATTCAGACTCTAAGCCTACATATTTGCCTCTCCATCATGGCATCTTATGCAGATTTCCAAAGCCAGGGGACCAGCTCCTGTTTCATTAAACAGTGTGTCCTTCCCTTTCTCACAATACTCTCTCCAGACTGTATTGATTCAGACAACACATAATTAGTGCTGACTCAGATTAAATACAGTCTCAAAAAAACACTTGCATTTTTCATTTCGTGACACAAAGTCAAACTGAAGACCCTCATGATTTGTACTGTAGCAACGTAAAGGTAGAAAAAAATTCTGCAAATATTTATGGAAGCTTTACAGTTCTACGTGAATCAAATACGAACCTGAAGTAAAGCCCTTATGCATTTGGGCATCTGATAGTGTCTAGAGTCATTTTCAGAAATATACATTAGCTCAGAAATAATTGATTTAGGTTGTTTTAGAGAAGGGTCCTTGGGGCAAGGACCATTTACCCTTAGGGCTTCAGAACTGCTTAGTCAGACAATCAAATGGAAGCAAAAAACCCCTCTATAGCCAGTAACTAAAAATATGGAGTTACATTTTCTTACATGTTTTAATTTCTTCAGGAAAAAAAAAACCAAAAACCTGCCAAAAAACCCCAGAGATAGAAGTGTCTTTTGTCCTGTTTGCAGGGATGGAGGCTCTCTACCTATGGATTTGCTGCCTTCTAATATTTTACCATGAATGCCTTTTGACGAGTATAGGCATTTTTCTGAAGGCACCAGTCCTGTGATCTGCTTTTCTACTGCCATACTGACAGGATTATATGTGCCCTTTAGCTTCATTTCCGCTCAAATGTAAAGACTTCACGAGAACAGGGATCCCCTGAAAACAGCAGTCACTGTCGGTTGTAACGTTCTTGCATGGATGATTTCTGCCACCGAACACAAACACTGGCCAGAAAAACACCAACCCACTAAAACGAAGACCAGCCACAAAACTGACACCTTCTAGCAGGAATGACATGTACTTAGCACAGCATCCTGGCCTGCCAAGCTTCTGGTGCTAGGAGCTCTGCTAACAGGTTTGCCTGCGGTACCAGCACAGGCATTTCTGCAGTCAGTATTTTATTGTTTTCCCAGCTGAAGTGTACAATTGGTTGTCTGCTTTTCCTTCTTTCCTTTACAAGTCAGCCTGTTTTAATTTGCACAGTTCTGATTTTTGTCAGTGGTATGTCATCACATTGTTCTCAGAATGCTTGAGAAACATTAATGAAACACAAAAATGTGCTAATTTGTGAAAATAATAAGCGTGCTACTTAGAAGGAAGGGAATACATTTATGCTGGTAGTGATGCAGTGAATACAGCCAGCAGGTTTAGAAAGAGAGTTCTGATTAATTGGTTCCTCTGTTCAAGCAAGCACATGAAGCCTTCTGCTTGCCAAACATCAGTCATCATCCTACCTACCAGCTCACCCAAACTGTGATCTCCTGGTGTTAAAAAAGAACAGGAGATTCACCATCAGATTCATTAAAACATGTCCAAAGATCGATTTTCATCTCTTCTTGGTCAGCCATTCAGGAAGAAACATTAGTGGAAACTCACACACACTGTACAGAGTTTACTGGTACAAAGCAGTAAGTTATGGCTCAGGGACATCAGTGTGCTGCACTGCATACGGCCAAAGCAACTACTGGTTCTACCAGAAACACTCTGCTTTGCTAAGCCATTGAAGTCTCCCGTCTTCAGTGTGTCACAGCGCTAGCGCTCACCTTCCATTAAAAAAGCTTCACTTATTATGTTCCAGCTGATAAATATAACTGGGATTGACATTAGCTTATGCATGGCCCATTAATGAGATGCAAGCCTTTGCCATACACACCCATGATGATATCAAGAACAACACATGCTCCAGTATCCTGACACCGGAGACGATGCTGTGAAAGGGAGAATGTTAAAGTAGCTGTTCGTGGTGAAGCACCATTCTTGCTTGATTACAGCTCAGTGTTAAAAAAATTGCTGCAGAGAAAGAAAAGGGCTGTAAGAACTACCCAGACAGGGTAGCAGATGGGAAAGAACAGAGCCTCTACAAGGTCATACAGAGCAGGTGGCTACTTGTTTATAGACTCCTGTTTTCAGGAGAAAACATATTTTGCGATATGAATTATGGAATATCCCCTATTTACTGCAAAGAAGGATTGGAACCCCTTATCTCTTCTATTAGGTTTCACAGAGGAACCTGTGGTTGGGGTTTCAGATACAAAATGATTCTTTCAAGTTTCTGTATTCCTCAAGAGAAGTCTTAAAAGAAAGGTCTGTGACTCCCAAGACTACAGGTCTGATATGTCTGATATCACCACTGTGCGGCTGGCCTTCTCTGTGTCTCACATCCACACAGAAGTCAAGCTATTATAAACAGTAGGTCTACATGCCTAAGCCAAAGTCTTTTAATTGGACCTCAAAATTCATCTACAACTTCAAATACACAGACTAATTCCTTATTAGTGTTAAAATAGTACAGCACTAATGACTTGAGCAGAACAACCTGTATTGCCACTAGTTTAAATTTTTATCATTTTGAGGCCAGAAGGAACCAATATGTAGGTCTAGTCTTACCTCTTCCATAACACAGATAGCTGAATTTCCCTCAGGAATCCCTCCACCAGGAATGAAAGGAATGCAGCAGAATTTGTTTCAATGCAGCCTGGAAAATTACTTCACAAAAACTAAAGCATCCTGATCCTAGTGATCAATCCAAATCCTACTCAAGTGTCAACTGCTTTCACACAGACCAATCTTTTTTCTGAAAGCCAGTACAGAACCTTGAAATGTGGCAGAATTTGCTAATATAACAAGCATGCATAATGACCAAAGGCAGAATACAGCTGCTGGATCACTGGATTTTGCACTTTTCCTAATAAAATATTTAGTGCACAAACAATACAGAAAAAATTTAAACTAGACAATAAACTGAGCTGCCAAAAGAAAAGAAAAATGTAGGACGTGTTATATAATTGGCTGTATGTACGTTGCTGCTATTGTTCACAGCAATGGAGTTCCACTACCTGAACATGGCAATCCTCCCTCCTCCTTCAGTAAGTTAGAGCTAAGAGCTTTCTTTCTCAAAATACTTTTTATTCAAAGGCTTCCATAACCAAATACTATGGAGAAAATTAAGATTGCAAGACCACAAAATAGAACCTAATCCATTGAGGTCTAAGCTCTGCGTATAGGAGCAGGAGGTTGCTTTCAAAGAAATATCCCTCCTTCCCTTCCATTAGCCCTTCTTTCCCTTCCCACCACCCCCAAACCAGTGTATCCTATCCACAGACATTTCAGAGCTTGCTTTACCTTCTCATTCATATTGTCTTGCTCCATCTTTTTTAAGATTATCACTCATCTCTGACCTGCCTTGTCTTAAGGACAAATTCTCCCAGCTGACATAAATCCATAAAACTTTACTGAAATCAGAGAACCTTAATCAGTTTAATCAGCTGAGGAACTTATGCTTTCTGTCTGCTGCTTCTGCCTTGTCCTGTTGTTTCATGCTTTTTGAATGGATGGATCCACCCTGTCTTCTCTCATCCTATTTCTGAAGGAGTTTCCCAGTGTTTCTGCTTCACTGGTAGCTTTTCATCTATCTCAAAACCTCTTCTCCTAAGTCTCTTCATTTTGTTCAATCCTCTGTTCTACTAATACCACACCAAAAATATTCTGAATTATGTGATCAATTTCTCTAATTTTTTATTTCACTAAACTTATATCATTACATAAATGCCTTGTATACATAAATTATATACATAAACGTTACCTTTTAAACAAGATACACTCATAGAATATAGTCCTATACTGAAGTTTTCCTTTTAGATCCTAAGAAAAGTAGAGGTATTGGAGGAAGAAGCAGCCTTTCTCCATTCTTAATGTGGGTGGTAGAACTGAAAGAAAATGAGAACTTCGCCAACCTGGAAGAAAAATTTATTTGCAATCCTCAATGAACACACACGCTACCAGCAGTTATTTTTACCTAGCCCATCATTTTATGGCTAGGATCTACTGAGAATTTTGGGTTTGGGAGATAGTGGCTGCATACTATAATGTTTTAATACACTGCACCCTACAAAACTGACCACATAATACAAATTACACTCCCTTCCATGGCTCTGTCAGGGATAGAAAGCCAACATCTCAAATCAGCATGTTGCAGAACAGTTTTACAACCACGAGTAAATTTAGTTGCATATGCTGGTGCACCCTGGGCAGGAAGCCAATAGAGCATCCCCCGCCACACATGCACAGTCAAGTCAGGAAGCATGGCATTCACACACAGCTTAGTTTTACATCTGTAAACATGCCCCAAAAACTCGTGCTGGGTGCTAGCTCTGTAATACTTTTAGAAGCAGTTTCTGAAGTACTGTTGTTTCAGTAAATAGCATGAATTGGGCACTGTTATTATCTAAACCACAGGAAATGGTGCCTTTTCAAAGCTTGGAGCTTAAGCTGGCACAACTACTTTATGCAAAGATAGTATTTTTAAGGTTGGAGGTTGTTTACCTAAATGTTTCAAGGCACCACAAGTTTTCCATTGTAATAAAGGGTCTCCATACCACGGTCCACATATCCATAAACAATAAAATAACCTCTGGAGGTTGTTTTAGTACACTGTGCTCTTCAGCTGATGTCAAATATTTGCAGACTATGGATTTAAATTTGACCTACCAGAAAAACTAGCAGAGGTCAACTTTTTTATTCATACAACTGTAGTGACCAGTGACTAGCACAGTAAGGCAAGTTAGGCAGGGATAAGGATAAGAAGTAGTTCTCTCTCTCTCTTCTCTTCTCTGTCTGCCTGAAGGGAATGAAGACACCTACTTTTGCAGCTCCAATGTTGAAATCCTTTTTGCTTTCATGTGGTTACCGTGAATGTTCTCTGGAGTATTAAATGAGAGGAAGGCATTATAGTTTTTAACTTTGATGCCCCATTAAGATGAATATGCACCTAATGAGCTGAGAAATTACCATTGCTGCTTTTTTTGTACTACTGTACAAGACTAGCTAATCAGGACGGGGGCATGCTCTTTGTGTTCTTAACCTAACAGTGATGAAAGTTAGAAGATCTATTCAAACATATGTTTAATGCAGCAACAATAAAGGCAATAATAGCTCCTGCTATGAAAGAAGGACTAAAAGGGCATTTCTTCTTTTTTATTTTGTTATTTTAAGAGCTGCAGTAACTATCCCTTGCAGTTCAGATGGAGTTTGGCATAAAACTTAATGGATATTATTTGTAAGCCAGCTGTCCCCATCAAAAAATGTCAGCATTTAAATGTCTTAAGACAAACAACAACAAAAATAACCATCGCCACTGAAACCACTGATTATTTTTTGGGGAAAAAAGAAAAGGCAGTTTTACTTTAATAGCAACTGTTGAACTCTATCAAAACCCCTTAATGTAGTGACTTAATCCTGTTGGAATTTGAAATATGCCCTTGTTTCTCAGGTCAGGCTCCCTAAGAATGAAGCTGTATCTAGTGACACAACATGAGAAGCTAAAGCCAATTATATTCCAGCATAATTGACTAATATTCCCTACCTGCCAACTGGAGTGTGGCAAGCCTTATTCATACAGTGATATGTGAGCATGGATATGAAGCTTCGTTTTCCCCTAAGGGAAATCTTGCAACAAACAGTTGACAGAGCAACACACAATTTTGAAAGTAACAAATTAAAAATCTAATAAATATGATGCAAATAAAGAACATGGGAATTTAGGCATTTTTTTTTCATGCCTAAAACAAAATGCAAGTTTGCTTTCCTTTCAAAAATACCTTAGTGGAAAGGTATTATTTAAGTAATGAAGAGACCACCACCATGCTGATGCCTTGCCAAGGTTCATGTCCTGGAAGGTTTCAGTCCCCTGTTAGTCCCACAAATGTTTTATCATGTAAATCTTCTCAGGTGGTGAAATGTTAGAAGGCCCGAGCCCAGTAACAGCTCTGATGTCGTCGCACAGTCGCAAAGCAGCAGTTTGCGAGATGGTGAGTAATTCTAGCTTCTTTGGTAGCTACGACAGGCCAGGAGCTGTCTTAACCAAACCTATACAATGGTTACACTACGGTCTTGTAAACGAAACTATAGGGAAGTACACACATTGCAACAGACAGATGTTCCCTCTGTTCCTACAGGCATTAATTTCGAATGTTTACAAAAGGCAAGGTGGGGTTTTTTTTTGTGTTTCAGTCAAAAGGATGTTGCTCTTCTTGTGTACCAGATTTAGCCTGTGGCAGAGGTGACATAAGAAAAAGGTTCCTAAAATTTCCCTTTAAAAAATCATCAAAATCCCAGAAGATCTGGTAACCTTATGGGTAAAATAACAGTAGGGATGATTCATCCCTGGGTTTTTTGATGCTTTTTTTCTTTCTAAAAGATGCACTCCAACATTTTGCAAGAATATTTTCCCTTTGATAAAAGTATTACTGCAAAATGTGGTCCAGAAAATTACATTTTAGCAAGCTCTAGGCCACGGGTTCTTCTCTTTCACTTACATTTATGCTAGCCCTACAATTGTTCTTTGAATTTTGGCCAGCTTCAGTAAGGGACTCTGGCCACAGGACTACTCCACTGTATCCAAAGTCAGTCACAGCACATCCTCTTGGTGGGGTTGCTTGGGGAGGGATTTTGAAGAACGTTATTTTAACCTGGGTGTGCAATAGTACAGGAGAAGAGAAAACCACTGCTCCTATTAATGATTGACAGCTGATTTGTGCGGTCATTTTGCCCAGTTCAGGGTCTCCTCACAGTCTGGCTCTCTAGAGGTGCTCTGCAGCTGCACGCTGATGCACACAGAAGAGAAAATCTTGGGATTGCTGCAAATGGTGGCAGAAGCAGAGGAAGCTCCTCACCTGGAATCACAGCACCCTAAGTTCTCTTTTGATGCAGTGGAGGAGTGAAATCGTTCAGGGTTTCTGAATTCCTCATCACACTAACTCCTGCCATTACAGCAGCAATCAAAAGGAATCCCACAGGGGAATCTAAGCAGAGGGAAGTATTTTCTAGAGAGAACATGTCACAGAGAAGGAAAGGGAGAGGAGGAAGCAGTGTCTTCAGGGTTGTATTCAATCTGTGATTCCACTTTGAAGATGAGACCTGGCAAAATCTCACTTTCATTCAAGTAATTTGCATCCTGCATGCACTCAGTCACATCAACTGGCTGCACAGGAAAAATTAAGCATGATTATTGCTTAATTATCATGAGATCTGTGCAGCCAGAGATCAGCAATAATCCCACCTGATGCATCAAAAATGCTAATTAAAGATTAAAGGGTCATGAATTTTTTTAAGGGGGGGAAAATAATAAAAAGAAACAAGTGCATTTTAGATTGTTAAAATATGCCAATTAATGGCAAAGAGGAAAGGGAGAAAAAATAATGGAAAAAGGAAAGAATTCAAAGTTTGGTATTCTTCAATACGTATTTAAAAGCAGTAAGTTTCGAGTGCAAAAGGGGAGAATTTTCACAAAAGTTCCTTTCATCTAAATTCACATTATTTTAACTATAACATTTCAGCAAGCATAAATTTAAGTTCCACCATGTGTAGCTTCTGAGGAGTGTGCCACAATCATGGCTATAATCTGTTTCACAGAGCTGTTATTGCTTTGCTACAGGTGACACAGGAAAAAAAGAGCAAAATTCTATTTTATCCCAATTTACTGGACTACTGTGGAGAAGGAGAGCAGGAAAAGAGCACTTAATTCAGAAAATGAGCAGAATGCCTGTGAAAGTCACAAGATAAGTAGAGAAGTTGTACAGCCCACATCAACCATTTCCAAAACCATTCCTCTAAAGTTACAGTATGCTTTATAGATCAGCTTAAGATTTATTAAAGTCGTTCAAGACTGTGAAAGAAGAAACAACAGGCTTTGAAGAAAATTGAATTATTTTACATTGTCAGTGTTACAAACTTAGGAAGGCTAGTTTGTTACTAGGGATTTAAGAAAACCTGCTTTGTAGTAGTCAGCATGGGGAAATTCAGCAAACACAATTTAATAAACAAATCCACTGGAACATGATTATTTTACTATTCTGCTACAACATGATGAGTCAGAAGGCATAATTTCCTTACACCACTTTGTAATGGACATTAGATCAAAAATGCTGCTGCATGCATCCGTGTTAACGTGCAATGATTCTGCTAAGTACCTTTGTAAGAGAAGCCTTCAATGGCCACTAGCACTCTTCTCTCCCCAATGGCTCGCTACAAATCATCTCTCACAGCACAGCACAAGGCTAGAAGCTGAAAAAATGAATATGCCAGTAATTTCTTTTCGACAATGATTTGACACCCAGCTGATGGAAGGAGCTAACCATGTAACCTCTACACCGTAAGTTCTGCTAAAAGAGATTCTCTCAAAACACCCATGGGGTTATGTATTCCTGCTAATAGCAGCAATAGGATGGATGATAAAATTATGGCAGTGTAGAAATGCTCTCTCAATTAATTTCCCATCATGTTAAGGCCATTATCATTGGATGTCATCTAGCGAAATGGAAAAGAAAAAAAACAAACCCAGAAGTCTTCAATACCTTTGAAAGTTTCACTCACTTAGCACATGATATAATTGCAGGGTAGAGGAGGCCAGCCTCTTGAAATAGTTTACCTTCCAACAGAGCTTTAATGGTATTGATTTAAAGCACTAACAGGCAGATTTGCTTCAAAAACATAAGCACAGATAGAAGAAAAAAAGAAACAAGTACACAGTCCAGAAGGAAAGTGGGCCGAGATTCTTCTTCCCCCCCAAAAAATGGGTTAATTCAAGATTGCTAGATGTCAACAAGAGCATTTTTCACCCAACTTTCAACACAAAGCTCACAGATCATTGTTTTACAGGTCTTTACGTTATACCACCCTGTATAATGCAGCTGTTTCTCCAAGGAAGCTGCTTCTAACTACAGCTCTTCTTAGCTGTTACCTGCAGTTTTGTTGTGGGAAGATGAGAGGGTTTAGATAACTGTGGACAGGAAGCAACACAACATAAACTCTATGGGAGGGCTCTCATATATACACACAAATATATATACACCCACATATATATGAGAGTATGTATGCATTTATTTATGCATGCATATGTATTTAAATATATACAAACACACAACCATATATAGTAATTAAATGGAACCTATTCCTATTTTGGCAAAATGAAGACTCTATCAGAGAACAAAATAAACAGGTCTCACTTTGTTTTCTTTGCAAGCTTGCTGTCTCTCCCTTGCTCTCTACCTTCCCAACACAGCCACTACTGTGCATCAGCATGAAGCAGAGATCTTCGCAGTGGTGAGTGCAAGTGGTGGAGGGGCAGTGTTGTGTGGACAGTTGAGCCGTGCACAGAAGGAGAGATCATTGGTGTGCGGAAGGTTCCTTTCTGTGTGTCGGTCCAGAGACATGATTTCCCCTACTATAATTATGGTACAAGACGTATGATTAAGAATTAAAACTCAGCCTAAGAGAAAGCGTGTGCCAGGAAGAAGTGAGCAGAAGAACATTTACGGTAAGACAGGCAGAAATGAAAGCAATGAGCCAAAGCCAGCTGGAAGGGTTAAAGACTTTCTTTAACTTAGCTAAAGAAAATTCTACATCCATAAACAACGAAGAGGACAGAATCCTCTGGACCATATTTTTATCTCTCCAGTTTTGAAAATGTACAGGATATATCTGGGAGGCACTTGCATTTACAATCCAGTTGCAACAGTCTTTGGATACACACATGCAGCTACTCATTGATGCATGAAGCATCCAAGGCAATTCTTATTATAAAGGTCAAAATTCCTCTTAGCTGTGAGAGAAACTGGTATGAGCCTTAACCTTCAGGGGAAAACTTAAAGGCATGAAAATACACATGAAAATGTATCACAGAATGCCTCAGACCATGGTCCCATGGCTTGCTTTCATCAAGAGATGACTGCCTCTAGCTACTCATTGGCACCCCAGCAGAGTTCACAGCCTACCAGGCTTGTTACTGCTCCCCTTCCCTTTCCATACAGTCACAACAATCTGGGTGATATTAATACTCGAAACAGGAGTTTTTACTAACCCAAAGTATGTTGACATAGCTGTATTAGGCAATCATAACATTTGCAGATCTAACAGGGTGGTGTTTCTAGCAACAGCTGGAACAGGGCAGGACACAGCTTGGTGATATTCTGAGCATGAGAACATCTTCCAACATGGTTCAGAAAGCTTTAACAAAGATGACTGAACTCTAATTCCAGATTTCATAGCTCTGAATAGAAGCAGGTGGCCAAACGAAAGAATGCCCTGTAGCAATGGTTTCTACTGCAAATAAATCACAAACTGAATTCTACATCAAATTACAAATACTTACATTTAGATTTGAACTTGATTTACTTTTTTTTCCCTCAAGCATTACAAGAAACAGCTCTAAGCGCAGCTGCCATCCCAAGAAACTTCAGGTGGAGAAAAGCATTGCTCTGTTTGTAGAGATCGTCAAATAACTTTCAGAACAGGAAAAAAACACCCCATCTTTTGGAAACATCTGTTTCTCAGCTTGCTTGGGCAGCAGCTGTCACCGTTATTGATAGCTCAGTAACACAGGAGATGATTTGCTCCTTTATGTCTCTTTCCACTCTCCAAAATGAAGGAGCTGACAAAGGGCCTTGACTGACACCCCCAAGGCTCAGGCTCCTTTCGCCCAGCGTGGTCATGGCCTGGCACTACCACTGCAGTTGTCTCATTCCAGTCTTCACCCACCTGAAGGGATGATGCAATGGCAGCAATATAGACCTCAACCTTATTCCTTGGGCAGCTTCTTTGTTTCAGCTGCCAGCATCTATAGTACCACTGAATTAAGGAATATCTGTTCTCATTTAAATGGGCTATTTTACACAGCAAAATGGAGAAACGTTGACTTTATGTCTATGTCAGGGGCATCTTCAGCTTTGAAGACTCTGTAAGTCTTTTAAGCATCTCTGGATGTCAGCCATGTGAAACTGCAAGTTACCATCTGGTGCACGTCAATGGTTTTATTTTAAAAAATGTGACCTGTAACAGAAAGAGCACCTTTCTTCCTCAAATGAAAGCTACAAGAGCAAAGGCATTCAGATATAAATACAGCTAGGAATCACTGATAGTAGGGGTGGGGAAACCCCACACTTCCACCTTCAAAACCCCCTCTAGCCTTCATGTCATGCAGAAAGATGACGCAGTTAAATTTTCCCAGCAATAGTGGATCATCACTATATTTCTTGCCATAGCAATTGATGTTTGATTCCAACTTTGTGAAAGTTAAGTCACTGAAAATGCCTACAGCTGCTCTGTATCTGCTTCACTTCAATACCTACCTGGTTTGGAAACCTGCCTTTCTAGCCAGTTACCTAACTTCTTTTTAATCCTAATTAAAAAAGACATACAGTTGAAGCCAGCCCCCACCCCCTGCAAATGACTTATATGTTCCTTTGTTTTGCGAGGCAATTTCAACCACCTCCAGTAGTCTCAATTTTGACTTATACTTTTCCTATGGATATCTAAATTCTGTGAAGAAAGTGATGGCACCGACTTTTCAACTTGACAAACCTTTGGTTTGAGACACAGCTGCAATTCAAGTGCAGGTGGCAGTGGCAAGGATCTCAGTCATGTGAGTTAGCAGCTTCCCCCAGGTCTGCTGCAGCCCAACGATCTAGAGAAGATCGCTCCATACTGCTACTAAACACTGTGAGACTTCTGTTCCATTAAAACTGGAAGGTTTTGGCATTTCATCCTAATTCTGAATTGACAGTTTCTGAAAACTCAGAATATTAATGGAATCAGAATTTGGTGTCCAAGCCAATGAACATAATATAATTTAAAGTTAGCCTTCACTGACTGGTTGAAAACACTCAAAATAGAAGAAACAGACAAAAGTAAAATAAGAATTTAACATTTATTACCTGGTAGACTCCAGCCCACTGACTCCCTGCTGTGGAACTGGCAGGTTTGTTATAACCTCATGAGATAGGTGAGGTACAGTATTATGCAAATTCCTTATGGGGTTTGACAAGTCCATTACACCTGTGATGTCTTTAACGTTGTGCTAGTTTATTGTACTGAATTTATGTCAAAGCAAATATTCCAGAATAATTGCCTGCTAATGTTTGACTGCTGTGGCAACGTTACAGAAGACATAGTGCCATACTATTCCTCCAGCTTGCAGACGACAGTACTTTGCTCAGATGTAAGTAGGAGATCAAGGAGACAAATTAAGTGAAAGCTGATGCTGACATTTTCCCACAACTAAACTGAACAATTTTTTTTTTAAAGACTAATAGCTGAAATTACTTTTGATCTGCAAATTTTTAATTATTGCTTGCTTCTTTATTCCAGTCCTGACAGGGAATGGAAAAAAAGAGTACAAAATAGCAGGAGACATTGCCTGTATTTCTGCTTTCATTAGGGAGAGAAATTTCTGGAATTTTCCAGAGACCACTTTCTAATGCTTCGTTTGCAGCTTTCTGGACAAAAGAGGTCTGCATTGCTCCCAGACAGAGCCAATTAGAAGTAGCATGTTTATAGGCTCTCTTGATTGCCAAAAGTAACTCAGTGAGAGCCTCAAGCTCACACAGGTATGTGGAAGAAAAGAGCGACTGAGAATCATGTTGCCAATTTCTTGTTGCTCCCCACAGAGCTTCCCGTGACAAAAAAAAAAGTGTTTCATTTGTGGAGCAGCTGTATTCAATAGCTGTGTAGTGCCTTTCACCCTGTGTCCAGATTTTCATTGTTATGATCAGCTTGGATGACACTGCCATCATAAACACAATGTGGGTATGATAATAATAACAAAGTCCTGAATAAGAGCAGAGTAGCAGTAGATGGTGTGGTGTTTGCAAAGAGCTACTAGAAAGTGGATCTATGGGAGGGCTGCTTAAAAAGCAAAAGGCATAGGCAGGTAGTTATAAAGTGAGCCGTCTGCTACCACAGATGAATCCCTAATCATCTGAAGTCACTGCCATGCACTGCGGATTGCTTGTTAAGTTAAAAAGGAGGAAGAATTACTCACTCTCCACAACTGTCTAATTTCTTTAATTAGCAGCAAGCTAACCTGAAGATGCCAAATTTGAGTGCCCAACACACCAAACTTGAGTCCTTGTGGTACCTTGAACTTTTTTTCTCCCTAACATCCTGGATAATCAAAGTAGGATGAACCTCCCTGTAAGCCTGCAAACATTCCTTGATTAACATCATAATATATACAATGTACAAATAATATAGTATATTCTATGTCACATAAACATCCCTGATACTTAAAATACTAAAATGCAATGACAATTTCCCTGAAAAAGACAGATTCAATAAAAATTGGTACCAAATGGAATATCTTATTTGAAGAAGTGCAATGAAATTAAAGAGAGGTGACTGAATATTGCACTCCTAGGTACTTGTTAAGATTTTGACCAACTGTTTTATACTGATATTGTCGTTCTCGACCAAAGAACTCAAAGCCCTCTGTGCACTGATTAATCACAGAACCACAGGACTGGAAAGACCTGCATTATGTTTTGAGGCAGAGAAGTATTAACATCTTTGGTATACAAAAGGTAACATCATGCAACAAGGGAAGAGTGAAGACAGAATAAAATCCAAGGTGGAGTTTAACTTTCCTAGGTGCTTTTGAGAAGTCCCATGTCCAGCCCCACATGATTTATTCAAGTCAGAGGAACATACAGCAAGCAGAGAGTCCTCTTGAATCCCAGTCCTCTGCTCTAATTACTAACATATGTACCTCTGCTCTCCTCCAGCAATAATTTGCTCTCACATAATTTAATCCATTTTTAAGCCTTGATTTAAAAAAAAAAAAAAGAAATCTCTAAACCATTCCTCCCCAACCTATGCACTTACATCTAACATGCATCAAGATGGAACATGGCTTTTTTGTGTTATCTGAACATGCAGTGGTGCTTTCATATCTCTCAGATTGTGCAACTACTGAATTCAACTTTCTATATAAAAATCCGAGCTAAAGGCAAGCTTCTGGAACTGCACGTACCAGTCCTGGATCTCAAAAACCTTAAATAATTTGCCTGATGATCCTGAAGAAGTGTTAGTAAAAGGATTAAATGCAGCAACAAAATATGAAATAAACATCTGTATTCAATCTTGAAATGCTTCAAGATACCATACATCTCCCCAGCTTCTAAAAACACTCCCTGCCAAAGGCCTTTCTGATTAATAGCCTGGAATCCCCTTCTGTGGCTCCAGGGGAAGGGGAGTGGATGTACTAATCTGTTATCCACCTGTCTCTGTATTATGTAATACAACACTTATTTTATCCAGGAAGATTCATCACCATTGACACCATAATAATCACAGCTTAAATTGCATACCAATGAACTTCTAATGTTAGCCCTAACTCAATCTGGTAACTAGAGTTAAATCAGATTTCTTTATCAAAAGCTAATCAGGAAATTTCTAATTCTTTACTAAATAAAACAGCATTGTGATAAATTCATAATGAATCTAAACAGTTAGATTACAAATAACCAGCTAAAAAAAAAATCTATTATGCAGCTGTGCGCAATAAATACAATTAGACAGAATTTATTCATTCTCAGCAAACAAACACACTTTTATATAATCTAACTACATGGCTGGTTTTTATAGGATGTGACTGTAAGCTTAGTCCTGCTTACATAGGTACAGAATCAGACCTTCCACCTGCCATGAGTCTAATGCAAGTTGCTATAAAAGAATAATAATTGGGAGCAGGGTTACACCTTAAGGACCAGCTAGTGTTTGGATGAGAATGAGCCTAACTCAAACTTTGGGATTTGTTAGACTGTATAAAAGACTCCAAAAATCTCTTTGTTACATGGGAACAAGGGGAAGGACATTTTACAGCACCTCAGAGCATTTTTTTCCACTCACAGAGGGAGAAGAAATTTCAGCAATTGCGAGGTCCTTCTCTGTTATAAAGACAAACCTTTGAAGAAATTACTTCCAGTGGCACGCATTTCAGGACTGGAAAGTCCTAGACTCATGTGCCTTTCATTAATTTGTGGATAAGCACGGGCTGCCTTTGGTTTCTGAAAGGAACCATGGACTGACAACATAGAACTAAACTCCAATCTTTCCTCTTATTTTAAACATTTTACTTTAAAGAAAAGGCATATGAATATTTAGAAGAATATTTGTGCCACGACCAATTTCCACTGCTGCAGGAACATAGCTGTTCATGTTCAAATCATGCATAATTGACAGCTTTTGACCATTTTTTCCAAGAAAAATTCCTTTAATACACACGTGGGCTAGGGACAATGTATCCCATCTGCTGACTGGCTCTGCAGGCATCTGGTGAATATTGTCTTTTCCTGTGCTTAATTAGCTGTAGAAGCTGGCATAGCCAGCAGGATGAAAAATAATGTTAGTGCTCAAAGAAATCCTCCTATTGTTCTTCCTCAATCACTTTCAACCTAGGCAATGCAAGCACACCTTACCTGCAGCAGTTTTACTTCAGATGACTTCTATCTAGCTGGAGTATCCTATCTAGAAGTTCAGTATGGCAAAAGAAGGCCATAATATGTGACTTAATTCAGAAATACATTAGAAGTACTGTAAACCAGCAACCTATGAAGCAAGCCTACCAAGAATATCAAGTTCTTTCCGATCAGTTTGAGATTTCAATAATTGAATCTTCTCTTTCTTCTTTGAGCATTAATGTTACTGATGAAGGTATTAACACTGCCTTCTTCGGATGGGGCTCTACATTAGACTGATCTTCAAGATTAAACACAAGCAGGCCCATTGTTGCACTGTACATTTGAGAAAGAACATGTAGAACTTGCATTTCAAGAGACAAACATCTTTCCTAGAGTTTAATCTCAATAATTGGTGTGCACTAAGAGACTGTCAGAAGTCCTGTGCACAATTCTGTACTTGGGAGCAGCAGGTGCAACTTCCCACTGAAATAAGAGGTCTAGCTTCAAAAGAAAAAAATGCTTTCATGACTCTGAAATAAAGCCTTCTTCCTTGGTCCACTAAACCAGTTTTCAGCTGTTGCAAAAAAGTGAGCACTAAAACAAGTTGCTGCAAATTTTTATCAGGTTTTTGTTACGTGAAACTGAATTATTTTATTAGGTGGGATCTCAGGCTAGGGAAAAAGTGCTTTAAAGCTTTATTAGTTAAAAAATACATGATCATATCATTGATGATTTGACAAATTTGAGATATTCTAAAGTTACTCTTCAGATTCTGGGAAACACTCAGATGGTCTGGAGACAGGCCAGTGAAATAAAATGATCTAATCAATATGTAGTCAGAAAACATCTCAGCGTGGCATTAGCAGAGAAGCTTCCAGCATCAGCTATGTCCCCAATTACCAGTGGGCCAGAAATACCTAGATATCAAGCTGCTTCAGTACGACTAGATACATCCACTGCCATCTGACATTCAAGTCTTAGTGAAGACCAAACATATGGCACGTTTTGTATCTATAACTTCATACTTGCAAACGTCCCATTTCTTAAAGTGATATTTATATCCATGCCTCTGTTTGCTTTAGGATTAAGGAGACATTTAAAACAAAAATAATAATAATAAAATACTGCCAAAATACTCTTTCTCTGTCTCTTCCCCAGCCTAGCCAGCACATAAACATGCTACAAGTCAAACACCACAATGTTTTAATGCTGTGGTTCCTCAGAAGATGAGACTGCTTGCCACTGAAGTATGCCCAAGTGTCTGTCCTGGGCCAGTTTGCTTCAAATAGTCTCACACAGAGGTCAACAAGATCATTGTTCATTCTCAGAGCATACATTTTTGTCCCTCATACATCACGGGGACAGAAATCTCTGTATAAACCTGTAGAGGAGTGAGGGAAGAAGTCATGAGAGAGATATTTTTTGTCTAGAAGTAGATTTCTGGTTTGTAGTAATATTCCACTCTAAAATGCACAAAAAACTGGATTATTATTTATTATTTACTGTTCTGATATTTTACTTTCTTCTAGACCACTAAATTAACATTAATAATGTATATACAGGCAGGTGACTTTATGCCCAAAATGGCACTATTGGCACTATTCTGATGCTTTTGTCTATAGGTATATGTATTTGCAGTACAGCAATTATATCATTATGTCCAATTATGTCATACTGGGAACAAATAATAGAATCTGAATCAGCAGAATTTTCATCTGTTTTGCTACACTGGTGGATAGAAGGACTTTCTCCCAGAATAACAATAGATCAGCTCAACAGTCAACCCAAGTGAAAAGTCATTGGTTTCCTCTTTTTTCTGGAACGGACCAAAGACTTGAACCTGCTCCTCCATTAATCTAGTAAGTGCCCCAGCCACAAGGCTACCCTAAGTGTGTCTGCGTCTGAGTGATATCAGCTTTAACTAAAACTAAAAAGGAATATTGAATTTTCAAAAACCTCCTATGGTTGGTTTAGATAAACCATTTCCCATCCTGTTGTCTGTTTCTGAGGCTATGGCAGGATGCCACCACCAAGTTAACTGCACAGCCACATTTCAGTTTTGCTAGTGATAACTGAATTAAAAAAAAAAAATCTTACAGATAAGACTGAAGCTCAGAGCTATTAAGTCTTACCTACAGGTTAAATCCAGTGTATACTAATAAATTAACCAGCTAAATTAATAAAAGGTATGCAGACCTTACTTTGCCTATCACAGCTCCAACAGTTACTTCTGATTATATCTTCAGCTGTAACCTGAAAAAACTAGTGTTATATGTTCCATGCAGGGTATGGTATAATTACTCACCTTCAGTCTATTTTTTATAAGACCACATAAGAAAGTATCAGGGAAGTAATTACAGCAATTAGAGAGAGGGTATTTGATGCCTTTCTGTTACAAGGTCTGTCAAGTCTAGCCCTTTCTAGCTGAAAGAAAATATTCTCTGCATCCATATAATATACAAAGATCCACGTTCTTGTTGAGGTTTTCTTAAAAATCTATGCACAGACTGCGTATGGTTTATAATCTCTCAACTCATATATGTCATCTGGGCCTGAACTAGCATTCTGCAGCATTTTAACATCAAGTCCAAGACAAAACTGTCAACAGGACAGTCAGAACATATCATTCTTTCCGTAAACAGTCACATCACTCTTGATTTTTAGTATTACAACGGTAGAATATCACGTTTGCTTGATATAAGGATCGTACAAATTCATATTGAACATGGCAATCACACCTATCTAGAACACCATCACCTGATGTGAGAACGTCATTGCTAGTTGTGCTAAAGGAACATAGCAAATGCCTGGAGAATGAAAGAAAAGTGGATGGATGTTAATACCGCTCATGAAACATTTATCAGTAAATGTAGACACTGATACATGCAGGGAGGCTACTCAGATACCATTTGCCTTTTTGGACACACTTCTCAAAAAATAGTACAATTCAACAAAGCACTTAAGCAGAGCTGAAGCTTTCCAAGTGAGGGGTTTGATTATATCCACCTGCAGCAAAGCGCAAGGTTGTGCCAGTGGTGTTCTCCTACCCACGCCGAATCCTTCCCCTGTACTACCCCGGGAGGAACGATAGCTGCTGTTAATCTTACAGAGAGAAGAAAAGAGCTTGACACTTACCAAAACACCACCACACGGGAGGTCCAACTTCACACCACCTAACGAGAAGCTGTGGCTGGTGAGAAGGGAGAGAGCTTTGCAGCATGGGGCTCTCCCAAGATCTATTAGTGAGAAGGATGAGGTACTGTATTTAGTATGAAGCGAATAGGTTGAAAGTCCTCCCCCACCTTCTAAAAGGAAAATAAACTTTGATGCTTCTCTATCTTTAGAGCTTCCCGGTCACTATTAAGATTGCCATCACAGATGGGTTGCTCCTTTCCTTTGCCCAGCATCCCACTGCTGCCCACAGGGTCTTGTCTCCGCAAAAATTCAGTGTGGGAAAAGTAATGCCAGCAGTGGGACTGTAGGTTTGCTGAGAAGCATCAGCATTAACCTAATGAGATTTCTTGAGAGTTTCCCTTCTAAACAAATAGTTCTACACACATGCCAGGAAGTAGACTACGACTTGTAAATTATTTTTTCCCCTGTCCTTAACTGGTCTGTTTAGCTGGTAAATACGATAGCACTAATTACACAGCATGGGGTTTTTGTCTGCAGGATTAGTAAGGCTTTTCAGATTTCAAGCATATTTCACCTGTAGTCTTAAAGGCTGGAAACTTGATGTTCAAAATATGAAACCAGAGCAATTTCTGAGGGATTTGCAGTGTGGGCTCCTCAGCTCAGCCATTCTGTCTTCCAGGTCAGCCCTTGCCCAGGGCTTTTTTCACATCTGCCATTCTAGGGCAGTTCACATTTTGACCAGTGCTCTCCTGCCTCATCTCAGCACAGGGCAACCCAATGAAAGAGTCGCTTTTGTCAAACGTCCCTCTGACCAAGCCTCCAAAACCCGCAAACACTCAAACCCAGGACACCAACTCGTATCTGCTAGCTCTGCTACTCCTACAATTTTTTAACACTGTGCAAGAACAATGCACCAACCCTTCTATTTACATCAGAAACCTTACTCATCTTCGCTCTCTGGAACAGCTCAAGTATCTTGAAGCATTTCTCCCTACACAATCACCCTTTGTTGAGGGGAAAGAAATGGTATACTATAGAGCCTAATCTGTTACCAGCCATTACAGGTGAGTACCTTTTCTTTCCCAGAACTTGCCTCTTCAGATCTGCCCTTTTCCAGAGTTAGAAAACACTGAGAAGAGCTAGGTATGTTTAACCTAAATAAAATTAAGGGCTCCTCTTCTGCCATGGACAATATTTTCACTTAAAAAGATACAGAAAAATACATGCTATGAGGGAAAGATTTAATCAAAGTGGAAAAAATATAAATTACTTTCTATTTTAGAAGACAGTTCTTGAAAGCTGTCAAATCTAAATTGGTTTTACTTGGCTTTTGACCTTTCCTGCAACAAAGCACCTGAATTCAGAGGCCAGTTCAGTATCTTGTGTACAAGTGGAAAAGTTAACGCATGTACCCTCTGAGCGCTTTACAATCAACTGTTTGGATCTTCAGAGAAAGGAATAGGCACAAGATACAGATTACAATGCCAGGAAGAAAACCCAAACCGGAATTAAGGTCTTAGATCTGACAGACTTTCTTTAAGGCTATAGAGAGGACTAAGCTGCACTGAGGATTTCTGTAGAGTGTAACAGATTTTTTTCCTCTAGAGAACTACAGGAAGCTGTACACTTCAGAGTACTGGCAAGATCTTTACACACAGTGCTCTCTCAAACTGTTGGGACTGTGCTTATGCCAAACTCTAGACAATGACAATGCTCTAGACAGTTCAACACATGTTATGGAAAAAGTTCCCACACTTCATCTTAATTGCATTATGTTTGATGCCAAGTGGTTCAAAGCACTCACCACAACTCCACTTCTGCTTAGATCGAGGCATGGTAAGGTAGGAAAAAACACACATACACACACACACACATAATGATGTAATTTTGATGCTACAAGATACTCTGTACTCAGAATATTACATATTCTGTAGTTTCAATAATTCAGAACACTACATCATTTACGCTATGTTTGATTAATGATAGAAGATGGTTATAAATATAGTTATTTTAATTAAAACCTTTGGCTAGACCTTTAGAAGTAGGCATCTGACCTCTTTACAGCTGTGAAAATGGTAAATTTTAACATATATACACAGATATATACACACATACATTTATATATCTGTGGCCTAGGTACTGAAGTTCCTAATCTCCTTATACTTGCATGGAAATAAAATATCTTAGAATACTCCAGGTTCCACAGATTTGTCTAAATTGTGATACATTTATTGAAAAAGAATTGAAATACTAGAAGAAAATAACTCATTTTACTGCACTAACTACAGAGAGTCAGATCCTCTAAGAATAAATCAGCATAACTCTGTTCAAGATGGTGCTAATGGAAGTAGTAATTTATACCAGCTGAGGTTCTACCTCATACCATTTACAATTGTTTGTAAAGACTTTTAGTGCCAAACACTGTCTGTGTTTATTTGCTCAAGCAGTCCTGCTAATTTTAATTGAAACAATTCCTTAAAATGAGCCGGCTTCAGCCTGTCTTCTTCTTGTATGACTTATGTGTGATATCTTTCTGCAAATACATCAAATAACAAAATAAACACTGATGAACAAGAACAGAAACATGTATTTGTTTAATTTTGGATCCAGGTAGTTTATAGTTTATATTATGTGTAGTTTATATGATAGCACTTCTGTTTATACAAACTTCTGTTAATGTCTAAGAGTAATTGGAGTGATTTAGGAAAGACACTGTTTAAAAATACGAACATCATCAACTTCTCTTAATTCCTAAATGTTTTCTTCTGAAATGATTCATACCTCCTTTTCTAAACCTATTTAGCTTATGCACATTTCTTTAGCAGCGTTGAGTTTCTACAGCTACGTTGCTTCTGAAGCTTTACATTCTTATTTCAGAAAAAGGCTCATTAGCCACACTGAAGGAAAAACTTACCACTCAGAGAGACTGTTCCCCAACAGCATCCACAGTTACAGGGCAATAGCTTGAATTATCTTTTGAATACACACAACTCTTGTCTCTCAGCAACTTTCAAATTTGAATTGTGTTATGCGTTTTTATTCTTGGATGTTAACCTTGAATTGTATCCATGAACCAAAATAGGAACACATAGTAAATGTTTCTTACTTTTCTTTAGACTTCGACATAGTTCATAAGAAATTAGAATCTAGTTGCCAGCTTCAAGCAGTGTGGAACAGAACCTGCACACTTGTGCTGAACACAGGAACACAGCATTAAATGAAGCTTTCATACCGCAGTTCCACCAAGCAAAACTCAAATAACTCCCCAACCCTGCTCTTCCCCCTCAAACATCTGGAACTCTTCATACAATCAGCAGAGTTATCTTCTAAACCAGAAAACTCCAGAAGAGAAACTGATTTGGATTCAGGTTTGTCACATGGAATTTGGATGGTCAACATGAATTCACCCAAGAACACAAAATCCATTGTTCCTCTGAACTTCAGAAACCTATTTTCAACAGGAACACTTGGCACTGTACCAAGGTCTGAGTTTCCAGTACCCTTCCTCTACGGCCTGATGCAAACCTCTGTCACTGAAACTTCCATAGGAACTTGACTTTTTAAAATAGATTGTTGCTATGAAAGAATGCAAATTTGCAGGTAGTTAAAAAGCACCACAATGCTCTGCAGCACTTAAACCAAAAAAACAAACTTCTGTACAATAACTTCTAGGTGTCACACAACCCATCTCAGGATAGTTTCTTCACAATTGTAGCTAGACTTTCTTAATGTTGTTTTCTACGTCTACTCCATGTACAAAGCACAACTCATTTTATGTACTGAACGATGGAAAATGATTACTCTATTATAAAGTGGGAGGGCCTGAACTGACTGCTGAAGCTGATGGAAAGTGTTTTAAGCACATTATATTTTATCATGTTAATGTCTTGATTACCTCCTGGAATTGCAATTTTAAGTGAGTACATTAGGAGTAGGTGGAGATTTTTAATAAGAAAATATGCTTACAGTTATAGAGAGTCACAAAAGATGGTTTCAGCTATTCAGAAAACTAAGATATGTCTCAGAAGTTACAGCAAATTTATAAACCCAAATTGACACCTTAATACTATTATTATTTGTTCAACATAACAATAAAACAGACTGACTGAAACTCATAGAAGTGAAACTAATAGAAGGCAGACGAGCCAGAAACAGACATATTTACACACACATGGGGATTTACTTTCAAAATCAATTTTTAAAAGAGTCCCCAAAAGACTTTTCTTCAGTGCATCACTGTTAGCCTCAATCTCTTTTCCTACCTGTTAGAACTGGAATGGAGACCAAATGAAATACCCTGTTCAATCACTCTGTTACCTCTTTCAGGGAGCATTCAGATCTACACACCATGTTAGTTGCAACCATGACCCTCAATAGCAATATATTCTTTTTGTTAAATTCTTATTTCTGGCCGTCATTGGCAGTCCTTTGGAGACTGAGCATTGTTATTGTTGGCTCAGGAGGTGGAGCGATACCACCTTATTCCCTTGAAGAGAAAATACCCAATAAAAATTCTAAGACAAACTGTGCAACTGCTGTATATGACATGCTGAATTTCTTTTCACTGTTTCAACATAACATCACTTTAACTCCACTGATATTCTCAAATTATTCTCTCAATGTGTATTAGCAAAACCCAAGACCTTCCACTTATATCATTGGATGATTAAATAGTAAGATAGACCAACACCCCGGATTAGGAAGGTGTTCTGTCCTCAAAGCTGTAGCTGACCTTTTTGGTGACCTGAGCAAGGTCACTCCATTGCTGTCATCTCTTTTCTCCTCGTGTTTTTGTCTGTCTGCCAGCACTTGATGTAAGGTCTGTGTGATAGGGGATGTCTCTTACCATGCATTTATACATTGCCTATCACACCGGTGGTTTTGTTTTTACTGGACATAAAAAAAAAAATGCAAGATTGTTTAAAAGAAAAGGAGAGGTACAAAGCTGACCTTTTCATTGCTTCACCTAACTTGTGTACAGTACTCTAGACTACACTGTTGTGACTCAGTCATGTGCATTAGTCTTACAATAAAATATCCCGATTTCATACATGCAAGAACCATAGGTTCAGAAATAGCATATTGATCAAGTCATATTGTAAATATAATATGACACAGTGCAGATCAATATACTGCTGCGCCTGCTACTACAATGCGGAGTACGATCAAATAATTATTTTTAGCTCTTAATAACTACGGGAGCTTAATATCTTCATTCTAAAGGTGAATAGAAGTGTTTGAAAAACAATCTCATCAGTGGCCGCTGTGTGAGCCCACGTCAGCATGCAGATGTAGCAGACAACCAGCCATGCACAGGCACCCCATGAGCCCATTTTACGTTCACAGGCCTGAGGCATGGGAAATGCCCTGCTTCCCCTGTGCCCCGAGCAGTGGCTCTCTGCAAAGGCAGAAGTGCTTTTTCTGTCGCGTTGTCTAGAGCCACAGAATGTTTGGGGAAGGTTTTGAGCAGAGATTTACACCCGTCATGATGGTGCATTTCACCCTGCGAGGCAGGCTGGGTGCGGTTCCTGCCCTGACGCCTTGCATTCAAGACACAGAGCCTAGATTAATTTCTTCTCGGTGCAGCTGCAGACAAGATGACACAGGGATGGATTGCAGTGCAAAGAGACCAAGACTTGCTCAAAACAATTCCTCACTCTTTCTCTGAACATCTCCTGTTTTCATCCTCTCCTTCCAAATTTGAGAAAACTCAATTAAACTGAATGAGACTCAGTGAACTGCATTTCCTCTATCAAGGGTGACGAACCAAAGAACTGAACAAAACAGCACTTCATGAAATGAAGAAAACAAAAAGCAAAATAGGAAGATAACCAAGATAAAAAATCCCAATAATCAACAACTTCAGTAACACCTATGAAACCCTTTTTAAAGAGCAACTGCTAGGACCAGTTTACTCCCTCCAGTGCTGTTACCTCCCTTGGAGTCTGAGACTGTCAAGGTCCAGGGCCCACGGTCAACCTGCTGACCACCAAGGTCTTAGCCAGACTGTATATGAACCTAACTGCACAAGCTGCCAGTGATTCATTCAAAGACTCGTGAACACAAAAATGATGATCTGTAAATGTCCTGTCTGATGTAGAAGTCACTGCTTTTATTTAGTTAAAACTGGCCTCAAGTAATTGTCTTTTCTGTTTTCCTAAAAATTCATTTCTGGTGTTTGAACTTCATTTCCAATGTTCTAACTTCAGTAATTGCCGCTTTAATCTTTTGCAGCTTCACATGTTCTTGGTAATGGAGAATAATAAATGTAAATGTAACATTTAGGCCATCAGTAATTTATCCTGGGAGAGCAGTTCAAAGGGAGCATCAGCTTGAAACTATTGGTTCGTTTGTGAAGTTTGAGGCAGGAGACCCAACTGTCATCTGACTTCAAGGAGCCTTTGTACAGGACTAATTATAAAACAAAGCCACCGGACTGGTACTGATTAGTTATTTATATTTTTGATGAAGTTATCTGCAGTTATTTTTTGATCTCTAATTACAGGTGACCTCTAAAGCAGGGTTTTGCTTCATTTTCCAGAAGAGCAGCTCAGGAGTCTTTCAATCACTCACTTAAAATAAATACCGTGGTGATCTTAACACTCCCTAGAGTTGATTCTTAGTTAACAAGAGAAGAAAAACATCTGATTAAGTTCACAAAGCTGGCTCTCTGAGTGACTGAGGGCTTTTTTTAAATATGTCACACAGATGGAAAATGTTTTCTAGTAGTATCTAGAGCGAGTCATGACACTCTCTTTTAAATCCTTCATAATTTGTGACACAGAATTAACAGCTGTTTTTAAAGTAAAATATAACCCATGGGGAATGGGAGGAGAGGACGAATCCTGACTCTTCACTTTCTGACATTCTCAGACCAGAAAAGGGAAGGTTCCATTTTAGTCATTTAAATGCTAATATAATTTCATGACCACCTGTCACTCCATAAAATGTTTTCCGTTGCCTTAATCACATTCTGCTCTCCTCAGCAGAAAATTAGCTGATGCTAAAATACCAAAAGGTTATTAGGAAAGTTTTATTTTCTATGTATAGATCATTTGGTATATAAGAGTGATCTATTTAGGGCAATATCTTAATCAAATGCTGATGTATGCAGCAGTCACTTTAAAATACTAGGGAAGAGAAAACAGCCTGATGTGTTAAAACATCTGCAATAGAAGTCTCTCTCTCCCCCCGCCCCCAACTTCCAATACATTCAGTAGTAAATGCCAATTCCATGGGATAGAACAATACTCCTTCAATCACAGTGTGCAAGATGACTCTGACTCCACCTTAGAGAAGCTTCTCCAGAAATGGTGAAGCTTTCCTGTATTTTAGGAAAACGACATACATAAGCTGTCTTCTTAACCTGTTTCTTCTCATTACAAGTACAGTGCATTTTCAGTTGTTTTGACTAGACACTCTTTTCAAGTGGTTAAGTAGAAAAAATATTAGGAAGCTCAACAATATCTTTAAGAAAAATAGGAAATAGCAAACACACCAAAACATATCTGGAAGGAAGCAAGTGATAAGAACATGGAAATAGCAGTCCAGCAGATACTGAAGAGATCTGCTTTTGTAACACAGTAGAAAGGCTTTATCTGATAAACACTGATGGTAGTTTCTTCCATAGAGGTTATCCAATTAGAGCAAAAATGCTGTGCTGTCTTAATCATTTGCCTGATCTCTTCCCACCTGACTGCCTTATTCAAAGAAATATTTGCCACCAAGTCTTGGTTTACAGTAACTGTTAGTAAAATCCCCCAGAAACATACTTTTTTGGAATTATTGGAATTATATTTGGAATTAGACTGTTCTGTATATTACTTCCCACTCCTCTTATGTGAGGATATAAACTAGGAAAGTACCTTTACCTGAATAATCTTAGAAGATGACATATAGTTCTTAGTACTGTAGAAAAATAATGGTAAGTATTATCCTTACTCTTAGCAAAATAATGATAAATGCAACCTTAGAATTATAAGCCAAAATTTAGTCATATTCTTCCAGTGACCTCAGTAGCTGGACAGGCCAAATACAATAAAATGCATGAAATAAATGCTGTTAAACTTATTTCAGACTTGGGACTAACCATATAATGATAACATGGTTAACTTCACTCCATTAATACATATTAAATGTTACTTTTCTAATGTATACTAAATCCAAAGTCATATTTAACCTCATACATTAGTATCATCTAAGATGATGCTCTTTCCTGATACAGAGAAACCCAAAGACTGAAAATCTAGTTTTCAGATTCTCATCCTCCTCAAATATTGTCCCTACAAATATTAGCTCAAAATGAGTCTTCAGTCTTCCAGATATGTTTTTCTGCAGACACAAGTAGCATTAACCAATCTCTATCAACCACTGACAGCAGACATCCCCAAACTCCTTCTAACTCTATTACTGTCCTTAAATGAACAGCATGGCTCAAGCAGTTACGACTGCAGCTAGTACAGGCGACATCCTAGTTTGGGCTTTGATCTGTAACAATTTGATGACATGGCCTTATTACTGATGTAACAAATTCTTGTTCTTTTTAATCTCAAACCTACTTCATTATATTTGAGTCAGTTATTAATTTCTCATACAAACTTAAAAAAAAAAAAGGCCTTCAGAGGGACTGGATTTTTTTCTAAATTCATACTCCAGTGCTTAGATGCAAATTGTTCCCAGATATTCCTGAACAGCCCTGCAGTTTTAACTATAACTGTTTTTCAAGACTACATTTAAAAATGGCTTGTAAGTTTTCTTTGGAACTTTTTCTTTATGTTTTAGAGGAACCATGCACCCACTGTGCAAAAAATAAGGTAATTTTCCAGGCTCCTTTGGACTTTCATTACTATTGATGTGTCTCCATTACTATTACAATGAAGCTGAATTTTCCAGTGGAAACTGCCCTATCAAAGCATTGCTAACTATCTTTAACAAAAAATCCTGACTACGCAAGTCAAGTGGGGTTGTTTTTTTGGGGTTTGGGTTCTTTTTTTGACATGTTACAAGTCTTATATCGCAATAAGATTATTTGAAAAAGCTCATGGCTTTTCAAGCAAAAGTGTATTCTGTTCTTGAACAAAGCTACGTGATTCTTGCAATAGAAGCCACACTGGTTTTGGAGTTAATATTTGTTTGAAGACAACCTGACAGCATTTTGACAGTCCCTTTGACACACTGTAGTTTCTCATTCTAAGATCTTGAAACAAAATGTAAGAAACTACTGAGTGGTGCAGAATCTTGCACTTACAGTTTTAGCAAATGTTGCAGAGAGTTTCATCAGTGTCTTTCTCACTATTGGGAAACAAACAAAGGCTCATAGTATCTTTTTCATCCATTAGTAAACAAAACATAAGTTAGGTTTCATGAGTAAATGAGAACTTTAGGATCCTTTGGCAAAGATTCTGCAAATGTAAGATGTTATGATACTGTAGTTGTATGACAAAAAATTTTCTCAAGTGATAACACAGTGTTTTTCACAATGTGTAACATCTCAGTATTGAGATGTTCATTCTACTTTGTTATTTACCTTTGCCGTAGTGCTTCCTATCCTTAGGAATAAAGTGGTACCAACAGAACATACACATAAATCACTCGGGTGTCACAGTGGTAGATATTAAAAAGTCAAGGTTTGCCACAGTGCTGGAATAGTTATCTCCTATTTATAAAATGCTGGTGCCACTCTTCTCTGCTGTGTGACTGCTGCAGTGTAACCTCCGGCAATTCTGGACTATAACTGTAATTGTAAATTTTCAACAGTTTCTGCAGTATACTTTGAACAGATATTTATTATGCAGTCCACACACACTCATGCTTATATATGTGATGGTGTTGTACATAAAGTATTCATCTCTGTGAGTGTCTGATGGCTGCAATATGAAGAGGCACTCTGTTATATTCTCTTTGTACATTATATGGGGGAAAACAACATAACCTATTTTATAATTATCTAAAATAACTTTTTCTTCCCCAAAAAAGAAGCTACAGGACACACTCCAGCTTTTAAGGCTAGGAGCTAGTCCTTGATTGCACCAAGGTGGCTGCCATCTCCCTTTTCAGAGGTATCAAGCAGAAAACCCATGTCAAAACAAGTTTGAACCGAATATCTGATTGGAGGTAAACAGTAGCATGATTTTTCCCATATCAAAATGGCAATGTGAGGCCAGCACAGTTTTAGTATTTGCATACTAAACAGATGTTGGTATTAATTATTTGGTGAATCCTGAGAGAGATCAGCAGCATACAAAGAAATCAACATACTATGCTGTGAGAAACAACTCTGAAAGAAAAGAGAGTAAACAAAGATTAAATTAATCTGGGAGGCCCATCTAGTGTAGTCAAATACAACACACAATTTGAATGGGAATGCCTAATTGACTGGTACTGAACACTTCTCTTTTTTTAAAAGAGTATCATATATACCCAAGTTTGCAGATTTGCAAAAACTAAAGCAGTGCTAGTCCAGGAGATCGACACAATAACCTGAGATGATCAAGGAAGTGGAATCAAGGTTCAAAGTGAGGTAGATTCTATCATGACCTGGGGTTAGCTTTACTGAACTACATCTCCTGAACTAAACTTTTTGCTGAACCTGTGCTGGGAGGTCCAGCAGGCTTGTAATTTAAGCTGTGAGAAATTTTTCCTGGTTTGGCAATTAAAATAAAATTAATTAAAACACAGCTCAAAGTTTAAATGATAATGAGACTATAGGGAAGGAAGAAAGAAATGGGTATTTGTTTCACAGAATCTCTAATAAGGGTTCACATTTTGCTTCCTCAGTGAAGACAGTGGTATCTTTTAATTGATTTGACTGACCATCAGAGAAGTAGCCAAAATTGGAAATTGGGAGCAAAGCTGTTGTGGTTTAGCCCCAGCCAGCAACTAAGCACCACGCAGCTGCTTGCTCACTCCCCCTACCCCATTGGGATGGGGGAGAGAATTGGAGGAGTAAGAGTGAGAAACACTCCTGGGTTGAGATAAGAACAGTTTAATAATTGAAATAAAGTAAAATACTAATGATAATAATAAAAATATAATAAAGATAATAATAATAACAATATACAAAGCAAGTGATGCACAATGCAATTGCTCACCACCCGCCGAGTGATACCCAGACAGTTCCCGAGCAGTGATCGCTACCCCCAGGCCAACCCCCCCTAGTTCAATACTGAACATGACATCATATGGTATGGAATAGCCCTTGGGGCAGTTTGGATCAACTATTCTGGCTGTGCCCCCTCCCAGTTTCTTGTGTACCTGGCAGACCATGGGAAGCTGCAAAGTCCTTGACTAGCATAATCACTACTTAGCAACAACTAAAACATCAGTGTGTTATCAGCATTCTTCTCCTACTAAATCCAAACCACAGCACTATGCCTGCTACTAGGAAGAAAATTAAACCTATCCCAGCCAAAACCAGGACAAAAGCCTACTCTAAAATATGGAGAAACCCAAGAACAGATAAAATGGTTCAAGATCAAATGTCCAACTGGCACAGTCTACTCTGACAGCATTCAAAAATGGACACCAAGGGGGGAAAAAAAAAGCACACAATACCACATTTTTGGTTCAGGGGTGTCCTTGGCTGGATATAGTTTCTAGGTATTGAATAATCCTCAGTGGGTTTATCTTCCCTGAACTGTCTCAAAACTACGCATACTTCCAGCACCCCTGGCTATCCTTTAGCAGTGGCTTCCTAAGCTCACCTGCTTTTTACAGGAAGAATCATCTTCATGTGTTTTTCATTTGGACTCCTCCCAGACTCACTGGATGGCTCCATCTCTGTATCAGAAGCAGGAATGCCCTATCCTACTTCTCCAAATGCCTCATCATTATATAAACTTCTCTCTCTTCCCCAGTTGTTTCTTTTACGACCGAAAAAAGCTCGTCTAATCAGTCATTCTTTAGAAGAAGGCCGCACTTCCCCAATATAAGTGACTCATACTTTTGATGAGCAAAGAAAGATCAGAGGACAGTTTGCTTATTCTAAATTCCTCAGAAAAACTAGTTTGTATCATTATATCCTAAGCTGCTTGTCTCCTGTGAGGCACTCGCTTAACAACCTATTCTTTTACATGATTCAAAGCATACAGTCCTAATACCTGGGCCATTTTACACTACTGAAACCACAAAGACAGTCATTCCCATGTAACTCTCAAAACCACTAATAAATCATTTGCAGTGGTAGAAATTATTTGCAAACTGTCCTTGTTTTCTGAATTGCCAAGCTATGACAAATATATTTGCTATTACATTGCAGCACACATTTCTGTATTCCACGGAGCTGAATGTTTCTGCACAAAGATCTTGGGTCAACAGAGTACCAACATATCAGCACATTAACAGATTTTTGACTCATGCTCTCACAAGGGTGTGTGCACTGACAGGGTTATGCTGGTAATACAACACCCAGCTCTCACTTTTGCCTCTGTCCACAATCACACCAGAGACTCAAGACTGCACTCTGATCTGCTGTTGGGGCTAGCATGGAGGGGCAACGAATTACATTGGACCCAAGGGTTTTCACTCAAAAGTGCTCCTAGAAGGTACACATGCCCTGTCTTTGCCTACTGCCCTTCCCAGTGACATGAGCCAATATATGCAGCCTTTGGAACAAATCTATATGTTGACTAGAAATATGCCAGGTGATGACATAATTTTCCTTAAGTTCCCAGTTTCTTGTTCTGAACTCATAAAGGCTATACTGCATCTGCAACAAGCAGCTATATATTTAAAAAATAGCTTTCACTGGAGAATATTTTGGATTCGTTAGAGTATCTGTATGGGGCACTATTAATGCATTTTCCTCACATGTGGAATTCTACAATTCTACATTCTACAATTAAATCACTGTATTCTCAATTTAAGCTATCTTAGCATAACTGACTCATACTTTTAGTGAGCAAAGAAAGATCAGAGGACAGATTGCCTACTCTAAATTCCTTTGAAAAACTAATTCAAATCATAATATCCTAGACTGCTTCTCTCCTGTGAGGCACTCGCTTAACAATCTATTCTTTTACATAAGTCAAAGAGCAATTCAATTTTAAAATCACAGACCTTGAAATTTTACAACTAGCCCAATTATAATTTTAAAAACTCATGATTTAACCATTAAAGTATACTTAATTAGAAATGTCACATGTGCCTAATTTATATAAATGCTACCCAAATTACAATGAAATGGGTTAGTTTTCAAGATAATTATATGTAAAATGTAACTTAATTTCAAATACTGATCTTTATCCCTGTAACTCTCCCTGTTTACTCTCTTTTCCTGGGTTGAAGTACAAGTTGGCCATATTCTTTTCTCCATCAATGACAGGGTTGAACTGTAATATTTTGTCATTAACAGATATTAAACCCAAAATTTCTGTAACAGGGAAATGGGAAGATGCTCAGGTTCCTATGCTCTGAAGCATATCTGTCCTGAAGGACAGACACTGTCCATCATCATATTCAATAACATGGTCAATATTGGTTTTAATACAAAAAGGGTAAAGAGATACCATTTCAAAGAGACATTGTGAAGATAGACCCACAGAAGTCTGTGAACATCATTTTTTGTTTGAGAGTAAAAGAAACTGCCTGGCTTTTGCTCTGCACAGTTAGATGGCTCAACTGACTACATTGACAGCTTCAGTTTTGTAGGTATTGTTGAATGCTAAAACATATTACGGCATTTTCCTGCCTTCAGAATAACATTTATTACAGATAACATTGGAAAACATTTAATATTTTCATGAACAAAAATGTTAAGATCCCTTCACAATGACTGTATAATAAAATAGCATTTCTTCTGCTTTGGCTGATGATTTTCTTCTTTCATGTAATGAGCTGTCATGATTTTCTTTATTACTTCTTTTTTTACTGAGCAGGAAGTTGCGATCTAGTAGGTGCCTAGGTTAGCTTGTCCCCAGAGCAGTATTTGATATGCAAAACATATCTTATTAGTTTTCAATTTGCCACTAGCTTAGTTAGGAGATGCAGTTAAAATTCCTCAGCAGCAGGTAATACTTCTGCATTGTAAAATAGTGTTGTAAGTGATGTGTGAAGAAAAAACATGATGCAAGCTTAGTTCATCAGGTTTTACCCAATTTGCAGTTTGTATCACTCATGAAAGGCGGTAGAAAGAGGAAGGCAATTTACCCACAACTCAGACACCAAACTGAAAAAGCAAGGGTAGTTCATTGTCAGTACATTTAACCTGTCCCAAGGGGTGGAGTGAGAGCCAGTAAGGAGATGAATTTATGGTACATTTGTCCTTTTTTCTTTGACAGTAATCAAGAAGGGAAGGTAAGGATCACTACTAAGGCAAAGGTTGAGGCAACAACATGGAGATTCATAAGTTGAGGCACGTTCACTACCCTCTGAATATACTACAGAAGCTATTTACCTATGCAGCAACAAATAAAATTCCTGGGAATGAAAATAAGACAGGTTTACAGATGTAATTTGAGAAACTGGGGAAAAAAAAGGATAAGGCAGAGGAAGACATCTTCCAGTGGGTGAACACGTTTGCAGTACTGTGCAATAAGAAGGGGAAATGAAGCTCAGAATTTAAAACCTCAGAAAGCAGATTTCTTCTACAAGGTGTGGGCTCATCAATTAGAAGTCGCAACACAAAGATATGGATTTCTATTTAGTAAATTATACATAGAATCATAGAATCATAGAATCTTTTAGGTTGGAAAAGACCTTTAAGATCATCCAGTCCAACCATTAACCTAACATTACCAAGTCCACCAGTAAACCAATTAAGGGTAGAGTAGCAACCCCACACCTCATGGCTTGGTGGCTGGATCATTTATAATGAAAGTGGAAACTAGGAATCATTAAGATTGGAAAGGACCTCTAAGATCATCATTCCAATCATCAACCCAACACCACCATGCCCACTAAACCATGTCCCAAAGTGCCACATCTACTCATTTTTTGAACTCTTCCAGGGATGGTGACTCCACCACCTCTCTACACAAACATGATGGCCCTCAAAACTGGGGTAAATGCACTTCTGAAATTACTCTGTCAAGATTTTTGTGATGGACATAGAAGAGTATTCTTGCTACCATACTGGATACAAGTTTCCTCTGGAATACTGTGGGCAGTTCTTGTCACCCTAGAACAGATCAGTTCAAACTGGGAAAAATACAGAATGGTTTCCAGGACAAAAAGAGAATGAAGAGGCTATTTTATGAGAACAGACTAAAAGAGCTTGCATTGCTTAGCCAAGCAGAAAGTTGAGAAGACTACAGTTGTGCTCTCTGAATAAATCAAGGGGGTAAAACCAAGGGAGCAAGAGGAATCATTGAGTCTAGAAAGATAATGGTAGTTGGAGAACAAATTGTTAAAATGGACCACAAAGAATCTTAAATTAGAAGTCGGTGATAAAGGACCACCAACAAAGCATGGTTTTGAAAGAGAATATGCCAGCGAAGTTACAGTGGCTGGAGTTCACTGATACAGGGGCTCCTTTTTGGATCTAGTTCTTACAACTCATCTTTGAAGAGGGAGATACAGCTCAGCTGAATTCTTAAGAAATTTCTTGAAAGCATGATTTGATTTTCTCAGGTGCTAACAGTCCAGTAACATCCACAAGATAATACATTTCGATAATGACATATTTTTGTACCCTCAAAACTAGCAAAATACCACTAAAGAAACACCAAAACCATGTTTGGGTGTAATCAAGCTCTTCGTCCTCTTCATCCCACCAACGTTGTCAACAGGGAGACAGATTACCATGCAGATCCAGCTATGCTGTTTGTTTTTGCAGAGTAAAACACTGGTTCCCCCCATGCCCAGATGCTACCAGAAGCAACTTGATGACATCAGTGCCCTACCATCAGGATTTCATCAGTTGTCTTGAGGTCGATGACTATTCCTAGCACACAAAATACTTCCCTGGTCTTTGATATTATACACAACACACCTGCTGGTCACAGAAATATCCTGTTATGAGTGTCCTACTGTATATGCAGGTATATAGCATGCTTTTTGTTTAAATGATGATAAAATAAGCAACGATGGTACAATGAAATAATGCCAAATGTTCCATAAAGTCAACAGACTTGAAAATGGAGAAAATATTACTGGAGTGAATGACTCTAAGGCACAGTAAATACATTCCTTTTATTAGTTGTTTACAGTTGTGGCAATAACATGGGTGTGCTATAATGTTGTATATGTTTATTTGCTGCATGGAAGATGTATTGCCACAAGCTATTTGCAGCTGACAGTCCCAGCAAAACAACATTTGTAATGTGAAATTGGCATATAAAGGGGCTCATCCTCATTAAGTATGCAACAAGGCATGAATACTCAATAAAATACAGGGATGCTCTCAGCAAATGTCAGACCTGTCTGCCTCTTGACTGATTATGATCTGTACTCATACACGCTTGTGCACCTGTACTGGGTCATTTTCTTGATGGTATCAATGTAAGACTCATGTTTTGTAGATGATTTGGTTCAGTGGGCTAAAGCCAAGAAGATAAGAAGGGACACACTAAGGACTATTGGCTGATCCTATTTTATTTCTTCTTTGCCACACTATGTGAAAGAGACATTTACTCCAAAGTACTGCACGCATCAGCTACACACAGAAACTCAAAAAAGTATAACTGAACAACATGTATCTGTCCACTAATACAATAGTATACTACTTAATAGGTGCTTTTTGACTTATTTTATAATCTCTAGACTGAGGTGAAGAGTGATTTGCATAAAGTGATTCAGTAAGTCAGTGCCAGAATCAGAAGAATAATAAAGTAATCCTGATTAATAAATCACAATTACAATCACTACACGCCAGAAATGTGATAGGAACACTTTACAGTGTGTGTGGTGAAGACAGTGTATCTAAATTCTAAGCTTGCTACAGTGGGAATACTTTGATAGTCCCATCCTAAAAGAAGGATTTACATTTGGAGTACCAAGGACAAAAGTTTTCAAGAAAATACTGATTCAGAATTGTGAGGTTTTGTTTAGACTGTTGATTTCAGGTCATTATTCTCTTCAGCCACATGATCAGTTACTGTGATTTACAATTATTTATAGGTATTTGCAATACCACTTCCACTGCAGGTCTTACTCCCTCTGTTTTAACATTGGGTATCACGACTTCATTGCATCTTGGGAGACAAAGTCTGGAAAGAGAGTTGGTAACACAGATATGGCCTTGGTCCTGAGGAATTCCCATCACATCTACTCTTAGGTTTTCAGATAAAAGCAGAGATGAACTCTGGCCTGACCAGATTCACTTCTTACACATGCATTTCTATTTTTCAGAGAGAAATTCCAGTTAAAACTGATTTCTGACAGAGTAAATTGGGTTTTTCATTTTGAAACTATCCTATTTTCATTGAACTATCCTGCCTTGCATAAGCTGCACATGTAGCTCATCATCACTCATAGTTTAAACTATTTAACTTCTTCCTCAGTACCTAGATACCAAACACCTAGAAGTTGTGGTTTTGTTATAAAAGTCTGACACCTGGTATTTGGGTGACTATTGTCAAATTTTGCTACGCATTGAATATTTGGCTGAGGACAACAGGTACTTGGCAATCTTCCCTTTAATCACCTTGCTTATGAGTAAAGCCACATGCTTAGCCTTGTAGCCATCAAATTGGTGATAGACATTCCTTCGTGTTTGGAGTTCCTATATAACTCCAGGTAGAAAAAAGTTGCAATAAAATGGATGTCCTCTCAGGGATAAATGGTCCCAAGTAATTTTCAGACACACACATAAGCTTGCAGTGTTCAACTCTCTAGACAATGAAAGAAAAAATACTAAATAATGAATTTGACAATATGGTATAGCTCTCTTGATCCCAGGGTCTCTATTCACTGAATAACAAGAACCAATTTAATGGCAAAAATCTTACTTCACAGTAGTAGGGGAAGGCACTTGGAAGAATAGGGAAAATATCTTGTTAGAAACTATTGGACCAGATGTATTCTCCAGCTGATCCTGGAGAGAGTCCAAAAGGAGAGATCTGACAACAAAGATCTGATTCTAGAATTCAGATGCACAACCTTCATCACGTAATACAGCCAGAGTGCATTTAGAGTGATAAAACATGAAATTAGTTTTAAAGAATACTCACCAATTTTTGGTCCCTGAATAACTGATGGAATCATCTTTAAAATAATCACTTTATACAAGTCATTTAGAATGTAAACTTTGCTGAAACAACTATATGAATTAAGATTTCTAAAGGTTACCAAGATTTTTTTTGTACTTATACACTCTTGTGAGATAGAAGGTAGCACTCTCATGCCTGTCCATTAATTATTTTTACTGTATATCATACACTTTAATACATTTTCTGATTCACTTTTCTTTGTAAGGAGATGTAGTTGTTAGAACAGGTTTTTTTACCTCACTGCAATTTTCTTAATTATTAACTCTGGGAACTCTATGTAATATCCTGACATTTATTATTTTTCTTTTTGGTGTTAGAAATTAAATTGTATATGAGATCATGTAAAAGCAAATGTGAATTTTAGAAATAAGAGTACTACAATGACTACACAGAAAGTTGCATTTAGTTAATTAGGTAACTGGGAGTATCTTACTGATTTAGAGGTACATTGAAAAGTGCTTCTATACATGTGCCTCTTCCGTGGCACAGTGTAATTATCAGGGCAATACAAAATAGGGTTTCTAGTGCATAAAGAACCTGACAGAGACAACTTGTTAGTCAAGAGTATATTCTTTCCCAAATATTAACATTCACTAAAAGACTGTCCTGGTTTCAGCTGGGATAGAGTTAATTTCCTTCCTAGTAGCTGGTATGGTGCTGTGTCCAAAGCACTATAAAATCCAGAGATTTACCATGAGAATAATATTGATAACACACAGATGTTTTAGTTGTTGCTAAGTAGTGATTATACTAGTCAAGGACTCTTCAGCTTCCCATGCTCTGCCAGGTGCACAACAAGCTGGGAGGGAGCAGAGCCAGGACAGCTGACCCAAACTGACCAAAGGGCTATTCCATACCATATGAAGTCATGCTCAGTATATAAACTGGAGGAAGTTGGTGGTGGGGCAGTGATCACTGCTCGGGAACAGTCTGAGCATCAGTTGGCGGGTGGTGAGTAACTGCATTATGCATCACTTGTTTTGTGTATTCTTTTATTATTATTATTATTACTTGCTCTTCCTCTGGTGTCATATTAAACTGCCTTTATCTCAATCCACGGGCTTTACTTTTTTTTTTCCTGATTCTCTCCCCCATCCCACCAGGGTGAGTGAGCGGCTGTGTGGTGCTTAGTGCCTGCTGGGGTTAAACCATGACAAAGTCCAACTGTGAAGATTTCTTCTTTGTACTTTAAAGGGATTAAACTTGCCTAGAATTGCAGCCAGACTAACACCCCAGTCAAAAGGGACAAATAACAATCTCCTTCATCAGTGGGTTGAGCCCTGATGTGAGGGATTGGGCACTGATTTTTGTGTGAGGGAACACACAAAGACTGGAGTGGCACAGACTGACCTTCCAAAACATGACAAAAATCACAGCCCTCAGAAGAGCAGAACTGTCCTTCCTCTGGGCTGTAAGGCACATCCAATCCTCGGATGTACGGCCCAGCTTGTCTCCCTGGATCTACCTCAGTGCTACCTCCAGTGAGGCAGCAAACTGGAGCACTGCCTAATGTAGCAGACTACAAGAGAGATGTGGATCGCATGTTGGGGGCTGAGCAGCTGATCCTCAGCCCTGCTTGGAGCCTCTGCTGCTACCAGAAGAGCAGAGCATTGCGCAGGTGGGAGCTCTTGCAGCTACAGCAGCCACTTCTTCTTTCCAAGGGGAACAAGGTGTCCTGTTTTTACAGCTTGTTCCTGAATGACCCTTCCTTTTCCCTCTGCCCACGATGAGTCTACCAGGTGCTAAAGGATCTGCTGCAGAGTGGACTCAGTGCTTTTTGCTGGGTTGAGGATAAAACTCCTTTGGTTTCAGTAATAGAAAGAAGGGAGGGAAAAAGTTGTTTCCCTTTATTTCAGTGTCTTCTATAACGTTGCAGGTTTTTTCACTAAAAGCCAAGACAATGCTTCCTTCTTACCTTAGCAAGGATACAACATCTCTAAGAGCTTACAATGGATGTGAAATAACAAAATTCTCTAGAAAAGTAGAGTTATCAGTAATCAATGTGTGTTACTCTGTTCAAGTAAAGAACAGAGTATGAAGGACAGGACACATGAATTACACCATTTTTGATGAAATGACAATATTTTTCATTTTTATTGTCATATCTTTAAATTAAAGTAGTATCTTTCCATGAGGAATTAGAATTATGATATTTGGCTTGCGGTCTTAATTTCCAACTCTTTTTTCTGCTTTTCATATTAGCTGATATACTGATGAGTATTACACTTACAAAATTATATGACATGGATCCTACCATTCCATTACTTCAGCAGAACAGAACCTGTGCCAGCCCTGTTATAGCCAAAAGTAAGAAGAAATAGCTTTCACATTTAATTCATTAAACTGGTGTGACAAGCACCTATTTAGCCAACTATGGTGGCTGACTGCAGTGTAAAAGCCTTTAAAATAGATAAGCTAAATGAGTTATATTTTATATAGACTATTGTATGGCTAAACTTATCTATAATGTAGAATTTGGAAAATTATGTACTCCACTGCATCAGCATTAATTTGAAAGACCCTCATAGCTAATGCTCAAGACTTGCATCTCCGAATATGTGTGAGTGCTGACATATTAAAATGAGATCAGGTTAGGTTCATTTTTGCAGAAGGGCTTAAGGAAGGGTTTCAGAGCACTGAGAGGGGAACAACCATGAGCAGCCCCATACAGGGACTGCTCTCAAACAGGCAGTTACTGCTGCTCCTACATAAAAAGGACTGATGGATCATAAATTAGAATCAAAAGTATGTCAGTCACACTACCTGGCTTTTAAAATTACAGTTAAGAAAGTGCCAATGGGATGGCATTTACATGGTTGAGAGCCATATCCAGCCGCTCCTAACCCTGGGAGGTCAAAATGCACTGCTGTTCCCAATTCTTCCTGCAGTTAGGACACAGCTTCACTTTGCCAGCTGAATAAGAGGAAGCGGTTTAAAAGGCTCTTGTCTTCTGCCACACCAAGCTGCTTATTTTTGTCTGTATAGAAAAGCTGAGATAATCTGCGATAATTTGACTATTTGTGGCCTTCACTGCAAACACAAAGTGTGAAATGACCCATGTTAAAAAAAAAAAAAAAAAGGCAAGCCCTCAAACAGCCCTTTGGTTTTTAACTTTTACCCACATACATCTGCCACTTCACTAGCTGTCAAATAATTATATACACAACACCACTGCCCAGCAGACGCTGAAGAGTTTTAACCTGAATCAGTAAGATGCCTGTCCTTCACACAAAAGACAATGAGAACCAATATGTTACTAAGGAAAACTGTCTAAAAACCTGCTAGCTGCCTTCTCTCCTACTTTTACAGCAGCTAATTACTTGCACAGTCAATAGTCTTCCCAACTATTTTAGCTCCCTGTTTACGTAGTAATTAATCGAGGAGAAGAGAGCAGCAGTTAGCAAACACCCATTTTGTAATAGTACATTTACTGGACACTAGTCAAAGATTAGCAATATTCACAGTGATATCTGCATACTTGTAATGTATCTCAGAGCAGACAGCTGGAGCTACAAAGGGAAGACATGAAGCTTGTGTCACCTAACTTTAGCTTTGGCCTTGATCACACATGAATAAATTTGAAGTCTTGCTTTCAACATACTGATTCTTTGGGGGAATCTGCTACTAAAACATATGTAATATGTAGAGAAACTCAAGCCACAACAATATAGATGCACTAGATATTAAAATATGAACATGCTAATTCCTGCATCTTTTAAAATTACAGATTAAATGATTTGATACAGTGGATGAGTGTTTTTGGAGAAACAATCCTTGTATTTCCTGAAGATCCAGGAACAGTCCACATTAAAAAATATATCTGCGGTGCACTAACTTCCACTGATAGTTTAGAAAGATGCTGAGATCAACACAACTTGAGACTTTTTTTTATGACTACACAGTGAGTATTGATGTTCCCAGATGTGCCAGGAACAAGCACCAAATCAAGACAGTCAAAGTTTATTGTTTTATCTTGAGCTACACAAAAAGACAACTTCTAGAATAGAAAATATATGCAACTCGAAAGGTAAAGTGTTACTCTCTGTCTTTTCTCCATAAATGGGTATGGCCTATGGAATACTACTGATTGGTGAACTTTTAGCACTGATTTTAAGCCATCACAGTCAAATATCACTTACTCACTTTGAACTTCAAAACCTGTTATGGCTACTGACCTGGCTTGATTGCCTATTCAAGTGTGCACTATCCAAGCAGGAACCATGAGTAAAGCACAACACCCCATTATTCTGTGCAACTCCTGTAGACCGCGTCAATAAGAGAGGAGGAGGAGAGGAAGCCAGGTTACTAAGAATTCAGAAATAGCTTCATCTGCAACAATCAGCAATATTGCTGGGGGCATCTAAGGATGCTTAAAAGGGAGAAGAAAGGAGAAACCTGCAGCGCAGAGGCCATCATCTGACATGAGTCAAAGGAAATAATACCGAGCCTATTGAAATCTTCCAACACAGGGACACAGTCTCGTGGGACACACAGCGACGTAAGAGGAGTCTGATGAAAAAAAGCCAGTAGAACAGAAAGGGGTGGAGATGAGGAAAACCTAAACTCCACAGGGAACTGATGAGGGGAATGAAAAACAAAATCTCAGGCTGTTGCATATTGCTGAGATATCAGAAATAAAGAAAAAAAGTGATGTGCAAAGGGTTCAGTGAGATGCAGAGACAGTCAAGAAAGTAGAGAAATACAGGTGTGAAAGACATACAATAAGCCTGTGTGAAAAATGAAGAAAAAAGAAAAAAGAAAACAAAGAAGATCCCCCAAAGATTAAGGATTGAGAAAGCATTATTAAGACAATGAGATAGGCGATGGCAGGCAGGGAGAAATAATGAAGAGCTCTACTGATCATTCAGAAAGACAACAGAAGAGAGGCAGGCGGCAAAAACAGTGTTGGGAAGAAGCGGGCTGGCTATACAGCTTGCCTTGTGAAACCTCGTACTTTTTGCTCAGACTGTTACCACCCTATTTCATTTCTCAGCACAGGAAGGACATGGACCTGTCAGAGCAGGTCCTTGAGGAGGGCCACAAAAATGATCAGAGGGATGGAACACCTCTCCTATGAAGAAAGGCTGAGACAGTTGGGGTTGTTCAGCCTGGAGAAGAGAAGCCTCTGGGGAAACCTTACTGCAGTCTTTCAGTACTTAAAGGGGGCTCAGAAGAAAGACAGGTACAGATTTTTAGTACGGCCTGTAGTGAAAGGACAAGGGATAATGGTTTTAAACTAAACGAAGGTAGATTCAGGCTAGATGTAAGGAAGAAATATTTTACTATGGGGGTGGTGAAACACTGCCACAGGTTGTCCAGAGAGGTGGTAGATGCCCCATCCCTGGAAGCATCCAAGGTCAGGCTGGACGGGGCTCTGAGCAACCTGATCTAGTTGAAGATGTCCCTGCTCACTGCAGGGGAGGTGGACTTTAAAGGTCCTTTAAAGGTCCCTTCCAACCCAAACTATTCTATGATTTCTCTTCTCTCTCTCTGTTTTAGCCACAGGTTCCACTGGCCCTTCCCCACTGGGCTGAAGACTGCATGGCCAGCAGGGATTCACCAGATGATGGCACCAAGAGTATGACCATACTAATGGCCAACTGGACAACCAGTCTGATTCATGCCACAACTCTGTACTGTAGATAAATAATTGTGCATTCAAAGCCTTTGTGTGCATATGATCTTGCTCTGAAATCTCCAAGGCTGGTAAAAGATTCCCAATATAGATTGAGACAAAGATTTGAGGGCTGCTCATGGGAGCCATACACCAATCTGGGATTTGCTCAAGTTTGCCGATTATTTTAATAAATAAGACAATACTTTTTTTTTTCATTTAGATAGCTGAAAAAAACAAGCACTAATTTCTTAAATTCAATTGAATATTGTTTAAAATAACCCTTTGTGTCTGATTAAAAAAATAAACTTGGCCAAGAATTATTTCCTGTGAAACTTTAGGAAATAAATGTTTATTCTTCTCTCATTTAAATTCATCCAATATGTTTAGCTGGAAATCTTCAGCATACAGAATACATTTGTCCATGAATAGTCCTTGAATTGAAGATCATTGCTGTATTCCAATATATATATGCTCTTCCTCACATAACAGTGCAATTTAATTCTCCTTCCTGCCCGCATGCATTCTATATCTAACTTATGTCTGTCATAGCCTAGAAATCTAAGGAACTTTCACTGCCTGGATGGACCCAGTAGGGCAGCAGATTTTGTTGCCCCCTATTCTCCTGGGTGATCACATAAATGGTAGTCAGAGACCAAGAAACCTAATTGCCAATGGCACACTCGACTTGGTCAGTGCTGCAGAACTCCAGAAGGCACTAACATGTACGGTAAATGGCTCAAGTTTGAACAAAAAAACTAGAATATGATCCTCTCGCCCAAGAGTCAGACTTTATGCTTGCATAAGGATAGGCAGAAAATGTTTTGGAGCTATTTTCCATCTATGAATAAAAACCATTTTGCTTTCCACCTAAATATTTGTGTATATGAATAGTGCCTGATTTCTGAGGACATTTTTGCATTTTCATCAGTTAAATGTTCAACTGTAACACTATAACATACAACATCATTGAGCTGGATGTGCTATCATAATTCATGGGCAGACTGAAATTCTTGAGGCTGCAAGTAAAACACTTTTTAAATCACATGCCAGTCATTTGCTTACCAAGCAGATAGTTGTGATCTCACAGAAAAAGAGCAGTCACACGCAGAAAAATGCAATGTGTACTCTGTGTTGGATTTTCCAAGAAAACAGTTTGAGAAATACAGATGATATTTAAGTTATACAAATATCAAAACTAAAGGAGATTTTAAAAAGTTCCAAGTGGTCAAAGAGTTAAACTGAATCATGACTGTTTTCTTTCGGTCCCACAATTCATATGAAAGCTTGTTTATAAATACTGGGTAAAAGGCAAATAGTCTGCCAGTATTTTACTCACTCTTTTTTGCAATCTATCTCATTTGCAAAAAAATCTCAGGTACTCTGAAAACTTTTTGAGCCATTGTCCCTTTTTTTTTTCCTTTTACTTTTCTTTTGTACGATCTGCCCTTAGTCCAGGTCATGAAAGACTTTGGTTCTACATGTTTACAGCCTCCTCATAACAAAATATTCTTGGACTTAATCCCAAATGCCAGGTATCCCAAACAATAACATTCAAGAATAGTTTGAGTGATATAACCTAGCCCAACAAAAAGGGCTGTAACATTGCTGGGATTATGCCATCCAGTACCTTTTTAAAAAATGGAGGTACATCATGGCAAAGACTGATATCCCATCCCAGTGAATAGTTTTGGGAGGGGAAGTGGGTTTGGTGTTTAAATGAAAACATGGCCCCAAGCACGTAACTTCATTGTGGTTACTGGCACATTGTTAAAGAAGAAATAGAATTACTGAGCAGAAGTGGATTACCTCATCTCGTACAACAGTGACATCAATAGGAGCTTTGCCATTGACTTTGACAGGAGCAGGACAAACATGTTTTTGGAAAGGCAATGCGAGTCTTGGTTCAAACCATGTGTTTACTAGAGATCAGTCTTAGCAAACTAGAGGAAGCATGAACCTTTTCCCTTTGTAAGAACTTTTCTCTATTGGTTAATTTATCAGTTACAGTAAAGATTCATCAAAATTATAGTGACTCAAACTCATGCTTCTCATTAACTGAGAACTTGAACTACAGCTGGTATGAGAATAGGGAGAGAAACACCAAGTTAGAAGTAAAGGTGAATGGAGAACTCCAAGAAATATAAACTCTCCAGAAACACAGCAAGTCAATGAAAGACGTTCAAGCAAGAATTTTATATAAAGAAAAATTGAGCTCCTGAAATGAAAGATCAGGGAAAAAAAACCCCAAACCCAGTTTATTTTAATCTTCAAGTTAGGGACACTAACTTTACTTTGAGCAATCTGTATTTAAAAAGATAAGTGAGAAACAGCAATTCAATTATCAGATAAAGATTGAGTTATCAGTTAAAGACTGAGTTATCAGTTACAGAAATTTGTAGGACATTGCACTCCTACAAATAATACATCTTCTGGAAGTTATCTGCTTCATATGAAAAACCAAGAACAAGGAGATTTAATAGATTTGATTATGCTGAGGCAAACACGTTGTTTTAAACCATTTGTGGAATTGCTCATTGAAGGCCAGATGGTAAAGGGGATCAAAGACTCATAACTGAAAAAGATCACTAGACAGCTTAACTTACAGAAAGCTATTAAAAATGTGAAAAAAACAGAATGAAACTGGACCCAGTTGCAAATTTTGAAAACTAAACAACAGAATGTAATGTTAGTCTGGGTCAGCAAAAACCAGAAACACAGGGCGACACAGAGGAAAGAAAAAAAAAGAAGTAAAAATACTATGGAGAAATCTGCATGATGAAACCAGACTGAATTTGAGGCAAGACCAACAGAAGCAAATGAAGACCTAAGCAGTGTCCTGCCTTTGGACGCTTGCTGTAGCTGCAAGCAGCAAATCAGTTTTGCAAAAGCCTACAAGAGAAGCAGAACTTTTTAAAAAGAAAGGGATGTATGACTGTTCTGCGCAGTGACAAGGACTTTTTTTTCCATCAGCTCTGAAGCCTGCTGTGATATTTCTGCTGCCTGTTCTTAACAGTTTCCAAACCTTTGATTATGCTGCAGATGTGCTCCTTTCTCTCCTCCTCCAATCTAGCCTTGAAAAGCCTCTCCTGACTGAGCCTTTCCTTTGCTGAAAGCAACTGAGCACTCCCTCCAGAAGGTCTGCATGACCCAGTACAACAGCCAAAACTAGGCAAACAGTTGGCGTCTTTCTCTGCTGTGCAGTCACATATTTTAAGAAATATAACAGACTGCAACACACAGCAGATAGTGAACAAATAGGACAAGTGCACCATCCACAAAAATAAGTAAAAGGGGAAGGACAAAATTCCCCTTCAGTTAATATATGTTGTAAAAATAATGATATTATTGAGTTCTGATATGTGTACAAAACCAGAACTGAGAACAAGAGTTATGACTAGTGTCCAATACTGTGCTTTAAAATACAGTTGAAGAAACTTCAGCTTGAAGACCTCAAAAATAATGCAGATTTTTTTTTACATACTAGAAAACAAGTTGAATTTTAGTTCCAAATTACCAGTTTCAATGTGTATTATTACAACTTTATTAGAGAATAAAGTTGCCAAACATTTAATTTCAGATATAAAATCTCTATCTGCAAGACATGACATACCAGTGGAGATAAAGACAGGTAACTTATCATAATTTGACTGTTAAGAATGTAAAATATTAGCAAGATGGAAAGATTTTAAAGATCATTTTAAGTCCAGAGTATCCACAGTGCTTCAGCCTATGGAAAATAATGGTTAAAACTTGTTGAAAAATGCTTTTAAAAACTTGGATAATCAATGGTAAATCTCTATGTGACATGATTATAAATGAGGGTATCACCCTCAGAACTAGAGTTGTCAGATGAAACCTTGTTTAGAATTTTGTACTCAAGAATTGGGTGTTTTGCTTAACTATAGAGCCACCAAGGCAAACATAGCTATCTTGAAATTTCTATAAATGCCTTATGAAAACTGAAACACACATACATCTTGATACACCAACCTTGCAGCCATGTGACAACTTATCTACAAGCTACTGCAGAAAAAGGGGTGAAACAGCTATGTTAACACAGCAGTTTCACTGAGACAATTATTAATCAAAGCCATGCTTGTAAAAAGTTAGGAGACACTTTTTTTCCCACTTTTGTGAAATAAAAACTTGAGAAAGATTCTGAACTTCCAAGATCCAAAACAAAACAGACAGCTGAAAAGCAAGTGCATTAGAAAATACCAAGGGAATGGAGCAATGCAGGACTAACTTGAAAAGTCTGACAGCTTTTGATACATATGTGTATTGCCAGGGTTTTGATTTTTTTTTTTCCCCAGGAGGAGGAGAGAATTACAGGCCTTTTAAGAAGCCTGCAACATGCCTTGCACAGTCTAGTTCAAACCAGTTGCTACAGACTGGTGTTATCATAAAGGGAGACAGAACTCGCCTTTCTCACACGTTTTTCTTTGAGGTTTTATTATCCTACTTGTTATATGAAAGACTCTGGGCTGTACATTCTGATCTCTCACTAATAGCCTCACATTTACATTACATTTTGAAGAATGGAGAAAGCACTACACAACGCAGCCAGAAAAGTAAAAGTACCTTTGCACAGGACAGCACTAATAAAACCATATTTTCCTGAAAGCCAAGTGGAAGGACACAATTTCTTCCTTGGGATACAAGGAAGAAATAGAACTAATTATATCTTTTATATAAAAAAACCCTTCTGAATGCTCAAGGAGCCTTGATAACTGCTCCTGTTTTAGTATCTATGCAGTATGTATATCAATAAAGCTTGTTTCTTGTGCTCTTTCTTAATGGAACTATAATTTGGGGACTTTTGACAATGGGTTTCAAAAATTTTCAATTTAAATTTTCATGTTTTTATTAAATCTTCCTCAGTAGGTGAGCATGATTTGGCTACACAGTATAGTAATACATTTATTTTTTATCTGCTTCCTAATTTTTAGAAGATTTACAGTTCCTTTTTCTTTCTTTGCTGAAATCTTTTCTTCTGTCTTCCTAATAGTTTCTTGTTTTGAACTTTGGTCTTCCTGCTCATTCTCGCCCCTTTCCTCCTCATTTTTTTTTAATATTGACAATGATGATAATTAGTGCTTAACATGAGAGAAAGCATCCCAGTCACTTGACTTGAACTCATCCAAAGCCTATTCATTTGCTCAAAAATGTTACGGGACAGAGGAGAGCCTTTAGAAGTAAATCCAGGTCTTCTGAATGGCTTCCTCCAATACTTAGCTCTACTCATCCATAAGACTCATAATGTAACCTTTTGAAATGTTTAAGATGATTTTAATTTCCCTAAGCAAGTAAATCAAGTTTTTACGGAATGTTAGCCAAATCATACATCCGAAATTCTTATCACCAGAGCTTATTGATTCAATTAAATGATTCCTAAATCATACATAAATTAAGAGTACTTTCTTAAAGCAATTCAAGAGTAATTTCTGCCGTATTTTCATGTTACATTTGCAACCTATAAATTCTGAAGAAGGTAGTCATCAACAACAATATTATTCTTTATCAGAGAATCTTGAAATACAAATATACAAATCTTTTCTCTCTCTCTCTCTCTTTTTTAAGCTTTAAAACATTCTAAAGTGCAAAACTGAAGAGCACATTAACAAACTGAACATTAGCAGCTCAAGTCACTCAGTGCTGCACCAAGCACAGGTCTCTAATAAGACCTGGCCACATATGGAGTCAGCCAGTGCTTCACAATATCCTAGTTGCAACAGTTTATTACAAGGGTAACTATTTGTTCTATATCCCAACACAACTCAGAAAATATTCCCAGTATCTGTGATAACTGACCCCTGGGAAAAGCACGACACCTGTAAGAGCTTCATTTCAGAGCTTTCCAACTGTTGTTTTCCAGCTTCCATTATTTCATTGCCATTATTGTCATCATCACTGTGAGATACAGACCTTTTCAATATAATCTGAATGACCTCTAGCTCCAATTCTTCTTCAGAACACGACGTACTCATTTCACTTTTTAACATCTTTTCAGTTTTTAGCAAAGCATTCATTTAAAACATGTAGACTGTGTGGAAGTAAATTACAAGTGTAAAAGGGCATTTCAAGATGACTGAAAATGTACCTCTCAAGCTGTTTCTTTTTCTACTTCCCACCTAGTGTTGCTGAAAAAGTGGTTAGGAGATCTTATTTCAAAGGCAAACATTTTTTGTTTGTTTGTATGTTTCTGTGTAGTTCTCTGTCTGTCCATCATGTTGCACTCAGAGATCTTGATGAAATTCAGAGCTGCTTTTATAAACATGACATCTGGTTGTCTAACAGACAGAACTGTCTATATGCTTACTTGTATTTTTACTAATTGTTTCATAATAGGTGCACATTGCACTATAGCATACAGCTACAGTGGCTGTAATTAAAAAAGCGAGTTTCATTCTGGAGTACATGACCAGGATTCCTATGGGAGGAAGCCAAACCAGAAGATGTGCTCCAGCCACTGGTGGGTATTCAGTACAAGAGACCAGGCTAGACTTCTAACAACTTGTTAGCAAGTAGTGTAGAACAACAGAAGACCTGTACAATGAAACTCAATATCTGTGTAATGTGCCTTTCAGTGATTTTTATTCTGGAACAGGTAACCTAATGTAAACTAGTGGTATCTATGGAGCCTGGCAGAAGCATCACATTTGGTTGGAAATCCAAAGCAGGCTGAGTTTCCTAGCAATTTCCTAAGCCTTCTCTACTATACCATTGTTTCCCTCTTGAAAACAAGAGTTATCCTTCTGAGAGCACGTCAGCATGCCGCTGCTCCCTGAGGGACCCTACCTTTGCATCCAGCATTACTTGGGAGTTTTACTTGTATCTTTGCACTTTTGCAGTGTTGTCAAACATAACATTAGCATCAGGGTAGGTTAGGTGTAGAATAACATTAGAATAATTTCAGTGTTGAAAACAGGACTAAAAGGAGAAATTTCATTTGCCTATAGACATTGTAAAGCACTATTTCCGCTGCAGTGCTGAAGTGCTGTGGCTACAAAGCAAGCAGTAGTCCCAAGGTACCATTCCATGACACATTTGGAAAGCTTTTGCTGAAATATCCTATTCCATCAAAACCAAAATGTTTTCACTTTCATAAATCTCTTCACAAAAGGTAATATGAATAAGACTTGCTTGACTTACAGCAATCCAGGATGACATATTATGCCCTGGATCAGGCAAGGATTTCAACACCTCCCAGAGCTCAAGTCAATATCTAAGACTCTGGGTTATAATCACACACACATACTCCTATTTCTCTTGAGCACTGTTGTACTGGGTTAGCGTGGCAAGGTTTTGGTAGTGGGAGGTGCTATAGGGGTGGCTTCTGTGAGAAGCTGCTAGGAGCTTCCCCTACATCCAACAGAGCCAATGCCAGCTGGCTCCAAGATGGATCCACCGCTGGCCAGGGCTGAGCCCATCAGCAACGGTGGTAGAGCCTCTGTGATAGGATATTTAGGAAGACGGAGGAAAACACCAACCCTGTGCAATTGCAGCCGGAGTGATGAGTGAGAATATGTGAGAGGAAGAACTCTGCAGACACCAAGGTCAGTGAAGGAGGGGGAAGGTGCTGGAGCAGAGATGCCCCTGCAGCCCGTGGTGCAGACCATGGTGAGGCAGGCTGTGCCCCTGCAGCCCATGGAGGTCCACAGTGGAGCAGATATCCACCTGCAGCCTGGGGAGGACCCCACGCCAGAGCAGGTGGATGTGCCCAGAGGCTGTGAACCCGTGGGAAGCCCACGCTGGAGCAGGCTCCTGGCAGGACCTGTGGCCCCGTGGGGGACCCACGCTAGAGCAGTCTGCTCCTGAAGGACTGCACTTTGTGGAAGGGACCCACGCTGGAGCAGTTCATGAAGAACTGTAGCCCGTGGGAAGGACTCACATTGGAGAATTTCATGGAGGACTGTCTCCTGTGGGAGGGGCCCCGCACTGGAGCAGAAGAGTGTGAGGAGTCCTCCCCCTGAGGAGGAAGGAGCAGCAGAGACAACGTGTGATGAACTGACCGCAACCCCCATTCCCTGTCCCCCTGTGCTGCTCGGGGGGAGGAGGTAGAGAAAATAGAGAGTGAGGTTGAGCCTGGGAAGAAGGGAAGGGTGGGGGAAAGGTGTCTTAAGATTGGTTTTATTTCTCATTACCTTACTCTGATTTGATTGGTAATAAATTAAACTGATTTCCCCAAGTTGAGTCTGTTTTGCCTGTGACAGTAATTGGTGAGTGACCTCTCCCTGCCCTTATCTCAACCCACGAGCCTTTCATTATATTTTCTCTCCCCCATTCAGCTGAGGAGGGGAGTGATAGAGTGGCTTTGGTGGGCACCTGGTGTCCAGCCAGGGTCAACCCACCACAACTGTTCTTCACATGGAAACACTGTCATCTTCAGCAGGCTCTGGAGATAAGTCAGTTCCATCAAGCAGGGACTGACATCTCAGGAGAACCCTAATTATAACAAGGTTTTGCATGTTATATTTGAGACAGCTTTGTATAATCATTTACTAGTTGAGACAATAAGGAATATAATTAATAGTTAAATGGCAAGATTTCTGCAATTTGTAATTCCCTAATTGCTATTTTGGATTTCTAACTGAACATCAAAATGTCATAATCTAGTGGCACCAAACACAGAACACTTAAAATGTCAGTGAGTGAAGAAAATGACTTTAAAAAAAGGGGTTCAGGAAGTACAGATCTGTGATTTAAAACGTACAATACCTGATGGTATGAATTGCATTACGCAGGAACAGTGCTGTATACTCGAGATTAGAGACTGCAAACCACCTATTTCAGAATCACAGCTCTCCACTTCCCCTGCTGAGATGTCAGATAGACTTGGACTAAATTTGATGGCAAGTGTTCCAGGTCCCGTCTGTCAGGTTCTCCTGTGCTTAATGAGCAGCACATTCTTTGATGAAAATACTGTGTAAACAATGAAACAGCACATTGAAGAGGTGTAAATGAACTTGCTTCTGCAGTATTTTCAGCCAGAGTAGGGTTTAGGACTTTTAGGCAGACCTGCAAAACCCTGCTGTGTCCCTAGAACATAATTGGCTCCTGAGAGCAACAGTGTGTATTAGGCACAGTAAAGCAGCTTAGCAAGGTCTTTCAATAAGTTTTCTATAAATGCAACTCATTCATTTTTATACGAAGCCTGTGGTTCCAGTGAGTGGGCTATAAGAAAGAGTTGCCTAAACCCTTGCTCGTTTTTATTTCCTATAAGTAATACCATCTCACTGTAGGTACAGTACTCAACTACTTTGGACAAAAGAATACACAAAGATCATCAAATATTCTTTTGTGCATCGATATATAGTCATCTTCTAAATCACCATTCCTAAAAATCACCTCTCCAAAGGATATCTGTAGCACAAATGTTTCCAAGCATCAAAGAAGGGAACCCCACAGCTATTGGAAAGATTATATTTTCAAGAATGGCGGCAGGTTGATCAGCTAGTAGTGTGCATGGGAGCATCCCTCCTGGCTTCAGCGACTTAAGGTATCTAATGAGTTATGGATCTTAAGTTATTTTGCAGCTTTACAGTGGCTGGGTTAGTCCCTGGCTTCCCAGCTGAGGTTACAAACAAGAGAGAAAATAACAGCAATTTGTGATACAGACAGCCAGCATTCGTTCTGATTTCCCCCCCATGTTCCCAAAACCCCCACGCATACCACCATAACATCAGGCCTTCTCAGCCCTATTCGCATGAAGTGGCCCAATTTACATTGTTTACCATGCTGAAGTAGGTTTTAATTGACACTGCCATAGCAGAAGTGTTTTTTTGTTACTATACCTACTTATATTAGTCTAGGGTAGAGAGCACTGAATTTACTGTTTGATATGTATAGAGTAGTACATGATTTTAATGCTGAAGAGGTTCACCACACATTTTGGAGAATTGTCCTCTAGATTATTGAGGCATAGGCCAATGCATTGGCCAGATTAATTGTTTTAAAACAGTGTTCAAAAAGAAGCTATAGGAAAAAGCATTTGGGGGAAAAAAAAAAAAGAATAAATACCACAGATCTATTTCCAGCTAATGCCTTTAGTTAAATTAGGAAAACATTAACATCAGAGCCATGGATAAGTAGCTAAAAGATTAACTTCTGAAGTGACGGACGAGTCAATCAAAATTAACTGAAAATAAAATTTTCTCAGGAAATAAACACATCACATTGTGAGAGTATGTTATCACTTCAAAGAATACAGATGTTTCTGGCAAGACAATTAGCACAGCTGGTTTTCTATTCAAATCACTGTCCTTTTCTATGGCTATACACATTACAAGTGGTCAGAAGGGAATTCCAGGGCATCTGCTCTGCAGCTATTTCTGCAATTGTTTCAGTCTCATCCATAAGCAGGAAATTCGGTGTCTTCGTAGTCCTTTTCTGTTTGAAAGGATCAGCTTTCACTATGGGGGAAAAATCTCTCTTGTTGAATAAGAACATCCATCATAGTTTAAACAGAATTTCAGGAATGACAGGTACCTTATTTAGATAAGGTGACACATTACTGCTTCCTTTTTCCTCCTTTTTCTTATACAGTAAGATCTATATGGAGAGTAAATTACTCTATCACACCAAGTAAGTATCAAAGTCAAGCTCCATTTTCTGAGTTTCCTATTCCACATCCCCTTGAATTCCTCATCTAGCTGTTTGAAGGACATCTGAAGTGGATTTCTAGTTCCACTGCTCTTAGTATCAAATATTTCTGTTGGCTACGCTGAGTGATAAAGCTTACTGAAATCCTTTTTCCTAGGAGAAGGTTACTGGCAGGAACTGTATTGCTACTGAATTGCTGGTTATTGGTTGTTAAGAATAGGGACTTCAAAAAAAATGAAGCAGTTATAAATATCAGCTATTTAAAATACTTTTTACATGCCTCCCAGATTGTTTTAAATTGTTTTCTTTAAAAATGAAAAAGTTTAATGCACTGACTAGAAATTAAGATTTCTTTGAAGCTATTATTGCCGTGTCTGTGCCAGAGGGTGACAGTCCTTTGAGCACTGACCAGTGCACTGCGAAGCAAGGGGCATGTGTGCCTCAACCATGGACTTTAGTCACAAAGTAGGGCAATGCAGCACTAGCTACAGGATTTCCTCATTCTCAAATCTGACATGTATTTATAATTTTTCTATTTGAATAGCTATTTTGCAGATGAACTCCTATCCATGACATAGATGGGCAATGCTGGAAACAACACAAAGAGATACTCTCGCTGAATCCAAGAACACAAACTGTTAAATTGTGCCAGTTACATGGCAAACATCCTTATGTATGGGAAAGCTGGGAATTAAATGGATCCTGGTGGAAAAGACTACCTTACCTGACAGGCTTCACAGACACTGCATTTGAGATCCTCTGTGCAACTTGACCCCTATTTCCTAGAATGGGTACTAGCGTGTGACTCAGTATGCTTGAAAATGTAAACAGAAAAAGCATAGTAAAATTAACTTTACTAGGAAAATTACTAAAAAATCGACTCAGCATTATATGCGTTTATAACAATATGAAGAGTTATCCTCATTGCCCTGCTACTAAAAGCAAAGTTATTACTCTATGTGAAGGGTGGGTTGAAACAGAAATACATCTGTTCCATAAAGCTTTGATGAAAGAATCACTCGGGGTCCCCTGCAGGTAATTTATGGAGGACGGCTAGGGATGGGGAGAAGACTGAGAATTAAATACTAGCTCAAACAAGGATTTAGCTGCAGACTAAGCACCCCTCTGCAAGTGCCATGCCAGCTTAGAGAAGTACCACCACACTGATGTAAAGTCCCTGAGTCCCTATTAATGGAGTCCACAGCACCTTCTCATCTGGCTTATCTTCAGCAAACCTATATGAAAGTCTTCAGAGCTATGAAAAATACCTCTCAACAGTCCTCTGATGCTTTCTGCAAAAATCCTTCATACATCCTGTAGGAGCAATTCCTTTCATCTGAGTACAATTTACTCACAGGACAAAAATCAATTTTTATCAATACTCTGCAAATGGGCACAGATACAGAAAAGGTAATACAGAGACATGAAAGATCCAGGTAACCAGAAGCAGGAGAAATATTTAGATGAAAAATAAAGGCATCGCATCTCATTGACAGTGCCTGAAATACAGAGGCAGGCAGTGCAGTCACACTGAATACACATGCCATTACGTATAAGGAGCAGATACTCATCATGTACAGGGTAAAAAGTATATGGATCCAAAAAGCTGGATTGACAGACAGCACAAGTCAGCAAATTTTGGAGAAGGAAAGATGAGGTATCTTAGTCACAATTTCAGCTGTTGAATGAATCCTGACTTGTAATAAATCCTGACTGGTAATAAAGAATCTGATGGACTGAGTTTGCAAGAGCTTAGGGAATGAGCAGAGGTCGGCATCTGTTTTGTTTGTTTTCTGACTGCCAAAATTATTTTCTCATATACCTGTTGTGACCATCCTGCATCCATGCAACCTGCAAGGACAAGCGATATAAGCACGAATAGCTAAGGACTGGGGATGAGGGTACATTTGAAGTTGTATTTAAACAGAAGGAAAAGCAGCCAGCTATGAGTCCTCTGTATCTGTTGCAAATATCTGCACGCAGTTTTTTCTGCTCACATGTGCACCTCAGGCTTTACTGGAATGGATCCTAAAACAGCCAGCATCCCTCTTGCCATGATCTAGTTTCTGCTTTCTGTACCTATGAAATGAATAATGCACAGTATGTCAGAGGCTCGCTGAGCCTTTGGCCAAAGCAGGATGCACTGCGCAGGTGAAGAGAACAGTTACAGACTATGGGCAGGACTGAGAGTACTGGGAAGGGTGACAGTCAGCAGCAGGGGGAACCAAAAGGGTTAAACATTATAGGAAAGACGAGCAGGATATCAATGGATACAGAAGCACAAACTTTTCCTGGAAGCCTTTAGCACTTCCATTATAGCTGACAATTAACACCCCTACTCCATCAGCCAACCTACAGTAATTTCACAAGCTGCCCTCACCCAAGGCAGGATAAAAGGAAGAGAGAAATAAAGGAACAGGCAGTGAATTATTTTTGCGCCTTTTTGCTGCTGGCCTTTCCTTGCACAGTTTATCATCAGTCCTAGCAGAGAAAGAGAGGTTGCTGGAAGAATCCTAATTCCAACAAATAATTTAAATTATTTAAAAAAATAATTTAAATTCATGTTACCCTCCATCCTTCCTAACTAGAAAGCTTTGAGGGCTGTCTTCAGGACAACTCTAAAATTAACTCTGTAAGATTTTTCTGTAAATGACCTTTCTATAAATCCAACTCAAGAGCCGAGAGAGGCAATAAACAGTTAAGGATTCTGTTTTACAGGGCACCTTGTATTTTTCATTCCCTGAAAATACTCACCATTAAAATGTTTTAGCTGAGATTTTCAAAGCAGTGTGGGCAAATCCTCTACACATCTCACATTAATTAACAGCAAGTGTGTGGGTAATTCCCTGTAGTACTTTGATAATGTCAGCCTTTTTTTTTTTTTTTTTAACCCATTTAGCATATCCATATGGAATAGGAGGGGGGAAATGTGTATAGTGGTTCTAAACTGCACCTAAAAAAAAAAATAGGCAGTTTTGTTCTGACCTTATGAGCCTCTGATCTGTTCCAACAGAGGGATTCTGATCAGCTATTTTGGGCAGATCCAGAAACGTGAAATAAATGCACTCCATCATCACAGAGATCTGAGCCTAGTCAAGTATCTCATCTGAATAGTATTTTTCCATTTAGAGGGCTTGGGGGAAGGGTGGGGAATAAACCTTTCTGTTTACTCTTAGCTTCGGAAAAATCACTGGGAGGGACTGCACAATTAACATATTAATGAAGGCTGGCCTCAGATGTGATGCCTGAAAGCAATTATGGGCAAATTAAGAATATAAATGCAAGACAAAAAGCTCATGCCTGTTTGGGACAGGAGGAATATAAGCTCTTCAGCACTGAAACAGGAACATATTTTTTTTTCCTTATCCTAGCAGAAGGAATCCCATCTTACTCTGCTTGGAAAAGGCAGCATTTCTAACACTTGCCATATCAACTGCAAAAGACTAATAACACTGTGATACCTATGCTAGCTTGTACAGTCAGTCACTGAGCTGGACAGCGGAGTTTAGACAGTTAAAACCTGGAAGTGTGAAAAGCCTGAAAGTCTGTACTCAGCTAAAGTAGAGGAAATATGTAATTTTCACCACATTGAAACATTAACATGATTGAGTTGAATCTTCTGGTCATCATTTTTCTGTGGGATTGTTTTTGGTGCATACCAGTCACAAACAGTAATAACTATTTGCATTAAGTCTTAAATGCATTGAAACTTGAACTGGCCTTATAGAAAATCAAATAGAATTAGGTGTAAATGCCTCCAGCACAAGAGAGTGCAATTTTCTTTTCCTCATTAGCACCAGGTGAGGCCTACAAAAGAGCTGGGTGGAAAGCAGGGTGTCCATTCATGGCTGATTTTGTTTTACTCTTCTAAGTTACACTCCAAATCAGACCAAAAACTAACATGTGCTAAATTCCCCAGGCTCTGCAACCACTTAGTGATATTGATGTTCCTGTCAGCTTTCATGACCAGAGCAGAGATGACAATTTCACTGAGAAGCAACAGGAAGACTGACCAAAGTCTGAAGCCCTGGCAGCTCCCTGCATCCGTGCCCCATGGGACAACCCATCAGGAATCCAGGCACTCATCACCTAGCACCCTGCTCTGGGCTTGGCAAGCATTCAGACCAGGGACATTATGAATGAAACACTTGGGGCTCAACAAAATGGCATTTTTATATGAAACTTTTTTTTTTCCCCCCCTGAAAGTATTCAGCCAGCTCTATTATCACAAGCCTTTACAACTACAGAAAAAGCCAAATAACTGGAAAAACCTGGAGGCAGAGAAAACACATTTTTGAACGCTTAGACTTCTCTCCAGGAAATTTCAACACACATGGATGAAGCCCATCAAATGATGCCACAGGAGCTACATTATTAGAAAGCATTAGCAGTTGGAAGTTGTTTCCCCACTCCAGAAAAACAAAACAGGTTAGAATGAAATGAACTGACTTAATTATTAACCAAATCACTAATATTTCCCTGACTAAATGTGGAACACTTGTCTATTCTTATTGGTTTCTGTTGAATATGCCAAGTAGCAAGCTACAGAAGCCTTCTTCCTTGATATCAACTCTTAGAAAACTCACCTAAAAGATGAGCCTGTAAATTAATGTTTTCTTTCTTTATTTTAAACTCCTACAAATTAACCTAGCTTAAAGGCCAGGTGTCCTGGTTTTGGCTGGGATAGAGTTAATTTTCTTCCTAGTAGCTGGTATAGCACTTTGTTTTGGATTTACCATGAGAACAATGTTGATAACACACTGATGTTTTAGTTGTTGCTAAGTAGTGCTTACACTAGTCAAGGACTTCTTCAGCTTCCCATGCTCTGCCAGGTGCACAAGAAGCTGGGAGGGAATGTAGCCAGGGCAGCTGACCCAAACTGACCAAAGGGGTATTCCATACCATGTGATGTCATGCTCAGTCTATAAACTGTGGAGGAAGTTGGCCAGGGCTGAGGCAGTGATCGCTGCTTGGGGACTGGCTGAGCATCAATTGGTGGGTAGTGAGCAGTTGCATCACTTGTTTTCCCTGGGTTTTGTTCCTCTCTCTCATTGTTTTCCTTTTCATTACAATTTATTATTATTATTTCAATTATTAAACTGTTCCTATCTCAACCCACGAGTTTTCCTACTTTTGCTCTTCTGATTTTCTACTCCATCCCACTAGGGGTGGGGGGGAGGGTGAGCAAGCGGCTGTGTGGTGCTTGGTGGCCAACTGGGGTTAAACCACAACACCAGGTAAACGTGGTACCTATCGTCCCTTAATCTGTTTTGCCAAACCTAAAGCTATGAGCCCAGAAATTCCTTTCCTAAGCTTTGATTGCCCCAGCACTATTCCTCAAATGAGCCTTTGGAAAATCATCAGATGCATGGCCATCTGTGGAACGCGTTCCCAGCAGGATGCTCTTGGTCAGCCCCAAACCTGCTTGTTAACAAATGCCCCCTTGGCTCCAACATCTTTGTCTGTATCTTATTACAGTTAACAAAGACAACACTTTTAGCATCCATTTTTGCCAGCAAAGACTTAAGGTTTTCTTTGCCAGAATGTCCCTGTCTATGATTTTCCACTAGGAAGGAAACCTTGTTTTGAAGTACACCTGTTCTTGACACTAGCAAGTCAGAATGTATTCTTTTCTATGCAGGGTCACTGAGACATCTTTTTTTAAGTTACTACATCTTTTTTTTTTGCCAGTGGAGATTTCAGCATTCCTCCTCCTACAGCCATACAGCCTGTGAATCAGAATTGCCAACAGGGTCTCTGCTCCCTACTGATTTGCTCAAAGATCTCAACAGCCATGAAAAAACCCCCAACGATGAAGTCATTTTGTATGTAACTGTAATACAACCTCCTACTGGATGGCTGCCGGGGCGCCTGGCAGTGCAACATCAAGGAGCCAAAGCGTATATCTAACTTGAAGATCCATTTGCAGACAGCTCAGTCAAAAATCTTATTACCTCTGGCAGATTGCAGAACTGTTTGATTAATTTGCTCAGAGTTAATGGCAAATACTGCATGTACCACTTTAATATAGAAAAAGGTACAGCTAGGCAGTAGAGAGGAAGGCTGCCTGTGTACCTCGGACACTCTGGATCAGGCAGTGACTTCCAGAGAGAGAAGAGACTTTGTCTCTCCTCAGAGCAGCACATGAACACCGTGGGAAAAGCCAGGTAAGGATGAGACAAGTGACTTGCAGTGACAGTGCAGAATGGGATTGCTCTGAGGAAATCCAGAAGCATGCCAAAACATTCTTGAGAAGCAATGGGAAGACACTTTCTTAGCATCTGGGAAGCTGTAACCTTCCCTGCAGGGGTTCAGCTGTGTGTGATACAATACACAACTTGCATAACCTTGGCTGAAATTTCTGAGGAACCAGCCGTTAGAAAGCATGTAGACAAGAGCCACGAAAGATCAGAAAGGTAAAGCTTCAGACAGAGATTACATTGTTGAGATGGGGACAGTTCACAGTTCAAGACAGAAAGACACCAATGTAAAAAAGTAGAAAAAACAGTTGAAGAATGGCAATTTATTGACAGTGAAGATCAACCACTTGCAGGGAGCCAAAGAGGTTGACAGTTTCTTTCCTGACAACTGCATGGCAACAAAGACCTCATCAAAATTGGCAAGCAAATTAATGCCCACCCACTAGCTACCCATTATGTATATTAGCCAAGAAATGTTTCTTTTGTATTTTCAACTACTGCATTGTTTACCTTTGTTCATGGTAAAATTTGCCCAAAGTGATTCAAAGTCTTAGAAAGTTGCTTGGCTAGAAAACTAGGCTAGAGAAAAGACCTGACCAGCTATGACACAATGGGGAGAGAACACATTCATTTTTAAGACTGACTTAATCTGCAGAACAAAGTATCTGTTTTTTCTCTATTTAATTAGCTCTTTTAGTTATCTTGTTCAAGTCTATAATTTTTAGTCTAATAATACTTAGCTTTATTAATTGGAGGCATCTGATGTCTTTTGATTTGCCTCCTTCAAGAAAAGGGAGGTGGAATAATTTCACCTCAGGACTCTGACTGAAGTTTCTATTACATGGCCACAAAGCAATTGATTTATTTTTTTTCTCCCCTTGTCTTGAGTAAAGTATAAGGACTTAATACTTCTCACCAATCTGTTGCTGATTAGTTTTATGATCACCTCACAAATGAAGATATGGTGCCAGGATCTGCAAGGGTAGAATCCAACTGGCTCAAATCACCCTACTGAATTCCATGTGCACTGGCAAAAATTTCTTGTGAAATTCTGTGCATTAGGAGAGCAGGATTAGAGCTGTAAGCTTTTCATATTGAAAATGTTCCTACATGTCAAATACATCACTGGAATTGTGAAAGAAAACCAAGAACACATTTGCAATAGTAGATATAAAATATTTATATAAATTGAGCAGAAAAATGGAAATAACCTTAGCAAGCAGGAATATTCAGTGTTTGTATACAAAGCACTGAGTACTGAGACTTTGGAGCTGGGAAAAAAACCTGTTTTGCTATGAAATTTTCTGCAATCATGAATCATAATTGAGCATTATAATATGAGTTACCAGTATCAGTCAACAAGGTTTCTTTTCCTCTTTTTTGCATCTGGTGGAAACAAACAATTGCATGATTTGTTAACAATTTAGGAACAGTAGGTAAGTAATTATGCCTCAGCAGCCCATTGATTCATCCTTTGGAGACATACAGAGACGACTTTAGGCCTGGCAAGTGTCAGAATGAGCTTCAATAAAATCAGTAGAAGGCGGTGCTTAAACCACTTTTTCAGAGAAACACAAGGACATGTGACACAACACATCCCTCACCATTCCCTTTCTGTCACCTCCCTTGTGTCAACAACGTGTTCACACAGTAACATGGCCCAGGGAAAATGTACCATACACTGACTTGGTTACTGTGGAGCTTCCCCTTAAGTTGTGTGTGTCTCTTTCCACAGACAGTATATGAAGCTAGGTATTAGTCTTCTACATTAGGCACCTTGGCTTTGTATGTAAAACTGTTTTTTAAAATCACTTCCTCAGTCCCATGTCATCTCACCCCTCCTGTTTCTTCTGCTGCAGCACAATGCTACACGGAGACCATCCTCACAATGAGACTTTGTACAGGGATGCATGCCTCGTCTCCTATGCAGACAAAGCTTATTTACAAAATAAGCTGGAAGAAAAGTTATGAAAAAAAAAATGCTTACAGAAGGCCCATATTTTTCCTAGCACATACCTACAGGACATAGAATTGCATTGCCATTGATGTATTATTGATATAGTTTCCAGCAGCAGTAACTTTGGAGTAGGACATTAGGGCTTAGAGATAAACTCTTTGCCTGTTTTAAGAAATATATCTATTTATCAAAAAATGTAATATACTATCAATCTCTCTTCTAAAATTAGCTATAAAGCATTTAAAATGCCACCATGCAGAAATCCTGGATGGCAAAAGACAATGCTCTGGGTAATCCTGCTCCTATCAAGTCAAACAAACATTGTGTTCGGGAAATCATGTGTGGAAGCACTACCAGTCATAACAATTGTCATAACAGATGGGACATCCAAGGGATGGTCCCAATAAGATCTCTAGGACCATCAGGTAGAGAATCTTTGCACTTGGAGTGCCCTGTAGTTCTCAGTGCCTGAATGTCCTTCAGCTTCCCAAAGAAATCCATTCCCTGCATTGTCTCGAGAAAGCAAACATTTTAATGACATAATCATCTATCTCTAGATATAATCTTCCATTTGAAGTGGCAAATTACTACAGTACACCGATACAACCTTATGTGAACCAAGTTTTTGTAGCATTAAACATAACTATTATAAAGAATTGCCTCACTGATGCTATTGGTTTTTTTACCTTGCACATTTTTCCCCCAGCACAAATCTTTGTGAGGGTAAATGATGTCAGAGGTGTTTGCAGTAAAATAAAAAAAAAATTAAGAGTGATGCAGATACTACAGTACTGGATCAAAGGAAAAACCCAAATGATTTTAATGTGATGTGTCCAAAACGGATTATAAAATTAAAGTTACTAGCTATTATTTTAAACCTGTATTTCAGAAGTCACAGAACATGAAAAATATTCCAGTAAACTTGAGCATTCTGTGTCTTCTTCAGGGCAGTTTTCATTGAAATGTTGATCATTTACATGAAAAGAAAAGGTGAAGAAAGTACTTAGCTCCTTATGGTCAGTTATGGATTCATTCTGAAGTCTCAGCTCGAGGTAGGGAATTTACATGCATTTAAAATGTCTTTTTCATCTTCAAGTCTTGTATTCAAATGACTGCATTGATTTATATATGGTCTGGATAAAAGTTATTTCATATTTGTATATGTAATTGTAATTTTCAGCTAGTAGCAGTACCTTCAATAGAAAAATACAAAGAAAACATGAAGGGTTGTTGATGAAAAAGGTGACTGCGTGAATCACAGCCTTCATGAGAAAGCTGAAGAGATCTGCTGCTGTCTGTAGCTTCTTGCTACAAGTAAGAGACAGCATAAGATTGTAAGAATGTATGTTCCCAACTGTCTATCATGTGGATTTACTTGCAGTGGTGAAGAAAGCAAATCAGTGCCTTGGGGCATCATTTGTCATGAACTGTTATCTAACGAAGCATTTCCTGCTTCAGGAGCATCTTAATACAGAGTAAAGGTCTTTAAAAAAATAAATAAAAAACAAATTGAGAGGAATGCCTTTGAGAAGCAAATTGAAACAACAAAAAGCAAAAACCAGCTCTTGCTCACATCATTAAAAAGCTCTTTGAAGCAACCTATAACACAAGCTTGGTATTGTTGAAATTGCCAAAACTTACAAATTTGAAGTTGCACAAAAAGACACCATGTTGTCAGCTCCTGACACACAGCTCCTATTCCTTAAATTATTTGTTACATTATTTCTTAAACTATTCATGAAGGAGATATCAAAATGTAGCTTCTCAAACGAAGCCACATGGGATATACGGAACAGAGTAACTACTCATTATAATGATGTACAATACTGATATCACTGATTTTCTGTCTCTTGCATATGCGCAGTTGGAGACTTTCTGATTTTTGAGGGCATATTAAGACTTACAATGACGGGGGGGAAAGCAAAATTCATTAGTTTACTGGAGTAGTGGGTGAATGGCATAGATGGATAGGTGTCTCCTATGATAAGAGTATGAACAATGCTTGGGAAACAGCGAATTTCTGACAAAAACTCCATTGGTAGTGGTAGTGCTAAGTACAGTCCTTCTCTACAGCACCCTTCAGAAATTGCAAGTTGCACCAAATTGCCCATCAATCTGAAAGTCATTCTAGATCAGGATGAAAAGGTGGAAAATGTAATTAAACCACAACTGACATGCTCACTTTTGTTTTCAGTTTCGTTCAGTGAAATGGGAAGTGATCACAATCTTCTCCAAGCATGAGTAAGATAGCTCTCATGTGGAAAGGTGTTGACTTGTCTCTGACAGGTCTGCTTTATCTTTTTCCACGGTAAAGTTTTTCATGGTGATTTCAGTTTTGAACATGCAGATTACTTTGAGAATGACTTGTGGCCATGAAGACTAGCCTATTAACTTGCTTGCACATCTCAATGAACTGAGTATGCCAGAAAACCAAACTGAAAGCTACGCCTTTCAATATTTGTGACAAAACAAGGACAGTGTTAAAGACACTGTAATTTATCAAACACAAAGGAAATAGGGAAAATATGCCAAATAGTAAATCGCTCTCTAAAAATAAATTGAAAGTTCATCCCAACATAACTATTGATATTGATGTATCAGATATATACATATGTGTACCGACAAGTAAAAGCACTGCCTGAATTTGTGCACAGAATTTAATGAATACTGTACTGACAGTGAAAAACCAGAGTCGGATCAGGGGTCCAATTTTCACAGAAGACATTTTGCCACCTGGCTTCACAACAAAGGGAAGAAAGCTTTTGATTGAGCTGTCATGTGATGATGAACTCCAGTTCAAATCCAACAAAGCATAGCTTAGCAACTTTTTGTGGTGAAGGAATGAGTTTAGCCTGGTGTCTGACTGAACGCTTAAGCTCCACATTTCTCTTCAAGACTGGCTTTCTCTGCCCTATTCACCACTGGAAATACGTAAACCAGACTTTTAACTGAAGCTTACCAATATCTCAACTGACAAAAAGCAACTGTGGAGCAAGCGTGTGCTTCCTGCTAGTACCAGGCTTTGATTTCCCCAGGTGCTACTTTAAATCATTGTTTTTCTCTTCATTTGAGTTTTGTCAAGAGTGAGCAAGGTGAACTTTGATGTCCACTAACTGATATTGTACTGAAGAATGGGCAGGAAGCTCAAACAAATTAAATAACTTAAAAAGGCAAACCAGTGTCGTAGCTCAGCAGCATAATGCAAGAGAGCAAGTCATTTATAGCATTTTGATTGTTTCTTATAATTTAAGCAACATGGAAAACATTAATAACAATGCTTGCTTCACTGTGTTTCCTTTTGATATATTGTCTTTGTACCTGCAATTTTCAAAAAGGATGTTGTAAATTGAACAGTTTAGGCTTTCTCCAGCATTTATTTTAGTAGACAGCAGAGAAACACAAGTCTGCTAAAGACAAAAGTGTAATGAAATGAGAGATAGTTTTAAGAATACAGAACAAAGGAAGAAAGTTTGGGAACTGCTCCTTTAGAATATATTCCTTATCCTTTATGACTCATTTCAGCTCTTTCATCACACATTTAATACTAGAAGGGAAAAACGCAGAATACCTAATTTTATCTTGTATTTCTAACTGTGTCTGGCTAAAAGTGTTGGATTCTAATAATGTACATAGGCAAGGGGTGTCAAAATAGCAGGTTGCTTACATAATCAGGAACATGCAATTATACCTGTAAAGAGGAAACCGCATGCCAAACTTCCCTGCAAAATTGCCTTAATTAAGGAGACAAAGCAAGTATTTATGCTAAAGAACAGGCAGGTAGCTGTATAACTGACCATTCGCAAATGCAGTTCCCATCCCACCAGTTTGCACGCCATTTAAGTAGCACCTGCCAAGCCTAAGCACAGAGCAAAGAACTCCAACCACAAGCCACAGAATTCAATTTAGACAGTGATCCTTGTTCGGAAGAACAATTGGGGTACATGTTAAGGTATCTTCCTTGAGGAAGCATTTTAAAACATTATGGAATAACCCTGTATACAATTATTATGTGCTGGCAGCTGCAGCAAGGGATGTTGCAGGGGTAAGCAAAATAATCCCTTCTTACTGCTTTTGCTGTGCGGAGGTGTGATAGGTCTTCTTCCTCAGGCTTTTAAAGCAATTTCAGATCCAAAGACAGACACCGGGTATGAACAAATTGGAACTTGGATTTTCTTTCAGGTCTGTTGTCCATTTTTGGCCAGACATGGTTTTAGAACAGGAAAACTATGAATGGGCAAAAATAGAACAAAAAGCCCAGAAAGGTAGTCATTGTACTGGAAAAATGTCTGTCAGGTGTTGAAGAGGTAAGGAAGCCCTTTGAAAGTAGGTCTGCCAAAACAGCAGTAGAGTTCAGCACAGAAGAGTGTAAGGAAAATTTTTCTTGGGGAAAAAGAAAGAAGTGAAAGACAGGAAAGACCTAATTAAAAGTGAAGGTCTTGCAGTAAATAAATGATTAAACTTGCTTCAAAAGTGCGTAGAAACGTTATCCCTGAGAAGAATACTAAGTTACACTATAGTAAAATTGGTGGGAGAGAATTTTTTTTTTTAATAGAGAGTGGCACTGAATTCCTACTGTTTTATAAACAGAGCATCAAAGCACAGATATGCCTGCCTAATCAGTTACATTAGGGTCCCCATGGCTTTTAGGCGACACGTATATTAGTTCGGATACAAAAAGAATCCAATAAAAGTAAGTTTATTATTTCCATTTTAGTGATCTCTACTCTCTCTACAGTAAGAAAACTCCATCTCTTTCATTTCAGAAATAATTTTACATACAGACCACAATCTCAATTCAGTATCATATTAAAGCACATGAAATAAAAGTGCCGCTGGGAAACAAAATTAAGCCAGCACTTAAATGCTTTCTTGAATTATAGTTCCTATTGCAATTTCTCCAGTCCACTAAGTTCACTTAAAAGCTTTGGACAAGCATGCATTCTGTAGGGTGCCCAGCTAAACTGAATAGAAACCCTGAGTATTTTTATGTTCACTCTTCAGAAAACTAAAGAGTGACAAGAGAAAAGATGGAGTGGGAGACTAGAAAAATACAATTGCAAGAATTTATCAGAGAAAAAAAACCACAGAAAATGTAAGTCGATATGTAGGCATCTTAAGAACACAGTTACAATTAGCTAAGGAAGAAAGAGCAGAGAAACCAAGTTTTTGTTTTATTGGGGGGGGGGGGCGGTTTAAGATTTATAATTATATGAAAAGTATAGTTGATATTTAATGAGTTGCACCCAGTTGCATTATTTTAATTATTTTATGGTGATAAGGATGAATCCAAATCAGACAGCTGTGAAGATTTGTTATTTTAATTAGCTAAGTAAGCAGACAGGAAAATCAAGAACAGTCCTGATCCACCACAGCAGACTCTGTTCAGCAGGGTCATGAGTGAAAAGAACCTCAACACCAACACATCATGACTTCTGTACTAAAAAGGGGTTTACTGGCTGCTGTAGACAGGTAAAACACTCCAAATAAATAGCATCCACTTCAAAAGAGCAAAGCATTTTTGAGAGACCAAAATAATACACATGACAAAGAACTGCAAAGACCAGAGCTATCAAGCTTATTACAGCACAGTAACTACTTGAACATGCTTGCAATGTGTGTTATGTACAGCTTTATAGACCTAAGGATAGAGTATAATTCTTGATTACAGCTTTAACTGATTTGTTTTGGGGCTTATGGATAAAATCGATATTCTTCAGTCAAAAAAGTTTAGGGTTTCTGAGAAGTAAATCAGACTAGAGGTAAAAATAACTAGATCCTACTTAAAAGCTGCTGAGTATTTCCACATCAGGCATATGGACAGACCAAGCAATGAAATGGCTTTGTGTCAGAATTCCAAATTTTGTGAAGCAAGAATACAGTTATTGGGATCACTGGAAACTCAAACATAAAAAAATGTTTCCTTTACAATGTCCCTCACCTCATCTCTATTTTTGACTGTATCTGCTGGGAAAAAGACATCTGGATTTATCTTATCCTAAGCATTAATTTCAAAATTTTCTTCCTAGCAGCTTCTGCACCAGTTGTAACAGCTTCAGCACATCCATGACTGGCAGAGCGCCCTTCAGGTAGGCAAAAGTCTGACCTCTCCTGTTAAGCCCAGCTGCACAATTTGTCCCTCTGTTTGAAAATAACCAATTATTTCTGACTCGATTCACGTTCTCCATATGCATTTTCAGTCCTACTTAAAGATAAGTTATTACTATACACAAATTACAACACATAGACTTATGAGTTAATAATTTACTTGTCTAGCTGGGGAATTTTCCTTTTAGTGCATTATAGATGAGCCACAGACAAATTCAGTACTTTCTTGAATTAAGATCATCTAGCCAATCTAATTCTGAATATATCAAGTAGTGCTGTTCTCTGTGGGGACAATTTAGAATAAAGTGTGCTTCGGTATAAGGAAGAATGTCAAGTATTAGCTGAGATTGAATGGAAATCTATAAAAGATGTCAACACCATTAGTAGCACAGTTTGGATTACTAATCTCTGCTCTTCCACAGCAAACATTTTTTTTTTTTTTTGGCCTCTGCCAAAAAGGTCATTGGTCCTTCACATATGTTAAGAACGATCTGTAATGTAAAAATGTATTAGCCAAGGAGCGATGACTTTTAAGACTGACAATGGCACACAGACACTCTCCTTCCTGGATAGCGATTGCAATGTGTAATTTTAGGCACACAGCTGCCTTGTTATAATATTAGGTATCTTGTGAGTTCTCCGTCTTCAGAAGTAAAGTAACTTCCAGTGTGGACATCTAGTCTTAAATAAATACAGCTGATTCAAAGAGGTTAGGTGTATAACTAAAGCCCACAGATGGCAACAGGGCATACTGAGTGGATTTTGAATCAGCCATCAGATTGGTAACAGACAAATAGAATGTGGCACTAGACTCACTACTACAGTAACAGTAAATATCAGTAGAAAAATAGAAGCTTATAAAGTAATTTTCCCCTCACCCTGGTACATCCTGAAGTTGGCTATTAAAGTCCACTGAATACAGAGAGTTCAGGCCCGCAGTGTATTTTCCCTCTCAACAGAGCACCTTCTGTAGCCTCTAAAGCTTGATGTCACTTCTGTGTCTTCCTTTCATTTTTGAATCTGAGCAGCGCTGGATCCACTTATTGTTGTTAATTGTCCTTCATTAGTTACCTTACAGTTTTGATTGCTTTGACTCTTTACTCTAATTGATTTGCTACTGTAATTGACTTTCTCCTCCACTGATTTGCCTTGTGTGTTTTATCATTTTAAAGTGTAGAAGAAACACAGAATGGAATTAAATTCCCAGTAATTGCTTATTACCATCTTGTTGTGCTTTCATTTCCCTCCCCTAAAACAACTACACATGGCTTCAAGTCTGTGCTGTGCCATCTTTTAACCAGTATCCATTATGTTTCTGAAATATTATTCTACTTCTTAATCTTTCTCCTTTCCTTTTGCTTTTCAGTTCTGACATTTACAGATCTTACTGTACCCCCCCCCACACTTTCCTGAAGCCCATCCCAAATTCATTAACAGCTATAACCCTTTGCTCCATCTCTTCTACTTTGCCTTCCTCACTATGGAAGCAACAAGATTTTCACAGGTTACAATATAGTCCATGTGGGCAAAAACCCTGCCAGTTTACTGCAGCACTAATAGACTGTGGACTCTCACAAGCCATAAAACAACAGAATTTGCCCAAGTGCTTGTTGGAATGTTTTGATAGGGTGAATTAAGGAGCGTCTCTTTTTCTGGTATGGAGTTACCTTTAATCTGTAACTGTATATTTCCTGAAACACCCAGCCAGAAATACGCTAAAGGCCAAATTACACCTGATGCTCAAAGGAAGAATAAACAGCTTTATTAGGCAAGGCACAGTGGTTCATCTGCTCGCACATGTTCATGAACTAATGGCAGCACAAGAGTTTGATGAGCACAATGTTTCCCAGAGTCCTATGAAAGGAAGAACAAGTGGAGCTATTCAATGCGTTGTTCTTAGTCCCATTTCATCCCCTTCTCTTGCTTCTGCATTAAAATGCTTTTTGTCTCACTCCTGCAGTATGTCATTCTCTCTCAAATTCCTTTGCACAACTGCTTTTCATCCTCCTCCGGTATTGTTGCCTTCTTTAATTGCAGCTTTAACACTTTCTCTTTGTTTTCTTTTCTTTTTTTTTTGTTTCCACCTCCAGCTCAGAAGTGTCTCATTTTCCTGCCTGCTGATACCTTAATCTGAGCCCTTGTTCCCAGCTCTCAATCTCTTACCAATCACCTTACTCTTCCATACCCCTATCTGATCTGGGTCTTTGTATCTATACTTGTTACAAACCAATTATAGTCTCTTGCCTATCTTTTTTTTTTTTTTTTATTTTTTTTTTTTCTTTTAAATCTAGATAATCTTGTTGTATCCCTCTCCTTTAATTTTGCTCTTCTGTGACCAGAAATTGCTTTATTTTCATGTAGGTATAGACTTCAAAACACGTCCTGAAGATGCAAAAGCAATATTCCTGCTCCCAAATCAACTTTAGAGCTCACCTTATTTACACCCCTCCTACCAAACTGAATAACTGATTGGTAGATGGTGCAAATATATATACATACATATATATATAAATAACTAAAACGAAGCTGTGGACACCCACAGACATAGGTATCAATGAACTGAAAAAAGGGGCATGTTACTGTGTAGGGAGAGACTGATGGAGCTCAATATAAGTTAAATTGTGCATGGAGAGAAGGGAGCATAGAGAGTGAACAGCTGCAGAAAACATTGATTCAGACTGGACCTGGTCAGAAAACAGCTCTCTAGTTATAAGAATTTCAGTTTATGGAGAAAAGAATCTATTCTGATCTGTGTTGGGACGTCCCCAAACTTCTTCAAAGGCTTTTTTCTTTAGCATGGAGGAGCTGTTTTTACTCTTGTATGAAGAGACAGAGTTAGAAAGCTATTCACCAGTGTAATTACTCATTTTACATACTCAGGGGAAATCACCCCTTTCCAATAGAAGTTAATTTTTGTTGTCCTGTTAATATCTGAATGACAACAAGCCTGAGTTACAGGCAGTTGTTACATCGGGCACCTTATTAACTGAGGGAGTTCAGCCCATAAGGCCTTCCTAACATAAAGCAGTTTATTGAAAATGAGACATCTACAAGGAAAGGGCCTGAGGGAAATGGATCCTAAAATAAACAAGAAGTGATGATTAGCACATTAAGGAGGTGCACTATCTAAGTTCCAGGCTTCTTACCTAATTCAAAAAGCATTTAAACTGAGTCTCCTGTTGTGGAGATGGCCTTCAAATATATTTCTTGTTAGAAATCTTGGGACTGATGAAGAGCTTATAGGAATATTTTTGGTCTTGTGTCTCTTCCAATTAAAAAAAAAAAAAAATCGTGAATACTTCCTCCTCAGATTCTCAACTGGTAAAATCCCAGCACCACTGCTTTGATCTAGGTTAGTTTGTACTGCTCAAAGATCCCATAAAAGCTTAGAAATATTCTCTGTAAAAAAGTGTTCTTTCTTACAAAATGTACCAAATTCACTTTTTGGTTTAGCCAAGCTTTATCCAGTCTCTCTTTGCTGAATTTGATACTGGGTTATAGCGGACATCAGTAAGTTGGGTCAGCTGACTGAATAAGTAAAAAATGAAATTCCATTAAACAGGGAAAATACTACAGATATTTTAGGTTAAACTGCATATAGTTATTTTATGACTAAGTCCACAAATAGTTATTTTCCCAGTTTCTTATTTTAATTACATGTTTATGATTTTCTAGATAGGTTTTAGAATCTGTTTCTGGCATGCTGTATTTTTAGAGCTTCATTTACATTGTTCTGCTATATTATAGAACTGTACATATTATTTGAAAAGCAAAAAAGATACATAATTTATGGAGAGCCTCAATTTTAATTGCATTTTTTCTTTTCCCTTTTTCTTAATTAGAATGCTTGTTAATTGACAGTTTTCAAAAGCAGAACCAAGACATTCTTACAGTATTCAATATCTGCTAACAAACATTTCACTGTATTTATACTCTGGATTTATGAAAACAGGAAAAGAGTAATAACAAATATACTTCAGTTTATAGTAAATTGATGTTTTCAGTATGACATAATTAAAGTTACTGTGCAAAATATGATAAATAAAAAATTACTCCAAAGCATGTAGCGCCCAGCATAACACATACTTGCATCTTAAGCACACTGGAAACAGTATTTGTAGTGGCAGCATAGCAGGTACCTTTGCCCCAGTTGCTCTGCATAGTACCTGTATTTCCCATGGAAAACTGGATTTTGGATACTCACACTTATTTTGCTTCATAGGTAGTCTTCATTTGTTTCACAGTCATCATGGAATTAGGTAACAGTAGTGGGTAATGTTTTTTTTTTAATTCTCAAACTAGATAATTTTCTCATGAGAAACGTGGATTTGGGCTATTTTTTCTGCAGAGTTCCAAGAATGTTTGCAGATTAATTTTTCATGAGATCTATCCAGTACACTACAGCACACGGTAGATTTTGCTGTGACATGATTAATATGAAGTTCTGTACTAAGCACTTGTTAAGTATGAAATGCTTTCCATAGTCAACACACCACTGTTTCTCTGCTGGCTTGTTTGGAACCTGACCCAGAGCCGGGTCATTTCAACTTCCTGTGAAAACTAAAGGACATACCACATCATCCTTGTATATATAGAGAAATATATGTCTGTGTATAGGCACAGATATGTACAGACATGAGATCTTAACGCTGGTATTCCCTGTAAAGACAGAACATCAAACCAGGACTCTTGATTCTATACTATGACTTGCCTGTTAGATTGCAAGGAAAGGGCAGTTGTCTGTGCCTTGTTTTCAACATGTAAACAAGATTCATGATAATTTCTACTGGTAGTTTAACCTTTTCTATGGTTTGAATTCAATTCCAGCCTTCGCGGTTTTGGGTTAGTCTCTGCTTTATGAAGATTTCATATACGGATGTAAGACCTGATACCCCCCAACACTGTGCAAGGTGGGGCCACCTCTACGGTGATGATCAGGCACATGGTGCTTGATAGGAGACAGGTGGGCTGCAGAGCCACCAGCTGCTCATGTCTCCCAGCTGGCTTTTAAAACAAGGCACTATTTTGACTAGCAAGCCTGATATTCATTATTTGCAAAAACCGGTGTTAACTGCATGATATTGAGAACAGTGTTCTGCAATGATGGCTTTTATGACAAGGTCTGTCAAAAGGAAATAGCCAAGAGACTGAAAGCCATTAGGGAAACAGCCTAATAAAGATCAGTGGAAGACTATACTAAAGGAGCACTATTGTTTCGTTTAGAGCCCCATACAACAAAGGCAGGAACAGAAAACAATAGGGGACATTTCTATATAAACCTCTTATTTAAGAGCATAGTAAGTTCCCAGATTTCTCTCTCTCATAAACTACCACTGCTTAATTTTGACCCATGTGCAAACTGTAAATAGCTATTGACATTGCTCATGTACTATGCAGTCAACAAGACTTTGGATCCATGGGGATCATACTTATAACCTTTCATTTAAATCCAAGGTGTCATCAATCCCAACCTTTCATGGCCTGTCAAGGTTTTGACCTGACCTTGAACATGAAGGAGAATAAACCTTTAAAGAGTAAGTCAAACCTGGAAATGTATAGAGCAGTAAGTCCTTCACACAAAAAAAAGCAGATACGTGCTTTGGAAATGCCTGACTAGTTCTGATAAAATTCACACTAGGTTATCAAAGTCATCCTAATCCTAGGAGGTCACGAGCCTTCTGCCCCATCATTATATTATGATGATCATTCACTTGAACTGCAACCTGGCTCAAACAACTGATGTCATGCAAACTGTTAGATATAGAGGGGAAAATCTACTCTGGCGGCAAGCTATGTTTCATAGCAATATAAAACATGGAGTGTTGCATTGCTTTGACCCACATGGACTTGCTTACAAGCAAATAGCAATTCCTTGATTTTGGATTAATTACCTTTTCAATCTCTGATTAAGGAATCCTTCCCTCCCCCGCCTCACTACACTGCTTACGGGAAGTTTCACATTTTCAAACATCTTAGTTCTTTACTTCTTAGTGATGCTACTGCAGTATTACATGACTGCTAAATGTGAAAGCTGAATATCTTTTATGCATATTTTTTTCTACCTGAAGATAATGGCACCAGGCCTGCAGAGATAGCAATCAAACATATCAGGCATGCGATCAAGGCCACTTTACAACACTCATCCTCTCTCACAAATTTCACATTTCCACTCACCCTCTCAATCAATCTGTTGTTATTCTGTTTGCCTTATGTTCTAACTCAACATGTCACCACTGTTCAAAATACATCACTTGTACCCTGGCACACTACTTTTGCCTGTCAGCTGTCATAGAGAACTTGTGACCAATCAGTATTTTGCTTTTTCTGCTAGGTACCACTTAAAACATCCTTTGATCACTTCCCAAGAGAGAAAATTCATCTCTTGCCAAACTAAGTCACCACATCACAGTTACCTGGGTGTTCACATGCCATCTATGAGCCTAAATCAGAATTACAGAATATGGTTTGCCAGTGCTAACTGGTGAAAATCAGAAAAGTTGTGTAAGCTGGTTACAGAAATTTCATGTGAACTAAACACCAGCCATGTTGATGCACCTGAGTAAAAGACAGAATTTGATAAAAACAGAGTGCTGGTATCACTGCACTAGTAGCCACCTATTCTGAAACACAAGAACAACAGTTGATGCAAGTAATCAGTAGAATATGCTGGATATGAAATATGTAGAAAACATGTTGTATACGAACAGAGGCACTGCTAACAGTCCTAACAGTCTTTGTGTTTTGGCTATAAAATCATGCAGAATAAAGGGACCCTCCAGAAACTGTCTAGTTTAACCTCTTGGTCAAAGCATGTCCAGTTAGAGGAGATTGCTTATGGCCTTGTTTATAATACTATTACCCACCAGCAGTCTTCCAGTCTTGTCAATGTACGCTCTTCTGCCTCGATAAAGAGAAACTAAGTAATGATTCTGTTGTAACCTAAAGTCCTCTTATGAAGGCTTCAAAGAACACATAGATGATGCACTGCAAAACTTCACTATCATCACAAACCTCCTTGATACTAGGGATTTTTAGCACTGTCTCTCTTATGTCTGGATTTATCTCCTGTATATTATTAATATTTCATATCCTCACAGAAGGATTGCTAGTGTTGCCATCCTGTAGATCTTCTGCTTACTTGAAAGTATAGTCAGTTCTATTATCCAAGAGAATAAGGGACTGGGGCACTGAGTAACAGCAGGTAATTCATGTACTACCATGTTGGGCTTCAGCCAACTCAGAAGCCTCTACCCTACGCTCACTGCTCCGGGAGGGTTTATTTGCAGAGGCATGAAAGCATGACTTGGTGCACATCCAGGAAGGCTGGCACCGAATTGAGGCCAACAAGCCCTGTTGAACCTGGGCAAGCTCTGTGGAGAGGCTGACTCTCCACCTCCCCGCCGTGCTCTCCTCACTCCTGGTTCTGGGAACACAGTCCAGACCCACCTGAGCAGGCTCTGCACGATGCCACACTTGGTTGGGAGAACATGCGGCCTGCTTCTGGGCCTCAGTTGGATCTGAAAACCACTTAACCGTATTTATATTGAATTGCACCTGCCAGACCCAGACTGACCAGTGAGCCAGTACAAAAATAACCTGCCTGGCTGTGTCCCTGGCTTTGCTCAAACAAGAGGGATCATGTGCCTGTGAAAAACAGCGTGCTATCTATAATGGTTCATTATACAGCATGTTTATCTGTAAAGCAATACTGAGTTTGCAACTCTAAAAGAAACCAATCTAAATATTCTTAGATTCCATTACCTGATTACAAACATAATAGAGAGCTTTATTCATTTGTCTGAAATGGGCGTGCCCCAAAATATAACATAGCTCTTTTCTAGTTTCATTAATATTTCTGAAAAGCACAGAAAGGTGCTCTGATCTGTCCAAATTAACATCAGCAGTGTTTCCCTTTTGGTGTTAATCAAGCACTTCTAAACGATGGCTAATAGTTGACCAAAGAAAGATAATTGATTTTTCTGACATTTATTTGCCTACATCCAATAACCTCACTCCTTGAAATAAGTTCATCAGTATGCTAAAAAACAAGCTCTGACTTCTGGTATTTGAAAGCTTGAATGGCTGCTGCTCAACCTTATAAAGCTGGGAAAAAGCTAGAAATATAAGTATTTTGCATGAAGGAGAAAAAGATAGGAGTGACCACCCAGCACAGAAGCAGAGATAGAGAGAATTCAACTACAACATTGTAATTGATGACTACAGTAAGAAATATGCCTTATGTAGTTAGTTCAGTTACCCTTCCACACCTTCATTAACATAGCAGTTTTTAATTTGCTGCAGCTATAACTTAAGAGTTGCTTTTACACATTAAAAAATGGATTAACTTTTAAAGAATCAGACTCTTGAGATACTGGGACAATTTACTACCCAGTGCAATTTTCATGCAGTGGCAATGCCCTGCAACACTTGACTATCACTTTTTGGATAGTCTGCACTCATCTACCACATACTACACCTATATTCTAGCAGAGTTATTAAGCAACCCAGTTCACTCTTCAGAAATGTCTTCTTTAGGGCATTCAAGTGTATCCAAAATAGAAATGAGATCAGATGATTTAAACAGTCAAAATAATGGCAAACAGACTGGCTTTGCCAGGGAGATATAGAAAGCATCGGGAAAACACAGCATTGCAACCTTTTTACGTTATTGGCTGTTTCTTGTCTAACTTCCAAGTATTGTAAAAATGCCTGCAGGTATCACAAGAGAATCACTTTTAGAAGTAATTTTTGCTTTATGGAGGAAATTAGGCTAAGAGCACTGAAAGCCATGGACCAAACTCACCTTCAAAACCTCGCTCAGAATGACAGTATAGATGGCATCCATTTTTTAGAAGGTCCAATTTGAGAGCTTCCCCTTAGCTCAAGGGGAACAGGAATTTATGCACAATTTGGATACCAAATTCTGGTGCCACTTATTTGCTTTTTGTGCATGCTGTTTAGTTTCATGTCCATCATTCTTTGGACACAGCTATAAGCCGCATTATTTATATAGCCAACCTCAGCCTCAAAGCTTGTTTTTTCCAGGTTGTTATTTCCATGTCTCCCAATGATTTCTAGTGAAAATTTGTTTGCATTTACACAGACCATATGAACTTCTCTCTTAATGTACATAGGATTTCCAGCTATTTTTCACTGATGAATTACAACATTTTTCTACTTAGCAAGGAGCTAAGGTGTCTTCACCCATCAGTCATAAACAACATGGAACTACTTTGCTATGGGTAATTCTGGACTTTTGGGGATCCTCTTCAGTAGGCTGGGAACTTGGTCAGGCACTTAAGTTACTTGTTAATGCTTTTTTGTCATAGATTTTTTGCATAAATATGGACTCCAGAAAGCAACTAGTTAACTAACAGGCTAGAAGGGCATAGTATTCCAATTTGAAAGTCTTCATTATGAGCTTGTATTTTAGAAAATACTCAATAAAACTCAGCTACTTACTCAGCCTAAGCAACTTCATACCCAGGAGTAATTCCACGGAAGCTGTGCATGCTCTTACAGATAGGAACACTAAGACGCTTTGAATAACACAGCATCTTACTACATAGGCTCTGATAAGTTAAAGTATCAACAATTTTAACAGAATTTTTTAGTTGCCTGAAATAAAACGCACTCCTTTGTCCAAGGAGGGTGAGAACGGTCAGTACCTCGCAGGCTCATCCTCCTCGTGCTCCCTTTGGTCTTTTTTCTTAGATAAATTGGAAGCCTAAGAGTGACAGTTACTCAGCACTTGTAAAAATACACATGAATCTAGGTAATTGAAGGGGGTTTGTTATCCTTGAATGAAACCTTCGAATCAACAATTCTAAATGCACTAGCATTTGCAAAGTTGTAGAGATTAATTCACATGGCTGTGAATTGATTTATTCCTTACTGATTTGGCTCTATTGATTATTCTGATTCCTTCTTAACTGGCTTAACTTTGGATGTCATTTTTAGGTTATGTGCTTACCATACTCTTCTCATTATTAAATTACAGCTATGAATCAATTCTCTCTGCCATGCAACTGAATTTTCAGATATGGTTTCATTTAACTTTATACGAGGTTATTTAGCTTTTCCCCCCACAGACTGTTTCAATGAACATGTATTCATTCTACAGGGTTGCAAATAGGAACAGTATTTTAATTTTACTAATTTTAATAGTGAGGCTCATGGGTAAATCTCACTCAGCATCACATAAGGGATATGTTTGCTAAAGTACAATCTCTTTCCCATTTAGACAAGTTTCTCAGCTTCTTTTTGGGATGAAATCCCTGCAAACCGAGTCCAGTTTCTCATCCTTATGCCGTCAATGTAATTTCCTTCCTCCAGCAAGAGGGCAGAAGGACTTACCTACAGAGGTCTGCCTGCCAGGCCAGCCACCAGGCCATCACAAATGCGGTGGGGCAAGAAGGGTCTGCCAGGGAAGCTTTGCTAGGCTGGGAGGGGGCGTCAATCACTAGGAAAAGTATGGATCCGCTGACAGCACACAGTTTCTCTGTTGTCTCTTCATGCCTGCCTACCCTAACAGCAAGTGTGCTCTACAGGCTAATCACACACACCAAGTCATTAATGTCAACACAAGCCATCCTTTCATGAACGTTGGCAAAGGTAGAAGCAGCAAGTGAAGGGTCTAGATATGAATCACGAGTGTCCATAGCACCCAGTCTCCTACAGGGACCTTCTGCAAGAGGCAAGGCATTCTTACATTGAGACCACTTCACTAGCAGTTAGAACACTGCACAAATGAAATGCCACAAAATTGTATTTAGTCAAAGAAATAAACAGGCAATCTTGCTGTCAGTGAGTTTGTAAACTGGTAGATACTTGACTAGATGTGAATGGAAGAACAAAGAAGTGGCTTCTGGTCATGTTCGTGTTTACCCTCAACTCTTCTTTTCCTATTCCATCTTCTTTTGTTTCATACCCCACAGGAAGAAGAAGAAACATATTTTTAGATGTAAACAATCAGGGAAAAAAGAAAAAAACAAACAACCAAACCTAAAAGGTTTTTGCAACAGAGAGGAACAGTCTTCGTAAAACAGTCCCAACATTGTTTTTACAAGGTCCATATTTTCAACAGAGGCTATAGGCTCTCATGAATGGGCACATAATTTTGTAAGCTATACTGTAGCTGCAGATGCAGCTCCATTCAGGATAAATGCAAGTCTTTAGAAGCTCTAAATGTCTCAAAGACCAGCTCTCCTTTTTTCCAGAGTCCAAATCACAGGTTTTAACATTTATTTTATGACATAGTTGAAATGTAAAATTTTTCTGTAAAATGTTTTATTAGGTATTCAGTAAAGATGATGAAGGCTGTGCAAAGAAGTGCACCGTAGAGTGCTTTCATTTTATTTGAAACTTCCATAAACAGGAAACGCTCCTGTCTAAGTGATTAGTTACTATATAAGTGATCCTTTTCCTTACTTGATAAAGAGAAATTAAACAGCAACTAAAGGTTAGAAGTTAGGTACCTACATATATTGCTGTTCTTGACTGTGAATAATTCAGTGAATTCTTCTCACCACTCACTACATTCCCCATTTCTAGAGCTTCTTTGAGGGGACACTTCCTCTGACGACAACACAACATAATCCCAAAGGTATGAGCATTTTTCATATGATGCTCAATAAATAACATTGATCCTGTACAATTAAGCTCCACATTTGTTTCAAAGAAGCTTTGAAACTTTACAGAAGAGGAAACAGAACAGAGCCCATCATTTTGTATTAATAAAGTGTCCTACTTTTCTTCTCTTTTGTAATGTAAGTCTTTCTACTTTGCTGTAACTCTAGGGTTTTATGTAGTTCCCTGCATAATCATTATGGAAATAAGTGCTTTACCATTTGTTTTAAGAGAGCTAGAGTACAAAGGCAGGTACAGAAAGGTAGAGATATGTTACAAGATTTCTTGCCTAGCACAATACCATGTACTATTAAAAAATCACGAGTTTTAACATCTCTACTGAACTTCACAAAACCCCTCAACTTTGTTTGTAGTGATTCCAGATTTTATCTTCTTCCCAAACATTGTCACTTACAGGTTCTGCTCCTATAAAATTCTCTGTGCTGACAACCTTTGTACCGATCTAGACTGGGCTGACAGCAGTAGAGGGTATACATATGTCGACAGAGAGGCTTCAGTGTCTGTAGCTTCTAAGCCTAGAAGACATCGCCTTCACATCAGCAAAACTACCTCAAATGCATTCACAGCCATCTTAGACATAATTACAACACAATGTCATAATTTACTTGGAGTTTCTTTATGGGTACGCACAGCACTATATTATTCCAATGCAGGGAAATATTTCAATAAACTTGCAATGCATACATTTTTATTGCTAACATTAAATCTAATTCACTATTTTCACAAGCTGTCTGGTGCTAATTACAGACACTGGGAATTATGCTAAGCAGGAGTTACTACTTTTTAAGAATACAGTTGATAGTCAGAAACCAAAATTCTATGGTGATAGTACAGTGCTACTGTATTTAATTTTTGCTTTGGGAAAACTGTACAACTCCTAATGCCTCTCACTTTGGTACACTTCTTGTTATCACAAATTCATACCTATATAATTCTTAATAAAAACCAATTGCATTTTAAATGGCATGCCTCTCCTCCCCAAACACACCTTTTTCAGTTTCCTTTATGACCTTAGTCTGCACTGAAAGGTCTGAAATAGATAGGTGTTGGGGGGACTAGTGAGGATCAATGGCAGCTGTAATGCTTTTTAACTGGCGGGAACCTTCCCCCAACGTTAAAGACAACAGTGTAGGCACAACATATTTCTGGTGCTTATTTACCTTTCATTCTTGTTCATTCTTCCTGCCCCTGTTGTGCAGAGCCAGGCGTGGTGCTGGCAGGTCTGTTCACTGCATACGTAGCATGGCAGGGAAATGAGACTGATTCTGCCGAGAGTTACAGAGTTCTGGTAGGGACAGTCCCCACTGTCACCAACACCAGAGCCAGCCCCACCTAACCCTAACCCCAGGCTGCAACCTATGCCTTGGCACACCCTGATATCCATGGCTAAGGACTGCACAGGGATAAGTCTCATAGCTGGCCATCCTCTGCTTTGGCAAGCTTCCTGAGCGCTGTTCCCACCAGGTGTCTTAGATTTCTCAGAGGTCTAAAAATCTTCACTTTAACCCCTAGGTGAGCCCTAGGGCAGGAGCTCAGCCACGTGCCCCAATTAACTAATGCCAAGGAGGTGAATTCCACCAGTAGCCCTCAAATCGCTCCGCCCTCCCCCTTAAACCACACTTAGTGCATGGCTAAGCTAGCTTCAGCTTGCTCTTTCTTGGAACTGTAACAGATAGATTTTTTTTGTGTGTAGGAGTCCTGGTGCCAATCCAAGTAGAAGTCCTGGTTGTATAGTTTCACTTTTCCCTACCTCAGTTAATCAAACTGCTGTTGATCATGTTAAGCAGTCTTACCCTGAGTCTGTTCACAAATGTTCAGAGTAATGTTAAATACACGTGTTAACCACAAACCTGAGTGCTCAAACCTTCCTGACAATCCTTGCTGTCAGGGCAGGTGACAGCAACAGAGCCAGATGTAGCCACAGTCCTCAAGGCAGAGGCCTGGGAATCAGGATTTCACAATTTACCATGATGTGAACCTGCGATACATTTTAGTTGAATTGACAGGATGCAATAGCTGTTAGCTCACCTTGGCTGATGGTATGGTGGTTGTTGAGCTGCCACAGGAAAAGCTAGAGGAAGACTGGCCATGAAGCCAATTGAACATGGCTTAAAGAATAACAGTTCCTATAGTACAGCAGTGAGAAAGACAATGTCCTCCGCAACATGGTTTGTTAACTCAGAGCAAATGGTGGCCTCAAGCTGATGCCATTCAGTCAATATATGCTACTACTTGAGATGCTGAGCTCTAAAATCTAGAGGAAAAATTAATGTGTTCCAAGCTTCTGATTTCCACTAGATTATGTCTATATGCTACACAAAAAATAAACAGAGCTGGAAAAAAGTGTCATATTACTACGTATTTATGATTTGCAACAACCTCTTAATGAGTTGCCTGTGTTTTCTCTTGTACCTGCCAGCCTTACGCTGTGCTACAGAGCATGTGAATGTGTTTTTACCATCAGCTAGATAATCTTCAAGAGCTGTTTTTGCTCGGTTTGTCAAAGGTAATGCTTTGTACGCCTCTGCTGGGAATGCTGAGCTGGCTGCTGAATACAGAGCTCAGAGGTCTAGATATTGGCTTCCTTCCTTTTAATTATCGTCTCACATGTAAAGGAGACTTTTATATTTCAGAGCACAAGGGTCATATAAATAGTCTTTAGTACAGAAAAGAGCTAGACAGTTTCATGGTTGTAATTTAGAATCTAGTTCCATTTCAGTTATTTAGTCTTGAAGCCAAATGAAGCAGAGAAATGTGATTTTTTTTATGATATTATCTCTTCCAAAAATATTGTTTTGATCTTATTCAAATCCTCCATCTTGATAAGCCAGAAACATTTTGTTGAGGCTAGCTTTTTTATAAAAGTGAAAATGAAACATTCCAGCAATTTCCCAAACACAATTTGAAAGAAATAAGGCTACATGTTTTCTTTTTTTTCCCTGAAAGCTACACTAACAAAAACTGATCCATCAAAAAAATTGACTTAAAAGTTTTAAAGTTCACCTACAGTGTATCTTCATATAAACACAAACTATCAGAGTGTTTGAACATAACCATGATTTATTCTTTTTTGAGATTATGTTCATTTGAGGAATTTCACTATGTAGATGTAATACAGACTTTTCTAAGTCACTTGACTAAGCATACCATGACATTCTGATTAAACGATTAGCACTGTACCGTATCAGAAGAACACATTTTAAATGGATTAAGAACTGAGTACTGGACAGATATCAAAATGGAGCAAGTTACTATTCATAGAAATATGGGGATTTCTTAACCCACGGAACTGCAAAATTGAGCTAAGTCTCATGGTCAAAGACCTGCACACAATTTTTGTTGCTCTGCACTTTGAAACAGACAAACTTGGAATGATATGTAAATATATTTCCTTCTAGTTCTCATTAAAACAGCCAGGCAGATCTTAATACAATACACTACCTGCATGAAACATCAGGAAGATTATTCTGGTTTAATGTGCACTTCTGTAGTTGTTTACAAGTGAAGGGAACAACACCACCTTATGAACACCTGTCATTACAAGAGTAGAAATTACCCATGCTGTCCTAACTTTTCAGCAACAATAACTACCTTTACCATGTCTGCTTCAAATAGGCCTGTTTTAATAAAACACCCAGTCTGATGCTGTTGTGATCTCCAGAGCTCTCCAAGCACCTACCTGAAAAGAAGCAGAGAGGTTCAGAAACAATTCCCAGTTTGGTTCCACTACCACTTTAAACTGGGGGGCGACTAGGAGCACAATCATAACCGTACTCGCTGTTCCCATTTGCCCTGCTGGCAAATGGGGGATGATAACATGCCTATATATTCACAAGTCAGTGAATTCTACTGCTCCCACTTTGGAGGGGTGGGTTTACAAGACAGATGTTTTTAAACAATTGATGCATGGCTCCCAGCAAACTCGGACACAACATCACACTGGTAGCATCTCACAACATAGTGGTACTGTCCCAGCCAACAGAGATAAATAGAGGTCTCCCCTCATTAGTTTTCAGAGGGTTGGGGAAAGATATCTTAGCGTAGTCACACTTATGAATCTTGATTTGTTAAGGGCTTGGATTAAAGCAGACTCAAACAGGAGGGTTAAAAGAGAGAGGGAGTAGCAGTCATTGCTACTCAGGCTTTGATCTACAAAGACATGTAAATTCTTGGCAACCTTCTCCTTGTCTCAGGTTAGCTTGAGTAAGGGAGGAGGGAATGAATCTACAGCATGTGCCTAGTGGGACCCTAAAGCACTGGGATCTTTTTGCTGTGTGTTTAACAAGGCTTTTACTAAGTCCTCTTCATTTGATTCCGTGAACCACTTTCAAGCAAGTAGCTTGCAATTTGGGAAGGCAACTTAAAGCTTCTGGTGCTTAACTGACACACTTGAGAAGAAAAACGTTTAAGAAAATTGTGCTGGGGGCAGGGAACAGCTCTGCTTCCTTTGACTCCCCTCAAGTCAAGGAAAAACTTCCTTTCCTTTCTTTTAAACCATTAGAGTATCTTTGCTTGGGAAAGTTTGAAATTTAGAGAAAAGAACTGGCTACTTACTGAAAAACAACTAACCACCACACGCTGCCACCACCAAAACTACCACCTTTTGGCAAACACAGATTTTCCCATCCTGATCAAACTTATCAGAACAAAGATGGATCTGCTTCTGTCTCCTCTACATACACATCAGGTAAACAAATGGGCACTAAAGCAACATGACAATCCACCTTGGGAAGTTCCCACCTTGGGTACTATTTTTATTTTCTGTCATTACTCTTGCTGTTTCTGTAGCACAAAGTCACTCTTTAAGCATACCTCCGCAAAACTAGCACAATTCTTTGGCTTCCCCATCCTCTCAACCAAGTCTGATTTATCTCAGCACCAGTTATCAAACCTGAAATACAAACAACATGAGGAATTATAGCATTTACAGCTGCTGTTGGCTGGATAAAAAAGAAAAAGAAAAAAAAAAAAAAAACAGGATTCACTTGTTAGGTTACAGTATCTCATGGAGGCAAAATCATGTGACCAAATCCCCCCCCAAAGTAACAAAATATTTAGTCTGTTGACACATACTGTAAAGTGACCTATGTTTGATCATGCAGTGGTCTAATGAATCAATCAAAATCAACCTTTCAGTCCAGGCAGTGGAGAGCATAATAAACAAAATTGCAAAACCGAACTGTTCTATTGATTTTTGTTAATCTAATCTCCCCCTTAGCACCAACCTATCATTAGATCCTTACCCCACCAAGTCCTGCCCAGCAGCAATGACAGCTGGGGCTGTAGCTGTATTGACAACATTCTCATTAAACAATGCCATCCGTTATCAAAATACACTCATCAAAAAACGTGACAACTGCTGCTCGCAACTTAAGCCTTGTATAACCATAATGTGACTGTCCTAATAATGCTGCAAAATTAGTAAATAGAAGCTCTGCATTAAACAAGGAGATACAGATTAACTTCAGGGGTTTTGTACCACTTAATATACCATTGTTTTAATTATGTTCATTTGTTATATCTTAGCTCTGCAGAAAACTGCTAGAGAGTGGTTTGTAAATCACATTGTACCAAAAGACAGACAACTGATTCAGTCTGCAATGCAGGAATATGCAACAGAAAATCACTTAATCCCCATGTGGTTTAGTTCTACCCCACTGACTGCAATAAAGGTGTAGACACAGGAAAGCAGATTTAGTACAAATATCAAAAGCAAGGCTCAAATCCCAGGTCCCAGTTGGCCTCTTAGCATACCTCGAAATTCAAGGGCTGGGATAAGTAGGCTGTTTCAAACAGTCAACAAGTATTTCCTTCCATATAAACTAGCTCTTTATTACACTGGGAAAATAGTGGCCACAGCATTACTCACAACAGGCTCCCTACCCTAAGGGACATAAGTGCGAAAAGAAGGGCAAGAGACAGATGATGTAGTAATCATTGTGAACTTTAATTTTTAAACTGTGCTGACAGCTGCACTACCCTTTAACTAATGCTCTCATCCACAAGAAATATAGGCAATTCTTATGTATTTTCTTCTTCTCCCCCAAAAGGAAAACTCCTTGGCTCTGGTTTAGCTTCTGGAGGATCTTCTCTCATCGTTATCAGGACTGCAAAGTCATTAACTTCCTTGTTTAGTTGCCTAGTATTTGGTGGTGTGGAAACTCCTACACATCATTCAGTAAAAAGTGACAAGAAGGAAACCTGAGCATTCTCCAGGAACACAGCAGAAGGAAAGTTCTTAGGCAAAAAGGGAATTTTCAAATAAAAAACCCCACAAAACCCAAACTACAACAAAAAAGGTCAGTTCCACAAACCATTCACGCTCTGATTGTCTTGCATGAAAAATCTGCTCTAACCATAACATAATTAAAGCCTACCATTTTTATTACGGAGAACAAGTGGCTAGATTTTTACCAGCAATATAAAAATAACATGCCATTTGCTTCAGAACGCTAGTAAAAATTTTGTGATCAAATGCAAGGTGTTTTATGGAAGCTTCCTTTCTCTATCATTATCTGTCATTTTCAGTCAAAACAGAGCTAATATTGGACATCTGGGAGAAAGACTGCTTTTGCAGGCTTTGCTTCATGAGCAGAATATGGCAAGTAACAGAGAATATTTTAAGTTTTTCCCCTTTGTGGTCAGAAATAAAAAGTGTAATAAATATGTTAAAAAGGGCTAATGAGTCCCAAGCAGCAAGATCTTCATCTTTCAAAGACTTTTATGGAGTGTAATTATCTAATTACTGTTAATTGGTTGAGTGGTAGGAGGGAGTACTGTGGGTGTAGGAGGGCACACATTGTGCTGCACATTTGGTACTCATCCTGACACCACTGGGTGTAATACACTACTGGCTCAGGAATATCAACAATTTGCTTGCAAAGTTTTTTGGTTGAGTTTGCAGTTTTCATCTGTGGTTTAAAAACTAATCCTGATTCTTCAGGCTCTGTGCATGCTAAGCAGGAGAGTTGACTGGCTTCCTCTCATACTCATGACATCTAGAGGAATCCATAGAATCCATACTACATTTTTACTAGTTTTTCTACACAGTTAAACATCTTCTCTCTAAAAGAATGGCACACTACAACCCTGAAGTAACCATGGTTTCACAGCAACAATTTTTGGCATCCTGAGTCCCAGGCATGTAGCAAAAGGCTACCTCTAATGTAATTAGCCAAAATGGACTATCTGATCCCATCCTGAAGGCCTAATCATTACAAAAATAGGAATTTTGGCACTCGGTGGTGCCACCCTGTGTCTTTGTAAACATGAACTTAAGTATCTCTAGGACACTGCTGGACAGAAGTCATCGCCACCTCCACAGTGAGGATTACAGCAGTTCTGTGCCTCAAGGATTAATCCCTTTAAAAGCAGTTTAATGGGGATCAGATGAACAGAAAAGGATCAGTTATGCACAATAATACAGTATTTGATACTCAGTTTTGTGCCAGAACACTTTGTACAGGTACCACTATTAAAATCTGACCTAAGGCCCATTCAACATGACGAGCAAAATTGTGTGCTTAGCTAATTTTTACACTGACCTGGCAGATGCAGACGACTGTGGAGTCAGGCTTTTTTCCCCAGAACTGAAACACCAAATAGTAACTCACAATGCTAGACAACCAGAATACCCGAATAACATCTTGATCTTTGGTCAAATGCTTTCCTCCTCTGAGAAAACTGAATGTGAAGATTTTCAAATTTCTGGTGCATTAGGAAAACAAATGGAAGCACTGCTATCTGGCACGCATCATTACCTGCTCATCCGGGTGGGCAAGGCACAAACTGAGCCTAATAGCCCTCCTTTGTCTTCTAAAACACAGTCCAGGGTCCTAAACACATTACTTACTGCCCAGAAATCAGTGTTTCATTAAACTGCCACTTTGCTTGTTAACACCTACTGTACTGACAGTTATGTTGTGACAGTGTAACCTACATAGCAAAATCACTGACATTAGAAGATTAACAGACATGTAAGAGTTTGAAGAATAGCCCATATCACTTGAATCAGGGAAGGATAGACACATCATTGCTGCCTACTCCTCATGTCTCAAATAATTGAGCCAGTAAAGTGTTGGCTATAAGAGGCTGGCTATACTGGCACGTGCATTGGCTCCTTCAAAAACAGGTACCTCCATTCAATTAGCAAAATGCTGTCATGACCGAACAGAGGACTTTTTTGTAAGAAGATAGCAAGGCGTCCTTCAGCATGGGGGAACTTAGTAAGGAGAGGGTGACCTTGAAGAAATGAGAAGGGTAATCTGAATACAGAAAAAAATATAGCTATCTGGATAGATCTCACACTTCTATTTAGCAACCCACTGTAGTTGTAAAATAGCCACTGCTTTTATTCTGTTTAATTTCCCAGCAAAACTGGGATTAAGTGACATTTGGAAGACCATTTCCACATAACTACAAAAACATTAAAAATTCATATTTAGTAGCATAAGTTGCAATCAAAAATTTTTTTTCATTTACAAAGAAAGCTGTTGTAGTAGCCAAGTTCTTAGGAAATGGGTTATTTTTAAGGGATATGAAAAAGTTTAATGAAGGTAGTTAAGGTACAAGCTTAAAGAGAAAGGAGAGTAATATAGGTCAGCAGGATGAGGAGGTGCTTTTTTTTGGTCTTATATTTTACTCTAAAGCAAGATGCTTGTAATGAGACAGAAGAGGCCTCTTGAACTTTCAGAATACAGATCTTTGTTGGAAATGTATGAAGATGATGAGGATTTGCCATTAAGTTGTCTCCCTTACATGCACTACTAGAGCTCAAAATAGCTGCATAATACTAGACCACACAACTATTTTCTTCACTTTCCGTGTACCAGATTTGTATTTCTGCTCACTTCTGCCTCTGAAAGCTTCCCGATATGCCTAGAGACTTTTAGAACAACTTCTTAAATACTGAGATTGCAAGATTAATTCCAGCTCAAACTCTTATTTTGTACTAAAAAAAGCAGCAGGGAAAAAAGCCACATGACAGCACAAAAATCTGTGTCAGCCATTAGTAGTGTATTTTGGACATTTTATTTTATATCATTCTCATTCTCACTATATTGTTATTACTGCAGTATTTCATGCCATATGTCTCAAACAAAATGCTACACCCAAAATAGTTACTCTCATATTTTGTTTTGTAACATTTTTCCCCAAACTTTCTGTTACAGGCTGGCTGTGCTTCCTGGGAAAGAGAAATTCCCATATGCAACTGGAACAGAAAAAAACTAAACAAGGTGTTATGGGTCCAGAGTCTCAGCAGTGCTTATCAGAACTTCAAAACATGCAGACAGATTCAAACTGTCCATACTATTTGAACTGTGGCATTGACCCAACAACTTTGAGTCTTCCATAATCAGTAGAGGTCATTTTAGTATCTGTAACAGCACAAAGCCAGGAGAAATATTCATTTACTCAGCCACAGCCTCTTTTAGTGGAGAGTAGGAATATCAAGTGACTATTTGGGGATTTTTCTCAGCAACAACATTAAAATGAAAAAACCCCGAACCCTCCAATGTTATTTAGAAGCAACAACAACTGTAAAAGTGGTTTGGGTAACACTTAAATTCATGTTCCCATCTTTTACTCTCAGTCTTGCACCATAATAGCCTATCATTCTCCAGTGAAGAGCACAGACATACAATTGAAAGCTGTACAGAGCCAAACTATTATACTTTATCCATGTCTTTTAAAAGGCTCAGCCTGAATTTTTCAACAAATCGGACACTTGTTCTCATTCTATGCACCAAATTAAAGAAATCTGTGAGAATTTCATGCTCTTTCTATTCTTTTTTCTATCTAGATGTTGACATCAGATTTATCACAATAGTTTCTAAGCATCTATGATTAATTTTGTAACCAGCACTACAGGATGATCAACAACACATTCTCTTAACTTTAGATCTGATTACCCAGCAACCATCATTCTCTCCTGAAGTGCTATCCACAAAGAAATTTAAAAGTAGGAATTAATATGGTCTTGAATTAATTTCCCTCACCAACCAGATAGCATAATTACTGGCACTGAAAGAGCCATGAAGGAAGAGTCCTTGTACCAGATTCAAAAGACTATAGCATATAGCATCCCTTATTTATTTTTTAAGTCTTAGTGGAACCCAGAGTATTGAAGTGTCAGAAGAAAGTTCACTTAAAATTAAAATACTTTTTCTGCTCTCTTCCAAACGGCAATCTATTGAATCAAAAATTCATTTTCAAAATTATCTGTTTTCTACAGAGTGAATATAACAGAACAAACCTACAGATTTTTTCCAATGCAAGTTTTAAGTAGACTACTAATGAAAGAAGGTAATGTAAATATCACTCTGGTGCCCCTTTCCTTCTGTGACTCACACTGTTATGCAGATGCTTATGAACTTCACATCTTGATATCCTGTGAAGCCTGCAGGTATTCTTCATATTTTATAGATCTGAAGAGTCACATTGTGGTTTTCTTTTTTTTCTTGCCTTTTTTGTTGGTGCCTTTTTTTTTTTTCTAAAATTAAATAAGCTTTTAAATAAAAAAGGTTTGATGTTGAAGTGAGAAATGAGGATTTCTGACGTATTTGTTGACACCCTTCAGGCCCTGTGTAGCCCAGTCAAATCCATAACTGAACCTTCCAGTTAAGACCACAGATGCACAATCTTTCATGAGTAGCACTGCAAGACTACAGCTTATGTAAAAGTATAATATTAAAAAAATCAATTAAAAATATTACCTGCAACTTTATCTTTTTCATCTAATGGCTTTAAAATCACCAGTATTTGTTTTAATCTCTCTGATTTTCTGGCATGTTAAAGCACAGCAACACCAAAGGGTTCTAACTAATTTTACTCATTTACAATAGCACTGTCTGAATTTAAGTGAATAGACTAATCCAGGTTGGAATAATGTAGCCTCCTCTACCTTTTCTTCTGCTGCTTCTTCATTTTGCTCTTCCTGACTCTGACCAAAGCTTACCAAGAGTAAGTGAGAATGGTGGCCTGCTGCTCAATGGCTGGTATAATGTAACTGCTCTGACAATTACAGTTGTCGCTTCTCAGTGTAAAACAAAAACACTTTCTGTCTCAGTTTCTGCATCCTTACTCCTGGATAATATCCCTCAGCGTACTGGGAGGTTTGATTAACATGTAAAGCTTTTTGAGATTCTTTACCAAAGGCAGCAGTGCAGAGTAGTGTTTTCCAAATTGCATTGCAGGTGGAAGCTCATAAGATTTGCTATAAAGCTACCTGATCATCAAAAGCAACAGCTCCCATTGGCTTTACTGGATTTAGTTGTAGCCCTGAATGAACACAATCTTGTTTATTAACATCCATTGTTCATAGCATCATTGTTTTTCTCTCTGGCTAGTGATTTTCTCCAGTTCTTCTTTTCTGATATGCCCCATAGTAGGAACATTTTCACAGAGATAAAAAGATATTACCTTCCCAAATGAAAACATTCAAAGGAAGTAATCATTTAATACCATAACTTGTGAGAAAATCTTTCATGATTCTGAGGTCATTTGCATTTGGATTAATCTCCAAAAGCTCAGCTGAACCCTCCTGCACTTACAAAGCTGCATACAATTTTCACATTATGAAATAGTCTACAGTACTATATCTTTCACTTTGGGGTTTATCCTATTCAGAGATAGTAGATATTGCTTAAATATTGCAAAATGAAGAAGTTCATCTGAGTGTTTCAAGGATGTATACAATTATATTCAATGCAGTTTCCCCTCAAGTATCCCCAAGGGGAGTGGGCTAAAAGCATCACTGGTACTCAGAAGTTTTCTGTTTCTCAGTACCAGCATTGCTTTACTCAGATTTACTATTGATTCAACTACTGAGGGCAAGGACAGTGATGTAGACTGAAAACCACCTGAAGTACTGGGTTCAAAGTGTAGTGACCAGTAGCACAAATTCCAGCTGGAGGCCAGTCACTGGTGTTGTGCCCCAGGGGATGATACTGAGGCCACATTAACATCTCCACTAACAGCATGGACGATGGGACAGCATGTACCCTCAGCAAATTTGCAGAAACATAACTTAGAGGAATGATTGATACAGTGGATGATCGAGGTGCCATTCAGAGGGACCTCAACAGGCTGGAGAAATAGGCACGCAAGAATGTAATGAAGTTCAAAGGGGAATGCAAAGCCCTGCACCTGGGAAGGAATAACCCCATGCAGCAGTACAGGCTGGAGGCTAACTGTCTTGAAAGGAGCTTTACAGAAAAAGACCTGGAGGTCCTGGTGGTCAGCAAGCTGACCATGAGCCGGTCATGCATCCTTGTGGCAAAGAAGGCCAAGAGCATCCTGGGCTGCATTAGGAAGAGCATTGCCAGCAGGTCAGGGGAGGTGATCCTTCCCCTCTACTCTGCCTTGGTGAGACACATCTGGCATGCTGCGTGTGGTTCTGGGATTCCCAGTGTGAGAGAGACATGGATACGTGCTGCAGCAAGCCTGGCAAAGGGCCATGAAGGTGAAGGGATCAGAGCATCTGACATATGAGGGGTGGCTGAGGGAGCTGGGACGAATCAGCCTGGAGAATAGAAGGCTTGGTGGAGATCTCAGTAATATATATAAATACCTGAGACAGTAAAGACGATGGAGCCAGACTCTTCTCAGTGGTATCCAACGACAGAAAAAGCAATGGGCACACATAGAAATACAAGACATTCTATTCAAACAATAAGAAAAAACTTTTTTACTGTGAAGGTAGTTGGACAATGGTGCAGATTACCCACAGGGGTTGTGGAGTCTTCATCCTTGGGGATGTTCAAAACCCAACTGGATACAGTCCTGAGCAATCAGCTCTAGCTGACCATGCTTCGGCAGGTCCAGAGGTCCCTGCCCACCTCAAACATTCTGTGAACCTATGACACAATTTTTTTGGTTTCCATCACACAATATTAATAAACATAGTGTCTCCTTTTGTTGGAACAAAAGTTAGTTTAGTTTAAAAAACAAAAATTAGTTTAAAAGCTTGAGATTAAAAGTACCTATATTATAATCTCTAAATCATAGTTTTCTTCACAAAATAGAAGAAACTGAAGATTAGAAGGTTTCTACAGTAAAGTATACATACATCCACACAAGTACTGGAGTTTTTGCTACTAAATTTTACTGTGACATGGCACTGACTGGTTAAAGGCAGAATGAATTCACTATATCTGAATGCTAAAGAATGAGGAGGGAAAAAAAACCAAACAATAAAAAAGCAAAAATTGTTTTCTTCTCCCTTCTCTTTGTGTTCTTCTCCTGTGAAGATGTTAATCCACATACTCATTTTGTGTTTGTAATTCCACCTCCCTCTCTCTACTCTAATCTTTTATCTGTTTTCTTTCTTTAAAAATCTTCATAGGACCTACCTAGGCTGACTGGTGAGAAGGAAATCAGGAATCTTTCTCTCTGAGCTCTGGCATTCACTTTAGTTAATTGAAATCTTTCAGGTCTAACAAATCCACTTTTATGTCTCAAACTAGCTAGGAGAAAGCCACAAAAGCGTCTTTGTACAATAAAAAGAAAAGAGCTAAATGTTAAGTCTGACAGGATTTGAAATGAACTTTTTTAAAAAAAAAAAAAAAAAACAAACTGCAAAGAAGTTTAAAGCAGCCTCCAAGTATCAATGTGTCATATTACTTAGTATGACATGAGTACGTACTAGTAATTTGTATGAATACGTGGCCCTGGAGAGATGGAAGCATTCGTTTATTATGCTGGGGAGTTCTAGCTAAACCTCACACTCTCCACGGCAATAGACAGTCTTTCACCACAGTAATAGTCTTCTGTCACAGACAAAATAGGCAGCTTTCTACTTGATTGTAAGACCCTCTATATTTGCAGTAATTTCTCTCTTTGAACATCTAAGTACTAATTTACAAAGGGTCTCACAGAATTTCATCTTTGGCACCTCAGCTTTTTAGCAGAAGAACTTCTAAGTTAGATTTGGCTGCTCTTGGTCTATCTCCAGTTGGAGCACTGGAAGTTGAGGATATCCACAATAATAAGAGGTAGAAAATTGCTGTGCTAAAATTCAAACTTATGCCTACTTCAAATTCTTGCCTCACCAAACACTTCTGTGGAAGAGACTGTTAATGCTTTAAAGAGTCGGGCTGAAACAAATAATAGCCAGTCAACCAAAAAACTATAGCAATCCCTCTCATTTGAAGGTCTTTTTTTGAGGTAAGATTTGTCACACAATAGGCAATGTTTACCACTTTGAAGTAACCTGGAGCTTAGGTTTCTTTTTAAAATTAGAAATATAGTTGCAGAGAAAAGTTCGAAAAATTAGCTTTAAAAATCTCAAAGGACAATTATGAAAATGTGTCATAAGGGAGTTTCTTTAAAATCAGCATTTTTAAGCAAGTCTCAGCATTTTGAATGTCTGGCTTCAACAATATTGCTTAGCTGTACAGCATGAGAAAATTGTGTTTTTCTAGAACCAACTCAATAGTTCATGTTTCAACACATATTTTAATTATTAACTAACATGGTTTGGGAACATAGATCACCTAAATTTCTCATTTTATTTTTCACAAAAATAACATACAAAAGGTTCTGATATGCCTAAGATAAAAATAAAGGCTTAGCCCTCCGAAGTAATTATTTCATCAAGGTTTTGGCTGAAGCAGCAAAAATCTGTTTCTCTCCTCGTGTTGCTGTTGAACGTACATACCCACCCATTTAAGAATGCAAGATTCCCTTCTTATCCACACTTCCAGTTTACAGAATGTGAAGAAAATGAACATATTTAGACTTAGCTGTCGCGGATGAGGTCAGAGCGCAGAAGGGTTAACGCACCGCGGGATGAACGGGCACGCAGCGCTGTTCGTGGTGCTGAAGGCTCCCACGGAACCCTAAAGGCCATCGGCACCCGCAACAGACTCAACCGGCAACAGGGGGAGGGGGGAAGAGAAAGATACTCGAGTTATTCTTCCGTTCATTAGAGAGAAATACTCATTTGGGCAATTCCCCATTATAAACAAAACTAAATGCACTTTCCACTGAACTTTGCAGAGCTGTAAAGTATTAATACTTTGAACCTACGGCTCACGGTGCAGAGAGAGCAGTGGCAAAAAAATTAGCTAATTAAAACAAATTTTCCAAAAAGTCAAATATCATTGTTTCCATGTAGATAAAGAAAAGCACCGGCAGAAATTAAGCAACTTGCCCACACAACAGGACATGGGCCGAGAGCTAAGGTAGTCTTGTAGTCCAACATTATGTCTACATAGCCAGAGCTTAGGGCACTTTCAAGCTCTCGGAACAGGACACTCATCTATCTGCATCAGAGCTCTACATCAGCGGTATCATACTTCCCTATGCAACCCAGTGTGCTCTTGGGGAAAGACATCCAGATGTTACAAATGGAGGTCACAATAATATGGCCTATAAATGTCAGGGGGAAAAAAGGCACTTCATACGGCAACTTTTCTGGAGGCATTATTATAATACAAAGATCTTCCTTGACTTGTTAGTAAGACTTTACTCTTGTTTCATGTCATTAACATTTTCAAATTGCCACATCAAGCTTCAAGAAATGTAGTACTGGTAACCAGCAAAACAATCTCCAATTTAAGGTTATTTATTTCGCAGAGTACTATTTCCTACTAGCGCAGAGCAATAGGAATTTCTAGTCTTAATAAATGTTTCTGTAAACTAATTTATTTGTGTAGTGATGTTTTGGTTGTGTTGTTGTTGCCTGTGTCCTCCACCCCTCCCCTGCCTTTTTTCCCTTCCCTTCTCTATCTTTAGCTCAGAGTATCTGTAGACTATTGTAGACTATACCGTAACTTTTAAGAAAAAAAACCAAAACAGGATATGATTGAATTTTGTGGCAGACATAGAATCATAGGATATTTCAAGTTGGAAGGGACCCATAAGGATCATCAAGTCCGACTCCCTGGTCTTTGCAGGACTACCTAAAACTAAACTATATGACTAAGAGCATTGTCCAGACGCTCCTTGAACTCTGACAGGCTGGATGCCATGACCATTTCCCTGGGAAGCCTGTTCCCATGACCAGCCACCCTCTCCATGAAGAACCTTTCCCTAATGTTCAGTGTGAACTTCCCCTGATGCAGCTTCATTCCATTTCCTTGTGTCCTAGTCCTATTTCTGGTCACCAGAGAGAGGAGATCAGCACCTCCCCCTCTGCTTCCCCCCTTGAGGAAGTTGTAGATTGTGATGAGATCACTCCTCAGCCTTCTCCAAGCTGAACAAACCAGGTGACCTCAGCCACTCCTAAGTCTTGCCCTGGAGACCTTTCACCATCTTGCTCTCCCTCTTCTGAACACACTCTAATAGTCTGATGTCCTTCTTATATCGAGGTGCCCAGAACTGCACACAGTACTTGAGGAGTGGCTGCACCAGTGCAGTATAGAGTGGGACAATCACCTCCCTCGACTGGCTAGCTATGCAGTGTTGGATGCACCCCAGGACACAGGTGGCCCTTTTGGCTGCCAGGGCACACTGTTGAGTCATATTCAACTTGCCATCAACACAAACTCCCAAACTCTTTCCACAGGGCTGTTCTCCAGCCTCTCATCCCCCAATTTGTATGTATAACCAGGATAACACCATCCCAGGTGGAGAATCCATCACTTGCTCTTGTTAAATTTCATATGGTTGGTGATTGCCCAGCTCTCTAGTCTATCCAGATCTCTCTGTAAGGTCTCTCTACCCTCAAGGGAGTCCACAGCTCCTCCAAGTTTAGTATCATCAGCAAACTTACTTAATATACATACAATTCCTGCATCCAGATCATTTATAAAAACATTGAAGAGCACTGGCCCTAAAATTGGGCCCTGGGGAACCCCACTGGTGACTGGCCACCAGCCTCATGTAGCTGCATTTACTATAACTCTTTGAGCCCAACCTGTCAGCCAGTTGCTCACCCAATGTACTATGGACTTGTCCAGCTGTGTGCTGGACAGTTTATGCAGACGGATACGGTGGGAGACAGTATCAAAAACCTTGCTAAAATCCAAACCCAACACATCTACTGGCTTCCCTTGGTCAACTAGATAGATGACCTTGTCATTATAGGAAATTAAGTTGATGTGTGTGGGAAGAACACCATCTACAATAAGCTGATTTAAGCAAGCCTTTTGTAAAAATTTACTTTTTCCTTCTACCTGAACTACAGCCCTATATTTTTGGCAGAAATTTTTCATCATCAGATAGTAGTAAACAAAAATACAAAGACTCTTTAAAAAAGCAACATTTACAGAGCAAGGTCACTAAGAGGGAAAACTGTATTTGTAACTTGCACTTGAGTAACATCAAGTAGCCTTTTAATACCCTTTTCCTTAAGAAAAACTGTTTTAAAAATAACTGTTCCACAACACTTAAGTACGCAACTCAAAAACTAACGTACATGTATTCACGGAGAAAGCTCAGATGACTTACACGCCAGAGCAACTTTTACTTCTAGCAATGATACAAAGGGCTTTTTCCTCTTAGACAACTGGTAGAATCAGGTGACTACCAGAACACATACAAGGATTATCAAGATTGTGGGCTTTTTGCATACTGAAGAACCGAGTGACAGTTTTCTGACACCACTAATAGCATTTTAGTTCACTTCCTGCCATCTTTATAAATGCAGAATGCCAGCCAGCTTGCTGAAGGGGTTCTGGTTTCTGAACCTTTCCAGCACTATGTAAGACAAAAATTGCCAAAAACTTGAAACTTTTTTTTTTTAAAAAACTCCTCATGTTGTGTGTAAGCTGGAGCAATACAAGAGTTTAGACTGTTACTAGCACTATGTTGATCAGATTCTCATTAAATTTTCTGTAGAACTGCATACCTAAAAATAAAAAAGCCAATACAAATTAAAGTTATCTTATGAAAAGGAGATACTCCTTTTGTTAGCTGATAGCTATAAACATGAGACACATTTACAGATAAAGGTGTATTTCAGTTTCACAGCACTAAGAACTTAAAAATATAAATATCAGCTTTTTTCATAGTCCCTGGGGAGAGAAAGCTCATCAAAAAGCATTGCCTCTGAGCATCCCATCTGTTGCTCTACCTGCCCCTGCTCCAACATTCACTAAGCTTCAAACAAAATAGCATTTCTGTTTAGAGAGGGGGCCTCTTATTAAGTTCCCACTTGTCATAGCATCTTTGTGAGAAGTCTGGAGTCAGAAGCACAGTGGGAAGTCACTGACTTCTACTGGTCTTTACAGTGCTTTTTTTTTTTTTTTTTTTTTTTAAGCATAAAATTCAAAATTGAGTTCTTCCCTGTCCGATACCATGCCCTAGGCGGATGAGGTCCATCTGTCAGACTCAGAGACATCTGCAATCAGCAAGCATATTTGAGCTGACAAAAGGGTCAAGGCTCAGAAGCAGAGTACTGCTCACGAAGGGAATATGGCTCTGAATTTGCAGACACACTTAAGGAAAAGCTCTAGAGTCAAAGATTTGTGCTGCTGCCCCTGTGGGAAATAAGCCAAAGTAATGAGGAAAAATATTGAAAGATATTCCCTTCTCCAGGCTCTCCTGTGCATCCAGTTTTCTCTGTTTCAGCCTATTAGTCTTCATTCTGTGTCTCCTGCAGCGGCCTTTGTCAGCACATGAATAATTAATGTTAATAGTCTCATCAACTTCAGGGCATAGTGCAAGACTCATTGAGCAAATGTTGGTTGGGCTTGTCCTGCCTCATGATGAAGTCTTTTCTTTTAAGAGATCCCACAGAAGAAAAGCTGTGCTCTACTTCTTGGGTGTTCCTTGAATGTACAAATGTAATAACTGTAAGCATTACATGCGGTATTTAACGGTATATAAATGTGGCTAGATTTCACATTAAATGTGAGTATTCAATGAATACCTAACACAATGCTGACTGTAGGCAATAGGTGGTTTTACTTCAATTCAATTTCTTTAAATCCATCATAAGATTTTTTTGTTGTTGTAACAACGTATGATATCATAATATTATGGTTGCATTATGTTGGCCAGTGATTACTTTATAAATTTTAAATGGAAAAAACAGTGGAACAGTTTTGATCATGAAGTATTTCTACACAGTCTTCAAACTGGTTTGTTCGCTGAAGATGTCAGCACAAAACAGATGGGCGAGGAGAACGTTAGATCTATTATGGATCTAACTGCTGCTAACAGTTAGCAGCAGTAACTGCTGCTTAATACTGCTAATAGTAATAAAAGCTCTCACTAGAGCCCTGTATTTTTTCTACTTTTTAATCCATTCCATAATGGAAAACTAGAGTTAAAATGGACTTTCTCCTTTTGAGTGTGACTGTAAATGAGGCACAGATAAAGCAAGAACCAAACCCTACTTTTGATAAACAGACTAGCAAGTTAGGTTGCAAGAGGCAAATATTACTAATAGAAGAGATCAGTAAGATGTGCCTGGTTTCTAAGTCACAGCAAGCTTTCCTCCAAAGTGAAATACAATTATGGTTAATTGTAACACCCAAAGTTCTGTTTAAGATGCCCATTTTATGAAAATGTGAAAAATTGCTGAATACCACCACAGTTGAATAAAATGCCATATTATTCCCCAAACTATTGTAAATTATGCCTATCCATCGTATTAGAAAATCTAGAAAATGTCAAAACGAACAGTTAGGAGTTTCATTGATTATGACTCACGTAAAATAATCCCACAAAATAAATCTCTACTTAGACGTGCCAAGAAACAGTAAATTCACACTTGACCACAATGGGAATGCACAAATAACAAATTGCCCAAGTCTCCAGAATTTGAAAATGGAAGTCATTTAATTAAAACCCAGAAGTTTCAGGATACATGAAACAAGTATAATATTAATATATTTATGAAATATACTTAATGTAATATGACTGTGTCTTCACCCTTTTCATTTAGCATAAACATAACACGACCTCTAGGTATTACAAACCCATTAAAAATGCTTGAAAAAACTGTTTGCTTTAAAAGCAATCTGTAGTATCGGTGATACTTTTCAAGTACGGGTACATTCTTCACTGTTGAGTAGAATGAGAAAAACTCTAAAGTAGATTTGAAACTGGTCTAAATGCAGAGCAAAATACCAAAACAATCTGACCAGATGGCTATTGACTGTAGTAAAAAAGAGTAAATTCAGCAGAACTGGAGGAAATAGCACATTAGCACATTTTTTGCATTAAACTGGAACCTGCCTCACAGGAGGATGCACAAACATCAGGCCAGGCACGTGCTTCAATCTCTACCTGAACTTAAGACCTTAGTCAGGTTCTTTGTTTTAATTTTGTGAGTCTTCACACAATAGCAGGAAGAACAAGACAAGAGACAGGCAACTGCTGGGCAGGAGCTCTATCTGAAACAGCATCGCACTCGCTGCCTGCAGCTCAGATTGACATTTGGATTGACAGTGTCCCCTGAACAGGGGCACGATCCAAGCTCCCACTTCTACAGTGCGTTATGATTTGGTTATGAACAGTCTGCTGTTCAACTTCATGAGTATTTTGCAGATTCGAATTGCTTCTTCCTCCCTCCTGGCACATAAATAAAACCAGCCCATTATACAACACTCCATACATTTTGGTGACTTACTTTTCTGGTATGCTTTAATTGGGTAAACTTGAATTGGCTTAAAAGTAAGGAGGAAAAAAAAAAAAAAAGCGCTCGCCAGACCAGGAAATATATTGAAATTCACTTTGCCTGCTTAGTATATAATGAATAATGAAAGCATTAGCTTTAAGGAGATAATTAGTTTCATAGTCCACAACAGTGAGTATTTACTGGGGATACTTAAAGAATTTCTTTGAGGGAGTGAACTAATAAATTTTAATGAAGACAAGTATGATATTTGGGGTTATACAATGAAAAGCAAACATACAGCATATTTAGCAAATTGAAAACCTACTAGTTTGACACATAAAATACACATTTGTTTTAGCAGTATTTTGTCATTTTTAAAACTATGCACCCACATCTACTTTTAATTAAAGTTCCAAGCCTGTTTTTTCTAAGTTTAACCAGTACCCATAGCACCAAAAATGTAGATGTTAAAACTATGAAACAATTTATGAAATAGTCTAAATAAACAGCAATTTAGAAATAAACCCAAGCCTTATCCAGATGTTCAGAAAAAACACCACCACAGAAAAACCCACAATCTAATATTCCATTAAACAGAAGGCAACACAGAAAGTGTAGAACAAAGGAACTTTGAAGTAGATGGTCAGCAGGATGCTGGTTTGTTGTGGACTGGGCCATGAAAATGAAGTGGCTAATATTTTTTTAAATACAGTAACTACAAAAGACGACCATACTTTCAGATATTTGCATCTTCTTGTAAGAGATATGAGATTTGTATTTCTTGTTACTACTTATCACATACACAGCACTGTAATCTAGTGAAATGCTATGCCAGTCTCACACATTGACTTTGAGACTGTCTAAGCAAACAGACAACTTCCCACCCTGACTCCTAGAATGATACATTTGCTTTAACACCCCTGCAAACACACAGGCCCTAATAACTAACAAAATGAGTAAGGGTTTTAAAACAGAGAATATTGGCACAGCACTGGTCCTGCAGCTTCCCTTCCATTTTTCCATGGCGGCCAAGCATACTGTACAGTACCTGTCTTCAACATACCTGATGGGCTCTACAGCCCAATAGACCCTTTACCAACCCAAAGCAGCCTAGCAATCTGAAGTTATTTCCCTTCCATTTCCCTGCAATACAAAGTAAGTGACAGGCTGTCAGAGTTTCCGTGTAAGGACAGGATTTTCCTCAGAAGTCCCATTTATTTAGATAAGCAGAAAAAGTGACATAGTAGTGCAAAGAGAAGAAAAATGATGCTAATTGGGTATATGGAAAAACCTCCACACTGAGAACTGTAAGACTTCATTATCTCAGAGCACTTTTCAAGTGCTGAAATATACTGTGGAGTATTCAAACACAACATGCTGACAGTCCAGGCAGGTCTAGTAGAAAGGCAGGAGAACAGTGGAGTAGGCATTAGCACACTTAGACACATTCAGAGAATTCAGAGGAGATGGATAACAGGAACAGCAAAAGGAAGGTATTATAAAAAGAAAATGTTGTACCACCCTAAATTCTATAACAGTGCAAATCTCTTGTCTGTGGCCTGTTAGAATACTTACAGAACTGTAGTAGACACTTCCTAAAACACTAGCATAAAAGTTGCCTTTTCCCCCCTCCATTCATCTGCTGGTTAGGACATGCTGCCTCATTTCTGTAAGTCCACCTGTACCTGCTCCAGTCTGGCAGATATATGGTCATTTCAAGTAAAATCTCTACTCTCACTTAATTTAGCAAGGTTATTGCAATCCTAAAGTCCTGTGTGATAATTTTGCACAAAATCAAAAGTGGTACCAAGTCAGGCATGCAGTGGTATAAGCAGTTTGCCTGAAATCATAGGATTTTTCCTTAAGAGAAGTAAATAAGTCAAGTAATGTTGATTTAGGAATTCCTCCTTTATGCAATATAACAAGTAAAATGCTTCAAACCCCATGTAACAGCACTGCTGTTGTGGATTATACATTGCGATGTTTTTCATAAACTACCCATTGTGTCTGCATGGATGATGCTAAGCCCTGTATGCTCTTTTTTAGAAAGCAAATTGCATTCAACCTACCAGATTAATGACACTTATAAATAAATAAAAATCTACAACTCACTGTTAATAGAAGACCAGCTGGCATCCTACTGTGGAGCTGAAGGTGCAGCATGCACTGACAGAGATTGGTGATAGGTTGCTGACTCATTTTTCATTTACTTTATGGGTGTTTTTCAGCATGAGGAGCTTGCAAGCTATGATGCAGCTATCTCTGTCCGAGTGTTATCTCACCCTCATAACAGAAATCAGTAATTACAGTTTAATATGCAGCATTGAGACTATCTGCATCTCTCAAGAGGCCACTAGAAGGAAATTAGCAAAGAATGATGCAAGTTTGCTAGAAGGATTTGATAGCCAATTCTAATTTCATCAGCTTTGATTGGGAAATTGAAAAGGCACCTCTGGGGGCACTAGCCATGTGTTTCCTACAAGTTTCTCATTTAATTAAACAAGGCACATGGCAGATTTTGAACTTACCCAATGTAAACCCCTGCAATTGCCATGGATTTGTCCTGCAGAAGCTCCCTGCTCTATTCTGACAACCCAAACTTGCTAGCATAAAACACTGTCACACAAATCTGAGCAGAAGAAGAGCAGACAGACAATCGAAATTATATGCTGATTAGATGCCAAGAGAAGATTGCTTCTAATGCTGTGCCATGCCAGCAACTCAACAATATAAAGCCCTTTTAGCACCTTTGTTTTTTTGTGCAAGAGCAAGGTTTTTTTTTGAAAGGTTATTCAAAAGGTTTCAAGTGTTTTGAAAGGTTATGGGCTTATAGAAAGATCATAAGTTTCAAGAATACTTTACCAGCTCTTTGAGTTCTCATTGAGCTCAAGTGATGCCAGTTTCTTACCTGCATTATTTATGCTTTGTACTGCTACCAACCCATTTCTCCTGATGCAAACCAAGCAATGCCAGCAAATTAGCTTTGTACCTGGCTAAGACTTCTTCTTCCCACATTTTCCAGTGCTCTCAGTTTATGGTGTAGTAAGTAACCAAATGTCTCTGCATCTTAGGTATAGAATATATACTTCAGAGGCATATCTACAGGATGTTTTCTGATCTGGCTAGCAAGAGAACAAAATGGCTTGTTTAGACCCATTTTACACTTCCCTTTCTTCTAGCTCAGCCTCTGTTACTGACAACTCTCTGCTGCGCGTGACTGCAAGTGCTTATTTTAGTAGCAAAAGTTCTCTACATGTAATTTAAAAATTAGCCTTTTACCATGACATGAAAGGGAGGTAGTATAGTCTTTAGGCTCAAATCTCTTTCACAAAATTTTCTTTTCTGCAATCAGAAGGTTTAAATTTCTAGATCTCTGTTCCCTGCTTCTCTGTATTTCAGGAAAGGATAAAATCCAGTTATATTGCAGCTGTATTCTTTACAAGCATGTAACAGGGCTTGGAATATAGAGGAAGAAGCTGAAATAACGTGCAGCACAGATTAAAGACAGAGGACTGACTTCTAATGTGCAACAGTCCAGCAGACATTACTCTATCCTGCATCAGGTTCTGGAAAATAAACATTACTGCTGCTAGCAAGACTAGTAGTTGAAGGAGTAGGTGGTTTGGAAAGGAGTTTGTACTTGTTGTGATGCAGATCCTTGGCTATGAAAAGCCAATTGCTAGTTTTACATTAAGAAAACTTCACACTCCCAAGCAACTCAAGCAAGGAAGTTTCAGATGTCAGCTGCTAATCTAAGCAAATCAATGTCATTTTGATTAGTGCTATGTGAATTTGAGGAAAAATTGCCGGGTTAGCAAATTCACTTTTCTCATGAAAGTTCCCATGTGTACAAGCTTATGTAAGCTTAATTGAAGTCAACAAAGTGCAACTTCTTTTTTTAAAACAATTCAAGTACCTTTTATTGGACTCTAATTAATGATTATAGTCACCAGGGTAAGTTTTCCAAAAATCAACAAAAGACAGAGGGCCTTATGCCATGCTTTGTTTATAGTTATGAAAAACAAACAACAGTCCAGAGAGAAAGCTTCATTTTTATTTGACACAAGCAACTTCTAATGAGTATAGCAGTTTTATTTCTAATGGGGTCACTAATTTCCATTTCAAATATAGAAGGCTTATGTCAATATCATTAAGTGTCCCAGAGAAGTAGTAGCAGAAAAAGAAACACATATATATATGTATTTTTTTTTAAGTGAAGAGAAATGCATGCTGTTTTGCTTTTTTTTGTTCTGGTAAATGCTTCACCTTTTCAAATGTATTCTGACTGTAATACAGCTTGATTAGAAGGAGGGGGGGGGAGAGGAATGATTAATTTCAGACTTCTTCCTCTGTCTGAGGAAAGGGGGAAAATTTAAATGTTTGTTTCAAAGAAATGTTCTCTTTCTCCAGAAAAAGTCTTTTCCCAAAAGTTTCTGAATTTCAGTAGAATTTATCTTCAAGGCAAGTTATTTTCTTCAGTAAACACTACTTATTTTGATGAAGAAGGTACTGCCTACCAGAAGCAAAGCAAGGAAGACAGCACAGCGATCTGATTCAATTCGCCTATGTGTAAGTGTTAACCTGTATATTGAATCGGTGAATCTCAATTGTTCCTAATGCTTGCTAAAGGACTAAACCTTTCCTAGTCAGTACCAGGCTGCAGGATGGTCCAGGGGAGCTGAGGAATCTCCTCAACATCCTTAAAGCATCAGGAGCCATGACTGGCAGCAATGAATAATAAACACATGAAGTGCTCCAAAAGACAAGCTTATCCTCTCTTCAGGCCTTTATATCTCTCCCTTCTGCGCTGGTGGTGTTTTATTCATTCCTACAAGGCATCCTCCACTTTGGTCCCACAATTTAACTCTGCAGTACAGAGCATGGACCACAGTAGTTATCTGTATAGATAGGCAAAAACTCAGGAGTCTGATTTTTTTTTCTCCCCCCGCCCCTTGGCCCTTCACTTGAACAGGAATGTATTTAGGACACTTGCCTATAATCTCAAATTCTGTACCTTCCCTCATATCTACATTAGAGTCATAGAATCATAGAATCATTTAGGTTGGAAAAGACCTCTAAGATCATTCAGTCCAACCATCAACCTAACACTACCAAGTCCACCACTAAACCAATTAAGGGTAGAGTAGCAATTTCATGTTTCCTGACTTGGTGGATGGATTACTTTTTAATGAAAGTAAAAACTAGGAATCATTAAGGTTGGAAAGGATCTCTAAGATCATCAGTCCAACCATCAACCCAACACCATCACGCCCACTAAACCATGTCCCAAAGTGCCACATCTACCCATTTTTTGAACACTTCCAGGGATGGTGACTCCACCACCTCTTTGGGCAGCCTGTTCCAATGCTCGATATCCTTCCAATACCCTTTCTGTGAAGAAATTTTTCCTAATTTCCAATCTAAACCTCCCCTGACACAACTTGAGGCCATTTCCTCTTGTCCTATCACTTGTTACTTGACAGAAGAGACCAACACCCACCTCACTACAACCTCCTTTCAGGTAGTTGTAGAGAGCGATAAGGTCTCCACTCAGCCTCCTCTTCTCCAGGCTAAACAATCCCAGTTCCCTCAGCCACTCCTCCTAAGACTTGTGCTCCAGACCCTTCACCAGCTTCGTTGCCCTTCTCTGCCACTCTGGAATTTCGAACCTCACTCAATTAATGTGATGTAAATAAGAAAAAGCTTGCATATGCTTTTGATTTCATCATCTTATCTCTTCTAGTTGCTTCAGCAATGATAGCATTATATATTGCTAAGCCTCTGGTGCATTTACAGGCTGTCAGAGTTGATTGGCAAGCTGAGGGAGGTGGCAAACTGCACCTAACTGGTCTGGATACCCAGTGATGTGACTATCTTCAGGTACGTGTGCTGCCTACAGTGAATAGAGATGTTTCACAGCTTTCCAGCTAAAAAGTTTGACCCCTCAAATTAAAGTTCACTAATTCCAAACCCTCCCCCCCCCATCATAACACAATATTTTGAAACAGTTAATGTGCCAGAATTGATTTCTGCTGTGTGCTTGGTTTACATAAATAAGTTACTTAAAAAAATATTAGCCCATAAAATAGCTCTTGTCATTGTTCTTTCTAACTCTAAGAACCCAGCTAATCATTATGCAGATTTATTTACACTGTGAGCCTTCAAGCTGGTGTAATTATCTCATTCTTCACATTTGTATCAGAGCACCACTGAAGGCATTGAGATGTTAGTAGAACTTGCAATAACAGGTGGTCTTTCCCTTGACTTCTTTTCCCCTTCTGGTGAGACTTACATTGTCACTTAAGAATATTACAGTGTGTGTGTCGGGGGGGTAATTTTGTTATTACCTGTTTCAAGGATAGCTTTATGAAGGTGAAAAACTCCATATCCAGAAGAGTTCACTAAGGGTGCAGACATACTATTTAAACAGCAACATTATAATTATCCAGAGCTTGCTATTTCATATTTTTAGTTAATGTTTGTCGATATAAGCTAGAAAAGATTATTGTAAAGCTATTTTGTGAAGACCGAGACAACCCTCTGTGTTCAGAGCTGATCAATAACAACTTACACTGCAAGAACTATGATGCATGAACTGTCTTACTTCATGCTAATTTAATAGGGAATAGGGAGGAGCTGTACCACTGTCACCTGCTAAACAAGTAAGGTTAATGCTGAGTTATTAATAGTGTTTGAAATAGAACCCTTAAAATTTGTTCTGAAATCTTACTAAACTAAAGCTGAGCTTATAATAAATATTGTCACCTGAAACTACAAGAAAAACATGCAGCATTTTAAAAAAGTTGTTCTTCCATTTAAGACTGAGCAAAAATGGAATGTCCTATTTCTCAGGAAGCTTTGTCTCATTTTTAGACTCTCACCTCATCTCTGCAATAAACTTCTCATGCATCCACTAGCCAAACACACATGCAGAACCAAATTCTCTCTTGCTTACAGAGTTTCCTTGCATGCACCCACCGCTTACTAGGCCAAAATAATCTGGTCCCTTTACAACAAAGTAGAGCCATCAGCAAGCCAGATCATACAAGAGAACCTGACCCGCTGTTATTAATATTGTGTTGTCTATGGACAACTCTAATGCAGCATCATTATACCACAGTGCCTAATCACTTCCTCCTATGGTGACATGCAGGCCTTTCTAGAAAAACAACTACCACTGTTGCTACAGGAGACTGGTTAACTTCTGCACAGAACTGAAAGTCAAGATCATTGCTTAATAAAATAAAAAGACTATTCTCAGAGTGAGGAAAAGCCTTTTCTGCATAAATAGTGAAATGCAGCCTTTGCAAGCCTCCTGCTGTAAGGCACCATTTTGTGGAGATTGCGACATCTGAGGCATTGGCATTGTGAGGACCTGGCAGAAAGTCTGACAATGAGATACCATACTGTGGGTGTCAGGAGTGATGTCACATGTCAGCAAAACAGCATTCACCAGCTGGAGGCCCACAAATGCCAATTTTAATTATAAACTTTATTTTCAAATAGAGTTCACAGTTTATACAGGATACACTTCATGCCATCAGAGCATTTGAGCATTGCACTGAACAAACTGGTGGCATATTATTTTCTTAAAAATAGAGCTGTAAACATGACATGATATTTTATTCATTCAGAAGAACAATAATCTTTTGCAGTGAGTCTATCAAGTATTGTAGCATGCGTTATCCAGACGTGCAAGCAAAATACCTAATGATTCCCTCTGTACACATAGCTGTTATCCTCTGCTCTACTTTTGCCTTTAGACTCATGATTTTTACTTTTATACTTTTAGTTCCTACAAATTTAATGCTCTTAGTTCTACACATTTAAGTACATGTACATTCACCTAAATATTAAGTGGTTTTTTTTAGGTTTGCCAGAGAGATTTTTGCTCAGTTTCACATACCTTGATTCCATTGTACTCATGCCACAACTCAGGAGGCAGAGAATACACATGAAAAGAATTGGCCAGTCAGTTTGTGAATTCACCCGTGCTTTCAAATTTTCATTTGGCAGGAGTGTAACATTTTACTGCTGCTCTAGACTTCATCCTTCTTTCTTCTGTTTTATAACCATCCCTCTTCTTCCAAACCATTGCTATAAGACATTTAATTATGGACTCCATTCTAAACTTTCTATATTAACCTTAGGAAGGTCTTAAAAATGCCAATTCCTTCATATGCTTACACGGGGTCTTATGTGTATATATAGCTATATATACATATATGTATATACAACTACCTATACATTTTTTTGAAGCATCTTGCTAACATACTAATGAGATTTTAGAAACAATAAATAAGAGCTTAGAAGGTGTTATTTTCCTAGTGCACTCCAATTAATTCTGACCCACCAGAAAATGCGTGCCCAGTGTGTTATCACAAATTATATAAATTCCTCCTTGTTACTGTAAGCTAGTATGAAATTGCATGCAAATCAGGCTATAGGTAAGAAACTCCTCTCCTGACACAAGCTGCTTAGTAATACTTTTAGAAACCAGGATCTGATGTAAAAATATAATTAACATGTTGTACCCATTTTTTCCATAAATTGGAAAATGAGGCAGTGTTGTTCTCCTACAGTGAACAGACATCATGCATTAATTAACCACTTCTTAAACTGCCCATTTAGATTAATGGAGAAAATTCCACTAGAGATGAAAACTAGCTCACTACAAAATAAAGCACCTGAGTGACAGACTGGTAATCTGCATTAAAAAAAATGGAGGAGATATGAATGAAAGGACAGAGACATATCAGATATGTGCTGTCAAAAATCTCATCTAGAACTTGCTTCACTTAATTCCTTTATAACACACTGACAGGGATGATGTATCATTTAGTACTTTAAAAGATTCTTCAGTAAGCCAGAAAAGTGATGAGCAGTTCTTTTGACCCTGGCATCCAGAATAATTATGATTATCTGCACTATTTAGCCTGAAAGGAATCGGACACTGTTCATGGTCTGTTAGTTCAGCTATGATGTTTGATAATCTATACGCACAAGTCGTTGAAGGTCACTCAACCTTAGAGTACTTCAAACACACTTAGTTAGCCTTTACTGAATAGCAAAGTGCAAGTGCCCCATTTCTATTGCTATGACACTATTGAAAGACTGGAACTGCTGAAGGATGAAAATAATTTCTTTTTATGTCTGCTATGTAGAAATATTTGAATAAACCCAGTTGTTTGGTTGGACTGTAAACATGAAATACCTTCTGGGATATTGGAGAAGTGAAGACTAAGCAGAAGGAAAATGAAGCTGAAGAAAATTAAGCTGATTCTGTGCAAGTGGTTAGAAGTGTTAACAGAATTTCCCCTCCACCCACACGCAGAAGAAAAGAACTGTATAAGCATTCTTTAGCTACAACTTTGCCTCAGCTGACTAGCAAGGGCAACCGTACTGGTTCTGTATAGATGTTTTCAAAATAGCAAGTAAAATGCTAGCTCCTGGGTTGCATGATGAAAATATTTTTATAAAACTGAAGTCACATAGGAAGTTTACAGGCATTTTAAAATTATAAGAGATGTTGTTAGAAAAAAGTATAATACAAGAAAGGGACCACCAACCTACTAGCTTATGTTTAAATGTAAGCAACACTTCCATTTAAAAAAATACAATGGATCATCTCTGTAGACCTACTCAATAGGCTTATGGAAATTCAACTGGACTTCTGTCTAAAAAGAGAAGCAGCCATGGCATTGTCACACAGGGAGGGTGAAGAGGCACACCAAAAGAACTGGTTTTTAATGAGAAAGGGCTACTTGATTGATCTATGCTTACTGAAAAGGACAACACATTGTCTGGCCACTTTGGGGAGCAGATCCACTGATTTTTCAGGGATGATGTCTCTTTCACCACTACATAGGCACAGAAAGCACCAGACTTTGAGTGGGCACAAAAGTATCCATTCAAGACCAACTTTTACACTCTAGATTTAAAAAAATAAAATACAGAACCAAAGTTAAAAGACACACCTAATTCTCTGCTACTGCAATGACATAGCCTTCCAACTTTTTCAGAAATCAATATTCTCACACTGATACAAAATTAGCATCAGAGAGCAGAGATTCAGTCCTCAGTATTGATTCGAGTCATCTCTATGACTTGAGCCTGTTTGTAACAGCAAAAAACTTCTAAATGTATAATCTCTTTACGAGTACATTATAATCTTTTAAGACTGTCACAGAAATACATTTTCTTTGCTACTGTATAGTCTGCTTCTGTGTGTGTGTAGGGGGGGGAAAATCAGAGCAGGAAAGATGCAGACTGTGTCTGGTTTTGAGAGACATACCTAACTCCCTAGGTACTTTTCTTTTTGAAGTTGCAATTTCTTATTTGGAAATCATCTTTATTACATGCACAACTGCCAACTTCCAACATTTTTTATCCTTTTAGCCTGGCTGAACCAATGCTGAGATTAAAGCAAGTCTCTTTGTATTCTGTGTGTATCATCTCTAACAGCTCTGCTTACCAAGTTTTAACTACTGAAACCATTGTGGAAGATACATAAAAAGCCAGGTAGCTCTCAAATAGCCCTTATCCAGTGGCACAGTGAGCATTTCAACACAACCTTACTCTGAATAAGTTGGAAGTGCTACTAAGAACAGTCTGAAGATGTTTTTGCTTCTCTCCAAAACTTTGAAAGTAGTAGACTAATAGCTCTTTGTTAGATGTCCCTCCCTCACCATCCCCCATATGTTAAATTTATAAAAATCTCAGTCTTCGGGTAAAATCCTGAGCTGATTTTTCTTTTGTTTTGTTTATTTTCCTAAACCTATCTACATCCTCAACATTTGTTGTAAAATTATTTATTTCTTATAAATAACAAAACTAAACACACACATAGTTCTGCTGAAGCTTTATGGTTGCAAGATGGTGTATTTAAAATCAGAGGTTTTAAAAAAAAAATCAATACACAATTTTTTTTTTATACATCTATGTTATTCAGTGTTCCTTTGGATTTCTCTATTAATCTCAAATTAATTTCCTTTATGCAATGGTCATAATGCCATTATTGGGTTTTGTATCTGAAATACTTTGAAAAAGAAAGAGTATCAAGTATTTTAATGTATTATAAGAAAATCTATATCCAGGTAACACATCAAAGCTGCATATTTCATTTTTACAACCACGTAAAATTGCATATTCCTTAGTTTAGCACAAATAAATCATGCTGTGGTAAAGAATGGTATAAAGAGCTGTCAGAGAAGGATGTGGGTATTTCCTTTTTTTTTTTTTGTCTATTTAAAGTGATACATTTCCTGTTCTATTAAGTATTTGTGATCACCAAGGAAAATATTAATGCTTCAGCATTTACCCCACAGTGGCCACGCTCACCATGTCTGCATTCTTACAATGAAAATCCTTTCACTGAGCAAAAGATTAGTAGCATAGACCACTCTTGAATATTCAATCCTAGACATGTATTCATGACAACAACTTTCCAGTCAATCACTTTAAAATAGTGTTGGAAAGGGAGGTTATGCAAATTCATAAAAGTCTTCTTTTCATCACACAAGCCAATATTTTTTGATTCATGGTAGAATAAAGAAAGAAAAAGTTTGCCAGCAAGTGCTCTTCAGGAACTGGTCTCTGCTTCTCACTACTGGTCCAAAATGCAGCTTCCTAGTATTTAGCAAATGACTCATGGATAGATTGAGTTTTCTTAAAGTATTACTATTGTTGATTTTCTTGATTTTGAAGGGTTCCTCCCAAGTTTCAGTCACTGCAAATTAAGAATGTAAGCTGTAATGAATACTCCCCAAAGACTAAAAGACTTTTTTTCCAAAACTTAGGATGGAGGAAAAACTTGCGACGGAAGAAGGGGTTTAATTTGTTTATACACATTCTGCAGTCTTTATCTGAAGCTTCATGTTTCTTTTCCCTCATCATTCTTGTTCATTGGTAGTCTTCCTCAGTTACCCTCTCCCAAAAAGTTCCTTAACATCAAGGAATAATAAAAATTATATAAGTCAAATGTAAGATATTAAAACCAGAAGTATACCTCAGCACAAAGACGACAATTCTGCTATCCTTGCACTGGTCTAAATTCAAATCAGTTTGAGATCTTAAGCAGGGTTACTTTCTCATACTTACTTTCCACTCACATTATAAAGAAAGGAGCATGGTTTTTAAATTCTTCCTGTTTATCAAGCACCACTGCCAGTTTTCAGATGCGTAGACAGAAATTGATAGTTCTTATAAGTCCCAGAAGCTCCCTTCATGGTACCAGAAAACAGAGAGTTTGATGAACATCTTTTTTCTCAACTACCTTTAAATGGTGAGTAAATGGTCCAGAAGGTATTAGAGCCACAGAAAATGTGATCTTTATCATACAATGGAACAGGAGACAGGTTTGCTTAAATACAGCTTTGTTTAAGTAGTAAACTCTTCATGCAAAGTTATAACCCTATAATTGCTCTAATGCCTTATTTTCCAAGCAAACTTCAGCTTGAATATCACCGGACAACTTCAGTTGTTGACAGGGAACCAAGTGAGAGTGATTAGGAACATAAATAAAAAAGAACTAAGAAGGAAAAAAAGAAAAATCAGAAACAGAGTCAATATCAATGAAAACTGGGGCTGTTGGCAGTAGAGACAAACAAGAACAGAGTCTAAAACATTGAAGAGAAAACTCAGTTCACAGCAGTAAAGCATTTGTGCTACAGATACTATGAAAGAGTGCAGATTAATGTGGAGAACTCGATTTACGATCATAACTGGGTAAGGTTTACAGGCACCATGGAGAACAAACCAACTGTACAGAAGACAGACATAATCTTTAGTTACAGGTTCCAGGCCATTCAAGCATTCATCCTATAAAGAGTATGATTTTTAGAGATGTATGGTATGGGGTTTTTTTTCTTGTTACTGTGATGTTTTAAGTGAGGAAGATTTGTTTAGAGAAAAATCTTATAACGGATTATAATTTAAGGGAAAAACCAAAACCTTTGGACACAAGCCTTCCTAACTTCCTACATAATCAATCATAATTCTAACACACATGGCCCTATCCAAGCAAAATGAGCCGATACTGTCCTTTAAGAATGACAAAACTCCTGGGAAAAAAGCAGCCTTTGATGTATTTGCTATTTCACCCACTTAAGAGCAAATCTCAATTTATTTCTAACACACTGCCAGTTTCCTTGTCACATGTTTCTGGTCATTAACATCTTAGCTTATTTGGAGAACTTTGCCATTCAATTGCTTCCTCATTCTTCACAGCAATACTTCATGTTGCTTATTACTGGAATTAATGACCACTTTTTAAAAAAGGATTTGGCAATTATTTGTGAGTTTTGACTAAGCAGTCAGCATGCAACACAGCTGAATTTAGACTGTCAGGCAGTTGCATGTTTTTTCATTAAATTCCATAGGAAACAGACTGGAAGTCTGATTATCAAGACTTATTCTGATATTCTGAACTCACTACCTGTCTTGTACTCAGACAACGTGGACAATTTTTTAACCAATATCGGTATCAAATAGACTCTGAACTAGAACAGACAATAAATAGCATAACAGAAAATCCTATATATGTTCAAGGTCCATAACAAAGAATCTTCCTTTCCTTCTCCTTGACTACCAAAGGTGTTAGGAAAATTCAAAATCATGATCTCGCCTCTATACTGCAATAATTGCTTGTCCATAAGTGGTAAGACAGCTAGGTAGGCATACTGTACCTTTTCGCTATCAGAGCTGCTTTATACCCTGGCATATTTTCCATTATTCTCTTAAATTCAAGACAGGATGACCTGTGGTTTTAAGAGAAAGACACTTTCACTTGGCATTTGTGGCTAACAAAAGGCTGTCTTTGTGCACAGTATCACAGAAAAATTGTTTTGCTTTTTGCCTCACAGAAGTGTTAGCTACAAACCCTGTCAACAAAAATTGCCTGGTTATTGCTAGCAGCACAGACACATTCGAGTTTCGCTTTGCTGAAGGGCTTGCCACATACCAGCAGAACTGTAATCTTGCTTGTTTTTGCCGGTGGGGGGAAGGTGGGCTGCCACGCCACATGGCACTTGGAACTGCTGCCGCACACAAGCCATCTACATTCAGTTTACTAGCCTGCAAGTTAAACTGTATTTTAATGCAAACATTTTGGGTTGGGGTTTTTTTTTGTTGGTTTTTTTTCCATCTAGCCGAAATTACACAGGCATCTTGCAACCACAAACTACCCACCAATTTAATGATGCAGAATCCTTGAGAGCATGTCACAATGCCATAGGGGCAAGAAGTTGCCTTTGTTTTAATACCAGTAAACACACACCAGTAACTGCCCAAACAGTATTTGGGTATTCCTGAAGGCAGCCAGCACATGGACTACGCTGTAGTGAGGACACATGCGCCAAGTATCTTCTGTATGAGTAACAGGCAGATTCACTAGGCATGGAAATAAGGAGGCATCTTTCAATGCTTTTATCATCATTTTGATTCAAGCTATATTAGTGCTTCTAAATTCTTGCAGATACCTTATGGAAACTCCTACCTGCATTCACTGACAGTAACTCAACACTTACATGACAGAAAAGTCCAGTGAACTAGGAAATTAAAAATCTGTAATATTAGATATGACAAGAGTTCTCTAAATGGTGATCATTCCTGCAAACTTAATAACCTTAACTTCTCTTACCTGAGAAATAGGGAAGAAAAAAGCATCCTACCAAACCTTCCTCTTAACAGAAATTATCCATCACCCAGCTTTTTTTATAATGAGCCACATCTGGCACCCCCAGCACATCTGCTTCCTGCCTGCTCTTCATATACAATACCCTCATTCATTTCCAGGTCCATGAAGTTCCTACTTTCTAACCATGATGTGACAACTGTTTCCAGGCAAACAAACCCTCACTTTTTTTTCCACACTGTATGGAAATATCAAGAAAGATGCATTTTTTCACACTAAAAGAATTCCTTTCTAATATTGTTAAAACTCACCCACCTGCTGTAAATGTAGTTTCAGTAATTGGTGATACATGAGGAATCTCACCAACCAATACATTTACATTATTTACTGTCTATAGGGCGATGGCAGTTTTCAGGGGAAGAGGATATTATTTTGATATTATTGAAATCCTCCCCCGATGGGGAAAATTGAGATTACATGTCAATAATAATTTCATGATCGTCATCATCTTCACTGGAGTCTTTATTATATCCTGTAGGTTTTATTTTTCACATGCATGTGCCACACATTTCAGACATTAGAAGAAAAACAAATATCAAAAAAACTTTCAGGCAGGATGACTTGTTTTCTGAACAGTCTGCCCCAAACCTGTGAAGTGAAGACCTTTTCAATCCCATTGTGCCAAGAAAGGCGCGACTCAGGTAAGCCACCACAAGCGTCTGTCCTTAGAGTCAAGTCAGCCAAACCGTAAAACATTCAGAGTTTCAGCCCCTTACTAACTGCTTTGTGACTTATGAAATTTAGGCACTTTGCACTGACAGCTGACACGGCGGACAACAAGCGCAGCAAAGCAAAGAGGCACATATGCTTGTTCAATGGCAGTCTGTCAGCCATGCTGTTTTCTCTGGGGACAGCAGCGCAGACCTGCGATTTTTTAAGCCTCTGACAGTTACAGAAGGTCTGTGCTTCCCCTGTTTCCTCTGGCAGAAATAATAAGACCTTTAAGAATGGACAAAAGGTTGAAAAAAAATGTTCTATATACTTCTAGGTTGATTAATCAATACTTAATTATTTAGAAGCTCTAAATGGCTATCTTTAGCTGGCACGTGTACAAAACATGTTATCATCTGTCAATAAAGGCCAGCAAATCAGATTGCAAGCATGTAGCAGGGCATTGCTGTGCAGAAAAAGAGTTTACTCCATTCGCTGCACTTCACCATTTCATTTCATCAAAGGTGTTTATGTCACACGTAATGAGATAAGGGACAGCAGAGGCCTCAACAGCAGGTCTTAGACAGCACTGTCTGATAACTGTAGCAAACTGGGAATAAATACTGCTTTGCAGAAACCATTTTTTAAAGCCCTAATAAAGTAATCATAGGCCTTAGTAGAAATTGGTTAATTGGATCATCCATGTTTTGTTCCAGAAGTAAGATGTGTATTCCTATGATTAATTCATTAGAGTGTGTTTTTACTGAAGTTAATTTGATAGTTCTGAATCGAGGCATCACATCGCTGGGTGGCTATTGTGCTTCTGCAGAAATGATGTACTAAAGCCTCGCAACCTTTCTGCCTTGCTAAAGTTGCCTCGGATTATCTGTTCCTCTGGATGTAACAGGGATCTTGTTGATTCAGCCTGTGGCCAGCACAGGCATTGCTCCCCAGAGCTCTGAGTAAGGGCAGTGGCTGTTGATTCATAGCAGTTCTTCTGAAGTGATGGGAATACCTGACATATCTAAAATGGTGTGCCAAGTTTTTCCAGTTTCCTTTTAAATCTCCCTAAGCAGTGGATGAGCTTTCCTCTGTATTTGCTTCTACCTGAAAGGCTTAGAGAAATGGTGACACTGGCCTCCACCTAGTCAGTAGCTACTAAAGGCAACACGACTGCTTCAGAAGCCCAGACAAAATTCCAGTTGAGCTATTCCACCAACATTTTTTCCACAGACATTTTTGTGCTCATTTGGTTCCAGCTGGATAGCAACTGATCTTCTGCTCTGACAGACTCCCTCACCTGCTAGTGAATCCATCTACAGGCTTTTAGGAACATGGTGTCACAAACATATTTGTACTCCTAGCAGAATTGTCATCAGTAAATACTGCTAAAGTGTCCATACATGAGACATTAGCTGCTTACCAGATGTGTGAATGCCTACAGATGCTGGGTACTTGTGATTCACACAAACGAGAGAGCGCATGAAATTACATTTAACTGAGGGAAAGAAAACAGAAATCTTTTACTGTCCGCCTCAAACAAGATTATGATACCCTTTCCAGAAAGCAGTCTCAGAATAATAATGTCTTCCTATACCTTCTGAGATCTCTAGATAAAAACTACTAAATATTAATATTAGTTACAATGCATTATTTCTCAAAGGCTCACGCTGAAATTTATTATTTACCGTAGTAGGTACTGTATAAGCACATGGCTAGAAACCATCTCTGCCTTGAGAAAACCTGTCTCTAGACTGGGCTGCTGGGAAATCAACAAATACAGATATAAGGATAAAGCAAATGTAATGACTTCTTTCATCATGGCTATTCTACCTCTGACTCTCTCATGTGTTCCATGAAAGCCATAAATTTTTAACCCTGTAAAGTAGTAAGAAGCTTGGGTTAACTGAATTATTTGTTAATCCTTAAGTCAAATTGTAAGGACAGATATCTGTTTACCTTTCTACGTATCTTCCATTCTTGGGTTCTAAAGTGTTCTGAACAAAGAAAAGTTTTCTTTTACAAACTTGTGTTGGACAGGAAAACTTTTGCTCTCACAGTTTATCTGCATGTTAAAATAGGCTGTAATAATTAAATGCATACACATGCTTGAATGATAAATTTTAGTAATAAGTGCACTGGGACTTACTATGACCTTATCAAGTGGGGTTAGCCAGTCATTAATTCAGATAACGCAATTTATTATCATAGTCTTTTGCTTATACTATTGTTGGGCATACCATTTATCCTAATTTGCATATGCAGATTGATATGCAATCATTTCATTAATTTTAATGCTTTTTCTTAATCCCATCAAGATTAACACTTTGTCTTAAAGTTCTATACAACATATTTGCAAATTTCCGTTAATGTGTTATTCAATATTAGTATGGGTGAATTATAATGAACAAAATGCATTAATTTGAATGTACTAGATATAAAAAAAAAAACCCTACACCAATATGGCATATATACAATTATCTTTTTCCATGCATTGTATTTATTGGGAACATTGCAGTTCCTGTATACATCACATCCATATTTCAGGCAGGCATTTTAGGGACTGTCTATGACCACTATGACTATCACCTTTGCCGAGAGATTTCACAGCATGGTCATGCTGGGTAGGGCTAGAAGGCAGTTTAGTCACTGTCACCTCACGCATTAGTGGAGAGGTTCTTTGTCAGAAGATAACACTAGCAGCGTCAAAAGAAATCCTTTGAATAATTGTAAAAGGAAATAGAATAAATGGGGACTAATGAGAATATAAAAATTATTTTAAACCCAGCTCTAACAACAATTTAGCATCTTTAACGTCACCAACAAGTATTTAACTTTCTTATTTTTCAGTAAGATACACAGTAGCAGAAAGAGGCATTCATTAATACTTAAAAAATGACAACTCACAGAAAGCAGACACTTGAAACTGTTTACTAAATACAGACTAGGAACTGATCTATCACATTAATTCACATGCAATGTTCAACCAAATAATAATCTTGATTCTAATATTTGCATTAATTCAACCTAACGCCATCTTCATTTTATATATACTCTGTGCACACACACACAGAGTATTTGAATGCAGGGCAAGTAACTACACTTCATTCACAAAATTAAGAACAAATGTGTAGCAAGCAGATTTTAACTGCTGGAAGTCAAACTCAGATTACGTTAACTTGCTAAAACTGTTGAACAGACATCAGGTAGGAACTTCAGTAATCAAAAAATCTAAACAGATAGCTATATAATCAATAGAAAAGCCAAATTCACTTTACTGTTATATTGGAAAGGAAGTTTGATTTTTAAGATTATTGGCAGAAGAGAAGTAAAAAAAAAAAAACTTTCAGAAAGTTTTCTATAGATGTTTCTTTATATTATTTTACTTAAACAAAATAATAAAGTTTCCAACTGTATTGTTTGGTTTCTTACAGTACCGTAGGTTAGAATAAGCAGTTGAAATCATCCATTTCATAGTACATTTATACTGGTGTAACTGAGTTCAAGATTTGACCCATTTAAGTGTATGCAAGAGAAAATATATCAAGCATTGAAATATATTAGGCATCCTAATTAGGCTGTGAGGATTTATCAGTGATGAGTAGGTTTTCATCAAGCAAGTAAATATACATTATATCCCTAGTTCTTAGAAACCTATCTGGAGATGCTTAAGGTAATAGATTTGGGCCAGTATGTTTTATTCATGACTTATTTAAAGCTGGTGTTATTTTCCAATGGGAAAAAGCAATTCTAAGTTTGAGTGATTACTATATTGCTCTGACCTTTTGCTGTTATTAGCCAGCTGTGATAATATTGAGGACTTTAACTTTATTCAGACCTCCCCTGAGTTCAGTGGACTTCTTCCGATCTCCCTGTTTCTTCCCAGACCATTTCTCAAACTTGTCGACCCCTTCTATCAAAGCTTCATCAGAATTTCAGTCAGCTATGGGAACAGAGGAAGTGTAGATCACTTTGACGTGGAGACAAGTACTACAGTCTGAGACTCTTGCCTGAACGCATTTTTGTTAGACTTTGTTTTCAATTTTACTACTTTTATCAGCCATGTGTGTTCTTGATTCCAAGTTAGCATTATCCTAGAAATACATTTTATTTTTTAATTAAACCATCTGCCGATACTGTGTCCACTTCAAAGGCACTCTGAGCAGACTGCTCAGTTCTAAAATTCTGGGGAATGTGTAGCGGTGCAGGGAAGGCCTGCATTCTCAGTATATTTTTGATATATGTTTACATTATTGCATAGAAGCAAAAAGAACAGAGAACAGCAACGTGGTATTGCAGCACACCTATACTTTGGAGGTATAGGACTGTGTACAAGTCAATCTCAAAGTCTCTATCAAAAAATTGTCTTGTGACATCTGGAAGAAGCTTTCCGTAATATTGGTATTATTTTAACAGTGTTTCTTACACCGTACATTGCCTGACAAAAAACATTCGAGAGTACACACACACATACATATCTATATGGCTTTGGCAGGGGAGAACTTAATTCTGTGGATATGAATCTTGCACCAAATTATGGTTAATTTTGAGTTAACCTGTGGTATCCTTCATTCTCTTCCACGTTCATTTTTTATGAGGACCAAATACTAGTCAAAAGGGTTCTCAGTACTTGTATGTCTAGTACGACCCCCCTAGTACGACCACCCTGAGAGGTGAGCAAAGAACTCTTCCATCCTTTGTGCAACAGTGCTTTCTATTTACTTTGCCTTTTGCAACACTCATGCACTGTGCTGAGAGACTTCCAGTTCAGAGAGGTGTTGGTGTTAAATGAATGGGTCTGCCACCTGGAAGTTGTGCTGTATTTCTCATGACGTCTGTTCTCTACTGGGTATCCTGAGTCCACAATTCCTGCTGCACCTGTGCTCCCTCCCCATTTCCACACTCCACTCTGCAGTACTCCAAAGTTTGAAGGGATTTACCAGCCTAATCATGACAGTGTAATTGTGCTGAACCAGGACAGTTCTGGCGCACACAAATAAGCCTCTTATTAACACCACAACTGGTAAGGGTAGTGCAGAGGCATCTGAGGCACCACAGCAATGTCTGCAGTGCAGACACTCGAGTAATTAGCTCCTGCTCTGCAGAAGCCAATATCTCAAGTCTTTGTGTATTAGCACTAATTTCACCTCAGCCATGTCAAAACAAGTCAGCTCAATGCTTCCTCCTGCTGGACTCCAAACAGCACAGAGCCCCCCAGCCGCTGCTAAAGTGATCCTCGGCATCCGTATTACCAGCATTGATTCTGTGCTCACAGTAGCTCAACTACCAATTTACATTGGATAATGAAGTTTTGTTTGCATATAAATGGCATTGAAACCCTTTCCATTGAACCTAGAAGTACAGCATATAGCATACAAACTGGATTTTAAAAGGTTGATGAACATTTTTTTGATCCAAGCACATGCAAAATCCTACTGATTAGCATCTTTTAGCATAAAGTACAAAAAAGAAAATTGAGAACACCTAGATATAGATCAAACTCCTCCATAGGACATGATGCGATACTGAAAAAGTATAAAAAGGACACATTTTCTACAGAGGAGTATTGATCTTTTTGATGTTAACTGCAAGCTTTAATTAAAATTTCTGATACTATTATCATGCTACATAATTAAAAAGAAAAAACACTACTCAAGTTTAGAGAAGATACAAGCTCTATGGCTTGTTTCCTTGTTTTTGTTTTAAGTAGGAGCAGGTAAATCCCTTACAAGTGGAAGAACATATCCTACCACTGGAATGTTAAGATGGTTCTGTAGAGAAAAAAAAAAAACAAACTAAAATTTGATCCATAACATCCAGCGTGTTAAGTTTCTCAGCTTTTTGCCAGGCTGACTGCAAAGAATCCAGTCTTTTCTTTTGTTCCCTCAGTCTGAGATGGCTGTAAATGCTTTTTTCCTTCTGGATCCTCAGAAGCTTACACTATGCCCTTGCAGAAAGTTTTATTTTATGGCCCTGTTATGGATTTTCGCTTTACAGCAAGGTTTCTTTTCTGCTGTTTACAATAGGGAAAAAATCTGTGGGTTTTTTTTTTTTTTTTCTCCTGGACTCCCTTTTTAGCATGGGAAGGTCTTCTGTATCTCCTCGCATATTCTGTAGGTAATAGCCCAATAGCAAAGACTGAGTTGTAGCATTAGGCCCAGACTCTGCCACTAGCAGTTAGGAGATGCTTACATTCCCTTTCTATTTTTCATTATTCCAACACGATCAATTTGTTTCTCAATATTCTTGAAACCTAAATGTCACAAATTCATGAGGAAGTTAATTGTTATTTCAAACAACATTTACTCCTTTGAAAGCATATATGACAATGTTTGTCTCAAGTCTAATTTAAACTGCCAAAGCAGAATATGGATCAACCATAGCGGGCTGTAGGCTCTGCCTGGAGGATGATATTGGGCTACCCGGCAGCCCTGAGCCATTTGGTCACTGTGCTCTCCAGCAGAATTACAGGAACTTTCATGCATGAGCTGGATAGGTCCACATGGAAGCATCCTGAATCACAACAGGTCGTTTCACCCCTTCCTCCTTCCAGAGACAGCCATTTCTTTCCCTTAACTATACAGTGAACTTAAACTCCTCATGGCTGTCTTCTGAATCACAACAAAAATAAATGCGTGAAGCACCCTAAGAAAGAAACTTCCTGTCCTTGCCATACACACAGAGGACCCGATTCCTATCAAAATAATATCCTTGCCTTAACCATCCAATGACAGACTGCTACAGACTACTATCTGGTTTAAAGTTAGAAATTTGCTATGATAAGAAGACTAAGCAGCCTTTCATGCAACAAAAATTACAACTTGGAAATAAATGGAAGTTCAGGCTTGGTTAAAAACTTGCAGCTAGGGGTTTGTTCACAATTCTCAGAAATTATTTGAATTCAGTTTGAGATCAAAAGTATGAACACTTGCTCTGATCCATATATTCTTTCATACATACAAAAATATATACATAGCTGAACCCCTTTATCTATAGAAAGAGCTACAGCAAAAGCAGGCATTCATTCCTGCAACTGCCAACATACAAGTTTCTCCTCAACAGTGAATATCTTACAGAAGAGTTTCTATTTCATTGCCCAAAGAGTGTGGGTTCAGAGAAATATTTTCAAAAGCAGAGTGCTGTATTTTTTCCCCCCTCAAGAAGCTACTGAAGCCAGGAGGCAAAGCAAAGATCAAAGCTTGCTGCTTAACTGGAAGAATATGACAGCACAGGGCACAGCAGTTTGGCAACTGTGACATGAGTGAAAATAAAAAAAAAAAAACCACAACTTTTTTTTTGTCAATTAATGCCTTCAGCTAGTGTGCACAGGCAGTTAGGCAGAAGTATTAGTATTCAGGATTAATGCATGTGCTTTGGAGTTTGCTGGTGTTAGTTATTGCTATGATTCTGCCTAGGAACTAAGAGCCTTTTCTGCCAGGACTACACACACAGAGAAGAAACAGAGCAGGAGCGGTTTAAAGCAGCAGCATGATGCAGCAACCTGCCCCATGGGAGCACGTCCTGCATCCTCGCAGCTATACACACATGCAGCAACGAGTCCAAGCACAGAGGAAACAAGCTGAACTCAAGCACCAGTGCACCCCAGGCCTCATGCGGCACATTTGCACAAAAGAAAACTCTCCATCTAGAGAGGGAGGAGAGGCTGGAAGCCAAGCATGGTGGGCAGCAGCCTGCCACCGGCACTAAGCCTGGGGAAGGGGGAGGACAGGTCTGTGCTGAAGTGTGTTTGCTCCTCAACACCCAACTCGGCGATCAGAAGGGTGCTAACTGGCAGTAAATTAAGCAAGGCTTCCTGAGAGTGCTTTGCTCACAGATGTAGTTTTTAAGTTGGAGATGTGAAAAGAGGGATTCTGAGCTCATTTACCCAGTGGTCACTTCTGGAGAATGGATATACCCATTTATCAGTATACTCTCCATCAAGACAGCATCTTTAAAAAAAAAAAAATTATCTTCTACAACATTTTTATTCCAGGCTAGTGCTAATTTTATTTTCACCCTTTAATGGAGGTTTTTTCCAATTCTTCCTTAGTTGTATACATTTTCTCCTCCCAAGGCTTAGACAACTTTTGGGTTTTTTTTAAAGCCGATAACATTAATCTGATCAGTCCTTTGTGTAGAGATGCTGGAACAGTGTTTTCTGAGTCACTTGCAGATACTGCTATTTATTAATAAACTCAATACAAATTTTAAATTTTACCAAGCAACTAAGCAGAAGAAACAGCTGCCCAGTGAAAGCGTGAATTAAAGCCTGTTCAACCAACAGGGACGATTGGCTGCTAATAAGGGGAATTTCCTTGAAAATCTCTGTCTACTATCTTTGTGTTGAGAACTAAGTACAGTGCTCATCATTTTCAGTGTGCATACCCTCATCAACATGAGATGGTTCCACTGTGGCGTGATTCATATCACTGCATAATGTGGTTAGTGGAGGTATGGCTGATAAATGAATAAGCATAACTGTAGCCATACAATACAATTTACGGTAGTTTGAGAAATATGTTCGTTGGCACTTGCAGATTTAAATGATTGTGTGATCCACAAGCAAATCTGAAAAGGGAAAACATGTTGACAACACATTGTAGATGAGTTATTTGTAATGATTGTTTCATTACAATCGCAGCATCTTCATACAGATGAAATGATAATATGAGGAGTAAGTGAATTTTATATCCAATTCTTAGAGCTGCACTTCACAGATAAGCTGCCAGCAATTTTGAAAATACTTTAAAGACCTTAAACGATTTGATATTTCTTTAAAAATTCCCCCTTAAAACCAGAAACAAAAGTTTAATTTTTTCTTTTGATCTGCACAGATTTTCATTTCTCTTTAATTCAAGTGGGCTCCTTTCAACTTTGAAGGACATGCGAGTGCGTGTATGTATAGAGAACATATTAAATATATATTAGCTTGTCTGCAGGCTCCAAAAAGAGCTTTAATTTGCTGCTGTTTCAAAAGACTGAGGGGATTGCCTTTAGTAGGTCGAGAAGAGTGGCAGATGTGACAGCCTGCACATTTGGGCTCTGGAAAGGCCATGTTATGAGGGAAATAAATGGACATGGGATCAAATAGCTGAAGCCAGTAATCTTCTCTTCCCCTTGCCCCCCAGCCAGTGCGGCAGGCTGGCGGGGGGGATGCAGTCCCCAGTCTGCTCCAGGCAAAAGGCAGATCAAACCTGACATCCCCTTGGCAGGGACAGGAGGTCTTTCCGACACTGCCATGTCAGCTCATCTCTCAGACTGCCCAGATCTGATACCACTTCTGACCACGTGTTGGTTCATACTTCTACTTGAAGCGGGCCTGCAGGCAGAAAACTCAGGCAGAGCAGGATGCCCCACTACCGCACCACCCTGTAGGCAGAACATGACACAAATGGCTCATGCCAGCTCCTTCCTCCTCAGGCAGACACTGAGCACAGCCACCACAGCCAATACAGGCACCAAATCACATTCATGGAACTTGGAAGAGAGCAGACTGAAAGGAAGTTCAAGCACAGGGAACTAGACTCAGCAGCCTGCATACTACTTTCTTCACTGAATGAACTCAGGTATACAACTGGTGGATGATTGTAATTGACTTGCTCCTGCTTCTTTACTTTCCAACTCAAAACCTACAATATTATTAAGAAATTATTTCAGTCTTGTAAGCTCTCTATTACCATGAATTAAACTCAAGTCACTAAACATTACCAACTTTTTACATTATTGGTAGTTGCAAAACCACGGAAAGATAAAATACAGTTCTCTGAAAGTTTTGTATTGTGAAGGTCTTATGTCCAACATTAGTTATTATGATTCACTTTGGGATGAAATTGCATTATTTTAACATTGCTAACATTTTTTTCCTCTCTGCAGCATGAAGATTTACTCAACTATTTCACTGGCCATTAATGGCAGCTGTTCTTTCAATAAGAAATCATGTACTTACATAATCTATCTAAGGTGTACTGGAGACACTAAGTAAATCATTATCTGATGTACAGGACCATTATCACTGTGTGCCATAACAAGCAGACTTAATGAGGCTTTCCTCTTGCCTCCTCTCTTGACTGCCACCAGCAATGTTCTTTTGTTTACCAAGTTTCTCTGTGCTGATTGGGTGTTGAAGTTACAATCCATTCTTTTCCCACAGTACATCATCTATAATCAGTAGCTGAAAAGTAGAGAAAGGGCATTTCTGTTCTTAAGGCACAGGGAGCATCTTGGATAATCTGGGTTTAAATGCATTTTCTGCACTGGCTCAGGCAAAATCATTAAAGGTTTTGGTATCTCCTTGCCTATTCCACATGGCACGCTTCAAGGGCTCAGTGTTGTCAAACACAAACATGCAAAATGGGAAGGCAGTTATGCAGGCCCCACAGATGAAGCAGGACCTTCCCTGTCTACCCAAGATCCCCGCTATCTTAGATCTTGCTCTAAGTACGATACTGTCTTTATAGATTCATCTTTCATTAAAACATTCTGAAAGAAGGATAGCTTCACTATTTTCTCCAGTACAATAAGAGACTTCTGTCACTTTTTCTTAACTTTTACAGGAACTGCGTAACTTCAGAAACTCAGTTATAAGAATGGTTAGGTGAACCATTTCTGGATTTTAGTCACATGGGCTTGCATCTTAAGAGCTTCATGTTCAAGCAAGCCCAATATCTCATAGCAACACTTAATTGAGACATTAGCATTATCATCACATCACAGCTTTAAATCAGTGCCAGCTGGACCAAGATGAGGCCTCACAGGGCCCCTTTTGAGCTCCATGAACTGAGTGAATTGCAGTTTGCAGTGAAATACAAATAAGCTCAAGAGGCTTCATATTTCACAAGAAAAATGTTACAGTTTTAGTCATAAGGTGAACTTTAAAAAATACCCATGACAGGATGCAATCTGAAATGCAAATACAAAGCCTGTCATCTCCCAAATTTTAAGTATCAAGAATGACCTAAAATTTACAGTGTTTCCCTGAAAGTCATTATGCTTATTGTTATATTAAAATTAATTGATTGAGACCAGAGTGTGAGGGAACGGGTTTTTCAAGAGTTATGGATGACCTCAGATTTGCTATAAAAAAAAGCTATAAATAGTTTATCTAGAAAAATAATATCCTGAGTACCTCCCTTACAGAAAATCAGGCTGGTCAGAATCATACTAGAGAACTAGTTTTTGTCATGTAATGTTCTCCATCTATAGGGGTGTCATCAGCCAACCTTTGTTCCCAATTAAGTAAATAAAATTCTCCATGTTTTTCACTTTAAAAAAAAAAAATCAAAGGATCTAATCAATAAGATGGCAAAAAAAAAAAAAGGAGATGGAAAACACTTATGCATACACAGTTATTAGAATGTTTGCTTACTTAATTACAAATGCAACCAAGCAGGGGGATTCTCAAGTGAACTGGAAGACAAGAAAAACTTGAAAAGAAAGAAAAAAAGCTGCAACTCAATAAAAGTAACTGACATGCTGCTTTAAGGGGACAGGAATAATCACATACAAAAAACCACATACTTGAAAACAACAGACCAACTGACCACTTGAAACAACTGTAGAAAAAGATCCAGCTGATATCAAACTGAACATGAGCTAATGAAGTCAGCATTGTAAAAAGAGCAAGTTGTCCATGTCTAACCTATGGGACACATTAAAAGATTGATGAGGCCTCATCTGAATTATTAGATCTAGTTTTGGATACTACATTTTCAAACAACTGAAGACAATCCAGAGATGACTTCTCCAATTGCTGCCACTACTCTTCATGTCCAAGAAAAATCTAGAAGTACTTGATTGTTTAATTTAGTGAAGAAATGAAAATGGAAGAGAGAACTCTGTCTCCACAGCAACTTCAGTGTAGCTCAAAGACAGTAATTTATTCTCTATTTCCACAACAAATAACACCGGTAACAATTCAGCTGCAGTAGAGGATTCCCAACATCAAGTTAAACATTAAGTGCAAGAGGAGTGAACCACTGTCTGAGGAGATTGCCTGAAAGACTTTCTGGAAATGTTGGGCTTCCATCAGTAGTGATTCTTGAAAAGCAACTTATGCAATTACCTGATGGATTTGACGTATTCATAATTAAATCTCACAAAGGCAACTTGATAGCTAAAGATCTCTAAAATGTTACAGATCTTTCATGAGAACAGTGGGAAACAAGCGGAAAAGAAGAACAGATTTCAGCCCACCACAGTAGCACTGGAACACGTTTGGAGCAGCCTGGGGCTGTGACTGAGGTCTCTGGCAACTTTGTTCTCAAAGTAAGCATGCCAGAAGAGACTAAAACTTTCAATTTCTAAAGCTGGCTTTTCTTAGAACAGAAGATGTTTAAACTAGAACAAAACAAGGCAAACTGATGTGCAGCATGTGACAAAAGATGTCAACACAAATCTTCCCCTTGCCCACTAGGACATTTTAGAGTCCATCCCAATTTAACTCCAGCCTTGCTTTTAACACAACAGCTGCTCGTGACTTTGTGTTGCAAGAAAACCTAAAATGTGTTGTCGTCCCACACAGTAAGCTACAAATCTTCACCACGAAATACAGCTCCTATCTCAGGCATCCAAATTAAGAGTTAACAGGGGTGGGGTGTTGTTGGTTTTGGTTGGGTTTTTTTTTTTTTATTATTTTTTTTAAAAAAAAAACAAACCAAATCTCTCCTTTCTGGTCAGATTTGGACCTGCATGCCTTGACTATGTGCTTTAACAAAGAGTTAATTTTAATACACTGAGGACTCAATTTTGGCATCTGTTAAACAATACAGCACTAGTTTGTTTAGATACTACGACTGTTGCCTGGACAGGGAGTAATGTAAAGAACATGAGGATTTCTTCTGTGGTCCTCAGTATAATGCCAAATTCTGTTACCAACAGGTAAAATATATATAATTTGGATAAATTACACAGATGATTCCATCTGTACTACACTGTCTTACATAAACAAGATTTCTAGTTTTCAGTATTCTTGCAGAGAAGTCACATCATTTAGTGCTAATAATACAGAATAAATGGATGTAATATGTGAAAGTATGAGTCCTCTGACCAAATTAAAAAACAAAACAAAACCCCACCACGCTTACTGATGATCAAATTTAGGGTTCATGAAAACAAATAGTTTTAATTTTCTTAATTTTGAGCCAGAAGTTTAGATACAGTATAATCTCAGCCTTGTATAAAGGTATGCTTAATATGAAGGGAGATCTTTTTCTTCCGATGCTACAAGGCAATCCAGTGAAGTATTTAGAGTAAGTTTGGCTAGATATGGAGACAGGCATGCTGGAGCCTGCAGTTGTAAGGTTTCACTGGTGTTATGAAAAAAGAAACTAAATGATTGCTGTTCTGCAATGAGACAGTCAGCTGCTCTGGACCAACTAAGCCTCGTGTATTAATCACAGTGACCACCAGCTAAGCCCTAGGGCTCAAACACAGCTCCGTCCTCCTTCACAGTTGTTGATCACTCCAGCAGGTATCTGTGCTTGCCGGGGGAGATAGCGAGAGTTGTTACGGCACCCACCTGCTTACACCCCTGGTAGGCACTGTCTTTGCTCAAGAGCTGTGAAAGAAAGGACCTCTGACAGAGAAACTCTAAACCGCCTTGTTTAGAGATGCATAGAAATCCATCCCCCCACCCCATGCTGAGAAACATGAGACTGTCAGGGAGGGTGAGAGTTAAGGTCAGTAGGTTAAACAAATGCACAAAGTGACTGTGCTAGAGGGTTTCATAGCTTTTCCGCTTCACACTAGGGAGAAAGAAGGTGTGGAATTGTTTCTGAAATTACTTTGGCTCGACAGCCTGTCCATTGCCTCTCCTCTGGGTAATCTTGAAGTTCTGCCAGGATGTTATGTTCTTTGATGCAGATCATTTGTCATGATGAATAGTATTATGTAGAAGTTGTATTTTTCCCTTCTGTCTTTTGATTCATAATACGAGAGATCGTAACGTGGATTTGATGTTATGAAGCCTGAGTAATTTAAATCTTTAAGATATCTGAACAATTGAGAGCTTCCCATTTAAACGTGTCAAAAACATCCTTTTGGATTCACTATATTCATACAACACTTTCTTGATCTGCTTTACAAATACAGTTTAAAAAAAAAAACCACACATTTTTCCTCACAGCAAGGAAAACCAAGAAACATTTTCCCCTCAATAAATAAAAATGACTAAGCTCAAAACTTAAAGTGTTTCAGTCCTGATTTCAGAGTCTTTCGTCAGTGCTAGTATCTGACACTGGTTGCAACGTACTGAACTTTCAACATTTCCCTCTTTTTGCCTATTCCCTATCTTTCAGACTAATGCTTAAGACCATCTTACAATACTGAGTACTAGAGTACCACTCCTTGCCTTTTTTTTTTTTTCCAGTAGATTTGGAGGTAGGCTGACTAACAGCATGAGATACAATTGCACTGTCATTTACCACTTATGACATGCTGACCAAACTACAATCACTACTACTAGCCCTCAAGTGATAACTACACACGGTACTATGCTGTGGAAGCAACGATCACAGGCTGAGAACGATTGCACCACTCTGGCAGGCAGGCACAGGGCTCTTGATCTCCAGGGTCCCTTTGTTCCCTCAGACTCAGTACAGAAGTCAATTACATATTTACTGATAACATGGCTCACCCTGCCAGAAGGGTACTTCCATTAATAATTAGTACCAGAATAAATGCAGAATAAAGGTAATTCTGTGGTTAAAAACATGATACCTTAATCCCTACTTCTCTGAAAGCAACAGCAAAAGGCACCTATAGCAATAACAATAAGCAATAAGTAGCAATAAGGTAAAAAATTAAAAAAAATCACATGACAGATCTTCAAAGAAAGCCAAAATGCTTTGAAAAAGATCAACTACTACAAAATAGCAGTGCACTGGTGACATTCTTCTACCTTTCTTTATCGTGAAAAATGTAATATAAATAGCCTTTTGCAGTGGATAGGAGTACTCACAGATTAAGGGGAAAGTTTGCAGAGAAGTCTAAGGCCAATTCTGCTGACTTCCATTAACAGTGCAATGTCATATATTCAGTTTTGCAAGGCAGGGACAAATAACCATCACAACCCTGCCGCTTCCAGATGCCACTGCTACTTCTTTGGTCAGCTCTAATCAGAAACAATCTCTCAAACACCCAAAATGTTTAGCAACCGAAGATAAAGGTCTATGGAGAAGCCCTTTTTGACAGCCATTTAGAAGGGGAAGACTATTTTAAGACAAACAGGAGAAAAGAGTAGAAAAATCAAGTATTTTGCTGTTTCCTTACAATGGCCACAAAGAGCATGTAAAAATAACAGAAGTCTGAGAAAGAAGAAGAAGGTCATTGAACCACTACTGCCTAAGAAATAGAGATGTCTCATTTCTATTAATGTCAACACAAAGAGGCCTAAGTCTCTCAGGCTTTGCAAATGTCACCAATGTTATTATCTAGTTGTTGAATATTATCAGTATGCTAAAGGTACATATTCTTCTAGATGGCTTTATGCTGATCTTGCAGAATATGTCCAATGAAGCATGAATAATGTGTGAATTTATACCATCGTGGAAAGTGCTCATAACTACTTCTTTCCCTTGATATCTTCATAAAAAGATATTTCATTAAAGGACATTGAAGATACTTTGCCAACTCAAATTCAACTGCAAAGTAGAACAGGAATTTTTTTTGTGGGCAGATGCAATAGACAGAACTGAAGCTAAACTGCATGCAACATTGGGATAGCCTGCTGTCAACTGGAATCACCAGCATGAGGGATGAGAGCCCATCTTCTGTGCTAGAGCATTTCTGTGCTGGGCCATCCACCAGCAAGCAGAGCTGTGGCATGCTGCAATTCAGCATCAGGGCTACAGGAGCTTGAGAACAGGGCAAGGCACCATAACCTGCCACTTCCGACTTCCCATATGCTTGAATGCAGAGAGCACATGCATATCTAATATTATGCATCCATTGGTTTTGTACAATTTATACTACTTGTTCATCTCCACCTGACTGCCTTTTTTCAGTCATCTTTATATAACAGTAATGAACTTGCACACTGGGCAGGACACAAACTCAGCACGGGTGGTTTGTTTAGAGTGCCAAAAACTGCTTGAGATTGATAGCAAGAACTAATTTTGATTTTAACCTCCTTTTCCTATTCAAAATTAGTTCAGAAACTCTGCAAATATAGAAGGAATATTACAGACTGAGGAAAAAATGAATGCTAAATTTGATAACAATAAGACACACTAAGAAATAAGCGTAATTTTTCTCTTAAACTATCAAAGTAATTTAAAACCCTTGGTGAGTAGCTTAATAGACAAGAGCACTCTAGCTTCAAATGGATTTTAATGGGAGGGTAACCACAAGAATAAAATCAATTAATGAATACTATAAATAGATTAGTGAAAACTCTCAGCTCTTTTTCTTTCCAAACATCCTCCTACCACACCACCCATGGAACCACTTCCAGAATAATATGATAAAACAGCCCACATAAGAAATCAAGTACTGCTAACCATTTGGAGTTCTCAGCACTGAATTTTCTGGAAAGTTTATACTTCCAAAAAAGTGGAGGGTTGTAACTATGCTAACAATACATTCACCTGAAAATATAGAAAATACCAACATTTTGAAATACTTTGGCTGCATTTGGAATGTCACAAATGAGATGCCTTGAAAGTCAAGCTTTTTAGGAAACTTGATCTGACTTGCTGAGATGAGCCATTTATAAGCTTTGTCAAGCTACATCCTCTAAAAACACTAAATACTTTTGAAAACCTTGGCCATAAGATATCAGTTGCAATAAACCTGGAATGAAATGGGGAAGAAATTCATACTCTCTGTTGTTTACCACCACACCTACCCCAAGAGAAGGCATACTATTTTGCACTTTAAATACTGATGACCATACATATGCCTCTTCTATCTTTGGGACTGGTGAAAATGGAGAATAGGTTTGACAGATGCATTTAGAAATGAGATAATACACTTTTTCCTTCTCTTCAACTTCCCAAGAATGAAAAAAAATGTTAACAGAGATACAAATGCCACTGTTGACAGAGATCATGATGCAAAGAATCAGGTTGTGATTTGATATGGAACAATGCCAGATCAATAACCAGTAACTGGGTACTGCATGCACATGAATGATATTCCAAAGTCTTTCCATCATAATAAAGCATGGCTGAAAGATAGACCTGACCTCCTTTTACTGATGTGGTTGTAATTATACAGTGTCATCTGAAAAACAGCCAAAGGTCAGTCTTGGAGTACTTAACCAACAAGCCACAGCTGTATTTCCCTTTGACAGTCTGTCAAGTGTGTTGGAGAAACCTGTAGCCATCTTCAACATCCTGAGGGTCACAATGTGAAAATGGAATGTGACATAAGGAACAATGGTGTTGAGAGCGTGTACATGGCCAAGTGTATCAGATGTGAGACTTATAATTTTATCTTCTGTTGAGGCCACTAGATTCAGACAAACAGAAAACTCCCATTCATAAAAAGTATGTGTGATGGAATTCCATAAAATAGCAATCATAACAAAGCTGTACAATGCAAGAACTAAGCAAAAGCAGGTGATAAATACCTCTTCCTGCATGCTGTGTTTAGGTAGGGATTTACTTCCCTTGCATTTATGTGATAAAGCTGTAACCATAGAAATAGCCTATGAAAGTTTATCCTTAGAGGTTCTCTGATTGTGCATCATATTTGCTTCATTTGTAGCCTTTTAAGAACATAAATTAAGTTGTCCAATTATTCCATGTTTGCTCTTTTAATTGCTTCTGTACTGCTGCATCCTCAGTGACGCAATTTGTGCACTCCAATATTGAAGGGAGTCATGCCATACAGAACCATGCACAGTGGAAAGTTCAGTAAACACTACCATGGAACAGATTTAGTCAGTATTGTTGTGAAGGGTGGGAGAGCTAATACAGACCTCGCTGATATCCGCCAGGTCAAGCTAAGGTTAAGAAGAGTCAGTTAGAGAATTGGCTGACTTTTCTCAACGTCTATAATGGACAAACATATTCATACATTGAGGATTTATAGTACTTATAAGGAAGTTTGAATAATTAATAATTTGTCAATTTGACCAATACAATTTTTCCGTAAGACATATGATGGTGAATTAGGAATTGGTTATCTACTGGGGTAGGGGGAAGGAGAGTGAGATTAAAAGAGACAGAGACCTCAAAAGAGGAGGCAGGTCCTGGGAGAGTGCCTGAGGACTGCCTCCGCAATAGCAACCAGGGCCTTAGCAGCTCTGAGGCTCCCCACCACAAGCTGGTGGGAGCACCCATTTACCGAGCAGCACACTCTAGGCACTCTAGGAATCCAGATGTTGACTGGTGCGGGGCTCTGAAGAGAGAAGGTTAAATTTGAAACAGCAGATGTGCCTACAGAGACAACTGACCTCACCAAGCTTTTGGTGATGTCTGAATGTTAAACTACTGATCTAAGTGCAAGGCACCTAGATTCTGGTTAGGTTTAAGACAGACAAGAGTGAGCGAGAGTGCACACCTTGCTGCTCCACAGGAAGACTCATTACATCATGAAATATGTTTCTAAGAGATGAGATTCCTTTGAGGTGCTTCTCCACCTCCATTGCTCACAGAAGAGATGATGACGACACTGGGAACATTCCCACCTACAATGAATTCTTTGCAATGAATACATCAGAGGAACTAGAACAATTTGAAGCAAACATGCAGGAAATACTAGACAAAATAGGTAAGTTAAATACTCCTACTTCAAGCTCAAATTGAGGAAATATGTCCAGACAAAGAGTCTGTTTGAAAGGCTCTTGAGAATCAAACTAATAGTAAGTGCTAGGAAATATCTGGTTTTTTAAGTCATATCAAAGCACAAAGAAGCAGCTTCAATGAGCTAAGCCTTTTGGAAAGCGAGCAATACAAATCTGAGCCCATGCTTGGTCTTCCTCTTAGTCACACAGTTCAAGACAAAAAGGATAATTAGTGAGAAGTTAATTGGTTACAGCACATGTTCGAATGAACCAGTATTCACTCAGATGAGTATATACTTACTTCATTTCTGGTTTCGCAACAAAGGAAAGAAGAAATCTTGCATCAACTAAAGAAACAAACATTTGGAATGAATTAAGATTGAAGTCTGACTTACAACACAGTTTTGTCACACTGTCTTGCTAAATTGCTGCAGGAAAACACCGATTCACTCCTTCAGCGTCTGTGTAACTATCCTTGACTTACATTGGATGTAAATGCCCAGTCAAACAGAGCACGATAATCACAGAAAAATGCAAAAGTATCATGTGATATGTGATATGAATAGTCCCACAAAAGCTGTAACCACATCCTTGCAGTTAATCATGTAGCTAAGTGCTTTTCCTAGCTCATGCCCTAAACAAGCAGTTTAGACCTTGCAGAACTGTACTTTCACTGGGACATGACGACTAATTCTCAGTGTTGAGACATTCCTGATGCACCTGTTTTCATCTACCAAGGGTACACACTTGTATGTCACATACTTGTCTTAAAAGTTGTTGTGCATGTATCAGCTGTTCTAATTTTAAAAAGTCTAGATGTATCAGTACATACTAGAAGTTAATAAAATATTCAAAAGCTATATTGATATGGATTTGCAACTCTTCATTAAAACACGAATTGACCATAAATCACTACTTTCATATTTTTATGAAGTGCAATATACATAAAGATGTATACACAGACATATCAAAATATATGCAGAGGGAGCAAGATAAAATATTGGAATGATCAGTTTAGTGCACATACACAACTGTAATACAGGAAAAAACCCTAACCCTTGTTGTATTAGCAGCTGTAAAGCTTGAAGATGTGGTGTTTTCTGTGTGTGTGTGTGGAGCAGGGGGCTTGTCTCTGTTGTTTAGTTTTGGGGTGGGTTGTTGGGGGTTTGTTTGTTTATTTGGGTGGTTTTGTTTGGTTGGTTTTTTTTGTTGTTGTTGTTGGTTTGGTTATTTAAAATAAATAAAAAAAAACCAAAACCCCCAAAAAGCCCCACAGCACACACAAAACCCAAAAAACACAGCCTGAACCTGGTCTCTCACATAGATCTGACTGGACCCCCACATATTAATGACAAGCTGCCATGCCACTCTGGTGGAAACATTTGTCCGAAGGCTGGCTGAACCACGTTTGTACCCCTCATGTATCACTATTCCAATTATATCAACACCTGCGCCACAACCTTCATCTAGATCCACTGTGAAATCTGTGTTCAGAGGACTGGAGTATCTTCTGCTTCTTACCTGGGGCATGCTAGCCAAGGGGTTATTATTACAGCTACTTATTTAGAGCAAAGATTACTATTAGACTGTAGAAAGGCTGACAAACATGGCACACCTGGACTCTTTATTTAGCCACATTTTGCAGAGTACAGGAAACAGTTTTTGTTATGTGCCAGTGAAATAATTGTAAGAACAAATCTGGCTTTGAAACTGAGAATCATCTGTACTGCAGCCAAGAGCAGTGCCAGCCTGGGACAGGTGTACAGTAAATGAGCAGGTGAAAAATAAATACAATTGTGAAAAGCTCGAGGATGCTTATCTCATCACAAAGAACGCATGTGTCTCTTGTGCTGATTCAGTTTTTACTGTCTGTTTTGACAGGGATTAAGTTTGTGTTGGAAGACACCACAGGAAAATGGGAGATCACACCAAGGCAAGCTTGGAGCCCTCCCCAAGTTTTCAAATTAATGACCATTTTTGAGACAAAGCTGTCTCTTCCTTCTGAACCTTAAGTAGCTCAATAGATTTCTGATTAAAAGTGATTCCAAAAATAAAATTGAAAAGAGTAAAAATTGTGCCCTGGAGCCAGTGGAAAAACACATTTAGTGAAATAGTGTTAAAATAACGATGCTGCTCATTCAGATCTTGCTCTCAAATAAGACCTGAACCAGTAAGAGAGAATCAAAGCCTGGAAAGGCTCAGGGTGGTCTTCAGGGTTTAACTTGCTCTATAGCACCATATTCCCACAGCTAAGAAAGGAAGAATCTGTGATATTATTTCTCCAAACCTGCAGTATTACATGGACAACAGAGGACTTGCTTGGCGCAGAAGACATAGGAATCTCAGTTTTATAGCTCCTGTACTTATGTCAGGCTTCTGACTTTCAGTCAGCAATTTTAGCTAAGTCACACTTTGGAAAGGAAAAAACAAAAGCAAAGAAGCAGCAAGTAAAATCAAGGAAATATACAGCATCATAGATGAAAGGAGCAGCTACGCTCCAAGTTCTTTAAACATCTAGAATTCTTGGAAAGGGTAGAGTTGAATATCAAATATTTCATAAAACAGTCAAAATAAGATATATATATTTTTTGCCCTCATTCAGGGTAGCCAAACAGTGAACTCCACAATGCAGCTAGTCACTGTAATGAGTTTCAAACCAAGTCTAAAGAATGTGTGTCCATACAAGCTGAGGAAGAGTAGCAGAAGTGAGACTGAAATGCAGCCTGCACCAAGAATTGCACACCAAGGTCAGACCACCTGTTTTCCAAGGACCAGCTTCCCACTTCAGTGAAGTCAGGTGCAAAACTCTTACAAGATGATGCCTCAGCAACAGACTATTTTCATTAAAATTCCAGTACTTTCCATTAAGTATCACAAACACAAACCATAAACACAGCAGTTGCCATCATCTTTTTTTCTTTTATTCACTAAGTCCTAGATGAGAGAATCATGGTTCATTTTGAAATCTATCCCTTACAGATTAATTACAGAAACTTTTTTTGACTGTAGATTTATCTCAAGCAGATATGAACCATGAATTAAAGTGTAATCATCTTAATAGCAATTATATACGTAAGTTTCATCTTCATAGCACTTTAGGAAATTTCCCTAATTAATAACATGCCTTTCTGCTATGCTAAATGTAGCAACTCAGAAGTCTGGATTCCAGCAGCTTGGGAGAGATGAACATCCTGCAAGATTTTTGCACCTCTTTCATCCCCTAGAGTGCCTGGCCCAAAGTCTCTCATTTAAAGTCCAGAAGCACACCTATCCTGTAAAGTGAGCTGCTACAACAGGGAGAAAATCATCTTTCCCCATGTTCATTCATCTCTTGGCCTTTCAGCAGATGTCAAGTGAGTTCCAGTTCAAGATAAATAAGTATGAATGTCTGAAACCCCTAAGAATGGGGCTTTATATCAAACAGGGCCCACATACGATTGAGAAGCAGTGGGTCCTGCATACGCATAACATGTTTCTCTCACCTTGGCAGGCAATGCTGCCAAGAAGCCACCAGCTCAATACAACTCATCCCAAATTAGCTCTTACTTGTTAAAAGCAGGACTCTCCAAATAACAATAATAGTAATGCTAGATTATTTACTGACTTTGAGTTTCAGGGCTGTTTAATGTCCTGTAAAGAAAATGCTACCAGTTATTTTCCTTGAGTAAACTTACTCTTTGTATGTGTGTGTAGATAGAAATGACGAGGGAAATGCTGCTAGTTTTTAACATTTTACAGAAAAAAAAAAAAAAAAGCCTTCTGGGGCAAAAACCTTTTACAAACTCTTGACATCATGAAGTAGAGATTGACTCGAAGCTCAGAGGTCAATAACAACGTTCCCAGTGATTGCTACTAAATATTTTGGATCAGGCCTTTAGAAACTCTCAGTTCCTGGATAGTGCTTGAGAACTCACATGAACTATGCCTTTGCCTTATTTATAAATTCCGGGGGTAGCAACATCATGCCTGTGATGGACATTCCATATAAGAACCTAATACTTGTTAAATGATGTTCTCTATATTTGTAATGCTATTTTGTTTTATGAGCTTACAGCAGAATATTTGTTTTGAAAAGCTGAAAAAGCAAGTGAAAAAACTGGCTTTTTTTTCTTAAGTTGAAAAGGAGGGTATTTGGAAATTACAGCAAGTAGTACATGATCCTAGATGAGTTAGTTATCGCTGGCAACATATCGTTATTATGTAAACTAAAATGTAATAGATGTTTCATAAATAAAGATTCCTATGGGAATTTTTCCTATGGGCCCACATGCTTCTTTTGAGATGTTAAATAAACTGATTGTAGACTGCAGAAAGATCACATGGCCATGCAATAAAACAAAAACACAGTTTTATTTCATTTTTTTCTCCTCTCCCTTTTTTGCAGATTTGAAAATAAGTAAAGGGTTGAAAAGAGAGAAAATAAACAAAAGAAATGGGGACTAAGTCATCCAGATACGAGTACTTAATATTTGTGTAAGTACTTGTGTAGTGCCACTTAAACAGGGTCCAAATGTCTCCTCATGCCAAGCAGGTAGTATTTAAGCCTCAATATACAAACTTAAAAGCCAGTTGCACTGTATTGTTCACTAGTGCTAAAATCTATAGAAAAAACTTGACCAATTTAAGCTGAAATCTAATGTTCTTTTGCCTATTTTTGCACCTTTATAACAAGCATTTGCCAAATCTGAAACCCATGTATTTAGACCATAAAATGAAGGCTGACTGTTTGCAGATGCTTTTTTCGTATGCACATGGAAATGATCAGCAAGTCTAGGATCTCACTTGGAGACCTGCTTGCTTCAAGTTTCTATTAATGAAAGCATTGTTCTTCAAAAACATGTCACAGGGGTTCCTCATAAGCAGTTTTAAAAAAATGCCACTTTCTTATCCATACAAATTTAAGTCAAATAAAATTACTCCACTGCTGCTGGGTTTCTAGCTTTTCTAATTGTATTTGTTCACAGATTTCCTTGGCATTTTAAAGTGGAACTAGAAACAAAAGCAAACAAAAAATCCAACCCAACAAACACAATGCATACATTGATGAAACCTCCTGAGTGCTTTAATATAATCCAAGGCAATTTCCTCTAAGAAACAAAATGAATGAAATTTGCTTATGGACCCTAAGCTTCGTAAACCCTTCAACTAGAACAAGAGAAATATGTGGCTGGAAGCCAATAGGCAGCCAAATGTGTTAGATGTGTTCCATTTATTATTAATGTGACAACATTCTATACAGCAGCAACAGTGCAGGCAAGTAAAGGGTTGCCATGGAGATAAGTTACTCAAGATGCAGCTAAAAATACTCCCTTCTTCCCTTACTGTAATAAATATTGCATTATATGAAGGCTAACAATGATGATATCAAATACCATCTCAAAAAAATTTCCAGCTGTGAGCATTATGGCTATCTAATGGATTGCCCGATGGTCACACTGCATTTGTTGTCTGCATATGTGCAGCTCCTATTTTTTTCCCCTTATTACATGGTTAAATGTTAGAAGACAGCTGTTGACATTATTAGGACAAAATATTGCTCCCTACTCAGGGTAGATTTCTTACACCATTGTAACTTTGGAGGATTACAGTCATGTTCTGCGAGGAGATGCAACTTAAACTGGAAAACAAACATATGGAAATGTCTTTTGAACAAGATCACAGGGGGTTATTAGGCCTTCTCTCCGAGAACTATGGTTACACATTTCCTCTTTTTGCTGCACTCTGGGTACCTTATGATTACCGAAGATACTAACACTACCTACTAATCAGTGACAAAAAAAATTGTTCGGTCTTTTTGGAAGGACTCCTCCCCACCTTTGGCTATCATGTAGTTTTGGATATGTCCAAACAGCAGCAGAGTTTTCATACATGGGAGGTAGAAAAAGCTACGTTGCAGCATTCCTTGTACTCAATAGAAAGTCTTAAAATCCTCAAACTTGCGTTTTTAAGTTTTACTTTTCCCCCCCTCACTAAACCTTTTCAATGAGCCTGATATCAAGTGAATCTTAATCAACTAATTAAGCTGAGATGGAGATTAAAATATTTAATACCAGAGCAAAACATTATTAAGATCTTTGTTAATGTCACAGCTATTCTTTTCTCTGCTTATGGTCTTTAAAAGACAGTATTGGCATTCATTTCTTAATTTATCATCTGAGCAAAGTGATAATTTTTATAGAATCACAGATTATACAGATGGGAAAAGACCTCATCAGTCATCCAAGCTGCGTCCTTGTTAAAGCCTGCTACTGAGTAGTAGATTGTATCTGAGCTGTGGCTGAGCCACAAATTCACCTTCAGTGATGCAACAATATAGCTTCTTGCCAATACACATAATCATATATAAACTTCTCATATTTCCAACTGAATTTAAATCTTTCTTGCTTAGGTTGATCATCCATTGATAGCATATTTTTTCCAGTAGAATAATAAGCTCCATCTTAAAACACAGGATAATATTTACACTTGCAAAACCAAAGAATTGCTCCTAGAGAAATAGAAGGCAGGGTGTAAGTTTTAATTTTGTCATTTCTCAAAGTGCGATATTATTTCTGCTGTTAACAGGCAGCACAAAGCACACATGGGAAAGAAAACTACTGAATTTAAGAAACTTGGGTAACATTACACAAAACTTCTCTCAGTCTGCCCCAGGTCCACAGAGCTCTGCAGGTCAGCACCATCTCCCCCACAGTGGCACACTTAATTATCGCTTTGCTGTGAGCAGTAGCCTCATCTTTATAACATGCACAACCACTTCCTTCAGTAACAATCTTTAACTATAATTTCTCCTCTTTTTCTGTGTGTACTTCTTGCCCATGATGGCACAAAAATGAGATATCTAACACTACATCCCACAAGCATGCTCAGCTGCTGGCCGAGTAAACAGAAGAACAAGTCTCTCCTGAAAAGCAGGTGAGCATGTAGTTAAAGAAATGCCTGAGTACGTTCTCAAAAGGAAAAGCACTCTTCTTCAAAATAAGCCTCCCTACCATGCTGAATTCCGCTTCTCCCCTTTACATAAGAAACTTACATCTTTTTCAAGGTTTACCTGAGCTGAACTCCACAGGATCTTTGAGCATGGGCTCTGTGGTTTATTCGTTGTCTATAAAGGACTTAACACACTTTTGGCACTGTATTAATAGTATCACTACCACCATCTAATGGATAATAATTTGACTCAGATATGTGCCTGTGGCTCTGGAAGCCCTCCATTTGACTCTCCATCATCTGTATGCCACTGGTTAACACCACATCTGGACATATGCAGACACACGAAACTGCAGACCATACCCTATATCCCTTTGAATAACCTGTTCTAGTTTCATGACTCATCCCGCAGCATAGAGCTATTTCTGTTTATTTCCAGAACCAGGATGTTAGTTCTTTGGGAAGGGACCTTTCTGTTTGTTTGGCTTTTAATTTCTCCACTGCTGTTATGTACATTTACCCTGTGCTAGACATTTTTTAAAAAAAAAGTAAGATGTTATCCTGCTTTTTACAAGCATCATAGCTCTCCTGTGACCCTACAGTTTTCCTCTGAAGGCTCAGCTCCAAGCAGCTCCCGCTCTACGTGCATTGCCATGCAGGTAGAATCACAGTGACCTTGGATGATACCTTTGCTGGACAAGCCTCCAGAGGATTGCATTATTTCTGAAGCAAGGCTTCCTGTCAGATGTTGTACTACATGGCACAGATGCCTGTTCCTAACAGACACTTGGAAAAAGCATTCTCTGTTTTTCACATCCATTACATAGAGGAGAGTTAAGAAAAACAAAACCACTTTTAACCATAACCTGACTGCATTTGCTCCCACCAAGCATTCCCCATCTTCTTTCAATTGATTTTTAGCAAACCTTATAGTTTATGTAAGCCAATTATAATAGCATAGGTAGTAATATTATGACAACAAGGTGTTTTGGTTTTTGTGGGGTTTTTTGTTGGTTTTTTTCTTTTTTTGAAAGACCCCAGATACCAGATATATTGGAACTCTGGAGCATGGTGTTTTTAAAAGAGGATTGACTCATACAGGACCATGACTACACTGCATATATACACTTCAAATAAGAACACCTCAGTGGTTGAATATGTAGAGCTGTAACAGAAGGAGCTCTCAGAATGACAATGTTTATCTTCTGTATACTGGAGACATTCCTGTTAGCTGAGCAGAGGGACGCTAGGACACTGACTACATTTTTAAAAGAACATTGAGAGTGTATCACCACCTCAAAAGGGAAAAATAACCAGTAATGAAAAGTTGGTGGGGTCTTTTTGTGTGTGGTTGGTTTTTTTTTTTTATAGTTGGGGATGGGGGTATGTGTATTTTTAACAAAAAAAAAAAATAAAAAAAAGATTAGCAAGATTCAGAAGCCAGAAACTGAAGTCATACAAAGTCCACATGGATAATTAGACTGTTCTTGTAACAATGAGAGCAATTAATCACTGCAACACATTCTTAAGCAAAATGGTGGATTGTATCTCTTGAAGACTAGATGCCTTTCGGGAAGGAATGCTTTGGCTAACCACAAGTTTTGCCTTAAAGACAATTTACAGAGATGTGAGAAGATTTAATGACTCTCATCATACAGGTACTGGATAAAGTTTAATGATCCCTTCCAAATTTAAATGCAAACTGTAAAATATCTTTCATGTAGTTCATACGGATTATGGTAACACAGCCATTTACACCTGAAACCCTTTTTCTCTATTCTAAAGCAAAAAAGCCTGTTATACAGCAGCAATATTGCTCACGTATAGCAAAATTTTAAGCATGGTTTACTTCATGTCACATGTGAAGTTAATGACAGCACAGAATCCACACTACAGATTTTTCATATATTTCTTAAATATATGCTTAGAGAGCTTGAAGGCCATTTCCATAGTCCCCTGAACAGTCACCTAAGAGTGGTCTCCTTCATAAGCAGGAGGGCTGAGCTTAGATGCTTTTGTTAGTTCCAGGTCATTGCTTTCCTGTTCTTTCACTGAATATGAAGTTCTGGATTAGACCTTCATCATCATATCTGTATTATGCCAAGGATGCCTTTTCACATATTTTCACTCACAGAAGATAATGGGCTCACCTGTCTTAGGCCTAAAGTGTCCTAATTAGTTGCTGCCTCACATGGTTCTGTTTCAAAGGTCATACATAGTTAGGCCAAATATACAGAAACAATTCATTAAAAAAAATTAAGTTTAGTTCATTGTAGGGGTGACCAGATAGTGGCATAATGTGTGTGGAAATTATGTGTAAACAATGACAGAAACTCCACCTTGCATACCTATGGATTGGTAAGTTTTGCGCTTACCCTAGTTCCTCTCTCTTTCATATTTGAATATTTTCTACAAACATCCAATACTTGAGTAATTAATCAACAAATGTCATTTTCCATTAAAGCATATTTAACCATCACAAAAATTAGGAACAGCTAACAACCAAAACCAGTATAATTACTTTTAATGTAAATGTGCTAATTTAAATTGTGGAATACTTCTTTAAGAAAAGTGTGTGTTAATTGGGGTCTGCTCATGAAAGCAAGCTACTAATTGAGCTGGCATGTGCCAGATAGACTAGTCCAATTGAAAGAAAGACAATATTTGCAGTGTAACACTGATTTTAAAAGTTAACATTTTAATGAAAAAAACCTGCTATCAGGCTCATGCCAGTTCAATTAGTCACTCCTTCTCATGAGCAGACCCCAATTAACACACTTTTTTTGAAAGAAAGATCCTACTGTTCAATTAAAACATGGAAGCATAGATGATTACACAAGTCTATTTTGATAATTAATCTTACTTGATCTGTCTCAAATGTGTTGTTTCTGAATTGCCATATCATCAAAACTTATGGATTATTTTTGAAGCAAATGTTTTTTATCTGTATTAAGCAGGCACTGTCTGTATAACACTACCAAAATCATCCAAAAATCCAGCAGTGGCAAGTTAACATCTTGGTTCACATTCTAATAATAGCAGAAGCTCATAGTAAATGCATTACGATAAGATGTAGAGACCAAGTGAACAGGCCTTCTGTTGTGTGCAATTTTTTGTAGAATCCTATGACAAATATGAGTAAACAAAAGCAAGCAAGGCTTGATCCAAAGCCCAAGATCAATGAGAGTCTCTCTTGACTTCAGTGCACATTGGATTAGGTCCCCATGTTGTGTGTGAGAACAGGAATAATTACAGTGCATCAGGCACTGGGAGCTAGCAACTTGGTAAATATTGATTTGGCATGGTAACTGCTATAATATTGATTTTAAACGCAACTTGAATATAGATTTATCAACCATTCTGTAGCTCTGTGTCAATATGTAATAACGATAGCCTTTGATGGTTCAGTAAAGTAACAACAACAACGAAGAGCTAAGGAAGAGTCATGATCATTGCAAATGTTTACTCAGAAGTATCATGATACACCTACCTGGGGGATCTTGCCACCTAACTGAGCTATTGAAAGGATCAGTAAGTTGTTTCTAATTAGCCAAGAGTGATGTCAATCAATAAAGTCACACAGAATTTGGGAATTTCTCCCATATTTAGAACTGTAACATAAAATACAGTGGTTTTCTGTGGAAGGAATTGATCTTACCTACTAGTAAGTTAAAACAATGCTTCTTACCATAGATGCCTCCAAATCAATATTATACTTTTTGCTTGCTAGTATGAAACAGGCAATTCAGAATTCGTGAGTATAGATGGAGTGAAGGCAGACATGCCATCGCTAAAGCAAGTGATGTGCAATTACAGTGCCCCTGCAGTCCACTACCAGTAATCCTGGCTTCAGCATGAGTCTTTCATTTCATGGTTGGACTAAACTTCTGTTATTACTACTTGTCAAAAGTAGTTATCACTATGATTCCCTGAGGAGACATTCTTACTGATCTGAAATGTCTTTAGAGAGTGCAACATAATCATCCAGTCTGAAAGAGAACATACAAATCTATTTGCCTTAGGATATTACATGCTTGCTAACTTGTCACTGCTACATCTAATGGCGTTACCTAAAATAGTATACAGGTATACTTGTCACCAAGGATTTCTATTAAGGTAGAACCTAAATAAAAACGTAATAATACTTTGGAAAAGCATTTTGGGCATGGTCAAACCAGAATCGTTGCCAGAACAGTTAGGAAGATACCCATATCCAAAATATTTGGGGGGGGTGGTATGAGAGGCAGAAAAACCTGATAGCATAAGGTATTTGACATACATATTTACTTTTCCCGAGACTGTTGCTGTGAAAGTACCACCCACATTCCTAGTGTTCAGAAATAATGTCAAATGCAAAGTGGAAAACAAGTTTGTTCATGGAAACATTTTCAGTTTGAAGGAGTGGCTGCCCTTCCTGTTGGAAATTAATCTCTCGTGACCGCACTGCACCAGGATGACCCCAAAGGCTTAGCTTTAACTAGGTGAGTGACTGCAATGGGACTAAAGGATTTGCTAAAGGACCACAGAAACTGTGCTGTATAAGGGCCTCACTTAAGCAAAGGGCTTAAATAAAGGCTGTATAAAGGTGGTGCAAGATAAGACCTACCTTCAGTGAGGGATGCAGCTGGGAGACTGAGGTCAAGACTTGGTCGGGTAGGTCAGAACCAGCATCGGATAGGTCAGAGCAAAAGGGATCATAGCTGTGTTTTAAATTCATCTTTATTTTTTCTTTGGACAGTGTCTGCCTTCTTCTTCTAGCATCAATAATATAACAGTTCTTTAAGCAGTGGACATGTTTCTTCAGTTTGTGCGTTTTTTGGTTTGGTTTTTTTTTTTTTTTTTAAACTTGGAGCAGGAGAGACACAAGGTATGTCATCCCTTTTATGTCATTGGAGGTGCATGTCAGTGCAGAATTTGCCTCACTTTTTCTAATCTTTTTAAGTATGCACAGCTACTCTGAAAAATCCCTGTGGAAACTTGGCAAGAAGAAAAAAAAGAAAAAACTGAGGCAGCAAGAAGGAATGAGAGAAAACTTGCCTTTCAGGAGGTGCTTTGCACTCCTGATACATCTCAGAATCCATCACTTTGCTCATATACATGACAGCCTCCTCTGTTCTTCCCCCCCGCCTTCCCCCCTCCCCCCCCCCCCAATATTGCTACAGTTCTATCTGCCCCTCCTGTTAAAAACTGTTTAGTTTTTCCTGTTGATTATGGTGCATTCACTATGCATTGTCAGATAAGTTGTTGTGCTATCTTGAAGTTTAAGTATTCGGCCTCTGACAGCATAAAACATTTCATATTTTATTCAGAATGCCCTCTATTCTCAGTTTGGCTCCAAATCACCAGAAATCTCACATTTAAATTCAGGAATTCAAACTGTGGCAATAAACTTCACGTTGAAAGACTTAATACAGACATATAATTTTCTTCTTTTTTTTTTTTTTTTCAGGCCAGAAATGAAGAACAAGAGGTCTGTTTGTATTGAACTAGATTTGTTAAAACATTAACCTGAAACTCAAGCAAGTTCCTCAGCTACAGGAGCAAACTCAGGTCAATTGGTGGTGCCAGATAAACAGGTTATATAAGGGACTATTTGTTCTGTACACAGCTGCAGTTATTAGCACTCCAGATATACTTTAACATACATGATGCATGTATTTATTTGGTCATGTTTTACAAAGAACTTCCAGATCTTATTCAGGCACAGTCAGAAAACTCACCTATTTAAACACAGAGATGGAGTAATTGGTACATCTACAAGAACAACCATCTTAAAATGCTATAGAATATATGCCTACTGAATATAACCAGTAACTATATCTTCTCCTTAACCTCTCATGTTTCAGAAACCCCCAAATAGCCAGGACAACTCACTTCATCTTTGCATTCTCCAATCTTTCATCTCCTAAGTCCCTAACTCAGGAATGACAGACGCTCTTGATCTAACATACATCACAGAAAAAGCAGAATAATTCTATAAACAGTGACTCACCCTCACAGTCTCTCCCTGGACCATTCCCAGCTTTACGTGCAACTCCTTCTCCCTAAGCTAGCACCTTTACGAGGAAATGGAACACTAGGCAGCAGTGTGCAAATAAAAGGTGCCCCCAGCCCCAGCCTGTCTCATCACAAGAGAGTGCTAACACCTGAGATGCACCCCACCACCAACAACAACCTTACCCACACAGGTGTAGCTCTTTCTTTCTTTTATGTCAGAAATTAGCAAGCCTCTCTGTTTCAGCGTGGGAGTTTCAGATTCCTTCTGATGTGCTTTGCTGTGGTGGCCTTTGCAGGAAGGACCCATGTGTCAGCTGCAGACTGGCTCCCTCCAACGCTCGCTCAGGTCACACAGCAGATTCACGTGCTTTGGCTGGGGAAGGTGAGGTCAGCTACCGCTGTCCTGCAAGCACCTAGCTGCTCAGACCTGTGTTGAAATGGGCAGTTACGCAACCTTCTTTACTTTCTCCTTACCACCAGTGGTCATAAGCAGCTAAGCCATGGCTTCAGAAATAGTAAATTGAGAACTGAGAGGTGTACTCTGTGGTTAGTACTGTCCTATTCACACTAAGGACAAACAAGTACATCCAGAGCATTAAGAGAACTTCCAGACTAGAAAGGAAGACAGTGGCCAACTTGGGACCTCCCAGGAGACAGAAAACCCTCCATGTCCCACCTCCGTTTTTGATGGCTTGCAAAAAAGCCACCTTGTTAGCCCAGGCAGGCAGGCACTCTGTGCCTAGACTTTCACCTCTGTCAAAAAGAGAGGAGCCTAAGCTGTGACCCCTTCCCCAACGTGCTTTCAGGCTGTGCCTCCTGTGCTGTGACAACAGATTGGGCTGTGACAGGTTGGTCAGGAAAACCAGAAATGTTTTACATTTTCTGCTTGACTTGCAGTCCTTTTACCAGACTGAGGTTTGGGACAGTTTTTCCACTGGTATTATTATTATGCTTTAGGAGAAAAACACGTCCAAGGTTGACACTCAGCATTACAGTTTCAGTACTATGCACATAAATTTAACTACTTAATCCCACTGAGCATTGGGTAAGTGGGACAGCTAAAACCAGTATATTGCACGGAACATTTATCACTAACTACAGTATACAATTCCCTCTGCCGTTTAGGCTTACACATTTTAGAGCATTTACAATCATGCAGAATTATACTGGAATTCCCATTTCAAAGGACTTCACGAACGTATTGCTTGAATGCTGCCAAACTAATTTTTTTGTTCATCCAGACTTTAAGGGGAATCGAGTTCCTGTGAGGCTGCTTATGCATTGCTGGATCCCAAATACTGTCAGGATGTCTGGATTTCACTGAAAAGTAGGTGGAATAAAAAGCAGGGGATCTTTTAATAAGTGGGATCTGATTAAAAGCTACAAATAGAAAACTGATGTAATTTTAAGCAAGCGAAACCACTGCACCATAACTATCAGTAAATGTTGATTTATTACTGGCATCTAATTGATAACAGTTTTTATCAGTTTTTTATTATTAGGAAAGGTCAATGGGGTTTTTTGCACTGTCAAAGGGCAGTGTTCCAATAAATTATGAGTATCTGCCACAGGATTCCCATAAATGTTCAGACCTGGATCAACGTCAGCAACAAAAACCATCCAGAACCCCTACCTCTGCTTTCTGTTTTAGGTTGCTAATAATATTTCAAAAAGCAAGCCACAGAAACATTTTTCTGGAGCAGCAAGGTGCAGGTGCTCTGGCGGGGGAGACACATGGGGAGCCGAGGGTCGGCGTCAGGGGGAGCCTGGCTGGGAAGGGCACAGCCCGGCAGCCCCAGCCTGGTCGAGGCCCCACGGCTGGCTTCGAGCCCGTGGTGAGGGGGGCTCACGGGGCCCCGGCGGTGTCTGGTGCGGTGTCGTGAGCAGGCGGCAGAAATCAGCTCTCACTTTTAAGTGAGCTCGCCTGTTAGAGCAACTTGGCCAACGGAAGAGCCCCACTTTTATCTTTCAGAGGTAGAAAGGCACTTGTCGGCATGCAGCCATCCTCCCCTTGAATATCTCACAGTGTGTTTTCACATTTTAAACACAGCTTTCTCTGGGCTGGAAAAAGAAAAGCAAACTCAGAAAACCCCATAACTGTCATCAAACGAGCCTTTCCATAAAACCTGAAAGGACCTCGACAGGGGTGGGCACACCTGTCCTGCAACTCCATTGCTTCTACTTACTAGTTTGGTGGTGCGATTTTTTGGATATATAAAACACTTTCAGTTGAAATCCTGGGCTGCAAGAAGTACAGAATTATCATTCTAGGTCTCCTTAAACAGATGACAAAATGAATCCAGACCACCCTACCTCTCCTATAGGCAGCTATAATTGTAATCCTGCTGTCATGGTTTAACCCCAGCCAGCAACTAAGCACCACGCAGCCACTCACTCCCCCTACCCAGATGGGATGGGGGAGAGAATCAGAAAAGTAAGAGTGAAAAAACTCCTGGGTTGAGATAAGAACAGTTTAATAATTGAAAGAAAGTAAAGTAAAATAGTAGTAGTAGTGTAAAAGTAACAATATAATAATAATAATAATAGTAATAATAATATACAAAGCACAATGCAATTGCTCACCACCCACTGACCGATCACTATTTTTAATGCAAGTCTGCTTCCATGCCTATGCAAACAGGCCTTGAACATTACATGAAATTTCCAGTCATGTTGCTTGTGAAGCCCAGGTGGGGGACACATGGCTGTCTGAAGCCTGAAGAGACTTCCTTAATGGAGTCCAACAAGATTAGCTGCCTTTACCCACTACATGACTCTTTAAAAAAAGCAAATAAATCATTAACAGTCTCCTAATAGACTCAGCTCTTTCCTGTTCTGAATGAATATTGTTTGGATTAAGCTCTACAATGGCTAACTCTGATATTGCCATAGTGGCTTTTTTCTTTTCAGTGCTGTTTGAAAAATTTCCCAGTTCTTGAAGATGCTGCCTCTTGTCCCATAGTAAAAAGCGTAAAAGGCATTCTGCTGGTAAGCTTGCAGCACATTTACTGGAACTGTTTTCGCCTGATCATGTTGTCCAGCTGGATCTCTGGAGTGGAAAGGGGACCTGGAGTTCTCTCACTTCCTGTGAGTAACTCGATAGATACTTTCTCCAAGCCCTCTGTGTTAACAGATTTATTATATACTGTGTGATATATTGCTGCTTCATCAATGACTTGGTCATGTCTAATGACGCAGCCTGATTCTTATCAGACTGATTGCATCAATGGACTGAGCAGGGACGATGCTCAATGGTCATGATTATGCACCCTTTCTCTGGGATTAGTAGTTACATTTTATATTGTGATTTTGGACATGATTTTTTGTAAAGAGTTATTTTTGCCTTCTTTTTCTTTCTAAGCTCAATTTTGAGTATGTTACAAGATGCTGGGACTGAAAGCTGAATGTGACTTGCTTGTACATCTGAAGCGTTCTAAGAATTACAGGTGTCAATCATCTACTTTTGTTATCACCCCTTTTTCCCTTAGATTAAGTAATGTTCAACTTCCCTTTTCCTTCTCTTATCTCAGTAATGTTTTTCCAAGTCCTCTTCTCCACTTCAGATACTCTATAAGAAGAGAAGCATTTCAGGAGCTGTGAAACTGGGAAGAGCAAGAATCACAATTCTTGGATGTGCAAAATTGTCAAAACCCGCTGTTAGCAAGGCCAGGGAGCAGAGCATGAGCAGAAGCAGAAGTTACACCAGCCATTGCTTTGGGCAGCACATGATATGCTGACCACATCCTTACGTTGGCATAGCTGAGCCAGCCAGTGCAGAGTTCTGGAAAAACTGTGCCTTCCATGTTATTGCTCCAGGCACCCACTCAATTTGCTCATTGAAAAACCCGCCTTGAATTATGTTGGCTTTTTAGCTCAGTGCTAAGTAACTGCGTGTGGTCCGTGCCTTTGTTAGTGATCAATGATCCCAACAATTCAGTATGCCTTCTGGAATGGGAAGAGTCTAAATAATTCAATTAAGTGGGAGAAAAAAATTGATCAGCGTTTAGATGGTTGAAGTGGCCATGCTTCAGGAGTTAGGCATGAGGGAGACAGATGTTGCAAAGGACCTGGGATGAAGCTACGGCACAGGCATTTATTGTGCCCAGAGAAGGGGACTGGGACTCTTGTTTAAACAAAAAAGAGAAAAAAAACACCAACCAAAGGAACCCATAGGATAAGTGCTTCCAGACTAGAAGTCAGTTCAGGATGGCAAGTCCAGCTCACTGAGGCTGGATCTGGTAAGTTCCTGTTTTCCAGTAATTGTGGCTGAACTGATTTACTAGCACCTTGTTTTGCAAAGCTGGATGCCACATGGGATTTCTCCCATGCAGGTGATGTAACTGAAAAGCCAGTTCTTCTTCCAATGTTGAATTCACACAAGACACAAGAGCCTGTCTGCTATGGCAGGTCTGAGCTTACCTCTCATTTGAAGGTGTGTAGCCCTACAGATAAAGATCTCTTCCTTTTCTGCAATGCAGTCTGTCTACTGTGATCCAAATTACTTTGTAGGACATCAGGAATTAACTAAAAGCAAGGATGACTGTTTCCTGAAAGCAATTTACTTTGAAAGATCTTGTTCTGCAGTGAGTTTTGGCCCATTAGACATACTGTTTGTTCCCACTTAGTAACCTAACATAACCTCAGTCTCTGCATTTGTAGCATACACCTGGAATTTCAGAGGTTTTATTAACTAGTGCTTTGACAGACCCTTCTTCGATATTTTGTAAGCAAGCAACGCAGTTTTTTACTGGTGGGCATCCTTTTGCATACATCTTTTTATTACATGAGAGTGGTAAAATGCTAAAGTAATACAAATCAAAGCTTTTGATTATGATATACATCAGTCTTTTCCTTGTAGGAACTAGGACCTCTATTAATGCAAGTCTGAAATCAATGAGATACAAAAGTAGAGATCAAAATTCGCCCTAGTTTTCTTCAAAGAGTTTTTGGGGGAGCGTGGTGTAGGGCCTGGCAAGTTGCTGTTTTGGGTGCTTATCCAAAAAAACTACTAAATAAAAATGACTGCTATTTTGGATAGGAACACTGCAATTGACAATCAATGACTGACTTCAGAAGTTTTATGCCACACTCAGCTGAATCAGTGCAGATGTTTGCGATTTTATTATTTCATTTTTTTACAGAAATAAGTCCTTGGAAGGCAAAAAACTTAATACAACAGTCACAAAAGTTAAAGCTGGAAAAGCACCAGGCCCAGATGGATTTGCCACCACACTTTTGTTTTAATAAAGAAAATTTTATGTTCAGAATTCAGAATTGTTACTTCCAAAGTGGCTTGAGACATACTTTGCGCTTCAGGGGAAAATGTTATTTCAATCACTCCCAAAGCTAGAAAGGACCCATCCTAACCTTCCCTGTCAAAACAATGTCAAAATATTATTAGTTAAAGCCTTTTCAAAATTGGATTGATAGCACCCTGTCCTGAATCCATGTCTATCAGTTTGAGTTAATTTATTTATAGATAGGGATCTAACAATTCTAAAAAAAAAAAGTCAAAGGGTCCTCTTTTCCCCGTATTTGGCTATAGGAAAGACCATGCCCTTTATTTACTCATGTTTTTTCTTATATGTTCACCTTTGGTACCCAATTTGTAGCTGGGATTTAACTTCCAAATGATTCTCTTCAAAGCTGGTTACTAATTGCATTGTTTCTGAACCATTCATGCCTCACTGATCCCAAGAGGGTTGTCTTCCCACATCACTGCCACTGGAACGCTGTCTCAACTTGCAGCTATGACTAGACATGCAAATCAGTGCTATAGGATAATGCAACAGCATACAAAAACAATGCTTTACTTCTCCAAAAATGCTGTTCACGTCTTCATATATAAATGGAAGATTTTGTTTGTAACCTGTTAACACTGATTAATGTTATTGGACACATCTAAGAATACAAAATAAATTTGGATACTATAGAAAAACTTGGAAAATGCAAATATACTCCATGGGGAATATATGACAACTGGAGCTTCAGCTGGCAACAAAATATTACAGATTATTAGAAATATTCATTCTTACTGAAACAGAGTACTTGCAAAAGTCCATTTCAGTCCACTCAGTAGAAAATTTAGATTGATAGGATAAATGGATAGGTACCTAGATAGACAGACCAATCAATCTGTACCCTTAACCTATCAAATAAATTTAACATGACAAAATGTGGTTCTCAGAATTTACAGGGATGGATTAAAACACCTCCAGAGACCTGCCCCAGTAGACTTGGTTTAGTATTAGGAAAATTAATAAAATTTTGAAAGCATTTCTGAAACATAGCTAGGCGCTGTTTTTGTGAAACACCTGGATGCCTCTGCCTCCTTGTTGCTCAGCAATACTACATACCCAATACAGTGGCCACACTTGCGACACAAACCCTGACAGTGCAGATCAAAAGAAAGCAGACATTTACCTGGCTGCTGATGGACCCACCCCTTCCTAATGAATCACAGAATCATAGAATCATTTAGGTTGGAAAAGACCTCTAAGATCATCCAGTCCAACCATCAACCTAACACTACCAAGTCCACCACTAAATCAATTAAGGGTAGGGAAGTAATTTCATGTTTCCTGGCTTGGTGGATGGATTATTTTTAATGAAAGTAAAAACCAGGAATCATTAAGGTTGGAAAGGATCTCTAAGATCATCAGTCCAACCATCAACCCAACACCACCACGCCCACTAAACCATGTCCCAAAATGCCACGTCTACCCGTTTTTTGAACACCTCAGGGATGGTGACTCCACCACCTCTTTGGGCAGCCTGTTCCAATGCTTGACAACCCTTTCTGTGAAGAAGCTTTTCCTAATACCCAATCTAAACCTCCCCTGACACAACTTGAGGCCATTTCCTCTTGTCCTAGCACTTGTTACTTTGGAGAAGAGACCAACACCCACCTCACTACAACCTCCATTCAGGTAGTTGTAGAGCGCGATAAGGTCTCCCCTGAGCCTCCTTTTCTCCAGGCTAAACAATCCTAGTTTCCTCAGCCGCTCCTCAATAAGACTTGTGCTCTAGACCCTTCACCAGCTTTGTTGCCCTTCTTTGGACATGCTCCAGCACCTCAATGTCTTTCTTGTAGTGAGGGGCCCAAAACTGAACCCAGTATTTGAGGTGCAGCCTCACCAGTGCTGAGTACAGGGAGACAATCACTTTCCCTAGTCCTGCTGGCCACACTATTCCTGATACAAGCCAGGATGCTGTTGGCCGCCTTGGCCACCTGGGCACACTGCTAATGAAATGTTGAAATATTTTTGTTTTGATTATTCCCTGCAATGTTCAATACCTAACAAGCAGGTTTGTTTTTCCATCACTGAATCTCTACAAGAAGCCACAAATGGAGAATGATGGATTTGGGGAAGTGGCTACATTACCTGCTATTGCTCTGTCTTCCCAGGATGTTTCTTCCCACACCTCCCTTTAGCTTCTAGACATGCAATTTATTAATTTGTTAACTTCCTTAAGAGTACCACCTAGAGTAGCTATACAGCAATACACGATTAAAACTCCTGCCAAACTTGCAAAACAACATCTCAATCATAGTTACTAATATTTTCATTCTCTCCTAAATGTTATGTGAATTATAGCATACTGAATAGAAAAACAATATAGCAGCTATACAATTCCAGAGGATGTGTTTAGATATGGAAATGCTAAGTACAGATTTTGGGGACAAGAAACAGTTCTCTGTCCTGAATACCTCTTAAAGGGAAGCAGAAATTCTTAGAAGTTTCATTAATTTGCCTGGACTTTTCATTTAATAAAACAAGAATCAAATATTCAGAAGCTTTATTCTTAAAGCACCCATGTATATAAAAGTGCCTGTAATTATTCCTTCAAATTTATTAAAGGACAAATGAATTTGTAAAAATCTAACATTATGATTACAGTAGTACTATTAATGACCATTTTTATCATCCGCACTGAACTTCAGACCCTACATAGTGCACTTGAACATGAGTAGCCAGGAACATCTACGCTTTCGGTCATTTCTTGCTGAGAGCCCGGAGTTCAAAAAAGTCATTTCTCTGCTAAAGGTAATGTCAGTCTTGGGCCACAAAGTTCTACCTAATCTCCTATATGGATGGGTACATGGATGTTTAAGGGAAAAGAAAGCAGCAGAATAATGTGCACAAAGTGCTAATAATATTCTCCTTCCTTCCCCTTGCTTGACTATCACCATTCGGACCAAGAACTGGGTATGGAGTAGTGTGTGCAAAGTACCAAGACTGAGAAAATGGAAGGGAAATTGGTAGATCTGGGACAAAACTGGTATATCTCAAAGACTGTGTGACTCAGTTTGCCAAATGAGATGGTAATTTGGAGGGAGTGACAGGCAAAGAAAATTTCAGAAGCTCGTAAATTGTGCTTGATCATCCAATGAAGAACAACTATTTTTCTCAGGTGCTATGCTTTTTACAGCAACTATGATAGGTAATATCTTTGTTACTACTACACATCAGAAAGCTGAATTGCATATCAACTTAGAGACAAGGTAATACAGAAAGCTGTGACCCACATATTAAGAGCACAGTGCTCTTCAGTGTGTATTGGCTGGCTGTTTGATAGTGGGTAGAGTGTGTTGTTTCTAAAAAATGTAAAAATGTGAATGGCTTGGAAGTTGCATGCCAGTGAGCCCACATCTGTCTCCTCAGGAAAATGCAGCTGCAGAGGATATCTAACTAGTTTTCTTGGCATATGGACTGTAGGCTGGGAAGTCTTTCTGCAGGAAGAATTTCAACTTTAGAATTCTCTCCAGTCCTTCTTAATGAAATGCGTTCACTTTCAAAACCTGCTGCAAATCCCATTTACTTGGAGGCAGAATTAGCAGAGGAGGGTGAAGTTTTAGGTAGTGATGTGACATTTCTTTTTCAGGACTGGATTAGCAGTTTGGAGGGGTTTGGAAGTGACACCTTAAGAAGGTGATTTTTGAGCATGGGCTGACTTACACGACAGACTGCTAAGCATCTTCAATTGCTGCTTTTTCATTAGTTTTGTTGGGTTTTAAATCATACAGTAGAGTGCTTGTTGGGATCTTGCATGAATCTTTTATTTCATATTTGATCACAGAAATGGATCTATTTAAAATGCCACAGCATTACAATAGCCATTTCTTTTTTGCACAAAACAATGACATTTTCCTCCTATCTTCTCAGCAGTATCTATACAGTGTAATGCAAAAGATATTTTACTTGGGTGATAATATTTTGATTCTGTTTTATGTAACCATTTTAGATCAAAATTTAAGCACATCCTCACAATTTTGTATAGTTAGCATCTTTTGTGTGGAAGGGTTATATGACAATTTTTATCTTACAGATTGGTTTTAAGCATTACAGTACATGGGAAAAGAACGGAGAAAATTATTTGTACATGCATGGAATATTAAAGATGTTTCACAGTCTGAACATTGCCTGTAATACGCTCGCTCAAATTCAAGTGTTTTAAAATTCTGCTTATAGAACAACAAAATTTATATCAACTTTCCATAATGATGGTGTTATAGTTGTACTAAGGAGAAAAGAAATGTTAATATGCTTTGTTTGCAGTATTCTTAGGAAGCAATTAATGCTAATAGTCACACAGGCTGAAAGTTGGAACATTATAAATTCCATTCTGGGTTCCAGATTGCAGAGGCAAATTTTGAATTGATTTACACTTTTTAAAGTGATATTTCTTGAAACTGAGATATCCAATGTAGTTGGTTTATATACAATCAATATGATCAATATTATCAGGACAAATTTATACCCTTCACTTGGAAATATCTGTTGGTAAACAAGTGAAAGGCTCCCTGGGTAAAAGCAGAAGGATTTTTGTCTGGTTTTGTACTGGATTTTTTACCTTTGCTTGGAACGTGTGTTTTAATGACCATGTCAGTCCATCACATATTTGTAAATAGCGTGTGTATAGCTGCATTACAACACACTTTCTTTCAAAACCCAGATGTATTATTCAGAGTTTATCATGGCCCCACATCTAACGAGGATGATAGTTCATCTAGCTTGGAGGTGTCACCAATGTTAAGTCAGCCTACACCCTGCATCATAACTGCTTCCATCAAGAAAAAAAGATGGGTCATTGTCATAGGAGACTCCCTTCTGAAGGGAACAGAAGGCCCAATATGCAGACTGGACCCACTTCTTAGGGAAGGCTGCTGCCTCCCTGGGGCTCAGGTAAAAGATGTGAAGAGAAAGCTTCCAACCCTGGTACAGCCCTCAGATTACTATCCATTATTGGTCTTTCAGAGAGGCAGCGATGAACTTGCAACTAGAAGTCCAAGGGCTATCAGGAGAGACTTCAGGGCCTTTGGACGAGTGGTTAAGGGATCAGGAGCACAAGTAGTGTTTGCTATCCTTCCATTTCAAGGGAATGATGAAGGAAGAAACAGGAAGAGCCAGCAGATCAATACCTGGCTCCGAGCCTGGTGTCACCAGCAGAATTTGGGGTTTTTTGACCATGGGTCACTTTACATGACACCAGGTCTGCTGGGGTACACCTGTCTCAAAGGGGAAAAAGGATCCTTCCACAGGAGTTAGCAGGGCTCATTGAAAGAGCCTAAAACTAGATTTGAAGGGGGGACGGGCTAAAACCAGGCTCGCTAGAGATAAGCCTGGGGATGGCATGCCAATGTTTGAGGGACAGTGTGCTAGTGAGGTCCTTCGGTCTGCTGTCTCAATGGAGGTACGGGATGGAGATCCATGTGGCAGCAAAGATGCAAGGGATATGGATATGTTAGAAACCATGGAAGTGCCTGAGAATGGTCACACCAAAAGGTGGCAGGATCAATTGCCCAACTGAAGTGCATCTACACCAATGCATGCAGCATGGGCAACGAACAGGAGGAGCTGGAAGCCATTGTGCAGCGGGAAAACTATGATATAGTTGCCATCATGGAAACATGGTGGGATGACTCGCACAACTGGAGTGCTGCAATGGATGGCTATAAACACTTCAGAAGGGATAGGCAAGGAAGGAGAGGAGGTGGGGTAGTTCTGTATGTTAGGGAATGTTTTGATTGTCTGGAGCATAATGATGGTGACGATAGGGTTGAGTGTTTATGGGTAAGAATCAGGGGGAAGGCCAACAAGGCAGGTATCATGGTAGGAGTCTGTTATAGACCACCCAACCAGGATGAAGAGGCAGACGAAATATTCTATAAGCAGCTGGGAGAAGTTTCACAATCGCTAGCCCTTGTTGTCATGGGGGACTTCAACCTACCAGCTGGCTGCTGGAAATACAATACAGCAGAGAGGAAACAGTCTAGGAGGTTCCCGGAGTGTGTGGAAGATAACTTCCTGACACAGCTGGTGAGTGAGCCAACAAGGGAAGGTGCCCCGCTAGACCTGTTGTTTATGAACAAAGAAAGGACTTGTGGGTGATTTGATGGTTGGAGGCTGTCTTGAGCACAGTGATCACAAAATGATAGAGTTTTTGATTCTCGAAGAAGTAAGGAGGGGGGTCAGCAGAATGGCTACCTTGGACTTCCAGAGGGCAGACTTTGGCCTGTTTAGGAGCCTGGTTGACAGAGTTCCTTGGGAGGCAGTCCTGAAGGGCAAAGGAGTCCAGGAAGGCTGGGCATTCTTCAAGAAGAAAATCTTAAAGGTGCAGGAGCAGGCCATCCCTATGTGCCAAAAGATGAGCCAGTGGGGAAGATGACCAGTCTGGCTAACAGAGAGCTTTGGCTAGAACTCAGGAAAAAAAGGGGAGTTTATGACCTTTGGAAGAAGGGGCAGGCAACTCAACAGGACTACAGGTATGTCGTGAGGTTATGCAGGGACAAAATTAGAAGGGCCAAAGCCCAACTAGAACTCATCTGGCTACTGCTGTAAAAGACAATAAAAAATGTTTCTATAAATACATTAGCAACCAAAGGAGGACTAAGGAGAATCTCCATCCTTCACTGGATGCAGAGGGAAACATAGTGACAAAGGATGAGGAAAAGGCTGAGGTACTTAATGCCTTCTTCGCCTCAGTCTTTAATAGTAAGACCAGTTGTTCTTGGGGTACCCAGGCCCCTGAGCTGGGGAAGACAGGGACGGGGAGCAAAATGAAGCCCCCATAATCCAAGAGGAAATGGTTAGCGACCTGCTACACCACTTAGACACACACATCTATGGGGCTGGATGGGATCCACCCAAGGGTACTGAGGGAGCTGGCAGAAGCGCTCACCAAGCCACTTTCCATCATTTATCAGCAGTCCTGGCTAACTGGGGAGGTCCCAGTTGACTGGAGGTTAGCAAATGTGATGCCCATCTACAAGAAGTGCCAGAAGGAGGATCCGGGGAACTACAGGCCTGTCAGTCTGACCTCAGTGCTGGGGAATGTCATGGAGCAGATCATCCGGAGTGCCATCATGCGGCATGTACAGGACAACCAGGTCATCAGGCCCAGTCAGCGTGGGCTTATGAAAGGCAGGTCCTACTTGACTAACCTGATCTTCTATGACCCACTTAGTGGATGAGCAAAAGGCTGTGGATATTGTCTACCTAGACTTTAGTAAAGCCTTTGACACAGTCTCCCAGCATTCTCCTGGAGAAACTGGCTGCTCATGGTTTGGATAGGCATACTCTTTGCTGGGTAAAAAACTTGCTGGATGGCTGGGACCAAAGAGTTGTGGTGAATGGAGTTAAATCCAGTTGGCAGCCGGTCACAAGTGGTGTTCCGCAGGGCTCAGTATTGGGGCTAGTTCTGTTTAATATCTTTATCAATGATCTGGACGGGGGATCGAGTGCAACCTCAGTGAGTTTGCAGATGACAGCAAGGTGGGCTGGAGTGTTCATCTGCTTGAGGGTAGGAAGGCTCTACAGAGGGATGTGGACAGGCTGGATTGATGGGCGAAGGCCAATTGTATGAGGTGCAAGAAGGCTAAGTGCTGGGTCCTGCACTTCGGTCACAACAACCCCATGCAACCTGACAGGCTTGGGGAAGAGTGTCTGGAAAGCTGCCTGGCAGAGAAGGACCTGGGGGTGCTGGTTGACAGCCGGCTGAATATGAACCGGTGGTGTGCCCAGGTGGCCAAGGCGGCCAACAGCATCCTGGCTTGTATCAGGAATAGTGTGGCCAGCAGGACTAGGGAAAGTGATTGTCTCCCTGTACTCAGCACTGGTGAGGCTGCACCTCAAATACTGGGTTCAGTTTTGGGCCCCTCACTACAAGAAAGACATTGAGGTGCTGGAGCATGTCCAAAGAAGGGCAACAAAGCTGGTGAAGGGTCTAGAGCACAAGTCTTATTGAGGAGCGGCTGAGGAAACTAGGATTGTTTAGCCTGGAGAAAAGGAGGCTCAGGGGAGACCTTATCGCGCTCTACAACTACCTGAATGGAGGTTGTAGTGAGGTGGGTGTTGGTCTCTTCTCCAAAGTAACAAGTGCTAGGACAAGAGGAAATGGCCTCAAGTTGTGTCAGGGGAGGTTTAGATTGGGTATTAGGAAAAGCTTCTTCACAGAAAGGGTTGTCAAGCACTGGAACAGGCTGCCCAAAGAGGTGGTGGAGTCACCATCCCTGGAGGTGTTTAAAAGTGTAAATGTGGTGCTTAGGGACATGGTTTAGTGGTGGACATGGCAGTGCTAGGTTAACGGTTGGACTTGATGATCTTAAAGGTCTTTTGCAACCTAAATGATTTTATGACTCTGTGATTCTATGATTCTTCTATTCACTGATGGTATGGTGAGCTAAGCAGTCTTCTTCACTGCCATGATGTGAAATTCATATCTAAAAGTTGCCCAAAGGTACTTAATTTCAGAGCAGGAATGAATTGACAAGTACCAGCCACAGTGCTAAAACGCTATGATCATAAAATACAATGTCAGTAGCAGTTGCTAAGTGACAGAGATTCCTTTGTTATACAGATACTGCCCTAAGTAATTTACAATGCCTCTTTACTGCTTTTTTTACCTTAAAAGAGATGATCTTACTTACAGTGGCGTGCCAAGGACTAAAGACTTGTATCTGAATTGTAAGCTGCAGTGTCATGTCATGACGCTGCTGAGTTAGGTTTAAACTAGCTAGGAATATGGTAAAGGATCCAGCATTTGGTGTAGCTTCTGGGTTCTTCTCAACTATGCAGGGAAGCATTAGTCAAACAAGGGGGAGGTCTGGAAGGGATTTTTGTACCCCTTTAACAAATATTTGCAAGCAAGCCTGCCATATGAAAATCTCTGCTGACAACAATATCCTTTCATGAGGATAAAATTATTAGCAAAGACAAAAAAAAGTGTGCACTTTGGAAGATTAAGCAATGGGGAGGGAAAACAAAAGTTTTAGAAAGTCTTTAGGCAAGGACATTTGCTGCCCTATGGCCTCAGAAGTCAAGTACTTGTATTTTTTCTGCAAAATTATCAGTCATTCTACATTCCCTTGTGCCAAGTTGTTATTTTCTGCAATTGCCTTCAACCCATCAAAAAATCTTATTGTTAGAGCTGCATGAGAAGATCAAATTGCATTTAAAAGGTGAGGAATAGCAACACTCTTTGGCAAGATGAAATGATTTTTAAGCCAAAAGGTGAGATCATGCCTGCATGAGTTTGCAATGGAGAGATTAGTTTTAAAGCTCTAAAAAGGGATTTCAGAAATTTCCCTTCTAAGTGCCACAAAAACTACATTTAAGACTTATTTTACATCTTCATTACATCACTTGGACATTTAAAGGAAGCCTAGACAAAATTCTGAGAAGCTGATTGCACTTCCAGCGAATAACAGCAGGAATCAGTCCAAGAACAAACATCTAAATCATGATGTTGCAGCAAGTCTTTTACACAGGGAGATACTTCGGTGTCCAAAGCGTGCGCGCACACACACAAACACACATGCTGAGAGCTCTGGCACATTCCCCTCATCCTTATTTCTCCCACAACACAGATGCACACACACAGACAATTACTGCCCATGCACCTACCGGTCCCACCCCACATGCCCTTGCAGTTGCTGTGTCTCCTTCTCCCTCACTTTTCTTGAGCTCTGGAGGTATGAAAGGAGAGTCAACCCTGCGGGAGACTCTTCTTCGTGGTAGGTGTACGGCTGGGACCATGAGCCTCTATGGACTGACCAGTAAATTGGGAGGAGGAGTCATGACACGGACATATTGAGAGCGCTTGCGACCTGCATAAGCTGCCTGTCTCCCCAGGCCCTTATTCACATCATACAGCTGTGGTGAGAACCTCCCATATGGCTCCCAAACCTACACATAGTATTATATTTTGTAGATCCTAAATTTCAAGCATTTTTCCACTATTTTAGAGAGCATAATCCACATGAGCAGCTTGGAGCTAAGACAATGTAAACCCATCTCCAGCATGTATATTACTTTCCTGTTTAATGGCAATTTTGTGAAGGCAAATCCATAGTGAGTATTTGTCTCAGATGTCTCCACCATATATCAAATCCTTGAGTCTCATATACTTTTACACAATGTGGAAAACATGGATTTAAACTCAAGAACTCATCATGATGACCTCATGTTGATGACCTTCAACAAGGCACTTCCCCACATTGTCCCTTTCTGGAATGACACTGATCTCTTTTGTGAGGTGATTTGAGATCTATGAACTAATATTATGCACATGAGCTGATTCATCAATCTTAGCAGCAGTATGGGAACTGTTGTAGGCAAGGCTATAGGGGCTTCACATAAGAATAAGACAAACAGGAAAAAAACCCAAACCTTTTATGGATGCAGTTTCTGAAGCTTTTTGCAAAACTGAATGCCATGAGTCTTCTGAAGAATTTTTCCATCTTTCTTCTTAGTGAATTGATTTTTTAATTGTGTAAACAAAGCTTTAGCCTTATTTATATATATTTTTACACCAGAAATATTTCAAAGAATCTGTGCACCAAACCAAAAAAAAGTTGTCACTGTGAATGTTGCTGGGGCTGCCATGGGCAAGTCAGGTTGTGGAGAAGGCAGTGGTCTTGGCTCTCTACCTGTGCCTGGTGGCAGGATGACCTGTGAGGTCCCCCCAGCTCTGAGGGAAAGACTGTTTGCTGGCATATACCAGCCTTGACTTGGGGGAGTGGGGGGAAACACAAAACAAACAAAGACTTCTTTCAGAAAAAAATCAATTCAAGGTAATACAACTTGATACTTAAGTATTTTTTTCTATTTTCCTGAGGAAAAAAAATCAAAGAAGGTAACTTTCTCAAACCATTTTGTTAAGATTTATTATAGTTATTCACACTTAGAATTTATTCACACTTAGAATTAACAACAAATATATAGTCTTAAGTAGACACTAGCGTACGAATTATGGAAGTGAAAGCTTGTCTGTGGAGAACAGCTGAAAATTCTTGTTACTAAATTTTACTTTTCAAATTTTGTTCTATCCAGAAATATCAAAATACACCTTTTACAACTACATTTTTGCTATTTTCAAATTGTCAAAAACCCAAAAAACTGAAAAAGGTCCTTATCCACTTCAGTAGAAATATTATGAAAATCAAATTGCTTCTGTCTTGGCATTCTTTCTGATAATAATGTAAATTGATTCATCTTTAAGGTGAAAGTATTATTCCTGAGGAGTTTCATCTAGTACGTTCAGGAAGAAAAAAGTAAAAACTGAGACCTAAGATTCAATATTTTTTGCATAAAAAGCAAGAGGTAATAGCGATGAAACTGTGTTGGCTGGAAGATATGAAAAGAAATGAGAATATTTTTCACTAGAAAATGTTTATTTCAGCAACAATGAAGCATTTTGAGAAACTGATATCCATAATCATTGAGAAAAAATAAGCATTGAAGCTTCACACACAACTCAGAGAGTTACCCACACCGCTGATCCTTTTTCCTTTTTGCGCAGATATGTAAGGTAGTTTAGCTGAGTACTCTGCAAGGAAATATGTCTTCTTTTAAAAAAGGAAACTTTCAAATATTTATTTTTATTTAATAATGCCAGTATGTAGAGCACTACACACACCAGAAAGTTGATGGGTACTTTCAAAAGCTCCAGGTATATTGATCACTACTATTTTGAGAGGACAAGACGTTGTATGGTAATACCCAACAATCATCTCCAGTATTTTTGAAAATCTAAGGTGGATGGCAATTATAGTAACATCCTGGATTGTCTTTATTTTGTAGTTCTACGATATAGTAAAGATAAGGCTCATATGTAACAGATAATATCCTTTACATTATTAGTTTACATAACTCTAAAAGAAAAAAAAAAAAGCAAACTTTCTCTCAGCCTACACAGAAGTAACAGTCTTCAAGAAAAGTAGATTAGGAGTAATAACTGATCGGCAAATAATATTTTTTCAGACCAACACTTAATAACAAACAATAGGAATTAAAGTTTTTCAAGTAATTTTTCAGAAATTCAAGGAATTTCTCATCATTCATTATAAGTGATTATTTAAGGATAAATTTACACTTATTAATTTACAGACAATTCCATATGTCATGTTCTTTTAGCAACTACCTATAATGTGAGCATTAGAGATATAAGCCTGATTTCTCCTTAGCTGCAACTGTTGCAGTTTGCATATGAAGAAATATTTTTGTAATGTTAGATTTTAATGGAGATTATCAGCATTATTCCATCAGAATAAAGGGATTTTTTTTTTTTAAAACAATACATTATATTTCATTGGATTCAAAACAAAATTAAGTTTTGCTTCAAACAATATGTGTTCTGTTCAGAACAAATATGAAAAGTTTGTTTCAGCTCAGTCAGTTATTTGGATATTCAGAATATTTGGGGAGCAGGAAATGGACATTAAAAAGAAAATTACCAGATTTATTGTCAAAAGGAAATATTATAGCAAGCCAATAAATACAGCATTGTGTTTCTGCTAAATACTAAAGCCTGTATTTTATTCCTCTGGTAAATTAATATACAAAATGGTAAAAATATTGTGGTATGCCCTCAAGTATGGAGAAAATACCATTTCTGCTGAAATCAATAAGATACTTTCCAGTGCTACTAATATGGCAAACATTTCACCTATTGAACTACAGGCACAGGCTCACAGATTTCTTGGTCTCTTTTTTTTCTGGACCAGAAGTCCAGTGAAACTATTTTCTTATTCAATATCTGCCTGCTTATACTCAGTTTATGCTTATTCTTCATTCACATTTCATTCCCAAGGGTTTATTATGGTTTTAAGGTATATAGTCAAAAGGCATAGCTACGTGTTGCGAAATTATGGCACTTGAAACTGGCTGTGGGCCTGGTCTTCTGAATACATCATGTATGTATAAAGAGTTTTCAGCGTGATTCAAAGTAAATAACAGTGTCAGAAAGAATGAGGAGGAATCAACCACAGTGGACATAAACTCTAGAAATAGCTTCAGCTTATTCGTTATGCTTTCACATCACATCTCAAACCAGCTATACTTCCATTTAGCTTTGGTCAGAGCAGCATTTTTTCACATTCTTGATGGAATCTAGTTTATTACAGCACTTGACCTCTCTTCCTTCTCAGGAGATGCTTAATTCTTGATATAAAGATGGAAATGCTTAGCTGCTTGGGACACACAAAACTGACTCCTATTACAAAATGTGATTGATAAAATGAGAACCCTGGTTAAATGTGAATTTTGAGGGGGCAGGGAGGCGGGCAGGTGGAGTTTGGATATGGTAAAGCTATTAGAGCAAAGTTAGCAACAACATGCCCTAGAAAAAAACCCGACAGATTGAAGGATCATATGCTGATTAATTGTGATCTTTCATGAATGTATTCAGATGCGTGCTTCTGCTGCAAAATCACTATGAAATACATTTAAGCAGCATGTTTTATATGCCATTCTGAATGATCTTCTAAATTAGGGCATTTTTTTTCCAGTTTCCTAAGATGGTATTTAATTACGTGAAATGTTTCCCATTTATTTACTAAAAGCTCATAACTGTGGTGGGATGGTGGGATTTGCTACTGCTCCCAATCCAGTAGTTCATTCAACTCACTGAGCGACAGATTCTGCCTGCCACTTACACAGGAGTGTGATGGATGATGGAGATGTGAGCAGAGAAAGAAGGGCCTCCCAGTCAAAACCGCTTTGTAGGAGATAGGGAGCCCAAACCCAGGAAGAAAGCACTTAATTCTGCTCCCCAAACACTCAGGTCAATTAAATGGGTGGTAACTGAGGAGAGGCTAGATCACTCTGTATGAACAGCAGCAGGCAAATCAAAAGCTTTGAGCAGGAGGTGGGGCACGGTCACCACTTGAGGTCTTTTCCAACCTGTATAATCCAATTCTACTGTCCCACACTCCTCTATCTTTTTCTGGGAGGGTGCTGTTACAAACCACTTTTTTTCATGAAAACACAAGTGCCAACAGCAAGAAGGCTACAATGCACGGCAATGTGGGAACAGCTCCTGCTGCTCCACAGCTGATATGACTCTAGATATAATTTACACTATGTGTACATCTCACTTTTTCAGTTATGGGTTGTCCAAAGGATGCCACGTAGGTAAGCAATCTTCCACATGTACCACCGGCAGCCCTATGGTTGCTTGTGTCCTGCCATTGGTTTAGATTTGGAGCCACTGTAGACATCCTATTAAAATATTCCTTTCCCTTGTAAGAAAGCAATACTTGCAATTTGGAAAAAAAAATGAAATGTCTGCTTATTTCATTTGTGCTTGCTTGCATTTGGTGCTGTGCAATTACACTGGAAGATGAATTTCACTTTTATTTGTAGTGATTTTCTTACTGGTTCTTGCATAACCTACATGTATGGGGCAGATCAAGAGAATGTTTACACCAAGTGGAGCCTGTAGCAAGCTGACAGTACACATAGAAATTACTGATGTTTCAATGAAAGTATTCGTTTGCAAAATAGACAGGGAAAAGAGAGAAAGAGCTGCCCTTAAGAAGAATTTGCCCCAACACAAATATCCACAATTCGAATGAATTATTGTATTATTATGATCCATATGATCCATTATGACCTCATCTTTCATCTTGTTACCTAGCCGAAGCTTGAGGGCTTCAGTCTGCTGTTAGTCTCCCTCCACATGCTGCAAATAGTAGTATTTATACACTAAATCATTCAAAACATCGTGTGTCTAAGGGTTGGATATGTAAGATACTCAGGCAAGGCAATGGTTGATACTGCCTCCTATGATTAAGAGACAGGGAAGAGATGTCATTCACCATATATATACATTTAAGAGGAACTTGCTTACTGTCAACCTTCATTGAGCTTCCAATGATTTTCTTAAGCTTTCCTTTTTGTAAAAACTGTTTTTACTTGTGGGATTACAACAGCACTATCTCCTCTATATTACATTCTTACAACTTAAAGTTGTCCTTCTGTCGTGGTTTAGCCCCAGCCAGCAACTAAGCACCACACAGCCACTCGCTCACTCCCCTTACCCTGATGGGATGCGGGAGACAATTGGAGGAGTAAGAGTGAGAAACACTCCTGGGTTGAGGTAAGAACAGTTTAATAATTGAAATAAAGTAAAATACTAATGATAATAACAACAATATAATAATGATAATAACAATAATAATATACAAAGCAAGTGATGCACAATGCAATTGCTCACCACCTGCCGACCGATACCCAGACAGTTCCTGAGCAGCGATTGCTGCTCCCTGGCCAGCCCCCACCAGTTTCTATACTGAGCATGATGTCATATGGTCTGGAATAGCCCTTTGGTCAGTTTGGATCAACTATTCTGGCTGTGCCCCCTCCCAGTGTCTTGTGCACCTGGCAGAGCATGGGAAGCTGCAAAGTCCTTGACTAGCATAAGCAGTACTTAGCAACAACTGAAACCATCAGTGTGTTATCAACATTCTTCTCCTACTAAATCCAAACCACAGCACGATGCCTCCTACTAGGAAGAAAATTAACTCTATCCCAGCCGAAACCAGGACACCTTCTTGTCTCGCTAAATATATTCAGCCTCTCATAAATGAGAGGCATATACATTGGTCCACATTCTGATCTATCCAACATCCATGCACAACCCAATGCAACATGTGTTTAGCACTTCTGTCACAGCTGCAGTGGGCTCACCTGTGGGTTCTGCTATATGAAACCTATACTCCTGAGAGACTTGGTCCCACCAAGGGATTCGCAGGTGCTCTGGAGCCTTTGGACATAACTAGTGCATTGAAATTTGGATTTGCAAACTTTTGCAACAGGAAAATATTGCCTTTAATTGTTCCTACTGAGTCTAGCTAAAGAATGATTATCTCTTTTTTTTGCTGTTGAGCATTTGCTTTAGCTGAAGATGGTGAAGCTGATTATTACAGCAGCTAACTGTTCAACAGGGAAAGATAGGCAATATAGCATTAAAATTTACTTTTGTTCATAAACAGTGTATAAACAGTAGGTGTGTCCATGCTTGGTTTACACAATAGGAGCAAGCAGGATGCTCCTTGTTCTGTGTCCCTCTGGTTCTTTCTTGATTAACCCTGTGACTGATATTAGTCCCTAGGCAAGACTCCACCAGCTGTGAGCTGGCCAGGAGCACCATCGTCATGTTGTTCTGGTCCTCAGCCCACCTCCTGTGCCAGGGCCACAGCACAGGCACTGCACTGAGCTGAGCAGCAAACAATATATAGCACTCTGTGCATCTCATAAGGAGCACAGTAGACCAATGCTGGGAAAAATACTTCCTCAGTAGTGAAAAAAAGAGATTGTAGTTGGTTAAGCCAGAAGACGTGGGGTTTGAAAGAAAAGACATAAGACAATATGAAGAAGTGTTCGTATCCAATTGCCTATGTAGCCAAGCTCAAAATTGCATGAGGAAAGAAAGGTAGTGATCTTGAGAGTTATTATTTCCAATACAGTACAAGAGAAAGCCACAGGTAATATTTAGAGCACATAAAATTATTCTCAGCTCTGGAAGCCAGAGACTGAATCCATGGGATGAACTGTTTGGACTTTAAAAAAGCCAAACATGTAACACAGAAACATAATTTCTTCTCTCATAAATGAAAAAAGATGTCATTGGAAATGGCCTCATTATGCTCAAAGAAAACCCTTCCCACAGTCTCTCATCCTAAATAAATTGAGTATTATTACTATTATTACTGAGGAATTACTCAAAAAAATAAAAATCAAAACATATGCTTAAATCTGTAAGACACATATATTGCACACTCCTGGTATCTTTATTTTTCATGAATGTTATATATGGTGTTTGCTATTTCATTTCTTTGAGTTAATTAGCTGACTAAATCTCTCCATGTTTTGAGAGTGGGGGTGGTTGCAGCAAAGGAAGCAAAGCAACTGGGAGCACAGAGGTAAACCTGTCTGGGCTGCCACATTATGGCAAGATATTGCTGCCCGGGTAGAGCACCTGGTTTTAAAAGTACGTCACGTAGATGCTCACGTACCCAGGAGTCGGGCCACTGAAGAACATCAAAACAACCAGCAGGTGGATCAGGGTGCTAAGATTGAAGTAGCTCAGGTGGATCTGGACTGGCAACATAAGGGTGAATTATTTGTAGCTCAGTGGGCTCATGACACCTCAGGCCATCAAGGAAGATATGCAACATATAGATGAGCTTATAAGCCAAGGGGTGGACTTGACCATGGACACTATTGCACAGGTGCAGTAGATTGCACTATTGCAATGTGAAACATGCGTTGTGATCAAGCAAGCCAAGCGGTTAGAGCCCCTCTGGTATGGACGGCAATGTCTGAAATATAAATATGAGTAGGCCTGGCAGGTTGATTATATCACACTCCCACAAACCCATCAAGGGAAGCGCCATGTGTTTACAATGGTGGAAACAACCACTGGATGGCTGGAAACATATCCCATGCCCCATGCCACTGTCCGGAACACTATCCTGGGCCTTGAAAAGCAAGTCTTAAGGCTACATGGCACCCCAGAAAGAATCAAGTCAGACAGAGGGACTCATTTCTGAAACAACCTCATAGACACCTGGGTCAAAGAGCATGGCGCTGAATCGGTGTATGACATCTCCTACCATGCACCAGTCTTCAGTAAAATTGAACGATACATCTGTTAAAGATTACACCAAGAGCAATGGGTGGTGGGACAATCACACATTGGGACACACATTTAGCAAAAGCCACCTGGTTAGTCAACATTAGGGTATCTGCCAATGGAGCTGGTCCTGCCCAATTAACACTTTTACATACTGTAGAAGGGGAGAAAGTCCCTGTAGTGCACATGAAAAATATGCTGGGGAAGACAGTCTGGGTTATTCCTGCCTTGGGCAAAGGCAAACCCATCCATGGAATTGCTTTTGCCCAAGGACCTGGATGCACTTGGTGGGTGATGTGGAAGGACAGGGAATTCCAATGTGTACCTCAAGAGAATTTGATTTTGGGTGAAAATAGCTGAAGCACCAAACTGTATGATGCTTATTGCTGTATCATACTGTATGTCATCAATTCTATGGTGGCTATATGTCATATCAACGGTATCACAGTAAGAATCACCCAGATTAATGAAGAATGAACTTTGATGAAACCAAGCAAAATACAGTGGTGATGGAACCAGAACTGGCTTCAGCATGCAAAAATCCAACACTGCACACCATTTCTCCTGCCCTGAAGGACTGTTATGACAGATGGAGCCCAAAGTCATGGACTGAATGAACTCAATGGATATTTTAGAGGGATGGCCCATAGACTAAGGGAATGGTATCTGTATATATCAAAAGACAGGAAAAGTGGTGGTGATTAAGTGGAGTGTGTTGGAAAGGGTAGAACGTGGGCATGATGTAGATGGCATAGAATAAGGGGTGGATATTGTCCTGGTTTTGGCTGGGATAGAGTTAATTTTCTTCCTAGTAGCTGGCATAGTGCTGTGTTTTGGATTTAGTATGAGAATAATGTTGATAACACACTGATGTTTTAGTTGTTGCCAAGTACTGATTATACTAGTATTATATAGTATATACTATAATCTATACTGGATTATACTAGATTAGCTTCCCATGCTCTGCCAGGTGCACAAGAAGCTGGGAGGGAGCATAGGCAGGACAGCTGACCCAAACTGCCCAAAGGGCTATTCCATACCACATGATGTCATGCTCATTATATAAACTGGGGGGAGTTGGCTGGGGGCCACCAATCGCTGCTCGGGGACTGTCTGGGTATCAGTCAGCAGGTGGCGAGCAATTGCATTGTGCATCACTTGTTTTGTATATTGTTTTATCATTATTATTACTTTCTCTTCCTCTGCTGTCATATTAAACTGCCTTTATCTCAACCCACGTGTTTTACTTTATTTTCTGATTCTCTCCCCCATCCCACCAGTGGGGGTAGGGTGAGCAAGCGGCTTTGCGGTGCTTAGTTGCCTACTGGGGTTAAACCACGACAACAATATAAAATAGGAAAGAACTGAAGCTACACAAAGGGAACCCAATGAATCACTAATGTAACCTCGCTGACTGTAATATAGATGAATTTTGGCCACACACATAAAAAGTGGATATTTCAGAGAGAAGGAAAAACTTCAGTAATAGAAGTCTGCTATGCATATAACATAGAGATTTTTCTTTCTTTTTATTAATTCATGAGTATTCTGTATAAAGTACTGCATATAGTAAATAACCAATGACCATTTATCATTCAGTTTACCCATCAAGATTTAGTTTCCCAATAACAGTAATATAAAGGAAGATAATTTTCTAAACACATTGCATCTAAGTCCAAGTTCCTCTGCAGTTTGAGTGTGGTGTACAGTTCCCCACAGCAGGGAAGCCTGGACCATAAAGGAGAACCAAAACCACAACTCCTATTAGACAGCTTGCAGGAATTCAGTGAAAAGACTGAATTTCCCAATGTTTTAAAAGAGCCTCTCACAAGTGAGAAGTATTAATAGCTTTTTACAGTTGTTGGTTATCCTGCCTCCCTTGTTTGAATAAACTTTGAGATTTCAATGTTCAGTGTTGTGGGTTGTTTGAATTGTTTCCTAGTTACAGTGTAGACACATAGAAGAGAAAATAACGATGTACTGTACTAGTTAAGACTTCAATTTGGGTGAAAGTCAGAAACTTCAAAAAGTGTTTGTATGCCTTTCCACCATAAAACCCCATTATAAGGGCTCCCAGGTCGTGCTTTTAAAAATACCTTGGGTGTAATCTTAGGAAATCTGCTATTGAGTGCAATGTGAACAGGATTCCACACCTTGTTTTATGGTGTCAGTTTTGTCTTTTCTGTTTTCATCCATAGCTTGACTGAAAAATTCAATAACCCCCAATTCTGACAGCTTCTTCCTGACACTTCTATTGAATATAAATCTTCATGAGTCCAAGTGCCTAAACTGCCAAATGGAGAAAAACAGGAGAAAAGCTTTTATCCAATTGGAGAAAATAGTTGGTTTTGCTCAATATCTGAAGACCACCACAGGTCAGAGGATTCTTCTTTGTTCTGCTTTATCTCGTTTTACAATGATATGGTTTCAGATAAAAGATATAGATTGCTTTGCCAGATGTGAAGAGAAAGAAAAGACATCTTTGGAGACAATAAGGTCATTGCATTATTTCAATTGAAATAAGTAAAGCACATCTTACCTAAGACAAAGAGCTGGAACTGATACATTCCAAAGTTTATATGAAAGACTTTGGGACATCTAACTCCTCAGACTTAAAAGACCGATGATACAGTAGTATTAGAGATAAAATTGAATCAGGACTAATCTCAGCATTTCATCCAAGTTCACTCATAGCTGTTTGTACTTGTGGGCCTGTTTTGGTCTCTCATCAATCTCTCAGAAATAGGTGTTGAGTGTGATGCTTTTAGAATACGTCCATCTGGTACATTAAGCTGACCTAGTATGGTCATAAGGAAAAAGAAATAAATGACTGGTGAAAAGGAATGATTTAACTTGAACAACTGACAACCTAGAAAAACTCTTGGGGTTAAAGATCAGAGTCTTAGGGGAAGACCTCTGTTTCTCTTCAGCTTTAGGACAGGAGTGGGTTATCTTTGTTAAAATATGTCTTCTCATTACACTGGAGGAAAAGAACAAGAAAAGAGGTACTTCAGAAATAAGGTTGTTGACCTTGGACTTTCTCATTATTTATTAAGAGCTCAAGAAATGTCTGAGACTTGAGGGTGACAACTTCATTTATTCTTCCTTCAGACACAGATAAAAGCATGTACATTTATGAATATTTGGAGAAGATAATTTTATTTGTAACTTAGCTGCAGTTCTTTAAGAAGGCAAGTATGTTGATTCCCTTCCTGTTCAAAACAGCTCAGACTGGCATATAATTTTCAGTAGTATAATTGGTTGGATAAAGTGGTCTTCCTGTGAAATAAAAAATCAGGGAGAGACATTCTGATCCATAAATAAACAACTCAGCAATGACAGGACCTCTTCCAGATGATGTGGTGTAGAAGAGCCCTTTACTGGAAGGAGCAGGATTTATCAGCATTTGCAAGACAGTAGGCAAACTTCCATACTTCAGACTGAGGTGAAGTTAACACAGTTCCATTCATGATTATGACAGTTTGTTTTACAGGAATAGTAAAATGTGGTCTGGTACTCCAACAGATCAAATGTCAGCCATTTGTTTTAATTTCCAACAGCCAGGAAAGAAAATTCATCTTTCTCAGAGTGAAGTTATGAAAGATGATTAGACATAAAACTGACTCAGAACCATTGTCTCAGAACCTGGATCAACTTAATGTCACTCCACTTGTATTTTTAGCCAGGAAAATCAAAGAATTTTTTAAAATCCTCCCTAGGAATTTGTGGGCTAATAATAGGCCCACTTTTAAGTTTATACTAACAATTTACAGAGAGCCAGCGATTAAATGATGTTTATTCCAGGAACTATAATAAAAGACAGATCATGAGGACTTTAATGCCATATTTTCTCATACATAGTACCCCCGCATCTCTGATTACCCCAACTTTCTTAAAAAATCCTACTGCATGAAATACCTTCTCAGAGAACAACCCATCCTTAGCTCATATGCTCAGATGACCTGCTCAAAACCAGAAGCAGAGTGCAAGTGAGTCAGAGGCAGAGGTGATTTTGGAGAAGAGGAGAAGTTCATTGTTAGAACAGAGAGAGTTTTTGAGGGAATGAAGCATTAGGAAAAGGATTACTGAAGGCAGGGCACTTCAGTAATCCTGAGTCTGGAGGCTCTTTTGTAAGCTCTTTTTTTCTTGTTTGCACATGTGTATAACCCACATGGCTGCTCTCTCTGAATCTCTCTTTCAAATTCATGAAAACAGAAAAAAACCCTGCTTTTGTTCATGTTCACATTCTTGTTTATAGAAGGAGGTAAGTATTCAGCTGGTTCACACATTTAGAGCCCAGAAGCAGAAATGCTTAAAAATTTGCTGCTCTCTAGTACAGAGGCTTTTCATTTAAATGATTTTGGGTTTGGATTTGTTTTTTAATTTGAGAAAATATGTAACAGGGTCTGCTAGTCTGGCAACTGTTCTATGATTTGCTATGTGTCTGGAAGCCACAAGCATGTTTGAGCTCATAAAAGTCCTCTGTCAGTAGGAACTCTAATTCTTGTTAGTGCCACCTTGCTAGTGCTGAGCATCTAAAAATGTGGTACAGTGTCGCAACACGTAAGAAAAATTTTAAACCCTGAATCTAAAGCCAAATCCCATTTCCTGCAGCAGTTTGAACTGAAATGCCAATAAGCAGCAACTGATACAGGTGCTGACAATAACCATAGCCACAGCAAGCTGCTCATTAAAGATCCTGACTCAAATAAACAGACCCTACTGGGCTTCACGAAAATCACTCTCTTGTCCCTCCATTTGCTCATTAGGCTCATACTCAACTTACTTATGCTTGTTGTCACTTTACAAAATAGCACCTCTCTCCATGGTACTGCAAATACTGTTGATCCCATTTCTGTACCAAACACTGCTGCTTGTCCTGAAAGCAGATTTGGGAGCCTGGAAGAACACGCTGAGAAGGGTGTGTCTGCGTAAATTCTTCATGTTCCTTCAGCTGGATCTGGTGCTATTGCAGAACAGGCACTGCTGAGTGCAAGGACAGTGATTTCCATTTACCTCTCCTTTGCTGATTCTTTTGGCAAGGTTCAGTGCAACAGCAAAATGATAAAAATTCTGCCTCAAAGATAAAGTAACAGTACATGAAGCAAAATGTGAAGTGAGGCACTTTCCCTGTTTATTACTAAGGATATGAAATAACTGAGAGTAATAACAAGTTCCCTTGATTTGTATGGCAGGAATGCTGCAAAATTGGACCTAAATTTCCTCTGTCTGTGTGAGGAAATGTGTTTGTGAGTATGTTGAAATTTGGTCTGAGACCAATTCACTGAGCTTGCTCCAGAGCACGCTGAAATCAGTAGAAATGGAAACAATCCTGTTGCACTCACTGAACTTTGGACCAAGTTTTTATGATCCATATTCTCTCTTCTCTACTGTTCCTCCCCCTGCAAAATCAAAATTATTCCTGTTCTGGGATATGCTTCAAACCCCATTAAAAAACTGCAGATTTAATTTGATTGAACAATTCTGAGAGCATAAAAGCATCTACCTTTGCCTGAGCCACCCTCCTAATGTAGGTACCACACTTATTACCTTGCAAAGTGCTTTGCAGAGCCACAACAGCAGATGATGATCCAGAGGCTCTGAATATCATCGAGATAAAACTGGTGAATAACACATGAGTATTTCATGTATTCATTTATATGCTTGATGGATATCTCAATTTAGCTGTCAGACGCAATAATTTAAGCTACAGTTTTAGCCAAAAGACTATGTCCATTCTTTTTTTCATTATTAAACCAGAGATATAAACACATATAGAAATGAATACTGTAGTAGATAAAACCTACAGATACAGAGAAGAAATATGCTAGAAAATAAACTCCTTCTATAGTTTGGATGACAAGTATTTGCAACCAGTATTCAATCTGATATTCCAAATAACAGTCATCTGAAGTGACTTTATATACTTTGTACTTATTGTACTTTAAAAGTACAATTCATATTGCTGTAATGTGTTTAATTTGATGCACTTGTTCATCGATCTGTTACGTGGCAGCAGTGCACTTACTGAATGTTAAGTGAATAAAATACAAAATCACGGCTTTTCATCACTATTCTTAGATGCATTTCAGCATGCTTTTTTTTGACCTTCATATACATTCAGTTGGTTTCACATATGGGTGTTTACATATATACATAATCTAGTCTACAATTTTAAAATTAACTTTACCTTACATATTAACATGTCTAAAAAGAAATAATTAAATAAAGGAGAGTCACAGGTAACTTGTTCTCTGTTAATATTTTTACGCACTGCTACATATCCCTACCTTAATAAGGAATTTCATGGCTGTATTTATGCCTACACACACGCAACCATACTTACAGAGAAGTGTAGGCAAGCAGACATGGGAATTCACATCTCCCAGATTAGAAATAAATACAGTTTCTTAAAATTAAGCCCTATACCTATCACCATGCAGATTTCTCTGCAGTCTTTAGGTACAGCTACAGCAATCCAAAGTTCCTGTTCTTCCAAGTTTGTGCTGACATTTTCATGTTTGACCTTAGTCTAGATTTATATTTTTGTCTTTGTCTAGCCAGAATATTTTTTTTAAATACATATGATCTTCCTGTTTTCTGTCTAATCTTTTCTGTTTACTCCTCCATATACTTTTTCTGCTCACAAAATTTGGTCTCACTTGAGCCCTTTTCAGGTAACATCCACAGCACAGAATGTTTAGCGTTTCAGAAAAAGGAGAGAAAAGAAACACCCCACTGTTTTGTTCTTGCAAGCCACCTTAATAGATTTACTGAGAAGGACAAGGCAGTCCATCTTGAAGGCTATAATGCTATTTCACTTTGACATCTGTTCTAAGGTAATGGTATCTATCATTAACAATGTCATTAGTGACCACTTTCAGTCCATTGTTCTCAGTGTCTAAGCTGGCTATAAAGATCTCATTTTAGACACTTAGCTCTGTGCATATGCCCTTTCATGACATGGTACTCGTGGAAAAAAATGCTTTATGACTGGTCATACTATAATCATTCATTTTCATTTAAAAATACAGCATGTGGGATTTCAAATGAGAAAGCAAGCTAAAAAAATGACAAGTTTTTCAACCATTCATTGTTACAATACTCAGCATCTTCTAATTAAGCTACGGTAGCCAAGCATTAGATGTACAAAACATGAAATCAAAGGGAACAGCTGAAAAAGCATAAGCTGTTTTAAGTGAAACTGTGTTTATCCTTTTGTGTTAACTGTTTTTAAAAATGTGCAAGGTATATTCACAAAAAAATTACAATCCTGGGTTAAGCACAAAAATGACCAAACATGCAACATCAGATCTAAACTTTCACCCTGATTTTGCAGATGTTACCCTATGTGAGATCATAAGTCTTATATGACTTAATAATCCACTTCTGTTGCATTATCTATGAGAATATTACTTAATAACCTACTTCTGTCATATTATCTATGAGAATATCTCTAAATAAGCTCTTACCAATATTAGCAAAGCTGCCTGTCCTCATAGAGATTTAAAGTGGAATCGTGAAAGACAATGCTGCTTAGCATTTCACCTCCACCTGGAATCTTTTAGACTAGCCTAACTGAAGATTCTGGAACTAAACCAATAGCTCTTGATTCTTACTGCTATGGTTTAGCTCTGGTCCCATCCTTTCTCTCCTTGACACTGCAGAGCCAAATCCGGCCCCCTGTCCTCCCTTTGCAACTCCCTGAAGGCAAGGGAGTCTTGCCGTGTGGGAGGCCTTGTGCTGGGGTGTCATTACTGAAAAGGTGGCTTTAGTTCACTGATTTCACTTAAATCACTCAAGCAGCAGCCCAAACCCCACAGATGCTGGAGGAAATGCTGCCTATCTTCTGGGTGCCATTGCTCCTGTGAACATAAAACCCCATCCTTCCCATTCATTTCATTAGCATAATGTTGTGAAATAATTTCAGACCAGTCTGTAAGAAGTTCTTTTTTGTTTTTCCTCTCTCCTGCTGAAAGACTCTAGGGTGGTCAGCCAAATTTGAAAGAGAAGATGAACGAGACAGATGATGTGAGATCACTACAAACAAATGAGGTATCTGCTGGAACACCTTATGCTAAGAGAACTGCAGATAACATAGAGCCAAAATGAACATTTTGTATATTTATATTTTGACAGAGAAAGTTTGGAAGGGTAGCAAAGGCTAATTAAAAAAAAAAAAGAGAATGGCATGCTTATTTTCCATAGACAGCTGGAAATTCTAGAGCATACTTAGTCAAAATAGGAATGGGAATATATATCTTTAAACTAATAAAAAAATGACAGCAAGTGTGATGATATTTGTATGTCTGCATAGAATAACATCCTTGATATTCTAGACTCCAGGTATTTCCATAAAACATAAAATCCATGAGGATGAACTCCAGGCTACATCAGTATGAGTTTTGCTTGTAGATTCAATGGGAGTTGATTTTAGTCTGACAATATGAATTTAAAATAATAAAACTACACAATTACTGACACAAATCTATGCATTTATACAGGTAGTTACTTGGCCTATTAGACATTGGTAGCCCAGTAAGGTTGTAATTTTGCTATGTCTCTAGGCTCATAAGTATGTCCATTCTGCTATGGGCCTAAACTGGGGTTTATTAAAGCTTAATGGGGTCTCTGCATTGGCTGTTGTTTGCTTTGGACAAAGCACATTAAATACAAAATCTGAATCAGCAACAGAATTTGAACAAAGATCAAAACACTCCTCACTGTTTGAAGATAAAAATTCTGCTACACACTGCCTGTGTGCAGTCAAAACAGTTGGGCTGATCTTCTCAAGCAGATTGACTTTTCATATCTTCAATTTCTGATACTTGATGGTTGAAACCACTTTGTGCGTGTATACACAAAGAAGTGGGTCTTTTGTTTCCTCGCATTAATGTTATCGCCAAAATTTTAAAAAAATAATTGATGGAAAAGGGAGCATTTCAGAAATTATTCATGAAAAATAATACAAATCATCCAATACTGGTTTTGTTATTTTTGTTACTCTTCCTTCCAAATTTTAATTCATTCTGTACCATCAGTTTGTTACTATCAGTTGCTCATATAGGAGCAGAGCACTATCCTGCAGATGGGAGGTAAAGGAAGTGAAGAGAGGAAATTCATTACCTGCTGCAGTTTGCAGGTACTCAGCTTAGAACCACTGCTGAGTTAACTTTGATGAATAAATGGGCGAGACAGCATTGACCAGATGGCTATCCAGAGGTTTTGGGTGCATCTAGCTGTATCTTTTCTTTACAGTAAACATAGCAAAAACACAACAGGGGCTTTAAATTCGAAGTCAGTGTTTTACCAGAGCACAAGTTACAACACAGAATTTTTAAACAGAAAAAATGAGAGTGAGATAAATTAAGATGAAAGCCTGTGTTGAAGAAATATCTTTCCTCTGATGTGGTTTACAAGGCATGTCCTTGATACTTGGTTTTTAATCCAGCATCTTATATTGACTTCCTGGGTTGCAACAAGCTCTGCAAAATCCCCTCTGGGTCCCTAAGAAAGACTTTCTTTTTTTCTGTCATCTCTGATGCCAGCTGAATGCCTGTGTCTTGTTTTTCTCAATGGTTTCCTTGCCACTTTTCACTGCCTATTAGGTGCTCTCTGTTTTCCTGCTTCTTCCTGCAAGCTTCACAGGCACCTGGAGACGTACCTGGCACCCTGAGCAAACAAGAGATGCACCCAACATCAGAGAGTCCCAGGTGTTAATATGACTCTTTCAGTGTGCAACTCTACGCAAAGACTAAACTCTTAAGATTTTGAAAATGGAGACTATCACATGCTTAATTCAACAGCAATGGAATTGGAGAGGGAAAGTTGAAAAATTCCATTGAATTGGATCAGAGCAGCTGTTCTTTGTTAGCTCAAACTCCCACTAAAGTGAAAAGAATAGTAAAGTTGGAAAGACAGAAAGTATAGCTTGTTGTTCCAGATCTTCCTTGCAAACTCACTTGCTGGGGAAAGACGTCCATGGGACAAGAATCTGCTCTGCCGTTTTAAGACAAGCACAGTCATAGCAGCGCCCGTGTGCACACACACAGCTGGTCCCTGGCCTCATTTGGGCAGGACGTCTTCCAGGAGCAGGCAGAAGAGCAGGCTCTATGGCAGGCCTTTCATAAATGATGGGTCATGGCGATTAAAATAATAAAGTTTCTTCCATCCCATTTACCAACCCTGCAAATAGCTTATTTTTAAGAATTTCAGAAGAGAGGGATGGGTGGAATATCCTGATCTTTTGTCCACCAATTAACCTAACTTCTCACAGTTGATGGTTTATTAATTAGAAATTTAGGGCCTACCTACCTGAAGAACTACAAAGTAAGGCAGTCACATTCATGAGCAAAGGCGTGTACATGTGTGTGTAGAGCTCTGTGCCCTTATACAGAAACGTCAACCTAAACCTGATAGCGTTCTTCTTGCTCTAGTTTTGATCTACTTGGGATTAAGAAGTAATCATAAAAGAACAGGAAATTTCTGTTTCAGCTGAATAGTTTCAAAGTTTGGATAGACTAGATAATGCTGTTGACATGTTCAGTTGCTTATTCAAACTTTTTGTTGGTTATCCAAGTTTTCCCTCTGAACCAGGGCTGATTGCATACTTCAAAATGGTGTTTGCAAACATTCTTCTGCATTCTGAGCAGCTGCTCCATTCATTCATGTTTTTGTTGCTTTTTATTTACTATTCATGAACATCTGGACTATTAAGATTCTGTTTGCATAAATGGTTGAAGAATAGCTGTTCCTTATATTAATACCTGCACAGCCCTCATGAAGAGTTAAGCATTCACAGAAAAACAAAATTTTTAAGCATTTGGTAGTGAAATTTTTTTTTGTCTGAATATTTTACTTGTCCAATTGGGAAGCAAAAATAACAGCACATGATTTGAATGACAAAGCACACCTTATAAAAGGAAATGGTTAATTACTTGTTCATGGATATCATATAGGCTAAAATTTATTAGCATAAGTTTTCATCAAAGACTCACTAACAACAAATTAACCATTCTAAGAAGCAGCAGAAAAAGTTAAATCTTTGGATTGTTTATTCACAGAAAATATATTTCATTTTTCTATAACGATAAACTGTTGAGGTCTGCCTACTGCTAGCTAACTGTGAACTTACTTTGGTGTCTTTGAAGTATTGCTAACTTCCCTCTGGGATTTATTTGTGTTTGTTGCCAGGGTTTATATCCTGATGGGTGCCAGGTGACAGACTCCTCCACATTTTGGTAGGTACTTTGAGAATAAGATGTCTTTTACTACTTCCTTTTCTTTTCTACCTGACTCATCATTTTCCACCCTGACTCTAAGCAGCTGTCACATGTTCTTCCCAGCTTTGTAAGCAATAAGGATGAATGTGGGTGAGTTTACAAGACTTGCACACTCATAACTTTCAGGTTCTTCTACCTAACATCATCTATTTTCTTGGGTTTTTAAAAATTACCTTTCGTTACTTTTTCTTCCATTTTTCCCTGTTGTAGAGTGAAAATACACAAAAACTACATCTTCTATATCCCTTTTTGAAATCTGAGACATTTAAATTGAGACTGTGCTTAATCTACGGAGAAAACTGCTGCTATAATTAGCTATGTCTTACCTATGTTTCATGAAAAAAGGTGAATAATAAAACTGCTTAGGAATAACATGCCCATAAATCTCAGGATTTAACCTCAGTTGAATTCGTCAGAACCAGCACACTCATTTCTAATGTAAAGAGACACCCTAGTAAGCACGATTCAGTAACAGAAAAGGCCAGGAGATTTATCATTTGGGGCCCGTGGCAAAATGTCTGGTCATACTAGCCATCAATGTTTACACACAGTGCATGTAAATCCATGGAAAATGAGGGTTGTGAGGTCTCTGTTAAGTTTTTTCAGAAGTTAAATATTTAATAAAGTTACTTCAAGAGTCATTTCCAGCATAATGCTGCACTGAGAGTTTCGTTGTGCTGCCCAGAGGCATGGTAACCAGGTACTTTCATGTGCAGCGAGAACTTGCATATGAAATTAGACGTACAAGCTTTTCTTGCATTATTGTGTGCAGTTTTTTGGCATCAGACATTTCCATTACTCTTGGGAGGGTCATATTGTCGTAAGAGGCTCTCTAGCACAGTTCTGGTTGGGAATCGGAGTTAAAATAATATGAAATTTGGAATTACTAAATTTATACTGTAAGAAAAAATACATAGCTCTATCTAAATATGCTGTTTATTCAGCTCCAGTTTGTTGAGCAATATGCAGCAGAATTTGAAATAATTATTTTCTAACACTTTGAAAAACATAATTGACACAGAAGCATGAAACATCCGAGTCTTGCAGATAATAATAACAGTAATAACTAAAATACTAAAGAAATGTTTTGTATTTGAATATTTTTATACATTAATCTCACTTTGGTAAACTGTAGGTTTTTTATTTAGCAAACGTTCAGATTCTCAAGATCTTTTAAAACATTTACTTGACATTTCATCTGATGGCAAATTTTAACACATTTTATGCCAGGTTATTGTGTTCTAGTACTTCTAGTACATCTGGTTATTCTATTTTAGAACCTACAGTGCCTTAATACATATACTTACAGCTACTGTAGACAAATTGTATTCACAGATTCAGATAAGCTTAGATCCAGATTGCCTACACTTATTACTTGGTTTTGGAAGAGAATATGACTTAAAAATAGGTAGGTGTTTTATCACAAAAAAAAAGCAGCGACTGGTGCTAGAGAAAAGCGTCCAATTGTCGCTTCACATTGACAGTGCTAACCAAAGACATCCTGATGTCAAACAATGAGCAATGTGGTATCGAATAATATAACTCTATGTATCTTTCTATATGATTTGTCACATCACCTGCAGTATTTGACGGATGCATTGTAATTAATGCCCAGATGTGATGAAGACTACAAAAAATATGTATTTTTTTTAATGTTACTGCTAAATCACTCACTTAAGATGACAGGGCTTTTGCATATTTTACTTGTAGACTCCTTGCACTTAACTATAGTAATTTCAAAATCATACTGAATTTTCCAAACGCTTCCAGCAAGATATTTGGCTTGTTATCCAATAAATATTAATTTGTTACTATGAAACGTGAAATAGGCCAAAGAGAAGGAAACAACCAATACTTTTATCTTCAATTAATAAGCATTAGCTTTTTTATAATTATGATTTTTTAATGTTATTTTTAACTATCATACCTTGGGAGATAGTTAAATGTTGACATTTAGCTACTCTGCTGTCTACTCAAAGCTAATGAAATTGCTAATCAAACCTGTTTCTAAACATGCATCATTAATATTCATAATGCCAATGAGTTTAGGAAGGAACTACTGGTTGGAAAAATCAGAATACCTCTAATGCACTATCATAACACAAGCAAGAGTAATAGACTTCGTAGTTCAGGATATTATTTAGAAAGAAAAGAAAAAAAACCCTGTTGTGTGCATTGAACTTGCTTAGTGTATTGCTACCTCCAATGCTAGGCAATGAATTCAGCAATCAGTGTTGTGGGAAAATACAGTAATTTTGGAACAGGAAGAGGTGCACGGAGCAGCCCCTGAGGAGCAGGGGCCGGGGAGGGTGTGCAGGGGATGAGTGAAGCAGCTCCGAACTGCCTGTGCAGAGTAAATGTTCCCCTCTGTCTGGAGCTGGAGGCTTACGGCACCGTACTGCTGTGGTTGAAGCCAATGGCCAAACTGCTACTGAACTCATTAGGAGCAGGAAAAAGTACCTTAATCTTCCTGTGTCATGAGGATAGTTCTCATTAGAGGGCTGTATTCCTGGGTTTGTACTCTGGTTTTATTCAGTCTGTACTCAGGCGAGCCTATTAGAGCCATTAAGGTCAGATCTCTGTCCGTACACCCAGCTCCTATTTAGTTTAATTCCTGAAGCAGTGGTAGAAAGATGCTGCAGTTATATCTAAGTGACTTTTTTGGTCACTTGCATTTTTGCAACTGCATTGCATTCAGTGTGATTTTTGCAATAAGGACAGCTGGGACAACTTGTCTCTAGGCTTTTCTGTACAAAAGTGTTTTATTTTAGTCCCTAATTTTTTATGTTGTCTCATCTAACAGAAAAAGCTAAACAATGACAATAAACCAATAACCAGCCTTACTTTAAGCCTGTTTTCAATATAACTGTAAATTTTTCTCTTAAGGCCACTTACTTCCTTGTTAATTAGTTTCTGGCAATTCGTTGCTGTTTGCATTCATACAAAGTAAACACAGAGTTACAGGTAGTGGAGATGGGAAGAAATGCTAAGCTGATGTAATCCAGACCTTCTCATCCTTTAATGCATAATTATTTCTTGAATTTAATTTTCTAGATATTATGTTTATTAGAAATATACAGATAAGAGCTTAAAATGTCTATCTGCCATTAAGTCTTTTGCAGTATTTTTCCATGACCTAATCATTCACTGTCAGGAATTTTTTCCTAATATAAGTCTAAATTATTCTTTTCTTGATTTCATTCTATCATTCCCCACTTTTCAGATAAGTGTATCCCTAAATAATTATTTTTTTCTTTCTGATATTTAAATGGCACTTTTAAAATATTGTAAAAAACATAGCTTCAGTAAAAATGAAACATATTGAAGAACATGTTAATTCTATACATTTTTAAGATAAAAGTGTCATGATCTGCATCAGTCTCTTTTCAGGCAATATTGCCTTGTGAAATCAAAAGTGGTTTTGCTGCTTGCTATTACCTGCAGGCTTATTAGAGCTGAGAATTCACATATGGGTGACCTGGGGATCTGCTTCACTTCTTTTATTAGGTGTAGGCAAGAAGACAGTGTTTAATAGAGTACATGTGAATAATGATGCTGGAAAAATGTGGTATTTTACTTGAATATCAGCTGTTGTATCCTCAAGCATATTCATATTTTTAACATATTCAAAGTGCATCTTTTAGAGGAAAGATGAATGTACAGTATGAATTGGACACAGGAAGAAGAATGTAAAGTTTGCAAATAATTATTCAAATGTGAAATTACAAAAATATTTTCTCACTGGGATTTTGTATAAAGTTCAGCACACACCCAGCATTCCTTTCTACCCTGCAACAAATGTCTTTCCTTAATAAAACTTGACTTTGGCAAGGATCAGTTGACTAATTTGTTCTTCAGCATCCCTGGCTTGAAATCAGAAGACGACTAATGATGCAGTCGGTAGATACTTCTCAGTTTGTACAGGTTTACCCAAGGCATTGGACATCTGTTTATGAGAGATCATGCTGAGAAAATGCCTACATAGTGTCATCTTTCATCTTAACAAGTAGTGGAAATAACAATTAACATCCTTGATTTGTGATTTTTTTCTCAGATTTTTGTGTAGTTTGTCAGCTATTATTTTCTTTATTATCCAGAATGGAGATTGTTTACTATTAATTATGTCTATACTCGTGCTTTGAATTTGTACCTTATTCTGACTGGTATGACAGTGGTGTAGTGCAGATAACAAGAAGCATAGAGAGGCCTTGTAAGAGCTGAATGAAAAGGGAAAATATTTTCGTACACAGTTTTGCTAAAAAAGAATTTGGGAAACAAATCTGTAAAATTTTATGCTTGAATTTTTTTTCTGAAATTGGCTTGCAGAATCCTTAGGTCAAACATTTCATGGGGTTTTGTTTTGTACATTTGACGTTTCTTTGACAAATGGAGTTGGCAGAGAAGTGAGAAAGCAAAACACTGTGGAAAAATACACAGCTGTTGTGAACTTTTTATTTGTTGGTGCAAAAGTAGCTCAATTGGAAATGAGAACTTGCATTACCCTTTCCTTTCTGTTCCTGAGAGTTTCTAAACCAACTTATTGATTGTCTGTAAAATATATCAATGACCATGTCAGTAGTCATCATTATTCTGATAATGATGAATAGTTTTGTATGTATTTATGAGGTATTCTTTTTTGGGGGAAGGTGTGTTTCAGGCCATTGATTGCTATTGCAAGCTTTTTTCAAAAATCCCTGTGAATAATCACTGCCAGTGGTTTGTAAGATTGGACATCAAAACACTGTTATTTCCGTTGTCTGAAACAATAGTTTCTTTGGAAACTACAATTTTTTTTCTGGAAATGTTAATTTTAATCAGAAACCAAACTTTTTCTGATAATTAAACCACAGCTATAATCCAAATTCATTTATGATCACTGATATAAGGAAACATTTATGAGACTGAAGCACCAAAGTGGTAGGTGTAAGAGTAAAGGATTATTCCTAAAAAGCCTTTAAAATAAATCTTTATTTCTTCATTGTTATGAGTATTATCCTAACCCTAAACCCTAGATTTCTTGTCCTGTCTGCCACTTCCTCATTTTTATTAACTCTCTCTAGGTAAACCTTAACACTTCATTTAAATAGGTAGTGGGAGAAAAAAAGTACATCTACTGTTATCCCCCAAATCTACCTGACCCAGCATAGCCATCCTAGATAGACAAAATCCTAGCCATAAAAATTTTACTGGGCGTTGGAAGGAGAATTGACTTTTCAGAAAAATCTGGAAAGGCATAATTTGTTTTGATGAGCTTTAATAACATGAGCGGAAGTTTGTAGGAGAAGATGCTTTGTATGCAACCGTGTACACTGAGGATTAGACTGCAGAAGTGGTTCAGCTTAATGATTTCAACAGAAAACCCACTAAGATACTGTCAGTGCTATATACTAAATTTCAAAAGCCAAGATTTATTATTATTGATCTTTGGTGTTAGAAAAAAAGAACAACTTTCTGTTTTCTCCCAGGTATCTTTGTTTATTACCCTGTGCAGTTCCACATAAAAAGGAAATGGATAATGCAAACTGAGAAGCCTTGCATGCTGGCATACGGGTATTGTGGAAGAGACTTGTAGGATTAGGTCTGTAAGTTCACAGTGAAAGCATGTTGGGAGAAAAGCTGGCCACACTGGAAGAAAAGGCAAAACTCACACAGATTGCACTAGGCCAGGATTTCACACTGAATTTTCTTTTCACAAGCTACCTTTTTCATTCACCGGTCTTTACATCAGGACTATGGAGTAACCTAAAGACACTTTCAAGAAGAAGAAAGACATTTCTAAGTGTAGTCTCTTTGCACCCTACTTCCATTAATACAGATCTTTTATATTTCCCACCAGAAAACACGCTTTGGGCCTTTTCAGCTGATATGTAGCATGATTTGCACATGGTTCTGCTGTTTCATTCTTTTGAAATGCATGATTTTAAAATATCTAACTCACAGTCCATCTGAGCATCTTTTTGTTTTTCTGTTGCTAGGTATTAAAACAGATATTAATTTCAGTCTGATAGATTACAAAAATCATACTTTGTTATGCAATAATACTTATGATCACTGAAAGTAACAGGATATAACAGAATACGTTTTAAAATATTTTACTGAAAATGACGAGGAAGAATAAAATCATTGACTTTATATTCACATGGATAAATGTTTATGATGTATTTACAGGTAAAAAGAAATATAGATAGACAGACTATGTTTAGTATTTAAATGACCAAGAAATGGGTTTTTTAGGTACTATATATAAACATGCCTGTGTACTGTATATATGCGTATACCTCTCTCTGTATCTGTTCTGTATGTATCTATGTCTGTATTTATGTGCGTGTGTATAATTCTGCATGGCACAAATCTGCATTGCTCATCACCTGCAGGGTGGGAGCAGCGCCTGCGGGAGAGCTGGGCATGCTGCTTTTGAAGTTACTGCCGTGATCAGGGCAGAGCTCCGAGCTTGCCTGAGCCGCGCCTTCCCAGCGAGCATCGCACCTCCTCACGTTCCTCCCTCCGCAGTCAAGGGATTTTTGTGGGAGGCTGACAACATCTCAGTACCGGTTAATTTAAACAAAAGCCCTCCAGATTCTCATGCTGCTACAAGCACGTACATACTCCGGTGCTTGAGAATTAGAAAAGCTTCTATGTCACTATTTCTTTTGCCTTTTCTGCTTGTGATATAGATGCTGTTCACCCTATGGCTTGGCAGGTTAGGTTATGCCCTGTTACTGCCTGCTTTGGAGCAGAGGTGTGCACAGTAGCGGTGTAGCAAGCCTGCCTGTGCTTCTTTCCTCTTACACGTGGTCCAACGTGAAGTGGCTTCCTTTAGTTTCTAGGGCACCAGTGGGAGCACCATAACAGAACAAAACTCCCAAATTCTGCTTCTCCAGGAAGCAGAAGTTACACATGAAAAAAACAGATGAAGTTTTGGGTTTTGCTTATTAAATTACCCACAAGCGTCAAGTGGTGTAACATCGAATGGTGTACCCTTTTACTGCAGGTGATGCCATTTCCCTCAACTCTCTCTTCCCTGCCCAAAATTGTATAAATATGTATTGTACCTATTTCTCATTTTCCTCAGTGGAGAAAAAGAAGAAATAAAACAAAAAGCTCTTTAAATACTTCAAGCACAAGCACCTTGTACCTATCATGGAAGTCATATGCTTACTTCTTTCTTACATACAAAGCAACACAGACTGAGTGAAACCAAAGACCTGGATTTTGTGAGTGAACATGAGAACATAATAATAGCCTGCAGTCTGTAACTGTGTTAGTCCCTACTTTTGTGTCTACATGTAAATATTCCAGCAGCTATGTCAACATCTTAGTTTTCCTTCCCTCCTGAAGAATGTTAACGAAAGCGTTCTAAATATATTAAAACCAAAGATGGATTGCAAGTCGTATAAAACATGGCACAGCTCAACTGTCTCATTTTTCATGAGTTTTTGCTCTCATTGCACAGTTTACCTGTTTTACCTACAGAACTGCACTGCACCAAACTAGGTCTTCAGTCTTAGATTAGAAACATTAAATATGCTTTACTTTTCCATAAGTTTAAAATTTCAAACCAATAGCTATCACCGTGAAAAACACTGGCTGTGCTTGTTTCTCTGTTGTTTTTCTGGAAATCTTTCTAAGAGACTAGATTTCTAAATACAGGCTTCAATACCAAAATTACTATTTATGACTCACTTAATGCACATAGATATTATAAATGATCTTATATTCACAGATGTATATTTGCAGAAGCAATAGATGTTGTATACCAAAATAAATAAAATAGAGAAAACATTAAAGGTAGGGATGAAAAATAATGTATTAATATTTCAGCACCATAGCATAAAATAATAGAAAAAATATACAAAATCACCAAACGTTTTCTTCTTATAACTGCATTCCAAGACACAGATATGTCTTGCAATGATAGGTACGGCAAGTGGATTGTTTGCCAGCTTTAGAAAAGAGGACCTTATCTCTGAGAAACCAGATGGTACAAAAATCTCACCAGTATCACAAGAAACTTACAGATTTTTATGGTAGATAATCTAAAACTGTAAACGATCTCCAAAATATTAGTTTAGCATGCCTTTCAAGTATAAATGTTGCATACAAGTCAGTGAAAGGGAGGTACAAGATCTTGTTCCAGCAACCATGACTTTGAAAGTCACCTAAAGCTATTCAGACAAGGTAGGGGTAGCTCAGAATCGTGAAATGCCTGAAGTGAATGCATTGTTCCGTATTTGTTTTGCGCTTTTAATTTCTTGTTAAATGATGGGTTTTCACTAAGTTTTTTAATTTCTTAGAAAAGAAAATGATCTCTGATTGCATATCATCTTACCAGCTAGCTTAATTTCTTAACCACGACCATACAGGTTGTATTAACCCCACAAAAATGACTACACCAGAAAACAGCAATAATCCTGATGTACATGGGTGAACCAGAAGTTAATGGGACAGTGTTCACAAGGAGTTGCTCAAATTCCTCGAATTACCAAGGATTTTAAAGAGAAGGAAGGCCAGTGCTCAGTGGCTAAAAATTTCTCTGGTCCTGTGTTGTTCATGCGTTAGAGCCAAATACTCAAAACCTCATACTCACATACAATTGCCAACAGATATTTTTTCCTCTGTACTGCAGATAGGCCTGAGTGTAATGTGGATCCAACTCATCTGTAACAGTACACTGTAAATATCTCGCCTTGTATAGCTAAAAGTCTCTTATGATGTCAACAGGAATATGGTCAGAGACAGAATAACTAAATTTACCTGTTTTATCTATGTTATCTACCCCTTGCAAATATAAACAAAACTGCATGGGTTTTGCTTATACTGAGTCATTTCTCTGCTGCTCCAAGACTTTCCAGTTCTGCCAGCTCTGGTGTGGGAATGCTTTGTGATAAGGCAATTGCTCTTTACTAACTCCGTACAGGTTGTGTCCTGCACCTTAACTTAATTTTTACTACCAACTATCCAACTGCCAACCACGTACTCAATGTCATTCAGATTTGGTAGTGCTGTGTACATAGATATATTAATCTATAAACTTGTTACATATATGTGAGAGTGCTACCTTGGACTACTACTGCTATTACTGGGATTTGGAAAGATTTAACCTTTCTGACAGTGACTGTACAATCAATGGATCATTGATCATCTATGCAGTTTTTTCTATTCTCATTTAACCCCACATTTTTCTTTTTCTTCTATTGTCTTTTTAGGTTCACTATCCTTTTCCTCACAGTGTACCTCATATTCAGACACAGGAGTTTTATAGCCAAGTGCCAGTTTTAGTATAAAAATTTTGCTATTTGCAGAAGCTGTTAAAATGTTTTTTTCAGTACTCTGCTCAATTTATGAGATCCCTCAAATCCCCCAAATTTTGGCTGTAGAGGAATGTCACAACCCGAGGGGTTCATGCTTCCTTTCTTCCCTCATATCTCCACAGACAGAAGGATTGCATTTTCAGACATGACCATAATGTGTGTAATATTTTCCCACATCCTTTCCTACAACCCCAGAGATTTTTTTTATTGTCTGTTTCACGTTTCTTCACTTTGGCCAGTCTCCAGTAAGCTTTAAAATGATCTCCTGATGTGTGTATTTTAATCTTCAATCTTGCTTTGCTTTCCCTCTTATTTTTGTGCTCTCTCCTTCAGTTAGTACGATGTTCCTAAAGTTAATCTCCTGTTACAGCCCTCTTCAGATTGGCATTACGCTGTAAGGCACCAAATGCTCCCTGGCACTTACGCTGGAACATGACTGCAATTGACTTAAACTTGCTGAATATAAGTGAATAGCATAGGTACAGCATATACTGCACCAGAGATGCTGACTCTGTTTCTGTTAGACCACGTACAAGATCTAACAGTGAGAAGTCAGAAAAATAACTGTATTTACTTTGCCATGAGGAACTCACAGGAAAGGGCATTTGGGGGTGGATCAATGACATGATAGAGGTTTAGATCTTGCTTGCTACAGTGATGGCTTTGACTTCCTTGCTTCCCATTGACCCGTACAGGAGAGAGGTAATTGATGACAGCCTGTTACCAAGAGCAGGTTATAATACTCCTGTTGTCCATCCACACAGGCAACCTAATTTTCTTTTGTGCCTAGAAACTAGTTCATCTCAAACACCTGTGTTCACGGATTAGTTTCTTAGTTTCACATGTGAACTGTGTGGACATGGTGTTGTTCAATATTCCTAGCATGTCAATGTCAAGGATAAAGGGTATTATTATTATTATTATTACTACTACTATTATAGTATCGACTATACAGTTTTGGCAATGCAGGAACATTATCTTAATAGTCCCCATTCTTCAGTTTACTTCTAAGCAATTTCCCAGTGATGTTGTAACTCTAAGCCAGACACAAGTTTAGGATATGAACAATATATTAGCTTTTTCTCTATTATTATGCATGACTGAGATCCAGTAATACATATACATTAGCCAGCTGTTTTATGATTTAGTTGGACATTTTTTTCCCTCTGTTTCTTTTAGGGATGCCGATATACTTACAGTTATTATTTCTTTTTAAAAATCTGTTCTACAATTTTGTCTTTTTCTTTTCTATTTTTCTTCTATTTAATTCATGCAATGTTGCCATTTTCTTGAAGTTTCTCCTTGCAATTATTTTTACTCTCCTGATCACTCTTATAATACTGTCACATCTCTAGGACAGGCTGAAGTATAGGTCGTAAAGAACTTGTTTTGAAAAAAGAGTTTGTGTTTGCATGTTTGCTTGTTTGTGGATAATCTGTCCAAGACTCTTGGAAGGCATTCATTACTTTGAAATGTTTACAAAATAGATCAGCTCAAAGTATTTCTGCCTACAGGCTGCTTGAATTTCTTAAGACTTAACCAAAGGAAGAGATCTCTGCTGAGAAAGAATTTTATAGAACATATGAAGAAAGTTAGGGACTCATTTTGCTGAATTGGGACCTTAGAGACACCAGTTTCAGCATCTCTAAGGTGTCAGTAAAAGCCTGCAAAACAACTGCATTCCATATTGTGTCAGCATGGCAAGGAGATAAACTAGTTAGTAGTGGCTGACCTGCACTACCTGCTTCATTTACTGAAACAGTTCACTAAACTGTGAAGAACACTTTGGATAGTCCTATGTAAATGCGCGTGTGGGCAACGAAAGCAGCTTAAAGACCAGCAGATACTCAATAGCCAACAGTTAAAGAACTGGATATGCACCAGCAGACAAAAGAATCCATTTAATAAATCTATTATAATTGAAGAATTATGCTTTTTTACTTAAGATCAACATATGTATTTACATTACAATATACATTTTTTATTACAGCTTTACTGGAGACTTACTATCTCTTCTATTTGTCTCAGTTTCTCATTGTAATTAGAAAACACTCTCGTTGCTCCTTTGGCAATACAGTTTCTATCCCCTGAACAGTAACTGTGAACTTTTTACTTGTATACAGACAGGCAAGAGAGGTCTTACATAAAATGTATTCAATAATACGCTAACTAAACTAACACAACAGGATTAGCAATCACAGGACCCTGTGTCTCTGTGCATGCATGTTTAAATGTTAGAAAGTTCAAGAAGCAAATCTAAATTAAATCCTGGCTTGGAATACAGTATGGGTTGGCTCTCTACTATATTTATTTGCAAGACAGATTTTTTTCCCCTCACAAGATCTTGATCTGTTGGAGGGGTGGAGGGCGGGGAAGAGTCCATAGAGAAAGAGAGATTTTGCGTTTAATTACAATGTTTTAGAGAGCTAAACTATATAAACCCCAGTCGTGTGTATAACCCTTTCTAAACATTTCCAGATGCTGTCTGGAAGTAGTTAGCTCAGGCTGAGCATGACATTTAGGTAAGTACCACAAGTTTAATTTATTTGTACATGTGGTAACTCCTAGCCATATTGCCTCTGACAAACCAGACCATCCCTGTGCATTTCAAGCACATACACAAGCAAAGGGGACTGAGTAAAATATCCTTCACTGATGCCTCCATCCAATTCCCCTGAAACCTGACAGAGGTATTGGACTTAATTCTGGTGTCGTCTGAACCTTTACACAAAGCCCAGCAGATGTTTCTCCCAGGTTGCTGCCTTCTGCATAACACACAGCATTTTCTATTCACGTGCCCACGCAGCTGAGAAAGACTAAGCAGGACTGGTCCATTGAAACACAACCAGGTGCATTTGCTCGCTCTCTACTCTCCCAAAAGTCTTTGGAGAAGGATGAATGACAATAAGAAGAACTAACTGAACGTGCTGACTAAAAACTTCAGGGACTTAAAGGAAACCCTGGTTTTGTTATTAATGATAGTGTCAAGAAATCAATGAAGATTGTACGTTTCTCCTGATAATATCCTGGACTACATTCCTCACTGGCAGCTTTCCGTGTTACTTAATACAATTGGCCTGTACTTGGGTATCATGCCAGCAAAAAATAGTGGAACCCTTCAACACTATAAAAGAGCATATTAACATATGCATTATGCTCTGCCATAGACTATAGGGGTTCAAAAATCAGTATTCATCTTTATGGGGCTGCTTGCCAGCTCCCACATACACACATCGGCATGCCCCCAGAAAGTAATCCAAGCCTTTTTTTTTGTTTTTTAAATGGACAGATGAGCTGCCAACAAATTGGAGGAAGACAAAGTCTGCCTTTCTCGTTTTCTTCCCACATGCTAGTGCTACTTTAGATCTAAAAAGGAAACAAAAATTACAAGATGTTTGTCCACTGGCTTTATGTAATTAATACAGGGAAATTCCCAGACAATGCAATTGCTATAATGAGAAATTTCAGAATAGGATTACATGTTGACACTGGTTCTTGAGTTCAGCAGTTTGTGATACTATTGCCCACCAACGAAACATTTGACATAAATAGGTAGCCTATTAACTCACCCTTGGAGGAAAGTGTCTTATAGTTCCCATCCTGCTTGTCAAGAGGCATTTGCAAGTCTTACAGTGCGTTTAATGAATTCTCTAGTGCTTGCACATTCAATTTCCATCCTTTCTTTTTAATCTTTAGTGATTTTAGCAGCAATGTCCTGGGAACCATTTTGGTACAAAAACTCTAATAAGGAAAAAAGCAGGGTGACATTTAATTAACAAAATTAATTAGTGCCAAATAGTGAAACAGCATTCTCTAGCCATTTATGAGACAACAGCTGAGAATAGAGGAATGCTGAGGATGACAGCTGGAAATTGTGCTCAATTAAAAATTAAAAGACATTCCGAGAATATGAGAAAAAAATAGTTTTTACACTAAAATTTTACATGATCTTAAACTTCTGTGATCCTAGTATCATAATGCTGATTTTCAACTTTTTTTGAGGTGCCACCTTGACAATTTTCCACTGGAGATATGATAGCCTACATAGAGAATTTAAGATTGCTAATAATAACCTTGCTTTTCTTTTGTGGCCCTTTAGAAAGTATCTGCAGGGCCTCCCCTCCCCCAAGGATTTCATGGAACGGAGCTTGATATTCTAATCATGTAATTGAATATGAAGTTTAATGAAAGTAAGAGCCAAAAAGAATCAGTTACATCCACCAGTCACACTAATTAGATATTGTATAGTTCTTGGACCACTTTAGTTTTATGAACCAACTGAAAAGATGTTCTTAAATGTTAAAAAGCAGCAAGTGTGCTTTATGGTAGAGATATTTTTATTTTTAACTCACTTCTGTTTACTACTCTTAACTCTCTACAACATAAAATCCCCCAATTTAATCTTAGCCTATGATTTTTTTTTTTTTAAATTTCTTCTAGCTCTGATGTTTAGTACTAAACAAGCTAAAATCAACATATTGTAAATTAAGATAAAACTGCAGTCAAACAATGACTTGTCTGTAGGAAGTACTGATAAATGATCCTAACATATATACTCAGCTCTTCAAAGACAAAGGGCTACAAAGGAGTAGATGTAGTCTCTACCCATGCCAAATGGTTTGTTCGTTTATTCTAGAAACGAGGCAAGGCAGGTTACCCAAATGGCCTTGAGCATTCATATAGTCTTATCTCTTTCAAGATGGACTCTCATTTTCTCTGTAAGCTTTTCTCCCTTATAGGAAGAAATATCCTGCCTGGCTGCATCTGTATCACTCTGAAAGAGAGGTCTCCCAAGCCATTGTCCTGGTAAGATACAGCTGCACGCCAGCCTGTACATAGGTCTGTTCCTAAAGACGGACATACTCCTAATATGGCCTACTAATGACTCTGTAACTTAAACCCCAGCATTTGTCAGTTTGTTTTGCCCATTTCTGTTCACTAAAGTCCATGGCAACGTGGAGCTCCTTTTACTTAAAAATACACCTGGATCCAAAACTGGTGTGCAAGTTCTCTTTCTTGAGCTTTCCCTTTTTTTCTATAATCAAGATGGATATTTTTTTTAAAAAAGATAATCTAATTATTTCCAATTTTCTGAAGCTTTGTTCTATGAAAGGTCTTTTTTAAAAATATTGATTTTAGTTGAAGGAAAAGTTGAAGCCTAAAAAAATATTGAGGATATCCTCCACTGAGAGGACACAAAGTAGATTGTCTAAACAAAAATCCAGCGTCTTAGTAGTATGCAAAAATATTTACAGAAGTATTAGTGAATTTATATAACAAGGAAAAAACACAATGAGCTTGGGAGTTGGGGATTTTAGATAGCCACATGAAATATATATTCCCAAGTGTGAGCTCTCACATGTTGATGATATGTGCCTTCCACAAGACAAATACAGAATCAGTTATGAAGTACTCAAGTAAATGGAGAGTAACATCCAAAAAGGAAAATATATGTAGTTGATGATCCAGCTGCCACGGAAAAAATATTTCCACAGTAAAAAAAGGTAATCTGAAGACTCTGAGCCAGACAGTTTAAAGCACATCATGCTTGTTGCCTTAACATTTAATCCAATGATTTTTTTTTATTTTAATGCAGGAGATAGAAGTTTCTTCAGGGCTTATATTGATTTGATGACTAAAATGTTGCATTTGACCTTGCACACATTTATGAACCTGTGAAACTGCATATTTTTAGTGCAGTTAAGTACACAGAATTAAGAATAATTTTACTGTTTGCAGGATAGGCTCTTCATCTACATTTAGATACTTATGTAGATAGAGGTTCCTATAACTTTCTTTGTCGTCAGTGGGAACTATTCCAAACTGTGAAAATATTGGCCCATCTTAAATAATTTTAAAAGTCAATAAAATCATATTGTACAAGTAGATATGCTCTCTATATATACTGTTTTTACAATTCTGAGTTGTTCCAATCCTTGAAGTGGACATAAAGTCAAAATCTAATAACTGCTGAAATCAGTGGGGGTCTTTCCACTGCCCTCAGGATTGGGGTGCAAAATCCAGAACTCAGGAACAGTTCTTTTGATTTGTCTACAGATCAATAACCTATTTTAGTGTTAATAGTACACCACTTGGATTCCTTCACAGGTATTCTCACTTTTCAAATACATTCTGTTCTGATACTGAGGAATGATGCAGAAGCATTTTTCCAGCATAAAGACAATAATGTTAGTAGATACGTTATTACTTTTTGAATCACAGTGTTGTTCTTACACTTTCTCTTATGAACATTTTTTCAAAAACCAGAAGTGAACTTTTCTTAGTAAATGCCCATTTATTATTAAATGCACAGTGGAAGATTCATTAATAAATGTTTGAGAAATGTTAATAATGTATTTTCCATACCTCTTTTATCCTGAAATAAATGTTTTCTAATTAGTTAAGTGAGCCACTGTATATTCTCGCAAGTGCTATCAAAATAATTTAAGATTTACTGTGTTTTCAAAGGCACAACAGTACTCTTTCTAGGAAAAAAACACAACCTGTGTTGTTTTTCCTAAAGCCAGACATTAGGACGTCCAGACATGGGGAGCTGAAGAGTCTGTTTGCACACTGAGACCTGGTTTAAGGCTATTCTCGCAACTGCCGTGAGCACTGGGATGCGTCTGTCCACCGTCCAGCAGTGCCTTATGAGTATAACTCATGAGCCCTTCACTTATGGGCACCTGAAAGCCCACAGAGAGTGGGACATTCCCACTGGGAATGCAGCAGCAATAGGGTAGTAAAAAACTATTAATTCATTGAATTATAGACCTCGTTTCTACATGTTTAAGGCTGATGAGGAAGCTTGCTATCAAACAGTATATGAACATGTTCTTAATTAATTGTTTGTGAAAATTCCTAGGAATGATATTACACATGAACAATGGGTACAAAGGATAGGCATTTGTGTTTAAATTTATAAAGAGCAGCCAATTTTCCATATAATAAACTAATCTCATAAAAGAGATAGAAATGAATAAATCCTGTCCCAGATTAAGACCAAAAATCTAAACTTATAAAAATCTTATGGAAAATTTATTTTGCCTGAGAAATAATGAAATTTAAAGTTACCAAAATCATATATACAACCTGCAGTCTTTGCCTGCCAGATGGTAAACCACTGTCCTGGCAACTGCTGATTAAAAGTGACATATAATTCAGCTTGCTTTCCCTGCTGCCCACCAGAGACCTCAGATGGAAAAATGTGACCATGTTTCTGTTAATCTGATCAGAAGAGTATGGTCAGTTTTTATTTCTACTGCTCATTGATGGCCAGCAAGGAAACTAAGAAAAACCATTTATCTGCTTTCACCTCCTAAGGTTTCTCATGCTGGTGGTTGTCTAAGAGGCATTAATGAAGTCAAGGAGCTGAAAGAAGCCCTAGATTTTCAGTGGTTTGGCTAGTGGGCCCAACAGGAACCTGGAAATCCTCAGGCACCTGCCTCAGCAGCCTATTTCCTGGCTTAGCAGGCTGTTGAGAGCTTTGGAAGGCAATCTGATCAATTTTTGTGGAAATCCTCCTCATAGCCCACCAGAACATTCTGAAATCAAACTGAGTCTCTGCAATAGTGAGAGTTTCACAAATAGATAAATGCCTAACCAGACCTAGAATACACAGGACATACTCCATAACAAGACCAGTTGATTTGAATAGTGACTTTTAAAAATACATTGTTTAAAATGTTCTGTTTATAACATATTGTTTAAAATATTATTTAAATAAATTATTTTTAAATTGTTGAAATTTCAGAGCTGTGTTTCAATTAAATGCCAACTGAAGCCTATTTCCTTTTGTCCAAACTTACAGTCTAAAAATGGAGCAATTACTTTGATCATTATGAAGCCAATTTAATCAAATCCATTTCCCACAGTAAATCATTCAAAATTAATGAAATAACATGAGGTCTTGTGTTTGTTTGCTTTGGTTTTTTAAACATGGGATGTTTATGTGGGATACCCTCTGTGAGTGTGAGATTCTGACATGTATTTAGTCTAGCACTTAATGGCGATAATGAATTGGTCTCCGTTGCTGGAAAGAAAACTGCAATGGGACTTACACCCTAACATGCCTTTTCTTCCTCTCCACACTAACCGAAGTGCTCTAAAGTCTGAACCCAGCTGAGTGTTTTTTTAATGAATCCTAAGTCAGCCATCTCTAATTCAGAGTTTTCAGAGCTGCAAGTATTAACCTGATTCTTCTGAATTACCAATCAGTAAGTAACTGAATACCCATTTAGAAACTGTGTCTCTTGGCACCCATCAAAGGGTGCAAAATCGCTTTGATGGTGTCATCTCTGTAGCCCACACTTTATCAGACAGGTTTTCAGTGGGCATAAAGTCTGCCACCAAAAAGTATTAGTCCACTGATACTTTCTTAACCAGTTAATTACATGGGCTTAAGGCTACCTCTGGGTTCTTTTGTCAAAGCTAAATTTAGCAAAATTTGGGATGTGAATATATTTCACTTTTGTTCTGTTTATCTGACTAACTCTGACTGCTCCCTTAGAGACTTATGTGAGAAGCTTTCCATCCTTCTCTTTGCCTTTGATCAAAGGCTGTCAGAATTTGCTTCATTTACATTTCAGACCCACTGATTAAAACCATGTCCTTTGGGTTATGAAGTATTGTTGGATGACAGAACTAAGACAAACTGTTCTAACTTCCTCGTTGCATTGTATTACCTCAAGATTTTTATCACCCTGCTATTATGCCTTTCCTGTATCTGCATGCCTGTTTGGGGAAGGAGCTTTCTTGCTGCAGAAGTACTTATAATCTCTGGGTTTTAGGACAATAAATGACTCTTGGTCCTAGGGACATCATTACTGTTAAAAGTATTCTTAGTGTAAAGATAACCCGCTGACTGCTGGGACCATAATACTTTTTCAAACATTCTTCTACATGTACAGTAACACCTCTTTTTGTGGAAGCCTATGAACAGCCTGCAACACCTATGGCAGTTTTAATTTAGAAAGGATCAGCTCTTTGCAACTGATAGATACAAAGCCATTCAGTCAGAATAAAATCAGTAATGAGAGTACTTCTTTGGTTGGTCCTATAGTGTGTTCCTTGTTTTATGTTGTTAGCGATGAGCAAGGTTCAGGACATGACATATCATAAACTAATTCTGTGTCCCTTGATAACCTCTTAAAATCCTGGGCTTTCACCAGAATTCCCTTTCCCTGAGAAGGGTTCAGTTAAGCTCTTATTAAACTCGTATGATGTCACAGTCCACTGACAGAATAAACCCCCAAAGCCTGATTTGGCTTTGTTCTTTCCCTTCCTCTGTCTTCTGGAGCAAGTGTTTTCCACTAAAAGCCTTACACTTTTGCTGGCTTTCACAACTGATACCATGGTATGATAAGCACAAAGATGGGAAAAATATGTAAGTACAGTCTCTTCTGCAGCACTGGCAGATCAATTGGACAGGTGAGTGTTTGAATAGCATTTAATGGAATTACTAAAAAAAAAAAAAAAAAAAAAAAGAGCTTTTGCTGCCATTACCTCCAGTCCTATGCATTGTAACTTGGCCTTTAAGACTTACTTTTATAGAGGTCACTTAGACACTTGATTCCTTTGTTTTCCTTCTGCCTCTGCATCATGTTTAAGGTTATTATAGCCAGAAAAATTACCCGCTTCTTTTTTGCCCATTGTGCAAATCTACTCAAGGATAAAAATTTACTAACAGGAACGAGACTCAAATCTCTCCAACACTATTATGTTCGACATTTTTCCTGGCTTTTTTTTTTTTTTGTGTGTGTGTGAATTTTATCCCTTCAAGATTTTTGTATCTTCCTGCTAGTAGTCATTCTTAAAATTTTAAAGTCATGATGAAATTTTAAATTGGTTTACTTTAGGTATGGAGAGTGAATACTGAAACTGTCTTTTGCATTAAGAAAATAATAATCTTTTCACTCACATGTCAGGACACAGGGTGACTGGTTGTCAGATTTCTGTTGGTTTTTCAAGACTTTTAAATGCTTTCACCTGCTAACCAATGTTTATAAAAGTCATTAGGTTCCTCCATAGTGTACACTGCAGGTGCAGATATAAGGAACTGAATACGAGTCTTGAGTTTGCTTTTCTTGCTACTTACATAAAAGAGAAAATGTTTTAACCCTTTTTTTTTTTTTTTTTTTTTAAGAGTTCCCTACTTAGGAGCCATTCAAGGACTACCTCCTTTCTTTCCTTCTTTATTTGTAATTTGCGTGTTTCTATATTAGATACAGACAAAATAACTATGTAAATAAATATGTAATAATTACAATAACTATGGATAAACCATTACAGGGTAATATTGTCATAATGATTTAAGAATTTACAAGGAGAACAATGATACGTATTCATATTACACTACGTTGCTAAAGTGCATCTGTAACACGGTATGCACAACTAGATAACTAACTAGTTACATCATTAGCATCATCTTGTATTTAAAAGGACAGGGGTTTTCTTAACAATAAATGCAAATGAGGGATGTAAAGAATTATATAATTTTTGCACTGCAGGCTCTGAACAGATTAGTTTGCCTTAAATTTATTGAGCGGTAAAGAAGAATGCACTATTCTTGAATGCAATCCAGCCACACAATATTAACAATATATATGTATATGTTTCAGAAGTTCATGGTGAAAACCAAAGTTCAACCTTCAAAGATGAAGAAAGGTTCTCTCCCAGTTTCAGAGGCAAAGACTGTAGTTCTATTTGGAGATTACTGTATGTACTCTTTGGGCTCTAAAAACCTACGGGCCCTTTTATTTGGAGGGATATTTCATAACTCTTGCTCCTTCCATTTCACTCTAATACCCAGAGTATTTCACCCTAATGCACAGAGATATTTACTTTATTCTGGTAACCATAAGAAATAGGAAAAGAGGGCTGTCCACAAAACCCTAAGTACACATGTATGAATACTATTGATACCAGCTCATTCTTTCTTAACAGGGAAGGGAACTATGTGAAAAAATACCCAAGAATAGGATAACTGCAGTTCATAAAATGGATAAGACCTCACCTAACTGATACTAAGAACAGTTTAATCAGCAATACATGCTGTCATAGAACTCTACCAGACCACAACACTCAGAAGTGGCACCCAAATGCATGCAGGGTGCAGAGGGTCCTGTCAGGAGTGGTCCTGATTTGGTGAGAAAGCCTTGCTGCATGCTTTTTCTTTAGAATAGGTCAGGTGTACGTGTCAAGTAT